>NC_134859.1:0-2400000 GCF_049852395.1 Peromyscus maniculatus bairdii | reverse complement strand
TTCTGTGTGGCTCTTGTCTCATTTTCTTTAAATTATCTTCCCAACTGTAAGCAGAATGATTTTAAAAGAAGTCAGTTTCATCCTTTCTCTCCTTCATTTATATATTTATAAATTCGTCAACTGCTTGATTCTCTGTAGGAAAAAACTCCAAGTTTCTTGTCTTTTTTTTAAAAAAGCACATTATTATTCCATTTGTGTTGTAAAAAAAAACAGCATTTCCTTCTTTTTCAAGAATAGTAAGAGTCCACTGTATGGATATACCAAATTTATGCTACCCATTCATCTATCAGTGGACATTTCAAGGTTGATTTCATGTCTTGATTGTTGTGGATAAGGCTGTGATTAGTGTGTGAGTGAAGTTAACTCTTTGAGATCTTTATTTAAATTCCTTTGGATGTGTGTGCAGAGGTGGGACTCATAGATCATATATATGGTTATGTGAGACCAAAATGAGCCATCTTAGAAATAAGACCAAAATGCTTTCACCCTAAAACTAAGGCCTAAGATTTCTCCTTTTAGGAATAGGCCATTAGTTACTGAAACCAGTCAGTTCAGATTCCAGAAACCAGGAAGTGTAGAAGTTCACAGTCACAAGATAGTCACAAGGTAATGTCTGCCAGACTATGGAATGTCCTCTCCCTGGTTTCCAGGGTAACTGACCACAGAAATGCCCCCACCTGAGGGCAGCCAATGAGAAATGGTGGCGGGCAACCACTCCCTTAGAAGTAATTTCTAGAAGTCCCTAGAAGCGAGCCAATCAGTATTGTACCTGTACTAGCACCCCTAAATGATGTAACCTTGTGACTTTTCCCTTTAAAAACTGAGCTTGCAGACAGGTGGGCACTTCCTCCAGCCTCCACTGCGTTGGATGTATTGGACGAAGTCCCTGCCTAGGCTTGTATTGCTTTTGGATATCCAGAATTAAACCTTGCTTTTGCATTCCGGCATGCTCGTCTTTGGTGGTCTCTCTGGGAGTCACGATCTGGGCACAACAGTAACTCTGATTTTACTTTTTTAATAAGCTTCCATATTAGTTTTGCATATTGGCTACCCCCAATTTCCAACAATAGTGTTCAAGGGGTTCTTTTTCTTCATAACCTTCTCAACATTTAATATCTTTTGGGTTTTGAATCTAAGCAGACTGTAATAGTTTTCACTGTGGGTTTGATTTGCATTTCCCAGATAGCACTGGATACTTTTTTGTATTCTTGATGACCATTGGCATGTCTTCTTTAGGTTCCTGAGGGTGATTAGTTGGTTAGTTTGGCTTGTTATTTTCCTATTTTGAATTTTTTTATATATTTTAGGTATTAACATTTTATCAGATACATATTTGCAAATTTTTCCCACCCCATAGGTTGCCTTCTCGCTATGCTAATCATTTTCTTTGCTATGCAGAAGCTTTTCAATTTGATAAAGACCCATCCATGTCCTGTTGCCTCTCTGGCCTGTGTTTCTGTCATCACATTCATAAAATCACAGCCAAAACTCCGCTTGTGTTTGCCTCTAACAGTTTCATGACTACAAGTCTTGCAATAATGTTTTTACTTTCAGTTGAGTTTGGTTTATAATGTCACATGAGGGTCAATTCCATACTTCTGGGTGTGGGTGTTCAATTTCACAGCTATTGAAGAGTCTATTCTTCCCCTGTTCTGCATTCTTAGCACTCTTGTTGAATATCAGTTGACCTCAGATTGCATGCATTTATTTCTGGTCCCTCTATTCTGGCCATTGGTCTGTACTGGTTTGGCTTTATGCCAGTGTCATTACAGGCTTGATTACTGTATTTCTGTAATCAATTTCGAAATCAAGAAGTATCATGCCTCCAGCTTTGTTCTTCTTATTCAGAATAGCTTTGGTTATTAGAGATCTCTTGTGCTTCCACACAAATTTTAGGATTGTTTTTTCTATTTCTGAAAAAAAAAATTGAATTTCGATAGTGATTGTATTAAATCTGTGGGTCATTTGAGCGGCATGAACATTCTAAATAATAACTATTCCAACCCTCAAACAAGGACTAGCTTTTCAGGTGGGTTTGCTTTCATTTATGTTTCATTTATGTTTCATAATTTTGCGGTGTGGTAGTTATCTGCATCCTTGATTAAAAATATCTCTAAGTGTTTTATTGTTCTGGATGTCCATGAGATTGTTTTCCTGGTTTCCACTTTAGTTTGTTAACGTGTATAAGTGCAGTTGACATTGCTATGCTGAATTTGTGTCCTACACCTCAAAACTCTCCTTTTTCTAACCTCTTTCTCCCTAGAGAATTTCTATTTATCAGCAGCACCATAAAGGTCACCTTGTTCAGAGAACCTCTCCTACAAAAGCTAGTGACCTCATAACTTAGAACATTTGTAAAGTTCTGTCTCAGTTTGCTTTTCATTGATGTTATAAAACACTAACCAAAAGCAACTCAGGGAGGAAAGGGTTTATTTCATCTTACACTTCCAAGTGACAGTCCGTCTTTCAGGGCAACTAAGGCAAGAACATGAAGGCAGGAACTGAAGCAGAGATCATAGAACATTCCTTACTGGCTTGCTTTCTCTAGTTTTTTTCAGCTGCCTTCCTTATACAGCCTAACACCACCTACGTAGGGATGGTTACCACCCACAGTGGACTGAACACTCCTACATCAATTACAATTGGGGAAAATGCCCCACAGGTATGCTCATAGGTCAATCTAATGGAAGCAATTCCTCAAATGAGGTTCTCTCTTCTCAAGTAACTCTAGTTTGTGTCAAGTTGACGAAACTGACCAGCACAGTACTTAGCACAGTCCCATCATAAGTATCCAATAAGTTGGTAATGCTGTATTGTTTGTTGGAGTTATAATTTGGTAATGATTTTCTAAAATTTTTTAAATTATTTATTGTGTATGTGTCCATGTGTACGTGCATGCATGCTGAGGTCAGAAGACAACTTGAAGGAGTTTGTTCTCTCCTTCCAGCATGTGGATCCCTGGAACCAAACTTAAGTCTTCAGGCTTGACAGCAAATATCTTCTTCCTCTAAGCTACCTTACCAGCCCCACTGAGTACATTTTTTTGAAAGATTAATTTCTTTTTATGTGTGTGAGTGTTCCATCTGAATGTATTTATATATACCACATGCATGCAGTGCCCAAGGAGACCAAAAGCAAGCATCAGATCCCCTGGAACTATAGTTACCATTGTGAGGTGTCATGTGGGTGCTGGGAACTGAGCCACAGTCCTCTGCAGGAGCAGCCAATGTTCTAACCACTGAGCAACCTCTCCAGCCCTGTGAGCAGTTTTAAATGTGATCTCATTACCATTCTCATTTGCATGTCTATCATCTTAACTCTAATGTCAAAAAGAGTAACAACTACTGTTCCAAACAGCTCTGCTTCAGTCCTCCTTGCTTTTGCTCAGTGACAGATGCAAATAATCTTGAAAGACTCAGGTTCTGGACAATGGCTGAACTGTGATTACTAGAGAATAAGGTCAAACAGACTTAACCGGGCTGCTCCAAGAAGCCAAATTTGCAAAGCAGTGACTCGAGTCATCTGGACCCTGTTCTCTTAACTATTACTAAGGCATATCCACCCCTTCTTCTTATAGCACATGCTAAGAACTGGAGGTCTGAAACACAGTACACTACTCAGTCAAATTTTAGAGGGAGCTATATACTTCTTTCAACCCACAGTACCAGCAAATGACTGCTCTCAGCAGAATCTTAGCAAAGCCATGCAAGGCGACGACAGACAGTATTTTGTCTTTGCTGACATCTTTGTGACTGTTTCACTCCAGAAATCTCAAAATGTGTCTGCCCATAACATCTGGATTTTTAGATTTATGGAAAGAGGAGCAGATGCATGTGGGTTGGGTGCACAGGGGTTGGGCATACATGTGCCTGTGGAAGCCAGAGATCAACTCCGGGTATCAATTTTTCAGGAGTCACTCACCTTGTCTTTTGATATCTCTCTCTTGGGGATCTGGAACTCATCAACTGGGCTAGGCTGGCTGGTTAACAAGCCCCAGGGATCTGCCTGTCCCCACCTCCTAAGAGCTGTACCTAGCTTTTTCTATGTACCCTGGGGATTGACCTCAGGCCCTTGTGCTTGCAAGGCAAACCCTTCAATGACAAAGCTCCCAGTCCGTTGACTTGCATTTTGCACAAAGAAAGTTTTCAGTGGACCCTGGGTGGTGTGAAGCTCCCCCTGAAGACAGCACATTCTGAAGATTTCCTGGGTGCTCTCTACATAGAGAAAGAATATTCAATTTCTGCCCAAGGAAATTTTACTGCCTTGCCCTATAGCTTCCCATCAAATCTAAAGCCAGTTTTGGGGGCTTATTCTTAAGAAGGACTGATGCTATATCAGAAACATATAGGCAACAGGAGCATAAAGTCAATGGCAAACACATAATCAGTGTTTCATAATATTTTTAGAACAGGGAGCTATGTAAGGTCTGCTCTATGTAATTTCTTTCCCAGACCTCATAAATAAACAATGATTCTTTTTCCCCATGCTCGATTGATTTATATGGAGATCTTTAAGTGGAGTGTTTCCATCCATTACTAATGCTTTGTGTACCTCACTGTAATGAGTGAACACAGCTCCAGTATGGCTGTATAACATATTAATAACGCATCAACATAATTTAAAACAACAACCCTTTCACTTTCCACAAACAATCACTGCATAAGAAACATAGTAAATTATGGGTGAGAGACTGGCATTCAACTACAGAGAGCCAGAAATCGAGACTTGTAATAAGAGAGCCAGCTGAACATGAAGATGAATTGTAGTTGAATTTCTAAACAGTCTTATTAAATAAGAAACACAGAGCCAAATGCAGAGGTAACAGCCCAAGAGATCAGAGAACTAGTGAAGAGCCACGACTGCCTTATCTTACCACCTCACCACTGCTGTTGCTTCCCCACAGAGAGCTTCTTCTTGTGTAACCTGTGTTTTTATTGCCTTTCTGTTCTGCTTTCTCATTGGTTCTAAGCCCAGCCACATGACTTCCTCGTCACATACAGACCTCCAGGTCTTTATGGTTGGTACCGAGATTAAAGGCTTGTGTCACCATGCTTGGCTGTGTCCTTGACCACACAGAGACTCTGCCTGCCATGTGATGGGACTAAGGGCATGGTCTACCACCACAGGACTTCTGCTTATGGCTCACTATGTGACCTCTGATCTCCAGGCAAACTTCATTCACTTATTAACATACAAATAAAATCACATTTCAGCACAATTAAAATATCACCACAACGAATTGACCACTAGAGTCAGAGTCTCAAGGCCATTGCTGACCAACCAGCCTGAGGAACCATCCTGCTCCCAATTCCTCACACTGGCAATGGGAGTCAGCTTTCCTTCACATTGAAGAATACAGATCCATCACCACAGTCACGGGACAGAACCTCATGTAGGAGGCCAGCAGGTCCATTTTCCAGACCTGACACGTTGAGCTGATGTGCAGCCTTATGGGAAATTAGACAGGAGTTCTTCACCAGAACAGAATTAACCCTGGTCATTTAATATTTCATGCCATCTCATGGCTCCCTAACAAGAACAAATGGCTATGGCTGAAACAAGGCTAATTTTTCCTGAGTGGGATTTAATGATTACGATGGCAGGGCTGAGCATTTCAGGAAACATCTTACCTGCAGCTACAATGCAGTGGCATTGTATTTATCCTACAGTAGGAAGAATTGATGGCCCTGCTTTCCTAGTTTGGAAACATGAGAAAATTAGCTATTATCCATGCTTAAAATGAAACATAATTCAATGGGAAGAAACATGATTTCCCTGCTGGAGAGCAGGGTATAAGAGCAGGGGCTGCTTTTGTTAATGTGGGATGGCTACCTTTCTGGGTTTTCATTTTCTGCAGGCTCAGTTCAGCTGTGCTGTGATCTGCCAGATGAACATCTGTTTTATGAGCTCACTCTGACAATCCCTTCTCCTCATCTTTCAGATGATGAACTGCTTCTGCATTGTGATGGATGAACCTCAGAGCTCTCGAATGAGCCTGTCTGGATAGAGAGCTCAGCATTTCAGATGTAGTTGGTAGGATTTCTCCTGGGCATGTAGCCTTCCAAATAAAGTAGAGCAACATGTGCTCCATTTATATGGAAGATGGACAAGAAGAATGGGTCACACTGAGAGGTATGAACTGCTCTATAAATGACTAGCTCATCACCAAAAGCTCATTCTTTTTTTTTTTTTTCCCACAGAATGTGAACTTATTTCCTGGAACATCAATTCATCCAAAAGCCCGGTACCTCAATGTCCCTCACAGCAAGGTGTGGTCACATGACCTGTACTCATCAACTGAACTTGATAGAAATGCTGTACACTTCTTTGGTGCGAAGTCTGTAAGACGGGATGTGCCTTGTCTGTTTTCCACCCCTCTGGACAGCAAACAAAGGGTTCTGAACACTAAGAAGAAAACAGCCTACAAACTGCAGGGAGCCTGAGTCCCTGAACAACCTAGTAGGATGCTCATTGATGAAGCTCTTCTTATGAGCAAGGAATAAATCTCCCATAAGTGAAGCCCCTGAGACACTCAGGAACATCAGCCACAGGAGCTAACACTAGTCTGATTGGCACACACATCAAAACTGGATGACAAAATAGTTTGGCTCAAGTGATGCAGAACAGACCTGTAGTTATCCACCTTTCAAATGACCATCTTCCTTGCCTTGCTGCTCTTACGATGCCTTTACCAGTCTTTGGTTTGTTTATTTGTTTTTACTATTGAGACAGGGTTTCACATAGCTCAGGCCAGTCTCAAACTAACATTGTAGCTGAAAATGACCCTGAATTTCTTATTCTCTTGCCTTCACTTCCAAAGTACTGGGATTATAAGAATGAGCCACCACATCTGGTTTATATGGTATAGAGACTCACACCCAGGGCCTCATACATACTAGGAAGCGCTTCAGCAAACTAGCCACATCCCTAGCTTTCTGGCATTCTTAACAAGTCTACACATTGCTGAAGGCACATGTTCATGGTCAGCCATCTTTATGAACACAGCTGATGGCACATATTCATTGCCAGCTCTCTTTCTGAGTACTTTCAAAATTTGAGTTGATTATATGATATCCTCCTGTACATTCCGATCCCAATATTCTCTAAGCCTCAGCTCAGTAGCAGGTTTTTAGGGAAGCTAGCCTGTTCCAGAACATCACAGAAATGAAATTAGCCAATATTTTTTGTTGTTGTACAGAGGAGCAATTTTGTTTTTGTTGCTGGGTAGTGTTCCTTTGGGTACACATAGTCACCTGTCTTTTCACACATTGATGGGCATTTGTGTTGTTACAGTTTGTGGCTGTTATGAATAAAACTTCTATGAAAATTCTTGCATACATCCATGTTCATTTTTCTTGGGCAAAACCTAAGAATGGAATTGTTGGGTCATAGGCTATGCCATTAACTTTTAAAGAAATCACCAAACTAATAAAGTCTATGTACTTTATTTTGGTCACATCAGGTTAAGAGAATTCCAGTAGCCCTCATGTTCTCACTAGCTAAGATCACTGGTCATTCTAGAAGGGACAATGACATCTCATTCTTACTGTTATTTTCATCTGGTAGCTGATGGTGCTTGAGTTTTCTCCATGTTCATTAGCCACTCACATAGCATCTGTACAAGCTGAAACATTTCACCTGATTCCCTTTAAATAAATGAGAAGAGGAAGGAAATAAAGAAATAAGGGACAGAGAAGGAAAGGAATGGAAGAGGAAAGAAAGGAAAAGAAGGGAAGGTAGGAAGGAGAGAACAGGGAAAGGGAGAGAAATGAGAGGGGAGGGGATAAGGGAGGGCAGGGGTTTATTAGCACAGCAATTCTGCAAGAGTCTCCCACAGTTTCCCATAGGATTAAAACTGAACTGGATCCAGACATCTAAGTGCAGCTTTAAATGGGGACCCTACCAAGGGGACTTCTTGTTGTTGATGTTGGTTCGGTTGTTTGGCTACGCAGACCTAGAAGTTACCCTACATCTATCTGAATGCCAGAAATACTAAAAAGACACACAAGGACAAGCCAGATGGAGAATGAGTATCCCTTATAGGAAGCAACACCGGCAGGTGAAAGGAGTTACTAACCTGCTGGGGTTCGATGACTCCCAAGTGGGCAATGACATCAGCATCTGCAACAATCTCAGGTGGCCTGGTGGCTAACCAAGAAGAGAGAACTGTAGCACCACATTCAGGGAAGTAGCCATTTTCTCATATGACCACTAGAGCTAACAGCACCTAACTATCAGGGGACTGAAACAACATACATTTAAGACGACATGAGGGCTGTTGGGTGTTTTTAAACTTGGCATGAAGCTCCAAAGTACAATCTTTTTTAGAAGGAAGCAAACTGAGCGCACAGCCATCCGAGGGCTCAGTTATCATGTTTGCCCCCCACAATTAGGAAATGACTCTCACTGATTGAGCAATTAGCAAGGGCAAATTGATAGCATGAGATCTGCAAACCAATCTGCATATGAAATGCGTGTCCCTTTAAATCTGTCACTGACTGTCAATCACAAGGACAGCCCATAATAGCCACCTCTTTCTGAGTGAATCCTCAGAATCTAATCAATGTGGTTTCTGATAATTAAGTCTCACTGATGACATTAACTAATAACATAGTTTGTATGACACCTCATACTAAACATGAATCATGCCATTTACTTGACAAAAACATTAACTGAGCAGCGAATTTCTGCAAACAGTTAAGGAGAATAAGTTGGTCTTTGTGAAGAGGGGGCATCTACTCCCAACAAGAAAATGCTTAGTAAGAAGAGGACATCTAAAACTTTCTAAGAGTCTGTCTGTGAGTGTCTGTAGTTCCCATGTGCCGTGATTGACAGGCATTGGCTCACTGATCCTGTAGGCACCTTGTGAAGCAGCTACTGTTAGTAGCCTTGTTTTGGAATGAGAAAGTTGAAGAACTGAGGCAGTAGGGGACATGAAGGCCACAGAATCTTCCAAGTATCAGAGTCAGACTTTGAAGCCACCTCTTCCTCCCCCTTCTTATCTGTATTCCAGTTCTGTGGATTCCTCAGCCTGGGTCCCTGAATGACAGAAGGAGGCTAGAAACTATCTCCTTAATTTCCTCCCAATGAACTCATGTTCTCTCTCTACTGCCAGCAGCCTGGCTCTGACCCCATCACCTAACAGACCTCACAGTCAGTGAGGCCTCTCCATAATGCAAACCTGGACTGTCATTTTTTCTTGCTAAAATGTTGTCACTCTCTGTTGACATTCAAGACCCTTTGGATAGGAACTGAACCTCACTGTGGTCTCTCAGAGGTCACAGAGGAAGCACTAGAACTCAGTTTTGCAGACAGCCTGTGGTCATCCACTCACCTATGGGAAGCTGTTGTCAGGGCGTTCTCATCATCCTCAGGTGTTTAGGACCATTTTACAACACGTACAGAGCTCTGGTTCCTGAATATTCCTGAAATTTGGTCCTTAATGTCCCAGTCTCTGGTCTGTCTTCCCATTAGCTTTTCCTTCTCACAACTGTGGAATCCTGTCTGTGGGTCCACTCTCTTCTCTGTAGCTGGAGTTTTCTCTGGTCCTGACCAGCCCTGCAGTTGGGATGAATCTCTCCCACCCACGTCCTGCAGGCACTTGGTCCCAAGTAAACACACAGAGGCTTATTACATAAAACACTGTATGGCCTATGGCTCAGGAGTCTCACTATCTAGCTCTTAAACTTAACTCATTTCTATTAATCCATATGTTGCCACATGGTCACGGAGTTACCAGTCTGTGGGCACCTTGTTGCCCCTTGGGTGGTGGCTGGCACCCCCCCAACCCACTCCATCCTTCATCTTGTCTTCAGTTCAAATGTGCCACCTAACCTTATTCTGCCCTGCCATAGGCCGATGCAGCTTTATTTATCAACCAATCCGAACAACACACATTCACAGCATACAGAGCACTTTCCCTCTACTGTCTATTCAAAAAGGAAGGTTTTAACTTTAATATAGTAAGATAACATATAATAGAACAGTTATCAAGCAAGAATTACAGTTATAATTGTTGGTTTTTGTGGCGCTCTTACCCTGTGAGGAAAAGTCACAAAACACGACAGAATCCACTAACAAGAGTTTTGTTAAGATAAGGGAGAGGGACAGATGTGTACAGGCCTGCGGAAAGACACATGAGTGAAGGGGGACCAGCTTATAAAGGCTGGGCCGCGCCTGCGCACACAGGCCCATGTGGCTATTCCACGCATGTGTGTAGATCACATGGTTTCGCTGCACACTTTACACAACCACACAAAGCCACGGGGTCCTGGTCATGGGAGACATTTTAACCTGGAAGTGACTAGGCGGAAGTGACTAGGTCCCACTGGGCATGCGCGATCATGCCCAACTGTGGGGGCATGTTGTGAATCCATATCAATAATATCTAGTCTGTTTGTATTTGGCAAAATAAAAAAAATATTCTATGATCTATCCTATATTTGTGAATCTAAAGTTTCACATTTAATTTATCTTTTATCATAACCAAGGAAAATTATAACTATCTAGTCTTTAACTCCATCAAAGACCCCAGAAGTAAATAGGAAGTGCATTGCAAGCAACTTACACAATTCTAGAAATGACAGAGACATTTGGCTGCCTGGACAGTCACCCAAAGTTCCTCTGTAATGGGACTTCTATCTTCAGCCTACAGGCCTAGAGTCTCTGACAGACTTTTCAGTGAAGTAAGAAACTTGAACCATGTCTTGTCTCTTGGCAAAGTTCATCAGTCACTTCTCCCTGTGTCCTGCAAAATGTCTGGCAGTCTCCTCTGTGAAACAGGAAACTTAAGGACCATCTTACCCTGTTTTGGCAAAGTTCAGTGGTCATTTTCCCACAGGTCCTGCATGTCCAGTTTATACAACATACTGTCAAGCAGTCCAGGCAAGAGCAGTTTCTTGCCCAAATGACTAACTTTTGACATAAAGAAAGCAAACTCCATAAGGAGTTTCTTTGATACCCATCATCATTTCTGAAGTAATTGGTGCTGCCAGGAGCAGATGTGTCTCATTGTCCAGAAAAGTCCAAGTTCTTAAAACGTTTTAAATGCCATATTCTATAAGTCTTTGAAGTGTTTGAAGATTATCTACCTAATTGAAATATATCTATGTATACCTAGAAAACTTAACTAACATAACTAAAAGTTTGATTATCATAGATAACTAGTTGTTAATCTGTATTTCTTAATTATACATTATAATTTTAAATGAATTGCATAAACATACTACCTTAAACAAGAGTAGAAATATATACAGTATAACAAGATTAACTTTAAATTTGTGTCAATAAACTAAAATCCATAGCAATGCAAAACATTTTAAACAAGTTGTTGCTCTTTAAAAGCAGATTCAATAACCTACCCTTGTATCCTGTCATATCTGTATCATATCCCCTTTTCTTCTTTAGCAAGAGACTGCATTTATAATCAACCTCCTTTAAATAAAAATAAACATTTATAAGCAATATTTTGGGAATTTGGGCATAGCTTCTTATACTATTTCCTGCTGGTTGTGGGCACTGGCAATCTTATGGGGATCTTGAAAAAATTAAGAATTATAGCTAAATCTTGGCTGTAGTAGTCTGTGAGGCTATATCAAACCTTTCAGGGGGTCTTGGTTGATCAAACCATATTAGCGTGGAAGCAATCCACAGGTTCTCATCTTCTGTGGAAACAAAAGCAGAACCTCTTTTCCAAAGCAATGTATCCTTAGACACAAAGTTTGAAGTCAAGATACCTTTAAAATATATATATACATACATATATATATATATATATATATATATATATATATATATATATATATTGGTTTTACTCAGCAGCCTTTACAATCAAATGTCTCTCTCCAGTTAAAAAATCCCAAAGACAACACAATCCAGACTCTCTGTGTCATTCCCATCTTTACATGGCTTAAAGATTATATTACTTTTACTGTCTCTTTAAAGACTATTTTTTAAAACTATCCATTTCTTTATATAACTGCATATATTACTTTTCCTCTCTCTTCCAAGCCTATGCACATTTTTACACACACTGTAAGTTTTACTCCATCTGAATCTGTCTTATTGTGAATCTATAATCCTTCTCTGACCAGGAGAGATTTTAAACTGCTAAGCTGTGTGTCTAGGACCAATGTGGCAGCCTTGGCTGCTGACCCTGCCCACCTCAGCTTTCCAACATGGCGGAGGTATGCTTACCACCAACTCTGGGAAGCAGTGGGTCTATGCCTCCAACAAGCAGCATGAAGTCCAGAATTTTTTTTTTGTCTGTACTAGCAAAAGCTAAATCTGCCACACAGCATGCTGCATGGCTTGGAAACACCTCTGTGTACCAAAGCAGGAATCCTCCATGCTGTAGGTCAAACCCACATGCTGCGTGTGAACCCACCATACTGTAGCTCAAGCCAGCATACCTCAGCATCTCTGTATCACAGCTTGCCTGAAAGAAAAAACTAGGAATCTGTTTTTAGCTCTGTTTCAGAATCTTTTTTTTAAAGCTTTCTTAGGTTTTAGGTGGAAATTCTTGCTCCCACGTCTGGGTGGCAAATGTAGCCAGAAGTTTCTCCGGTCCCACCCAGCCCCACAGTCCCGCTTATAAATAATTGCACAGAAGCTTAATATTAATTGAAAATTATATGGCTTTTATATTTATTCTCATAATGATCTCTAGTGTTAGATCTCAGGAAGTACATATGTCCAGAAATAAGTCTTGGCTCGGTTCAAGCTAGACTATAGAAGGATTTATGGTGGTTAGATACAAGCCAGCATTCCTGAGGAACTTGTTAAATGGGTTCCCTTCAACCAAAAGGAGTCATTTCCCTGACCTCTGGCAGAAGGGATAAATGGCACTCCATTAACATATACCTGCGGTTGCATATCACAGCCCATGCTGGCCTCCAGGCTCCCACCTTCTCTATTCACACTTTCTTGTTATATGTTGCAAAGCCCATGCTACCATCTCGGCCCTTCTCACCTCCCCTACTCCTTTCCTACTACTATTGCTAGTCCCAAGGCTACTTCAGATGCCCACTCTCTATAACAGCAAGGTGTCCACAACCGCCTCCTCCCCCCATGCTGTTCTCTACTCTGTCTTGCTATTCTCTTGCTTCTCTCTGCTCCCAAGAGATTGCCCTGGCCATGTTCTGTCTGCTTCTTTTTCTCTCTGCTCTGGACTCTTCCAGACGCCTCTGGATGTTCTCTCATTCTCTCTCTCTCTCTCTCTCTCTCTCTCTCTCTCTCTCTCTCTCTCTCTCTCTCTCTCTCCCACTGTGCCCTCACTTAAACCATCTTACAACAAGTACTTTAGAATGTGATTCTCCAGCCATACACTCAACCCTAAGCTTCATACTTGAATACCTAACGACCTAGTGAGGTCTCTATGTGTGTGTTCATGGGCACTGCAAGCCCAGCATGGCTGGGAAATCGTGCCTCCACCATGCTCGCCTGACCTTTTCCTGAGCAGTTGTCCCCTTCGGAATCATGGGCAATGGCACTGTTCCAGTTTTTCTCAAGTCCCACACACAATCCACTGGATGATCCTGCAGAATGTGTCTCCCACCAGATCATTCTTCAACCGTGTCTCAACAGTGGCCCATAGGCACTCAGTGGTCCAAACATAATCTCCATCCTCCCTTACTAAAAGAGCCTCCTCCCGCTCCCTAGTCCAACTTTTCTCCTTACTGCTCATCCTGAAAACTATGGAGTGACATTTTCAAAGCATAAACACCACGTCACTCTCCTCTCAGCCACAATGGTTTCCCTACAATCCTAAATATTTTCCAGAATTCTTTCCTCCTGCAAGTGAAATTGTTGTTGTATTTGAGTCGGCCTCTGTATCCCGCATGCAATTCCAGCTCTCACTGTATCCAGCTGCCCTTCTGATCAGTATTGACCGATATAGAGGCAACAACGGTCATTTACTGAGTGTGAGCTGTGTGCTAACCATTTATTAAGCTTCGTTCCAGAGCTTAGAACTCACTCCTGTCTAGCATTGCTCTGTTTTGGCTCAGCTTGACACTCGTGAATGTCTTGGGTAAGACCTGGTCTCACAGTAACAGAAACCAGACACAATGCAGGCAAGGCTGTACTAATTTTGTCCCCCTTGGCACCAAATCCCTGAGACTCCTAAGCACACATTGGCTGCCATGATGTGATCATCCACAGAGACCAAGTCCAGTCCCAGGAGGTAGTAAGCAGATATTGTTTTACCAACCTGCTGCTGCACATCCCAATCTCCAGCAAGATGGAGAGAAAGAAGCCTTGGAATTCTTGCTGTCCTGAACCCACTAGAAAACAACAGGCAAGTCTGGCTCAAGTCAGGACATGTGGCACTCTGATAGCTGCCTGACTAAGCTTCCTGTCACCTCTTCCTTAGCAACCACAATCTACATTGTTTTGTAAGGTGCCTGACAAACTCTTTCCCAGACTCCTCTGAAATTAGAATTAAGTATGTGACCTGCTTCTGACTAATGAGACATTAGAAGAAGTCTGCCTAGTAGGGCTTCTGGGGAGGCTTTGATTGTCTGACAAAATGGAACAAGTTCATCAATATTTGTTCTTCCCCTTCCCTCTTTCCTAGAAAAGAGACACAATGCTTGGCCATACAAATATATGTAAAAACGGTTGATATGAAGCGAAGCCCAGGGTCCCAGGAGCATCTCTATGGTGCCACACTTCTGCTGGACTCCTTCTATCTCCCTCGCCTTTCACTGGAGGAGAAGAATCAGCCTGTTCTTTATTTGAGCCAGTGGTGTTAGATCCCCAGTTTCACCAACTGCACACAAATCATGGCTGATGGTTACAATTCTCCTTTGTCCTAATTGTCTCACCAGGCTGAGTATGAAAGTGATGCCATTCTCCTAACAAACAAACCAGCCTTTCCCACCTTCATAAGCCAGTGAAACCTCCTGAGACACTGACGGAACAGACAGACTGAGTGCCCCCATGTGCTGCCACTGGGTAAAGGAAAAACATCATCATAAACAAAACCTCCTAAACCCCATTACCTCAGCTCCCCAACAAGAATCACCAAACACTGAAAACACACCAAAACCCCCTAACACCCCGTGACTTCAACCCTTCACCCCAGCAAAATCCCCAACACCCCGTGACTTCAATCCTTGTCTGGATAGGTGTTAGTGCACTCTTTTTGTTTTATTTTATTGGCTTACAAAACAGAATTTTGTTTTATCAAAATCCTGAAGGCTAACAGTCCAAGGCCCAGGTGCCAGTATGATTGATTCCTGGTGAGAGCACTCCTCCAAGCTTGTAAACAGTTACCTCTCCCCCAGGTCCTAACAATGTATAAAGAGCAAACAGGCTCTCTAGAATCCCCCTGCCTCTTTCCCCTCCTCCTCTCTCCTTTTTTTCAACACACTAGTTAAAACTTTATTCTTAATTGACAAAGTTTCAAATTGTGACTTGGCAAATGACAATTATCCAACGAGACTTTAATGTGTGCCACAGCCCTTCTCGCCCACAGCTCTGAGCTCCTCCCCTTCCCTAGTGAACACCTTTAGCTGACCTCCAGAAGCAAGCTCAGGAGAGGCCACAGTTCCATGCAAACCTTTGTGCAATCTCTTATACTCTTCCAACACTGGCAAATGAAGAGCACCAGCCTGCTTCAAATCTCCTTATAGTCTGAAGCTCCTTAGGAACACATATTCTAAACCTCCCATAACTGGCTCTCTTCCCCAGCTGTCCCCTACTGTCCACACACACAGACACACAGACACACAGACACACAGACACACAGACACACACACACACACACCACACACCACACACACACACACACACAAAAAAAAAGCAGGGCCAATGTAGAAATGCCACATCTGCCTTGAATTCATACATAAGACTAAAATTATTATACCACATTATCTTCACACAACCAATGAACCATTTATAAATTACAAGTAAAGGAAAATACCATTTATTCCCAAGAGAATGAAATATGATGCTAGCTTTAAGAGCAAAAGAGAAAAACAGCTTTGAGGATCCTGAATAATTGAAAAATCAATACCACATTGAAGCTTTTGTCTTAACTTGCTCTCTCTTTCTCTCTGTCTCTCTCTTTCCCTGCCTCCTTCCCTTCCTCCTTCCTCCTCTCCCTGTCCCTCTTGATGTCTCTGAACTCTCTGTCTGAGCTACAGAAATTACTCTATGAGCTGTCTCTCATGGACACCTATGTGCGAAACCTCAATCAAGAGTAACGATTCAATCAACTTCCCTGTCTGGGCATAGACGGCCCTAGAAGACAAGGATTACCTTCAGGAAGAAACAGTGGAATCTGGACAAGTAACTTCACACTGCACCCCCATGTCAGGGTTTCTCATCCTCAATGCTGTTGGCATTTAGAGCAGTATAATGTCTGTCATGGAGGCCTGTCTTGTGCATGGTGGGATGTTTAGCATCATCCCCAGCTAGACACCGGTAGCACCCCCACCCACCCTTGTCACTCAATTGTGACAACTGAAAATATCTCCAGACACTGCCAAATATCCCCCAGGGGATAAATTTGCCCCAGTGAGAACCACTACCCTACAGCAGGCAGACTTAAGCCTGGACAGACTTCATGTCAGAGTTAAATTAGAGTGTTAGGTCCCACACATTCCTGAATCATATCTTGCCAACACCCACTCCTGCTCAAAGGGACAAGTGGTTGCCTTGTGGAGAGAAACCTGTTCAATCCTCACCATGCATAGAAAAATCATGTAGGTGCAACTTTATCACTAGAAACAATGATGCATGTGCGTATGTTGGTGGTTCTGATTACACGTGTTCCTTGGGGCATATACCACCAATGCATTCCTCTGACTTGTTCCTAGTGCATGGCAACCCCTCCACCTTCTCCATCACCTCCTTGTCTCACCACTACCCACCAAGTCCCTTCATAGAAGCCACAGACTCAGCCCGCCATCGTTTTTCCTTACACTGTAGCTTTAAACACCATCCAATGACCCTAAGTTTTGCTTCTGGCCTAAATGTTCATGCTGAATCCCAGACCTTGGTGTTCTGCCAGCTGCTTAACCTCTTCTTGTGGATGCTTCCCAACTTCTCACATTAATAAGCTGAGAACCAAATCTTGCTCCTTCTACCCCCAGCTGTTTTACAGTCAGTCTCTCTTCATTTATGAAAATGCCACCACCATCCCTGATGTCACACAGATCACTAGCCCAGGAGTCGTTCTTAAATGTTTCCTCTCTCAGTGTCCTCTTCTGAGGTTTTGTAGCCATCAATACATTGTCCACCACTCGTGTTCCTGCAGGGATTCTGATTAACCACATGGGGTCACACAAAAACAGTAAGACATCATAGTAGGAAGAAGGCTTGTGGGAAGAAAAAGGCTCTCAGCAGGAGGAGATGGGAGAGCAACAGTGTGAACATAACCAAAATTCATTATACACATGAGTGAAACTGTCAAAGAACTTTTTAAATCTACAAAAATTTTTCAAAGAGACCCTCCCTCTCTCCCCAATATAACCCACGTGTGGATCCTCCACCCATCACCTCCCTCTGCTGCTGCTGTTCCTCTGAGACTTGGGGTGGAGTCCAGAAATGTCATTGGCCTGTCTTGCAGATGAATGATGCCCCTGGAGCTGTATAGTGACCAACTGTACCACCATACACAGGAGTTCTCATTTCATGCTCCAATCTGTATCACCTCTCAGCAGAATACATGAGCAGGCTCCCCACACTTCTCTGAGTGTTTATCTGTCCCCAAGAGTCCATTCTTCATCTAGTAACCAATGTGATGGTTTTGAAAATGTGTACCTCAAGTAATGCTGCCATCCAACTTAAAGGACTCAGTAGTTCTCCAGCTCTCCTCACAGAAAATCCAAATGCAATTTTCCATGTTCCCAGGACGTATTTGATCTAGTTTGCCT
Organism: Peromyscus maniculatus bairdii; assembly: GCF_049852395.1. NCBI lineage: Eukaryota > Metazoa > Chordata > Mammalia > Rodentia > Cricetidae > Peromyscus > Peromyscus maniculatus. The sequence continues at coordinate 2,382,118 of NC_134859.1, read as the reverse complement.
AAGTATTCCCAGTTATCTGTCAGCTTCCCCCCTCTGTCTCTCTGTCTCTCTGTCTTTCTGTCTTTCTTTCTGTCTGTCTGTCTCTCTCTCTCTCTCTCTCTCTCTCTCTCTCTCTCTCTCTCTCTCTCTCTCTCTCTCTCTCTCTCTCTCTCTCTCTGTGTGTGTGTGTGTGTGTGTGTGTAGGTGCACATGTCTGTGAGGGCCAGAGGTACCTTGGGCAGGGCATTGTTCCTCAGGCAATGCCCACTCTTTTTTTAAATCAGTATTTTGAAGACAGGGTCTCTCACCGGCCTGGATTTCACCAGTTATCCAGGCTGTGTGGCTGCCAAGCTCCAGGGATTAACATCTCTGCTCCCTGGTGCCTGGTTTACGGGTGTGCACCACCATGCCCAGCTTTGGTACTACCCAAGTCCTTCTGCTTGCTCAGACTGTACTTCATCAACTGAGAGATCTCCCCCAAGGCCATTGGCCTTTTTGCTCCATACTAAAAAAACTGTCACTTGTGTCTCCAAATATGATTTCTTTGCAGCCCCAGGGCACTCACAAGACTTTTCCTAACTCACATTCCCAAAATCTTTGTAAATTCAAGTCCTTCTGAATCCTCAACCTCAGTTTAACTTGGATTGAGTCTATCAGTATAAACCAGGCACACCTGTTTTCTTCAGAACACATCTCACAGCTGTGCCTATATTCTGTCATGTGTTTTGTTCATCTCTGCATTCCTAGAACTTAGCATGCTGCTGAGGCCATGATAGTCACTCAGCCAACACTCTTTGAGTTAAGTAGACAAGTGAGCATAACCACTAGGATATGGTCATTGCTAATGCTTTGCTGTGTGCTATTTCTATTTTAACACTGCCATTTGTTAATGCTAGGAATTAAGATGTAAGTTTGTAAAGTGCAGGAGAATTAAGAAGTAATTATGATTTAGGTATGAGTGCAAGCGTCATCTCCTTAGAGACCCTCACTCAGCATCTCAAATGGAAGGGACCCTGTTCCAGCTCTTCAGGCGGCACCTCCAGCTGAATCATGTTTTTATTGTGTATTTATTTCTCTCTCCTGAGGCTCCAATGTACTCTCCATGAAGCCAGGGATCAAGATCAACTTGTTTGATGTTAAATGCCCTGTGCCTAATGGTCCCCTGGTGATAGCAAGTGCTCAATAAATGTTTGTTGAATGATGACTGAATATCTGAAGTTTCTCTGCCCAGGAAATCTTTTGATCTTGATTCAAACTGCCTGTTGGACTTAGAGGAGAAACCCTTTAACTGTACTTAGCATTTTAAGGCCCTCATCAGCTGCACAGAGACACTGACAGGCTTAAGATGTGCTCTGTCTAAAGCTGTTACATGCACTTGGCTCAGCCTGCAGAATGCAGAGTGACATTTACACTGATAAAGGATGAAGGCTTTGCCTTTCTGGTCTGAAAATGGGGCCCTGTAGCCCATCTGTCGACAAGAGCAGTTCTGGGTTCTTCTATCTCCTAATCAGGCTGACAGCGGATATCAGCCTGAGTGTCTTTGGGTGATGCTGTGGGCACTAGGACCAGAAGATTTAAAATGAAGACGCTGTTGAGGGAAATAGAATAAGGAAAAGCGTCCAGGACTGTCTCAAGCCAGAGATAGGCAGGGAGATTAAAGGAGCCATGACACTCATGCACACTGGGTTCAGGAGTTTTCTTTTCCATGTTCCAATCCATGACAGAAATACCTCATCTCTCCATCCCAACTAGGGGTCAAAACATAAAATAGGATACAAGCCTGCTCCACTGTCCAGGTGATACAGTGAACCAGGGGCCACAGACCGCCAATGCCAGACTGTCCCCAGCACAAAAGTGTATTCTGTTTGGATTGCCCAATGTTTGTTTTAAAAAGTTGAATGACTTAACAAACTGTCTAAATGAGAAGTTGCCACATTAAAACGAACAACAACAACTTGTATTTTCATGTGTCAATATCAGTTGAACCAGGACAGTTCCTGCAGGTCTTGCAGGCTGTGTGAGCTCATTTCCTGTGTGAGTTCATTTCCTGTGTGAGCTCATTTCCTGCATGGCCCCTTTGAGTGTTTGTATCATCACTAGGCCTGACAATTGGGCTGGGGCTCCCTGCATCACAAAGAGTAAATAACTGTGCCTCCTTGTTCTTAGACTTCCAAAGCAAGTGCTTCCCAAGACTTGCTTCAGGTCCTCAAAGAGAAAGATCCAACTCCTTCCTCCACTTCTCCATAAAAGGGAAATGATTCATCTGATTGCTAAGTTTCCTGAAGATCCTGCCTCTAAGTACTGGGCTCACTCTTGCTTGAATAGCAAGGGAAGAGGATCCACCAAGCTATGAGATAGGAAAGCCCGGCTTTCCCTGTGGGTTAGAGACCCAGGGTCTTCTCTCATCTCCTCCTACAATGACTATACGGTACCAAAGTGGTCAGGGATCCTTCACTAAGCTAGCTAGGTGAGAATGCCCAGGGCATGTTTGCTATCTAATGATGTGGTTCATGCCCCTGATATGGAGGATGGTAACAGGAGACCTCAGGTCCAGGCTTTGCTCTCCAATCTACCTTTACTTAGAAATGCTCTTCTTGAGGGCTCCGTGGGCACTGGTAATGGATATGTCTATTTCTCCATCTAGGTCCTAGTGCACTAGTGTTCCCTTCTGACTGGCCTCATGAACAATAGGAGGTGTCACTCAGAATTGGTGGACTTGGCTGGGTATGGCTTTTGTGTTGCTGTTGAGGGAGGGCAGTATTGTGGATGGAATTGGGCTTTGGTCATGCTAGCCTGGTATCTACTACTCAGCCATATACTCATCCTCTTTTTACTTTTTATTTTGATACAAGGTCTCACTAACTTGCTCAGGCTGGCTTTGTATTCACTCAGTAGCTGAGACTAACCTTGAACTTGTGGCCCTCTTGCCTCAACCTCTCTCCTCAGTAGCTAGGATAACAGACCTTAGTCTCCAGACCTGACTATGATCAAAGTCACAGCCTTGCTCCTTCTAAAGATCAGTACCTCCCTCTTCCCTGCAGAAGTCCAGGGGTGCATGTTTCCTTGAGACATCCCAGAGGACATGTCATCCAAGCAATATGACTTCTCCACTAGACAATGTCCCTGACAATGTCCTCTTGGCTATAAATTTGAAAGACAGCAAGGAGGGGTATATGGGAGGGAGGGAAAGAAAGGAGGAAATTATATAATTGTCTTAAAATCTCCAAAAATAAAAGAAATATTTTTTAAAGAGCCTCTTTTTATAGCAAATGGAGACCATCACAGAAAACTACAACTAAACATAACATAGAAATCAATAGATTGTGGGGAGTTCAGCCCCAACAAATACATTTAACCGCTCATTTACATTGTTCTTGATTGTAACTAAAGGATTTGTCTGCAACATTTGCTTATATTCTTTTTCATCGCACATGAGAATCTTTGGGAAAGTATATAAAGTTAGATTTGAGCCTTCAGTTTTTTTAATTGTATACTTTGAAGTCAACAGTAACAACAGCATTATTCACCCATAGCATTTTGCGCTAAGCGACTTGTCTCTTCCTTTCATCACTGTTCAGGGGAAATAATTTTTTTAAGTGGCAAAATTTTAGGTGGTTTTAATACTAGCTTTTAAATATAAATGGTGGATGCCTTGAAGGTGCATTGTATTGCATGGCTCCCTACAGAGGGGAGTGCTGGATAGAGTTTTCAAACTAAGAGCTCAACTGTTCCATTTCTTCCAGAGGATTGAAAAGACTTAAGATCTGGCACAACCCAGAAAAGGTGAATTAGCTCCACGCTCGGTGTCAAGGAGGGGCTCTCGTGGAGCTGGTTTGTTTAGCTATTTCTTTTCAAGCATGAACACCTTCGGGCACAAGTACAAAGTCAAGGGATATTTTCAGCATCCATCAGGGGCTCTGCAGGGCAACTGTGCTCAGGAGCTGGAGGAAGGCTCATCGTGGCTACCAGCTCAGTTATCCATGACCAAAGTCACAGCCTTGCTCCCTCTAAAGATCAGTACCTCCCTCTTCCCTGCAGAAGTCCAGGGGTGCATGTTTCCTTGAGACACCCCAGAGGACATGTCATCCAAGCAATATGACTTCTCCACTAGACAATGTCCCTGACAAAATGACTACCAGGCTCAGACTGCCTTCCCCATCTCTCTAGCAGCCCCATGGCCTTCTTGCTTTGGTAGTTACCCTGACATGCCTTACCAATTGGAGTGTAAGCCATCCTACCTTCAGCCACATTTATACTAGTTTATGTCCCAGAACACATTCATCAAGACAGAGAGAGAGCAGAAGGCTGGCCCAAACCCTTCATCAATCTCTGATGTTTTCTATAAGTTAATTGAATAAGATATAATGAGCTTTGAGATTCATAAAACTGATCATAAAGCCCTTTGATGCCTACACTGCATAATTCAAACAAAATCTAGATCCCTGACCATGCAGCAAGACTCTGAACATCCAGTGAGTTTCATCACCTTCTCCATGGACCAACCACACTGGTACCCTAGGTCCTCCAAGGGACAAGCTCTTTACCAATGAGGGGGGTTTGCTGTGTTTTCTTCCCTCTGTTTAGAATCCACTGCCTGCTCCCCCCTCCCAGTTCTTTGCAGGAAAACTCCTCATCCACTGACTCCCAAAATATTCATAATCCTCAGGAATTATCCCTGACCATACTACCAAACTGGTCCCAGAGAAGCCTGTTGCTGCAAGTTGGTGGTCCTAGTTCCTTAAAAGGCTGAGGAAGAAGGACCACTGGAGTCCAGGAGTTCAAGACCAGCCTGGCCAACATATCAAGACCTCACCTCAAAACAAGTCAGCTATGGTGGTCTAAACCTATAATCTGCATTTGGGAAGTTGGTACAAGAAGATCATGGTCAGTTTGGGGTATATAGCAAGTGATCTGTGCTATGTTTCTGATTGTGTTTTGTACTTCTCCAGAATAGTAATCACAGTTTATAATGATTTGGGAACATCGTATGCATCTTTCTTGATCATGATAAGTCCCATGAGAACAAAGCCATTTCTCTCTAACCTAGAAGTCAGCAAACATTTTTCTGTTAAGAACTAGACAATAAACATTTTCCAGTCTGACAGCTACTCAATCCTGGTGCTCTACTATGAAAAAATATCATATACAACTCATAAATTAATTGGTGTGGCTACATTCCAATCACACTTATTCATAAGATCATGGCAGTGAGCCAGATTCAGCCCAAATCTATCCTGAGATGGAGTCTTGCTAGGTTGACCAGGCTAGGCTTGAACTCCTAAACTCAAATGACCCACCTTCCTAATCTACCTAAAGATCTGGGACTACTAGTGTGTAACACTACTTTTGACAGGATGCTTTGTCTAGCTCCTTATTATTGCCACAGTGCCGAATGAAGTATCTACCACATAGCACAACACAAACCTATCAGACAAATTAGTATATGAATGTGTGGTCCACAGTAAGGTTAGGCTGGGGTTTCAGAATTTTATTCCATATTCTATTGGAGTCTAGTCAATTTTGTTCCTTTCTCTTCAGCACTTCCCAACTTGACATTCATTTGCTGACTGACAAGTGGCTTTCTGTCCTTGAGCATCACTGAATTAATCTCAGAGCCATCTTTTGGCTGTTTAGTAATGTCTATGATTCGTCTCAGAGACTTGGGTTAAACATGTGCATTTTTACTCTTATCATCTCAACTCCAATGTATTAAATGGTTAGCTGCGTAACATTTTCCAATAATAAGAAGGAAGATAAAGGAGTATGAATTAGGTATATAAAAATCAGTTCATCTTTATGAAGGCAACAAAAACTCAGTAACTATTAAAATTATAAATGTGCCTATCCTGCAACTCAGCCAGTCCTGGAGCGTTCCCTCTCTTGGAACTATATCAGGTTTACTAAGATTTGATGCCAAGTAAAGGCTAGACCACGCTAGCCAGGGACTGCCAACCATCCCAGTGGCCCCACCCTAGGTTAGCTTTAGTTGTCTCCCTTTGGATATAGATTTCAAAAGCACAGAACTCTTCTGAAAGAAGAGCTTTGGTCCTTTGTGTTCATTTTTGACCGGCCCCAGTGGTAACCAGTTCCTGGTACAGTACTCCCTAGGAGAACAGACTCAACTTAGTGGCTTCCTCTTAGAAAATCACTCCCAAGATTAGTTTACATAAGACTGGTTTCTGTCCTGCTAATTCTCTCTCTCCTCTCTCTCTCTCTCTCTCTCTCTCTCTCTCTCTCTCTCTCTCTCTCTCTCTCTCTCCTCCCTCTCTCTCCCTCTCTCTCTTCCTTTCTCTCTCTCCCTCCCTCTCTCTCTCTCCCTCTCTCTCTCTCCCCCTCTCTCTCTACCTCTCTCTCTCCCTCCCTCTCCCTCTCTCTCCCTCTCTCTCCCTTTCTCTCTCTCCCTCTCCCTCTCTTCTCCTCTCTCTCTCTCTCTCTCTCTCTCTCTCCCTCCCTCTCCTCTCTCTCTCTCTCCCTCCCTCTCCCTCCCCCCCCTCTCTCTCTCACACACACACACACACACACACACACACACACTCTTCTCTCTCTCTCTCTCACACACACACACTCTTCTCTCTCTCTCTCTCTCTCTCTCTCTCACACACACACACACTCTCTCTCTCTCTCTCTCTCTCTCTCTCTCTCTCTCTCTCTCTCTCTCTCCTCTCTCTCCTCTCTCTCCCCTGCCCCCACACACACACATCCATGTGCACTGATAAAGCAGGCTTCCACATTTAAGCTTCTATAGAGAGAAAGCATCCAGAAGATATTTAGGATGGCTCAGTGGAGAACTCAAGCCTTCAGTCCTACAGCCTACAGGGACTGCAATCCTGCCAACACCCTTGAGAGTGAGCTAGAAATAAAACCATCTGTCCTTGAGTCCTGTGGTGACATCAGCCAGCCCTAACTGTAGCCTTACGAGTGACCAGAGACCCAAAGTCAAAGGACATCACAATCAGATTCCTGATGCACAGAAATTGGAATAAAATAAATGTCTGCTGTTGCTCATCTCTGGTCTGATTTTGTACCAGTGCAGAGCTTTTATTTATTCTTTCTTTCATTCATTCAAACAAATGTTTGCTGGGTTCATTAAACTCGGTGTACACTTGCCATCTCATCTCACTCGATCTAGACCTGTCTCTGCTATTGCTCTTTCTATGCTGTGCGAGTTCCTAGGTTGTTATAGAGTATGCCAACACTTTGCTGTTTCAAATCATTGTGTTGCAGCCATTTGGTGTACAGCAATAACTTCTTCTGCTGACATGCCACCATTGAGGCATGCTTGTACTAGGCCTTGGTTCCTCCCTGCTGCATTCACAAGAGAGTAGAACTGTATCCCTTCCTGCAGGCACCAAAAGATCCCCTAGTCTGGGAGGAGAAGGGAGTCTCACTCTCTTCTCACATGGCTCGGACCATTGCTATGGCTCTCTCTTGCAGCACCTTGCACCTCTGCAACCTCTCAATTCCACTGGGGATTAAACTTTCTTGAAAACAAAAGTCCCTGTTACCTTCAAGTGCCCTGCCTTCAGCACTTGCCACATCCATCCTAAGAGGCAAGAGAATATGGGGAGTCTTTTTTTTCCTATTAACTTTTCAGTTTAAATTTATTTATTTTACATCCAGACCACAATTTCCCCTCCCTCCTCACTTTACCTCCCTTCCCCCACCTTCCTCTGCCCTCCTCATCCAGGCCTCCTCTGTCTCTGTTCAAAAAAGAGCAGGCCTCACATGGAGAGCAACAAAACATCAAGTTGCAGTAGGACTAGGCTCCTCCCCTGGTATTAAGGCTGGGCAAGGCGACCCAGTATGAGGAACAGGGTCCCAAGAGCCAGGCAAAGCCTTACGGGCAGCCCCTGCTCCCACTGTTAGGAGTCTTACCTACCTTAGCAATATGTGGACAATTGAATATGTCCAATGTTACCCAAAGATGGTAACACTTTCAGTCATAGATTTATGTTGCAATATTGCCTTTCAAATAAATATAAAATCTACCCACAGTTTCAGTTGAATGTTTCACTCTCAAAATCACCATTTCATAATTTTTCAAGCATTGTTTGTTTTTCACTATAATAGGGGGTGGTAGGTAACATCCTGCAAGATGCTCCTCTAAAACATTTCTCTGCCTAAAGTTCAGAAAATGTTACACTCTACAGTGTCTCCCTTGGAAATCTCTGAGACCTGTAAGAAGATTTAAGACTTATAAGTTTCCTAATCACAAAACCAATTTGTAGATTAGCCAAAAGTTTTTCTAATTTATTTAAACATGGACATTTCTCTTTCCTTTCAACCTGTGAATTTTCTGTGAAAAAAAAAAAAAAAAACACTTTCAGAAACAAAAGTGTCTATTGGAAGTGTCATAGCTCTGATGGAAAGTACCCTGGCAGTCGAGAGCCAAGGAATACCGCAGTCACACCACACAGGAGGGCAGCTGCCTCTGCTTGGGGTAGAAACAGCAGAGAACTGAACAGAACACACTGTTTATACATTTCTTGAAGCTTTCCAGGGTGGCCTGGGATTGGAGGGATTATGCAGCCTGATCTTGGGTAAACTCAGGGACTGGTGGGATTATTTTCTGTAGGTCAGGGCCTGGCCACTCTCCCTCCTCAGGAGGCCAGGAATGGCCATTTCAGCCATTAGGGGGAAAAGGCCACTAGAGAAATCTGGGGATGGAACCTGGCCGCTGGAGCTCCTCAGGGACAGGGAAAGCCACATCTGGTGCCTAAGTCATGTGAATAGCCAGTATTCTCCCCCTTTTTGTTTACTACTGATAAACAGTCAGGATTAGAAAGGGGGCCAACATTATCATTAGACTACTGCCTTTTGAATGGGAATGTTGAAGTCCTTGAAGCAAGCTTAATCCTGGCCATCAGTGTATAATCAGGTGTTGCGGGCCACTGGCTTCATAGTTTGGGGTTGGTAACCTATAATGGCAACTGAGTATAAGTCTGGCTAGAAATCTTTTGGATCTGTTTTTTGAAAAAAATCTAGACAAGAAGGAGGAGAAGGGAGGTTGAGAAGGGTAGTACCCAATTCCATATTGGACTGTCAGTGAGCCACTGGCCAGAGACGTAGAATCATTTCTTATGCCTTTGGATAGCTGTGTAGGATCTTATCTTTTGCTCTATCAGCTTGGTTAACAAAGAAGCAACATTCCTCCCTGAGGAAGAGGCAAAGACCACCTCTCTCTGCTGTTAATAAATCTAATCCAATTTTGTAGCACTATGGCAGCCAGGGAGTGTATTTGGCCCTGGAGGGTGAGGATGGTGTGAGCCGCCCACTGGAGATCCTGGGTGAGCTGTGAGGAGAACAGACAGTGAAGAGCTGGGGAGGCAGTCAGTTCCACTGCTCCGGAGGCTCTGCCAGTGGCTACAGCAGAGAGGGTCTGACCTGGGGTGCTCCTCTGTCATGCCATGCCGTTATAAGCCCTGTGATGGGAATCAGCAAGGGTTCTTCACTGGGTACCACCCCTAGTTTTGGAAAAAGGAACACCAGGGCACAAGTTCCAGACCACCCAGCAGGTAGGCAGCAATAAACTTGAGTGCCACAGAGAATCGAGGCATTGTAACTGTTTGGGCATAGGGGCTGGGTGGTACTACTAAGGGTTGTGGTATTATTGCAGTCTATGGATTTGTGTGCCCACAAAGCATGTTCTTGAGTTAAAGCAGTCTGTGATACCAAAGAGAGAGATGTGGGGGAGATAACAGGAGCTAGTGGTATGTGGCTTAGAGCAATTAACAAGTGGTGAGGTGAGAGAGTTTAATAAGACAATGAGTGAGGCCACAAATGGTGGTCATGAGTTTGACCCAGGAGGGAAATGCAACTAGCATTCTCCAAAGCAGTCAGGCAGAGTGTTATTTAATAGCTAATACACAGAGGTTAAGGTCTGAAACAAGAGGTGGTATGACAGGGAGGTGGAATAAATATCACCTAAAAGGGGTGATATTAGGGATGTAAGAACCTTTGAGGAGCTTTGGACCACTTCATCTATCATGTGTATACCTAGGGGTTGAGAGAGTGGGATGTGTACCCCCTGTATTTTGAGCATGCCTGTCGCTGTGATAAATGCTATAGTAAAGTTTACCAATGAACCCTGTCTCCCATCTGGGGTGCCTTGGGTCCTTAACTGGGATATAAAAGATTCCCCATTCTTCATAAAAGGTAGAACGCCTTCCTGAATATGCATCATGTATCTTACAAGACCAATACTGGCAGCCTCCATAAGTCTCTGGCCAGTGTCAACAGTAATCTCTAGTTTGAACATAGAAAAAACAAGCATAGGGGGCAGGTGTTTTAGAAATCAATGTTACAGGGATAAGTATCTGCTTTTGGCAACCTGCTGGTGAGCAGTCTCCAAACCCCATCATGCGAGTGGTCTGGTTAAACCTCGGAGGATAGGTTTCCTGAACTTCAAATCTCCATGTGTAGAGTTTGATATCTATGGGTAAAAGCAAGAGGAAGTAGAAGGAGAAGAGGTAGGACATAACTCAGTAGGGTCAGGCTCAAGTCTTAGCAGATGTATGAGGCCTCATTCGACTGAGACTGGAGGCAAGCTGGTTGACCTTCGTATATTCTGAAACCTAAGAGAGCAAGGTCCTGTTGGGGTCAAAATGTAAGGAGGGTTATCTTGGGCTGATGGTGTAAAGGGCTTGAGATGAGAAAGACGCATCCAGTGAGGGAAACCCTTGAGCTTAGCAGTGGTTGGGGTAGTTAGGATGACTCTGGAGGGCCTGCCCATTTTGGAGAAAGAGGAGGGGGTTGTGACCTGGAGGAGAGAGGACTAAGTCCCTGATGTTGATGGAGGGGTGGGGGCTGAGGCAAATGGTGGTGGGTGAAGTTCCAAAGGAAAGTGTAAAGACAGTGTAACAAGGGGGTAAGATGGGGATCAGGGAGAGATGACGGCTGAGACATGAGGCTGGGAGGCAGAATCCGCCATCCGCACATGAGCTGGAAAGAGCAGGTGAAGAGGGGTTTCTTTGGGAGGGCTCTTAGTCACAGAAGAGCCAACCGCAGGAGGTTTATCCAATCTGTATGGAGCTCTTGGAAGAGTTTGAGAAGAATGTTGTTGAGAGAGCAATTGATTTGTTCCACCTTGCCTGAAGACTGGGGATGGAGGTGACATGGAAACGCCATGGGATGTTAAGAGCTTTGGCTAGGGTTTGACAGATTTGAGAAGTAAGTTCAGGGCCATTATCTTATTGAAGGGACATTGGAACTCTGAAATAGGAGCCAATCTCCCTGGAAAGGAGATCAAAAACTGTCTGTGCTCTTTTATTAGTGATGGGAAAAGCTTCTACCCACTCTGAGAATGTATCCACCAGGACCAAAAGGTATCTGAACCATCTAACTGCGGGCATGTGGGTGAAGTCTAGCTGCCAGTCGGATCCAGGGAGGGGTCCCCTGGCTTGATGAGTGGGGAAAGGGAGACTCCAATGCCCAGAGATGGGATTAGACGTTTGATAAATTTTACAAGAAGCAGTGATAGTCTTTTAAAGGGATAGATCCTCAGAGGTAGGTTGTAAATAGGTTTTAATAAAGTGGACAAATCCAGGCTATTGGGGTGAAAGATCTGGTGTGGATAGAATAAAATCTGTCTAGTATCTAAGGATGATAATGAATATGTGGGTTGTAAAATGAGAATGCCTTGTGGTGTGTGAGAAGGACCCAGGTCTCTGAGAGCCACAGCTCTAGCTGCCTCGCCAGCTTGGTTATTTCCCTTGGAGATAATGGAATTGTTTGCTTGGTGTGATCGGCAGTGGACAATTCCTATGGCCTTGGGAAGATGAGAGGCCACTAGCAGGGCCATGATACGATCTGGGTTGGTTATGGACCCTCCTTTTGTTGTTCACAGCCCACGCTCCTTCCAAATAGCTACATGTGATAAGAGAAGGTGAGACGTATACTTGGAGTCTGTGTAAAGGTTTAGGGATTGTTCCTTTGCTAGTTGTAAGAGGTATTAATTCAGCCTGTTGGTCTGTGGTTTGGACTGGCAGGGTCTGTGCTCCAACCACTATGGTGTCTGAAACAATAGCGTATCCTGCTTTATGAACTGCATCATGTAGGAAGGAGCTTTCATCTGCGTACCAAGTACAGATGACCTGAGGCAGCACTCCCTCATGTGTGTACGTAGGATGAGATAAGAACTCTTCTAGGGTCTCAGTGTAAGAGTGAGATGGGGAGTACTCTGGGGTTAGTTGGGGGAAGAGATTGAAATGTTAAGAGGTGAGCATGGCTGAAAGCTAAGTGTGGTGACCTCTACCTGAAAAGAGAGAACTCGGGAAGGGGGTGGTGTCTGGAGGTCCTTGTATGTTAGAAGGTGGGACAGGTGGTGAGGAGAAGACAGTAATTGGTGATCCAAAGGTTACCTTCTTTGACTCACTAGAAGATGTTCAACTGTGACCAGAGGGTGCAGACAAGGTGCCATTCCTTGGATAGTGTAGTCTAATTTTTTCAGTAAGTGTGCAACAGACACACAGGGAGGTCCCTGTTGGTGATCCAGGACCCCGAGAGCATATCCCTCCTTTTCAGTAACATAGAGAGAGGAGTGAGTTAATTCCAGAAGATGTAGGGCCAGGCCCTGGAGGAGGGCCTGTTGAAGCTTATGAAATGTCTTGGTAGTAAATACAAGAAGGGGTTCATGTGAAGGGCTAAGGGCTACCTCTTATAGGTGGCAGGTGAGAAGAGAGAAAAAAAGAACCCAAGAGTATAAGAAGCAATCGCTAGACAGGATAGAATTTCATCCTTGGTGGTGGGGACTGTGAGTGACTGGATTAACTGTTTTCTATCTATGGTAATGGACTTGTGAGTTAGAGTAATAGCTACTCCAGATAAGTAACCTGGGGAGTGGACAGCTGGACCTTAGAGGGTGAGGCCCTATATCCCTAGATGGACAGAAAATTCAATGAGGTAGAGTTGTCATTCTGGCTAATTTGCAGGAACAAACTACAAAGGAGCAGATCATCTATGTATTGTATGAGCTTGGATTTAGGAAACAAAAAAGAGAGTTAAGTCAGAAGCCAGAGCCTGGCCAAATAAATGTGGGATGTCCCAGAACCCCTGGGGTCCAAGTGAATTGGGTAAAAAGGTGAGTGCCCAGGTTGGTCCAAGTAAAGGCAAAGATACTTTGTGACTGGGAGTCCAAAGGAATAGAAAAGAAGGCATCCTTGAGATCTAGGACAGAGAATTGGGAGGTCTCTGAGAGGATGGTGGAGAGGAGAGTATAGGGGTTGGGCATTATGGGGTGGAGGGGAATCACTGCTAAGTTGATGAGTCAGAGATCCTGAACCAAGTGGTAGGTTCCATTGGGTTTTTTAAACTATGAGTATGAGGGCATTAAAGGGGAGAGAAGTGGGGCACAGAAGGTTCTTTCTTAAGAGGTCAGAGATTAGAGGCTTGAGTCTCCTGAAGCTTTGGAGAGAAAACGGGTATTGAGCCTGGGTTTTATATATATGGTGGGGTTTTGTAGTTGAATGATGAGGGGGATGATGTTTGGCTCTAGAGGGGTTTTTGGTGTCCCATTCCCAGGGATCTACCTAAGAGACCAGGGAAGGGAAAAGATGTGTCAGGTTGTGTAGTTTGGAGGAGGAGAAGGAGGGGAAAGGTGGCCTGGGGTCAAGCAGATTCGGGGAGCAAAAGAAATAGAGATCTGACTTCGCCTAGGAGGTCCCCTCTCAGCATGGGGATGGGACAGTTGGTACCATGATAAAGGAGTAGGTAAGGGAAACACGCCTGGAGATATAAAGTGGTAGGGTTTGGTAAGGCTGGTAAGGCTGTCCCCCTACTCTGACAATAGAGGAACAAGGAGATTTGGGTCCCCAAAACTCAATCAGAACCAAAAATGTGTCCCTGGTGTCCAGAAGGAAGAAGATGAATCACCCTGATACTGTGATGACTACCTGAGGCTCCCTGTTGGAGATGGTGGTGGTTGGGCCAAGGGAGCTAGGACCCCTCAGTTGCCCATGGCCAGACCTAAGAGGTCAGCTGGAGGGCAATCTTGGCTTGATGTCCTCATGCCACGAGGAACATGAGGGCAGTCAATACCCCAATGCCCTTCTTCATGGCACCTTGGGGGGTTTATGATGGTTTAGACAGGCCCATGCCCAGTGACTCTCCTGACCACATTTGAAACAGGGTCCAAGAGGTTCTCAGGCTTTGGGAGGCCAGGGATCCCGGGCATCTGCTTTGACTGGCTGAAAGGCCTTAACCATCATTGGGTATTTTGTTTGTTTGTTTGTTTGTTTGTTTGTTTGTTTGTTTGTTTTTCATCTCTCCATGGTACACCTTGAAGGCCATGGCTCAGACTTCTCCCTGTAGAATCAAGGGTCCCCTCTCTAGGTATTTAAGTTTGACCCTAGTATCAGGGAAACTCTCAGAGAAGTAGGTCATAAGGACTTGTTTTCCACCTGGGGTCTCAGGATCCAGATTGATATATTGTAAGAAGGCCTTTGTGAGGAGTTCTAGGAATTAAGACAGGTTTTCATGTTTGTCCTGGATGATTTCATATTTTATCAATTATGATTTCATAATTTATGGCTTTAAGAGCAGTCTTGCAGAGATTGGCCTGGAGGCAAATTATAAATTGGTCTCTAGCTAGAATGCCTCCCAGGGTATCATAGTTCCATTCAGGATCCCAGTTGGAGCCCACCTACATCCTAACAGGGTGGCAGCATTAGTTTGATGGATATCATCTGTATGTGCCCTAACCTGCTCCCAGAGTCACCTGCACTCCTTGGGGAGAAGGCTGCTCATGAGAATTGTGTAAATGCCATGGAAAATGAGATCATAAAATCGGGTGATATATTGGAACACTTTAATGAAAGCGGAGGGATTAGTGATATACGATCCCAATCCCTTTTCTGTCTGAGAGAGATCAACTAATAAGAAAGGAACAAGTACCCTGACCAAGCCATCCACCCCAGTGACCTCCAGCAAAGGAAGAAATAGGCTTGGGTTAGTATAGGCAGGAGATGGAGGGTCCCACGGTGGAGCAGGAACAGGTGTCAGGAGGACTAAGGGCTGACAGTGTGCTCAAAGTGGGCACCAGGGGGGATTTCTTTAGGGTGGCCTGTCACTGGAAAGGGAGACTGGGATACTGGAGAGGCCAGAGGAGAAGGAGCTGTGGGTTGAAGCCAATGGGGGGGGGCTCACTAACTGGATTGTAAGTAGTAGTCTGTGTTCATAGCTAGGAGGAGTTGATTTTTTTCCCTTGGTTGGCTTATACCATATGATCACTTTTACTTAAGATGGGAGTAAAGTCACGTGGCAAAGTCCATCCTTTCCAACCCTAGCAAAGATGGCTGCCAGCCATCCTGATGGAAACAGCAGCATGGATGGCAGCCAGCCACACTGAGATTACCTATGTGCAGATTTTCAACTATCAAGCCTGGTATTGCAAGTTTTGAGCTAACCCTTTTGTTACGTACCCCATATGCTTACAAATCTTGAGGCACAGAAAGTTCACACGGTAGTCTTACATATCGTGAGATAAGATTTAAACCTTAGCAAAAGTTTTAGAGAGTTAAACCAAAACCAAAAGAGTATGAGATGAGTAGCAATGGTCCCCGTTGGGAATGGTCTGTCCCTTTGTTTTGTTTCGCTCTCCTCTCTCTGTCACACGGCAGGTGGCTCGCCTGATGTGGGACAGAGGTTTTAGAGGAAACCTTTAAACAAGCATGCTTGGGTCTAGAGGAGGGGGAGCCACACCTAACTCTAGAGCCAGATTTTAATTGAAGTGGGACAGCATAAAACAACAGTTTAATGCCACTCATCCCTAAAGACACCTGAGTCCCTGTAAAACTGAATCCAGTCAGCTAACAAAGAAGGCTTAAGGTAGGAATTTTTGAACCTGGACACAGACAGAGGACCCCACAGGAAGGAGCTGAGAGATGTGCCAGCCAGGGAGGGGTGTGTGCAGGGTGTGTGCAGGGTGTGTGCAGGGTGTGTGCAGGGTGTGTGCAGGGTGTGTGCAGGGTGTGTGCACGCTGTAGCCAGCTACTCCTTTCCTTTCCCCCTTCCTGCCAGATCTCGCTCCTAGCCCCCACTGGGCAACAAACTTACAGATCCATCTATGGTAACTTAAAAACCAGGACACTTACACAGTTGGGGGTGGGGGAACTAGACAAAAACAAACAGGACTTGGAGCAGAGGAATAAGGAACCAGGAATCTTTCCATTTCCCTGATTGCTCACAGTATTTGTAAAAGTCCCAAATAACATGGGGATCTAGGGTGCTGTTAGGCAGTCATTTGGATTGATTATCTAAGGGATATTAGGATAAGGGAAATTTGTGGCCAAATTTGACTGCAAAAGTGAACTATTTTAGGGCCCTTCAGGTCAGGTGCCAGGTGTAGAGACTGGAAGTTTTCTAAGAGGCATCCCTAGTAGGGATGAGAGTATTTGGAAGACACGGTTCCTGTGGATGAGAGAGAAGGGAATGTCACTGCAGCCTGTAGTCCTGTTGTCAGAGAGGAGAATGAGGACCAAGTCATCCATTAACTGGGTTGTCACCACACCCAGCGAGGATCAGGGGTTAGCCTGGCTAAGCCAGAGAGGAGAGTCGGGGCCTGGTACCAGGCTTTTTGTAGAGGCCAGAAGGCGAGGACAAAAGTGAGCTCTAAGATAGGAGTCTCATCCACAGGAAAGGTTCAGGGATTAGGCTCACAAAATCCACGAGGGCCTAGAGGAGCTGTGGATTACAGGCAGCCCAGGGTTAGAGCAGGAAGGGACACAGTGCCTGGCTGTGTTTAAGAAACTGCAGGATCACAGCTCCAAGGGTGGGTAGATGGGGTCAGGTGAACAGCGCCAGCCTTAAAGACTGTGGTTGGGGGTACCTCTGCCTCCAAGAGTACCAAAGGGGTGCCAGATGCTCAACAGTCAACTTCCTCACACTCAAGGAAACGTTTACACCGACCAATGAGGTAACTTACCTAATTGCCACTGGTGGATGGGGTGCCGAGAGGTAGGTGAGCTGGAAGGCGAGTCTATTGCAGGATGAGGGATAGGGTCCCAGTGTGGCTCAGACCCCAAGGAGGAGCACAGACACCAGGAGAGCCTACTCAAGTTACGACAGCAATGTAAGCGTCACAGCTGGTATGCTGGCAGTTAGGAGCCAAGGAATGCCACAAAGTCGCACAACACAGTAAACTTCACACAAGACATTTATTGGGAAAGAAAAACACAAAAGGGTGGCTGCCTCTGCCTGGGTGAGAAGCAGCAGAGAACCGAGCAAACACAGGGTTTATATAGTTTTTCTTGGGGGCAGAGCTTTCCAGAGTGGCCTGAGATTGGGGGAATTATGTCACCTGATCTTGGGACAAGCTCCGGTATTAGTGGGATTTTTTTTTTCTGTAGGGTGGGGCCTGGCCACTCTTCAACGTCAGAGGGGCTGGGAAGAGCCAGTACAGCCATTAGAGAATGGCCATCAAAGAAGTCTGGGGACGGAGCCTGGCCACTGGAGGTGGGGGAGGGTGGCGCAGGGAAGGCCGCCCCACTGCATGAGTCTGTGAACAGTCAACATCAAGTTATCAGTTTACCAACCTACCTTACACTCTCATACTTTGTTCCCTGGCTTCAAAGAGCTTCTAACCTGTGAACTGCTAACTAGAAGTTAAAAACTTCTCCATGATTCCGAATATACCCTGACAGAGTCAATTAAATGCAGCCTTTCTCCAAACCATGGGCATCCCTCCATGGTCCATTCTTGATACTCATTAAAAGCAAATGTACATGGTCCCACTACTATATGAAGAGCTTCAGGTGGTCAATGGCTGCTGAGAGAGAGAACCAGTTTCTTCCAGGATGAGCTCCCATAGAGGCTGCCCAAAACCCCAGTGGTCAGCCCTGGGAAATGTGATATGAGCAAAGATAAGTGGACTCAGGGATTATATTCACATGTATATGCATATGTGTGCATACACATGGAGCCCTGAGTTTAATCACACCTGCTGACACTCTCCACCAGGCTGTTTACCTCTGGAAAGTGACGCCACAGGGATGGTTTGGGGTGAATGTGGAAAGGGGGAAGAAAATAAGAAAGAAAAGTGAAGGACAAATATTGCGTTTCCTCTCTCATATGCAGAATCTAAACTTAAATACTTATATGACACATACATCTCATGAAAGCAAAAGGGAGATTACTGGTGGGAAGGAAGAGGACACAGGGGGCAATGGAGGGCAAACATGGGCAAGGTACAATGATGGGTACATATGAAAATATCATTTTAAAAATGATTCCTTTTTACAGTTTAAAAAGTGAAAAGATCCCTGGGAGAAACACACCACAGATCGACTGTTAAACTAGAAAGCCTGTCCTTTAAGATTGCAAGTTTAAAAATCCAACATGACTTCTGAGAGTCTTTACATTCACAGCTGATTCTAGATGTTCCCATCTCAGATATAACATCATACCAGCCTCACTGTGGGGAAGGTGTCCTTGTGTGCATCAGGGCAGTGATGGTCACAGACCACAAGGCAAATCCCTGTAATGGTATGTGACTCAGGGCTGGGGAATTTGTCCATCAGCCTCCACACTACATGTCCATCTCTCTCTCTCGCTTGTCAAAGCCATATGACAACTGTAGCGACTAAGACATCTTCTTTCTCTTCAGATCTGTTCTCTTCATGCTTCCTGTTCCCCACTGAACCTTCGCTGGCTGGCTGGCTGCTGCATTTGGCCCATCAGTCTCACTCTAAAACTGGTTTTATTTCTCATATCTGTCTTACCTGTGGCTCTTGTTACTCGAATCTCTCTTGCTTGCACTTAAGAGCTTATCATATTTCCCACTCAGCTGCCTCCACCCAACATCTAGCTTCACATGCTCTGCCTTCCTCACCCTGGTCTCTCTTCCAGAATTTACCCTTCATGGTTGTCTTGTTCCTAATGGGAATCATTTGCTGCCTATCTTTTAAGCAAAGTGGCATTTTCTTTTCTGTTGTATTGGAAGCTTTTGTCTCTACTCGACAATTCATTTCTTTTCCTTTCTCTCCATGTTCCCAAAGATCTCGTTCTCTGTATTTATCATGAAAGGCTTGTTAAATGTCATTTCTACTCCCCAAGTTTCTGTAGTTCTCCCTGAATCACAAGGTGTTTGAACAGTGTAGCTGACCATGCCCGATCAACATTGGAAGCAGACGTCTCAAAGAGAAGACTGTGTTGCCAGATTCTGCCCTGGACCCTGTGAGGTTGCTGCAACAATGGGTGCCCAAATCCTGGGGGAGTGGGGGCTCCCTTGCTACAGAGAGTCATCTGTTCTACACCTTTCCAGGACAGGAAGCACCCCAAGAGCACAAAAGACATTCACTGCCAAAAGCCCTCAAGTCCCCAATCCCAAGGTCCCTTAAGAGCTAATTAGGCAAGGGGCGCTGTGACCACTAGTCTGACCTGGAGCCTTGAGAAGATAACGTGGGTCTTAAGACACAGCACTTTGTGTCCCTAGGAGCAGGGCTCTTCCCCTGGTACTACAAGCATGGTCTGGGTTAGGAAGCCATGTCTTTTCAATGAGAAGAAAGCTAATCTGGTGCCTTTGGGCTCTTCACTTGTTCTTACAAGAAGAGCTTAAAGTAAGAGAGAAGTATCTTGAATTCTGGTATGGTGTGTTGCCTCTACCAATTACTGCTTCTTAATCTTCATGGGATCCTCACATATAAAACTGATAATTGTGGGAGGAAATAGGATCACTGTAACAATCCAAGTACCTGAAACACCTAAGTAGGATACCATGAAAATGAGTTATCATCACTAAGAATGGGAGGGGCAATGTGCTGTCCATCATCACCATAATGATAGTCATAGTAGCATCTGCTGACTTTCTACACTCAGTGTTCTAAGCAATTCACATGCACTGACTCATTTTATCTTCTCAAGAACTCTGTGAGGTAATGCAATGATAAATTTTGATTGTCAATTTGATTGGATAGAGATATACATAGGATTAGTGAAGCACATTTCTGAGTGTGTGTTGTGAACATGTTTCCACAGAGGATCAACGCAGAGAGGAAGACATGGCCTGGATGGTGGTGGCACCATCCAATTGACTAGGCACATAGTGGAATTAACAAGAAAGACCACTACTAGTTCAGACAGTATATTCTCCCACTCTGTCTCCCTGTTCCCCTCCCCTTCTCTCTCATTCCTGGCTGCCATGATGAGAACAGTTCTACTCTGCTCTGCCATGGCCTCCCTACCAGGGTGGACTAAAATCTGTGCAATCATCAGACAATATTAAATCCTCCCTCTCTTGTTCTCTTAGGTGTCTGCTCACAGCAATAAAAACTCCAAGTGTCGGGCATAGGGGTTAGTGTTCCACCGCACAGATGAGGGAACTGAGAGGCACAAGGTACCCAAGGTTATAGGCAGAGCCAGGACAGAAGGAAGCTGAATGAAAAGCCATCATTCCTCATCACCCAGCCATTTTTCCTTCACCTTCTCTCTAGCCACAGGTGGCCCTGGACCTGACATGAAACCAGGCAAACATTGGCAAGCTGATGGTTTTGTCTTTCCACATTACTTGGTTCAAATACCCTGCCACTGTCAGAACATTTCTCTACCTTGCAGGCATGTTGGAAACAATTACAAGCTTATTATTAAATTCTTATTAACTCATTATGAAATTAAAAGAAAGCCCATGTTGTCTAAATTAAGCATGCCAATTAAGCATAAGAGCCTCCTCAGTCTCTGCATCCTGGTTCTCACTGAAATAGCATGTTATGTGTTTGGGAACATAAAGAATCATATTTGGGGATCACAATCTCTCTCAGTGTGAGGGGCTAATGTCTTTCAGGGACTCGCAGTTCTGAGATAAAGAAATGAAGCCGTGTTGTGAGTGACTTAAGCTTTCACATACACTCCTCTGGATATCACTTATAGTAAGTAAATATTTTTCAATATTCAGATTTACAGGTCCTACAAATAAAGTTCTCCAAGACAGTGTTTTCTATGATAATCATGATTCTTTGATGACAAGTAACAGAAAATCAGCTAGGACTGAACTGGGCCCAAAGCCGAGGTGAGAACAACTGACCACACCGCGTTTGCAGTCTTAGTCGGTGTCCTATTGCTGTCAAGAGACACGTGACCACAGCAACTCTTGCAAAGAAGGCGTTTAACTGGGGGTGACTTACAGCTCAGAGGTTTGGTCCATGTCGTCGTGGTGGGGAAGATGGCAGCACACAGGCAGACCTGGTGCTGGAGAAGGAGCTGAGAGTTACAGAGACCCTGGACTGGCTTCTGAAACCTCAAAGCCCACACTTCCTCCAACAAGGCCACACCTCCTAATCCTCCTCAAATAGTGCCACTCCCTGATGATCAAGCTTTCAAATATATGAGACTATGAGGCCCATTCTTATTTAAACCAGCACATTTGCAAATCTCTGGAGCAAATGAAACAAGTGCTACAGCCATTATTCAGAGAAAAGAGATGGCATGACAATTGAGTAGCAGAATGGACATAGTATTTTGCCCTCTACACATGAACCAACACTGGGCCACTAGGAGAGGGACCCCCATAGGTTTTATTCCTGTGGCTGTTAAGCCCAGGAATCATTTGATCTTAGATAGGTACCATTCAATAAGGACAAATAGGACTTTAATCAGGTCACCCCAGTAGCTTAACAGTCAGGTGGTCAAATGCTTTCAGCATATAATGTCTACCTTCTTCATGGCTACGTTCAATTCTTTGGTGGCTCTAAAGTGACCCGTCTGTTAATTTCTCTTCTAAGGCTACTCCCAGGGTTAAACATGTCTGTTTGGTAGGTGAGAAGTGTCCAAACTTCTCAAATAAAACTTGGATTACAGGATCTTTGACTGTATCTCAGATTCAAGAAATAGTTATCAATGACATTTTGTAAGAGAATGGGACCTAATGGTATGACTGTGTCTGGGAGTGTTTTCTTGGGCACAGTGATAGCCCATGTCAAAATGAGAGTCCCTGTGAGAAGTGCATGGAAGATGTATGTTGAGCCTGAGAGTGACAGGCTGTGTGTGTGTGTGTGTGTGTGTGTGTGTGTGTGTGTGTGTGTGTGTGTGTCTGACTGTCTGTCTGTGTATCTGGATTTGTATGTCTGCATGTGTGTGTACCACAGCATATATGTGAAGATCAGAGGATAATCTTGGATGTCAGTCCTTGCTTTCCACCTTGTTTGAAATAGTCTATCACTCTCTGGTTCTCTTCTGCACATTCCAGACTGGCCCATGAGCTTCCTGGGGTTCTGTCTCCACTGCCCACCTCCTTGTAAGTATGCTGGTGTCAGAGAAACCTAGGCTCCAGTCTCCAGCTTTTATGTGGGTTCTGGTCACCTCAACTCAGGTCATCAGGCTTGGGCAGGAAACACTTTACCTGCCAAGCCATTTCCTCAACCCAGCCTGGAAATTTCTTTAAGAGTTAAGTATATAACTGACCATACCTTTACATTTCTAGGAATTTAGCCAACAGAAATGACAGCTTTCATCCACGCAAAGACTCATATCCAATGTTTATGGCATGGTAATAGTAAACTGAATAATAAAAACTAACAGTAAAAACTGAAAACAGAAGTAAATATCCAACATCAGAGAGTAGATCAACAACGGAGGAGAAAACAGCGAATGCTGAAGCATGGGCAGCGTGAATGCATCTCAAGTTCATTGGGCTGAGTGAAAGAAGCCACATAAAAGGAATGAGCTAATGTATAATTCCATTTTATATAAAATTCTAGACAATAAAAACTAAATAATAAAAGAAAATAAACCAATGGTTCCTTGGAGCTGGATCCAAAGGAAACTTTGGGGATTTGTAGCTTTATCATCTTGGTTGTGATTTCATAAATATATATCCATTGACTAGTATATGTGAAATTGGCATTGGTTGTTATATGCTAATTATACCTCATTAAAACTGTAAAAAAAAAAAAAAAAAAAAAAAAAAAACAGAGAAGATTCTGAACCACAAGACCAATACGCTTCTTATCTAAGAGCTGTTAAAATCAGGAACAAGATGAACCATGGATTTAAAACTGTCTTGACATTGTTTCTCTACTCTCCCCTAGGACAGTCCCATATGGTGGGCTTATTCTAAATAACTTCCCACATGGGAGACTCAGTGGCTAGCAGCCCTGGACAACCTCATTACAGTTTAGTAACCCAAGAACAGCCCTTCCCTCTCCCAGTTCCAGCTTGAGGAAGTCCAGAGATACACTCTCTATATATGGTCAGCTCTTGCCAAGTGCCCTCCCTTAGGCCAATCACTGTGGCCAGTAAAGATGATTGGCTCAGTTTGGGATGTTGCTCAACTCTGGGGTTGGTGTTTCTAAAAGAAACAGATGAGAACTCTTGAAAGCTAAGTTAACTTTTGACTATTCTGCCCTCTTTAAGAGGGCTACAAGATACATATCTAAATGCATTTAATTGTTACTGTCCCACCTGAGCAAGCACATACCAAAAAAGAAGAAATGTATTTACCTGCAGCTTTCAAGTGCTCTGTCTGGGAGGATGTTTCATGTTTATTACTCAAGGACAACCTAAGCAGCCTCTTCCCTATGCAGGTTCTGGGTCAAGGATGACAAGTTAACGCCCACATGTCTCCATTTCCTTCCACTCACGCCCAAGGTCAGCATCTTATAAACCAAAGCATTGCTCCCCTGAAACTGAGCGTGGTCTCAAAGCCACATCCACCCCTCAGGCATCTGTTGCTAATAAGCCCAGTTTCCATCTTTTTAAAATTAACCTCTCACTTCCCTTTTGGGTAGAGATTCCCTGAACTGCTTTCTTACTTGGAGTTTTTCTCTACATCTCTTCCTTACTGCTCTTACGTGCATTTGTGCTTCATTCATCTGCCTCTTCTTGTCTTCTAAGTATAAAGTCCCTTCCAGACATGGAGATTTCCAACAATAGGACTACACAAACCACATAAACTCCACACTATTAAAAACTGAGAATATTCACAGTACTTGCTTCTCAGCGTTGTGATCACAAACTAGATTACAGCTGTGCATCACTTAGCAATGGCAATGTAGTCTGGGAAACACATACTTAGGTGATTTCATAACTGTGTGACCCTCATCATGCTTGCACAAACCTAGATGACACAACTACAGTCTGTGTAAAGGTGAGAGCCAAGTTAACATTTTAAATTTTAATGACTATGCCTTAGCAATCCATGAAACAAAAATGCCTCTGATCTGCAAGCCCCTTGCCCAAGGACAGATAGTTCCTGAAATGCTGGAGGCTACTGTTTAAGGGAGATAACAAGCCACATGTTTTCACTCCCCTAATGGAGTTTGTTTGATCCATCTGAGTGGCTGTGCTTGATCACATTTTGGTGTGAGGTTCACAGGCAGGAAATAGGTCAGGGTGTATGCTTGCCCCTGACTGGACATACTTAGGTGCAGACCTGACTCAGGGCCATTTCCTGGGAACCTGGGTATAGACCTGGTCGGAGCCCATCTACCTGGCCAGTATTTAATTAAAGCTTGCTTCAAAACTGACTTTAAACTGTGGTAGTAGTCTCGACCAGTAGGATTAACATGGTCATGCATGCAATCCATCACTGATTAAAGCAACATTATGGGGTTTTTGGCTACATGTGGGTACATTAAACAAAACATCAGACATGCAGCAAATTCTCTATAAATTTATGGATAACTCCAGGTTCCTCCTCCCACCTCAGTCAGAACTTAATCTATCTCAAGTTCACAGCCAGCCTGAGCTCCAGAAAAGACCCTGTCTCAACAAATAAACAAAGCTTATCTGTCCTTTATACCGTGGAATGCTGGTCTATCAGATAGTTGGACAAATCAAGATTTACAACAAATAATCATCACATGTTTAGGTTTTACTACTCCCTTGGTAATATCTTTATTTTAAATAGCTATTTGACATCTTCATTTATAAAGAATCAGGAAGATAGGAATTGTAGGTAAAAAACAGGGAAAACCTAAGGGGAAAATGAAAGACTTATGGTAACCCCAAACCACCCACCTTAGGTTGTCATTTACTCCACCTACTTCTAGAATGTATTTTCTGGACAGTGATTATATTCATTTTTAATTGTTTTATAACATGTTACCAGGTGCTTGGTAACTCAAAAAATTCCCATATTTATTATTTCCTAGTTCCTATGGGTTACACACAGCTCATCTGGGTCTACAACTCAGGGTTCCCCAAGGCTGGGTATCAGTAGGTTGTTTTGTCATCTGAAGTTTATCTATAGATAGAGCTATTTCTAAATTCTTCTGGCTGTCAACAGAACACATTTGTTCATACCTGCATGAGAGAAGCCCCTGGTTTCTTACTGGCTGTAAGCTGTAGGCTGCCCTCAGGCCCTGAAATACCTGTTGTGATATACCCCATGGCCCTCTCCACAGACATTCACAGCATGACTGCCTGCTTCTTCAGGGCTGGCAGGAGATTCTCTCTACTCTGCCTAGACTGAGACTACTAAACAAAATGTTGTCAAGGGTTGTCCTTTCAAAAAAACTGTCGTCATCTGTTGGTTGGGAGAAAGTTTAAAGGGTGGTGATATGATGGTGGCATCACACCAGGAGGCAGAGCTTGTGGGAACCTAAAAATGTTACCTTTTCAGCAAAGAATGGAAATAAAGAGTGAGATCACAAGGCTTTGGAACTGAGCCATAAAACCACCCTTTGCCCCTAAAATCTGTCCAAACTGCTCCTGGGGTGCACAGAACTCTAAGTTCTGACCTAATATGACCTCTGGGTGGAAGAGCCAAAGGGTCAAAAGCAGGGCCTCTCAGGTCTAGATGAGAAGCAACAGGCACTTAAACAACTTTGGGATGGACAGAATCCTGACAATTCCACCTGACCAAGTATAAATGTGGTCTGTTCTACCAAGGTTGTGGGTTACAACCAATCAGCCCTCTGTTTCACCCTATCCTGGGCCACTGGAAGCCCTTCGCTGCCGGCTCAGGGGAGCCAGATCTGAGACAGTTTCTCTCTCTCTGTTGCTCAGCTTCTACAAATGCTCTTTATACAGACCGTTGCCACAGTATTGGCTGCGATGCACAGAGCCCTGTGCACTGGCACATTCCAGATTTTTCTCTCTTACCCTTTCTAGTTCTTTTCCTTCTCCTTTTTTTCCTCTATTCTGTTCCACATGGGTAACTAGTACAACATGTTTTATTAATTTCCCCTGTACTAGACAACTTATTTTATAAGCACTATGGATAAATCTCCCTAGAATTCATGGGTTGCGTATCAATGAAAGGAAGATGTATTAGTTTCTTATGGCTTCTGTAACAAAGACCACAGGCTAGTGCTTTAAAGTAATATGCAGCTATTTTCTGACAGTTGTGGGGTCAGAAATCTGAAATCACTATGCCCAGATCTGAGTGTCAGTAGGACCACGGTCCATACCCTACAGAAGCACTACTAAAGGATGCATTTCAAGCTACAGAGCTGGACCAAGAATCCAGACCCCTCAATTTGGGTGCTCTGTTTTTCACCTCTAGGCTGAAGATCCTTAACCCTGGCTACAAGTAGAATTTCTGACCAATTAAAGCAGATATTCTGGAAAAGTCTGGTAGTACTCATGATGTTGGAGTTACACCTGTAATTCTCCAATTTTAAACTATAACCTGAATCAAGAAACACTACTCTGAGCTAGCATGTGTTAATTGTGAGTTCAAAGAAAACATGAACATGAAGAAGAGGCGGGAATGAGGAGGGGGAGAAATGGAGGGAAGGAAAAGTGAGAGCAAGGCATTAGTGGCATCCAACAACTTTCTGCTTTGAAAAGAAAATTAATATTCAAAATTTACAAAACTTATAAAACGGAGAAGCCGTGTGAATAGTTATTAGAAAAGGAATTTTCGCTTGTGTATGCGGGTTCTCTAGAGTGCTCTTAACAGCTGTTACCTTTTGGGTGATCAAGCATACATTTGAAGAACTTCCAATGCTTGAAAGGGACTCCGAGAAGTAGGAGACTAAAGTCCTATATGTGCTACTGCTGGTCAACAATTAACAGATATAACAATTTAAAACCTCTACACCACAGTGGGCATGGGCAGCACATCTTTCTCACCCACACTTGGGTCTTGTAACCATCAGTACTGCTGGTTGTCTCTACAAACATGTGGAAGGACTGGGAGGACCAGGAGTGGCCATGAACACCTGCACTGAGGACCAGCGGCCTACCTTCAGGCCTACGAGTCCCACTTTCTACATAAGAGGAATTCTCACACCAATGTCCTGGGAATGGAAGCTACTCCTGGTTGGTCCCTCCTTGCTCTTTGTGAATAGTAGAATGGAGGAAGAAGTAGGAAATTGTTTCTATGGATGCCATTCAATCTAGACAGATCAGCTTTGCTCCAGTTAAAGAATAATTGAGGCCTTCAGCCATTTAATCTTCATTAAGACTTCAGATTTCTCATTTAAACAGAATGCGGGGAAAGAGGCTGACCTGAAGATGAGAGCAATGGGGACAAACACTTGTGTCCTTATAGTCATAAGGCTTCAGAAAGACAAATGCAGGGTGCCAGCTAGTTTTGAATAACCAAGAAATAATTTTTGAGGAGAATATGTTCCAATATTACATATGACATATTTATATTGAAAGTGATTACTTGTTTATCTAAAACCTAAACCTAGCCAGGTATCTCTTCTCTAACAACCTCAGTCCTTGTCTCCTCACAGCTGTCTCTTGAGCCCTAAGATAAAGGCTCATTTTGAGTCTCCTTTTCTTTGGGTACAGAGCTGCATCACAGTGGTGAAGGCCAACTGTGGGTACTATGGAAATAATCTCCATCCCCCATCCTGTATGTTGAGGACAATGAGCCAGCATTTGAGAGTCTTTCTTCCTTTGTGGAAGCAAACAAGAAGCAAGTTAAGATATGACCCTCAATAAGTGGGAAATCCTCCACAGGTATTCATGGGCATTTCTAGAATCTCCTAGCACTGACTGTTGTAAACTTTCCATCTTGTACAATTTCATCATTGCATACACCAGTGTCATCAAACACAAAGAGGTCTTTGAGCAAAATCTCTGCCAACATGTTTTGTCCTTTTGAGGGCTGATACAACAAAATCCAATAAGCTGGGCAGCCAAGGAACAACAGGAATATATTTCCCATTGGTATGGGGACTAGAAAGACCAAGACCAAAGTTCTAGCAAAACTCTGTCTTGTAAGTGGCTTTCCCCTGGCATCTTACTGGTGGCTACTTATTGTGTCCTCACAGGAGAGAAGGAAGCAGGACAGCTTCCCTGGGTTCATTTCATGGGGAATGAATCCCATTCTAGAGGATTTGTTCCCATGACTTAGTCACCCCTCCCAAAAGCCACACTTCCAAAGAGCATTACATTAGGCACTAAGATTTAACATACAAATGACCTAGTCACTGTGCCCCCCTCAGGCCACACCTCCAAATAATATCACATTAGGCATTAAGATTTAACATACAAATTTTGGGCAAATGCAAACATTGTATTTATATCACAACTCCCTTGGGGCAAATGAAGACTGACTTAAATGAGTTTCTTGGATAGACATCCAGAGATGTTCTGAGAACATCATGTTCTCAGAGAAACCTAGCTTGGGTTAGAATTTAAGGTGATCTCTTGTCATAACTAAAGTGAGATGAGTTTTCAAACAGCTTGGCATCACTCAAAGAAATCTGGTGTCTTCATTTCAAAGCTGCAGTGGAAGCTGGCTCCTAGGTCTACAGAGAATTCCATTAGCCCACCGCAGTTGTTCAGAAGGCATACAACACGCGCACAGTACATGGCCCTTCAATATGTAATTGTCAGAGACAAGGAGATGTCAAATGAGAACCAATTTTCCCCTGCACAAAGCTGCCTGAGGCACCATGCAAAATGGCATCATCTCACCAAAGAGCTTTACAGAGGAATCAAACTCAGCCTCCAGTCTCTGCCCAAGGAAGAAGAGATGAGATGTCTGTCACTCTGACAGATTCCAGGCTTCTGGCCAAGGGCCTCTGTGGTTCACTTAGTGACAAGCTGGAACCACGGGCTTTGGTTAGAAGTGCCAACTTTGCCCAGAAGAAAATCTAAGGGAGAAAACAGTCAAGTGATGGCCACATTTTGCTCAGCAGTGTCAACTGTTGGCTGTCTCCTCTTGCTAAAACTGAGCCAGTTTCTAGAGCCTTCATTTATTTTATCAGGAAGGAGAGGCATTTGCTACAGTGGCTGTTCTGCTTGTGAAGCATCCTGGCATCTGAACCATCCCTCGTTTCTATGATATTCCACTCAGGTTTATACAGTACTCACCCTAGAGCAGGAACTGTGATTTAACAATGAGGAAAGCAGAACAGCTCAGACTCTAGAGAGAACCCATACACTAACAGTGAAGGTATCATACACTAACAGTGAAGGTATCATCTACATGCTGGGAAACGCAAGAGCTGCAGGTGGAGAGGCGCCTGGCAGGGAGACCATGGGTAGGCAACAAGAAAGGCTGCCTCTTCACAGTTTCCCTACAAAGGCAGAAGAGCTGAGTTCTGTCCTTAGTGCTTCTCTGGGGATTAGAATCAGGACAGAGGTGCAAACGTAGCCACCTTCAAAAATGCTTCCTCAGCTGAGACTGACCCTCTCACACAACTGTAGACAACGAGTATCCAGGGCAACCACACCCATGGGACACCCTCGGCTGCCAATCCTGAGGTCAACTCCCCAGCCAGACTTCTTCACCTTCTCTGTTTCCTGTTTGTTTTCTAACCCAAATATCCATTTCTGACTTAATTTTGCTGGTATCCTTTGTGTCATTTTGTGTGCAATAAGTAGCTCAGAGCAGTGCATTTCTGCTAGGAAAAGAATTAACTAGAATATATGCATTATACTACTCTCCCATGTCCAGCTTTATTAAAGCCATCCAGAGAAACATTCCCAGCCCACGTAAGTCTCTTCTCCCACAGAATATCTCCCCAGCGAGATTACACAGAAAATGAAACAAATATCAGTTATCATTTGTTCTGGGCAAGAGGTAGCAGGGACAAAGAGAAAAATGTGTCTCGGCTGCATTAGTTTGGACACAAATAAACAGAAACCAGGAAGGTAGATTTCAAGAGACAGGCCAGGATGTTTGAAGCTTTTCGCACCTCAGTAACCAATTATCATATGCAAACTGATGAGGGAATAATTCCATGAATCCTCCCAGCCGAAAGAAGCTCGATTATGCATGGTTTTTTTCCCCCTCCGCCAAATACACACAGAAGGCAGTTCTCCAGAATGGGGTCTGTGCAGTGGGGAAGGAAGTCAATTTCTTCCCTTCACAGGACTTCACACCAGGTAAATATTGATTACGCTTTCCTGGTGCCTCTAGCCATCATTTCTGATATGAATTCCCCCCTTGTCTCCATGGGGATAGCAGAGCTTGGCAGAAAGACATCTTCTAATTACAAGCACTGAATTCTTATTCCCAATTCTAGCATCCTTGGGAAATGATTGCAAGTGTCCACTCTGAGGATGACCCAGAAAGCAGAGGCAGACTGGAATCCAGACTGTTGTAGGGGATGCCAGGGCACTGGTACTTTGGGTTCTCAGGTTAATTACTGATAGAGCCTCAGTGATCTGCACAGTGGGCCGCGGAGGATATCGGGGTGAGAAGACAGTGGGTGTGTTATCTTGAAATTGGCAGGGGCAGTTGACTAAGCCTTCAGATGCATACAGGGTGTCAACACTAGACCCAGTATGTAGGCAAGTAAGCAGCCATAGACATTTCTTGAACAGAAATACTAGTTTTATGCAGGATGCCCACAGACATCTTTCTGTGACACCAGCTTTGGGTCCTGAGTGGGAGAGAGGAATGGAAGCTGAGAGTGTTGGCTGAATGCTTTTCATCAAGGCCAACTGCAGAACCTAAGTGCCAGTCAAATGCAAGTACTCATAGCAAAATTGTAAAGAATGTGATGGGGAAATTGCCCTGCCCTAGGTTGAATGCTACCTAGGATGACAAAGCTCATAGCTCAGTACTGTCCCACAGCTCAGGACTGCAAGGCCGCAAGATTTGTTCGTAAGAGCCATCTGCTACTGGGCAGCTCCCAGGACATTAACTCCTTGGCATTTCAGCTTAGCCTTTGCACTGAGAATCTGCCCCTGTGTCCAGAACAGAAAAGTCCTCAGAAGATGGCTGCAGGTACATGAAGTGAGCAACCTTGCGACAGGCAGAAGAGACTTTGCGAGCACCATGGCCAGGGAGGGCTGTGAGAGCATCCACGGCACTGCATCTCTGCACTGAGGTGCACTCTTAGTTAAATGTCGTGTGTGTGTTGCCACAGGAACAGCATAGGATAGCTGTTCAAGTTTTGTTTCTGTTTTTTTGTGATAAAACACTGACCAAAAGCAACTGAGGGGAGGCTCCCACCTCCCAATCACAGTCCCTCACTGAAGGAAGTCAGGGCAGGAACTCAAGCAGAAACCATGGAGTAATGCTACTAACTGGCTAGCTCACAGAGGCATGCTCAGTTAGCCTTTTCTTACAGCCCAAGACCACACGCCCAGGGATCAATAGTGATGTAGGCCCTCCTACATCTGTAGACCATCAACACATCCCACAGACAAACCTGATCTGGGCAAACCATCAGTTGAGATTTGCTTCGCAGGAGCCTTTTCTGTGTCAGGTTGACGGCTAAAGCTAACTAGAACAATGGCCCAAAGAAGTCCGCTTTGTACTACAAAGAAAAAAGAGTGTGAAAGCTGCTGGAGGGTCTCCTTCAGCTCTCACCTAACACCTGAGAAAGGGCTGCCCGGCTCACAGGCAACTGAGGAATGCCATTGTGTCATGCCATCTGGTCCCTGTCAGATCTGCCGACAAGATAAATCAATAAATAATAAAGCCCACAGTATAGCCAAAACCAAATGGAGATAAGCATATGTTTGTGCAAACTGGAAGGCCACTCTCTATGGAAGAATCCAAATGTATCAATAAAACCAGTTTCAGACACATGCTACAGAGAAAAACTGCTAATTACTGATATTACCATTGATCTCTATTCATCCGAGACTTTTGTTCAGGAAAGGCAATTGCTTAGTTCCTTACATAACCAAAACCAAGAGAATGTGCAGGGAATGGGAGGGGGCATTCTCAGCTGAGGCTCAGACAAAAGGCTGGAGGGAAATGAGGCAAGTGGTATTTTCTGGGGACCTACTGAGAGGAACCACACAGAGAGGAGAGAAGCTGGCCCAGCTCCTCAGACTTCAGTCCTCTCAGCACTGTGTTCTGCATATAAATGGCCGCTTTCAAAGAGCCAAACAGAGACTCTTAAGGAGAGACACTTTACAGTAAGGGGTTGCCTCCTTCTCTAAAGAGATTTTTGTTGTTTGTTGAATTCTTGGAGAAAATGCATAAAATCGGAGTTTAAACCCTTAAGAGCAAGGGCTCTGAGGTCAGGCCTGGGTTGGAGACCCACTGCTGTCCTGCCGGGACTCAGTGACACCTAGGGACTGGCTGACGCTCTGGAAGGCTTCTCTTCATAGACTTGCAGGATGTGACTCTGTGATGTGCAGCCCACAGCTGAGCACTGGAGCATTGCTATCAGCAGAACTAATAAACCAAGGATGACTGAGGGCTGAGACGCTCAGCGGGACCCAGGGCAATCCCGGTCCCATGTAGCACACTTAGAAGTCTTGATAGATGCCAACCAAGATGTTTAACAAAGAATCAAAATTCAAAATAAAGGATCCAAATGTATATTTGCACAGTTGCTTCCTGATGACAAAGAGAAACCCAGTAAAATCCTTGGGACAAGGGCATAGGATACATTTTCAGGGTGCTACAGTCACCACCATTATAATATTTTCATCACCCCAAAATGGAAAGCCCTGCAGCCCCTGTGAATGCGTGCTTCCTAGTCTTCATCTCCCCTAGCCTGTGCTTTCTGTCCTTAGGGCTTTCTTGTTCTTATCTTTAATGTAAACAGAATCGCACTCGATGTGTCTGTCCCTGGCTTAGTAAATTTAGCATAAAGTTTTTAAGGTTCATCCAGGTTGCTGCATGTTAGAATACTTTCATACTCTATGTGGCCATATACTATCCCATAATATACCACATTACAGTCATCTGTCCACTTATAGGACATTTGAATTGTTTCTTTTCCATTTGGGCTGTCGTAAATGGTTCTGCTTGAACACTCAAGGCTGTCTGAGCACCTGTTTTTAGTTCTTTTGATTGTACACCTAGGGATAGAAATGGTGGGTTGCCTGACCATTCTGCCCAGCCTTTTGTGGATTAATCTAACATCGTGTTAACAACCATGGCAGCAATAGAGTTTATCCTTCCAGAAAGATCCATGAAATGACCATGGAGTCTCCTTGATCCGTCTTCGGCCACATGCTCATCCCTGAAACAGTCACTGTGGGCAGGAAGGTGGAACACCCTGGTTGGTGAAGATGTGTCTACTCTTATAAGGAGAACCTTTTTATTCAAATGGCATGCACTTGGATAGACACTGATCAGAAATCAAAATGGGGGCCTGGAGAGGTGGCTCAGTCAGCAAAATGCTGGATGTGCAGTCACAAGGACCTGAGTTCAGGTCCCTAGCACCCCTGTAAAAAGGCAGGCACAACAGGGTGTGGCTGTAATCCCAGAACCATGAAGACAGAGACAGGTGGGTCCCTGGAGCCCACTGGACAGTTAATGCAGCTGAATAGGTAGGTTCCAAGTTCAGTGAGAGATCCTGCTTCAAAAAATAAGGCAGAGAGTCACTGAGGTAGACTCCCAATGTTGACTCCTTCCCTTTATATATGCACACACCCACATGCACACATGTGCACAGACACAAGAACACATGAACATAAAAACACCACACATAAACATACACACATAATCAAAACTGTATTTACAGGAGAAGAATGAAGAGAACATAAAAGATAAAAATAAGAAGTATCTACATCACCAAAAAGCAATAAAATAACTGCTTTTGATAGTGACATGGGAGTGTGTGGCTGGCATCTGCTGAAGAGTCAGCATGTGACAGGACTTCACAGACAGCACCAATCATCCATCCCCAAAGCACGGATGAGAAAACTGGGGCAAAGAGAACTTTAACAATTCACTCCAAGTCACCAGGAGAAAATGATTGAGCCTGGATTTGAACCTCTGTGTCTCCAAGTGCTAAAGCTCCTGTCTTTTCCTCTATCCCAAGCTGGTGTTTTACTGAAGTAGCAAGCACAAGGCATGAAATAGTCTCAATGGCAGCTTTGGTGACCCTCTTAATAGTCACCATTCTGGGTACCAAAACCTTCACATGCACCTGTGGACATGCATTTATGCAATCCCCTGGTAGCATGGTTGAAAGCCTCCCATTTTGGCACACGAAGCCAAAACAAAATGCCCTCTTTCCTCATCAACACCAGGACGGCATTCCTCACCAGACAAAGGGTCTCCAGACACAGTCAGAACTTCAGCAGCTCACTAGTGCCTCAGCGGGGCACAGCGGAGTCAGTGCTCTCAACAGCACAACTGAACGCACTGCCCTGCCTCTCGGTTCCTTCAAAAGAGACTCTGGGCTGTTGGTCCACATTACTTCTCTTGACTATCAAAGCAAACTGATGTGATTCAGTGCCATGGAACTGTGGTTCGGAAACGGCTAGACCCGACACTTGCATGCTCAGCTCAGTTACTAAAATGGTGCCTTGTCTCCCTCCTCTGTCTGAGCGTGGAACAGGAAGAAACTGTTGCAGTGCCAATCTCTTAATAGGATTGCAGTTTTTCTTACACAGTGCATCTCGGGGACTGTAGTCATTCGCCTTCTACAAATGACAGCCCTGCTTTCTAGGCTCCTTGGTGGCTGGGGGAGAAATGTTACTGCACAGCTCATCACTGGTGATGCTTCATTAAGTACAGCAGAAACCGAGTGTTCACAGAGCTGCCTGGCCAAAGATACCTCAGAACCCCAAGGCCAAAAAAATACCCCATAGTTCCCCATTCTGATGATGTGCATGTATTACTTTTATGCATGCTTGTTCAGGCATGCACAAAAGCAGCCATTGTGGTTGGGGTAGTACTTCAATCAGTAAGATGTTGGCCTGCCAAACATGGGGACCTGAGTTTGATACCCAGAACCCACTGAAAAGACACGGTAGTACATACTTGTGACCTTAGCAATAGAGAAGAAGAGAAAAGAGGTACTGGGCTCTCACACCAGCTAGTGTAGTTAGTGAGCTCTAGGCCAATGAAGGACCCTGTCCCAAACGATAGTACCTGGGGTTCTCCTTCAGTGTCCTCTTGGGCCAAATGCTGCCTCCGAGGAAACATGCATACACAATTCACATACAGACGCATACACCCTTATCTGAATATGCCCTCCAGTTGCCTTTGGAGATCACTTCATCTCACGGTGATGTCACTCTGGGACAGCTCCCTAGTTTGCTTTCTATTGCTGCCATCAAACACCATGACCCAAAGGAACCTGGAGAAAAGAAGGGTTTGCTTCCATTTACACTTCCACATCACAACCCATCGTCGAGGGAAGTGGGGCAGGAACCCAAGGCAGGAGCCTGGAGACAGAAACTGAAGCAGAGGCCATGGAGGATTCTGCTCACTGGATTCCTCCCATGGCTGCTCAGCCTGCTTTCACAGCTCCGGACCAATTGACCAAGGTGGCACCGCCCACAGTGGGCTGGGCCTTCCCACATCAATCATCAATCCAGAAAATGCCTCCACAGACTTGCCAAAGGCAAACATGATGGAGGCCTTTTCTCAGTTATGGCTCCCTTCTTCCAGATGACCTGAAGGTATGTTAAGTGGACAAAGGAATGGCCAGCACAGAAGGCGCCTGGCTGCATCCTCCACCTGGTGGCTAACCATGAGCTTCCTCGGCAGCCATGTTCACTCTGAACTCTTTGCACTTCTCACAGTTTTTTGGTCAGGGTCCTGGTCCTCTTTTTAACTTTATGCTAGCTTTGAGGAAATAGATTTGTAGAGGACAAAACATGTAACTGTGTGGTTCCGCCCACATCCCTCCCTCCAAATGCCACTCTGCTGCCACCACCTGCCCATGTGCTGTTTGTCTGTGAGGATACTCCAAACAATGGCCTGCGTGGACCACAGAAAATAAGAGCTCTTGCTGTTCTGGAAATCATTCTGTATGCATGAGGAGTTCAGGAAAGCAGAAACATCAAGGTGATCAATTAACAAGACAGCCATGAGCCTTGTTTCAGGACAACATCTTTACTTAACCTAAACCATGAACACTCTCAGGCAGTTAGCCATGTGCTGAAGGTTCTGCTGCTGAGGACAAGACAACCGCCCAGCACCGAGCTGACCTCAGCCGCCTGAGTTGAGCCGCGCTGATGCTGTTCACACAGCGGGACCCTGACACACCCATCAGCGGAAGTCCTGTCAGCAGGCTTGGGAAGCAGCGGAAGGTTTCTGCTCTGGACTCTGGATTTGAAGCCCAGATCTACCAGAGGGAGTAGCTGCTTAGGAGGCAACCATGCTCAGGGGAGAGCACTTGCTGTTGCAAGCCCAACAAGCCCAAGCCCAGTGAAAAAAGAAAGAGAACCGGTCCCACAAAGTTGCCCTCTGACCTCCACTACACATCAATACCCTCAGAGTAATAATAAATATTGCTAAAAGCTACTTAATGTCAACAGGGTATGGTGGTACTGCATACTATAGTGTAGCACAGTCCCTGGTGTTCCTAAGTTCTCAACAGATTTGGCTTTTTATTATGATGGTTATGTCTCGGCTCCTTAACTATTCATGAAGTATTTAAAGCAATGGACTGAATATCACCCTTAATTATACCCTCAGCTGGCTGTAGACCAAGAGCACAGCCTCTGCAGTAACTGCGGCTGAATTCACACCGGCTGTGCCGTGTGATACTGAGCAACTCACCTGACCCTTCTGAGACTCTTTCTCCTAATTTGTAAAATGGACCAACTGTCAGAGTTTCTCGGTGTTATCCATGTACATCTGTATGTAATGCACTGAAATAAGTATAAACAGCAATCACTGTGAGCACAGCTACTAAACTGAGAACAGAAGGTCTGACTTGTGCTCGTACATCACTAACAGTTTATAAGAGTTAGGAATGCATTTTAAAGGTGCAAGTGTGTGACTGCAAGTGTATGAATGCCACATCATGTGTGTATACGTCTGAAGACAGCTTTGGGTATCCATCTTGGCCTCCCATTTGATTGAGACAGGGTCTCATGTTTGCTGCTGGGAACCCCAGGCTAGCCCAGGGGCTTCCAGGGCTTCTCCTGCTCCCCATCTCTCCACAAGAGCACTGGAACTACAGATGCCCACTACCATGTCCAGCTTGATGTGAGTTCTGGGCATTTGAACTCAGGTCTTCCTCTTTGCATACCAAGTCTTTTACCCACTGAGCCATATCCCACCTGAGTGCATTTTAAGGACAAACAGCATGTGTTTGGTTCTTCATCATGGGAAGGATATTCTATAGAAACATTTGAAGATATTCCTGTGATCAATTACTTTAGGTGAATATATCCTAGCTTTATCCCTGACACACTGATCCAAAGGTGTAACAGGGGTTGCACAGGTCAAAATAGGACTCAACTCTATAAATTATTCTAATGAGGGGAAGTCATCTTCTAACCGTGGACCTGGTGTGACCATTATATTTGATGCCCAGTGCAGTGAATTTGAGTCATGTCCCTATTCACACACATAGTTTTGGAGAAATTTGGAGAATGTTGGCATCATTCCCATGTACATCAACCCCTCCTGAGATACACTGTCTGGCACATAACCTTTTGGAAGTTCAAGGAAGATTCATCCTTTGCACTTTATTGTTTCTAACAGAACCTTAATTAAGACCAGATGGGATACAGAAAGAAAAATGAGGGAAACAGATTATTGCTTCTTGGCCAACGAGATGCCAAGAGCAAAGCTTCTAAGACAGGTCTGTGTTAGGATGCTGTGCCCTAAAGAAATGAACTTCCTGCAAGCTTTACATGGGTAAAGCCTCAGGTCTGGATCACAGTGGTCATACTGTATACACTCTGAGATATGATATGTATGATAACATTCAATATTACAACTCTATGAGATAGTGATTTCTCCCTCCCTCTCTCCCTCCCTCTCACTCTCCTGTCTTCCTCTCTCCATCCTCTCTCTCTCTCTCTCTCTCTCTCTCTCTCTCTCTCTCTCTCTCTCTCTCTCTCTCTCATCTGATTTTAATTCTGAGATTTAAAGAACAAAATGAGGCCAAACTGTGGGATGCACCTGTAATCTTAGCACTTGGAAGACTGTCTCAGGCTAGCCTGAGTAGCAAGATCTTGTCTCAAAGGGAAAGAACAAGTAAAAGGAATTGTTTTCATCTTTTACAGCTAAGAAGTTACAAAACCATGTTTAAAACTCAAATCAGTTTGATAAACAACCTCAGCTAATTTTTATCACCTGTTAATCCAAAAATACTCATGTTCTTTGTAATCCCTGACCCCAGACCTACAACTGAAGGATAGGTTTGGCCAAACCTGTCCCACCCTATAACCAATGACATTTAGGGCACAAGTACAAAGTCCAACCTACCCAAGAAGACTATTCCATGAAAGTGTAAAATTATATATTGTCATAGTTAATATCCCAGGGGATGGAGTTTATAGACTAGTGACCTTATCCCCTTCACTGGACAGCTTTAAGAAAGGCAAGAGACTGAGTTCAAACTGACTGAGCACTTACTGTCAAGTCTTGTGCCAAATGCTTGCAGATATTATCACATCGTCCACCAGTAACACTGAAAGGAAGGAATTAGTAGCTCTGCTTTGCTGGGAGAACAGTTAGAGACAGAAGTTATGTGGCTTGACCAAGGTCACTCATTAAAAACCCACGTTTGTTTTAATAAGCTCAACCTCCCTCAGGGACATCATTCACACAGTGAGTGACGGGATTTGCACCCTGGATATGTCCCCAACGTACTTCTCAAACATCACACCAGGCTTTCTGGAAAGGGTTGTGAAGCTAAATGTTGGTGTCACTATAGAAAGAAGACTGGGTATGGGGGCTCAGGCGGGGGGAGCCTTTCCTAGAACACCACCCTCCCTCCACAGCTGACTGCAAGATTCCCAGAAAAGCAGGAGCTTCATTTTGCCCTGCTAAGCAGTGAGCTCTTTCTTCCCTGCACCCCTGTCTCCTCCTCACCCTGAGCCCAGCGGAGGGAAAGTTCTCCTTCACTGTGGTCTCTATGCTCTTAGAAATTACAACATGTTCAGCATGAGCTTTAATTGTGGAAAAAGAGGTGTTCAGTAGAAAAAGTCACACCTGAAGATTCTCCATGCAGCAGTCAGACCCCAGTGGCATGACAATAGCCTTTGCTAGAGTTTGGGACAATAGCAAAATTACAGCTGTATAAATTACACCATGTCAAGGGAGATCCTGCGTTAGTGCTTCCTGAGCAAGCCTACGTTCCTATGACTTACTAACTCAGCTTCAGAAAGTATGTCCAGGAGAAGACCTGGATGGCAAAACCATGTTTACCTTATGCATCCTTTAAGGAACTCACCAAATTAAAACTTACCATTTTTAATTAAAGCAACTTTTGATATCTATAATAATTCTGAGCTGACTCCTTCCATACTGAGAATTTTCAAGAGTGCTTTAAGGAGGAAAACAGTTATTAAATGATCAGTCAGATAAAGCCCTGCTTCTCCCTGGAGACAGCTAGCTAATGGAGCTCACGGCTGCCCCAAGGAGCAAAGGGAAGAAACACTTCTAAGTTGCAACTTTTCGTAGCTGCGTTCAAAAGCAGAGGGCCATGGAAGAACTCTATCATCCAAGATAGTGACCACAAACTACAATCAGCTTCTGAGGCCATGGCATGTGGCTGTAACTTAGGAAATAAATTTTGAATTATATATCATAATCTAAGCCACTTATACCTCAATTTATATAACACATATAATCAGGGTGTAACACATTAGATAGCACAATTACAGAACAATATTTGTAATGAACATGGACATAAATATACCAAAAATATTTGCAAATGGGATCCAGTAGTTTAGAAGGATAAAATATAATGACCAAATAAGGCTTATCCAGAGAAATGCAAATATGCTTCAAAAAAAAAAAAATCAACCAATGTGCCAGGCAGAGTGGCACAAGTCTGTAATCCCACATCTAGGAGGTGGAGTCAGGAGGATCCTAGTTTGGGATACATAAGTGTTTCAAGACAAACAAAAATCCAATCAATCCATGAGTTTCACCATATCACGAGAATAAGTAGGAAAATCTATAGGATCCTATCAATAGATTCAGGAAAAGAAAAGGAAGACAAATAACTTGGAATCCACCATAACAAGCTAGTAATTAAAGGAAATGTTTGAACTGATAAAGGGCATCTGGGAACAAAAACCTACAGGTAACATCATGCTTAATGCAAAAGGTCTGAATACTTCCCATCTAAAATGAGAAACCAAGCAAGCAATGGACCTACTCTCATCAATCCTAGCCAACATGTGACTACAGGTCCTGGCCAAAGCAATAAGTCAAGAAAAAGAAAAAGAGATAAAGTGTATACAGATTCTTCCACATAATCAGTGTCTCTATTACTCTAGTGCCTTTAAACTGCCAAAAACCTTTTACTCAAAACTCCAAAATAAATAAACAGCCCGCTACTTAAATCTGATGCACAGCAGCCCCCTGAGCCCAGCTGTGCCACTGGCTTTTCAACTCTGTTAGTTTGTCAGGGGCTGCTATGACAAAGTGCCACCAGTTGGGTGACTCACACCAGAAACTTCTCATCTCACAGCCCTGAAGTCCAGTTCCAAAGTCAAGGGTTGAGAGCAGGGTTGGTTCTTTCCAACAGACGAAGACATTAGTCTATCACATGCCTCTGACCTGGTTCTGAAAGGCTGGAGGCCATCTTTGAGTTCCTCTGCAGGTGAAAGCACCAGCCCAGGCTCTCTGCTTCCCAAGCACACCCTGTATGCACCTCTGGACCTAATTTTCCTTTTTAGTAAGGACAGCTATTTTACTGAAGCAGGGCCTACTGCAATGGCAAAATATCTTTGCCAATTATATCTGCAATGACCCTGTTTTAAATAAGTCTACTTTCTGGAATACTTGATGTTATTGCTTCAGTGGGCAGTTGATTTCTTTTATCTGTACCTGGATTCATTCATCTGTCAAATGGAGCTATTATTGTGAGGTTTAAAACCTTGAACCTATACAAGTCACCTACAACAAGATCCATCATTCTTACCTGAATATAGACTCACTTGTTTTTACACAGATAACAGATTAAGAATGGTTTCTATGTTTTTTAAAAACATTGGAAAGATTTAAAAGAAGAGCTTCCAACATGACTCAACCAAAAAAGGACTTGCCTTGCAAACTTGACAACCTGAATTCAATCCCCAGAACCCACAAAAATGTGGAAGGAGAGGACTGACTCCAGAAAGTTGTCCTTGACATCCACATTCACACTGCACACACACACACACACACACACACACACACACACACACACACACACACCGCATATACACACAGGTACACTAATAATAAGTACATATTTTTAAATCAAAAGAAAAAATATCCCAAGGCACACAAAGCATACAATTTACATTTCAGTGTCCATCAGTAAAGTTGTGTTGGACTCACCCACACCCTCTAGCTAATATATTGCCGATGGCTGCTTTTGCCCTGCAGTAGCTGAGCTAAATATCTATGGTTCTGTGACCACATGGACACAGAAGCTGAAATTATCGACTGTATAACTGCTTATAGAAAATGTTTGTCAACCATTGACTTGTCATGGTTTGACTATGAAATGCCTCCAGTAGGCATGTGTTTAAATACTTTGTCCCTGCTGGTAGTGCTGTTGGGGGAGGTTGTGGAACCTTTGGGAGGTGATGTTTTTTGCTGGGAGAAGTGGGTCACTAAGGGGCTGGGCTTGAGGTTTTATGGCCTGCCTCCTCCCTTTTCCTCCAGTGTGAGGCCATCAGGAGCCCCAACCTCACACTCCCACCACCATTGACCCTGCCTCCCTCACGTGGTCTCCCATCACCACTGGTCCACTCAATACCATGCCTCCCTCACATGGTGGACTGTGTGCCCTGAAACTGGGAGCCACAGTGAATCTAACTATGCTGCTTTTGTCACAAATTCTGTCATAGTGATGAGGAAACCACTAGTACAGTTACTCAGGATTTACTAAGAACTGTGTTAATGTTAATATATTAATAGCATGTTAATATCTGTACATTAACTACATGAATACTCAGGTATTAAAATTCACTTCATTGGTATTCGTGTTAACTGTGTTGCCATTGCTTGTGGCTTTATTTTTCTCCTTTCTTTCACTTACAGAAAGGCTCAACTGCCTCTACAATGCTTTCTGTACCAAGAACTCTCAGCCCTGTGTCCAGAGGCCCCTGTCCTCCCCAGCTCTTCCCTTGCACCAGCAGGTCCCTCGCTCCTCTCCCTGCATGGAGCAGCTGCTCTCCCGGCTGAATCAAGTGCAGCCCAGTGAGTAGGCTTTTCTCCTGCTTGTCTCAGCAATTTCCTTTTCCCTCACTGCACAAGCTCCAACAGTTCCTGAGGGTCCAAAGGTGAGTGCTTCCAAACTTGAATTATTTATATATGAGAAACTCAGAGGGCTTTCTCTCGCTTGTATGTCATGTCAGCATTTGGCATCCCAAGTACCACACTCCTTCCTGCCCAAGCTGCTGCTTGCTTCTGACAAACTGTAGGAAATTGGATCTTGGGGGGAAAAGATCTTGGGATGATTAATGCGATAAAGAATCACCTGTGAGATGGGCCTCTTGGCATGACTGTGGGGATCATCTTGATTACCATAACTAAGAGACCCATGGTAATATGTGAGCAGCAGCCTTCCAAGGGTGGGAATCCTGGACTATAGAAGGGGACCGCTCTGAGAGCAAGAGCTTACTGTGCTTCATGGCTGTGGTTGGAGGTGATGGGCACCTTCAAGCTTTTGCCGCCTTGACTGCT
This sequence comes from Peromyscus maniculatus bairdii, assembly GCF_049852395.1. Lineage (NCBI taxonomy): Eukaryota > Metazoa > Chordata > Mammalia > Rodentia > Cricetidae > Peromyscus > Peromyscus maniculatus. The sequence continues at coordinate 2,339,280 of NC_134859.1, read as the reverse complement.
GGGCCACTGTGAGCAGACATAGACCCTTTGTCCCATAAGTTGCTTTTGCAGGCCATTTTATTATCACAGTAACAGGAAAAAGGCTAAGGCAGATGAGTACGTACTTTGCCTCCCTTCCTTTGGTGGCGTCAAAAGAAGGAATGAAGCATTGCTTTCCTTGGATGGCCTATCTGGGGTACCCAGGAAGAAGGGGGAGAGAAAGACACAGGTGGATGTGACAGCAGTGTGTGGGGGTGTCTGCCAAGGGGAGGGACAGAATGTATTTCTCTATACTGAGTCAGCAAAACTGGCAGAAGGGGAGAAAAACTTCACGGTTCAGATGAGGAAAAGATACTTATGGTTGCAGTGGTTTGAAGGGTAGAGCTTGTCACTGCCAGAGACCATAGTTATTTTGGCTCCACATAGCCATGGCTTTGTATCAGTTGTCATTTTGTGTCCTCATTTTTTTAAAACCCCTTTTAAAATTGTAGGGTTTAGGAATAAAACCAAGTTACAGACAGATTAAAGTCTTTAACTCTTAATTAAAGGTTTTCATTCAGCCATATGCATTCAGCCTCAGAATTTTTCATCCAGACTTCCCCACAGCCATGGAGAAAGAATGAGACAAATCTAAAAATAAGTCAGCTGCATGCACAGTCCCCCTGAGGTCAGGCATTGTCCCCAAGGAGGACACAGCTGTTGTTATCTCTGTTGTCATGCCACTGTGGACAGGGACATCTTCTGATTAAAATCCAGTGGGACAGAACTACCAAAGAGGACCCTAGGATTGAGTTGTTCTCAAGTGACCTCATGTTCCAGAAAAAACTCCCCCCCCCCCTTCTTCCCCTCATCCTGAGCTCCATTCTGCTTTCCCTACCAAACTCCCCTCAATGGCATCTCAGGCTTCAGTCACTGATGCCAAGAGCCTTGGCTGCAATGCCTCCCTTCCTTTCACACCTCACATCCATCCATCCACAAACTTCCTTTTTCCCAGGACTGGGTATGTAACTTCTGGAGTGCAGTGTGAAAGTTAGCCCTGGTTCAGAATTAAAAATTTAAAGATGGTGACAACAGAGCATTTAAATCAAAAGCAAGGCCCTTCTGAGTGAGAAAGGGACTTGGTATGACTGCAGGGGTGAAGCCAGCCCCTGAAGACCCCAAGGCAGCCAGAATCACGCCACACAGCATCCTTGACTGGAACACTTATCACCATCTGGGCTGCTGACATCACATCCACACTACCCCTCACCTGAGCTTCTGTAGCTGAGCAGCCAGAGAGATGCAAGTAACCTTCCTCTTCTGCTCAAAGCTTTCCATGGATACTACCTGTTGAGCAAAGCGAAAAGATGAATTTCTCTAGGACCTGTGAGAGCTAACTCTTGACACCACCTCCTCTGCACATTTTGTTTCAACCCATAGTACCCCTGACCCCAACCCAGCCAGGCATCACACAGCACCCCTGACCATCTCCAGGCTAGGTTAGCATATACCTCCATGGTACCATTACACCTGTTGTGCCTTCTTCCTCAAGTTTTCCTGCCGCACATGTACACCACATTTGCTCTCTCACTCCAAGCCTTATTCAGTCAGCAAACATTAACTGAGTACAAATGATGCACCAGACATTTTTCATGATGATTAATCATGGCCGTTTGAGCAGGTCTGTGGGGTAGGAAGGACCTTCCCCAGAGTCTGCAGTACCTTCCTGTGGCAACCCAAATAGGAGCAACGAACTAGCATCTCTCTGACTGAGTAAAGTGTCTTGTAAAATGACTGCTTTACAACTCTCTCTGGAAAATACTATTTATTACATTAGGAAAAAAAGTAACTCAGTTTACACTGTTGTGAAGCACCATTCTAATCCCTGCAAAAGAAAGCTGTTGTTTCTCCAAGTTTAAAAATGAAGAAACCAATTAAGTGATTTTCCCAGGGTCACAGACCCATTTTTCTGCTGGACAACTGTTCATTATCATATTGATTTAGAGGAACTCTTTATATATAACAGCTACTATCCTCTTGAGCGTTACATGTTTAGTATGCATAGTATGGAAATACTCCCCTTGTTGTGGCCAACTGTCCTTGCAATCTGCTTCCCATCTACCAGGCTACAAACACCAACTCAAATGAACATTTTAGTTAGCCTTGTCTATTTATTGGTCATCTCTTGTGCAGCCAATTATACTGCATCATTAGCAACTTAAAACCATAAACGTTTATTATCATGCCCATATTCTAAGGGTCAAGGGTGTAGGAACAGTTCAACTAGGAGGTCTTTCATAGAGGTTCAGGCAAGCTGACAGGCAGCATCTCAAGACTTCATTGGGTTGGAAAATCTCCTTATAAGCTCATTCATATGGTTTGAAGCCTTCACATTCACCTTCTGCATAGGCTGTTCCATAGAGCTTCCCAGGGTGTAGCAGCCAGCTTCCCCTCTTAGTCACCCAAGAGACAGGAGATAAAAGATCATTTGGTGTGGGAACTGAATCTTTTTATAACTAATAAAACCCACCATCTCTTCTGCCCTTTGCTACTTGTCACACACACCAGCCGTGGTACAATGGGTGGGGAAGAAGTGCCCACACAAGGAAGCAGGGTCATTTGGTATGGCCTTAGAGATGGACTACATTACTGGTACATTGCTATCCTCCACTAGTCACATGCTATGGACACACAATCATTGTCTTAGTTTCAGCTCTGTTGCTGGGATAAAATGCTATGACCACACAGCAAAGGAGAAACAACAGGAAACACAGAGGATGCTGCCTGCTGGCTCAAAAGCCCACTTACCCTCAGTCATCTTTCCTACATAGTGCACGACCATCTGCCTAGGGATGTTGCCACACACAATGGGCCAGGCCCTCCTACATCAATTAATAATCAAGACAATTACCCACAGACACGCTCACAAGTCAATTGACCTAAGCAATCCCTCAATTGAGGCTTTCCTCTCAGATTACTCTAGGCTGTGTCAAGTTGATGGTTCAAACTAACCTGGTAGTTGTGCACATCAAAATAACCATCCCATGAGCAATGAGTGACCAGTGAAATAGAAGACATGTAAGAGAATAGCAGACATGTATTATCAAGGTGTATCTCAATATACTCTATGATGTTTGTGCAATGACAAAACACCTAGTGATGCTTCTCTCAAAACTCATGCTATCATTGAACAACACATCACATACACACACACACACACACACACACACACACACACACACACACACACACTGAATGGCACCTTTAGAAAAGGAGAAACTTGTGTTTATGGGCTTAGAAAACTTAATCTCAAGGATGTATTTCCCAAACTAAAGAGTTGGTACCTTCCAAAATTCCTCAAGACAAAGATTTTATACGTACCATGAAAACCTCTGGTTATTTGAAGCAATGTGGGGAGAGTTGTTTAAAGGATGTTGGAAAACTTACAAAAGCTCCAACATGACTGCAATGTTGTAAATTCAAAGGCAGGTAGAATGTGGAGGGTCCATCTTGAGAGGATATCCAGTCTGCAACCCCAGCACCTCCAACACTGGACAGCTGCATGGCCACTGGATTTCAATCTACTGTACTATAGGACAGTGAAGTGACTGCCTCTGCTGGCCAGAACCCATCCTACGTGGTCCTCCTTTGGGGAGTTTCTAATTTGAAGTCTAGGATGGGAGCATTTGATCGAAAGAGCCGTTTGACCAGTTGTGGGTCAGTGCCCTAGCGCTGAGGATCACTGAGCCAATACTTTCAGGCTACATGTAAGGAGAAAGCAGGCCATCCCTCATCTTTTAGATGATTCACTCAAACATAAGGACCTCAGGCATCAAGCAGCCAAAAGGAAACCAGAAGTTTCCACTACATCTGCAAAATGTGGCCTCCTGGAAGCATGGCATCTAACGAACCTGGAAAACTTCTGACCTGCGGGATATGTAGAAGATTAGCACCACTGGCACTAGTCACATAGAAGAAGATGGAGGCTCTGCCTCTAGCTTCACAGCTCCCTGTTTTCTCATCCTGCAACTAGAATATCTGATGAAGTCATGGGGAGGGAACGGTTATTTTGACCCACGGTTTCAGGAAGTGAAGCTCCTCTTCACAGGGAGGCACAGTGAGGGCAGCACCATAGGTTCTGAGGAGAACCTCTGGCATGGTTGGTGACCACAAGGAGAGCTGGGCTAGTCTCCAAAGGCCCTACCCCCTGTGACACACCTCCACCAGGCCTCACAACCTCCAGGGACAGCGCTACCCACTGGAGACCTTGTGCTCTAGCACCTGAGCCTATTGAGAGCATCTCACAAGCAAACCATAGTGACAACCAAGTGACATTCTCCATTAGCAGTGTGAATGCCTTCAGCACTTTTGTGAAGACCTTGAACTCTTCTGGGCATAATTTTTTTCAGTGGATGACATAGGCTATGTTGTACTATGAAGGAACTGAATTGTATTGAAATACAGTTACAGAAGTGTTAAATAAGCTTCTAACAGAGCAGCATATATGCAATATACATTATCCTTATTAATACTCTAAAGAAAAAAATGTAGCAATAGGTTCAATAGCTACTACAATGTCAACAACATGATGAGAATAAAGGACATGGGGAGGTGCTGCAGCAACTGTAATGAGATATGAAAATAGCTTGGTAGTTTCCGCTGGTGACAGCTGTGGGGATCAGATGTGGCTGTGTTAACCGCACAGTAGTTTGTTGTCCACATCTGCAATTGAAGGAGTTCTGAAAATCAGAGGGCAATGAAAAACACATTTCCTATGCAAGTTGATGAATCCTTTATATTCTCTCTAGAGAGCTGTAGGGACCGGCATGTTCATTGTGGGTTAGGAACCCTTGAGCTGGACAGTGAATATGTCCAACAGCCTAGCACTCTGATTAGAGGCTGGAACAGAGTGCACACAACAACCAATGGCACAGATAAAAATATGAAATGAAAGGGGGCTTAGAGGTTGCAAACTAGCCCTCATACATGGGGGAGTATGGTATGCATGTGGCTTTGAGTATGTCTACATGCACACATGTGTTTCCCATTATGAGACAGCCCTACATTTGCATGGGGGTACCATGGGGCCTGAAGAGATGGCTCAGTGGTTAAGAGTGCTTACTGCTTTTGTAGAGGACCCAGGTTCAGTTTCCAGAATCCACATCAGGTGACTCTCAACTTCATGTAACTCTGGTTCCAGGGAAGTCAATGCCGTCTGGCCTCCTCAAGCACTTGAATCAATAAATAAAAATAAAATCTTTCAAAATAAAAAAGAAATGCAGCATGCTGAGTTACTGCAGACATGTAACATCAGAGCCCCAGCCATTTCAGGAGTACCTAGTAGATATCTCCTGACCTTCTCCACTGTTGACACAGCAATTTTTACTATTTTATTTCATAGGTGAGTACATCAAAATATGGAAAGATGAATGAAATAATTTATCCAAGGTTACCAGGCTTCTAACCAAAGGAGCTGGCATCATAGTCAGATTGCCTGGCTCTAAAGCCCAGGTTCATATCTCTTCTGTGGAGGTAATTTTTAAACAACAACTTGTTTAAAACTCCACATGTATGTGCGATTGAAGCTTCAGATGTGTTATTATAACCATAAAATAAAATGATGTGGGTCCTCAATACACCGTACAGTAGAAATGTGACATGTATGAGGTTAAGGAAGGGCTAGGCTGAGGCTTGGAAGGTAGCCAGTAGTTAAGAGCCCTTGGACCCAGGTTTGGTTCCCAGCACCTATGTTGTGGCTCACAACAGTCTATAAATTCAGTTCCAGGAAATCCAGTGCCCTCTTCTGGCTTCCATGGGCACTGGTCACATGTGTGGTGCACTTATATACGTGCAGGCAAAACACCAATACACATAAAGTAAAATGAAAATACAAAAATAAGAAATATATATAGGGCCAAACTTAGGAGAGGAGATAATTGATGGGCGGAAAAGGCCAAGGAAGTTTTCATTATATTGGTTGTTTTAGTTATTAAGCAGTGTGCACATATACTAAAATTGGAATGATACAGAGAAGATTAGCATGGCCCCTGCACAAGGATGGCATGCAAATTCATGAAGCATTCCATATTTTTGAAAAATAAGCCTTGGTGGTTCGTGTTCCTAGAGTTGTGTCTATGCCAGTGGACCATGGCAGTTAGACACAGATGATGCTCACACGCTCCAGAAGAGAATCTGACTTCACTGCGGCTGTTCTTGCTACTACAGTGGTAGCAGCCACTACTGCTAGCTAATGTTTCTGGTATTGCTATTTCATAGCTGGTTACTACAGCTAGTGCAGTGGAGACCCTGGCAGCAAAAGTAGCTACCACAGTTAATTATGATGAATTTAATTAATCAGTAATATACATTTCAATTGGCTTTGATAGTTATAAAATTTATAAAACTCAAGTTCCACTTGCGTTTGGGATACCATCTTACGAGGACTCCAATTTGCAGTAAGGCTCGTTAAGGAAGGGAATGGCTCAATTGCCATTAGCCTACTGGCTATAAGTGGGTTAGGACTTCTGTTGGTCTTTTCTGTGTTAAACACACAGATTGCAAGCCCAGTGCCACTTTGAGATCTTTGGCAGCAGTTCACCCTACAGCTCACACGTGGTTGAGCCTGTATGATAATGAGTATTCAATGACGGGTAATAGCTGGGGGGCATGCACCAACCTAAGACAGGGGACCTGTGAGGCCTGGATAGGTACCCCCTATGACAGGTAAGGTGACATGCTGATGTCCCATGCAGCCTAAGACATAAGCTCAGTTTTTAGTAAAAAGGGGGGACCTGTTGGGCCCTGCCCCCCCTTCCTTGAGTAGCTGTTGCCTTGCTTGCTGACCTTGACCAGATGTCCTCCCTATGCTAATTCCCTGCCGGTTTCCTTCTGTAGGGAGCCGCCATTCTAAGATGGCGCTGACTTCCTGGTAGCCTAGCTGTAAACAACTCCATATTTGGCTATGTTCTTAGGACTATGTGTCCTGAGGTCTGCACATGCGCGAGTATGGTAATTGACTCCATGTCCTCAGCCTATCCCGTGGCTCCCCGTGCTTGCATTCTGGCAGGACCCAATCACAGTACGGCACGGCACGTTTGCCTGATTCCCTATGTAAGCAGCTGCATTTTAGTCCTCGGGGCCCCTCACCAGCTCTCCCTTAATCAAGAGGCGCTCCAATAAAGTGTGATCTGAGAAGAATCCTCGAGTGGTGGTCGTTCGTCCTCGCTGGCCGAGGAGCTCGCCGCATCCTTCCTCCTAAATGCTTACCCGAGGTTCCTTGTTTGTGTATCTTGTATTTGGTGTAAACAGCTAAGATGCAAGTATGTAAAACATCTGTACCGAACTTCTGCCCTCCAGGGTTCTCCCACTGTGCTGTAAGCCTGTATTTAAGGCCTTTTCCCTCCTAAATGGCATTCGGCATTCTGTTGAGATGAATGACCCGCTGTCTTGTCTCTGTTTTAATCCTCAGCCCTCACATGGACATGGTGAATGGTTGGTGGCGTGGGCACTACAGGAGCAAACAGCTGTTCCACACCTTACCGTGTGAATTACTGCACTCAAATTGTTGTCCAATAGAGAAAAGATTGCTGGAAATAATTGCCCACACATGAGTGATCCCACATACACTGAACTTTGATATTGTTTACATTTTGACAATGTCACTTTTCTTTTGCTATTTAAAGTAAGAAAAAGTGGGATGGAAGAAAGGAAGAGGGGCCCATTGGTGGGAGGAGTATGAGAAGTCTTCTTGGTACCAAGCAATGTTCTCTTTCATGAGTGTGATGTCCTTGCAGGTCATCTTAGTAATATCTGATGTTCTGCCTATGAATGATCCTTTTCTGAATATATGTTAAACATCAGAAGTATAGCTACATGAAGATGTCATCTTGTGAATATCCAAAAGAGGTAGAATATCCAAAACCTGCTACCAAGCCATCCCTGGACTCAGGAGTCACTCAGTAGGTGTACATTCCCATTCAAAGGCTACAGGCACCAGACAAAAGCAGAGCACTAATTTAAGACTTTATCCCAGCTCTCTGGGAATACCTGCAGCATTCTCTATGTGGTGGCTTTTGTCAAACAGCTGTTGACATCATAAGGGCCCAGAAAAACCTAGCCATATGGCCAGGTTCTGGAACGGAGGAACCTGAGGCACCAAGAAAGAAAAACAAGATTCTAAGTGGCACTAGAGATCACATCAATTATCTTCTCTTGTGGTGGTTTGAAAGAAAATGCTCTCCATAGGGAGTGGTGCTATTAGGAGGTGTGGCTTTGTTGGAGGAAGTATGTCACTATGGGGGTGGATTTGGAGGTATCATATGTTCAAGACACTGCCCAGTTGCTTCCACTGCCTGCGGATCAAGATGTAGAACTCTCAGCTCCTACTCCAGCACCAGCACGATGTCTGCCTTGCACACTGCCATGTCCCACCAAGAAGACAATGGACTAAACCTCTGAAACTGTAAGCCAGCCCTAATTAAATGTTTTCCTTTGTAAGAGTTGCTGTGGTCATGGTGTCTCTTCACAGCAATAGAAGGCCTGAGATGGAAGTTGGCACCAGAGACTGGGGAATTGCTGTGATCAGCCTGACCATGCTTCTGTTTAGAGGAATTTGGATTTTGGAGTTTCAGTTAGAAAAGCAGTGGAATGCTTTAAGCACTGTTTAATGGATCATACTAGGAGGAGCATGGAAGACAACGGTGCTGAGGGTGATTTGAACTGTAAGGCCTGGCTCAAGAGGTTTCAGAGAAGAATATTAGTATGTAGGCTAGAGACTGTTCTTATGATATTTTGGTGAAAATGTGGCTGCTTTCTGCCCTTGCCCAAAAAAAGTCTGCCTGAGGCTAAATTGAAGAGCTTTTGATTAATTGCTTTGGCAGAGGAAATCTCAAAACAGTCAAGCACAGTAGACTCTGTCGTGTGGTTATTAGTGATAACTCTAATGAAGATCTATAATGAAAAAGAGCAAGCTGAGAAAGTAAAAATACCAAATGTACAAGTTGAGGAGAAAAGGGGAACCAAGAAGTGGAATGGAGCTAAGTAAGTCCTGTGTTCTGAATGGAGGCCCAAAGAGGCCATTCTGTGAAGCTGTGAAGGTGAAGCTTGGATTGCCTTGGAGATCCCAAGAGTTGTGGACGAGCTTCTAATAAGAAATGGAACCAGCCCAAGATGAGAGACATGTGTTGAAGTCAGCAAAGCTGAAAGGAGTTGGAGATCTGAAGAGTGTTTTGAATCAGACATGGAGATGCAGAGTTTGGAGTTTGCCCAGCTGGTTTTCAGTCTTGCTTTGGTCCAGTATTTCCTCACTATGTTCCCTTCCCTAAATTTTGGAATGGTAATGTATATCCTGTGCCATTATATGTTGGAATTATGTGATCTGCTTTTTGGTTTTGCTTTTACAGGGAATTACAGTTAAGAGATTACATGAATCTCAGAAAAGACTTTGAACTTTAGACTTCTAAGTAAGTTGAGACTGTTATAGACTGTAAGGACTTTTGAGGTTGAACTGAGTACAATTTTGTGTTATGATACGGCTACAAGCCTGTGAGGGCCAGGGAGCAGAATGTGGTGGTTTGAAAGAAAATGGCCTCCAAAAAGAGTGGCACTACTAGAAGGTGTGGCCTTGTTGGAGTAGGTGTGGCTCTGTTGGAGGAAGTGTGTCACTGTGGGGACAGGTTTTGAGGTCTCCTATGCTCAAGCTATGCCCACTGTGGGACATGGTTCACTTCCTGTTGCCTGGGGATCAAGATGTAGCTCCAGCACCATGTCTGCCTGCGCTCCACCATGACAATAATGAACCTCTGAGTTGTAAGCCACCCTAATTAAATGTTTCCTTTGTAAGAGTTACCATGGTCATGGTGTGTGGTGGTATTGTATTCCCCAAAATATTGTGTACTCTAATAAATTTATCTGGGGTCAGAGAACAGACAGCCACTAGATACAAAGGCTAGAAAATGGTGGCACTCACACCTTTAATCCTAGCATTCCAGAGGCAGAAATCCCTCTGGATCTCTGTGAGTTCAAGGCCACATTGAAAATAGCCAAGCATGGTGACACACGCCTTTAATCCCAGAAAGCCAGCCTTTAATCCCAGGGAGTGGTGGTAGAAAGCAAAAAGATATATAAGGCGTGAGGACCAGAAACTAGAAGATTTTGGCTGGTTAAGTTTTCAGGCTTTGGAGCAACACAGTTCAGCTGAGATTCATTCTGGATGAGGACTCAGAGGCTTCCAGTCTGAGGAAACAGGACCAGCTGAGGATCCGGCGAGGTGAGATGCCTGTGGCTTGTTCTGTCTCTCTGATCTACCAGCATGGACCCCAATAACTTGCCTCAGGTTTGATTTTATTAATAAGAACTTTTAAGATTCCTGCTACAATGGTGTCTCTTCACAGCAATAGAAACCTTAATTAAGACAGAAGTTCTTAGGAAGTCACTATAAGCACCTGTCTATCCTAGATAGGATTTCTATCACTGTGAAGAGATACCACAACCATGGAAACTCTTATACAGGAAAACATTTAATGTGGTGGCTTACAGTTTTCATATGTTTAGTCCATCATCATCATGGTGGGACATGGTGGTATGCAGGCAGACATGGTGCTGGAGAAGGAGCTGGGAGCCCTACATCTTGATCCTCAGGCAACAAGATATGAACTGTTCCATTTGGTGTGGCTTGAGCATATATGAGACCTCAAAGCCTGTCCCCACAGTGACACACTTCCTCCAACAAGGCCACACCTCCTAATAGTGCCACTCCCTCTGGGGGCCGTTTTCTTTCACACTACCACAGTACCTTTAGTGGTTTGTCTTCCAGCCTCTCCTCAAGAGCACGGAAGATTTCTATAAATGAAGACTTTGCTCCTGCAAGTAGAGAGGAAAGAAAGAATTGAAATGTAGGAGGAAGAACCATGATTCAGAATCAGGAGGCCTAGTGTACTATCTAGTTAGTACTGTATAACAAACTGCCCCAAATCTCAGAATTTCATAGGGATGAGCATACCTCATTTCCTATAAGTCAGCTAGGTGTTTGGGTTGACCTGGACAAGTCTCAGCTTGGCTGTCATTTAACAGTCATCATCAGGATAGGTTGCCTGGAGCTGACTGTCAACCCCTCACTGGAACCTTGAATGTTCAGTGGCCAACTGGCTGTGAGCCAAGGTCATCTATATGTCATCAATCATCCTGTAGATTAGACCAGAATTTTCTTAGAATGCTTGGAAAAGACTCCAAGAGAAGAAAAGGAGAAGTATACAAAGAAGCTTAAGGTCTTAACTCGTAACTGTCATACTGTCACCTCTGCCGGGTTCTATAGGCTAAAATAATTCACAAAGTGAACCTAGAATTAAGGACAAAGAAAGAAGATGCTGAGTCTTGGTGGATGCTGGGAAGGAAAGAGCCATTTTTACAACTGGCACTCCATACCTGCAATATGTTTCCAACTTTGTAATAGTAACTAGCTTTGTGGCTTGGAATTACTTCCTCTCTTTGCATTTCCACTTCCATCTTTATCTGTGAGGTCAGAACACTGAACTAAATCAAGGTCTGGTGCTGTGGCTTGGCTAAGTTTTCCCAGGACTCCAGCACATAAGGGTTACACTCCAGAGTGGTGGTCCTGGGGGGTCTGCAGACCTCAAAGAGAGGGGCCTTTTAGAAGGTCCTTAAGTCACTGGAGATGGGAGTCCTTGAAAGGAATTCTTCTTCCTCTTCACCCTCTCCTCTTCTCTCTCTCACTGCGCCCCCACTATGCTGTCTCAAGAGTAACTGCTTGTTACAGCCTACATTGTACAGCCTACATCATACAGCTTATGTTGTACAGCCTCCATTATATAGCCTACATTGACAGCCTACCTTGTACAGCCTACCTTGTACAGCCTACCCTATGTTGTACAGCCAATGTTGTACAGCTTGCGTTGTACAGCCTACATCCTACAGTCCACATCGTACAGCCTACATCATACAGCTGGCATTGGACAGCCTACCTTGGACAGCTTACACTGTACAGCCTACATTGGCAGCCGAAACAGATGGCAACATAGTACTGAATTTGAGTCTCTGGAACCATGGCCAAAATGGACTTCTCTTTACATCACTTGTGGCCTGTGTCAGTTTTTTGTTGCTGTAGAAGTGACAGAAAAGTAACTGTTGGCATAGCATGCGTTTGGCACACTATGACCAATTGATCACCTCATTAGCCAATGAACTTTTTTGGGACACCTATATGTTAACACCTTGCCTGTAGCTGCTTTTGTGCTAATAGAACAGGTTTGAGTAGCTGTGAAAGGGACCACAGGACCAGCAAAGCTGGAGGTTTTTTTTGTTTGTTTGTTTTTTGTTTTTTGGGGACCTTTGGGGTAAGTTTATGGATCCCAGAAGCAAAAGAGTTCTTAGGTTCCCTCTGACAATTGATACAGTCTGCCCCAAGCTTCCCATGGAGCTTAGTAGTCATAATAACACTGTGGTTTGTGGTACTTCATTGCCTGTCTCAACTCTGTGATAGGGAGCAATAGAGAAGGTTAGTCCAGCTGGGAGATTCTGGAGCCTATCTAAAGCACTAGCTCTGTAATAAGGTCATTTTTGGCTGGCCACAACTTATTTTCCCACCTATAAGATAACAAGCATGGCACTCCTTCCTCATGGGGCTCTCCAGGGTGGCACAACCTTAGGGAAAACTCTCTCTTTGAATGCTGAGGAAGCAGAAGTCCATAAAGGAAAAATGATTTCTTCAACATTATTCTGTCTCCTGAATCCTAGTTCAACACTTGCTTCATGAGTGTGAAGATGCTCAAAAAATAATGGAAACTGTACGGAAAGGGGGCTGGCTACAGAAACCCACCCTGACCCTGGAGCCCAGAACTAGGGAAAGATGGCTCAGATCATGGCAGAAAGAAACACAGTTTGGCTCAAATCAGAGCCATCTCTGGCCCTGGCCAAGTGACTTGTGAAACCAACCAATCACAGAGCAGGACAGTAGAACCCTGACCTTGGGGCCCAGACCAGGGAAAGAAACACAGCCTGGGTTTGGGACCTGAGCCAAAGAAATGAACCAAGGAAACCTGCCCTGATTCTGAAAATAGTACCAAAGAAACACTCTTGGTCCCTAGAGTCAGAATCAATGAAAGAAATGTGCCCTGGCCTTAGAATCAAAAAGCTAAGTAAGGCCAGTTAAAGAAACACAGTTTGGCTCAAATCAGAGCCATCTCTGCCCCTGGCCAAGTGGACTTGTGAAATCAAACAATCACAGAGCAGAACAGTAGAACCCTGGGCCCCAAGTCAACCCCTAATTGACTCCACCACCAAGACATCCTAGGTAAACTGCCCTGCCTGGTCAGTTTAAAAAGGGCTGTTCTCTCCACCTTGGTAGAGGCAGCTACTCTCCTGGACTGCTCCTTCCCAAATAAATCTCTTTCTCAAAAGAGTTTTGGCTGTGAGGATCTTCATTCACTGGCATAGAGAAGATCCTTGCTGAGATGTCCCTCAATGGACAGAACAAGAGAGAGCTTTAAAAAGTAATATTTTCTCTGGAGTCAGAGGAGATTGCTACATTTCTGCAGGGGTTTCCCCTTTTGCAGAGTGAAGCTAAAGAAGCAACATCTTAAGCTGGAGAAGCAGAGCTCTGTTAGGAAGTCCCCTTAAGTAGGGGCTGAGCAAAGCCCAGCTATAGTGGCTCTCCAGAAGAGGAGCAGGATTGCTATATCCTGTGGGGAGACCATCCACCATCACACCAGTTATAGCCTGACTTTCCTGAACAGTCAGGATACCCTTTCCTGCTGAAGCAGTTCCAGGCTTGACTCTCATGAGCAGTCAGAAAAACTTTCCTTCCCAGATGTCCAGAATACCTCGCCCTCCAGTGTTGGGCTGCCCCTTTGCAGCTCCAGCTGCTAGAGCTGTCCTAAGCAGCTCAAGGTGTTGCCTGACTCCTCGGGTAGTCAGGACACCTTTCCCCAGAGTTGTAAACTCACATTTTGGTGCCAAAACCTGGGACCAAACCCACAGAGTTGCAACAAATTTACTTACAGAGATGGATGGAAAAGGGACACAGTTGGCAAAGTGCTATTGCACTTTATGAGCATGAGGACCTGAGTTTAAATCCCTAGCATCCATATAAAAATAAGGCCCAGGCTCACTGGGCAAAGACTTTTGCCATAAAATCCTGATGATCCATTTCAATCCCTGGAGCCATGTAAAAGTGAAAGGAGAGAACCAATTCCATAAAATTGTCCCCTGACCTCCATATCTGTCCTGTGGCACACTCATATATCATACCCACATATAATACTATTTTTAATAACTAATGTGCAGTGGTATGTGTCTATATTCCCAGGATGGGGAAGGGAGCACAGGCAGCAGATTCCTAGGACTCACTAACCAGCCAGTCTAGCTGACTAGTAGGTTCCAGGTTCAGTGAAAGAACTCTCAAGAAAAGAAAGAGAGAAAGAAAGAAAGAAAGGAAGGAAGGAAGGAAGGAAGGAAGGAAGGAAGGAAGGAAAGAAGGAAGGAAAGAAGGGAGAAAGAAAAGGAAAGGGAAAGAAAGACATGCAGATTGACTGAAGAAGACAGTCAACATCAACTTCTGACCTCCACTCCACGCACGCACGCACGCACGCACGCACCCGCACCCGCACCGGCACCCACACACATACGGACACCACATACACGAGAGAAAGAGAGACAGACAGACAGAGAGAAAGACAGAGAGAGAGAGAGAGAGAGAGAGAGAGAGAGAGAGAGAGAGAGAGAGAAATAGGCCATTCATGACTCCATCACTAGGGATGAGGGAAGAGACATGACCAGGTAGGAGGGTAAACGTGGTCCTCTCTGCCCAGGAAGCTGCACACTGGGCATTGAAGAGAAGACAGGAGAGTGTGAGGAGCAGGAAGGAAGATGAAGCTGTCAAATGCCTGCTGTCACAGCAGCCTTCTCCCCTCCTTTCCTGCCACTGCAAACAGAGACATTGGGGTTTGTAGGGGGAGGGGAAGGGAAATCAGAGCCAAGAGTCTATGTGGATGGGTAAGGAAGTGGGTTCAGGACTTCCTTGACCCATGAGGTAGAATTAATGAGGATAGCCCTTGGTGTGGTCCTGGGGAGGCAGTTATGCTCCTCAAAATAATTTCCCACATCTCATGCACTCCTAGTCTCCATAAAGCCTGCTCCAGATCCCTTCCAGCCAGGGCCAGCCTCCTGGCAGACACACAGATGGCTCTAACTTTACAGCCAAAATTACCTTTCCAGGAAAATGCTTCCACCTTCTGCAAAGGACACAGAAAATAGTGTACAAAGAAGATTGTGAACTTTTGAAACAGAACATTCTGCCCCTGAATTAATGCCTTCATTTAATTTCCGATGAATGGCTGGTATGGTGGGGCACATCTTTCAGCCCAGCACTCCAGGGTCAAAAGCAGACAAATCTCTGTAAATTTGAGACCAACCTGATCTACATATTATATTCCAGGTGAAGAAAAGAAGACAGAAGAGGAGGAAGAGGAGGAGGAGGAAGAGGAGGAGAAGGAAGAAGAAACATTTGAATAGAACATAGTGAGGCTACACAAAAAAAAATATTTTTACTGGATATAATATATATATATATATATATATATATATATATATATATATATATATTATACATACATACATATAAACATTACTGTGATGAAAGTTGCAGGACAGGAACCATGGACCCCACCATGGTTGAAGAGTCATGACCAAAAAGGGTACTAGTTCCTATTTCTGATGCTTCCTCCCAGCTGGAAGTATTATTTAGAGGAGTTATTGTCATCTTCAGGATATGAGGCCTAGCTGCAGAACGACTTCCAGTGACACCTTCCAGAAGAAACTTCAGCAGGGAAAGATTTATTGCATCTCACAGTTTTATCTTATCACTTACCTTGTGAGACCACTAGGGCTGGGCCTTTGAAGGGCATAGCTGGGCACTGGCTCTGGTGCCACCCTCTGCTTTCTGATCTACTGTTCTGTGACGAGCCTCCACTGATCCTCCCCACAACCATGGACTGAGCTGCTGTACCTGCCTTCTCTGCCAAGACAGAATGAAGCCCCTTCAAAAGAGTGAGCTAGCAGAGCATGAAGGCAGCAGTAAGGCTGGGGAGGTGATGCCAGGAAGATAAGAAGTTCACGGTCATCATCAGCTACACAGAGCTGGAGACCAGGCTGCATTGAGGCCTTGTCTCAAACAAACAAAACCTAAAATAAGCTAAGAACTGTGGGCTGCAACAAATCTTTCCCTTCTTGTTTCTTCTGGAAAGTATCCTGGTCACAGCACTGCTAAAGAAACACAAGGGAAGAATATAAATTAAAACAAACCTAACACAAGAACAAAAGCTAGACTACAGAGCAAAGCTGAAAACCTGACAATGTTTTAACTGCCCTGGACCAGGGAGCTAGCCCAGGAGCTCAAGTGCTAACCTCATGAACATGACTGGGTCTCCTGAACTCAGGTGAAATGCTGGGTGTGGTGGCACAAGCTTTTAAACCCAGCACTGGAGAAGCAGGGACAGGCAGAGCACTGGGGCTCACTGACCAGACTGCCTAACTTAATTGGTGATCTCCAGGCCAGTGAGAAACCTATCTCAAAGACAGCCTTCTGGAGGCACACACATGCACAGGCACAGACACACCTGGAGACTTGGTTGTTCTCCATGAGATTCATGCTTGTGTCTGTGATCAGTTAATAGCTGAGTGAGGCTTCCTGGAGATGACTTCAACTCTTGTGGCTGACTGTCTGCTATAGCAGGAGCAATGAGAGTCTATGACCGCATGTCTCACATCACCAATCATGCCAGCCTGGGCTTCTTCACATGGTGGCAGACAATTCCAGACAATAGGAGAAAGCTGCAAGTACTCTTCAGCCTAACAGCTCAGAACTGAGACTCAGCTTTCATGTCTTCCTTCTGGTTAATTTACGTGACTGTCCATGATTGAAAAGAGAGAGAAATAATTCCACTTGAAAGGTGCAGCCAGTCTTTTACTCTACTTCAGAGACAGAGCCACTTTCCAGAACTGGAGAGAAGAGTTCATTTTGAAATTCTCAATTGCCTAGTGATTAATGGGGCCACTGTTTTCCATTGGTTTGTACCCACAAGGCTGGGAGATAGGAACTTTGTATGTGCAGGTACCCCACTGTGGGATGACTCATCCCTAACAGGCTTGAGGGCCAGCCGGCCCAAACAAGTAAAAAAGATACTTCCTGAGAGCCAACCTGGGTCTGCCTAACGGCCTTAGCAACAGCAGCTGAAACATGATCTGGAGATGACCCGGACCAATGAGAGGCAGCCATGTCACACCGGCAGATGCATATTCATCAGACCTTCCCCCAGGGTGGAGTGGAGGGTATATAAGGCTTGACTCTTCCTGAATAAACTGAACTTGTTATTTCGACATTCTCCCTGAATCTGTGTGGTTTGACTCTGTGCCTACTTGACCCGTGCCCCCAAAGGGAACAACAGCAAAGGACCCTGCTACACCCCACTCTTCTGAACACACTCCATAAAGACACACAGCACAATATTCTGAATTCTCTGCTTCCAACAACCTGCAGAATCAAAAACAATAGCATTCTTCCATCAAAGCCCAGGTACCTGAATCCTTGCTCACAACACAATCACTCACCCAGCTCTACTTTCTGCTTCTCTGGGAGGACCTCACGTCTTTTTCTCTACAGGTCAGCCCAACACAGAGGGCTACAAAGCCTAAAAACATGGGAGAGAGTGCATGACACAGATCATCCATCATCCAAGATAGGCAGAGCAGCAGTGATACCCACAGGCTTGGAGTCACACCTCAACTACACTTCTGCCTGAACCATGTTGACAAGTTATTCAGCCTCTGTGAGCCTCAGTTTCTTTACTTTCAACATAAAATTGCTTACTAAATAATATCAATAATAAAAACATGCAAAGAAAAAATGCCTGTGTGCAAAGGGTGGTTAGAGCTCTGCAGCCACAGTAACTGCGATGGCTGGGCTCCAGTTGTCACCGGGGAGACAGGGTCACCGAGGAGACAGGCCTCTGGGTGTGCTGGTGGGGGTTATCCTGATAGGGTAATTGAGTTAAGAAAATCCACCCACTGTGGGTGGCACCATTCCCTGGGTTGAAGTCCTTATCTAAACAAAAAGGAGAAAGTGATCTGAGCACAAACATTCCTCTCACTCTTCTTGACCAGCTGCCCCAAGGTCCTGACACATGACTCTCCAGCCATGGTGGATGGTAACCTGAACTGAGTCCAAATAAACTGTTTTCCTCCCTTAGTTGCTTTTGTTATTGTATTATAGCAACAGAAATGTAACTAAGGCATTAACTCATTTAATCTATAATGACTCTATTGTAGAGAGGCCCACAGAGGCTTCCTAGTGAGACCTTACTCAAGGTCAGAGAATCTGAGCTTGCTTTACCCAGCAGGGCTACATAATGGAATGATTTGGCCACGGGAGTGTTTACCAAGTGTTTTGAAGGGTCTACACTTGGCTGTACGTCGTGTTTTGATCTTGAAATGGGGAGGTCTTTTGCCTCACCCCTTGGCATTGTACAGAAAGTCCTTTGGAATAAACCTCGAGGCGAATGGGCCCTCCCAAAGCTATCCTGCATCTCTTTCTCTCTGTCTCGTTCTATCTTTCTAATACTTACTTCCTCATTCCTCTCTCCTCCCCACAAGAACCCTTCAACAGGTCGGAGCAGGACTCCGACAGACTCCCACACTCTATGAGGTAGGCACTGTTTTTATTCTTATTTTCCACAGGAAGCAAATTAAATTCCTAGAGGTCAGTGGCTCAGCAACAGCCAAACAGCCATGCTGTGAATATCGCTCTATATAAATAAAACACTGATGGCCAGTGACCAGACAGGAAGTATAGGCGGGACAAGGAGAGAGGAGAATTGGGGAAACAGGAAGAAGGGGGTGGGGAGACACTGCAGCCACTGCCAGGACAAGCAGCATGTCAGCATGTAAAGACGCCGGTAAGCCACCAGCCACATGGCAAGGTATAGATTTATAGAAATGGGTTAATTTAAGATATAAGAACAGTTAGCAAGAAGCCTGCCACGGCCATACAGTTTATAAGTAATATAAGCGTCTGAGTGATTATTTTATACGTGGATTGTGGGACTGCGGGGCTTGGTGGAACCTGGAGAGAAGCCCTCCAGCAACACAGCCACAGTGTTGAAGACAGGATTCAAGCCTAGACATTCTTGCTCTCAAATGTGTGCTCTAGTCACCATACCTAATTCATATATGACAGGTACGTTTCCCCAGTGACAGAGCTTCCAGGGGCAGGGTTCGGGATGCTGTGAAGTATGATCTATGTTTAATGGAGAACATGCACTCACTACAATGTCTGCTGTGGACACAGGAGACGAAAGGGATGGCTCTCTATGTCATTGTCATCAGTCTGCTTCCAGCTGGTGTCAGGTTGGATAAATATATGATTGCAGAAAAATCTGGACCCAGGGTTGACATTATGAAATTGCACATTGAAGAGGCCATCTTTCTCCACTTACCTCACCCCTTGACTTCCATATCTGACATTTCTGCACAACCCCCATCCTCCACCACTTAGTCACACCTCAAAGTGGATTTAAATCAACAACCACACTGAGGAAATGGACTTGTTCCCAAACACATTACACAGCATTGAATCACTCAGTGTCCTGATGGTTTCCTTGGCCCCAAGGGACAAATGCTAGAGTCCCTGAGAATGACTTTGCAAATGACCAAGAGATTTCTCTCAAATCTCAAATCTTATCTAAAAAAAAGTGATTTTTTTTCATTTTCTGCATATTATATTGTACTGGCTGTATCCTAAGTTCTTTTTTTAAAATTCTTCTCTCATACAATACATCCTGACTGCGGTTTCCCCTCTCTCCACTCCTCCCAGTCCCCCCACCCCACTTTCCCTCTCCTCCATTTCCCTTCAGAGTTGATGTTGTTGTTGTTGTTGTTATCACTTTCCAGCAAGAATAAGGGATGGCCTTCGAAGATGGGTCTCATTTTTCTCATACCTTGTCACAAGCCTGGGAACCAGCCTCATCCCTTCTACTACAAAGGTTAGCCTGCAAATCGTGCCATACTGAAAAGTTTTTAATGTTCATGAGCCAGACAGACCTGTGCTCAGGCTCAGGCTCTCCTGGTCACAGGCTCTATGGAGGACTTGGATAAATTCCTCCACTCTTTCACCCTCCTATGCAAAGGAATTGAAGGAAGCACCACTGCTGGAGCCCTGTACCTGGAGAACTGTTAAGAAATGCTCCTTTCTTTGCTGTCCTTTCAAACGCCTCTGGCTATTTCAAGCTCTCTCAGCAAGCATGGGTGTGTGTCATGAACCCCCTCACTGAAGAATTAATGCAAAGGGGATCCAAGACTTCTCTCCGCACCTTCCCCTTGAGCCCTCCTCCTCTCTATTTTGATTCAGCTCAAAATAACTGAACTTGAATTGAACCAGTTGGAATAGCTCTCTGTATCCAGCAGCCCCACAAAGGCGGTTAACCCAAACCCCACAGCTGTGGTACAGTTGGAGCCAGATTCTGCCTGGCTACCTGAGGCCCCATGCATCTTTTTTTTAAATCTTAAAAACATGTGATTTAATGATTTATAATTTTAAATTGTTTTAAGTCATACATGCAATCTTTTTCTAATTAAATAGAATGAAAGAATTTGAAATGAGTAATTCTCCTTAGCTAGCTATTCTCAAAATACTCCAAGAAAATGTTCTTTAAAGTGTTTTTATTAATTCTTTGAGAACTTTCTACAAATGAATTTTGAGCATAGGCACCTATAATTCCTCCCTTAACTGCTTCCAGATCCACCCACCTCCTCAGTGCCCCTGACTTCGTGTCCTCTTATTAAAAGCCCCACTTTGTTCTTCGCATATATATCTGAGTGTGGGCCACCCACTGGAGCTTCATCAGATTCTCCTAAATCTTGACACACTGCTATGTTTACTCAAAGTCAACACAAGAACTATCAGTGTATAGTTTTAGATAGGTGTAGGTACAGATGTAAGTATACGTATAAATGCAGATATAGACTTAAATATCAATATATAGATTTAGAGTCCTACTAAAGGAAACATACTGTGTTTTATGGCTTCAATACAAAATGTTCCGTGTGTGTGTGTGTGTGTGTGTGTGTGTGTGTGTGTGTGTGTGTGTGTGTGTTGAATACTTGGTCCTCAGGTGTGGCACCATTTTGGAAGGTTCTGGAACTTTGGAAGGCAGAGCCTCTTTGGAGAAAGTAGGTCACAAGGAGAATGCCTATGAGGTCTGTGCTTGGTACCTGATAACTCTCCCTACTTCTTTTGCTCCGTGAGGTAGAAGCCACCTCTATATGCTTCCACCACCAAGATGTTCAGCCTGGCCATAGGCCAAGAAGTCCACAAGGTGGAGAAATCTGCCCTCCTGGAATCTAATATCTACAGCAATACAATGATAAGGAGCTCTCTCTCTTCTCTCTTCTCTCTCTCTCTCTTCTCTCTCTCTCTTTTCTCTCTCTCTCTCTTCTCTCTCTCTCTCTCTCTTTCTCTCTCTCTCTCTCTCTCTCTCTCTCTCTCTCTCTCTCTCCCTTTCCCTAGATAGAAAGAGGATATGGGTAGATGATAGACAGATAGATGATAGATGATTGATAAATAAGTGATAGATGAATAGATACATAAACAATTAGGTGATAGATTGATAGATAAGATAGACGATAGATAGATAGATAGATAGATAGATAGATAGATAGATAGATAGATAGATATATTGTGTAAATTTAAAGAGTAAATCATAGAACATTGTGGAAAATATGTTCCTTTTAGGGAGTTTGGAGGAGAATATAAAACCTTGGTTAGATGGGAACAGTAATTGACCCCTCCCTCTGTTAACCTCCATTTTGAGAGACGTAATTTAATAGAATATTTCCACCCCTGCTCACTCCCAGGTTAAACTCTGTAGCAGCAGCAGCAGCAGTAATAAACACAATGCTGTGACTCTCCTAACTCAAATATTTCAGAACGTGATGAGGAAACATGGCCTGCCATATCTTCTTCCTCACCAAATCCAACACCATACATGCTGGGGAACACAATTAGCTTTAGAGGGAACTTTAAACCCCAGAACTAGCTGTAGTCTCAAAAGGGGAAAAAAAAACCCAGCCTGGAGCTCAAAGTGTTGGGGGTAGGGCAGGGTAGAACTCAATGCTGGGCATACAGATATTCTTAGTAAAAAAAAAAAAAAAAATTGGCCACACCTGCCAGAAAACCATATAGTTGCCCACAGACCTTCTCCGATCTCTCAGTTCCCCCAAATCTAATGCCTCAGTTTCTTCCCTTCTGCTGTAAACAAATCACCAGCTGCACCCTCTCTCCTCATCCCCCCACCCTGACCCCCCACCCCTGCAACCCCGCCATACCTCCTGTGAGCCCACAAGACCATTGTCTCATAACTTCCTCCCCACACTTACCACTGCATCACAGCCTCTAACACCAGCAGGCATTCCCTGGGAACATACCAGCTGAGCAGGCCCCTAAAACAGGTAACACACAACCACCTACTCTCCAAAAATTCCATAGAGGGAACAGGAACCAAGGAACAAAACACCCACCAGGAAGCAGTTGGGGAGTGGGACAGGAGGCTAGGGAGAAGCCTGGTACCAGGGCAACTCCCAGGAATCCACAAAGATGATCCCAGCTAAGACCCCCAGCAATAGTAGAGATGGTACCTGAACTGGCCGTCTACTGTAATCATATTGGTGACTATCCTAATTGTCATCACAGAGCCTTTATCCAGTAACTGATGGAAGCAGATGCAGAGATCCACAGCCAAGCACTAGGCTGAGCTCTGGGAGTCCTCCTGAAGAAAACAAGGAGGGATTGTACAAGCCAAGGGGGTCAAGGTCGTGATAGAGGAACCCACAGAGACAGCTAGCTGACCTGAGATCATGGGAGCACATGGGCTCTGGACCAACAGTTAAGGAGCCTGCATGGGACTGAGCTAGACCCTCTGCATGTGTGTGACAGCTGTGTAGCTTGGTCTTTTTGTAAGACTCCTAGCAGTGAGATCAGGACCTGAAGCTGGCACTTAGCTGGCTTTTGGGAACCTGTTCCTCATGCTGGATTACATTGCCCAGCCTTTATACAGGGGGAGGAGCTTGGTCCTACCTCAACTTGATGTGCCATGCTTTGTTCAAGTCCATGGGGGGCCTGCTCCTTTTTGAAGGAGATGGAGGAGAAGTGGATGGGGAAAAGGGTAGATGGGAGTCAAGGGGAGGGAACAGGAGGAGAGAGGGGAGGGGAAACTGTGGTTGGTATGTAAAATAAAGGAGAAAATGTTAATTAAATAAAAGAGAAAAAATGAAAACCAGACTGAGAAAGAAATTGGGGGACACAACACATTTCACAATAGCCTCAAATAATATGAAATATCTTTGGAAAACTCAAATCAAGCAAATGAAAAACTTGTAAGATTAAAAACTTCAAGTCTTTGAAGAAAGAAATTTAAAAAGATGTCAGAAGACGGAAAGATTTCCCATGTTCATGGATCAGTAGGATTAACATAGTGAAAATGGCCATCCTACCAAAAGCAATCTTCAGAGTCAATGCAATCCCCATCTAAAGTCCAACACAATGCTTCACAAATTTTGAAAGGACAATTCTCAACTTCATATGAAAACACACACACACACACACACACACACACACACACACACACACACACACGGAGAGCTAAAACAATTCTGAACAATAAAAGAAGTGCAGAAGGTCTCACCATTCTTGATCTTCAGTTATACTACAAAACTATAGTGATAAAAACAGCATGGTATCAGCATAAAGACAGACATGTTGATCAATGGAATAGAACTGAAGACCCAGACATAAATCCACACATCAACGGACACATGATTTTTGAAAAGGAAGCCAGAAAAATGCACTGGAAAAAAAAGGCAGCATCTTCAACAAATAGTTTATGTCGAACTGGATGGTTGCATGTAGAAGAATGCAAATAGATCCATTTTTATCACCTGCACAAAACTCAACTCCAAATAGATCAAAGATCTCAACATAAACTCAAGTATACTGAACATGATAGAAGAGAAAGTAGGGAACAACCTTGAACTCATTTACACAGAAGACTTACCAAACAGACTGAACACCATTAACACAGGCACAAAGATGAACAATTAATAAATGGGACCTCATGAAACTGAAAGATAGATGGCTAATTCCCAAATACATAAAAAACTCAAGAAACTAGACATCAAAAAAACAAATAATCTAATTTTAAAATGGGGTACAGATCTGAACAGAGAATTCTCTAAAGAGGAAATACAAATGGCCGAGAAACACTTAAAGAAATGTTCAATATCCTTAGCCATCAGGGAAATGTAAATCAGAACTACTTTGAGATTTCATCTTACACCTGTCAGAATGGCTAAAATCAATAACATAAGTGAGAGCTCACACTGGAGAGGATGTGAGGCAAGAAGAACACTCCTCCATTGCTGGTAGGAGTGGAATCTTGTACAGCCACTGTGGAAATCCTCAGAAAATTGAGAATTGATCTACCTTAAGATCTATACCACTCTTAGGCATATACCCAAAGAATACTCCATCCTGCTCCAAGGACACTTGCTCAGCAATGTTCATTGCAGCTTTATTCATAACATCCCTCAACAGAAGAATGGATAAACAAAATGTGGCATGTTTAAACAATGGCATATTATTCAACTGTTAAAAAATGGCACCATGAAATGATGGAAATAGAAAAAAATCATACTAAGTGAGGTAACTCAGACCCAGAAAGACAAAAATGGTATGTACTCACTTATAAGTGGGTATTAGCTGTTAAGTAAACGATAACCACGTTACAATCTGTATATCCAGAGTAGTTAGATCATGAGAAGAGGTCTGAGGAGGATGTATGGATCTCCCTGGGAAGGGGAAATAAAATAGATTTTATGGGTGGACTAGAGGCAAGTGGGGATGGGTGCAGGAGGGATGGGGTCAGGGAGATGGGATGGAGTGAGAGAATGCAGGGAGAGATGGCTAGAACTGGGAGCATTTGGGGCAAAAACCTAGTGCAGTGGATACTCCCGGGAATTTATGAAGGTGATCCTAATGAGCATGCCTAGTAATGAGAGACATGAAGTCTCAACTGGCCACCTCTTATAGCCAGGTAAGGATTCCAGTGAGTTGCATTCAATTGAGGTATTGGCAAAAGGAGGTCCCATGGAAATCCCCAAACAACCCAGGCGATGTTAAGACAAAAGGTTGCTGTCTGAAAACTGACAGCAGAGGCACATTGCCAAGGACAACATCTATACAACTCATTGAACATGGAGAAGTCAAACTGGTGCCTACATGGAGCCTTCACCCCTACATTCCAGTCTCTTTGGTGCTTGTCTTAGTTAGGATTTCTATTGCTATAAAGAGACTTCATGACCACAGAAACTCTTATAAGGAAAACATTTAATTGGGGTGGCTTACTTACAATTTCAGAGGTTCCATTATCATCGTGGCAGGAATTATGGTAGTGTGTAGGTAGACATCATCACATCTTGATCAGAAGGCAACAGGAAGTGGACTACGTGTCACACTGAGAAGAGCTTGAACAGAAGATACCTCAAAGCCCGCCCTCCACAGTGACACACTTCCACCAACAGGACCACACCTACTCCAACAGAGCTACACCTCCCAATAATGCCACTCCTCTTTTGGGCCATTTTCTTTCAAACCACCACATTCTGCTCCCTGATCCCCCAAAGGCTTGAAGTCATATCATAACACACACATACAAAAAATGTATTCAGCTCAATTTCAAAAGTCCCCATAGTCTGTAACAGTCTCAAACTTGTTTCAAAGTCCAAAGTCTCTTCTGAGACTCATGGCAATCTCTTAACCGTAATCTTCCTGTATAATCAAAATCAAAAAGCAGATCACATACTTCAAACATACAATGACATAGGATATACATTATCATTCAAAAACATAGGGAAGGGATCACAGTGAGGGAATACTGGACCAAAGCAAGATCGAAAACTACCTGGGCAAACTCCAAATTCTGTATCTCCATGTCTGATTTCAAAGCTCTCTTCAGATCTCTAACTTCTTTCAGCTTGGTTGACTGGAACACACCTCTTCCTCTTAGGCTGGTTCCACTCCTTGTTAGCAGCTTTCCTCAGCAGGTATCCCATGGCTAGCACTTCTAGCATTTGGACTCTCCAAAGCAATCCAGGCTTCAACTTCACAGCTTCACACAATGGCCTCTTTGCTAGGCCTCCATTTAGGGACACCTGGACACATGCCTGGCTTCATTAGCTTTCTTTAGGTGTGGAGGCAAATTTCATAACCCACTTCTTCTATTCTTAACTCTAAAGCCAGAACCATGTGGTCAAAGCTTCCAAGTTCTGCTGCTTGCTGGGGCTGGAACATGGACCCCTCATTCAATTACATCTTCACTAACCTTCTGTTTTTGATTGTTACCTTCACTGCTTAAGTTTGGCTGTCCTTGAACTTGATCTGTAGACCAGGCTGGCCTCAAACTCAGAGATCCACCAGTCTCTGCCTTCCAAGTGCTGGGATTAAAGGCATGCACCACCACACTCATCACATCTAAACTTTTCTTTAATTCCTTTTCACAAGTTGGAAGCTTAGCTGGGTGGGATCTTGCCCTGAGGTCACCACTCCCTTTATTCCATTCTTAATCTGTTTATCTCCTTGAACACAGGATTTAGCTCCATCTGATTTCCTGGTTCCCCTTTTCTCCTCAACTTGTACATTTTGTATTACTTTCTCAGCTTACTCCTTTTCATTGTAAATCTTCATTAGAGTTATTACTAATAACCACATGACAAAGTCTATACTAGGCTATAGTGAGATTTTCTCTGCCAACTGAATTAACCCAAAACTTTTTACTTTAGCCCCTGACAGACTTTTCAGACAAGGGCAAAAGGCAGCCACTTTCTTCACCAAAATATCACAAGAATGATCTCTAGGCAACATACTAAAATTCTTCTCCTCTGAAACCTCTTGAGCCAGTCTCCTACAATTCAAATAACTCTTAGCACCACTGTCTTCCATGCTCCTACTAGTATGTCCACAAAGTAGCACTTAAAGCATTCTACTGCTTTCCTAACCCAAAGTACCAAATCCCTCCAAACAACAACATTGTCAAGCCTATCACAGCAATAACCCAGTTCCTGGTACCAACTTCTGCCTTAGTTAGAGTTTCTATTGCTGTGAGGGACCATGGCAACTCTTATAAGAAAAACATTTAACTCGGGCTCACTTACAGTTTCAGAGGTTTAGTCGATTATCATCATGGCAGGGAGCATGGTGGCATGCAGGCAGACATGGTGCTAGAGCTACATCATGATCTCCAGGCAACGGGAAGTAGACTGGATTTCACACTGAGCTAAGCTTGAGCAAAAACGATCTTAAAGCCCGCCCCCACGGTCACACACTTCCCCCAGAAAAGCCACACTGCCTAATAGTGCCACTCCCTTGGGGGCCATTTTCTTTCAAGCCACCACAGTGCTGGGACGTACTCTATAGTCTACTGAAAGAGAAACATGGACACCAACCAAGCCATAAAACCTTTAACTACAATCTGTCCTGCCTGAAAAATTCACTAGGGTAACAGTGGCACAGAATGTGTGGGAGTGGCCAACCAATGCCTGATTTAACTTACGGCCCACTCCCCATACCCAACACTGGGTAACCAGGAATCAGAGACAGGATAACCCAGAGAACTAGGGTAAAACCAAACACTACTAGTCTAAACCAGAAAAAAAATCAATAAAATGATTCCTAATAATATTCTGCTATACTCATAGATCAGTACCTTATCCAGTCATCATCAGAGAAGCTTCCTCCAGCAGCCAATGGGAACAGATACAGAGACCCACAGCCAGACACAATATGGAGAGAAGATCTACATGGAAGGTCTCTGTCAAATCCCTCCCCTTGGAGCTCAGGAAATCCTGTGGAAGAGGAGATGGAAAGATTGTAGGAGGTCAGAGGGACCGAAAGTCACTAGAAGAATAAGGCCCTCTGAATCAACTAAGCAAGGCACATATGAGCTCACAGAAACTAAAGCAGCAAGCATAGGGCCTACATGGGTCTACACCAGGTCCTCTGTGTTTTTATTATAGCTATTAGTTGAGTATTTTTATGGGACTCCTGACTATGAAAAGTAGTAGATCTGTGATTCATTTGCCTGCTCTTGGGACTCTTTTCCTCCTGTTGGGATGCAAGGTCAACTTTTTGATATGAAAGTGTTTGCTTCATCTTATCATGTTTTATTTTGTCATATTTGGTTCTTAATTCTTAGAAGCTTATTTATTTTTTTAGTGAGAGATAGAAAGGGAATGGATTTGGAAGGAAGGAGAGATGGGAAGGAACTGAGAGAAGTGAAGAGAGGGGGAACTATAACCAGGATATATTGTATGAGAAAAGAGTCTATTTTCAACAAATAAATAAATGTTTTAATGACTGGCTAAAGATTATTTTTAGCCAAGACCTGGTCCATTTTACAAACTTGCATAGGCAACTTCAAATTGTGATAGGCTTTCCCTTCCACTCCTAATGATAAGTGGTGAATAGTGAACAATCAGAGAAATATAACTAATGCTGGCAATGATTCTGGGAAAAGAGAACTCCTTAACACTGCTGATGGGAGTGGAAATTAATCCAGCCACTATGGAAATCAGTAGGAAGTTTCCTCAGAAAGCTTCTGGGTACATACCCACAGGAATCGCCTGGACATCCACATGGAGATGCCTGTACATCCATGTTTATTGCTACGTTATTCACAAGAGCCAACTTGTGGAATCTGCACAGATTTCCATAAACACATGAATAGATATAAAAAAAAATGTGGTGTATATCCATGATGCAGTATGATAAACCATTAAGAACAAATGGAATTATGTCACTGGCAGGAAAATGAGTGGAACTGCAGATCACCATGTTAAGCAGAAAGAGCCAGATTCAGGGAGAGAAACACCATGATTTGACTCTGGGGGGGGGGCATATTATGCATGTCAAAGGGGAAGGGAGGATAAGAAAGGGTAAGAGGTGGGTAAATAAGATCAATTATATTTGACAATGAATGGAAACTATGAAATCCCTTACTTGGTACAATTAATGTATATCAGTAAAAGAAAAGGGGGCATGAAAAGCTAAATCTCAGGTCTACTTTCCATAAAAAAGATAAAAATTACAGTTTTAAACTCATAATGAAGAGACGTTCCCAAGCTGGGGGGAGACATTCTTCTCTGACATTTCTAGGGCTCAGAAACTCAATTGTTGAGATCAAAGTGGGGTCCTGTAACTTGGATCATGACTGCTGATTCCAGTTCTTGATCTAAATTTGCACAAGAGACTTCTTGCCCGCCCCCCCGACTCCTGACATCTGAAGGTGCATCCCAGTTCTCCCTAACTTCCCATCAGCAAGTCAGACAATCTTAGTTCTGTCAACCTTCCCTTGTGGCTAATGGCTTTGAGGGTCTAGGCCACCCTTCCCACCACCATGACACAGGTTCCTGTGCCAATATCTTCCCCTCAGAAATACAATGGGCTTAAGATGAACATGAGGCTCTTACCTGAGATACCAGCTGCTCTGGAGGCCAAGAACAGAAAACTACCTGAGCCTAGAAATTCAAGGATGCCTTGGGCAACAGGATGGGATAGAGGGGGATGAACTTTTTAAAAATTGTGGTTCTCGGAACCAAAACACAATTCTCCACATTTGTTCTTCTTTTCCAAGATAAACCTTTTTTGTTGTGAATTCTTAGCAGCAGAAAGAATAGAGATGTGGTCATGAGGAGGTTGATATAAAACCACAAACCCACATAGTCCCATGACTTCCTCCAAGACATCAGAAAAGCTACTGTGGGAGCTTATCCATTTTACTTCCACCGTGGCCAATCTGGTAACCTATGAAAGGGAAAGATTAAGGGAGCTGGCGTGCCCTTGGCCCTGTTGGGCTCATCTACAGCACTGCCCACCTGCTCATTTCATGGGCTCCAACTGCAGCAGCCCCCCTGTGGCTTCTCCAACACTCTGTGCAGTTTTCAGCACAGAGACTGCCCCAGCTGCTCCCAATGCCTGCTGGCTCTTCCTTCCTTATCAAATGGCAGTTTTTCTCTGAGTTCTTCCTGCTGATCTCTTTGTTAAATTGAGGTAAGATACATGTAAGACGTGATTAATGGACAATCTTAATACACAGAGCATTGACAATGCACAGCCACCACCTTCACCTGTTCTAAAACACATCACAGCCCCAAAGGAGACTCCAGAGCCAACACACAGTCCCTTCTCATTCCCAAGTGATGGCTATTTAAAAATAAAAATAAAGACGGGGCAGTGGTGGCAGAGGCAGGCGGATCTCTGTGAGTTCAAGGCCAGCATGGTCTACAAAGCAAGTTGCAGAACAGCCAGGACTGTTACACAGAGGAACCCTATCTCAAAACACCAAAAGAAAAAAGGAAGAAGGAGAAGAAAAAGGAGGAGGAGGAGGAGGAGGAGGAGGAGGAGGAGGAGGAGAAGGAGAAGGAGAAAAGGAGAAGGAGAAGAAGAAGAAACAGAAATTTGAATCCTTTGTTTATTATTTTTCCATGTGGGAATTCTTATAATCTCATGCACTACATACTTCAGTTTTATTTACTGTCCACTTCTCTTACACTGTAGTAGAAGGTAGAATCTCCTATAGAGAAAACTTAACTGTTTTTATTATAACTCACAAGCCTATAGTAGTAACTGACATATACATGCAGAATACACTAAAAAAAAATAAAAATAAATAAACCCGCCTTGAGTGCTAGCCAATGAGATGATGTGCTGGCTAGTTTTATCTCAATTTGACACAATCTAGAATCACCAGAGAGGAAGAAAACCTCAGCTGAGAAAATTCCTTCATAAGATCTAACTGTAAGGCATTTTCTTAATTAGTGATTGATGAGGGAGCAGTCAGCCCACTGTGGGTGGTGTCACCCCAGGCTGTTGGTCCTGGGTTCTATAAGAAAGCAGGCTGAGCAAGCCATGTGGAGCAAGCAAGTAAGCAACACCCCTCCATGGCCTCTACATCGGCTCCTGACTCCAGGTTCCTGCCCTGCTTGAGTTCCTGTCCTGACTTCCTTCAGTGATGAACAGTGCTGTGGACATGCAGGCCAGATACACTCTTTCCTCCCAACTTGCTTTTGGTCATGGTGTTTGATCACAGCAGTAGAAATCCTGACTGGGACAGATGGCTCGCCTGGTAAAGGTGTTTGCAGACAAACCTGACAACCTGATTTCCACCCCAAGGACCCACATGAAGAAGAAGAAAATGAATTCTTAGAAGTTAACCTTTGACCTCCATATGTGCTCCATGGCTTGTGTGCTATGGCATGCACACACACACACACACACACACACACACACACACATACATACACACACCACACACACATCACAGACACACATACACCACACACACACATCACAGACACACATACACACCACACACACCACACACATACACACCACACATACACACACACATACACACCACATGCACCACACATACCACACACACACACACACACCACACACACACACACACACACACCAGACATACCACACATACCACACACACACCGCACACATCACACACCACACACACACACATACACACCTCATACACACACACACACACACACACATACACACCACACACACACACACGTCAAGATGAGCTCACATCAGGCAGCACTGACTAAGGCTTTTTCACAAAAATAGAAAAACCCACACCCATTTCTCCTGCAGATGAGTTCATGAACAGCGTGGTCACTGACAAGCCCTCCCAGCCCCCACCACCACCAGCGTGCTCACCGCACGTGTGCAGCTCAGCGCCTCCCCTGGTCAAGCTTGTGGAGCTCCAGCCCTAGTGAGGCTTCTCAGTGTGCAGAGGTGAGGAGTATGGTCCATATGAAATCAGAAACTACAAACCCATGTCCCAGTCCCCATGAAGCAAAGACTTGGAGAACAGACATGCTGTCACCTGTCCGCCGCCCCGTTGCCCGGCAGAGTGCCCGGCTGATAGGAGGAACTCAACACACACCTGCTAAAAGAATGAGTGCTCCCAGCCTCGCTCTAGCTAAGTAACCATGCCGCCTACTTCTCAAGACCAGAGGCTTTGAATGTCTTCCTTGCTCGGTGGAAGCCAGCAGGACCTGGGTTTCACCAGCGCTCAGGCAGATCTAGGTTGGCTGCTGGGAGAATGGGACAAACTGGTTTTCTAAAACAATCCTGTGGGGCTTATAACTTTCCTAAAACTTAACACTTACGCATGGAACTCTTCTGATCATGCAGGTCACCACTCAATTTATCCTCAAGTTGGATTTACCCTCCAAGTTCTGCTAAAAAAACTTTAGGGGACTCTCAGCTAACATGATTTAGAGAGTGTTACTGTTAAGCACCCCAAAATTAATAGGCTGCTGTAGAGAGGAAAAGAAAGTCTGAAATTAATGGGACACTACCCTGGCTATCATTTAGGATTGGCACCTCATACTGTCTCTGTCCTGTTAGTCAAGCCTTACCCCAGGCTAGCTCTTTCTTCTCCTTTTTTCAGCTCCAGCATCATCCCTCTCTGAGGTCTTTCCTGGTCATCTCACCTGCCAGCCTCCAGTCACATCATCCTACCTATGCACATGTTCGTGCATGTGTGCATTTACGTGTTGTATGCGTACCTGTGCATGCATTTGGAATACGCTGGAGGACAGTGCCAGGTGCCCTGCTCTGTCACTGTCTGTTCTCTCGCTGAACCTGGAGCTGCGATGGCCGCCAAAAGCTGCCGAACTCCTGACTCCATCACTCTCCTTGCACAGCACTGGGGTCACAGGTTACCATGGCCACACCTAGCTTCTAGAGGAGCGCTGAGAATTCACACTCAGGTCTTCATGCATGTGTAGTAAGTGCTTCTGCCTGCTGAGCTCTCTGTTTTACTTTCCTGGCAAGGTTCACCTGTATCTAAAGTTGCCTTTTCAATTGATCTCTTGCTTGTACTTTGCTCCTGTCTGCCTAGCGGTGTTAAGTTCTCATCTGCTTCCTCCATGCCCAGAACACCAGCAAGCGCACTGTTGAGGCTCCGTGAATATCCAAGGGAAGAACAATTGACCTGATGTCTTCCACAGTAGGCAGAGCTAGCTAGCAAACTAGCTATTCAGTTAGTGAACAGTCTGTCTCAGCCCAGGGCCCTGTAGTGTCTTCCATGGATTCTATACCTCCTCAGTGGTGAGCACATACCACACAACTCTGTAATCACTCTCTCAAATGGAGAAATGGATCATCTAAACCAGTATACTGAGGATAGCTCAGTTTGTCAGAGGCGGAACAGATTTAGATGCAGGTCTGTCCCAAGCCAAGCAAAGGATCTTGAGGCCTCTGCTGATCCCATAAACCACCTGGACTAAATAACAGCAGCAGCGAGAATAACAGTCAACAAGCAAGTAGTGCTTACTGTGTGCCGTGTTCTGCTGCGAAATCACTTTAAGGGGGACAGATACAAGGAAGGTCCCAGTCTATAAATTAGAGAGGCTGTCTATCAGCAATGTTCTGGGCAGAATGAATCAAAGAACAAATGGGCAACACCAGGAATATTATGGAGATTCCTGCTCACATTTCCCCTTATTCTTTCTCCTCCAGACTGAGCTTTCAGCAGCTCAGAGGGAAACAGCACTGTGTATCTGATAAATATCCACCCTAGGCCTTCAGGGAGAACAGAGGAGGTGTTTGGGGTAGATGGTGAAATGCCGCATCGTCATCTTCAAAAATAGCAAGAACACAGATGGGTGCATATCAGATGCGCCTCAAGCACATGACTCGGCCACCTCCCTTCCCACCAAGCCAAACATCCGTCATCTGAAAGCTGCCAAATATAATTGTCCCCTGCCAGCTTTCCAGTTCCCAACTGAGGAGAGAGGGTCTTGGAGGCCATCTGAATGCTGGTATGCTTCTGGAATGACCTTGGAATTGCCTTGGAATACCACAATCTGTCTGGTTTCTTAAAAAAAACAAAACAAAACTGTGATATACAGGACCTCTTTTTATTGGGGGGGGGGGGTAGAGATGGAAGTGATGAAGTAGGGTGAGCAATGGCAGTATAAGGGAACAGAGGCTATGTAGTCATAAAGTCAGATCAGAACAGATCAACGATGCATACAGAGATGAAGAAGAGAAGAGGAGCAAGAAGAAGACAGAAGAAGAACAGAATGGGAGAAAGAAAAAAAGTATTTGTGGGTACATATTGGGAGAATAGGGCTGGAACATCATCTCCCTCCTTGCCACAGAATGGAAAAAAACATAAACCTCCTAATCACCAGCCTCCAGACCCTGTTTATACCAAGCTATCAATTCTTTCTGGTTCAGCTACTCATTGCAGCCCTCCCTGGCCCTCTTTGGCCTTTCCTGGCCCTTCCTAGCCTACTTTAAAGCCGTGCATTCTCAAAAGGCCCCACCCTCCACGAGTAGCCTTCTAGGAACTCTGCCTGGCCCCCGAGCTAGGAGGGAAGAGCTATCCTTTGGGTAAATGAGTTGCCCACACATAAGCAACACAGCCCTCAGAGCTGAAATTCTACCAGGCTTGTAATTAAATCCTCCTTGAATCCAAAAGCACTTCAGGATTTTTCAGAATCTGGATCATGAACAAGAATCTAATTGTGAACGTCAAGAGGAAGAAGCAGCCAGGCTGGCTTGAGCATATCCACTCACCCTGTCAGGGAACATCTCTGGGATAGGTGTCCTTCCATAGAAACAAAACACAGATTATAATAATTTTAAATCCCAGTTAATTACTCTCTTGATAAAAAAAAAAAAAAGTCATTTGTAGGGAAATTACTAAACAAGTTTTTAACTGGTATCTCTTAGTATTGCTACTTTTCTCTTTGTGTGTATATGCTCATGTGGGGGTTGGGAGCCCATATGCACATACAGCATGTTGGGGCCAAAGGACATTGTTCTTGTTCTCAGGCACACTCTTTTTGTTTTGTTTTGTTTTCTTTTTCCTGACAGAATTTCTCTGTGTAACAGCCCTGACTGTCCTAGAACTCACTCTGTAGACCAGGGATCTCACAGGGATCTGCCTGCCTCTGCCTCCTGAGTGCTGGGATTAAAGGTGTGTGCTACCACGCCCAGCTGTCATCTTAGTTCTTTGACCTAAGTTCTGTCACTGGCCTAGAGCTCACCAATAGTCCGACTGACCAGCTAGCCCATGGACCATCTTGGTCCCTACCATCTTGCACCCCAGCACTGGGAACACAAGTGCCCACCCACAGTGTCTAGTGCTGTTCTACGTGGGTTCTAGAGATGAACTCAGGCGTTCAGGCTTGTGTGCAAGCCTACCTTCCCAGCCCTAACTTCTCTCTTTATATCATTTTGTAAATCCTGTTCCCAAATTTTATACAATAAGCAGATACTTACTTTTATAACTTTTTATAGATTGGTTTTACTCCAATTATTTGCACCTTCTATATGAGAGTTACATGTTCAACAGATATTTACAAACACCCTCTGAGCTGTATCTGAGTTGGCAAACTACAACCAAACTACATGCCTACTGCTGACCTGTCTGATAAAACTTTACTGGAATACAGACAAGTTGTTTGCCTCCGTGTCATCAATGGCTGTTTTGGCTTTACCAGGGCAGAGCTAAGTAACTGCAACAGAGGCCAGTGAGCCACAAAACTCTTGCCAAGTGACAGAAACGAGAAAAAACAAGAATGAAGTGTGTAGCTTTGGGACTGCACCTTTGTGGTCCCATACTCCCAATGCAACTGTGCTACAATTGTAGGAAATATAAGCTCAGCTGTGGTGAGTCATGGTCTCATTCTCTGCCTAGAATGGGTCCTGATGTTCCAAGGATGAAGAGACCCAAGTCTTGCTTGTGCCTTTCCCCCAACTCCCCACAGCACCTCACATGTGGGTCAGACTCTCAGAAAGCTCTGGCACCAAGCATAGCTATGTTTCAATAAAGCTTTATTTATTAAATGGGGCCATAGCTCACAGACTGTGTTCTCCAGGGTTCTCCAAATCAATGGCCATTCCGTGCACAGGACTCAAAACTCAAGCTGCATTTCAAAAGCCAGCATCTCTTACATAAAGACAACAGAACCCACAGGTCTGGAGAATTTAATAGACTTCTCTGCATTTACCTGAAATAGCTAATTTTAGACTGCTTGAAGCTGAGAGTTTCAGGTATGTGCCACTAAAGGCCCATAATTCCTTCCTAAACTCTAGCACCATCTAGTTTCACAACAAGAGATGAATAATAAAAGAGTTTCCAGAGCCAAGTTCAGTAAACAAGACACTCAACCCACGCTCTTTGCCTCCACTGGTCCCCCATCTCCTTGGAAACATCATAATAAGCGTCTCAAAGGCTGAGAGATCTTAGGGAGATCTTCCGTTCTGCTCGGCAATAGGAATGTGCATAAGTGTCCTGTTATAGAAGCCAGCTGCAGGTTGGTCTCCAAGCTAACCTGCTAGGCAGAAGGAAACTGGTCAGAAACAGGTGAGAGAGAGGCAGGACTCAGAGCCTCCAGCAAAGAGAGCTCTGTGGGCAAACGTTCTGATTGGGGGTCTGCAGTTTGTTCCACATTCCAGATCCTTCCACATCTGTCTCTCTTTACTCATTTAAGGAGATGGTAGGAACCTTCAATTTTCTTCACTATTTGGAATAAAAATAAATGATCAGGTAGGGCTTGGGTTTTGTTTTTCTTTTTTAAAAAAAAAACTATATTTCTAAAAGAAACTTCTGCTAAATTTAATCACAAGGCTTCTGGGAGACAGTCTTCAAGTGAATGTCAGTTCAGACCCACCACATACACACACACACACACACACACACACACACACACACACACACACACACACCACAAGCACACACTATATATAAACACACACACAAACATACACTTGCCACATACAGTGGCACACACACACACAGATACACACAGATAAAGACACACATACAAACACAGTCTTCAAGTGAATGTTAATTCAGATCCACCCACACACACACAGATACAGACACACACACATATACATATGCACACACACAGGCATGCACATATAATCCCCCCCACACACACACACACAGGCACACAGGCATAAACATATTAAACCTCCCCCCACAGATACACACACACACACAAAAAAAAAAAAAAAAAAAAAAAAAAAAATGAGTCATTCTATTTGGGAAGGATGCTCTGCCTTTCAAAGATAAACAAAACAATGATAATGATAATACACCTAATTAAGTCCAGAGAGAGTAGACATGAGTCAGGCCAATGTTCAAACTTTAAGCACTAACAAAAGAATTTAGGAAAACATCACACCACCCACACTGTGGCAGACACACTACGGGGAGTTCTCCACCTCCAGAAGGCTCCCTGTGCTCTGAAGGTCCATTTTTCATCCCTCCCTACCCCCGTTATCTTAATTGTGTTTCCCATGTTTGATTTCTTTTTATCTCATGAAATGTTCTCTGAGGCTCAGGCTCCAATTCTGCAAGACTTTCACTTTGCCGTTAGTTTATTTAATTTGTGGTTTTGTTTTATTATAGGAGGTGTGGATACATAAGGAAAATGGGGTAAAATCCTTACCAGATCTGGAGCTTGAAAACATTTCAAGATTAAACAGACAACTTGGGTTTTAAAGATGTCTCCTCAGATAAATGACTCTAAACAAGTACCCACCTAACTTCTAGAGGCTTGGCTTCCTTAAGTAATAAGAAGATGATTGTAATAAGAACAGTATGTCGGGGGGGGGGGGAGGTCGGTGGACAAGCCATTCACCTCACAAATGGGATGGCCTGAGTTGGAACCCACATAAGGCCGTATACAGCAGCATGAATCTGTAACTCCAGTGTCCCTGTGGTGAGATGGGAGGCTATGGGGCATAGACAGGAGAATCCCCACAAGCTTGCCAGCCAGCCATCGTCGCTTACATACCAAAGAACAGAGACCCTGTCTCGAGCAAGAACAGAGGTAAGGACGATGCCTGAAGTTGTCCTCTAAGTCATGGCATACAGACGCCTGCATGCGAGCACATGCATCATCTATACAAATGAAGTTTTCTGTTTGTCTGTTTGTTTTTAAAGAGTAGTGTGGCCTCTTGGGGTTAATGTTTAAATGCAGTGAGACACTGAATGATCAATACTGATCATGATGCTCATGAGACAGTTGCATCACAAACTATTGTCTGCTATTATTTTATCATTACTAGTATTATATGTGATTCTGAAACCATTCCATTCCCAGGACCAATGCTTGAAAACTCTTGATAACATCACACCTAAGTGATTGGTCTAAAATTTTGTCTTTTGTCTAAAAATGTCCCAAAGACTGGAAACTCAATAGTTATACTGGCTCTTCAAAACCTCCTTCATGTATTCAGCTGAAATTCCTCCCATGTGACCCTGACCCCTTGGTCCTAGTTCTTTGCCTTGGAAATCTCAAAAAAAAAAAAACAAGAAAACACATGTACTTTGTACCAGTGAAGGTTTGCTTCTGCTGTGAAAAGACAGGGGCGGTGCTGGGGGCGAAGGGAAAGGTCTCATTGTTCATAAAGATCCTGGGACACTGACTGGAGGAGGAACACAGGCGTGCGGAGGAGTGAGTCTCGGGAGTGCAGACTGTGCCCATCTCATCAGGAGTCAGGAAAACATCTAAGACTGGCACCACCATTGGCAGAGCTTAGGTTCCGTTCCATGAATCTGCTCACCTGAGTGGAGTGGCTGACCCTGGATCAGTCAACTCGGGGCCCAGAAACAGCGACACTGACTGTGTGGCACAGTGCTGGGAGCAGAGACACACACCTACATGCATCCCAGAGCTGAGAGCCCACCTGTGTTCTGGGGTCTCTGAGGGTGTCCTATAGACGACAAACGTGTGAGCTCTAGTCATGCTCTGAGGAAACCCAAGCCATGACAACCAAAGTCAATGTCCTGTTATTTCAGCCACTGAGGTTGGATTAGCTGTGTGGTTAGTGGTTTGTTTCCTCACTAGAGAGTTGGCTTTAGGACTACAGAGGATGTGTCTGTGTGTCTGTCTTGTTCACCAGCATCTCCCATAACCCTTAGCCTGGAATATGGATCATAACATATACTCAGTACTTTTTTTAAAGGACATTTTTGTTATTTTTAAATGTGGCTCTTTCCCTTTCAACCAGGTTCCATTTGTGACAACAAATCTGGGCATTGGCATCTGATTTCTCGATGTGAAATAAGAGGGGAGGAAAGTTAACCTACAGGATTTTATTTGCCCATCTGTTTTGTTTATCGATCTGTCAAACTACACTCCAAAATCCAGTGACTTAAAACAACCATCTTCGGTGACTTGGCCCATGGAGATGTACACTGGACAGGGTGTCGTGAGGTGGGTGGCTCATCTGCTCCATGTGGCACCCACGGGAACAGCTTGGCTGGGGAATAGAGAATCTACTTCCAAGACAGCTGCCAAATGGAGGCTGACAGCCAGAAGCTCAGCAGAGAATATGGGCCACAGTCTTAATTCCTCTCCACAGGTTGCTCTCATAGGCTGTCTGGGCATGCTCACAACATGGAGGCTGGGTTCTAAGAGTGACCATCCAAGACAGTAATTCAAAAAGTGTGTATATATCCATGATGCAACTTCAAAACTCGTAGTACTGCTTCCACCACAACCCAAACAGCTTCAAAGACCTTCCATTACAAGTGCAAAGGATAGCACCTCGTCAAGCTATGGAGAAACTGGCCAGGCCACATAAAAGACTCCCTCATGGGATAGGAGACATTGCTGTGGCCATGTTTGGAAAACACAACTGGTCACACCATCTTTTCTCGAGTGTCACAGAGGCCAGCTTGAACAGCAGCATCACATGTGCACACACTGCTGACTCATCTTCTAGTCCACCCTGTGACGTGTGGTCCTCCCGTTCCCGTCTCTGCGGCACTGAGCAGCAGACACCTCCACTGCACTAGCTCTCCAGCACTTCATGGACTGAATCATCTATATTGGGCATAGAACTACGGTCTATGATCCTCAGTCTCCCTCATGCTGCAGCCCTTTAATACAGTCCATGTTGTGTGACCCCCAACCATCAAACTATTTTGTTGCTACTTCATAACTGTAATTTTGCTACTGTTATTAATGTAATGTAAATATTTGATATGCAGGATATCTGATATGAGACCCCCCAAAGGGGCTGTGACCCACAGGCTGAGAATCACTGGTCTAAAGTGACCCAGAAGGTAAGGGAGTTCACCTTAGATAGGCAACCGAGATGGATAATGGAAATCCATCCATCGTGCAGTGACTCAGCCCGACTGTGTGCACGGCAGAGAGAGGGGTGACTGAGTCTCCTGGGGCAGGAGCTGAAGCCACTTGAACACTTTTCCAGCATGCTGCTAAGTCGCTGTTTTCACAGCTAGTACACATTCCCTCAGGTAAGGCATGTGCCGCCCATGGTGTGTGAGGTTGCCACACCAACCACCATCAAGAAGAACGAGACGCCTTAGTTGACAAAGGGAAGCCAGAGGCGGGACTGATGCCATGCTAGGCCCTCCTGGGTGATGAACTCTCCTTGGTGAGATCACCCAAGAGAGAAAATTATTATTACTATTAATAGCTTTTTAATTGATTTTAATTTTCAGAACACTTTTATACTTAAAGAGAATTTAAGAAGACAGAGAAAAGAATTCCCATGGACCCTTCTCTCATTTCTCCTATAATTAACATCATAACCTAGTATATTTGATGCAATTACAAAAACTATGTTAATACATTATTATTAACAAAAGTCTGGAGTTTGTTTGAATTACTTTAAATTTCTCTGTGTGTTCATGTATGGAGTGCATGTGTGTGGAGGTCACAGGATAGTCTTAGGTGTTTTTCCCTGCCTTGAGGACCATCAATCTTTTATGGGTTTGTTTGTGTTTTGTTTTATTTTGTTTTGGCTTTGTTTTAGAGACAGGGTTTCTCTGTGTAGCCCTAGCTGTCCTGGAACTCACTCTGTAGACCAGGCTGGCCTCGAACTCAGAGATCTGCCTGCCTCTGCCTCAGGAGGAGGGAGGGCTAGGTTTGTTTGTGTCTTCCCCAGGAGGAATTTTAGCCACACAGAGCTACCAAAGGTACTAACTGGGTTGGGAATTCAGGCTGCTTTAGATTCCCTCAGTTCCAACACCCATCATGTGACCCTCCAACCTGATGAATACAGACACTGGCTTTGCAAACACAGGTACACAATACAGGTGAGTAATAAAAGGGGGACAAAAGACACTAAAAGAGCTCCCAGTGGCTCACCATGGTGGCAGCCATTTTTCTGTATCTTCTAGCTTCTGCCCTTCAACATGCCACACGATTTGGATAGTCAGAAAAATCTGTGGCAGTTTATCTGCTGTCCACTGGAGGGAAGTCATGGAAAGACCCAGTGGATGTTAACACTGAGCCAGTCACCTAAAGCAGGGTAGGGAGGCTCTATTTTGGAGCCTGAGGAGGTCTTCTCTAAGCTCCTTAAATTACACTGCTCACACCACCCACTGAGGTGCAAGCCCTCAGCCCAACACAGTCCCTTTCAAACCCTGGAACTCCCATCTCCATCAACTCCCTCCATATTCCCCCTCCAGCCCTGCCAAGTGCCAAGACAACTTCAGGGACATCTGATAAGAATTGCTAATCATTTTTTACACTTGGCAGATAAAGCTCAGAGCAGGAGAGAAAACAGAAGCCCAGAGCTCCTCTGGAAGCCCCAAGGTGCCCTGAGATCTTGCCAGAGACAGCATGCAATGTCCCCGTGCAGGCACGTGCCTTGGGCGTGCGACACAGGCAGGCAGGTCAGCTTCTGCTTCTACGTCAAGCAGAGCCTGAAAGTTGAATGTGGATTGTTCACTTCCTT
Source organism: Peromyscus maniculatus bairdii (assembly GCF_049852395.1). Classification (NCBI taxonomy): domain Eukaryota; kingdom Metazoa; phylum Chordata; class Mammalia; order Rodentia; family Cricetidae; genus Peromyscus; species Peromyscus maniculatus. The sequence continues at coordinate 2,297,438 of NC_134859.1, read as the reverse complement.
CCCCCAGGCTGGGCACCAAAGGTCTTGCCTCCTCTAAGTCCTGCCACACACTCCCTGTGTTCTATTGCTTCAAACAGTAGCATCCTACACAATAAAATTCCATTCTAGCAATTTCTTCACTGCCTTTGAGAGGGGAAAAGACATTCTCCGTTAAAGGGCTGCTTTTTGTTATTGGTTTCTGCTTTTGGGAAATGACAACACCATCCTTTAGATTTCTTGAAGAAATAGAGCAGAGCCAAAGTAGGCTATGGCATCCAGCTGGGGTCCAAGACCTTGTTCATAATGCCTAAGGAACTTCAAAAGCTTACGAGGACAATTGCCTAGTGTTCTATGCTCATTGAAATCTAGAGGGCCTATGAAAACTAGGCCATGGATATAATGAGAGGCAAAAATACTGATAAATGAAGGGGAGATGCACCCAGGTATCCCTGGGAGCCTTTGCTTCCTACTTCCAGAACAAAATTGGATGGGAGCAGCAGCTTTTAGGAGACGTCAAAACTGCCCTGCAACTCTGGCAGTAGCCAACTTTGTTTTCTAAATTTAAAGACATCACGGCTTCTATAATCTGCCTCCCATGAAGCAAGGCTCTCTAAGTCTTAGCTTTGTTAATAACTTACCTTGTCTACACAGTTATTCTCCCTCCCTGAGAAAATTCAGTTTACACATATGTAGAACAGGAAGACTGTGTACCTCTGTAAGGTTTTTCTACCTAAAGCACTTCCCCAATGGTGTCGTGAGTGGTGTGTATGTAGAAGATGCTCTCCGGAATCCTTGATATGAATCAGAGGTTATCCCTGCCCTCCTGAAATTCAATAGCTACCAGAGAAAGTGAAATTTACACTGACTACACAGTGAAAAACAGCATAAAATTCACACACCAAAAATGCAGGCCCTCGAGCTCCTAGCAATTCACCAAGTCCAATTTTCTCCTGACTGGCAGACTTCCAGGAAAAGAGCAGCTCGGCCATTCCAAGGCAAACATTGTTTTCATGCACAGCCCTCCTTGAATTCACTTAAGAGCTCCTGGCCCTTCACTGTCCTCTGCAGGCTTCTCCTTTGGGACCAGGGCTCATTAGAATGACAGGAAACAGGGAAGCCACAGAAAAGGAAATGCAAAAGAATTATCTTTTGATATGATATGATACAGTAGCTATCTCTAAATTCTCATTGGTATTCATTCATTCACTCATTCAGCAAAAAAGCTACTAAAATGTCAGCGTTAAAATATTTACTTGCACTAGTCAAGTACTGTTAGACACTAAGACTACAGCAGTGAGCAAGATACACCAGGAGAAGTGGTGAGTGAACGCTGAAGGCTGTTATTGTAACACATCACTACAAGCTCTGGGATGCGGGAATCACAGCACTGTAGGACAGTCACAAGCACCTTCTCCTGGCTCCCAGGACAGTCAGGAGAGACTTTCTAGAGGAGTGACTTTAAGACAAGTGAACAGAGTTGGCTAGCTGAAGGAGTGTGGTAAGCAGGCTTGGAACAGAGTAGGGGGAAGGCAGGCGGGGAGAGCAAAAATACTACATTTTGTGGTGGGAGTTAACACAGAAAGAAGGTTTGAGATGTAACTCAGTCTGCAGAGCAATCACCTAGTAGGCCCAAACCCCTGGGCATCATCCTTGCAGGGAGTAGGCTCAGCCAGGTAGCACATGCCTGTAACCACAACACTCAGAGACAGAGTCAGGGACCAGAAGATAAAGGTCATCCTCGGCCACCCTGAGCTACATGAGACCCTGTCTCAAAAACAAACAAGCAAACAAAAATCAGTTTGGGCACATTATGGAAAGAGATGTGGTGGGAAGAAGCAGCAGGTTTACACTCTCTAAACAGAGGCAGCAGAGGGGGGACCACAGAGGATGAGACTACCCAGGGACCCTCGGCACGCACTGTCACCATGCACAGGCACTGTGGGAAGGAGGGGCAGAGCACCTGTGCTCCTCGTCCACATAGAGGAGCGGAAGTGCTGAGCCTTCTGGCCTCAGCCTGGTTGCCATTTTTTGGTTTTCATCATTCCTTGCACTATATCTGAACCCACTATATGCCAAAAGATTGTGCTAACATCAAACATCTCCAGATGTTGCAGACACCCCCAAGATGACACAACCATCCCTGGTTGAGAGCCATTATTCTGTTTTTTATTTTTCATGTGTGCATGTGTGGTATGCATGTTCACATGCATGCAAGTGCACATGTAGAGGATGTGCCCATGTGGAGACTGAAGGACACCATCAGGTGTTATTCCTTAGGTACCTTCTTTTTGAGATGGGCTATCTCCCTCACCAGCAGGCTAAGAGGGCTGGCCAGAAAATTCCAGGAATCCACCTGTCTCTCTATCTCCCCAGTTGTAGGATTACAGGCGTGTGACGTTTTATACATGCGCACTGGAGGTAAATTCACAGCTTGTGCTTGTAAGGCAAGCACTTGACCAACAGAGCCATTTCTCTAACACTGAGAACCATTATTCTGTTTTTAGTGTGTGTGTGTGTGTGTGTGTGTGTGTGTGTGTGTCACATGTTCGTGCCCACAAAAGAGGGAGTCACAGCCCCTGGACCTGGAGTCACTAGCAGTTGTGTGCCCCCTGATGTGGGTGCTGGGATCTGAATTGGGTCCTCTAGAGAATCATGAGGCTGAGTCATCCCTCCAGCCCCCAGACCATTAGAGCACACAAACGAGGCTGGCGGTGGCTTCCTTTCCTTCCAGGGTCTGTAGTTCTCAACCATCAATACAGCCTCAGTTCCTCCTTCCAGTTTGTCCACACACTACAGCAAGGATGACTGCTTTTCCTGTTAAATAAAAATCATTACTGTGCTGGAAGCAAACGAGATTTCTCTCATCGCATGTGCAATGCTATACATTTCCTTTCAAACTAGCGGGTCACTGGTATCCAAACGATCATGATTCCTATGATATCACGGCTCGTTTCTGCCCAATTCTATGGATATTTTTGCCCCTTGGGAATCTGCCGTCCACTTGATGATTTAAAGTTTCTTCCTAAAATGGACATCACTATAATTAAATGAGAGGATGAAGAGGTAACACAGCCCAGCCCGTAAGATAAATACTACTTTTGAACAAGACACAAGTTTGACCCCAAGCACAGGTTAAGAGGCTCACAACTGCCTATAACTCCAGCTACAGAAGATCTGATGCCCTTTTCTGGCCTCTGAGGGCAGTTGCACTCATGAGAATGTACACACACACACACACACACACACACACACACACACACACACACAATTAAAAATAAAATTAGGACCAGAGAGATGGCTGAGTGGTTAAGAGAACTAGTCACTCTTCTGAGGACTTGGGTTCATTTTCCAGCACTCACACTGGGACTCACAACCATCTGTAGCTCAAATTCCAATAGATAGGACGCCCTCTTCTGACTTCCAAGGGCACTGCAGGCATGTGGTGCACGTACAGGAAAACACCCATACTTATTAAATAAAATAATGTAAATAAAATAATTTTTAAAAATTTAATGAGATAAAAATAATCTTTCTAAAGAAACTAATTCATTCATCTGGTGAATCTGCATCCCAAACTACATTCTGTGGCTAATCTGTAGAGAGATCTTTAGTAAATAAATAAATTAATAAATAAAAAGGGAGGGAGTTTTCAACATGTAGCTAAATGCAGCCAGAGCACAGTGGAGCTTATTTCCTTCGCTCCCTCTTTCTGTAAAGTGTGGCAGCCAGGAGACTGTCTTCCCTCACTCAAATTACCCTGCCAGACAAAAGCAGTTTGTAGAAGAGCCCTGAGCATGTAATTTTATTACCTTAGCACTGATTTTAATATAATTCATGTAATTTCTTCCGCAAGGGAAAAGCAATTTTCCTAAACACCTGGTAAATGAGAGCTGATGGGTTTTGACTCCCACCATCCCTCCCTATAGAATTTTCTTCTAAAAGAAGCGGTACAGAGAGGGTCGCTGGGACAGCCTCACCACAGCACCTTCCCACGTTGGCCAGTTCTTCCGCTACACCTCAGTGTAGACCAGACATGGTTCTGAAAACACCATCTTTCATAAGGCTGGAGCCAGGCAGGATTCAAGGAATCTGTCACCCCTACATGATAGGCATTTGGGGTTGGAGAACTGCTGCAGGGGACTGCCTATGTTATCAGATGAATTCTGCACTGCCCCTGGCCTCCATCCACTCAGGACCAGCTACATATCACTGCCAATTGTGACAATAAAAATGCCTACTCTTTAAACAATTACATGTATTAACTTGTGGGGGGGTGCACACACGCCATGGAGCACATACAGAAGTCACACACATGCCATGGAGCACATACAAAAGTCACACACATGCCATGGAGCACATACAGAAGTCACACACATGCCATGGAGCACATACAGAAGTCACACACATGCCATGGAGCACATACAGAAGTCACACACATGCCATGGAGCACATACAGAAGTCACACACATGCCATGGAGCACATACAGAAGTCACACACATGCCATGGAGCACATACAGAAGTCACACACAGACAGCGTGATGTTGGTGCCTTCCCCCCACTGTGACTCAGGTCACCAAGCTTGACAACAAGTTCCTACACCTGCTGAACAGCATCACCTGCCCTGCCCCATATTTTTTACCGAATGAGAAAAATAACAAATTTAATCTTTTGTTTCAGGATCTACTTCATTTATTCCTGAGACCCATCTAAATCACAGAGGGCCAAAAGTTATGTGCAGTGCTCAGTTTATGAGCAATAAAAAGAAGCAGGTACCAGGTGAGGGAGAAGAGCCCAAGTCTGCAACCTGAGCTCAGGCTAAGGCATTTGATTCTATAGTCAGGGTTCTGAGAAGACTATGGTGTGTGTGTGTGTGTCTTTGGTATATGTGTGTATTGCTGTTGTTGTACTTAGGAAACAATTGAATTTGGACTCAGCTCCACCTGGTCTCCTTTCCTGTCTATGTTGCTTAGCAACTGGTGAACATGAGTAGGTTCCCTGATGCCTCTGAGCCTCACCTAGTTACATACAAAATGGGAAGCATGGTTCCTACAGGACGACAGAGTGGTACCCAGCCATGTGATTCTCATTACCTTCTGCTTCAGAACTGAGTCACTTCAGAATGTAGACAGAAGCGTTAGGATGACCCAGGTCACCCTCTCTCTCACCTTGTTGAGCACACAACCTCTTGAATGGTCTCTCTACTTACCTGTTTGCCCTGGCATCAGTTCTTCTCACATATGTGTCATTGTTCTCCTCCCTGGATTACATTCTCTAGCCATGTGACTTGGTACCTGTCCCCAAGGAAGCACAATGCATTTACATATCCCTTGGTCTGGTCTAACCTTCAGCTTGTGTTAGTATGTAGTAGACGTGATAACCATGCCAGTTCTGGGCTCAGACCACAAGAGATTTTCTGTGTCTGCATTCTCTTAGGTACTATGTGGCTTGCCCAAGCATGGGATGACAGAGACCAGCACTTAGCATCCTCACTGTGATCCCACACATATAAAAGGACCAAGCCAATATTAGCAAAGCTGATCCAGAAGTAATGAATGAGTTACAGCTCAGATACGAAACGTCCTTCAAAATCACATGTGTTAAAGGCTTGGACCCCATGCATCAGAATTCAGAGGTGGGATTCAGGAAAGTGATTGGATCATGAGGGATCCAACTTCATCCATGGATTGAAATCTGTGGATGGAGCCAGAACCAGATGGTTTCACTGGGACATAGTGGAAACTAGGAGGCTGCGTATGGCTGGAAGAATAAGTTACTGGGGGACATGCTTTTGAAAGGCGTCTGTCTCCTGGCTGCTATTCTAGGCTGTACTAGGCCCTCCCTCCACCACGCTAGGCCCTCCCTCCGCCACGCTAGGCCCTCCCTCTGCTACACTGGGCCTTCTCTGTCATAATGACCTGCTTCACCAGAGCTCACAGCAATGAGGCCAAGCAACACTGAAAACATCTGAAATCACAAGCCAAGATAAAAGGATTCTGTCTTGGTTAGGGTTTCTATTGCTGTGAAGAGACATCATAACCATGGCAATGCTTATACAGGAAAACATTTAATTGGGGTGGGCTTACAGTTCAGAGATTCAGTCCATTATCATCATGGCAGGAAGCATGGTGGCCTGCAGGCAGACATGGTGCTGGCTACATCTTGATCAGAAGGCAACAGAAAGTGGTTTCCAACACTGGGTGGTATCTTGAGCATAGGAAACCTCAAAGCCTGTCCCCACAGTGACACACTTCCTCCAACAAGGCCATACCCACTCCAACAAAGACACACCTCCTACTAATGCCTCTCCCTATGAGCTTATGGGGGCCAATTACATTCAAACTACCACAGATTCCTTTCCCCCATAAGTCATTTTTCTCAAGTACCTGTCATGGGCACAAAAAGTCTGAGAAACACAATCATTGAGCACAAAACATGAGCAACCCATAAAGTGTTATTTTTACCTGTGGGTTCTGAAATGTCCTGTCTTTTCAGCAGCGGCTGGCTTGACCCTCCTGACTCCTACCCATGGGGGAGCCAGCATATTTGCTTACAAATACTTGTTTACAATTCTAAATCGGGTGAGGGTAGCATGTATAAGTGATCCCCTGATTTTAACTCGGAAGATATTGCAGCTTACGACATTTAGAATAAAATTCAAATCCCAAAAATGCTCTGCAAACCATGTGGAGGAGCTCCTGCCCTTTCTTCTGACCTCATTTCCCACATTCTCCCATTGCTAGTCCTGCTCCCGATGTGCTGATGTCAATCCTGCTGCCAGTGCATGCCCACTCTCTTCCTGCTTGGCTACCTTGTGGTTAGTTCCTTCTGCCTGGAAGACTTTCTCCTCATTGTCTTGAAATGCCTAGTTTCTTTTTGCCATGGAAGTTTCAACTCAGGACAGCCAAAAGTCCCTCTTATTCAAAGGTACTCTCAGTGCACAATCATTTTCTTTTCCTAAGAGTATGAGGTCATGGTTGGCATTGCACACTTGTGATCCCAACACTCTAGAGGCTGAAGTAGGAAGGCCGCTCCTTAGGACCAGCCTGGGTGTGATGTTAGCTTGACTGGCAGCTTGATGGAATTTAGGATTACTGTGGAAACAAAACTCTGGGCAAATCTATGAGAGATTGTCAAGGTTAGGCTAAAGGAAGTGGGAAGACACCATCTGCTGGGCTGAGGTCCTGAACTGAACAAAAAGGAGAAAGCCAGTTGAGCATCATTTGCTTTTTGCTTGTGGATGCAGTGTGCCCAGCCGCCTTGTGTTCCTGTGACCAATGATAGAATTTCTAGCCACTCCCCCATGACCACACACATGTGCTGGTGAGACCTTTGTCATTTGGGGGCCTTGCGTCCATGTAACCCATGAGCTGTGTGGTCATGCAGTTTGCACACATGTGATCACGTAATCTATGCGCAATCGTGGTGTAGCTACGTAAACCCGTATGCACATGTGCAGGGGACTCCATCAAAGGCGGATCCCATGTACCTCTCCCCTCTTTCTGCACAGTCTTTCCATAGGCCTGAGCACATCTCTTCTGTTCCCCGCCACACACCTTCTCCTAACAAACTCTTATAGTGGGTTTTGTTGTGCCTCATGACTTTTCTCATATGGTAAACAGAGCCGCATAATAAAGAACCACCACCACATCCCCACCATGAGGGCTGCATTCCCTCTGATAAACCTCTCCTTCCTTAAGTCACCACTTGTTGGGTCTTCATTCACAGCAATGAAGAGGGACGAGGCCCTGAGCGACACAGCAAGGCCCTGTCTCAAACACATTTAAAAACGCTCTTCAGTCTACCAAGTTTCTGAAATGGTGGCTGCTGCTCCACGGTGAGTGACAGCCTCTGAGGACAGCAACAGACCTGCAGCAGTCGCCATCTCTAGTGCCTGCCCCCCACCCCTCTGCACCCCAGGGCTCACTGAATAACTGCCTAATGAGTCAGAAAGGCAAGGTGGCCCTCTGCGTCAGGCCTCCCCTCTACCACATTTCCTGTTCACATTTCTTTCAATCTGCAAGGCCCAGTGGCTCCTTGAAATACAAAGAGAAGAATACCCACAATCATTCCAATCATCGGGTGCAAAACTTGATAACAGAGTGGAATTGGAGTTGAAGATTACATCACAGGCAAGGAAGTTCATGCTGTGAGGCCTCAGCTAAACTCAAGGGGGTTGATTGTGGTCGCCTCCTAACCCTACTAACAGACCATGAATGAAAAGAGAAAATCAAACCCCCACTCCCTTGGTGGAGCTCAGTGGGGGAGGTGAAGAGATGTCCCCTCTTCAAGACTCTGGAAACCTCATCTCTCAACCTTTTGATGCTTTTGTAAACAACAAGAAGAAATGCACAAAAGAGCAAGATGTGATCATTTTTAAAAGTCACTAGCAAGACAGCTTAGAGGGTAAAGGAACTTGCTGGGGAAGCCTGATGGCCTGAACTCGATCCCCAGAAACCCCAGATGCGGAAGAGAACTCACTGCTAAGAGCTGCCCTCTGACACCGCACTCACACCATAGTATGTGAGCACACATACCTTCATACTCACACCATGCTACGTGCACACCTACACTTGCACACAAACAAAATAATGAGTTTTCTAAAGAAAAGCAGGATATGGTAACTTCTCCTGTCATCCCAACAAAACCAAGGCTGAGGCAAGAAGACCACAGGTTCCAGGCCTGCCTGGGCAACTCAACAATACCCTGTCTCGAAATATTAAAGGAGATGTCTTAGTTACTTTTCTATTGTTATGATAAAACACTATGACCAAGCTAACTTGTAGAAGAAAGTGTTTAATTTGGCTTATGGTCTCAGAGCTCATATCTTGATCAAGGTGGAGGTCAGGGAATAGAGAAAGAGAGGGTGTGTCTGGGAACAGCAGTCTTTTGAAACCTCAAAGCCCATCTCCAGTGACACACCTCCTCCAATAAGGCCATGCTGCAGGCCGCAGGAATATACCATAAGAACTCAGCTGGTTATGGCAAAGTCACTACCTGGAGGGATCAGGGAATTCCTCCAGAGGATGCCAAATCCCAAGGATTTTGATGTTACTTGGCTTGTTATATATCAGCTGTATTCTGTTATGAAAATCATGTGTGCCTTCATAGTTTTCCCAATTGACTTTTCCCTAAGAAGGGCTAACAGTGTGGACCAATCACTCTGGTCATACACATTCCAGGTATTTGGAGAACAGCCTCAGGAAAGGCTTTCTCTGGAATCAGATATCTCCCTTAACCACTTTCAAGGACTGCAGGAAACACTGCCCAGGTGGTCGCCCAACTTCTGAGGATAACAGTAATAACAGCCCACATGTGAGCCTCTTGACTTAAGGTAAATTCCACAAGGAGACACTGCCTAGGTCAGGTGGACAATAAGTAATAGCTTTACACAATTTGGCTTGGACCCTCCCTTTATATACTGGGACTTCCAGAGAACAGCACAGAGAAGAGAAAAGAGAATGGAAGAACCAGATGGGTAAGAACTTGAGAGGAACAAACTGAGATGGGGAAGAACTAGATTGAAGGGCTAGAAGAGAGGACTAGAGGAACAAGATGGGAGATGAGGAAGAGCCAGATGGGGAAGAACAAGATGAAGAAGAGCCAGATGAGAGAGAAGGAGATGGAAGAGGAGCTGATAGGGGAAAGAACTAGATGGATAAGAACCTAGAAGGGACAGAACTAGATGAAGGAATTAAGATAGAACCTAGAGGGGACAGTAGATAAATCAGGCAAGAAAGGAGCTAGACATGAGAGCAGAATAGAAGCTATGCAGAGAGAGAACTATCACAGAAGAATAAAGTGTATGAACTAAGGAGTTTCGTGTACATAGATTCATTTCTTTTCATCAGAGATTAATTATCAGCTGGTTGTAGATTCTTCCTGGACCCTGGGAGGGGACTATGGGGGCGGGCTGGACCCCCATAGTCCCCGATAGGGCCACACTTCCTAATACTTCCTAAACAGTTCTACCAACTGGGAAACATGTATTCAAATTCATGAGCTATGGGGGGCATTCTCATTAAACAACCATGGGGTGGGGACATCTTGGGACTTACCTCACTGGTAGAATACCCACCCCCATGCTCAGGGCCCAGGCTTAATCACTAGAAGGGAAGGAGGAATGGAAGGAAGAAATGAATACATCCAACCTTTCTTGGAAATTTAGGACAAGGAGACTGTGATGGCTACCCATTTGTCAACTTGACTACATCTGCAATTAACTGGAACCCAAAAATGGCCTGTGTATACCTGTGACAGAATTTTCCTTAATTTGAGTGGAAAGATCTACTTCCAGACCTTTTGAAATAAGAAGACACACCTTTAATCCAGGTCACGCCTTCTGCTGGCAGACTATATAAAGAACAGTGAAGAAGGAAACTTTTGCTCTTTGTCTGCTTACTTTCACTCTAGATGGAATGTCCATTCCTTCACTGGCATTAGAACCTACTTCTCTGGGATTCCAGTGTCTACTGAAGACCACCTGAGATACTCAGCCTTGTAGACTGAAAAACTACTAGATTCGTGGAACTTCCACTCATAGGCAGCCATCATATATATATGAATAGAGAGACAGAAAGACAGAAAGACACACAGAGAGAGAGATTCATTCTATAAGTTCTGTTACTGTGGTGGTTTGGATATGAATACCCCCCAATAGGCTCATATATTTGAATGCTTTGTCAGCAGGGAGTGGCACTACTTGAGAAGGATTGGTAGGTGTGGCCTCATTGGAGGAAATGTGTCACTGGGGGTGGGCTTTGAGGTTTCAGAGCCCAAGCCAGGTCCAGTCTCTCTCTCCCTTCCTCCTGCATACAAGACTGGATGTAGAACTTTCAGCTGCTTCTCCAGCACCATGTTTGGCCTCCTGCTGCCATGCTCATTGTCATGAAGACAATGGACTAAACCCCAACAAGCCAACCCCAGTTCAATTTTTTAGAAGAGTTGCTGGGATCACAGTGTCTCTTCACAGCAATAAAACAAGGACTGAGACAGTTACTACAGAGAAGGCTGACTAATACAGAGACAATGTAGCATTCCCTCAAAGCTAAACTCTGCTGGGACAGAAATGGCTGCCTATGTGGGTAGTGCACACCACTGCTCACTTGACTCTCTGATGTTACCTATCCAGAGCCCTCCCTATGCTTTCCCCCTCTAACTTGCAAATTCTCTCTCTCACGAACATACACTCATACATGCACAAACAGTAATAAAATTAACAGACACTAAAGTCTTTTACCTAGTCATCAGTGTGCAAGCAATAGAGATCTTTCTTTGACTGCTGTCTGGCATCAAATGGGAGGGACCTATATTCTGAGTTTCCCCCTTTGCCATATGCCTGCAGCCTCCTCCCTAGAGTAAAAATAGGAGACACATATCCTAACCAGTTTCCTTTCTAGCAGCATTTGCTAAGATTAAATATCATTCTCAACAGATAGGGACCCATGGAGGGAAAATAACATGAACATGATTATAAAGACGTTTAATGTAGTATGGATTGCTAACTGTCCAAAAGCTACTTTGTCTCGTGTGTGTGTGTGTGTGTGTGTGTGTGTGTTTGTGTGTGTGTGTCTGTCTGTCTGTCTGTCTGTCTGTCTGTGTATATATGTGTGGTGCTTGGACTGGAACTCAGGACCTTGTACATACTAGTTAACTGTTCTCCCACTGGGCTATCTTCCCAGAAATCTTTTATTTTTATTTTTTAGAGCAGAAAGCAACCCACTAATTCATGTATGCCAGCGATCAGCAAATTTTCTGCTCTCTCTCTCTCTCTCTCTCTCTCTCTCTCTCAACATTTGTTTGTTGGGTGTAAGGTACCTATGAGGAGGTCAGAGGACAGATGGCAGATTTTCTCCTTGCACAATATGGGATACAGGGATCAAACTCTGGTCATCAGGCTTGGCAACAAGTGCCTTTACCCTGGAAGACATCTCAACAGACTTTGTTTTTGGTAGAGTTTTACTCCGTTGCCCAGGTTATCCTGGCACTCACTCTAGTCCAGACAGCTTTCAAACTTGCAATCATCCTGTCTTAGACTTCTGAGCAGCTGGGATTACAGGCTTGCCCACCAGGTAAAGCTTGACAAGTGTCAGTTCTGTACAAAGGTACTCCATAGCAACCTAGAGTTCCCAGGACCTTATTAGATGAAGAAAAACAGAGAATCACCAACATGAGAAAAAGTCACAGATGATTTCCAGTCATATCATCATCAATGGTAGACACAGCCACAAGATGAACTGACAGTTCCAAATGCTGACCTTATCCACCTCTACAGAATCATACAAATCTCTTGACCTTCCTCTCCAAATCTGTAAAATGGGTATAAAGTATGAGCCTCCAATGGTGTCAAGAGACTTACCTCACATAACATACTTGGCATAATGTCCAACACAAAGTAGGGCCTGTTCAAAATTCATATTACCATACTTAATAGGAAGCCCCCAGAAAGTCCATTGTGGGCAGACAGATATGGAATTCTTTGACTAGATATCAAAATAAACAGCCAGAGCAGAAACATGTGAAAGATAAACTTGAAGGACCATAAACACAGAGGGAAAGTCGGGGAAGGACTCAGCAGAAACACAGAAATTGGTATTATGTAATTTCTTCCCATCCTGCCATTACCAGCCACTGACGTAAGCCTCCTGTTAGAAATCCTCAGGAGAGAATGCTACATCACAGTTCCAGATTCTGAGCATAAAATACTAGACACAAAGAAAAACCGTATGGCGTGAAGGGAAGCAGTGGGGGCTGAATGTCTCAAAGAAGCAGGACTAATAAGAGAAAGCAGAGGCAGCCACCACTATGAAGCAATTTTAAAAACACTAAATAAACAGCTCCCAGGGCACTGGGAGCCCTGAACAGCCCTCAGCCAGGAAGAACACAGCTCACACCAGCCTTCCACACACAGGGCTTCCTAGGACACTGGAGGTGGCTGCTCCAGAAGATCCTGCAGACATTTAAGATTAGCCTGTGTTGATTATGACATTTTCATACACGATATAATGCGTTCGGATTGCACCCACTCCTCATCACCTTCCCTTGTCCCCTCCCATTCCCACTGACCCCTTCCTCTTCCCATCCCCCATCCACTTTTGAGCCCTTTTTGGAAGCCAGTGATTTTAATTATGGCTAAAGTTATCTGCAGAAGCATCTTACCAGGGGCTATACCAGTGACGAAACTGTCTCTCCTTCCCCAGCCAGCATCAACTGTCTATAGATCCTCAGGAAGAGGTGGAGACTCATGAGCCCTTCTACCCCAGCTACAGTTAACTGCCAGTGGGTCCTGGTGGGGGGTGGGGCTTGTGAGCCCACACCCACAATGGAATGTTAACAGGGCCAGTCTTGTACTGTAGGTATTTAGTTCTGTGTTGGTTCACGTCCCCTGCTCTGAACCCAGCATTCCAGGCCTACATGGCCTGAAAGAGACATGTGAGGCCAGGCTAGCCTGGAGGGTCAGCCCCTCCCAGAATTAGACAGCCAATCCCCTGCAGAGCAAACAGCTAGTAGGAGGGTGCTTCATCCACATGCAAACCAGCCAATCAGAGCCCACACCCTGAACTCTCCTCTTTGCTTTTTAAATTAACATTCAAAGTAACAGGTTTTTTTTTTTTTTTGGTTTTTCGAGACAAGGTTTCTCTGTGTAGCTTTGCGCCTTTTCCTGGAACTCACTTGGTAGTCCAGGCTGGCCTCGAACTCACAAAGATCCGCCTGCCTCTGCCTCCCGAGTGCTGGGATTAAAGGCGTGCGCCACCACCGCCCGGCCAAAGTAACAGGTTTTTAAATGTTACATACTTAGCTTTTGATGATTTCCACCACCCACCCACTCCTCCCTATCTCCTTAGCCCCCTCCACACTGAACCTTCCCACTTTCCAGTCACGTGTTTTGTTATCTCCCCGCCCTTCTCTACGCCTCTTTGCTCTCCTCTCACAGGTCCTGTGCTGTTTCCTGATCGCTGCACACATTCACCCCCACATAAACGCAGATACAGCAATTAGAAGCCAGGCTCCACGCGTGAGAGCAAATAAGCAGTGTTTGTCTCTCCGGGCCTGAGTTACTTCACTGATATTTCCCCATTCCACCCATTTTCCTGTAAATTCCATTATTTCAATTTGTGATGCAGCTGAATAAAATCCCATTGTGTATACAAATTTTTGTTAGCCATTTATTGGTTGATGGACACAGGTTGATGTCCTTCCCTGGCACTGTAAACAGAGCAGCCATGAACTTTGTGTGGGTATTGAGTCTTGGGGTACTTGCCCAGGAGTGGTATAGTTAGGTCATAGGGCAGTTCCTGCTTTCATTTCTTGACAAACCGCTACACTGACTTCTACAGTCGCTATACCAGGTTCCTCTCCCCCAGGCTGAGCCTGGCCAGCAGTTTTGGTTTGCTTTCCTCTGTCAGCCATTCTGACTGGAGTAAGATGAATTTCACAACAGGTTCTGTCTGGAGCCACAGTCCTCTGCTACAGACCGAGTACTAGTAACTTAAGGACACGGACAGACAGATGGACACACACAGCAATCATTCAAACTGGCCAGCACGGGGCTTGTTCTGCCTTGCTCCTCTTCCCTGTGGAAGCTACTACAAAGGCTTTTGCCCACATTTCCCCCTTACTCTTTCTTACTTCAGGGTTAGCTCTGATGTCTCCCTTCATGCCATGCCCGTGGGGACACTGCATGTCCCTTCTCTCAGGGATGGTCTCTAACCATAACAGATGAAGCTCTCTGTGGTGGCTGCTATCTGAGATCTGATGATCCTAAGTAATTGTGGTGGTCTGAAAGAAAATGGCCCCCAAAGGGAGTGGCATTATTAGGAGGTGGGCTTTGTTGAAGTAGGTATGGCCCTGTTGGAGGAAGTATGTCACTGTGGGGGTGGCCTTTAAGGTCTCCTGTGCTCAAGCTATGCCCAGTGTGGGAACCAGACTCCTTCTGCTGCCTGCATATCAAAATGTAGAACTCTTAGCTACCTCCATGTCTGCCTGCATGCTGCCATGCTTCCTGCCATGACAATAATGGACTAAACCTCTGAAACAGTAAGCTAACCCCAATTAAATGTTTTCTTTTATAAGATTTTATGTGGTCACGGTGTCTCTTCACAGCAATAGAAACTCTAAGACAATAATAAAGTCTGTATTTTAAAATATAGCCCAAGCAATCCCCACCCCAAAGCCAGTTTCGTGGTCTCAGAATCTCAGGCTGTGCAAGAACCACCTCCCATAAAACCAGCAGAGACAGAAAGATAGACTCAAAACATGTTCATGTATGTCAACAATGATCTTGGGCAACCTCCCTTCTCCTCAGAGTCCAAGGGTATTCTCTTGAAGTCTTTGGTTCTCTTGGCTCATCCCCAACCCTCTAAGTGAAGTGTCCTGTGAGGAGGCAATGTTGGAAGAGACATTTTAAATAAGCTGGGGAGGAAGAAGTGATCCAGGCAAAGAAGGGCAGTGAGACAGCCATAAGGACAGAGCATGAGCAGATTCACCTCCTTGTAAAAGAAGCACCTCCACGATGCTTTCAAGTGTCCTTGAGGTTAACTAAAGAAGACTCACACACACCACAACCTGTGACTCTACTTACATTCTTAGTTTAGAAGAGGTAAATTTATAGAGACAGGAAGCAGGCAGGTCCCCAGGGAACCTGGTCAGAGAGGACCAAGGTACTTAGTGGGTTCAGTGTTCCCTCTTGGGGTATTGATAGAAAAGTTGGTAGCTGCCCAACTTTGGACTATCTGAACTTTGAAGCACTTACTGGCCACTCTGTGTATGCTCACACCCTTTCCCCAGTCGGCCCCCTACTCCCCTGTAGATGCTGTTTTCTCCTCATCCTTCTTTATTTCCTCTCTCCTTCCATCGCCCTCATGAATTCATGCACAAGCGTGAACACACAAGCACCAGTTCACTGAAAAGACCAGCACTCTTCCTCAAAGGCTGACCAGTGTTCAAAGAAAAGCAGGTCTGATAGAGAGGGGAAGGCTGTCTTGAACATAAGCAGCCCTGATGAAAATGTACCAAATGCATAATTTCATCCATCCCAGGACTTCATTCCCCTCTCTGCCTACAAGGAAAAGGATTATTATCACTACACTCAGACCAACTCAGACCCCACTTATGGTTTCTCCAAAGCCTGTCCAACTCTAGCCTTTACCTGGAGCTGGCATGGTTTCCTTTCTGTTTTGTATTCTGCTCTGTGTACACCCTTCATGCTTAGATCAGAAGAGGTGGGAAGGGTGACAGCAGTTACTTTTTTGAGATAAGGTCTCTCGCTGAACTGGGACTGCTCTAATTTGGCCAGGCTGGCTGGCCTAGCAAGCCTCTAAAATGCTCCTGTGTTCACCTCCTGTCATTGGGTGTTACGGGATATTTGTACACTGTGGCTCAAACTCAGACCAGCACCTCACACACTGAGCTCTAGCTCCCATAAGAGCATTTAACAGAACTGTGCTCTCTACTTCCAGACACCAGGGGCTCCTGGCTCTTGACACAGCCAAGTTCTGATTGCAAGATGGAGCCAACCCTGCCCTGCAGTTTCAGCCCCAAGGCTAGGCTCTCTTCTTTCACATTCTGCCTTCATTGCTTATCCTGTTGGTGCCAGAGATACTTTCTTCTCCAAACCATCTCATCACTCTAGACCTAATCCCGTCACCATTAGGGGAGTCACCGCTCACATGCTGTGTGTTAACCTCCCTCTTCTCTGTCCAGAAGTGGCCTGATGTGTTCATGGAGAGAGAGAGATGGGGCTCATGTGTTAGGAGCTGGGTCTCCAGTTATTGGCACTATTAGGGAAGGTTCTAGAAACTGCAGGACTTGGGACTTAGCTAAAAGAATCAGGTCACTGATATTGGTAAACCGAGAACCACTCCCATTCCAGAACTAGGTACTCCCCAGGCCCTCTTCAGTGACTCAGCACCAGCAGTGGGCAAATTTGACACATTTCCATCATTGCCTCAAGTCATGTACCCTTTATAAAGCCCAAGCTTTCATGGCCTGCACCCTTTTTCTTTTCCATTCCCACTCAGAGGCGGCCTTCTGTGCCACCCTGAAGGGACTCTGGCCATGGCTCTGGCAAGCCATACCCTTTTCTCCCATTTCCTCTGCCTTGCTAAAACCCATTAGATTGCATTCTTAAAGCTAGCCACCAAGGTCTATATCCTTATTTGGCCACTTTCTCCTCCTAAGGCTGACTACCAAAGTCCAGCAATCAAAAGCTCCCTTTGGCTCACCTTATTAACATGCCCAATTAAACATCCCATTCCAACACTGGTTTTCTCCTTTATTTTTTTTATTTATTTTTTTGTTGTTGGGGTAACACCCACACTACCACCACCCATTCACCATGTCCAAGTGAGGGGCTGTGAATTAAAAAATAAGAGACAAGAGACAGTGAGTCATTCTCCACAGCAGAATGCCGTTTATTGAAAGAGGGAGGAAACCTTAAATACAGGCTTACAGCAAAATGAAGGATCCCTGGAGGGCAGAAGTTCACTACCCAATGTTCTACATTCTTGCATCTAAGCTGTTTACACCAAATGCAGGATACACAAACAAAGAACCTCTAGTGAGTGTAGATGTAACCAACCCTCTTATTAAATAAGAAACACAGAAACAATGTAAAAGAGAAAGCCAAGAGGTCAGAGCTCAGAGCTAAAATCTCACCCTTCCTCCTCTGTGTCCCAGCTTCTCGAAAGAGAGCTATATCCTGTCTGTACGTCTTTTTTATAGTATTATTGTTCTGCCTTCTCATTGGTTGTAAACCCAAACACGTGACTGCCTCGTCACTGTCTGAATGTACAGCCCCCTAGGTCTTAAAGGCATATGTCTCCAATGCTGGCTGTATCCCTGAACACACAGAGATCTATGGGGTTAAAGGCGTGGGCCACCACCGCCACACTCTTGCTATGGCTCTAATAGCTCTGACCCCCGGGCAACTTTATTTATTAACATACAATCAAAATCACATTTCAGTACAATTAGAATACCACCACAAGTGAGTGGTCAGGAGGAAGGAAACCAGCAGGGAATCTGCATAGAGAGGACATCTGGTCAAGGTCGGCAAGCAAGGCAGCAGCCACTCACAGTGGGGGGCCAGGGCCCACAATTTTTTATTTTTATTTTCATATTTTGGTTTTTGGAGAAAGGGTTTCTCTATGTAGCTTTGGTGCCTTTACTAGAACTCACTCTGTAGCCCAGGCTGGCCTCGAACTCAGATCTGCCTGGTTCTGCCTCCCAAGTGCTGGGATTAAAGGTGTGCACCACCACTGCCCAGCCCCCTTTATCTTTATAAACTGCCCTTTGCTTGTGTGCCATGTCTGTCTCCTTTCTACCCAGAGGCAGTCCTGGGGGCAAATACCCCTGTCCCCTCACCCTCATCCCCTTCTCCCTTATCCCCTCTCCCCCTTGCCAGGGCATCCTAGCCCATTCTAACACAGACCTCCCCCTTTTCTTCTTAAAAATCACACCTGCAGGGCCATTTGCTGCTGTTTTTCTGCCTGAGTCAGAAAGCAACCACTTTAACCTTTTTTCTCTACTTAATAAAGGATCCCTCTGTGGTTTGTACCTAATCCAGGGTCTGGGAGGGAGCCTCTACTGTTCGGGGGTCTCCTTCACTCACCTCAATAATGTCTTGCATGAGGTCTGTTGTGAGGTCTGTTCTTTGTGGTATTCCTTGGCCCTCCAATCACAGCAAAATCCTAACACCTAGGGGCAGGCCTTTCTGCTTCCCATTTTCTATGGTGAATATTTCTCCTCTACCACATACTCCTGACACTATGGTCTTTCTGTCCAAGTGACTGTGGACTGAATCCTCTGAAGCCATGGCCAACATCAACCTTTCTCTGCTGAGTTACTTCTGTCAGTTACAGAAACTGACTAACCCAGGCAGGTATATGGAGGCTCTGTGATACTGGTGGCCTTGCCATGGTCAGGGCTGTGTCCCCAACTAGCACAATGACTACAACATGTGCACCAAGACTTTGGTTTGCTGAAATAAACTGGATTAAAAGTTCTCAAGGACATCAAGGATTTGGAGCACCATGTCGTCGGCTTCCTGGGCCTTGTCACTTCCATAAAAATGAGCTCTGCAGCAGAGACTTTAGGAACTAGTTAAGTGTTAGGACATGGTTATGCTCAGACACAAGCATCCATGCACTTGGGTAACACACCCACAGAAGAGCACCATCAGCCCATGTTCCCCTCTCTTAATTCATTAATATTTGACTTCTTTGGCTCTCAGAGGTCTTGAATATTTTAATTACAGAATCTTATTACATGCTCAGGGATTCTTAAGAGAAACAGACATAATTTTCATAAAAGTTTTATGAATCTGACTCAGTGTGTGAATATAGTCCAATCCAATAAGTATTAATAATAATTAAAATTTATGGGGCCCTCACTTGCTGCCAAGTATTATCTCATTTTATCCTGACTACCATCTTCATGAGGTTCAGAGGCGTCAAGTGCTTGCCCAAGGTCACAGGGGTCTGACTCCATTAACATACAATGCCAGTTCCCAAAGTTGACAGCCTCCTCACACGTGTATTAATATCTAATAATATGCACAGAGCCCTTACCATATGGTAAGGAATCTACCTATTCTTGGAAATGCCAAAGTCCGTCTGACCTTTCCCCTGAGAAGCACCCAACAGGTGACTGCTTCTTCTCACCTCCATGCTCTGCACTCATTACCATGACTACCTGATAGAATTAAGCCCCAGCGGCCCATCTGCATAACATCCTTTGCTAACTTCCCCTCTAAATTATGTTGCAGTGGTGTTTCCCCAAAAAGGGCCCCCAACCCAAAGTCATGCTTTACTGTAGGATCAGTAATCCTCACTAACAGGTCATCCAGAAAATACCCAGCAGCTAAGAGTGCCAGTGCTCTCCCAGAGGATCAGCTCCCACACCAGGCACCTCACTGCCTGTCACCTCCAGCTCCAGGGTAGCCAGTGTCCTCTTCTGGCCTCTTCAGGCACGGCCACACATACAGCACATTCACATACAGACATTCATACATACACATGAATAAAAATAAAAATTTTTTTTTTATGAAAAGAAAGTCTCTTCAGCTTTGAAAGGCAAACATTCTGTCTCACACTCACTTCTACCATGGTCACAGGAAGGTCACTAAAGATGGTATGTAAAGGAATGAGTGTCCTATCTTCATAAAAGTTCACTTATGGCCACTGAACTTAGGATTTCATTATTTCATGGCATGATTTTATCTTTCTTTTTCTCAGTCATTTGAGAAGAGTTTTAAAGCCTGGGATGGGAGCAGCTCAGCTGGCCGAGTGCTGACCTAGCGCGTACGAAGCCCTGGGGTCTATCCCCAGCACGGCATAAACACAACATGGTGGTGCACCCTGTAAGCTCAGTACTCTGAGAGGGGAGGGAGGGAAGGGGTGTGAAGGCAGGGGCATCAACAATCCAAGGTCAGCCTTCGCTGAAGAGTTTCAAACTACCCTGGGCTACGTGAGACCTTATCTCACATAAAAAAACAATAAACAATTAAATGGCTGCACATGCCTTGAAGTTAAGCATGATAGGCTGGAGCAGGCAGCTAATGGGAGGATTGCATGAGACAGGACCATCATTGTTTCCATTACCCAAACAGAAAAGGGGAGCTTAATGATTAGTGGTGTTCTGGGGAGATGGTACAGCAGATAAAGGTGCCTGCCTGCAAGCCTGGGGACCAGAGTTTGATCCTCAGGCCCCACAAGGTAGGAGAAAACTGGCTCCTGAAAGTTGTCCTCCGACCTCCACACGGGTAACCTGGCACAGGTGTACTTGCATGTGTGCACACTCGTGTATACAGGTGTACACACACACAATGAATGAATAAATAAATAAACGAAATTAAGACATTTTATCCTACACTCATACATGTATGGGCATGACTAACTGCATTTAGTTGGCTATCAAAAATAAAAGCTATCAAGTTGGGAGAGAGAAAGAGGCATGTTAGTGGGGATATGAAGTGAGTGAGAGGTTGTAAATGGGAGCTACAAATCATTAGATTTCACTGAATAGCCATATGAAATTCTCAAAAAAAAAGGAGAAAAATTTTAAGATGAATTAATTTTTTTAAAGGAGAAAATTTAATGGCCCTAAGAGAAATATAAGTCTAAGTCCTAGTAACAGTGGCCAACAGTGGCCATGATCAGTCCACTCTAGCCTGTTCAGAAACTCCCAGCATCCAGCTCTTACGGTTTGAAAGTGAACTGTCCTCCCAGGTATGAGGGAAGCCCCACTGTGCCCGCCTCCACATGGTGCTCTGACACTTAACTCCAGCTCCAAGGCGTCTGGTGCTCTCTTCTGGCCTCTGCAGGCACCTCTACCCAGTGACGGGGCCGAGGAACTGTGGACAGACACCTCTGAAACCATGAACTGAAATAAATCTGTCCTCATCCTATGTTGCTTTTCTCAGGGATTTCCTTTCCTGAGTTGCTGCCTGCCTCTCTCCGCCCCCCACTCAGTATCTGACAGACCAAGATGGTGACTCAGTAGTCAGGAGCGGGAGGAGCTGCTTGAAGATGGCATCTGAAAGCACCTTGCTGCCGCACACCTTGGTAACAGCTGCTGCCTCTTCCTTTGCCTAGAAAAAAAAGCAGGCTCCCAGAGGAGCTCGAAGACCAGGGACAGCCAAATTGTTCACTGGACCTGTGCTGTGGATATCATTCTGTATAAATAAAACACTGATGGCCAGTGACCAGGCAAGAAATAGGTTGCCAGGCAGGAAGTAGGTGGGACAAGAAGAGAGAAGAATTCTGGGAAGCGGAAGGCTGAGGAGAGACACTGCAAGTCACCGCCAGGTCAAGCAGCATGTGAAGACGCCGGTAAGCCACCAGCCATGTGGCAAGGTATAGATTTATAAAAATGGGTTAATTTAAGATGAAAGATCAGTTAGCAAGAAGCCTGCCACGGCCATACAGTTTATAAGTGATATAAGCGTCTGAGTGATTATTTTATAAGTGGATTGTGGGACTGCGGGGCTTGGGGAACCTGGAGAGAAGCCCTCCAGCAACAGACCTGGCCAGCCTGAATCCCTCTACAGCATCTTTGTACCTATATAGATCCACCTCTACCTGTGATTAAGAACGCAGTGCATTGTGCACCGGGGACTAGCAAACCTGGAGTTGAAGCCAGCATGCCAACACTCCTGCTTAGTCAATACAGCACAGAAGCAGCTTAGGCCGTGTCTTCCCAGCTGCCCAGGGGGAGAAATGAGACTACTTACATAGTCTTTACCATGTCCCAGGCACTGGCCTGAGACTCCGTATCCAGGAACTTATTTAATTCCACAGAAATCCCAGGAGGCAAGTGCTATTAAAAACTCCATTTTGCAGATGAAGATTCTGAGAGACAAAGTCATTTTCCCAAAGTCACTGGGCCTGTGAGTGGCTGAGTGGCCTCTCACATCCAAACAGACTGATTCGGGTACATGCTATGACCACAGGCTGGTGGGCACACTCGGCCAGCTGGACAGTAAAGATTTACTGACAGAGCATCCCCTTCGAAAACTCTTTTTCATTTCTTAACAATGCTTCTAATAATGTGCAAACTGGGATGCAGAGATAGCTCAGTGGGTAAATCATTTGCCTTCAAGCACAAGGATCTAAGTTTGATCCCTAGAATCCATGGTAAAAACAACAAATTCACTCTTGTAATACAAAATGGGAGGAAGAGCTGTGGATCCTTGGGGCTCAGTGGCCAGCCGGTCTAGCCTCATCAATAGCCCCAGTACCAGAGGGCAACTCTGTTTCAAAAAACACAAAATGGCAAAGTAGAGAGAGCCTTTGGAACAAGAGATTGTTCTCTGTCTCCATATACATGAGTGCATGTGTGTATCTGCACAGATATACAACACACACACACACACACACACACACACACACACAAAGCCAGTCTTCACTCATGGGCTCTTCAAACATAGAACTCCTTGAACTATTATCCGTGGTACCAAGGAGATACCACAACTTGAATATCTCAAACAAATTCAGTCCTTCCAATGAATTCCTTTTTAAATCAGCTATGATGGTTTATTCCCATAATCTCACCACTTGGAAGATTTAAGGTGAAGCTTGGCACCGGTACAAAGTAGGTGAGAGCTACAGTGTGAGACCCTGGAAAGACAGACAGAGAGACATAAAAGAAAGGACAGTGGGGAGGAAACAGAGATAAGTGAAAAAGAAAACGATAAAAAGAATAAGAAAAGGGAAAGAGGAGAAAAGAAGGAAGGGAGGAGAGGAAGAAATGAAGGGAAGACAGACAGACAGAGACACAGACACCTTTTAAGACCATCCAAAATTAGCTATGAATCAAGTGTCTGAATATGGATTTGCAGGGACACACAGGTAACATTTAAACTGAAACAACAAAAATTAGTGTATCTGAAAGGACAAGCCACAAAGAGTCTCGGCTCCAGGCCTGAGGAGGAAGCGAGCCTCGGCAGGTTTCATTTCCACACAGCCTCCCTAGTCACACACACCAAGGACCACCATGTTTTACAAAGTGCTTCCATCACCAGGCAAACCAGAGGCAGTAGTATGCCGGCTCCTGGAGCTGCCCGTCAACACTCAGTCTGTCAACACTTCACAGAGAGAAAAGCCGAGGTAAAGACAGACCCAGCTCCATCCTCGGCACTCCAGTGTCGGAGCTTTCTTGCTTGACTGGAAGCTTTCAAGACATCCGCTGAAGGAACTAGCCCAGCTGACGGTCCCTTTCTGTGCAGCTGCGCGCCCTCTGGTCCTCACTGCTGTTTCTCCCACAGTCCCTGCAACAGGAAGGAAGAGGCAAAACCATCATCACCTCCTCAGTTACGTTCTCAGAACAGAGCAGTTTCTGTTGCTAAAATACCACCACATTAAGAATGCACTTCAGGTTTAATGTCTTGGGCTTGATTTTGTTCCAACTATCTGTCATTCTTCCCCAGGTACCAGTGGTCCAGCCTGGTATATTAGTTAATTTTCTGTCGCTGTGATAAACACCATGATCAAAAGCAACTTAAAGATGAAAGGTGATCTTTGCTTACAGTTCCAAAGGAAGAGTCCATGACGGCAATGAAGGCATGGCAGCAGATGGAACAAGAAGCTTGCTGACACTGTCTTTATCTGTCCACATGAAACATAGTGAGCCAGTGGGAAACAGAGTGAGGCTATAAACCCTCAAAGCCCACCCCCAGCACTTCCTAAAGGTCCTATGACCTCTCCAAATACCAGAGCCAACGGGGGACCAAGCGTCCAAGTGCATAAGCCTGTGGGGGACATTTCTCACTTCAATCACCACACCCAAGAATGTGCTTTTCACTGCAGTGACAGAGGTCCAGGCAAAGAGGCCTGAACAGGAAGCGTATTCATATCTGCCAATATCCCACTGGCCGAATGGAGTCCCGTGTCCCTCCAAGGTCAGGGTGGGAGGACACTTCAGAGTCACACAACAAAGAATGTGCGTGGATCTCCACAGCAATGAGCTGACACAGATGTGAAGATGCTGAAGGCAATCGGGTCTAATTATGTGGCAATTAGACCTCATCCATTGGCTAAGGCAACCTGAACAACACAAGGTAGCAGAAATGTATTCCTCCAGTGGAATCGTATTTTTCTCCATGTGTCTGAAGCTTTCTAGATTTGCATGAGGAATGGAAGTAGACACTTCCTGTGGATTTAAAGGTCAAGTAAGAAAGGCTATCTGGATATCCTAGCAAATGAAGGCAGGATTTGAACATCAGAGAAGGAGATGACGATGTCTGGAAGCTCCCCAAGGGGGGAAGGGTTTGTGGGAGGAGTCTCCTGCAGCCTAGGCTTGCCTCAGATTCACTATGTGGTGAGTTCACCAAGGATGACCTTGAACCCCTGATGCTCCTCCCTCCATTCCTCCAGTGCCAGCATTATGGGCACGTGCCCTCACGCTCAGTTTATGGGTTATGTGGTGCTGGAGATCAAACCCAGGGCTCCGTGCATGCTGGACAAGCACCCTACCAACTGAGCTGCACCCCCAGGCCCTTGACTCCAAATGCTGCTGAAAAATCTTCAAGGTGACTCCTCCACTGGGGCACTTCAGAATTTGTGGGAGGGGAGTCTCATTAAGACATGGGTGGAATCATTCACAGTTCACAAATACACAGGGAAAAAAAAACCCTCAGAACTAAAACTAAAAGTAGGAAATTAAGGCTCAATAAGGGGATTTAGGTGGAATCATCGCCATCAAAAGCAGCAAGCATATGGGCTGTGCTGTGGAGTGGAGACCATCAAACTGAGATTAGACTGATCGCCCAGAAGAGAAGGGAAGTTTGCCTTTTGAAAGCCCAGATCCCAAATCTGATTTCAATGCAGCCCCAGCAAGAGCGCCCTGCACTGTGTCTGGCCTTTGGAGACAATGCCTGCTTCAGAACATTTGATGTGGCCCCTGGAAAACTTTCTACAAAGCAAAGAAAAGGGTGAGGCACACACCCCCACCCAGGACATTACTCAGTAGAAGGCGCCTTTTGAAAGTGTCTCTAACAGCCCGTTGTGTGTTTTAATGAGTTGGAAGGCCTGCCTCCATTGGCTGGGATTTTCAAGAAGGCTTTCTGTGGCTCCCTCTGGCTCCCACTAGTTCCTGTTTGATTCTGCATATTCATAAAACGCTCTGCAGGACACAGCGCAGTTCAAAAACTTGCTTTCAGCTTTGCCGACTTCAATAAGCCTGTTCCTCTCCACTTGGCAGTTAATTCACTGGGCTCAGAAGACACTCTTACTGGGCATTTTGAGCTGAAAGTTGGCAGAGCAAGGTGAGGGATTTCAAGGGCTGGGAGCAGCCTTAGCCAGGGACAGGGGGTAAAGGTTTGCCAGAGGGAGGGACTCTGCCCACTTCTGATTAGCTCAGGAATGAGATACCCTCCCCTGGCTCAGTTTGCAAAAATAGTTCTGTTTTATAGTCACCTTTTTCCTTCTGCTTTGGGAGGCTCCATGAAGGAAGGAAGCAGCTGCAAAAAGAAGAGGAAGAAATGCTTGAGCAGCGAAGCGTTAAGACCAAACTCCTCCTGGCTCAGCATCACTCAGATTCCTCCATTATAAAGTCATATGAAGTTCAAGGCCAAGGTGACTTCCCAATTGCTTTCTAGGGTTGACATTATCCCAGCATCCCTGAGTCTATGAGCAGGATGACGTTTCCAGAGCACAGCTCTAATCCGTGGTCCCTCTATTGGGTACAGAAAGCAGAGCATTGGGCATCCACAGTGTACCAGGCAGGTGGGCTCCAGGCAGATAATGGCAAGCAAACAAATAAATCCCCCGCCTTCATGAAGCTCCTAGTCTGGCAGAGGAAGCCAGGTGGGTCCAGGTGAGTACAAAGAAGTGTGGAATTATCCAGAAAGAGTGCTCTGAGGTGGAAGAATTCAAATGGAGGCGCGCGGGCTGTGTGTATGTGTGTGTGTGTGTGTGTGTGTGTGTGTGTGTGTGTGTGTGTGTGTGTGTGTTGGGGGGGGGTTGTCAGGGGAAAATTTCCTGGTAGGCAATACTTGCAATCCATTTGAAAGGAGGGTCAGGCATGAGGATTGTGCCTGTCATGCCAGCACTCAGGAAGCAGAGGAAGGAGGATCTCTGATTCCGAGTCATCCTGGGCTGCACAGTGAGATAATGTCTCAAAAAGTGGATAAGCAAGCAAACAAAAGCCCTCAACAGTTCCCCAGAGATGAACTGGGGTAGGAGACAGGAGGGGCGTTTCTAGAGAAGGGAACCATCCAAATGCTTCAGCTGTCCTTAGAAAGGACAGTACTGAGGATGCAGAGCAGCCCAGCCCTAAGAGGGTGTGCTGTTCTTCCAAAGGACCCGAGTCCGTTCTCAGCAGCCACAGCCCCTGCCTGGCCCACAACTGTCCATAACTACAGCTCCAGGGGACCTGATGGCCTCTTCTGGTCTCCTCCACAAGCACTATATTCATGCACAAATGCATACAGAGACATATACATACATCACACAATTTAAAATAAAGTGAAGGGCAACAGCTCCTCCTGTGTCCCTAGTCCCTGCAGGCTCTAGTCCCTATCTCATCTTCTAATTACATGCCACCCCTAAACTCTCTTCCAACCAACACCAAATCCATCTCTAAAGCCACATGTAGCCCTTTATAGGGAAAAGAAAGGCCCTTGCTTGAGCACACTTTCACACACACACACACACACACACACACACAGTAGCCGTAAGTTCCTCCAGTCCCACCCCACCCCACAGTCCCATGTTTCCTCGGTCCTGCTCAGCCCCACAGTCCCGCAGCTGTTTATAAAATAATTGTTCAGAGGCTTATATCGATTACAAACTGTATGGACTAACAGCTCCAGCTTCTCGCTAGCTAGCTCTTACAGCTTAACCCATTTCTATAAATCTATATGCTGCTATGTGGCCATGGCGTTACCGGTCTGGGGATCTTGCTGCTCCATTGGCAGCAGCTGGTGTGTCCCCCGACTCCACCCCTCTTCATCTCGTCTCCAGTTCAAATGTACCACTAACCTTATCCTGCCCTGCCATAGGCCAGTGCAGCTTTGATTATCAACCAATCAGAGCAACACATAGTCACAGTGTACAGAAAGACACCCCCCAGCAGCACTCTCACACACATACTTACATCCTTTCATACACACTCTCACACATGTACACACATTCATATATTCTCTCTCACATTCAATCATACACATGCATACTCACACACACTCACACATACTCTCACATACATATGCACTTTCACACACATATGCACATTCTCACACACACATTCTCTCACACATATGCACACTTTCACACATATATTCTCAAGCACACTCATACACACATATGCACACCTCTCACACATATATACACACTCTACAAACTCATACACATTCTCATGCTCTCACATTTACACACATGTGCACACTTTCACACATAGACTCATGCACACTCACCCATATATGCATACTCTCTCATACCCACTCAGCCACAGGCACACTCTTGCACTCTCTCACACTCACACACATATGCACAGTCCCTCACACTGGCACTCTGACACACTTTCACACTCAACACCGACAACATCATCATCATCACTACAGAACTATGAAGCAGATGCCAGTGCTGCTCCAGTTTCACAGGAGTAGAAACTGGGCCTTGATGTGGCTGCTCACCATGCAGTGATCACCAAGTAGGATCTAGAGCTGGGATTCAAACCAAGAGGTCTGATGCCGGAAACTTAACTGTTGCTGGAGGGCTTCTCTCCAGGTTCCCCAAGCCCCGCAGTCCCACAATCCACTTATAAAATAATCACTCAGACGCTTATATCACTTATAAACTGTATGGCCGTGGCAGGCTTCTTGTTAACTGTTCTTTTATCTTAAATTAACCCATTTCTATAAATCTATACCTTGCCACGTGGCTGGTGGCTTACCAGCATCTTTACATGCTGCTTGTCCTGGCGGTGGCTGCAGTGTCTCTCCTCCTTCTTTCTGTTTCCCCAATTCTCCTCTCTCTTTGTCCCGCCTATACTTCCTGCCTGGTCACTGGCCATCAGTGTTTTATTTATATAGAGTGGTACCCACAGCACTTAACTAGGTGTTATGCAGCACGCCTCTAATATGGCAGCAATCAAGAAGAGGAAACAAGTGAGGTCTCGACAGAAGTTGATCCACTGGTAGAAGTTGTCCCATCCAAGCTCATAGGAAAGTTTGTTGTGATTGATTACCCATGTCTGCCATGAGTGCAGCACATGAAGACACAGTACATGTGCTATGTATTTTTAATCTCTGAATCAACTAAATATTCACTCTAAACTCTTCCCTCGGGCCAGAAGTGTGGAGCTTATCTCCTTCTCCATAAGACATCCCGAGCTTTCTCTGGCCACTCTGGGTTTCAGTGTCATGTCTGATAATGTCCCTAAGTCCTCACTCTATTGCTGATACAGTCAGTCAGAGATTAACTTAGCCCAGGTCAGCTGTGTTTCCTGCCACATTTCTTCCCCCTAGGCTTTTCCTTCCCATTGGCCCCCAGCCCTAATCTCCGTTCTAAGGGAACCAAACCCACCTCTCTCCTCCACACATGAAAATCATTCCCAAGTCAGGAATCCATCTCAGGTCCTTTCAAAGACAATCATCAGCTCTTAAACACGGACTCATCTCTCCAGCCCCTGTATTTGTATTTAAAACCACCCCTTCAAAAATAATGAGAACAAATTAAAATTTTTTAGAGGCATCCCATGACCCTTTCATGCATATAAAATCCAAAAGAAAAGTGAAAAAGCTCAGGCTTCTCACATTTGCTGTGACATGGTAGCCTGACACAGCCACCACACCAGTGTCTGTCCTCCTTCGTCTGTCTGCTATTCCAAAGTCATTCCTGCCAAGAAAACTCCAACCAAAGGATACAGGAACCTGAGACTACACACACACACACACACACACACACACACACACACACAAAACTCATTTGAATTTGAAAAATCCAAGGTCAATTCTCCTATCAACCTGTTGCAGTAACATACACCAACCCAGCTGGGTCCACATCAATGCCCAAACCTGACAAGTTTCATCAATTTATTTTGATTGCACCATCTGTACCAAAAAGAAAAAAAAAAAGGAAAGGAAAAGAGCAGGTTCACCATGTGGAACTCCTCGAGTGTGTGCAAAGCATTCTGGACAGAAGTACGCATGCCCATTTCGTCCTCACACCCCTTCCCGGGTTTGTCAATGACTAAGAATGCTTTTGAGAACTGGAAATGCTTTCAACTGTGTTTGCCTTGTTTTTTCCAGGAAGCCTTTAAAACCATCTCTCTGGGTCTAATTATCTTCTGTGGGTGCTAATGCCTCATTGCTCTGTGTTCTCGGGTTTTAGCAGGCATCTTCCCTGCCTACAATATCACAAAACACATGCAGGCTGGGCTCAGGGGGCCAGGGGGCTATGACTTGACACAGAGAAAGCCAGATCCTACTCTGCTTTACCAGGTTTAACTGTGGGCAAACTCAGGTTGCTCTGGCATTCTTTTCTGCACTCCATTTTAAGGACAACTCTGTATTTAACAGAAAGCAAAGCTTCCTCTGCCTTTTTTGCCAAGGCAATTGAAACAGAGGCTTAGAACACTCACCCTGGAATCAACTTTCCTGGGGGTTGAATTCTGTCTACATCTCTTATTATCCGCAAAGCCCTGCACAAGATGTGCAACCTCTCAGACCTGCACTAATATATCTGCAGCATGCTCCCACTCATGCATGTGAGGCGGAGCAGATAGCAAGAAGGGGCAGGTCAGAACTGGGGCAGGTATAACCTCCACAGCTCACCCCCTAGTGTCCTGTGTCCAGAAGCTATGCCCCAGATCCTCAAGGATCCAAACCAGTGTCCACATCTGTGCACCAAGTGCACAGACATGAGCCTGTAGAGGACGCGTTGGACCTTCTTGTCTATGGGAGAGGTAGCTTGTGCTTAGAACAGGTAGTCACTTAAGGGGTGCTGTACAAGTGTTTGTTCAACAAAAACAAATACTTTGGTTGTAAAACAGTTCTTTGCCTCAACATCCTCCCACCGTCTCCTTCCTCCCCAACTGTCAGGACCAAAGGAAACCACAATCCCCCAAACCCCAAAAGGCAGTCCAAATATCCAGAAATGGGCTCAATCTGGACTGTAGGAGGATTTCTGATGGTTAGATAAAAGCCAGCATCCCCCAGGAACTTGTGAAACTGGTTCCCTCAACCAAAAGGAGTCATTTTCCTCACAGAAGGGGCATAGGGATTTCTGTGGTACCTGTTAGCATATTAAAGTACATGCTGGCCTCCAGGCTCCCTCAGTATCATAAGTACCTGTTATATATGTCAGAGTCCATGCTGGCATCCTAATCCTTCTCACCTCCTCCCCTAAACTCCCTCCAGCTCATGGGCCTCCCTCCCCATAGCCACTCCTTCTCCTTGTAACCCTGCTATTCTCACTGTTATCTGTCTGTCTGTCTGTCTATCTATCTTCCCAGCTCCTGCTTCTCTTGCTGTATTTCCTCTAGTCTCTATTGCCTGTTCTTCTCCCCTCTCTCACAGATAGTCCTGGCCAGGTCCAGTGTGCCGTCCACGGTCAGTCTACTTTCTCTCTCTACTCTGGACTCTTCCAGATACCTCTGGCTGTTTTCTCTCTCAATTCTATGATAAAAACCTTCCCCTTAATACCATGGAGCATACCATGGAGAAGTTGTCAAGTTTATGCATCAACAAGCAGCTGAATGTGCCTCATGATAGAAGAAGGATGAATGAGGACAGACAGACACTGGGGCAGCCACTGCCACAGGCTCAGCTGGACATTCCTGTCATCCCTGTCACGGCAAATGGGCCAAGTCTAAGGAAACTCAGGATTGCTCATTTTTGTCTGGATTGTTTTGGGTGTGTGTATGTGAAGGGGTCATGGGATACCTTTAAAAAGTTTTGATTTGCTCTCATTCTTAAAAACATGGTTTTAAATACAAATGTGATAGCTCGGAAAGATGGCTCAGTAGTTAAGAGCAAGTACTGTTACTGCGAAGGACCTGAATTCCATTCCCAACGTGTGCCTCAGGTGGCCCACAACTGTCCAGGCCTCCAGCTTCAGGTGATCAGATACCTCTGGCCTCCACAGGTGCCTGCACTCATGTGCACACACCCACACGCTGACAGAGGCACAAAATTAACATCAAAAACAATTTTTTAAATAAAAACACGGTTCCCTGCTTCTCGTGTGGGAAAGTCAAAACGGCACCTTCCTGGGTTCGCCGCCCCCACCGCAGCCATCAGATGAGAGGCAGCTGCTCTCAGGCCCTCTGGGCTCTCTTCCTGGCCTGCCTGCGCATTTGCCTCACCAGCCTGACCCTGGTGGATATCTGGGGTTATTACCCTCACCTTCTGCTATGGTTGAGAAATATGTTCCCCAAGGCCCAGGTATTAAAAATCTGGTTTTCCCTGTTCTTGGCACTCTTGGGAGAGCATGGAACCTTAGAAGTGGGGCCTCCTGGGAGGTCCTAAAGTCACTGGAAATGTCCTTGGAGGAGATACTGGGGCCCTCCTTCATTCCTTCCCTTCTTGTTGGCTGTGAGGTGAGCAGCTTTGCACCACCGTGTTGTCCCTTATCATAATGTACCCACCTGTCACAAGCCAAGAGCAATGGGACCACGTGCCAAAGCCTCCCAAACCGTTAGCAAATGTTCTCACTGTAAGTCGATTTCCCTTGGGTATTTGTTATAGTACCAGACAGCTGACTAACACAACCCAGAAAGAAGAACCCCACATTCAGACCCATGCAGGCATATATGAGACAAGCTACTTCCTGTGTCTAGCTTGGTGTCCCCATCCATTTGATGGAGATTAACTAGACTTCACCCAAGAATACGCATTTTAAGTTGGAGGCTGCATATGAGATTCCATCTGGACAAATTCTGCTGCTCTTGATTTTATGAACCCTGCTGTGGGATGTTCTTTATGCTATGAATGTGTTGCTCTGATTGGTTAATAAATAAAGTGCTGACTGGCCAGTAGCCAGGCAGGAAGTATAGGTGGGACAAAGAGAGGAGAATTCTGGGAACAGAAAGGCTGGGAAAGAGACACTGCCAGCCACTGTCAGGACAAGCAACATGTAAAGTACCGGTAAGCCACAAGCCACACGGCGAGGTATAGATTAATAGAAATGGGTTAATATAAGATATAAGAACTAGATAGCAAGAAGCCTTCTACAGTCATACAGTTTATAAGTAACATAAATCTCTGTGTGTTTACTTGGTTGGGTCTGAGTGGCTACGGGACTGGCAGGTGAGAGATATTTGTCCTGACCGTGGGCCAGCCAGGACCAAGAAAACTCAGAACCCTTACCTTAAACACCCCGTGCTTCCAAAAATGACCTTCCTGAAGAGGGGGAGGGGTGTGCCTATTTGAAGAACATACTTGTTGAACTTGCCATAACAATATACAGCAAACTGAGTGATGCTTCTCTTGAAATGTGCTTGCTCAGTTCAAAGCTGAGGTGCAACAGCCTTTCTCATTTCCTGATCCTCGGGGGAGAGATTCAGTCCCACGCTTACTCCAGCACCTGGGAGGTGCTAAGACTGGGTTCCCCAGCTGCCCAAGCTTCTCTGTCATCTCTCGCCATCGTCTATGGGTGATGTGCCTCTTCTTGTGAGAGTGTCTGCCTTTGGACAAGGGCCCACTCCGCTATGTATAAACTCAACTATGGCAGCAAAAGCTGTTCCCAAATAAAGTCACACTGAGAATGTGAGTGGACATGCACTCTGGAGCGGCACTGTTCAAAACAGGCTGGCTGGGGCCATTTAAAGGAAAGCAGCTTTTCCCTCACCAACAGCCACAGCACCTAACAGTTGCAGTCATTCAGGAGTCATTTGCTGATCACTAAGTCAGATTACAAGGATGGGGGCTGGGGAAGTGGCCTGGTCAGTAAAGTGCTCACATGGAAGCATGAGGACCCGAGTTAAAAGCCTGGCGTTTTTTTACATTTGTAATCCCAGAACATGGAGAGCAGAGACCCCTGACAGCCACCCTAAGCTACCTGGGGAGTTCCAGGACAATGAGAGACTCAATATCAGAAATAACAGAGTGGGGTTGGAGTTAACTCAGCAATTAAGAACACTTGAAGCTCTTCCAGAGGACCTGAGTTCGGCTGCCCAGAACCTATGTTGGGCTGCTTACAACTACCTGTTCCAGAGAATCCATACACCTACTTCTAGCCTCTGAAGGCATCTGCACACATGTAGCATACATTTACACAGACACAGACATACAGACATACAGACATACATACATACATACATACGCACACACAATTAAAATAATCTTTAAAAAATAATCCAAGTGGGCAGTCTGAGAAACAATGTCCTCTATGTGAATGCATGCTCATGCACACACTCACATATTTGGAGTGTATAAAAGGCAAAGACCACTTTACAGTCTTGCATATAAGTTATCTATTCTTAGGGCTGATTTCAAGCTAAACCTTCCACAATTCTGTATTGCAGAGGTATTTGGCAGAATTCCAGTAAGAATCAGCTACCTGGCACTAACAGAAACACCTTTATGGAGTGAAGTGATGAGCCTTCAAATATTCAAAAATATTTCAAATATTTTTGAGGCTGAGAGTAACCGGTGAATCAGCCAGGCTAATAATCAGTAAGGCCCTGCAAGTGCGACTTTCTCTTCCTGCAATTTTTTTCTAAACAAGATCTGTAGAGAAAGGCACTCAGCCACATCTCCACACGCTGCTGGGTCCCTGCTCACCTGGGAAGGGAGTAGCAACCCTGGGAAACAGCTCAGAATAATAGAATCACCTTAAGACCCATGGAATGCCCAAGTTGGGATTCTGCTCTCCTAGGAGGAACATTCCCGAAAACAGTTGAATAGAGAGAGCCTGCTCTAATTACCTGGGAAGACTGCAATGCATTAATAAGAGGTTCAACTTTTTCTGGGAAATGAAGCCCTAAGAGTGCTCTAGACAAGACAAGATGTGTCCTTTGTTCCCTCTGAGATGGTAAAGCCTTGTCAGGCAGAGAAGACAAAAGGCCCCAGGGTAGCAAGCAGGCTCCCACTCAAAGAATTCACCCAGGCTGCTCTCTTAAAACACAGTTCAAGCCTGGACATGTAAGCATCCAGCCTGATCATCAGTTCTCTAGCAAAGCATGGGTTGAAAGGCCTGATCAGCAAGGCTTGGGTCAGGAAGCTATTTCTCTAATTCAAATTGAGAGGCCATCCATCATGACTGCTGGTGAACCTTTCATAATATTAAAGACAGACTCTGCACATACACTTCCAATAGAGTTCTGGCTTCCAGATCTTTACAAAATGATGATGATAATAAAACAACAACAATAATAAGAGTTATTCAGTATTAGGAGCTTTCTCCTCACCACAGCAGCCTGAGGTGGGGAGTACAATTCCCTGATTATCCAATTTATAGATGTGAATATTGAAGCAAGGAGAAAGTACCGGGGAGGGGTCCTCTGATGACAAGTGAGAGAAATCTGAGTCTAGATTACAGGAGAGAAAATAGAATGTATTCACTCACAAAAGCAGGAAACATGATGGAATCTTCCAGAAGTTGGAAGAGCTGTCGAAGCAGGAATCCGAGATCAGTGCTGGACTCGGGCTCTCTCTCTCCTCTTCCTTTTTCTCCTGCCCCGTCCCTGTTATCACTTGTCCCTTCTTGGTCTCATCTTCTGTGGCTGCACAGGACCCTCCAAGCTTGACATTGCTCATTCTGTCTTGCATTTTTTCATCCACAATTCACCACACTCTTTCCAGCCATGAAGAAAACAAGTGATAAGACATGTAACTACGTAGACATGACCACAGTGACTCCCTGTACCAGGCTTTCCTTTTGGGTCACCAACCAGCCCCCAAATCATGACTCAGAGACTTATTATTAGTTTTAAATGCATGGCCTTAGCTTAGGCATATTTCTGGCTAGTTCTTTTAACTTAAACTAAGCTGCTTCTCCTTATCTACCTTTTGCCTCGGAGCTTTTTTCTTTTCTTTCCTTCTATATATCTTACTTTCACTGTTTCTCATGCCTGGCTGGCTGGCTGGCTGGCTAGTGACTGCCTGGCTCCTCATTCTTCATTCTTCTCCTATTTATTCTCTCTGCCTGCCAACCCCACCTAGCTTTTCTCTGCCTAGCTGTTGGCCGTTCAGCTCTTTATTAGACCAACCAGGTGCTTTAGGCAGGCAAAATGAAACAAATGCAACACATTTTTACATAATTAAACAAATGTAGCACAAACAAATGTAACACATCTTTACACAGTTAAAGTAATATTCTGCAGCATAAACAAGTGTAGCCCATCTTTATATAGTTAAAGTAATATTCCACAACACATCCCTGAGTTATAAGTGATGGGATGTATGTGATTACACAGACATGACCTCAGTGCACCCCTGAGTCATATGAAACTACAAGATTCATCCTGCATGTGCGTTTGTTCCCTCTGCTGGCTTGATGAAATAAAAGGCCGCATTAGCAATAGAGGATGATGTTTCTAGTCTACAGCCAGGACAGAAAAACAAGCAAACAAACAAAAAAAACCAAAACAATAAACCTTGATATTGTCAAGTGTGAGCCAGTGATTTCTCTAAAAATCTAGGTGGGTTTGAATGCAGATTTCCGCAGTTGAACATAAGATAAGAATACAACCCTAGCCCACGCCACAACCACAGCTGCGAGGCTCCCAAGCAGCAGGCCCACCTAAGCCCTGCCCTGCTCCTGACCCACCATGAGGTGATAAATATGTTTCTTCTGGATCCTTCTGTTATGCTCATCTACTACACAGCAATAACATCTCTAGTGAAGCAAATCCTTCCCCCAAGGTCCTACATCTGCAGCACAAATCTGTATTTTACCAGAAAATAAATTGTTAATATGGATTCTCTTTGTGACAATGACTAAGCCATTGATGCTATTGCTGCCGTTAGCAGTGAGAAAATGTGACTCAAAGACAGCATTTTTAATCCAAAGTTGACCTTCATTTCCTTCTAGTTGCTCTGAGAGCACTTGGCCATGGATGTGTTAGCGGCCGTCACACACACACACACACACACACACACACACACACACACACACATGTCCATATTCTAAGCCATGAAAACTTTCCAGTGTCATAAGCTGTGCTGTAATAAAGTCACTGTGGAAACCAGAATGCTGTAAAATGAAGAGCATACCCCCAAAGTTGTCACAGACACCAAACACAGGAACCCTTTCCCTTAAAACTATGAATAGTAAAGACTAAAAGTTTCAACAACACAGATTTAGATGAGGTGACTTTAATTGCTGCATAAGCTAGAAACAATGTGTGTGCTAAAATCCAATACTGTCCACATAGGTGGAAACAGCTGTGTATCCTCTCTCTCTCTCTCTCTCTCTCTCTCTCTCTCTCTCTCTCTCTCTCTCTCTCTCTCCTCTCTTTCTCCCCTCTCTCTCCTCATTGTATAATATTATAGGACCAGCCTTAATATTACACTGTCCCAGGGTGCCCAGAGTGATGCTACCAGCAGTGCAAGAATGAATCCAGATGTGCGGAGCTCTCTTGTCCCACTCGTTTATTCGTCCGCCGCCATCATTCTGCCCACTTCTCTCGGGACTGCTCTATATCTATCCCAAGCCAGCAACTCCTTCATGTTTATAATACAACATAAGAATTTGCAAGGTCCCCACCAGAAACTTCCTGGCAACTTCATATGCAACCCAAAATGGGGGAGAGAATAACGGTGGAGTTAGGAGCTGGAATAAATCAGAGAAGGAATTAATTTATGTGCTAGGAATCTATCCTTACTGTGGTTAGGTGAAAACGTTATGGGTCTATCATAAATGTGCTCAAACTATAAACTCACAGGTGACAGGGTAAAGAAATCTGTAAGTCACTAAAAATAAAGCCGCCACTGTTGTTCTCTGCACCAGTTTTCTGACAGGGCGGGGAGGAGGACTGAGAGCCAGTCAGTCTGCATCCCAGCTGGAAGCACCTGGGGAGAGGAAACCCCTTTGACCTAAGAAGTTGTTCTGGGGCAGTGGGAAAAGGAGAGAAGATCTGAACTTGATTTGCACAAGAAACAAAGCTATGCTTCTAGGGGGCCAGGCCCTTGCCCTGGGAGCCAGGTTCTTTTACCAGTTCAGGGGCTTCAGGTGCCTAGCAGGTGGTCTGGTAGTTCTGTTCCTCTCTTGTCTTTTAATGCTTTGGGGCTGGCCCTCTCTTTGGATGTGGCTAAAAGGAAATATTTGCAAAAGGCAGATACCCAATTCAAATGCTAAAAGGGGAGTTGAGAGCTCAGGGCCAGAAGGTTCTGCCTAAGGGACTTTATCCAAGTACTTTGAGCATAATGCAGGAGATAGAGATTCACACACTTACACGTTCTAGGAGAATTATGAGCACAAGAAATTCATAGCAAGATGCAGCTAAACATTAAAGCTGTGTAACACCAAATATTCTATGATAAATGGCTTCCCATTTGACAGACCCTTGGCTGGTCAAAGAATAGCTTATTATATACAGCTGGACTTTCTATTTTATATTCTTGTGGCTCCTGACATCTCCTCTCTCTCCCCCCTCTTTCCTTACTCTCTCTTCTCTCTCTCTCTCTCTCTCTCTCTCTCTCTCTCTCTCTCTCTCTCTCTCCCCTCACTCTCTCTCCTCTCTCTCTCCTCATTCTCCTCTCCTCTCCCCTCTCCCTCCTCTCTCTCTCTCCCTCCCCCCTCCCCTCATTAATTAACAGTTGTGTATTTTCACCATGACTTCGCCATGTCTTTACTGGGAATGTCACTCTGCATCTCTTGGACCTCATGCATCTCAGTTAATCTTTGAATGTGACCTAACATATTTGTAGATGACAACATCGTGTCACAATGTCAAAAGGTTGAAGAGCCCTGATCTACATAGATGAGATCATTAACTATAAAGAAGGTATATTCAAGTGTGCAAAGATATTTATTTTTATTGTCTTCTCACAGCAGAAATAAAAATTTGGGAAAACTTCAAGAAGCAATTGGGAAAGAAGCATCTTGTAAAATAAAAACTTGCAAGTTAGGAGAGTGTGGGGAAAATCAGGGGTCTGAGACCCAAGGCCAGTTGATAAAATGACCAGAATAAAAAGAATGGTTGGCTGGAGAGATGGTTCAGAAGTTAAGAGCATTGGCTGCTCTTGCAGAGGTCCTGGGTTCAGTTTCCGGCACTCACATGGCAGCTCACAACCACTCATAATTCCAGTTCCAGTAGATCCAACACCCTCTCCTGTCATCCATAGGCACTGCATTCCTGCAGGCAAGACATACACATTAAAAAATGTAAAATAAATAAACCTAGTTTATTAAACAAAACTAAACTCCCAGCCAAGTTCACAACGGCCCCTATACATTATAAAGTTAATTTTATGGACCTGCAGAGACACTCTGCTGTGTGATTAGTTCTACTCTGTAAAGCCGGAAGTATTTGAGCCAACAGCTGTGAATTTTGTCTTCAGTGGGCGAGCATTACATTTGACTCACTGATATCTTCTTTCTGTTTCATTGTAGATTTCCTATTTGTTTTAATTCTCCACCACAAGCTCTTTCTTCTCCAACTGTCAGTGGCCCTGATGAATTGTGTTCTCAAGACAAAGAGTTCACTGATAGATGCAGATAAAGGTTCAGATGGCTTTTCTCTGCATCTGCTCTAAAGCTGAAATGCTGCCCCCACCAGCCTTGGGGAGGTCAGTCACAGCTGAAGCTCACATGCACACAAAACTTGCAGAATTTGCACTGTCAGCAGACTGGCGTTCAGAGCTGGTATTCTTTGTGGAAGAGCTGTCCCATCATTACCAAATGCTCCGCAGCACCCCTGACATTTCCTCACTATATATTCTATTAGTAACCCTTACAGGTTGCATGTTATGACAACCAAAGTATCTCTAGACAGTATCAAGTGCAAAATGGACCAATTGAGAGCTACTCATGTAGCAATAACTATGATAATGTCATAGAAACTGGTGACAAGTTAAAAGAGAATATCGCTGGTATGTTCTGTTTCATCAGAAGCCAAAATACTGTTTTCTTTGTTTAGGTTATTTCACGCCTTTTGAGGACACCTGAATGGTTCACTGTCAAAAACATAAAAATAAAAACAAAAATAAAACAAAACAGAGGAGGTTGCAAGCCTGGCTCAGTCGGTAAAGTGCCTGCCATGTAAGCACGAGTACCCGAGAGTGATCCCAGCACCCATGTGAAAAGCCAGGCACATGGTTGATGCCTGTGCTCCCAGTGCTGAGAAAGCAAACAGCAGGATCCCTAGGGTTTGCTGAGCAGTCAATCCAGCCAAATCGGCAACCCAAATCAGTGACAGACTGTCTCAAAAAACAAGGTGAAGAGTAATTGAAGAACATAATCTGTGTTGGCCTTTAGCCTCCCCACACACAAACACACACAGCCTCCCCACACACACATGCACACATGAACACACACACCAGAAACATAAACTTGTGTCTTCCAGAACTTTTTTTACTCTTATTGAAAATAGATCTTTTTCCTCACATAATATATCCTGATTACAGTTTCCTCTCCCTCTACCCCTTCCAACTCCTCCCACTCCCCTCCCATTCTGATCCACCTCCTTTCTGTCTCTCATTAGAAAGCAAACAGAATTCTATGGAATAATAATAAAATATAATAGAACAAAACAAAAACTAACATAAAAGAATTGGACAAAACAAACAGAAGAGAAAAGGCCCAAGAGAAGGCACATGAAACAGAGACTCACTCATTTGTACACTCAGGAATCCTATAAAAACACTAAACTGGAAGCCATAATATATACACAAAGACATGTAGTGTAAAAAGAGAGAAGAAAAATGTAGCCAGAAATTTCTCCAGCCCTGCGGTCCCATAGCTGCTTATAAAATAATCACTCAGAGGCTTATATTAACTAAAAACTGTATGGCCTAATGGCTCAGGCTTCTCACTAGCTAGCTCTTACAACTTAACTCAACCCATTTCTATTAATCTATGTTTTGCCACATGGCTTCATGGAGTTACCTGTTCTTACACATTTTGCTTCTCCTGGCATCAGCTCACAGTCTCTCCTGACTCCACCCTTCTCCCTCTCTGCTTACATTTACCACCTGGCTGTAAGCTTTCTTGCCACAGGCCAAAACAGCTTTATTTATCATCCAATGGGAGCCACACATATTCACAGCATACAGAAAGACATCCCATAGCAGAAAATATATAGAAATAAAATTTAAAAGTAAGATAAAATTGGGGTGGGATTGACATGACATTATGAGACAAGGAGCCTCCAAAGATGCCACTGAATTTGTTTTCTGTTGTTCATCGCTGCTGGGCATGCAGCCTACCCTTAACAGTAGTTTGTTTCCCCACTGAGACTCCCTTGGAAGAAACTAAATTTTCATTAGCATGTGCTTATCAGTTGGAGATTGCTTCTGGGTTAGGGATGGCGGAATTAGTCCACTTCTCCGAGGACCCCAGCTGGTGCAGACCTGTGCATGCTGCCTCAGTCTCTGTGAGGTCATGTGTGCACCGATCTTGCTGATTAAGGGTGCCTTGTTTTCTTAGTGTCCTCCATCCCCTCTGGCTCTAACACTTCTTGACTCCTCTTCTGCGGGGTTCCCTGAGCCTGAGGAGAGTGATTTGAGACATATTATTTAGGGCTGAGGGTTCCAAGTCTCTCACTTTCTGCATATTGTCTGGCCGTGGGTCTCTGTATTTGTTTCCATCTATTGCAGGAGGAAGCTTCCCTGATGACAGCTGAGCAAGGCATTGATCTATGAGAATAGCAGAATGTCATTAGGAGTCATTCTATTGCTACATTTTTGTTGATCTTATTATTAGTTGTTATTATTATTACTAGTAAACAATAGTATTTTGTTTTACCCTAAGTCCCTGGGCTATCTAGTCTCTAGTTATCAAGCTTGTCAGATATGGGTTCCATCTTGTGACGTGGGCCATCTGTATTAGTTAGGGTTTTCTAGAATAATGGAATTTATAGAATGAATATATATATATATACATGAATATATATATGTGTGTATATATGATTTATTAAAATAATTTATAGGCTGTGGTCTAGCTAATCCAATAATGGCTGACTATAAACAGAAAATCCAAGAATGTGGTAGTTGCTCAGTTCATAAGGCAGGATGTCTCAACTGATCTTCAATATATGCTGGAATTGTGAAGAAGTAGGCTCTAATGCCAGTGGAGGAATGGACTTGCTAGCAAAGCAAGAGTGCATGAGCAAGCAGGCAAAGAACAGAAGCTTCCTTCATATCCTTCTATAAGCTTCCAGCAGGTGTGGACCAGTTTCCATCTAGATTAAAGGTGTGTCTTCCCATCTCAAAAATCCAGATTAGAAATAGATCTTCTCACTTCAAATTAAGCAGAAATACTTCACAGGTTTCAGTTAATTCTAGACGTAATCCAGTTGATAACCCAGAATAGTCATCATAAGTAATATTTGGGTTTACCCTAGATCCCTGGGCTATCTAGTCTCTTTGATCATACAAGCATTGTCAGGTATGGATTCCATCTTGTGAAGTAGGCCTTCAGTCAAAGCAGGTATTGCTCAGTTACCCCCAGAAACTTAGTGCCACCATTGCACTAGCATCCCTTGCAGTCAGAAGACCATTGTAGATCAAAGAGTTAGTGGCTGGGTTAGTGTTTATATTTCTCCTTTGGTAGCATGCTGAGTACCTTTCTGTGCCAAAGACACCCTCATGGAGGTATGAAGGCTCTATGTGGGCACCAGCTCAACTTCTCCATGTTCAATTAATTGTGTAGGTGTTGACCTCAGCATTGGGGCCTTGTTGTCAGTTTATAGAGTATCTTAGTAATAGCCTGGGTTGTTTGGGAGTTCCCAGGGGATGCCTTTGGCCAACAACTCAATTGCAACTCAATCCTGGTACTAAAAGCTTCATTTGGTGACAAGATATGGCCAGCTGGGGCTCTGTCTCTGACATTATTTGGCAATTTCATTTGAATCTCCTGCTTATATGTATATATTTTAGGAAGATTCTACTGTATTAGGTTTCCATACTGCCCCTCAAATGGCCCTTAATTTTAGCTGTTTCTCTCGCTGTATTCCCTCCCTTGTCCCCCTTTTCCCTATTCCACTTGGTCCTCCCACCCCAGTCCTCCCCATATATCCATAACTATCTATTCAATTTCCCTTACCTAGGGAGGTCTATCTGACACACCCACACTCTGGTCCCTTACACAGTACCTAACCTCTCTGGGTCTATGGATTGTGACTTGGTTATCATTTACTTAATGGCTAACACTAAAAGTGAATACGTACCATATTTGTCTTTCTGGGTTTGGGATACCTCACTCACAATGATTTTTTTTTTCTAGTTCTATCCATTTACCTATGAATTTCATGTTTTCATTTTTTAAATTGCTAGATAATAATCTATTGTGTAAATGTACCACACTTTATCCATTCTTCAGTTGAGGGACATGGCATTCATTTACAGTTTCTGGCTACTATGAATAAAGCAGCAGTGAACATAGTTGAACAAGTATCTCTGTGGTAGGATGAAGTGACCTTAGGGTATATGCCAAGAGTGGTATAGCTGGATCTTGAGGTAAATCAATTCCTATTTCCTGAGGAACTACCACACTGATTTCTATAGTGGCTGTACAAGTGTACATTCCCACAAGCAATGGAGGAGTGTTCCCCTTGCTTCACATCCTCTCCAGCATGAGCTGTCCCTTGTGTTATTGATCTTAGCCATTCTGACAGGTGTAAGATTGAATCTCAGAGTAGTTCTGATTTGCATTTCCCTAATGGCTAAGGATGTTGAACATTTCTTTAAGTGTTCTTCAGCCACTTGAGTTTCCTCTATTGAGAATTCTCTGTTCAGATCTGTACCCCATTATTAATTTTTTTCTTGATATCTAGTTTCTTGAGTTCTTTATATATTTTAGATATTAGTCCTCTATTGGATGTGGAGTTGGTAAAATCCTTCCCCATTCTATAGGCTGCTGCTTTGTCCAAATGATGGTGTCCTTTGTCAAGAAGAAGCTTCTCATTTTCATGAGGTCCCATTTATTAATTGTTGATCTTAGTGTCTATGTTAATGGTGTTCTGTACAGAAAGTTGTCTCCTGTGCCAATGAGTTTCCCACTTTCCCTTCTATCAGGTTCAGTACACCTGGCCTTATATTGAAGTCTCAGATCCATTTGGAGTTGAATTTTATGCTGGGTGATAAGTAAATACATTTGGATTTTTCTACATACAGCCATCTAGTTTGACCAGCACCATTTATTGAAGATGTTTTCTTTTTTCAATTGTATATTTCTGTCTTCTTTATCAAAAATCAGGTATTCAATTTAATTTCATTGATCAACATGTCTGTTTTTGTGACAGTATCATGATTTTTTTATTATTATTATAGCTCTGTAGTACAACTTGAAATGGGGGACTGTGATATCTCCAGCAGTTCTTTTATTATTCAGGATTATTTTAGTTTTCTAGGTTTTGTTCGTT
Organism: Peromyscus maniculatus bairdii; assembly: GCF_049852395.1. Taxonomy (NCBI): domain Eukaryota; kingdom Metazoa; phylum Chordata; class Mammalia; order Rodentia; family Cricetidae; genus Peromyscus; species Peromyscus maniculatus. The sequence goes on along the minus strand of NC_134859.1, from coordinate 2,253,496 downwards.
TGGTTGGTTTCTGTTTTGTTTTGTTTTTGGGTGTGTGTGTGTGTGTTTGTGTGTGTATGTGTGTGTGCATGTGTGTTTTTATATGAAGCTGAGAATTTCCTTTTCAAGATCTGTGAATTGTGTTTGAGTTTTAGTGGAGATTGCTTTGAATCTGCAGATTGTTTTTGGCAGAACGGCCATTTTTACTATGTTGATCCTACCAATCCATGAGCATGGGAGATCTTTCCACATTCTGATAGCTCCAGTTTGTTTCTTCGGTGTCTTAAGTTCTTATCATATAAGTCTTTCCCTTACTTGGTTAGAGTTACTCCAAAATATTTTGTATTATTAGAAGCTATTGTGAAAAGTGTTGTTTCCCTGATTTCTTTCTCAGCCCATTTGTCATTTGTACATGGGAGGACTGTAGATTTTTGTCAGTTAATTTTGTTTTCATCTACTTTGCTAAAGGTGTTTACCAGCCATAGGAGTTTCCCAGTGGAGTTCTTAGGGTTCCTTATGTATACTATCATATCATCTGCAAATAAAGATACTATGACTTCTTCCTTTCCAATCTGTATCCCCTTGATCTTCTTTAATGGTCTTATTACTCTGGCTAAGACTTCAAGTATTATATTGAATAGGTATAGAGAGGATGGACAACCTTGTCTTGTTCCTTATTTTAGTGGAATTGCTTTCACTTGCTCTCCATTTAAGTTGATGTTGACTATAAACTGCCTTTATTTTGTTGAGATATGTCCCCTATATCCCTAATCACTCCAGGACTTTTATCATGAAGGGGTGTTGGATTTTGTCAAAGGCTTTTTCTTCATCTAATGAAATGGTCATGTGGTGTTTTTCTTTCAGTTTGTTCATATGGTAGATTACATTTATTGATTTACATATGTTGATCCATACATGCATCTCTGGGATGAAGCCTACTTGATCACGGTAGATGATATTTTTTATGTGTTCCTCAATTCAGTTTGCAAGTATTTTATTGAAAATTTTTGTAACGATGTTCATAAGGGAAATTGGTCTGTAATTTTTCTCTTTCTTTGTTGAGTCTTTATGTGGTTTGGGTATCAGGGTAACTGTGGTATCATAGAAGGAATTGGGCAGTGTTACTTCTGTTTCTATATTGTGGAATAATTTGAGGAGTATTGGTACTAGCTCTTCTTTGAAAGCCTGATAGAATTCTGTGCTAAATCCACCTGGCCCTGGGCTTTTTTGGTTAGGAGACTTTTAATGACTGTTTCTATTTCACTAGGGTTTATAGGTTTGTTTAAATTGCTTATCTGATATTGATTTAACTCTGGTAAGTGGTGTGTATGGAAAAATTATCCATTCTTTTAGATTTTCCAAATTGGTGGAGTGCAGGTTTCTAAAGTATGCCCTTTTAATTCTCTAGATTCCCTTGATGTCTATTTTCCTCCCCCCCCCCCCTTTTCATTTCTAACTTTGTTAATTTGGATATCCTTTCTCTGCCTTTTAATTAATTTAGAAAAGGATTTGCCAACCTTATGTATTTTCTCAAAAAACAATTTTTGTTTCATTGGTTCTTTGTATAGTTGTTGTTTCTATTTTATTGATTTCAGCCCTGGGTTTGATTATGTCTTGCTGTCTGCTCCTTTTGGATGTGATTTCTTCTTTTTTGTTCTAGAGCTTTCAGGTGTACTGTTAAGTTGGCAGTATGAGATCTCTCCAACTTTTTTATGTAGGCACTTAGTGCTATGAACTTGCCTCTTAGAACTGCCTTCATGATGCCCCATGTGTTTGGGTATGTTGTTCATTTTCATTCAATTCTAGAAAGTCTTTAATTTCTTTAACTTCTGTCTTGATCCATTTTTTTTTCATTCAGTAGTGAGTTGTTCTGTTTCCATGAGTTCATAAGCTTTCTGTTGTATCTGTTGCTGATATCCAATTTTAATTCACAGTGGTCAGATAAAATGCAGGAAGTTATTTCAATTTCTATGTGTCTGTTGAGATTTGTTTTGTGTCTGAGTATGTGGTCAGTTTTGGACAAAGTTCCATGAGGTGCTGAGAAGGTATCTTTTTATCTGTTCAGGTGAAATGTTCTGTAAATATCTGTTAGGTCCATTTGGTTTATAATATCAGTAGGCCCCAAAATTTCTCTACTTAGTTTTTGTCCAGATAACCTGTCTACTGGTGAGGATAGGGTATTGAAGTCTCCCATTTTCCATTTTGAGAGTCAATATGTAGTTTAAGCCTTGGTAGTTTTTTGTTTTTTGTTTTTGTTTGTTTTGTTTTGTTTTTTATGAACATGGGTGTCCTTGTGCATAAATGTTAAGAATTGCAATGTCCTCCTGGTGGATTTTTCCTTTAATGAGTTTGTAGTGTCCTTTCCTATCTCTTCTGATTCATTTTGGTTTGGAGTCAATTTTGGCAGATATTAAAATAGCTACAACAGCCTGTTTCTTAGGTCCATTTGCTTGGATTATGTTTTTCCATCCTGTTACTGTGAGGTAGATATCTATCCTTGCTGTTGTGTTTCTTAGATGCAGCAACAGGATGGATCCTGTTTTACAATTAATTCTGTTAGTTTTTGTCTGTTTGGGGGGAATTAAGACCCTCAATGCTGAGAGATATCAATGAGCACAGTTTTTTGATTCTTCTTATTTTGTTGCTGTTGTTGTTGGTGGTGGTGGTGGTGGTAGTGGTGGTGTGTGTATGTTTCCCTCTTGATTTGTTTGTCCGGAATTATTTATTCCTTGTATTTTCTTGGACGAGCTTAACCTCTTTAGGTTGGAGCTTTCCTTCTAGCTCCTTCTGTAGCCCTAGATTTGTAGATAGATATTGCTTAAATTTGGTTTTATCATGGAATGTCTTCTTTACTCTGTGTATGGTAATTGAAAGTTTTGTTAGGTAGAGTAGTCTGGGCTGGCACTTGTGGTCTCTTAGGATCTACAGCACATCAGTCCAGACCCTTCTAGCTTTTAGTATCCCTTGAGAAGTCAGGTGCACTTGTTATTCTAATAGGTCTGTCTTTATTTGTTTCTTAGTCTTCCCCCCCCCCCTGCAGCTTTCAATATTCTTTCTTTCTTATGTATGTTTAGTGTTTTGATTCTTATGTGCCAAGGGGAATTTCTTTTCTGGTCCAGTCTATTTTGTGTTCTGCCTGCTTCTTGAACATTGATAGGCACTTCCTTCTTTAGGTTAGGAAAATTTTCTTCTATGGTTTTGTTGAAAATATTTTCTGTTCCTTTGACCCAGACTTCTTCTCCTTCCTCTATTCCTATTATTCTTAGATTTGGTCTTTTTATTGTGTCCCAGATTTCCTAGATTTGTTTAGATTTAGCATTTTCTTTGACCAAGATATCTGTTTCTTCTACTGTGTCTTCAGTGCCTAAGATTCTCTTCCATCTCTTGGATTCTGTTGGTGAAACTTGCCTCTGAGGTTCCTGTTGGAGTTCCTAAATTTTTCATTTCCATATTTCCCTCAATTTGGGTGTTCTTTATTGATTCTGTTTCCACCTTCATGTCTTGAACTGTTTTGTTCATTTCCTTCCACCATTTTTTTTTTGTATTTTCATAGATTTCTTTAAGGGATTTATTCATTTGCTCTTTATGGACCTCTAGCTTATTCACAAATGCTTTAATAGTTCTTGTTTTGTCTTTCAGCTATGCTGTAACATTCAAGACCTACTTTGGCAGAACTGCTAGGTTCAAGTGGAGACACATTGTCTTGGCTGCTTTGATTGTGTTTTTACTCTTGTATGCAGCCATCTGCATGGACAATTTGGGTTTGGGAAGATTGTAATTCTGGGTGCCGATATCTGATCTCATCTTTGTTGAATATTTTGTTCCTTAGTTTCTCCTGCTGGTTCTTAGAAAAGTATGTGGCTGTGTGTTGCCTAGAAGGAAATCCTTCTGGGATCTTGATAGGTGGGACCCCTGGAGGATCTGGGTAAAATGTGTTCCTGTGTATTGGAAGCTGGCACTTAGGAATGGAGTTGAGCTAAGAGCGAGGGCCTAAGGGAGTCCTCAGGAGGAGGAAAGCAGGGCTTTCCTCCAAGATTTGCTTAGTTCCCAGAGAATGAGGAGACACAACAACAGGTAGTCTGCTACAGAACTGGGAGTGAGACTGGGGGTTGGATATGGAGGAGAGGAGGGAGAATGAAGACCTGAGGCTCACCTGTCTGTGATTTGCTTCTCTGTCAGCTTTGGCTGCTGGGTTCCCAGAGAAAGCCTGTTGGAATTGTGGACTAGGATAAAGCAATGGGGGCATTAGAGGGGAACATCTGTGTGATCCACTGGAGATAGGGACAGAGGGGAAGGGAGGCTACCACAGGTGGTCTTCTACAGGGATGAAGATAAGACTGGTATGTTGGATTTGGAGGAATGAAAGAAGAAGTGAAGATTTGCAGTTAGCCTACCTGTTTCTCTGGCTGGAGTGGCCTTGTGCATCTTCTAGAAGAACTTCTTAAAGATCATGAAAAACAACAGAAAATTCCTGGCTTCTGTGCTATTTTTCCTCCACCCTGTGCCCATGCAGACATCACTAGTTGATCATTGCTCAGCTGCAGAATTTTTACCACAAAACACTAGCTTTGACTATGGACTTCCATTGAAACCTACTTTATGTCCCTTGACCTAGTTAGTTAGTTAGCTTTTTTGTTGTTTGTTGTCAATTTGATACAAGCTAGAGTCATCTGGAAAGAGAGAATGTCAATTAAGAAAATGCCTACATCAGATTGTCCTGGAGCCTGGTGTGATATTTTGTTAGTCAATGATTGATATGGGAGGGTCCAACCCATTGTGAATGGACCACTAATGGGCAGGTGGTCCTGCATTGTATAAAAAAGCACAATCCAGAGTCTTCTGAAAAGAGGTGACATCAATTAAAAAAATGCCTATATCAGACTAGCCTGTAGGCAAGTCTGAGGAGCATTTTCTTGATTAATGATTAATATGAGAGGGCCCAGCCTACTGAAAGTAGGTCTTGAGTATCACAACACAGCTGAAAGCAAAGACAAAAACTTTAAAAGCATTTGTGAGTAAAACAGAGGTCCTTAAAGAGTAAATGAATAAATCCCTGAAAGTAAACTACGAAAACACAAGCAAACAGTGGGAGGAAATGAATAAAACAGTTCAAGACATGAAGGTAGAAACAGAATCAATAAAGAACATCCAAATTGAGGGACGTCTGGAAATGAAAAATTTAGGAACTCCAACAGGAACCTCAGAGGCAAAACTTCACCAACAGAATCCAAGCGATGGAAGAGAGAATCTCAGACACTGAAGACACAGGTTCATCCCGGGCAGACAGACCTGAGCAGTATAAGAAGGAAGGCTGAGCAAATCATAGAGAGCAAGCCAGTAAGTAGCACTCCTCCACGGCCTCCGAATCAGCTCCTCCCTGCAGGTTCCTGCCTTCGGTTCCTACCCTAATTTCCTTCAGAGATGGACTGTGATGGGGATGAGAAAACCAAACAAACCTTTTCCTTCCCAATGCTTCTGGTCATGGCATTTATCACCAGAACAGAAACCTAACTAGTGCACATGTGGGACTCATCCTCTCACTTTATAAATCAGAAAGCGTAGCATTTTAAGGTTAAATATATGACCCAAAGTCACAGGAACTAGAAAAAAAAAACCCATAACCCTGAACTTCTCTATTAGTCATCTCTACACCATGTCATCCTAAACTTTAATAAAACATGATTTAAAGGTTAATGTAGGATTTAAAATAAGGCTTATCCTTTTGTTCTAAATCAAAGTCAAATGAAACTGTGTGGAATGAAATATGGGTCAAGCTGACACAAAAAAATCTAATTTCCCTTGCACTTCACCAGAGATAGCTCCTTAAATGTCTTTCCTGGTTAGTTCTAGCACTCATAGCGCTTGAACCCAAGTCTTTCAAGAAGGAAAATAATGAGCTGACTTTGGGCCCCTAGTTAGATGTTTTCAGGAACTGGCAAATCATCCATTATCAACTCAGGCAGCAGCTTCTGCGAGTCTCCCTGAGAAAGGGCCCTCGCACCCCCTCCCTGAAGAAATTACTCTAGAACTTTACACAAGATACATCAATAGGTCTCTAATGGAAATCGATGCCTGAGCCTGTATCAATGAGTTACTACTGAGTGCTAAAAAAATATAATTAATATTTACTAGTACCACTGTCCATGATGACTTATCAATTTGGCCCCAGAATCTAAAAAATAAAAAGCTCTTATCTCATAAAAGTATTTGTAAGAAGAGAGAGAATGATAGGGACCAGGAGACAGAAGAAATTGTAAATTTTACTTAAAACCAAAGGATTCTCTTTATGATACTAGAGCTAAGAGATTCTCTAGGAGACAACAGAAGAATTCTGATGGCCAATTAAAGAAGGAAGAGGCTGGGACACAAGTTAAAGGAAATGATAAAGCCGGGACTAGTCATTCACTGGCAGGGGGACAAGCTGTAAGGGGTGAGAGAGAATACAGAGCCCATTGCAGAAGCCACTTTAATGGGATACAGCAGGAAGAAAGGAGACTGGGTAGTTCAATAAGGCTGCAGGAGACAGGAGTTCTGTTGTGAGGAGCTGTGAAATAGTTCGTGTATGGGTGCCCCTGGTACATCAGTGCACCCTACAAGCCACAGTCTGGTTTCTCAGAACTTTATCTTCATTACTGTTCCCCAGGAAGGACTAGAAATAACTGGTTGGGTCACCTCTAGTCTCACTGAAGGGTGTCACTGGGTCTGTCTCCATCTTGACAAAGGGTATGCACACTGACTGGGAACAGGTAACTTGCTCACTCATGCTCCTATAAATAGCCCTCAACCAAGCTCATGCAAACAACATAAACTGAACTAAATGGACCCCACAAAAAAGAGACATAAAAATAGAAGAATGTATTGGGAATAAAAGGGGGTTCATCAGGAATGTGGGAAGGATGGGGGAACAATGGGAGATGAAAATGACCCAAAAACATTATGTACACATATGAAATTGTTTTTAAAAAATGAGGTAAATTCTCTAGCAGTCATTGCTCACTGAAGAGTTTCATATCCCTGCTGTAATTGCCAGAGTGCAGTTCCACATGCAAAGAGCTTAGGTAGGACTGGAGACATAGCTCAGTCCTTGCCAATAAGGGGTGGGAAAAGGAATCATTTTGAAACACAACTCAGTACTTTGCTTCTTTTTAAATGATCTGCCCTCAGAAGAACCCTTTTAATAGAAACTAACCTTGCTAGGTTTAATAGGAGTCTAATTGGCCTGTAGGAAATGGACATCTCAACTCCAGTCAGCTCAACCCATCCTGTCTCACCAAGGAGGAAAGGGGAAACTGGGAAGCAAAATTCAGCACAGTCTCACTCAAGAAAGGACCTAGTTAGGGACCTCAGAATGCCCTAACCCCCTTCTCCAAACCTCACCACCACATCTCTGAAGACCCTGTTACAGCAGTTCATTTTATCATTCACATCAGAGATGCATTGCAAGGCCTACTCAAAGGCAAAAACTAATCAGTGTTGAAAGTATCACATTCTTTCTAGTGGACCTCTGGGGGCCAAGCTGCAACAGACTCTGTAGATGGGGAAGAACCCAATTGGGAAATTACTATGAAGACAGCAGGAAGGTTAGAAAACATCTCTGAGCCTCAGACCTCACATCTGAAAATGGAACTAACAATGAACTATCTGGTTCACACTTATCAATTCACACTTGCACACAGAGCCCTCTGCATCTGCCTAGGTGTCCTCCAGAACCCAGAGTGGTCCTGTGGCCGCTAATATTACTCTTCTCTACATTATTCATGACAAATGGCTCAAGCCCTCTTCTCATTCTGTGTGTTTGTCTTAGGGATCATCCTTTAGCTGTTCCAAGGATTCTCAGGTGTAGCGCCCAAGTTTTCCTGACCACTTCTTATATGATTTTACTGCCTCTGAGGATTTGGTCAGTTCAGCTCTGAAAATCTCATCCAGGATGTACACAGTCTTTCTTCTTGTCTTCAAATCACAACAAATTGTTTTCTCCATTCTTTCATTGTTCTTCCAAAGTACCCAGAACACAGCAACAGGAAGTGTGCTGTACAATTTCACCGAAGGTCTAGGGTTATGAGACAGAAGTACAATCCAGCACAGTGATGAAGTGACAACAGTCCATACCAATGGCACGTGGTGTTTGTGGCCCACATTCCTTCTCTCTGCATCCACATCCTCCTGGGGCCCTTGCTGATCATCTATCGCCTTAGGTATCTCGTTCCTTAAAGCTTCTTTACAGCTGCCTCCTTTTCTTTGAATCCTTTCCCTCTTCCCTGTGGCCTGTGAATGAAGATTCTATTGCATTTTAATGTGCTGTGCAGAGAAACCAACCTTTTCCTACTTTATCGTCACTCAACCAGACACTGCAAGAGGACAGAGGGCTGGCCCCATACTGTCTTCAAAGAGCCCGTAAATGTATTTTTTAAACAATGAAACCTTTAAATCCCTGAACATAATCACGCCATTCTTCTAGAAAGTAGAAAAGTCTACAGCCAGCTTTTTAAAAATAGCATAGAATAAAACAACATTTCTTCCTGCTTTACAGTGTCGATGTCAAAGCATTTAGTAAATTCTTGTATTTGTGATCTCCCCTACCACAGGCACTCACAAGGCACCAAACTCCAAAATGTCAGAACAGGGCAACACAACACCCAAGAGGATCTCCAAGATGTCCCTTTCTTTGTCTGTGGGGAAGCTAGTGCTCAGAAGGAAACGCTGTTAGCCCAGCTAACTCAGAATCAGAGTAGCATAGCAAGGAGAAGAAGACCTGTGATAGCCAGCTCAGGGAGTCTGTTCTCACCTGTGGTTTGCTCGTGGACAGCAGAATAGCCTGGGTCAGATTCATCCCCAGAGGCTGTAGGTCAGTGGATATGTGTTGCTTAGGATACTTGGACTTCAAACCGTGAACACATTTACCAGCTCGCAGTATGGGGAATCCTGCTGTGGAAGGCAGAACTTGGTACAGGTGGATTAGCCACACCATGATGACGTCAGAGCCCCTGTTCCTCCAGTCTCTGCTCTCTGTGTTCCTTTGTGTTGACCAGATCTTCAAGTAGGTCAGGAATGCCATCAGCAACCATTCTGGGTTCGAGATTCTGACTCCACAGGAGTAAGACTGTGATGCTTCTCCTATGCTGTTTTATTATAGGAAGACTGGCTAGAGTTTTGGCTTCTCTTTACCTCTTTCCTGAACACAACTGAGTCAGACATCCATTCTTTAAGCAGTCACTATCAGAAAGAAAATAAATAAGTAAATAATAAATAAATACCAACTCCTCGAGGAAAATCAGGCTGTGCTTAAGATGAGGCTTGCTGAAGTTTTATATCAAAATGTCAGATGTACACCTGTCACCACAAATGCATAATTCTTTCAATAAAGAGGAAGTGGGGAGGGCATCAGGGTGGGTGCTAGACAAACACACAAGCGTGCCCACCTTCAGGGTTCTAGGGTGAGACTTAAGCATGTGCAGGATGGAAACTTCTAGATGACCCTAAAGACACAGTTCATGCACGGCACACTGAAAATCACAGCACATGCCACTCCACATATGGAAGCCAGCATTCACACACAGTAACTTCAGAAACTACCGTGCACCAGGTCTAGAGGTTTGACCTTCCAGAACTTTCAGATATAGAGCTCATGTTTCAGTTTCTTTAGATGACCTCTTCTCCCAGGAATAATTGCAAAGTGACCCGGCGTCTTCAGTTCCTGTCTCAGCTGCTGGAGACCTGCAGCAGTACTGATTTTCCAGCTCTTGAGGGTGCCCCTCAGCCCGTGGGCTTCTCCACTCGGTCCTCCTCAGTTTTGCTCCACTGTTGGCTAATTTCAAATGTTCTCTCTTCTGTTGGAGCTCCCCTCCACCTTTCCAGTTCTCTCATTGTCTCCTCAGCTTCAGAAGTTCTGTGCAGTCCCATTTTATGGCAACTTATTTATTTATTTTATTTATGTGTGAAGGGGTGGGACAGGGGGTGGGTAGGTTTGTGTGCATTGGGGGAGAGGGGAGCAATGCATGTTTCATTAATATATTGGAAGGCCAGATGTGGTGATACATTGTGTACCCTAATAAAATCTGCCTGAAGATCAGAGAACAGAACATGCCACTAGATTAAACCCAGAGGCCAGGCAGTGGTGGCACACACCTTTAATCCTAACACTCGGGAGGCAGAGATCCATCTGGATCTCTGTGAGTTCAAAGCCACCCTGGAATACATGAGATTGACTCTGTCTAGGAAAGAAAACAGAGCTGGTCAGTGGTGGCACACACCCTTAATCCCAATACTAGGAAGCACACACACCACCTTTATTCCCAGGAAGTGATGGTTGGGCAAAGAAAGGTATGTAAGGGTGAGGAGACAGGAACTAAAGGCTTTTCAGCTAAGAAAGCTCGTTCAGCTAGAAGATTTTCAGGCTGAGGAGTCCTAGAGGTAAGAGGTGGCTTCTTCCTTTGTCTCCCTGATCTTTCAGTATTTACACCAATATCAGGCCCCTGGATTTTTTATTATAAGACCTTTAGAAATTAGAGCAACATCCAGAAGTCAACATTGGCTGTCTTCCACAGACATTCTCCACCTTGTTTGAGGCAGGGTTACTTACTGGCTAGGCTGGGAGGCCAGTGAGCTCCAGAGATTCTCAGCACTAGGGCCACTAACCTGTGCCAACATGAGCTGCTTTTTAAATTTTTTTATCTGAATTCTTAGAATCAAACTCAGGTGCCTCATCCTTGCTCAACAAACACTTTACCAACTGAACTATTTCCCTAAACCTACTTCTTTCTTAATGGGTGCTTTCTGTTCAAGCATTGTTTTTCCACTTTGGTTTCCTTGTCTGCATGAAAGTGTTTGTATACATGTCACTGAGTTCTTTTTCATGAAGTTCTTAGATCAGTTCTTTATTGGAGTAGGAGCTATTGGTAGTAACCATGTGCTATTAATTTGGTTGTGTTGATCATTAAACAAGCCATGCATATATCAAGTTATCATGATTTGTGTGTGTGTGTGTGTGTGTGTGTGTGTGTGTGTGTGTGTGTGTGTGTGTGTAAATAACACATGATTAATGTGTAGATACTCGGTCCTTGAGGCTAGTGACTCAACAGTCAGATTGCCCACAATGACTCTCTGAGTATGCAACAACTGGCAGTTACTCAGCACAAGGCAGGGTGCCTCGGTGGTCCCAATCTGGCATTGGAAACCTGGAAGGTTCCTAGAGAGCTGATGGTCCCTTGTCCATAATGAATGCTTGTAAATGCTGGTTCTGATATCAGCAAAGGAAGCAGCAACAGCAACAGGGAATAGCAACCTGGGTGGCAAGAAGAGGCCAAGAAAGAAAGAGCCTCGTAACCTGCCCTCTGCCCTCTTTCTTTTCTGGGCTGCTACCAGAATGTGCAGTCCACAGTCAGGCCAAGTCTTCCCACATCAGTCAAGGCAATCGGGACGCATGTTTGGGTCAAGCTCCTTACTCACATGGTTCTAATTCAATGCAAGTTGACTTCAATGACAACCATAAAAATTTATAACCCATTGATAGTTTCATTTGTTGAGTCTTTAATTTTATAAAAAGACAGTGATTGGGCACTGAGGTAAATACCCACCTATTGTCTCCGACTTACAGGAAAATGTCCTTTTGTGCCTCAAGGTAAGACACTAGAAACAGTCCCCAGGAAAATACAGTTTTCGTCAAGTCTTCTCCAACCTCAAGCACTCCCCTGGCTGGGGAACAGTCCCCATGGTCAGAACATTTAGCAAAGTATTTTAAAGTTATATGTGAGACTTTGTGATAGTGAGAACCATACAGTTCTCTCCCCTTGGCCAACATATCAATTTCTTCATCCCATGATGCTCTTCTCTGGCTGTCTCTTTCTGGCATCAGGCCATTTCAGAAAGCTTTACTGCCCTCACTTGGGCCTGAATTCCTCCCGAACCCCTCAGATCAATAAGCTTCTTTAGTGCCTCTGATGCATTCTGCACTGGTATCTGTCCCATAACTCGCAAGAGTATAATTTTCTGAGCCCCTGTGCTCCTCTGAGACATTTGAATCCAACTTAAACTGAATTGCACCAACCAACCAAGATTTCCATGAGTGGCATAGCTTTCTATTGTTTCCGTTTGCTTATGTATCCTCATTCTTGCCTGGTGCCTCTAGTCCACCATTGAGGACCCTTGTGCAATACTTCATAAAGAGCTCAGAACTTCTAGCATAATCCTTATCCTCAGAAATCTTGCAGGCCCTGACTTCACCCTTGTTTCTGGTTCCATTTTCATACTGAGACATCTCTAGGGGACTCAGGGTCTCAAGAAACACCACAATATTTTTCTCACCTCAATTCGACATACACTTCCAAATAAGACCATTATATTTAATACTTTTAAAGCAAGACACATGTTTTTTTTTTTTTAAACAGGGTGTACTTAAATGAACAGTGAATTATGCATGTGGGTCTAAATGTAAGCACAGGGTTTTCACAGCAACACTCTGACCAACATCAGAATCAACCTAAATGTCCACCAATAGAGGCCTGGTTAAAGAGTATACATTTTAACCACACAGTGGAATTTTAAGCAGCCATTAAAATTGATGAGATATTTCTAAATTTGTTGACCCAGAAAGAAGAGCATGGAAAAATGTTGAGTGAAAAGCAGGTTAGCCAGCAGTCGGTGTGATCTCACAACAGCATGTGTGGGTGTGAGTGTGCGCTTGAGAGTGTGTGCGAATGTGTGAGAAACCTGTAAGTGTGGGTGCATGGGAGTATGTGCAACAGTGTGTGTGTGTGTGTGTGTGTGAGAGAGAGAGAGAGAGAGAGAGAGAGAGAGAGAGAGAGAGAGAGAGAGAGAGAGGGATCTCACAACAGCATGTGTGGGTGTGAGTGTGCGCTTGAGAGTGTGTGCGAATATGTGAGAAACCTGTAAGTGTGGGTGCATGGGAGTATGTGCCACAGTGTGTGTGTGTGTGTGTGTGTGTGTGTGAGAGAGAGAGAGAGAGAGAGAGAGAGAGAGAGAGAGAGAGAGAGAGAGAGAGAAGGAGGGAAGGAGGAAAGATATGCAGGTGTACTTGGAAATACCTAGAAGGACGTCAGAATGTTGACAGTGGCATTGTTGGTCCTGAGTAGAGGGAGCTCCAAAGCCTTTCGTGTGTACACCGGACTGTGAACTGCGTCTTGGTGCGTGCCTGACTTGGTGTGGAGGAGGCTCTTTTTCAGTTTTGTAACATTCAAGGGAAGTCTGAAGCAGACACAGTGAAACTTCTCCCTTCTCTCCCTGTGCTGGGAAAGGGAAGGGGCAGGGGTTGAGAGCCAACTAACTGTAAATGACTTGGCTTCATCTGTGCCTGTAGCCAACAGTCAGTCTTTCTGCTTAAAAGAATCTGCAGCAACAGACTCTCCTGGTCTCCAACTGGACAGACACACACCCCTCCCCCCACCCCACCCCGGCCCCCAGCTGGGGCATCTGCCTTTGTTTTCCATTCCTTGGATGCCTCTTTGCCTGCACAAAGTGAAGATTTTTGAAAAGTATTTGGAAACTTCTAGAAGGATCTGTGGTCAGTTAAGAATTTGGCCCATGAATCATCTACCAGAAGGAATGGTTCTGTCCCCAGCACCCACACTGTGCCAACACTCATCTCTCCAGACCCTTTGTAGGGACCCCAGATATCACCTCTCATTTACCCATATACCAATTCTGATTAAAAGTCATCTTCTCAGGGCTGAGGAAATGGCTCCTTGGGTGACAGTGTTTGCTGTAAACTCATGAGGATTTGAGTTCAGATCCCCAATATCAAAGCCAGACCCATAAGCCCAGTGAGACAGGGGGATCACCAATGCTTGCTGCCAGTCCAACCAAATCAGTGCCAGGTTCAGTGAGAGACCTTGTCTCAAAAGCAAAAGTGGAACATCATCAAGGAAGCTACTCAACATTAAGCTCTCTCTCTCTCTGACTCTCTCTCTCTCTCTCTCTCTCTCTCTCTCTCTCTCTCTCTCTCTCACACACACACACACACACACACACACACACAAATTAAATAAATGGTGCTATCTTTTCTCTTCTCTGTCTTCCATAATCAGGACCTTCCAGAAGATTACCCATCCTATCCCAACCCTTTACTCATGACAGGAAGGTGATGGGCCATAGAGAAGGACATTAAAAACATCAGTTAAAAGTACTTTGGGGTGGAAAGAACCTGAAAGTCCTTTGTGCTTCTGAAGTTCTGTGGACAGTATGGAGGCCCACAAAGGTTCCTAGTGAGATCTGAGCCTGCTTTACCTAACAGAGCTGCATTAGAGGATTGCTTGACCACATGCGTGGTTACCAGGTGATTGGAAGGGTTTGCACTTGGCTGTGCTAGGGGGAGGTCTTTGCTTCACCCTTTGGCATTACTATAAAAAGCACTTTAGAAGAGACAGTAAGGGCCAGTGGATAAGGATCCAGGCCCTCCCAAGGCTATCCTGTGCCTTTTCCCTCTACATTTCTATCTAAAGCACTTATCCCTTTTGAAATGAATGATAAGTGGCTCTGGTGGTGGCACTGGTTACCTCGTGGAAAGGTCACGGTCACAACAGAACCCAGTATTAGTTTTAGAGCTTTATTAGGAGGAAGAGAGGTGGGGGGGGGGGGCGGGGAGAAGAGCCAGGCCTGGGAAAGGAGCATGTGCAGTGAGAGGGAAAGATTGTGGGGGAGACAGCAGAACAGAGAGCGAGGGTGGGGTCTGGTCCAGCTATTTAAGGGCTCCAGGTGAAGTGGGCTTATGGAGCTACACCACGCATGCACTGATTGCATGGAGCTACACCACACATGCACTGATTGCATGACCATGCTGTGCACACTGATGACATAAGATGCCAGACCCTTTCCTGAACTCCTGAACTGCGCATGTGCAGTCATGTAGCTGGATTGAGGGCAGAATTCTAACACCTTTCTCCTCAAGACTACCCTGAGGGAAAAGTGGGAGCTGGTCTCCCAGAAGACAGTTCCATCAGGCTTGTCCTTAAAGTACCACCAACTAAGCATGACCAAGGCAATCTGCAAAGGCTTTAAGTAAATAGGGTCTGAAGAGGTAAGTACAGGTGAAGTCACTTAGAAAGCTGCCCTGACTTTGGCAAACTGTGGCTCGGCTGCTTTGCTATAACAAAACCTCTTTGAAATATCCTTCAAACATATATGTCCAGCAGGTTCAACAGAGAGGCAGGGCCAGTAGTGGGTAGTTGGGTAGATGTGGCTTTGTTACACAGAATTGTATTCTGCATGTGTGGCAGAGCTTAATGTTGAGTCAGTTCTGAGACAGGGTCTCTCGCTGAACTGGCTGGACTGGCTAAGCAAGTCCTGAATCTGAAAGAAAGGAGGAGGAGCCCTTGGGCACAGGCTGAAGCTGTGGTCCTTAGCAAACTCTGTTCTTCATGAGGGAAACCCCACTGTGCTCCTAAAGCCTTCGGCTGACTGAGTCAGGCCCACCTAGAGGACTGATGATACTCATCTGCACGTAAAGGCAATTGATTATGGATTTTAGTCATAGCTACAAAATACATTCACAGTAACACCTAAATTAATATTTGATTGAAAAGGTAAGCTGACACAGGACAAGATGTGCACACATCTAAGACCTGTACCAGTGGTTTTCTTGGGCTTCAAGCTTACACCAGATTATGAGATCTCCTTGACTCCAAAATCATATGACCCAAGTGTGTGTGTGTGTGTGTGTGTGTGTGTGTGTGTGTGTGTGTGTGTGTGATGTCTCTAGTTGTATTCATCACCTTTCCCATCACTGTGACCAAATACTGACAAGAAGGAATTTAAGGGAGGAAAGATTTATTTCGGCTCAAAGTTTGAAGGGATGCAGTCCATTATTGTGGGGAAAGTATGGTGTCAGGTAGCTCCATGGTAGCAGAAACATTGGAGTGGCAATGTTTTATCTCCTCACACCTCAGTGGAGCAGGAAGCATAAAGAAGACAGGAGGTGGGGTCCAGCTTACCATCAGGACAAGACACAGTCTCCACTTGCATTAGAATAAGAACTAAGTGTGTGAGACCAAAATGAGCCATCTTAGAAATAAGACCAAAATGCTTCCACCCTAAAATTAAGGCCTAAGATTTCTCCTTTTGGGAATAGGCCATTAGTTACTAAAACCAGTCAGTTCAGATTCCAGAAACCAGGAAGTGTAAAAGTACAGAGTCACAAGATAGTCACAAGGTAATGCCTGGCGGACTATGGAATGTCCTCTTCCTGGTTTCCAGAGTAACTGACCACAGAAATGCCCCCACCTGAGGGCAGCCAATGAGAAATGGTGGCGGGCAACCACTCCCTTAGAAGTAATTTCTGGAAGTCCCTAGAAGCGAGCCAATCAGAATTGTACCTGTACTAGCACCCCTAAATGATGTAACCTTGTGATTTTCCCTTTAAAAGCTGAGCTTGCAGACAGGTGGGCAATTCCTCCAGCTTCCACTGTGTTGGATGTATTGGACGAAGTCCCTGCCTAGGCTTGTACTGCTTTTGGATATCCAGAATTAAACCTTGCTTTTGCATTCCGGCATGCTCATCTTTGATGGTCTCTCTGGGGGTTACGATCTGGGCACAACAAGTGAACTTCCCTAACACACACCCTGTATATGCTTCCTAGTTTGGGTTGGGTCATGACCCACCTTCTTACAAAAAGTAATTGCCTTGCTAGGTTAATTTCACTTTGTGGGTTTCTTTGTGTGACACCAAGAATATTCTTTCTCAACACCAACCATTCCATATTCTCCTGGATACCTCCCAGCTTCCTCTGCAGTGAGCCATGATGCATGTTCACTTCCGGGAACAAGTTATTACTAGCCCTGTCTTTCCTCTCTCTGCTCTCCTTTCCGGCTTCAGCCAGCTCAGTGGCCTCAAATCCCACCAATGAGACAGAGCAGGTGGCTCAACCTGCATTTGGGGAAATAAGTGGGGAAATAAACCTTATTTATTTAACTCTTCAGATTTCCTGGGGAAAAGTAGATGACTGAGTGATTGAACAGCCAATATGCCCCTGCAGAGGCCAGGCGGAGGCAGCAGACCATGCCCAGCTTTACAGAGAGAATTTGGGTTAAAGGTTTCTTTTGTTTTGTGAATTTACCTTGGAGACTTGCATATTTGCTGCTGTCTATTTCTTCATATTTAGTAGCTAGAATTCCTAACTTTTAATTGAAGCTTCTCAGCTTATTGTTCCCTATCTCCTCCTTGGAGCAGCTAATGACCAGTAAACAAATCCACAAGGACCCAGCCTAACTGTGGTTTAAACAAACACTTTATTGAAATACTGGAAGAGCTGGCTCCTGGAAGACTGCAGCTCCCTGTCTGCCCTCTGAGCTGCTGCCTCCCACTTCTGCTGCATAAGCGTTTCCTTTGCTTTCAGCTGAGCTGAAAACGGCTGCTTGGAACTCCTTAGTGAGAAAGGTTGTCTCAACCTATCCACCCCACCCCCCAGAGCTCGCTACAAGTAAGGCATCAAAGCTCTCCAGCAGCCTGCATCCAAGTCCATTCATCCTCATCCACAAATAACCAGCTTACACAGTCGCTGTGGGAGGCTTAACCCAGGGACAGGGCTAATTAATTTCAGATTTAATAAAATTTAATTAATTTTAAATTTCAAACCCTTCGTGTTTGTCTTTGGGGGTCTGTTGCTGTTTAGGTGCTATTAGTTTTTACTCGACGTCTTTCTCCAAAGCAATTCCAGAAGTGATCATTGGAAGCAAAGAGAAGAGCAGGCACACAGGCAGGAAGTCAAGTCCCAGATCAGAATCTCAAAAAAATACTTTTTGCCTCCATCACAGAGCAAGAGGACAACATTCCATTGTCTACCACACCAACAAAGGGAAGCAGAGGCTCGGGCACCAGGAAGGCTGGCTGGGACGCTCAGCGGTCTGAGATCACGAAAAGTGCAAAGGTGCTTAAGCTGGATCTCTACTCAAATCTCAGATCTGTATCTTACCTCAGTTTCCTCTTCTGTGAAGTGGGGTAGTGGAGGTTGACCTGCTTCAAGCACAGTCCTGTCATCCCGGCCCCTCCCTTACTTTCCTTTGTTCTCCAGTGTTTTCAAGTGTCACAGCCAAACCCTTATCTTGGGATCTCCTTCTGGGACAGCTCGCACAGACATCTCACTCTATTTCCCCTGTGTTGGTTAAACGGCATGCTGTTTGTGGCTGGCCACCAGTGCTGATTGGAAGAATCACAACCGTGGTTACCTTTTTAGAGCTTTATTGGGAGAGAGGGAGGGAGGGTGGGAGGGAGAGGACAGACAGAAGGAAGGAACCCAAAGGAAAGAGAAGAATGCACAGAGGGCCCACCTGCTTTTTTAGGCTGGGACGCCATCGCAGGTTGATGACGTAATTAAGGACAGAATCCTTACACCCTGTCCCCCGTATAACCTAAAAAGATGAGTAGATAAGCAAAATGTCATCTGTCCAGTTAGTGAGATGATTTTTTCAGTCATTAAAAAGGAGAAGTAGGAGGACAGAGAAGAGGATGAGGTCCGGCAGGAAGAAGAGGAGGAGAGATGGCAGGAACATGGATACAGGCTATAAATGAACATCCTTTGGAAGAGTTCACACAAAAGGTCACTTAGGCTATGATTTCATTTATGAGAACTATATCATAATGAACGAAGTGAATGGCTGGGTGACTAGAGCTGACCAGGACTAATGTGCAGAACTGTGTGTGTTGGCCCATTTTTCCTTTTTGTGACAGAACCCTTGAAATAAGTAGCTTATGTGGAGGAAAGGGTCTAAGGCCACAGCTTCAGAGCCTCTTGGGCTTGCTGCTCTGGTGGCAGTGTGTGACACAGGTCTGTTCACCACATGTAGGCTGGGAAGCAAAGGGAGAGTGGGAAGAGGAGACTGGGGTCCAACATGCCTTCCCACACTCCCCATAGCCCAACTTCTAAGTCAGCTCTGCTTCTTAAAGGCTCTACAACAGTGGTTCTCAACCTGTGGACCACAACCCTCTTGGATCAAATGACCCTTTCACAAGGATCGCCTAAGACCATCAGAAAACACAGATGTTTACATTAAGATTCATAACAGTAGCAAAATGACAGTTATGAAGTAGCAATGGAAATAACTTTATGGTTGGGGATCATCACATCCTGAGGGACTGTATTAAAGGGTCGTATTAACTGTGTTAAAGGGTTCTCAGCATTAGGAAGGCTGAGAACCAGTGCACTATAAGCTCCCATCAGCACCACACACTGACAACCAAACCTTCAAACACAGGTCTCTGGGGATACCCCAGATCCAACTCATGCCACTGTTGAATGGGCACAGGCTTTTGTTTTGGAGTGAAGCCATGTTTTGAAAATAGAAGCTGTCGTTGCACAGCGAAACGCTGCTGGACACAGTGTGGGTTCAATGCGTGAGTTAAATAGCCTATGTCTCAAAGTCATTTTTTTATTGTGTACTCTCAACTCAACAATTCCACTTTTACATGTTCCTTAAAAACAAAAGGAAGGTGTTTTGGAGACTTCCCAGTCAGCAAAGTGCTTGGCACACAGGCATAAAAACCTAACTTCACAGTCTCAAGACCCAAATAAAAAATCAGGCACAGCTCACACACCTGAAATCCCAGCATCAAGAGAACCCCTGCAGCTCACTGGTCAGCCAGCCTAACTGAACTGATGAACACCAGGTTTACTGAGAGTCCTTATCTCAAAAAATAAGATGGAGAGTAATAAAGAAAGACACCTACCATTGACCCCCAGTCTCCACACAAACACACACTGTGCTTACCTGCAACACATGTGCACAGGAACTAATGCTTACAAACACATGACAGAGTGGCTGAACAAAATACAGACATAGCTGCTTGCCAGCAGAACTGCGCTCCCCCCATCACCACCATCACCACCCCCCCATGCTACCACCACCCACCATGACCCCAGACCCAAGCCATCCCAGCAAATCCCCAACCCTTCTGCTGAGCTCTGCTCCCAACCACAGAGGACTTCTGACACTGAAGTACAGACCACATCAGCTAGAACGGGTGGGTGACCTGCCTGCCAACAGAACTCTACCCTGGATTCTGTCCCTTGCAACCCTTCCCCAGGCCCGTGCCATCCCAGCTCATCCCTGGCCCTGCTGACGGGTCCTGCCACCAACCCCAGAGGACTTCGGCCACTGAGGCTCAGACCACACCAGTTACAACTGGTGAGTGACCCTCCTGTCCCAAGGCCCTCCCCCATCTCAGCACCAGCACCTCTGCTGGGCCCTGCCTGCACTCCAGAGGAATCCCACCTCTCTGCTGCAGCCCTCAACAGTGGAGGAGTAGGCGAGTGACCTGCCTGCCAGATGGACTGCAGCCGCTCCCTGGGTTCTGCTCCCCCAAGACCCACACTGCCACTCAACCCTCCCACCTCATCATCCTTCCTGAAGCCAGTTCTTCCCCAGAACTCCAGCAGACTCCATAGACCCGGACACAGTCCACACCAGTTGTAAGAACAGCCCCAGCTGCTCGACTGGAGGCCAGGCCGGTCCCAGGTATCCCAGAAGAAGACTTGGGTTTTACCGGAGACCAGACTGGATCAAGGGACCCAAGGTCCCCAAAACCCCAGCAGAGACACCCTACTGGACCTGAAACTGACCAGTCCTGAAACTGACCAGTCACAGAACCCTTGGCCACTTAAGCCTACTGGACCTGAAACTGACAAGTCACCAGAACCCTTGGCCACTTAAGCCAGAAGACCAGAGAGGAAACAGAAACCAAGGAACAAAACACCCATCCAACAAAGACAAACCCAGGAACACCTAGACCTGTAATCACCCCAAATCCAGATGCCTAAACCCCAGTATAAGAACACAATCAAAATGGAAAGGGCAATCAATATTTCACCACCAGAACCAGTTAACCTAGGACAACAAGACCTGAATATTCCAACCCAGCTGAAGCACAAGAAAACAACCTTAAAAATAACTTTATGAAGATGATAGAGGTCCTTAAAGAGGAAATGAAAAAAAATCCCTTAAAGAAATTGAGGAAAAGACAAAAATTTTAGAAATCAATAAATCTCTTAAACAATGTCAAGAAAAAACAAACAAACAGATGGAGGAAACAAAACTGTTCAAGATCTGAAAATGGAAATAGAAGCAATAAAGAAAACACAAAATACAAACATAAAAAGATTTTTAATGCAATTGGAGTACACACAGCAGGTAACTGGGGAGATAGTTCAGTTGGTAAAATGTTTGCCTGGCAAGCCTGAGGACCTGAGTTCAGATGCCCAGCAGCCATGTTTAAAAAAATAGAATATGGCAGATAAAACTTACAATTCTAGCACTGGGAGGCAGAGGCAGGAGGGTCCCTGAGGTTAGGGAGTGTTTTAGTTAGGGTTTGTATTGCTGTGAAGAGACACCATAAACACAGCAACTCTTATACAGAAAGCATTTCATTGGGATGGCTCACTTACAGTTTCAGAGGTTCAGTCCATTATCATCATGCCGGGGAACATGGCCGCCTGCGGGCAGACGTGGTGCTGGAGGAACAGCTGAGAGTTCTAGAGCAGGCAACAGGAAGTTGACTAACTGTGACACTGAGCAAAGCTTAATTCAAAACCTCAAAGCCCACCCCCAGAGTGACACACTTTCTCCAACAAAGTCACACATCCTAATAGTGCCAGTCCCTGTGAGATTATGGGGGCCAACTACATTCTAACTACCATAGGAAGTTAACTAGTCTAGTCAAATCATTGAACTTCAGGTCTAGTGAGAAATCCTGTCTCAAAATACAAGGTAGAGAGCAACTGAGAAAGACATTCAACATTGCCCTTTGACCTCCACATAGACATGTGCATGAGTACTCACTCACATAGGTACACATGTACACAAACACATACACACACAGGAGAGGGAGAGACAGAGGGGGAGGGAGGGAGGGAGAGAATTATACAAAATGGTTAAAAATTAAACTAGATCTCTATTTCACGTGGAACAACCTTGAAACATATTGTTTGAGTAAAACAACTTAACACACACAATGTGACACCATTTATAAATTATCAACACATTGTTGTCTACTGTTGATGAATTAATTGGAAATTTGAAAAACAGACGATCAGCAGTGAACCAGCTTCATGGAAGGAATGCTCTAATGCAGGAAGAGAGGCCAAAAAGGGGAGCCCTGCCTTGGGTTCTGCAAAAAACAAGAAGTCAAAGGTAGCTCATTTGCTGGAGTAGACAGGAATTTGTAGAACTGAGTCTGAAATGCTCCTCACAGACGCATGTGTTCCAACACTGACGCCCAGTGGTGGCAGTACTGGAGGAGGCCTGGAGCCTTTGGCCGTGAGGCCTTTAGGATGCATGTCACCAGGGAACTCTGCTTCTTGTCCTGCCAAGATGTGAGGCAGTGGAGCCTCCAGCTCCTATGGTGCTGTGGTGCAGAACAGCCACAGTTGTCTCGGCCCAGCCTGTCTGCTTGCCAAAGATCATTACAGTAGGCTTCCTGACATGGCCTCACAGGAGGATGGATCATTGGACCCACATCCAAGTACCGAGCCATTCAGGAAACAGGGATAATCATCTTCCAGTGGTTAAGATTTGGCCTCATATCATTGCATCTCTGGTCTGTTTGGGGCTACATGGACAGAGCCAGCACCTCCCTTGCCAAGCTGCAGGGCTCTTCAAAAAAAGCTGCATGTGACTGAAGAGACGAGCAGTTGGCATGGTGATGGTCCACCGGAGAGAAGAGTGACCAGCGGGGTTCAGCATGGGGGGCTAGTCTTGTTGCTTACTGGGGAGTGACCTCGTCAGCCATGTTTGAACACTTTATTTGGGAAGTGAATATGATAAATATTTGTATTTGATAATTATAACTATGGGTAGTTATATAATCCTTTGTTCCTGTCTGTGCTTGCTATTCAACCTCTATCAATTATATTTATAATGTGTATGATTATCAGCACTATTTCCACTTTTCTCTGCTGCAAGGAGGCCTAGGCGGTGAGTCTTCTTTCCCCCTCCCTGAGCCTGTGGGAGTATCTAACCATTGTAGATACACATGTGACACATGTCCTTTCCTTGGCTCATTTCCCTTAGTATAATGCTCTCCAGTTCATCCATGCTGCCCCATGTACAAGAACTTCCCTCTGTTTGTGGGTTTAACAAAGTCCCACTGAATGCACAGTTCAGGTTTTCTTCATCCATGCACCTGTTGATGAACACTCGGGGTTGTCCCATCCTTTGACCTCTGTCTTAGGTTCCTATTTCAGAAAAAGTGAAGAGACAACATGTCCACAGCAGCTCTTAAAAAGGGAAGCATTTAATTGGGGCTTAATACAGTTCAGAGGTTTAGTCCATTATGGTCATGGAAGGAAGCATGCAGGCAGACACAGTGTTGGAGAAGGAACCCAGAGTTCTACATCTGGATCGGCAGGCATCAGGAAGAAAGAGATACTGGGCCTGGCCTGAGTACTTGAAACCTCAAAACCCACCCCCAGTGACACACTTCCTCCAACAAAGCCATACTTATTCCAACAAGGCCACACTTCCTAATAGTGCCACTCCCTAGGAGCTGATGGGGGCCATTTTTATTCAAACCACCACAGTCACTTTAAATAATGCTGCAACAAACACTGGTATAAGTAACCATTTGCACGCCTCTTTCCAACTCCTTGGCATCTCTGTAAGTCTGCAACTGCCAAGTCATATGGTACCTCCATGTTTCATTTTTAAAGGAAATTCCACTCTGCTTTCCATAGCATCTGCCCCATTTGCATTTTTATCAGCAACACATGAGGGCTCCAGTGTCTCCCCACCTTTACCAACACATACCCCACCCCTACTTTTTATCTTTAGTTATAATCATTTCAATAGACATGAAGTGGTACATAGCTCACTGTGACTTTTATTTTCCTAAGAAAGATCCTGAATATCAGGCCACTTACATATTGGCCACTTGTTCATCTTCTGTGAATAAATGCCTATTCAAGCTTTCTCTGCTTTTAAAACTTTTCAGAATTAAAATGTAATGTCCCGTCTCTTGCAATGGAGCCTGTGTCTTGAATATATTGTTGTCTTTGTCCAGAGATGTTACTCTCTTGACTTTTCTGACAGTCAGGTTTTGTTCAACTTCATCTCTCAGCAAATTCCAGCATCAGCCACATCACTCATTCCCTCAGTCAGCAAGTTTGTTGAGAGCTTTTGCAAAATTTTCTGGCAACATCAAAAGTGACAGGCAAATCCAGTGTTGGGCAAAGGTCCCAAATGTCACCCTCCAGGAGGCAGGAGCAAGGGGGAGATCAAGCTGTCATGTCAGCTTGTCCTTCATCCTGGGCTAAGGCAAGTGGAAGCTCTTCTTCTGGCTTTCAATAGAAAATTAGCTCTTCCCAAACCGTAATCGTGGAAGAAGGAATTGAAGGGGGTGTTGTTTTAAGGGGAGGATACTTTCTCAAAAAAACACTACATCAATTTTAATTCATATCAAAATGCAAGTTCTGTGAAGTTCGTCAGTGTCTGTACCGTGTGTAGCTGCTCCTCTCCACTGGTGTCTAGACCAAGCCGTTTCCTCTCCGCTGGCATGTCTGCCGCCCTCTAGTCTGTGTCCCCCACACAGTGTCCCCAACACCTTACCATCTTGGTTGAAAGTCAATTCTATGCTTCCTCCTCTTTGTCAAGGTCTCAGACACATTCCACAGTCTATTTGCTGGGGAACATTTGGAGTGTAGGCTGCAGAGTCAGCTATTATTGAGGACAGAATCTGAGCTTTGTCGTTTAATACCATGGCTCTTGCTGTTGTTATTAACTTCTCTTCAATGTCTTTAATGTTTTCTGAGAGGAAATATTGCCATAAATAACCACAACACCAACTTTATCTCACTCTATCAAAGCAACAGCATATTAATTACTTGTCTTGTTGCAACAAAGTGCCTGACAATAGCATCTTGAGGGAGAAGGGCTTGTTTGGGCTCACAAGAAGATACCGTCAGTCCGCCATGGTGGGTAACTCATAGCGGCAGAAGTGTGAAGCAGCATCCACAGTCAGAATGCAGAAAGAGATGCAGGATCAGTTCCTATGACGGCTCATGTTGATTGCCACACTGACAGGATCTGGAACGACCACGAGGCAAGCCTCTGGGCACACCTGTGAGGGAGATTCTAGACTACAGTGCACTCTAGGCATGCCTGGGAGAGGTTTTCTTGGTTGGATTAATTGAAGTGGGATGACATGTATCCTTAGTGCAAGCACCACCAGCCATTGGCTTGGGTCTTCCTGGATTGCAAATGAAGGAGAAAGTGAGCTGCCAGCAAACAGCCATCATGACCTGCTTCTTCACTCTGGAGGCAGCAGGAGCAGCTGCCTCAAGCACCTGCTGCTCTGACCTCTCCATGGTAACGAACTATAGAAATGATCCCTGAAAGTATAGTCTTCTGACTTCTCCATGGTAATGGACTGCAGCTCCCTTCTGTAAGCCAGAACCCTCCCTCTCTCTTAAGGTCTTTCTGCTAGGGTATTTTATCACAGCAGCAGAAGAGAAGAATCTTAAACGGTCTTATAATTTAAAAAAAAAAAAAAAAAAAACCCAGAGCCAGATATTGGGGTGAAAGCTGAAAGGTCAGAGAAGCAGAGCAGCAGCCACTAACCTACCTCTACGAAATTCTCAGTCTAGAGAGAGTGAGTTCCTGTTTCCTCACGCCTTATATACCTTTCTGTGTTCTGCCATATTACTTCCTGGGATTAAAGGCGTGTGTCACCACTACCTGTTTCTATTTCTCTCATGTAGCCCAGTGTGGCCTTGAACTCAAAGAGATTCAGATGAGTCTCTGCCTCCCAAGTGATAGGATTAAAGGTGTGTGCCACCACTGCCTGACCTCTATGTCTAATTTAGTGGCTGGCTCTGTCCTCTGATCCCCAGGTAAGCTTTATTGGGGTACACAATATATCACCACAGGTAACTAAAACAGCACCCTTCCTCCTTTTTATTCAGTCAAGGAGTTAGGGTGAGTTTTTCCGCCTCAATTAATTCAATCTAGAAAATATCTCACAGGTATACCCAGAGAATGTACATCTAGTCAAACTGACCGTCAATATGAACCTTCTCAGACACTTGGTGTATCATTAAGACAAGAAGTCCAGAGCTGAGGTGAGATTCTGAGCAGATTAATTCCGCCATTCGGTGACGTCATTCAGAACCAAGACTCTTTCTATTTTATCACTCTACCAGACAAGTGTGGGTGTTGTTCTAAGGCCAGTTCCCATCAGGTTGTAAGAAAGCTCCCAGTTTCAGAGTTCTGATCCCCTAAAGAAAGAATCCCCCCAATTTGGTGCTGAGAGGAGAGCTTTCCCCTTACATCCACTAGAAAGGATCAACAAGGCCAGGCGGTGGTGGCACACGCCTTTAATCCCAGCACTGGGGAGGCAGAGGCAGGTGGATCTCTGTGAGTTCGAGGCCAGCCTGGGCTACCAAGTGAGTTCCAGGAAAGGCACAAAGCTACACAGAGAAACCCTGTCTCGAAAAACCAAAAAAAAAAAAAAAAGAAAGGATCAACAAAAGCCTCCTGAGCCCAAGTTATTATAACAGGACTGTGAAGTGTAAGGTAACATACAGAAGTCACACTTTCCTATAAACATATAGAATTTAAATTGTAAAACACAGTACCAGGGCTGAGACTATAGCTTAGTGGTGTAGCACTTCCCTAGCATGCATGAGGCCCTAGGTACACCTCTCAGCATATACATTAATGAATACTATTTCCATTAGTGGCCCTCAAAATAATCACTTAAATATAAACCTCTCTCTCTCTTCTTCTCTCTCTCTCTCTCTCTCTCTCTCTCTCTCTCACACACACACACACACACACACACACACACACAGAGAGAGAGAGACAGACAGACAGACAGACAGACAGATAGGCAGGCAGGCAGGCAGGCAGACAGAAATTAAGAGGTATTCTATTTTCATGGATAAGAAGACTCAGTGTTGTGAAGATGTCAATTTTCTAACTTTAGCAGCAGAACCAATGCAATCTCAGTCAAAAACACACTAAAGAACCTCGTGGATACTGACAACATGATTATCAGAGAAGCAAAAGGTCCTAGAACAGCCAACACAATGTTGAAAAAAAAGAAATGGAAAATTGGCACCACCTGACATTAAGGTTTACTATACTTAAAGTAGAATCATGGGTGACCCTGTGAAGGAAAAGAGGATGAGATCTACTTGAGTGGACTGGGTGTGGGGGAGGGGTGACAGAGGGCAAGGAGTAGGGGATGAGAACATAGGGAAATGGGAGGATCAAGCTGGAACAGGGACAGAGTGGGAGGGCAGGGAGGAAGATACCATGATAGATGAGGACATCATGGGAATAGAAAGAGGCAGAGTGCTGGGGAGGAATTCTCAGGAATCCACAAGGATGACCCCACCTTGGTCTGCTGGCAGTGGTCCAGAGGGTGCCTGGACCGGTCTACTCTGGTGACCAGCCTAGCAAATAACCTAGCTGCCATCATAGAGCCTTTGTCCAGTGACTGATGGAGGCAGATACAGAGATCCACGGCCAGGCACCAGGCTGAGTTCCGGGAATCCAGTTGATGAGAGAGAGGAGAGATACTGTAGGAGAGGGACGTCGAGATCTTGATGGGAGGACGTGCAGAGATGACTGGCCACACTAGTGGAAGCCCATGAACTGTGGACTGGTGGCTGTGGAGCCCCCATGGGACTGGACTAGGCCCTCTGGACATGGAAGATGGTTGTTTGGGCTCCATCTGTTTGAGGCAGGGGGATCGGGATCTGTCCCTGGTGCATTGCCAGGCTTCTGGGAATCCAGTGCCTGTGGTGTGACACCTTGCACAGCCTTGGTGCATTGGGAAAGGGCTTGGACCTGCCTAGGCTCAATGTGCTGGACTTTGCTGACTCCCCATGGGAGACCTCGATTTGGGGGATGTGGGGATGCGGGGTGGCTTGGGAAAGAGGGCTGGGGGGTGGGGGGAGGGGAGGGGGTCTGTGGATAGCATGTAGAGTGAGTAGAAAATTTCTTAATAAAGAAAAAAAAGAAATAGTTTTCAAGGATGTAGCTTAATGTTGGTTCATGCAAAGTGACTGGTGTGTGATACACAGTATTGAAAACAATTATTATGTACATTCTACATACTATTATTTTCTATAAATAACTTCTAAAAATTTGAAAAAAAAAAAAAGTAGAATCATGGGTACCAGGAGCAAGAGAGAGTAAGAGCAAGAAGCTGGATGGGCCAGCCAGTAGGCACTAAGTTCCAGTTAGATAGAGAAGTAAGTTCTACTGCTTTTTTATAGAGAGACTATACAGATTATATGGTTCAAGAAAAGGAAAGGATCGTTTTCTTTCTCAAGCTGAATATTGCAGCTTCACACATGCAGCAAGCACTCAGCCACTAAGACACACCCTAAGCTCTGGAAGAAAGGATGTTAATGTTTTCACCACAAAGAAGTGATCGGTATTTGAGGAAATAGGTAAGTTCATCCCAATTTGAACATATAATATATACAACCACCAAAACATCATGCAACAGTAAGGGTTAAGGATGTAGCTCAGCTGGCAGAGTACTTGCCTACCATGAATAAAACCCTGGGTTCCATCCCCAGCACACTAAAATTGGGCATGCCGGTGGACTGCAATCCCAGCTGCCAACAAGTGGAGGCAGGAGAATCAGAAGTTCAAGGTCATCCACAGTTTCATAGCAAATTTGAGGCCTGCCTGGGTTTCATAAGAACCCGTCTTTAAAAAATATATTACACACCCTTTAAGTGTGTACAAATTCATGTGTCAATCAAATTTTAAGAAAATTATTATAAAGTTATAATAATCAAAACTATATATTACTGAGAAAAGAGTAGGCAAAAAATGTCAATGAAATAGATAAAGAACTCAGAACTAGGACCACATAAATAAGCCAACTGATTGTCAGGCATGATGGCACACACTTGGAACCCTAGCACTCAGGAGGCAGAAGTAAGAAATTGCAATATTGCAAGTTCAAGGCCATCTTGAACTACATCGTAAGCTTCATAGCAAGACCCTGTCTGAAAAAAATTAGTAAATAAAAAATTAACTACTCTCTGACAAAGGAGGAAAATCAGTGTGGTAAAGAAAGGTAGACTCAACTTTCTGGCAAAGAGTACTGAGAGAATGCTGGGTATCCATGTGCCCAAAGAGCTGAGTTATTACACAGATTTACAACCACCACAAAAGTAACTCAGAGCCGGGCGGTGGTGGCGCACGCCTTTAATCCCAGCACTTGGGAGGCAGAGCCAGGCAGATCTCTGTGAGTTCGAGGCCAGCCTGGGCTATCAAGTGAGCTCCAGGAAAAGTGCAAAGCTACACAGAGAAACCCTGTCTCGAAAGACCAAAAAAAAAAAAAAAAAAGTAGCTCAGAGTCGATCACAGACCTATTGTAAAAGGCAAAACTAGAAGAAAAAAAGAAAAACGTAGAAAAATCTAGATGGCCTGAGGTTTTCCAGTGACTTGAAGAGTGTAACAAAACCATGATCTGTGCCTCTCTCCTCCACCTTTGTCTAAGTCACCTCCATCCCCTGTACCAAGGTGATCCCCTAACCAAGACCGGCCAGTGCAACACCTCCCTGGTACTGAGATGGCCTCATCCATGGGTACATACCCAAAGCTACTGTAAGGAGGACCTCCCAATCCCTAACTCTCCATGGAAATTTCATCCCACTAGGGCCACTGAGCAAGTAGACTAGGAGTCTAGGACATCTACAGTGACCACACATAGAATAGAGCCTAGCGTAGACAATCTGTAGGGAGACAGAAAGAAAGTGCGTGCTAATAACAGCACATGAACCCCCTAATCAACTGTTCCTGAAAGCAAAGCTAGAGTCTCGCGTTATCTGGCCCCCAACCTGGTATTTGCTTCGTCCATGACCTTGAGCTATACGGCCCAAAGGAGGCAGTGCTTCTTGCCATTGTATGTGACTTCTTAAAAGGAAAGGGAGAGGGGTCACGAGGCCCCTCCTCCCTGTTTCCTGTTTTCTGGTTTGACCAAACAGAGGTGGATTTGCTCGCTCCCAGTCAGATCAGAGGACAATTTCAGCTGTCTACTTGGTTCTGTATTTGTGAGTGTATTCCTCAATTTATCCTAATAAATTTCCCTAATACTCCCTAAGCAGACTCAGATGAGTTGCTTGCATTACTAGAGCCTTTACCCTTGTACCCCCGGAAATAATAATTGTACCATTTTTGTAATTATTTGTGTATAAGTGTATGTGTGTGGTATGTGTATATGTCGTGTATGTGGGATTTTTGTAATTATTTGTGTGTATCTGTATGTGTGTAGTGTGTGTATATGTGGTGTATGTGGGGTTTTTGTAATTATTTGTGTGTATAAGTGCATGTGTGTAGTGTGTGTGTATGTGGTGTATGTGGGATTTTTGTAATTATTTGTGTGTATAAGTGTATGTGTGTAGTGTGTGTATATGTGGTGTATGTGGGGTTTTTGTAATTATTTGTGTGTATCTGTATGTGTGTAGTGTGTGTATATGTGGTGTATGTGGGGTTTTTGTAATTATTTGTGTGTATCTGTATGTGTGTAGTGTGTGTATATGTGTTGTATGTGGAGTTTTTGTAATTATTTGTGTATATCTGTATGTGTGTAGTGTGTGTATATGTGGTGTATGTGGGGTTTTTGTAATTATTTGTGTGTATGTGTGTAGTGTGTGTATATGTGGTGTATGTGGGGTTTTTGTAATTATTTGTGTGTATCTGTATGTGTGTAGTGTGTGTATATGTGTTGTATGTGGGGTTTTTGTAATTATTTGTGTGTATGTGTGTAGTGTGTGTATATGTGGTGTATGTGGGCTGAGGCATGAAGGGACATACGTGCCTGTTGCAGCGAGAGGCCATGGCTCAGTATCCTCCTTGGCTGCTCTCCACCATTTGCTGTTTTTTATTCATTTGGTTTTAGGTGTTTGTTTGCTTGCTTGTTCTTTAAACAGAGTCTCTCACTGACTTGCCGAGGAGCCATCTGTCCCCGCCCCTAAAATGCTAGGGTTAAAGATGCACACCGAAACACCTGGCTTCTTATGCAGGTGCTATGGTTCCAGGTGCAGGTGCTATGGTTCCAGGTGCAGGTGCTATGGTTCCAGGTGCAGGTGCTATGGTTCCAGATGCAGGTGCTATGTTCCAGATGCAGGTGCTATGGTTCCAGATGCAGGTTCCCACCCTTGTGCCGCAAGCGCTTCGCCCACTGAACCATCTCCCCTGCCCACTAGACACTACTTTTTAATTAAACCAATTTAAATTGAACTTTTGTCACTTTCAACCAAAGGAACTCTAATAAGAGGCAAATGAATAAGCGCTCAAGACATGGGAGGTAAGAATGGCAGGTTGTGAGCTAGGAACCTACAGAAGTTAGAAATGGTTGGAGTTTAGGATGGGAGTAAGGAAAACTAGGAAAAAAAAATAAGAAAGCCAGATCCTGGGGCCTTCATATGGTGAACATGGTTGAGACAGGGGCTAAGTCCTCCTCCCTTCTAAAGTTACTAAGTTCAGCATAATCAATGAGGCTCTGCTGATCTTGAGAAGCTCTAGCAGAGGACAGTGACTCACACCTCTGAGTTCCCACCCAGCAGCGACTTCTGTAAACACAATGTCCCAGCCTGACTGTCACCAACAACGCTGCCTTCCTTGTTTGCATTTGATTTTTATTCTGGCTGCTGGTGGTGGTTTCTTAAGAAATGCCTCATCCCAAAGACTTTCCAAGATCCTCAGAAAGCAAGGAGTGAAACTGAAGGAAACTCATGAAATTAAGTCCTCTGGGCACCCTGGCGGCTCCAGAGCAGTCTTCCTAAAGCTGTCACACACACACACACACACACACACACACACACACACACACACACACACACACACACGACAAGGGTATCTCAGAGGGAAAGCAGCTCATTTTCTGCAGGGAAGGTAAGACTCCAGACTCCCAGGCTACGCTGGAGGATGTGGCTCTCATCTACTGAAATCATGAAGACTTGAGATCTCACCTCCCACAGGATCCTCAGTCCCACAAGTATCAGGTAAGAATCAGCCTGAAGGAAGGATACCGTCCATCAAGGGATCAGAGACGATGAGAGAAAACCGAGCCATGGCCTGAGCAATTGCTTCTCAGCCTCTGAAGGAGTCCCTCAGTCCTAGCTTCAGAACAGACAGAAAAGGGAACACCCTCCCCACAGTCAGAGCCTAGGGTCCCTCAAAACCCATACATATAACAGTGTGACAAGTCCATACGCAAGTATCACAGGGAAGACGGAATTGGTCCTGCTCTGCTCCTCCCTCCCCTGATGGTCCTGAGCATGAGTCCTTGGCAACACAATACTATTTACACATTTGGAATAAAATTACAGCATCTCATTAGCACAGACTCTAAGGCTGACGGAAGTGATGGAGCCCGGTCACCAAACAGCCCAGTTTCCAACACAGATGTCGGAGTGCCATCTTGTGGTGACGTGTAAGGGCAAGGTGGCCCAGGAAGAGAAGCAAGCTCTTCTGTCTACAATTGAGGTGTGATTAGAAATCCCCAGTGCATCTATGCAGTCACCTAGCCCAGAGTCCCAGCGTCCCAGCGGCTGGCCTTGCTTGAGTTCAGCTACCTGAAACTGAGGACAGCTCAGAAAACCCCCTTTCCGTGTGCTCAGAAAAGCTGGAGTCATGGTCTGTTGGTTTTGACCCAGATTTATTTTAACATTGTTTTTTATTCTTTGAAAATTTCATACAATATATTTTGATATTATCTACTCCCTAACTACCACCGTCCAAACCCCCTCTGGTACCTCACAATGTGTCCCCTTCTCAATTTCATGTGTTGTTGTTGTTAGCACCCTGAGAACAAATAGTGGTGACCGTATATGTACATGTACTGAGACCCAGACTTTTTATTCCAAAATTGAAAGTTATTGGTCAAGCTCTACCAATGCCTGGACTCCACCCTCTAACTATAGCCTCCCTAGGGTAACAGGAAGTGCTCACTGAACAGGAATGTACCTGGGGTGTAGATGTTGGATAATCTTCTTTCCCATCCTGTACATGTCACTTTACGGCACTATGTACTCCTCTCATGCATTTCAGGAGCAAGCCTTTGCAAAATGTCTCAAGACCAAAAACCATTCCCTTTGGAAATGCAGACCCAACTCTGCTCCAGGTTCAATCCTATTCTTCCTGGCTCAGCTAGCGTAAGCAGCAGAGGAAGACAAGCATTGACCTCTTGGTTGCTACCCTATAGGTTCTCCATAGGTGAGGTTCTCCAGGCGCATTCCTGCCAGAGCTCTGTGTGGGCACTGCTACCGCTTTGATCCCAGGGATCCCAATCCTTTCAGAGCCTGAATATACAACAAGCTGCACTTCAATGCTAGAGAGCCTCAGCAACTGCCACTAAGAATGGGCTGATGATGCTGGCATACAGTGGTACACCCCTTTAATCCCAACACTTGAGAGGCAGAAGCACGTGGATCCCTATTTGGAGATCAGCCTGGTCTACATTTTGAGTTCCAAGACAGCTAGGGCTATATAAAAAGACCCTTTCTTGGCCGGGCGGTGGTGGCGCACGCCTTTAATCCCAGCACTCGGGAGGCAGAGCCAGGCGGATTCCTGTGAGTTCGAGGCCAGCCTGGGCTACCAAGTGAGCTCCAGGAAAGGCGCAAAGCTACGCAGAGAAACCCTGTCTCGAAAAACCAAAAAAAAAAAAAAAAAAAAAAAAAAAAAAAAAAAAAAAGACCCTTTCTTTCCTCTTTCCCTCCCTCTCTTTCCAAGAGCAGGTGTTGTGTAGCAGTTTCTTCTGAGATAAAGCTCCACCTCGGAGGGAAACTCTTAAGACACAGGAGGTGTCTAAACGAGGTGAAGCATTCACCCTTCAGGGAAGCGTGTTCCTCAGGAAGTAAATAACTGAGAAGCTTCAGGAAGTCCCTGAAATTCACCAGATTCACTATGTCCCTCCCTCTTTTCTGTATACACACACACACACACACACACACACACACACACACACACACACACACATATATATGCAATAGGACTACAAAGAGACACTTGCAGACGAACTGAGCTGTCTAAAAGAGCTCAGACCACCTGAGCTGGCTGAAAGAGCTGTATCTACTCTGTGGTGGGCTTTGGTGACGCAGCTGTGTTTAGGTCATTTCTGCTCCTGTAAATAACCCCTCACCCATATTCCTATAAATAACCCAAATAACAGTCACTGGTTCATAAAGCTGGACTTCAGTGCTAGCCTTACTTTGATCTGTTTTCAGTTCCCTATCTGGGTGAGCAAACGTTTATTTGTGTCAAATAATTTATTTCAGCAAAATTTTATTATTGTTATAGTATAAAACAACAACGCAAAAAAAATAGCTTACAACAGAAATCAGTGCCACGGTTCTCTCTGAAAGGTGGGGCTCTGGGGTATGAGAGATCTTTCTAGATGTTGAACACGTTCAGTGTCTTAACAGGAACTTGGGAGACATTCATTAGAACACCCTAACATGTGTGTTTTACTCTACAAACACACATCAGTTAGAATTCATAAAAGTGCAAGATCTGAGTTTGGTAAGAGAGCTATAGAGAGGAGCAAAGGGAAATTCTTTCCTGGGCAAACACAGTAGGTATTTTATGAAGGGGACTCCGGCACAGTGGGGGCTCCCTCCCAGGCCTCGGATTGGGCACAAACCACCCCCAACACCTGTGTTCACAGAGAGATTCTTTCCTGGAAGGGAGGGGAGTTAAAGTGGCTGCTTTCTGACTCAAATGACCTTGCAGGTGGGATTTTTAAGAAGAGAAAAGAGGAGGTCTGTGTTAGAATGGGCTAGGATGCTGCAGTAACAGAGATAGAGGACACAGGAGAAGGGGAGGGGACAAGGGAAAGGGGACAGGGGTATTTGTCCCCAGGACTGCCTCTGGATAGAGGGGAGACAGAGATGGGGTACATAGGCAAATGCCAGTTTATAAAGGTAAAAGGGAACCCCCGTGTTAGGATGAGGTATTTAGTTTTAATTGGTTATGTTAATTAGGTGAGCCAAAGGGGGCTTCTGATTGCTGCACTTCAGTACCTTGATGGGGGGGAGGGGCTTAATAGTCAGCCTCAGGAGAAGTAAGTGGCCAAATAAGGAGACAGACCTTGTGGGCTAGCTTTAGCCTTCCTTTTAGCAAGGAAGAGGGACCGGAGAAGGGAAGGCCTGCCAGAGCAATGCTCACCAGCTGGCCAGAGTCCCTTCATTTTACAAAGTGTCTTGTGTGGAGGCCACATCCCTGTGAATACATAGCTAACAGAGGCCTCCCGTTAGGGGCTGGGGAGATGGCTCAGTGGGCTGAGAGCTTGCTGAGCACACGTGAGGACCTGAAGCTGCATCCCTAGCATTCAAAAGGTCAGGCACTGCAGCTCATGCTTGTCACACTGGGGTGAGGACAGAGGGTTCCCAGGGCTGCCCAGTCTACCCAACCAATGAGCTCCAACTTCAGTGAAAAAGCCTGTCTCAAAACAATAAGCTAACATGGACACCTTACCTACACAGGTGCCCATCTGCATACCCACGTGCATACATCACACATGCTCACAACACACATGCACGCAATGTTATGCCCAGATCACAGGGACCCCCAAAAAGTCACCATGGAGACTAAATCCAGCATATAAAAGCAAAGAGCCAGCCGGGCGGTGGTGGCACACGCCTTTAATCCCAGCACTCGGGAGGCAGAGCCAGGTGGATCATTGTGACTTCGAGGCTAGCCTGGACTACCAAGTGAGTTCCAGGAAAGGCACAAAGCTACACAGAGAAACCCTGTCTTGAAAAAACCAAAATAAATAGATAGATAGATAGATAGATAGATAGATAGATAGATAGATAGATAGATAGATAGATAAATAAATAAATAAATAAATAAATAAATAAATAAATAAATAAATAAATAAATAAATAAATAAATAAAAGCAAAGAGCCTTTATTTCAAGCTCCGGGCCTTGGTCCCTCTGTCTGTCCAATGCAGCAGTGAGCAGAGAGCCCTGAGCTCAGGTGGGGTGGGGTTTTTATCATAGCAGAGGTTGGGGTGAGGGGATTTCCAGGGTTCAGGACCCTGATTGGCTGACAATTGTCTGGGGGTATCTTGGTAAGAAGGGGAAATAGGTGTGTGCTAGACTCAAGGACATCTGGCCACCTTATCTAATGGTTGGAATGTCTGGGATGTCAGGTACTTCCTCACCCCTGGCTGGATCCCTGGGTGGTGTCAGCTTAAGGCTTTTCCTGGATCTGGGTGTTGCCTCCCAGTAAGCCTGTCACAGAAGCTGTGTAGGCCCCTAAGCCTGTCATGGCAGCTGTGTGGTCAAGCTGTTTTGGGACCCCTCCACACACATCCCACATGCACATACCACACATACACACATCACACAGCACACATGCACACACCATGCATTCACATACAGAAATAATTCAAAAGAAAGAAATTGTCCTTCTTAGAAGTCTGAATTTTGAAAAGCGAGCACAAAGCACTGTCTTAGGAGAGACAAGGAAACCTGAGAGCCACGGGTGGAAAACAAGTGAGGCAGCAGCTGCGGGGTAGACAGCAGCTCCAGGCAACCAGGGAAACTGCCCTGCTCCCCCTCAGACCGGCTGTCTGGGTTATCCCTCTGTGCTTTCTCTCATGATTGTTGTAAATATTTGACTTGAACTAATTCCACCGCAGTCTTTATCAAGTCTCATCCCACTGGGTGCATTCAGTCATTCTTGGATAATCTTAATGCCGTCTTCATTAAGTACCGAGTTCAACAGAACTAAAAGCTAGCAATTGCTGAAGGCCTGGTGAGTACTCAAGGTGCATTAATTCGTCTCATCTTGCTTCACCCCCAGAGCAGTTATTAGCACTGATTTCCGAATTGCACATAACAAACACTGAGTCGTGTTGGAGTTAAAAATTTACCCAAAGTTACTAAGCAGAAAATGAGGAGCAAAGGTGAAATCCAGACCCTGGGACCTGAGGGCTGACCACAGAGCTGCTACTCAACCACTAGAAAATCAAGACCTGAAACTGGGACCTCTGGGTAAAGCAGTTGTGACTGTGAGGAAGGAGAAAGCTGTACAGCTGATAGAAACCTCTTTGCTAGGGGCTGGGGAGGACATGACATGCGTGCATCAGCATCCACATAAAAAGCCAGCCACTGTAGCACACACCAGTGATCCCATTTCAGACATGAGGCTCACTGGCCAGTGGTCTATCCAATCATAAGCTCAAAGATCACTGGGAGACCCTGTCTCAAAAAAGAAGATGAAGAACAGCAGAGGGAGACATATGTCAACACCCAGATACTTCCATTCTGTCCTATTTTGCAGTCATAGATAAAACAGGTCACGATGGCCTTCATCTTGCATTAATTTGACAATGTTTTCTGTTTTCATATCTTAAAGGATTGAAAGGACCAAGCAGATGCCATAACAGGCTGCTCAGTCTTCTCTCAGAGATCAGGCCTCAATTTCAGTTTCCTGAGACTTGAGTAAGCAGTCTCTGGGAGGGCCATGAACAAAAGACATAGTCCTTGCAGTAGCTCCCTTTCTGCACGTACTCTGACTGCTCAAAGTTCAGCCAGATGTTTACTGTCTGGGACCTCTCACCAACTTAGAGTTATGAGCATGAGTCAAGGACAGGGCCTAGACCACTGAGCTAGCCCCCACAGTCAGTACATGCTAGGCCAGCCAGCCTCCATGGCAGCTCAAGGACAACGCCTGGGACTTGTGCTGGACTGCCCCCAAAGTGATAATTGTAACCACCAACCAGTAAATTCAAAAGTTACATACCCTCACCCAATTAAAAGAGAACAGAGATAAAATAAACCAATCTGAGTTGCACCCCTGCAAAACCCCAACCCGTCCCCCTCAACCTCCCTGAAGGGCTTGCAGTTTTTGCCTTTAAAAAGCTAGCCACACAAAGAAAGAGCAACTCCTCCCTGCCTCACTGTATTGGGTGTAGGAAGGAGTTCCCTGTCTAGACTTGTATCTACAGAATAAACCTTGCTGTTGCATTCTGGACATCCAAGGTCTTCGGTGGTCTCTTTGGGGTCACAATCTGGGCATAACAGGATAACTTTCTGTGTTGTCTTTTTTTTTTTGTACTTTCTCTCTTTGTGTGTGTGTGTGTGTGTGTGTGTGTGTGTGTGTGTGTGTGTGTGTGTGTACATGACTATGCAGACACACATATATGGGGATACACATGTACATGTCATAGGTCAACCTTGGCTGTTGTTTCTCAGAAGCCACTCACTTTGTTTTTAGAGACAGTCTCTCAGGGGCCTGGTGCTCACTAAGTAGGCAAGCCTGGGTGGCTAGTGAGTCCCAGGGACTGAGCTCACAGGCATTTGCCACCTTGCCCATCAAACACCAGTGCTCAGGCTTGTACCATAAATGTTTTACTAACTGAGCGACCTCCTCAACCTGATTGCTGTGTACACTTCTTCTGGCTAACTTTAGAACTATAAAATTCCTATATTAAACATATATTTTATGGGGGAGAGCTCTACCATGAGTTAGATAGCCAAAAGTTATTCTGCCACATTTTACAACACTCTACTCAAAAATACAGAAAGCTGTAAGCTAAAAGCCACCATCCATTTCAAAAGTGGAGATGGATGAGAGATGAGTTTGCAGTTAGGAGTGCTTTCTGCTCTTGCAGAGGACCAATCACCCATGCCAGTCATCTCACAACTACCTGGAAGTCCAGCTCCAGAGGACCCAATGCCCTCCTCTGGCCCCCTGCACCTGCTCTCATGTGCACAGTGTACCCCCCATAGACAACATACACACATATTTTTTATTTTAAAACCTCAAATGTAGTGTTTATGCAACATGTAACTTTAAAGTCTAAAAGTCAAATGTAGTGACTGTTCATACATTTAAAAAGAAATGTCTAGAGGGGTATCCTGGGGGGAATCTGGAGAAGGGCTGAGTTCTCAGACCTGCTCAGGAGGCTACCTCTGCTCCTACAATTTCATCTGGCTTTATGATTACCTCATAATGTAGAAATTGACCATCCATCAATGTAGCCCAAGCAACAATCTTAGAATAATAAATCAAGACAGGATTCTGAGCAACAAAGCTCCAGGAGACTTCTGGGACATTAACATTGACTGATGGCTAAGACACTGCTCTCCTGGGCTAGAGGGGAACATGGGATGGATTATAGCAGGATGCAAAAGCCAGTATTACAGGAGGAGCAGAACTGATTAGACCATACAATAATGCAGAATAATTACCACAGAACAACAGCATCAGAGACCAAAGCAGAGAAAACAGGGCTGAGTAGGCACATGCACGTACACACACCCACACCGGGACTGTGTATAGAAGCCTGAGAACCTGTGGGCTCTCTTCTCCCTTCCATTATGTAGGTCCCTGGGATTAAACTCAATACATCTGGCTTAGGAGCAAAGGCTTCACTCACTGAGCCATCTTATTGGCCTGATGTTGATGCTATCTAACATAAGGGAATGGAGCACCCCAAATTCTGGTACCCATGTTGGGGGTGAAGGTGGAGGTCTGGGACCAGTGCTTGAAGATACTAAAGGATGATTTCTGTTGTGGACTATTATTTTACTAGGCAAAGATGTGTTACTTTTGTTTATGTTGCCTTTGTTTAATGATGTAAGGATGTGTGTTTAATTATGTAAAGATGTGTTGCTTTGTTTCACCTTGCTTTCCTAAGGCACCTGATTGGTCTAATAAAGAGCTGAGTGGCCAATAGCAAGGCAGGGAGAGGGATAGGCAGAGCTGCCAGGCAGAGAAGATAAATAGGAGAAATCTAGGCTCAAAAGAGAAGAGAAAGAAGAACAAGAGAATGATGAGAATGAGGGACACACCCAAGGCAAGAAGGCAGGCAGGTGCCAGACAGACAGACATGAGAAGCGGTGAGGGTAAGATACACAGAAGGGAGAGAGGTAAAAAGGCCCTTAGCAAAAGGTACATGAAGAGAAATAGATTAATTTAAGTTAAAAGAGCTAGGCAGAAAACAGTCTAAGCTAGGCCGAGCATTCATAACTAATAATAAGTCTCTGTGTCATGATTTGGGAGCTGGTTGGTGGCCTAAAAGAAAAAGCCAGGTACAGATTTCAGTTCACACAATAATAAATTCCTAAAGTTATCAACAAATGTATGTGAAATTATCATGTAAACCGGCACAAAAATCAAGGCATTTGGGTTCAAGATGTGCTTCCCTACCCATAATCCTGACTCAGTTAGGAAGCATCAGAACACCAGGTACACAGGAGCTTGGCCTTGTCTCTATTCTTGACCAAAGTTTCTGCCCCTACTTACCTTTGCCTAAGCAGAACTGCCAGATGCTATTGGGAGCCGCAGCAGAAGGAAAAGGAAAATGAGGCCGTGAGAGCAGGGAACTGCTATACACATGTGCAGGGAAGCACCTCCATCACTCTTGGCAGCCAGGTAGGCACTCCTCCATCTTTATCCCAGGGGAGCAGCTGAGCAATGGCCATGAGGAGCCAATATTTTCCCCCAGAATGTTTTCAATGGGTTATAAGGCATTAGAACAGATTCCAGTTTTTACAAGTGACTGGCCAGCCCTCTTGACTTTTCTCAATTCCTTTCTGTAAATATTTTATGTATGTGAATGGTTTTGCCTGTATACATGTACATGCACCAGATCTCCTGTAACTGTAGTCACAGATGTTTGTGGACTGTCATTTTGGTTTCTAGGAATCAAACCTGGGGTCCTCTTTAACAGAAGCAAGTACCCTTCACTGATGAGCTAGCCATCTCTCCAACGACAGAGCCAAGTATTTGATTTCCAAGACTCTCTTGCAGCTAGGGGTAGTTGTTTGACATAATACAGACAGTAGAAGCATGTTGAGCAGATATTCTGAGAAATGTTTTATTTCAGTGGTTAAAAAGCATATAAAAAGATAGCCTTGAGACAGATAATATTGTAATGGCAGATTCACCTTGTGATCACAGAGGCAAAAGAATTACAAACACACCAACTTGGATATGGCTGAGGCACCAAACCACACCAGTGGCAATAAAAAATACATGAGTCTCATCCTCTTTTTCCTCCCTGTTCAAGTTTGCAGCAAGTCAAAAAAGAAATATCAATTCTAAGAGGTAGGTTTTTCTTATCATTTTTAAGAAACAATGTATTATATTTTAAACCCTAAGTTCACCTGGTCCCTTTAGTGTTATTTGAATAGACTTGTTTGAAACATGTGCAGACCACCAGTTCTCTGTACTGAAATGGCTCAAAATGCAAACAATTTCATGAAGGTATTTTCAAAGGAAGTTGGGAGATGCTGTCTGTGTCCCCAAACAATACCACATCCCATGCTGTGTGTGCAGCCTGCAAGTTCACTGGTATTTTTACTTAAATGGGCCCTAAATTGAGGTTTATTTAGCTTAAATTGGTTATCTTTGGTTTCTACCCTTCTCCATCAGTCTAACTTCAGGCACCGGTGTATCCAACTTATTCACCTCTTAAATCGGTCTGATTTCCTCTATGTTAGCTGCACCCTCAGGTCATAACAACTTTTAAGTGTATGATGGGTTAAATGGGTACTTACAACTCCCTCTGCCCTCACTGCATTGGGTGTGTCTTTAGCACCTGCTGATGTGAAGGGTTTCCCACTAGAGAAGATAGGACATCATTTCCCAGCTTAGAAATTGTGCTGGACCCTGTGACCTGTCTTGCCCAGTAAAATTGAACCTATGTGACAGTGTGCAAGCTCCCAGAAGAGGCCCTGGTGAGCACAAGATGTTTTTTTGATCACCCTGTTATACATCTGCTATTCACAATGAGAAGTTCATGACCCAGGTACCCACTGGTCCAAAACCATGATACACACAAAATAGACTGGAACTCAATCCTAAGTTTTGATTATGATTCTGTTCCAGCATTTCTGTTATGAACTGCAAAGCAATGTAGATCATTCACAAATCACCACTATGTGCCCAAGCAACAAGGCACAACTCCTAAGAAGTCCCCTACCCAGGAAACAGCACTGAAAACCTGATTCTGCAATTATCATTTCATCACTCAGCAAAAGGGATTTCTAGAATGGGAATGCAACTCAGTGTTGGAGAGCTTGCCTAGCATGGTGAGCTCTAGGTATAATCCACAGAACCACATACACACAAATAATACAGTGAAGTGTGGTGTTCATGCACACATTAATTCAACCGACATGCACTGACCACATTCTGCACATCAGGCACTTTACTAGGCACAAGGAACAGAGCAAGGCAAGCTAATCTCTACTTCATGGAACTGACAGTTTAGTGTGTGTGTTTAGAAGTTCACTAACTATATGAACAAATACAATAAATGTAAAAACATGTCTATGATCTGCAGAAAAACCAAACAGCAAAAGTTCATGAGAGGATAAGGAAGTACTACCAGGTCTGGCCATGGACCCTCCCTTCCAGCCACAGGACAGAGCCATGAGGCCTTTCTAGGAGAAAAGCATTTAAGTAGAACAGTCAGTGCAAGACTTAAGGAAAATCAAGGTCTTTGGAGCCAGAGG
Source organism: Peromyscus maniculatus bairdii (assembly GCF_049852395.1). NCBI lineage: Eukaryota > Metazoa > Chordata > Mammalia > Rodentia > Cricetidae > Peromyscus > Peromyscus maniculatus. Next base: position 2,211,075 of record NC_134859.1, on the reverse strand, counting down.
CAAAGGAATAAAGGGGAAGTAGAGGGTAGGGAGGGTAGAGCTGAAGGGGGGGCAGTCGATATAAGCCTGCTGGAAACTAGTCAGAGCTTTTGGAGTTAAAAATGCTGGGTCCAAGACTTTAGAAATGCGTATGTGTTGCAGACCTGTTCTATGTCTGTATATTTCCCATCGCACATATTGTGAGCTGACATGACTGTTAGTAAAGCACTTCCCTTGCAACCTTTGAGGGCCTGAGACTGGATCCCTAAAAATCATGATGGGCTGGGAAGCAGAGAAAGGCTAGTGTGAAGATCATAGAGTTCCAGGCCAATAAGAGACCATCTCAGACAAAAAGTTGGAAAGCACCCAAGGAGTGACACTGGGTTGTCCTCTGACCTCTTCACATACTCCATGCACACACACACACTTGCACCCAAACATGCAGGTACATAAGACAAAAAAATAAATGAGTAAATAAATACAAGTTGCTTACTGAGTGTCAAGCAAAATCAGTGTTTGTAGAAACCAAGGCATTACATTGACAGCCATGTGGGAGGGATGTGTATTTCAGTCTCTGGCCTTCCCTTTCTTAGTTCAAGATGAAATAAATTCATGATTGCATGTGAAGCATGTGGAGACTGTGCAAACAGCCATTAAACACAATCACTCTCACAGGGACCGGTTGTTTATTCTACCTGGGAAGTAGAGAAATACAACTTTTAATTTCTAAAATGGTATCTCACACAATCATCGCAATTATCATCCTATTCAACTTCAGAGGTAATTTAAACCATGGGTCAATTCTCCAGCAAACAATCTATTTGTAATATGCAATTTGGGCTTGGATTGCAAAGATAAATATTATCCTCCAAACAAACTCAAGTTAAAAGTAATTCACAAATAATGGTGTGAAAAGAGCATAAATGGTGTGCAGACAATATAGTTTAAAAAAGAAAATCCACTGAAGAAATGAGAATCAATAATAGTTCCAAAAGCTGGTGAATTGAATGGCAAGGAGATTTAGTGGTTAGAGCTCTTGCTGCTCTGACAGAGCTTCCAGATTTGGTCCCCAGAACTCCTATCACGTGGCTCCATGAAGCTCTGATACTCCCTTCTGGTCACTAAGAACTCTGTATGCATGTGACACACAAACAAATACAAAGATTTAAATCTGAACAAATGATGGCAAGACATAAGATAAATAGCCAGAAATCATATATGTGGCCTAGATACGTAGCCATGTACTTGTATGTTTCCAGGATGCATGTGGTGGGAGGGGAGTCTAGGAACAATGTCACCAAAACATTTGAGCTTTATATGAAAGAACTACAGGTGCTTAAACACAAAAATAACTGTCTATATTGATATGCACCTCCCCAAAGCATCACCTTTATCTATGAATGCTGTGACATTCCAGATGCTAAGAGAAGTATTTCACAGACTTTGAACTCAAAATACATAACATGGATTATTTTTCTGTATCTTACAAATATGGTATAGAAGTACACACTTAATCCCAGCACTCAGAAGGCAGTGACCTATGAGTTCAAGGCCAGCTTGGTCTACATAGCAATTTCCAGGCCAACCAGGGTAGCACAGTGAGACCCTATACAAAATATGATATATGAGCTATATCACAAACATACACATAGAAGCTGAAGTGTAGAAGGAGTGATTTTCCCATGATGAAGAAGTCAGTGTGAGGTTGTCACATCCTAAGATCCAATTATGTCCATGCCCTGCTGACACCCTTTTCCTGGCCTCTGCTTACAAATGGAATCAACTTTTTGCAAAGCTTTGCCTGAGATTCACAGTCTCCCGTGGGTTTTATTTCAAGCACCTCATTCACTCCAAGTACAGATCTTCATCTGCCCAGACTATAGGAGGCCCATCCTTGACAGAATAGGACGTCTTATCAAACTAGTATATCAGGGTGCGTTCCCAAGCTGATTTTCATCTTTAGGGCAGATGAAACGCTCTTCAAAAAGAGAGGAAATGCTTTGTGCATGTTTTCAAATCTGTATTCTTTTCTTTTAAAAACTGTGTTATTTATTATTATTAGTGAGTAGGGCATGTACATGCCATGGTACACATGTGGAGGCCAGAGGGACAGCTTTATGGGGCTGAGTCTCTTCTTTTACCTTTCCGTGAGCACAGGATATCAAATTTAGACCATAAGACATTCACACCAAATACTTTTATCTGCTGAGCCATCTCACCTTTGTGTGTGTTTTCCTGAAATTGAGAAAGATAACATAGGATGGAAGAAAACAGATCATTCTTTCTCCCCTACAAATATGCATGCAGAAACTCCTAAATAAAATACCAGCAGTGCAGAATCTGCCAGTAGCTACACACTGTGACCACTGGTGAGTTTACCTCAATGACACCCAAAGCACACTGTTGATGCTGTGAACATAAAATGTCCCCTACAGGCTCCCATCCTGGGGGCTTGGTTGACAGCTGGTGGGATTTGGGGCAAATGACTGAACCTAAGACTCTAACTTAATGCGTTGATTCCTTCATGAATTCATAATACAACAGCAGTCCAGGGAGGTTGGGAGAAACACGACATGGAGCCAGAATGGGAGGAAGTAGGTCGTGGGTGTGAGTAGGAGGATGCTTCTTAACTCTCACCTCTCTGCTCCCTGTGCTCCTGAGACGAGCAGCTTGGCACCACCGCGTTCAGTAGCAGCAGTAGAACTACCCGGCTGTGGCCTGAAACCAGGAGCCAGAATCAGCCTGCCCTCCTTTAAATGCCTTCTTTCAACTACGTCAGCAACCAAAGCTTAAGACGCACACTCTGCTACAACAGCTCACAATAGGGTGGTTTAAAGAGGAAAATGTCACTGACACAGATAACAAAAAGACATTCTACACTGTTTTTATTTTTAAAACAAAAATTCTTTGTAAAAGTAAATAACTCCTTACCATGATACAATATTTCATATTGTGTACCAGAAAGGTACGGTGTTTAATTGGGAAACATCACAAATCAAGGCTGTCTGCTGTGACTCATCCTCTGAGATTCTTTCCATGCCTCCTACCACAGCCACCATTCTCCTGCTTTCTTGCTGCCCCAGGTCTCCATCAGCAAGCACCACCCTGACTTCTGCTTAAAATTTTCCAAACAAGACATTGGTCAGAAAGTCAAATGTCAAGGTCAAAAAACCTGGGTCAAGGCCACTGATGACTCAGTGACAGGTCCCTAAAGCACAGCGCTCAGGACACCCTGCAGTGATGGAGCTGTGAGAACTGGGGTTAAGGAAAGTCATGAGCTCTGCTCTCCTGCAGTGTTTGTACCCGGATGGCTCCCGGCTCCAGGTGGGTCCCTTAGCCCTGCAACATTGTTGAAAACTTTCACTTCAACAACCTTGAAAACTGTCCCTCCACTAAACTGCTGTTTCCAAGTCTGAGCATCACCAAAGCATCTGCTGTTCCCACTGTTATTTAATGTAGGCCAGCAAGAAGTGGTTGATGAAGTGAGACAAGAAAGAAGTTAACGAAGATTGTCTCGCTGTGTTAAAGGAAAATAGACCTGGATAAGCGAAATATGCAGAGCAGACCAGATCATTGCGGTGAGGACCGGGGTGACCACAGATGAGCAGTCACTCTTCTGCCGCTGTCCCAGGACACTTTGACAAAGCACCTAAGGAAGAAAGGCACAGTTCAAAGCCTTGCAGCAGCTGGTCATATTATATCCACAATCAGGAAGCAGTGGATGCATGGGACTGCTCAGCTCCCTTTTCCATTTATGGAGTCAAGACCCCTTCCATGGGAAGGCACCCATATGAGCTTGCCTTCCCACCTTCCCCAGAGGCCCATCTCCCTGGGGAGTCAAGAGGACAATTAACCTTAGTGCTAACCTTCACATGGAGGAAGGCGCAGGACAGATAATGAGCAGGGAGTCGGGAGTGAGCCAGGTGGGAAGAATCTTTTCAGAATCTTACCTCATTTGGCCTCAGCAGACTAGGATGACTGCCAAGGGCGAGACTAGACTTGGTTGAGCCGAGGGACAAGAGGGGAAGCCTCAGAAGCAGATGTGATTTGCATACCTGAAAATTCCAAGTTTTCAGAATAAATTAGAAAAAAAATACAAATAAGAGAATGAAAAACAGCTGTCTGGAAGTATAAATTTAATGTGCCCAAACTCAAAACTTCCTTCCCTGTCACTATCCCTGATAGTGATAGTCCTCACTATCACCCAGAACCAGTCAAATCTGGCCTGCTGTCTGTGATGTAAATAAAGTTTTATTGAAGCACAGCTATGTCCATTTGTTTAACAATGGGCTGTGACTGTTTTGCCTTGCAACAGCAGAGCTGGGTAATTACAACAGAAGCTGTACATCACTGTCACCCTGACTGTGGTGTGTGTGTGTGTGTGTGTGTGTGTGTGTGTGTGTGTGTGTGTTTATGTGTGGTGCATGTGGTGTGTGTGTGTTTGTGTGTTTGCTTTCTAGTTAGGAGTATTCTTCAGTGATATAGTGGTCCTGGTTACATATCCAGCACTGAAGAAAAACAGATGATGGATAGATGACTGATTTATTTGTTGATTGGTGGCTGATTTATTGACTGATTGGTGGCAGGTAAGCAGATAGATAGACAAATGATAGATGATCGATAGATAGATAATAGATGGATGGATAGATAGATAGATAGATAGATAGACAGATAGATGCATGGATGCATGAATGCATAGGTAGGTAATAGATTGATAAATGATAGAGAAAGAAAGATGACAGAGATGCTGTGGGATATCTTTCTGTACGCTGTGAATATGTGTGGCTCCCATTGGATAATAAATAAAGCTGTTTTGGCCTATGGCAAGAAAGCTTATGGCCAGGTGGGAAATCCAAGCAGAGATACAGAAAGAAGGGCAGAGTCGAGAGAGACACCAGCTGCCACCAAAGGAGCAACAAGATGCCAGCAGACCAATAATGCCACAGCCATGTGGCAACATATAGATTAATAGGAATGGGTTAATTTAAGATGAAAGAACTAGCTAGCAAGAAGCTGAAGCCACAGGCCATACAATTTGTCATTAATATAAGCCTCAATGTGATTATTTTATAAATGGCTGCTGTACCATGGGGCCTGGCAGGACTGAGAAACTTATGGTTACAAATGGTGTTCCAACATGGGGCAAGAATTTCCACCTAAAACCTAAGAAAGCTTTAAAAAAGAGTTCCAAAAATGGAGCCAAGAACAGCTTCCTAGTTGTGTCTCTCATTCAAGCCATGATACAGAGACGCCTCAGCATGTAGGCTTGACCTACAGCATGGCAGATTCCCACCACAGTACACAGAGGTGTCTCCAAGCCAAGCAGGACACTGCATGGCAGATTTAGCTTTTACTAGTTAAAAAAAAAAAAAGGTTTCTGGGCCACACACTGCTTGATGGAGGTATAGAACCACTGCTTCCCAGAGTTAGCGGTGAGCATGGCTCCCAGAGCTGGTGTGATGTACCTCCGCCATGTTGGGAAGCTGAGGGGGTGGAGTCAGCAGCCAGAGCTGACTTAACAGTTTAAATCTCTCCTGGTAGAAAGGATTATAAATTCACATTAAGACAGATTCAGGTGGAATAAAACTCTAAACAGTTTATAATGTGTTTAAAAATGTACATAGGCTTGAAAGAGAGAGAAAAAGGAGTATAGGAAATTATATAAATAAATAGACAGTTTAAAAAAATAAAGTCTTTAAAGAGACAATAAAACTAATATAAAAATTAAGCCACATAAAGATGAAAATTACACAAAGAATCTGAATACTGGATATTGTCTTTGGGATTTTTAACTGCAGAGAGACATTTGATTGTAAAGGCTGCTGAGTTAAACACACACATATATTATATATGTTAAACATATATATATTAAAGGTATCTTAACTTTAGAATTTGTGTCTAAGGAGACATTGCTTTAGAAAAGAGGTTCTCCTTTTGTTTCCACAGAAGATGAGAACCTGTGGATTGCTTCCAGGCTCATATGGTTTGATCAACCAAGATCTCCTAAAAGGTCCCTGACGACACCATGGCCCAGATGATCCAACATCCAAAACAGCTTCAAGGCAACTGGCTGAGACAATACAGCCTCACAGACTACTACAGCCAAAATTTAACTATAATTCTTAATTTTCTCAGGATCCCCATAAGATTGCCAGTGCCTCCAATCAGCAGGAGGTAGTATGGGAAGCTATGTCCAAATTTCCAAAATATTGTTTATAAATGTTTATTTTTATTTAAAGGAGGTTGATTACAAATGCAATCTCTTTCTAAAAAGAAAAGGGGATATAGATATAATAGGATGAAAGTACAGATTATTGATTTACTTTTAAAGAGCAACAAGTTGTTTGAAATGTTTTACATTGTTATGGATTTTAGTTTATTGATACAAATTTAAAGTTAATTTTGTTATACTGTATGCATATTTTTACTCTTGTTAAAGGTATTATGTTTACGCAACTCATTTCAAATTGTAATGTATAATTAAGAAATACAGATTAATAATTAGTCATCTATGATAATCCAAATTATAGTCATGTTAGTTAAGTTTTCTAGGTATACAAAGGTATATTTCAATTAGGCAGGTAATCTTCAAACACTTCAAAGACCTACAGAATGATGGCATTTAAAATGTTTTAAGAACTTAGACTTTTCTGGACAATGAGATACATCTGCTCCTGGCAGCACCAATTACTTCAAAGAGGATGATGGGCATTGAAGAAACTCATTATGGAGTTTGCTTTCTTTGTGGCAAAAGTTAGCCACTGGGTAAAAAATGTCCTTGCCTCAACTGTTTGACAGGATGCTGTATAAACTGAACATGCAGGACCCAAAGGAAGCTAACCACTGAACTTTGCAAGGTGAGATGGTCCTTCAGGTTCCTGCTTCACAGAAGAAACTGCCAAACATTCTACAGGACACAGAGAGAAACAACTGAAGAACTTTGCCAGAATGGGTGGAACAGTCCTTAAAGTTTCCTGGTTCACTGAAAACTATTCCAGAGACTCTAGGCCTGTAGGCTGAGGATGGATGCTCCGTTACAGAGGAACTTTGGGTGATTGTCCAGGCAGCCAGATGTCTCTCATTTCTAGAATTTTAGAAGTTGTTTACAATGCACTTCCTATTTATTTAGGTAATATTATATCCTTCTGGGGTCTTTGGTGAAGTTGAAGACTAGATAGTTATAATTTTCCTTAGTCATGATATAAGATAAATTAGATATAAAACTTTAGACTCACACAAATAGGATAGATGATAGAATATTTTCTTTAATTTTGCCAAATATAAATAAACTAAATATTGTAACTGTAATTTTTGCTTGATAACTGTTTTGTTATATATAATTTTACTATGTTAAAGTTAAAACTTTCCTTTTTGATTAGACAGAAAAGGGGAAGTGTTGTGGGATATCTTTCTGTATGCTGTGAATATGTGCAACTCCCATTGGATAATAAATAATGCTGTTTTGGCAAGAAAGCTTATAGCCAGGTGGGAAATCCAAGCAGAGATACAGAGAGAAGGGCAGAGTCGAGAGAGACACCAGCCACTGCCAAAGGAGCAACAAGATGTCAGTAGACCAATAATGCCACAGCCATGTGACAACATATAGATTAATAGGAATGGGTTAATTTAAGATGAAAGAGCTAGATAGCAAGAAGCCGAAGCCATAGTCCACACAGTTTGTAATTAATATAAGCCTCAATGTGATTGTTTTATAAATGACTGTGGGACAGCTGGGCCATGCGAGACCGAGAAACGGTTACACAGAGACATAACCTTCTGAACCTTTATAGAAAGTGTTAAAAAGCACTACTGTTTATAAACAATGCTTAGTAGATCAAATAAAATCACCTCTAAATTAGTATAATACGACAGTAAGAACTTCACATAAGGTTACTAGGTAAAAATCAGAGAAAATATGTACAAAATCTGTATTTGAAGATCAGTAGTAGAGAGTGTAAGCTGTCTGAAAGTGCACAGGTATCCTGGGAAGGGCTTTGGACCTGAAGTGTTGTAAATCAAGGGATGAGCTTGGAATCTTAAGAAGTCAAGAGACCCCAGCTGATCCAGTGACATAAATACAAGGCCTGAATCAGGTTTCCAGGCAGAGCATGTGCCATGTGCACTGGGAACAATGACAACCAATGGCAGGGTTGTCACAGATTTACAGGCAGACAGAGACAGCAAAGTCATGCCAAGCAGATATCAAGACTGGGAAGATGGATGTGATTGGAAGAAGACAAGAGGATACATGGTTTCTGGTACCCAAGGAAATGTGCTGAGCATCTGGCAGCCTGACTCAGAAGTGAGAGGTGGAGCAGGATGCTCTGTGGCCAGAATTAGAGTGGACATCAAAATGTCCAGTATGCAGAGAGATGATAGGCAGGCAGGTAGGTAGGTAGGAAGGTAGATAGATAGATAGATAGATAGATAGATAGATAGATAGATAGATAGATAATAGACAGACAGGTAGCATGAAAGTAGAACTGGGATATTTAGGGAAGGGAGGGAGATTTGTAGGAGGCAAGAGGAGGAAGAGGTACTAGAGGATGAGTGATTAAAGTCCATATATACTTAAAGGAAAATGTTTTATAACCATCATAACAGTGAACATACACTGTGGTAGTTTGAATGCTATTGGCCCTCATAATCTCATAGGGAATGGCACGTAGGTGTGGCTTTGTTGGAGTGGGTATGGCCTTGGAGGAAATGTGTCACTGTGGGGGCCGGCTTTGAGGTTTTCTATGCTAGCAACACTGCCCAGTGTGTCAGTCGACTTCCTGTTGCCTGCAAGATGTAGGAGACTCAGCTCCAGCAGCATGTCTGCCTGCAAGTCACCATGTTCCCTGTCGTGATGATAACAGACTAAACTTCTGAAATTATAGGTGAGCCCCCTCAATTAGATGTTTTCTTTTATGAGACTTGCTGTGGTCATGGTGTCTCTTCACTACAATAAAACCCTAACTGCGCAGAAGTTGGTGCCATTGACTGGGGTATTGTTGTGATAGGCCTGACCATGCTTTTGTTTGGAATAGTGTAGACTTTGGTACTTTGGGTTTGAAATGCTTTAAGCACTGTTTAATGGGCCACACTAGTAGGAGCATGGAAGACAGAGGTTTCAGAGAAGAATTTTAATATATTGCCTAGAGATCATTCTTTCGATATTTTGGTGAAGAAAGTGTCTGCCTTTTGCCCTTGACTAAAGAGTCTGCCTGACATTAACAACTTAGATGCAAGAATGTAGAACATTGGGTCTGGAATGTAGACCACTGGTAGCGAACTTCTGCCCTCCGGGGGTTCCTCCATTTGTGTTGTAAGCCTGTATTTAAGGTTTCTTCCCTCTTTCAATAAACGGCATTCGACATTCAAAAAGAAAAAAAAAAAGAAAAAAAAAGAGTCTGCCTGAGGCTAAAGTGAAGAGTTTTGGATTAATTCCATTGGCAGAGAAAATCTCAAAACAGCCTAGTATAGACTCTGTTGTATGAATATTAGTGTCAAGTCTGATCAAGATTTATAATGAAAAGGAGCAAGCTGAGCAGAGTATATTACAAAAAGTAAATTTTGAGGAGAAAAATTATCAGGAAGTGGAATGGAGCTAAATTTTGTGTTCAGAGAGATAAATGGATTAAGAAATGGAATAAAGGGAGTGGTAACCTCAGGGCAAGATCCCACCCCGCTAAGTTTTCAACTTGTGGAAAGAAACTAAAGAAAAACTTTGAGCTGGGTGTGGTGGTGTATATCTTCAATCCCTGGCACTAGGAAGGCAGAGGCTGGCAGATTTCTAAGTCTGAGGACAGCCTGGTCTACAGAGCAAGTTTCAGAACAGCCAAACTTAGGCAGTGAAGGACAGAACGTTAGTAAAGATGTAATTGAACGAGAGGACCATGTTCCAGTCCCAGTAAGAAGTAGAACTTGGTAATTTCAGCCTTGTGATTCTGGGTTTAGAGTTAAGGAGAGAAGAAAGGAGTTATGGAATAAAGCCAATGAGACCAGGCACGTATTAGGATGTCCCTGAATGGAGGTCCAGAGAGGTCATTGTGTGAACTGTGAAGTTGAAGCCTGGATTGCCTTGGAGAACCCAAGATATTAGAGATGCCAGAGCCATGGGATACCTGCCAAGGAAAGCTGCTAACAGCAAGTGGAACCAGCCCAAGAGAAAGAAGTGTGTTACAGTCAACAACGCTGAAAGGAGTTGGAGATCTGCAGAGCACGTTGACATCAGACATGGAGATGCAGAGTTTGGAGTTTGCCCAGCTGGTTTTTGGTCTTACTTTGATCCAATATTTCCTCACTATGCTCCCTTCCCTATGTTTTGGAATGGTAATGTGCCCCGGCCAGCAGAGTCTTCAACAGGACCTAAAGGGAGGGCCGGCGAATGAGGGGGACAAGAGACACAAAGAATAAGAGCAAGACAAGATGTCTGATCAAGCTCCAACATTTTATTTTCCTCTTTAGGCATATATAGACGGGGGCAAAGGGGGGTGCAAGCAGGGAGAGGACTTTAATCATGGGTTGTTCACCTAGCAGGGAATGTTGCTCTGAGTTTATCTATCTACTCTTGCCCAACTGCAGCTCGGTCACCTGATTTCTGAGAAGAGGTTCTGATATTTGTGAGAAGACGTTCTGGTGCTATGGAGACTTAAGCAAGGCCTAGATCTAAAAAAAGAGGAGAGAAGCCCAAATATGGCAGCATGTGTGTCAAGGGTCACTTAGGCTTATGGCTCCTGTCAGTAATGTATGTACTGTACCATTATGTGTTGGAAGTATTTGATCTGTGTTTTGATTTTGATTTTGTAGGTGATTACAGTTAAGAGATGCATGAATCTCAGAAGAGGCTTTGAACTTTAAAACATTGTTGAGACTATGATAGACTATGGGGACTTTTGAAGTTGGACTAAATGTATTCTGCATTATGATATTGTTACACGCTTCTGGGTATCAGGGAATGAAACGTGGTAGTCTGAATGTAATTGGCCCCCATAATCTCATAAAGAGTGGCACTATTAGGAAGTGTGGCTTTGTTGGAGTAGGTATGGCCTTGTTGGAGGAAGTGTGTCACTGTGGGGGCGGGCTTTGAGGTTTCCTATGCTTGGAATACCACCCAGTTTCTCAGTCAACTTCCTGTTGCCTCTGAGTCAAGATACAGGGCTCTCAGCTCCAGCACCACGTCTGCCTGCACGCTGCCATACTCCCAGCTGCCTCTGCCATGATAGTGATGAACCGAACCTCTGAAACTGTAAGCAAGCCATCCCAATGAAATGTTTTCCTTTTTACAAGTTGCTGTGGTCATGGTGTCTCTTCACAGCAATAAAAAGCCTAAGACATACATCATTCTATCTAAAGAGCCAATAAATTACCCTTTCTCTTAGACACTGAGCTCCAATTCCTATTGCTTAGAAATGAAGCTCTTACCAGTAAAGCAGGTATGAGAACACAGGGGACAAGAACCTCCCAATCACTGCCAGTTATTCATTTAACAGACATGTATGAGATACAAGAACAGAACAAAAAGCCTTGTACGCAAATAGGATCATTCTAGAAAAACACCACTCAGGTCTTCTGTGATGTGTTTTTATAACAAAAACAATGGACTGGGCCATATAGCTTAAGTAAAAACAAAAGCGATTTTTGTTGTTGTTTGGTTTGGTTTGGTTTTTGAGAGTGTCTCTCTATGTAGTCCTGGCTGTCCTGAAACTTGCTCTGTAGACCAGCCTGGCCTTGAACTCACAGAGATCCACCTGCCTCTGCCTCCCAAGTGGTAGGATTAAAGGTGTGCGCCACCACACCAAGCAATAAATGATTTAATTGAAGCTGAATCCAGCCTATCACTAGTGGTCATCTGAGTAAATCCATAAGCTCAGCAAACTTAGGAAATCCTAGCTTGATTGTCCCACACCACCCTGCCAGATATCTAGTCCAAGCCCTCTTCCTATGGTCTGAAGGTCTCTGACATGTCCCTGCCACCCCCCAGGACAGTGGCAAGAACCTTATTCTGCATCTACAGTGCACCAAGGAGGAGGCCACAGCAGCAGCCCTGATCACTGGCACACACCCCTGGAGTCATTTGTCTCCACCTATCCTTTCCAGATGCTGCTTCCTGGGCCTCTCTTCAGTTAGAGAAGGCACAGCACTCACAGTCTAGTAGACATTTTCCATGTGCTTGCTGGGGTTGGCCTCCTAAATGGAACTGCTTGGGCTGGGAGAAGCACCCTTTACCCTCCTGCATTAGAGAATGCAAATGTAAGGACTGGAGCTCTGGCAGCCATCTTGGACTGTGATCTTGAGAATGGAAGCCATGGAGTGAGCATGGAAATTCGAAGAGATGAAGTCCCAAACAATTTTGTGTTACTGACACACCAGCTCTGACTGCCTACCCCTGTTGTGTGCCTCTCTCTCTGTCTGTCTCTCTGTCTGTCTCTCTGTCTCTGTCTCTCTCTCTGTCTCTCTCTGTCTCTGTCTCTGTCTCTCTCTCTCTGTCTCTCTCTCTCTCTCTCTCGTGTGTGTGTGTGTGTGTGTGTGTGTGTGTGTGTGTGTGTGTGTGTATGTCCCTCTGAGTGTGTTTGTGTGTCGGTGTGTACCACTCCAGGGACTGCTGAGCCACCATATGAGGAGAAAATTGATTCTGTTACTTGCAAAAAAAATACAATTTTAATTTCAAAATTTGCCAGTGTCTCTTCTGCCTCAGTGTTAGACCAGAGACTCGGGTGTCCCTACAAGAGCCCTCTCTGAGTCCTCATTGCTAGAGCCCCAGTCTCTTTTCTGAATTTATTATTATTTAAATTTTCTCATACACTATGTTATGATCATGTTCTTTCGTCTCCCTCACTGTCTTAATGAATTAAAGGTTTTACAGGAGCAGTGAAGAGAAACTATAGATCTTGCCTAAGGAAAAGGAAAAGGAGGAAGAAGAGGAAGGGGAAGGGGAGGGGAAGGAGAATCAAACCCTTGAGCAGCAAGGCATGGGGGCACACACCTGAGATTCCAGCCCTTGGGAGGCTGAGGCAGGAAGATCGGGAGTTTGAAGCCAGCCTGAGTGGTGAACTCCCATCTCAAAAATAGCAAGAGCTGGGGAGGTGGCTCAGCAATAGAGCACTTGGCTAGCACACAGGAGGCCCTGGTTCAAGCCCCATTGAAAACATGGGTGTTTCTTTCTCTCCCTTTCTCCCCATCAGCAATCTCTACGAGATAATCCTCCTATTTCCTTCTCATAGTACACAGAAGCAATCCTGAAAGCCGTGAAATCAGCCAGAGTGGGAGTGATACCCAAAGCCTTGTGAAGAATAGTAGTCAAGCTGCCCTTTGAAGGAAGGAAAATAATAAACGAGAGTGAGCACAAGCTCACTAAAACGGATTATCCTCCTGAAATGGAATGATTAAATATGCTAACACACTCGGGATTCTGTTCTCTGGCCCCGGGCCTTTGTGTGTAATGATTTGTTCTTTGTTTGAGAAAATGTGTGATTGTTTGGCAGTGTTTTAAATGATTAAGAAGGGGAGATACAGGCCTACAGAGGAAAGCGGGTAGTGTCATATTTTATCGAGAATCAGCCCTGACTTAGAAGTCAGACCAAGCTTCTAATCAAAACATGAAATAGGAAGTGAGCTTGGAAATAATATTAATCATTAATAGAGAGTACTTAAGGTTATGAATTCTTCAAGGGCGTTAGAGGAGCTTCAGGAAATTTTAAGGTCACAGTGAAAGACTGCATATCTTATTTACTTATGTGAGAGGGAGAGACGGTGTGTCTGTGGGCACACAAGTGCCACTGTGCACAGTGTGGGGGCGCAGAGGACAACTTTCGGAAATCAATGCTCTCCTTCCACCCCGTGTGTCCTGGGGATTGAACTCTGGTCATCAGGCTTGGCAGCAAGCATTTTTACCTGCCAAGCCATTTTGCCAGCCCTGTGAAGTCATTTTAAATAAATATTTAAAATGTTTCCAGGGTCAAGATGTTGTAAAGGAATAAACATAAGTTTAATGGATTCCTCTGTGAACAGCTTCAGAAAACAAGGCACATCACAGGTCACTTACTTTGCATAGGACAGTGACCTTTCACCTGTGGCTTCAGTCAAGGCCAGGTCACTAGAGACTGTAGCATTGAGGCTCACGTTTACTTTGCCGTTTAGTGTTTAAGTATGGCTAGAGGCTGTCTTCTCTAGTGAGGTGCCATGGCCCATGTCCCCAGTGTGGCTTAATTCTCAAACCAATAGGCCAAGTCTGGATTTGGCTGATAGTACATCTCAACAGTTTTTAAAAGCTGAACCAAGTTTGAATCTGTGCTGGCTGGTTTTTTCAACTCGGCACAAGCTAGAGTCATCAGAGAGGAGGGAGCCTCAGTTGAGAAGATGCCTCCCTAACTTTGGGCTGTAGACAAGCCTGTGGAGCATCTTCTTAATTAGTGATTGATGGGGGGGGGGGGTCCAGCCCATAAGTGAGAGTGTCCCAGAAACACAAATTTAGGTTATACCAAATTCTGTGTTGCAATAAGGTAGTGATTTTAAAAAGTTTTATAGAAACAGAACAAAGGAAATCATAAACCAACACACTTCTCAGATACATTGGTAGAAGCATTAGGTAGGTAGGTCAAAGAAAAGTGGGAAAATCTCAGTGTGGCTGTCGGAGCTCTGACGCTATCTGATGGTACCCTCATGCTTTCGGTTGGTGAGAGCTATGTGAACAATCCAAGGGATTTACTTATTGTTATTGGCCACAAAATGTTAATTCACACACAGAGAAGGGCAATAATGGCTGTTGAGAGGGCTAAAGATGGTCTGAGATAATTAGGCTTTGGAGTTGAAACATCCTAGATGCTCCACATCACTGGGGTTCTGATCTGTCTGTTCATCAGCCTTTAGGAGGCTCCAAGGACTGTCCTCTTCAGAAGCTTCATCATGGAGACCCCTTTACAATTAAACTTGCACATCTTATATACTCTAATATTCTCCCCAAGTTCATGCACAGCTGGGGGTACAAGCGGGGGTGACCCTCCCCTCCATCCTTCTATTGGGAAGTGACAACAGCTCCATCACCATGGGCATATTCCTACATGTTGCCATACTGTTCATTCCAAATAGCTGCCATGGATACCGGCTAAGGTAATCTGCTCCCAGATGTGGATGTGATGCTCACTTTGTGCACAGTGGGGAAGCCCTACTCAACATATAGAGTCCACTCAGATGGGATAGGAAGGGGTGCAGGCCAGCCTGAAAATGTTATCCCCTCTCCAAAGCACAAGACATAAACACCCTTCCATCACACTTGATTGTGCCTAGCTCAGCAATGCTCAAGGCAGTGGGAAGAAGGAAGGAAAAGTCATTCCACGTTCAAGTTCAAATCTACACTTGAAAAGTTAAATGATCTGGGTAGATGGTACAAATGGATCTTTTTCATCTAAAAATAACTCTATTCTTGGTGTTGGCTTCACACTGCGGCTCTCACGGGGTGGTAAACACATCAGTAGCATTACCTGAGGAAACTTGTTGGGGATACAAATCCCAGGCCTCACTCCAGATGTTTTGGGTATGCATCCCAGCAACATGGGTCCCAACCCCTCCTGGAGGTCTCGTGCCCCTCGAGTCCAAGAAATGGACTTGAACTTGCCTGGTTAGTAGCAGCCCTGCCTCCATAGACTGTGCATGTTATCAGCTCTCTTGCTGTGGAAACAGGATACTTGACATAAAATCTTAAGAGGAGGAAAGGTTTATTCAGCTCACAGCTCCAGAGGGCTCTATCCATCATGGTGGGGAGGGTGTGGCAGACCAGAGAAGCTCATATCATGGTATGCAGGGAGCAGAAAGAACAGGCCACTCTATAGTAGATTGGTAACAATAAAGCCAGAGCAAGAGGTAGTTCCCAAGGACACATGCCAGGGACCTTACTCTTTTACCATTCCAACTCTTTAACAGTCTATTCACACCCGAGTCCATCAGTACATTAATCGTGGATGACGTCAAAGTCCTCCAGATCTCTCACAGACACACCCAGGGTCATGTCCCAGATGATTCACAATCCAATCTAGTTGACACCCAACACTAACCATCAGACTACATGCATGTGAAAAATTCACTATACCTCCATAAGGCTGACTATCTAGATTGTCTAAAATACAAATGGGGAGTCCTCTGCAAGGCTGGAAAGAACATGAAAATAAAAGAAACATTGAGAGAATGTCACGGGCCTGAGGAGAC
Organism: Peromyscus maniculatus bairdii; assembly: GCF_049852395.1. Classification (NCBI taxonomy): domain Eukaryota; kingdom Metazoa; phylum Chordata; class Mammalia; order Rodentia; family Cricetidae; genus Peromyscus; species Peromyscus maniculatus. The sequence continues at coordinate 2,194,911 of NC_134859.1, read as the reverse complement.
TAAGGGTTGGTGACAACTCCATTCAGTGTGTCATCATGCATGTGAACAGGAGTAAAAACCATATTCACAGAAACGCTGGGTAAATCTAAATACAATAAGGAATTTGGTTAACCACAGCTTAACAATGTCAATTGCTTCATTTGCACAGATGCACCCTGGGAATGGAAGATCTTGCTGATAGGGAAAGTGGTGGGGCTTTCTGTGTGACATCTACCAACCTAAAACTACTGTAAGATGAGAGACTTGTTTAATATAGCTGTTGAGGGCTGGGTCCATTGGTAAAGCAAGTGTGAGCCTGAGTTCAAGCCCCCCAAATCCATGTAAAAAACAAACAAACAGGACCCCGACTTCCCTTCTGGACCAGAGAGAGTTGGACAAGAGAGCTCCCTTTTGGACAAGAAAGAGAGACTTCCTGAATCTGTCAGCTCTTTCTGAAACAAGTACACTGATAAGACCAAGAAAGAACCACAAGGAGATGGGCAGACGTCAAGGCAGAAGTACATACAACAAAATGAAGAGCAATACAGCATCACCAGAACCTAGCCCCCCTCCAACATCTAGACCTGAACACCAAAAATTGGAAGAAGCAGAAGAAAGTAGCCTTATGAGTAACTTCATGAAGAAGGTAGAGGCTTGTGTAGAGGAAAAGACAAAAAAATTGGAAGAACGCTGTAAACAACTAGAGGAAAGGGCAAACAAATTAGAAGAAAACAATAAAGCCCTCCAAAAAAACAATAAACTCCTGGAAGAAAACAATAAAGTCCTGCAAGAAAACAATAAAGCACTGAAAGAAAATCATGAAAAAGTAATGAAACAAACAAAGGAAACAGTCCAAGAACTGAAAAGGGAAATTGAAAAAATAAAGAAGACACAAACAGAGGGAATGCTGGAAATAGAAAACCTGAGTAAAAGATCGGGAACTTCAGATGCAAGTATAACCAACAGAATGCAAGAGATGGAAGAGAGGATTTCTGGCATTGAAGACACAGTAGAAGAAATAGTTTCATCAGTCGAAGGAAACACTAAAGCCAACAAAGTCATGAACCAAAATGTCCAAGAAATTTGGGACACCATGAAAAGACCAAACCTACGAATTATAGGGATAGAAGAAGGTGAAGAATACCAACTCAAAGGCACAGAAAATATATTCAACAAAATTATAGAAGAAAACTTTCCCAACTTAAAGAAGGAAATGCCTATGAAGATACAAGAAGCCTATAGAACACCAAACAGACTAGACCCCCAAAAAAGTCCCCTCGACACATAATAATTAAACAACTAAATGTACAGAATAAAGAAAGAATATTAAGAGTAGCCAAGGAAAAAGGCCAAGTGACCTATAAAGGTAAACCCATCAGAATAACACCCGACTTCTCAATGGAGACTTTGAAAGCCAGAAGGACCTGGACAGATGTAATGCAGACACTAAGAGACCATGGATGTCAGCCCAGACTAATATACCCAGCAAAACTTTCAATCATCATAGACGGAAGGAACAAGACATTCGAAGACAAAGCCAGATTTAAACAATACCTATCCACAAACCCAGCCCTACAGAAAGCACTAGAAGGAAAATTCCAACCGAGGGAAGTCAGATACACACTCGAAAACACAGGCAATAGATAAAGCCACAACAGTAAACCCCAAAGAAGAGAAGTACACACACACTACCACCAAAAATAACAGGGATGAAGAATCACTGGTCATTAATATCCCTTAATATCAACGGACTTAATTCACCTATAAAAAGACATAGACTTACAGAATGGATACGAAAGCAGGACCCATCTTTCTGCTGCATACAAGAAACACATCTCAAATTCAAAGACAGACACTACCTAAGAATAAAAGGCTGGGAAAAGACTTTTCAATCAAATGGTCTTAAGAAACAAGCAGGGGTAGCCATCCTGATATCCAACAAAATAGACTTCAAACTAAAATCAATCAAAAGAGATCAAGAAGGACATTACATCCCCATCACAGGAAAGATCGACCAAGATGAAGTTTCAATTCTGAACATATATGCCCCAAACACAAGGGCACCCACATATGTAAAAGAAACATTACTAAAGCTTAAACCACATATAAAACCCCACACATTAATAGTGGGAGATCTCAACACCCCACTTTCACCACTGGACAGATCTCCCAAATCGAAACTTAACAGAGAAATAAAGGACTTAACTGATGTCATGACCCAATTGGACCTAATAGATATCTACAGAACATTCCATCCTAACAAGAAAGAATATACCTTCTTCTCAGCACCCCATGGAACTTTCTCTAAAATCGACCACATACTTGGCCACAAAGCAAATCTCAACAGATACAAAACAATCAGAATAACCTCCTGTGTTCTATCAGACCACCATGGTTTAAAGCTAGATTTCAACAACAACAAAAACTACAGAAAACCTACAATCTCATGGAAACTGAATAATGCTCAACTGAATCACCAATGGGTTAAAGAAGAAATAAAGAAAGAAATTAAAGACTTCCTAGAGATCAATGAAAATGAAGACACCACATACCCAAACTTATGGGACACTATGAAAGCAGTGTTAAGAGGGAAATTCATAGCACTAAATGCCCACATAAAGAAGTTGGAGAAATTCCACACTAGTGAATTAACAGCACATCTGAAAGCTCTAGAACAAGAAGAAGCAAAGTCTCCCAGGAAGAATAGACGCCAGGAAATTATCAAAGTGAGAGGTGAAATTAATAAATTAGAAACTAAGAGAATAATACAAAAAATTAATGCAACAAAGAGTTGGTTCTTTGAGAAAATCAACAAGATAGACAAGCCCTTATCCAAACTAACCAAAAGACAGAGAGAGAGAATCCAAATCAACAAAATCAGAAATGAAAAGGGGGACATAACAACAGACATTGAGGAAATCCAGAGAATTATAAGGTCATATTTCAAAAACTTCTACTCCACAAAACTGGAAAACCTAAAAGAAATGGACATTTTTCTGGATAGATACCACATACCTAAGTTAAATCAAGACCAGATAAACTATTTAAATAGTCCAATAACCCCTAAGGAAATAGAAACAGTCATTAAAGTTCTCCCAACCAAAAAAAGCCCAGGACCAGATGGTTTCAGCGCAGAATTCTACCAGATCTTCGAAGAAGAGTTAATATCAATACTCTCTAAATTGTTCCACATAATAGAAACAGAAGGAACATTACCAAACTCCTTCTATGAGGCTACAATTACCCTGATTCCTAAACCAAACAAGGATGCAACAAAGAAAGAGAACTACAGACCGATCTCCCTCATGAACATTGATGCAAAAATACTCAATAAAATACTGGCAAACAGACTCCAAGAACACATCAAAACAATTATCCACCATGATCAAGTAGGCTTCATCCCAGGGATGCAAGGGTGGTTCAACATACGAAAGTCCATCAATGTAATACACCATATAAACAAACTCAAAGAAAAAAACCACATGATCATCTCACTAGATGCAGAAAAGGCATTTGACAAAATCCAACACCCCTTCATGATAAAAGTCTTGGAGCGATCAGGAATACAAGGAACATACCTAAACATAATAAAGGCAATATATAGCAAACCAACAGCCAACATCAAATTAAATGGAAAGAAACTCAAAGCAATTCCACTAAAATCAGGAACGAGACAAGGCTGTCCACTCTCCCCACACTTATTCAATATAGTACTTGAAGTTCTAGCCAGAGCAATAAGACAACATAAGGAGATTAAGGGGATTCAAATTGGAAAGGAAGAAGTCAAGCTTTCCCTATTTGCAGATGACATGATAGTATACTTGAGTGACCCCAAAGATTCCACCCAGGAATTGATAAAGCTTATAAACACCTTCAGCAACATAGCAGGATACAAGATCAACTCAAAAAAATCAGTAGCCCTCCTATATACAATGGACAAAGAAGCTGAGAAGGCAATTAGAGATACATCACCCTTTACAATAGCCAAAAATGACATAAAATACCTTGGGGTAACACTAACCAAGCAAGTGAAGGACCTATATGACAAGAACTTTAAGTCCCTGAAAAAAGAAATTGAAGAAGATGTCAGAAAATGGAAAGATCTCCCATGCTCATGGATAGGCAGGGTTAACATAGTAAAAATGGCAATCTTACCAAAAGCAATTTACAGATTCAATGCAATCCCCATCAAAATACCAACACAATTCTTCACAGACCTGGAAAGAATAATACTCAACTTCATATAGAAAAACAAAAAACCCAGGATAGCTAAAAGAAACCTGTACAATAAAACAACTTCTGGAGGCATCACAATCCCTGACTTCAAGCTCTACTATAGAGCTACAGTAATAAAAACAGCTTGGTATTGGCATAAAAACCAACATGTGGACCAATGGAATCGAATTGAAGACCCTGACATTAACCCACACACCTATGGACATATAATTTTTGACAAAGAAGCCAAAAGTGTACAATGGAAAAAAGAAAGCATCTTCAACAAATGGTGCTGGCATAACTGGATATCAACGTGTAGAAGGCTGCAAATAGATCCATATCTGTCACCGTGCACAAAACTTAAGTCCAAGTGGATCAAAGACCTCAACATAAATCCAGCTACTCTGAACCTGCTAGAAGAGAAAGTAGGAAATAGTCTTGAACATATTGGCATAGGAGATCACTTCCTAAATATAACACCAGTAGCTCAGACACTGAGACAAACAATCAATCAATGGGACCTCTTGAAACTGAGAAGCTTTTGTAGAGCAAAGGATACGGTCAACAAGGCAAAGCGACAGCCTACAGAATGGGAAAAGATCTTCACCAACCCCACATGTGACAGAGGACTGATATCCAGAATATATAAGGAACTCAAGAAATTAGACATCAAAACGACCAACAGTCCAATTGAGAAATGGGCTTTAGAATTAAACAGAGAATTCTCAACAGAGGAAACCCAAATGGCTGAAAGACATTTAAGGAATTGCTCAACATCCCTAATCATCAGGGAAATGCAAATCAAAACAACTCTGAGATACCACCTTACGCCTGTCAGAGTGGCCAAGATCAAAAACACTGAAGACACTTTATGCTGGAGAGGATGTGGAACTCGGGGAACTCTCCTCCACTGCTGGTGGGAATGCAAGCTTGTACAACCACTTTGGAAATCAATATGGCGCTTTCTTAGAAAATTGGGAATCAATCTCCCCCAAGATCCAGCTATACCACTCCTGGGCATATACCCAAGAAATGCTCAGCCATACCACAAGAGCACTTGCTCAGCTATGTTCATATCAGCATTGTTTGTAATAGCCAAAACCTGGAAACAACCTAGATGCCCTTCAACTGAAGAATGGATAAATAAATTGTGACACATGTACACAATGGAATACTACTCAGCAGAGAAAAACAATGACATCATACGGTTTGCAGGCAAATGGATGGATCTAGAAAAAATCATCCTGAGTGAGGTAACCCAGACTCAGAAAGACAAATATGGTATGTACTCACTCATAGGAAGATGCTAGATGTGGAACAAGGATGACTGGACTGCTACTCACATCACCAGTGAGGCTACCTGGAAAACGGGACCCCAAAAAAAGACACGGAGAAATGGACGAGATCTACATGAACAGCCTGGTCATGAGTGGGAACAATGAAGGGCGACGGTTGAGGGAAAGAGAGTGGGAGATCCTAGCTGGATCAAGAAAAGAGAGGGAGAACAAGGAATAGGAGACCATAGTAAATGAAGACCACATGAGAAGGTGAGAAGGGGAGGAAGCAGAGAGCTAGGGAGGCCCACGGAGATCCACAAAGATACCCCTGCAAAAGACTGCTGGCAATGGTCGCGAGACAGCAGGAACTGACCTACTCTGGTGATGGGATGGCCAGACACCCTGATAGTTGTGCCATAAACCCCATCCAAGGACTGAGGAATCTGAATGCAGACATCCACGGCTGGGCCCCTGGTGGAGCACTGGGAGTCTAATTAGTGAGAAAGAAGAGGGTTTATATGAGCGAGAATTGTTGAAGCCAAGGTTGGATAAAGCACAGGGACAAATAACCAAATGAATGGAAGCACAGGATCTATGAACCAAAGGCTGAGGAGCCCCCAACTGGATCAGGCCCCCTGAATGCGTGAGACAGTCATTTGGCTTGATCTGTTTGGGAGGCAACTGTGCATTGGTGCCGGGTCCTGGGCTCATTGCAAGAGTTGGCTGTTTGAATCCTGGGACTTATGCAGGGACACTTGGCTCGGTCTGGGAAGGGGGGAATGGACCTGCCTGGACTGAGTCTACCAGGTCGACCCCGGTCCTCGGTGGAGACCTTGATCTGGAGGAGGTGGGAATGGGGGGTGGGCTGGGGGCGGCGAGAGGGGGAGAACAGGGAATCTGTGGCTATTATGTTGAACTGAATGGTGTTGTAAAATAATAATAATAATAAAAAAAAAGATAAGTAATGAAAAAAAAAAAAACAGGCACAGTGGTCCAGGCTTGTAGTCTCAGCACTATGTAGGCAGAGACTGTCCAAAATCTGGACTGTAGACTGTCAGGAATTCATCTAGACTGTAGATGAATTAGCAAGTTTCAGATTCCCTGAGAAACCATGTTTCAAAAACTGAAGTGGAGAGAGACTGGGGAAGACATCCAACACATCCACATGTGTGCATCCACACACAAACATGTACACACACATACACAGAATAGGGGTGTGCCCCTAGTACAGTACGAAGGCGTTAACATCTAATAGACAACAAAGAGCAGCTGTGGTGGGGACGCGTTCATCTTGACCTGAAAATAATTTGTCTCTTCCCTCATCCTGCCTTTCAACATACAGATCAGGACAGTCAGGGCAGAGAAAACAACTCATTCATTAGGGACAGGAACAGAGCAACAGAGGGAATACAGTAGGTGCCTTAGCTCTGCACACACACACACACACACACACACACACACACACACACACACACACACACACACACACACTGCTCTCTTCTCTACAAAGCAGAGAGCTGCAGCTGCTCTCCCAGACCGCCATGACAACTTTTTCATGCCTTGAACCAAGATTTACTGTCAACAGCCACATAAGTAGCAGCTGTTCGCTGTTCTCCCCCTCTGCCACTTCTCGAATGTCAAGGCTCTTCGCTGGCTATGCTTGTTTTAAGTATTAGGGTTCTTTTTTCTTCTTGCACAGCATCACTGTGCAGCTGCCTCTCCTCCCCTTCAGCCTTACTTTGCTGAGGGACAGACAGCAAAGCAATGCCAGAAGGATCTGCAGCATCCTGTAGCCGGAATCCAGGCACATAGTTCACATCACATTTGGTGGTCCATAGTGTCGGCTCTGGGAGCACCTTCCCTTGTTCCTTTCCTGCGGACCTGTGACCTCGTTTTGTGGTATATGTAGCTATCGGAGTTGAATGTGTCTGGTTTTGCTGTCTCTTGGAGCCTAGCTGGGGAAACCACCGGCATCAGTCCAAAGGCAGGTTTTCTCTTCATGTGTATGTTCCCTGCTTCTCACCTCTGTTCCTCATTTGTAGTCTTTCCTAGGTGGACTCGCTGAATGAATGCAGTGCCCACAAGGACATATTTGTCACTGGAAGGTGACAACCAAAGCAGCACTGTAGGGAAAAGGTGGCAAGAGAGAAAGAAGAGCCTGGGCTTCCCTTCCCCATCAGAGCAGGAGCAGTGACAACCCTGGAGAAGTCACTCTGAGAATTTGTTACAGAGACAAGGTCACAACAGACACCAGACATCTTTTCTTCTGCTGTTTTTGGATTCTGTTTTGTTTTGATACATCTGCTTTTCCTGTGCCACCTTAAAGCAAAAATTTATACTCAGAGTAGACACCAATGTATTTCTGGGTCATTAAGCATGATCTCTCTGTGCCAGCAAGATGGCTCAATAGGCAAAAGCATGTGCCTGAAAACCTGAGTTCAATCCCAGCACCCACACTGAAGAGCAAGAGAACCACTTACTCCATAGCATGTGCATGTGTACACAACACACACACACACATACACACACACACACACACACACACACACACACACCTCCGTGGATGGCCAGAAGCTGTGTGCATGTGTCTACCTACTCAGCAAGAGGTTTTGAGCAAATTCCACCAAAAGAAGCCTTTCTAAGCACATGGGTAGACTTGGGGTTCAGCCCTGGCGTTTCCATCTTTTTTCAAACAGAATTTTTCTAAGCAAAGTATTCTTTTCTGACTTGAATGACACTTCCTGCCAGAAGCTCAGGTCCATGCAGCTGAGGAGCACATCTCTTCTGTCTCCCCAGCAACTGGCACAAATCAGGCCCTGAGGGTATTCCTGCTGACAGCCTGTGTGGACTGGAGTTTTAGCAAGCTATTGCTCTAAATGATTAGTAACTCCTTAAGTCCACCTACTCTCTCTAAAAGGCTGGGACTAGGGTTGTTCCCATTGCAGATTGAAGCCACTGAAGCCCTGGGTGAGGACACTGCATACTGCTGCTAAGGACAGATGGGGACTCCAGGCCGCTCCTGCACAGCCTTCCTCTGGATGCCTGTGCTGTGCTACAGTGTCTGAGGAGCCTCCAGCTAAGGCTGTAACCAAGATGAGGTCAAGGAAGGTAAATTCCCCCCACAGGCTATAAAGAAAACAACTCAGCCTCTGCACAAAGCAAGCAAGCATCGGGCAGGGTGGCACAGTGCTGGTGCCAGTGTGGCCAGGGCAGCACGGTGCCAGTCCAGGTGCGGGCAGGGTGGCACGGTGCTGGTACAAACAAGAACTTAAACACCTTTTGTGATCGATTCATTTGATCAGTGTAACAAGGTGTGGGCATTGTTAACACACAGCTCTTGTTACAGCAGAACTGACCCCTTTGTTCTGCTGACCTCTGCACTTCTTGTCACCTGAAAGAAGTTGTGATGTTTAATCTACTATTTGCTACTCAGAGCATCTTTAACTGATATGAAAAACCTAGAATTAGAATTTCTGAGCTTTTTCAAGAGTAACCAAAAAGATGCTATTCAAAGTGTGTTTAGATACTGGATTGCACAGGCAGAGGCTTGGGCTGCTAGTGAATGTCTTCCATCCCACCACAGCTTCATGGCTGGAGCTGTAGTTCAGTTGGTAGAGTGTTTGCCCAGTATACCTGAAGTCCTGAGTTCCATCCACAGCACCATACGAATTGGGCATAGTGGTATACACCTGTAATTCCTGCACTTGGGAGATGGAAGTAGGAGAATCAGAAGTTCAAGGTAATTCTTGGATCTACTCTGCATCAAAAAACATAGATAGATAGATGATGATAGATAGATAGATAGATAGATAGATAGATAGATAGATAGATAGATAGAGAGATAGAGAGATAGATAGATAGATAGATGATAGATAGAGAGATAGATAGATAGATAGATAGATAGAGAGAGAGAGAGAGAGAGAGAGAGAGAGAGAGAGATAGATAGATAGATAGATAGATAGATAGATAGATAGATAGGAGGGAGGGAAAGGAGAAGAGGGTGAGGAAGCAAAGGAAGAAGAGGAGGAGAATGGAGGAGGAAGAGGAGGGAAATGAAGAGGAGGAAGAGAAGGGAAAGGAACAGGAAGAAAGTGGAGGAAGAGGAGGGAAAGGAAGGGGAGGAAGAAGAGGGAAAAGAAAGAAAATCTTGGCTCAAGGCCATCTGTTAGTGTCGTATGTTGGACACTGAGGTTCTTTCCTTTCAGAAGCAGTAAGGGGCCAACTCTAGTTGATTTAGGAAGCTTGACGTTTTCCTACTCTGAGACCACTCAACCATCTTCATGATGTCCTGTCCCCATGACAGTGGGCACTCCTGACCTAAGAACACTGTCAAGGGGGCTTCTGATAGGTGTTTTCATTTGGAGTTCAGTCTCTCATCAATATATCAAAGGTGCCTCCTTTGGTGGAGATTCAGGGGTGGGGGTTGACCTCTTTCTCACCCTATGTGCATCTTCCCCATCTCCCAAGCCAGAGATGTTTCTCAGCAGTTTGGGGGCTTGTCTTTATTGCTCTTGTTGCTGTGGGTTATTGGTGATAGAATAAGTAAGACACACAGGCACTTGGGGTTTTACAAGAAAGATCCTGCCAGAGTTTGATGCCTTAGCTGTGTCCAGCCCACCTCTGGTCCAGGGTGTATAGCAGTCCAGTTTCCATTCTCTCATCTCTGTGGTCTTTGTCTTGATTGACAGTGTACTAGGTCAGTAAGAGGAGCTGTAACAAGTGACAACCAGATTAGTCTTCCAGCAGCCCCCTTCTCAAACGCTCATCACCACCTTCCCACTGGCCAGTCAGACAAGGTGGGGCGAAAGCTGACCATGATGAGGTCACAGTCAGCTCTCCATTTGAACAGGGTCAATCCTTCAGGGTGGAATGAATCTCTGGGGCCAGGAAAGCCTTCCTACAGCACAAACCTCCATGGTTCAAGAGACACAAGAAGGGGTCAAAGGAAGGGAGGTGCACTGAGCTGTTGACCTCAATGGTTCTTAAGACAATGAACCCTGATTAGAGTGTCCCTGAAGGGAATGAGGGACAGCCAACAGCCTCCTTCCTGAAGTGGCTCCCAGTGAGGGCATTGTTGGAGATGGGGCAGGGGAGGAGGACACAGGACAGAGCAGTGACCATCTGCATTCACCCCTCTCTGTTTTCTGACTGTAGGTGCAATGTGACCAGCCAGCTGACCCTTCAGTTGCCATGGTTACCATGCCTCTCCCCACCACAACCGACAGTATCTCTTTTCAAACTGTAAGCCAAAATAAACCTTTCAGTTGCTTTTGTCAGGCATTTTATCATGGCAAAGAGAAAGGTAAATAATACAGATACAAAAATAAATACTAGCATTGATAGTTTTGTTAGCCTTGTTACTAATGGCTAACAATATGAATGATGAATTCTTACGGTAGCCACATCCTGTCCTTCCCCTTACATATGGCTGTGACCTTCAACTTGCTTCAACCAGAAGAATGTGGCAAGACAACAGCATGCACATGACCTTACACAAGACTGTGGCAGTGATTTTGCGGACATTTGTCTGCCCTTCATTTGCATCTGCTTTGAAGATGGAAAAGATGTACTAGAAGTCCTTTGTCAGAAGGAGATGTGAGTGGGTAGAGTGGGAGTCTGGATCTGGAAACACGGCTCAGCAGTTAAGAGGCCTTGCTACATGAACATGGGGACCAGAGTTCAAACCTGGAACAAGCCCAGAGTCCCACAAACAGCTGCAGGGGATCTGATGCCCTCTTCTGGCCACTGTGGGCAAATAAAAGACTTCTTTTTTTTAAAGGGAAGAACACAAAAAGGTGACTTGTCCTTACTTCTTTTTGTTTTTTAGACAGTCTCCTAGAACTCCACTTGCCTGTGCTTCTCAAGTGCTGGGATTAAAGGTGTGTGCCACCGCCCCTCCCTATTTGTCCTTTATTTTTTATTAAGCATTAGAAATTAGTTGTCCAGCCCAAACCATAGAATAAGTCATTTCCCCATTTTTCAAGGCGATTTGCCTTCTTGATGTTCCCACCACAAATGCTACTTCCGATTGCTAAGGAGGAGTTTTGTGCTAACTAGATCCCAGCTAGCAAAGATGGATGATGAAGAGGCTGCAGAAGAAATCTTGCTCAGTGGATCCTAACCTCAGTGGATCCTTACCTCAGTGGATCTGGTACTGGATCACGAAACCAGCACCAGAGCCTAATTTGCTGAGACCCGAGGGCATGAGTCTCTGGAAAGATAAAGGAGAGGAAGCTCCCATCTGGCGGCTGCTGCGGAGCCGTGCACAGCCATAACTGCAGAGATTAATAGCTTCTCACAGCCATAAATACATTTTTTTCTCTTCAATGAGCCCTGGGGGATGAAAATCTGGTTATAATTGGATGTGTTGCAATATTGCTTTTCATTTACAATTACAGCACAAGGAAATGAAAAGGAATGGCGGTGAAAAGAAATGAACAGGAATGGCGTAAGGTTTGAGTGCGGTGGTGATTAGGGACAGTGCGGGTCAATAGGGCAGCCTCCTTCTTCTGCTTGGCACCTGCAATGCGGGAAATGGCTACCCAGGAAAGGGTGAGAGCACTGTGACATTGGTACTACAGTCCTTCCTCTGGTGGACTTTCAAAGTAGGGCAGTCATTCAGCTCCTGGCTGGGCTGTTACCCATCTCCAACAGTTAGTGACATGATTATCCACATTCTGGAATGGAGAGGGAAAAGGAAACTGAGGTGCTAGAGCGCTTGCCCAGCATGCACAAAGCCCTGAGTTTGATCCCCAGTGCTGCATAAAAACAGGCATGGTGGTGCATGCCTGTAATCCCACACTCAGAAAGAAGAGGAAGGGTACTCTGGAGTCATTCTCTACTACTTATGAGCTCTAGCCTGCCAGCCTGGTGGGAGCCTGTCTCAAAACAAAACTTTTACCTAAACAAGTGTGGTAGGTAGCACAGGGGTGGTTGAGGCAGGAAACTGGTTTGTTCAATTCCAGCTTGAGCTACACAGCAAGAACTTGTCTCAATATATGTACTGCACATAAAATTATGTACAGCACATAATGTTTAAAAGATACTGTAGCAAGTCAATGCAATCCCCATCAAAATCCCAACACAATTCTTCACAGACTTGGAAAGAAAAATACTCAACTTCATATGGAAAAACAAAAGACCCAGGATAGCTAAAAGAATCCTATATGATAAAGCAACCTTTGGAGGTATCACCACCCCTGACCTCAAACTCTACTATAGAGCTATAGTAACAAAAACAGCTTGGTACTGGTATAAAAACCGACATACGGACCAATGAAATCGAATTGAAGACCCTGACATAATCCATGCACATATGAACACCTGGTTTTTGACAAAGGAGCCAAAACTATACAATGGAAAAAAGAAAGTATCTTCAACAAATGGTGCTGGCATAACTGGATGTCAATATGTAAAAGATTACAAATAGATCCATATCTGTCACCATGCACAAAACTCAAGTCCAAGTGGATCAAAGACCTGAACATAAATCCAGTTACACTAAACTTAATAGAAAAGTAAGTAGGAAGCACTCTTGGATGCATTGGCACAGGAGACCATTTCCTAAATAAAACACCAACAGCACAGACCCTGAGCACAACAATTAATAAATAGGCTCTCTCGAAATTGAGAAGCTTTTGCAGGGCAAAAGACAGTCAATAAGACAAAAAGACAGCCAACAGAATGGGAAAAGATCTTTACCAACCCCACATCTGACAGAGGATTGATCTCCACAGTATATAAAGAACTCAAGAAACTAGACATCAAAATACTGAACAGCCCAATTAAAAAATGGGCTAAAGAGCTAAACAGAGAATTCACAAAACAAGAATAACAAATAGCTGAAAGACATTTAAAGAAATGCTCAACATCCTTAATCATCAGAGAAATGCAAATCAAAACGACTCTGAGATACCACCTTACACCTGTCAGAATGGCTACGATCAAAGACACCAATGACAGCCAATGTTGGAGAGGATGTGGAGCAAAGGGAACACTCCTCCACTGTTGGTGGGAATGTAAACTTGTACAACTACTGTGGAAATCAGTATGGCAGTTTCTCAGAAAATTAGGAATCGAACTACCTCAAGACCCAGCCATCCCACTCTTGGGCATATACCCAAGGAATGCTGATTCATACCATAAAGATACATGCTCAGCTATGTTCATAGCAGCACTATTTGTAATTGCCAGGACCTGGAAACAACCTAGATGCCCATCAACGGAAGAATGGATGAAAAAAATGTGGTACATATACACAATGGAGTACTACTCAGCAGAGAAAAACAATGAAAGCATGAAATTTGCAGGCAAATGGATGGAACTAGAAAAAAATCATCCTGAGTGAGGTAACCCAAACCCAGAAAGACAGTTATGGTATGTACTCACTCATAAGTGGATTCTAGATATAAAATAAAGAACAATCAGACCACAATCCATAGAACCATGGAGGCTATATATATATAGCATGGAGGTCCCTAGGACGACTGTGGCTTATAATAAATTTCAGTTTTACTCAATTATTAAAAAAAATAGCCAAATGAATGGAAACACATGAACTATGAACCAAAGGCTGAGGGGCCCCCAGCTGGATCAGGCCCTCTGAATAGGTGAGACAGTTGATTGTCTTGATCTGTTTGGGAGGCAACTAGGCAGTGGGACCGAGTCCTGTGCTCAAGTGCATGAGTTGGCTGTTTGAAACCTGGAACTTATGCAGGGACACTTGGCTCAGTCTGGGAGGAAGGGACTGGACCTGCCTGGACTGAGTCTACCAGATTGATCGCAGTCCTCAGGAGAGGCTTTGCCCTGGAGGAGGAGGGAATGGGGGGTGAGTTGGGGGGGAGGGGAGGGGGTGGGAGGGGGGAGAACAGGGGAACCCGTGGCTGATATGTAGAACTGAATGGTATTGTAAAATAAAATAAAAGGGAAAATAAATAAATAAATAAATAAAATATACTGTAGCTTACTGTCCTGCTGGCTCTGCGTGCTGGGTTCGTTTTATGAGGTTCTAATCCTGTGGGGTATGGGTCACTCTGGCTCTCAGGGCTCAAACTCAAAGCTGACAAGCTAAGGACATTGGCCTGCGTGTGAAACCCAAAAGCTCCTTGATATGGAAGCCACTGGAAAGAGGACTGTTTCTGTCTTCATGGTTCTGTCTTTCATGGTCACTGTTGGTCTCCATGCCATCCTTCCTTCCTTCTGTGACTTTACCCTGCTGTTACCAGGATACAACCTGCCGGAAGTCACAGCTACTGCAATTACAAATTTAACTTAGACTTTCCCTTCATGTTATAATTGTCTTTAGAAGGGAATTCAAAATCAATATATTACATTCTTGTGCTTTATTGGTTAGGGCTGAAGTAAATGTATTCATTGGCTCCTCACTGATTGCATTTTCAAATGTAACATATTTAAATGATAGTTTTATTTTTGCACATAAAATATTTTAAGGCCATAAAGTGTTGTGACAGATAGTAGCTCCTGTAACAGGCCAATGCCCCAGACATCCCATGCAAGAACCACTAGAAGCTGACATCAGCAATGTCAGGATGTGGCTTCAGTAACTGTCAGAAAGATGCTTTGTCACACTGAGCCAGGTCTCTGGACAGGTGCACACACCTGGACACACACACTAAGAGTTCTGGTGAACGAGTGAATTTCCACTTGACATTCTGCTCACATAAAGAAAAACAAAGAAACTAAACCAGGCCTGGAAGCACGTGTTTGCAAACCCCAGCTGCTCAGGAGGCTGAGGCAGGAGGATCTCAACTTAAGACCAGCTTGGGCAACCATCTCCAAGCAAAAACTAAAGAGAGAGTTGTCTTGGGCTGGGGAGATGGCTCAGCCAGTAAAGCCCTTGCTGTGCATACACGAGAACCAGAGTTCAGATTCCAAGCCCCCGTGTTAAAATCTGGCACAGGATTTACCTGTAATACCAGCTTTGAAAGAGGCAGAGACAGTGAGTCCCCAGAGCTGGCTGGCCAGCCAGACTAGTTACAATGAGCTCTGGATCTAGCAAGGAATAGTGCCACAATATTTAATCATTCTCAACTTTGGGCCTCCACACCCTGGGGACAAATGCAAGGAGCCCTGTGCACACATACACATGTGAATATGCATGCACACCCCCCACAACACACACACACACACACACACACACAGATACATACACAGATACACACACATACACACACATACAAACACACATACACACATACACACACATACACATATACACACATACACACACATACACATACATACACATACATACACACATACACACACACATACACATATACACACATACACACACATACACATACATACACACATACACACACACAAACACATATACACACACACACACACACACACACACACACACACACCTCCATGCTATCCTTCCTTCCCTCTGTGACTCCACGCTGCTGTCACCAAGACAGAACCTGCTCTACGTCCCATCTAGGTGGTGTGGCCCCTGAACACCTGCAGTTCAAGCAGGAGGCAGCAGCTGCCACCAAGACCCTGGGCAGCTGAAAGTGTCATACCTTCCCAGGGCAGTGACAGTGTGCAGCTCTCCTACTGCACACAGCAAACGCCTGGCATTGGTATCAGGATCCTAATGCTGTTTAATTGGCCCTTGATTTAAAAAAACAAACAAACAAACCCTGCAGCTTTCCACATTAATTACAATAGCGATTAGCAACCATTTTCCTACAGTTTAAATGGTCAAAAACAAAGTTTCTGCATTAATTAAGAATTACACTCAGCAACCAATGACAAATCTCCGAAAGATAACACAGGCTTAAAGGAACTGGCTGTGTTTCAAGTCTGTCAGCAAGATAGGCCAAGGCCAGTGGGCAAATCCCATCGGTCTGCAGTACTTCCTTCGTATACAGCCTCCATCCTCAGTCACCTCATGCTGACAGAATGGCTGCTGGAGACCCAATGACACATCCATGTGCCAGGCTGGGTAAAGGGGTGTATTTCTTGACTGATTCAGTACAGCTTTCACAAATATAACTCATGTGACTTTTAATGTTATTTCTGGGTGTTATGTTGACACCATGTTGTTATTTTGGCACAACAACCAAAGCTGTGTTGTGTGTTGTCAAAGTTATGTGTCTCACCATCCCATCACTCATCACACATATGTGGTCCGTGTGTCTGTCCACTTTGAAATACTCTCTTCCCCTCTTCAGTCCCCCATCACAAAGCAGGCAGGTACCGCACCATCTCAGTGTTTATTGAGCTAGGTCGGCTGCAGAACACTAGCTATGAGAGAGAAGAGTCTGCCCATCCTTCCGGGAGGGATCTCCTTCCAGCTGGGACAAAAGTCATTAGAGACACCAACTCATTACAAGTAGCAAAATCTTTTATGGCCACCTTCCTCGGTCTCAGTTGGTGTCCTGGGTGGTTACTGTCTACTTGAAACAAGCTAGAGTCATCTGGGATGAAGAATGTCAATTGAAAAAAAAAAACACCTCCCTCAGATTACCTATAGGCAAATCTTGGTATCTGATAGACGTGGGATAGTCCTTCCCACTGTGGTGCCACCCCTGGGCAGGTGAGGGGTGTATATAAAAACAAGCTGAGCAAGCCATGACGAGCAAACCAGTAAGCAGGATCCTCCACGGCTGCTGTTCCAGTTCCTGCTGTGGTTCCTGCCCTGACTTCCCTCAGTGACAGAGTGTGACCTGCGAGCTGCAAAGTAAATGCTTTCCTCCCCAACTTGCTTTGAGTCACACTGTTTATCACAGCAACAGAAACTCTAATGAAGACTCGCTCACCTCGCTCACGCTTGCTCCAGTCTCAAATCTGTGTCTAGAATCTTGCCACCTCAGGAGGGGGACAGGTGGCCACTCCCTGAATGTGTCTCATCTGCCCCCCAGTAATAAAGCCCTTTGGCGGTCACTTGGCAATGACAGCAGAGTGCTGGGCACCCACTAATCTTTGCATCCTCCGTCCCCAGCTGAAAGAGCTTCCATAGGGGGCTGTGGGGAATGTGCTCGCCATGCAGGAGAGTTCGATTCCCAGCACCCATGTGGAACAGCGAGCAACTGTAGTGCATCCCTGTCCTTGCAGAGCTATGGGAGGAGACAGGCGTCCCTAGGATCCCTGGCCAGCCTAGCCTGTTCAATAACCTGGGCCAACGAGAGATTCAGTCTCAGAAGACAAGGCAAACAGTTGCTAAGGAGCAACACCTGAGATGGTCTCAGGCCTTCTCACAAATGTACACAAGCACCAATGTAACCGCACGCGCGCGCGCGCACACACACACACACACACACACTCAATTTTATTTCATGGCTGTGACCACTGTTCTTGGTTATCAATTGACTACATCTGAAATTAACTAAAACCTAAGTGGTGGGTAACCTGTGAGGGTTTTTTTTTCCCTTAATTAAATCATTTGAAGTGGTAATACTCATTTTTAATCCAGACCTTTTAAGGTGGGAAGACCCACCTCTAATCTGGATCACACCTTTTGCTGGCAGCCTATATAAGGACATGCAAGAAGAAAGCTCTCTCTCTTTTTCTGCCTGCTTCCTCCTACCCTTGCAAGTCCATTCCATCACTGGTACTAGAACCTACTTCTTCAGGATTTCAGCAGATATTGAAGACCAGCTGAGACATCTAGTCTCATGGACTGAACAACTATTAGATTCTTGGACCTTCCATTGGTAGACAGCCATTCTTGGACTAGCTGGATCACAGGCTGTAACCCTTTCCAATAAATCCCCATTCTATCTGTTCTGTTCCTCTGGAGAACCTGACTAATGGGGTAACATGACCAGATGAAGAAGTAGTTCTTGGTCACAGTTCACACAGGAGCCAGTCAATGTAGGGGATTTCTGAAGGGAGCCTGACCGAGCTGAGACATGAAATATTTCTTCCTTAGCTTTCTAATTCCTCCTTGGGAAGACAGTGTGATAGTGAGAGCTCCAGCAGCCACACTGAGCCATGAGGCACTGTGGCTCCAAAAGCCTACATTTTAGAAGGAATAAAAGTAAGAAGCCTGAGTCTTTGATGATCATGAAGCGCTTTACCATTTCTAAACTCCTGTCTTGGACTTCTGTGAGGTTAAAAAAAAAGATTAAAAGCATCATTATTTTAGTTTTTTCTTATACAGGACAGAACCTTATCCTAACCAACAGAATAATCCTTAGCTTAGAGATTCAGTTTTGTATATATACGGATTCACCGACTTGGTGGTTCTCAACCCCAGTATGAAGACATCACCTGGTAGGCTCTCCACAGTGGATGCCTGAAGCCATCTTCAGGAGTCCTGACAATTCCTTTGCTTGAGGGAACCTCATAGCTTTCTTCTTCAGGTCTGAAGCCAAGGAGCCACCAGGAACTGAGTCATTTCCAGTTTTCTTTATTATTATTCTAAAAATTCCACTCCCCAACACCTCTAACTTGCCTTTTGCCTGATTTTTCTTGTAGTTTCTTGGCGGTGTGCCCCTCCACATCTGCCACCATAAGAGCCCTTGCTAAGTTACCAGTGTAGATGTTGCATCCTGGCTGCAGTCCATGCAGTGAACACAAACCTGCCGTGGTGGGCTGTTCATCTTGTCCATGTGCAGTTTCCCCTTGATGGTCATTGCCAGGATTTTCTCAGACAAGAGCTCAAAATAGCACCGTGCAGGTTTGCAGGGGTAAGACTGTGGTGCTTCTGCATTTGAAGGGAGCTCACAGCTTCTCCCCTACACTGTATCATTTGATTCATTATCTCTATAGAAGATCAGTTCACACTATGGCCAAACATCAAGATTTTCCCTTCCATTCCAAGCAGCTCATGTATTTTCCTCTTCTAAAAGACACACAGCAATCTAACGTCACTTGGACAGCAGCTGTTCTTAGAGCGTCATCCTTTACACTCTGATGTTATTACAGTGAAGCCCCCTAAGCTCACTTGAAATGGCCTCCCTCTGCTCAGCCACAGTTGTGCATTTCTCTTATGCTGTTATCGAAAACCAGATTAAACACAAGTGTGGGGTGATGTGAGGAGCTTGAGTGTTGCTGTGTAGAAGTTTCCTCTAAGTTACACATCCCTTCCTGGAGGGAAGATGATTAAGAGGAAATTCTACGAAAGGCTTTTTGAGAAGTTTCAGGAAGTATGTTTACTCACAAGTCTCAGGAAGTCACTGAAAGTGATCACATGGACAAGGCTCCTTGCTCCACAAGGTTATACAAGCAGTCAGGACTGCTGAGAAGAGACTGCAACTGTGGAGCTGCCTGCAAGTCCTGCAAAGAACTCTTGCAATTTTTGTGAGTCATCACTCTTGCTGGAGTGACCTTGAATGATGCGGCTGTCTCTGAGAAGCCTATCACCCATACTCTTGTAAGTAACCACAGTGAACTCAGGGGTTCTCCAAACCAGACTCTAGTGTGTCGCTGCTTCTCTACTTGGTGTTTGTAATGTATCTCCCCAGAGAGAGTATCACACAGCAAAGACACAGTCGTAGGTGGAGGGGAGGCCGGATGTCAGTAGGCTCCATGGTATTGGGAGTATGCACCAGCAACTTCACTTTATGTCATGGTGTAACAGGAAGCAGAGAGTGGACAGAAAGTAGAGCCAGCAAAAAAAAAAAAAAAAAATTAAAGTGCTCAGGTTCATTCCTCAAGGGCCACGTCCTCTAGTGAGGTAGCGCCTTCCGGACAGCATAAACTGGAGACCAAGTGTTCAAACATACAAGCCAACAGAAAACATCACATTCAAATGGTAACACAGCCCTGGTGGCACACATGACCCAGCCATGGCCAACTCAAGCCACAGTTAATCTCCTCATTGTGGACTAAATAATGTTTCTCAAAATTTTTAAGTCCTTGAAGTGCTAACCCAGAGGACTTCAGAAAGTGACCACAGTATAACTAAATTGAAGATTAATTTGAATATAATGTCTTTAAATAATCAACAAATAGGAAGTCATTAGCCAGGACCCTAGTCCAATAACTGATGTCTTCATTAAAATAGATCAAATCTTGTCATTTTTTTCTTGGTCATACCTGTAATCCCAGGACTTGGGGGGCTGGAACAGGATGGCATAAATTTGAGGCCAGCATGGGCAACAGAATGAGATCAAACAAAAAAAAAATGAAAAGAAAGAGGGTGGGCAAGCCACAAATACAAGGAATACATGAAGCCACAGGCAGAAGACAGCACCCTTCCAGTTAGAAGTTAGATGTCCAGGTTTCTAGCCTTCACAACTAGGAAACATAAAAGTCTCTTTATTAAGTGTACTCAGTATGGGGGCTTTTATGTCATGTTGGCCTTAGATGACTAATACAGACTTAAAGCCCATATGGGGCTGGGGATATATAACTCAGTGGGTAGAGTGCCTGCCTATCATGCACAAAGCCCTGGGTTCAATCCCCAGCACTGCATAAAGCAGGCACAGTAGCACATGCAGCACTTGAGAGGTGGAAGTACAAGTTCCAGAAGTTCAAGGCCATCCTTTGCCACATAGTGAGTTCAAGGCCAACTCAGGCTCCCTGAGAGCCTGTCTCAAAGAAACAAGCCAAAAGAAAATAAATAAATAAAAAGAGCCCATCTGGTCAGTAAGATCTTGGAATGTTTAAGTGTTTACCCTCCAACTCATTTAGGGAATTTTCATGCAGGTCATTAATAAAACAATTCAACGTGGCTTCCTAGTCTGGATCAAATGGGAAGAAGTACAAGAGAATTTGAGTCTTACAGTATTCAAAATCAAAAACTGGCAATTGTTTACTTCTCAAACAGAATCTTATCCTTCTGTAGTCAATATTAGCAATAGCAGTGGCAGGCTTGCCTGGGTCAGATAAACCTCAGGATGTCATTAGGTGCAGCATGGCCAGCTGAGCTGCCATAAGATTACCAAAATATCAGGTAAATGTATGTCTTGTTCTTGCAAAGATTTCTGTGAGGAAGCAGCTTTCCATGGATGCTGCCCTCAGGGCAGTGGCTACTTCTAGCCTCTACTTTTAACAGACTCTTCTCTACAAGCTGGAGACTCAGAGAGAATCACTGAGCTCCTGAGTGCCTCCACCCAGGAGTAACCAGTGGCCCTTCCACTCTCAGCCAGAACCAGACACACGGTTTCATCAACAGAAGATGCCAGGAGATAAGAGCCTTTCAGGAGTCCAGGGAGAGAGAAGAGTGACTATCGTGGTGAGAATTCACGTAAGAAGAAAGGCCGCTGTGATTCTTGTGAGCCAATGAGTGGAAGGGAGCAGAGAAGGGTGGCTACGCCCCCCAGGAGAAGAGACTGCTCGGGTTTAGCTGACCTTTCAAATGCCTACGGGGACCTCCTCCTGCCGTGTTGGCCATTGTCCTGTGCTTGGAAGGTGGAACACGAGAACAACCAAAGGGTCCTGGCAGCCAAATGAATGGCATGGCTCCTTGTTCTGAACCGACAAGAACAAATGGCCATTGACAAGAATCAGCGGCCATCTAGCATTTGGGGTGTTATATAAAGTCAACTCTTTTATGAGATGATGGTCATAATACATGGGTGTTGTCCCACTAAGAATTTGGCAGCCACTCACAATTTTAATCAATTTTTAATTATTGTGTTAAACCACTATAGCTAGTGATTTGGCCTGCACTTTGTTTCAGTTGTACAAGGGAACTGACTTTTGTGAGTGCCTCCTTTTTGGTGTTGAACATGCTTTCTCATTCCTTTCCCACAATATAAGAATGGATTTGTCTTAGTTTCTTTCCCTATTATTGTGGTAAAATACACTGACAAAAGAAACTTGAGGAGCATGGGTCTGGCTGACAGTTCCAGGGGACAGTGGCAATCACAGTGGCAGGAGCGTGAGGCTGTTGGTCACATTTCACCCACAGTCAGGAAGCAGAGAGCAATGAGTCCCATTTATACAATCCAGGATCCCCTACCTAGGGAATGGTCCCACCCATAATTAAGATGTATCCCCCACATCAATTAACATAATCAAGGTAGTCTGTACAGGTATCCCCAAAGGCCAATCTCCCAGGTGGTTCTACACATTTAGTATTTACCATCATACTGTGTTGTGCCTTAGCTACAGAGACCCAGAAGAAACTGTCCGGGTTCTAACGTCTTTTGTCTCACTTTTCACTGCTTTCCTGTATGGAACTCACATCTAAAATGAACCTTTTAAATTTCCCACCCTGACTCCTCCTCACATCCAGCCTCCAGCTTAACCTCCCTTGACTCTGCTAAGGACCCTCCATCCCTACGGGTGTTTGACCTGGACCATCGGTCATTCTTTAGTAGCAGGCTCCTGAGGGAAGGGGGTGGACCAGGGATCAGAAATCATAAAGAGGACAAGGAGTTGGGATCAAGAGTCTGTATGAGCTGGTGACTCATGCCAGCAAGTTTATTTAGAAGTACATCTTATATATTATTTGCAGGGGACAAATGGGACAGAGTCAAAACAAAACTGCCACAAAATGAGATGACATCAGCAGGAAGCTAATCAAGCAATACTGCACAAAGGAGACCAGGGAATCTCAGCTGTCACAAGCAAGCACACAGCAGCTTTGGGACTGATTGCCATGGCCCCTTTAAGTGGGAAGAGTTGGGTTCTCAGTCTCCTGAATCAAAGCTTCCCAAGGCTGGCCTTAGATAAGGATCCATGTTCTTTTTCCATACACTGGGGACTCAGGGAAAGTCTTGGATTGTCCTGGCTCCCAACAGGTGATCAACCCACAAATCTAAGAAATATTCTTAATTCTCTCTTTTCTTTCTCTCTGATTTCACATCCAAAGCTTTCAGTATACCTATGTTCTTCCTGGATAGTTATCAAATTCATTTCTTTCTCAGTACTTACTGGGTTGCCTTCTTCAAGTTCACCATTGTTGTCCAGATGCATTATGCATAAGCTTCCCGTTTGGTCTTGGGGCTTCTGTGTTTGCCCCTCTAATCCACTGTCTACCTGAAATCAGAATGACTCTTACAATCACAGCCACATGCCACATAACTGTGCTTCAGTTAACAATGGACTGTATATACCATGGTGGTCCCAGGAGGGGACACAGCTAAAAAAAATCCTATCATGTAGTGTTGTAGCTTGTGATGTTCAGATGTGGGGTTTGGAAAGTGACTGGGCCGTGAGGGCTCTGACATCATCTACTAATCCACCTATGGCTGCATGATGGGCTACTGGGATGTGATGACTGTGTGGAAGGTAGAGCCTGATTGGAGGATGCCAGTCACTGAAGGAGTGTCCACAGAATGAAAGCTCTGAAACCCTGAGCCAAAGTCCTCTCTCCTTTGATTTTCTTGGGTGTGATTATGAATGTAAATTGTCAGTTTGATGAGACCTAGAATCATCTGAGAGACAGAACTCTGGGCAGGCCTGTCAGGGATTACCTCAACTAAATTGGTGATGGTGGGAAGATCTTCCCACTGTGGGTAGCACCATTCCCTGGGCTGGGATCCTGGACTGCAAAAAAAGGAGTAAGTGAGCTCTGAGCATGATAAATCGTCACTCTATGTTTTGACAGCGGATGAGATGTGACCAGCTGCCTCAAGCCCCATGCTGACTTCTCCACCATGGTAGACCTCAAACTGTGAGCCCCTTCCTCCCTTAAATTGCATTTGTCAAAGTATTTTATTTACAGCAAAAAGACAAATAACTAAGGCATCAGGTATTTTCATCATAGTGACAGAATGTGACTAACACAAGCAGCACCACCAAGTGTACTATATCCACTTAGCTACTCTAGAACTGCTGTCTCAAAAATTCCCTTCCCTGTGTGGTTCTGGACTAGCTTTGATCACAGGTGAATTTAACATCAGCTATGGAAGACCAAAGCAAAAAATAGCTATGTTGCATGGAGGTGGTCAGAGCAAGGCCAAGCAATATTACAACTCACCTATGTGTGGGGAGCAGATGAAGTCCTGAGTGAATGTATATTGTAGACATGAGCATGGCTATGTAGAGGACCACAGTGCTTCAGACCTATGTTAATGGCAAGACCTTCCTCCAGTCAGGCTCAGAGGGATGGCAAGGACTTCCCCTGGTCTAGATATGCATTTTGACAGCATGTGCAGAAAATATCGACCGCAGCTTCCAGGATGACTTCTCCCTACAGAGACTCCTTCTGAGATTATCTCACCTTCCTCTTCCTATATGCAGCCATATTTAATACATGGCTGATTGTAATGCAAATATTAAAAGGTCTTATAATAATAAAAAAAAAAAAACCCAGAGCTAGATATTGAGCTGAAAGATCAGAGAAGCAGAACAGCCAGCCACTAGCTTACCTCTCTGAAATCCTCGGCCTCAAGAGAGCGAGTTCCTGAGTCCTCATGCCTTATATACATTTCTGTGTCCTGCCATATTACTTCCTGGGATTAAAGGTGTGTGTCACCACTGCCTGGTTCTGTTTCTCTCATGTAGCCCAGTGTGACCTTGAACTCACAGAGATCCAGACAGATCTCTGTCTCCCAAGTGATAGGATTAAAGGTATGTGCCACCACTGCCTAACCTCTATGTCTAATTTAGTGGCTGGCTCTGTCCTCTGATCCCCAGGTAAGTTTTATTGGGATACACAATATATCACCGTAGCTGAGTTTCCCAGCTGCTGGTCAATGCTATCAGAGCTGATACAACCTAGAATTGCCTGAAAAGAGACTCTCAATAAGGGATTGTCTACACTGAGTTGGCCTTTGAGCATGTCTTTAGAAGATAGTCTTCATTAAATTAGTTGATATGGAAAGACTCAGACAACTATGCTTGACACCATTCACTAGGCAGGGGATCTTAAACTGTATAAGACTAGAGAGGTCAACATGAGCACAAGTGAGCATGTGTGCATCCATTTCTCTCTGTTATTGACTATGGGTGAGACTAGCTGTCGAGTTCTTCCTATGAGGATGGACTGTAATCTGGAATTTTAAACTGAATAAGCCACTTTCTCCCTTCATCTGCTTTCTGTCAGGGTGTTTTTCACAGTAACAGATGTGAAACAAGGACAGAAACCAACAGGTTCCAGCTCATTCTCACAGATCCCAGGAGACCTTCCCCTTTACAGCCAAGATGGCTTCCCATCTACCTGCTCTGATGGCTGTCAGCCCAGTGCTATACACTGAAGCAACAGCCAGAGGCTAGCCATCATCTAGTTCTGGGTGACAACTCCTAAACGAATTCTTGTTCCATGTAGTGCCTAGCATATTTGCTTCTCTGATGAAACCACATCTCAGCATCTGTTTCTGGAGAATCCATCCAAAGGCAAGCTACTTAATAGATGCTCTGTGATACATTGTGATGGTTAACACTGATTGTCAACTCACCCAAATATGTAATCCTCAAAATGATAAGACTTGAGCATGTCAATCAGGAGTTATCTAGAATGGGTTCATTGTGATCAGAAGACACAGTCTAACCATGAGCATCATCATTCCTTGAGCTGGGGTGTCATACTGCAAAGGAAAAAAGAAAGAAAAAAAGCAGGGAACTACCTGAGCAGTGGCATTCACAGCTCTCTGTTGACCAGCTGCCTCCTGCCATACGATTTCCCTGCCATGGTGGACTGTATCCCCCTGAACTGTGAGCCGCAATAAACTCTCCCTTCCTTAAGAGCTTCTGTCAGGTATTTTATTGCAGCAACAAAAAGAGTAAGTGATACAGCCGCCATGGCAGTGCAGATACAATGACTCTTAACTCAGGCACGTGAGGCTGAAGGTTGTCAGTCATCCAGAGCACACAGCGCCTGTAGGAGGGAATTGACAGAACTCTTCCAAATGTGCAAAGCTGGTGTACCTTGCTGGCACACGGGGACCAAGAGGGAGTCTCCACACAGAGAACATCACAGCAGGCAGTCAGCGGGCAGAAACTGACTAATTCTCAGCACAGGTGTTCTCGCTGGTATTGATACTTGGTCTGAAGTCAAAATATAGTCTCTAATCTGGCTCCTCCTACACCAGCAGGTGTTTCTCACTCCAGAGCCTGCAATGCATGTGTCTTCTAAAACTATAAAAATAGGCATTGCTGGTGTTTCTCTATAGGAACACTTAGAAACAAACAGCATTTGGAAAGCTGCATACATCTTTTATAAACTTGTTCTACTTCCCTGGGAGGCTTGCTAGGTCTGGAGTGTGAGCATAGATCCATGTATAGTCATAAATTTCTCACGATGATGTGCTTGAAATTTGGAGCTTCCGAGAAAGGCAGCAGGACAGGTCAACTGTGAAGAAGCAGTACCTTTTATTTTAAAAGTAAAATCAATTTCTGAATTGCTTCATGTTGCTAAAATCTTGGAATTATAGATTAGGATTAAAAATATCAAATTCTAAGTAGGATATTGGGAAATGCTCAAATAAATTTAATTTCCTAATTAAAAAATAAAAATAGTTACTACCACAATAAGACAATTTTTATATCAAATATTTTCTATCTACTTATGTTCATAACTCCTTTTACAACTAGACCTTGCTCCCAGTAGAGGAAAATAAATTCTATATATAATGAGTTATTTTAAAGCTGTTTTTATTCTAAAACTTCAAAACAGACCGAATGTACTTTTCTAGTGTTTTATAACTTGGGATCAATAATCCATTGTGATAAAAAGCCACTGATCTTGCTATTCATAAAGAATATTCTGGTGGAACTGTTAATTAAATGATGCAAAGACTTTTCTTCTGTGAAGTTATGATTCACATCTGAGGCTTATAAAAAGACACTAAACACAAGGAAATAGAACATTACCCTCCAGACTCAGAGAAAAGCTTTAGTTAGAAGTGATTTTCTAAAGAAATGAACAGATTTCAAACAAGAATGTTGGCAAATACCAAGTAGGTATTTATATTTATATTCCTACCTATATCTGTTCCTATTATAAATGCAGATACAGCTACCTGGTAAATAGCAAATAAGTATTTATCTAATATCTGTATCTATTCATACCTAGATATAATTAGATGCAGATATAATTGATACAGACATTGATAAAATCAAGAGGCCTCCATGAAATACAAGTATCAAACTAGGAGCTGGAGACAGCCTCTCCCTCTTTGTCCACCAGCCTTACCCACTGCACACTGCATCCACCCTCCAGGCCCCAGTGCACTGCACACTGCACCCACTCTCCAGGCCCCAGTGCACTGCACACTGTATCCACCCTCCAGGCCCAGCCCAGCTGCACATCCTATGCTTCAGTACAGTCTAGTAAGGCTGTCCTTTTAACTCTACCCCATGTGTATTCACTCCAATCCTCAAATGTTGTGGCTCCCACATGCAATGCTCCACCTGCATCCTCCTCAATCTCCAGGCTTGGCCTAGGAGGCATCATATCCTGTGTCAGCCATGGCTGCTGTGTTCACATCAGATACACAGCCAACAAAAGGAGTCTACATGCCTAGGTCTCATCCCTAAAACACAAATAATATGAAAGGTCAGAATAGAACCCCCACCCATCAACACATTCGGGGGGGAAAAAGTGAAAATCCACGTATTCTATCTAACATAGTGCAGAAAGACGAAACCAACAGCAAACAAATCAGCAGCAAGAAAAAAAACCATGGAAATCAAACAACTCATTACTCCCTGCATGACGAATGAGTTAAAGATAGAAGTCAGAAAGTTCCTGGACTAAACAGAAGCTATAATACAATACGGCACACCCTCTGGGACATGGTGGAAGCTGTCCTGTACGAGGGATGTGTAGCCAGCAGCTCCTGTGTTAAAAAGCCAAAAAGAGCAGAAATAAAGGACTTGATGATGCAACTCAAGAAAGCAGAAAGGCATGATCAAGCCAAACCCCAATCCAGTAGATGGCAAGAAGTAATAAAAATTAGAGCCAAAATGAATGAAATGGAAATAAGGAATCAATGAGTACAACAGAGCTTCTTTGAGAGAATAAACCTATACTCCATTAAGTTGGAAAATCTTTGAAAAATGGATGGATTTCTAGATTCATCCAGATTGCCAAAGTTAAAGCAAGATGATCAATAACCTAAACAGACTCATAACCAATAAGTAAATTGAAAAAGCAAAAAAGCTCCTAACAATAAAATAAAAAGCCCAGGCCTAGAAGACTTTCAAAGCAGATCTACAGCCAATACTTCTTAAATTATTTTAAAAGCAATGAAACAGAAGGAGCTCCTCCAAGTATACTTTAATACCAAAACCTGTAAAAACAGGACAGAGCAACGTCCCTCATGAACATAATGTAAAAGTTCTCAATAAAGTACTTGCAGACCAAATATAAGCACACGTCAAAAAGATCATCCACCATAATCAAATCAGCTTCATTCCAGAGATACAGCAACAGTTCAACATGTGTTAAGTCACTAAATGTAATAACTCATATAAAGGGATTAAAGATAAAAATCACATGATAGTTTCAATAGATTCAGGAAAGGCATTTGACAAAATCTAGCATGCTTTCATGATAAAAGTTCCAGAGGGAGGAGAACTGGAGAGCACATCCCTCAACATAATAAAGCTGTATATGACAAGCCACAGCAAACATTCTAAATGGAGAAAAACTCTCAAAACAACCACACTAAAACAAGGAGTGGGACAAGGCTATTCCTTGTCTCTCCTCCTTGTCAATACAGTGCTCAGGGTGTAGCTGGAGAAATAGGCAAAAGAAGGAACTCAAAGGGACACGAATAGGGAAGGGAGACGTCAAGTTGTCCCTATGTCAAGTTGTCCCTACTTGCAGATATGCAGACATACAATATTATACCCTAAATATTCCACTTGAATTGAAGCAAAATACCAGGATACAAGACCAACTTAGAAAAATCAGTGGATGCCTCTATATGCCAACAAGAAACATACTGAGGAAGAGATCATGGGCACATTCACATTTACAATAGCCCCAAAGAAAATAAAATATCTTGGAATATCTTGTAAAATATCTTTTACCAATGAGGTAAAAGATTTCTACAATGAAAACTTTAAATCTCTGAAGAAAAGACTAGAAAATGGAAAGACTTCCCATGTCATGGACTGATAGAATTAATATTGTGAGGGGGAAAAATTCACCAAAAGTAATTTCCAGATTCAATACAACCCCAATCAAAATGCCAACAATATTTTTTTACAGAAATTAAAAAAAATACTACAATTCTTATGGAACCAGAAAAGACTCTAAATAGCATATACAATCCTAAAGAAAAAAAGAACAGTTCTGGAGTGATTATCTTTCCAGATTTAAAGGTACATTACAAAGCTATAGTAATAAAAACAGTATGGTACTGGTACAAAATAGACATGTAGACCAATGGCAAAAAATAGAAGATGCCAACACGAGTACATGTAATGTCAGCTATCTGATACTTGACAAAGCTGTCAAAAACATACACTAGAGAAAAGAGTGCCTTCAACAAATGGTACATGAGATCCACATGTAGAAGATGAAACTAGATTCATATCTATCACCAAGTACAAAAAGTAACTCCAAGTGTATCAAAGACCTCAATTTGAAACCTGAAACAATAAAACTGATAGAACAAAACATAGGTAGTACCTACAAGATATAGGTGTAGGAAAGGACTTTCAGAATAGGACTGCATTTGCCCAGGAATTAAGACTAACAATTAACAAGTGACCTCATAAAACTAAAAAGCTTCTGTCGAGTTAAGGAAACAATCAATTGAGTAAAGAGGAAACCCATTGAATAGGAGAGAATCTTTGCTAGCTATACATCTAACGGAGGATTAATGTATGAAATATATAAAGAACTCAAAAACAGTCAAGAAACTAACACAATTTTAAAAATGGACTATGGTAGTGAACAGAGAGTTCTCATAAGAAGAAATAAATGGCTAAGAAATAACTCAAAATGTTCAGGATCCCTAGCAATTCAGAAAATGCAAATCAAAACAACTTTCAGAATGGCCAAGATCAACAAAACAACAAAAATACTGGTAAAGACATGGAGGAAAAGAAACTCCAATTCGCTGTTAGTGGGATTGAAAACTGTTTCAGCCATTTTGGAAGTCAGTGTGGAGAACTCTCAAAAAGCTAAAAATAAATCTATCATGTGACCCAGTTCTACCACTCCTTGCCACTTGCCCAAAGGACTCAGCATCCTATTCTATAGATCCTTGCTCAGCAGCATCCATTGCCCCTTTATTCACAACAGTGAGGAAATGAAAGCATATAAATGTCCTTCAAATAATGGATTGATAATAAAAACATGGTACATGTACATGATGAAATACTTCTCAACTGTAAAGAAAACAGAAATCATTAAATATGCAAGTAAATTAATGGAGCTAGAAAAACAGTAACCCAGACCCAGAAAGATAAACCACATGTTCTCTCTATTCTGTGGTTCTTAGCTCCAAATCTTCAGCAGTGAGTACATAATCTGGAGTACCTACAGAAACCATGAAACCTCAAAGGGACCTGGAGTGGCAGGAGGACCATAGGAAAGAGAAGAGCAGGATGCAGGTGATATGAAGGGGGAATGGGAAAACTTGAGAAAGTCTTAATTGCAGAGGGGAGCGGAAGGGCAATACAAGAGAAGGAAGGAGGGATAAATGATATTAAGAATTCTTGAAAAAGATACAGTGAGTGATTATTTTATATTTACCTAAAACTACATATCAGTGTATGTATATACATGTACATATACACATACACATACAGTTTATATTAAGTTATACTACTTGGGATGACAATACTCCCCACCAGAGGCATAGACTATCTAACAAAAACTTCAGTGCTGGGCATGGGAAACACCCATTCTAGTTGTTGGTGAGGGGAGTTCAAGACACTCCAAAAACAATATAGGCTATTTTCACTCCCCTTAGTTGCTTTCCAGTGGTTGAAAGTGAGTCCCTATTGTTGAAGATACCACACACCTTGGACTTGGGACACAAAAGTTTGAGCTAGAACTGGCCTGAAAGCCTCCTCCCTGAAAACTAGGTTTCATGGTAGTAGAAAGTGCTAGGCAGGCTGCTGTGGAAGACAGCAATCAATAGCCCTACTTCACTGTGATGCTTATGAGCCACAACAATGTCCAGCATGGCAAGACATACCCAAATGTGCAATAGTGGTGCTTATATCTTGGCATTAAATAAGCTGTCTAATCAGACTCAACACCAGCTTGACAGGAGGAAAATCATGCATGGTAGTGGAAGCCTAGCCAACTATAATTACTAACTGCATTCTAAATACATATCCCTATGCCCTTTAGATAAGTGCAGCTCTCACCCCTCACCAAAGAAGTTTCTTTTTGCAGCAGATGGAGACTACTACAGAAAGCCCACAACTATTCAAAACGCAATAAACAACTGACCATGGGGTGCCCAGCCACATCTACATCTCTGACACAATTCCTGTACCTACAGATCAGGGAACATTCCAGAAAAAGAAGTGGATAAATTGTAAGAGCCGGAGAAGCAGGGAGTCTTCTGTGAGATTGTGCCATCCAGCTATGGCAGGAAAACTATACCCATGAAATTTCAAAAGCATGGCTGCCTAAACAAGACCTGAATAATTCCAACAACAGTTGCCATCCCAACTTGAATGAAGGAAATCTCATGAGGCCCTCCCTGTTAGGGTCCTGGAGAAGTCCCACAAAAGTTCACCATCCACATATGCAATCAGTAAGAGTGTTTATTATATTCTGTGGCCGTCCATCCTATACAAAGGCAAAATGGCAACAACCCCGAGAGAAGCTTGCAGGGTCCTTTTCAGCACAGCTAAGGGGAGTTCCTAGGGCATCTGAGTTAGGTCATCTCAGATATGATTGGCTTAAGCAAGTGGCAATCATATCAGTATGTTCTAATTGTCTAGGGCTAGCAAGGGCTGGTTAAGGTTGTAGTTTTTCTATTTGAGGACAGGTCTGGACAAGTCTCAAGCTTTGTCCTTATTTGGTTATCACCTTGAGCTCCTGTGGCTCAGGCCTGGTACATCCTTGCTCTTAGGGGTGTTGAAGATTGACTGTCCTTTGTTTGTGATTTCCTCAGAAACTGCTTGCTCAGTCTCAGGAAACTGAAATTGAGGTCTGATTTCTGAGAGAAGACTGGGCAACTTGTTATGGTGTCTGCTCATCCTCTCACACCCTAGGTGAAGAGCTATAAGCAATCAATAACCGAGAGAGAATTAATCTTCCACAATTGGAAGATTCACAAAATGATCCCCCTGATTGGTTACCCCCGGGCAATACTTAACAAACTCAGCAGGTTGTATCTATTCATTTTTATGTATACGCAACAACCATGGTTAAAGAAGAGAAGACCATAAATTTGGAAGGGAGCAGAGCTACAGGGAAAAGGTAGGATGGAGAAGAGGAAAAGAGGAAATGAAGTGATTATATTTTAATTTAAAAAATTTAAAAAGAGATAAAATGTAAATGCCAGATTAAGTAATAAAATAAGTTAATAAACACAGAAAGACTACCAAGCATGTTTATTGTGACAAAAAGTATAAATGGATTAAATTTCCCAGTCAAACAATGTTTTTTTGAAAATTTCAAACAATGTTTTTAAAACTAAAACCATATACTGATATATATATACCAAAATGAAAATTAAACTAATAGACCAATTATGCCTATAATCTTAGAACTCTGGAGGTTGAAACAGGAGAGCTGAGAACTCCAGGACAAAATGAGCCACATGGTAACTTCAGGGGTAGCCTGAATGTTGAGAGCCAGTGTTAGTTTTATGTAGGCTGTTACCCTGCAAGGAAAAGTCTCAAGGCACAACAAAACCCACTATAAGAGTTTATTAGGAGAAAGGAGGGACAGGAAAGGGTGTGCTAAGGCCTATTTGAGAGACATGTATGGAAGCAGGGGAGGGTATATGGGATCAGCCTTTTATGGACTTCCCCTTGCATGCGCATAAGGACCTACTAGTTACACCATACATGCACATAGATTATGTGATCATGCTGCACACAAATTATGTGACCACACATTGTGTGGATTACGAAGGATTTAGGGCCCTGGAAATGACTAAGCAAAAATGACCAAGTGTCTCACCAGCGCATACATGGTCATGGGGACGTGGCTAGAATTCCTATCATCCGGGACTCTTTGATTTTGACCTACAAAGACTAGATTGTTGAATGTCGCGGTAACGCCCGCATTACCGATACCCGTTCACCATGTCCGAGCGAAGGGCTGCGGATTAAAAACAGAGACAAGAGACAGCGAGTCATTCGCCACAACTGAATGCCGAATGCCGTTTATTGAAAGAGGGAAGAAACCTTTTAAATACAGGCTTACAACACAAATGGAGGATCCCCGGAGGGCATTCTTGCATCTAAGTTGTTTACACCAAAATACAGGATACAGGAACAAAGAACCTCCGGTGAGCTCTCCTCCGGTGATCCTTAGGTGAGAAGGAGACCAGCAGGGAATCTGAATAGGGAGGACATCTGGTCAAGGTCAGCAAGCAAGGTGGCAGCCACTCACAGTCGGGGGCCAGGGCCCATGGCGCCCACAGTTGAATTCTCCAACATTACATCCATGTGCAGTGCCCTCTGAGCACATTCTGGACATTCCCATTCCTTCTGCGAGAGGTCCACAGCCACATCTCTGAACGTTAACAGACTCTGGGGAGCATTTCCCAGAGAAACGTTCATTCTTCTTGTTGCTCTTCTCTGAGTTTCTATCTCTGAACCAAAAACTGGAATTCCTGATGGATCCTTTGCTACTGCCTCCTCTCTCTTGACTATCCACGGTTCTTTTTCTGCTTCACAGGTGAGCAGGACTGATTGAGCAATATGAGCACTGCACAGAAGAAAGAGATTCTTCAGAAGTCACCTAAAACTGGGAGGTTCCAGGGCCACTGGGCTGTGGTTTCCACCACTGGCGCTAACTTTCCCAGGCTGCCCTGCGCAGCGACTGCAGCTCCGGGGAGTTTTCAGGTCCCCAATACCCCATCTGATCATCCTCACCCAGTTCCAGGACCACATGGCTTCCTGTGGGTTTTGTTGTGCCTCATGACTTTTCCTCGCAGGGTAAACAGCGCCACATAAAACTATCAGCCACACCCACCCCAGGCTTTCTCGGAGGCCCTGATGAAAAGACAAAAGGTACCAAGTTCTGTATCCTTGTCCAGGGGCAGGCTTGACAAGGTCCAGTCTGGGGCCAGGGCCTCAAAGGAGTTAGGGTTTCAGTTCCTGGGAACCTGACTTTCTCCCTGAGGAGACTGAAGTTATCAGTCCCAAGGCTGCTGTGTGTTCAGTCTGCAAATGTACTTGAGATACTATGTGTTCTCTTTATTCAACATTGCTTGGGTAGCTTCCTTCTGACTTTGTCCATTGTATGACAGTTACTGCTGACTTTATCCATTTTTCTCCTGTAAATAGTATATAAGATGCTGCACTTCTGAATAAGATTGCTTGGCATGAAACATAGCTTGTGCAAGACCTTCTGATCCCATACTTTACTGTCTTCTTATCTTCCAACCTCCTAGTCATCCCCGCCCCATCACTGGGACCTGTTTCTGAAGAATGACCTGCTGGTCCAGGTCACTTCAGTTACACAGTGATACCTCACTCTCTAAATGCATAAATAAATGGAAAGCATAAGCAAAAAAACATGAAAATGGCTACTTTATACACATGTATGGAAATGTCATAATAAAACTCTGTTTTATACAATTAATATATGCCGATTTTTAAAGACCATGGCACAAGACCAAGCATGTGAGTTTAGCATATACATGAGTGTTCAGGGTGTACTGTTCACAAGAACTGGCTGTACACACCTCTTCCCAATTCCATGTTTGGTAAGGTCACCCTGGTAGCTGGAGACCAGCCACAGGAACACTAAAAAACATCAATGTAGCCTACAGAGATTAGGAGAGCTTTTTCTTCTGTTTGGGAAAGTGCTATACTTTGAGTCCCCCCAAAGGTGTATGTAGTAAAAGTTTCCTTACTACTATGATGCTACTGGGAGGCAGGGCAACCTTTAAAAGGAGGAATGGCTAATTTGAAATCTTAAGACAATTGAGTCCTTTATAATGGGACTCAGCCCCTTCTTTCTCCTCTCTTCCATCTTCTAGTAATGAGCTGGGTGGTTTTACTCCGCTTCTTCATAGCAAAGGACTAAAATTCTGCGCCAATATAAACTTGTTCTGTTTATAAGTGGATTGTCTCCAGTAAATTACAAATTACAGTAACAAAGGGGTGCGCAGCATGGGGAGGGGTTGTTTGACTGGTTGCAGTAACAAAAGGGTGCGCAGCATGGGGGAAGCGTTGTTTGGCTGTGGGTTTGGGTTAGGGTGGGTTTGTTGGTGTGATGCTGCTTTACTGGTGCATTAACACAAACACCTTCCTTCATTCATCTGCTTTGCATTTCTCAGTTTTGTTACTACAGACTGTTCTTTAGTTATGATTACTGAAGTGCTTGTGTCAATTGTCATGCCTCCTAGTTTGAATTCTGTTGCTATGATAAATAACATGACCAAGAGCAGCTTGGGGAGGAGAGGGTTTATTTCAGCTTACAGCTTAGTCTGTCACTGAGGGAAGTCAGGGCAGGAACATAAGGTAGGAAGATGGAGGTAGGAACAGAAGCAGAGGTCATGGAGGAACTCTGTTGCTCTCCATGACTTGCTCAGCCTGCTTTCTTATACCACCCAGGACCACCTGTCAAGAGATGGCCCTAGTCCCAGTGGTCTGGGTCTTCCCACATCAACGGTTAATCAAGAAAATGCCCTCCCACACTTGCCTACAGGTCAGTCTGATGGAGGCATTTACTCAGCTGAGGTTCCTTCTCCCTAGATGACTCTAGCTGTGTCAAGTTGACAAAAAACTGACCAGCACAGTACTCTGTGTGTGTGTAGGCACCACTAGAAGAAGGTACCAGAGTGCTGGGGCTAGAGTTGTGGGTATTTATGGGCTGCCTGATGTGAGCACTGGGAACTGGGTCCTCTGGAAGAATCCCAAGTGCTCTTAACGGCTCTTCTCCAGCTCCTTCAGTCTTTTGAATGCTGAACTTAGCAAGGGTAGCTTTGAACTCTCTCAGAACTGTAGTAGTTTGAATGTAATTGGCCCCCATAATCTCATAGGGAGTGGCACTATTAGGAGGTGTGGCTTTGTTGGAGTGGATGTGGCCTTGTTGGAAGAAGTGTGTCACTGTGGGGGTGGGCTTTGAGGTTTCCTATGCTCAGGATACCACCCAGTTTCTAAATCAACTTCCTGTTGCCTGCAAGATGTGGGACTCTCAGCTAATCCTCCAGCACCATATCTGCCTGCATGCCACCATACTCCCTGCCATGATAAGAAATGGACTGAACCTCTGAAACTGTAAGCAAGCCCCCTCAATTAAATGTTTTCTTTATAAGAGTTGCCATGGCCATGGTGTCTCTTCACAGCAATAGAAACCCTAAGACGGTAATCCAGGCAAACTTTGAACTTTCAATCCTCCTCTTTGGCTTTCCAAGTCCTGGGCTTGCAAGTAGCACTAGCCTGGCCAGTAGTCTTCCTCTCAACTTCATTCACACCTTTTTGAGTCTAGAACCTCCCAGGCCATGGAATGAACTCAGACATCTAATCTGTAGTCATGAGTTGACTCCCTAAATATCTTTTGATAAACAGTAAATATATATGCATCTTTTGTCTCAGTTTCTCTGGAAAACATCAACTAATACATTTCTATTACATGCTTTTGCTTTTCTTTAATAGTTTTCTAAATATTTTCATTAATTTGTAGTTATGCTAGTAATAATTTTTAATAAATGCATTATTAATTTAATTACTTACAACTTTATTTTCAATCATAAATTCTACATTCATAATATCATTGATTCAATTCATCTCTTGGCTATCTGGAGCGTAATGGGACGAATGTGTTAGAGGGACATACTGAGAATGTCTCTGCTGCATACCCACTTCAACAGTCAAGGAAGTGTGTACTAAAGTATCTTTTGCTCCAGAGTCTGTACACCTTACTCCACTGCCTGATTATCTGATGTTTCTGAGGTGGAAATGCCTAGCTCTTTTTCCCTTCCCCTGGGAGCCATCTTTCCAGGTGTGCATCATTTCTCTTTTGCCTTAAAATTCAGGCATTTCACCATAATATCCAATTCCATGGACTCAAAGAGGAATTGTTTCCCTCGTTGTCCACTCTGAAATCACATAGTACAGTGGTGTGCCACATCAGCGATGTCACTGTCCTGTCTGGTGACACTTCTGAATAACCACCGTAAGTCCTTCCTAGGCCTGGTGCTATGTGTGGTTTACACTATTTTAAACTTCTTTTCATTAGTTATTTTTGCCCACACTGGTAAACCATAAATGTAGCACCCAAGCTCTTGTCCATTTAAAAGTACTTACCTTCTATTGTTCCTCTGAACTATTTCTCCAGAGCTACTGCTTCCTTCTTTTGAAATTCTCACTCTTGTCCCTCTGTCCATACTTCTTTCC
Organism: Peromyscus maniculatus bairdii; assembly: GCF_049852395.1. Classification (NCBI taxonomy): domain Eukaryota; kingdom Metazoa; phylum Chordata; class Mammalia; order Rodentia; family Cricetidae; genus Peromyscus; species Peromyscus maniculatus. The sequence goes on along the minus strand of NC_134859.1, from coordinate 2,157,124 downwards.
TTAGGTTAGCACTTGTTTCTTGGGGCTCTTTCTTCCCCTTGAGTTTGGGGAGAGGCTGTGTCCTGTTTCCCACTCCGTTTGATTCCGTGTTCTGCAGTTCACTCCTGTACATGAGCAGTGGACATGTCCCCACCAGATTTCAGTTGTCTCATGACTCCTCCCCACACAGTCCTCTCCAGTCTTCACCTTCTTCCCACAAATACTACACATACAATGCTTGCAAGTGCAGTGCTCTACAAAGTGTCAAGATAGAGTTAGCAATATCTGTAAATGTGTTCTCTCCTTTCTTGTGGCACCTCTGGCTCATAGGGCAGTGCAAGTTTTGAGTGTTGAGTTTCATCCAAATCTTCCATCTTGATGTACTAGTTACTTTACATTGTTGTGCCCAAAATTTCTGACAGGCAAAACTGAAGGGGGCAGCAGTTTATTTGGGTGCATAGTTCAGGGGATACAGACCTTCATAATAGGATGACATTACACCATGGCTTATTCCATGTTGGTGAAAGCTTGCGATTTGCTCACATCATAACCAACCAGGAAGCTGGAAGAGGTTCTCATCCTCAAGGCCAGCCATTAGGAGCCTCCTCCACCAGCCATGCCTATTACCCAAACGTTTTGCAGCTCCTAAAACATCCCACCATCTGGAGACCAAGCAACAAAGCACTTGAGCCTGTGGAGGAGATTTTACTCCCAAACTACAGCATCTGGTGTTCTTTCATATGTCAGTTGATTCTTCTCACACAAAGAAAGCAGCAACATCAAAGTCATTGCATCTGGAGGTAACTGTCTGTCACCTAGCATTTTCCACTCCTTCCCTACAGGAGAAACCAGCCCCAGAAAATTAAAATATGTGGTTTGACTAGTTGGAAAGCAAACTGTTCAGCACCTCTTCATTCTGCCCTTAACATCTGGTCCTTCCTCGTAGTCACAAGTGTTTCCTCTCTCATCTGAGCCCAGCTAGTATATCTGGCTTGAGTCATTTGTTTCTTCTTGAAGAATTCAGCACATGGATGAACAGCCATTCCCTAGACCACCATCAGTCATTTTCCTACAGAGACAAAGTACACCCCAGAGACACACTCTGGCTTCCACTAAAATGATGTGAGATAATTAAGATGCTATTAACTCATTTGAATCATTTTGGAGTCTTTGAAGTTTTTTATCTAATAAGATTAAAGAACCACACTAATATCATAGGAAAGTAATTTATTTCCTTCATCAAAATAAGTAAGCAATTTCTCATATCCCCATGAGATGGTGGGGTCTATATTTGGGAGCAAGACACACACACAAAAAGACAAGACATTCTTTATGATTTACTGCTGATCACGTCAAGGTCAGAATCTGCATTGATGCAAGTCAGTTAGGACAAAAATAACAAAGCACAGCAATTATTGCACACGTACGAAGCTAGGTTGAGCTTTTACAGCTATGTTCACACATACTCTGTGTGCTCCTCATTGGTAAAGCACAAATTACACTATGCATATGTGTATGAACTAAAAATGCATCTATATTAAAAGCAAATTGAATCCCTATTTATGTTTCCTTCTGATTTACTGTCAACTCAAAATAAATCCTCTGAACATTTTAACATTCCCACCTCCAGAATTTCCTCCTCTTTTGTTTGTTACCTGGCTGGAGAAAGAAGTACAGCGAAGTTTCTCTCAAATATATTTTGACTTAATTCAATAACATATTTTAAATTTTTAAAGGATTTCTTTATTTTTATTTGCCTGTATTTTGTATGCATAAGAGGGCATCAGATCCCCTGAAACTGGAATGAGAGAGAGTTGTGAGCTACTAGGTGGATGCTGGGAACCAAACCCAGTCCTCTGCAAGAACAGCCAGTGTTCTTACCCACTGAACTGTCCCTCCAACCCCTTAATTATATATTTTAATGTGAGCTGGCATAAAGAATAAATAAAAACTAGAGGAAGAAAATGTACTTTCCCAAAGTGTACATAATTTAATACGCAATATAGTTCTTTAAAGCAGCAACTCCACCAAAATTACCTATGTAGTGTTTTTTAAAAACCTGTAGTTACAAATTGCTCTGATCTTTCAGGAATCTTCTTAATTAAATAACATCTTTGCCCTAATACTCTCTGATCTCTGACTATGCCATAGAGAAACTCAGTTAATTATTGAGACATTCTCACACGATGTCCTCCATTTCTGTATACCCATTTTACAGGGAAAAGATAGACACTAAAGATACCTGTGTACATGTTCATGGATACAATGCAAAAAGAAACCCAGCCACATAATCTCAGGTTCCAGCAGATCAGGCTGAAATGCCTTGGAATGGAGTTTCATCTTTGGTTACTATGGTTACATCTCACATGTACTTCTATAGACTTCCAAAAGCACTGTACCTAATTATCTAAAAGGCATGTGACAATCAAGTATGGATTATATTAGGACATTCAAAACCCAGCCCATTCCTATGATAGATCAAAGAGAAGATTCACTTGACCATAGCAATAGATGTTTGAAAATACTTTATAAAATCCAGTGTCCATTCCCAATTTATATGCCTTAGAAAGGAGAACTGTAGCATATGAAACTATCTCAGAGCAGAAGCTTACAAAAGTGAAAGTGACCAGTCCTGGAGGCAGAGGGGAAACATGGCTGTCATTAAACTTGGATCTGCAGAAAATGGCTGGCCAAGCTCCAGAGTCATGGAAGCTATAGTTAGGCTTGTAGATGGCTAATAGATTCATCTTCACAAGAACAATAGGAAAATATTAGAGGTGGAAGACCCAGAGATCCCTCAACGAAACCAAGAGGTCCAAAAGCTCTGTGTATGCACAGAGCTGCCAGGTAACCCTCAAGTACCTTACCCCAGCCTTCTCTGTTAACAGTCACTGGTCTCCAGGTGTTAGCCAGCCTCCAACAGGCAAGATGGAAACAAAGAAAAGAAACTTCTAGAAAAAAAAAATGGCTGCTGCTTCTCTTTCCAGACCCTAAAAAAGTCCACTACAAGTTTTCCCCACTCCCTAGCTGCTGGTTTATTCACAGACACTTCCACACAGACTCTTGAATCTGAAGCAAGAGATACTAAGAGGCAGAGGAGAATGCATCCCCCATCCAAAGAGCCAAGCTCCTCCTACAGTCTTGATCTCTATGTCCTTGGTTCCTGCTCGCTCTCTCTCTCTCTCTCTCTCTCTCTCTCTCTCTCTCTCTCTCTCTCTCTCTCTCTCTCTCTCTCTTCTCCCTCCCTCCCCCACACCGTGTGTGTGTGTGTGTGTGTGTGTGTGTGTGTGTGTGTGTGTGTGTGGTATTTGCAGGGTGAGGTACACAAGTGTCTTCACATTGTGTGGAGACCAGAGGACCATTTTCAGTGTGTCATTGCTCAGGAGCTAGCTACCTATCCACCTTGTGTTTTGAGACAGGGTTGCTTGACAGCCTGGAGATCACCAGTTAGACTAGGGTGACTGCCCAGAGTCCCAGGGATGCACTCATCTCCACCTCCCCTGTGCTGGGATTACAAATATACACCACTGCACCCAGCTTTCTGGCACAGGTTCTGGAGATCAAACTCAGATACTCGTACTTGTGTGGCAAGCGCTTGACTGAATAAGCCATCTTCCCAGCCTGGTTCCTTTTAAGTAACCTGGTTCTTCATCTTCTTGGAAATTAAGTGAATCACACAATAGCTTACCACAAACCCCTGGGCCTTTTAATAAGCCAGAATCCATTTCAATTGCTAACCATTCAACATCTGTCTCAACTAAATCCCAAATGTCACTAGACAAAATATAATGTATTATCTATGGCATCATTTAAATAAAAATAAAAGCTGCCCACAAAGCAATGAGTATGGCTGACTTTATTCTCTTTCTCTTACTGTTCTGTACATTCTAATTATTGTGCAGTATGTATGTATATAATAATGATAAAATGTTTAATAATTGATAAATGTATTCACTCACCATCACAGTCTCCCAAAAGCTGATTCTGTGAAACAAGTTCCCATACAGAAGTCCACTGGGAAATTCTCAACATCCATGAGGAAATAGAGACCAAGAACTGGTCCGGTGGAGGAGCTGAACTGAGATGCAGTCACAAGGACTCCAGGAGGGACTCTGAACTTGAGCTGACCTTTCTGTCACCCTGAATTGGGATGGGAACCACAGCTTAATCCTCACATAAACAGGGCATCATATATGGCTTACCCCAATCGTGAGCAAAGCAGCTTTTTAGCTGAAGGCAAATCTTTCAAAAGAGTTTGGCTAAGAGCTTGTAGCTGCCAAAACCCAAGCAGCTGAGGGAATTATTTGCACTGCCAGAGTGGAGCAATCTGCTCAGTACTGTGCAGTGCCCACAGCTGTCTACTGCTTCTTCTGCTCGGCTGTGTGCCTAACGTAATCAAGTCTGGAAATAGCTCGTCCAAGATTCCATCTTTTCTGGGATGAATTTGGAAGAGGACTATAACAATTCCATCCATCAATAAAGCCTCCTTCCTTCTTCTTTCCCTTCCTCTCCCTCTTCTTTTCTCCCCTCTTCCCTTTCTCCCCTTCTTCCTTTCCCTCTTCCTTCTCCTCTTCCTTCCCTCTTTCCTTCTTTTCTTCCCTCTTGCCTTCATTCTCCCACTCTTCCTTCTTTCTTTTCTTCTTCTTTCCTTCCTCCCTCCCTCCCTTTCTCCCTTCCTCCCTCCCTCCCTCCCTCCCTCCCTCCCTCCCTCCCTTCCTTTCTCCCCTTCCCTTATTCCTTCTCCCCTTCCCTTATTCCTCCCCCCAGAAGCTGTTCTTGATTCCCCACCATGGATAGCACATCTGCTTGAGAAGACAGACTCCCATCATCAAGAGGTCTAAACACTCTTAGAAGTAGCTGCTGTTCCTGTCCTTTTCCCTGCAAAATTGAGGCAACAACAATCAAAAGACATCCATGGAAATCATTACCTGTGTGTCAACTGCGTTCTCCTCTCCCTTGTATCACATAAGCACAGCACTCTTCCAGTGACCAGCTATAACTGTACTGGTCAAAATGGTGTCCCGGTCCTTGCTCACTCTTTACTCTTAGCACAAGAAGCCTCAAGAGCCCAAGAACATTGTAATGGCTTTTACTGTTCCCTCTAGTGTAAGTACTCCATCTTGAGAATCCAGACCACTAAACCAACAAAATCATTTCTGTGTGGACAGAATGCATAAATTCTTGTGAGTCACTGGACCCACCCCTTGTTTCCAAGAACTGTTCTTCCTATATATGTGATACACCATAGACTGGTGATTCCCTTAGGGTTGAACTGTGTACTGGATGATGCTAGTCTACAAGCCACCCTCACTACATCTTGTCTGTCCACAACACTGTCCACAGGCCATGTTCTCTATCTGTCAAGCCAGAAGTAGCCTGTCCTTATTACTTGGGTCTGATACATGAATCTTCCTTCATCTGTCATAAAAATGGACTTCAAGGTGAGTAACCTGTGTAGTTACATTCAGAAAGGATCTTTGTTCAATTGATTTCTCTGCTGTCACTATCTTAAAAATACCAATAATAGTGTGTGTGTGTGTGTGTGTGTGTGTGTGTGTGTGTGTGTGTGCGCGCGCGCGCGCGCTGCTGTGATAATGGCCAGAGAACACTCTGTGTTGTTCCTCAGGAGCCATCCACCTTGTTTTTTGAGACAGGAGATCTCACTGGCCTGGAGCACCCCAAGCAGACTTAGACTGGCTAACCAGTGGAGTCCCAGGAATTCTCTTGTCTCTGCCTGCCCAGTGATATGCCCAGCACTTTTACTGTGGGTTCTGGGAACTGAACTCAGGTCCCCATGCTTACAAGACAGGCACCTTACTGAATGAGCCATCTCCCCAGCCCCCAAATAATTATTTTTAACAGGGTGCCCTGCACTTTTCATGTTGAACTGAGTTCCACAGATTGTGTAGCCAGTTCTTCCCTCTGCCTCTTCTCAGAATAAATGCCAAGAAGGACAAAGCAGTAAGAGAAAACGATGTCCCCAAAAAGGGCAAACACTTCACAAAGCTTACCTGCCTTCACATTAGTTTCTGGGCAGAAAAGCTTCCTCGAGGCATCCGGTGAATCTGTACAGGTTAACTCCTAATCTATAAGAACACTACCATGTTCTCAAGAGGGGCAGGTGACTGGTGTTCATGTTCAGCTTTATTCCTGCTTTTCTCTCCCCTTTTCTGTTAATGATGAATAGCTTGTCAAAGAGTGTGAAAAAAAATGCTTAATTTAATTAGTCACCAGAAGTTCTTATTTCTGAGAAAAAAAATGTAATGATTAAATTCCCTCTGCCTCTTAGTGGTTAGATATCAAATACAGCATCTCCTACCAGTGGACACAGGTCATTGTGCAAGTGACTTTCTCTACAGAGAATTAACATGGGTTCTCCATTTTCAGAGAATTAATGTAAACGGTGCACACAGCAGGGGCTCCTGTGGCCCTCCAAGCCTGGGCAGAGCTTCAGAGGCATTGAAACTTACAATGGTTCATTTTCTGTCAGCCTGATCAGGCAGAATCTGGCTGGATGTTTAGTGGAATATTATTCTAGGTGTTTCTATGAGGGTGTCTTTTCCCATTTTATTTACTTTTACATGTGCATACTGTGCTTTAGTCAGAGTTCCCCCCACATTACACTGCAATTGTCCCCTACTTCCTGGTCCCCTTCCCAAACAGTCCCCCTTCTACTTTCATTTGTTTTTTCTTCTTAACTTAGATTCTGCACATGACAGAAACGCAATGTTTATCTTTCTAGGTGTTCTCTTTTGCTTAATATAATGATCTCCATCTCTATCCATTTTTCTATAAATGTCATAATTACATTCTTCTTTGTAGCTGAATAAAACTCCATTGTGTATATTTACCACATGAATTTGATCCTTTTACCCACTGATGGACATCTAGACTGATTCCATAACTTGGCTATTGTAACAGAACCAGAACAAATACAGAGACACACAACACACAACCATTTCTCTAGTCCATTCCAGTCCATTTCTCTGTTAACCATTGTCTCAAAACATAATATGTTAAAAGCATAATCTGTCAAAAGATGGCTACTGGATTACTTTAAACATTTTCAGATGTTTTCAGGTTAACAAGACACCATTTATTTGCAAGTGTTGATAACTCATATAAAAGTCCTATGACATCACAGTACTGCAGGCATCCCTTGTCACTCACATGGCTGTAACTCAAGTTCAAGAGGATCAGATGCCCTTTTCTGGTGCCCTTGGGCATTACACATATGTGGTGCAGGCAAAATATACATGTAAATAAATCTTTTTTTAAGCCTTGTAAACATCAGTGGATATAAAAATCCAACTCTAGTTATGACATGTTGATTCAAACCCTTCTGACTTTGTGCTGAAGGGATGGAAACAATCTGAGTCTCGAGTTTTAATCTAAAATACAATTGATTTAAGTCAGACATCCAAGGCAGCAGCAAGTGGGAAAGGGTGGATAACAAGTATGGCAAGCATCCTGGGCTCTGTGCTCCACGTTTACCCAGGGAGACTTAGGAAACCTATTTAATATCTTTGAGTCTTGTTCTCCTCTCTTGACAAGTGAAGAGAATAATACTCCCCACTTTTGCAGAGACATAGGAGAATGTGCTTAGTCTCCTGTCTGATAAGTAGTAAGGCTCTCACAGAGCTTTGGTATTGTATTTGTCATCATTATTTCTTGCCCATTCCCAACAGAGAAGCCTGATAAACACTTGTCTACCAAGAATCAAGTAATGCCTTATCACATTCACCTTATCACATTCACCCTGTGCTAATCCCACTCCACACCCCAGCTGAGTCACTAAACCACGCCAGCAAGAGCTACAAAGCCCCATGCTGACCTGGCCCTAGAATCAGGCAAGCCCAGCAATCACTTGCCTCCTACTTGGTCTCCTTTCTGTCTTAGAGAATTTCTGCTTCTAGTTCCTCTACCCAATACACATTTTTCTCTCCTTGTCCTCTTTAGCAAGGTCTCAAAGTTATGCTCACACACTACCTCCTTGGACAAGCCATCCTAGACAACCAGACCAGAAGAGCCTTTATGACGCACTCTTGAGACCTCTGAACTTTCTTTCATTGCACCCAGCTATTAATATTGACTTATTTTTTGTTTAACTTTGTCAACTTGACACAAACACCACCCTGTGACATTAACTGTTGCCCTCCATAAACATCTTAAATCTAGAATCACCTGAGAAGAGAGTATCAGAGAAGAATTATCTACACTGGGCTGGCCTGTGGGTATCTATGGGAGATTGGTCTTAATTAAGTTAATTAATGTGAACAGACCCAGCCCATTTTGGGTGATACCACTCCATAGGCAGGGTTCTGTGAGTAAAGAAATGGAGCTGAGTACGACAAGCAAGTGGGCAGGCAAGCAAATGAGCATGCATTAATTATGCTCTGTTCCTGACTGTGTGATGTAACTGATCTCCTGCCTTATCTTCCCCACAGAGGTGGGGTGTGACCTGGAATTGTGAGTTGTAATAAATTCTTTCTCCCTAAGTTAGTTTTTGATAGGATATTTTATCATAGCAACAGAGACAAATGAAAACATTTGGTTAGCACTTTCTTTTTGAGTGAGAAGTCCAGGAGTGACCATCCCGGAAGGGTCCAGATTTAATGAGCTTTTGATGTCACACCGCCCTGCACCTCTAAACTGCACATCCATGCATGCAACCAATCACAGACATGAAAGAGTGGCAACTGTACTGGACATGAACAATCTCCCAAGCAATGCACTATAGCGAATGTTTAGCAGCATGTGCATTGTGTTAGGTATTACAAGTCTCCAGTGATGGTCAAAACTGTGCAGCAGGACTGTGGAGGGTCTATGCAAAGACTACACCATTCCAAGTTAACATTTTTGCCTCGTGGCAGAGAACAGAACCCAGGGCTTTGCACATGCTCAGTAAGCACATGGCCTATGTTTCCAGTCCACTGCACCACTTTATATAATGGATTTGAGCATCTGCATATTACAGCAGTGTGGGGGGAAGGAGAATGGAGCCAATCCCCATGGATACCAAGGGATGACTACATATAGTTTAAAAGACTACATGCTGAGAAAGATGTCAGTGGCCTGGCTCTGGCTGCTGAGATGCGACTGGGATGGGTAGGAGAAAAACGATGCTTGATCTCATTGCCAGCCTTATGTCAAAGGCCAATAAGGACCTGCCTATATCCTCATGGGCAAATAAGAAAGAGATGTGTCTATTCAGAATGAAGAGAGGGAGAGGCAAGAGAAAAGGATGGGAGGAGGAAGGGGAGAGGGGGAGGACAGGGGAAGGAAGAGAAGGAGAGAGAGAGTGGGGAGGGAGGAGGGAAAGCAGGCTAAGAAATAAAGGCTTGGAGAATCAGTGTGATAGTAACATGGGAGCAAAACCATTACTCTACTTATGAAGGACTAAAGGTGAACTGTAAATCCAACAGTCAAAATGTACAAAAATCCACCGCCTCAGATGCCAGCATGAGATGTTAGCTGTTGTCCACCATGCACATGCTAAATCTAGACTTCACAGGGTGAAATTTTTGGTGCTGATGAAGTGTTTACACAGTAGCTGGGAAGTTTCTCCTTTCATTTTTATTATAAAGGCAATGTAAGTACAAGGGAAGGAAGGCAAACAGAGCAGAGGGGAATAAACAGAAAATGTAAAGTTTCAAAGGCGATGCTGACCTCCAGCCTTGACTCCCAAAGGCAGTGGCTTGTGTTGAGAGATTTGGTTTCTTTCCAGCACTTTCCGTGCAGCCCTGTGAAAATATTACTGATATTTTTAGACAAGTGGGACTATGTTATCCATTTTTGCTTTACAATTTATTCTTTCTTCAGCATATATTAGATATTGGCCCCTTTCCACATTCAGATTTTTATAGCTCTCTAATAGTCTGCATGAAAATCTTTCAAGTACTCTCTTATGATTGGACAATTAAGAACCACAGTTCACATAATGATATGATCAATAGGCTCCTTCATACACTAGCTCCCCAGAAGAATATATGGCAGAGATTTTGCCTGCTTTGTTCCCTGATAAGACCCTTCCACTTGGTATAGGACCTGCCACACTGTATGCCCAATTAACCTTCTTTGGAAGAGTAATGGCTATTGTGTGTACACGTGTGTGGACTCACACATGTGTTCATGTATATGTATTGTGTGTACACATGTGGAGGGAGACCAGAGGTTAACCTTGAGTATCAATCCTCAGTAACTGTCCACCTTGGTTGTATTTTCTAATTACATGCTATAGCACACATGTGGAGGTCCGAGAACAACTTTCAGGAGTCAAATTTCCTTCCGGCATGTGAATCCCTGAGACCAAACTCAAGTAGTCAGGCTTAGCGACAAACATCTTGACAACTACCTTGTGTTGGAGACAGGCTGTCTCACTGGCCTGGATGACAAGCCCCAGGACCTACCTGTCACTACCTCCCAGCAATGGGGTCCTCCAGTTCTTTCACATTGGTTTTAGGACCACACACAGGTACCCATTCTTCCACAGAAAGCACCTTCCCTACTAGCTTTACTCAGTCACTCTATAGATATGCTCGAACAATTGCTTCCTTATATATTCCTATCTATAGTTAAAAATTATTTGTTATGTATACAGTGTTCTGCCTGCATGTATGCCTGCACACCAGAAGAGGGCACCAGATCTCATTACAAATGGTTGTGAGCCACCATGTGGTTGCTGGGAATTGAACTCAGGACCTCTGGAAGAGCAGTAAGTGCTCTTAACCTCCAAGCCATCTCTCCAGCACCCTATCCATGCTGTTTGCGGGTTTGTTTTGATAAACTAGGAACCTTATCTTTAAAGTTCAGTGTAGTCAAAATAAGAAATTCTTGTGCATTCATTTCCCAGTATTGCTGTGATAGATTACAGAAGTTAAAATACCACAAATGCAGTTTCTCCCAGCTCTGGGCACCTGATGTGCAAAATGGGTTGTGAGAGACAGCTGTAATATTTCTTGAGGTTCCAGGGAAGAAACCATGTGTTCTCCAGCTTCTAAAGGCTGCATTCCTTGCCCTTCACACCTCGTTCTGACCTCAGTTTCCCCTTTACATCTCCTTTGAAGCTAATTCTCCTGCCTCCCCTTTGCCCTTAAACACTTGATGGCTATATTGGGCACACCTATAATTTGACATCATTTCTCCATCTCAAGAGTTTAGCTTAATCACATCTACAAAGTCCCCTTTGCCATGAAAAATAACACAAAAGGTTCCGGGAATTCAACGCAGGCATCTCTAGGGTTGTATTATTCTGCCTGCCACAGTATGGGAGGAATTGGGTGTAAATATCAGCATTATCACCCACGCACCCACCTACCTCTGAATGTGTGTTGAATCCCTACTTATATTCTGATCAAAAGCTAAGAAATACATCACCTGGCTCTGTGGCCTTGCCTGGTTATGTAACCTACTTGCAGAACTACAGGAATTACTGCACGGCTCACAGGAATGCTGCATGTAAAGTGTCTGCAGGCACCCCTTCCACTTGAGGAGAATATGTGACTAAATGTAAGGAAAACACTGGAGGAAGAGAAACAGATCCTCTTAGAGGCTGCTGACGTGAAGGGACTGGTAGACATTTTGGAAGGCAATGTAATAAAGGTAATGAAAACTCAGATAATTGTTTCCTTTTATCCCATTAATCACCCACTTCCAAGAATGTACCTCGAGGGTCTGGTTGAATTTCTCTACAATGCAGCTAGTGAAACACTATATATAATGCTTGTGGAGAGGAGTGGGAGCCGACTGAATGTTCTCAAATAATAATTAGATAACAAACATAGGCATCCACATTACAGAAAACTCCGCCACATAAAGGACTTTAAAAGATTATTACATCAGAGATCTGTGAAATATTAATTGTCACATTAATTAGTGACAAATTTGGAGGTCTACCACTGAGCTATATCCCAGCACTCTATACTTTGTGTTGGAGGGTCCACATCTGTAACTCAGGCTGACTTTGAATTTGCTTCATCATCTGGAATAGCGAGGATTACAGCCTCTGCCACCTGTATAAACCAAAACTCAGGTTTCAAATCCGGGTCATTTATTATTTCATATAGATAAAAATGTGTGTGTGTGTGTGTGTGTGTGTGTGTGTGTGTGTGTGTGTGTGTGTGTGTCCGCGCGCTTCATGATGGAACAGTCGTATTTTGCCTTCTCTTGTATTTCTTATGGAAATACTAACAATAAAGGGGGGGAGGGGAGTTTGAGAGAGACGTTCTCCTAGATTTGCTTACCTAGCATTTCTAGGCAGTTACAAACACGACCCAAGATGTCCCTCTAGTGGAAGGCGGAACGCAGCTGCAGCTGGCACCTGATTGTGACTTTAAGAAACAGCATATTCAAGGTTTTTGCAAACAAGAAGCAGAAATGCGCACCCAGAATCAGCACCTCTTCCCCAGCGTGCGGTTTAGTCTCTACTTTTGTAATTATCTCCTTCAAACATTTTGAATAAGCACAGTACTTTATGCATTTCTGCTTCTTGTTTGCTAACATTCTGAACTGTCGATATTGGAGGGTTACGATAAATAGACTTCTCTGTTGGCATTTTGTTAGTTTATGTTCTGGGTCTAGAGAACCAAAACTCGAAGCCACCTGGTTACCGCCTGAACCGGACACTTGTCTGCGCGCTGCCTTCAAGGCTTTCAGCGCCTTTCGGCTAAGTTCGGCTACCTCCGGCCCTCTGGCTCGGCTTCATTCGGAACACATTTGTCCTAGCCTCGATTCTTCGTCGGCTACAATTGGTTGGCTCTTCTCTTGGACTCGGCTCCCTTCGGCTACGTCCGGCCTACTCTCGTCTCAAACTGTTGCAGCGATCTTCGTCCGGCGATCCTCCGGCCTCGGCGTTCATCCGCGGCGTTCGGCCAGCGCTCGGCTCGGCTCGGCTCGGCTCGGCTCGGCTCGGCTCGGCTCGGCTCGGCTCGGCTCGGCTCGGCTCGGCTCGGCTCGGCTCTTTCCGTCCTCATCGGGCCGCGGCCCCGGAAGGGCTCCTATGGAGCGGGGCTTCCTGGCTGTACGCAAGGCAATGGCGCCGCTGTTGGAGTACGAGAGGCAGCTGGTGCTGGAACTGCTCGACAGCGACGGGCTGGTGGTGTGCGCCCGCGGGCTCGGCGCCGACCGGCTCCTCTACCATTTCCTGCGGCTGCACTGTCACCCGGCCTGCCTGGTGCTGGTGCTCAACACGCAGCCGGCCGAGGAGGTGCGACTGCGAGAGGGGTGGACCCGAGGGCGAGGGGACATCAGGGCCGCTACCCGCGCGGCGTGAGCGCGAAGCTGTGGGTTTGCAGGGGCCCCGAGCCAGCGCAGGTCTCAAACGGCACACGAAAGGGAATGAGTGAATGGAGGTCCCTGAGGGAGATTCCGGGCACCCACATAGTTCTGTGGCGCTGCGAAGGAGGGAAGGGAACCTCAGGAAGTCCAAGTGGCTGCCACGACTTGGGAGGGCATTGAGTGCCGGTCCTTGAAGGAGACCCAGGGCTCTGACACTGCGGGAGGACCCTGCAAGGAGGGAGCGCGTCCCCGGGAAGTCTTGGCTTTCTCGCTTGACAGGGAGGGCACAGAATAGAGCGCTGTGGGAGATACAGGGCCCACAGCTTGAGGACACTAAGAATGCGGCTCCTACACACTCTCTGACAGTGAAAAAGAGAGGGTGACTAAGGTACACATTTAGGTAGGGGAGTGGAATGGAGTGCGCTGCAAAGGCGGGAAGCTGTCAGAATAATACAGAATAAAGCTGCAGGAATAATGTGTGAGCCTGGAAGTAAAGTATTAAGGTATTTCCGGGGACAGAAGACAGAAGAGTGGGGTCCCTAAAAGGACAGTGATGGGGACGGCAGGGTCTCTGAGAGGAGCACAAAAAGGAAAGTAGACCTGAATGCTGCACAAAAGAAGAGGGACTAGGGAAATAACGTTAGGAAGAGAAGAGACTGGAAGCTAAGGGTATTGGGAGGCGTTAATCCGGGTTAGGGAGAATAGGTAGGTGATCCTGAGGACAGTGGAATGCGGCACACCTTGCTGGGAAATGTTAAGAGATGGGAACATAGCCTAGCATGATAAATCTGGTGACCCTCTAGATAGAGTGGCCAAGAAGAAAGTGTCAGCTGAGAAGCGGCGCTATTGGACTCCCCTGGGTATCGCCAGTGTGGCATGCGACTTCGTGCAATGCAGGATGCCCAGGAAAGTGGCATTGAACTGAGAGCCTGTCAACCATGGGACCTGTGGAAATTCTGAAATCCCTCTAGGATGTGTAACTGCTGTAACTAATAATGCAGCACTAACAGTCTAAAGCATTGTCTGCAGAGAGGAATCCCCTACCTCACAGAGTATGCTGGCTGAAAAACCAAGGGAAGTAGTTTCTAGGTTCTGTTTGGGGTTTGGTGTTGAATGTAAATAATGACTGAAACATAATTATTTCATAGTGTGAACTCCAAAGCACTACTAAACAGAAATCTTAGTTAAAGTAACCCAATAGGCTGATGGGTATAAAAGAATAACTTAAGCTGGGCGTTGGTGGCGCACGCCTTTAATCCCAGCACTCGGGAGGCAGAGCCAGGCGGATCTCTGTGAGTTCGAGGCCAGCCTGGGCTACCAAGTGAGCTCCAGGAAAGGCGCAAAGCTACACAGAGAAACCCTGTCTCGAAAAACCAAAAAAAAAAAAAAAAAAAAAAAAAAGAATAACTTAGTTTGTATATTCACTGTGATGGTCACGAATCTGAGAATGGCGACGTCATTTGAAATCTCTGCAGCCTATTTTAAAAGTGTCCTGCCTGTATTAAACAGCTCGCTAATGAGTTTAATCTTATCTAGGAGTACTTTATCAATCAGTTGAAGATAGAAGGAGTCGAACACCTCCCTCGACGCATGACAAATGAAATCACAAGTAACAGTCGTTATGAAGTGTACACACAAGGTGGTATTATATTTGCAACAAGTCGAATACTTGTGGTTGATTTCTTGACTGATAGAATACCTTCAGACTTAATAACTGGTAAGAATTTGAAATCTTCCTTATGTACAAAGTGAGCGTTTCTATTTGTGTCTGTGTCCTCTGCTAACTGCTAAACTGGTTCCTATTATTCAGCATTGTAGTTAAACTGTTGGCATAATACCTGACACATTGTAGATATTCAGTCAATATTTATGACATAAATAAGTATGGCTACATGTCACTTAATGGCCACAGGTTCTCAGGCTGTATGATTTAGCTATTGTATGAAGATCTTAGAGCTTACATACAAGAACCTGCATGCATGATGGCCTAGAGAGGTGGGTCAGAGGTTACGGTTGCACACTGCTCTTGCAGAAGACAGTAGCTCAGTTCCCAGCACCCTTTTCAGTGGCTCACAACTGACCCTTAACTCCAGCTCCAGGGAATCTGAGAGTACTGCACTCAACATGCACACTCCCCCCTCTCCCGTCATACACGCACAAACATACATGCATAATTTTTAAATAAAAATAAATTTTTTAAATTCCTGAATGTTACAACTCAGTTAGATGTTGACCTCTCGATGCAACCAAGAGACATAGTAAACATGAGCTTTTGGGCCTGATGCCGCCATTGACACAGCACAGTGTTTTATGGTTGACTTGTTTATATAAGTAGAAGGGGACCTCCAAAATAAGGAAGAAAAGCACAGTATAGTAAACTAGCCAGACGACCACTTACTATATTACCGAGTTTTATGTATACTGCACATAACTGCGTGTGCTGTATGCTTATGTGACTAGTAGCACAGTGGTGTATTTGTTATAGATGTTTTTACTTATTATGTTTAGGGATGTTTTGCCTGTTCCCCATGCATGTCTGGTATCTGCAGAGGTCAGAGGAGATTACTAGATTCCTGGAACTGGAGTTACAGATGGTTGTGAGCCACCATGTGGGTACTGGGAATGAAACCTGGGTCCTCTGAAAGAGTAAGTGCTCGTAACCACTGAGCCCTCTCCATCCACAGTCTTTGTATCGGCATACAAACACGTAAAGGGTCATGATCTGACAGAGGTGTACCTACTAAAACATGGGTACTTGTCAGCTCTGTAACTTCTAGTTGAAGCATCACTATTCCTTGGGTGAGTTTGTGTAAGATGTGGCCCCTTGTTTCTGAATCTTACTTGCACTAATATTGTAGTTGACAAGCATTTGCCTTTTGGGAATAGCCAGACTTGGTGTGTTTATCAGTACTCTTCACAGATCTCTAAATGAATTGGCTGTCCTTCCTTTTCTGATGATTTAAATTAAACTATTTAGTTGCTTTTTGCTTTTGAGGGGAAGGGTAGGAGATCATTTTAGCTTGGAGTGGTAAAGAAGCAATCAATTTAGTTATTTTGAAATTGTCTCTTCAGAAACTGCTGCTTCCCTGAAGCTAATCTCAGAGCCCCGCCACTCTGCCATTAATCTACCCCGTGCCTCTCTACCCAGAGCACTCGGGCGCTACTTGCACTTGCCACCTGTAAGATAAGCTTTGCCCTAGGAAGCATTTGTTCACATAGCTGAATAGCCAGTACAGGTTGCTAACACACGCTTGCTGGCTGCTGTTGCCTTGTGTATGCACCGTGCTCGACAGTGTCGGGAGGGCAGAAAACTGAGATTCGCAAGCACACTCCCCACTGTGTCCCCCTGATCTTCCTGAATTCAGAAGCACCTCGAGGAACTTGGGGCTGAGTGAGTAAAGGGCTGGTGAGGTTCCTGGAGCTGCGGAAGGAGGTTTCGTCATTCTTTTCTGGCATTTTCACTGTCTTAGTGGCTTGAGCCTTGCAGCCAGACACACCTGACTTTGAGTGCCAACACCCACTCACAAACATGGTCCTTAATTTTCCTGAACTTCATTTTCTCATTTCTATTTTTTTTCAGATTTTTTTTATTGAAAATAAATTCTTCTCTCATACAATACGTCCCAAATCCCAACCACAGTTTCCCCTTCCTCTACTCCTCCCAGCTTCCCCCACCTCCCCTCTCCCCCCAGATCTACTCCCCCTCCATTTCCTCTTCAGAAAAGAGCAGGCCTCTAAGAGATGACAGCCAAACATGACAAAACAAGGTCCAATAAGACAAGGCAATAGCCCTCACATCAAGGCTGGACAAGGCAACCCAAGAATAGGAAAAGAGTCCCAAGAGCAGGCAAAAGAGTCAGATGCACCCACTCCCACTGTTAGAAGTCCACAGAAACACCAGCTAACAGCCATAACACACAGAGAGGACCTGGTGCAGACCCTGCAGGCCCCATGCTTGCCGCTTCAGTGTCTGTGAGCCCAGGTGAGCCCTGCTCTCCTGTGTCCTCCATCCCCTCTGGCTCCTATGGTCTTTCCTCCCTCTCCTCTGGGGGGTTCCCCAATCTCTAGGAGGGGAACCCTGTGGAGACCTCCAATTTAGATTCTGCCCATAATGTTTGGCTGTGTGGTCTCTGCATCTGCTCCCACCTGCTGCCAGAGGAAGCCTCTCTGATGACGACTGAACAAGGCCATCTATGAGTTTAGCAGAATATCATTAGGAATCATTTTACTGATTTTTATTTATTTATTTTTTTAAGACCGTTGGTGTTTGGTTCTACTGCAAGTCTCTGGACTATGCAGTCTCCAGTTTCCGGCCATCTAAGCAGAATGGCTCTCAAGTGAAACCAGACATTGATGGCCACTGCCACAAGTTCTGCACCACCACTGCCTCAGCACATCTTGCAGACAGGACAGATTGTAGGTCAAAGGTTTTGGTCCTGGATTGGTGTCCAGGTTTCTCCTTCCATAGCCTGCGGAGTGCCTTCTCAGGTCAAAGAGACTAGAACGTAGGAGTGAAGGATCCATGCAGACACCAGCTTGACCTCTCTGCGTTCAGGGGGCTGAGTGGAAGTTGTCCTCAGCAATGAGACCCTGCTGTCAGTTTTCAGAGGGTTAGCTTCTGTCCTAGCATTCATCTGAGTTATTCTTTTGTTGTCATTTTTGTTTTGTTTTTGAGACAGGATTTCTCTATGTAACAGCTCTGGCTGTCCTAGAACTTGCTCTGCAGACCACACTGGCCTCAAACTCACAAAGATCCACCTCCCTCTGTCTTCCTGGGATTAAAGACATGTGCTGCCACCACTTGGCTCAGTCTGGGTTGTTTAGGGATCTCCACAGGACATCTTTGGCCAATATCTCAACTGAATGTAATCCAGCCCACCACTGGAAGCCTTGCCTGTCTACAAAAGATGGCCAGTTCAGACTCCGTATCCTCCCTTCCTAGGAGTCCTCACTAGGGTCACCCTTAGAGATTCCAGGACATTTCCATTGCACTAGGTTTCCATTTCCACCCCAAAAGCCCCCTACTCCAGCTGTAGAGTCCCCTTCACCCCACCCCTGCCTCCTCCTGACACCTCTGCTCCCGTCCTCACCCACCCTCAGTCCACCCACAGAATCTATCTATTTCCCCTTCCCAGGGAGATCCATGCCCCCACCCACCCACCCATAGCCCTCCTCTTTACCTAACCTCTCTGGGTCTATGGATTGTAGCTTCATTATTTGCTTAACAGCTAATATCCACTTAGAAGTGAATACATACCATATTTGTCTTTCTGGGTCTGGGTTACCTAACCCAGGATAATCCTTGCCTGAAAATTTCATGATGTTATTTTGTTTTTTTAACTGATGAGTAATACTCCATTGTGTAAGTATACCACATTTTCTTTCCATTCTTCAGTTGAGGGACATCTCAGTTGTTTCCAGTTTCTGGCTATTATGAATAAATCTACAATGAACATTGTTGATCATGTGTCCTTGTGGTAGGATGGAGCATCCTTTGGGTATATACCCAAAAGTGGTGTAGCTGGGTCCTGAGATAGATCGCGTTCCAATTTTCTGAGGAACCACCATATTTATTTCCACAGTAGCTGTACAAATTTGTACTCCCACCAGCACTGGAGGAGCGTTCCCCTCTCCAGCATGAGCTGTCACTTGTTACTGATCTTAACCATTCTAACATGTGTAAGATGAAATCTCAAAGGAGTTTTGATTTGCATTTCCTTGATGGCTAAAAATGTTGAACATTTCTTTAAGTGTTTCTCAGTCATTTGAGATTCCTCTATTAAGAATTCTCTGTTTAGATCTGTACCCCATTTTTAATTGGATTGTTTTTTTTTAATATCTAGTTTCCTGAGTTCTTTATATATTTTGGATATTAGCCATCTATCAGATGTGGAGTTGGTAAAAGTCTTTTTCCATTCTGTAGGCCATTTCTTTGATTGACAATGTCCTTTGCCTTGCAGAAGCTTTTCAGTTTCATGAGGTCCCATTTATTAATTGTTGATCTTAGTACTTGTGCTATTGGTGTTCTATTCTGTAAGTGCCAGTATGTTCAAGGTTATTCCTCACTTTCTCTTCTGTCAGGCTCACTGTAACTGGTCTTATGTTGAGGTCTTTGATCCACTGGACTTGAGTTTTGTGCAGAGTGATAAATGTAGATCTATCGGCATCCTTCTGCATGCAGCCATCCAGTTTGATGAGTACCATTTGTTGAAGGTGCTGTCTTTTTTTCTCGTGTGTATTTCTGGCATCTTTATCATACAAGCAGACAAGACACCCATACACTGTGTGTGTGTGTGTGTGTGTTTTAATTAAAAAACAGTGCCTCTTAGAATGAAACCATAATAAACTGCACCAATAGTCGTCCTTTGTAGCTGGAGATATTCATGCATCCAAAGCTTGCTTTATGTGTGTAAATATGGATTTTAAGTTGCTAACATGAAAACATTGTCTAGAAACTACCACTAGATGTCAGTATTGCACCAAGTCAGTGGCCCTCACTAGGCCTGCACAGTCTGAATCACACCTTCTCCCAGCTCAGCCTACAGGTGAGTTCTTGACTGAAACTTCCAAAGTCAAGGCCATTCTGGTCCATGCTGTCCTGTCTCCTAAGAGGCTCCCATGGCCCTCTACACACACACACTGCACTGATGATGCTGGTTTACAAGGACCCCCAGTGGCTTCACTCAGTAGGAAGCACGTGGTAGAGCCTGTCAACCCTCCTTCTGGATGATCTTGGTCAGGTTGCTCCCCCCTGCCCTTTTTTTAATCTTAAAATAATCCCTACATTAAATGAAAACACACAGAACCCCCTGAACACAACTGCCTTTGGGGACACTTCATGTCCAAATCATAACATCAGTGGCCCAGGGTGACCCAACCTCAGAAAGCTTACCTGAATCCTGTTCACAAAGCCTGCGCCTGGAGTTAGGGTTAGCTTTCTCCTTTCTTCTGAATTCCAAAACAATGACAGCCTCTTAGGGCACATTGTCCTAATTTAAGGCTCACGTATAGTTCAGAAGTCCAGTTTTATTGTTTTCAATGTTATGTGCTATTTCTATTGCATGTGGTATGCACATGTATGTGTGTGTAGTTGTGTGCACCTGTGTACTTACATGGGCCAGAGAAGGATAGTGAGCATCCTGCTGTCTGTACCTTACGCTCTTGGGGCAGGGTCTCTCACTGAACTTGGAGGCAGGTTGGCAGTCAGCAAGCCCCAGGGATCCTCCTGTCTCTGTCTCCTGTGGCTCTGGAGCTGCGGGTATGCACGGGGGGCCATGCCAGCTCCCTGTGTAATGTTTCAACACAGGCTAACTACACGTGGCCCGTGGAATCCTTGGGAAAGCCATCTCCTTAGTTTAGAATATTTTCTGAGCAGTAAAGGAGTATGTTGTGTGCACCAGTATAATTGGAAGTTCTTTGTCCATGAACTCGTAAATGAATTTTCTTACACTTGCTTGTTGTTAGGGAGAGTAAATTTTACTGCCAGCCACCTTATCCAGAATTTCAAAATAAAGTAGTAGGATCTGCAGTGAGTTACTGAGTGACAAGAAGGGCACATGGATTACTGTATGATTTTTAGGACCCAGTGAGCGAGGAGAGCAGGCCCTCAACAAGTGCATGTATGTACATGGATGTATTAATGTATACCAAAACAAGTGTATGTGTGTACATGGACATATTAATGTATATCAGCTTGATTTAGGTCTAAACAACTGTGAATCATCATAGAATGGTGAGTGTGACCCAGAAATGATACCAGGCCTCTATTAGATCTACTTCTCTCTAATGTGTCACTAAACATACAACATCAAAATGGTACCAACAGGACCAGCAAGATGGCTCAATCCCAGAATTTGTCCTCTGACCTCCACCTCTGCCATGACATACACACACACACACACACACACACACACACACACACACACACACACACACGAAATAAATGTAATAAGAATGGCAGTACATTAAAGGTCTCCTGTTTTAGTATCTTATATTTAAATTAAGAAACATTTATAATTATCTTTTATCTTACATGTATGTGTGTGTGCTCACAAATGTGTAGGTGTACATGTGTGTGGAGGCCCAAAGTTGACATTAGGTGTCTTCCTCAATCTCTCTCTTCTTTATTTGTTAAGGCAGGATCACTTGCTGAAGCTGGAGCTTTCCAATCCTTGCTAATTTAGCCAGCAACTTGCTCAGGGGATCCCATGCCTCTGCCTCCCTGGTGCTGGATACAGGTGGCCCCACATTTGCCTAGCTGTTATGTGAGTTCTAGGAGCACATGGCAAATGCTTTCTTCACTGAGCCATCTCTTCAGTCCTTGTTCTTGTTTTTAAGATTCAGGGTCATCATACCACACAGACCACAAAAGTCATGTATTTCTAGGCATGGTGGTGCATACCTCTAATCTCAGTACTCAGGAGGCTGAAGCAAAAGGATCATGAATTTAATTAAGGCCAGGCTAAGTTAAATATCAAGTTCCTGCCTCTACAAACAAAACAAAATGTTGTATTGAGTTTGCTTGGTCAAGGTTTTTGTTTTAAATAGTATAATTTACCTCATTGTTGACTGTATCCTCAAAGCTGACTTTATCTAATGGGATGCAGATGCTACCCAGACTTGTAAAATAGAGCTGTTTTATGTGGTCCATCTGTTCACACTGTGTGCCACTCAAGAATTCTGCTCCTTTTCTCTCATTCAGCCTGGTCCCTTTGTGGTCCAGACACTCACAGTCCAAATGGCTCAGGAGACTCACTCCATCACCTCCACTTTCTGCTTACACACTCATCACTGAATTTAAAACATAGATCACCACCTGTGCTGGCTAGTTTTATGTCCATGTGACACAAGCTGGAGTCATTGGAAAGGAGGGAGCCTCAACTGAGAAAATGCCTCAGTAGGATTGGGCTGTAGACAAGCCTGTAGGGCATTTTCTTAGTGGTCCATGGAGGAGGAGTATGGGTGGTGCCCATTGTGGGTGGTGCAACTCCTGGGCTGGTGGTCCTGGGTTCTATAAGAAAACAGGCTGAGCAACCTAGGAGGAACAAGACAGTAAGCAGCATCCCTCCATGGCCTCTACATCAGCTCCTGCCTCCAGGTTCCTGCCCTGACTTCAATGATGAACAGCGATGTGGAAGTGTAAGCCGAATAACCGCTTTCCTCCCCAAGTTGCTTTTGGTCATGGTGTTTCATTGCAGCAACAGAAACCCTAATTAGAACACCACCCTTGTGCACACTTCTCCTTCTGATTTGTTTTCTTCTTAGCACTTGTAATATTAAACATTTTACCCATGTTATTTCAAGTTCTGCAAAAGAATAAGGATTTACATCTGCACCCAACCTAGAGCAAGGCCTGCCTGTTTTCAAGTAGGTGTTTCAGAAAAGGGGAATGAGCCAGAGTGAGCGTGGGAGTCACCTGTGTCCACAACGCCTGTCTTCTTTAGGGTTGCTGTTGCACTCTGATAAATCCCCGTTCT
This sequence comes from Peromyscus maniculatus bairdii, assembly GCF_049852395.1. Lineage (NCBI taxonomy): Eukaryota > Metazoa > Chordata > Mammalia > Rodentia > Cricetidae > Peromyscus > Peromyscus maniculatus. Next base: position 2,134,394 of record NC_134859.1, on the reverse strand, counting down.
GGACATAGAGATTCATCTCACATGTTCTGTTACCCTAGAGAAGCCTGACTAATACAGCCCCCGCCCCCCCCCCCCAGGCATCCTCGTGTACAGAGCACACAGGATCATCGAGTCCTGCCAAGAAGCCTTCATCCTGCGTCTCTTCCGCCAGAAGAACAAGCGTGGCTTCATCAAAGCTTTCACAGACAATGCTGTTGCTTTTGACACTGGTTTTTGTCATGTGGAAAGAGTGATGAGGAACCTTTTTGTGAGGAATCTCTACCTGTGGCCGAGGTAACGACATTATGGGACAGCTTTGTGAGCAGAAGAGCCTTAACTTAGCTGCACTTTAGTGCAGTTGATAGAAGACATGCGAAACTTGCCATCCTGTCCATAAGGACCTTTTTTTAAAAAAATACATTTGTGCATGTGTGTGCCAATTTTGTGGAGAATACTAGTTGTACAATTATTCTTTTATTTAATTGTTCCTTATTTCAGAAGTAAAACCTGTCTGTAAATGACCAGATAGTAAGTGTTCTGGTAGTGGAGGCGCAGTTAGCTCAGCCTCGCTGTTAGAAGCACAAAAGCAGAGCCAACAAGATGGCTGAAGGGGTGCAGGAGCTTGCCGCCAAACCCCGAGGACCTGAGTTCCATCCTGAAGACTCACGTGGAAGGAGAGAACTGACTGTGGGCTGTCCTCTGAGCTCTGTCTGAGTGCTCAGACACACCACAAGTAAATAAAAACATGTAACTTTGAAAAGAATCGGAGTAAGGGTGGCAAGATGGCTCAGTGTCAGTGCTAGCTACTAACCTTGATTACTCAAGTCCAATCCCAGGACCCACATGGTTGTCCTATGATCACCACACATGCACTGTGGCACATACACACAAAATACGTGTGATCACTTTTTCTGGTTGTTTTGTTTTATAAGAACACAAAGCAGCCATAGATGGCAGGACCCCGTGGCTGGGCTGTGCCCTCACACTAGGGAAGCAGGTCCTGAGTTGAGCCAGCACTGGTTTCTGATCCTGCCTTGCTTGAGTGATGCTTTCACTCAGAAAGGCCCAGTGTGTTCTTAAGCGTTGCCATTTTGCTTCCATTTGGTTTGTAGCTGTTAATCTGGAAACTCTGTCTCCTTAGGTTCCATGTAGCAGTCAACTCGTTCTTAGAACAACACAAGCCTGAAGTTGTAGAGATTCACGTGTCCATGACTCCCGCCATGCTTTCCATTCAAACAGCCATACTAGACATCTTAAATGCGTGTCTGAAGGAACTGAAATGCCACAACCCATCACTAGAAGTGGAAGATTTGTCATTAGAAAATGCTCTTGGGAAGCCATTTGACAAGGTCAGCTTCCTTTTTTTCTTCCTTCTGCAGCACAGCTGGTTAGGTTGTCATTTTAAAGAATGCAAGGCATTTTACTAGTCACCATGTCCTTTGTAGGGATTAAGCTGTAGGTGATTTAAAGTGGGGCTGCTTTACCTACGAGGAACTAGTAATTTGCAGTGGCATCTGTGTTTGCCAAGGCTGACTCTTTCAGCTACATAGTGAGTAAATGTCTTGTTGTGAGTTTATCGATGTTGTCTTGGTTCCAAAATGATGTCAGTATCTTAGTGTCTGTAGACACAGAGTCTATAGACGAATGCTTCATAATTATACATCCCTAAACTTACCATCTTTTTTAAATAGAAAATTGGGTTTTTGGTGGAGGATGTTTTTGTTTTTGTTTTGAGACAGGGTTTCTCTGTGTAGCCCTGGCTGGCCTAGAACTCAATGTGTAGACCAGGCTGGCCTAGAACTCACAGAGATCTGCCTGCCTCTGCCTCCCGAGTACCGGGATTAAAGAAGTTCATTACTGAGACCTCTGTTCTGTCTCAAAATTACATTCTGAACTGAGAAAATGATAAGTCTTCAATTCAAGGAATTTTTCTTGTTTTTTCACCATAGCTTAATATTAGATATGTAAGTATTCAGTCCTATAGTGAGTTATAGAACTCCAAAATACTACCTTTAAAAAATTCCAGGTCACTTTTTTTTAGAACATGCCACTGTCTTTTAAACTCTGAATCAGTCTTGGTGTTACCAGGAACTGTGTGTGGTGACCGTGCAGAAGGAGAGGCCTGACTGCTGTGAGATACTCATTGGCAGGATGGATCCTGTGTGTCCTGTCTTCCTTTGTCTTAGAGTGTGTACAGCTTAAAGCGTGGGGATGACAAATCTTCATATTCTTCTAATAGAGTAGATATGTCCTAGAAAAGCAGAATGCATTACTCAACACTGACTTCTGTCTGATGTTGCTGGCTGGTAAGAGTCAAGGGTTGTTTTGGACACTCTTGCATTAATCACATCTACATATAGACAGAGCTTGCATCACAAAAATTTGAGGTTCCATGTGTCTTTTAACAAAAGAGGTCTGCTGTTGTAGAATGTTTCCTTGTCACATGCATCCTAGTCTGGAGCATGAATTATAAGGTCACCCAGGTGCCACTTCTGCTCGGTGTGCACTTGTCAGGTGAGAGACCCAGGAGGTTACTATTTCTGGTCATAAGAACAAGTTGATGGCTTTCTGATACACAGCAGGCCTTTTCTGTCTATAGTGTAGAGTTGCATGCCTGTTTGTGTATGTCTGCACACATGTGCATGCACAACTGTGTGGTGTGTGTGTGTGTGTGTGTGTGTGTGTGTGTGTGTGTGTGTGTGTGCTGTGTGCACGTGTGTGAAGTTGTACATGCTCCTGAATGTGTAGAGGCCAGAGGAGGACATGGAGTGACCTCTTTATCATTTCTTTGCCTCGTTTCCTTGAGAAAAGGGTCTTTCACTGAACCTAGAGCTGAGCTGACAGCTAGAATGTCCCAAGGTCTTTCTGTCTTTGCCCCTTATAGCTCTGGGGTTATAGGCACATGCCTGTGTTTTTATGTAGGTGCTAGGGATTTGAACTCAGGTCCTCCTGCTTGCACAGTGGACACTCTTACCCACTGAGCCATCTGACAGTCAGTTAATAAAAATCAAGGGAGATTAACTCCATCCTGTCATAAAAATTGTAGTAATAAGATATTATGCTTTTCAAACATTATTAAGATTTGGTGACCTGAAACTTTTTAGCCACTTTCATGGAAAGAAATATTTAGGGAATCTTATTGTAGTAAAATATAAATAACAAAGCATTTAGCATTTTAAATGTGTTTTTACATATCCAGTGAATAACCCTTATTGAAAGTATGGCTGTGTTAAGAAAAACCATAATGAACATTTTTTAGCAGTAGTAAATTGTGTTCTTTTTCAGACAATCCGCCATTACTTGGACCCTTTATGGCACCAGCTTGGAGCCAAGACAAAATCCTTGGTGCAGGATCTGAAGATGCTGAGAACCTTGCTGCAGTATCTCTCTCAGTACGACTGTGTTACATTCCTGAATCTTCTGGAATCTCTGAGAGCAACAGAGAAGGTGTTTGGTCAGAATTCAGGTGTGAGATAAAAATACTAATATTATTCTAGGAGCTGGTTGGCATAAAGTGTCAAAGGGAGGAGTGCTATATTCAACCATGTGTTATAAATTGCATTTCATGTTCACTGCACAAGGATGTAAAGCTTTATTGAAAGCTAATGTTCCCGCCTACTTAACTTCTGTTCTGTATAATAAATATTCATATCCATTCCTGGCAGTTTTATTTCCAGAAAAGACTTTGTAGTACAGACAGTCTCCAACTTGGAAATAGGTTATGTTCTGGAAGTTTAGTTGTTAGGAACTTAAAATTAATTTTACTCAAAGAGCCCCCAAGGGATGGGTTTTATCTGCTAGTGTCAAAGACTTAAGAGATTTATTTAGAGGTATATGCATGTACAGTGACTGTCATGGTAACCACTCAAGACCCTTGAGTCCTAGAGTCAAATTATATGCAATTAATAATTTTTATTGCTTCTTTGGGACATTCTTAAATAACAAAATACAGAAGTGGGGATAGAGCTTCATGCTAGAGCACATATCTAGCACATGTACTATTCCCCAGCATTGTGTACATACAAAAGTAATGAACTGCAAAGGTACACGAGGAAAGGACTCATTCGTTGGTGGTACTTGGTACCACACCTTGGGTTATTCAGAGTTACCAGTGGAGTTTTCTACTACCATCCTTGGAAATGTCAACACAATTGTCTTAGAGTTATTATAAGGAAATTTTTGATATCTCATACCCCATGAAAACCTCTTGGGGAGTCCTAAAAGAGTCCCTGGGCCACAGTTTGAAAACCACTGATCTAGTCAAGTAGAGGCCACAGCAGTAAGAGAAACTGAGGTACAGTTGCTGTGAAAGCAAGATGGCAGCCAGTGGTCTATGTGGGTTTTGTGCCCATTAAAGTGTTTAAAATTACCACTAATTGAAGCCCTTTTTTTTTAACCATTGTATTAGGTTGGCTTTTCCTGGATGCTAGCACCTCCATGTTCGTGAATGCTCGTGCACGAGTTTATCGTGTTCCAGATACCAAACTGAACAAAAAGGCCAAAATGTCTGAAAAGGTGTCGAGTGCAGAAGGGCAAGGTCGGGTCTTAAACACTTCTCTGTTTACACTGGTGTGGAAGCAGGTGTCAGCTTAAAGCAAATTTAAAATCTTCTGTTCTGCATATAAATGCATGTAGTGTGTGGGAGGAGTGTGCAATGAAACCAGGATGTGATCCAGAGAACCAGTGCCAGAGGCCAGACGTCAGAAAAAACATTTCAACCATGACTATTTGGGGCATGTAAAGTCTTAATGAAGCATTTCAGCATTCTTTGCAACTTTTAAAGATTATAAATACACTAGAGAGAAGTAACTGTAGGTTTTATTCTAGTTTCTACCTAGGAAGAGTCTGAGGCCTGGAATGGGGTAGTTAATGCTTGTTTCTGCCTCGTCCAAAGACCTATTCAAAACTGTGTTCATAATCTGTTTGAATACTTGAAGAAAAAAATAGTTGTTACCTGTTTTTAGCCATGTTCAGGATTGTAGAAAGCACAGGCTTATTAGAAATAATAAATATTGGTGGCACCTATTCCTTGCTTTTCGTAGCTGCTTTTGTACAGTGTCCCAAGTGGCAACAGAGCACCGGTTCTGTCGGCCATGCACACAGCCCATCCATGCATCCCGTCACCTCTGCACACCCCAGCAGACCTGTCAGCGGGCTATTCCAGAGCAGCAGCTCCTGTGTAGCATGGTAGAGGCCCAGGGACATGTCCTTTCCCAGCGGTGCTAGTTTTCTGTTGTGGGAAAGCCTTTGGCATGGTTTTGACTAACCATCACACAGGATGCGGTTATATTTTATTTCTATACAGAAACAAAAAAGGAACTGGTCCTAGAAAGCAACCCAAAGTGGGAGGCATTAAGTGAAGTCCTAAAAGAAATCGAAGCAGAGAATAAGGAGAGTGAAGCCCTTGGAGGCCCAGGTAAGAACAAAGGGGAGATGGCGACATTGGCTGAATCTTTGTTTTTGTTTCTGAGACAAGATCTTACTGACCTAGAGTGGCTTTGAGCTTGCTGTGCCTCTGAGGCTGGCCTTGACATTCTGATTTTCCAAGCAGGTGCCACCAGACCCCACACAGCACCCCGACATTAGCTGTCCATCAGCCGGCTCCCAAGGCTGCTCACCAAGCTCAGCCTTCACTGCTTGGCTTCTCGGGACCTCTCTTCAGGATTCAGCTAATTCCCATGTATATACTCACCAGGTTTTAAATCTAGAATCTCCAAGGAATCAGCTGGTGGTTTTTCTGTTTTATATCCCCAGCCAAGTGTCTTTCCAAAAAAGCTTAAATGCCTCTATTGACTGAGCCCTAGAAAAACAATTCCAAGTTCTAAGCCTTCTACCTTCAAAAAGGAACATGCTAACAGATGAGCACAGTAGACTAAGCCCGAACTGTCAATTCAAAATAAAACTAGAGAAAGAGTAAATCTACATGTTTGAAAACTGACTGAATCCTTGAACTGCCAAGTAATAAAGGCAAGCGGGGTGACATGGAGCGCCCGGGAAAGGAGGCGCACAAAGTGTCATGACACTATGGAGCGCCACAGTGAAACTGGCTAGTTTGTGCACCACCCTAGTGCTTAGTGTGTCTGAAGATGCTGAAGGGGCTGGAGAGAAGGCTCCGCAGTTACAAGCACTCACTGCTCTTGCCGAGGCTGAAGGTCCAGTCCCGGCCTCCACGTCAGGCAGCTCACGGCCACTTAACTCCAGCTCCAGGGATCTAGTGCCTTCTGGCCTCTACAGCATCTGCACGTTCACACTCGAATTTGGGCACATGCACAAATAAGAAAGTAAATCCTTTTGAAAAGGCATTCCTTATACTAGTAAATCCTGGTGATAATTGCCAGAGCTTACAGCACTGTGGTCTGAGACCCCAGGTTACATGTTCTCTTAGATGAAGTGGGGGTGGGGCAAGATTCCCAACCCCGATGATGCGATGCTGACGTCAGTGTGTGTCCTTCCCGGTTTCTTTCACATTTTCTATTTTACATTGTTAAAGTCATTTGGATGTGCCCAGCCCTCAGCCTGAAGTCAAGGCTAGCTAGGCATATGGCTCCCCAAAGCTTACACTCAAAGCATTAGGAGGGGGCCTTTGCTGCCAAACTGGACAACCTAAGTTTGTTCCCTGGAAACTACATGATGGAGGAAGAGAACAGGGTTTCTGACCTATACACACACACTGAATAAATAAAATGAATGTAATCAAAACTTTAAAAACCCTGAGGGGTGTTTGTGACATCTTTATAACTTGATTACACAGCTCTCAAGAGGCTCACTGGAAACCTGTCTTGTAATTGGACTTGGAACGGTCCTTCTGCCCCTGCCTCCTAAGTGCAGGGGTTATAGGCTTGTTACGCACTGGTTTTTATATAGTCCGTTTTCATTTTACTTAGCTAACTGACTGGAAATTCTCTATCTTTTGTATGTCTGTGTACATGCTTTACACATGCACAGCAACTTTATTAGTTGGAGAAGACATCAGACATCTTGTCCTGAATAAGCCAGCCCTGCTCTCAGCTGTCTCTCGAGCCTATGTCTTAGCTGCTTTGGCCAACTTAAATACAGCAGTTTCTCTGGTCCTCTTAGTTAGGATAGTGATATTGATCCGCTGATTGTGTCTCCAGACTTTCTAAGGCTGTTTTGTTGCTCTAAAAATCAACCTTTAGATGCAGTTTTCTCTGAGAACTATTTTTCTACTTTTAAGACTAGAAAATCACCTCCATCTTGGGGATGAAGACAGGCCATCCTTTCTTATGATTTAAGATTTGACATTTGAATATATAATCCACTTGGAATGTATTTTGGCGTCTAGGAGCCTCTAGAAAATTAGTCCTTAGAAGCTTCGTTAAAGCCTCCATTGTACCTTGGCTCTGCTTCCATTAGACTAAACAATTCTGGCTTCGGCGTCATTCCATGAATCAGTCCAGAGGTGACAGTGTGGGATTAGGGCCCAAGCCCCCTTTTGAACAATTTGTAAATTGGGTTCTTTAACAAGGGCAGGATGCCTTCCCATAGAAGGGGACAGGGGACCCAGGGCGACCCAAAGGAGCCGAGAATGGGAGTAAACAAGCAAGCATGCGTTCTCTGATTGCAGGCCAGGTGCTGATCTGTGCGAGCGATGAGCGCACATGCTGCCAGCTGAGGGACTACCTGACCATGGGAGCAGAAGCCTTCCTGCTGCGGCTGTACAGGAAAACCTTTGAGAAGGACAGCAAAGCCGAAGAAGTGTGGGTGAATTTTAGGAAGGGGGACGGCCCAAAGAGAACTATGAAATCTGACAAGAGACCCAAAGACGCTCAAAACAAAGAGCGCGCCCCCACCAAAAAAGGGCCCCCCAAAAGGAAGAAGCGAGAGCTGACTCTGACACAAGTGATGAGGACTGCTGAGGAGCCACCAGAGGACGGGGCTGCGGAGGAAGGCCGGCACAGACACGCCGCCGCCGCCGGTAGCCCAGAAGGCTGCGGGCAAGAGATTGAGCACGAAGCTTTCGATTTAAATTTGTCATCTGATGCGGCCTATGGCATCCTGAAAGAGCCCTTGACCATCATCCATCCGCTTCTGGGGTGCAGCGACCCCTATGCCCTGACGCGGGTACTGCACGAGGTGGAGCCCAGATACGTGGTTCTGTACGATGCCGAGCTCACCTTTGTCAGGCAGTTGGAGATCTACAGGGCCAGCAGGCCAGGGAAGCCGCTGAGGCAAGTCCTGCTTGGCGGTTCTGCGGGCTTTAGGACCAGAGGTGTTTGGCCTGCGTGGTGGTTTTCTTACCTTCAGGCTCCGTGAGGTTGGTTTGACGCTGCTTTGTGATGAATGGGAGGAAGCGCTCCCTCCGTGAGGAAGTCCGGCCACCCCTGCTAAATCGCAAGCTTCCAGAACCCCTGGCGTTTTTCCTGGCCTGCTCATATTCTTTGTTTATGTCTGAGTGTGTCGCTTACAGGGTACGATATCTGTAAGGTCTGGGAAATTTATAATGTCCTGTGTAATGTCAAAGGTAATATGCTAATGACTTAGCCAGATGTTATTAATCTTCTAAACACTCTGTAAAGTTTTAAACATTCTTCATTTTCTGTGTGGCTGTGTGCACACCATGACAACTTGCAGGAGTTAGTTAATGCCTTCCCTCCTTTTGTGGGCGCCAGGGATCACACCCAGGAGGCCCCTGCCTACCGCCACGTGACCATCTCACAGCCTACAGATGTTAGGACAGGAAGCCCCTGCCTACCACCACCTCACCATCTCACAGCCTACAGATGTTAGGACAGGAAGCCCCTGCCTACTGCACCTCACCATCTCACAGCCTACAGATGTTAGGACAGGAAGCTCTCACAGCCTACAGATGTTAGGACAGGAAGCCCCTGCCTACTGCACCTCACCATCTCACAGCCTACAGATGTTAGGACAGGAAGCTCTCACAGCCTACAGATGTTAGGACAGGAAGCCCCTGCCTACCGCACCTCACCATCTCAGCCTACAGATGTTAGGAAGTGACTCTAGATTTCATTCTTATAAAACTAAAGTCAGGAATTCCTGTACCAAGTTTTCTTGGGTTTCTAGAAATATCTCTTAAAAATCTACCAATCTTTCAGATGAGAAAGTGATGCCTCCCAAAGAATACAGTGTTCTCACTCTCCAGCTAGCTAAGGGGAAATAAACATCAAAATTAATATCCTGAACTCAGTCTGAACCAGAAACAGAGCCAAGAGAAGCCTTTGTAGCAGGGTGACTAAGGCAGCCTTGCAGAGCAGAGGCTGGCTCAGACGGATCCTGGGGATGAAGGCATTGATGCTTGGCTGGCTGCTCAGCCTGCTAGCCATCAGCTCCCGGGTAGTGTTCGAGCACCAAGTTCTTGCTGTCAGGATCATTCAGCTGTTTGCTCTGTCAGTGGGAAACTGAGGCCCAGAAATGGACGTTGATTTGGCTTCATCCACATGACACATTCAATGGGCAGCTGAAATCTCCTAACTCGCCGTGCACCCACCCCCCCCACCCCCCCACCCCCCCACCCCCCATGACCTTTCCCCTCTGTATGCTTCGAAGTCAGATGGTCTGGGAAGGTTTGTGCTAAAAGTCAAGCAGGCTGAAAGGGAATATCCCTAATGGAGTAGAGTAGAGGGAGCAGGAAGTGCTTGACTCAGCCCTAGCCACATGAGGAAAAGCAAGCGCTCTGGTGTTTCAAACACTATTTTTAATGATGTGTGTGTATGTGAGCACCGGTCACCAAAGATGGGGGGTGGGGGGTGGGGAGGGCTGGAGTTAGAAGCAGCTTTAAACCACCCATGTGGGTGCTGGGAACTGAACTCTGGGCCTCGGTAAGAGCAGGAAGCACTCTTAACCAACAAGCCATCTCTCTAGCCCCAGAGCAAAGCCCTTTAGAGACAAAATACATCCCCCCCCCAAAAAAAATGAGATTCCTGATACTACCCATGTGTTTATATAAACACTCCACTCTGTTGTGACATAAATAAAGGGAACTGAGAAAGTACTGTGAGGGTGAAGGTCTTAAATGTTTAATGTGTTTGCTTGTCACTAGCATTGAATTTCCCTAAGCTGGTTCTAATGATGATTGTCCAACTTTTAAGCTATGGTTTGGCAGAAGTACAAAGAAAAAAGCTGAAAAAAGAAGCCTCGAAGAGATTTGTGGGTCTCTTTTCTATGTGTTTATGGTTATGAAGAAAGACTTCTTCTGTCCTCTAGTTATATTCCAGTACTCACCTGAACTGTGCTCCTCCACTTGGTGAAAAGGAAAAGCAGCCTTGGGTAGCAGCCCCCCAACCCTTAGCAGGTGGGGTTCGCGTACCTCTTCCTGGGCCTCGCGTGCTCAGCGGGGCCTCACTCTTCCTCAGGTTGTTGTTACTTGAGTGTCCAGGGCTACTGTTCTCAGATGAGTCACTGTGCAGTCCTTCCAAGGTTAAGAACTACAGTTTTGCAAGCTAAAAAAGCTCTGTCTTTACCCACAGGGTCTACTTTCTTATATATGGAGGCTCCACGGAAGAACAGCGCTACCTGACGGCTCTGCGAAAAGAAAAGGAGGCATTTGAAAAGCTCATCAGGTGAGGTGGGTGGCCCACAGGAGCCTTGCTTAGCCTGGCCCTTCCCAGGGCCAGTGGAGGGCCAGTGGCTTCTCTGGCGGGAATATGAGACATCCCCCCAGGAAGAGAGGGCAGGAAAAAGGGGAGGGGAGAAGACTGAGCTGGGGATGGCTGATACCTGGGGCCTGCCTCACACACACTGCCCTCCCTCTCCCTTCCCCCTGCAGTTGCTTAATGCGAGTTTAGTGAGTAGACTCTAAGTTGTTCCCTTACCTGAAATCCTTGGAACTAGAAGTATTTCAGGTTCTGTGATCTTTTCATGTATGTGATAAGATGTGTTAGTGAGGGATCCAGTCCTGAACATGTGGTAGGTAGAAGGCGACAAGTGGGCGTGTGTGTGGGTTCCTTCAGCACGGGCCTGGACATGAATCTTCCCCTGTGCTGTTGTTGCATTGACCAGCCAAACACTTGGCACTTCATAACGTTTTCAGTTTCAGATTTTTCATATCAGAAATGTGTGAGGGAAACTGCTTTTTACCCATAGTGTGCAGCACCAGACACACCACAGAACACTGTTCTCTAGAAGGGAAGCTCTCCAACCCTGTACCTCTGCACAAGGGGCCTTCTTTTTGAATTACAGGTTTTCCCTCCTTATAAAATCTTGCTGGTCTGCAGGTGGGTAGCTGGGAAGTATTTATGTCTCTCCCCCACCCCCAGTTCTGACCACTATAAGCAGAACCCTCTAAGGTGGTGTTTTTTAAAGGTGTGCTGTTTTCTCAGCGTGTATATGGTTCTGAGAGTGGGTGTCATTGCCAATCCTGGTGGAAAATGCTTCTCGGTTTAACAGGAGCTGGTTATGGAGCAGTCACAAAGCGGCTGTCGGCCTCTCACCCCTAAGTACCGGGGAGATCAGGTGACCTACCAGGAGCCACATCAGTAGACTGCAGTGGACTGATGACCCAAGGGACTAAGAAGCCAGTTAGACCGGGCATCATAGAACTGAGCCAGAGAAAGCCTAGGCCAGAGAAACAATGGCCTACATCTTTCCATGCCTTGGACATTGGCAGTGTACAGTGTCAGTAAGCCTGACACTGAGCTAGACAGAATCTCAGAGTGAACAGTGTCCTCCAAGTCTGGCTGTGGGTGCTCAGCGTCTGTGTACCCAGGGTAGCCCGGCACAGGCATGTCTAGAAATGGGTTTTTACAGGCTGGTGCCTCTGGTCCCGCTGAAGGGCTTTAGCATGGTGTGTAGATAACACCCTTCCCTTTGTTATCTTCTAGAACAGTGGCATTTCCCTGAAGCTGCTAGCCATACAGTTTTGTTACTCAGTCTCTTAGCCTATGGAAATGCACCATGAGATTGTTTTTGTTATGTATTGTGGGGGGTGTGTATGTGTATATGTTGAAAAGCTATTTCAGATGTAGTATTACAACAACAGTTATTATACAACCTCTTCTTAGTCACAGTTCACAGAGCCTCCTTTCTGTTCTCTAGACCTTCAGCTACTGAGTCTCCAACAGTGAAGCTACGTATTGAGCATGTAGTCCATGCGAATGCAGTGAGAAAGGGGTCACATTGCGCAGGTGTATGGGAGAGCCCAGAGGTTCAAAAGGCCCGGAGCCTTAGGACTCTGTGGCAGTACTACACACTCTAGGTAGCATGAGGCTCATGCATTTGTAGAGATGTCTACGAAAAACAACTGGGGGATGAAGTTGTCTGCTGGGAGAAGGTGGCAGCAAAGATAGGTTAATGAAGAGGAGGGGCAGATGTGAGAGATGTTGAGGAGACAGGTCCGAGATGTGGCACCATCAGGTCTGGGCCAGCACCTCCCTGTGGTTCTTTTATTGTTATAAAAATATCCTTTATCTTATTTTTCTCTGATCAAAATAATTGTCACCAAACCACAAATGAACACCTAGAGCTGAAGTATCCTTATTAGATCATTGGTTTTCCTGTGTCAAGGTCCCCAAGGTCACTCTCCAGTCAGTGATCTGCTTAGAAGGACTCACAATTAAGTTTGTCACAGAGAAAGGACACAGGTGAGACTCAGCAGGGAAAAGCCACCAAGTGAAGTTAAGGAAACAAGCAGGAAGGTGCCGTCTGGAATCGTGGAGGGGCACTCGGCTCTACCACTGTGTCTCAGCACGTGCAGACATGGCAGCAGGGACACTCGTCCAGCCTTGACGTCCACAGTTTTCGTTGAGGCTCAGTCCCATAGACACCGCACCCATGTGACTGGCATTCCTCTCTCCAGCTGCAGCCTGCCAGAGCAGCATCAGGCATTCACCACCAGTCACAGGTAGCACTTGTACCTGTGACCCAAGGCCTCAGGCACAGCAACAATCTCGCCAAGCACTGTTCCACAGGCTCAGTGCTCATCTCCAGGACCTAGCCATGGCCCAGCTTTGAGCATGCAGACCTTTCTTGGAACTTTGCCAAGCTTTAGCAACTGGACCCTGCTCAGTTAATGCTTCTCCCACACCTTGTCTCCAAGGAGCTGATAGGCTATGAGATTATAGTCCCCTAGGGGATGGGCTTTGTGCTCCAGACTTGGATCTTGCAGCTGCTGCCTCTTGCCTGGTTCATCAAGGGGCCTAATTGATAAAAGAGTTCTTGGAGTCAATAGTGGCAATGTGTTGTGCACCACCATGCCTCTCCTGGCCTGTACAAATGATTCTGTTCATCAGGGATGGGGGCATCGTCAGGGTAGAGGATCTGTGTAGCATGTATGTGTCCTGAGTTAATTCCCAGCCCACGAGAAAATACACATCCATCTTAATGGCATTTCACCTAAAACTTAGCATCACTTTTTTTCCAAACTCAGTATAAATAGTCTTCTACTTTGCACAGCAGTTAAGTGGTTACACTCTTCAGCATCTTAGGACTCTGACTTTCCCAGAAGATTGAGGAATTTGAGTGGTGTTTGTTTTTAAAAAATGCAAAGCAGCATTTGGGGTCCATTGCTAGCAGGGCATTTGCACTTCACCTGAACCAGGAGAAAATTTACTGTGACAGGAGGAGAACAGACTCTTGCCAAGACCTCCATGGGGATGTAAGAACAAAAGCTGGGCTGCTGTTTAAAATGACCAGGGAGGAATGAATCAGGCAGACTGGCAGCGAGCAAGGACTGCTTAGCTGGCTTAGAGTTAAGTAGACTCAGTTGCTGGAGAGTAAGGGCAAGATGTTGGACGGGTCAGCGGTTCACAGTGAAGGGTCAAGATCACTTGACTTTGCCGAAGAGGGCTTGCCTAGACACCATCCAGAGATTCCTCGACTCTTCCTTCCCACATTACATCTTTATTAGAGCTATTCACGTATCACTGAAAATCCCAGCACTCCAGGCCAGCCTGGGCTACATAGTAAGAAAAATGTTGTTGAAAATATTAAAGCAACAATAGAAGACGTCAGCACCTGAGGGAAAAGTGGAACGAGGTGTAGAATTTTAACTCTCTGACACAGGGCTGCTAGAGTAGTTGTGCTGAGTGATGCCGGTAAGAGACAGGTGCTTGTGATTACAGTAAATGTCTGTTAATTTGCACCTGCTCAGCAAGACTTGCTTTCTTATGGTTACCAGTTCCTTTCTGGGGTGTAAATTTTCTCAGAAGTGGAAACAGTGCCAACTCCCTTTGAAAGCAGACCTTTAGCTTCTTAGTGTGACCTTGGATAACTGGCAACTAATCCTACTACATTCCATGCATCCTGTAGTCAGCCTTTTCAAGTAGACTATTGGCATTATCCCCATTTTACAGATAAAAAAAAAAGACTGAGGCAAGGAGCCACTGAGTTATTCCAGGTCACACTGCCAATAAGAACTAGATCTCTGTCTGCCTACATATAGTAGATTCATCAGGAAGCTGGGGTGCACCCCCTCCCCCACCATATGACCTGTAGCTTAACATGTGAAAGTGGTAGAAATAAAAAGGATCTGCTAATGTTTTGGCCGTCCTCTTGGGTCCATTGGGTGTGGCCAGAAGATGCTGCTGGGCAAAGGTTTATGTCACAGAACCCTTGACCTGGCCTACAGGACAGTGAGGAGAACAGCCAAGCCCTTGTCCATCCCCACATGCTGGACTAGCAACAGCTCTGTACGCGTGGGTTGTTCCACACCATGTAGGGTTCCAAATTATACTTTGTGGCACACATGTGCCCGCATAGATCACATACACTCTGTTCTTCGTAGTGTTTAAGTGGAGTCCTGCTCTATTTCATCTCTGGGAAGTGAGTGCTGTTCTGACCTGGTGCAGACACATCCGTTTTAGCAGCTCCTTCTGTCTTCCCCGGCCCCAGTCTCTGCTGAAGCTGTCACTTCCGAGGGTTTGCTCATGGTTGCTTTACTTCCTCAGCTCTGCTGCAAGCCTCGAGAGAAAAGGTTCAGGTGTGCATGTTCTGTCACATCAGGCATATATCAGACAGTTAGGACATACAGTCTCATGAGTTAACTGCCACATGCCCAGTGGTTTCAAAGATAGAGGACCTCCAGCTCAGTATGGTGAGTTGGGGGCTTACTTGACATAATGATGTCTGTCAAGTCTTGGCAGGTGACACAGTCCTCCTTACCCCTGTATGTGAGATACTGGGTTACTCCGAAGACTGGAAGGATTATATGGTCATCTTTATTACATTTGTTTACGTGTTTTCATGCGTGCCTGTGCCTGCATCCATACATATGTGCATGTGCACTGTGTGGAGTCAGAGGACAACTTGCAGGAATCAGTTCTCTTCCACCAAAGTGGGTTCTGGAGCTTGAACTTGGATAGTCAGGCCTAGTGGCAAGCACCTTTACCCACTGAGCTGTCTTGACAGCCCTGTGATCATTTTTATGTCCTGAACTCCTAACACAGAACAGGGAGCACTCCATAATGCTTTTAAGCAAACCCACAAGAAGTGGCTGCTGTTCCCATCTCTTTCCCCAGATGTTGGTTATCTGTTCCGGTCCCTGACAGAAATTTTATTCTTATATTGACATTGATTCTCCTTTGAAACTGATGGTGTTGATGGGGCCTCCCCCCGGAGGTCTCCAGTCAGAGTCATACGGGTCTGTTTTCATTCTCTTAATCATTGAATGAACCCTCCCTACATATGACCCTGAAAAATATCTGACCTTAAATGATTTGTTTCTCAATATTGATAATGCCTTAGCCTTGCAGCAGGCTCAGGCAAAACTCAGTCACAAGGTAGAAACCAAAAGAGCTTCTTACTTGAATTCCAGAGGGTGAGAAAGGGAAGCCCAGCCAAGTGACTTCCTGCTCAATTCTTCCCATTCATTTCTAATGTATTTCTTGCATTCACTTTTATGATTACAGTCAGTGCCATAGACAATCCTCCTGCCTCAGCCTTCTGAGTGCTAGGATTACAGGGGTGCACCTCTGGTGCCTGCATGTAGATCACCTTAGAAATTAGACTTTTCTAAAGATTCATCTGTAGCTGGAAGTTTTTTTGTGTCCTGCCCAGTCCTGCAGCTGCTCAGACCCAAGTAAACATACAGAGGCTTATATCAATTATGAATTGCATGGCCATGGCCTATGGCTCAATTTTCTTGCTAGCTATAACTAAACTTAGCCCATTTCTATTCATCTGTATGTTGCCACGTGTTCCATGGCTTTACCTGTGTGCCATTACATGCTGTTCCTTGAAAGATGGGATGGTGTCTCCTCTGCCTCTCCTTTCTTCTTCCTGTCTCTCTCCTGGATTTCTTGCCTGGCTATATCCTGACTTGCCATAGGCCAGAGCAGCTCCTTTATTAACCAGTCATAGCAGCACATATTCATAGCATACAGAAAGACATCCCACAGCATTCATTGAGAATGTTGAGATTAGTCAAGTGATGCTTATGATATTTGTTCCCCCAGGGAAAAGGCTAGCATGGTTGTCCCCGAAGAACGAGAAGGCAGAGATGAAACCAACCTGGACTTAGCAAGAGGCACAGTGTCCACAGATGCTCCCACTGACACTCGAAAAGCTGGTAAGTCATGCCCTGGCCTAGTGCCACTTTTGCCCCTAGAGGAAGCTGTGAAGCCCCGGAACTGCATAGCTGAGTTTTTCTAGATAAACTCTTAAAAACACAGGCTAGGGAGCTTGCTCACCTGTGAGGAGCGCTTGACTGTTCTTGCAGAGAACTTGAGTTCTGTTCCCAGCACCCATGTCAGGCATCTCACACTGCCTGGAAGGTCAGCACCGGCCTGGGGCCTCTCTGTGGTGTATAGAAACTCATGCAGGCACACACACTCAAATAAATAAAAATAACAAATGTAAAGAAAAGGAAGTGATTGGGGAAGATTCCAGATGAATTCTACCAGTGAACCCAGGGAAGCCAGAAGACTCACGCAGTAGCTGAAGGGAGCTTTCCCTAACTTCCTCTGCCTGTCCTCTCAGGGTCACACATTGCTAGGACTTCTCCCTGCTCTGAAGTATTTTCTACTTCTTGCTATCTCTCTGGTCCCAGATGCTTGGCATGTCACCAAGGCCTGCTGGATTCTAAGTGTACCTTTATTCACAAGAACTTCATTTCCCATAGCAGCTGCTCTCAGCCAAGCCACATGAGAGGGTTAAAGCTGATCTAGCCTCTGGTGCGGTCAGATGCATTCGCGTCCAGTGGACTTCAGGTGAATAGCTTTCATGCCCAAGCCTTCCCTGTGACACTCTGCCTGCCACAGGCTCAGAAACAATGGAGCCAGCTGCCTGTGGACAGAAACCCTGAGCCAAAGTAAATTCTTCCTCCCTTCCACTGTTCTGCCAGGTGTTTGTCGGGGGCCGGGAGAGAGGCTGGGGAAATGGCTCAGAGGTAAGTTAGAAGTTCTTGCATAATGACCTGGCAGTCTGAGTCCGTGTCCCGGCCTACTAGGCAACAGGAGAGAAGAAGCCCCTATTGAGAATTGTTCTCTGATCTCCACACATGTGCTGTGCACTTGTGGCCTGCTGACTTCAAACATAAAACTCTGCTTCTGTGGGTGGGAGCATCTGATGGAGAAGGACCTTGGATTGCACACCCCGGGAAGTACTGCTTCAGAACATCTGTGCCTTTTTTTTTTTTTTTTTTAAGGCAGATTCTTAACTCTGCCTACCTTGGTGACCTTTTGGGAAGAACTACATCCCATAAGACAGGGTGAAGGAGGGAGGTCAAGCCATAGGTACCTACCGCACATCAAGCGCTTCCTAGAGGTCTGCCGTTTGGAAGCCTCTGTCTGGGTTTCCTATTGCTGCTGTAAAACATTACACAAATATGGTGTCTTGAAACACACATTGCCCTCCTTACAGGTCTGCAGGCTAGACAGAATTCCAGCTGGATGTCATTGAGCTAGCATCAGGGTGTTCACAGGGCTGTTTTCTTCCTAGTGGTTCACAGAAGAGCCCTTTCCTTGTGTGTCCCAGTGCCTTAGAGATGACCTGCATTCTTGGCTCATGGCCCCTCCCTGTACCTACAAAACCACACTGCTGTCTTCTCTGACCCTAGCGCCTCCCCCTTCCTCTCCTGTGTGCCTCTGGGTTTACCCAGGTCCTTAGTTCTCCAGTGAACACCTGATGAAGCAGCTTAAGGGGAGGATGGACTGGGCTCCTGCTCTGCAGAGGTATCCATCCACACTCGGCCATCTTCGTTGTTCCCAGGCCACCATGGTGGAAGGGTGTGCGCCTGGAAGCTGTTCATCTATGGCAGCAAACACAGAAAAACCAGAGGGTACGTGCAAGACACCCCGCAGTGGCATGTCCCGGTGGTCTGCTGCCTCTGATTAGGGCATCTTTCCCAGCAGTCCATTCGGCTCTGACTTCATCTGTACACCAGTCCCCGATGAAGTCAGAGCCCTCGGAGCAAGACTGCAGGGCAAGCCTTGATTACACATTGAGCCTCTAGGGACACTTATAATCCAAATCATAGCATCAAGTGGCCCAGGGTGACCCAGCCTCAGAACACTTACCTGAACCCCATTCACAAAGCCCTCCTACCATGCTAGGTAACCCCATGAGCAGTGACGAGGGTGCAGGCACTTGGGGGGGCATAACTCTGCCTATAAAAGCCTGTAACACTTAGAAGTGCCCTTGAAGAGGAGGAGATGCTTCAGTGGGTAGGAATGCTTGCTGTTCAAGTATAAAGACCTGAGTTCAAATTCCCAGCACTGGTGTTAAAAGCTGAGGATGGCCAGATGACTGAACGGCCGCTGCTGAGTTATGCAAGGGCAGGAAGAGCCCTGGGGTTGCTGACTACTGGCCCAGCTCCGGGTTCAGTGACAGACTCTGCCTGGAGAGAATACGATGGAAGAAAAGGACAGATTGGACGCTCATCACCTTCCTCTGACCTCCACATAGGGATTCAACATAGCTACACACACGCACATGCACACGCACGCACATATGCCACACGTACACACTCATGCACACATACCACACATACCCAAAAAAAGTCCGTAAAGCAGCAGTGTTATCACCTCTGGAGGTTGTGGAAGTGAAGTTTTGGAGTCTTTAATCTCACACCTGTTGAATTCAGAATCTAGCCACGGCCCCAGGTTTGCACCTCAGTGTGTAAGAGGCTGTTCCAAGCCTCTTGCCTTTGCCCGTCTCTAGACCCAGAGGTGATGACCGCAGCTCAGCAGGCCGGTTAGCCCTACTGTGCATAAGACCTGGAGATAGAAGACCAGTACAGATGTGGTCAGTGGAACCCGAACAGAGGTTTTTGTGTGCCACTGTAAGTCATGAACTGCCAGCCCAGTCTAGCTTTCCTATTGGTTCCATTTAATTTGGGGAAAACTACCTCTGTTTTCTCTAAAAATGCTATTTTTTTTAGAAAGTGTTACAACCATCCATGCGAGTTTAACAACAGAAAGGATTTAAATCTATCCGAGTTCATCTCTGAGTACTCTTCCCTGTGACATGACCTAAATAACCCTTTTCATAGGTGGCCAGGAGCGTAATGGCACACAGCCCAGTATTGTGGTGGACATGCGTGAGTTTCGGAGTGAGCTGCCGTCCCTGATCCATCGGAGGGGCATCGACATCGAGCCCGTGACGCTGGAGGTGGGCGATTACATCCTGACACCCGAGCTGTGCGTGGAACGCAAAAGCGTGAGCGACCTCATTGGGTCGCTGCACAGCGGCCGCCTGTACAGCCAGTGCCTAGCCATGTCACGCTACTACCGGCGGCCGGTGCTGCTCATCGAGTTTGATGCGGCCAAGCCCTTCTCCCTGGTGCCGCGCGGTGCCTTCTTCCAGGATATGAGCAGCAGCGATGTGAGCTCCAAGCTCACACTCCTCACCCTGCACTTCCCGCGCCTGCGGCTGCTCTGGTGCCCCTCGCCTCATGCCACAGCCGAGCTGTTCGAGGAGCTGAAGCAGAACAAGCCTCAGCCCGATGCGGCCACGGCCATGGCCATCACTGCAGACTCGGAAACGCTGCCCGAGTCAGACAAGTATAACCCCGGGCCCCAAGACTTCGTGCTAAAGATGCCTGGGATCAACGCCAAGAACTGTCGCTCCCTGATGAATCAAGTGAAGAACATCGCAGAGTTGGTCTCCCTGTCCCAGGAGCGGCTCACAAGCATCCTGGGGCATGCCGGAAACGCCAAGCAGCTGCACGACTTCCTCCACACTGCCTATGCAGATGTGGTGTCTGGAGGCAGAGTGAGAAAGTGACCGCGTTCAGATAGCTGATCATTAATCACTGCATAGCAGTTCATTCTTCCCCAGGGCTTTTGGGACGGGCACTCTATCTATCCCCGACGATTTCCCACGGAGCTCTGGGCTGAGATGTGTCCTTACCTCCCCCTGCTGGTTCTCGCCCCTCAGTGCCCGGTCTATGCTAGGCTTGCCCTGTTCCATTTTAAATCAAGCGTGGCGGGATTATGCCGCGTGAAGCAAGCAGAGCTGATGTTTGCTGCTCAAGCTAGTAAAAAAAAACTCCATCGTGTTCCTAGCACTGTCTACACAGGGTATGGCAGAACTGAGACAGCGCTGCTGTTCCTAACATTCTCTCCAGCCATGTTCAGCTTCTTCACCTCCCACTCACAGGGACAAGCCAGCCCACTAGTCTCCTGGTCATCACATATATGTACATGTACTATGACTTGGTTGTTTAAACCAGTGCTTTGGCAAAAATTGTTTGTTGACAAGATTTGATGAGGTCATGAAGGACTCCCCAGAATTCTTGGTTTTCTCAATGTTTGACCTTCAAATTCCTACTCTAAGCCCAAATCACATCAGAAGTCTTCAGACCTCCTCCCACCCCACGTGTCACTGACGTCATCCACACGTCAGTGACGCCAGCGTCATCCCAGAAGCGCACCATCTCTGCCGTGCCCACGCTCCTGTGCTGACGGCCTCTCCTGCCTGAAGGAGGCCTAGACGAGATCAGAGGAGGTCCAGGTGCTTTCTAGATGTGGGTTTTTCTCCTTCACATTAAACAATTGTAGATAAATGGAAGATAAGTGCAGAGAATGCATAAGAATTCAAAAGAAATACATAGATGTTTAAGACCCACAAACCAATCTAAATGGTTGCTTTAGATTGGCCTTTCTGTGCTAACACGGGATTCACCGCATCTTCATGCTGTTTGCAGACTGATACTTGAGTGCTAGCCGTCGGGTGTTACGAGCAGTACGTTTTCTACCTCAAGAGCTGATGCCAACATGAATTCTAGCCTTGCCACGTGACTTCCTCAGTGTCAGCTGCCAAACTGATCAAAAGTGGACCTTGTAGCAAAAATACTGTCTTCTCTGACTTTAAAAAAAGCACTTTGAGCTGAGCTCTCCTGTTGACATCATGATTTATTGGTACTTAAGAGTACCGTTATCCCTCAGTGTCCATGGGCAGTTGCTTTCAGGATCCTCTGATGGTGCAAAGTCTGGGTGCTGCTGTCCTTCTTATAACCTCTGCCTCCTGTGAACTTGAGACCACCTCTAGGTGGCTTACAGCAACTGATACAGGTGTGTAAGGGGCTGTCCCCCTGTGCTGTCCTAGGGGTAGCGGTAAGAGTCTGCATGTTTAGTAGAGATGCATTTGTTTCCTGTATTTCCAATCCTTGGTTGGTTAAATTGGAGGATGTAGAGGACAGCTCAGGAGGATCTGTCGTCCTGTCCAGGGCCCTGAATGAACTGAGAGCGTCAAGACCCAGTTGATTATTGGGGGCTTCTGTTATGTGGTGTGGAAAATAGGGAGGAGATTAGAAAGTAAGCTTAAGGTGGAAAAGGAATCTGAGCTACTTGCTTCATCCCAGGGATAAAAATGTATTTGCCTTCTGGACGAGGACAGAACTGTCTGGTGATGCCGAGTGTTCGCTGTGGCTCCCACCTCCTTGACATGGGTGGATCATTTCACTTCTGCTTCTGGTGCACAGTCTCTTCTCTGTGTAATTCCACCCCCTTTTCTGTTGTTTGTTCCATAAAACAAAAATCATAACATAGCACATGCTATGATGGGTCTTTCATTCAGAATTAAATTTTCAAAGCCATCATTTTAAACCTAGTGCAACAGTGTTTAACACACTGACTTCCAGGTCCGTCAGCTCCCCATGTCAGCTGTTCACTGTGGCTCGTGTGGGATAAGCAGCCACACAGTCTGCAGCAGGCTTGAACGTGACTGAGGGTGTCCACTGTCTTGGGTGAAGACACCACTTTTCCTGATTGTCTCATCTGTCTCCAGGTGTGGAACCCTTCCAGTACGTCCATCGGTTGTTTGGTTTTCTCGGGGTTTGTTTGTTTTGTTTGTTTGTTTGTTTGTTTAACTTTTTTTTAGAATCTTTGCTAAAAGAACAGGAAGCTGCAAAGAGAAAGTCTGTTGTTTCCCAACAGCGTTTTGCTGCCTTTGAATTTCTTGTTGTTCAAAATCATAGATACCCAGTTTACTGATGAGCTCCTGAGTAGCTCTTAAAAGACCTTCAAAAGCTAGGTCAGCATCATGGTTACAAGCTGTTTATATAAAGCCTTGTACCTAAAAATTACAAGGAATTACCCTTGGGTTTACTTGCTTAAATCCTAGCACCTTTCTTGGTGTTTTCTTAAAATAATATGAGCAGATATCCTACTTAATAGTAGCCATCAAGCAAATCGTGGTGGCACACAGCCCTAATCCCAGCTCTGGGGAAGAAGAGGCAGGTGGATCTCAAAAAACAAAAAGTGGCGACCGTCAATACTGTCCTCAAGTAGTGGCTGTCCCTTTGGTGGATGATCACCAGACTGTAGGCCTGCAGATGTCTGAGTGCTTTATGGTGCAATCCTAGTTCACAGGGAACTGGAAATGATCTCATCCAGCCCCATCGGGTCTGGGAAGTGTTGAGGTGCAGGGACCAGGCGGAGGAAGGAGGCTCAACTCTGGCCTTTCCTTTTGTTTTCCCAGCAGAATTTGATTTCATGTTGCCTTGGAGAACATCTCAAGAGAGGGGTGTGTGTGTGTGTGTGTGTGTGTGTGTGTGTGTGTGTGTGTGTGTGTGTTCATTCAGCATCTTCCTCAGCTTTGTGGGCAAAAAAAGGTTTTCATTATATAGAATCGATGGTTAAAGTGGGTTTGCTCTGGATTGCTGCTTCTGTCTGGCGCCTAGGAATCCACACTCGAGGTCGTCAACACACCATCCTCAGTTGTTCCTTCTGTGCATGCTGCCACATCTTATGAAAGGAGGTGGAGAAGAAAAGCTCTTGTCCTTTGGAAATACCAATTTGTTGAAAACAATAAGTGTGTGGCATCTGGGGCATCCAAACAAAGAGTCATCTCCTGTACTTTTATTCCTTTTAACTCAAAAGTTAGAAGTGGGATTTATGATTTCTTGAACAAGTTTAATTATAGATTGAATTGGGTCACCAGTATGGTGTCCCGGGCGCTGCCTCTGCTTTGACGGTCCTTGCACAGCCCTTTCTAAAGTATGAAGACTAGCTCTCTTTTGATGCTTTACCCTTTGAATAAAGACTGGCAAACTGCTGAACCTTTTCTTTCCAAGACTGCTGTGCCCCTGTGGATCGGCCATTCCTGCCTTACCCCATTTAACCCCAGCACAAAGCCATGAAGTGCCAGTGTGTAAGCCTCCCTTGTGGTGAGGAAGCTAAGACCAGGGAGCTTGAGCAGTCCCCCCAGTGTCATCCAGTAGGTATTCATAAAACCATGATTTGAAGCCCACACAGTCTGACTTCAGAGCTATAACAAAGCATGGGCATGGGAAGGCACCTGGGAAAGGGGCTGTTTTGGGGGGATGAGTGTGTGTGTCCAATTTCATGCCTGTAGCTCCACATGCACTAAAGGAAAAGCAAACAGGCTTGACTCCTAGTCGAGATCAAGCACAGTTCTGGTAGAGGGCCGAAGAATGCGCCGGGCCCCTTGTGCACAGCTGCCTGTCGTCGACTCTGACTTGTGCACAGCTGCCCTGTCGGCTCTGACTTGTGCACAGCTGCCTGTCGTCGACTCTGACTTGTGCACAGCTGCCTGTCGTCGGCTCTGACTTGTGCACAGCTGTCCTGTCGGCTCTGACTTGTGCACAGCTGCCCTGTCGACTCTGACTTGTGCACAGCTGCCTGTCGTCCACTCTGACTTGTGCACAGCTGCCCTGTCGACTCTGACTTGTGCACAGCTGCCTGTCGTCGACTCTGACTTGTGCACAGCTGCCCTGTCGTCAACTCTGACTTGTGCACAGCTGCATGTCGTCGGCTCTGACTTGTGCACAGCTGCCTGTCGTCCACTCTGACTTGTGCACAGCTGCCCTGTCGACTCTGACTTGTGCACAGCTGCCTGTCGTCAACTCTGACTTGTGCACAACTGCCCTGTCGGCTCTGACTTGTGCACAGCTGCCTGTCGACTCTGACTTGTGCACAGCTGTCTGTCGTCCACTCTGCCTCTAGGCCTGGGCACCTTCTGCTGGCTGATTAGGAAGGCTGTTTGCAGCTCTGTTTACAAAAAAAAAAAATAGAGATTGTTGGGCTGGAAAGATGGGTTAGTAGTAGTTAAGAGCACTGGCTGCTCTTCCAAAGGACCTGGGTTCAATTCCCAGCACCCACATGGCCGCTCACAACCATCTGTAACTCTAGTTCCGGAGGATCCAATATCCTCTTGTAGACATAACAGGCACCAATATAGACATAACACCAATGCACATAAAATAAAAATAAATAATTTTTTTAAACTAGAAATTTTTGTAGATGTGGTGATGCTTGCCTGTAATCCCAACACCAGCACCTGGGGACTGAGGCAGGAGGATGGTGGAATTCAAGGCCAGCCTAGGTTGCATGGCCCATGATGTCTGGGTGTGGGTCTCTGCATCTGTTCCCACCTGCTGCTTCTCTAATGATGACTGTGCAAGGCAATGATCTGGGAGTATAGCAGAATGTCATTAAGAATCATTTCATTGATTTTTATTTATGTATTTATTTATTCACCAGTCATGTTTGGTTCTACCCTAGGTCTCTGGACTATCCAGGTCTGGAAAGATAGCTTCAGTAAGTGAGAGCATTTGCTGCCCCAGTAAGAGGACCTGAGTTCAAATCCCCAGCTCTCAATTAGCAGCTGGGCATAGCTCCATGTGCTTGTAACCTCAGTGTTGGTGGCTGAAAACAGCTTGTCTGAAACTGAATTTCAGGTCCAGTGAGGCCCTGTCTCAAAAATAGTATGGAGCACAGCAGGGTAGGACGCCCTCTGTGTCCTCCCCCAGCTTCTGCATGCATGGACATGGACATGTGTGTGTACATTCAAAATTATTTCATGAAAAAAGTCTCTACCTTATTTGTTTTCCTTTCTATGAATTGTGGTTTTAATTTTTGAAAACTACTTTTTGATCGTATTACAGCATTAGCTCTCATGACTCCCAGGGATAAAGCCTGCTTCCGGCATCATACATCCAGCAGTTACACCTCATTAAAAAAAGAGAGGATGTGGGCTGGAGAGATGGCTCAGCAGTTAAGAGCACTGCTGCTCTTCCAGAGGACGTGGGTTCAATCCCCAGCACTAACATGTTGGCTCATAGCCATCTGTAACTCCTGTTCCAGAGGATCTGGCACCCTGTTCCACACCAGGCACACATGTAGTGCACAGATATACATGCAGGCAAATCACCCAGACACATAAACTTAACAAAAAAAAATGTACTTTTTAAAAAGAGGATGCATGTACATATGCTGAATACACACATATATATATAAACTGAATTGTTAATAAATATGTAATTATATATTTTATATTTATGTAGATGTTTTTATAATACATAATATAAATAAAATTTTACATAAATAAGTTTACTTATATAATATGTAAAATGCATGTATGTTAATATAAATAAAATAAGTATATAAATATATAATATATATACAAAATATACATAATTTTAGAACAAATGTACAAAATAAAAAACATTGTAATGTTTTAGTTAGCATACAAATCTCATTACAGCACTGCTATACATATATATCATGGTACTTTGTTTGTATTCATACCACACCTGTCTTTCCTCCCTCTGGGTTTTCTTCCCTCCCCCAGATAACCCCCTTCTGTTTTCAGGGTGTGACCATCAGTATTCTAGAAGTATAATTTGGTACTAAGATGTTAATATATTTAAAACTACAAGTTAATGCTTATTTTTAAAGATGTGTGTGTGTGTGTACATGAGTGTAGTACCCAAGGTCAGAAAATGGCCTCAGATCCCCCAGGACACTTGTCAGATCCCCCTGGACACAAGTTCTGGACACTTGTCAGCTGCCTGACGTGGGTGCTGGAAACCAGACTCAGGTTGGGAAAACAATGCCTGCTGTCAATCGCTGGCCCTCTCTGCAGCCCCAGGGATGCCAGTTTTAAGAGCTGTAGTTTGTTTTAAAATCCAGTGCAGTGCTTACTCAGTGCCATGTGCAGGGGACCTCTGTCTCACTCTCTTTGCAAGCACTCAGCTTTGACAGAGGTCCTTTTCTGTGAAGCCATGTTAAAGAGACAGACTTGTAGGAGACAAGGATCTAGTTCTACTAGAGAACACAGCTCACTGAGGACTGGAGGCTAAACAAAGCCCATTCCTGCTCTTAGACAAACGGTGTTTCCTGGGATTCCAGACAATGGCAAGTAAGAGCCAGCAGGCAGAGGTGATTGCCACCAAGCCTGATGACCGGAGTCCTCGGCACCCACATGGCAGGAGAGAACCCATGCCTAGAAGCTGTCTTCTGACCTCCATACACAAAATAAATAAATATAATTTTTCAGAATATTTTAAAATAGTTAACAACGAGGGCTAATGAAATGTTGGCCCAGCCTATCTGATGTGACGCTTGGGATCCTTCTCCTATCATTTTGAGGTCCAGAATCTATCAGCAAGAGAGCACCTCTTATCTAGTCAGAGATTTGTCTTCCTGTGCAGCTTTATTTCTGGGCAGAGCTACACCCAGTAGCAGCTGAGGAGAGTTGTGGGAAGCATGACTGGCCAAGTCTTCCTTCTACATCAGGCACTTATCACAGGGCCCCCCCCTGTTTCTGCTGTCACTGTCCAGGTCATCACGGTTCACTCAGCCCTGCAGCAAAGACAATTCCAAGTCAGAAAAGGCCACAGGAGGGATGAGAGGGCTCTAGGGATCAGTGGCCAGCCATGGCATCAGAGTAGACGTAGAACTTAAGCTGAATGGGCAAATGGCTAGGGTTTGGCAGACAGATTTGGAGGGTGCACTTGGCCCATTCAACCAGATTAGCAGAGGAGTGGATAGGAACTGAGCTGTGCTGTCTGAAGAGTTATGATCAGTGAAGTAGGAGCAGCATGGCAGGGTTGCCGGAAGGGCTAGGAGGGCCTGCTTCTTGTTCGGTGGAAAAGTGTGCCATTGGGAGCTCTGTTCACTGAGTTTGGTGGTTCCCACTGGTGGTTCATTCAGAAGGCTGGAGGCACTCAGGAGACTGAAGCAGACACAACACAGGTTCCAGGCCAGTCTGCCTAATGGTGAGCAAGTTTGAAGCCAGCGTGACCTTCATAGGGAGATCCTGACTTAAAGAGTAGGAGCAGGAGCTAGGAAAATATCTCAGTAGTTAAGAGCACTGGCTATTCTCCTAGAAGACCTGGGTTCAGTTCCCAGCATGGTAATTCACAATCTGTTGTGGAATAAAATAATTGTTTAACTATGTAAAGATGTGGTGCATTTTTTTATGCTTCATTTGTTTAACTATGTAAAGATGTGTTGCTGTTTCACCTTGCCTGCCTAAGGCACCTAATTGGTCTAATAAAAAGCTAAACAGTCAATAGCTAGACAGAGGAGGGATGGGCGAAGCTGGTGGACAGAGAGAAAAGGGGAACCAGCCAGCCAGTCAGGGGCTAGACAGCCAGACACAGAGGAAGCAGGAAAGTAGGATGGACAGTATGTAGATGAGGTAAGTGAGCCTTGGGGCAGCACATAGATGAATGGAAATGGGGTAATTTAAGTTTAAAAAAAAAGTTAACTAGAAACAAGCCTAAGCTAAGGCCAAGCATTCATAATTAATAATGCCTCCTTGTCATGATTTGGGGGCTGTCAGTCCAAGGAAGCCTGCTACAATCATCTGTAGTTCCAGGGGGTCCATCACCCTCTTCTGGCCTCTCTGGCACCAGGCATGCATGTGGTGTACATATATACATGAGGACAAAACACCCCTACACTTTTTTCTTAATTGAAGTGGCTCACATTGTAATCCTAGTACCTGGGAGGTAGAAGCAGAAAGATCAGGAGTTCAAGATCATCCTCAGGTACTAGTGAGTTCTAAACTACCCTGGGCACTGTCTCAAAACAAAAATCAAATGAAGCTGAGTTTGAAATGGAAAGGAACCAACACTGAATACTTGGTGGGCTGGGTATCTGATTGTGGTAGTTTAAATGGAAATGGCCCCATAGGGAGTGGCACTATTAGGAGGTGTGGCCTTGCTGGAGGAGGTGTGTCACTATGGGGGCGGGCTTTGAGGTCTCAGAAGCTCAAGCCTGGCCAGTGTGACACTGTCACTTCCTGCTGCCTTTGGATCCTGATGTAGAACTCTCAGCTGCCTCTCTGGCCTCATGTCTGCCTGCATGCCACTGTGCCTCCCACCATGAAGATAATAGACTAAGCAGCTGAACTGTAAGCCAACCCCAACTGAATGTTTTCCTTTATAAGAATTGCCATGGTCATAGTGTCTCCCCACAGCAATAAAATCCTAACTAAGACACTGACAGTCATCTTAAATCTCTAAGAGTTTTTTTTTTTTAATCAAAGCCGTGGACACCCACATAAAAACCCACTGCAAAGCTCGTCTCTCTTCCATCCTTTTCCAGCTGCACTAGAGGAGGTGGGGGTGAGGCCACTCAGCAGTAGGAAATGAGGGTCATATATGTGGCCTCAGAAATGGTGAGGAAGATGTAAACCGAAGAAGCATTATGGGCTGGGAAGGAGACTCAGTGAGTAAGAGCCCTTGCTATACAAGCAACATGGACTCCTGAGAGTTCAAATCCCTAGTACCCATGTAAGAAGCTAGGTGTGGCTGCATGCCTGAAACACAGCACAGGGCTGGAGCTCAGCCTTCTGTTCCATGGGAGACCTTGCTTCAAGGCAGTACTGCTAAGAACAGTAGACACTTGACATTCTGCTGTGGCCTCCACACATGCATTCATCACACACACACACACACACACACACACACACACACACACACACACGCCAGTCTGTGCAGCAGACTGTCTAAGGAAACCTAAATGATGTCCATTGTTAAGGCTGGACTCAAGAGATGATAAGGATACCTAACAAAAATAAAGCAAGTCTGGAGAGGATCTGGTTTTGTTGAGGGAAGCACAGTTCCATATTGATTATTTAATTGTAAGTCAGAGATGGGACAGTGTCGTATGGAGATGTAGCAGATGCTAGCATTGAAACAGGGCTGTAGACCTCTGATGAATATAAAGAAGCAGAAGAGGACCAACTTTAGAAAGTTGCTACATCAGGGGCAGGGGGAAGCAGGGGGTGGGGACTGAATCAGCAAGCACCTACAATGCCAGAGGGTCTCATGGGGAGTGCTGGGCAACCAGAAACAGGCAGGGTAAGTGACCATGTGGGTGACAGAGGGAGGACCTGGGGCACCACTGCTCGGGAGACTGAGAACCCTGGGAAGGATGCAGTAGACGTCAGTGCAAAGGCTGTCTTGCTGGCTGGTGGCCAATATGAAGGAGCAGAGCTGACTAAAAGAAAGAAGATGCTGGACCACCAAGATGGCTCATCAAGTAAGGGTGACTGCGAACAAGTCTGGCGACCTGAGTTCACTCACCAGGACCCACACGGTAGAAGCAAAGAACCAGCTCCTGCAAGTTGTCTCCAAACTCCGCATGTGCACCATGGCTTGAATACAGTGGTGCATCTCTCTCTCTCTCTCTCTCTCTCTCTCTCTCTCTCTCTCTCTCTCTCTCTCTCTCTCTCTCTCTCTCTCTCTCTTGAGAATGGGCTGGGGTAGAGAAAAAATAAAAATGGGTTTTGTTTTCTAACGTGTCATGCCTAAGAAAATGTATTTGAATTGCCTCTTCTAAAGAGCAGCATTTGTATTCTCATGTGTGCCCCCCACCTGCGATGGGACTGACCAGCCCCAGTCCCTTTCTTGTGTCTGCTGTTTGCACAGCATTGATGTTTGGCTGTTGAGTCTGTGGGTGTTTGAAGGTGACTGAGGAACAGCCCTAGAACCCCTTCACATACATAACCCAGCATGATGGGTTTATTATTATTACTTAAAACCTCCTTCTGCAAACTTATAAAATTCAAATATGTGCTGGCTAATGTCACCTGGAAACTGAAAATCGATGTTCAGCAGCTTGGTGAGGATTTTTATTTTGGTGGTGCTGGAAGTAACTGGGGCAGCTGGGTTGCTATGGTGACTGGTTCTCCAAACAGAGCCCTCTGCTTCCACACACCACACAGCAGATAAATCCCAGGTTGATATGGTCGTGACTTCCTACTTGAAGCATCCCTCAGGCTCCCATCAGGACTTCTGGAAGGGGAATTGGGGATCAGAGCTAAAAAAGCATTAGCTAAAAAATTGCAACTTGAGTGTTTTTGACCTGGCCCTTCTCAGTCCTCACACCCCTGAAAACCATTGGCTCACAATCTGGAGCTCCTCTTTGGGGGTAGGTTGTAGCTTGGGGAAGGTTCATCCCCCAAACAACTGTGAGATTAATTGCTCCAGTGTGGACATAGGCTGGAAGTTGAGGCTCAGGCCTCACTCCCATCACCAACAGATGGAGTGGGGGGAGGGGGGAGTGTAGGACTAACTGAGGACCAGGCTGCTGCTGCTGGGGCCTCTTGCAAATCTGTGGCTTAGTAAGCCCTGTCTGGAGCAGCACCCAGTAGGTCCCTGCACAAACACGTTCACTGTGCTATTGGCAGAGCCAGCTTCCCCCATCAGCCCATCAGTGCATCAGGAGAATGTGATGTTTTATTCTGCCACCAAGAAGAGTCCTGTCGGCTCAGGGAGATGGGTGGAACTAGAGAGAATCGTGTTTAAAAAAAAAAAAAAAAAAAAAAAAAACTGGATTGAGACAAGTATCACTTTTCTATCATGTGAGGAATCAAGACTTAAGCAAAAAAAAAAAAGAATTAATTAGAATATAAATATATGTGACATGACAGTAGACAAGGAAGAAAACCTTCTGAGAAAAGGAGGGACAAAAGAAGGCAACCTAGCATTTTCGCTAACTACAACAACACTAACAGAAATTATGCAGGGCTTTCTCAGAGAGGGTACTCTCCAAGCAGGACCTCCGCGCCCACGCAGTCCTCCCGGGTCCCACCGGTAGGGGTCCCCATTGAGTCACGCTTCGTACACTGCTCTGGGTTGCTGGACCCTAAGGATTGGCGGCACTTTAAATAGGGCGTATCTGCCTCTGCTTTGTGCCTAAGTATGACATGGGAAAGGGAAAAGGGAAAAAAAAAAAAAAAAAAAAAATCCTGACTTGAAGGATGACTCATTATGAACAAACGGAGGGCAGACTCGCTGCCTCTTATCAGAGTTCCAGTGCGCCCCGGGGCAAGCCTGAGTCAGACCAGAAGTCCTGAGTCTCCCTACCCAGAAGGCATGTTCCCCTTAAGGGAGAAATGTATTTAGGCGAAGTGCTACGGATTTCTTAATATTGTCTGCGACCCCATGTTAAACCCTGGGCTTCCAGGTGAAGTCACATCCCTCAGAAGCAAGACTTGCAGATTGAAGATAAAAACTGGCCACCTCCTCAAAGAAACCAAGAATAGGCAGAAAGGTTTGTGATCTTACTACAATGCTTCTACGACACACATACCCAAACCAAAACCATAAGCCTCGCCTGACTGTGTGCACCTTACTGCATTTAAATTAAACCAGTGATTTTTGTTTTGTTTGTATTTATTTTATTTTTGAGATAAAGTCTCAAAATGTAGCCCAAACTAGCCTCAAATGCAAAATCCTCCTACACCAGCCTCCTGAGTGCTAAGATAATAGGCATGGACCACCATACCAAACTTCAATGGTTTTTTTGTCTGTCTGTTTTAAAAGAAGAAATACAGTTAGCCAGGCATGGTAGCACAGACCTGTAACCCCAGATACTAAAGAAAAATAAAAAGTAACTGAGATGTAGACTGAGTAAAAAGGCCAACCTGGGCAATCTGGTGAAACCCTGTCTCAAAATGAAAAGTAAAAAGAGGGTTGTGGATATATAACTTAGCAGTGTAGTGTTTTCCTGGCATGCACATCCCCTGAATCCCCAGGGCTTCAGATAAATAGACAGATCAATAGATAGATAATTGAGTGGAGGAAAAACAGCTGCCCAACATACTATATTCATTATGAACTCCCAAAGGCTCCTCGCTTGCCCATCTATGGGGGTTTGTTGCTTATATTTAGTGCAGATACATAAAATGACCAGGGTAAAGGGACCACGGCCCCAAAGCATCAAAGGCCAATCCTAGCCCTCTAGAGTGTGTGTTGGTGAGTGTCCGACTCATTTTTTTTTTTTCAGCTCCCTGTTCACTGGCCTGGAGGGAATGGAAGCCCTGGGAATCAATGGAGGGGGGGTTGGCAACAGCTCTGGAGTCAGCGTGGGTAGAAATGTTAGGTAGCAATGGAAAACAGAGGTACCTTCAGTGACCCTGCCCCCGTCCACCCCAGGCAGCCACGGGACAGACAGACAGACACTTGAGGGTCGCTGCCACCTGTGCTTGCAAAACACACATGCGAAATTACTAAATACTTGGAGGGCTATACACCAGCAAGACAATTAAATTAGAGGGAAATGAACACACGCACTTAAAACGGCAAGCAAAAAAAAAATCTTGGCGGGTGAAGGCAATGGAAGAGCACGTAGCCTCGGGGGTGGGCTGGCCCGGGTTTTTATGTAAGTATCTCCAATTGGAAAAATATGAGTATGTGTCTACACATGGGCTTGCTTATGAGACTCTAAAAAATAGTAGGTTTTTTTCTACTTTTTGGTAAAACACCCTCAATGGATAGGTACAGAGATCTTTTCTTTTTTTCTAAATAGGTATTTTCTTGGGGACACCTGCTTCTGACGGCTAACCTTATGAGAAAGAACATTACTGCTTTCAGTTTGATGGCTAACCTTACCCCAAAGACTAATTATTTCTTTCATTTTTCCCCCCACAGTTTCTGATGTGGCCTTTGTCTGTTCCTGGACTGTCTTTTAACACATTCAGCATCTATGTGCACATGTTTTAAAGATTTACTTTATTTTTAATTATCTGTATGTGTGTCTCTGCAGGATAAATGCATGTGAATATAGATGCCTAAGGAGGCCAGAGAGAGCATCAGACCCTTGAAACTGGAGTTATAGAGGTTGTGACTCCTTGGAAGTGGGTGCTGGGGTCCCAAATTTGAGTCCTTTGGAAGAACAGTGAACACTCCTAACCACAAAACCATCTCCAGCCCCAAGGAGGTTGTTTGTGTAAGTGGGTTGTCTTTGTCTCCAAATCTCTCTGTCACCTGTGCTCCGTGTGTGTGTGTGTGTGTGTGTGTGTGTGTGTGTGTGTGTGTGTGTGTGTTGGTGGAGGCCATAGGTCGACTTCAAGTGTCATTTCTTAGATATTGCTCACTGATTAGGCCTGGCTATCTGGCCAGCAAGCCCCAGGGACCTGCCTGTCCCCTCACGGCCCCCACCCAGTGGCGAGCTAACAAGTGGCACCGCTATGCCAGTTTGTTTTGTTTTTTTTTTCTAATGGGTTCTGGGATCAAACTCAGGTCCTTATTTACAAAGCAAGCATTATACCAACTGAGCTATCTCCCCAGTACTCAACAAGTGTTTTCTCTCTAAACCCAGGATCTTCACAACTATTATTTAGAATTATTATTATTTGTGGCAATTATTCAATAAACCCTGATGTGCCTACCATGTGCCTGAATGGTAGAATACAACATGCTGGAGATAACTTGTAATCGTTATTTTCCAGGCCTTGAAGAGGCCAAGCTGTAAGGACAGGCTCACACTAGCATGTCCCTGACACCTTTAACAGACAAACCCTGGTTGCCTGCAGAGTGTTCTGATGTGCTGCACAGGGTTCTGGGATGCTGGGAGAACAGGCCACAGAAGTTGTAAACAGATCCGGCTCTGTGGCAAACTGCCAGGCAAGGCTTCATTTCACATGTAATGCTATGTGAATTGTATTACATGTGAAATAGTAATACTGTGTGGTAGGATAAAATACCACAAGACATATCTTCTGGCCAATGGAAGAGTGACGCAGCTCTCTGGGGTATCAGTGCTAGTCACTGGCTGCCTGATAGAAAAGAATTTTTGTAAAAGAAAAGAAGATTCCCAACTGCTCTGGAGATCACTTTTATAATTTTGTTGGTAGTGGGCTCCAGACCTGTCTCTTTGAACTAAATGTTCAGCATCTGGTCTATAGGCACGCTTTGTGAGTCTCCCTAGTTGTTAACTACATTCCATACGCTATCTAACTTTATTTTTTAACTTGGCCACCAGTACATAGAATTACAGTAATCACAGTCTTGGATTCAGTGAAGCACATCATTAATCCAAGCACGACCTACTTTAATTTAGTTAGTTGCTTTTTAATAACACAGAAAATACCTATGACACTACCTCACCCCTGTTGACAAGATTATAACCGACTTCCAGTCCTGTTGTGTATCCATAGTCCATCCTTTCTCCCTCCTCCGGCCAAACCATCCTGATGAAATTGTTAAATTCTGTTCTCTCTCTCTTTCCCATGTGATCTTACTCTTCTTTCTTTTTATGTTTATTATTTATCTTGTGCATATGCACATGGGTACTGCCATGGCATACATGTAGAGGCCAAAAGACAGCTAGTGAAAGTCAGTTCTCTCTTCCACCGTGTGAGTCCCAGGGACTGAGCTCAGGTCATCAGGCTGGGTGGCACAGCCCTTGACCCACTGAGCCATCCCACTGGCCCCAGCGACAGCACAGTTCTTCTCAGACCCACCTCTCTTCTCTACGTGCCCAACTTCGTGCCTTTTTCAAATCCTCCGTCAAGGCTAGTTTATGCTGCTCTCATAGTCTTGGGCGGGTGGCCTTCCCCTGGAGCATGGAGGACTTATCACAGAGTGCACTCTTAGAGACAACCGACTCTCCTCTCCATCATCTAGTGGCTGTCACCAGCTCCTTGGCTAGGGGTGGATTCTGTACCCGATTCCTCTCTCCCTGCTGAATTTGGTCCTTCTGAGCGTGCACAGCTTGTATACTTACTGTCATGCCTGCACCGAGTCTATGTGTGCCAGCCGCTTCCCTGCTGGGCCCAGAAGACTCCATTTTCCTTGTAGTCACTCACTGCCTCTGGCTCTAATGCTCTTTCTGCCCCTTCAGGAATGAGCTGTGAACCTGGGAGGAGGAGGTGTGACGGAGGTGTTCTGTTTATGAGCAAGCATTTGGCACTCTCTTCTCTGCACCTTGGCCAGTTGTGGGTCTGTATGTGAATCGCTATCTTCTGCAAAGAGAAGCGTCTCTGGTGAGGGCTGAGAACTGCATTCATCTATGGGGGTCACCAATGGCTCTATCGGCAGTGGGACCTGGAAAATTGGAGCCAATAAATGAGGTTGGCTAAAGTCTCATGCAATAGCCAACTTTATTCAGAGCATCAGACAATTTATATTCTGAGGGTTAAGAGAAGTCACATGAGTAAAGTGTACAATTACAAGGGAAAGCCACACATGGTAGCAAGCTGCACATGATAGAAACATGTTTTCCATGGAGGCATATAAGCAAATAGCAATAGCAGTTGTATGAATAATCTGAAGTAAACTCACTACACCTGAGACAGGCAGGAAAACATAATCTAAGAACAATGCTGTGTTTTGAAGAAACTGAGGTCACAAGATTCTTGTTTTATTGGCGTTTTCTCACAAACACTCAGAAATCTCCTCACATGACTTTATTCTTGGACCATGTCCCAACATCTCCTCCTTTTTTATTTTTCAATAGCAGGATATCCAGAGTGGTTTTGATTCTAAAAATTCCACATTAATATAATTGTCATTTGAGGCTTGAGCATCCTATAAGCAAGCAAATTAGAAACATATTGAATAATAGAGAACATTGTGTGTCATCAAGAACAGGGATCCAAACTATGTCTAGTGCTACTGTTTACATGATTATATTGATCAAAAAAATCTAGAGAATAGCTTGAAAAGAGATCTATATGATTAGTAGTTCTGGTCTCTTGTAGAACATAATCCCATATTTGGCTTTAATAGGAATACAGATGTTATGATGTTCTATACAAATAGGAAATGATTTAAATCCCAAGGAAAAATTAAACACAGCCCCTTCTTCTGATGGATGAATGTATCTTCATGGTCCCAAGGTCTATTCATAAACACAGAGCCATTAGTAGAATATCTTCCCCCTTGGTGCACAGGGCCTGAACTTGGCCCCAGGTGGACAGGCTTGACCTCTGGTGATATGACCTGAGTCCAGAGGACCCCAAGAGGAATCCACAGTGTCTCAATGGATCCATCTGCAATGACTTCTGGAGAGTTAAAATGGGGCAAGTTAATGCATCAGCTTCCTTATTTCCTTCTGCAATAAAACAAGGTTAGAGTGTGTGGGGGTATAAGCAATAAACAAGAATGTGTGTGTGCAGATTGTCATCAGAGGTTGTAGTTATGGAAGCATAACAGAATGTGAAGACAAAATTAAAAATCCTTCAACATAAGCAGAATCTGAAATGATATTTAAGGGTTTATGAATTAACTGTAATAGAGGAATCAAAACAGCCAATTCCATCTGTTGGGACTGAGGAAAAAGAATAATAATAGATTGATGAATATCTGGATCATGAATCCCTCCTATGCCATTAGATGAGCCATCAATAAAATAAGTATCTGCCTGTGGGATGGGAGAAGGTTGGGCAATTTTTGTGATCACAAATTCAGTTTGTATGAGAAACTCTCATAGATTACCAGCTAGCAGGTTGTAATGAATAATCTGAAGTAAACTCACTCCTGTCACTACAACTGGGAGGGGGCAGAAAAACACAATCCAGTAACAGTGCTCTGCTTTGAAGAAACTGAGGTCACAAGACCCTTGTCTTGTTTTCTTGGTGTTTTCTCACAAACACAGAATTCTCCTCATATGACTCCATTCTTGGACTATGTTCCAACATATGGGTATAATTTAAGTTATTAAGAGTTGGTTTGATATTATGTCCATTTAGCAAAATAATAGTAGTAGGTTCTCTTCTGTGGCCTATGACCAGCCAGGCCATAGGTTCTTGGCCCAGTAATGGTGCTGGGTAAGGATTTCACCTTCTG
This sequence comes from Peromyscus maniculatus bairdii, assembly GCF_049852395.1. NCBI lineage: Eukaryota > Metazoa > Chordata > Mammalia > Rodentia > Cricetidae > Peromyscus > Peromyscus maniculatus. The sequence continues at coordinate 2,097,226 of NC_134859.1, read as the reverse complement.
GGGTGAGTAGGCTTCAAATCCAACCCAATCAGAAAGTCTTTGGTTGCTTCCATGCTGTTTGTGCCACTACTGCATGGGCATGTGGGCATGTCTTGCCAAGCCAGATGATACTGTAGCATGTAGGGTTCACAGCTTCGGCAGATGGATACTCACTTTTCTCCTCTAGTAGCATGCATTGCACCTCCAGCACTATGAAAGCTATCCAGTGGCACTGAAACTTCCAGATCGGCTTTTAATTTTTATTTATTATTAGTGTTTGTATATGTATAGCAAGTGTGTAAACATGGGCATATGCATGCCATGGTCCTTATGTCTAAGTTAGAGGACAAGGCTTAGAAGTTGATTCTCTCCTTCCACTTTTACATCTGTTCCAGGATCAAGGTCAGGTCATTAGGCTTGAGTGGCAAGTGTTTATCCACATAACGATCTCACCTGCCCTCAAACTAGCTTTTGAAGTGGCTGTCCCAGTTATCATCAGTAAATCAAAATATTACAAGAATCAGTGGGTCTGTAAGAATCTTCTGCAACACAGCACTTGGTATTGTTAGGCTTAGTTTATGCTGAGCAATTGTGAGTTAATAAGTATCACATGATTAGTGCTAGCATTTTCACAGTGATGCCAAACATCTTTTATAGGTGATTTTGAGGTGAAGGGGTAATGGTGTAAACAGATGTTTCCTGTCCCAACTGCCCACTCCCTGTCCCGGTAGCTGCTTATTATTATCACACAGAGGCTTAATATTATTTGTAAATGCTTTGTCAATAACTCAGGCTTGTTACTAGCTAACTCATACTTTTAAATTAACCCATATTTCTATTTATGTTTTGCCACGTGGTGGTACCTTTATTAGCATGACACATTCATCTCCCGCTCCCTTTGCATCTGGCTAGCAATCCCTGACTCTGCCCTTCTCCTTCCCATCATCCTTAGTTTGGTCACCCTGCCTATACTTCCTGCCTGCCTACTGGCCAATCAGCATTTTATTAAACCAATTTGAGTGACAAATCTTTACAGTGTACAAGAGGATTATTCCCCAGGGACTCCCAGTACCATAGCAAGGCAGATACCCACAGTAGTGGGTTGACAGTTTTCAAAACACTGCCAATGTGGAGACTGAGAGCTCAGGGATACAGAAGATTGGTGTGTAGTCTGCAGGTCAGGGGAGACTTCATGGAGGAAGAGACGCCTGATCTCATGCAGATAGCTTGATGGAACTATCATCCAAACCCAGTTAGTGGGGAGCTGGAGTTCCAGTTCTAGGGTCAAGTTCACAGTTTGAGCCCTAGGCTCACACAGCCCCACCCACAAAAGCACCCATTGCTTTCATTCATCAAGGGGTAATAATAATACAGAAAGCATAAGTTTATTAGAAAAATTAAATGACATACTGGATATATAGCTCTTAGTCAATTCAATTTTATGACCAACTCACAGAAAATCAATTTACAGAAACCCAATTTGCCAAATGACCAATATACTAAAATCTGTGAGGTACCAAGTGATTTTAACTAGAATATTCAAGTTTGGTCTGTAACTGAGAGATGTGGTTTCTGGCTATTGGTTCTTTTTAGGCTGTCAGTCAAGAGGGAATGCAGCAAGGTCATGAGGAGCTACTTGGTTATTTTTAATTTTTGTTGTTGTTAATTGTTTGAGATTGGGTCTCTGTGTAGCCCTGACCAGCCTGGAACTTACTATGTGGCCAAGACTGGCCTCACCTCTGGGATCCTCCTGTCGTATGCTCTTCAGCTCAGTCTTTAGAGGCACGAGCACTCTGCCTCACTACGTTTTACTTGTCTGTGTTCTCCCAATCCTAAAGGTGCTAAAGGTGGAACCCAGGGCTTTACACACACCAGGCAACTGTTCTGCCACAGTATCCCCAGATGTTGCATGATCCTAATTAGTCTTAATCAATAAAAACCCGGAGTCAGGTATTAGGGTGGAAAGCCAAAAGATCAGGGAAGCAGAGCAGCAGCCACCAGAAACTTTTTATCTCTACAAATCCTCAGACCGAATTGGGGGCGGGGTCAAGATTAAATGAAGGGATAACCAATTTAACTGGGACTGACATAATGTTAATTATCATTTTGATAACACTTATTATTGGTTTGATAATTCTTGGTTTAACCCTAAAAAAGTTGGTTGAGAGACATCAAAAGATAGTTTGGGGTTAGTAATGCAAATTAGGATAGAAAGTGAATTAGGTACAACACTTTGGACTCGCCGAGATAGGATAGATAATGGAGTATTTTCTCTGAATTTGTCAAATCAAATGGACTAAACATTGTTAATGTAATTTTTGCCTGTATATATTTGTATACAGTTATTGTACTTATTGTATATAGTTGTTCTATGTTAGTCAAAACCTTTGCTTTTTGTTTAGACAAAAAGGGGGAAATGCTGTGTGATATTTTGTTTGCGTTCTGACAACTAAAGCTCTTCTAGAGATCAGAGGGCAGAGATAGCCACTAGTTAACCATAGAGGCCAGACTGTGGTGGCACACACCTTTAATCCCAGCACTTGGGAGGATCATGCATTTGATCCCAGCACATGGAAAGCTCAAGCCTTGATCCCAGCACTTGGGAGGAGGAAGCAGGAAGATCAAGGGTTCAAGGCCACCCTGGGCTACATGAGATTGAACCAGTCTAAAAGAGAAACAGAGCCAGGCAGTGGTGGTGTGTGCCTTTAATCCCAGCACTAGGGAGGTGGAGACAGGAATATAAGGTGGGTGGAGACAGGATCTCAGTCCCTCGTTTAGTCTGAGGATTCGTAGAGGTAAAAAGTGTCCAGTGGCTGCTGCTCTGCTTCTCTGATCTTTCAGCTTTCACCCTAATATCTGACTCCATGTTTTTATTAATAAGACTAATTAGGATTGTGCTTCACCTAGCCCTTTAAACACTGCTCCAAATGTGAGGCCAGTGAGGTGGTAAAAGTGCTTTCCACGTCTGGTAACCTGAACTGGATCACAGGAACCCACATACATGTGGAAAAAGAGAACAAACTCCACTAAGTTGTCCTCTGACTTCTACACCAGTGTTGTGGTACACGTACATCATGGGCACAAACACAATTAATAAATAATAAACTAATAACATTTTAAAGGGCGTTTCCTAAAAAGGTAGCTTGTATGACACCCTCAGTTAAATCCTAGACACAGGAAAAATGGTGAAGTGACAATAAGTAATTTTTACAATGAAGTGCTGTTTATCTACTAAATTTTGAATTTTTATTTTTAATTTTTTATTATATGTCTATTTTATTTCTAAGTGTGAGTTTATGTGTGTATACAATCCACTGTGCATTTGTGGAGGTCAGAGGACCATTTAGTGGAGTTTGGACTAAACTGAGTGGACAACTTGTGGGAGTCAGTTCTCACCTTCCACCATGTGGGCCCTGGAATTCAACTCAGGTCACCAGGCTTGGTGGCAAGCACCTTTACCCACTGAGCCATCTTGCTGGACCCTACGTACTAAAATTAGAGCATCACATGTCATTAACTTCCATTTCTTCTATGATACTTTTGAGTGTCTTCTATTTTTCAAAGTGTAAGCATTTACAATGCTCTCTTCTCTGTTCCTTTCATGATATATCAGACTTAAGTGAATTAAACTTAAAATTGAATTTATTTCAAATTAGATTTTAAATATATTAAGTTTCAATACACATGATAGCAAGGAAATCTGAAATCTTAATGAAACATGAAAACAGACTAAAGAAGATTTGGCTCACTGGGACTGTGCTTTCCTGGAAAATGTTGAAATTTTGGTTTTCTCAGGGATCATTTGGGATAAATGAGTGAGCAGCAGTTCACATTCAAGACTGACATGAAACATATTAAGAAATTTAAAGGAGGGAAAGTTAACTTCCCCACAATGAATCATATTATCAAGACATCAAGATATCGATACGTAGGAAATTATAAAGAATTCATCTACAACATCAACCCAGTTAACAGCCCTGGGCTGGGAAAATGGCTCATTCTCATGCAGGAGGGCATGAGCTTGGATCCCCAGCACCCGTGTGAAAAGTCTGGCAGTGCAACACCTGCCTGCAACCCCAGCACTGGGGTGGGGAGGAGATGGGCGATCCCAGGAGCTTGCTCACCAGCAACTCCAGGCTCAGCATAGAGACCTGGGAGAGACAGGCCTCCAAGACTGCTTTGACCTAAATGGTGAATAACGGGGAATTGAACAAAGGTTATACTGAGACATTGACCCCGGCTGGGATGCAGCTCAGTGGTACAGTACTTGCTGTTTATGAGCAAGGCCCTGGACTCCATCTCTAGCACTGAAAAAAATATTTTAAAAATATCATCATAGATCCAGCAAGATAGCTTTATGAGTAAATGTACTCGATGCCAAACCTAACAGCTTTGAGCTCAATCCCTGGGCCCCACATGATGGAAGGAGAGAACCAAGAGTCCTTTGATCACAACACAATGATGTGGCCTGCCAGCACTGGCCACTCCATAAAATAATATATCACTGTTAAACCACTTCACAATCAGATAAGTGAAGTATAGTTATTTAGTGTGATCAGTGTGCCTGCCGGACATACATGTATGTGTGTGTGTGTGGGGGGGTGCTGGACATCACACTTAGGACCACACACATACTAGATAGATAGGCATTTATGACTGAGCGACATCCAGCTGGGTAGAGTCTTATCGCATGTTTAAGAAATCTGAATATGAACAATTCAGGTAAAGCAAAATATCCTACAAGAAACACCGGAAGAGGCCGGAGCAATGGCTCAGCAGCTAAGAGCACTGGCTGCTTCTCCAGAGGTCCCAGGGTTGATTCCCAGCACCCAGCTCACAACTCCCTGTAAGTCCAGTCCCAAGGAATCTGATGTCCTTTTGTGGCCTCTGTGGACACCACACACATACGGTACACAGACATACATGCAGGTAAACATTCATGAATGTAAAATAAAAATAAATAAGATCTTAATAAACAAACCCACTGAAGGTCCATCCATATCAAGAGCCCAGACTCAGCATTCCCTCTGCAGCTACTGAAACAAGGCACTTTGCATTATTTCCCAAAACAGAAAATTTCAGTAGCTGTTTGATATGTAAAATACATTCAGATTTTTCTGGAATTCTTATTCATGTACAATGTATGTATGTATATCTGTGAGTATTCCATTAAAAACATATCAGTGTGTCCTGTGAGGCATAGACCTTTTTCAGGACGGTGAGCTAGCTCCATTTGTTCTAAGTATTTCCTTTACTAACTGAACTGTTTTGTGGTGCTGGGATTGAATCCAGGGCCTTTTGCATGCTCAACAAGTACCAGACCACTGAGCTACAGCCCCAGGCCAGCCTGCTGATCTCACTGACACCTTTGTCATACTTCACTGACATCTGCATCTGGGTGTCTCTGGCTTCCATTCTGTCCCTCTGTTCCGTACCCTGCGTTTAATGAGCATTCTTTGTTCTGGTTTCATTTCTGTCACTGTGACAGAAACAAAGCAGGTGGGAAAGAGTTTATTTCAGACGACAGCTCTCAGAGTCCATCACTGCAAGGAAGCACTTGTAGGAGCCTGAAGCACTTGTCAACGCATCCTCAGCCAAGAGCCGAGGAACATGATGTCCGCATGCTCGCTTGCTTGTGCTCAGCTCCATTCCTTCACTTTTTAAAAATTCTGTTTTGAACTTTATGTGTATTTTGTCTGCGTGTGTGTCTATGCACCACTTGTGTGCCTGGTACCCAAGGGCCGCCAGATCCCCTGGAACAGGAGTCACAGATGGCTGTTAGCAGCCATGTGGGTGCTGGGAATCAAACCCAGGTCCTCTAGAAGAGCAGCCAGTGCTCTTAACCATTGAGCCATCTCTCCAGCCCCAGTTCCTCCACTCATACACAGTTCAGGATGCCCCTACCTGGGGAATGGTGCCACCTGCTGCAGGCTGGGCTAAGACATGCTCACAGGCCGATGTAGACAGTCCCTCCCTGAGACTGTCTTCCCAGAAGACTCTAGTTCATGCCAAGTTGGCAAAGGTAAGCATCTGCAATAAATGTGAATCATTGGCTGAATAGAGGCCACTCTATCATAATAGCCTTGAAGTTTTTATTAGTTAAGTGGCCCTCCTTAAGCATTTATTCTTTGAGATGCTGAACATTTAATGTTACTTTTTTTTTTAAAATTTATTGTTTTTTTAGACAGGGTCTCACTATGTATTCCTCGTTGACTTGAAACTCACCCTGTAGACCTGGCTGCCTCCAACCTCACCGAGATCCACCTGCTCTGCCTCCTGAGTGCTGTTTTTGATAATTTCCCTTTGTTGTTGCTGTTGCTTGAGACAGAGTCTCATCTACAACCCAGGATGGCCTAACCCAGCTCAGCCTCAAACTCACAGCAACTCTGCCTCAGCTTCCTGAGTGTTGGAACGACAGGTGTGAACTACTATGTCTGGAAAGATTTTGTTATTGCATTTATGTATTTATTTATATACCACTTGATTCTTTTAAAGATGTGCTAAACATCAGCCTTTTTTAAAGGCATAAAGGTCTTTCCAGTGTTGAAATAAACAGAACTGTTTTAAACACCAAGCAAGTCACATACAGTGCCTGGTGTTCAGATTCAAGCCACGTTCACAGCACCCCTCCTTTGGCTGGAACTTCTAAAATCTAAGAATGTACTGAGTCAGAATGCCAGGGTTTTAGGCCGGCAACATGGCTCAGTGGGTAAAGTTGCCACCAAGCCTCACAACTCAAGGTTGATCTCTGAGGCCTACATGGTGGAAGGAGAGAATCAACTCCCACAAGTTGTTCTCTGATTTGCACACACATGCAGTGGAGTGCACACACGCACACACACATCACATGCACACATACACACACACACACATCACATGCACACAAATAACTAATCAAATAAGATGTAATTTAGAAGATAATGCCAGGCTTTCTTGCCTGGCCTGCCCTTCCCTCATCAGGGGAAGGAGCTCACCTATGAACTAGAAAACTCATTGCCATCTGCATCTCCAGGATGCAAACACGATACACATTAGTTTGCTTGATGACAGCAGAAATCATGCTGTCACTGTTCCAGACACAAAAGCATGAGGCTGAGGAGGAGGCTCTGTAGGGGGCCCTGGCCTGCTGCACCCCCCTCATGGTTCTGGTGTCTCCTTGCCATCTGTGGATTCCCTGATGGCTGCCTCACTCCGGCCTCTGCTGCCCGTTCCACGTGCTCTCTTCATATGAGGTCACCAGATGTTGGGCACTTAGTCCTGTGGGATCCCTCCTCATAGTTACATCTGCAGAGACCCTATTTCCAAATGCAGGCACAGCCTGAGGGCCTGTGGACATGGACTTTGTGGGGACACTCCTCAACCAACTACTTTAGTCTTGAGTAAGTGCAACTTGTGTCCATGTTTTCCTTTCTCTGTTCTGTGGTGTTTGGTTATCAGGGTAGAGTTTCTTTTATAAAGTTAATTGGGGTATTTTTATTTTCTTTATACTCTGGAACCAATTAAACCCTCGAGAAAATGCTTACTCCCTTTAAGTGAGGGGTTTGCCCACCCACTCCCCTCTCTGAAGTTTTGTTTTTTGAGTCAGGGTCTCAAATATAGTCCAAGCTGAACTTGAACTACTACCTCCATTGCCAGGATTATAGTATGCTCTATCATACCAGCTGTGTTGCGTGTGTGCACATGTGTGCATGTATGCGTGTGTGTGTGTGTGTGTGTGTGTGTGTGTGTGTGTGTGTGTGTGTGTACACGAAGGCCAGTGGTCAATTTCTAGTGTTTTCCTTAGTGTCGCCACTTTATTTTTTAAGGCAAGGTCTCACTGAGGCTGGAGCTCACCAGCTCAGCTCCAGACGCCCTCCTGTCTCTGATCCCATCACCGGGGTTACGGACTTGTGCGGTTTTGCCTGGCTTTTTACATGACGGCGCCTCACGCTTGCACAACAGCACCTGGCCGAACAAGCAAGCCCAGCCCAGCCCCATGTTCTCTCTCTCTAAGATGAGTTCCTCTATAAGGGTCTCTCTCCTCGACCTCGCCTTCCGACGCAGGTTTGACTGCTTTATTTTAGTCACCGTTTGGTGAGATAAATTTAAAGAAGTATGCTTTCAATTTGCACCTCCCACATCTGTTTGGAAGCGCTTTTGAACTCTAGCGTTATTTATTCCTTTTTCACATGTGACCTTGCTAAAGGGTTGTCTCTTTTATTGGTCTTTAGAAGCACTTGCTGCTCTTTGATTTACCTTATCAATTCAGTGACTTTCTGGTTTCTAGCTTACTCAGCTCTCTTTATCTTTCACTTTTTTATTTCTACCATCTGCTAGTGTCTGTCTCCATTTTCTAAACATAGTTTTTATTATTTATTCTTTAGGGATTTCACATCATGCCCCCAATCCCACTCATTTCCCAGCCCCCCATATCTGCCCTTCACCATTGCAGTGCCCCCCAAAAGAAAATTAAAAATAAAGATAAAAATATTAATTAAAAAGAAAAAAAAAACCTCACTCCGCTCTCCATCTTTCCCACCTCTCCGTCACCTCTTCATTAATCTTAGTGGCAATGGGAGCTGCGGCGTGCCGCCCAGTCTATCCTTTTGTCCAAACAGCTTTACTTGCAAATGTTCACTGTGATGAGCTGGTCTGGTTCAAGGCTTCTGGCTTCTGGTACACCATCAATTCTGGACCCTCACCGAAACTCCACTGGGATATCCTGCTGTTGCCTGAGTCGTGGAGATCCTTGGCTATGGTTCCACAGGACCAGCCCCTTCACATGCTCTAGCAGGTCATAGATAGGGAAGATGTTGGGGTGAGCCAACTCAAAGCACTGACTGTGGGCCTCACTGGTAGCTGAGTTGCTCAGTCCCGGCCTCCACCAGGACTTCAAGTGAGGAGTGGAGCCAGGTCTCCTGCGCCCACACCCTGGAGGGCAGCTAGCCCACGCCTGTGGTGAGAGGTGGGGCAGCTCTCCCATGAGGGGCACCAGACCTCCCAAGGGCCAGCAAAGGGGACACCAGTTTTTTTAATTGTACAGGATTGTTTAGCTATCCTGGGTTTTTTGTTTTTCTATATGAAGGTGAGTATTGTTCTTTCAAGGTCTTTAAAGAATTGTGCTGAATTTTGATTGGAATTGTTCATTCTGTGGATTGCTTTGGTAAGATGGCCATTTTTCCTATGTTAATCCTACTAATCCATGAGCATGGGAGACCTTTCCATCTTCTGCTATCTTCTTCAATTTCTTTCTCAAAGACTTGAAGTTCTTGCCATAAAGTTCTTTCACTTGCTTGGTTAGTGTTACCCCAAGATGTTTTATAATATTTGTGGCTATTGTAAAGGATGTTGTTTCCCTCACTTCTTTCTCAGCCCATTTAGCCTCAGCTAAATTTATAGGCATGTGCCACCATGCCCAGCTCACTATCATCTTTGTACAGATTAAGAAACTGAATTTCAGGCCAGGCGGTGATGGTGCATGCCTTTGATCCCAGCACTTGAAAGGCAAAGGCAGACATATCTCTATGAGGCCAGCCTAGTCTACAGAGTGAGTTCCAGGACAGCCAGGGCTACACAGAAAAACCCTGTCTGGAAACCCAAGAAGATGGAGGAGGAGGAGGGAGAGGAGGAAGAGGAAGAGGAAATAGAAGAGGAAGAAGAGAGGAGAAAGGGAAGGAGGGAGCGAGGGAGGGAGAAGAAAAGAAGAAGGAGAAATAAAGAAACTGAGTTTCGAACCCTAACCTGGCAATATTTACTAATATGCTGAACCCAGGCCTTCTGATTCATTTCTCACTAGCATAAAGTTTCCATCAAGACAGAGTTTTGAGACGTCTTCACTGAGGGGAGGAGATGGAGACTGGCACAGGCTTTCCTTGTACCGACCTTGGGATAGTCTCACATCTAGAGAAGTCTATGTCTTGGCGTCTAAGACCCAACGAGACAGGCTCTGATTTAGACGTCACAGCCTTGTGTCAGGGACTCCTCCCAGCCTCAGTGTCCTCCTTTGTAAAGGACAGTCACAGGAGGGCCCACCGGAAGGGACGCTGTGACTGAACCAGAAAATACCTTACAGCATTTGGCCCCTGGCGAGTAGTCGGTGCTTGTGTTGACAATGTGAATTGCAGTCACCAGGTAGCTAGAAATGAGCACGTCTTCAGACCTGGTGCTTAGGGGTTTGTCCTAAGCTGGCACTGAACCTGCAATCCTCCTGCTTCACCCTCCTGGTCCTGAGACTGCAGGATAGGCATGCCAACCCTTGATTGAAGTCGTTCTTGGATAACAGTCTTTTCCTCGAAGGTCTGCTTCAGTCAGTGGCAGGCCAGAGACTTTTGTGATGCACTCAGAAAGGAAGAAAATTCAAGATGGCTTCTTGAGATAGGACCCAGACTCTTCTGGCCAGAATAACCCACAGTCATTTCCTTAGGGGTCGGTTCAGAGTTGCACTGTTGTTAAGAATCCAGCTCTGAGTAGGTCACTTTACCTGTCTGCACTTCTGTCCAGGAGAACATACAGGTAAAATCATTAAAATACTGATTCTGTCCTTGATTCTTTGTTCTTCCAGTGGGGTAAGGAAGGCATCATCCCAGCACTGGATAAAGACTTAGGCCAGCACCAGAGCATTCCTTTTCACTCGTGTAGTGTGTGTGCATATATGTATCCCGTGCACACATGAGGAGGTTAGATAAGGCCATCAAATGTCCTGCTTTACCATTCTACAGCATATTCCCTTTTGACAAGGTCTCTCACTGCCTTAGGGTTTCTATTGCTTCGAAGAGATACCATGACCATGGGAACTCTTATCAAGGAAAACAGTTTTTGTTTGTTTGTTTGTTTGTTTGTTTGTTTTTTCAAGACAGAGTTTCTCCATGTAGCCCTAGCTGTCCTGGAACTTACCTTGTAGACCAGACTGGTCTCAAACTCACAGAGATTTGCCTGCCCTTGTCTCCCGTGTGCTGGGATTAAAGGCATTGGCCACCACTGCCTAGCCTAAAGGAAAACATTTAACTGGGGATGGCTTGCAGTTCAGAGATTTAGTCCATTATCATCATGACCAGAAGCATGTCGACATGCAGGCAGACATGGTGAATGGAGAGGAAACTGAGAGATCTACATCCGGATCCACAGACAGCAGGAAGAGAAAATGAGCCACTGGGCCTGGCTTCAGCTTCTGAAACTTCAAAGCCCTCCCAAAGACACACTTCCTCTAGCAAAGTCACACCTCCTAGTAGTGCCACTCCCTATGAGCCTATTTCATCCCAACCACCACACTCACTGAGCCTATAGCTCACTATTGGCCAGGCTGGCCAGAAATCGTCAGGGATATTTCCGCCACTGCCACCACACATCGCTGGAGTTATTTACCTGTGCACAGCCATGTTCCACTCTTTATATGAACGCTGGCAATCTGATCTCAGGTCCTCATGCGTGCACAGCGAGTGAGCTGTCCCCAGGCTCCTTTTCGCTCTTAGTTAAACAAACAAATCCTTTGTTGCTTATGGTGGCACATACTTGAAATCTTATCCCTGGGAGACAGAGGCAAAAGGATGTGAATTTGATACTGGTCTGGATTACCTAGCAAGTTTGAAACCAACCTTCCATCTTAGCTACTTTTATTTTGCTATGAAGAGACACCATGGTTAAGGCAACTTATAGGAATAAGAATTTACTGGGGCTTACAGTTTCAGGGGGTGAGTTCCTGATCATCATGTTGGTGAGCATGGCAGCAGGCAGGCAGCCATGCACTGAAGCAGTAGCAGAGAGCTTACATCTTATTTACAAACACCAGGCAGAGAGAGCAGAATGGGAATAGGGTAGGTAAGCACTTGAATCCTCAAAACCCACCCCCAGTTACATACATTCTCCAACAAGGCCACACCTATTAATCTTCCCAAACAGAGGACCAACTGGGGACCAAGCATTCACAACTATGAGCCTATGAGAGCCGTGCTCATTCAGACCAGCACATTTCAGCCTCTGACCCCTATAGGCTCATGGCCATATCACTCATCCACATAGTGAGATCAGACCTTGTCCCTTGAGTCTCAAGTCACAGATTTAGTCCCATTTTAAAAGTCAATATCCTAGCTAACATGTTAGTAAATATACCAAACTTTGTCTGAAGGGCTCTTTTTCCCTTTCTTTCATCTGTGGTCCATTAGAGCATGCTGCCAGTCTTCTGAGAAGAAGGAAGTGAATATCATCTTCCCCAACATGCATACTCAAGGGGGTGGGAGGGGGAAAGGAAACATAAGCCAGGGTGAGCAGGAAGGGCTTACCTGACTGGCTGAGCCCAAAGACAGTAAGCACCCTCTCCCTGGGGGTGTGCTCATACACTCTGTGAGGTAGAATAGCCACTTGCGGAGACTCCGCAATTGAAGCTGGTGAGGCTCAGGGCAGCTTCAGGACCCTCCCCATACCCAGCACTCCAAAGACCCTTCAGTCTATGTCTACTGAGGGCTCAGGGCTCTTCCAAACTACCCCGTGAGCTAAGTCGATGCCTTGCTTAGAATGAGGAAAAGTACTTGTCCTCTGTCAGAAGAGGCTTGGCATGCTGAGCCCTGTGGGCTCCTGTGTTAGTCAGCTCCTTTTGCTATAACAACACCCAGAGTAATCAACTTCCTACGAGGAAAGACTCGCCCTCGGCTCACATTGTTTAAAAATTCCATTCATGGGCCTATTGCTTTGAGACCCATGGTAAGAAAAAACACCATGGAAGGAGCTCGTGTTGGAAGAATCCCATTAACCTCAGAGACTTGAATGAAGGAGAGAAGCAGAAAACGGTGGCTCTCAGAATCCCCTTTGAGGATAGATACTCAATGATCTATTATTCTATAAGTAATATTGGTTGTCAACTTGACAGAATTTAGAATCACTTAGGATATAAAACCTCTGGACATGCAAGTGAGAGAGTTTCTACATTGGGTTAATTGAGGTGGGAAGACTCATCCTAAATGTGGGTGGTACCATTCCACGGGCTGTGGGCGGCACCATTCCACAGACTGTGGGCAGCACCCTCCCACAGGCTGTAGGCGGCACCCTCCCACGGGCCGTGGGCTGGGGTCCTGAACTCATAACAAGGAGACAGCAAGACAAGCACTAGCTCTCCTCTTCCTGGCTGTGGATGTGCAGCATGACCAGCTGCTTTGTACCCTGCTGCCATGACGTCCCAGCTATGGTAAAATGTATCTTCAAACTGTGAGCTTTTGTCAGGTGTTGAGTTAATGCAATAGGGAAAGTCACTAACAGAACTGTGCAGGTTTCTATTCTGTTTCTGTGATTGAGGGAAAAATAAACACAAGCAAAAAACACCCTGACAAAAGAACTTATGTGACAAAGGGCTTATGTGGCTTCCAATTCCAGGTCACAGTCCATCGTCACCAGGAAGTCAAGGTAGGAATTTGAAGGACCTGGTCACATTATGTCTACAGTCAAGAGCAAAGCAACAAATGAATGCTGCATGTCTGTACTAAGCTTATCCAGGACCCAAACCCAGGGAATGGTGCCACCCAGGGTGGGTTGGGTCTTTGCACATTCATTAACACAATCAAAACAATGCACCACAGACATGTCCACAGGCCAACTGATCTAGACAGGCCATCATTGCCACTCTCTCCCAGGTGTTTCTAGATTGTGTCATGCTGACAATTAAAACTAACTGTCACAAAACCTAAAACCTACCGAAGGTTCCGTTATCTCCCAATAGCAATATAATGAGGGCCAAACATTAAGCACACGAACATTTATTAAACATTCCAGACACGAATCATAGCAGTTTCCTTACAACTATCTCTCACCCTCTTAATGCTCAAAGGTAAATCCCACATATCCCTGTACCTCCAGGGAATTCAAATCAAACTCTTTGTAGCCTCTGGAAGAAGTTGCTGCCCCCAGACAGGAGGGGCAGGAAGAAATAAAAAAAAACACACCAACTGTTGATAAGAAACAAAGGACAGCTTAGTATTTGAAACAAAAACAAAAATAAAAAAACTCCTGTCAGGATTCTCTAATACTAATTGATACTAATTGATTCTTTTATATCCCGTCTGTGGATCTACAAGGCCAGAAGGACTCAAATACAAGACAAATTCTCCAGTACCGGCTGTGGAAACCGAAACCCTAGGTCTTAGCTGCTTTTCTACTGCTGTGGAAGAATACCCCAACAAAAGCAACTCAAGGAAGAAAGAGCTTATGTTATTTCACAGTTCAAGAATGCAGCCCATCATGGCAGTCAAGACAGGCAGCAGGAGCTTGAAGCAGCTGGTCTCCCTGCATCCACGACCAGGAAACAGGAGAGAAATGCATGCTGCCACTCAGTTCCCTTTCTACAGTCCAGGTTACAGCCAGGGAATGGTGCCACCCACAGTGGGTGGTTCTTCCCACCACAGTGTAATCAAGATGGTCTCCCACAGGTGTTTCCAAGGGCCTAGGCTCTGTCAAACTGACAGTTAACTCACCATCACAACTGGAAAGTCCCTTTGCAGTTTTTATGGCTTTTAAATCTCCTAATTTATTCTCTCTGCTGTTAAAGCGGGGATATTGTTTATGTTTACTCAGTGGAGTTTCTAAAGTGATGAAATCATACAACTGATGAACACAAAACACTAAGCAGAGCAGCTGACAGAGCAAAACCTCAGATACAGTGGACGTTAGTCATCTAGGTCCTCCATACGCAGCAGAGGACGCGACACATAGGAAGTGCTGGATAAACGCTTACAAATGATTGCGGATAATGCATCTCAAGGCAGAATAAAGTATGCATTGTGTACAAGTCCTGTATCATGTCAACCAAAAGAAGCCATTATATTGACAGGTGTCTAGGTCAGAAGGTGGTGGCCGAGATTTGTGTGTGAAGTGTCTGCTACAGACTCATGTTGGGTCCCCAGCTGGTGGCAGTGTTTGGGAAGGTTATAGAACCTTTTAGGAAGTGAACCTTGCTGGAGGAAGTGGGTCACAGGAACAGGGCTTGAGGCATTATAGCCTATCTGCACTTCCTGCTGGCTCTCTGCTCCCTGCCTGCTGATACAATGTGATCACCTGGCTTCCTGCTTCATGCCTTCGCCACCATATGGACTGGATCTCTTTGAACTATAAGCCACAAGTCCCTCTTCCCTTAAACTGCTTTTTTTTTAGACATTTTGTTAGAGTAACAAGAAAAGTAACCAATACTATAGTTTCTGTGTAGGCAGGGGATCAGTGTGTGGTTCTGGAAGAGCCTAGCTGTTCTGGGAGGGGATGAGATTGAGCCTCCTGGATAGGCAGAGAAGGGTTGTTTGTTGGGCCATGCCGTCTTTAACGACAGGCCAAGGCCACGTAGGCATGTAATATTCTACTGTGGGTAGTAAAGCCATCACCCTGAGCAGCCCTAGATGGTAAAGGCAAGTGCAGCATTGAAGAGGAGCAGCTTCAGCACATGAGGCCATCAGGATCCGTTGCCTTCCTCATTACCCTGATTTCATTCTCAGTCAGGCAGGTTCAATCTGGGGTAGCAGGGTAAATGAGATATTTCCTTCCAGTTCAGATCCAGAAGTACACTCAGTCTTTCCAGATAACACTCCAAAATCCATCATGATCATTCAGCCTTGTGTTGCACAGGACTATCCTCCAAGCCAAACTGCCACCATCTTTGTGAGTTAAACTCTGCCCTTTTGCAAAAGATCTTCACAATTGGACTTGAATATTGATGTTCTCTCTAAAGGAGGGGTAGGGAGGGTCATAGGACCATCACTCAAGTATCCAGCCATTCCTTCCAACCAGTTGTTTAGATGGACATTTCTGTCCCACTAGCCTGCTCCCAAATAACCATATAGAGACTAATTATCAATTATAAATGATGGGCCCATAGCTTAGGCTTGTTACTAACTAGCTCTTTCAACTTAAATTAATCCATATTTCTTATTTACACCCTACCACGTGGCAGTACCTTTTTTTAGTGTGGCATATTTATCTCCTGCTTCATCTGCATCTGGCTGGTGACTCCTCCCTCTTTCTTCCCAGAGTCCTCCCAATCTGGCTCTCCTGCCTAATCTCTTCCCACCTACCTATTGGCCAGCCAGCTCTTTATTAAAATGAGAGCAACACATCTTCACAGTGTACAAAAGGATTATTCCACAGCACAGTTGTATACAATTCTGCCCTAATTGTAGGAAACCTCATGGAGGTGCTAGAGTACATAGCCTGGGAAGGGCTAGGGCTCCATCTGCGCCCTCTAGGGAGTCATCATCCCTGCTGGGTGTAGACCCTCCAGTGTGGCTGCTTTAAGTACACCCACACTCCTGCCCCATAATCTCTTCCCTGGTGCTCTGTAGGGACGCCTAATAAACTCATCAGTTCCTCAGAGTGAACTCTGGTGGAATTGTGCCTTGGTTTGTCATTGAAACCTTTGAAGGAAGGTAGAGGTTGTTTATATCTCCCCACAGAAAGAATTTTAACAGCTTTGGAATTTAGCAATTTTAGAATTTTAGGCTCTAGCTCATAGGGGTTAGGGGAAAAAAAATCAAAATTGATTTTTACACAGCTCTTAATAGCGTATGACATTCCTTGTCCTTAGGCTGAATCAGAGATAGCTTTTGTTATTTAAACACTTAGTATTGTCACCCCATGATCTAATGACTACCCAGTTAGTCCAAGTGACTCCAGCCCCTACTTGGGTCATGACTGCCTCTCAATCAGGCAGGCCTTAGTGTGATGAGATCCAAAGTCAGATCAGAATGAGAAGGTGGGGTCCATATTGTTTCTTTTCATAAATACCAGTCTTGAGAGGGTCCTTTCACATCACAGCCCAGGGTCTGCCATGGGAATCCAAGCCTTCTCTGGGCTTGGCAGCGTGAAGGAAACCAGGAGGAAATGCTCCCATTAGAAGCAGGCCAGAACATTCCCTCAAATAGTCCGAACCATGATCCACTCCCAGAGGGAATTGCCGGAGCTGCCCTGCTGAGGTGTTGATGGAGAAGTGACGGTTCTCTCTGGTGCCTTCTCACTGCCAGTATGAATGTAGGGAAGGGAGAGTGCAGACAACAGAGCCAGGTTAAATCCCAGTGTTCCGCTCACCTGTTGTTTTTCCCCCCACTGAACCCCACTTAAAAAGAAAAATGCAATCTTTCCCCACTTAGTATCTGCCAGGTAGCCTGAGAATGTCCTTTTAGTGAGTCTGCTCATGAAAAGGACCTTTTGGTGACACCAAGTGGATCCCCACTCTATTTATAGGTGCCGTTTGTTTAATTTGAGTCCGGTCTCTAAGAATAAGTAATGAGCTCATCCTGGGAACCAGCCACAGCCTAGGACTTTACAAACCCATCCCCCTTTCCTCTGGTTTGGGAAGGGATTCTATAAGTCAGAGGTCAGCGCCTTCTTTTGGCTGGAGAGGCTTGAGACTCAGACATGTTTGCACACCCAGATTTATGGTTAGCCCTCAGCATGTTTCAGGATTGGGGATATGTAGTTTCCAACTGGTGCTTAAAGAGTGGGTGTGATCTCCTCATCACCCACAAGGATTGACAAAAAAAACAAGGATCCTAGTGAAATTTAAGATGGAGAGAAACTCCCCCAGGACACCTAGGAAGGAGGATGTGACGATGGGGAAGAAAAATCCAAATCTCAGCATCCTCCCAAACTGGCAGCCAAGACTGCACCCGAGTTATCTCATAATGTGATAGACACAGGAGCCATGGCCCACTTAAACTTTAGGTATCTGACCCAGAACTCGCTGCACCAAAGTTCAAAGACGCATTGTCCCTTGAAAACTAGTTCAGCATGTGCTGGAAGCTTCCCCCATCTCCTGGCATGTGGTTTAGTGGCCCTAGAACCAGACCTGCTCAGTCTGAATGGAACCTTTGGACTGGGTTCATTCACACATTGTGGCTTCCCGTCATTCTCCTTCTCCATGAACTTGACCGCCTTCTCTCTGGGAAGGAACAGTGCTAGCTCATTTGTTTATCCCCTTATCTGCTGGCCCTCCCCTCTACGCCAGAGGCTGCTCTAGGACCACGAGGTGATGATGTGTCAGGCTCTGATTTTAAAGTGAAAAAATTTCAGCCTCCTTTATCTCTTGCAGATGAGTTAGGCTGGCTGCCTCTGGGCTCCATTCACATCATTCTTTCATTCAAAAAGTGTTCATGATGGAGGCAGGAGACATGGCTGATTGGTAAAGTGTTTGCCACACAAGCATGAGGACCCGAGTTCAGGTCCCCAGTACCCATGTGAAATGCTGGGTGTGGTGGCGTGTGTCTGTGGTCTCAGTGCTGGGAAGGTGGAAACAGGAGGATCACTGGAGGCCAGGATAGCCTGCATCTAGCCTCCATAAGCACCCACATATCCATGCATACCCACAACTACCCATGCATACACAAAGTACTTATGAGGCATAGTCTGCTAGGTACAAGGCTGGGTGTGGCGGTTTGAATAGGAATGATCCACATAGGCTCATATACTAGAATGCTTGGTCATCAGGAAGTGGCACTACTTGAGAAGGATTAGGAGATGTGACCTCATGGGTGTAGGTATGGCCTTGTTGGAGCAAATGTGTCACTGGGGGTGGGTTTTTAGGTTTCAAAAGCCCAAGCCAGGCCCAATGGCTCTCTTTTCCTGCTGCCTACCAATCCAGATGAGGAACTCTGAGTTACTTTTCAAGTACCATGTCCGCCTGTGTGCTGCCAAGCTCTCCCCCATGATAATAATGGATTAAAACTTCTGAAACTGTAAGCAAGCACCAATTAAATGCTTTCTTTTATATGAGTTGTCATGGTCTTGGTATCTCTTCACAGCATCAGAACACTGTCTAAGACACCGGGTGATTCAGTATACCATGAGGTTAAAAGATCAGTCCTTACTTTTGACAAGTCTGGAGTCCAGTGGGGAAGGTGGATATTAATCCAATAATCACACAAAAATAAAAATATTACAAATGATGGGGAATTTATATGGGAGAGCCTGAGTGAGGGATGAGGATTGGTTAGGCAACCAAAGAATGGACAACTGTGTCCCCTAGAGTTGCCCCAGGAGATGAGCCACCTATTGAGGACAGAGGCCAGTGATGTCTGTTGCATCTGGTGTCTTTACTCTTACCCAGTTGCCCTGAGGATAGCCATAGGCTAGCACATCTCTGGGTGAGTTTGTGGTCACAGAGACAACAGAGACCTAGGTGTCTAGCATGTTGAGATTTTGACCATCACCTAAGGGTCTGCAATGTGTCGGCTGAACTGCTCTTCCTGTTGTCTTTTGGTTTAATAAATTGTGTTCTCTTTCTCCCCATTTTATTTTTTTAAAGATTTATTTACTTAGCATGTATAGTGGTCTGTCTGTAAGTATGCCTGCAGGCCAGAAGAGGGCACCAGATCTCATTACAGATGGTTGTAAGCCACCCTGTGGTTGCTGGGAATTGAACTCAGGACCTCTGGAAGAACAGCCAGTGCTCTTAACTGCTGAGTCATCTCTCCAGCCCCCTCTTCCTGTTGTCTTTCTGGACATTTTCTCATTCTGACTCAGCGTGACTGTCACTTTTGACTTTTTTAAAGTCTGAAAATATTAACTTTAAACATGTATGTGTATATAGCTGTTCATCATGATTGTGTGGGTACCCTCAGAGGCCAGAAGAGGGTGTCACATCCCCTGGAACTGGAGATGCAGGTGGATGTGACTTGTGAGTTGCCTGATAGGTACTGGGAACTGAACTCTAGTTGTCCTCGGGAAGAACAAGCCACAAGCACTCAACAACCGAACCGTCATTCCAGTTTCTGTACCATCATTTCAGTAAGCACTAATTTAAAAAATGTAAGAAACAAGAGAAAGTATCCTACCCTGAACACTCTCATGAGACCACTTAGATGAGATAAACACTGGATACTTATAACGTGCCAGACACAGAACCAGCATGCAGAAGCTACGTGTTGCCTAGATCAAGTTTAATCTTGCTTGCTGAAGTTGATGATCCAAAAGAGATGCTCAACCCATCATAGAACATGATGATACCACACATGCTAGTCTGCTCGAGACCACTTAGAAGTCAGTGCTTTTGACAGAGTCTTGACTCTGGAGTCAGCTGTGCAGAGATCTGAGGGGAGCAGCAGCAGATGGAACAATCTGAGGCATGAAGGGCAGGGGGTGATTGCCTTGTTTGAAGACTATGGAGACACATGTGACTAAACCTGTGTGAGGGGCCATGGGCCTGGCAGGCTAGGGGTGTGGCTTCATCTCCAATAAGAATATGACATTTTAATCTCTCTCCCCAGGGGAGATTTGGCAGACTGGATGAGATTTTGAGAAGACAGATTTGGGAACCTCATTTTTTTTTTTATGTGTATGTGGTATCTTTGTGTGTTCATGTGCAAGCACATGCACGTGTATGTGTGTGTGTGTGTGTGTGTGTGTGTGTGTGTGTGTGTTTAGAAGCCAGAGGTCAACACTGGGTATCTTTCCTGATCTCTCTCCATCTTAACTGTTTGATACAACACTGAGCATGGTGTTCATTAACTGGTTGGCCAATGAGCTCCAGGATCTTCTCCCCCTTCTCCCCCGCTTCATGTCCCCTGCCCCACCCCCACCAGCCCTAAGATTACACATGTGTGGTGACATGCCTGACTTTTTCAACATAACTCTGGGGATCGAAACTCAGGTCCTCATGCTTGTGTGGCGGGCCCTTACCAAGTTCACCACCTCTCCAGCCACGGGCCTGGGAGGCTTGAAGCAGAGATGCCCAGGTGAACTTACATCCAGAAAGATAAGAAATTAACACTAGTATATTTCTGAATAAGGATAATCCTCCTAACCTCTGGGGAGGAACGGATGAAACTAGAACATGAATCAACCATAAGACAGGCTCATGCTTGCAGCCTGGCATCCATCCCCACGTTCAGGAATGGGCTAATGTGACTCAGAAGCATCTCCCACTTGCTGCCTTCACAGCTGAGTGATTGACTGAGGGATGGGCACAGAACCCACTCAGGGGCCAAGGCAACCCAAGAGGCCCCGCTTCCTCCCTTTTCCTTGGGAACGAAGACATGACACTTAGAACCTTCACAGCTATTTGTGACCATAGGGGAAGGTTCTAGAATTGTGTAGGGCCTTGGGGGAGCAGAGTGGCTTGTGAACATAAGCCAACCACACAGAAGGCAAAGCTAAGAGGTAGAGAACACCGAGTCCTGTAACAGCATCGAGTGCCAGCATGCAGCCTCACCTGGAGCCTGACCTACTACAAGGTATTTTAGTGGGCTCAGCCACTTAAAGTGTTCTTTATTACATAAGCTGGTTTCAGCTGGGCTTGTAGGCTTTGTAACATAGAACTCACAAACCTTGCGGTAGGTTGCCAAGAGCCTCCGCTCTGCACTCCCTGTTCCTATGAGGAAGCGAGCCTGTTTTGAAGCCCAAATAAAAGGTCCTGCCTCCCCCTTCTCTCTCCCAATGTTTCCATGCCTCCCATCACCACAGCACTGGGACTCTCACAGAAAGGCAGAGGAAGCAGAGGAGGAGAGGAGGCCCGTCTCCAGGCTGGGTTGCTACACTGTGGGGAACATGAGGCGGCTCCAAGCCTGACATTTCAGGATCGAGATAACAGGGTAAAAATAAACTCTCAAGCGCCTGTAGCAGGGCTTGCTTCTCTGCTTCACAATTCTTATCTCTCCTCCATTGGGGACAGAAAGGTTCCTTTCAGGTCACCTTTCAGTCTGCTTCTTCCCAGCCCTGAGTGGGGAGGAAGCAGAGGGGTGGTTTGTATCTGCCCACACATGCCTGTTCACCTCTGGGAGCCAAGCGGTCCCTGCCTCTTCCCTTAGTCTCTTCTTTTACGCTGTAAATGAGCTTTCCCTTTGGATTCTGCCATAGCCCAGGGGATGACGGAAGCTGGGTCTCCATTTTGCTGGAGGGCAGAGGAAAGGACACTTCTCACGTCATACTGCTAATGAACAGGGTGGCCCTCTCTCCCCCGGGTGTCTTCGGCAGCCCTACATTTGAAACTGTCAGAAAGAGCCTGGCGCTTTCAGGGATGCTGACAGTCCTATAGGCTGAGTACTGTACAGTTGCTGAAGGTGACAGTCTTGTGAGGATGTGAGCATCCCTATGTGATACCTGACGGTCACAACTTCCCAAACATACCTTGTCAGAGTTTTGCATTTGCCAGTGAGCAATCTACCCTTTCAGTTGGCCTTGTACGCTTTGTAACATAGAACTCACAAACCTTGCGGTAGGTTGCTTGTACCTACCGCAAAAGCTTGTCTGAACAATGGTGCACATCTCTATGATCCCACCACTGGGGAGGCTGAGGCATAAGGACCATGAGTTTGAGGCCAGCTTGAACCACATTATGAGTCCTGTCTAAAAAACAAACAAACAAACAAACAAAAACAAAAACAAAAACAAAAAAGAAAGGAAATAAGGAAGACAGATGGGATGGCTGATGGTAGGGGCCAGTTAGTGTTAGGGACCCGGAAGCGTCCTGGGCCACTAGGTTCACAGAGGATCCCTGGGCCTCAGTTCCCTCACCTATAAAATGCTGATGAAGATGAGCCTCGGTGACAAGATTGTTGCAGATTAAAGTGCAGCCTGCACCTGACAGATGAGGCCCTGTCATTTGGAGCTTCTTGTGACTGTGGTGGCTTTTCATGTGTCACTATCTATGTGTGGGCATTGCCGCTTCCCTGGGTCAGTAGAACAGGCCCCTAGAGCTGTTTCTGGATTCTGTTTTGTTTTGGCTTTTTGACCCAAGCTAGACCTCGTTTGGATGCATAGCTGAGGGTGTGTTTGAACCCTGGTCCTCCTTCCTCCAGTCTCTGAGCCCTTGGGCCTCTGGTTCTTTCTGTCACCAGGGCCAAGGATTTTCACTGAGCCGTTTCATCAGTTAAGCCTCCCGTGGTTCCGAGTGACTGGAATACCAGACCTCACAGGATTACATGAAAGGAGAATCACTGGCTTCGCAGTAGCTCTAAAGCAGTGAGTATAGCGTTAGCTTCAGGCACAGCTGGATCCAGGGATGGAAATGATACCATCAGGATTGAGCTTCTCTCTCCCTCTCCCCCTTCCTCTCCCCTCTTCCACCCCCTCACTGTTGACTCCCTCCCGTGTTAAGAGAAACGCCATGAGAGACAAATGTCTCAGTCTCTTAGTTCAAAACAGAACTTTGCAAAGTCCCAACCCAGCACTACCAGCAGAAGGCTCTGTGCCTCTCTCACTGTCTAGACCCTGTGGATGGACCAGAGTGTTCAGGGAGAGAAAAGCCCAGATGGTGACAGGCCCCATAGCCAGGGATGGGTCCCTTCCACTAGATGCCCAGATCTGAGTGATCACTAGCCACTCTGAGAAGTCAGCTATGGCTACCATTAAGGTGAATTTTGCAGCCACTGGCCACCCTGCCTTGTGCCCCAAAGTATACACTGGTGATCAACTTTTGAAATTCCAAACACCATCACCCAAGATTCAGGGGGTGTTTTTTCAGTGATAAGAGTTGTCAAGCATTCTGGAAGCCCTGGATTCCATTCTCAGCTCTGCAAAATAGCCACCATCACCTGAGGACCACCCTCCCACCCCCGCCACCCAGTGTCAACTGCTGCCTGATTGGACCAACAGGAACCTTTCCTGGGCGTACTGAGTGAAAAGCCAGTTTCTAACCATCTGGGCTCTTCTCCGGGCTTCCCTGTTCATTCTTTATCTTCTGTCTATTAAGAAGCAGGCTCTAATGACAAACCTCTTTCATATATTACAAAATATACATCTGACAGGGCTGGAGAAATGGCTCAGGAGGTGACATGCTTGCCGCACAAACCTGGGGACCTGAGTGGCATCCCCAGAACATACAGTGTGGCTGTGAAGGCTTGAAGACTCAGTGCTGAGCAAGAGAGAGAGAGACAGAGACAGAGAGAAGGGGGGCGGCCCTTCTATTAACATGTATCTGGCTTTTTCTGTGTTTTGTTTTTTTGCTTGCTTTAAGCCTGGAGAATATTGCTGCTGTCACTGAAAGTGAAGTTAGCCGTTTGTAGGAAGGTGTCAATGTCATATCTAGCACTGACTTCAGACATACTGAAATTAAAATGATCAGAAACAAATTATAAAGGGAGCAATTTTCCCTTTAGATGGTTCCATTGATTTACATGCTAGTAGTCAGTGTTGCCCACCACCCCCCCCAAGCTCTCTGATGTACCTTGAGGGAGCATGTGTGTGTTCCACTTTGGCTCTAAGAACCCAATGTATGCTGGTCCAGCTGCAGCCTCAGACCCACTTCCCAAAGTGCCTCTGTCCTCTCTCCCTCAAGCCTAGAGATAGAGAAGTGGGCGAGCAAACCAGGAGAGTTGGCTTTTAAAATAATTATGGTAATTATGTATGCCTCTCCAGTGGGAGCCTCTGGGAATCACTCCTAAAAGACTGGAAAGAATTTCCTCTTTTGATCTTGATTCTGAGCCAGAGAAAATCAAATTAAGAAAGAAAAGCAAGAGAGGAATCTCACTGGGGAGGAAGGGACCAGAGCTGGGGCATTGAGTGGGGTCTGGGAGAAAAGATGATAACGGGAAAGTCCCAAGGAACCCCCCAGGCTTCCTAAGTGTCGACTCCTCGGGGAACTGCTTTTGACATCAGAAGAAAGACGCTCAAGCCAAGCGCTATCTTCACATCCAGCCTGCAAGGCTGCAGTCCCTCCCCTAGAGGGGCCTGGAGAATGTTCCCTTCCAAGCCGTTACAGACACATTTCCTGTGCCTGAAGAGTGGCTGGCCAGGCCCCTGACAATGACCAGGACAGCCAGTGGATTCTCACCAGCTCCCCTCCAATCACTGAAGTGAGGTCAGAGAGTGTAGGTGTGTGAGTTGTTTTTTTTTTTTTTTTTTTTTTTTTTTTTTCAAACTCCTGTTGAGGCACTAGGCAAAATGGTCCTGTCACTTCTCTAAATTTTCTCCTGTGGTTGCTAAGCAGCACGCCTCTGCCCCACTTCCACTTCCCTCTGCTCCTGCTGTCTTTGTCTCTCTCACCACCCTCCACCCCCACACAGGCACAGTGCTCTTTCCTGCCTAAGTGTGGAGAGCAGGGAAGCTTCCTGTTCCAACGGCTCTTCGCTGCTGCCATGCTGGGTGCTTTCATGAAGATGCTCCCACAGAGGTGCAAGTCCCAATTCTTCCCTGCTCAGAACATGTGCAGGAGCATTGCTGGAGACCTTTTGAATCTCTCAACAGGCCTGAGAGCTGAGGCTGACTCCAGATATTCTCCCATTCATACTCATCCACTCCCCTGTTCACCTTCCGGTCCGGTCCATCTATCCATCCACCCACACATCCGTGAACCTATCCATTCACATACTCACCCACCCATCCACTTATCTCTTCTTCTTTCCTTGGGAGCTGGAGGGGGAACCTCAAAGCATGCAGGCTGCAGGCAAGTGACGTAATGAGGGAAGGAGGCCAGGGCTAAGATAGCCTAGCTGTGCCAGCTGCTGTTAGAAGGACATATAGACAATGTTGTTCAAACTCAGTACATGGGGGCTGGAAAGAGAAGCTGGTCTGTGAGTGCTTGCCGGGCAAACATGAAAACCTAAGCTGGGGTCTCTAATAAAAATATAAAAATCCAGGTGTGATGGTACACAGCTATAACCCCAGCCCTGGGATACGGGTGAGGAGGGTAGGGGTGGGTGGATTCCTGGGGCTTGTTGGCAGAATTTAGCAGAATCACTGAGCTCCAGGTTCAATGAATGAGAGTCTCTGCCTTAAAATAAAAACAAAGATGGAGACATGATTAAGGAAGACCCCTGGTGCTGCTGTCTGGCCTCCACATGCATGGGCACTTGTGTACGCACATAAAAACAAACAAACCAGCCAACCAGAAACCTATCTGTAGCTAGATCAAGGAGGCTGTATAAAGCCAGCTCACAGTGACCCCATGGCTTTGGCTACAGAGTAGAAGATTGATGGGAGGAAGCTCTGAGCTGCAAACTATTACTCCTGAAAGTTCCTTAAAGAAAGAAAAAGGATTGAGGCATCCCCGAGCCCTAATTTCTACTGGACCCTCATTTGGACAGGTAAGAGAGTAGACCCGCTGAATAGGGTGTTCCCCACAGCCACAGGCACCCGTCACTCAGCCCTGCCTGAGGCCAGAAAGGCTCCAAGTTAATGAGGGGCAGTCACTGCACAGATGTGGCCACAAGGGATCTCCAAGGACCAGGGGAGTAGCTAAAAGAATGTCCTGGTGAGGTGGGGCGAATACAGTGCAGAAAGGAACGCCATAAAAGAGAACTCTGATCGAGATCAGAGGCTCTGGGGCCTTGTAGCCTGGGCTCTCCCCCACTGGCCGGCAGCTCCCATGGGCCCCATAGGACCTTCTGGCTCTCTTTCCTCATCAGCCACAAAGATGCTCAGAGACTCCAGTCCTCCTGGAATGGAACGAGCCATCCAAGTGCTCAGAGTTCTGTGTGGGTTCTGGCTTGTGAACCAGGGGCCAGAGCTTGGAGGAGGCACTTACCACTACAAGGATGGACCTTGATCCCTCTGCCCAGTCTCTCAGGCCTGGTTCTCCCCGAGATACGGGGTTACCTCTGGCTGGAATTACAGATGTGTATCTGGATCTTATCACACAATCGTGGGCTGCACAGCGTCCAATCTGTAGTTTCTACGAAGGCCTGAAGGAGCCATGTGGCTGAGTGAAGGAAGGAACCATATAGGCACAGGCCCCATCCTCCTCACATCCCCAGGCTTGGGGACTGGCCCTGCCCCAGGAGCCTACCAGCAGCTAATGAGTAACAGCTGGGAATACGAAAGCAGGCTGTTGGTGAAGACTGGGGCTGCTAGCTTATTTAGGTGTTTTGTTTTGTTTGAGAGCGGTACAGCGTGCTCTCTTTGAAGGCCTTTTACCCCTTTGCTTTCAAAGGGGTTAAGGGAGCAGGGAAGGTGGTAGGAAATAAGAGGGGAGCCGGGCTGTAGGTCAGTTCTAGGGCTGTCTACATGGCTAAGCTGGTAAGGAGCTTGCATTGCACAGCGTGGATCTTCCAGCACGCAGGTCAGGGAGGCAGATGCGTGGCAAGAGACTCCTCGCCAGGGAATGGTGGAGGGTTTGGCATTTGGTCATCTCCAATCTGAGGGCTCAGTGTTATCATCCCCATTTAATAGATAGGAAAGTAAAGGTCAGAGAACTCAAGCAGTTTATAAGATATGGGTGCAAAGTGGAGACCCTAGGCCCCTCCTAGCTCAAGCTCCTGCTGCAGAGTGAGTGCCCACTGGGGAAAGGATGCCCAGAGATGATTCGGACGCCACTGACTTCTCTTAAACATTACATTTATTTTTTTATTTATTTATTTATTTATTTATTTATTGTGTGTGTGTGTGTCTATTTGCATGCACGTATGCATTCGCATGTTCTCACCTGTGTGCTGAGGACAACTTACATGCCCCCTCTGTCCCTCTTGCTCTGCTTCCTGGCTGACATGATATTCTGCCTCTCCTTCCGTTGAAATCTCTGAAACTAAGCCAGGATAAACCATTTTCTTTTGAAGACGTTTATTTGTTCCTTGAAAATTTCATGTACGTTTATAACGTATCTCAATTATATCCACCCCACCGCTTCTGTCCAGCTCCCTTGGGCCAATTAACAGACCTCCCTCCCCAGTCTTCCTTTCATAACCCGGAGTTAGGTCAGTATTGCTCGTAGACGCTTGGGTGTGGGGTCCGTCACTGGGACATGGCAAGCTATCAGTAGCCGTCCCACAAAGAAAAGTGACCCCTCACCTCAGCAGCCACCAGCAGCTCCCCAGCTAGGGGCAGAGCCTTGGAAGGCCCTCCTCCCTCCATGCTGGCTCTCTAACTGGGTTGATCTTTGCACGTCTTATGCAGCTGCCGTGAGTCGGTGTGCAGCGCCCAGTCGCATTCAGAAGACTGTTTCACAATTCTCCCTGGGTATCTGTCACAGTGAGCACCAGAAGTGAGAGGATCTCTTTATGACCTCTTGATACCTGCGAGGTAGCCACCCACCCTCACCCCTGCTGCCCACCACCCTCACCCCTGCTGCCCACCACCCTCAACCCTGCTGCCCACCACCCTCACCCCTGCTGCCCACCACCCTCACCCCTGCTGTCCACCCTCACCCCTGCTGCCCACCACCCTCACCCCTGCTGCCCACCACCCTCACCCCTGCTGCCCACCACCCTCACCCCTGCTGCCCACCCTCACCCCTGCTGCCCACCACCCTCACCCCTGCTGCCCACCACCCTCACCCCTGCTGCCCACCACCCTCACCCCTGCTGCCCACCACCCTCACCCCTGCTGCCCACCACCCTCACCCCTGCTGCCCACCCACCCTCACCCCTGCTGCCCACCACCCTCACCCCTGCTGCCCACCCACCCTCACCCCAGCTGCCTACCCTCACCCCTGCTGCCCACCCTCATCCCTGCTGCCCACCCACCCTCAACCCTGCTGCCCACCACCCTCATCCCTGCTGCCCATCCTCATCCCTGCTGCCCACCCACCCTCACCCCTGCTGTCCACCCTCACTCCTGCTGCCCACCCACCCTCACCCCTGCTGCCCACCCACCTTACCCCTGCTGCCCACCTCACCCCTGCTCTCTACCCTCACCCCTGCTCTTTTGGATTTGCAGCAAGCTTTGAAATCAGGAGCTATGAGTCCTCCAACTCCATTCTTTTATAAAATTTTTACTTATTATTAATGTGTGTAATGTATGTGTGTATATGAGTGGTGTGTGGATACAGGTATGCACATGTTGTAGTGTGGGTGTGAAAAGCAAAGGGCAACACACACACACACACACACACACATGTATGTTTTACTGTTGGGAATTGCAGGGTGGGGTATGCATATCACCACACAAATGTGGAAGTCAGAGGACAACTTTTGGGGAGTTGGCTCTCTCCTTCCATCACATAAATTCTAGGGATTGGACTTTATTGGTATTTTCATTGAAATGACATTGAGTCCATGTCACTGAAGGATGTATCTTGTCCCCTGTCTCTCTCGCATCCTCTTCTTCCTGTCTCTGGGGCTCTCTGGCTGGCCAGCTTGGCCTACTTGGTGAGTTCTAGGCCAGTGAGAGACCGTCTTAGTTGGGGTTTCTATTGCTGTGCAGAAACACCACCAGCACAGCAGCTCTTCTAAAGGAAACATTTAATTGGGGTGGCAGCTCACAGTTCAGAGGTTGAACCCATTGCTATCATGGAGCGACATGGCAGCGTGCAGGCAGACATGGTTTCAGAGAAGGAGCTGAGAGTCCTACATCTTGGAGGCAACAGGAAATGGTCTGAGACACTTCGTGTGGCTTGAGCATATATAAGAGCTCAAAGCCCACCTCCACAGTGACACACTTCCTCCAACAAGGCCACACCTCCTCCATCAAGGCCACACCTCCTAAGAGTGCCACTCCCTTTGGGGGCCATTTTCTTTCAAACCACCACAACGACTCTGTCTAAAAACAAACAAACAAAACAAAACAAAACCAAGTGGAGAGCTCTAGAGAAGTTACGCCACAAACTGACCTCTGACCTCCACGCTCATTTGCATACCCGTACATGCACATGTGAACATGCACACAGAAGCAAATTAAACAGGGGCTGGAGAGGAGGCTCAGCAGTCAAGAACACTGGCTGCTCTTGCAGAGGACCCGGGCTCAGTTTCTCGCACCCACATGGCTGCTAACTACAATCTGTAACTCCTGTTCTAGGGATCCAATTCTTCTCTTTTGACCTCTGCATGAATTGCATGCGTGGTGCACTTAAGCACATACAGGCAAAATGCTCATACACATAAAAGTCAATAAATTAATATTTAAGAGTTATCCACTCATACAACATACACTTATTGGGATTGTAGACTCAGAATGACTTCTGACCTTTGGGGTTTCCCTGTCCACTGCAGTAGCTATGACCCACAGGTAGCTATAGAAATGTAAACTCACAGGAGTGGTGGTACACACCTGTAAGCCTAGCACTTGTAAGGTGGAGGTAGAGAACCAAGAGTTCAAGGCTAACCTAGTCTATATGAGATTCTATCTCAAAAAGGGAAACATTGAAATTAAGTAGCATTCGAGTCCTGTTCCTGCTTTACACTAGACACATTTCAAGTGATCACCAGCCACATGGAGTGTAGAGTTGCCATATTAATCAACACAGTTCCAAGCCATTCCCATCATAACAGGAGATTGTTGGATAGCATTGTTCTAGTCCTGGAGAGACAGAAAGTATAATTAAGAATGATGGGGTTGGAGAGATGACTCAGTGGTCATGAGCACTGGCTGTTCTTCCTGGGTTCAGTTTCAGGCACCCACATGGCAGCTCACAACTGTCTGTAACTTCTGTTCCAGGTGATCTGATGCTTTCTTCTGACTTCTGCGGGTACCAGGCACACACACAGTACAGATACACACATGCAAGCAAAACACTAATGCACATAAAAATAAAATATGAAAGAATACTGTCTGGGAGGCTTGAGACAGACAGGTGAGGCCTGTGCATAAGGCCCACCCAGAGATGAGGAGGTGAGGAGCTGGCTCTGGCCCTGCCACTCCTAATTCTGTAACTTTTGGGTAAATCACTCCCTTCTATGGTTTTGCCCACTGCCAACAAGATGGAGATGTTGGGCAACATGCTGCTGAGAGCCCTTGCCGTGATCTGTAGTTTAAGGTGGGTTAGCCAGAAAAGGAGAGGGGAACCACTTCCTAACACAGAAAGGAGCTGGTATCCCAGTCGGGGGTACAGACTGCTGCTTGATATTACCCAGCTGAGCCACCATGGACCAAGTTACTTAACCTCTCTGAACCCCATTTCCACATTCATGAAAGTAAAGGAGAGTGTTTGGAAAATAGATTGAGAAAATCCATCAAAAAATACATTGAAAAACAAAACAAAGGACCTCAAGATGTCACCATGCCAAATAAATGGGAAAGTAAGCAAAAATCCATTTCTCTGATTGTTATGAGGACAGATTTCTGGTTTTGCTTTTTTGGGTGGGGGCATGAGTGTGTGTGTGTGTGTGTGTGTGTGTGTGTGTGTGTGTGTGGTGTACACATGTGTGTGCAGATGCGTGTGCCAGTGTGTGTACAGAGGGCAGAAGAGGTTATCAGGTTCCTGCTCCGTCACTCTCTTGAGACAGGATCTTTCACTAAATCTAGGCCTCGGCTGGTGGCTGCGCTCCAGCTCTCTTCCCGTGTCCACCCTCCACAGCACTGAGGTCGCAGGCACATGCAGCCAGGCCTGTGTTTTCATGTGAATGCTGAGAATACAAATTCAAGTCCTTACATTGCATGGCCAGTGCTCTCACCCACTGGGCGGCCGCTCCAGTCACTGAACAGAATTCTCTTTTAAAGTCTCTCAAGAAGTATCTACCGGCATCTTCAATGACATGGAACACCCTAAGATCCAAGTGGTCTCTTTAGGTCAGCTTGGATTTACAGCTGTTGATCCAGTGCAGCCCTGAAATATCTCTGACCTGGGGAAGAATTTGAAAGACTAGGATCAGAGGACACTATATGAATGGGCTGGAGTGCAGGCAGTTGTGAGCAAAAGCTAGAGAAGTGAAGGAATCATGAAACTCTAGGGAGAGTACAGTGTGGAGATCCTCTGGCATCTCCACAGACTTTGGCCTCCCTCCCACAGGACGGCTCTGAGATGTACCCATTGCACAGATAGGAAACCAAAGTCCTAAAACATCTAAACATCCAGTGAGTGGCAGATCTGTAATCTGGCTCATGCCTGGGTGGCTGTGCACGCCCTAGTCCCTTTCTTTCAACAAACATACAAGATTCTGTCCCTTGAGGTTTAATCCTGCAGTCAATGAGGAAGAAAACTACCTAAGGTTGGTGACACCATCCTCAGACTGCTTCTTTACACTGAGTCAGCTCTTCCATGCATGTGTGTACCTATACGTGTATTTTGATTATTGCTAACACTGAGTGTGGGACCCTGGGGCATGCTTGTCAAATGCTCTATCTGATGGAAACTATCACCACATCCCCGGCCCTTCTTTTTGTTAATTCTCAGACAAGGTCTTACCATCTAGTAAAGCTGACCTTGAACTCAGGCTGGCCTCAAACTAGTAATCCCCCCGTCTCTGTTAGTGCTATAACTGCAGGGATGTCCATCCACACCAATCCGTCTGATTGGTGCGTGCATGCACACGCATTGGAGTATGTGCTCATGGTACCCACATGGAGGTCAGGAGACAACTTGTGGGATTGGTTCTCTCCTTCTACTACGTGTGTCCCTGGGGATCAGGCTTAGGGGCAAACATCTCTAACCAGTGAGCTATCTTGTTGGCATGTGCCCAGCTTTTTATGTAGGCGATGAGATTCAATTTTTTTTTGCTTGTGAAGTGAGCTCTTTTAGATGGATGGGCTTAGTCAGCTCTCCTCCAGTCTCTACAGCTTCTCATCAAAGATGACTCAGGAAGCCCCAAAGCAGAGCTAAAATCAGCTCCCATCCTGACACCTCCCACCCTCGCCCCCTGGGAATCACCAGTGTCGAGCAGGCCGGTATGAAGCCTGAGATAGCAGGAAGTATATTTGAGAAGACTCTACCCATGTCTTGGATCTTCTAAGTGAAGCCAGAGATACTGGCTGGTCTGATAGAGTATAGAGGCCCTGGCTCTCAGGCGTGGATTAAGGGAGCATGGTGTGGACCGGTGGATTTTTATATGTGGTATGTCTTGTTGGGTTAATTCAGACTCCATCCAGGAGACTGGAAACTAATCAATTGCAATTAAAAAGCATTGATACTGGGGCAAGGCAGATGATTCAGTCATCAAAGTGCCTAATCGTCAGCACCCACGTTCTCCCCATCCACTGCTGTGGGTTCCGTGGACTGAATGCCGCTCACCAGCTGGCAAGGCTTCTGGCAGTTGAGGCAGTTTGTTTTCTAAAAGCTCGCTCCTTTAAGGTGGTACAGTAAACAATTTTATGTACTGTCCCTAGCACTGTGTGTGTGTGTGTGTGTGTGTGTGTGTGTGTGTGTGACAGGGTTTCTCTGTGTAGCCCTGGCTGTCCTGGAACTTGCTCTGTAGTCCAGGCTGCTCTGCCTCCTGAGTGCTGGGATTAAAAGCATGTACCACCATGCCCAGATGCACCTTGATATTTTGAAACACACTGGGGCCGTGTAGAAAAAAGGGAAAGCATTGTGAATGCTGGAATCCTCTAACAGATCTAGCTGAACGTAACAGGGGTCCTCGCTTACAGTTAACTGGGCAAACTCTGCCAAGATCACAGATAGCATCCCTTTTGCTCCAACAGCAATCAGTTGTGGGGCATGTGTTGTAACCCTGTCTTTAAATACAACCACATGTATGACATCATTTGTTTGCTCTTGGCCACTGGACTGGGAAACTACTAAGACAACATCTGCTTTGCTTTGTGATTGAATTGGGGGCAAAGGGCAGGTCTCCACAGTCCTTCAGATAGAGAATGCTCTCAAGTTACAGTCACTGAGCACTTTCCCACTCCTGAGGAATCTGGCCGTGGGAACCAGCCCCTCTGCAGGGCCTCCTGGCCTCGCCTCCAGCAGGTGCAGAGTGGTTGTTGTTGTGTTTGTCTTGTTTGGAATACTACCCATCACCGTTGACAGGCTTTCATTTTCCAGTTACTTGTCTCCACCAGGATGACACCGTGAGAGTGATCACTTCCCTTATCCCTTAGGGAAGCATTTCTCAACCTGTGGGTTGTGACCCCTTTGGGTGAGGAATGACCCTTTCACAGGGGTCGCATATCAGGTATCCTGGCGTCTCAGATATTTACAGTTCATAACAGTAGCAAAATTACAGTTATGAAGTAACAATGAGATAATTTTGGTTGAGGGTCACCACAGCATGAGGAACTGTATTGAAGGGTCGCAGCACTAGGAAGGCTGAGAACCCCTGACCTAGGGCCAAGAACAAGTAGTGAGCAACTTCACAGAACTTGTTACATAAGCCATGGGGTTTCCCAACTAGGGGAGTTGAGGGGGTGGGGCATGCAGATCTTTTCATGAGGTCAAGGTTGGTCATGGGGGTTAATGCCTCTGACAACTCGCTCCCTGGCACACTCCTCCCCAGCCCACACCCCTGTATGTGTGCATGCGCACGTGTGTGTGCACATGTGTACAAGTTCCTGTGTGAAGGGTCTGAAACCAGCAGTCCGGGCTCCTGCGGGGAGAAGCATGGCTTGGATTCCTGCCGCGCACAGTCTATCGTTAATAACTAACACGCAGGTTGAATGGCCCCTAAAGAGGCAGATTCCCTTGTTCCCATCATCGTGTAGGACTTCCCAGGGGTTTCTGTGCTCACCTGTATCAGTGCAACGATGAACCTCTAGAGACTTGCACACAGAGACAAGACTGTCAGGATCACATCTGTCTTAACAATCCTCCTTTTCACATGCCTGGACTTCTCCTAACCCTCCATGCCATCTCTGCAAACCCAGGATCCAGGCCAGTGAACCCATTCCTCTGTGTACAAGCTGGGGATCTGGAAACTCTGCCTGGCTGTGTGACTTTAAGCAAGTTACTTAAGTTCTCTGACTCATGGGAGTATTAAATTTAGATCAAAGGAAGGAACAGAGGTGGGAGAGCCGTGGCAAGTTGGAAGGTTGTAGCCTGTGAAAGGTCTACCCAGATGGTCTCCAATGAGCAGGAACTCCTGAAGGCCCCTGAATGAGGCTCCTCCCAGGACAGAAAATAAGGTGGAGCTGTTGCAGACAACAGCTCCCCGCTTGTTTCCACATTTTCATTTATTTGCTTACTTTGTGGGTGGGGGAGCTTGCACGTGGGAGTTAGAAGACAGCCCGTGTGGCAGTCAGAGGATAACTTGTGGGGTTTGGTTCTCTCCCTCCACCATGTGGGTTCCAGGGATTGGACTCAGGTTGTCAGGCTTGCTGGCAAGCGCCTTTACCCACGGAGCCCTCCGGTTGGCTTTAAAGAATGATTTCCCCCCTACCCCCACCCCACCCCCATCTGGTGAGTCCTACTTTGTTTCTTCAAGGGATCGTAGATGCCATGTGTTAGTAACCACTAATGGGTGTTTGAACTTGCTTTGACCACACTACTCCCAACCCAAGTGGTTAAGCCATCGATTGGCTCCAGATGTGGACACGTGACTCAGAACTGGCCACTTAGGCCATCGCTTTCCCTCAGTCAGAAGTGAGGTGCCATTTAGGTTGAGCCAAGAGGCTCTTCACAAGGATTTCTGAGGTGCAGCTATTCCCTTCACATGCTCAGAACCGAGTTTGGTAAAGAGCCGGAGCTGCTGCACCCGGCATAGCAGGAAGAAGATGGAGAATGGCCAGAAGCAAAGACGAGCTCTTCAAACCGGGTGTCGTTGGCTCCATGGGACCAAATTACATGTGTGTTGCCTTGGAAGCTGACGTATGAGATTTGAGTCACTTGCAACTCTAAGAATCCTGACTCCTATGTTATGTTTACTTTTTTTTTTATCAATTGGAGTTTCTTTTTCTTTCTTTCTTTTTTTAATTTTTGCTTATAAACTATAGCTTCAGGCTCCATTTGAACCCACTGATCCATTAATTTATTTGACTTTGGTATTGGTGGTGTGAGAGAGACATAGAGAGAGAGAGAATTTGTGTATGTAGTCTATGTGCACATGTGTGTAACAGTACACATACCAGTGTATGTTCATGTGTGGAGAGCAGAGGAAAATACAGGGTGACCTCCTCCGTCATTCTCTACCTCTTCCCTTGAACAGGGGCTCTCACTGAACCTAGAGATAGACTAGCAGCCAGTTCCTGTCTCTAACACCCACAGTGCTGAGGGTACAGGCACATGTACAGCTTTTCACATGGGTTCTGGGGATTTGAACTCAGATCCTTATGTTTGAGTAGCAAGCATTCTTACCCACTGAGCCATCTCTTCAGTCCCCATTGACATTTATCTTATTTGAAAGTACTCTTATTTTTCCTTTGCTGGGTGGTAGTCATTTTTTTCTCATCAATGTTGGAACTACAGAGACTGTGGAAACAACACCATTTGCTCAGTAATTCACGGTTTCCGTAAAGCTTTTTACGGGTACTGTATCAGACAGAACCATGGTACCCACACTAAATAGATGAATAAACCCAGAGTCGGAGAAGAAGAACTCCACATGTAAGAGCACACCGTTAACAGCCCAGGATGACTGAGGAGATGCAGAAAACAGGCCTTGTTACAGTCTCGGCTGTGTGTTCCACAGCCCGGCCTTCTGTATGAAGCAGGACTTCAAGCTCTCATAGGAGCCCTCACATAACTCAAAGTCCTATTATTGTACCTCAGCCCTGGCCCCAAAAATCCCCTAGGGTGGGTTAATTCATACCCATGCTGAAGAGATTTCCTTTTCAGACTTTGGAGAACACACCCAAGCTTCCACCCTGTCTTTTAAAAATTGATTTCCTTAATTGTCCTTCCTTCATTTGTCTAAACTCTTGGTTGCTGACAGTAATCCATTTGAGCTCCGTTGAGAAGAAAGGGAAATGTTAGGTTGGTTGAGTCTCAAAATCTCCAACAGAACCAGATCACTGGACTGCTGGCCACCTATCCAGGAACAGCCAGCATCCTAGTTGCAAAGAGAGTCCAGTAAAGTAAGCTGATGTTTTCCACTTTTACCAGGAGATTTAAACAAACAAACAGACAAAAAGCCCCCAAAATGAAAAAAACAAAATCAAAGTCTTGTTGTGTAGCCCGACTGTCCTGGAACTTACTATGTAAACCAGGCTAGCCTCAAACACAGTACCATTTTTCTTCCCTCTACCTCCCAAGTTCTGTCATTATGGGTATGCTCCACCATACCTGGCCTAGGAGACTCCTTATCCCCAAAAGAACCTTAAGTTGGACAGTTCCCCAGATTTGTTGACAGTCAACAGGTGCAATCCAAGCACAAGAAGTTATGTGGTTGTCTTCCTAATTATGCTATGATGCAAACACTACCACTCCTCGACCTGAGAATCCCCACTCACAGTTTGGCACCGCTTTATTCTCACAGGAGCGATGTCTACAGTGCTGTTATCTTGGTCTCCTTGTCGGGACTCTCCCCCACATCCAGGGCCATTCCTTCTCTATTCCGAAGACTGTGCAGTTCACTCCACCTCAGCTGCCCTTGTCACTGAACTTCCACTCTAACACCTTTTCAGTTGAGTCCTTTGATTTATTGTTCAAGTCTCACCTTAGGAACTCCATCCTGAAGAATGTCATCAATGCACTCTTTAGAAACGAAGCCAGCACAGAAGCTATTGCCTATGTTGTCCACCAAGTCCACGGGGTACATTCCCAGAGTACATCAAATGTGTGAAGTGTTTGTAGAGAAATGCCTCTCACAGTCTAGGCCCCCAGCTGGTGGAGCTGTTTGGACAGCCCGGGGGTGTGGCCTTTCTGGAGGAAGCATGTCACAGAAGGGCGCCATTCCTGCTCCCTGCTCCCTGCTATGGTTTAAGAAATGAGGCCGGGCGGTGGTGGCGCACGCCTTTAATCCCAGCACTCAGGAGGCAGAGGCAGGCGGATCTCTGTGAGTTCGAGGCCAGCCTGGGCTACAGAGTGAGTTCCAGGAAAGGCACAAAGCTACACAGAGAAACTCTGTCTCGGAAAACCAAAAAAAAAAAAAAAAAAAAAAAGAAATGAACCTCAGCTGTTGGCGCTGCCGTGTTTGCTGCCTGCTGCTGCCCATCCCCTGATGTGATGGACTCCCCCGCTCTGGAACCCTAAGCACAAGTAAACTCTTCTGGAAGTGGTGTTGCTCATGAGTTTTACCACAGCAAGAGAAATGTAACTAACATCTCTCGGCTTTATTTGGCTTTTCTGTGAAGGATCGAGCTGTGTCACTCCAAAATATGCTGCAGTTAAGTGTCAGGCTTACGTTGAACTAAAGACAATGGAGGCTCATAGGTGCAGGAAAGTTCCCCACCCTGTTTGACTGCCTAGGAGAAAAGTGTGGGAAGCCCTGTAAGGAAGCTACCCCACCTATGTAGGCTAGGGAACAAAAGGCTACAGTTCTCATAGAAGACAAGACCGGTACCAGGATGTGGCTACAACAACAGGCCTTAATGAAACAGTCCTTATCATCAAAAACCTCACTCACTGTGTTAGTTACTTTCTATGGCTGGGAGGAGACTCCTTAGATTAGGGCTCCATGACTATCATGGCCGGCAGCATGGCAGCAGGCAGCAGGCAGGCAGCAGGCAGGCAGCAGGCAGGCAGCAGGCAGGCAGCAGGCAGGCAGCAGGCAGCAGGCAGCAGGCAGGCAGGCAGCAGGCAGCAGGCAGGCAGGCAGCAGGCAGGCAGGCAGGCAGCAGGCAGCAGGCAGGCAGGCAGCAGGCAGCAGGCAGGCAGGCAGCAGGCAGCAGGCAGCAGGCAGGCAGGCAGCAGGCAGCAGGCAGGCAGGCAGCAGGCAGCAGGCAGGCAGCAGGCAGCAGGTAGGCAGCAGGCATGGTGCTTGAGTAGTAGCTAAGAGTTTACATTTGATCCAAAAGCATGAGGCAGAGAGGGGGGGGGAGAGAGAGGGAGTGAGAGAGAGAGAGAGAGGGGGAGGGAGGGAGGGAGGGAGAGAGAGAGAGAGAGAGAGAGAGAGAGAGAGAGAGAGAGAGAGAGAGAAGAGAGAGAATCTTCATTCAAACCACCACGAATTAATTCTTAAGTTTTCTTGCAAGACTGACACCCAGGTGACTCCTTTATGCTGGCTGGGTAAATGGGGCTCCATCTCTAGTTGCCTGTTATTAGCTTCCCAGTCCTTTTTCTGAAAATTGTTAGTTATTTAGCACCTAACTCAGGTAACTCCATTTCACTTGTCACAGTCCAGACAAAGCCTCTCACAAACTGATTATGAAACCAAATTTATATTTCCTACAGAATAAAAGTCCCTGACTCTAATTCTGACCAACCTAAGGTCAGTGAGCCTTAGTGCTTTCAAATATTAACAAAAGGTCCTCCTGTCTCCATCTTCCCCGTGCTGGAACCACGAGCATGCACCACCACATCTGGCTTCTGCATCTTAATGTCATCTAGTCACAGCTTATGTGTTTAAAGCCTGTCTCCCCTGCAGGACTGTGAGTGCTGTGAGGGAAGGAAGCTCATCTCTCCTATTATCCGTGCTTGCCCTAGTCCCAGACTCGGGGTAGCACTTCCTCCATAAATAACTACTAATTGACACAGAGTTGAGCCTAGCTGTCCTGGATGGATGTCAGGGAAGCACTTCCTGCCTCAGCAAGCAATGGTCACACCATTCTTGGCTATTGGAAATGTCCCCCGAATATGGCTGGGATATAGGGCATGAGGGAATAACCACCCTAGCATGAAAAAACCTACACCAGGAGCTTGAGGAGGAGTCTTGCTTAGAGAACACAAAGAGGCAGCTACCGTTTTCTCCTGGATGGAGACAGAGGCTGACAGATGTGTGAGAGGTGTTACGTGAGGTACGATTCTCTGAAGAGAGCCAAGATAATGCATGTATATTTGAAGAGGACTTATTAGACCTCCTTACATGACATGTACAGGTAGTGTAAGCCTATCAATGGCTATCTCACACCCAAGAGGCAAAGAGCCTGCTGGTTACTCTGCTTACAAGGCTGGAAGTCACAGCAGGCTCAATCTGGTTCCCAAAAGCCTGAAGGATTCCTGGAGAGCTACTGGCCTTGAGTCTGTGTTAGAATCCTGAAGAGGCTGGTTCTAATGTCAGTGAAGGAATGCCACAGCAACAGGATAGATAGACTTGCCAGCAAGAGTGAAGGCAAGCAGGCAAAAGGCACATTTCCATTTACCTGGGCTGCCACCAGAAGACACCACCCACATTTAGGATGAGGCCTCCTGCTCCAAATTATCTGACCAAGAAAGGACCTCACAGGAGTGTAACACGAATTGGTAAATGGTCTTATTTAAAAAACAAACAAAAAACCCAGAGCCAGATAGTGGGGTAAACGCTGGAAGATCAGAGAGGCAGAGAGCAAGCCAGCCACGTTCTTACCTCTACAAAATCCTCAGCCTCAAGAGCGTGAGTTCCTGTTTCCTCATGCTTTATAGACCTTTCTCTGGCCAGACATCACTTCCTGGGATTAAAGGCATGTGTGCTTCCCAAGCAAAGTTGGGATTAAAGGTGTGTGCCACCACACTTGGCTCTGTTCCCAGTGTGGCCTTGAACTCACAGAGATCCAGACAATCTCTGTCTCCCGAGTGATAGGATTAAGGGTGTGTGCCATCACTATCTGGCCTCTATGTCTAATTTTGTGGCTGGCTCTGTCCTCTGATCCCCAGAGAAGTTTTATTGGGGTACACAATATATCACCACACAGGAGGTCACAGTAGCTTGCTCCTTAGTAGATTCCTGGTCCAGTCAGCTGACAACCAAGACTAGCCAGGATGCTCCGCAGCTCACTAACCCTGTTCTGTGGCAGAAGTGGGCTGTTGGCAGGAGCATGACCCAAGTGGGTGTGAGACAGGAGTGGACAGGAGGGAAAAGCTCTCCAGGAGAGCTGGAGAACCCAGGAGAGAAACTGCTCTCGATTTTTAAGTCTTGCTTTACTTTCTTGGCTCCTTCATGTTGGCTCTGAGGGAGAATTACTTGCTTAATCTCAATCTGTCCCTCCCCCTCTCTCCCTCCAAGCCTCCTTCCCTGTCCTTTTTCTTCAACAGATCAACATGCCCAAGTCTCTCTTATCTTAAGACCTCTCCCTTTGCTCAACCTTGCTCCCCCCCCCCATTAATAATATTCTAGAAAGGACCCATACCCACCCTCATAGCCCCTGGTCATCATCCTCTATCCATTAGTCCATGGCATGGCTTTTCTGGCCCAAAGTTATTCATGATCCTAAATCAGTCATTCAGCCCCCCCCCCCCACACACACACAATTTGGGTTCTCTAATCTACTGAGAACTTAATAAAACTGATAGATTTTCTTTTCAAAGAAAACATACTCTCATAGCCATATAAATAGCCACATATAATTTCAGGAATGCACTTCCTGAAATTTACCCTCAATCCTAGGTCAACAATCCTTCCCCAGAGTATGAAATCCAGCAATCTGGAGGCATAGGGGTGAGAAATGAGCGTACACAAGGGTGCCGGAGCATGTGTGTGGAAACCAGAAGCCAGTCTCAAGCACTGTGTTTTTCTCCAATAGCCATTCATCTTGTTTTGTGAGGCGGTAGACCTGGGGTTCAAGGACTAGGCTGAGCCAGCTAGCCTAGTGATACGCCTGTCTGAGCTTCCCCAGCTCTGGAACTACAAACTCACACCACATGGGCACTGAGGATGGAACTCAGGTGTTCAGGCCTAGACTGCAAGTTCCTTATGTAGTGAGCTACTTTCCCTAGCCCACCCGGGATGCCTTTTCTTTATTTCTTATTTCAGTGTGTAAATAAAGTACATTTCACGTGTGTGAAATAGAGCCTGATGGCAGATTTTTGTTTCTGTGTTTGATTTTTTAATGCTTTGACAATGTGATCCATGTACATAGTGATTTTGGTTCTTTCAGCCCACATAGCCCTCTTGCCCCTCACCTCCCACCAAAGCTCTTCTTCCCGACAAGTACCCCTCAGACTTGCATGCCCTTTAGTTTTGTTTGTCTTCTGAATTTAATTAGTGTTGCTTGCATGAGGCATGGGGGCATGTTTACTGGGACATGGACAAGTTGCCAAGGGCTACACCTCTGAAGGAAGTGACCACCTCCCAGCAGCCATTAACTGTCTGTGACTCCAAAGGTTTCCTAACCAGCTTTGAAAAAGAACAGGAGCTGCCGACCAAATTGGTTATGTAAATCCCAGCTCCATCCTTCCCAGTCACGCGAGCTTAGACTGCGCTGTACCTCATTTTCCCCAAAGTATAAGAAGTGAATGACTGTAGAGAGCATGGGATCCTTTTGCTCACAGATAAGCACTAGGGAAACAGGAGTGTTAAACACACAGGCTAATAGTCTCTTCAACAGAAGGGATGTGTACCTGTTTTCCACCTAGAAAGCTGGGAGTGGATGTTGGTATCAACCTGGTGACCTCTGCTATCTGTAGGGCCAGGCCAGGCCTGAATCCTTCAGACTATTATGTTTACCCCAAATTCTTCCTCCCTAGACCTTTACCTTCAGTATTGCTCCCCAGTCACAGAACTCTTCCCTAGAGGAGATGTCACATGTACTTTGAGCCCTTAAGCTATAGATAGAACCCATTCTTACGGAAGAGGTCACATGTACTTCTCAAGATGCAGTCACTCCGTGAGCTTTATTGTGACGACTGTCTCCAGGAAACCTTTACCCAAAGTTGTGCTGTGCTTAAATATGTCTAAAATAACCTGCCTGGGGTCAGACTCTAGAACTTTGAACCGACCCTGGCTACTGGCAAATTTCCTTCTTGCCTCACATGGATCATTTCTCTGCTGGCCATGGTGTTTACAGGGACCCCCCCCCCAATAACGGCACCCAACACAGTAGCTTATGCAAACTGGGATGATGCAGGTCTGACATTGAGCAGCATGTGGTGAAAGTGTTAGACTCACAGGAGCTTCATTGTCTTCTTGGTTATTTTAGCTTCATTGTTTACTGTCACCAACCTCATTAATTCTAGATCTAATGTGGTTCCATGTTTGACTTGCAGATGTGCCTTGTGGGCTACACATTATACCTTTTAAAAGCAAAGCTTACTGATAATTTTGTTAACATTCTTGTTGCCGTGACATACCTGACCTGAACAGGTGTTGTGGTGTCATGGGTTTCAATGCACAGCTCTCTTGTTTCTGGCCCTGTGGTGATGCAGCACACACAGCAGTCAGAGTGTGTGATGGTGGTGCTTACCGCATGGAGTAAAGAAAGGAGAAAGGTATTGAGAAAAAGAGGAGCTCCCTGAACGGGATACAAGCTCCTCAGGTCCTGCACTGGGGCCGGCAATGGGCTGCAGAGGTAGAAGTAAATGTCAATAAAAGTGCTTGTCTGGCAAGCATTAGGACCTGAGTTCAACCCCCAAGAACTCCTGCTCTGCAAAGCCAGGCATTCACTGGAGATGTAGCTCAGCGGTAAAACACTTACCTGGCAAGCATAAAGACCCATACAGTGCCCAGTACCAAGATGGGGGGGAAGCCTGGCATGGTGGTAAGCTGTTCTAATCCCAGTAAAGGGAGAAGGAGACAAGTGGGTCCCCATTCAGTAGCCACCAGTCTATCCCACTTGGCAAACTCCAGGCCAGTGAGAGACCCTGTCTCAAGAAAAAGGACAGGTGAAGGGTAGCTGAGGAAGGACACCAAAGTTACCCTCCAGCCTCCACAAGCACTCTCACACACCCCCCCCACACACACATGTGCTCATGCACACATGAACATGCACTCAAGGATTCACATACACATAGAGAACACTGGTTAACATTCAAGTAAAGACCATGCCTAAAAAATGAACATCATAAATACTCGCTCATTCTCTCACTGGATTGCCTGGCCTTTGAGGACGTTTACACTCTTCACCATTGACACATTGACATCCCGGGATGTGCTGCTGCCCTTGTACTGCCCCAAAGCAAGTCTGTATTCTTCTCAGCCGCACTGTGGGGCAGCTCCAGATAAAATTGTAACAGAGGTCACATTTCTATCTTTCCTGTCACCAGTGGCCTTTGGTCCTTGTATTCTGTTCAGGGCTTTCCCACTTCCCTCTGGAGGAAGTCCTCAATCAGCATGGCCTGTCCTCTGTGCTGGGAAGCAGCTCCATCCTGGCAGGATCAAGGTATTCTAAAGACAGACCCTCTGCCTATCAGACTACTGAAACAGTGGACCCCAGGAAGTCAGAATCTCAGGCTGGGAGAAAGAAAATTCTGGGGTCCCAGTGCCAGTCACAAGGGGAAGTTTCTTTCAGAAAGAGATTTCACATGGTTCTAACAACTTCCCAGACTGCCTAGAGCCTGATCCATCAGTAACAGGCAGGACCACACCTTGACCAGCACTGCTTAGCTGTGCAGACATCTAGCCCTCTAGTTACATGTAATCCTCATGTAAGGACCCCAAAGATGGACTTGGGGAGGCCATTGACCCCCTGTCCCTCTTCTTTATGTGGTCACATTGGATAAGTCTTGTCCTCAGCTTCTCGCTGTCACTTGTCTTTTTTGTTGGCCTATTAAGGACAGTTGGCTGACCTTGGTTTGGGGGCTACAGGGCCCAGACTGTGGGCCAGACAACTCCAAATAACACTGTTAGTATGTTATTTTCTTTCACCTCAGATTATTTTTTAAATTTTTGTTTTGCATT
Organism: Peromyscus maniculatus bairdii; assembly: GCF_049852395.1. Taxonomy (NCBI): domain Eukaryota; kingdom Metazoa; phylum Chordata; class Mammalia; order Rodentia; family Cricetidae; genus Peromyscus; species Peromyscus maniculatus. The sequence continues at coordinate 2,053,169 of NC_134859.1, read as the reverse complement.
GTGTGACAGTTTAAATGAGAACGTCCCCCATAGGCTTATATATTTGAATGATTGGTCCTCAGTTGGTGGAACTGTTTGGGAAGGATGTATCACTGGGTGTGTTGGAAGAGATGTGTCACTGGGGGTGGGCTTGGAGATTCAAAAGCCCAAGGCATTCCAAATTCTCTCTCTCTCTCTCTCTCTCTCTCTCTCTCTCTCTCTCTCTCTCTCTGTGTGTGTGTGTGTGTGTGTGTACACTACTGTGCTGTGTACATGTGGAGGTCAGAGGACAACTTTCAGAAGCTATTTCTCTCCTTCCACCACGTAGGTTCCAGGGACCAAGCTCAGGTCTCCAGGCAATGCTCCCCCTTCACTGAACCAACTCACGGGCCCTCACCTCGGATTATGTCTGAGTTTAGCATCAAGACCTTTAAAGAAAATGCTTCACTTTCAAGATGTGGCTCTAATAGTGGAAATATCAGTGGGTTTGGCAGGCCAGGGAAGGAGATATTTTTAGATCAAGCCCTGCCAAGTGGCTGTGGCCTTCAGGTCTTGCCAGTCACCTGACATGTGCTAAACACCAACAAGGGATGTTTTCATTTCCTATTTGCTGCCATAGCACATTACCACATATTTAGCAGCTTAAACCCATTCACATCTGTGATGTCATATTTCTGGAGGTTGGAAGCTCAGGGACCATGGGGTCCCCTGCTTAGAATCTCACAGGTCTGCACTCTTTTGGGAAGTTCTGGAGATGTCTGCTTCTGAGGTCGTAGGTTGCAGGCTGATTTCCATTTGAATGGTTGTAGAAATGAGGTCCAGTTAGTAGCTGAGGGCTGGTCTCCTCCACTCCTCCAGGCCGCCCAGTTGCCTCTCGTGCTTTCCCAGTGAGCTCTGCAACCAGAGCTCAATGAATGTCACTCGCTCCAAACCCTTCTGGCCTGTTCTGCTAAACCTCTCTGACACCAGTCACAGGAGGTTCTCTGCTTCTTGGGTTTTGTTTTCTTTTTTGAGAGTTTCTGGGGTGGATCTAAGTCTCACACATGCTACTAACCCTCTATCACTGAGCTACACCACAGCCCACATTCTCTGCTTTGAGGAGCTCCTCTGCTGACCTGGTAGGACAATCTCCTAAAGATCTATAACCTAACCACACTGCAAAATGTTTGCCTTGTAATACAACTTCTAGGTTCCAGAAATTAAAATATGCACATATTTGGGGTGCGCCCTGCCTACCACACCCAGCAGGAAGGCAGAATGAGGGATAGATTTGCACTGCCGCTCTGCCACTGTAACTGTAGGCAAAGCTGTTAACTGCCCGAGCTCCAGTTTTCGTCTCCACTGAAGAGGAATGGCAGCCAGGACTTCACAGCCTGCTCATCCAATCTTATGGCTTAAGTCAACTTAGATACCCAAAGGAAGGCCATCAGTTTAACAGACACACGTGTCACTGCTGCTGCTCTGTGCCACGGGGCACTCGGAACACTCTTGTGTTGTGTGGGCTCCCTCTCTGCCACCTTGGAGAATTCTCTAGCAGAAGAAAACAGCTACAGCAGAGCTGGTTAACGACATGGGCTCTGGAACCAGCTGCTTCCGCTTAATTCCTACTTTCTCTATTTATTTGTGGCCCTGGGAAAATTATTAAGCTGTGTTTTAGGTTCATGATCCATTAAAAAAAAAAAGAGTAATGTCAGGGACTGGCGATGTAGCTCAGGTGGTACAGTACTTGTCCATTTTGGGCCTAGCCCTGTGATCAATTCCCAGCACCACATAGAGTAAGTGTTGTGGCCTATACCTTTAATTTCAGAACTTGGAAGTATGAGTAGGAAGATGAGAAGTTCAAGGACATCTTCTATCCTCAGCTGTTAGTGAGTTTGAGGAAAGCCTGTGGTCAGTGATTGAATGAGTAAGTGATTGGATAAATAAATCAATACATTAAAAAGGAAGAAGAGTAGCATCTCCATAGCTGTCACAAAGAGTAAGTGTACTTCCATATGCAAAATGCTTAAAGTTTGTCTGGCAGCTGCTGCAATTGCCTCATGGTCAACACCCATATTCTGCCTCCCACCGGCCCTTCACCGCCCTCCTTACCACTAGCGATCTTGTCTGTGTTACCCGGGTGTATTTTCCTCCTGTGATAGACGCCAAGTCCATTAGGACTACTAGGTGGAAAAGAGCTGCTTACTGTTTGTTACTTAAGTCATGGAGAATTCATCTCGTAAGTACATGGACCCACTGAGGATGAAGGTGTCTCCTTAAGGAAGCTGTGCTCCCTGCCTGTTCCTTCCCGAGGGAAGCGGCCTGAGGTCTGACAGTATCTTGTTGCTGTGGATGTGGAGAGGTGGAAATGCCCAGACCTGTAAATGGATATGGCGTCCACCAAGTGCAGTGTGGGCAGGAGCTATTAAAATCAAGAACCAGCACATCTCCTGACCCAGCAGTTTCACTTCTCAGAAGACACGTTAGACATGCCTGTCCAAGAAGTCAGGGAGGAGGAGGGATGGTCATGGCTGTGTTCCCCATGATCACAAAAATGTAGCAGCCTAAATCCCCATGGATTCAGGAAGATGCAGCACTACTCATGTGTGGTGCAAGAAGCAAATATGGAACTTGTGTCTGTTTTTAAATCCTCATGTTTTTCATGATTGTATTTGTACTTCATAAGGTGTTAAAAATCTGTGTATGTGAGCACACTCATGCACACGTGTCCATGTGTGTCGTGTATGCATGCGTGTTTACTTGCACAGGTGGAAATGTACGGCAATCATAGGTCGACATCAGATCTCTTCTCTACCTTGGTTTTTAAGACAGGGTATCTCACTGAATCTGGAGGTCGCTGCCTATCCCAGACTGGCCGGTCACTCAGGGAGCCCCAGGGACCCACTGGTCTCCATCCCCAGCCCTAGGGAAGCATGGCACTATGCTTGACTTTTTACACAGGTACAGGGGATCCAAACTCAAGCTCTTTCCCACCAAGCCATTTCTGCAACCCCTGAGCTTACAATTTTTAATAAGAACAGCAGACTTGCTGTGTTTTGCAAGCCCTGTTTTGCATTTAACTCATCACAACAGCGTTCTGGTGTGGGTGCTGTTATTATCCTGTTTACTGAGGAGGAAAGTGGCACACAGAGAAGATAAGTAACTTTTCCGAAGTCACCAGTGGCTTTGGAATTTGAACCCAGGAGTCTCCATTATGTAAGTGGGGTTAATCATTATGCTATATAGCTGCTCCTTTTCTGGAATGTTCATGAGACAGCAATATAAGAGATCATGTCTTAACGTGTAAAGGTAATATTCAGAGAACTTGATCATAAAGTTTTAAGCCAGTTTAGAACAGTGCGCTGCTTCCTAGTTCCCGCAGCTGTCAGCCCGTGATATAAGAGTCTCAATCCGGGATCGCCTTCATCAGACCGGCCTGTGAGCACGGCCCTGGAACATTTTCCTGATTGCTGATTGGCCTGCGAGGGCCCCGCCCACTGTGGGCAGTGCCACCCCGGGGACCGGAGATCCTGGGCTGTATGGTAGGGAAGCTCTCTGAGTAAGTAAGCAGCCAGTAAGCAGCGTTCCTCCGTGATTTCTTTGCTTGAGTCCCTGTCCTGAATCACCCCAACGGTAAACCATGACCTGAACTAAGCCAAATAAACCCTTTCTCCCCAGGTTGTTTTTGATCAGCATTTTTCTCACAGCAACAGAAAGCAAACTCCGACAGCAGCCGCAAAGATGAGGTTGCCCATGCCGCTCACCTCAGTGTCTGTCCGCTTGTGTTGCAGGTCCAGCCGGCACCTTACACGTGCCAAGACCACATTAAGAACCCAGGATGCCTTGATTGCCTTCATGTAATGCTTGCCCTGGTCTGACCGCAAGTAGGAAAAACCCTAAGGTATGTCTTTAGGCTCCTTGCTCTCCCTTTTCAGACTCTGTGCCCCAGGACACCGGCTGGGCAGGGGCAAGAAGCTCAAGTGTCCTAGAGTAGAGACACAGAGATCTGTAAGGCTGGGTGATAGAGCTGGGGATTCCGGGAAGAGCAATGAGAAACCTTCACAACAAGAAACAGCTCCTGGAACATGAATACAGACACACCACAAGATACAGGATTAACATGCAAAAATCAGCCGCCTTAAAGTAATCCCACTTTGCAACCAGTGAGAATTAGGTCCAAACGGAAAATGACAGTGCCATTTACAATTATTCAAAACCTTAAGGTATAAACCTAATAAAATAATACAGACAATAAAACAAAAATTATAAAATACTGGTGAGAATCAGGGAGAGCTATGCGAAGATGTATACCATGTTCATGAAGCAGCCTGTTTCCACAGACAAAAATATAAAGCTCAAATGAAATCTAACACATTATACAAAACTTGACTCCTAATGAATCATCTATATAAGTCTAAGATATAAAGCAATAAAAATTTTTAAGAAAATGTAAGAGAAAACTTCTTGGCCTCGTGAGAGCTGAAACTCCCTTGAACATAACTTCTAGGGCGCCATCCCTAGGAGAAAACATGGAAGTTAGACTACATCAAACTTTAAAACCTCAGTTTTCTGAAAGAACCAGTTAAGAAGCTGAAAATACAGCCATGGCCTGTGAGAAAACAAAAAACAAGATCGTGCACAGTACTTTTAAAACTTAAGTGACCCCCCAAATTCCAGGGCCATGAAGATGGCTCTGTGGGTGAAGGTACTTGCTGCCAAGGCTGTACACCTGAGTTTGACCCCAGGTCCCACATGGGTGGAAGGAGGGGATGTGACTCCGGCAAACTGACCTCTGACCTTCACATGTATACTGTGACATACACATACTCATGTACGTGTGTGTGGGCCACACACACACACACACACACACACACACACACACACACGTATATAAAATTAAAAACCCCATTAGAAAAAGGGTCAAAGATACAAAGAGACACACAAAACTACGTAAACGTATAAAAAGATTGCAGTGTCTCTGGCCTTGAGAGAAATGTAAGAGAAAGACACAATGAGCAGCTATTAATATGACTCAAAGTTTTTTCATAATTTCAGATTTTGAATTTTTCAAATTCATAGCCTAGTAAGTGTTGGCACAGCTGTGTGTTCCTTGTGAATGGCTGGTAGGACTCTAGAATGATACACCAACCTGGAACACATTTGGCAGACTCTAGAATGATACACCAACTGGGAACACATTTGGCAGTTTCTTTTTTAGATTTATTCATTTTATTTTCTGTGTAAGAGTGTTTTGCCTGCATGGACATGCATGCCTGAGTGCCTCAGGAAGTCAGAAGAGGTCAATCTATGCCCTGGAAATGAAGTTACAGATGGTTGTGAGCTGCCATGTTTGGACCAGGTTTGGGTCCTCTCCAAGAGCAGAAAATGATCTTAACCACTGGGCTATCCAGCCCCTGGCAATTCCTTAGACACACAAGGGGCGCACAGATGGCTCAACAGGTAAACATGCTTACTGTGCAAACCTGGGGATCTGAGTTCCACCCCTGGAACTCAAGGTGAGAGGTGGAAGGAAAGAACCACAAAGTTGTGCCGGGACCTCCACATGCACACCATGTCATGTGCGCATGCTCACACATGGTAATAGTAATAAATTTTCAAAGTTAAAATGCACACATACCCTGAGACCCAGCCACTGCTTTCCTGCATTCTAAGTGTGAAAGTGCAGGTTTGTGCCGAACCCTCATATCTCTATTTGTAATAGCTCCAAACAACCCAAATGACCGTCAACAGATGATGAACCAGCCCTTCCTTGGCCACAGAAAGGAATTAATATTGATATATTCAACCACTTGATTCTCCAGAACAATTATGCCAAAAGAAAAAAAATCCAATCAAGAAAGGTTAAATACTACACGATGTCATTTTTAAAAATACCTCAAAATGACAAAATAGTAGAAAATGTCAACAGGTCAGTGGTATCAGGGTTTAGGGTTGGGGACAGTGTGGCCAGTGGGACAGTCGGGGGTCAAATGGGGAATCCTTGGTGGTGACAGAATGAGTCCTAATCCTGATCATGACGGTGATGGTGCTAATGTCTACACGGGATGGCGTTCCAGAGTATCCTCCATTGAAAAAATGGCAATTGCGTGTGAACGCCGGTGCAGTCTGAATACGGTGCAGTTTAGTGACGCCGTCCATTTCCTCTGCTCCCTTTATAAGCTGCTTAAGTGCAGGCCATCCGGGTGGCTGCACATGGGGACTCTAATTTCAGCAGCTTCTAGTAAGTTTAAATCTATCTCAAGATACAAGAGCTTTCAAAACTTTAAGGCAGCTTATTTACACAAGTTTGGGAAGGGTGACATAACACTATATGGCGATTAAAATGAGTCAAGTGTCTCTGTGGACCACTCCAATAGAGTGGAACAAGGAACTCTTGGGTACATGGAAATCCTGTGTGAACAGGATACAGACAGGATAGCTGAGTCCAGACCCAGGTCTTCATGATCAGGTGGCCCCTTCGATAAGCCTTGTGACCTTGGCCCTTGGCTGTGCAGGGCTACTGTGTCTTGCCGTAGGAAGACAAATGCCAGAGCTGGCAATTCCTGGAAGAGTTCTAAACAGGTGGTGGGGTATCAGGCACAGCTGGCCCAGGTTTGACAGAAGACAAGATCTTTCCAGGGTTCCGTTCTGACCTGGGCTGGTCTTATGACTGTAGGGACACTGGACCCCTTCTTTTGACGTAAATTGGCTGCTCCAGCAAGCTGCCTGGCGCTCTGAATTTATTGCCCTCTCAAAAGACCCTTAAGTTTGAGTCTGCACTCCTTCCTGGTTGTGTGAACTTGGGATAAGTCGTTGCACCACACTGGAGCCTCTGTGCTTGTATCCATAAACTGGACATCATGTCCTCTGAGCCTGTCAGACTAATGCCACACAGGCGTGTGGATTAGTATTGTTCATGTCAAGGACTCCGGGCGAGGTCTGTTTGTTTCAGGGCACAGGGTACATTCGCTTTCTTTCTGTAAGGTGCACGTTAGGTACCAATGGAAGTGCTGGATCTAGCACTCTGGATGAATTGTTCTTCCTGCCTGTCCTCTTGGCTTGCTCTCCTTTGTATCCAGCTGAAATCAAGTCATACCAGTGTCCAGGATGATGTCTGAGGGGTTCAGAAACCTTGAAAGAGCTGTCGGGGCATGGCCAGCATGAGGCATGGCCCATTGGTAACAAGTTAGGCTACCAGGATTCACACCCCAGCTCTGTTCTTTATGGAATTATATGGGCGACTTACTTAAGGTCTTAGACAGGCCTGCCATCCCCACTTCTTAGGAGGCTAAGGCAGAAGGATCCGGAGTTCACAGCTTGCCTGGGCTACAGATGAGTACACAGCCAGTCCAAGTCATTTAGTGGAACCTCTCAAAATTTAACAACAAAAAGGCTGGGACATAGTTCTGTGGCAGAGCCCTTGCCCAAGCATGCATGAGGCTCTGAGTTTGATCTCCAAAATAAACAAACAAACAAACTTAAATAAAGTAAAATGAAGATAAAAGCCTAGGCTCATAAGACTATATAAGTATTAAGTATAGTATAAATACTGTATGGAAAGTCCTAAGCATCATGCTGGGGACACCATCATCATTTTGATGTCCACACAGATAAGGAAGGGCACAGAGCAGAACATCTGCAGGTGTTTTTAGCTTCCAGAACTGCTTCTGCCCACCCCCTTATTCCATCTCCGGGAATCACTTTCACAGCAGGGAGAGGCAGCTGTCCTTGCCTCAGGTCCTGTGGGAAGGATTCTCTAGGGAGAAGACAAACTGTCTATCTGGGTTACCTGCAACCTCACCAGATGCATTCCCTGGAAACTAGGCCCCAGTGATCTAGACCCAGTGGCTTCGTCAGGCCAAGATAACATCCTCTCTGTCCTCAGATGCCCTGAGAGTCGGGTAGATGCCCAGGCATGGTGGGGAGGGAGGAGGGAGGATGCCTGTGATTGGTCAGCAGGCCAACCTCACCTGGCAGAGAAAGGAGAGGAACTCAGTGTCCCTGGTCTGAGAGCGTAGTTTTCTGCTGCCTTCTGCTCTGCCCAGATTTCTGAGTCTCACTGAATAGCCAAGACTCAGAAGCCACCGGAAACCACACAAGGCAGCTGGTCCAAGCCCTTGTTTTTCAATCGGAACACTACGGCCTATTGCAGATTGCCACAGTACAGCACAGCCTGTCAACTCCCTGGACAGTGCTCTGTCCCCCTGGACAGTGCTCTGCCCTCTGACCCCCACAGCAGTCAGAGTCAAGTTCTGGTTCTGCTTGTTTCTGGTTGTGGGAGCTATGTATTGCCACAAAGGCCACCTCTCTCTGCCTTCACTTCACCATTCGTAAAGTGGGATAACTCAAACCTCCAAGACTTCTTGTAAGGTGCATTAAAGCTATGCACAGATGGCTGAACATGGTGGGCAATGCAAATGAGTGGGGCCTCGGGGAATTCAGTCAAGCTGTTTGCCTGCTACAGGCCATGTGCCAACTACAGGCCCTGAGCCTGTTAACTCATGTCACCCTCCCACCAGCAGCCTCTGGAGGCCAGGGGTACCCCTTCTTTACTTCCAGAAAGGAGACAGAGGCAAAGACTAGTTGAGAAGCTCACTCAAATCCAGCAGCCTGGATCCTGAGTTGGTGATCTTACCCTTCCCGTGAGGAGACCTCAGAGCCACAGAGGATTCAAGTTGACCCCCTCAGAGCACTGACAGTACACAGCACACATCGGTAAAATGTAAGAGGTAGAGAGCAAGGAGACTGCACGTGGGACCTGCAGCAGGGGTCCTTTACCAGGACACCCTGGAGGCAGAGTCTGTCCTTGCTTCTACCTTGTTTGAGACAGGGTCTCTTGTTGTTTCCCACTACAGATGCCTGGGTAGCTTGCCTGTGAGCTTCTGGACATCCTCCCATCTCTATCTCTCATCTCCCTGTAAGGGCATCGGGATTTCAGCTGGGCACTGCCCTGCCTGGCTTTACTGTGGGTTCAAATCCAGGCCCTCATGTTTGCACAGCAGACACTTTGCCCACTGAATCATCTTTCCAGCCCTCAGCTTGGGTATCTGAATATGAGGTCAGCAGTTTGTGCTATCCTGAGTCCAGAGATCCCCCACTGCTCATATATAATGGCAGGCATCTTGAAATTCTCAGAACAGACTCAAAGAATTATCCTGTCCCAAAAGCCAGCAGCCTCCTAACTGATGAACTTATTCATTAAGAAACCTCAAGGGAGGAGGCTCAGTTGATAGAGTCCTTGGACATGATTCTCAGAACCAATGAGAGAGAGCATCTGGGTGTGGAAGTATGCATTTATAATCCCAGTGCAGGGAGGTAGAGACAGGAAGATACCCTGGGCTTGCTGTCTAGGCAGCCTGGTCTGCTTGGTGAGCAGTGAGAGACCCGCCTCAAAAGAAAAAAGGTGGACTTCACCTTCAGAATGACACTCAAGGCTATCACACACATAGGGCCTTGTGCGCACGCACACACACACACACACACACACACACACACACACACACACACACACACACACACAAATCTTATGAGGAAAGACCTGACACATGTAGACCTCAGGTAAGGCTCATGTAGCCATACACCTCTCCTCAGTTGTCTAAAGGGTAAGGAATAAAAGAATATAATTGCATTAGATCCATATTCTCCAAACTTTGGTTCATAGGAAAACATCATTTTAATGATAATGTATCTTAATGTATACTAGAAAAATAGTACACCAGATTTGTGATTAAATGAAAAGTATTTCTCTATTTAAGATGAAATCAAAGTTCCTGATGTCTCTGAGGGGTACTCCAAGGACCCCCATAGATGCCAAGATGAATTGATGCTCAGGCCTCTGATGTAAAGTGCTATAGTATTTGCATGTAGCCTACATACATCCTCCCATACACTCGGAACCATCTGTGGAGTACAGTACCCAACACAATACAAACACTCATAATCACCATAGTGTATTGTTTAGGGAACAATGACAAGAATAAAGGGTGTGTGTATATAGCACAAATGTAATTAAAATATTTTCAATAGTTGAATCACAGGTGTAGAATGCAAAGACACAGAAGGCCAGCTGTGTTTGCTTGTTTTCTTTTAGTAAATAGACAATGTTATCTAAAGGACCAGTGATGAATTGGAGTATTATTGTGATGTAACACATAACATGTTTATCTATCTTTTAGTCAACCTTCTATTGAAAATCAGTCATCTATCATCTATCAAGCAATCATCCATCTATCAATCAATTTTCCATATATCAATAAGCTGTCAATCAAATATCCATGTATCTATCTATTGTCAATTACCTATCATCCATCTACCCACCTATCATCTTCTATAAGTTATCCATCTACCAACTATCTAGCTGTCAATCATATATCAGTCATCCATTTATCTCTCATCTATCTACATCTATAACCTATCTATATGAAGTACCTATCTATGTCTATCTCTCTGTCTCGGTCTTTGTCTCTTTGTCCTGCTTTGACCACAGCTCCTGAAACCCTTGTACTCTCTTAAGTGATAGTGAAAAAAGGCATCTTTTGTTACATATGCATTTTGTTTTTTAACCCCAGAGCCTAAAACAGAACCGGAGTGATAAAGGTGTTATTCATCACAATCCCTTTTCAACCACACCCGAGTCCTGCCTGGGAAAGGCTCCTTCCTCTGCCAGATATTGGCTCGTCCCGTGAGATTTCATATCTTGCACTGGTTATTATTACTGCTACTTTGCACATGCCCCCAAATTCAATCTTCAGTGACGCTGTGCTGATGGATGGGATCTTTAGAAGGTGTTGGGTAGAAAGGACCAATGGGGATACAGTGTTGATCATGGAGTGTGTTGGTGGGTGTTATGTACTGCTCATGTTTCCAGAGTTTGTTACCCAGCTGGGGCACTGTGTTGGGAGGCTGTGGAGCTTTTAGGAGATGGGAAAAGCTGGAGGAAATGGGTCACTAGGAATGGGCTAGGATTTGACCTGCTTTCTGGTTGCTGTCTGGCTCTCCATTCCCTGGTGCACCATGATGTAAATAAAGAGCCCCAGCCACATACTCGCAAAACCGGCTGTACTATTCCACATTAGCTGCCTGCTATAGAACTGTGGGCCCAAATAAATACTTCCTTACATTGTCTCTGTCAGTAATTTTGGTCACAGTGATGCCCAAGTGACTGATACACTAGTCAAGGAAGCAGTCTCCTGATGAAAGGATGGGTCTTCTCTCTCTCCAGTACAATGCTCTCCTGTCCTTCCCTTAGAACAACATAAAGCAAGAAGGCCATCACAAGAAGCTGGCCTCTAGAACCATATGTTAAGTAATGTCTATGCCTGATGAGTTATCTGGTCTCTAGCATTCTGTTATAACAGTGGGAAACAGATCAGCATGCCACCCATCATCTGGCACTCTAGGCCAGACTCACATATCTAAAACACTATGTAGAGTTTAGTAGCAACCACCCCTCCATTTGTCCCTTCTACATCCAGAGAAGTTAATTATCTCATCAGATTACTATTCACATCATCTATTGTTTTTCCTAGAAAATCCAGAAATTGGGCTTTTTTTGTATGAAGTGTCTTAACATTTTAATGTTTGCGATAAATTAGCATTTTTTTGAGCAACAACAAAAAACTATTATAGCCAAATAAAGCCCATCTGTAGAACAGATGTGGCCAGAGGGCTTGTGTCTACATCCCAGTTCTGACACTGAAGTCCATGATTATGTCATGGTAGGATACTGGGATGTCCCCATCTTCAGAAGGACAATGACAATCCCCACATTGTGCCACTGAGTTTGATGGAGTGATGACAAGGTGCAGCACCAGGCACATAGCTGACACTCAGTAGGTTGCGTTATTATGACAACAGGGACATAAAGCAGCACCAGGACTCTGGTAGGCAGAGATGGAGCAAGGCAGATGGATCACTTGGAGTTGGTGAGGTTTCATGTGTTTCGAAGACACTGGAGGAAGATATCCAGAGGCTGGTGGGCACGGGGATGGGGACTGACGATGTTTCTCTGGGTTGGAGATGGCTTCTACTGAGAGTGTTTCAAAGAAGCGAGAGGTTCTGTACATGTGCATTCAGATTTATGTGTGTGGAGCCCAGAGGACAGCCTTGGGTGTTGTTCCTCAGGAGCCACCCACCGGCTGGCCAGAGAGTCCCAGGGGTCCTCCTGTCTTTGCCTTCCTTGCACTTGGATTTTAAGTGCACACCACTATGTCTGGCTTTTCTTTGTACGTGAGTCCAGGGATGGAAGTTAGGTCCTGGTGCTTACAAAGCAAACATGTCACTAACTGAGCCATCTCCACAGCCCCAGAGAGAGATTTAAAACAGCTGTGTGAAGATTTATTTTTACTTTTAATTGTGAGTGTGTGTGTGTGTACACATGCACATGAGTACAGGTGTGCACAGAGGCCAAAAGTGGGCATCAGAGCCCTTGGAGCTGGAGTATCTGGCAGTTGTGAGCCATCTAACATATGTGCTGGGAACCAAACTCAAGACCTCTGCAAGATCAGCACACACTGTTCATCACTGAGCCATTCTCTAGCTCCCTTAGAACATCTTCTAATGTACTTTTTTTAAACTTAATTTTCATTTTTATTCTTTTTTTTCCATCACAGGCAATTTATTTTGTTCTATTCATTCACAGTTAATACAGAAAATACTTGGAAACATTCCCATATAATGTTTGACACAGAAATCATCAAATAGAAGTATACAATGTTGACTGGAGGCAGTACATTTATAATTTATAACCCAAAATGTATTTATAAATTAGAAATGGAAAGATCTACAAATGAAATTATGAAGGTTCACCAAAGTCATTTAATCTGTTAGTTTCTCATTCATTTTTATGTCTTAATAATGTTCTATTGTATGAATAAGCCACATTTTATTTCTCTCCAGTATTTGATAGCTATTTGAGTTGTTTTAACTTTTTTACTATTAGCAACACACTGCTGTAAACCTTCATGTACATGTTTCATAGGTGCACATTTTCAGTAGTTTGAGGTTATATTCCTAAGGGTAGAATTGTTGAGTAACAGAGTAACAATGTTTTGCATTTTGACCAACCACCAGACTGTTTTGCCAAAGTGGCACACCATTTTACAACCTCACCAAATCCTTGTTTTTAAGGCTCTGATTTTTGTACAAAAGCATTCAATCATTCTGTCAGACCAAACCAGGAAAAGTAAGCTATAGTTCAGAGCTGTTCTATTCCATTTACTATGCAAAACCAATCTTGGCGTTTGCAACTCTCAGCCCTTTTGAGTATTCTTGCAGTGTTTACCTTTTCCTCCACCACTTTTTTTTTCTTCTTTTTTTCTGGTTTATTTCTATCTATTACAAATGTGTAAGAAATCCTCCATCAACGCTGCTGATAGCACCAGAACCTTGAGAAATATACCTTTGGTTTGCCTCAGAAAAGGAACACATATTGTACTGTAAAGTTTATAAAATTGGTGCAAAACATTGTAATAATGTTACAATACCAGTTTTAAGAGTTCAGTAACTAATGGGGAGCCGATGGGATACATGCAGAACTGTGAAAGCGATCTCACTTAGCCAGCTGTACACGTAGACTGTAAATCTACATTCAGATCATTTCTGAACTAAGACTGTCATCTCAGTTTATCTGTTGAGGTCAACCAGGAAACCCTAGAATACACCTTGATTTTTGCAAAAAAACAAAATAGGGGGAGGGGTTTCTTCAGCATTTCAGTCCACGAGTAACAGTATCCTAACAGGCAAAGTGTTCTCTCACTGTCAACATAGAATGAACTGCTGCTGGAGGTCAACTTGGGCTTTAATTTGCATTAGCACTTACATGCATAGTAGTCCAAGTTGTTGACCTCATGACTTTAAAAAGTAACTCTAAAAAAGTAAAATGGCCCTTCTTGGAAGACTAAAGAAAGACATCCAGCCACAGTTGTAAAAAGTCTCATCAAAACAATATACCCTTTTATGAATTACGCCTCAATTAAAAAAAAAAGTAGCCCCAAATAAGAAGCAGCTCTGAAAAAGAAAATATAACTTAAGATATTTGAAAAAAAAAAACAAGGTGAATACAGGTTCAAAAGTAATAAAGATATATTTTCTTAAGGCTATCTAGAATTAGGCTTTAAAGAATTCTACCATTTCAAGTTTACCACTAGTTACTAGATACCTATTTACAAACAAGATGTTCACCTTTTTTGTTTCTTTATCAAGAGAAAAATCTACCTTCAGACTATGAGGGTGGTGATGGGGAGGGACTAGAAAACAAGATTCAAACAATCCCATGCAAATATCACATTTTTCAAATGGAAGAACTCCAAACTGCTCTAGAAGTTCCAATCACTAAGACACTTTCCATTGAAATGATTTAAGTACAACTACATGGCACCAAGGTTTAGGCCTAATATAGGCCTGACAACCAAGTCCTTGTTTTCTGGAAGAAAGGCCTCAAAAGTCCCACTCAATTCCATATAACAATACTTCAAAGATCAATTAGGTTTTCCTTTCCTTAATATTTTTGTTTTTGACTTCTAATCCTAAAGACTAGATTAAAACTTAACTCATTTCCCAGAAGGCATTGCTTCCCTTTGCTCTATGAAAGAGTCCACCAAGACCTCTTCCTCAAAACCATCTAGGCCCCAGCCTCCAGCCTGTGCTTGTGATGCATCTTTCTCAACATCCTGAAAAGGTAATGTAGGTAACATATGCTCATAAACATTAAAACTAGTTGTTAGAAAGATGTAACTAGCTTTATAATTTAAGTTTTAAAGTATAAATACTTGCAGCTTAATCTGCACTGACAATGATTGTCGAAGCCTAGAATTCAACATTTACAAATTCTCATTCACACACACAAAACACACTAGTATCACACAACTTGTGTCTTGAGAGAATCTTCTGCTTTTTAAATCTTTGGCCTCCCAGTCAATCCCAAGTTCAACCAACTTTTCCGAGTTCTGGTAGTTACCTGGACCACTGAGGCATTGCCACAAGACTTCTTCTCTTTTGAAACATCCTTTTTCTCTAGATATTAGGATAGCTACACCAGCTTGTTTCTTCTGTGGTGTATGTTGGTGTGGGATTATCTATTGCTTGATTTTTCATGGATGTGTTTAGCTTCTTTGGGTTGAATTTTCCCTTCTAGTGCTTTCTGTAGGGCTGTGGTTGTAGACAGGTATTGATTAAATCTGGTTTTATCCTGGAATATTTTGTTTATTCCGCCTATGGTGATTAAGAGTTTTGCTGGGTATAATAGTCTGGGTTGGCATCCGTGGTCTCTTAGTGTCTGCATGAGATTTGTCCATGATCTTCTAGCTTTCATAGTCTCTATTGAGTAGTCTGGTGTTATTCTGATGGGTTTACCTTTATATGTTACTTGGTCTTTTTCCTTTGCGGCTCTTAATATTTTTTCTTTGTTCTGTGTGTTTAGTGTTTTGATTATTATGTGGCGAGGGGACTTTTTTTTTGGATCCAGCCTATTCGGTGTTCTGTAAGCTTCTTGTATCTTCATATGTATTTCTTTCTTTAGGTTAGGAAAGTTTTCTTCTAGGATTTTGTTGAATATATTTTCTGTGCCTTTGAGTTGGTATTCTTCTCCTTCTTCTATCCCTATTATTCTTAGGTTTGGTCTTTTCATGGTGTCCCAAATTTCCTGGACGTTTTGTGTTATGACTTTTTTGTCTTTAGTGTTTTCTTTGACTGACGAATCTATTTTCTCTATCATGTCTTCAGTGTCAGAGATTCTCTGTTCCATCTCTTGCAATCGGTTGGTTATGCTCGTTTCTGTAGTTCCTGTTCGTTTTGTCAGGATTTCTATTTCCAGCATTCCCTCAGCATGTGTTTTCTTTATTGTCTCAAATTCATTTTTCAGATCTTGGAATGTTTCTTTCATCTGTTTAATTGCTTTTTCTTGGCTTGATTTGATTTCTTCCCATTTTTTGTTCGTTTTTTCTTCCATTTCTTTAAGGGAGTTTTTAATTTCCTCTCTAATGGAGTTTTTCATTTCCTCTTTAAGGGAAGTTTTTATTTCCTCTTTAAGAGAGTTTTTCATTTCCTCTTTAAGGAAAGTTTTTATTTCCTCTTTAAGGTAGTTTTTCATTTCCTCTTTAAGGAAAGTTTTTATTTCCTCATTGAGGGAATGTTTTATTTCTTCTTTAAGGGCCTCTATCATCTTCTTAAAGTCATTTTTAGGGTTGATCTCTTCTGTTTCTTCTGTCATGGTATGTTTAGGTCTTGCAGGTGTAGAATCACTAGGTTCTGATGTTGCCATACAGGTCTTTATGTTGTTGCCTGTATTTTTGCACTGGCGTCTACTCATCTTTTCCTCTGTGCGGTGCAGGTGGTGTCTGTGTCTGAGAGTGCCTCTCTTGTTCTAATTTTTAGTCTTGGTTCAGTAGGGGTTCTTGGTTAAATTGGTGCTATTGGGCTGTTTCTTCAGGGACAGCTGATTTCAGTCGGTGAATTATATACTTATGATTCTCGTGATCTGGTTTGGTGACTGGGTAGCGCCTTCTTCTGTGTTCCCAGGTCACGTTTTGTTCATTTGTCAACTCCTCAGCTGATCTTGTTTCTTCAGACTTCAAACTGTAGGCATCTGAATCCTCTCCCAGATGGGTTTCAGCTGAGCAGGGTAGTCTCACCAACACCTCCAAGTTGTTGGGTTTCACAGGATCAGCAGTTGGGCCCTGGGTTGTCCCCAGACGGAGTGTCCAGACTCGCCCTGGTTCCGACCCATGGAGATAGCCTCTTCCCCAGGTGTTGGGGCTAGGGGCGTCCCCGTTCCAAGCTGTGTCCGCCCCTCTCTGTCCCCGGGCCTGTCCACTCCTGTGGCCCACCGCCACAGGCCCACCTGCGTCCACTTGTCTCCACCGCTGGGCCTGTATGTCCCTGTCAGCTGCTGCTGGGTCTGTCCGCCTCTGCAGGCGGCCAATGGGCCTGTATGTCTCTGCCGGCTGCCGCCGCAGGCCTACCTACCTCTGCTTGTCACTGCTGCCAGGCCCATCCACCTCTGCGAACTGCCACGGGGCCTGTATGTCTCTGCCGGTTGCCGCTGGGCCTGTACGTCCCTGTCGGCCGCTGCCACCGGCCCTTCCACCTCCGCAAGTCGCCGACCTGCGTCCGCCTGTCTCCACCACGTGGCCTGTCCACCTCTGTGGACCACCGCCAGGCCTGAAGGTCTCTGTCGGCCGCCGCCGCCGGTCCTGTCCACCTCCGTCTGCTTATCTCCGCCGCCGGGCCCGTCCACCTCCGTCTGCTTATCTCTGCCGCAGGGCCTGTACACCTCTGTGGGCCGCCACTGGGCCTGAATGTCTCCGCCAGCTGCCGCTGGGCCTAAATGTCCCTGTCAGCCATTGCCGCCGGACCTGTCTACCTCTGCGGGCCGCTGCCACAGGCCTACCTGCGTCTGCTTGTCTCTGCCATCCCTAATGTACTTTTGTAAGTCCTACATGCTCACAGGCTTTGGGCCACCACTGCCATGTTGGGTGCTTGGCATTGTTTCTTGGAGGAGACACAGTTCCTTGAATTGACACTTTTCTGTTGAGAATAACAAGATAAAGTCAGACTAGTACTGGTTCTTGTTTATATAGACCATTTTAAGGACATTTTATTTCTAAGTGTGCGTGTGTGTGTGTGTGTGTGTGTGTGTGTGTGTGTGTGTGTGTCATGTGTACACATAAGTGTGCAAATGTGCATGTCTAAGCTCACTCTCAGAGGCCAGTGGAAGACACTGGGTGCACTGATCTATTACTTTATACCCTATTCTCTTGAAACAGTGTTTCTCATTGACCTGGAGATAACCAGACAGCCATCAAGCTCAGGTCTTCACCCCTACCCCACCACCCCACCCCTGGAACACAACAAGGTTATAGACTCCAATGCAGTCACCGCAGCCTTTTTTGCATAGGCGTTGGAGATCTGAACTCAGATCCTCATGATCCCACAGCAAGTGCTTTTACACACTGAGCCATCCCTCCCCACCCCGTGTGTGTGTGTGTGTGTGTGTGTGTGTGTGTGTGTGTGTGCACATATGCGCGAGTGTGGTATATGTGTACATAGTGTATGTGTGTGTGTGTGTGCCTGTGCATATGCAGAGGACAGAGGAGGACATTCCATGGCCTGCTCTACACTTATTACCTCATCTAGAGAACACTAACCCTGGTGCTAACCTGGCAACCAAGCAAGCTTCAGTGATCCTCCTTCCTCTGCCTCCCACCACACTGGGGTTACCATTGCATGAACTGTATGTAGGTGCTGCAATCCAAAGTCAGGTCCTCATGTCTACTGAGCAAGGCTCTTACTCTATGGGCATCTCCTCAGCATCCAGACACTGTTTTCTGCCATCATGAACATGGAACCAGGAGCTTGGTTGATGTCCACCAGCATTTCCTGAGTCTTTTATCTGTGGGCTCTTGGTCTCACTTATCAGAAGAAATGTCCTCCGGTTAGGGGATGTGGACTGCTCCTGCTGTTCTGTGTCCTCTCTGTGTCTGGCTGAGTCACGCCTACATTTGGACGTGAGTTTATTATTTGTAAGGCAAGTGCTGGACTGTGATTCACTCTCTAGAGTTGCCATGACAAAAGACTGCAGGCTGGGTGTCTGAAATAACAGGAATGTATTTCTTCACAGTTCCGAAGGCTGGAAGAGCAAGTCCACAGGGTCCGCAGGACTCCCCAAGGCCTCTCCTTGGCTCTCCTATGTGTATCCAATTGTCTGTGTCTAAGCACCTTTTTATAGGGATATCATTCATTTTCCATTAGGGCCATCCCATGACTCATCTCACCTTAGTTACCTCCTTAGAGATCCTGTTTCCAAGTACAGTCACACTCTGAGCTAAGAGGGAAAGAGGGTCACAACTCAGGTCACAGTTCACAGGACAGACCAGACCAGCATCTTCCAGCGTCTGAGTGGGGATGGCTTCACGTCAAATGCAGAAGCAGATCTTGAAGAACCATCAGGCATTCTGAGTACATGAAGAAAAGAGTTCAGTTTAGTGCTAATGTGCCTCATTTTTGTTGTTTTGTTTTATTTTGATGAGGGTTTTGTTTGGTTTTGTTGAGACAGGATCTCATCATAGAGCCTATGCTGGCCTCTAAGTGGCAAATCTCTTGTCCAGCTTCCCGAGTACTGGAATTACAGGTGTGCGCCAGCCTGGTATGCCTGGTTTAGCATACTTCTGACACATTTCAGTGAAAAGGGAAAATAGGACCCTGGCAGAGGTTTAGTAAATAAGCACAGCTGTGTAACAAATTACCCTCGAATTCAATAGCATCAAAAGACTACTCATGCCCTGGACAAGTATCCACAGGTCAGAAACTCAAGAGCATCATAGATGAACGGCTCTGGTTCATGGTCTCTTATGAGGTCACAGTAACCTCAAGGTTTAACTGAACTAGTAGATCCACCTCTAAGTTGGCCCAGGGTGGTGCTGGAAGTTGGTGGTACCCCTCTGCTCCTTATCACCTGGGTATCTCCCAGGCTGCTTGAGCACCCTTACAACATGGCACCTGACTGGATCCAGAACCAGCAGTAGAGAGAGTCAGGGAGCAGATGGGAAGCAGCATTAGATGCCATCACTCACAGATCTGTTCTTCCAAGGGGCAGTGAAATACATAGGACCCAGGTCAGCCCTGTTCACTGCACAGAATGGAGGCAGAGTCTTGAGTAGCAGGGAGTGAGGCCCGCTGGGGACCATCTCAGAGGCTAGAACACTAGAGAGTCACAAGCCCTGCTTTCCTATTAGCTACTTTATTGGTCACTTCCTTTAGAGCTGATACACAGAAAATATGTATTAATGTTGCTTGGTCTTTAATTCTCCAGCAATTCTGTGTGACACATAATTGATTTTCACTTGACAGTATGCCTCTGAGACCTCTCTGGGCTGACATCAGTAGACTGGGTGCACTGCCTTAATTTAATAGTACATGCCACTTCATTTATCCAGTGACCCTTCGGTGGCCACCTAGAAATTTCTGACCATTGCTTTTATAACAACGAAGGTTGGAAATCCTTGTCCATATCCTAGGATAAGCAATGAAAAGAAAGTGCTGGGTTGTATGTATTCTGTCTTTTTAGTAGGCAGGGCCAATTGCCCTTTAAAATAGTGATTTACATTCTCATTCACCAAGAAGATAGTTTCCATTTCTCCACAACATCATTAACTCCTGTTGCTAGAAATTTTAATTTTTGCATACTCTTTGTTTTTGTTGTTCTTGTTTGCTTTGGGATCTTTTGGGGTTTTGTATTTTTTATTGTTTGCAGAGGGTCTTGCTCTGTAACCCAGCTGGTTTTGAACTCATGGTCTTCCTTCCTCAGCCTCCTGAATTGTAGAATTACAGATATGCACCATGACAACTGCTTGTTTTGACAATTTGATAGATATACAAATGGTATTTTGATGTTTTGGGGTTTTTTTTGTCTGTTTTAAGTTTGGTTTGCTTATTGTTTTTAGATGGAGACTTATACTCAATAGGTACTTGTACTATTGTGTTCAATAGGTAGCTAGGAATGATCTTGAACTTCTGATTTTCCATCACCTGACTGCTAAGATTACAAGTAAATGTCACCACACCGAGTTCACGCAATGCTGGAGATAGAACACGGGACTTGGTGCACAAGCAAGTCATCCACTAAACCATACACTTAGCCCTTAATTACTTTTAAGTATGTTTGAAAAAATAACAGAAGCTTCCCTAAGCCCCCACAGGCACAATGCTTTCTGCTGTATGAGTTCAACTTTAGATCCCTCACGTAAGTGTGGTCACGCAGCCCATGTTTGCATCCTGCACCTGGCTGGCTTCTCCTGGTGCAGTGTCCGCAGACTCCATCCACACTGTAGTATGGACAGGATTTCCTTCTTGTGAGGCACCTGCCACACTTCCTTATCCGCATATCTGCAGATGGGCATTTGGGTTGTCTCCATGTGTTGCCTATTGTGAATAATTTCTCTGTGGACGCAGGTGCATAGATTTCTTTCAATTATTTTGTATATGTATCTTCAGAAGGGGATTGCTAGATTGTGCAGTAATTCTATTTTTAATTTCTTGACAACCCCCAATACTGTTTCCCACAGCACTCCTTTTTTTTGTTTGTTTGTTTTTGTTTGTTTTGTTTTGTTTTAACATTCTCGTCAACAATGGGACAAGAGTTCTTGTTTCTGGGCTAGAGTGTAACTTGGTTGTTAGACTGTGTACCTAACATACATGGGGCCATGGGTTCGATCCCCAGCACTTCATAAACTGAATGTGGTGGCACATTACCTATAATTCCTGCACTTGTGAAGTTGAGGCAGAAGGATCAGAAGTTCAAAGTCCTAATCTACAAAGCTACTTCAGAGCCAGCCTGGGATACATGGAACCCTGTCTCAAAGAGTTGCAGATTTTTCATGTGTTTACCAATACTTACTATTTTTCTGTAATTGTTGCTTTTTGACAATGGCCAACCAACATCTGTATTTTATACCTCACTGAGTTCCAGTGAAGTTGGGCATCTGTACCCTGTCCCACTTGAAGGATGGAAACTGGAAGCTCTGGAAAGATAAGGCCTTCATCCCGAAGAACAGGGCTGGGCAGTGGCGGAGCCAGTGCAGAAGGGGTGTAGTCCGAAGTGCAGCACCTTCCCAGCATGCCACCCTGCCTGTAGGTTTCAGTGCCTCTTTATGGCGAGAAAGGAAGGAGAACAGGATGGCCCTGCTTCTGAATTCCTGCCGCACACCCCACAGACAAGCCGGGGATGTGCACAGCATTGTTGTTCTTGGACTCGAAGGCC
Source organism: Peromyscus maniculatus bairdii (assembly GCF_049852395.1). Classification (NCBI taxonomy): domain Eukaryota; kingdom Metazoa; phylum Chordata; class Mammalia; order Rodentia; family Cricetidae; genus Peromyscus; species Peromyscus maniculatus. Next base: position 2,031,457 of record NC_134859.1, on the reverse strand, counting down.
GAGCGGCCTCTACCTTCACCCAGAAGGAAGCAGCATACAAGCCAATACCCCGGACGGGAAATGTGTGCCCAGAAGATTACAGCTCCATTGTGTGTGGCTGGACGCCTTCCACGGGCTTTGTTTATGGGACAGATTGTGTTTGCTAAGTTGTTTGCTCCGGTAAGCCTCCAAGTTCTCGAGGCCCCTGGCTGTGGAGAGGGTCACATTTACGGGCAGCACAGAGCACAGGCAGGAAAGGGCTACAAAGGAGTTGAATCCTGTGAGAGACCTCCGGAGCTCCCTGGACAAAACCAAAGCTGCTTTTACTTTATTTCCTAAGTGGCCCTGCCACAGGTGTTATCTTTCCTTCCCTCTTGGCTTCGGGTGCTGACACCCTTGTGTCACTGTCCACATTCCATGACAACTCACCGCTACACACTTCCATATGTGCTGTTGGGATTCTGAGGCATTTTCTTTGGTTTTCCTAATTCTTCCTTCCAGAAGTACAATGCACTCAGTAGTTCAAGCGTTGCTGTACCATTTGTTCCCAATCATGGAGCAGACGGAGCCTGTGGAGTGTAAGGTGAACACGCCCCACTCAGGGCCATGAGGGGTGTATCTCCTCTGGTGGTCTTGGCGCCGTGTCCCTCTGACGGAGAACGTATTGTGTCTGGGTTTTGGAGCAGATGCCAGCTGCTAACATGCACTCCTTCATTGTTCTTTTTTCCCACCCACCTCGCCACCCAGCCCATCCCACCTCCCAGCATTTCCCACTCTCCCCAGACCTCAAGAATTTAGGCCAGCCAGTCTAGAAAAGACAGATGTGGAAGTAAAGGAGGCTCAGGGTCTTACCGTGGCTGGATACGGAGGAGGGCCACCCTGGTCACAGAGGTCACTGCAGCAACAGGGGTGTCAGTGGAAAAGCTCTCAGCATAGTGCTGGGAACCACTCCCTAGGGCTGAGGGTGTAGCTTAGTAAAAAGCATGTCTCTAGCATGCACAAGGTCATGAGCTCTGTCCCAGCACAAGAACAATGTAAGTCCCTCTAACTTCCTGCATGCTACCTTGGGCTGGGCCTTCTGCTCAGACAGTCTTGCCAGTGTGAACCACAATGAACTGACTACAGTGTATTGATTTAAAACTAGACATCTAGACCCAACTGTATCAGAGAAGGCTTCCTGGAGGAGGTGACATCTAGATTGAGTCTGGAAGAAAGTTTCTTCACGCTATGTAGGCAATCTTGAGCCTTGAGAGACACCATTTGTTATCCATGACTGCTGAAGTACCTGGCCAGGTCCTCATCCACTCATTTATCTATTCACTCATTCAGTCAGTCTACAAAGTGTCAGTGAGCATCTATAGTGACAAGATAAACCTAGGTCCCATGACGGTGTCTGTGGGACGATAGCTGAGATGGAGAGGGAGGGTGCTCCGAGGCCCTGTGCCCAGCATGTGACCTCCTCATTACTAACTGACGCTGGTGCTCCTCTGTCTTCATAGTGCTAGGAATAGCTTTTGCTCCCATTTTAAAGGAAGGACATTGAAGTTCAGGGACTGTGTTATCTGGAATTTGGGGCAATGTGACAAATGCCTGAGAGATTCATTTGACACACAGCTTCAGTCAGTGGTGTCTGGTTCTACAGAATGTCACGGAAGGAGGGAATAGGTGGGGGCATTGCTGACCTTGAGCAGGAGGATAGGAGGAGGAAGGGTGTGGTTTGGGCAAAACAAGCCTCCACAGGCACCCTCTAATTTTTCTAGAACTTCTTAAACTAGGACCAGCATCTGGGAACTGCTCGCCAGTGGGGTACATGTCATATTCCAGCTGTAACAGGGATGACATGTAGTCCTCATGGCATCTTCCACTGTGCTTGTTTGCAAACCCAGGACAAGTAGGAACCCACCATAAGAGGGTGAGCACACACTCTCTGCAGCTGAGGTGTGTGAAGAAAAGTCTGCTCCTTGGTGCCCAAAACCTGCTCTGACCTCCCTCTCAGGCTATGCATATCACTGACCCTTAGCCAAGAGGGATAGGAACTTCACCCAAAGACGCCATCATCCCAGAATTATATAGCCACCTCCGCTGTCTCACAACACGACGGAGAGAGTCCCGTGTGTCATGGTACTGCTCTATCGGGCCCTGTGGAGGGGTTCCTTTGTCCATGGTCACTTTCTCAGAAGGCTGCAGTTGTTGAGCCTGTAACTCTAGGACTCCTGGACAGTAACCAGCAACTCCAACCATCCAAAGCAGCTCCTAGCTAGATTGTTCTCTGGGAACAGTCTTTTTGTCCCTGGTCATCTCTGGCCAGTTCTTGGTCTCAGGGCTATCTCACCCCTCCTATAATGGCTCCCATTAGTCTACTTCCTACCACCACCATCAGCTCCTGTCTCCACCCCCTGCAAGCAGGATACACGAAATCTTCCAGAAACTTCTAGATGCGTGATCTAATATCTCATTCTGCCTAAATATATTGTTTGTCAGTTTTGTTTGAGTATTATCTGCTTCCAGAATCTCACATGGGAAATTATGTAAAATCTTCTCAGCTGTTGGATTTTCCATACTCACCTAACAATCCCTTCTCAGCAAGTTCAGCCCAAGTGGATATCTGAGGGCTGACGGCTTCCTGCCTCTCCCTCTCCTCTTCACACAGAATTCCATGGGCAGTGAAGGTCTAGCCTTGGAAGTGGAGAGAGAGGTAAGCTAGGGAAACGGCTCAGTCAGTGAAGTACTTCCCTTGCACGCCTGAGGACCAGAGTTTGATGCCCAGAACCAAAGGTGGCAGTGCATGTTTACAATCCCAGAGCCAGGAGGCAGTGACAGGTGGATCCCTGAGGCTCTCTGCAGCCAGCCTGGGCTACTCAGTGAGTTCCAGGCCAGCGAGGGATCTTGTCTTAAAAAACAAGGTGGTCAGCACCTAAGAAATTACCTTTGAGGTTGACCTCCGACTTCACATGCATGTGCACAGGCACACCCCGACATGCACACACAAAACACAGAAAGTCACAAAAGGAAGTAGCTCCAGGAAAGAAGACAGCTAATGAGAGAACAGGTGGCTGTGGGGCTAGCCTGCTACCCTAGTGTTCAGCAATGGAGAGAGAGTGAGGATGTGCAAATAGGAAAGACCAGAGGAGTAGGGAGAAGAAGTTGTATGACCTTTGGCAACTCATTAACTTAAACTGATTCTCAGCTTACCCAGCTGTGAACTGGGGATGACATTATCTCTGTCCCACAAGCCTGTGAGAAATGAATGAAAACATACCACTAGGTCTCTCACACCTGTATCTGGGGGCTGACAACATGAGTTGTCATGAATTTATGTCCCAGCTTTATTCAGGGAGTCATGTTTCTTGGCACCTGACTAAATAAAAGTGAGTTTTAAATTTTTATTACATTTATTTTTTTATTATGTATGTGTGTGTATACTTACATGCTATGGTGCGTGTTTGGTGGTCAGAAGACAACTGTCAGATGTGGCTCTCTCCTTTCATCATGGAATCTGTGGATCAAATTTGGATCACCAGGCTTGGCAGCAGACACCTTTGTCAGGGAGTGATCTCACTGGTGCACAAGGGAATTTTTAAAGGAGGCAAGGAGATAGAAATGGGTGCTACTGAGTAGCCGGTGACCTTAACCATGGCTGGTGAAGTGACATCAGCATTGTGCCAGCTTCAAGTACGTCCTGGAGAGTAGCAGTTATTAGAGTGATGTAAGGCCTGAAACCTTGATTAGTGCTGACAAGGTTGCAGATTATGGAGGGAAGTCTGTGAAGTTCTCAGAATCATCAAATCATAATGCTTTCCTGTTTTGTTTGTTTTGAGACAAGTTCTCAAGTGTCTCGGGCTGACCTCAAACTTGCTATGTACCTTTCTTAGTTAGGGTTTCTATTGCTGTGAAGAGACACCATGACCACGGCAACTCTTATACAGGAAAACATTTAATGGGCTAACTTACAGTTCAGAGGTTTAATCCATTACCATCATGGTGGGAAGCATGGTGGCATGTAGGCAGACATGGTGCTGGAGAAGGAGTTGAGAGTTCCATGTCTGGATAGGCTTGAGCATCTGGAACCTTAAAGCCCGCCCCCAGTGACACACTTCCTCCAACAGGGCAACACCTCTTAATAGTGCCACTCTCTATGGGCCTATGGGGGCCATTTTCTTTCAAACCATCACAGTACCCAAGGTGATCCTCCTGTCTTCACTTCCCAAGTGCTGATGACACTTGAGAGGCTCAGAGAAGCGGTTGCAGCTAAGGGTGAATTCTCCCAGTTCACCATGCTTGGTGTATGTGCCGCTGGGTATCTAACTCAGAGCTTTGTGTGTGAAGTGAGCACTCTCCCAGCTGAGCCACACCCCAATCTGGGAGACTGTAATCATTTCTGTCCAGACACATCTCTACAGAGGACACAGTAGGTGGTTAATACATACTGAGTTAGAAGGGACAAGTCTCCTGGGCCCTGGTGAGCTGCAGCTTCCCTTAACTGCTAGTGGAACCTCTGAGGAGCTTTCAGGAACCCCAGACACAATGAATGACAAACTCCATCCTTTGCATGGTGCACAACAGCAGAGCCACATTTCCTGAGCAGCATTTCTTGGCCTGTACATGAAATTGCCAGGCTTTGTGCAATTCCCTACGTTTCCCTCCCTACGCCCCAAACTTGCTAACCCAGCAGCTCTCAGAAAACAGTGTGAATCTCTCCTAACTACCATCATCATTTTTCTTAATCTATTGCCTAACTAAGTAAACAGAGCTTAGAGCTGAAGAGAAGAAGCCAAAGTATACTGCTGCAAAGGCTCACAGACAGCAGATCTTTCCAGCTGTAAGTGAGCCTGACCATGATATCAACAGACAATAACAGTTCTCTGAGCAGTGATTACACACACATCCATCTACTCCTTTCATCCTTGCACTTTCAAGGTCCAGAGATGACCCCTAGTTTATACAAGAGGAACGAAGGAGCACACAGGTCAGTGGTTATCAGACTTGATCAGGAGTCAGCCCCAATTCTAGAGGACTGGATGTGGAGTCATGGAAAGATGATTGTTAGGGGCCCAAAGTTGCAGCTGAGTAGAGGAATCACTTCTTGGCAACATTCAGTTGTGTATTTCAAAATAACTAGTGAAGAGGATTTTTAATGTTTCAAGACAAGATAAAGGTTGAGAGTGATGGACAGACATGCTGATGACCCTGATCACATTGTATGCACCTGTTGAAATGACACACTGGACCACATAAACATGTGTAAGTGTTAAGTATCAACAAACACACACATATGAAAAGCAAAATTCACACTGACATTTCAAATAGAATTTTGGTTTTTAGATGTTTTTTACTGATGACAGCAGCTCAAACCCTTCGGTTTACTTTTCCCTCAGGAGCAAAAGTAAGAGGATGCTGCACTGTTTTTAAGGCTTAGGGCATGAAAGTTCCTTTGGTCTTAGTAGGCCTGAGCACTACTCAGCACCACCGTGTAGTTCAGAAGGGAAAGAAGGAGGGGAGGGAAGAGAGGGAGGGAGGAAAGGAGGACGATGAGGGCTCAGTGCCCTATCTGGAGTGCTGGCAGATCTCTGTACCTCATTGGCCAGGAACCACCTCTGCCCAGATTGTCACTCAAGAGAAGGTCAAGTCAGCTAGCCAAAAGTGCCATGAAAAAGTTCTACGGGGTGGGGGAATACAGGATGTCTGTCAGGACAGGACAGGTGGCTTTGAACAGAGGCCTGGTGACTGGGACCCAGGCTCACTGCAAAGATCTGGAACAGAGCTTTCTACACAGAGCAGGGAACAATGTTATTTGGAAGCAAGTAGGGATGGTGTGGGGCTAGGGTGTCTCTAAGCAGAGAGGGAAGTTTAGGGCCACTGAGACCTGAAAGCAACATAACAGGGCCACAGGGGGCACAGAGGCATTTAGACTGAGATCCAGGGGGTGAGGTAGACCTAGAGCTTTCTGTCAGGGGCTGGCAGGATCCACTCACAGTTGGTGTCCAAGGGTTCAGAGAGGTGAGAGGCTCAGAGAAGCAGTTGCAGCTCGGGTGAATTCCCCCAGTGCCTGCCTTTGGGTTTATTCCTCCTGGAAATCCTCACCCACTCCACCCCTCTTTTATGCTAGCACAGCTCCTAGAGTGCTGGCCTGTGTCCTGTTCTCCCCAGGACCTTATGCAGGGCCAGAGGTGATGGAAACACTTGCGAAGAACCACTTGAACTGAACTGGGCAGGAGCAAGTGTCTGCTCGAAGATCCCTCCACCTGTTGCCACTGACTCCACTCATGGTTCTGGCTAGAGCACTGGCTCTTTGCCTCCCAGGGGGGCATTTGACAATGTCTGAAGACACATTCTGCTGTTGTCATAACTAGAGAGAAGTGACCAGGCTGCCGCTGTTTCCATACAGGGCACAGGATGACCCCCACACAGAATGACCTGGCCCCAGTGCCAGTAGTTCTGAGGTTGAAAAACCCTGCATAGATCTAAATATCTTCTCCACTGTTTCCCTAATATTTTCTGCTAAATTAATTCACTTTCTTATTAGCACATATTAATTGTGTCAAATAATGGGTTTCATTGTGACATTTTCATACAAGTGTGAATGTTCTCTCATTAAATTCCCCTCCCTTATTCCCCTCCCTTAACACATCTTCCCAAATGAGTTCGCTTTTTAAATGAAGGAAAAAAAGTGGCAGGGTTGGGGGAGAAGGGCCGGGGGTAGAGTACTCACTGAGCATGAACAAACCCAAGGGCTCCATTCCTAGTGCAAAAAATACACAAAGAAAACAGAAACATGAAGTAAAATAAAAACAAGACCATGTATGGCTCTTCTAATTAACACACCAGTGTGACTTCTGGTAAATAGAAGACTGTATGAAAATAAGTACTCATAAAACAAAAAACAAACAGACAAAAAAACAATTACACCATAGCTGAATGTTTCGACCACTTAAAGGTCCTGAGCCTGAAGCTTGTTTCTCTCTCCCAAAAACAGTTTGATCGGCATCTTTAAGACCTGATTAATTAGGTTAAAGGAAAGTGAAAAGAAAAGACAGATAAATGTAGTATGATTCTGGGTTGATTTTGAATCAGAAAAAAATATTAGAATGATTCAGATGGCCTTATTGTGACAACTGACAAGCTCTAGATGTGAACTGTGTGTTAGCAGAGAAGGGTCAACATCACATGACTTGTGTATGGTTATATTCATAAGTGCCCTTGTTCTTAGCAAAACATGAAACATATCAGAATGCAATAACCAATCACAATGTTCTCCATGCAAGTTATTCTCCATGCATTTTAAAAGTTAGTTTGTTGCACTTTATTATTACTACGTTTATGACTAGAGGTATTTGCATGTGCCATGGTGCAAATGTGGAGGCCATGTTACAATTTTGGACAGTTATTCTCTCTTTCCACTGTGGGATCCAGGAATCAAACATGGGTCATTAGGCTTTGGGGCAAGCACTTTTATCCATTTCACCATCCTGCTGGCCCTGAAATGCTTTTTTTTTTTAAAGTGAGATATAGATACACACATGTGTAATACATACATGTAAATAAACATGGAGAGGAAGACAAAAAGATAAATATAGCAAAAATATAAAGCTAAATCTAGTACATAAGAGAAATTGTATTACTCTTGTAACTTTGCTTTTTTTTTTCTTGAGACCCAGCCTTGAACACATTAGAATTGAAGATAACTTCATACTTATAAACTGTCAGCCCCCATCTCTCAAGTGCTCAGATTACAGGCATGTACTACCATTCCCGGTTTATGCTGTGCTGGGCATGGAAGTCAGGGTTCATGCATGTGAAGCAAGTACTTCCCCCACCCCACCCCACCCCTGTGCCTCACATTTATCCAAGATAAAAAGCTAAAAGCAGGGTTGGCACAGGTTGGGGAAATAGTTCAGTGGGAAAAATGTTTCCCTTGCAAGCACAAAGACCTGAGAGAGACCCCCAGACCCCCCATTTAACAACAACAACAAAAGCCAGGCACTTAAAACCTTGGCGCTGGGAAAACAGAAACAGACAGTTCCTTGCAGCTTGCTAGCAGCCTCGCCTACCTGACACAGTCCACACCAGTGAGAAGATTTGTCTCATTAAAAAAAAAAAAGGAAGGAAGGAAGGAAGGAAGGAAGGAAGGAAGGAAGGAAGGAAGGAAGGAAGGAAGGAAGGAAGGAAGGAAGGAAGGATGAAAATTACCTAAGGAATGACACCAAAGGCTATCCTCTGGCCTCCATAAGCATGTACACATGTCCATCTGCCCACCCACATGAATGTATTGTGTTATGTGCTTGTAAGCAAGAACACACGCGTGTGTGTGCACACACGTAATCAAGCAAGTAAAAACTGACTTTGCCTCTCACATGAGAAATGTCTGTGTTTTAGGAGCTCAGGAGGCTTGGGATATTAATGGTTTCTGATGAATTGAATACTTCTATTTTTCCCAAAAATTGATAGCAAATGATGCTTTCCATGCCGTCATACCATCACACATAAGCGATAAGACAGGCAGATCCCCTCCGGGGGCAGGGGTGGTGCTAGTGTCAGCAATCCTGTGTGCAGGGCTCGTGGGGTGCATCTCTGTGGGAAAACGCTTCAGTTGTGCCGCTGAGGCTGTGGTACTGGCTGGAGACACTGCTGCTGCTGGTGAGAGAGTGTGAAAGACTACCCCACCGAGAGAGGCGACACTCTTGCTGCCACTGGGTGTGCGCTGGCCAGGCAGATGTCTCTGCTGGCTCAACAGCTGGCAGCTTCTCTTCAATTTATGAAAACATTACCTGTGAGACTCAGTTTCCACAGCTGTGAAGCAGTGAGAAATAGTGTAAACTGGATGTCGACAGCCCTCTGAGGTCTCTAGAAAGCACTGACTCGACTCACCACCCACACGCTTGTTCCCAGTCTTGGGGAAATTCCAATACCAATGCAAAGAGGTCACAGGATTCCCGGAGCCTTAAATTCCCACCCAGGGCTCTGTTCCCTCCTCTCAAGCCTGACTTCTTGCCCTCCTCTGGCACGTGCAGCAACTTAGTTGTCTTCTCTCTCAGAAACTCCCTTGCAATGATGTCCAACACACACACAAAGGCAGGGGAACACCAACATATCCCGACATTTAGGAGACAAAGACACACACAGACAAACATCCAGACATAGCAACACACCTAGGCCCAGAGCAGGAAATGCACACAGGCACACGGACAGACACACAGACAGAACTGAGGCAGTTGCTCAGCAGTAGAGCACTTGCTCACAATGGGAAGGCTCTAGGTTTACTCCCCAGTACTGATAGCTACATTCCTTCTTGCTGGGAATGGTGCCCTATGCCTGTAATCCCAAGATCTTGAGAGGCTGAGGCAGGTGGATCACTATAGGTTTTAGGCCAGTCTGGGCTACACAGTGAGTTGCAGGACCCCTTAGGCTACCAAGTGAGACCCTGTCTCAAGTAAAATAAGAAAATTTTATCTCCAGCCACACCACTCTGAACACTCCTGACATTGTCTGATCACAGTAAGCTTGGATGGGAGAGATACAGTGTATTTAGACATACATATACACATGTATGTGGGTGCATAGATCATACACACAAATGCATAGACATACCCCCATGTGGAAATGTGTATAGAAATGCAGACACACTCTTAAATAAGCAGAAACACACACACACACACACACACACACACACACACACACACACACACACACACGAGGCCTGAATGTGTAGCTAACTTTACAAGGTCTGGGAACACATTGGGTACACATACTGCTGTAATCCCATCACTCAGGAGGCAGAAGGGAGGTAGTTACAAGTTCAAGATCAGTCTGTGCTGCATAGTGAGACCCTGTCCAAAAAAAAAGAAAGAAAGAAAGAAAGAAAGAAAGAAAGAAAGAAAGAAAGAAAGAAAGAAAGAAAGAAAGAAAGAAAGAAAGAAAGAAAGGAAAGAAAGAAAGGAAAGAAAGAAAAGAAAAGAAAAAAATTGTCAAGGCAAAGTTGAATATTAAGAACCTTCCTTTCAAAGCCCCCTGAACATCCTTCCTCTCTTGACTTCTACAATGCTTCCCAAAATATCCCTCTCCATTTTTAAAATCAGAACTAGTAATTTCTTTGTGACTCTCCTTACTTTCAAATCCTGCTTTGGATTACCTCTGTATGCCTTGTAGGTGGCCTGCCCCCACTTTTCCCCCTAGGGTACTCTTGAACAGAGAGAAATGAGGAATATGTAGATAGAAATATAGAGGAGAGAGACAGTTAGAAACATAGAATAGTCTCAGGAGGTCCTGGGTCAAAACCCACCAGCTCCTTCTGTCTCTACTAAAGGGCTTTTAAAGGAATGTCAAAGGGTGGAGCAAAAGACATCCCCCCCCCAGAACAGCCAAGTGCAGACGATCCCAAACACCTCATGACCATGCACATGGTCAAGCAATCCCCTAATGCAGCCCTGCTGTGTAAAGCAAGCTTAGATATCACTAGAAAACTTTTGTGGGCTCCCACAATGTGTCTACCCTCATACCCAAGCACTGCTACAAAATGCCTCCCTTCTTGCTCCCAATCTGCTCCCACCCAGCTTTGCAAGAGGAGAGCAGCAGGGAGATTTATTTCCCATAATAAATGTGGCATGTCATTCACTCTTAGACTTAAAGTGATGCTGTAGTCACACTGTGTCTTGTTACATTTGCTGAAGGGTTTGCACTAGTTGCTTCCTCCTCCTCCACCTGGCAGGCTTGTTGGAAGGATGATATGAAATGTGGTGGCGGCAGCAAATTCATGGCTTTAGGATCCCAATATAAGTCAACTTAAAGCCAACTAGTCAAAGTTCATGGTGACGGGCACCACATCCCTTAAACACACTGCTATGGTTTGGGTGGGATCTGAATTTGTCTCCCAAAACTTCACACACCAGAAAGGAAGGCACTGTTGAGAGGGAGGAGCCTGTAAGAAGTAGGGCTCAGGGGGAGGTGTCTTGGTCACTGGCTCTTGGAAAGAATAGTGCAGTCCTGACCGGAGCCCAGAGAGAGCGAGTTGTTATAAAAACAAAAGAGCAAGGCAGGGGTGAGGGTGGCTGCGGAGACGGCTCAGTCAATGAAGTGTCTGCCATATAAGCATGGGGACCTGAGTCTGGATCCCCAGCACCCAGGTAAACTCCAGGAGTGGCAGCAGGTACCTGTAATCGCAGTACTGAGGAGACAGGAGCCACAGAGCTTGCTGGCCAGTCAGTCTAGCTTCAGATATAGTGAGAGACTATATCTCAAAACTGAAGAAGACCTGATGTTGACCTCAGGCTTCCACACACATGTGCACACACAGGAGTATACACACACAGACCAAGGCTGGCCCCTGTGTCTCCAAAGCTTCCTGTCACAACTTCTGACGTCCTCCATCCCATATGGTACAGCCAGACATGCTCTTAGAAGAAGCAGAACAAATAAGGCTGCCTAATCCTGAACTTTCACTCTTCAAAACCATGAAGTTAAATGAAACATTTTTCTTTATAAACCTCCCAGACTCTAGTATTTACTTATAGCAATAGAAAATGAATTAAGATACACACCTAAATCTTTCCTGACTCAGAGCTCCATACACGCTGCTCCTGTCTGCCGTTCTTCCTTCTCCCTCGGAAGATTCAGCTTTCTTGTCCATTAGTTCTACCCTTTTTACCATCAGTTCAGAAATGCTCACCAGGCCATCCTGCTGGCTTCCTGCCTCTGCCTTAGCTCACAGTGATTCTGGATTTCTCTACTTAGTTAATTTTTTTAAGATTTATTTTTATGTGTATGGGTGTTGTATACATGTGCACTACATGCATGCAGAGGCCCGAAGATTGCATCAGACTCCTTGGAATTGAGGTTACAGACTGTTGTGAGCCTCCATGTGGGTGCTGGAAATTGAAACCAGGTCCTCTGGAAGAGCAGCCAGTGCTCTTAATCACTGAGCCATCTCTCCAGTCTTTTTATTTCTGTGTACATGCATGTCTGTATGTGCATATATGTGTGCAGGTGCCTGCAGAGGCCAAGAGAAGGCATCATATCTCCCTGGAGCTGAGGTCACGAGCAATTGTGAGCCACCCAGCACAGGTGCTGGGAACCAAATCTGGTCCTCTGAGAGAGGAGCAATCGCTCTTAACAACTGAGTCAGCCGAGCCCTTGTTCTTACTTTTAGCATATTTACTTTAGTGAGTTCTTAGTAGGTATGCCTATGTGTCCCCTTCATACCCCCAGAACCCAGCACACTGCTGAGCACATGATGTTGAATGACAGTCCCCTTTGAAAGCCTCACCACAGGGGATAGATGGTTGTAATTGGCCTTACTTTTGTTTTGCTGTGGTTTGAATTTTCATTTTTTGAGACAGTTGTACTGTGTAGCCCAGGCTGGCCTCAAACTTGCAACCTTCCTGCCTCAGACTCAAGAGTCCTGGGACTGCAGGCATGCCTACCACCTAGGGTCTCCAGTCTATTACCAGCTTTAGAATGTGCAATTCTCAGGTTCATATTGCTTCTAGAAAACTGGAGAAATGTCCTGTCAATCACGTGGGTGGTCAGCAAGTGCTGTACTCTGCACTAAGTATGCTGCCCTAGGGTGGCTTATTAATGTGATTTTAACCTGAGTTACTGGGTCAACATGGTGCTTGTGTGATTCATAGACTCTGAAAAGTTAATGTCCAGCGGGAATTGCTCTGGTTCCTTTATTTCCTTCTCATGTATTAATTATGTCTCCTTAAAGAAAAGAATCCCCCTCCTCTCCATAGGTGTCCATGGCATCTGTTGCATTCTATGACATACAATTCAACACGGTCATTGTTCTGTTGCCGAAACTATTCCAGCTTTGATGGTTGGTGTTCTTTCCAGTGTCCTTTCAATCGCCTTCCCTCCTCAGAGTCCTGGTTCCTTTTCCTGGACGGCATTTAGGAACCAAGATTTAGATGAAAAATATGCTCAGCGTTACAGCCTGGGGCCCTTTGACACTAGGCCTTAATGCTTTCCTTCTTTGTTTGTAATTGTGAGGTAATTTTTCCCTCCAATTGAAGGGCTAATACTTAAATCTGGACAAGCTGTGGAAAATGTTCCCTCTCATGCCTCCCCCTTTCTCTCTACCCCTCACATGACTGGGCACCAGAGTGCAACTCTGAATGCTAGATGATGATGTCAGAAGCTGACCCTAGGGCTCTTCCTTCTGTAGGAAGCACTGAGCAGGGGTGCAGGAGGGTCAGCCAGGCTCTGGAATGTGAGCTCATTATTCCAGGCAAATGAGTCAGAAGAGAGGGAACGAAAATGCACTTGAGTAGTTCTGTATTAACACAGTCCTGGGGAGAAAGCAGGGCGGCTTTGGTCCTCTGTGGAGAACCCGCAACAGTAGCGTTTCTCTTTGGCCACTGGCTTCTCTCCTGCAGGCACCACCACCCGCTCAGTAATGTCCTCCCATCGTCCCATCAGAGCTGCTGTCTCCTTTCCATTGACTGTCCCTCCCCAGTGTCCCAGCGGAAACCTTTCACAGCTGGCTCCTCAGGTTTTCCATAAAAAGAAATCAAGCTTACATTCGAATTTATTTTGTTGTCTAAGGACTTTTCCCCTCCTCTGAGGTTCCTTGGTTTATAACACACTGGGTGTTGAGGGAGATACTCTGCATTTCCGTCCTCTCAGAACAACACAGCATGAAACCTCAAAGCATGTTTCCACCAGAAATCCAAGTGGTGCCCACTGCTCTCCAGATGTGGGAAAGCGAGGGAGGCAGCCAGGGTATGCTCCCTGATAGCATCCAGCAGTGGTTGTCAACCTTCTTAAGGCTATGACTCTTTACTACAGTTCCTCATGTTGTGGTGATCACCACAACCATAAAATTATTTTGCTGCTATTTCGTAACTGTAATTGTGCTACTGTTATGAACTACAATGTAAATATCTGATACTGTAAATATCTGACATTCTCAACCCACAGGTTGAGAACCCCTGGCCTACAAGCTTTAGGATTGCAGACCAAGAGACCCACTTCTCTAAGCCTCTCCTGGGGGGGGGGAGGAAACTGTTTCATGTACTGCTCTATCATGTCATCAATGATGCCTGAATCCTGCACCTCCCACTAGCAAGGTGGCTGCCACTCTTGTCAGGAATAGACAACAAATTCCTGCCACTCCACAGTCTGGAAATGTCAAGGCCACACAAGAGAGAGCCTAGGGTGAGCCCAGTTTTTCTTAGCTGTTTCTAGGAAGTCTGGATAGAGCATTACCAGGCATTAACTTCCCAAGGAGCCACTGGGTAGCTTCCTGGGGGGACTGGGTGTCTAAATCATTGCCTGGTTACTGAACCTTCACAACACAATATAGAACTCCCTTGGAGAGTTCCAAGAACACTCTCCATCTTTGAGAGGAATGTTTAGCAAAGCTACTTGGGGTTGGCAGGAAGGGACAGAAGATGTGGTGAGTAATATCAAGGGTGATGTCGTGAGGGGCATGTGAGCAGTGTTACAGCAGGAGCTGAGACAAGGAAGCAGTGATGACGGGATGATGCTGAAGGTGGTTGGGATTTAACCGCCTTCTTTATAAGCCTGACAATGAATGCTCTTGAGTTTGTATCTTCCTGAATTCTCACTGTGTAAGGTAAGGGCTCTCATAAATCGCCTTTTACATCTGAGAAACTGTGGTCCAGAGGACTGAAGTGCAGTGGCTGCAAGGTGGGAAGGGTTGGAAGATAACTCTGGAATATTGGCCTTTGGTTAATATTCACTGTATGGTTTTGTTAGAAAGGTCCATCGTGTGGGTAGTTAGGCTTTGATTTAAGTACGTTAGTGTGTCCCATGTACGTATTAATGTGCATGCACGTGTGTGGGGGCCAGATGTGGGCATCATGTCTTCCTCAATGGCTCTCCACCTTTTTTTCTGAGACGGGGTCTTTCACTAAACCTGGGCTCACTGGTAAATGAGCAGGCACTGGAGCTGCTCCTGCCTGCCTCCTAGATTCTGGGATTACAGAAGCACACTTCAGTGCTCAACTTTTCACATGGGTCCTTGTGCTTACACAAGCACTTCAGTGCCTGAGCCCCAGGGCTTTGGTTTTACTGAACCAAACACTGAGGTAGCTAAGGCTGATGCTTTTTAGCATGTGCTTTTGATGCTAGCCCATGACTGAGAGAAAGGCAGTCAAGGCCCCACCCTCTCCATATGTGCAATATAATGAGAGAATCACTGGGCTGCCAAGTTAGGGCCACTCAGCATCACTCAGCATCACCCATCCTTCAAGGATCTGCCCAGGGATTCTGGAAACAAGGTAGTGAGATTGGAGGGAAGATATGCCAGGCAGATCCCAGAGTGGGAGCCAAAGTGCGGACATGGGAGAGAGTGACATGAAAGCATAAGGCAGGGTTCGAGGTGAAGGGAAGATGCAGCTAAAGCTGAGGAGAGAAGTGAGGGCTAGTGCAGAGCAGCTATATACCTGGAAAGCAGATACAAGTAATACTCCATGTTAGGTTGGCAAGCTCATCCTGTTGGTGACTGATTTTGTCAATTAACTTCCCACCACCTGGAAGGCTTTGTTACTTGTAAAGTGCTTATATGTTCCCACTTCATGTTCTCTCTTTCAGATGCTTACCCTGTTCCTATGGTAACTTATTTTTAACTCTGCATCTCTGTTTACTCAGTCCATGTGGCCTTTAAGAGTGGGGACTGAGTTCTAGACCAAGTTGTACAGGGAGGGACCAGAGCCATAGGGGTATAAGCTTGGAATGGTGGGAGGCTGGTCTAAGATGTCTACAGCTGGAATCTTCAGGGCTGCAGCCTGAGCTCTCCTGTAGTCCAGCTAAGTACAACACTTTGAATTGAGTGAAGGATCACATTGCAGGTACAGTCATTCTTGAGTATCCAGGGCCCTAGGGATTCCCAAATCATGGATGCTCAAATCATTTATATAAAATGTAATAAGGCTGGGGAAATGGCCAGGTGGTTAGTCTACCAGCCAGCAGTAAGAACCAGGATTTGTACCCCAAGAACCCACATAAAAGGTGGAACAGGGGCTCCTAAAGCAAGCTGGCCAGCAAGACTATACACATCAGCCAGCTCTTGGTTTGACTGAGACATTGCCTCATTGAATAAAGTGGAAGAGCAGTTGAGGGTGATTCCTGACATCAGCTTCAGGCCTCCGCATGCACATCTACATACATGGAAACACATCTGCACATACATATGCATGCAACATACATAAAAATGGGATATTAAAAAATAAAGTAACATAGTATTTGCGCATAATATTTGTAACCATCAGTAGAGTAAACCACCTCCAGATTGCTTTAAGATACCACAGTGTAAATGTGATATGAAGAGCTGGCATGCTGCGTTGTTTAGAGTGTTATCTGCTCAGTTAACACATGCAGATTAAGACATTGTCTCCTCAGTTGAATTAAAAAATGCAAGATTAATAGCTATGGAGGGAAAACTGTCAGTCAAGATAGACTAATGCACATGGGGACAGCCATCAAGGCCCACTTCTAAATGGTTTAGAACCAGAAAGTTCATCCTCAGCTCACACTGTGTGTCCATGAAAGATGGGCTGGGAGACTCTGCTCAGTAGACCCACTACTGTCCTAGGCACTGCCATGCTGGATAGACAGAACCCTGTTTCAGTCTAGCTTTTAATGCTTTGTCCCAGAAATGTCACATTCTCTCTCTACCCATGCTCTTTGACTAGATTGTGACCCAAGCCAAGGGAACCAGGAAGTACCAACAGGTACATACCCAGACAGTGGGGATCTAGATATCTTTGTTGAGCAGCACAGATGATAAGCAGCCTCCAAGAAGGTAATCTTGTGATTTCACAGGGGGCCTGAAGACATGTGTTCACAGCTAGGCATGATGGTGTTCACCTGTAACATACCTATAATCACAGTACTTAGGAGGCAGAGACAAGGGGCATCAGGAGTTCTCTGCAGTCAGCCTTGGCTGTGTGAGTTGGAAGCCAGCATGGGCTACACGAGACCCTGTCTCAGATAAACAAAACAAAACAGAAAGTGTGTTCAGGAGCAAAGGGTAAGAGACAGAGCTGGGTTCGTGCTCTGCAGCAAAGTGAGGAAGTGAAAATGGAGGCAGAGCTTTTTGTCCCATCCACTAATCCCAACTACCTGTCAGCCGCTTTCCAAATTACCACACAGAGGCTTATATTAATTACAAATGCTTGGTCTATGGCTCAGGTTTATATTAATTGGCTCTTACATTTAAATTAACCCATTTCTATTCATCTGTGTATTGCCATGTGGTCCGTGGCTCACTGGTCCCCTGGCATCTGGCTTCTGCAGCAGCTCCTTGCGTCTCCCTCGACTCCACCTCTCTTCCTCTGAGTCCTCAGTTTGATTGCTCTGCCTGACCTCATCCTGCCTTGCCACAGGCCAAAACAGCTTTATTCTCAACCAAAGAGAGCAATACATATTCACAGTGTACAGAAGGATCATCACACAGCAAGGAAGCTGCTTCAAGGCTATAGTTTTTATTTTCTAATGTAATGAGGTTGGACAGTACCATTAGATGTAGCAGTTAAAAGCCTGGAATCTGGGTATCCTATAGACTTTCTTCTTTGCTGATTACCAGTTGTATGAGCTGAGGGAAGAGACCACCCATCAAACAGATGGGAAGACAGGGAGGATGTGTTTTCTAGAATGGAAGAAGTGGATCCATACAGGTCTTACCTGAACAAGACTGATGGGGAGGAAGGATGTATGCAAAGCCTGCCCACAGTTGGAGCAGCCTGGGCACAGAGAGGGCATGCATGCTTACTCCTCAGAAACTGCTGCCTTCCTCTTGTGCCAGTGTGAATGCTTAGGCTGCGGGGGGACAGAAACCACATGCAGTTGGTTATTAGCTCAGTAAAGGGACTATTCAGGGCCCTGTGGGTCTGGAGTCCTCCCAGAGCAGTATGCTGATGTCACCAACGAGCCAAGATCTTTTGGCTTCTTGGTTCTCTGTCTTGACGGCTCCCACCTCTTATGGGCGAAACACCAGTAGCCACAGAATGTGTTGGTTTCCAAGAGATGCTTAGTTAGAGCAGAGAAAGCTGCCTTTGTCCCTGCAGTCAATAAAACTCGCCTCTTAGGCTCCAGCCTGCTTTGGCTTCTGTGGGGTCAGAGTTCTTGAACTGAAATCCTAGCTGCTTTAAGCAGAAAGGTAGAGGATATTAGGGTGCCCACAGAGGCACTGGGGGAGGGGAGCACTTTCCATCAAGGACCTAAGTGCCCCAGTGTATCTCTACATGTTCATGGCATGTGTCTTAGGATTTCTATTGCTGTGAAGAGATACCATGACCATGGCCAACTATTATAAAGGGAAAACATTTAATGGGGTGGCTTACAGTTTCATCGGCTCAGTCCATTATCATCACAGTGTGACATGGTGTCGTGCAAGCAGACATAGTGCTGGAGAAGGAGCTGAGGGTCCTACATCTTGACGCACAGGCAACGGGAAGTGAACTGACAGTGGGTGTAGCTTGAGCATAGGAGGCCTCAAAGCCTGCCCCCACAGTGACACACTTCCTCCAACAAGGCATACCTACTCCCAAAGCCACACCTCCTAATAGTGCCACTCTTTATGAATTTATGGGACCAATTACATTCAAACTACCACAGCATGTACAGGTCTTTGTGATTGTTGTTTTGAAGTAGGGTCTGGTCTGGCTGTGTAGTTCAGATTGGCTTGGTACTCAAAATGTTTCCTGTTTCAAACTTCCTGTTTCAAACTGGAATTTCAGGTGTGTCACCATGCCTGGCTGCATAATGACTTATGATGCTTCCAGAGGCTCCAGGGTGCCCTGTGTTCCCAGTGACTTACACTATTTCTTGCTGATCCATGTTGTACTCCATTTGCATTTGGCAAAATTAGAGAAAATAATTATCTATCTCATCTTGGTGAGTCTAAAGTTATTTACTTTCTATTATGACTAAAGAAAACTATAACTCTTTAGTCTTCAACTCCATCAAAGACCCCAGAAGGGTGAAATGTTACCTAATTACAGGGACCTCAAGCTGCCTGGACAGTCACCCAAAGTTTCTCTGCAACATTGGGGCATCCAACTCTGGCCTACAGGCCTAGCATATCTGATAGACTTTCCTGTAAAGCAGGGAATTTTGAAGGACTGTCCTACCTTGTCTTGGCAAAGTTTGGCAGTCCCTCCTCTTGTGTCCTGCTGGTCCAGTTTAGACCATATATTGTCAGCAATTGAGGCAAGGGCATCTTTGCCCACATGGCTAGCTTTTGCCATGAAGAAAACAAACTCCATATGGAGTTTCTTCGATGACCATCACCCTCTTTGAAGTAATTGGTGCTGCCAGGAGCAGATGTGTCTCACTGTTGAGAAAAGTCTAAGTTCTTAAAACATTTTAAATGACATATTCTGTAGGTCTTTGCAGTGTTTGAAGACTGCCTATCTATCTGAAAGATATCTCTGTATGACCTTGAAAGCATACCTAACATGACTATAAGTTTGCTATCATAGATGACTATTAATCTGTATTTCTTAATTATATATTACATTTTTAAATGAGCTGCATAAATGTAATACCCTAAACAAGAGTAGAAGTATACATTCAGTATAACAAAATTAACTTTAAATTTGTATCAATAAATCAAAATCCATACCAATATAAAATATGTAAGACTAATAGTTGATTTTGGATTAAAGTAGATTCAATAGTCTACTCTTTTATCCTATCATTTCTATATCCCCCTTTTTCTTTTCAGAACAAGATCCCTGAATCTAATCTCCTTTGTTTAGCTTTTTTCCTGACCATTATCCATAACAACTTGCAACCAAACCCCCTGAACAATGACAAATATTCATAATGTATTTTTGGGAATGTGGGTGTAGTTCTCTAGACTACTTCTTGTTGATTGGAGGCACCGGTAATCTTTGGGGGACCCTGAGAAAATTTAGGATTATGGTGAAGTCCTGACTGGTGTATTCTGTGAGGCTGGATCATCTCAGCCAGCAACCTTGAAGCTATTCCAGATGCAGAACTCAGAGGAAACTGCAACAGAGGTTCTCTGAAACATTGGATCATCTGGGCCATCCGTTGCCATCAGAGATTTTTCAGGGGTCTTCCTGGATCAAACCTAATTTTTCTTAACCAAGAATGAATCCAGAGCCTCTAGTTTCCTGTGGAAACAAAAGCTTAACCTCTTTCCCAAAGTAACATATCTTTTGACTTAAATTTTGAAGTCAAGGCATTTTCAAAATATATAGGTTGATTTAATCTAGTAGTTTTCATAATCAAATGTCTCTTGGCAGTTATCATTTGTTCACTAGTAGTCAAAAAGATTTAAAGACAACACAATAACATACAGTATCCAGACTCTCTGTGTATTAGCCATTTTTATGTGGTTTATTATATTTTTTATTACTGTATTTCTTTTTTTAGGATTTTCTCTACTCTTTTTCTTTTCTCTCTTAGCCTATGTATGTTTTTAACACACTGTAAATTGTTAACAGGTTTTTTTTTTTTTTTTGTCTGAATCTGTCTTACTGCACATCTCATCTTTCTCTGACCACACGAGTCTTTAAACTGCTAAGAAGCATGGCTAGGACTGAAACAGAGCTTTGGCAGCTGGCTCTGCCCCATTTTTTTGTTCCCTGAGAGGCTAGTCTTATGGCAGAGGTATGTTTACCACTAGCTCTGGGAGCCATGTTTAGCCAAGGGAAGTTTCTGAGACCATGCTGCCACTAAGTAATGTGCCACCAGCTGCTCATAAAACTCCATTTAAGTATTTGTTAGCAGGACCTCTCAAAAAGAGTTGCTCGGTTTTTGCCACTAACTGTTGTTGGTTGTTTTTGCTCTTTTGGTCTTTTTGAGGGGCCTCTCGCTTTAGCTTGGCTTAGTTTCCAGCCAGGTTTCCTTATTTTATATTAATCTATCTTTTGCCTCTGGGTTTTTCCCATTCTCTTACTTCTGTAAATCTTACTCTTACTCCGTGGCTTGCTGTGCAGCTGGTGGCTGGACCCTGGGGTCCTCCTCCTTCTCTGGCTACTTCTTCCTTCTCTCCTCCATCTCTTTTCTTCTTCTCCCTCCCAGATTTCTCCTTCTATATATTCTCTCTGCCTGCCAGCCCAGCCTATCTCTCTCTCCTGCCTTCCTATTGACCATTCAGTTCTTTAGTAGGTGTGTTAGACAGGCACAGTAACACAGCTTCACAGAGTTAAATAAATAGTAACATAAACAAAAGTAACAGACCTTAAAATAATATTCTACTACAACTAGTGCTGAGTCAGGAAGCCACTCTTAAAGGAACAGCGCCTCTGCTCGCCACCAGCAAACAGTGCCCCTAGAGAAAAAGCAGTTACCAAGAAGCCAAGTTTGACTCCAATTTTGTGTGTTTAGAATCCTTTTTTAAGTTTTGTTGGGTCTCATGTGGAAATTCCAGCCCCAGGTTGGGTGCCATGTGTAATCGGACATTTCTCTCCAGCCCTTCTGCTCCCAAATACCTGGCAGCCGCTTCCCAAATAATTGACTCAGAGGCTTAATATCAAAATTATAAATGCTTGGCCAATAGTTCTGGCTTATTATTAACTAGTTCTTACTGGCTAACTCTTACACCGGTCCGTGAGTTTCCAGACATTCATTTGTCTCTCCTTCCTATCTGGCTATACCAGCACTGTGATTACAAATGTGGGCTACCATGTGAGACTTCATGTGGGTCCTGAAGATCTGAATGCTGGCCCTCACATGGCACAGGCAAGAGCTTTAACCATTGAGCCATCTCCCCAAGCCCTTTTTAGAGAGCCCATTTGTTCTTATTGATTCCTACCTCTCTCTCTCTAACAGAAGAACAAGAAACGATGGTCATGCTCATAGCTATTAACACAATACTTGCCAGTTAGTGCTTAAACTGTTTCACTGGAGCATTAACCAAACCCTATTACTGGCATTTATAAAGTCTCTCATGTATCAAAAGACATTTTGATATCTTACATCCTCAATTATACCACATAATATATAGTATACCTTGACCCTTTAAGAATGGACACATTTAGCCAGGTGGTGGTGGTGCACACCTTTAATCCCAGCACTAGGATTAGGCATAGACAGGTGGATCTCTGTGAGTTCAAGGCCAGGCTGGTCTACAGAGCAAGTTTCAGGACAGCCAGGACTACACAGAGAAATCCTGTCTCGAGAAACCAAAACCAAAACAAAGAATGGACACATTTAGACACCTCTCCCATTTTAGTAGTTGAATAATAATACCCTTGTGGATGTTGCTACACCTACCCCTTCTGAGGGTCCCTCCCCTAACAAGCTGTTGCCATTGGCAAGAACATGCGACACCTTCAGCTGCTGTAAACCCCTCTCTGTTCACAGTGTCACAGACGTTAGCCCCAAATCCCCCTAGGATTTTGTTAACAAGTTTCAGCTTTATTCATCTTTCTTTTTTGTTGTTTATGGCTGCTTTTTCTGGAGTGACTTCCAGAGTCAGATATTAAAAAACACCTGGGTAGATTTTCCTGTATAAGAGGGAGAGCCTTTATAAAAAATGCTGCTCCTCTTATAGGAAGTTGGGAAGAGAGATTTGGAGATGGCACAGTCTCCTTTCATACTATAGTGGATCCAAGGACAACCTGGGCTACACAATACCAATTTTTCCCCATTGTGCTAGAAAGTCTTGCAGTCCTACACCCAAGCCCATCTCCCAGCATGATTTGAAGTTTATATTGGGAGAAGAGGAACAAGACAGTTATCACAGGGAACTTTCCCATGGTAAGAGTGACTGTGTAAGATACTTTAACATGCATCATGTATTTAATTCATCTCCCAAAACTGTGCCCTTATTTTATATGAGACAGAGAAAAACATTGGATACTTTAGGTTGTCTTGATCTCGTACAATTTGTACAGCAGGAGTTCAGAGGACAACTTGAGGGTCAGGTCTCTCCTTCCACTGTGTGGACCCCAGGGATGGATCTCAGGTGGTTCATATTGGCAGCATGTGCCTTTACCTACAATAGGGTATTGGGATAGGAAAGAATCTGTTTCCTATTTCTTAGGAAATTATTTCCTTAAGAAAGAACCAAAGCCAAGTTTTGTAGGTTTGGCGTCAGTGACCTGGAGGATTCCTAACTGCCACTTACCCATTGTGTGTCCTTAGGCAAATCTACTCATTTCCTAGACTCTTGGTTTCTCCATCTGTGAAAAAGAAACAACACATACTTATACATAGGTGTGTAACAGTTAACATGAGACATCCACCAGACTGGGTTAAGGAATTCTCAGCTCATTATATCTGTGTTCACTGGTCATGCCTGGAAAAGACTGCAACGTGAATCGGTGGGCTGAGTAAACCTTAATCAGCTAACTGCAAACTTTGGCAGTCCTCCAGAGCCATGGACATCTGTCCTCTGTCCTTCAACATAAGAACTCGGAGGCTTACACAAGCTCCCCCCCCAAGCCCTTGCATTTTCTTGCACCTCCAGCCTAATAGCGAGAGTTGTGTCATCAGCTCTTCTGGTTCTTGGGTCTTTGGACTTGGACTGAGCTGTCACAGACTTCCATGATTGCTAGTCTTGCTGACAACATATTGTGGGGCTTAGCCTTGATGATAAATCCCCTTATGCATCTATGCCCTCTTGGCTCTTTTCTGGAGAACACTGCCTGATAGGGGTCTCTGGGAGGACTGACCAAGCTCACAAATGGACAGGGCTTGAGCTGGTAGCTACCAGTTGGATGGGATCTCTTCTCTTCATCCACATCCCCATTTTGTTGAGCTGTGTTGCCACATTCCATATGCTCTGGTCTCTCTAAGAGGAATGCTTTCTAGGGAAACTAGGATGGGAAGATTGGTGGGCCCACATTTGCTGACATATGACTGACTGTCAGGTTGGGTCATCTCAGACAACCTCAGTGCAGCTTGCAGGAATGAGCTAGAACCCCCCCAGGCTCTTGAGTCTATAGAAGCTGCCACAGAGGGCCAGCTCATAGGAATGTGCAGAACATACTGTGGTGGTTTGAATAAAATGACCCCCATAGGCTCAGAGAGTGGTACTATTAGGAGGTGTGGCCTTGTTGGAGGAAGTGTGTCGCTGGGGGGTGAGCTCTGAGGTTTCAGAAGCTCAAGCCAGGCTTAGTGGCTCACTCTTCTGCTATCTGCCAATCTGGATGTGGAACTCTAAGCCCCTCTCCAGCACCATGTCTACATTTGTATTGCCATGCTTCCCACCATGGCAATAATGTACTAGAGCTCTGAACTGGAAGCCAGCTCCAATTAAATGTTTTCCTTTATAAGAGCTGCCATGGTCATGGTGTCTCTTCACAGCAATAGAAACCATAACTAAGACAAAGACCTTCCCAAAGACAGTGCAGGCCCTGGACTCAGTGCAGATCCAAATACTGCCTTACATATGGGCTATTTTCTTCATTGTAAGCTTGGGATATTATGGGTACCCACTTCGATGCACCTCAATACACCAGCCTCTCTTCTCCTGGGAAGAAGTCACATGGTTCTCCCTAATGCAGTGGTTGTCAACCTTCCTAATACAGTTCCTCATGTTGTGGTGGCCCTCAACCATAAAATTACTTCGTTGCTATTTCTTAGCTACAATTTTGCTACTGTTATGAATCATAATGTAAACATCTGATATGCAGGATATCTGATATGTGACCCCTGTGGTCGAGTACTGCTGCCCTAACGCCTTTTATGCTCTGGTTCTATGTCCATGATCCATTCTCTCCTACTTTCTCCCACGATACTCTAAGGAAAGCATATATTGCTTTTAGGGCTCTAGGGAGTTGGTGCAAAAAGTGAGAGGCATTTGATATGTAGCAGCACAAAGGCGGGTTGCAACAGACCACCTGCCAGGGTCACCTCTTTTACTCTGGAGAACTCTTGTGGGGTAGGGAGCGAAGCTGGGTTCAAGAGAAGAAGGGGGCTCTAGGGTGCGGGTCGTGCATCGGAAAAGCCCTGACTTCACAACCAGGTCGGCTCGTCCTGGCTGCCCCCCACTCACTGAGGCTCTGTGAGCACGCTGGGGTAGCAGGCGCTAACTGGCTGACCATCTGACTTTGGGCGCAGCCAGAGTTGAGGCTGGAACCTCGGAGCTTCGGCTCCGCAGCCGGGCCTGCGCATGCGCCCCGGGCCAGCCAGGTGAGAGCGCCGTGGTAGCCCTCGCACCTGGGCTTTAACCCTTCCGGGCCACCGGCGCGGGTGGATGCCGGGTGGGAGAAGAGAAGCAGGTCGTGAAGCCCCCGGGGTCCGCACGGCGCTTCCTGGAGCTTCCAAGCCGGGGTCCGTGCCCTCCTCGTTCGGGTGGGAGGGGGGTGAGCGCGGGGCGGAGCGAAGTCTCGCGAGATCTGGCGGTAGCTGCAGCGGCGGCGGCGGCGGCGGCGGAGGTGGTGGCCCGGGAGGTGAGCGGCGGACGGGCAGGAGGCGGCCGTTGGGGCTGAGGAAGGGGCGAGCTCCGGAGGGCGAGGCCGGGCTCGGGGACAGGGGCGGGTGGCAGGCCCGCGTCCTCGCTGGCCCCTCGAGGCTGCCGCGGCGCCGCCCGGTGCGTGCTGTCCCGGGACTGGCGCGGGGCGGGGCGCGGCGGCGGTCTCGGGGCCCCCGGAGCCAGGCGTCCCTCTCCGGGGTCCCCGCGCGCCGGCGCGACGCGATCCCCCCCGGCAGCCTCGGCTTGGTTGGTACCGGCGCTCTCCTTGTGCGCTCCCACGCTGGCACTGCAGGGAGCCGCAGCGCCCTGGCCGAAGCCGCACTGCGGGGACGTGGTGGGATGGGGACGGCCCACGCCCCGGGCTCACCTTCCATCCTCCTC
Organism: Peromyscus maniculatus bairdii; assembly: GCF_049852395.1. Classification (NCBI taxonomy): domain Eukaryota; kingdom Metazoa; phylum Chordata; class Mammalia; order Rodentia; family Cricetidae; genus Peromyscus; species Peromyscus maniculatus. Next base: position 2,005,743 of record NC_134859.1, on the reverse strand, counting down.
CCCAGCCCTGCGCGCGCCTCTCCTCCTGCGCCCCCGAGGGGTGCAGAGGGTGCGTCTGGAAGCCCTCCCGAAATTGCACGCAGCGTCCGGTTTCTAGGGAGAAAGTTTGTCCTCTCCCAGAAGGTTCCCTAGCCCCGAGTGTTCAGAACCGACCTTTGGCCCTGTGTGAGAGCTGGTGCCCAGAGTGACGAGGGATGCGCTGGGCGTCCCAGGCCAGGCCGAGAGCTCGAGGCTGGCCTCGGGCAAAGCAAACTTTGAAAAGTTTGATTTTTGTCAGAAGCCTGAGATCGCACTCTTGGGATGAGTGATTGTGATGCTGGTGATCAAGGCCTCTTCCTTCTGAGGCAAAAGTTGGTAAAGCCCACCTTGCCACCCTGACACGAAGTTCGTAAATAAAATATCTCTGTAAACATGACCCAAGGTCCGTGGAGTGCTCCCTCCCCTTTAGGTGTAAGGAAGAAATAAAGGAAAGAGGTGCTGTGGCGTTGTATAGCCCAGACGCCCTGCTAGGACCAAATGACCCTAAGGCCAGTATGTTTGGAGACAGACATATGTTATGTATATATGTACACATGTATTTGTCTCAAAGTCAGGAGCAAAGATTGGGACCTGAGCAAACCATCTTACTGTGGATAATTGATGCTAATGAAAAACAGTGTAGCCTGAATGACAGCATACAAGATAAATCACAGCCTGTCTCAGTCAACACTCAAATAATACAGCCCTCCAGGAATGCAGTACTCCATGCTACATTGTAACCCACCCTTTGCATGCATCACAAACTCTGAGTTATCGCCATTTAAGGGACCACACCAAATCCCTAGTGTTTATCATTGATGATAAGGAAATAGAACATTGGAATTGTTTGGTTTGGCTGTAGCGGCTCCGTTTGTACCTAGTGCTGGGGTGCAGGTGAAATGTGCTGTGTGGAAGTTCACACAGTTCCCTATTCTCTCACCATTTTGTCCTTCATAATTGGGGCAGACGGTGGGTGTTTTCCAGAGTATCTTGCCAAATGATTCAGTATTGAATCCTAAAGTAATGTTAATCTATAGTGAGCTCATGGGTAAGGATAGCCTGGATTATCACCTCCACCACCCATATGTTGTATGGGTCTAGATCCTGGATCCCAAATCCATATGCTTTCTGCTTCCATCTAGGAGTCTCTTCAGTAATTAACAGTTTACCTTGGGGACAGTTCTGCACTCTTGAGAACTACTATATAAAGCACACACTCCATTATCTAGCTAATTATAACAGAATTTAATACACACTTTTCATTGGGAATTAAAAACAAAATTCTCTCTGATGTGTCTGATATATAAAAAAGACTGGTTGGTTGGTTGATGACGTTTGATTGGTTATCTTCAAGTCTCAGGAGGCGTGTTAGTACCTGTTCATCTCAGCTGTTTCCCTTCGGAGGAAGTCCTTGTTGGGAATGTTGGTCACACTTGAACTGCCTAGCAGCTTGAGGTGAGAATGGAGTTGGCAGCTTCAGCAGCCTCATGGATGGTGATAACTGAGTGGCACTGAGTACCAGTCGGTGCAGTCCTACTTAAGTGGCCTTTTCTATTTTGATATTCTTATTAGTCAATTTGGAAAGTACAGATGTGCTCAAAAGTGAAAACTGAAATTACCCATGAAAGTAGTTCTGGGATGGCTCACAAAAAAGCTGTCTTCACTGCAAAGTTCTTGCTGAAAGTTGAGCTCAGTCCATTTTGTAGCTATAGTGTAGCAAGTTTTTTCAACTTGCTTATGTTTGAAAAAGAAGTTTACTTACTTTTTAGGTATGAGTTGCTTCTTGCCATAGACGCTTGTTACTTTAGAAAGGTGCTGGAAATCAATATCTAACTAAAGACTTGTGAGAATAGGATCCATTTAAAGTTGTCTCATCACAGATACAATGCATTCTTTTGAGTTGAAAAGTCATCTAAATTGAAAGTAATTAATTTTTATTGCTCCAAGCAAGCACTGTGCACTTCCAGGATTTAAAAAAAAAAAAAAAAAAAAAAAAAAGGCTGATACTTTTGGTAGTTTTGTTTTTATTAATCACTACTTTAAAAAACACTCCTGTTTTGGTTAGGGCTTCTATTGCTGTGGTAAGCACTATGACCAAAAGCAACTTGGGAAGGAAAGGGTCTATTTTGCTTACACTTCCACATCACAGTCCATTGTTGAAGAAAGCCAGTGCAGGCGCTCAGGGCAGGAATCTGGAAGAAGAGCTGATGCAGAGGCCATGGAGGAGCACTGCTCACTGGCTTGCTCAGCCTGTTTTCTTACAACCTCAGGACCACCTGCCCAGGGGTGGTGGCACTGTCTACAGTGGGCTGGGCCCTCCCCCTGCAGTCATCAGTTAAGCAGATGCAGCCCAGGCTTGCCCACAAGCCAGACTCGATGAGGTTCCCTCTTCTCGGATTACTTTTGTGTCAAGTTGACATAAGTCTAGCCAGCACAGCATACCTGTTCTTAAATGAATTAAGTATGAATTATGAATTAAGAGCATGTCTGGATGATGAAGCCATCTCAGAGAAATAGGGACTGTACAAACATGTTCATGCATTGGTTGGTTTCTGACAACAAAAACTGGACCCAAGGGAGGACTTGCAAAACAAAGCTGCTCAGCTTCTGGATCCTCATCTAACTAGAATTCTTTACTCTGAAGGTTTAAAGATCACTGTCACTCTCAGAACCATTTTTTAAAGTGTTCAGAAGAAAGCCTCTGCAAGCATGAGGTTAACATGAGTTGTTTGCTGTTTTATTTGCTCTTCCGTTCTGGAAAGCTTGTTGTTCGTCTGATAACTTTTTCTCGGATGGGTCATCCTTAGATTAACAGTTGCTACTGCTTAGGAAGAAATGTGTTTGAAAACACTGACTGTAGGAAGCAGGCAGTTTGTGTGGAGAGCTGTCCCCTGGTGTCTTAGGAAACCCAACTGCACAGCAGTGCTTGTGCAGCTTGCCCCTTCTCAGGTCTGCTGGTCCCCCACTAGTAGCTCATCATAGGACTCTAGGGCTTGATTGTCAAGCAGACAAATGCTGAGCTAAGCAGAGGCCCAGGGAAATGCTGGGTGGGTGTGGCAGCCCCCCGTCATATATAGGTATGCAGAGATGGCACAACTGTATCAGTGAGCTCTGGGTTTGATTGAGAGAACCTGCTTCTACAAATAAGGTGAAAGAGCAACCAAGGATGATCCCTGACATCTATCTATCTCAGGCCTTCACATGCGTTCACACACACATACACAGAGACATGTGGGTATACACAGTGTCCATCACATACACATGAAAACGCAGAAGCAGCTCTATCTATCTCAGGCCTTCACATGCATTTACACACACACACACACACACACACACACACACACACACACACACACAGACATGTGGGTATATCACATACACATGAAAACGCAGAAGCAGCAGCAGAGTGGAGCACATACCCCAGGACTGCTGGCCACCACTGGAGTCTGGGCAGGGAAGTGGGGGCACTTTGCATTTTACTAAGTCAGCCATGGCTGCTGCTCTAGAAACCACACTTTAGCATCATCACATGCTTTGCTTGCCTTTCAATATCGAATTTAAGAGAATATTCCCTCCTAATCATTAAATTTGAACTCTGGCTTTCAGGCAGTTCTCTGTGTATTTTTTCAACATTTAAGGATTCTGTTTATATAGACAAAATATTCATGTGACTCAAACACTTAAATAATGTGGGCATGTCTGGAAAGCCAAATTTCCAATTCTCTTGGCCCCCCCCCCATATAGCCTTTATCTGTTTCCTATAAATATGTTCATCATTTCTCTTTGTAGATACAAGCAAATGCCAGTGGGCTGTAATATTTCTTTATATAAAGTACAGTGCACTATGTAGCTTGTCCTGCCCTGGCTCTCCATTAGTTACTTAGTTTATATGCCCTTGAGAGTGTTTGATGTTAGCACTTAGTAAGTGTGTAGTGTTCATTTACAGAAAACACTTTTTTTTTAAAGATTTAATATTCATTTTTATTTTATGTGTATGAGTGTTTGCTTGTACTTATGTCTGTGTACCACATGCATGCAGTGGCCTTAGAGGGCAGAAAGGGTATTGGATTCCCTGAAATAGGAGTTATAGTTGGTTGTGAGCCACCATGTGGGTGGTGGGAATCAAACCTGGGTCCTCTACAAGAGCAGCCAGTGCTCTTAACTTCAGCCCCAGAAAACATCTTTAAATAGCTCTAGGCATCTGTTCTGTCCTGGGTCTGCTTAGCTAGCTCCACTTGGAGATATTCATTTTGTCTTCAGTATTACAGACCTTCTTTGCCATGGTAATGTCCTCCCAGAAGTGGGGTTGCCGGGTTAGTGGGCTCTGTGTTTTAATTTTCATAAATACTTTCTTTATAAGTTGCACCATTTTGAACTTACACAGGTGTGCTTGTCCTCAGGTTTTGTGGAGGGTTGATTCCAAGACGCCTGTGTAGATGATGAAATCCAGGTTTGCTTGTGACTTAATTTGAGATAGTGTTTACATGTAACACATAAACATACTCCACAGGCTGTGAAATAATCTGTGGATTACATGCTATGCTGGATAGTTTTATATCAACTTGACACAAGTTAAAGTCATCTGAGAGGTGGGACCCGCAAATGAGAAAATGCCTTCACAAGATCTGGTTGCAGGCAACCCTACAGGGCATTATCTTGATTAGGGATTGATTTGAGAAGGCCCCATTGTGGGTGGGGCCACCCCTGGGCTGGTGGTCCTGGGTTCTATAAGAAAGCAGGCTAAACATGGCACCCTAAGCCATGGGGAGCAAGCCAGTAAGCAGCACCTCTCCATGGCCTCCACATCAGCTCCTGCCTCCATGTTCCTGTCCTGTGTGAGTTCCTGTCCTGACTTCCTTCAGTGGTGAACAGTGATGTGGCCGTGTGAGCCCAATCAACCCTCTCCTCCCCAGCTTGCTTTGGTTATGGTGTTTGATCACAGCAATAGCAACCCTAAGACACATATACAGCCTGAATCAGTGTGTGCCATGTCACTTTTTTGGGGGGGACTGTGCACGTAGAAGTCAGGACAACCTTGGGTATCAGTCTTCACCTTCTACCTTGACTCTCCATCCCCATTAAAGAAAAAAAAAATTCTTAAAAAACAATCTATTTATGTCTATAGGTGTTTGGCCTGAATGTATATCTGTGCTCAGTATCATGCAGTGTCCATGGAGGCCGGAAGATGCTGTGTCCCCTGGGACTGGAGTGATAGATAATTGTGAGCCACCATGCAGGTGCTGGGAATTGAAGCCAGGTCTTCTGGAAGAGCAGCCAGTGCTCTAGCTCCACATGTTTTCTTTAAGGTTTGCATGGTTTCTGTCATTCTTCCATGGAGCCTGAATTTGGATGTGCTGAGAGGTGTCCTCATTTCTGTTTCTGTTAAGTCTGTGGGTTTACTTCTACACTTCAGTCTTTGGTCCAAGATTTAGTCTAGTGTTCTGGGGGCCACAGACTCAATTCCATCTCTGCAAGTATCCACTGTACTCTGGTGCCTTTGCCCCAGAGCCTGCTGGGAACTTAGTGCTGGCTGCTGTGTGTATGTGTTAGGCACATCTTTGCACTTTGTGTCCTGCTTTTCTAGGGGAAAATAAAAGAAGTAAAATTGCATTAAATAAATAACTCAAAAGTCTGTTTAGCTTTTTCCAAGCCTGGATTGCCTCATCTGTAAAAGGAGGAAGGGGCAAACTTACGTCTAAGTATGCACAACCTCTGCCTTCTTTCATTCTGTTTCCTACCCTCATTGACATTTTTAAAAGAGAAAAGCCACAGGAATGTTAGAGTTCAAGTTAGAATTAAGATCTTAGTCTATGCAGAGTCATCACCGTTTTTTTGTTTGTTTTTTGGTGTGTGTGTGTGTGTGTGTGTGTGTGTGTGTGTGTGTGTGTGTGTGTGTGTTTTCCAATTATTTTGCTGCAGTGGTGATGTAGCCCAGGGTCTTTTTTGCTAGGAAACCACTCTACCACTGAGCTAACGGTTCCAGCTTCTTCCTTCTTTTCTTGTTAAATTTTGGGGTAGAGTCTCACTGAGTTTCTCAAGCTGGTATTGAATTCACTATGTAATTCAGTCAAGCATTGTGCTTGTAATCCTCCTGCCTCAGCTTCCCCACCACCTGGGATTACAGGCCTGCCCTAGTACAATCACTAATCAGTTTGAGAATAGAGAATGAGGCTTGGTCTGGCATCCAAGGCTTCCTTCTTGCTTTCTGGCCTCTCACTACTTAATCCTCTCTTGCAAACACCCTGGCCATGATGCTGGTAGGCATTTCCCAAAGGCCTTGGGTTTCTAGAAAACCATCCAGAATGTCCTGTTGCCTCATGCTGCCAGTCAAGTGTGGCATTCAGTAAAGTGTGGCATCCAGGCTTGTTCGGCTGGTGATTTGTACCTCAGTAGGTTGGGAACTGAAGAGAGACCATGTTCCTCCTATGAAGAACACCTAGAACCCAAGCGAATACCTGGTAGAGGCAAACCAGTGTTAGACAAATGAAGGAAGAATTGACTCTGGTCTTCCTTTTTGTCTTGCAAGTCAGGTAGCTCATCCCACCTGTTATACTCTTAGTACTTTGGGGAGAGTCATAGGAACCATAACAGACATTAGAGAGATGTAATGAGAGGCTGATTTCTCTTTATAAGGAGCTATAATAACAAAAGCATGAATGTTTGTTCAACATGTATGTTCAAGAGCCGCCAAGGAGTCTATGGCTGGGTCATCCAATGTGACCCTCGTGTCTATTGTTGGATGCTGTTGGTAGATACACAGAAAATGGGCCCAGAGGTGTGATGGCTGACTGAGGATACCCTGATTGATGCAGGTAGTCTGAACACCATGCCCAGCTCTTAGCCAGAGAACAGAGTACCTGTTATCTGTGGGTCCCTGAAGGGTTTAGATGTTTTTCCTTCATGGTCAGGGTCCCCTTTTTGGTGACCTCAGTGTTCTGGCTTGTCTGTAATCACCTACTGGCATGTGGTAGGTGGTCAAGAAAAAGTAATTTCTACTTCTTTTTTCAGGTTCATAATAAAGGTGCTAAGGAAGATAATGTAAGACAGGAAAATAAATATTTTTTATTGAGGTAAGTCTTTTTTATGATTTTAAAACAATTTCCTTTCAAGACATAAATTCTTCACAGCTACCTTTTCTCTAATGTGGTGGTTGTCTTACCAGTGTTTGAGGTTATATAGAATCTAGAGGTGGTGAGGTGTGCAGAGGCTACATTTTAAATTTGTGCCATCTTGGGGAGAGAAAGAGAAAGACACACACACACACACACACACACACACACACACACACACACACGTGCGCATACGCATGGAGGGAGAGTGCATGTGTAGAGGTCAGAGGACAACTTTGGGGAGTTGCTTCTTCCCTTCCATTATGGGATCTGGATCAAACTCAGGTGCTTAGGCTTTGGGGGCAAGTTCCCCCCAGCTGAGCTGACTCCTTATATTAATAGTGCACAGGCAAACCGAGCTGGACTCGATGGGCAGTGTTAGGTCCTGAACGAAGGAGACTCTCCTGTGCCTCCTCTGACACTCCCTCTGGTGTCTTACTGGGAATAATAGTATGATCCCCTACATTTCCTTAAGACTCTGCCGTTCTTAGCTCTGGAATCCTTTTCTGTGGTAGCATAGTTGTTTATACAGCCCTTTTGTTTTACTGGTGGAATGCCTTGAAACCCCAGTTCTAAGTTACTTGTGGGAAGTGAGTAGTGAATGGAAATCTTAATTCAAACTCATTGCATTGGTGAAATGCACTGTACGCTGATCTCAAGACTTTCTCACGCGGTGACTGGTTCAAATTCGGTGTCTCTAGCAGCTTCCTCCCATTGCAGGCAGTTTCGAGTTTAAACTGGCAGACTTGGTGGTCACTGGATAAAGTTGGGCAGAGGGGGAGGTTGAGTCTGAGCATTCAGGGTGTGTGACTGTCAACTTTCTAGATGAAACTGTCTTGCAGTGAGGGAGGTAAGATGTAGTTGGAAGATTTCCTGCGTCCTGGCCTGCTGGTGATCGGGACAGATCTCTCCCACTCGCGTCCCCCAAGTAAACACACAGAGGCTTATATTAATTATAACTACATGGCCATGGCACAAGCCTTTTGCTAGCTACCTCATATCTTAAATTAGCTCATAACTATTAATCTATGTATCACCACCTGTTTTGTGGCTTTACCTGTGTCCCATTACCTGTTGCTCCTTGGACAGCTTGCTAGCGTCTCTCGCTGCCTTCTTCCTGTCTCTCTCTTTGAATTTCCTGCCTGCCTCTAAGCTGCCTTGCCATAGGCCAAACGGCTTTATTTATCAACCAATCAGAGCAACACATATTTGCAGTGTACAAAAAGACATTCCCCCATCAGTAAGACTGAACTTGTAGGAAGGAGTCAAACTGAGCTGTGTAGTGGGAACAGGAGGTTCCCAGAATCAGTCTGATTTATTCTCTCCTTGTACTTTTCAGCTGAAGGTCGAACTTTGGATGTGGTAGGGGGTGAGGAAAGCAATAGCCACAAGCTATTTACTAAGCTCCACATCCCTCAGCTCTGTGTCCTATACTCACTGAAAAATTTGCTTCCTTGTGAGCCCTGAAAGCTGTGCCTTGTGTGTGGTGTGGTGGAAATCTCTCTGGAGCTAGGTAGAAGAAGGCTGCCACTGTGGAGCCTGGTTGCTGATTTGACATCTAACTGAGTATACAGTGCGAACCGGCCTTCCCCTTTAGCATAGACACAGCTCCACACAAGCAAGCTCTTCTTCCTCCTGTGTCTTCAGAGACGGGAAGGTGAAAGTTAAGTGTGTATGTTAAACCCAGTAAATTTCATCTTGATTGCATTTCAATCGATTCTAATGTGACAGGATTTTTCAGTCTGAGCTTGTTCTAGCAGCCTTCAGTCAAATGAGAATTGCTGTCAGGGGAAAGGGTCCCTCCCACACCTCTCCCTGAATGCTTGAAGCCATCCCACTTCCTCTTTCTTTTACCTTCAGAACTGACTGCTGACACTTGGGAATTATAATCGGATTGCATCAGTCTTATGGAAAGGTTACCAATTACTGTTCTGCACAATATGCACTTCAAGTGTCTTGGTTCAGTGCTTTTAAATGCCTGCTAGGTGAATGAAGGCTTTGTGTCACACCCTGATTTAATACATTTGATGAGAGACTTTATTGATGGCTTCTTGTCTTCAGTTCTATGGCGGGGGCTGGATGGAGGAGGGAGATTACTTAGTATGAAGTCTTCTAGGGGTCTTTTGGCGGTTGTTTCATGAAGCTGGATTTTGGAAGAAGCATGGCTGGTTCAGTGATTGGGACTGAGGATAAGCCTTGTCTGGGGTGTCACATGGAGCTGTGAGCAGGAAGACGTTTCCTTGTGGTGCATTCTTGAGTACTTTGCCCTGCTTTCCTGACCTCATTTTGTTCATTGAGTATCTGATAGAAGGGCACAGTGAGATGTGGAATATGTCCTTGAAGGTTTTTAAATGCATGGCTCAGATCCTTTCTTTGGTCCCAGATCCATCTGTCTGTGTGTCTGTGCATGTCCACAGAGGATGTGGGTATTATGTTAGGGATGGTGTTGTAGACTGCAGTTTTGAACAGAGTGACAGTCAAGCTGTGTCACCCTCCCAGTGCTGTTTCTCTTGATTTCCTGTATCTTTAGCCATTGCCTGACGAACTCTCTTGGCTGACCAGAGTGTCTGGCTATGTTCAATACATCATAGTCTTGTTTAATTTAGCAACGCTCTGAGGTGAAAGGGCTCCTGACAGCCAAGTACAAACGTTGATGTAGTCAGAGGAGAGAATGCTTATTTCCCTCATTCTGTGCCAGTCAAGAGGCTGGCAGATTTTCTCCTCATGTGGCAGAGGGCTTGGACTTGTTGAGGTTGCTGTGAGCAGCGGGAGTGAGCTGTGTGTTGGAGAACCCTTTTCCTTGTGCAGTCTTACATTGGTTCCATCCTATACCTGCTGGCTGATTGCATTGTATGCTCTTTTGTTCTTGGCTCTGTTTACCTTGGATTTCATTTTGTGGTTGGTCACAATGGGGATTTATTGGTAGGAAAATCAATCCTTTCTTCATTTGAACAGACTATGTGTTCTTAAGACAGATTATCCTGTTGCAGGCAGATTCAAGCAGGCCCCTGAGCAGGGACACTATGCTATGCCTCTGTGCCATTATTTCTTAAAGTAATAGTTTTACTCATACTTAGTTCATATACTGCAAGGTTCATAAAGGGGTTTTTAGTGTGTTCACAGAGTCTACGCCAGTCACCACTGTCTAAGTCCAGCATACCGTGAGCACTCCATGAAGAAATGCCAGCCCCCCAGTCACTTCCCACTCATCATCCCATTCTTGGTAGCACTAATTGTTGTCGTCATAGGTTTAGCTATCCTGGATGTGTTATGTAAGTGTAGTCATTTGGTATGTGGCCCGTTTAGTTAGAGTTTCAGTTAATAACTGAATAACTGTGATAAAACACCGTGCCCGTCAACAACTAGGCAAGGAAAGGTTTTACTTGAGTTTTAAACTCTTGGGTCGCACACCTTGACTCAGGACAGGAACCTGGAGCTGATGGGAAGGGCGCTGCTTACTGGCTTGCTCTTCATGGCTTACTCAGCCTGCTTTCTTATAAAACCCAGGACCACTAGCCCAGTAGGTGACCCTGCCCCCAGTGAGCTGAGCCCTCTTCCATCAATCATTAATCAAGAAAAGAGACAGTAGGCTTGCCCACAGGCCAGTCCAGTAGGGCATTTTCTCAATTGAAGTTCCTTCTTTTCAGATGACTCTGGCTTATGTGAAGTTGACCTAAAACTATCCAGCACAACATGTTATCGAGGTTCATTTACATTGTAGCAGATATCAGAGCCTCATTTTTACTTCAGTGTATTCAGTTGTGTGGATATACATTATTTTATTTATCAGTTGATAGACATTTGGGTGCTTTCCACTTCTTGGCTTTTACAAATAGTGCTTTTGTGAACTTTTTTTTGTCATGTTTTGTTTTGTTTTGGTAGTGTCTTTTAATTTGTGTGTTGGGGTGGGGAGTGGAGGTGCACAGAATGGGCTCAGACTCTAAAGCTAGGTGGGGACAAGAACTTGTCATTATCTCCAGTGATTGTTTCTTCTGGTCCTTGCTGCTAGGTGTGCTGTGCACAGTGGCCCTGCCATCCATGGCATGTTTAAGCCATGTGCATAGGGCACCCCACTAACACTCTACTCTTGGACCAGTTGTAAGTTCTTCGTTAACCACCATCCACTGCACAGAGAAACTTCTTTGATGAATCCTGAGAGCTGCGCTACGTGTGGGCAAGAGATGTGAGTTCAGAGAGAGGTTTACTGCTGTGTCCATTTAGCAGAATAAGAGGAGTAGGTTTAGTGAAGTGCCCAGCCACAAATGGAACATCTGTATCATCTCCTCTTCACAGGGGCAAGGAGCATCACCGACGAGCGGGCAGAAAAATTGTAAAAGCCAGAGGTTAGGGAGGTCCAGAGCAAAGCTGTCTTCCGGGAGTGACAGGACTCACAAGCTCACGGCACCTGGGGTTGCCTACACAAGAACAAGCCAGTCAACATTTTAGCATGGAGTGATGTTCATGATCCTGCACTCCCAACTGAAGGGCTGTGGATAGTTGATGGTTTCTGGGGAGGAGAGAGTCAGGTTTTCTTAAGGGTGTGTCTCCTGGTAGTGCAGTCACTTGTAACCCCAACAAGTGGGTTACACAGATTGGACTCTGGCTCATAAAAACAGAAAAAGAGGACAAGAGGTTGTAGGGAGTAGGGAGGTGAGGGTGAGTTTAAGGGGAGGAGTTGAATGAATGTGATCAAAATACACTGTATCTAGTTACCAAATAAGAAATGAAATAGTATACTAAAATGGCTTTTCAGTGTAGTCACAGTCAAGTGTATATTCAGATGGGATGCTTTGATGCCCAGGAATAAGCCCAAAGCAAGCCACTTGGCTTCAGTTTCCTCATGCTTACAGGACTGAAAACATCCTCCTAGTAATGGGTTCAGCATGCGAGGTGGTGGTCTGAGCTCAGGCCCCTGCTCCAAGGTGCTCAGGGCACAGCAGTCTCTGTAGAGTGCCACTTTGGTTGGCTGGGAAGAATGTTGGTTGTGGGAGTTGGATGTGTCCTGTTCTGGAGTTCACATTTTGTCCTTAGCAGTAGGTAGGGGCATCGAGGTATCTACAGAGGACAGAGGATGACACGGTTATCGTAGTTCCGGTATGCTAGGGCCCAAGTGTGAGGATAACAGTTGGGCTTTGTGCTGCTGTACCTGCGAGCTGGTGAGGACCCGAGCTGGGTGCTGGGGGTGCAGTGGACAGACAGAGGCGGAAAGCACGGGAGGAGTTAGTCAGGATGCCGGGCTGCACGTGAACAGGAAGCTCACACATACTGTTGCAAGTAAGAGAATTCTTCGGAAGATCCCTGGAGAAGGGCGCACAAGGTAACAGTGCTACAGAAACAGTGCCAGGGGGACTGCAGGCACCCTGCTGCAGATTAGCATCGGGGCCTGGTTCCTGGGCAGGGGGGGGTGAGGGGGCCTCCTCCCAGCCGTCCCTCCAGGAGTCACAGTGACTACAGCCTTGAGTTTTGTGCCATCTCTGCTGGAGCCCTCTGCTGCCATCACTGAGTTCTCACAGAAAATTCTCCTGTGCGCATCATTCTGGGAATGTGAGCTGACCCAGGATCTGAAATGAAGGGAGAGGTCAAGGGAACCTCACAAGTCTGTGGCTTTGGGAACCATTCTGCCCAAGAGTAAGGAGGTTCGGATTGGGGAAAGCAGAAGGTAGGAAGTCAGCCGAACAGTTTTAGACTGGTAGTCTGGTATAACACTGCTGGGGATAACATTTTAAGTATCGGATTGATTTGTCTTCCTTCACTGCTAAAAGCTAGGGATGGTTCTCTTCGTTGTGTCTCCAGAGCCTGTGTCATGCACTTGCCTCATAACTGGTATTCGAAGCAGGTGTTTGGGTGGATGCTCTCTTGGATGGGGAGTTACTACATCAGGCCAGGTAGTTGAAAAGCTTTGGATCTTATTGACTAAGGGACATTTCCAGTTCAGATACTCTGTAGTCTATGATTTCCATGTTCACATAATATTATTGTACCTATTTCTTCCTTTCTGTTTTTCATTCTTATTCCACCTGACAGTCAATGCTGTTTAATTACCTGTTGACAGCCCTGTCAATAAATTAAAAAACATTTTTTTTTCTAAAATTAGACTTATGGAATAAAGATGATAAAGACGGAGAGACTTAAGGGTAATTGAGCCTCAACTGACTTCAGATCTCTCCGGTAAATGCAAGATGTTTATGAAACACTTGGAGTGATATAGATTGTACTCAGAACACATGCTCTAATCAGCCATGGAGCTACGAAGCACAAGTGTTGCTAAGACTGGAAGTTCACCTTCAGAGTAAGAGTTTTGTTCATGGCAAGACAGACTTGTGGATTTTTGTATTCCAAAAGCAGATGTTAGCTTAGTTCCATCTTTTATGTAAAAATAAAATGAATTGCAGGTTTCAAATTTTGGCACCTTGAAATCAGACTCCTTATTTCTATCTCTTAATAACCACCAGACACTAGTCCACGAGTACAATTTGGCGGGTTTTTTTTTGTTTGTTTGTTTTTAAACCCTTTAATTTTGATGTGACTCTGCTTCCAGCTCCATCCTCTCTCCATATCCAGGAAAACCAAACTATTGGTAGCTTGGGTGTGCTACAATTTTTATTATTTAAGTTTTAGAAAAGGATACTTCTGTTTATATATATTAGCAATATTATGTTCTTACTTGGGCAAAGCAGTTTTTTTTGTTTTGTGTTGTTGTTTTGGTTTTTCCAGACAGGTTTCTCTGTGTAGCCCTGGCTGTCCTGGAACTCTCTCTGTAGACCAGGCTAGCCTCAAACTCATAGAGATCCATCAGCCTCTGCCTCCCAAGTGCTGAGATTAATGGCATGTTCCACCACCACCCAGTGGGCAAAGGTTTTTTTATGGAAAAAATACAATTGTGTTGCTTCTTAGGCTAAACACTCTTGTCTCACCACCCTACCAATGGCATGCTATTATTGGTATCTGCATGTTCAGCCATCAGTATCTATGACTGTTGTTTCCAAACATTCTGTGGGTAACATAATCCAAGGATGTGCAAGGCATTTTGTGGTGGTTTGAATAGGTATAGCCCTCTAGACTGATGTGTTTGAATGCTTGGTCCATAAGGAGTAGCACTATTGGGAAGTGTGGTCCTGTTGGAGTAGTTGTAGCCTTGCTGGAGGAAGTGTGAGCAGGTTTTGAAGTCTCCAAAAGGAACTCTCAGCTCCTTTTCCAGCACCATGTTTGCTGCATGTCACCGTCCTTCCCGCCATGATGACAATGGACTGAACCTCTGAACTGTAAGCCGGTCTCAATTAAATGTTTTCCTTTAAGAGTTGCCTTGGTCATGTGTGGGGGCCCAAATTACTCAAGGTCAGAGAATCTGAGCTTGCTTTACCCAGCAGGGCTGCATAATGGGATGATTTGGCCACGGGAATATTTATCAAGTGTTTTGAAGGGTCTACATTTGGCTGTACATTGTGCTTTGATCTTGCAAGGGGGAAGGCTTTTGCTTTTCCCCTGGGTAGTGGCTAAAAGGCCCTTTGGAATAAACCTTGAGGCAACTGAGTATTGACCCAGAGCCCTCCTGAAGCTATCCTGTGTTTTTCTTATCATCTCTTTTCTATCTTTCTGTCATTTCCTCATTCCTCTCTCCTCCCCTCTAGAACCCTTGGAAAGGTGGGAGCTGGATTCCCACAGTCATGGTGTCTCTTCACAGAAATAGAAACCCTAAGACACCCTTATATAAAGTGATGTAATGTTTACATATAACCTATACACATTCTTCTGTCTACTTTAAAGATCTGTTTTTAATTATGTGTGTGGCAGGATATATGCATGAGAGTGCATGCCTGTGGAGGCCTGGGTACTCCCCAGGAGCTGGAGTTGCTGGCGATTGTAAGCTGCCCAGTGTGTGCGCGCTGGGAACTGAACTTAGGTCCTCCGCAAAAGCAGCACACACACTTTCAAGTGCTGACCAGCTCTCCAGCTCCTATTGTGTACTTTAATCATCTCTAGCTTACTTATTGTGTCCAGTATAGTAAATGTTGTACTGGACAGTTAGGGAAAGGAGGACATGTGCAGGGTAAAAGCAGTGTTTTAAAGATACCTCCTGTGTGCACTTGGTTGAACCCATAGCTGCAGAACTGACGGATAAAGAAGGCAGATTTCATTTTCAGTGTTGTTGCCTATTGCCTAGAATCTTTTCTTTCTGCCATACAGTAGAGATGTGAGCTATTTTTATCTAGGTTTTTTGTTTGTTTAATTGAATCTTTACTATTTTTTTAAAAATATTTTTTATTTTCAATATACCTCAACCCCACCTCCATTTCCCTTCAGAAAATAGCTGGCCTCCCAGGGTTAGGTGTGGTTTTTTGTTTGTTTGTTTGTTTGTTTGTTTGTTTTTTAAAGAGTGTTGATTAAATTTGGCTGCATATGCAGATTCTTATCACATTGTAATTTAATAGACTGCAAGAAGTCAAGTCACAGCCTTTTAAATTACTGTAAGGTATGTTGCTGTAATTATTTAAGAATAACTGATCTTTTTCATTTGAACTGTAGACAAATGCTTGTTCTGTCTGCTTCTGCTTCAGATGGATTAAGGCCTTGCATAGTCTGCATTTTCACAAAGCTACTCAAAGGCTTTGAGAAAACAGTCCATCCTAGAATAACCCAGGCCAGGTGTGGTGACTCAGGACTCACACCTCTAATGCCAGCACTCAGAGGTAGGGTTACTGTGAGTTCTAGGCTAGCCTAGGTTACTAAGTGAGTTCCAGGCCAGCAGAGCTACAGAATGAGACTGTGAGCTGGGGATGCCCACTGTCTAAAGCAGTTGCTGCATAAGCACAAGCGCATAAGTGTGGATCCCCAGAAGCCACAAAAACTGGGCAGACTTGGTGGCCTCTTGTAATCTGAGCACTCTGGAGGCTCAGACAGGCACACTGGCGAGTGAGACGGGCTGATCAGGGAGCGCTGGGTTTCAGCTGAGAGAATAAATTGCCTTAAGAAATAAATAGAGAGTGATTGAGCACCAGATGTTAATTGGGCCTACACACACGTGCACATCTGATACACTCGAATTCATGCATACACATGTAAACATGCATTCATGCATGCACTACACATACAGACAAATATTTAAAATATTTTAAAAGCATAAATAAATAAAAGTGTGGAGTTTGCTACATAGGTTAAGTAATCACGTAGGAAGTTCTTGTTCCAGGGTCTCAGACCTTTACATAGAACATCACATTTTAAATCAGTTATCAAACAGTAGTGGAAGACTGTTGATTTGAGGAGATACCCTTACCAGCTCCTGAAAAAAGTAACCAAAGTGTACCTGCTACACTACAGCTTATTCTGTTTTCCAAAGTGATATTATTCCTTAGGAAGTAGTTAGTGTTGATCTTTACCGATTAACTTTTCAAAAGTGGTGCCATTTAAACAGAATCCACAGCCCCAGTGTTGTGATGAGTAAACAGCTGTTATCAAGACATGCTAAGCACAGGCTTTGCTGAAAAGAGCCTTGGCTTGCTTGTCGGGGCTGCTCCTCTGTTGGATACACTGCTTACAGTAGGACCACTTTTCAGACACTCTTGACATTCATTAAGTTTTGAATTTGCTTTATTTTACTTTACTTGTATGTTATTATGTAGGTGATATCAAGAGCAGTTTTGTGTGTGTGTGTGTGTGTGTGTGTGTGTGTGTGTGTGTACGTACATGTGTGTACATGTGCGTGCATTCATGTGCCATGGTGGACGTGTGGAGGTCGGAGAACCACTTTGTGGAGTCAGTTCTCCCCTTCCACCTTCACATGAGTTCTGGGGATTCAACTCGGGTCATGTGTGTTAGTCAGGGTTCTCCAGAGGGAAGCAGTGGGATGAATAACTATGTTACTATTATATTTATTATATATAAAAGAATTTATTAAGCCAGCTTCTGTTAAAATAGTAGCATTTGTCTCACAGCTGAGAAACTGAGAACCTGGTAATTTCTTGGTGCTTGAGGTGGGGTACTTCAGCAGTTAGAGTCATACCACAGTAGTAATAGTCTCTCACTGGAGAAGCCAACAACCCAGTGGCTAGCTGGTCAGGTCATAGGGCTGGGTGCTTCAGTCTTGCCCCCAAGGCTGGAAGATTCCTGAATCCCTCTCATCCTCAGCCCACAATGGAAATCTGGGAACTCCAGACTGTTGAAGAAAGCAGCAGCAGCATTAGCAATAAATCACCTGGGTGGCCAGAGCAGGCCACATGAGAAAAGGGCTACTGATTTCCCCTCTGCCGTAACCTTTTTACCTGGCTGCCACAGTGGGGTGGGTCTCCCATACCAACTAAAGTAATTAGGACATTCTTCGGGTGAGGCTCCCTACTCAGGTACTTCTAATTTGTGGCAAGTTGACATCAAAACCAACCACAATCTCATGCCATTTTGCCAGCCCTGTTTTTGTTGTTGTTGTTTGTTTTTTGTTTTGCTGTTGGACAGAGCATAAATAATGGAAGGGTGGCAGATCCAAATGATGTGTCCCTGTGGAGATGAGTCAGAAAGACTTGAGGGAGAAATCATTGAGTGCACTCTGCTAAAGTGCACATAGAAGGTGAGCTGAGTGGCCACACTGGGAGGTAGAGGAAGGGGAGTCAGGACTTGAGTGCCTGTGTTTACAGAAGAGCATGATCCAAAAATACAAAAGGAAAAGAAAGACAAGACAGGCTATGTGCTGGCTAATCTTAGGTCAACTTAACACACAAACTAAAGTTATCTGAAAGGAAGGAACCTCAGTTGAGAAAAATGCCTCACTAAGATCAAGCTGTAAGGCATTTTCTTAATTAATGATTGATGAGGGAGGGCCCAGCCCATTGTGGGTGGTGGCACCATCCCTGGGCTGGTAGTCCTAGGTTCTGTAAGAAAGCCGATTGACAAAGCCATGAGGAGCAAGCCGGTAATCAGTACCCTTCCATGGTTCCTGCCCTCCCTGCATGAGTTCTTTCCCTGACTTCCTTTGATGATGAATGGCAGTGTGGAAGTGTAAGCCAAATAAACCCTTTCCTCCCCAAATTACTTTAGTCATGGTGTTTCATCCATCATAGCAACAGAAATCCTAACAGGCTACACCACCCATAAGAGGGAGTTGAGGAGAGGGAGGGAAGGAGGGTAAACACACAATTTATAAACACACATTTCTCAAGCATCCATGACAGGGGTGTTCATGCTGTCTGATTTCCTCATGGACAAAGGGACTGTTGAGGTCATTCTTGTTTCTGTCTAGTGAGGTCTGAATTTCAGTTTTTGTCTTATCTCAAAGATGGCAGAAGTCCTAAGAGGGTGAGGATTTTTGTGGCCTGCTAGCTCCTTTTCTGGGTGTATTATCCATGGAAAGCTCAGCCTGTAGCAGGTAAAGCAGGTGATAGATAAATGGCACTGGTGGAGGCTCTGGTTACCTCATGGAAAGGTCACAGTCACGTCAGAACCCAGTGGTAGGTTTTAGAGCTTTATTAGAAGGGAAGGGGGGGGGGGGCGCCAGGCCTGGGGGGAGGGAGAGATGGCAGGAGCAGAGCAGAGAGCAGGGAGCAGGAGAGAGAGGGTGGGGGTCCACATCCGGCTTTTTAAGGCGCAGATTGCGTGACCATGTAGTTGCCGGCGCCCCCCCCCCCCATGACGTAAGACACAAGACGTCGAGCTGCACATGTACAGGATCCTAACATTCTCGACTTCTTGCTTATTATAAAAAAGCGAGTGAATAGGAATAGAGGCATCATTTCTCCCAGAAAAACTGCTTCCAGCTGACTTGGTGGGCATCGGTTGGCGCTTAGAGGGGTAGGGAAAGGGGGTCTTCCAAGGTAGACAGGTGTCCTGGGGTGGTGGGCTGTCTGGTGCCCTGGAGCTGTTTATCCCTCTTGGCTGGGCACCCTGGTCACTTTTGTGTCTGACAGGACGCTGGTGAGACAGGAAAAGCCTGAAGTAGGTCCGACCTGTCCAGATGGATTTAAGCTGGTTTCTGGAGCTTGGGAAAAATTTTGAACATGTTAAGAAGCAGCCATGAGAAAATTGGTGACCATTGTAGTGTTTAGTACTCTGCTTGTATTGGTTAGTGTTAATGAGAGAGACAGAGAGATTGGAACATGTTTTTAAGCTTTATCAGAGACAGATTATTTTAAGGCACCTGTTTTCTTTACTAGTTTATCATCTAGGAGACAAGTGATCAATTGTTGAGAGCATTTAACAGTAATTAGTTGGTTATATTAAAGTGTGTTTTTGTAGAGCCCAGATACTTTTGGGTCTGGGGGTGTAAATACCTTTTAGCTGTTACAGTTTCTTACTTGATGATCCCTGGACTCCGGTTCTGTGGTGATTCTGTAACCATTAGCTGAGCAGTTAATTAGAAGAGAAAAGCTTGTGGGGTGAAAACTCATTTCTTTGGAATTTAGGGACAAGGCAGAGATCAGGGCCCTGTCTGTGTCCCTGTGCATGAGGAGGAGAAGCACTTCTGACCAGTCTGGAGTGAGGCACATGGAGGGAGCAATGAAATGAAAGCTCCTATCTTAGCCTGAAAATCTTTTCCCATTAAGTAACCCTGAAAGTACAATTAAGTCTGGTGAGGTGGGTAAGGCTGTCCTCCCTAACCTGACAATAAGGAAATGAGGAGAGGTGAGATCCCCAAACTCCCAGGACTGGGTTAGTGGCTCTGGTGTCCAGAAGGAAGGAAATGAATCACTTCCATGCTGCGTTCTGGATTCCCTGCAAGCGAGCCTGTGGCCAAGCCTAGAGGTCTGCTGGAGGTCTTAGCTTGATGCTCCCATGTCCCTTGGTGCCTGGGTGCAGTCAGATGACCGGTTGTCTTTCTAGGTGGCACTTTGAACAAGGCTCAATTGATGGCCTGGCAGGGCACGTACTAGCCAGAGTGGCCTCTTTTTTTTTTCCCCCTGCACTAAAACAGGGACCCAGCGGCTTTTGGGAGCCAGTCGGACAGCGTGTGCCAGCACTTGGCAATTCTGTTCTCGGGCTTTTTCATCTCTCCCCTGGTATACCTTAAATACCACAGCTGACACTCCCACCTGTGGGGTCAGGAGCCTTGCTCTCCAGATGCTTAAGTTTTAGCCCTTATATCAGGGAGGTCTGGGGGACAAGAGACAGATTTTATTCCATGTCTTGAATTTTTTTTTTTCTTGATGTCTGCTGGCTTGAGGACAGCTTTAGGAAGACCTGCCAGGAGGCAGGGTATAAACTGATCGTAAACTTATTTTAGACCCCGATTTTAGACCCGTCTGTGCCTCTCAGGGCAGCTTGAGAACGAGTGGGAGGAGTTAAGGTGAGTTAAGGTTAGAACCAGGGTTGGGCAGAAGATGCCCACCCAATACTGGAGAGTGGAGCAGAAGTCAGATAGACAGAAGTGGTTGCACATGACAGGGAAAGAATCAGAATTGGAGAGGGAGAAGGGTTCAGAGCTTCGGTAGAAAGCTTGGGGATAAGGTAACTCTTTTCCTTTGCCCATTCACTGGCAGAAGTTAGATAATTCCCGTGAAGTCGTTATACAGCCAGATTTACTGGTATCCGCCCCTATGTCCCATGACTGCAGCCAAGAGAGAAAAAATAAAGAATTAAAATAACAAACTGGGATCACGCTCCAATCTCATGCATCCCTGAGGTAGAAGGATCTATGAATCAGCACAAGTTACTCCCACCTTCCTCAAGAGAGGAGTAAGGGCTGGAAGTGTATGCAGCACATGGACCCCCCGGGGGTCCGACAGCATTGACCTCTTCCTCAAGAGAGAGAATGAATCGGTGCCAGTGCAGCCTAAGGAACCCCCCCCCCCCCCGGGGGGGAGTCCAGTGTGAGTAATATAACTTAGGCTGCAGCCGTGGGAAACGGCGGGGGACTCATCAATTGCATGTGTGGTGGAGGGAGATGCGGTGGTGGTCGGGAGCACACTCCTGACTCAGAACGGTGGTGGCGCAGGTCCTCCATTAGGTTTCCGACAATGTTCAGCCCCGGATGCTGAGTGCGCAGAATTTCCTATCCGAGTCACGGCAACCAAATGATAGATAAATGGCGCTGGTGGCGATGCTGGTTGCCGTGTGGAAAGGTCACGGTTACAACAGAACCCAGTAGTAGTTTTTAGAGCTTTATTAGAAGGGAAATGGGGAGGAGAGAGAGGGGCGCCAGGCCTGGGGGGAGGGAGAGATGATGGGAGCAGAGCAGAGAGCAGGGAGCAGAGAGAGAGGGTGGGGGTCCAGGTCCACGTCCGGCTTTTTTTTTTTTTTTTTTTTTTTTTTTTTTTTTGGTTTTTTCGAGACAGGGTTTCTCTGCGTAGTTTTGCGCCTTTCCTGGAGCTCACTTGGTAGCCCAGGCTGGCCTCGAACTCACAGCGATCCGCCTGCCTCTGCCTCCCAAGTGCTGGGATTAAAGGCGTGCACCACCACCGCCCGGCTGTACACGTCCGGCTTTTTAAGGCGCAGATTGCGTGACCACATAGTCGCCAGTGCCCCCGATGACGTAAGACACAAGACCCCCAAGCTGCGCATGTACAGGATCCTAACAGCGGGGGTTTCACTCCAGAGCCTGGCTGCTGACCCGGAAGCACCACTCAGAGCACTGTGCTGTGCCACGTAGACAGTGGAAGAATGACTGAGAGGTGTTCTCTAACACGAATTGCTGAGCAGACTTATTAATAAAAAACAAAAAAAACGGAGCCCAATGTTGGGGTGAAAGCTGAGCGATCAGAGGAGTGAAACAAGCCACAGCCACAACTTACTGCTAGGAAATCCTCAGCCCAAGAGAGAGCTACTTCCTGTATACTCACGCCTATAGACCTTTCTGTGCCCTGCCATCTTCCTCTCTGCTCAGCTATATCACTTCCTGTCTGTCTGTACAGACCTCCAGACCTCTATGGTTAACTAGTGCTGGGATTAAAGGTGTGTGCCATCATGCCTGGCTCTGGCCTTGAACTCACAGAGATCTGGATGAAATTCTGCCTCCTGAATGCTAGATTTAAAGGCGTGTGCTACCACTGCTTGACCTCTATGTTTAATATAGTGGTTGGCTTTTCCTCTGATCCCCAGGCAAGCTTTATTTGTTAGAGCACTAATAAAATATCACTACATCTTCCCTTTTTTTTGTCTAAAATAAAAAGTTATAACTAATATAAGAAAAATATAGTAAGTACATTAACTATATACAATATATACAGGCAATAAATATATCAACAATGTCTAGTCCATTTACATTTGACAAATTCAGCGAAAATATTACATTATCTATCCTATTTTGGTGAGTCCAAAATGTACCTAATTCACTTTCTATCCTAACTTGTATTACCAACCAAAAACTACCCTTTGATGTCTTTCAAACTTACACACTTTACACCTCTTTAATGAGTTTCTCTTCTGAATTTGTTAACAAAGAAAACTATATAACTATCTAATCTTCAACACCCTCAGAGACCCGAGAAGGAAATAATATTAATATCTGGCTCTGGATTTTTTATTAATAAGACGGTTTAGCAATTTGTGTTACATTATTCAATATGTATCTTGTTATAGCTTTCCACGAATTATATACCTATAAGCACTGATAACATTTAACATCAGAATTGTCATAATTTAAAGCTACTTTAAGCATGATAAGAAGTAATATTACTGCTAAGAAAGGCATTCCATTGATGTAGAATAAGTGTGTTGGGGTGGAGGCCAGAGGGTGATATCAGGTATCATCCTGTGTTGCTGTCCACCTTACATTTTGAGACAGGGTCCTTCACTGAACCTAGGTCTTGCTGATGTGGCTAGATTGGCTGGCTATAGAGTGTGCTTCTATGTCCCACTGTTAAAAAATTATTTTGTGTGTATCTGGTATGCCTGAGTGTATGTTTGTGCACCATGTGAGTGTAGGAACCTGTGGAAGCCAGAAGAGGGCATCAGATCCTCTGGAACTGGAGCTACAGTTGCTTGTGACCCAGATTGCTTCAAGAGCAGTGAGCGCTCTTAGCCACTGAGCCATCCCTCCAGCTTCATGCCCAGCTGATTGGGGGTACAGGGAGATAGTGGAAGTACTAGAGAATCAAAATCAGGGCCTCATGCTTCTACAACAAACACTTTATCCATTGAGCCATTTACCAGAAAGACCTGGCTCACTGCATAAATATAGTAGCCCAGGCTCTATACTTTGAGCTGCTCAGAATGTAAAGTAGTGTTTGCAGCCAGCTCTGTCATTGTATTTCATCTCTTCTACACTAAGACAGACCTTTTGATTGAGGCAAATGAAAGAATATTGACCCCATTGAGAATAATTAAATGGTAGGTACATGGTGAGATGTGCTTACACCTGGCCTGCGAGACTCCCTCTTGCATAGTATTGGAGCTGATGTGTTAGCTGTCCTCTGAGCTGAGCTGTTAGCAATGCGAAGTAGCTCTGTGGCTGTGACACAGTCACTATTATCTGATGTTCCCTAGCAGAGTGAGGATGATGAGGGCCACTGTGTATGAAGTGCCAAATGATTAGTAACTGACGGCAGATGTTGGGCCATGGCATGAAACAGTGTTCCCTTTCAAAGTAAAATGAAATACCGGGACTGTATTTGACAGTGGAGACATCATGTGGAAGCACAGGTGACTCTGGAACTTAAGTGGCCCAAACCACAATAGGTGACTTCCCACCACAGTGATGGAAGACAGGACACCATAAGTGAAAGTCTAAATCTGTCAGATGTATGCTTCTGCTTTCTGGATAATTTATTTTCTTACTGTTTTACCTAATACAGAATGATCTTCATTTTTGAAATTCAGAAAAACAAAAACCAGAAAGTGAATTTCTGGTGAGCAGGGTGGGATGGGCCTGGCTCAGGCTGTGGTGCTGTGGAACGGCTGCAGGGAGTGGTTCTGTCAGGCGGAGCCACTAAGCCTGCTGTTCCTAAAGCTGTCCCTCGCACCTTTCCCAGGGCAGGCTGAAGCTCGTGCCAGTGGCACCTGCCTAGCTCCAGGAAGAGATTCTTGGTGAATCTGAGTCTCTTGAATGAGTTCAGTGGAGTCTTTTAGAGAAAAAGTCAGAAACAGTATCACTACAAGGAATAGAGAAAGTCGTTTTCAAATGGATGGTCCGCTGAAAGATGTGTCTTTTGGGTTTTACTGATAAATAAATAAAGCACACATGTCTTCTGTATTATGCAGTTTCCATACTTGATCCACAGCATAGAATTATCTAAAATCAGGAATAAATGTTCTTAAGCCCAGTGTGGTGGCACACATCTATAATCCCAGCACTCAGGAGGCTAAAAAAGGTCAGCCTAGGTAGGCTTCATTATGAGTACCTGCCCAGCCAGGGCTGCACAGCAAGAGCCTGTCTCAACCCAGAAAATACACAAACACATCCCCCCCAAACAGAAAGGAAAAGCTATTATATGGAATATTATCTTTGCTATAATCTCTAAGAATTTACTTAAATTTCAGTTGTTATTAATAGTTATTTATTTTTATTATTTGTATTATTATATATTATTATTATTATTATTATTTATTAATAGACCTAATAAACCTTTAGGTCTAGTCCTTATTAGCTTTCCATGCTGCTTCCTATTCCAAGCTGGAAGGACCTCTTGGAGCCAGCCACCTCCATTAGAAGAGTGGTCATACTGGGCTAGCTGAGTGCCTTTTCCCCACATCCTTCCTCCGCTTGTGTGCTTAGTACACTATCTAAGTCCATCCTCGAGAAGACACACAGCAGCTTTGTAATGTGATCCTGGCCATGCTGCATGAAGTCCAGCACTTCAACGATGCCAGACACAGAGGGCATGTACGGCGAGTGTTTACCTGAATTAATGAACTGCCTTAGGGCAGGGTGCAGTAGTAATGATTTCAATGTCTAGTGACAGAGCAATCCGTGCTCATGGTTGAGCTAAACATTCAGGCTTCCTTCAAAGCCAGTCAGCAGAATCCAGGGAGACCAGTTGGTTCACTTTTCCACCCAGTAGTCATTTACTTTTACAGTTGTGTTTATGTAGAGTAAAGGTCAGGGGGAAAGGTGTGTTGAAGGCGATCACATCAGTCACTTGGTTACAACGGGAGTTTCCTGTGCTATTGAAAGAGCTGCAGAATTCAGGCAGACCCTCCTCCCTCCCTCCCTCCCTCCCTCCTTCCCTCCCTCCTTCCTTTCCTTTTCTCTCCTCTCCCCTCCCCTCCCCTCCCCTTCTCTCTCCTCCCTCCCCTCCCTCCCCTCCCCTCCCCTTCTCTCCCTTTCCCTTCCCTTCTTTTGTTTTGTTTTTTTGGACAGGGTTTATGTGTAGCTGTGGCTAGTCTAGAACTTGCTGTGTAGACCAGGCTGGCCTCTGGGATTAAAGATGTGCCTCTCTTTATTTTTAATGGCAATTGGTATCTGACGGGGCCTTGTGTGTGCTAGGTAGGCATTCTCCACTGAGCTTTTGCCTCAGCTGCTCTAGTTACTTTCTGTTTTTACTAGCCTGTGATAAAACACTGACCAAACCCAACTTGAAGGAGGAAAGGGTTCATTTAGCTTGTTCTCCCTGAGGGAAACCAGGGCAGGGGCTTAAGAGAGGAATGGAAGCCCAGCCACAGAGGAACACTACTTACAGGTTTGCTTTCCAAGGCTTGCTGAGCCTACTTCCTTACACAGCCCAGGGGCCTTCAACATCAAACGTTAGTCAGGAAATGCCCCACAGTCTTGCCCACTGTCCAGCCAGGTTCCTGTAGTCTGTGTCGTGTTGACAAAACTACCAAGCACACCAATCCATAATCTTTTAAAATTTACTTTTTTTTTTTTAGTAGTGATGGAGAGCCAGGCGGTGGTGGCACATGCCTTTAATCCCAGCACTTGGAAGGCAGAGCCAGGCGGATCTCTGTGAGTTCAAGGCCAGCCTGGTCTACAGAGCAAGTTCCAGGACAGGCACCAAAACTACACAGAGAAACCCTGTCTCGGAAAAAAAAAAAAAAAAAACGTAGTGATGGAGATTAAACCCAGGGCTTCACATGTGCTGGGCGAGCACTCCACCACTGAGCCTCTGGCAGATTCTTGAAGTGTAATTGACATCTGCAATGAATTGACCATTTCAAATGTGCAGTTTAATCAGTTCCAACACACTTGTATGCCCATGCACCATTAACAGATAAGGAGAATAAACGTATCCATCATCCCCCAAGGCTTTTTGTACTGCTCTGTAATCCACCCACATGGTCCTCTGTCCGTCTCCAGGCAACCACTGATGTCATTTCTGTGACTTTAGGTGAGTTAGTGTCTCTGGATTCTCTAACAGAATCCTGTTTGCTGCTTTCACGTAGTGTATATCCTGAGATGTTTTGATGATATTGATGCAGCAGTGTTTTTCCCGTCAGTGCTGTTGGGGTGTGTACATGTATAAGCTTTGTGGATCCGCTCACTGTTCCCGGCTGTTTGGATGTGTCTGTGTTTGGCTCTTACGAAGAGTGATCGTCTGAACTTGCACGCTATCTTACGCACTCATGACATGTGGGAGGGAAGTGTCGAGCCCTATGCTAGCCGTGGAAACGGCCAGACTGTCTCTGCAGTCGCTTACTTTTACATCTGACCCCAGTGCAGGGAACTCAGACGCTTCGGTCACTGCCTGCTAGGGCAGGTCGTCTTTCTCTTCCAGTCGTTCTAATACAGTAATCTCCCATTGTGGCTCCTCTAACTTGTGTCTTCCCAGTGGCTGAAGACCGAGCATGTTCTTATGCTGGTTTGTCATCCTTTGATAAAGTGTCATGTATTTTACATGTTTAATTACTGGTTTGTTTTCATAGTTTTGAGAGCTTTAGATACAGAATATCTTCAGTGCCCATCCTCCTCTCTGGAGTAAATCGGTGCTGCCAGGAGCAGACATGTCTCACTGTCCAGAAAGTCTAAATTTTTAAAACATTTTAAATGCCATATTCTGTAGGTCTTTGAAGTATTTGAAGATTACCAATTATATCTATGTATACCTAGAAAACTTAACTAACATGACTACAAGTGTGATTATCATAGATGACTAATTATTAATCTATTTCTTAATTATCCATTACAGTTTTAAATGAGCTGTACAAACATAATACCTTAAACAAGAGTAGAAAAATACACACAGTATAACAAAATTAACTTTTAATTTTGAATCAATAAACTAAAATCCATAGCAATGTAAAACATTTCAAACAAGTTGTTGCTCTTTAAAAGTAGGTTCAACAATTTACCCTTTATCCTATCATATCTATATCCTATATATCTATATCATATCCCCCTTTCTTCTTTTAGAAAGATGTTGTGTTCATAATTAACCTTCTTTAAATAAAAATAATGGTTTTTCTCTGTCCCACACCAGAGGGCTCTTCTGATATGGGACACAAGAATCTCTCAACCTTTTCTTTTAGCAATGTGCTTGGGTTTAGAGAAGGAGTGAGCCAATTTCATCTCCAAAGCCAGCTTGGTATATTTGGGAATTTGGGCATAGCTTCTCATACTACTTCCTGCTGGATAAGGGCACTGTATTCTTATGAGGACATAAAGATAATTTTAGGATTATGGGGTAGTCTGTGAGGCTGCGTTGTCTGAGCCAGTTGCCTTGGAACCATTCTAGATGTTGGATCATCTGGGCCATGGTGTCATTGGAGACTTTTCAGGGGGTCTTGGCTGGTCAAACCTGATGTACCTTAATCTGGAACAAATCTATAGCCTCTTGCTTTCTGTGGAAACAAAGCAGAGCCTCCTTCAGCAAATCCTACCAGCATCCTACCTCCTTCAGCAAATCCTGCCAGCATCCTACCTCCTTCAGCAAATCCTACCAGCATCCTACCTCCTTCAGCAGATCCTACCAGCATCCTACCTCCTTCAGCAGATCCTACCAGCATCCTACCTCCTTCAGCAGATCCTACCAGCATCCTACCTCCTTCAGCAGATCCTACCAGCATCCTACCTCCTTCAGCAGATCCTACCAGCATGTGCCACCACACCAGCACCTGAGCCCTTCCTGCGCCTGCCTGCTCTCAGAACAGTTGCTCTCTCATATTCCTTGCACACTGTGTTATAGCTGTCTGTTCTTGTCAGTCTTCCTAATAGTAGGTGAGGAATGAGTCTTAGCTCATGTCAACCACCTAGCAGACCTCTAATAAAAGATTCTCGGCCAGGCTGTGGTGGCATACACCTTTAATCTCAGCACTCAGGAGGCAGTGGCCAGCCTGGTCTAACAGGACAGCCAGAGTTGCACATAGAAACCCTGTCTCAAAAAACAAACAAACAAAACCACCACCAGAAACAACAAAAAGGATTCTTAGGAAAATGGTGTTGGGCAGGAAGGATTAAGCTCAGTGAATTGAATTCAGAGAATGCTACCAATTCCCTGGCCTCTGTGTTTTCTATCCTCATCCTTTTCAGTTTGTTGTTTTGAGGATGAGCGCGAGCCTTCAGTTTCCCATACGATCTTGACATCCATCATGGCATTGCTCCATGCTGTTGCTTTTCAGGGCTTCTGTAGAGCTTTGGAACACATCCTGTACATGTCCACGTCTGACACTAAGGACCACTGAATTTTTTCATTCTGTGTTACACACATTGGCCAAATGGCTGCAGACACAGGCCACTTTTAATATCCTACAAAGCCAGCCCAGCAAGACTGCAATAAAGTAAACATTGGTATTGAAATAGAAATGAAGAGAATAGTGGTTTTAGAGACAAGTGCCCCATGGAACAGCATGGAGTTTGTGAGCTCTGTTTCAGTCCTAGGTGACGGGGTTACCCTGGGAAGGCGTTTTGCCTGGTTTCTGGCTGCTGAGAGCATCAATACTCAAGTGAATGTTGGCTGACAGGATAAACAAGAGAATCACATGATGAGACTATCTTACTCTATAGGCTCCGTAATTGATAAACAGCAGTTTTGATTCACTGAGTACTCTTGACCCAGAACACAAAAGCTTACAGAAGACAAACTGCAAATGAAGCTGATATGATGCTGAGTGGGCAGGGTGGTGTCAAACCCTGAATGTAAGATCTGCAGTGGGGCTGTGCGTGTGCGTATTCTGCTGGGAAGGATCTAGGAAGGCCCTGGGTGTTGGGTGTCTAGCCTGACTTCATTTCCTTTATTTCCCTTCTCCCCAGGGAGTCAGGGTACAGTGGGGATGTGAGAGTCTATTCATTTCCCATGCACCCTGACAGTGAGCTGTTAAGCCTCATTATTTGAAGGGCTTTCACCTCTTAAACCAGAAAGCATCCAGTTGTCAGGAAGACTCAGGACCCAACAAGGTGTATGTATCCTTTAATCCTAGTACTTGAGAAACAGAGGCAGGCAGATCTCTGTGAGTTCTAAGCTAGCCAGGGCTACATTACCAGACCCTGTTCCCTGCCCTAAAAAATAACAGTAATAATAATAATAAAATCAGGACCCCCAAACTGAGCATTGTTTTCATTTGTACACTGTTATTTTGAATGATGTTAGAAAAAGTTTGAGGTTGCAAAGACCACCACTCCAAAGTATCTTTTTTTCCACCAAAAATTTGTTTTTTATTTTATGATACAATATATTTAAAGTCATTTATCTTTGTATACAGTTGTTTCAGAACTGAAACTTTGATTTATATAAAAGTCAAAATTAACTATTGATATTATTGTATAAATGCAAAGGATTAAATTCTCAGTCTTAAAATTTTTTTGTAGCAACAGAATTTTTTTGCTTTTATTTGATTTTTTTCATTTTTCTTTATTAAGAAATTTTCTACTCACTCTACATACCACCCCCAGATCCCATCTCCTCCCTCCTCCCACCCCTCAACCCTCCCTCCCAAGCCACCCCACATCCCCCAAATCATGATGGGAAGACATGCAGAGATGATTGGCCACACTAGTGGAAGCCCATGAACTGTAGACTAGTGGCTGCGGAGCTCCCATGGGACTGGACTAGGCCCTCTGGATATGGGAGACAGTTGTTTAGTCCAAACTGTTTGGGGGACACCCGGACATCCCTGGTGCATGGGCAGGCTTTTGGGAGCCTGGTGTCTGCAGTGTGACGTCTTGCACAGCCTTGGTGCAGTGGGAAGGGGCTCCTAAGCTCAGTGTGTCAGGCTCTGCTGACTCCCCAAAGTGTCTTGACAAGGCAAAAGTTTACTCTTGATCAAGAGGGTGTGCTGCTCATAAAAGCAGAGGAGAAAGCACACCCGGGCAGAAAATGCACTTGGTTTTTATTCTAACTCAGGTGCTGTCTTTATCTTTTCCCCATGGTTGGGTACTGTTGACCTCATAGTCTTTTGAAAGTGTCTAGTTTTTGTTGTTGTTGTTTTGTGTGTTTGTTTGTTTTTAAAGGGCAAAGTTGGAGGGTGGAAAGGGAAAATGATGTAATTATATTTTAATTTCAAAAAGTAAAAATTGTAATAAAATATTTTTCCAGAGGGAGAAAAAAGAACCTGGCAAAGAGCATGAAGGGAAGTGGGAAGGGGTAGGCCACTTGAGTCACTTAAGTTCTGGGAAGGCAGCAGGATCTTTGTGTAAACAAAGGGTGTACCTGGGAGAGAGGATTAAAACATTTGCATAAAAGTCTTACAAGGTAGTGAGATAAAAATATTTTATTTTTTTTATTTTTTTATTTTTTTTGGTTTTTCGAGACAGGGTTTCTCTGTGTAGCTTTGCGCCTTTCCTGGGACTCACTTGGTAGCCCAGGCTGGCCTCGAACTCACAGAGATCCGCCTGTCTCTGCCTCCCGAGTGCTGGGATTAAAGGCGGAGATAAAAATATTTTAATTCCTTGCAGTATTTAATAGAAAAGAATATTTATTATTTCTTACAGTGGTAAGATTTGAAAACAATAGGTTTATAAAAAATGAGCTTTGAGGAGTTGGTGCTGAGTTGTAGTTGAGACCACTTCCTGCAAGGTTTAGCTTGCTGTGGGCCCTCCACTTTGTAAGCCTCCTGTCTGTGGCCTGCCTGCTTCCCTGACCCTCCAGGTCTCCTTGGCTCTGAAAATGCAGTGGACCATCCCACTGGCTCAGGTGCGTTTGCATCTTTGCCTGGCCATAAAAGCTTTATTAGAACATGGAGCTTCAGGGTGCCATCAGTATTGGGCTGATAGTTAGGAGGAGAGGGAACAGATGGAAAGAAAGAAGCTATCTTTAAAAAAAAAAAAAAAAAAAAAAGTGAACTAATATCCGGAAATTAAAAATGTAACATCGTAGGAGTTTAGTAAGCACTCCCAAACAGCTTCAAAATGAAAAGTTGGCCACATGTGACTGCCCACATATGCAGTCACGGCACTTATGTGGCTGAGGCAGGAGAATTGCTAATTTCAAGCCCTCCTGAGCCACATCGTGAGATTCCATCTCAAGAAATCAAATACCAAAGAAAGAAAACTTGAGCCTATTTCTTTGTGTGTTGCTTGTTGAGTTAGTAAAACAGTCTCCTTTGCTTCCTTCATATCGTCTTCTAATCAACTCTGAGAGCCCTTCTCTGGTCTCTCCCTGGTGGGACTTCTGGGGCTATCTTTTATAAAAGGTCGGTTTCAGAAATAAGTGATGTTTGTTTTAAAAATAAAATGCTGTGATGTATATTTTTTGCAGGTCAGGATCCGAATAGTAGCAAGGCAGTTAGATACATTGTCCATCAGATGTGAGATTCTACCCTTTTGTTAATGGATGCTCTAGTTATTTGTTTCAAGATGGAAATTGTATTGTTATTAATAAAGGTAGTTTTTAGAGAGCTTGTTGGGGGAGGTCATACGCTGTCATTCTGTCTCCTTGCACTTGGGAACAAAAGCAGATGATTGTAAAGTAGTTTAGTGGGTTGAACCTTAATGTAGCGCTTGCCTTCCCCAGTATTATAAGGAGCACTTTACCTAGTTGCCATGGAAACGGATTTAAATTATTGCAAGTTATAATGTAGATTTTGATACTGATCTGTGAAAGCTAGGTACTACATTCCAAGGATCTTAATGCCACCCCAGCAGTGCCTTGAGGGCTTCTCCTGGGGATGGCAAGCAGGTAGATGGGCAAGACATCAGGGACAGAGGCATCCTGCCTGCTGCTGGAGGACTGTGCCAGAAAGTCAAGCATGCTACACTGACAGCAGGGGTGAAGATGGAGTTCCCACCAAGGAAGCTGCCTGTGCGGGCCGAAAAGAGAGGGGATGCTCATCCGAGTCCATTCTTTTCAATTACAGCCTTAGCCACATCGCTAGGAAGTATGGTGGTTCTTAAATATGTGAATGTGTGGACGGGGTCAGCCTGCCCATGGGCCACTTGACCATGTACCTCGATTGTTTGACTGATAAGCCTCCTAGGGCTGCTCTGTGGTTGAGAGAGGCTGCAACTTGAGGCATTTCCTAGCACGTGTGGATTGTGCTTCAGCAGCAGTGGTCCTGTCACTGCTCATTTAGCTGCTGGAAGGTGTTTTTCTAACGGGTTAGCTCACCGTAGTACTACAAACAGTACTAGAGATTGTTTATAGTTAGCTGTTGGATGCCTGCCTTGTGTTGAGTACTGGACTGGGATTCAGTGAGGGGA
The DNA here is from genome assembly GCF_049852395.1 of Peromyscus maniculatus bairdii. NCBI lineage: Eukaryota > Metazoa > Chordata > Mammalia > Rodentia > Cricetidae > Peromyscus > Peromyscus maniculatus. Next base: position 1,973,193 of record NC_134859.1, on the reverse strand, counting down.
GTGTATGTAGCTCCTGTCCTTATTCAGCCTCCAGCAAGTTCAGAGTATACATGGACAAATACGAGACAGTGTTGGACATCACAGTGGTATGACACTGCATGCAGGGGTTCAGTGTGCTGATGGAGGTAGCACAGCTGCTCATGTGGCTTGTGCTCTCCTTTCAAGGAAGCCTTGGCATGGTTGCCAGAGAAGACCAAGCACAGAAGTGGCAGATTGAGGGGAAGGTGAACTTTTTTCTTCCTGTGTGTGTGGGAGGGCAATTGTACCCATGGCATGCCGAGGGGCTGGTCATCCTCAGTCCACCACTGCAGAGGGTAACTACATACCTGGAAAAAAAAAGGCTCAGCCCAGCCTTTTCTGACAGTGATTTTCATCAGAGTTGAGATACAGGAGGAGAGCATAGTTGGGACCAGTGGTGGAAATCTACCAGTGACAGACTTCATGTTGTTCTCCAGCAAGCAGTTGTACAGTACATGTCAAATGGCTGCTGTCCTGTGCCAGCTGCTGCAGAACCAGGAATAAAAGCACAGGTGAGAAGGCATGGTCTCCTTACCAGCCTTACAGGAGAAAAGAAAGGGATACAAAACGAGTGTGGAGGACACCCCAGGCAGATACTACAGAGGGAAGTGCAGAGAGAGCAAGATTCAGATGCAAGGTCCCCAAGGAGAGGGCACTTTGAGAGCTGTAGGGAACGCTAGAGGATCTGCTTAACCTCCTCTAGAACAGCCTCCTGTCTTCTCCAAGTGTCCAGTCCCAGAGGACAGGACACACTGACCTCATTCCAGATAAGACTGCCATTGCCTTCTTTACCTGCCACCACCTCTGCTGGCAGCAGTGATGGACTCTGGTTCTCCCAGGTCTGGAGCATTCAGCCAATTGAGCTCCTTTACATTGGGCCTCTGTTTTAGTGCAGGATTACGTGCCTCAAAGAGCTCTGCATTTGAGATAACTGCTGGGCCTAATGCTAGAGGCAGTGGAAGGGTAGGGTTGGTGTGGGTTGAACAGCATCCAGGAGACTGAATAATTGCTAGTTTTGCATGCACATTGCTTTTTTTCCTAAATAGAGTTAGTCTTAGGCATTCTCTGCTACATGCAAGTTTTGAGATATTTTAGAGATATTTAGAGATGAACTTGCAGTGTTTAGGAAAGGCTACTGTGAGAACTTGAGGATGGATTTCATCATAAAGTTAAGTGCAGTTAACAACCCTGATAGAGGATTTCCAAGTACGTGGTAATGATGTCCTGAAGCATACAGGCCCTGCACCTGCTAGCTGGAGTGAGGCTGTGGGAACTGGCTGTTTGGTAACATGCTCACTCTGTAGAAGGCTGGAAAAAGATATTTAAATCCTGTACCTCAAGGGTGTTACCTCTCTCTCCCCTCAGATTCAGGATCCTGGGTGCATTTTATCTTTTTTTTTTTTTTTTAAACAATTAATGTTACTGGAGTTAAAGTCTGAAAAGCTGTGTTGAACAGTGAGTTTGGTCCATGTGTTTTTATGTTTTGGTCAAAACAGTTCATGACAATAGCAACAACTATGCCAACAAAGAAAACCTTGCTGTTATCTGCCCTATCAAGAATAGTGTCTCAGTATTTGGGACATTTGATGGCGAAAGTATTAGTGTCCCATTTCTAGGAAGAAAATGTAAGCTCCTCTATATAGCAATCTAAAAAGTGTATAATCCATATAAATTTTTATAGTTTCTCTTTCTATACCTGGCTTGATTTACATACCACAATCATTACAAGAAATCACCCTTTAATAGGACGGGATTACGTCTGTCTTCATTGTTTCTTAGTATTCCCTTTAAAAACACAGAATTCTTTTCATCCAGGAAACTGAAAGAGCAGCCTGTTCTAGAGGTGACTGGTGCATGGTTCCTTCCTGTCCAAACTCTAAACCAAATGTGTTTCCTTGCCCGTAAGTTTAAGGACACAGTTTACATGAATGAAAACAAACTGAACAGCACCTGCCACTTAGTCATAGAGAGACCATCTTCAAGTTGCTAAGCAAACAGATGCACTCAGGTTAGGGTTTTGAGGTGCTTCATACATGTGTGGTCAGAACATCAAATGTCAGTGTGAATTGTATGAGGAAAGTAAGTTAAGATAGGAGCAAACCCATGGTCAAGTCTGAGGTCAGAAGTAGGTGCATCCAGCTGCAACTGCCATCATTGTGGGGCTGGCACTTTGAAAAATTGTCCATGGAAACACAGAACTGTCAAGTTGCTCAGAAGGATTTGGATGTTTTACAGTTCTTTTTCTTTAAATGTTTTTGTCATAATTCTTTGTTGTTGTTGTTGTTGTTGTTGTTGGTGGTGGTGGTGGTGGTGGTGATGGTGGTGATAATTCTTTGGATTAGCAAGAAGACAAACAACATAAAGTGCTCCACAATTTTGCTATAAAAATACTGAGCACTGTGGAGTTGAGGTAGCTCACTGTTAATAAGTTCAAACAATCTAGACCTGTCTGCTCTCAGCATCTGCTGTAGTGTGGCCAGTTTACTGTGGCCTGTGGTACCTCATGCATGTCCTTGTCTGAGATGACTGGGTTCTAGAAGAGGCAGCCATAGAGTTCAGAGGGCATCAAGAGATAGGTGGGTTCTAGAAGAGGCAGCCAGAGTTCAGAGGGCATCAAGAGATGGCTGGGTTCTTGTTTCTGCTCTGTCACAGCTAGTTTTGTGACAGATGACAAATCTTTTCTGGGCCTGTGCTTCTGTTTATGCTCAGGAGAGCCTTAGGAGTGCTGTGACCTAGGGTCACATGTGGTGTTGTGCCCTCACTGTGTGGAGTCGGCATGCAGGCTTGAGACCCTTCGTTAGTGCTTCTCGTCCCCAGGCTTGCTGTGTCCATCTCTCCCTGCCCCCTGCTCACTGTCCTGCATCTCGTCAGCTGCTTTACATATGCACCCACCTTTCCTCTAGCATGTCACATCGCGATTGTGCGTCTCCTGTCCCTTCCCACCTGATTCCAGCCCTTTCTGTCCTCTGCTCTTCCATCCCATTCAATTCTAGGCTCTTGGTCTTAGACTGATCCCATTTCCTCATTCAAAAATCATCACTCTACTTTGGCTTTTAAGATCTTCTGTGAGCTTGTCCTGCCATCCATCCTATTTATTTACTGTCCCCGTGTGGACTCTGAAGTGTCATCACAGTTACCATAAGCATCTTACGTTTTTCTACTTTCTTAACATTCATTCTTTATATGGGTGTTCTGTGCATGTGTGGTAAGCACATGTATGTGGTGTGCTTGCCTCTGTGTGTGTGTGTGTTTGTGTGTGTGTGTGTGTGTGTGTGTGTGTGTGTGTGTGTGTGTGTGTGAAGAAAAGGAGATCAGGCAAGCCAGGGTAGGCTTGTGACTTTGGGTGGTAATAAGTGTGCTTTTGTTGAGGGGCTTCTCCTGCAGTGAATGGCCTGTGGAGAGTAGCCGCATGAGGGTGGTGAGGACGGTGGTGTGAGGGCAGGTGGCTCAGAGCTAAAGGATGGTTGTGAGGCGGGATAGTGTTTTGGAGATGATGGTGAGCTGGGTTAGTGAACTGTGCTGAGGCATGTGAAAGGAAAATGGCCACTTGGAAGGGCTGCATGGCCAGCGATGTCTTCAAGGTGAGAAGCAGGACTCCTGTCCTGTTCATACTCCACTGGCAGCCTAGTCTTAACGCAGCAGTGGTGTGGTTGCTTTGCAGGACGGGTCCAGTGTCTCTATCCTCAGCTCTCTTGGACTGGAAGAGTAGGCTCCCTCACGGCTACTGCTCCCAGCTGCTTCCTTGCCGGGACTGCACTCGAGTGCCCCTGCCTTCAGGACTTGCGTGGACCACTCTTTTTCTATGTTTGTAGTTTGCTCCTTTCCACATTCAGATCCCTCTTCAAGGGCTCCATTGGGCAGAGGGGAGCCCATCTCATTTAGTAAGCATCCCCAGGGATCTGCTGTGGTTTCTGTTTGTTTGTTTGGTTTGGTTTGGTTTGGTTTGATTAGGTTTTTCCTGAAGATCACTATTTGACAGCCTATACTTTATTGAATTGCTGATTTATATGGTACAGGAGGGCAGAGATTTCTATCTTTATTTTTAATGGTGCATTTTTCTCTGCACCTATTACAGAAGTTGGCAGATCACAGATGTTTGTAAACATTAGTAGAGTGCAGAGTGTACATAACCCAATAAGTGAAGAAAGGAATTGGGGGAGGGAGCAGCTAGCAAACAGTAAGGGGAAAGGAAGTGCTAACCCTGAAACCTTGGAGTGGAGGGTGGAAGAGGCATGGGGTGGGTTGTCACCAAGGGGGATTGAATTGCAGAGAATAGGAAGGTTTCCTGTTGTTGAGGAAGTCCAGCTGCGGGGGTTGGGTGATTAGGAATTCCACTTCCTGGCATGATGGCAAAGCTGCAAATCAGGCCCAGGAACACTGGGTAATTTTGGAGGGGTTAGGTCACCAGTGACTCTTGACAAGAATGGAGGGTGGTGATGGTTTCACAGAAGAGTGGCTGTGAGGCACCCCACCCCACCCCCCAACACACACATGCAGAACCTCTCCACCATGTGTGTTTAGTTCCCTGTATGCTCCTCTGACTTAGTCTCTCGTTTTGTTTTCAAGAATAAGAAATATTACAGTACAGAACTAAAATGTGTTAAGCTAGTGTTTGAGTCTGTTGCTCAGATGGGGATGCCAAGAATACGTCAGTAGAGTGGTTGGTGTGACTGACTGGTGCCTTTGGATCTTGGGACAGAGCTTTTCAAACTCACAGGTTCAAAATACAGAGTACCATTTATGCTGCTAGGGTTGTGGTTGGAAACTTGGACACTGTCAGAATCTTCCCATTGACATCTGAATAACTCAAATTATGCCTCTGGTATTTATGGTCCCAAGTGCCCAACATCAGCAGCAGCACATTGCAGTGACCTCACTCCTGGCCCAGACTCTTGAGCTCTCTGGATGCTTCAGTGTCCAGCCGTCCCTCCTGCCGCTGTGACGTCACTTTGCGGGGACGGGGGTGGGGGGCCTCCCCTCACAGCAAACAAAGATGTCAGCCCTTCATGTTCAAGTTCCTATTCGCACTGTATTTTAGGGTTGAAGTATCTTCCTGAACCTCAGAAGTCTAAACCAGTTTCAAACAGGATTTCCTCTGGATGGCAGCCCTCTCCTGCCAGCACTTGTGGCCTCTCTGTCTTATTCCCATCCTCAGCTTTCTGCAGTTACTTTTCACCCTTCTGCTTTGCTTGGATCCAGTTTCTTCCTCTTTTTTTGTGTTCCGTTGGGCTGAGGAGTTCTAGTTACATTTTTAGCTCTCAGCTTTACATTCTCAGGGAAGTTTTTATAAAGTCCCTCCTTTCATGGATGCTGGGTCCCTGTCCCATGCATGGGCTGTCATACTCACCACAGCTTAGGCTTCTATCATCATAGCATGTCCATGTGTCTCCAACATCCCTAGCCTCCAAGGGACCATCTTGATTGTCTTGCTGTGTTTTCAACACCTAGGGTAATAAAAGTAGTTATGGGCCCCCCAGAAAGCTCTTCCCAGATACTTTGGACTGAAAGAGTGATAAAGTCTCGAGAACTCTGTCTTCCTCTGCAGCCATGGCCATAACCCCTGCCACTGCAGCTCGTTGACCCAAGTTCAGGAAGGATCTGTCTCACCGCTACAACAGAGTCAGGCGACTGTGTGCAGCAGTGGTTTGGAGAGTGACTGCACATCTCTTTCATCTTCCAGGCAGCAGCTGCATCCAGACTTAGCCCACTGACGGGGGCTCCTGCTACTGATTAACGTTCTCTGTCCTCTGGGCAGCAACCAGAGGATTCAGGAAGGAAATAAGTGAACTCTGTGCAATGGGTTTTTATTGTTGTTTCATTTTAGATCTTTCCACAGATCATCTGAATCCCATAGTGACTGGGATCCTATTGCCAAATTGCCAAGATTTTAAGGAACAATTCCATAAACTTAATCACATGGCATCCGCATGTGCCATGGAGTTTTACACTGTTTGTGCCGACACATTCTCCCATTTGTTCAATTCAATTAATTTAGCAAACATTCATACTTCTTGTGTAGCTCCATGATCTCTTTTATTGAACCCTGCACCAGATGCATGTCAGAATACAGACTTTCTCCTGTCTTTCATTGGCACATGTTAACTAAATCTCGTTATGATTTTCCCTCCATGTTCACAAAGGACTTGATCTTCCCATTTACTGCCCTCTTGACCCTCCTGCCCCTACTATTGGCCCCCCTTTCCAAGTAGTTTCCCTTATAGTTTCATGTCCTTTTTGGGGACGGGGGGGGGGGGAGCTGAGACCAGGTTTGTCTGTGTAGCCCTGTCTCTGTAGACCAGGCTGGCCTTGAACTCAGAGATTCTCCTGCCTCTGCCTCCTGAGTGCTGGGACTAAAGGCCTGTGCCACCACTGCCTGGCTTCATGTTTTTTTCTTTTCTTTTTTCCGAGACAGGGTTTCTCTGTGTAGCTTTGGCCCTCCCTTTCCAAATAGTTTCCCTTATAGTTTCATGTCCTTTTTGGGGACAGGAGGGGGGGCCGAGACCAGGTTTGTCTGTGTAGCCCTGTCTCTGTAGACCAGGCTGGCCTTGAACTCACCGAGATCTGCCTGCCTCTGCCTCCCGAGTGTTGGGATTAAAGGCATGGGCCACTACTGCCTGGCTATGTTTTTTCTTAATACTCTAGATTCTACATGAGAGAAAACATCTGAATTAGTCTTCTTTTGCTTAATATGATTCTCCCAGGTTTTTTTTAATTAAATTTAATTTTTTTTTTAAAGATAAGATACTACCATGTAGTCAAGGCTGGTCTTAAACTTTTTACCCCCCTGCCTCAGCCTCCAGAGGCTGGGCTTACAGATGTGAACTACCTTCCTCACTACTGTTTTAAGTTCTAAGGAGATACTGAACTTCCTGGTAAGATGGAGCAGTACCCATAGGAGCACTGAGTATTCACATGTGTCTGCAGCTCTTGAGATGTGACAGCGCAGCTGTGGAGCTGGTTTGACTTTTATGTCACTGTAACATAGTCATAGCCAGGTATGGTGTTGCATGTCTATAACCACATCACTCCGGTGGCAGAGGCAAAAGGATCTGTGAGTTCAAGGCTAGCCTGGTATACATAGGACAGCCAGAGCTAAATAGCGATACTGCCTCTCAAAATGATGATGATGATGATGAGGAGGAGGAGGAGGAGGAGGACACGAGGATGAGCAGCAACTAAGATCTCCCTCCAACCCCCCCAAGACAGCTTGGCTCTCTCACTTCCAAGTCTGCCTTGGGGGGTGGCTTTTTCTGTACCCGCCCCTTCCCCTGCTGCACCTCTGTTTCTTTGGCATGTGACCTTCCATGCACACGCTCCTACCTGCCCTTGTCTTTCTCTTGCTTTCTCCATGTTCGTGTTATGTATACACATAATCTGTTCTGTCCATAAGCCAATTGTTTTCCTTTGTTACTAATCAAGGCCATTTTGAAAGTACCTAAGGATCTATCTCCTTTTGGTCAATTGTGTGATTTCAGCAGGATGAGTGCACCAGCATGTTTTTAACTGTCTGGTTGTTTCAGTTTTTCTCTATTAATGTTTTTTAAGCAGCATGTTTTCCTACTTCATGTTTTGCCTATATGTTGAGTGCCTTTCTGTTTGTTCAAAACTGAGGACCCTGTTTTTGCATTTGTATTTTGATGGCTGTTAGGATTTCCACGTAGTCGGAATAAAAACCCATCAGAATGTTTGCCTGCATTTGAGGACTGTTGCTGCTGGCGAACTTCCCTGGTGTTGTGACTGCTGTCCAGTGTGCAAGGGAGGAGCCCAAGAGTCACACTGCTGTGAGGGCTTGCTTGGGCCCCAGGCAGCTGCCTTAGTCTTGCTTAAGGCTCTGATGGTAGTGGTGAGGTGGATATGAGGGCAGAGTCAGGCATACTGCTGCCTCTCCTCTCAGGGGCAGCCTGCTTCATTGATAGTTCCATTGAGACTGAACCCATCCTGCTCCAGATTTAAAAGGAAATGGAATTCTAACTTATGGTTTAATGGTCATCCAGCCTGGCTAAAAGAGCAGTCATGCCAGGCAAGGGGGCAGATAAGAGGTGCTCTGAGTGTAGAGCCCAGTTCTGGGAGTGGTGAAGGCTGGCTGGCAGGATTATTCTCTAGCCAAAGCCTCAGTTTTATTCAGTTAGTAATTTTTATACTATCCTCCATAATTTTTCCAAAAATATCCTGTTCTCAGTCTTCTGATAAAGACTATTCTCTTTTTAAAATCATAAAATAACAAACTGGCCAGTGTATGTGGCTGCATAGCAGCCCCTCATCTGCAGGGAGTGGGTTCCACACAGCAGGCCCATGGTAGAAGGTTGATAATATGCTGAGGTCATTTCCAAGTCATGATTATAGATTTTAAACTTTCAAGTGAAAATATTTTTCCTAAGGGCTGGCGTATTTATAGGAAATAGTTAAAAGAGTGCTGCTTGAAAACAAAGTATTTGTGAGACTAGAAATCCAAGCTGTCTTTCCTTCTCTAAATACCTGCTTTCAGGAACTTAACTCGAGCCCCCTGATTCCCTGACACCTTACAGAGGGACAGTGCTGACAGTGCAAGGAGAAGTCAGTACATGGGAGAGCTTTACTATGCTGGTTGAAATAAAATAAAAATTTGTGAAAAGTTTGAGCCTATAGAGACTGAATGATTAGGTTTAAAAAGTCACTTTCGGGATCCCTTGCTAAAACTGTGCTCGCTTTTCCTTAAAACAAAACAAAACAAAATCATAGTTTAGCTATATAACCATGTTATGTTGCCGAATATCTTGACATCTAAATGCTTGTTACACCCTAAAGGTTGGAAAAATTATGCAAAAGTAACTACTTCCAGCTTCTGTTATTTTTAGAACTAGGCTGTACCCTCGAGGTGAACATACCATCACTTTGCTAAAGTTCCCTCTAAATTCCCTGTGCCCATAGATTGCTACAGTTCCAGACCCCACCAGAGATGTTTCTATGCACAATGGACTGTGCTTAACCCAGAAATTCACAGCTGATCAAAGTGTAAAAATAAGTATCTGTAATGTGCTCAGCCCCAGATGAGACCTCTCTGTTACCCACCTATGCTAGGCTTAGGGACCATCTCAGGAGAGGGGGTGGAGAGATTGCAAGAGCCAGAGGTCAGGGAGAACCGGGTTGGAGTCTCTTCTGGACACGACAGGACCACTGTACCCAGGAACTCAGCAGCTGTGCCTGCATAAGACCCACACCAGACCAAGCCAGTCAGCATTCCAGGATGGAGTGGGGAAGGGTCAGGGGACTGTACCCCAGCTGCAGAGCTGTGGGATGGCTTCTGAGGGAGGGGTATCAGGAGGCTCTTGGTGGATTGGCCATGCTCTGGTAGATGGTCTCACACAGGAGTATATGGGCAGCACATTGGACTTGGTGTGTTATTTAAAAAAAAAAAAAAGGACACAATGTTGGGAAGGGCTGGGGACATGGTAGATATGGGAAGAGTGGAGAATAAATATGACCAAAGTACATTGTATGACATTCTCAAAGCTGTAATAAATCTATTGTTGAAAATTGAACTAGCCAAGTGTATTCATTTTAGAACCAGCCTGTGGTGCTCTTGTTTTATGGAAATTTAAAAACCTTATTGTTATTATTCATCAGAATTTTTTTGTGTATGTGTCAGAATAGTTGGTAGGAATAAACTTTCCCCTCCATTTGGAAGTTTGAAGTACAATTTAAGACAAGCTAGAAATGAAGTTTGACATGTAGTTTGAGATTTTTAAAAAATGATTACTGTACTTTTTGTGTTATTTTACATAATAGATGCCGGAAACTAGGAATGTGACAGACAAAATAATAACACTAATTGCTCACATTATTGACGTGGATTGATTTATTCAGATCTCCTCTGTACACAAGTCTGTTACTGTTTCTTTATCCTGTCAAAGTCAGCACCCTGTTGCCCTCACTTCTAACTACCTGCTGTGGCTCTGAAGGTACCAGTAGCTGTCCACCTGGAAGGTTTCAGGGCTGGAATTAGATGCATCCTGGCCCACCTGGTAGCAGACTTTCACCATCACTGGTCCAGTGGAAGGCCTCTGAGTGTGGAGCCTCTCACTGATTGTGATGCAAGGAGACTCGGCTGTGTTTCGGGTGTCAGCAGGTCATTTTATTTCAGCATGTTCTTGTATTCGAGCACCAGTTAATGGTTCTGTTTAGAGGTAAAGGTCATTGGGTTGCATTTTTTTTTTTAGTTGTGAAAAATACTGCCATATTGTTTACATACCATAATATCCACTCATTTAAAGTATAAAATTTGATTGTTTTTGTAATTATATGGAATTTTATGGCCATCACTGCAATATAGTTCACATCATTTTCATTAAAACAAAACAACACCCCACCCCCATTGTACCTGTGTACAGTCAGTCTCTTTCTGGACCCCAATTCCGGAAGCCACCAATTTAATCTGCCTCTGTAGGCTGACTTGGGGCCTGCATATGAATGGAGCCACACAGTGTATTGTTTGGCTGCTGGCTTCTTTCACTTACTATAATATTTCCAAGTTTTGTCCCTTTCCATGTGTGTCAAGACTGCTTCCTTTCTTGTTACTGAGCAGAAGCCATTGCACACCCCATACTGTGTACCATTCACTGCCTGACATTTTGTTAACATTTACCTCCAAGTATTTGTGTGGATGTTTCTCTTGTGCAGAGAACTTAGATGAAAATTATGCTTAATATTTCAAGGACGAGTTGGAGTTTTCCAAAGCACTCACTCACGGGCTTCCCTCACTCCCTATTTGTTTCTGTGAATTTTTGTTGCTATTCTAATAGCAGTTCTGCAGGGTATGAAGGGTGCTCTCCGTTGGTTTTAGCTGCAGTTCCCCTACAAACTGGTGCTTGCCAGGGAGGTACATGTCTTCCTTAGAGAACTTTGTCCAGATCCTCTGTGCAGCTTACAATTGTGGTGTCTTGTTTAGTTGCAAGAGTTCTCTGTATTGTGGATTTCTGTCCAGATCTGAGATTTGAACAGTACTACAGAACTCCTGCTTCTCACTAAGATTCAGTAGTTTCCTCTTGCACAAACATTTCTCTGTTGTCTGCCTTTTGTCAAGCTCTAGAGTTCTGAAGTCATCATTTTGACACTGTTCCTCTCTATTGTTCTGGAAGTCCTGCTTCCATTTCATTTGAACAGGTTCCTAGAACGTAAAGTGCTGGGTCAAAGGATGGATGCATTTGTAGTTTTCATAGATGTTAGCAATTTTTTTTCTTGCAAAAAACTGTGACAGTTTATACTTGCACAGGTGTGGCTCAGATTTGCCAGTGACATGTGTTACCAACTCTTAGCATTTGGCCCATAGAGATGTAATTAAAAATGGAATATCATGGTAGTATTTTGTTTATTTTCTTATATATTACTGGTGCTGAGATTGAAGTTAGAGTCTTACACAAGCCAGGCAAGTGATTGACCCCTGAACTCTGTCCCTGCCACCCTTCCCTCTATAAAAAAAAAAATTTTTAAGATAGGGTCTTGTTGAGTAGGCAGGCCTTGAGTAGGTAGGGCTACAGGCTTGCACCACCAAGTCCAGTTTGACTGGCCCCTTACAATCTTAAGGACATACTAGAGAGAGTCCTAGTCCCTATTTCTATGCAACAGGTCACCTCCAAACCTGTGATTTCTGCAGGATTTGGGAAAGGCTCCTTGGGGAAGTTCTGACTGGCCTCTGGTATGATTGTGTCCAGGTGGAAGCTAGAGCACAAATGAAATATAGCTGAAATAGTTGGGTCTGACTGGGTATCTCTTTTTGTCTCTCTGTGTCATCTCAAAACTGCTTTATGTGGTGTCTTTGTGGCTTCCTCATGGTGTGGCAGCCTCAGGGCAGTCAACTGGCTTACAGTATATCTCATTTACTCCAAAGATGAGTGTCTCACAAGACCTTGGAAGACCTATTGTCTTAGTTAGGGTTTCTGTTGCTGTGATGAACACCAGGACCAAAAGCAACCTGGGAGGTAAAGGGTTATTTAGTTTACATACCCTCAATTTCAGTTCATTGAGGGAAGCCAAGGCAGGAACTCAAATTGGGCAGGAACCTGGAGGCAGGAGCTGATACAGAGGTAGGCCATAGAGGCTTGCTGTCATGGCTTGTTCAGCCTGTTTTCATGTAGAACTCAGGACCATCAACTCAGAGGGACACCCACAAGGGGTTGGGTCCTCTCCTAGCAGTCACTAATTAAGAAAGTATTCTAGAAGCTTGCCAATTTCTTAATGGGGTTCCCTCCTCTCACATGACTACCTTGTGTCAAGTTGACATAAAGCTATCCAGCACACCTATAATGACCTAGTCTTAATAGTCACATGGAATTATCTTTCTTGTAGAAGAAACTAGCCAAGACTCAAGCAGAAAGTTATATGCTCCACTTTTATGGGAATAGCTACATTTGCAGTGTATGAATAGATGAAATGACAGGTAGTATCATATTCTTTGGGGAAAACAATCTGCTATTATTGTTTCAGCAATGGAAGGAGACTTCTAGTTGCAAGAATTAAACATTTTCACATAAGTATCCATAAGTTGGCTGTCCAAAGAGGAAGCTAGTTCTGATTCTGAAATGATCTGGACCTTTTACATTCCACCTTTAGAGAGACAATTCAGGAAGTATTTGACTTAACTAGTTCAGACATAGAAAGTGGCCCCTACCCTTTATGAATCCCACATATGAAATAATACAGATACTGCCTAGCCTTTATGAATCCCACATATGAAATAATACAGATACTGTCTAGCAAGGAGGAAGAGTTGAACTTTGTGAGCCTTTAGAACTTTAAGTCAATCTCATCCAGCAATCTCAAACTTATAATCCAACTTCCCACCTTAATACCATAGAAATGGGGTAAAACAAACACAACCCAAGTGGACAGAAGGAAATGAAGGTGAATGCAGCATAATAATACAGGAAATGGAAAAATAATAAAAGTTGGTACTTTGACATCAACTTTTAGCTATTCTGACAAGGAAAAGAATTCAAGTTACTGAAATCAGGAGTGAATGTGAAGATAGAAATTCTGGCCTGCTTAGCATTGTATAACGTGTAGCTGGGACAGTTAAAAAAGAAAAGGAGATAAAGATGTCTAGGTAGGAAGGGAAGAAGGGTAACTACCATAATTTGCAGATGACATTTTTTTATGTAGAAAATCCTTGAAGAACCTGAAAAGGAAAAACCTGTTAAGGCTTTTCAGGTTGCAGGGGAAACGACCCAAGCGCAAAATGAAGCACTGTGAATGTCTTTGTATTCACAGTGATGACTCAAGAAGAAACCATCCAAAAGATAAAATCACCAGAAGAAATTTAACCAAAATATAACTAAAACCATAAAACACGGTTGAAAGAAATCAAAGACAATCTTTTTAGAAAGTGGAAAGGCATCTCACCATCAGAAGAATTAATATTATGATGACTATATTGGCAAGTTTTCTATAGATTCAACACAATATCCTTGGGCTTCCTTACAAATCTGTGTTTGAAAAAAAAAATGGGCGTGTTAAAGTTCTCATGATAATTCAAGAGACCCAGAATAACAAAAACATCTTGTAAAAGAACAAGAGTTGGAAGATGCCCATTTTTCAATTTCAAAACTTAACTACAGGAGTCTGGCATGGTAGTGTACACCTTCACTCCCCAGTATTTAGGAGGCAGAGGCAGACAGATCTCTATGAGTTCCAGGCCAGCCAAGACTGCATTGAGATTGTCTCAAAAACAAAACAAAACTTCCTACAAAGCTGCAGTAAGACATTGTGGTACTGACTTAAGGATAAGCATATAGATCTGTGAGTCCAAACATGCACCAGCAAATGCATGGTGAGTTAAATGTAAGCAAGAGCAGCAAGGCCATTTAAGTGGAGGCACACACTGGTCATCCCAGCCCCCAGCAGACTAAAGCATGCGGCCACAAGTTCTAGGCCAGAGTGAGACCCAATCAGTTGAGGGAAAAACAAAACAGACAACTCTTTTCTCCAAATGGTTCTGGATGTTACCATTAGAATAGTGAGGTTGTATCCCTTCTGCATGCCACATACAATATTAACAAAAATGGATCAAAGAAAGCTACAGCACTTAAGAGGAAATATGAGAACAAATTTTATATATTTGAAATTGCTTTTCGTTTCTTTGTTAATACAATAAGACAAGCAACCAAAGCAAAGCATGGGTAAATTAGACTTCATCAGAATTAAAGACTTACTAGTAGAGCACAGTATTAAGAAAGAGGGAAGTCAGTCTGAACAATGGGAGAGAATATTAGCAAATCTATTTTTTAGACAGATTAATAATGTATTTTATAAAAGAAGAAAACAGTTGCACCAATTGAATATCATTAGAACATAACAAAAAGAAAATGTTTTAATAGCCCATCACAGGGGTCAATTTAGGCATATATGTTTAGATACCTTAAAATATGTTACTCAGTGGACTTTCTTGGTAATAATCATGTGATTGTGTTTCTTATATTATGGAAATGAATAACAATGCTAAACCTGTCATACTGTCTTTAATCTACTAGTCTGAAATTAAATCACACTTTTGAGTTTTTAGGAGTTTGAACATTATGAATCATGCATATTTCATATCAGAAAAACTCTGGCAAAGTCTTTCCAAATCTTTGGAATTTCAGTGTTAGCTCTCACTCTGTACTGGATGGCATTGACTCGGTTTTTCTGACAGGTGTGGCCTGTGGTCAGCAAATCTATTAAGATGTAGTATTAGTTATGTTTACTGTACAGATTTAAATAGAAATGACTGTTCAAATAATAAAAAGATAAACATTTTAAAATGGGCCTTTCTCTAAGGTACATAAATGGCTAATACTCACAAAACATATTTTCAATATCATTAGGTGTTAGTGGCATGCAAATTAAAACCACAATTAGCTGTCAATTCACATCTACTAGGCTATCATTTTAAAAAAAGGTTTATTGGTGCTGGGTATGTGGTTCAGTTAGTGTAGTGCTTGCCTAGCATGCAGGAAGCCTTGAATTCAATTTCTAGTACCACATAAACTGGGTATAATGGTGCCAATAATCCAGCACTCAGGTGGTAGAAGCAGGAGGGTCAGAAATTCAAGGTCACTGTCTGCTACATAGAACGTTTTAAGGCCAACCTGGCCCATATGAGACTGTCTAAAAATAAATTTAAAACATGTGCAGAAATTGGAGAAGTAACATTTTGCTGGGGTGAACATCAAGCAGTCCTGCCTTGTAGATACCAGTTGGGCATTTCCTCAAACAGCTAAGTGTAGAGTACTCTGTAACCCAGCAGTTCCATGCCTGTGTGTACTTCCAAGGTATCAAAGGTATATATGTTCACACAGGACTTGTACTTTAGTGTTCACCACAGCATGATTCATGATAGCCAAAGTTCATCATGCCAGCCATGGGGAAGCAAAATATGGTAAATCCACACAGTGAATTATTTAACTACAAAAAGCCATGGAATGCTGATACTTGTGACAATATGGGTGAGTATTGAAAATATGTTAAATAAAAGAAGCTACACAAAAAAGGTCACACACTTTGTGATTCTGTTGCTAATGAAATCTGTAGAGCAGGGATACAAATGG
The DNA here is from genome assembly GCF_049852395.1 of Peromyscus maniculatus bairdii. Classification (NCBI taxonomy): domain Eukaryota; kingdom Metazoa; phylum Chordata; class Mammalia; order Rodentia; family Cricetidae; genus Peromyscus; species Peromyscus maniculatus. Next base: position 1,957,618 of record NC_134859.1, on the reverse strand, counting down.
CAGATTAGTGACTGCCAGGCACTGAGAGAAGAGAGGAGGAAACAAATAGCCCTGAGTTCTTGGTAAACAAGAAAGTAATACCTTATCTACAACGCAGTATTACAAAGGTAAATATTTAAAAATGGGTGTTTCCTATCCACAGCTATAGAGCAAGTGATAAAATGTTCATAAATATACAACTGTTATTTTATATGTGAAATGAGATTGACACAAACAACTCATGAATGTTTTGAAGGACTGGTAAAATCAGTAAACTATATTGCTAATGATATCAGGTGCTTATTGATGGTATTCTTTTAACACCCTAAAATTGAGCCCTGAGGTGTTGTCTGCAAGTACAATACTAATACATTTTGCAAGAAATCAAAGAGTATTAAAATAATATTTGGGTTGTAATTTATGTTAACAGAGTCTAGGTTTCTGATTAGAGATGACTCTTTAGTGCTTGGTGGTCAAATCTCCCCATCCTCTGCTACAGGCTTACCACTTCTTGATTTCTCTGCTCCCTCTGTCCCAGGACAGAGCTGTGATCAAGAGCTAATGCTGGAGTTTGGTGATGCATTTCTGGTCTTACCAATGGAGTCATTTGCTAAGTAGAAGTCAGCTGCATTTACTTCTAATCTGCTTAGACTGTTGCAATAACTGAAATGTTATGTAAACAGATATACTTGGAGTACAAAATACTTGATGTTTAGACACACAAAGTCATGCTGCAGATATACTTTTGAAACGAGAAATTGGTGGTGGGGAAAGTGGGTTGAGCCCGGCAGTGGTGACACACACCTTTAATCCCAGCACTTGGGAGGCAGAGGCAGGCAGATCTCAGAATTACAGGCCAGTATGGTCTACAGAGTGAGTTCTAGGAGAGCCAGGCCTACACAGAAACCCCATCTCAAAAAAACAAACAAGCAAAAGAAGTGGGTTGAAAATTTGAAAGTATAAATATATATTGAACTCAAAATTATTTATTCTATTTCTCAAAGCAAAAACGAGATCACAGGCATTTTGTATGAGATGAGCTTTGGCTCTCTGTTAGAATGCTGACAGTAAATGGTCATTTGCACACTTTAATGTAAAGAAAAGAGTTTTAAGATCTGCCCTATTGTCTCCTCTTTTAACTAAGATTTTCAGTCTAGCTGGGCAGTGGTGGCGCACGCCTTTAGTCCCAGCACTTGGGAGGCAGAACCAGGCGGATCTCTGTGAGTTCAAGGCCAGCCTGGTCTACAGAGTGAGATCCAGGACAGGCACCAAAACTACACAGAGAAACCCTGTCTCAAAAAACCAAAAAACAAAAGATTTCAGTCTGCTAATCAGGCAGTGTGTTCTCTCTGGTTAAGTACTGAGGAACTGAGTCACAATCGAGGAGCCTGTGGCTCTAACACCACTGCTCACTTAGCTGGTCACCACATCCTGGGCAAGTGCATCAATCTCGGGTTTGTTCATAAATTGTAAACTTAAACTTAAATTCTGTCAATTGTTAATATCAAGAAGAGCAAACAGCTGGGGAGAGAAGACAATTCTGTTTAGTTTCCCCTTTCCTTATAGTTTTCTCTTACTCCTTTTTTGGTGGAGAGTACTTAGAAATGAAAATATGATGAATTTTTCTTACCAGTTAAATAAAATGCGTAGAAGGTGTGACACAGTGGCAGACTCTGTCACAAGGCCCTGGGTTCAGTCTTCAGTACTGAACAAAAATAACTAAATGAAATACTTAATCTGTTTAAAAGAATTTACTTCTTAGCATCTAAATCAAATACCAATTTGGGTTCAAAATCAGCAGTTGCTTTAAATGCAGTGTTTACAAAATGTGAAAATCATTCTAATTTAAAATTAATCCTCTAATCTATTCTTACTCTGTAAGAATCATTCACTACAAACAAAACTTTGAAAATAGATGTTCAAGCTAAAAGGTGCATTTTACCTATATTACTTAGAAGTGATTGGCATTAATTCTGTCTTTTTAATATAGACGTTAAAAAGCTACATGTATTCTCTGCTTCCACTAATTCTGTTTATAGATCACACAGACTATTTGCTTAGAAGTCATCATTGTGCTCATTAGAACTGAGATGTTGGAAGAACATTCTACAGCCTGCTCCAGGTTGAAAACAAACCATTACCTGACATTCTCAGAGTGGTAACTGTGTCTACAGAGAAGGGTTGTTACATAACTTTTTCTATGCAAGATATCGTCAGTATTTGGTATATTTATAGTTGCTTTGCCCTGCATTTAATGGCTCCATATACAGTCAAACTGCTACAAGTGACAGCACTACTTAGAGGTGTTTAATTTGAATGAACTGCAAGCTGTTGTCAAAAGATGCCCCATTAGCTTGTGGTGGTGGCACACGCCTTTAATCCCAATACTCGGGAGGCAGAAGCAGGTGGATCTCTGTGAGTTCAAGGCCAGCCTGGTCTACAGAAAGAGTATCAGGACAGCCAAAGCTGTTACACAGAGAAGGAAGGGGGAAAAAAGGTAAAGTAAAAGATGCCCCATTTATACCATTACGTCGAGTCTGCAGCTTCCATTTCTTGGCATCTGGAGTATAATTCAGATAACTATCGCCATACTTGTCTTTAATACTCTTGCCTGGGAGTCTACAGTTTTACCCCAGTACAATGTGTATTCCTCATCTGCCTCTCACTCCCTTCCCCTCAGTGTGTGGTATAGCACCTACCTTCCAACTGTCCGTCTGGAGGCTTAGATCTTTGACCTTTTGCATGGTCCAGCCCTGACACTTTGGAATTGTATCTCTTAAATACTGTTAAAACTTAGTTCCATCAGCACAGCCACTGCCTAGTTCCTGGCATTTCACTCTCTGCCACAGTTACCTTGTCAAAATTCAAATATGGGCTGATCCCCACTAGAGTCCCATCCCTAACTCACTCTGCCACCCCAGCCTCCTCCCCACTCCCTTCCATCACTTTCCATTGTTAGGATCTCTACCTATGCTGCTGCCTTTTCTGAGGAAGAAAACTCGGCCTGACAAATGCTAGCTCACCCTCATGGACCGTCCTGATGTGTCATGTATACGTTGGGTTCTATAACTTTGCTCTCCAGGCCATCTCCTCTTCACACATGCTACAGTAATTACTCTCTGCCCATTTTACCCTCGTAGTACAGATGATTTCTTTGTGAAAGGAGTCTCAGGAGATAGTGTTCCTCTGGCTATCAATAGAATCCCTCTGTCCCATACTCATTGTAGGAGAATCTGGATCCTTCTCTCCATCCCTGGGTTGTTACGGTGAAGAGAAAGAAGCACTCTTACTTGGCATTGCTGCCTTTTAGCTGAAATGAGATACTCTTTTCTGTGATTATTTTTATTCATTTAGACAACTGTGTAACTTATTCATAAAACAAATAGGTGTGATCATGGGTTCTTGGTTGTATGTGAGTAACTTTGTCTTTAAACATCTTTGTCCAAACCTGATGTTTTATCTTATTTATTTAGACATTCATTTTTGTCTTAACGTTTGTGATTCAGGACAACTTGATGAGCAGAGGCACAGCTTTACTATGGCTACGGCATTTTTTGCTGCGTGTAGTGGATAATCTGCATATCTGCATTTGATTAGTTGTGTATCAAACTCTGGAAGCTCTACACAGACATGGCTTGAGCACCTTTTTATTTAGCATTTTCCATATGTAGCAGGGACTATGTGTTAGTTATTACTGACTATGTGTTAGTTATTGGCCATTATAAACAAGGAGGTATTATGGAAAGAAAGTTGACTTTGAATTTGCATTCAGTTGGAAACAAATGTTAACACTGATGTAAGGACTGCCTTAGTCCAATAACCTAGTGTTTAAAAATATAAAATCATTATTTGTGATATTATCTTGATTCCATTTTGAAAAAAGATTGAGAAAGGGACAAAGTAAAAACAACAACAACAACAAAAGGCTAATGCCTGCTGTTTTGTTTTTCTACATTTTTTTCCTATCACAACAGTATTAAATGATAAAGTGATTTGGTTTATTATTGGTAATTTTTATTTTTTTTAATTATAGTATAATTACATCATTTCCCTCTTCTCTTTTCTCCCTTCAAACCCTCCCATGTGACCCTTTGCTTTCTTTCAAATTCATGACCTCTTTTTCTTTCATTGTTGTTACATATGTTTGTATATTCATAGATATAACCTGTTCAGTTTGTATCATGTTACTTGTATATATGCTTTCAGGCCTGACCATTTGGTTTGTCTTCCCTGAGAACAATGATTTCTCCCATTCTTCAGTATTCCTTAGTTTCCTCAAGGTCTTTGTCTAGGGTTAAAACTCATTAACTTTTCCAGCCCACGTTAATGTGTCTGTTGGTGTCATGTTTAGGCAGCCATATTGGTTTATGGGTGTAGCTTCTGCTTTAAGGAATCACTGTCTCACAGCAAACTGATCCTCTGGCTCTTAGACTCTTTGAGTCTCCTCTTTTGCAAAGTCCCTGAGCCTTAGGTGCAGGAGTTGTGTTGTGGATGTATCCATTGGAACTGGACTCCACAGCTGTGCATTTTGATGAGTTGCCGTTTTCTGCAATGGTCTCTGGCTGTTGCAAGGAGACATCTCCTTGACCAGGGCTAAAGACTACTTTTAACCAGCTAGACCCTGGAGAATGATGTCTGATTTGTCTTAGGAACTAAAGTTGACTCCTGGGTTGATGTTAGAGTATTCTCCAGTGTGTTTACTTCCTGCCAGATGAGTGTTAGATGTTCTGTTTTGGAATGTTTCTGTTACTAAGTTTTGTAAGGAATAAACTCCCTAGTCATTCACCACATTGTCAGTTACAGACAAATCAGTTTTGTCACTCTTTGTCCACTTCAGACTGAGTGATACTTACCTTATAGCTCAGTTTTGACCCAATGAGACGATCCATTCTAATGTTCTTCTTTTAACATCTCACAATGGCTGAACCTTAGATCTCAGAGACTTCTAGACAAAGTGTTGTTTATAATGGATGTTGGATTTAATTTTCAAAAGAAATTGTCAAGCACTTAGGTAGACTTTAAGATGACATTCTGCAAATTTCAGAGTATATTCCATGCTCTATCAAAAATGTTCACGAATATTAAGTTAATTTTTTTGAAAACGTATTCTTTTCCCTTTGCTACATTTTGTAAAGATTTACTTAGCTTATAATTTTCTCAATTTGGAAGTGTGTGGGAGTTTAAGGTGAGTACAATGTCAAGACATAAGTTGAAAAAGAGATCTTTCAGTATTAAAAACAGGTAATACTGCCTTGAAAATATTTTAAAATCTCTATCTAAAGGACCCTCTGGATCAGTACCACTGATGTTCAGACTTTGTACATCTTGCCATTCTTAAGGGCATCAGGTACTTGGTTTTTGAAATATTTTGGCATGAACAAATTTTATTTTTATTTATTTATTTTATTAGGAAATGTTTTATTCATTTTACATGTCACCCACAGATCCCTCTCTCTCTCTTCCCTCCTGCCACCCCAGATTTTATTTTGTATGAATAAATAATTCAAAATGAAAATTCAATGTTGAAAAATCTTTGAGCTGTATTTTAATGTTTCTTAGTAAAATAAGTATTTCTGCCTGCAAACTTATCTACCTAATGAACCTTTTGCAATCAACATTATTGTCTATATTCTGTAGAGTCTTTTCTGTACATGTAGCCTTAGGGATCCCCCAAAGATCTAGGGTATAGTGTACCCTTTTTGAGGAAATGAATTGAAAGCCAAGGGATACAGTCATACTATGCAGGCTAAATGACTTTCAACAATGATGCAAAGACAATTTAGTAGAGAAGGTGATCTACAAATGATGCTGTAGCAGTCAGATATCCATAAGCCATCAATATTAATTTATTTTTACTGCATATACAAAACTTGGCATCTTGCACTTAAATATATGGTGTTTTTCTGTGTCTAGAAGGAAACACAGTTCTGTGACCTTGGGCTAGTCCAAGATATATTAGCTACAACAACAAAAGTATGACACATAAAAGAAAATATTTGTAAATTGGACCTTACCAAATCAAAAAATAACCAATTTTTATAAAACACCAATGAACACAAAAGTGAAATGCACTGACTCGAAGAGAATGATTGCCAGAAGCATACTAACAAAATGCTTGTGTCCAGAATATACAAAAGATCCAAGTTTGAACTGTTAAAAAACCAACTGCATACTACTAAAAATGAGCATATTTCATCAGAATTTAATCTGAGAATATAAAGGGATGGGAAATAAGTACATAAAAAGATGTCCAACATCATTAATCACCAGAGAAACCATTTTAAAAAGGCTGGAGAGATGGCTCAGTGGTTAAGAGCATTGGCTTCTCTTCCAAAGGACTGGGGTTCAATTCCCAGCACCCACATGGCAGCTCACAGCTGTCTGTAACTCTACTTCCAGGGGATCTAACACTCTCACACAGACTTACATGCAGGCAGAACACCAAATGCACATAAAATAAAAACAAAACTTAAAAAAAAAAACTACCATGAAAAACCTCATGCCCACTAAAATGTCTAAAATGAACAGAATCTAAAATGAACAAAAGGATTTGCAAGGATAATGGACAATCTGGGATCTGGTACCCCACCACAAGGGATGGAAAGCACTTTTCCAAGTGTCTTAAAAATCTACATATACTGCTGTCATGTAATCTGGTCATCCTACTCCTGGTTCATGTATAGGAGAATTTCTGTGTTGTAATAGTCAAAACTGCAAACCACCCAGCCACTAGGCAGCTGACAGTCTATATGTAGAGAATACTACTTTGTAAGTAGGCCACAGTTTCAGCAGGCAAGTTGCCCCTGCAAAACATGGATGGGCTGGCATCTCCTGGCTTCCTATTCAGCACCTAGCACACTCTCTCTCTCTCTCTCTCTCTCTCTCTCTCTCTCTCCTCTCTCTCTCATACATACATACATACATACATACATACATACATACATAGACAGAGAGAGAGAGAGAGAGAGAGAGAGATGAAAGAGGCTGTGACTGTTAACTAATTCAGAGTCACTCAGAAGGAAGGCATCGAGATGGACTTTCAAGCCAGCCCACTTTTTATTTTAATTAGTATTTGTTACTCTCTTCTCATTTTAGCATGTGTTGAAATCTTTAAATGACAATAGCTAGAGTTTTCTTTAATCTTTGATACAAAAATATATGTAAAATGACTTAGCTTTTATTTACTGTATAAATGCTTGTTAGGTAGGAACCATATTCCTGTGAGTTGGACAAAGAACCTGAGATGAGAGAGAGTTAGTTAGTAACAGACACATAGCAGCAGAACTGAACTATAGTGGAACCTGGGAGCCTGTCTTAATACTTGTGTGTAAACTGGAGAAAACTTAAACCATTTAATTTACACTTTAAAATTTTGCCAGTCTCGTCAACAGGCCGCGCGTAAGAGGTGTCTCCTACTCCCCGTTGCCAGTGGCTGGAACACGATGGATCACACAGGGGCAGTAGACGCAGAGGAAGAGCTGGGGCCTTTAGCCCACCTTGCACCAAGTCCTCAAAGCGAGGCTGTGGCTCACGAATTCCAGGAACTCTCTCTACAGTCCAGTCAGCACTTACCCCCTCTGAACGAACGGAAGAATGGTGAGTTTTTTAGCTGCATATGGGACTTTGATCTAGAGGGCCATTGTTTTTGTGGGCCTAGTTAATCCCAATTTGTGAGTGATGCTTTGTCATTTACACCTGGCAGTCCCCACAGGGACAAGATGGTTCCTGAGAAGGGCAGGATTTCACTCCCTGTCTCCTTTGCTACTGTCTGTGGTAACAGTGCTGCCTTTACAAGTCAGCCTGAGACTCGCCCGTTGTGGACGGGAAGACCGCTTCCTAGAAAGGCATTGTGAAGTCGATAACTCTAAAGAAGTGGACAGTGGCCGTGACCTCCTCTCTGTTTTACCATCTCCAGTGTATTAGAACTTTTTTCAGAGATGGTAAGAGTTAGCCACTTCAGTGAAGCAAGAACTTCTTGAGTGATTTTATACTGACGGGCTCAAGATGAGCTAGGTTCTATCTGGAACTAGTTCATTCTTGTATGCAGAATGAATGTTTTTAACCAGTTCTTATCAGTGTTGCAAATTCTCATTGATAATAGAGGCATTCCATAGTCCCAAGAAAACAATACTAATAAATATAAACTAGCTACACTTAGTTCTTATACACTTCAAATGTAAAAACAGTGTGATGTTCAAAGAACATGCTGACCATGCCAAGGCAGAACCCAGAACTTCAAGTGGGTTTACCCTGCTGTCAGGGTTTTCGTGTTTACCTTTACAAATACATTTTTTAAATTATAGTTTTAAAAGTAAGAAGAAATAAAATGATTTTCCTGCTGAATGCTTCCTATTACCCTGGTAGGTTTCTAGGGCCTGAATGTACCCCAGTCACACTAACCTCTCCTTGCTGAGGACAATGAGTAATGTTTAGTCTTTCAGCACAGGGTTGGCGTGAACTTGCAACACCTTCTCTTAAGGCTCATGTAGTTTTATGTCCTGAATCTTACTGTTAGGATCTGCCCTTGGCCACCTTGGCTTAAGCAACACATAGGCTTGGTTCCAAAAGAGCCCTGAGTGACATTTTTTAGATGTTCTGTCCCCAAGAGCCTGGCTTTATTGTGGATAATTGCCAAGACAGATATATTTGCTCAGTAACGACTAAATACAGTTGCACAGTACCCCTAGTCCAGTTTCATGTCCCAGGTATTTGAGTTGTATTTGGCATAAAATCAGGTGACAAACTGCTCACAAACTGGCCGTGTGTAGCAGGGGAAGGGATGCACAGGAGTGGGTGCACTAGAGTCCTATAGTTCATATAGCTAGCCATGTTCTCTCACAGATGCTCACGGAGATGCCTGAGTGTAAGGGGCACATAGAGAACAGGCTCCCCTCAGACACTTTAAATTTGTTATTTTGGAACCCAGGACCTTATCTAGGCTGGGCAAGCACTCTACCACTGAAGAACACTCCCTTCCTGTGTATGTCATTAGGGAGGTAGATGAAAGGATAAATGTTTAATTTACTAAGACGGCAGCTATGTTTTATGAAATAATGCAATCATTTGTATTGCTCTTTCTACTCTCATAGTTACTAAAACCATCCTGCCCAAAACTCTATGTGGTTAGTGTTTTATCAACCCACATTCATCTGTTGAGCTGTAGTTTTTAGGATACACCTTCATTTCTGTCACTCTGAATTCCAACAGCTTAGAATCCATGTGTAATCCAGCACTGAAATCCTGTGCTGAGTCTTAAGAACCACTCATGAAATAGTAGGACTGGTTTTCTCCAGTTGTTTCCTGTTCATGATCTCTGTGACGTAATCATTTGTTTGATATGTCATCATTTGTAGTCTTGTGCAGACGTGAACTTCTGTTTGAGAAGAAACCCACTTTGTGTTCTGTTTTCAAGCCAAATGGACATTGTTTAGCTGTTCTGAGAACACAGGAAGAGTATGCTGGCCTCCAGTCTGCCCTTTGCCTGCCTGGTTGTTTCCCAGAATCAACAATTTTTACTAGTGTCCTTTCTGAGAGAAAAACATTTGACTATTTATGACTGCAGAGATGGCTCAGCGGTTAAGAGCACTGACTGCTCTTCCAGAGGACTTGGGTTCAATTCCCAGCACCCACATGGCAGCTGACAACTGTCTGTTACTACAAGATCTGACACCCTCACACAGACATGCAGGCAGGCAGAACACCAATGCACATAAAATAAAAATAAATTAATTAATAAAAAATTGACTATTTTTAAAAGTAGTTTTAAAACATTTTTAACAACAATGTAGTACTTTAAGATTATAGCTTCAAAATAAGTATTGATTTTTTTCTTTATCACTATAGTGATTCTATAAACATAAAATTAATTTTGAATGAAGTGGGTTTTCATCCAATGTGTTTTCCCCAAGAGCAATTTCTGCTCAGTGTTAAGACATGGAAGCCCATCTCACAGTGAGGTACCATCTAAGGATTCAAACAGGAGCTAGCTCCCTTTTCTAAGAGATGACTGCAAGAAGTTTGAAACGTTGCCTTATGTTCAGGCATGTGTTCTAACTTCAGGCTTATAGCAGCTGCCTGCTTTAAATACACATTCCAAGGTATGAAGGAGATCTTTGTGTACATGCTACCAAAAATGTAGATTTTTAGGGAGTTATGGGTCAGGGGATTAAAAACCTGAATCAGAAAGAGTGAGTTGGAGCAGTGTGTAGTTATAATGATATATGGCCTTCCTGAACAGTTCTAAGAGGAGACTTTTAAGTGTCCTCAACTACAAAAACAGTACAATACAAGGCTTCACATAGAGTGTGTATATTTCAAAACACACCAGTACACATATATGTTATAAATGTGTACCATTTTGTCCAATTAAAATGTTAAATAAAAAGAAATCTGGGTTTTGAGAAAACATGATATATATATATATATATATATATATATATTATATAAAATATAAAATAAAAATAAGTGATAGACCCTAACTTGCTTTCTTTGATATTTTCATGTATGTTGTTCATATTTTTAGCTCTTTGTTCTCTTGTGTTTAAATCATAATGAAATGGAGGTATTGGTCTTGAAACCACTTACAAAGTATTGTGTGACCACTATAAAAGCATCACATTCACATGTCCCTGCTTGTGTGTTTTGTTGTTAGTCCTAAGTACTTAAGTTTTCTCACTGATGTTAGATTCTTTTCTGTTGGAAAAATTATGGGTAGTTAAGTCTGTGATTAGGGATTAGAAGGATAATGTCATCATAGCCTATAGTTCAGCTCTGTGAACAGATGAGTTCACATTTAGGTAATGATTCTAGTATCTCCCCTCATAATATCTTTTTAGAAACATTTTGTTATTCCATTAGTTGAGTGGCAGAATGTTGCAACTCTGGAGTAAATATGGAAGATGTTCAGCACAAATACACTAGATTTTTCTTTATGTCTGAATGTTGCTAAAATTACAGCTAGTAACATCTCAATAAGATGATCATTTAGGTAGTTAGCTTTTCTAGATGGGCCCTATAAAGGAGAGTAGATACATAGACACATGAGCCGTGTTTCTTTATGAAAACAGACCATCCACAGAGACACCAAACATCATGGTGTCATATCACATACCAGTTAGCCCCATCTTATTTCTATATTTATGTTGGCCTTTAGTGTTCAATACGAAAAGCTGAGGTGGAGGACATTCCCTGAAGGAGCTGCAGCCTCTTCCTACATCCACACTCAAGGAGAGCATGGCTCCGGTGGACACTCTATTAGGTGGTTTGCAGGGTGGGACAGCAGAACATGTAGAGAAGCCCGTGTAGCTGCTGTGATAAAGAGCTGCACACTCTCTGGAGCATCTTGGGTATTTCGATGGGAGACTCAGTGCCCTTCACACAGCCTCAGGCTCAGTAACTCAGTAGTAGTGAGGTCAGTGCCTGCTGCCTGCCTATCCTGACAGGCTTTTGACTGTGGCCTCCCACTTCTAACTCACCTGATCTCATCTGAAGTGTTTACTGTGAAATAGCATGTGTGGGGTCCTGGTAAGGAGACACTTCTTTTTCAGACATTCACATCATTGGTTATCATAGGTAGGGACTTGAGCTTACAGCAGCATCTGAATTTTTTTTTTTTCCGAGATTTTCTTTCTTCCATTCAATTTGATAGTGAAAAACCTAGACCCTCTTTTGCTTTGTTCGTCAGTGACCCCTTACTGGAGGAAAATGACAAACTCAAAAGTTGGTTGCACACAAGCAAACACAGAGAGCTCTTGGCTTTGGACTCAGCACAGGGCTTTATCCAGCCACAAACAGACAGGGAACTTTCCAGACTGTGCCAAGGGCAGCCACTTGCCTTGCACCTTAGTGAATAATGGCTTCTGTTCACAGCTGCTCTGTTCTTTGCAATTTCTCTGAGAACATTTCCCCACCCCTCATTAACCTGTTGGTCCAGGTGTTTGGAAATGTGCAAAGGTAATAAACATTGTTCTTGTGCAAACTCCGCTCCTCAGACTGCACATGAGCTGGCACAGTGGAATGGAGATGCGAGGAGACAGGCGGTTCTGTTTCTAGAGCCAGAACCCACAAAACTCGGAAAGTATCACAGGAGATGAGTAGGTGCTAGGCAGCGGAGCTGAGGCTCTTCCTGGCCCTTTATATTGGAGAGAACAGCAGTGGATCATTTTTTGTAAAACTCCCCTCAGGTGCTCTCCTGTGGGCATTTAGGATCCAGAGTACTTACTGGGACTCTTCAGGGCATCATTAAACAGTCTGACGAATTTTGATCATTTGTTTTTCTTCAGGAATCAGACTAAGAAAATAACTGTGTATTTCTAATATTCCTTAGTCAAGTTTTAATGTTTTCAATCAGCCTTAGGACTTAGATTAGGCACAATTATAGAGTCCAAAAACAAACTCTAGAGTGACACCTGCAAATGAAATTCTTCAGTGGTGTTTCCTTCAGAAGGAAAAAAAAAGCCTGGTAAGCCCTAAGGTGAGGTGCTCCCTTTCATAATGGCCTGGGGTCACCTATTAAAAACTTGTTTGTTCTGCCGGGCGTTGGTGGCGCACGCCTTTAATCCCAGCACTCGGGAGGCAGAGCCAGGCGGATCTCTGTGAGTTCGAGGCCAGCCTGGGCTACCAAGTGAGCTCCAGGAAAGGCGCAAAGCTACGCAGAGAAACCCTGTCTCGAAAAACCAAAAAAAAAAAAAAAAAAAAAAAAAAAAAAAAAAACTTGTTTGTTTCACAGTGTCAGTACGCACCTATAACCTGTCTGCCCTCTTTTTTCTGCTCTGTTTTTTATTCAGACAGTTGTTGGTAAGGATTTAGTTTGCTTCAGTGTGTTGTCAAACACATCCTTGTAGTATATGCCTGGTGGGAGGGAGCAGGAGATGGACTCTTTTCCACACCTCTGAGCTAGGCAGGAATCTTCTCCTGTGCAGCAGTAGAAGGCCAGAATGCTCATAATGCTTATCCATATGCGTTTTAGGGGTCGCTGGAGCCCACAGTTTCACAGGACCACAGATGTGGCTTATAGCACCCCCGACACCTCATTTGGAGTCATTTATCTGGTGTCTCTTACAGAAATGCTCCTGGGACATCGATGATTTCCTTATATAAGACAGGGCGACTCAGAGAATGATAGTAATGAGCAATTTAGTTTAAGCTAGCATTGAAATCATATCATCATAACACATAGAAATGCCTAACCTAAACACTTTAAAAGGCTTTTCTAGGTACTAGATTCAAGAAGTATATTTTTTACATAAATTGAGATGATTTTCTTAAAATTGGAATCTACTGCATGTTTTATTAGACACATTGGACTGGTGAACAATGAACAGATGTGTGAAGTAGTAGTCGCTGTCCCTCAGAGAGCATCGAGGAAGAGAAAAGAGACATTTGCACTTGCACTCTGCCATCCCTGTGAAGACCCTGTTAATAGAGGAGGGGTGTTTGGAAACATGGCCCATGAGTATTTTTATTCAGTGTCATTTAGCTTACACTTTAAGATGTCAATATCATGGTACTGTTGTAACAGAAAGCAACAGGATGGATGAGAACAGCAAATGGATTAGAATTTTCTCTTTGGTTTCTAGTTAATGATCACTCAAACTAACAAGCAGTCATACCCAGTGTTTTCTAACTCCTTTAACCATGCTCTTGGCTCTCCTGCCTCACTGTTATTAACAGGAAGTATAGTCATTGGGGAGTCAGGACTCCAGCTTCCTCTGCCGGCTCAGTCTGTGAGCACGGGTAAGTCCGAGAAGCACTCTGTGTCATAGTCCACCCATCACACTGTCTGTCTCTCTCGGCCCTTTCTCATCACATCATGTACTCCTCTGTCTCTTTTTCACTTTGGTCTTGTGTTCGTTAGGCAGCAGAACCATAAATATGCTTCCAACTGATGAATTTTCCATAGCTCCAGAGTAGTCACGTGTCATGTTATTAAACATACATATGAGCTCTCTGTTAGTCAAATGCTCCTCATTGTCAAAAAGAAAGCAAAATTGACTTGATGGATGCTATTTTTAAAATAACGTGTCTTCTTTAGAATATGCAGTATCTCTTCCTGTGGCTCTCAGAGGTTGGGCAGGTATGTGTTATGTGTTGATGGTGGCATCAGTCTGTCAGTTTAAAAGGCACTATTTCACTTTTTTTTTTTTAAGCCCAAATGATAAATGTTCTTTTCTTGTCGTGTATGTTGCTGTTTTCATTGAGAGTGCTAATATCTTTATTCGCCACCTTAGAATTTTGCTGTTTGACCTTGTGTTTATAAGGAAAGCGGGAATCTCATTTGTCACTCACCTTTGGCTCTCACAGCCTGCATTTAGAGCCTGCCAGTGTTTGTGTGGTTGGCATGCTTGCTGTCTGTTGGAATAGACACCATCATCCTGACAAGGCAATTAAGATACTGATTGGGCTGCCAGTTAGCCAGCTTCTCCCAATGTGTTGAAAATTGGCACTCCAAAGACAGAAATAAAGATGGCTTTTTATTTTACATTTATTTATTAATGTGTATGAGTGTGTGCACACGTGTGCTAATGTCGTGTAAAGGCAGTGTAGTTCTTTCCCTCTACTATATGGGCTCTGAGGCTTGAACTCAGGTCATCAGGCTTGGCAGTAAGTGTCTTGACCAGCTGAGCCATCTTACTGGCTACCAAAAGATATTTTTTAAAAATATTATTCGCAAGCATTTATTGAGATGACCATTGTGTGCCTTGCTTTAAAATAATTTTTAGATTTCTAGCTGCTAGTACAAAGTCAGAAATTCAGAGTGCAGTGTAGTCCTGTGAAGCTGTTGGACATGTGGTTCTCTAGAAGCAATTCCCCTGGCCATACACAGACAAGCAGTGTAGAGATGATTCTCAAAGAACACACAGGGCAGGCACATTGTGAGCAGTCATGCTCACATTACATGCTTGACCAGCAAGAGCCTCCAAGGAGCAACACAGGTCGGTTAAGAGTGCCAACCAGGGGCCAGTGCCTAGCTGGACCATTCCTAGCTATGTGTTTTCCTCCCTCTGCCTGCTTCCCACCTGCAGATTGGGGGCCACACCTAGTCCTGCCCTGTGGGATTGCTTTGACAGGAGAATAGGTGAATCTCTTTAGTGCTTAAAACTTGTAGATGCTCAGAGAATCTGTTCATGAGAAATGGATATCATTTTTATAGGTTTCCCCCAGTGATATTTTTTAACTTGATGTGTTTGCTTTTTTGTTTTTAGTAGTCCCAGTAATTTTGGTTCCTGTTTCCACAATTATTTCTTTTTAAAGAAAATAAAATGGCACACAGCTTCTTCCTGCCACTCCTACACCTTCACAGCACTAACAACCAGCTGAGCCCTGAGAAGGCAAAAGCAGTGGGCACAGGTTTCCCATGAAGTTGTCTCTCGTGGGTCCTGCCAGTTCCCACAATCCTAGCATTCCCTGGGCATCAGTCAGTGTCTACAAGGAAGGGCTTTGAGATTGTGAAGCATGTGAAAAGACAAACAGGCCAACATTCAGGCTCTCTAGGGACCCTGCCCTGCAGAACAGACTCCAAGCTGACATTTTCACAGGCTACTTGCAGGAGTTGCAGTCAGGCGGGTCCAGTCAGCAGGCTTCTGAACAGAGCCTCCACCACCCAGGGCTGGTGCAGCTGCTCACCCTCCCCTGTTCTTGTTCTGAGGAGATTAAGTCAATAGATGTGGCTGTTGAGATGCTGAAGGCCTGTGATGTGAACGGTCAGTGCTGGGCAAGAAGACATTCGGTATAATGAAGTAATACAGTGGCTATGTGTGATGTTTAAGGAGGTGTCCTGTTCTAGGTCGTCATCTAAATTTTCTTCACTTTAGCTACAGGAAACCTCTGGAATAAACACATTTCTGATTTTGTTTATTATGGCCTGACCATTTAACAAAGAAATTAGATTAGATCCAGAAATGACCTGTTAAAAAATAAATGTGGCTATTAAGAACTTGTTTATGAAAAAAAAAAAAAAAAAAAAAAAAAGGCCGGGCGGTGGTGGCGCACGCCTTTAATCCCAGCACTCGGGAGGCAGAGCCAGGCGGATCTCTGTGAGTTCGAGGCCAGCCTGGGCTACCAAGTGAGCTCCAGGAAAGGCGCAAAGCGACACAGAGAAACCCTGTCTCGAAAAACCAAAAAAAAAAAAAAAAGAACTTGTTTATGTTGCTATGGCTTGTTTCCCAGTGACGTTTGACATGCACAAAAGCAGAGACATTTGCAGTCACTTAGAATGCTGTTCTGAAAGGTCTTTCAGTGACGACACCTGTTAACTTTATATGTAACTAAAAATAAATGTGGAGTGCAGGACCCAAGGGATTTGGAGACTGGATTACTTAAGGAAATAGGTAATTAGAATTGATTGGGTTTATACTTGGCTTTAAATGCTAAAAGTCCTGGGGCTATCCCTGGAAGTCTTGAGTGGCTTGTCTATAATTCCAGTGGTGGACAGGATTCCACACTGGAGAGGTGGTTTATCAGGGGTTGGAAATGTTGTTCTTAGATCCTTGTTTTGCATTCTCCTGTTTCTTTTCAAAGAGTTAACCCGTAGATGAATCCACAGAATTCAACTGTTAAGAGTTCTACACAAAGCCAGGCGGTGGTGGCACACACCCTTAATCCCAGCACTCGGAAGGCAGAGGCAGGTGGATCTCTGTGAGTTCCAGGTCAGCCTGGGCTACACAGAGAAATCCTGTCTTGAAAGAACAGAGAGAGAGAGAGAGAGAGAGAGAGAGAGAGAGAGAGAGAGAGAGAGAGAGAGAGAGAGAGAGAGAGAGAGAGAGAGAGAGAGAGACACACCTACACAACTGGTAATTTAGGATTCCGTATCCATTTCTGTTGTCATATGTTTTGAATGATTTTTTTTTAAAGGACATGAGCAAATAGACTTTGTATGTTCTCAGCCAGCCCCTTCACATTGGCAATAGGAAGAAAATACATTTTATCATATCCTGTTGGGAATCCAGGATATTTTAAATGCCCCTATTTAGAGGGGTGGGCGAGGAAAGGAAGGAGACTGAAGTGAAGTAATAAGTTGGTCACAAGTAGTTATTGAATATCCTGGATTGTATTGAAATGTCTGGCTCCTGATGAGGGTGTAAAATATAAATGCTGAAAAAGATATGTGGACAGGTGCTTTTCCCAAACCAGGAATAACAATGATATTTAACTGGATCTAATTTCAATCCCACTCCCATGTCTCTGTCTCCATCTCCCCTCAAAGCCCCATGTGTACATGTGCTAACCTCCTTTTGTTTTTCAAAGAACTGGAATGTGTTGGTGGACTAGTGGTTTCTCTACTTGTGTATCTGGGTGCTTGTTTGTCATAGAGTACCTGCTTGATGGTCAGGTGCTTTCCACAGAAACACAGTATAGACTTTATTGGTTACTTGTCTGTTAATGGGATAAAATTCCCTGACTAAAAGCAATTCTTTGGGCTTATGGTTCTAGAGGGAGAGTCCATAATGTCTGGGGAGGCTTGGCAGCAGGTCGCTGTAGCAGGCTGAGAGATCACATTCAACCACAAACATGTAGGGTAAAGAACCCACTGTAAGCGGGGTGAGGCTATGAACTCACAAAAGTCACCCCCAAAGACATACTTCTTCCAGCAAGGCCACGCCTCCCCATAACCCACCCAAGTAGCACCATTAACCAGAGAGCACGTGTTCAAATATGTGAGCCTGTGAGGAACATTTCCCATTCAGACACTAGTATAGAAAATTTTACTTGGGTTTACAGATGTCATGATTTGGAGTTCAAGATAAGGTATTAGCCATTGAAATCAAGTTCAGACTAAAATAATAATTGAGGAATTGTGACTCATGGCTAAGTGGTTTTAGAAAGTATCTTGATTTTTATTTTCTTCATCTGTGGAGCCAACGTTCCCTATACTTTCTTACAGAAATGTGTACAGTTTACAAGCAACTGTGATTATTTCGTGTTACCTCCAGGATAGAATGTTGTGTTTCTATCAGGTTCCCTTAGGAAGGGTTGTCTGCAGTCACTGATGACTTTCTGTTCACTTGTTCCACGTGTATTCAGAAATTTAAAACTGCCTCTTTTCCTTGTGGGTTACTTTCCTTTCAGTGTAAGTCTCTCTGTGTGTGGAATATGTAAGTGCTGTGTATGCATGTGTGTACATGTATGTAAAGGATGAAGGTTGATATCTGTGTCTTCCTCAATTACTCTGCACCTTGTTTGTTTGTTTGTTTGGGTTTTGGTTTGGTTTTGAGGCAGGGTCTCTTCATGAACCTGAAGTTTATTAATTCATCTAGACTGGCTGGCTAGTGGCCCATCTGTTAGTGTTGAACACTCCTGGTAATGGAGTTGTGGATGTTTGCTGTTGTGTCTGGCTCTTACGTGTGCACTCAGGTCCTCCTGCTTGCAGAGCAAGCACTTTACCCTTTGTTTTGATACAAGGTTCACTGTGAAACCCTGGTTGGCCTGAAACTTACTCCACACTCTAAGCTTGAGGCAGTCCTCAACACCTCTGCATTGTACATGCTGTGGTTGCAGGTGTGTGCCGCCATGTCTGGATCCTTCAGGATAATCTTTGTCTCATGTGTTAGAGGTTTCTTATAAGATAATATGCTCATTAATTTTTGTCACCTTGACACAAACTGAGAAGAAGGGAATTCAATTAGGAATTGCCTCCATCCTGGATTCTATAAGAAAGCAATCTGAGAAAACCATGGGAACCAAACCAGTAAGCACACTCCTCCATGGTCTCTGCTTCAGTTCCTGCCTCCAGGTTCCTGCCTTAAGTTCCTGCCCTTGCTTCCTTTCCTGATGAGCTGAAATGAAACCTGTCTTCCCTGAGCTGTTTTCGGTCACAGTGTTTATGACAGCAATAGAAAGCAAACTAGAACAGTGATTGCAATTGGGTCTCCTTTTAAGTATATGTGTTTGTGTCTGTGTGTATGCACATATGTGTGTGTGTGGGGGGGGTTACCCATGGAGGCAAGAAGAGGACATCTGAATCCCCTGGAGCTGGAATTGTAGGCAGTTATGAGCCACCTGGTGTATGTGCAGAATTCCAGTCTTCTACAGGTGCACTTAATCTGAGCTTTCTCCAGCCTCTTGAGCTTCATTTTTAAGCACCTTCTTTTTAAAATTTCATCTGTTTTTATGAATTGATCCTTTCACATCATTGAACACCCTCATCCCAGGTAATGAGCCTTCTTCTAAAGTGTTTTTTTACACTTGGCATGACATGAGGTCCGGACCATCTGTATTTTTAGGTGGTTTCTTATAAACTGCATAGAACTGAATTTTTCTTACTCCTGTTTGATAATGTCTTTCGAGTGCAGTATTTAGCTCACTGGTATTTACAGTAATTACTGTGCCTGGCGTATTAGTTATACTCACTCAGTAATGGCTAAACCTGTGGGCAGTTGCCATCTCCTAGCTCCATAGGTC
Organism: Peromyscus maniculatus bairdii; assembly: GCF_049852395.1. Lineage (NCBI taxonomy): Eukaryota > Metazoa > Chordata > Mammalia > Rodentia > Cricetidae > Peromyscus > Peromyscus maniculatus. The sequence goes on along the minus strand of NC_134859.1, from coordinate 1,938,241 downwards.
AGGAATTCGGTTAGGCCTGGTGGAACTGGTCTCCTCTGCTCAGGGTCTCTCAGGAACCTGCAGCTGTGTCATTGGGACTGGAGTTCATCAGTTGACCAGCTCAGGAAGGTCCTCTTCATAAGCTTGCCTGCAGTTCTCAGCAGAGCTCCATTCCTTGGGTTCCATGCTGACTGGTGGCTAGAAGCCACCCTCATACCTGCCTCGTCGGCTTCTCCAGAATGACAGCTTGTTCTCTTGCATCCAGTAGCAAAAAAGGACTAGGAAGACAGAATTAGCCCCTCAAAGTTGTGTTCTGTTGATGAGAAGCAAATCACTTGAGTAAGCAAAGCCATGAGTACTAGAAGGCGGGTCTGGTTGGGGCTGTAGCTGTAGCTGTGTTTGAACCCATCCTCTTGTGGTTTTGTTTGTCCCTTTTTTCTATCTCTCTGTCTAGGTTCTTTTCCTGCCTTTTTTCATGGTAATTTTTAAGATTATTTTACTTTCACACTCCCTAAGTGTTTAGTGTTTTTTTTTTTTAACTTAGGTAGAAAGTGGCACTAATACCACCTAGTAAAATAGGTCTCTCTTCAGCCTTCCATTGAGACCGAGTAGAGTGTATGTTTTCGTTGTTACAGCTTTATCCCAAGTCCTGTTTTTCCTTCTTATACTCTGTTTCCTCAAATCGAACCATCTTTTCCTGTTGAATACTCTTTCAGTCATAGCCGTTGTTAATAGTTCCTTTTCTGACATTTTGTGTCTTCTGTGTGAAATGGTCTCCTGTGGTATGAGTTGTATTTCATTGAAGGAGTTGAGCTGGGCATGGTGGCACACACCTTCAATCCCAGCACTTGGGAGGCAGAGGCAAGAGGATCTGAATTCAAAGCCAGTCTGATCTACACAGCAAGTTTCAGGACAGCCCTATCTATTAAAAACAAAATAAGAAAAGAAAAAAAAAAATAGCAGAAGAAGTCAAGTGAAGGAGTTGCATTTCCCTGCTTCCTGGAAATGGCCTGTGGCTGTTATTGGCTGTAACACTGTGAGTGTTGCCGGGCTGAGTGTCTAGGTTTGGGTTTTGCTGTCTTCCTTTAAAAAGCACTGGCTTTTAGCTTGGTAGATATTGAGTAACTTTTAGGTCACCTCATGGCCAAATCTACGGGATCCGGAATTGACATTTTAGCCTGAGGCCTGTGCCCTGTCCTCTGGGATGTGCTTTGATCAGACTACAGCCGCACTGGTGTCTCAGTGCTGGTTAGTGGTGCTTTGGGGTAGTGAGTGAGTGAGACCAAGGTGCTGGTGAGAGAGCAAGGACAGTAGCCTTCATGTCTCAACTGCAGGAGTAGCCAGCAGGTCGTCATGACAACACTCCTGAGCCTGGAGGGCCTCCTGGAGCCAGTGCCAGAGGAACTTACTTCTAGAAGTTCATTTTTCTTCTATTTGTAAGCACAGGGAGGAAAGGTTTCTCAGGTTGGCAGAATCTATTCTTCATTAATAAAGAACTAATTATGTACTGTTTTCTCTTTTAAAAAATCGTTTTGCCAGAGTATTTGAATTCAACTTGGCAGAAGAGTCAGCCCTTAAAGATGACCAGGGTGGACCTCTCCTCTCACATGTGTGTCAAATGGGAGTTTCTTTGTCAGGAACATCTAGATCCTACTAAGACAAAACAAGGAATAAAATCATAAATTTATCAAGAATGCACACTCTCCCGCCACCCCCTGACCTGAGGGTGGGGCAGCTCTGTCGTCAGCTGACAACCGCACACTGCTCCTGCCTCCCCCCCCACCCTTCTTCCTTTTCTTCTCTCTGTCTTTGTGATTTGAGATGGCGCTCACAAAGTATACATTGTATATTAACACCTGCCCCAGCGCCCTCTACCCTCCCTTTTTGTGCCCTTCTTGCCTCCCTTTAGTCCCTTTTGTTCCCTGGACAGTTCCTCATGCAGGATTCTGTGTACCTCTGTAAAAGGACCCATCAGTGAGAGAAAGGAAACATTTGTCATTCTGAGACACGCTTCCATGTCTTCTCTATAGTCACATCCGTTTTCCTGCGAGTGACATGTGTTCATTCTTTATCAACCTTTTAGTCTTGATCCTTGTGCCTAGACTTCCAAGTTCTGAGATGTCAGGAGTACTCCACCATGCCTGTCTCCTTCCTTTGCTGTGGTATGTATTCCTCATCATGTACACCTAATGCTATGGTATCAATGAGGAAAAACAACCTTAAAAACATAGTGGAATATCAGGGATTTGGTAAGTTGTTACTGTATTCTGATGTTGGGGGATTCTACTTAAAGCTGATCAAGTTGACTCTTCACATTCATCATAGATCAGTACAAAAGCTTTAAGGAAAAATGTTACGTTGTTACATACTTTGAACAAGGTGGTGGAAATAAAATAGGGTATCACTGTGATTACTTGGTCACACTGCTCACCCTATCTCAGCATAATCCTAACACATAATCAAACTTTCTGAGGTCTGGCCCCCAAAGGCTGTGCCCCAGTTTATCATTGGGCTGTTGGTTTAAGGTCTACACCTCAGCTCCCCCACATGTGCTACTGTCACCCCATCTCACTTGGAATCAGATAAGTTGAAAGACAGCAGAGAGTATTTGATAGCAGGCTGAGTGTACTAGGCATCTGTACCCAAATGCACTCGAGATGGAGATGAACCACCTAGCGTAGGTCAACAGCACCATCAAGAAGCTAGTGAGTCCAGGTGGTGCTCAGTAGGTCCAGGAAGCCTGCTGCTAGTGCAGGGAGCCAAGTAAGAGCAGAATGAAGTTAGAGTCAGCTCTTGATGGACACTTGGAACTGTCGCGTCATCAGACTGAGATTTTATCAAAGGAGTTTCACAATACAGAATTCTAATTTATTAACCCACATGCTTTGGTTTGGGGTTTGTCTGTAACTTGTTTTGAGACAAGGTCTCACTCTGTAGCCCAGGCTGGGGCTAGATCTAGACATCCTTCTTCCTCACCCTCCCAAATGCTAACCTTGCAAGTACGGCTGCCACTCATAGCTGATCATTTAAATTAAGGGGCAAGATGATGTAATGTGCTAATGTAGGATATTTTCAAAAAGAGGTTTCCTCTCCATACTGTGCCCTTTCAGAAGCTTCAGAAGCCAAGTTCCCTTGGCTCGTTTTTGAGATGCTCAGTTGGATAATACCTAGCACTTAGTTTTGACCTTCTTAGTCACTGGGCCACTTACAAAAACAACCTACATTTTTGTCTTCACTCCCTGTGATGATATAGCAGTGAACATCTACAAACAAAGCTGCTGTGTCAAGTTTTTCTGTGTGGTGCTGCATTTTGCCACATTCTTCCTCCTTGCTACACAGTAAGTAGGCCTAGATCCCATGGGTCCACAGCCAGATACAGCCCTGGATTCCACACACAGGTTTTCTTACTCAAAGAGACAAAGCATTGAACTCATGAGATAGGATGTAACTGTTTACATTTCATGTGCCCCATAACCTGAGGTGCAAGGAGGCTAAATGGGCAGAGTGGCTATGGGGACATGTAGTTTTGTAGATACTCGACAGCTGCCTCCAGAAGTCAGCCACCAGCCTCCTGAAGACTCCCGCTCTGCTCCTGTTTCGTGCAGCAGCAAGTATTGCAGTGCTGTCTCACTCACCTTTCAGTTGCTGTGCCAAAGCACTGTGACTAAGAGAGCTTTAGAAGACGGGGTGGATGATAAGAGTCCATGATGGCTAAGCAGAGAGGCGTGACAGGCAGCAGACATGTTGGCAGGAACAGGAAGCTGAGAGCTCACACCCGAACCAAGCATGAAGCAGAGAGAGCAAACTACAAGCAGAGTGGGGCCTCGAGCTCTCAAAGCCCGCCCCCAGTGACCTACTTCCTCCAGTAGGCCACTCCTCCTAGCCCTCTGCAAAGAGCACCGAGGCCTGGGACCAAGTGCTTAAATGCTTGAGACTATGGGGGACGTTTCTTACTCAAACTACTGCAGATGTCATGCTGAACACTAATATAGCATCCAGGCTGACAAAAGCTCACTGCCACCTGTGGGACTACCCTCTCATGCCTTTGTGTGTTCCCATCCGTACACCTTCCTCACGGTGTTACTGCTTGAGGAAGAGTGACGTCATAGCTCAGCACCTTGCAGTGGAGAGCCCAGCGTCATAACAGTTTGGTCTGTGTCTTCAATCTAGCCTAGTGTTTTAAAAGTTCTCCATGAAATGAATGAACACTTTTTAAGAATTTCTCTAGTAAAAAAAAGTTCCAACAATTATTTGATTCTTTTTAATCTTTAATGAATTAATTACATTTGTTTGTTTATTGTGGTGTGTGTGTGTGTGTGTTTGTGTGTGTGTGTGTGTGTGTGTGTGTGTGTGTGTGTGTGTGTGTGTGTGTTTGCACTCATGTGGAGGTCAGAGGATAGCTTGCAGGAGTTAGTTCTTTCTTTCCACCATGTGGGTACTGGGATTGAACTTGGGTCCTCAGACTTGGTGGCAAGAGCCTTTATTCAGTCAGCCAGCTCACTGGCCCTCTTACTAATCTTCTAAACAAGTATACTTCGTTTTCCAGGAAAGTGAAAAGCCCAAAATAGATCACCCTCTTTTGGCAATTTATTTTATAACAAACTATTTGACATTTAACAAATAAAATAAAAATCTGCTTTACTAGTTTTATAAATCAACTATCTTTTCTATGGTAAAGTATACGTGAGCATTTTTCACTTGTAATTTTCCACAGTAGAGTAGTAGCCTTTTTACATGTTCTTTTTTTTCCTTTAAAATTTTTTTTCTTTTATTCTTTCATGTTCTTTTTAACTCTGGAGCCACAACAGTTTATTAGTCCCTAGAATCTCATCTGTGTGCAGGTTGTAGGCATGCCCACATATACCCGCATCTTGTAAGCATAGATGTCCTCCAGTCTTCTTGCTGTTGTTGACTAAAGTTGACGTGAGTGTGACAGCAGTGTGTGAGATGTGTCCCATCCCCACTCTCCCTGTGCTCCTCAGAAATGTCCCTTTTAGTTTTGTATTCTTCAGCCAAGACCTTACCAAGTAGGCTCCATGTGTTTAGCTGATAGACTTTAATTTCTCCTAATGCCTTTTGCAACGTGACACTTTTGGAGTATCTGCAGTATTTTGGAGTATTTGCAGAATGGCACCAGTTTTTATTTGTCTGACTGGGTTGTTGTAGGAGGCTCAGGGAAGAGTATGACATGGGTGCTCTGTCCTCATGGAGTCACATCAAGAGGTGAGTGACAGGTTGACCCGCCATTGGTTGAGATTAAAGTATCTCTTATCTCTGCAACTAATACGTAGTATGATCTTAAGACCTGACTGTTCAGTGTCCCAGCCATCTTTCACCTATTGTTTAAATGACAGTTTTTCCCTAATCGTTATAAGGTTACTTGAAAATGATTTCCAGTTCTGACATTCTTTCTGGAATTCTGAGAGGTTCACTTCTCTAAGGGATTTGTAGGCTCTTCATCCATAACTGTCACCATTGTCTGTGTGTGTGTGTGTGTGTGTGTGTGTGTGTGTGTGTGTGTGTGTGTGTGTATGTGTGGAGGTCAGAAGACAGCCTTTTGGAATTAGTTCTCTCTTTCACCCTGTCAGTTACAGGTGGTTGGACTTGGTGGCAAGTGCCTTTACTTCATGAGCCATCCATTATCATTTTGGGTGCACAAATTAGTTTCAGTTTAAATAATAAAGCTCCCTTTGTGACTGTATTCTTCTTTTGTGTACTTTTGACCTTTTCCTGTTCATCTTTGGATCACCTTTTAAATGTTCATTGACCTGATTTTAGGGTTAGCTGTTCCTCTGCAAATCTCTGGTTCCTTTAGTGGGGCATAGTATGTAGAAACCAGAGTGTTACTCGTGGTCATTATCAGCTGGGTGTCATTGATTCTGTTCTTTTTAGTAGATTACAGGACATCATTTAGAATTGTGTCTTCAGGCCAAGAATTGCCATGCAGTCGTAAAGAAGATAAAAGTGCCGGAGGATTGACTCAGAGCTGAGGCCTAATGTGATACTGCAGGACTTGAGACAGAGAAGCTGTCTGCCAAGGGAACAGCATAGAAGAATTAGGAATAGACAACACTCAACTACCTGGTCCATTTCAGAATGTGCCATGGGGAAACAGTGGTCTAATCTAGATTTGCTAACTGTCCAGGGGAAATATATCTACCTTTCACTCCTCCCATACACAAACATCCAACTGTGATAAACCAAAGCTTTGGGGGGACATATTTCCATGACCTTGACATGGGCAGGAAAATTTTAAATAGGACTTATAAGTTATGCTGTATTTAAGTTATAAACACTTAGCCAGGCTGTGCTGGCACATGCCTTTAATCTCAACACTTGGGAAGCAGAGGCAAGCAAATCTCTGTGAATTTGAGGCCAGCCTGGTCTATGGAGTAAGTTCCGGGAAAGCAGGACTGTTAAACAGAGAAACCCTGTCTCAAAAAAAAAAAAAAAAAAAAAAGTTATGAACACTTATGCACCAGCACATCGTTGAGAGTTTTTTAAAAGACCCACAGAATGCTAAGAAATGAATCTCAATGGAAGGTTTAGTAAAAGACTATTCCATAGTATGTAAAAGATCCGTGCAGGCCAGTCTAACCTATGGACAAGAGCCTGGACAATGAGTTCATGTGGTAGTTCAAACTAGAATGGCCCTCTAGACTCATGTTGGAATATTTTGTCTCAAGTCATTTAGACTGGTGGGGGAAGGTTTAGGATCGTGCTTCTCAACCTGTGGGTTGCAATCCTTTGTGGGGGTCAATGACCCTTTCACAGGGGTTGCCTAAGACCATTGGAAAATACATATATTTACATTATGATTCATAACAGCAAATTTACTGTTATAGAATAGCAACAAAAATAGTTTTATGGTCGGGGTCCACAATATGAGGAACTAACTGCATTAAGGGGTTACAGCATTAGGAAGGCTGAGAACCACTCAGGAGGTGTGGCTTTGTTTGATGAAGTATGTCTCTGGAGGTGGGTTTTGAGGTTTCTCACTCCCCTCCTCCTCCTGCTGGTGGCTCAGATGTAAATTCTCAGCTACTGCTCCAGCACCATGCCTGCCTTCCTGCTGCCATGCTCCACACCATGATGGTCATGGATTCTAACCTTCTAGAACTGTAAGCCCTCAATAAACGTTTTCTTCTATACCTTTCCTTGGTCATGGTGTCGCATCAGCAGTACAAAAATAACTAAGATGGTTGACAGTGGAAGATATCTGTGGGATGCCCAAGTCTATGAGTCCTTAGTCATCAGAATAGTGAAGCATGGCATATATCCTGGAGAAGATAGGAAACACCAGAGGTGTTAAGGATACAGAACAACTGTTGAGTGTGTAAACTAGTATAACTTAAAAAAAAAAAAATGTGTCATTCACACCCAGCATGAGAATTCCACCAGTATTCAATGGAAATACATATATACTTTGTGCTCATCCCAAGATGAGATTTTAGTTTGAATTCTACAAGTTGCCATCTTGTGATCATCTTGTAATATAATGGCAGGGATTCTTTGTACCATTTCTGTAGCTGTCCTGTAATCATTTTAAAACAGGACAGTGAAGGAAAGCCCCGGGTGCAGGGCCTGAGGTCAGCAAGGACAGGACTCGTGTTGCTTCTTCTGATAGAGAAAATGTGCACACAGGTACAGCAGGAAGAGTACTTGATGCTCCAGGCCTCAGAGGAGCAACACAAACAGTGGCCAAGAAGGAGGAGCAGCCTGGAAGTGCTTCCCCAAGGCTTCTAGGCTACTCAGCCATAAGATTCATCTTCAGGGCAGCCAGGACTTTGAAGCCATGCATCAAGTAATTTGGTGTTTGGTGCACTCTTGGCTTAAAGAAAGCTCAGAATGGACAAGAGATTCATGCTGGAAACTGTTTCCGGGAACCAGGAGTCCTGTGCCTTTTTTCGTACAGGAGGATGTGCTAATATCTCAAGCCAAACACCACTGTTAGTTTTTGTTTTGTTTTGTTTTGTCTTCAGTTTTGTCCCCTCAATTCTCATGCAGAATCAACCCTAATCCCAATAAAAATAAGTCTGTTCTGAGAAAGGAAACATGCTTTATCACTGAACTTGGGAATCTTGAAGAGCTGGGCTCAGACACTGCTCACTCCACACTTTTAGACCTGTAAGGTTCCAAATCTCTCAACTGCAGTTCCTCTTTGGTCTTTACTTGAATTTCAAGGATAATGTTGATTCACTTTTACAGGCTGCATGGAAGGGTACCCGGGACAGTGAAAGAAAGCTCCAGGCACAAGGCTGTCAATCCACAAGGACAGGACTCTTCTTGGTCCTCCTGATACTTGCTTTTCTGGTGAAAATAAATGGAGATAATGGTTTTCGTTTTTAAGTATAGTATTGGGGCTAGAGAGATGGCTCAGTGGTTATGAATGCAGACTGCTCTTGCAGAGGACTCAAGCTCCAGCTACAGGAGATCTGATGACTTCTATGGGCACATTTATAATTGCACACATACATGTATAAAATAAAACAAAAATCTCTTTAAAGTTCAGTGTGCTTGGTGTGGTAGCCCATGTCTATAACCCCAGCTCCTTGGCTACATAGTTCATGAACTCGTTCAGTGGATACTCTGCTCAGTTATCATTACTTTTCTTTACATTTATTTATTGCCCTTTCCATGTCTAGATGTGGCTTTTTCTCTGAACCACATGGAAGTACGTTCCTAATGTTTTAGTGCTACACACTTAGGTACATGCTTACCTAAAATATACTCTCTTATGTAGCCACAGTGTTAAAATGAGAATGTGAAATTGACTCACTACTAGTAACTAACATCAGGCACCACTCAGGTCCCCCAGTTGAATCAGTCATAGCCTTTGTAGAAGAAGAAATAATAATATGTCTGTCTTGTTTTGTGCTCTAGTGCAGGGTCACCAGCTCTCCACTTCTCCTGTAAGATGGACATTTCTCTAATCTTATTTCTTGTCTTCTGTAACACCTTTGAGGTACTGACTAGTTATTTGGTGGAATGACCTTTATTTGAGGCTTGACTCCTGGCACCCAAGAGGTGACAATTTGATCAGGCTATATGCTTTGCTAGCCCTCCATGCTGGGAAGTTATGTTTCCCATTCATTGTGGGGGAAGGTATGGCATGGCATCTGTTTGGCCAGTACAGGTTACCTCTGGGTTTAACAGTGGCAATCTTACTATTTTTCCATTTAAGCTCTCATGATAATGTCTGTGGAGAAATATTTTGACACTATCCAAATATCTTATGTCATCGATGGTTCTTGCCTAGAGCAAGAACTGATCATTAACTTGAGTGGTGTTCTGTTTAGTTCTGTGCACAGATTAGACGATATCCTACTTAAGTACCAGCGTCCTTCCCATCTCTCCATCTGTCCCTTCATTCATACTTTATCTTGGCATAAAATCATGGACTGTATAGGTATAAACTGTTAATATTCCTTATTTTAATGCTAAAATTATCTGAATTAGACAATGCAGCTCCTTCAAGCTGGCCTCTGAGTCACTGTGATAAGACCTGTCATTCTGTAAGCACCTGTTTGCTCTCCGGACAAGATGCTCCAGGTTCAATTTATACTTTTCTGCACCAACCCTGAAGTAAGCCATTCTTTAAAAAAAAAAAAAATTGTTCCTGCTAGTAGAATATTTGTAGACAAGATTCAGAAGTAGGTGTGTTTACTGCCCCATTGCACTGCTTTCAGATCTCTCCGTGAGTGTGATAGAACCAGCCCTCACACATTCCTGTTTCTGTCTGTCACTGTTAAACTATGGCGTCCCTGAGGCCTCTGGCATCGTGCCCTGGCATTATAGGCTTCACTTAGCCTCCCCCTTTCTGTGTTTGTAACTCATTTTTCTGATAGGCAGAAATAGACTTCCATTATCAAATATCTTTTCAACATTTTATTTATTATTTTTCATTTTTAACATTAATTGTACAAAATAATGGATTCCATTGTTTCACACATGTATATAATATATTTTGATTATTGTCAACCTCCTGTAATCACACACTGCTTACTAGTCCATTTAGTATTGCTCATCTCTATTTGATTTTAGGGCTTACCACTTAGTATTGGGTAACCAGTCTGGGGCTCATCCTTGGAGAAGACTGAGTCTCCCTCTCTTGGTAGTAATTATTGCCTGTTGCTCTTCATGGGGATGGAGGAGGGGTTGTGAGAGTCCCCCATCTACATTGCCATGTGAGCTGGTGGTGTCCTTGTTTGGGTCTTATTTAGGTAGCTTGATTATTGAGACTTGATGGCTGTAGCTTCCCTGTCATATATGTCACCACAGACCTCCTGCTCCTCTGCTTTTACAGCCCTCCACCCTCTGCCTGAGATGCCCTTAGCCTCGGGGAGGCCCAGCTGTGTTGTAGATGTGTTATTAGGGCTGGGCACCTCACAGAATGGTTCACTGCATTTTACCAGTTGTGGGTTTCTATAATGGTCTCTGCCCTCTGCAAAAAGAAGCTTCTCTGATAAAGGGTGAGAGCTGCGTTTATCTGAGGGCATACAGGTAAATATTTAGAAGGAGCTAGAATTATACTGGCTTGGGAAGGTAGCAGTTCTGTGGCCTCCCCAGTCATGAGTAGCTGGCTAGGTTTACAGTGCTAGGCATGGCTCCCTCCTGTTGAGCAGGCTTTAAGTCCAGTTAGACAGCAGTTGGTTACCGCCAAGATCTAAGGCCATTATTACATCTTCAGGAGTAGTTTGCTGTGCTGGTCATTGGTGTGTTTTGTAGGTGTCACAGCTGGGTAGCAGTATTGATTTTCTCCCTTAGCAGCATGCTTAGCACCGTCTGCTTCTCAGAGCAGAGGCTTCCAGGTCAGTTCCTCTGAGTCCTTTGTTCAAAGTCTATGGTGTCTTGAGCAATAGGGACTTAACATCAGGTTCTGGGAGCCAACCCACGGCAATGACAAAATTCTTGTGTTGTTTTGAGGTCTTGGCCTTCCCTGACCAACAGGTAGGTTTCTCCTACCTGTTACTGGGGAAGCATTATCACCCCTAGTGATAGAGCTTCATTTAAACTGTATGTATGTGTGTGTGTATGTATGTATGTATGTATGTATGTATGTATGTATGTATGTGTGTATGTATGTGTGAATGTGTGATATAAAATGTATATTTAGAAAAGCATAAAATGGATCCCTACAGCCTTTTTTAACATTCTCAGTGTTACTTACCCCTCCTCTGACCCTCTCCCCCGGTGTTGCCCTCTTCCCCTCCTCAGTTAGAGGCCCCGGTGGGAGGGCCTCCTGTGTCCTCCTTTGTAGCATCCTGAGTCCTGCTACTTCCCTCCTCAGAGATCTTTCTCCCCTCTCTCTTGACTTTTGACAGGCCATCTGCTCAAATGTGTCTGCTGTAGTCCAAGCTATGTGCTCACATCTGTCTGTGCTTAGTCCGGGCTATGTACTCAATCTGAGGATTCGAAGCTAGAACTGTAGATGGTGTTTGCATTTCTGGATCTAGGTTACCTCACTCGATATAATACACTGTAGTTCTAGCTACCTTCCTGCAGGTTTCATGTTCTTTACAGCTGAAGAGAATTGCAGTGTGCATGTAAGCTGTATTCCATCGTTTGAAGGGCATTTAGCTTGTTTCAGTTTCCTGGCTGTTTTGAACAGAGTAGCAGTGACACAGACGAGCCAGTGTCCGAGGAGTGGGATGTCCAGTCGTTTGGGCTGGTCATCTGGTAGATCTAGTTTTAGCTTTTTGAGAATTCTCCACACTGATTTCCAGAGTGACTGGACCAGTTTGCAATCCCACCAACAATGAATGCGGATATCCCCTTTCCCCACATCCTTGCCAACATTTTTTTCTTCAGTTGTTTTCTACATCTTAGCCCTTCTGACTGGGGTAAGACAAAATCTCAAAGTTGTTTTAATCAGCATTTCCTTGACTTCTAAGGATGATAAACACTTTTTTGAGATAATTATTATCCATTTTGATTTCTTCTTTTGCAAAATCTCTGTTCGGAGACATAGTCCACTTTTTAATTGGATCACGCTTTATATATTCTGTATATTAAAACTCTATCAGATGAATACCTGGCAAAGATTCTTTCACACTCTATGGGCTTCTTCTTCACTTGGTTTATTGTTTCACTAGCTGTACACCTTAGTGTCTTGATTTTATTTTTATTGCTGTGATAAAACATTAATAAGAACCAGCTCTGGGGAGGAGCATGTTTATTTGGTTTACAGGTTTTGGTCCATCATCAGAGGAAGCCAAGGTGTGAATTTGATGTAGATGCTTGAGCAGATCATGAAAACCTGATTTGCTCTCCACAGTTTGCTCAGTCCGCTTCCTTATACAGCCTGTGTTCGCCTAGGGGTCTACTTCCCACACCAGTCAGTAATCAAGGAAATGCTCACAGAGTTGTCCACAGGCCAGTCTGATGGAGGCACTGTTGAAGTTCAGTCACTCCAGGCTCTTTTAGACGGTATCAAGGGGACAAATACTGATCAACATAGCCAACCATTGTCTCTTCTTCTATTGTTTAATTTTAGAATACCATAAAGTAGATTCAGTATTGCTAGTCCATACCACTGTGAAAAATAAAGCAGCATTTTATACACATAAACTTTGTGGTTTATAATTTATATTCTAGTAAAACTAGTTTTTAAATATCTGCTAAGTGAGTGAGTCTTTTTCTGTGTCCTTTTATTTTTATCCAGTACATAGCATTGCAGTCTTGCATGGACAGGGTGTGTCTGACTCTGCCCTCTCTGCAGTGTGGTGGGCTCTTCTCATTCATCTATTTTGATTTTTACATGTGGCTGGCCCATGTCCTTCCTGATGGACATTAGCTCACATTCCAGCCAACAGAAAAAGGAAAAATGAGTTCCCATAGGTTATGCAACCAAGTATGTTGAACAGCTGCAATTTGATATTTTGCTGTGACTTTAAGTTTCTCTAATTGTGTAAGTAAGCTAATGAGTAAAGCTGAACATCTTTTTCTGCTTTTAACAATTACTTCCAAATACTTAATGTGTGGGGACAAATGATCTGGTCATTTCTCTGGCAGGGTTTTGAACTTCTTTGTTTTTGAAGCATTATGAATATTCCTTTTTGGCGTACTTTGGGACTTTGTTTTAATGTGGCCAAAATCTGTCAGTCATCTATTACATTTGCATCTTGGGTCAAACTTTGAAAACCTTTTCTAATGGCTAGAACCTAGAAAAACCCTGATCCTCACTCACCGTACCCAGAGAGTTTGAATTTTTTGTTTGTTTGTTTTAGATCCATGAGCCTCTCAGGGGTTTGTTGTTGTTGTCCTTTTCTTTGTTTTTAAGATGTATGTTTAACTCTGTGTGTGTGTGTGTGTGTGTGTGTGTGTGTGTGTGTGTGTGTGTGTGTATGTGTGTGTGTGTGTGTGTGTACACACCCGTGCACACTTGATAACTTGAATGCAGTTGTCCATGAGGGCCAGAGGCATTGGATTCCCCTGGAGCTGGAGTTAGAGCTAGCTGTCAGCCATGCAGTGTAGGTGCTAGGAACAGAACCAGGGCCTTTCAAGAGCCAAGCGCTCTCCAAATCCAGAGTTGGTTTTGCCCCCCTCTCCACTACATGACTTTTATTTTTGTATGTTTTCCTGCCTCTCTTAGGGTGTTTTTATTTTTTCCATGTAAGTGTAACTGTCAGCTTGTCTGCTTTTATTGAACAGCTACTGGGTATTTTTATTGGGATCATACTAAATGTGCAGACTGTCTTAGAGATCTTTATGATTCTCTGTCATCTTGTCTGTATATGAGGACTGACTGACTGTTCTTTCCAACTTCTGTGTAGTCAAGAGCTTCCTACATTTCTTAATTAGTAGGAATTTCCTTCTTTTTTTCTGTTGTTGATACCTGATATGTTTTTGCTGTTGCTCTTTGTTTTCATTGGATTTTTTGAGAGAGTCACACTGTGTAGTCTGGACTGGTCTGGAACTCATGAGAATATCAGGATGCATGACGGATAAACTTGTGTTTAGTGGTACTTACGTGGATACAAAGCAGAAGCTCCTTGGTGCTGATTCTAAACCCACAGCATGAGTGAGGACAACTAACTCACCTGCCTTGAAGCTTCCTTCTGGGCCAGCTCAGATGAAACTGTCACTTTGCTTTCTATTGATGTGACTGTCGTTACATTTTCTTTACTAGCTGCCCCTACTTGGTTACAAAGTAACTGTCCAGGTCACTACAGAGTTTTTTCTAGGTTTGAGAAATGAAAACACAATTAAACTTTTTATTTATTTATTTATTTTATGAAGGGGCTGGAGCAATGACTCATTGGTTAAGAGCACTGGCTGCCTTGCAGAAGACCCACCAGGTTCAGCAACAAGCACTCAGTCTGTAACTCCAGACCCAGGGGTTCCAGTGTCCTCTTCTGACCTCTTTGGGTACCCGTACATACATGTGTGCATACATACACACAATTAAAAATAAAATAGATTTTTTTAAAAGACTTCTCTGAGGGTGAAAATAAATACATGAGGTCTGAGTGCAAAATACCACACTTTACATGTATGTCCAAGGTGCATGTTTGTTTTCATGTTATATAACCTTGTGATATTACATATTCATGAAACATGACTAGGAAAGAAATACTGTGATGGGGCATTGGGATGTAACTCCACTGTCCAGCAGCCACTCAGCATCACTGATTATAATGTTATAACTAACCACTCCATCTTTGCTAGGATTTGGTTCACTTCACCTTCGTGTCATCCCTTACATCTTCTCTGATGTTTCAAGACTATTATTTTATTCTCCCATCTGCTTGTGGCTGTGGATGTCTTCTGAGAACTCAAAGAACTGGCTGGAAGAAAATCTAAGGAGAGCTCTTGGTTATGAATCTTCCAGCCAGTCGTCTGTGTTTATGTGACTAAAGCTTAGAAACAAGGAAAGGTTTTGAATGACTTCTTTCAGCATTAGTGAGTGTTCTATCATCTCTTGACTACCCATACTATGACTTGAAGGAAGACATAAGATGGCATTAGACATTCACATGGAGTCAGTGTTGCCATGGAGCAAAGCCCCTGTAATGAGAGAGATGGGCCTGAGAATGAATTGTGGGGGAATCCTTGGCTGTGTGCTATTCTTCACCCTGCTCCACCACTCGGAACAGAGGATCTTTTGTGTTTACTTGGTTTTTAGAATAGGTCTCACTCTATAGACCAATTGGACTGAAACTCACTGCCATCCTCCTGCTTGAGTTTTCCAAGTGCTGGGATTACAGGAATGCACCACCATCCTTGACAAAATGTATTGTTTAAATGATAGACATAGAGACCTTTTAAGATCATATTTCAGCGATAGCACTATTTAATTTTAGTTTCCTTTAAAAAAAAACATTTTAAACTCACCATTGGAAGTCACCCTGTCTATTTAGTAAAGACCTAATGGTTTCATATTTCAGAGTAGTGTTTGTAGTGTTAAAAAGGAAGGAAATAAGGACGCAGAATAAGAACTGTTGTAGAAACTTTGTGCCCTTAGAAGAAAACTCAAAGTGTATCCTCCACTGAATGTTTCTTCAATGCATGTATCCAGCCAGTGTGCAGGAAGCTGCCAGTTCACCTTTCTCCAGAGAGCAGCAGCTGAAGTTCTGTGGCAGAGCAGCACACTGTGGAATTGACAAGAAAGCCATGTTCTCTCCATCTCCAAGTCAGAATCCCATCAGCCTCTTTGTGTTGCTGCTTTTAGAGGACTTGCATCAGTGGAACAGGCCCCGTTAAGAATATTCCCTGAATGGCTCAGCTGCCTTTAGCCTGCTGGCTATGGGATGGATAGGACCTCTGTGGGTCTTTTCTGTGTCGAACACACAGATTGCAAGCCCAGTGCCACTTTGAGATCTTTGGCAGCAGTTAACTCTGCAGTTCACACACGATTGAGCCTGTATGATAATGAGTATTCAGAGATGGGTAGTGCCTGGGGGGCACTCACCAACCTAAGACAGAGCACCTGTGTGGCCTGGGCAGGCATCTCCATGACGGGTAAGGTGACCTGCTGACGTCCCACACAACCCAAGTCAGAAGCTCATTTTTTAATAAAAGGGGCACCTATAGGGTCCTGGCCCCCGTTTTGGGTAACTGTTGCCTTGCTTTCGGACCTTGACCTTGATGTCCTCCCTATGCTAATTCCCTGCCAGGTTCCACCCTCCTGAATGCTTAAGGGAAGTTCCTTGTCTGTGTATCCTGAATAATGGGCATTAACAGCTTAGATGCAAGATTGTAAAACATCAGCAAACTTCTGCCCTCTGGGGTTCCCCATTGTGCTGTAAGCCTGTATTTATGACCTCCTCCCTCCTTCAATAAATGACATTCGGCATTTAAAATTTATATATATATATATATATATATATATTTGAATGAATAGTGCAAATGTAATCTATGAATACCACAAATGTGATTTATATCATAAGTGTAATTAATGAATGTCATGAGTGTAATTTAAAAAATAAAAAAAACCTCAATATTTAAATAATATTTTTAGAAAAAATGGGGAAATCATGAGTCATAAAGTAGCTGTATATACAGAATGCGACAATGTGTAAAGTATCTAAAATAAAATGACTTATATATCCAAAAAAAATAATAATAATAATATTCCCTGTTCTTTCTGGGTTTGGCCTCACCCCAGCAAGAATCTTTCATCAGCAGTGTTGTGGGCCTCTCTTGCCTCTGCCAGGTTTGTGTGCGGGTCCCTTGGGCCATGTTTGTTGTATTTGATCCCTGAAGCCTTTCTTGAAGCACTGCTACTCTAAGCCACACAGTTTTTCTCATGCTTATTAAATATCTGTGCTTGGTGCTGGGGACATGGGCTTGATTTATGGCAGCCAATTTATGGTTAAAACATACATACACACAAACACCGGCAAGGGGAGTTTATCTTAAGTAGAAGTGACTTTAATCACACAGTATATCATTTGAAGTTAGATGTCACTCATGACAATAGAAACAAGTGACAATGAAGGTGTGCAGGACATGTGGCAGGAAGTCCTGTGACACTGTGGACTTCTTCTGCTAATGTCATGGCAAGGCTCACTCTCCTCTCTGTTCAACCCAAAGATTGGTGTGAGGTCCCAGCAAGGCAGCTGCCCTGAGACACTGAGTGTGGTGGGTCAGGATGAGATATCTCCTGTGCAGGGCAAGGCTACAGCACTGGCTGTGGGCAGCAATGGGTTGTAGAGACCCTGGAGGGCACTTTTCACTCTTGGGAAAAGAGATGAGAAAATGAGCGTGAACCTTAGGTGTTGGGCTGGAAGTTAGAAGTGGTAGGTACATTTGTGTTCTTTGATATTTATAAATAAACACAGATGTATCTATCTGAATATAGATGTATTTGATATCTCTTAATACAGAGAGATGTAAATGTTTGTATGTGTTAAATGCAAACACATAATAGCACATCCTAGCTCTGTGCACAGAGAAGGCCTGGAAGAGTGACCACAGCAAGCATTCAGTTCCTGAATAGGGCAGGAGAAGGTGGACCTGAAATGTATGATTAGAGGAGAACACCAAACTAGGAGTCGTGGTCACATAGAGACAGTCTTCACCAAAGAAATGACAGTCATAGGTGCAACCACTTGAACAAAGCAGGAAGTTATGAGACTGTACTATAAATTGGTAATATATGCTGGCTATTCATTTTCTTACAGTTCGATATACCTCTAATATAGACGGTCCCCAATTTATGATTCTGCTTATGAGTTTCCAGCTGTACAGGAGTGTAAAAGCAACACATATAAAATAGAAAGCATGCTTTGAATTTTTATCTTTTCCTGAGATATGCAGTCCAGTTCTCTTGTGCAAAGTTAGGTAGCAGCCAGGCACCGCCACTCGCAGTTAGTGCCAGGATTACCAGGAGATGATGGATATGCTGCCATAGCACTGTGCCACTGTGATGCTCTGCAGGTTGGAGTATTGCTTAATGCACTTTGAACTTAACAGTAGTTTTTAATTTACAATTAATATTCAAGACATAAGTTGTAACTATAGATAGAATGATCATCTTCCTGCCAAACTATGTCACCCCAGTCTTACCTCAAGGATACAGTCCCCAAACCCAAACTGCGGGTTCTTCTGGAAGTAGCCTGCAGTCCTTAAAATTCAGGGAAAGAAAAGTCAAGAAAGACTGAGAAACTGTTTTAGATTGAAGGCACATGAAAAGATTTAACTGCTGAGTCACATGGGACACTGCTTTGGATCCTTTTGCTGTTTGGACAGTTTGGAACTTGGGTGGATTGTGGATTGATGGTGGTGGCTTACAGCCTTGATCTCAGTACCGATCCCTATGCTGTGGTCTGGGAAAGGTGATCTGTGTATAGGAGCATGCACACCAGCGTTCTTAAAGAGATACTGTATCGGAAATTGTCAGAGAGAGTTTGGGGAAAATGTTCTGTGAATTTGAAACTATTTCAAATGTTTTGAGAAATAGCAAAACAATTTTTTTTAGATATATCCATTACTAGAGAAATTATTTCCTTTCAAAACTATACAGCTAAGACTTTAACATAACTCATATTTTTTAACCTACAGACTGAAAACATTTGAGCATCGCCCTAGGAAAATACATGCCCGGCTGTTGTTTTCACTGTTCTTTTTGCAAAGTACTATAAAAATGTAAGCCCCAGAGCCAAGCTTATTATGTGGGAATCTTGGCCTCCACTTGTGAGATATGCTATCTCTAACAAAATGTTTGATTTTCCTTAGGCCTCAGTTTTCCTATCTGTAAATTGGGTTGGTAATGGTGAACTCACAAGTCTACCAACAGTCTGATTGATAAATAAATAAATGAATTACTTAGACTCAGCACATAGTAGGCACTAAATAAAGTGTTGCTGCTTCATAAAAAGTTAAAATGCTCTTATAAATCATCACATTGTGATCTCTCATCAAGAGCAGAGAGAGGATGACTTCTGCTCTTAAAGCTGTCGCTAGCTAAAGCCTGGAACTGAGGACTGTTCTAAGGAAAGCAGGCAGTGCAGTGCGGTAAAAAAAAAAAAAAAAGACCTTTGGCTTTGGAGAGCTGCAGCTTTGGTTCAATTTCAAGCCTGCTTATGACCCTGGGCTTGATTCGTCAGTGTCTGTGATGTTCCAGTCACGATAGAGGTCAGCAGGACTGCTGGGATAGCATGAAGTCGTACGTGCAGAGCACCAGATGAAGTCCCCAGCTAAACAGCAGTGACTCCCTGTTACACATTTGGAAGGACAGGAATGTTTTATCTGGAGAATGGGCCCAGAGAAGGGACAGTGGCAGAAGGTTTGCTTGAGGGCGTATGAGCAGTGTGATAGACGCCTCCGTGCGCTCTGAGGTTTAGACTCCCTGGGCAGCTCCTGTGGCTTCAGAGGGAAGTTGACAAGAAGCATGTCATGTGTTGTAATCCTGTTTTCCAGAGATGGGGGAAGAGGGTAGATGGCAATCTTTGTAGGACAGCGTGCTGAGTGCACGCTAGCCTCGGAACCAGAGGCAAAGGACAGGACACTTCATCCAGACCCAAGTGTGTCATCAGAAGATGTGCTTGTTCTGGACGCAAAATGTAAACCTTGCTTTAGTCCACAAAGGGCCATGCTGTGTGTGTAACTAAAATATATCTGCATTTTCTCTTAAAGAGAAATGTGCTTCCTTTAGAGGCTTTTTTATTCATCTTCCATTAGTGGTGCCTCGTCAGCAGGGACCGTGTTGTCAAGCCATTTTCTCATGGTTTCTTCCAGTTTAGTCCCTTACCTTGGTTTGTGCCCAAGTTAAAAACTCAGGCAACAAGACTACATGGACTACAGCTCCTGGGCCACTGTCCTTCATTTGATGGTCATTATGGGAGCTCTATGCAAAGGCATATAGTTTGAACCCTTAAAATGGGAGTATTGTGTCTGCCAGCATGTATTTAGTGTATATGGAAACAGACTTGTTCCGCGTTGCCTGGAATTTCCGTCGTAGACATTTCCTGTCAGAGTGCCCCTTGCTTGCGTGAGCAGCAGCCTGTGCCTTGCAGGAAAGGTGTTCCTGTTGTGAAATGAAACTCCAGGTCATACTGATTGAATCTGTTAGGAAGTATGCATACGATGTTGGTGGTATTGCTTTGTACTTGGGAGGACCATTCTCCTTTAAAAAAAAAAAAAAAATGGTGATTTCAGCCGACTAGTGGCACAAAGGCAAACTGCTGGGTTCTGAATGGCCAGGGAAGCAACTGCTTTTGCAGTGCATTCCTGACTACCAAGTCTTGGCTCTGCCAGGGATAGCCCTGTACAGCAAACAGCTCCAACAAAGGAATATGGGAGTGAAGGGACACTTTCCACCCAGATGTGCTGGTAACGTGTTTATTCAGTGTGATATCTCTGCTGAAATAAAACCGCTTCCTTTTCTGTCGTTTGTGTAGCTGGAGAATTTTACGAGCAATACATGTGCTTGTCTGGCCGATTTAAAGTATTCCACAGCCCAAGGCTTTGCTTATAGAGAGCCTAGAAGAGACTGCAGACAGCATTTCATCTTCCTGTTATCAGCAGAGGTTTCTTTTTAACAGCTAGAGATTTTATTTTTAACTGCTTGACTCAGTACTCGTCAGATGATTGGGACCATCTAGCTGCAGATCGAGCAGCCAGTGCGGGGGAAGCTGGAATGGCAAAGGGAAGGGGGATGGCTGGGAAAGGGGGTGGGATCTTAAGAGTCGTGCCTCGAAGGCTCTGTCTCCTCCCAATGTGGAAGAGAGTTAAGGGCTCCCACCCGCTGGAGTGTGTCTGCAGGTCAAGCTGGGGACTCCAAGAGAATGGCTGCCTTCTGCCACTTAGAGACGTGATTGCCCTGTGGTTAGTGTGCTGTGAGGAGGGAGCAGGATCAGAGGATTCTGTGTTTTCTGCTGTCCTGCAAATCGAGCTTCTCTCCCGCTGGATGCTGCCTGTCTCCGGAAGCCTCTCACCATGATCGATAGCTCCAAGAAGCAGCAACAGGGCTTCCCAGAGATTTTAACTGCTGAGGATTTCGAGCCTTTCAAAGAAAAGGAATGCCTTGAGGGGAGCAACCAGAAAAGTCTCAAGGAAGGTTAGTCTGTCTCTGGACAGGGGCAGGATGGCCATGTTCCTGTTCCTGTCACCTTGCTGGCCACCCGGCATGTCTGTCTGCTTTCTGTTCACTGTGACCCTTACACTGTCAAAGTTCTGTGTGGTGACAGGAAACGACATGAGTGGTTTGCAATAATTGGTACTAATACGGGCACTCAGGAAGCTGGTGCTTGTTTAAGTTAAATTTGTACAGATTTGTTTGTGCATTTTCCCCAATTTGGGGGTTTTCTCCCCTCCCCTCCCCCGACCCGTATCCTATGATTTTTTTTGGGGGGGGGAGAGGCAATTTCCTTTTTATTATTAATCAGAACATTGCTTCATTTGTGTTTACAATCACCTAATTCCAGGAAAACTAATTATTACCAATTAACATGTTGACTTTTTGTTGTTTAGCAGCAGGAAGGTAGCTGGCTCTTTCTTACTTGAGTCCTGAAATGATGGGTCAACTGTGTGTGCATTGTAAGCATTTTTGTTTTAAAAAGCACTTTGCATAGTTCAATTTTATTTTTTTTTAAGCAAGCAAATGAGCTTTTGCATGCTTGCTGTTGGTTACACTTGTGAGCGAGCACTGCACTGATTAAGAAGATGGCCAGGGATCTGGGAAGTGCTGCTCCTGTTCGCACAGCGCTCTTCTCTGTTCCGGCTGAGAGCAGGCTGTGGCTGAGGAAGAACAGGATTCCTCCATTTGAGACCTGAGTGCCACTGATCCCAATTTTAAAACTGGTTTTCTGGTCCTCTGGGAGGCTTTTCCTTCTCTGCTCTCAGTTCTGTCTGCAGACCCCTCCTGTCGTCTCCAGTTCCTGTTCCTCCTCCGGAGAGCCAGCCTGTGAGAGACCGCATACTGGGGGCTGCTTCCATCCTTTTTCTCTCGGTAGTCAAGAGTGTGGAAATGTGATGATGGAATGTATAGATTGCAAAAGATGATAAGAAACAATTCTTGGACTTGCTGGAATTGAACTGCCTTTGGGAACGGGTAGAAAAACACCTAGGTCACAACAGATAGCACACAGTGAAATATAAGGAACTGCTGCTGAGAACCGAACCATACGTGCACTCTGCTCATGTACAACATGTGCTACTGCAGATTGTTAAAAATCAGTGCCAAGTGAGTTTTTAGGATACATGGAAACTCGTGGAGAGGGGTGGGGGTGGGGTTAAAGTTTTTAAATCATGCATTGGTAAACAAGTTTAAGAATTTGCTTTGGATCATTTAAATCAGGACGTTTAAATGTCAGCTCCTTTTAATGTCATATATTTAAAAAAACTTGGTGTGCTTGTAAGATCAGGCAAGTTAAGTGAAGTAGAAATAAAAAGATGTCAGAACCACTGACTGATTTAAAGGACTTAGTAAGCAAGGGTCAAAAATAGGAAGACAAGGACTACAGGTATGGAGCATGTGCCTAACACATGTAAGTTCCAGCTTCAATTCCCAATACCAACCATACATACATACATAGATACCTACATACATGTGTACATGATAGAAGGATGGTGAGCTGATTGATTACATAATTAAAATCTCCTTGGCAATCCTGGAGGTTATGCAATGCAGTAAACAGTGCAGTATTAAAAGAGCAACAATGGGCTGTGAGTGACAGGTGTCTAGGTCCAAGCCCAAATGCAGCACTACTTTTGTGACCCTGGATGTGTTCACTGCTCTGCCCTATAATTCCCTCACTTGCACCATGAAGAGGAAAGGGATCCATGTCTTCTGTGTGCATGGGAGGCCGGACACAGCATCAGTTTCACATTTGCTCCTGACCCACTTGTAAACCCTGCATTATTGTGTGCCTCGACGCAGAAGTTCAAGTTGAAGAGCCAACATACCTTTTCCTCATAAAGGAATGGCCTGTTTGTTCATACATGTAAATTCATAAAGAAATGGCCTGTTTGTTCATACATGTAAATTCATAAAGAGGTGGGGGAGAGGACCTCGTGTTTCAAGAGATTCCACAGAAAGCACTGAGAGTGAAATTCACATCTCACTGGAATTGCATGGAATTCGGTTTTGACATGTTTACTTAACGGATCATGTTTTTCCACTCATTTTTCAGTAATAGGCGATGAGAGTAAAATAATACAGCCAAATGAAGGGCGGGCTACTTCCTCAGACCTGGATTTAGTCAGAAAAGAACAATGATTTTTTTTTTTAATTCCTTGATTTGGGTCATATGAAAATAACTTGTTCCTATGAAAAACTGAACCCTGAAATTCAGTATGCCCCAGTATGAAATTCAGCTTCAGGTGCAATATAAGGTGAGTGCAGTGTATTGACTGACTATAACCTGGGAGCCAAGTGGTGTCCTCTTATACATCAGCAGCAGTGTTTTGTGAGCAAGAGTTACTCAGATGCCTTAGATTGACTTACTGAAAATGCCTTCAGGACTAAGTGGATCCAGTGCTGTTTTGGCAAAAGAGGTAAATCTATAAACGACTATTAATAATGCCTAATGGTTTATCTTCATAAATGACTTTTAATAATGCCTAATAGTTTATCTTCATGTGTTAAGAGGCACTTACTAATTTATTTATGATATTTGCATCAACACTGTTGGATTTTTCTACTCATTGTTCAGAAAGTTGCATTTGTTTCTTTGAAGACCAACCCATAGAATTTTTTAAACACCTGTATCATAAAATCCTAAGTTTCTAGGCAATGAATAGTAGTCCATCTGATTCTAGTGGCAGCCACCAGCCTGGTCCCTCAGGTGCTGCTGACATGTTGTCTGCCTCTCAGGTGACCACTTTCTTGCTTGCTTGTATTGAAGTTTTTTCCAGTCCCAAAGCTGTTGACAAGTGCTAATTGGCTAAAATTAATACAGGGCTACTGGGGTTGGGGTTCAGATTTTGTCAGCAAATAATCAAAGGTTTAAGGCTCAGTGGGTGAAGGTGCTTGCCACTAAGACTGACCACATGGGTTCAATTCCTGGGACCCATGTGGTGGAAGAGAACTGACTCCTACAAGCTGTCTTTTAACCTCTGTACTCATGCCATCATACACACACACACACACACACACACACACACACACACATGCACATACAACTTTATAGAATTTTTGCGATACAAAAGTTTAGTAATGTGTAGAACAGTTGAAGCTCTACATCCATCTCATCCAGGGTCCTGCACATGTTTAATAAGTGAGTCACACCCCCACCCAAAGGAAGAAGTTACCCATTGGTAGTTGGCTGTAGATAGCAGGGAATCAGTTGGACAGCAGAAGATACCACCACACTCTGATAATGGTTAGCATTGTGGAAACGTTTTGGTAACTCCTAGTCAGTATGTATGGTTGGAGAATTCTGCTCCTTTCTGCTCTGAGGAGCAGCAATCATCATGAATTCCCTGAACAGAGTTAAAGTAGAGCACTCTTTACACCAGTTCCCTCTGTGAGAGCAGCTATGAAGAATCTCACCTTCTACCTCATCCACAAGGGCCTTGAGCATTTTCTAATTATGCTCAGAAAACATGAGCTTAAATTTAACAGAGTTCTACATCATGACAACAGAAGAATTGTTCCTATGAATTTCCAGGAATGGGGTTCTTTAATCCAGATCAGTCTTATAATGAGTGGCCCTTGACATGAATGAGAGAGTGTATTCATCCAAGGCAAAGTGGTAGTACTTATAGTAAACAGGAAAAAGTAGAATTTGAGATGAAGAACTCACTGTTATTGAAAATTAAGTACCCAAGAAAGAAAGCTGGATTGTGTATTTGGCTGAAAATGCCTTCACGACCCTCTGCATCTCACTCGGCAGGCCCAGCAAGGAGCTGGCATATCCTAAGGCAGCTGTCCTCTGACAGTGACCGAGTGTCTAGGCCCTTTCACTGGACTCAGCCTTTGGTACTGGGGGTGAGGAGGAGTTTCAAACCTGAGGGAACTGCTAGGTGAAGTGTGAGTCTGTGGCAGTTTGCTGAGGGAGCAGGCGATGCTGTACTGGAACATTAGATTTGTTTAAGGAAAGAAAGACTATTTGTCTGAGATATTCTAGGGAATCCAATCCAGAGAAAGAATAATCAAAATAACTAGCATTGCCAAAACACACAGCTTTTATGTGGCATAAATGAACTCATATGAAATTCTACCTGTGTTTATCTGTCAGCCAATTCAGTAGTTCATACTTGCATTCCCAGCTGCTCCAAGGCTGAGGCAGAAGGATCATAGGAGTCCAAAGTTTCAAGACCAACCTGGACAGCATGGTAACACTACCTTCTCAAAAAGGGGGCAAGGAGTTAATTAAATAAAAATTTTCAAAAACGCTGTCATGGGGCACAGTCACAGCAAAGTCTACCAAGACAGCATTCCCCAGGGCTCCTGTTCTTCAGCTTTACAGGCCAAAGTCTCTTAACATGTAGTTCCTGTACTCTCTTCTAAAGAAAGTCATTCACACTGGGCATGGTGCCCAGTCCTAAAATCCTAGTACTCAGGTAGCTGAAGCAGGAGGATCCACAAGCCTGGACTCAGTGAGGCTTTGTCTCAAAAAAAAAAAAAAAAAAAAAAAAAAAAAAAAAGTCATTTTTATAGCTGAAAATACTTGATCATCTCCTGCATAGTCCCAGGAACTTATTGGAGTCATTGGCATTTCACCAGAGACCACTGCGTTGAACATCTGTTCTGACATCATGATTAGGCCAAAATGGTTCTTGGAGACACAGTCATCTATCCTGTTTTGTACTTGACCCCAAGTCCTGCATCTCACAGAAATGTTATTACACAGCAGACATTTACTCCTCTTTTTGTGCAGTATGGGAACTGAACATAGGGCCTGTCCATGCTAAACAAGCATTCGAGGACTGAGCTGTATCCCCAGCACTGCAGCAGATATTCAAAGAGTATTACCCACCCACCCCACCTTAAACCATGTATGTTTTGAACTGTTACCTTCACATATGAATTATACATTCAGACTCAATCAGCCCAGTGTCTGGAAGGCACTGCAGGGGTGTGTGAGGGCAAACACTGTTCACCAAGGCATGGCATGATCCTATGTTCAATCCTGTTACAGAAAGAATCACTTTCTATTGCTGGCCCTCTTCTGATCAGTTCATCTGATAGTCTTTACTGTAGATAGCCAGAATACACTATGGATTTCTAATGCTCTTGAGCCCTGGTGAAAGAGACAAATAAATGGCCAGCTTAGACAAGATGGATATGTTTAGTCACTAGAATATGCTACAGAGCCCATTGTGTAGCTAAAGGACATAAATTTTAAAATATCTGTTTTGATTTCTCTGGGAATTTTTACTTCTTTGTTTTCTGTCTCCACTCTACTAATTGAAAGTACAATACGTGTGAACTATCATTAAATTCATGTTTAATACATAAGCTTAAAAAATATGGTTTCATATTCAAGTGACTTAACATATGAATGAAGAAAAAATCTCTTTCCCAGACATGATTCACTATTTTTAAATGGGTATATGCTACTTTTGAGATGAAATTATACAGTCTAATGTAGTGGGTAGCCATTCCAGCTTTGACCTGGAAGTCCCAACCCCCATTGAGGCTTCAAGGCGGGGCCGAGAGAGGACCCTGAAGACCTGAAATCCGGATGCACCAGCTCTCTTGGTTCCTGGACCCTGGACGCTGGAGGTCGACGAGCAGAGTTCTCCAGAGAACACCGCCGGACTGTGCTACACCTTTCCCACACCCTGTTACCTATCCCTTCACTTGTAAGTTACCCCATAAAGTAAACCTCCCTTTTAACTATGTGGAGTGGCCTTAATAATTTCACCAATTTCTGGTGCCCAGCGTGGGGCACGAACCCATGACCCTGAGATTAAGAGTCTCATGCTCTACCGACTGAGCTGGCTGTGTTGGAGCCAGCACTCAAGGAGGAGGGGAACGCCTCACTCACAGCAGTCTCACTGGTCTGGAGGCTAAAACTTGCCACGGAACTGATTAGCTCCTTTTCAGGAATGAAACATATAGGTTTTTCCTGGTTTTACGGAACTCTGCAGGCAGTACGCTGCAGCTTCAAGTGCCCGCCAGCTGGGGAGGAAGCTGAGGGTGGGAGCCACCCAGGCCTTTGGAATTTGCCCCACATGAGCAGGTTTATTTTGTGGGGTAACTTATAAGTGAAGGGATAGATTGCAGGGTCTGGGAAAGGTGTAGCGCAGTCCCACGGTGTTCTCTGGAGAACTCTGCTCGATCTACCTCCAGCGTCCAGGGTCCAGGAACAAGAGAGCCGGTGCGTCCAGATCTCAGGTCTTCAGGGTCCTCTCTCAGGCCCACCTTGTAGGCGTGACAGTTACCGAAGCCTCAATGGGGGTTGGAACTTCCAAATCAAAGCTGGAATGGCTACCCACTACAGTCTAATTTTTATTAAAAATCTTGTTTTTGGTTTTGGTTTTTGAGACAGGGTTCTCTGTGTAGCCCTGGCTGTCCTGGAACTCACTCTATAAACCAGGCTGGCCTCCAAATCAAAGAGTTCCACCTGCCTCTGCCTCCTGAGTGCTGGAATTAAAAGGTATGTGTTACCACTGTCCGGCTGAAAATCATGTTATTTAGCAGAAAGAAGTGCCTTCCATATAGGACTGTGGTAGATGTTGTAAACCTCCATAAGCCATGATGTTCTAAAAGTTTATATAGCCTAAAAATTGGGAAACTAAAATGACATTATAAAAGTCCAAACACATGTAAATACACACACACACACACACACACACACACACACACACACACACACACACACAGACACCGGAAGAAAACTACATGTACTTTGGTCCAAATGAGCCAGTAGTCCAGCCTCAGGGATCCAGCCCCTTTTCAGATGCATACAGTTGGTCACCTACCTCCAGATGTCCTCCCCGGGCATCTTATTTCTTATACCACACATGTTCCTCCAGGCTTTCCCATCTCAATGCACATCACTTCTCTTCAGTCAGTGGCTCCAGCCAAGAGTGGCCATGAGAGTGATCTAGATTCCTTCCCTGACCTCATCTTTTACCAAGTCTGTCAGTCCTTCCTCAGAAATGCATTCTGTCCCACAGCACTGCAGCACTGTGGCCCAGGCTTCCAAGGAATCTGCTCAGGTGGAGGCAACTGTGGAGTTGACCTCCCTTCCCTTCCAACAGTCGCAAGAGCCATCATGGTGAGGTGCAGACTTGCTCAGCTGTGCACACTGCTTAGTGCCTCTGGTAGCATTCTGCTGTGTGGGGGAATAGAACCCAATCCCATAGTATCTAGGGCCTGCCCTGACTCCAGGACTTCCCTCTCCTCCCTCCAGCACTGTTCTCTCAGAAGGCCTGTGTTGGCCCCTGGCCTAAGCCACCACAGCATAGCCTCCCTCCCTCAGCCTCCAGGTTCACTGCAGATGTCAGCCACTGCTGCAGGGACCTGCCTGTGCCCACCCTCACACTTCCTTGGGTCATTGTTGTCCATGCCCATCAGCATTATTCCTACAAATACTACCCCTTCTGGACTCCAGGATCTCAGGGGGAAAGAGCTGAGTTTATTCTCTGTGTTTCAAAGCCTGTTCCAGAGCAAGGTGCCATCTCCTGAGGTAGGTCAACAGGGATGTGTGCACGGGCTTCTGGGATTGCCCTGATCCCTTCACCTGAAAAAAGAAAAGGCCATCAGAATCACCCCTTTGTGGTTCTGTGAATCACGTGAAAGTGCAGGTGTGGGACTGGAGATGGAAGGCTGTACCTGTGTCTCCTGTCATCTCACTATGGTAACATGACAGCAGTCTTGTTGAAAAGCTTTAAGAATAGGTATGTTCAGAGCTTTGGGTTTTCAAATATTTCCTAATGGTGGCTTTCCGAGGATATTTGTTTTGAGCAGGAGCTGAAGGGTGAAGAAGGATCAGCTTAGAGTTTGTGTCTTCCATAGCAGCCATCATTTCCCACACCTCTGGAGACTGGAAGCCTAGAGGCCTGGACTTCTGGTGAGGGCTCTCCTCTTGTCTTGCAGTTTTGTCAAGTGGTGCAGAGGGAGAGGAGTTTCTTTTCTTATGAGGACACTAATCCTTCTGACCCCATTCAACATTACCTCCTAAAGGTCCTGTCTCTAGACAGTCACTACCTGCAACACAATGAATTCTTGTTGGCATATATAGCTTTCTGATGACACAAGACTCCCCATGCATGCAGTCAGTGTGGTGAGCAGCATTGGTGAGGGAGATTAGTGCTGTAGCAAAAGCTCAATGTGATAGTATTTTGGTAAACATTCTTTTATGAGCTAAATGTTTTTAAGAAAAATTACCTGTGGAAATGGCTTAATTTCTTGCCTTAATTCTGCTTCTGTCTCTTACTAGTTTATGTATGATGATGTTAAGTAAGTACTTAATTTCTCTGAAAAAGCAAATATCTGTACCCACCTCATGGTGCTACTGGGAAAGAAGATGGGTGATGACAGACAGCTCCCAGTAGCGCCTGCTGTGCAGGAAGTCCTCCATAGTGTCACAGCACTGGGAACCCCACTTTGCTTCCCTTTCAGCTTGGGGGCACAAGCAGACTGCTTTCTAGGCTGTTGACACAAGAGAACACAGGCAGGCAGTTTCCTAGCTGTGTACCATTTCTGAGTAATGAACCTTCCTGTTAGTTAACGTGAATTCATTTCATATCTAGAGATTTGTGGACATGATAAATTCTAGCATCCTTGTTCATTGGCTCAAATTGCACTTATTTGTTTTAATGGAAGAGCACCGCCAGATGACAGTCTATCTTATAATCTAAATACCAATCAGCAATCTTTCTCCTGGTGTACACCCTGCCATTTTAATACCAGAACGGTGACTGATGTGTAAAGGACAGCTGGGTGACCCTTCAGGCCACATACAGCTACTCAATGTGTCACCTGGATCATCAGGGCTGTTAGGATAACACAGATAGTGACATTGTTCAGTTGCCTTTATGCTTTGATTATATTACACACATACGAACATGGATAGATATGAGTCTACAGATATGTAAACATATGCATTTGTATGTTTATATACTATGAGACAGAAGGCTCTCTGCCAGCTCTGTGGTATCTTTCTTATAAGGGCATTAATCCTACTAGATTACCTCACCACACACCTGACCCCACCAAATGAGAAAAGCCCAGGTCAGGAGCCTTGGTCAGGCTACTTCCCTGGAGCCAGCAGCTTGCTGTCCAGGGAAGTGAATAGAAGCAATATTTCTGTTTTCCTGTTAGTTTCTTGTTGTTGTCTAGAGCACCTTAGATGTTTAAGTTAAAATCTTATAGACAGCTGCACACTTGGGCATTGCAGAGGGATTAAGAGGTAAATGAAGGTTTATCTGGAGCCCACCTTAAGACACACCTCCACCGTGCTTCTCATATAGCATGGAAGTGTTAACTGTTTATAATCTCCAAAGCAAAAAAAAAAAAAAATAAGCATTCTGTTCCCTTGGAACCATGTAGATAAGAAATCTTCACATGAAGAGCCTCATGGTTCTTCAAGTTAAAAATTGGGGTGGGGGGAATCAAATGTTATTCTAGCTTTCTGATCTTTCTTGCATTGGGCAAGTGCATTGATAAGTCTGCTCCTTTGGTGCTTTCTTAGAGCGCTGGGATGCATAGATGCCGCTGTGAGCTTTTTCCCACTGCTTTTTCACCAAGTGAGACAATGTGTATGTCTTTCTGGAATTCTGCCATGGCTAGTGTGATCTCTGCCCTTCCACCACTACCTGAATATCAATCACATTGTCATACAGGATAAGCAGACATTCCTTCCAACTCTGCAAAAAGGGATGAGGAGTCTGTGTGAAGGTATGCTCAGTTTAAAGGAACATGCCCCATTTTTAGCAGTCTGTTTCCATGACAACAGAGGCAGCAGCCAACCAGAGAGTTCTCAAAGCTCCTGTAAATTTCCAGTCCTTCGTAGTGAAAACATTGTCTTCCTGCCCTGGTACCACAGAAGAGTGCAGGGAACCAGCAGGGCCTGGAGTAGCATTTCAGCTGGCTGCAGTTGGGCTAAGTGCTGTTAGAAGGCAAATGCTGCACTGTGGGACTTCCGCCCTCACCAGCATGTGCTTGTAAGGATGCAGCAGAGGGCACTGCCCTGCCCTGCAGCGCTGAAGAAGAAGGCATGACGTGCCGGCCACCCCTCTAAGCTTTCTTTGGATCCTCATCTGCACAGCATTTTAGTTACTGTCATGTTGTTGCTCCTGTTTTCATCAGGAAAGAGTCATAAAAATCCTGGGGCAGATGCTGTGTGTGCTCGTGGCTGAGCCCTGGGTCTTTGGGCGCCCTCTGCAGTCGCTCTCAGGCAGCACAAACAGCAGCACAGCTTCCAGGGTGAACTGCCGCTGGCTTCTGTTTTGTGGATT
This sequence comes from Peromyscus maniculatus bairdii, assembly GCF_049852395.1. Lineage (NCBI taxonomy): Eukaryota > Metazoa > Chordata > Mammalia > Rodentia > Cricetidae > Peromyscus > Peromyscus maniculatus. The sequence continues at coordinate 1,906,960 of NC_134859.1, read as the reverse complement.
GGTTTGGTTTGGTTTTCCTCTCTTTGCATTACATTTTAAAAATTACTTGAAGAAAGCCGGGTGGTAGTGTCGCACGCCTTTAATCCCAGCACTCGGGAGGCAGAGGCAGGCGGATCTCTGTGAGTTTGAGGCCAGCTTGGTCTACAGAGTGAGTTCCAGGACAGCCAGAGCTACATAGTGAGACCTTATCTCAAAAAAAGAAAAAAAAAATGTGTTAAGGTGAAATTCACTTATTATTAAATTAACCATTTTAAAGGAATCAATTCAATAATATTTTGTACATTTAATGATTGCTACAGTGTAGGCTCAAAGAAATTTCATCACCTCAAAAGAACACCCAACACAATCAGCAGCTGCTCCCAGGTCCAGTCCTGGCAGCCAACAGTCTGTACACTGTTTCTAGATTCGCCTGTTTTGGATACTTCTTATAAGTGAAATAATGTGTCCTATTTTGTGTCTGTCTTCTTTCACATACCATGTTCTCCAGGCTCATCCACACTCAGGTTTATTTTTAAGAGTCTCTCTCTCTCTGTCTCTCTGTCTCTCTGTCTCTCTCTCTCTCTCTCTGTGTGTGTGTGTGTGTGTGTGTGTGTGTGTGTGTGTGTGTGTATGAGAATTCACACTCACATGTGAGTGCAGGTACCAGCAAAGTCCAGGAGAGTATCAGACCCCAGGAGCTAGAATTACGGGGGAGTGTGACCCACACAGCATGCATGCTAGGAACTAAACTTAGGCCTTGTGTGAGAGCGGCAGGTGCTCTTAACCGCTGCGCGATCTCTTCCACTGCTCACCCTCATTTGGTCTGTGTCAATACATAATTCCTCTCTGGGACTGAATAGTACTCCGTTTCCAGTATAGACTCCAGATAGCTGTGAGCAACAAGCTGTTGAGGGTATAGTTACTGTGAACATGTGTGTTTGTGAACATGTTTGTGTCTGCATACCTGAGCTCTTTGCGTTTCACTTAGGAATAGAATTAGAAGGGTGTACTTGTTTTTAATAAAGGTGCCATATACAGAACTTTCAAAAGACTCTAATAAATGTTCTTATTTTGTGTCCTTTGGTCTTTTTTTTTTTTTTTTTTTATTTCTGATAGAAATGGCATAGTTCAGAGCCAGTGAGTAACTTTCTCACCAGAGCTGCTGCCTTATTATCTGGAGCACTTAAGTGATAGATGGCATTGTTTCTCTTTCATCTTTTCCGATTGTGTATGAGTAAGTACTTCATGCTTCCTTCACTGACCTCGAAGCTGACCTTCCTGTCATCCTTCTCACTCTCAACACTGAACCTTTTTTCCTACCTCTCTGAGAAAATACAAGTTATCACCCCAGAACTCTGTGACTTTCCCAGACCAGAGCTGGGAGCCTCCTGCAGATCCAGCCTTCCTGTGGTACAGTAACCCCTCACAGAGGCTGTCCTTGGGTGTCTGTCCCTTGCTCCTTTGCCCCCTCCAGTCTAACTTCCACCAAGTGGCTCCTGTGTGTGTGGAAGTGGCAGCACCCGACACCCCTACTCCGTCCTTCCTCTGATGTCCATGCTCTCTTCTTTCTGAATCTGACCCACAAGTGCACTTTGAACTGTTGGTTTTCTTGACAGCCGAGCCCTGAACTCCTTTCTGTTTATGTCTCTGCTTCAACAAATGCCTGTAGCTTCAAATACCACGTTGTTCCCAGTCTCTTGTGCCTGGACCCACAAAACCAACTGCCATCTGACATTTCTGCTTCCTTATCTCACATACGAGCTTCCTAAGGTCTAGCCTGAGCAACTCCTGTCTATAACTAGTCTACCAAATACTCAGGCCTGAGATCATCTCAGAGCAGTTCTGAAGGCGTTAAGGAAATGGTCCCATCAGAGCTCCTGCCCTGGAACATTGCTCTGATTCCCCAAGACCCCTGAGCTTCTCCGTCACATCATCATAGCCCAGGCTGCGGCCCCAGGGCTCTTCAGTCCAGGGCTCCGGCTCGGTGCAGCCCTTACTTCTTACCACTCAGTGAATGTATGTGTTGTTTGGCATGAGGTCACCAGTGTGGTCTGGTGAATGAAGGCAATCTTCGTTTTGGAGTTTATTAAAACATGGTGGTACACATCATGGAACAAGTGGAAAAAGAGTCTTGTGCTTCCTGACACTATATATTGGCACCACATCTGCATGGCAAAATGATCCTATCAGAATGTTATATCCATTATTAGAAATTTAATTGGGCAAGCAGTGGTGGCACACACCTTTAATCCCAGCACTCGGGAGGTAGAGGCAGGCGGATCTCTGTGAGTTTAAGGCCAACCTGTTCTACAGAGAGAGTTCCAAGATAGTCAAGGCTACACAGAGAAACCCTGTCTCAAACAACAAGAAAAAGAAAGAAATTTAATCTACAATTGTATCATTAATATACTCCCAAAATGAATGAAGCTCTTAACTGTGCCAGTTTATAGTAGCAAGAGGCCTTGCTACACAAGTACTAAGTTTTTAAGAAGAAAAGAGCTAGTTTTCATTTTTTTTAAGCCAACTCACAAACTGCATGACTAATACAGTCCCACCCTGTGTGTTTTCTTTGCATACTTTCTATGTACTATTAATAGAATGTTCACATTTTCTGAAGCCATGGGGCTCTCACAGTGGTGACAGAGGACAGGAAGTCTGGGCAGAATGGAATAGCTTTCATAGTTCAACAGATAAATAGGAAACTTCATATAAAATGTGATACATCAAGGTACTAACATCATCACACTCATGGGTCTTCCTCTGGGGCCTGGGCTCAGAAGGAAGCCTCTGAGATAACTTCTTCCCCTGACTGCAAAATAAGCCTTCCTGGCAAAGATATCTGGAGAGATGCTCAAGGTTAACATCCCATACAGAGTATCAGAGGACCTGAGTTTAGTTCCCAGCACCCACGTTGGGTGGCTCATGGCTGCCTGTAACTCCACCTCCAGAGAACTGACACCTCTGGCCTCCATAGGCACCTTCACATATGTATGCCTACCCATACACAGATATATAATTTCAAAATAATAAATCTTGAAATTAAAAATGTAAATGTGGAAATCTGTAAGCATTTTTTTTTAATTTGCGGTTTTGTGCTTGAAGTAATAGTGGAAATAAAAATAGTAACAGCCATCACCATTTTAAACATTTGTTTGCCTTTTCAATATAAAATTTTCACGGTGTGATTTGCCTGTAGCTGATAAAACAATGGTTAAATCTCATTTGGCCACTGAACTGCATGACAGACAGATTAGACGTGGGCCAACTTGACTCACCATGCCCGAGCCCAAAAGATAAAGCAAGTGTGCTTCACTTCTGTGAGCTGTCCGATTTGTAGAATCAGGCCCTGGCTTCATCCTGCTCAAACAACATGTGATATATTTCTGCCAGAGTCAAACCACTTCACACTCTTAATTACTCCAACATCTGTTTGGGAAAAGCTGAAACCAGGATCTGTTCATTGCCCCGCAGGTTCTTCCATCAGAGGATCACCAGTTCCAGGGTGTTATTTCATCCCCTTCTTTGTCTTTGCCCCAGCTCACCACTCTTGGCTAGACTGCTCAGGTTGGGGTTTGTTTCAGGAATCTGCAGTTTGCCTTCTCCTTGTCCTGTAGTTACAGAACATATCCTGACCCCTCCCTGACTGCAGCCAGCTGCTCAGCACCCTTCCTCTCCTCTATCTGTCCTCTTCACACCATAGCAGTTTCCCAGAAAGTGTCGCTTCTACCTTGTTTTTGACATATACAGCTCTCAGGTGTCCTCAGAGTCCCAGCCCAAAGCTATGCTTTGTTTTAGCTTGCTCAGCTCATGCTGTTCTGTGTTATTAATGCATATGAAAAATCATTTTAATCATATCAAATGTAGGAAACATTTCAATATTGGTCATTTTAATTTGAAAAGCTAAAATTTTGTACAGTATTATGTAAATTATATGTAAGGTCTTTTTTGTTAGATATTAATCTTAATTTTATTACCTTAAACTATTTAAGAAGCAAGGGAAAGTAACTAAAAGAAGACACTTTTAATATTGAAACATTTGTCATGTTTATATGACACAAGGTTAATCATTAGTAGATGAGCTAGCTACCTGTTTTCAAAGTAGTGATTAAAATATTTTATGAAAGTAGAGCAAGTTCAAAAGACTTACATTGACACAATTTGGTTTGTGTGTTTTGTAACAAGTATTAAATTGAAATTTCAAAATCTTTCTTCTTATAGAAATGATATGAAAGACCATGAATGCTAGCCCTGAGGAACATGAGACATGGCACCTTAGAGTCAATAAGTAAATTTCCACCTTGAAAAAGTCATTGTGGTCTCATCCATCCACTGTAACTTCAGAACATGATGCCATGTGCACACACTGGCTCCTTTCACTAGCAGTCATGCCGGGGGCAAAGCCCATTGAGATACCTTCTGTCTAGAAATTTAAATTCAGGAAATGAGGGATAAAGCTTATGCACAAAACCCCACCAGAATATCATTATTGCAAGCATTGGAAATAAGTCAGTGATAAATGGTGGCTCTTGAGAGCTATATGGCACCCCCAGCAGACATAACCTTCAGCTACTAATGTAATGCTTATCGTTGTGTAGCCCATTATGAGACTGGCAATGTGTAAAGCAGAGAACCATTGTGTCTCTGGCTGTTAGCGTCCATGGTTTTCACTTTTAGGTCTCTTTCTTTTCCATATTTTCTTGTTGAATGTGACTCAGGGCTCGAACTAGTTGAGAAAAACTTGAACCATGCTTGTGCAAATGGGCTGCATCCTCATCCGCCTCCCTTGACAGGCCTTTGTACACCCCTGAGTGTTGTATGTCTGGAAGTTCACAGTATCTGGATTCACACACTGAGATAGAGGCTTCCAGAGGTGCCCTCCTGCTTGTATGCAGTATACTTTTGTGTGTCAGCATTTCCTTTTCCTTATGGAACAAACGGGTTTAAGGACTTCTCAGGGGACAGGGTTTTGAAATGCTTTCGTTCCTCAAGTTTCCAGAAATAAAGACAACCTCTACAAGGATTCAAATGTGAATTCAGTTTTACTTTCTTAGCTATACTTTTTGCTTTATGAAAGATGTAAGCACACTGTCTTTGTGTTTTGAACTGCTTTCCCACCAGAATTCTGCGTCACATGTATTCTTTTCCCTTCAGTCATTTGCAGGATGGGCATGGAAGGTACTGACTGTCAGGTTGGTCAGCTTACTAATAGCATGAAGGCTGTGGTCTTACGAGCCCATTAGTGCAGGGTGACATCTCAGAGAGGCATAGGATACAGCTCTCAGGTACACTGCACTGACATGAAGCCCTCTCCAGGAAAACAGGCTTCTCGGACACCCATGCCGTCCTAGGACATTATGCTAGGCTGGTATGTAGACTAGGATGGCAGCTAGGGATACAGATCTGCAAAGGGCTGAGGAACATCCAGGGTTCTGGGATTTCTCTTTTACATGGATGGGCCAGCCTTGGTTAATGTAGAGACTCGAGAGAGAGGAAGGGGAACCTGTAGCTAGAGTTGTCCTGGTCCTGCCTGGCCCACGGTAAGGACAAATCTCTCTCACCCACCAGTCCCGCAGCTGCTCAGACCCAACCAAGTAAACACAGAGATTTATGTTGCTTACAAACTGTATGGCCCAACCTCTGCCTCCCAGTGTGGTGCACCTGTCCACTGGCATGTACTCTGTGTTTATTGGTTTCTACTAAGTTGGTGAGTAGAGTACTAAAAGGAAGTTTGCTAATTTTCTAAAATTACTAGTCTGTACTATATGGTACTATATAACTAGTACATTCTAAGAATAGCCTTTACCACATTGTTCTTCACTAATTATGTTTAATATGAACAAATGCCATAGTTGAATTGTAAAATTCACCAAGATTTACAATGTGCTGGGGCATCTCTGTTCCCCACCCTCCATACCCAGTGTTCACCAAGCTCTACAACTGACCTTTACCCCCTGTCTACCTGAGTCTGTATTAGATAATATGTGTCCCATAGTGTCCACCTTTGGGTATAGACAGGGTAGAAGAGCTAGGCAGCCAACAGATATAATATAACTCATTACTTCTAAGTCTACCTCCTCTCCAGTCATGTCCTTTCTAATGTCTTCGCTTCAAAGTCGTTGTCCCATCAACAGTTACTGATGCCTCTCCAGCAATCCCATAAAACAGGGGCCTTAGAGTAGCTTACCTTTGGGGAGTTATATGGGGAGTTTTGAGAGCATCGGTTAAGTCATTTTGTTCCCTTCAGGCCAAATGACCTAGGTTGTCCGAGGGGTTGCTTATTTTCGCCATATAGGAACTGGGTGAAAAACACAGGACTTGGGTATGGTTTTTGTTTTAACAATTGGTGATTGGTGCCTTGTCTCTGTGGTATGAGAAATGTATATCTGCTCTCTGCCTCTAGTTCTTGGCACACAGCTCCTAATGTGGTTTCCTAGGTGACAGGAGGAGGGGGTGAGTAAGCATCTTCTGTCAGCTTTGATCTTAGTCCTCAGTTCCTGACACAGACTGCTCAGTGTTGCCAGTGACAAGAACATCTAGGGTATGCTAGATGATAGGTAACTAGGGCCCCTGATGGCTTCTGGGTACCTTTAGTTCCAGGAAGGCACAGATGGAGTCAGAGAAAGGATGGAGGCCCAGAGCAGAGGACCTCTCCCTGTGCATCTCTTCCAGGGATCTGTTTCTGAATTGTATCCTTTATAGTAAAGCAGTAATCATAAAGTACCTTCCTGCATTTTGTGGAACCGTCAGGCAAATACTCAAGTCTGAGGAGGATGCTGTAGTATGAATAGCCTCAGCTAGGGACTAGTACTTGAAATTGGGACCACCTAGGGAGTCATGTTGGATTGGAACTGCTGGACACCCAGTTGCTATCCTCAGATTGGAGGACAGAGACACAGGGAAAGCCTGTGCATTTGCAGTCAGAAATGTCGGCCCCGAGGAATGCATCAGAGTGACATGTGTCCGTTCTGTGTGCTAGCCTCACAGATATACTGTGTGTGTTAACATGAGTGATTGCAATCTTGACTGACTCAGAACTGCCCTCTTGTGTTTGGGGGCGGGGGGTCCCTGAAGCAACCAGTGTCCAATCAGAAGAGCCTCTGAGAAGCACAAACTTGCTTTGCCTCTTGGCTTGCTGATGGAATAACTGCTGATGTCCTGATGTAAATATGCAGGAAGTGTAGTGTTCAGAGCATGTCTCCTAACTACAGATTTGTGTTTGGAGTTTGTTTGGTTTTTTTTTTTTTTTTAAGGTACCCTTGTTCTGTGATCTTTCTTTGAGGATCCCTGGAGAGAAGGGAAAGACACTGCTTGCTGCTGGAGCTTCTCCCTGACATGGACCCTCTGAGTTGGAGTGACACCCTGACCCTTTATCCTCTTAGGTTTTCCTTGGGATTCTCCCTGCTGTGGCCACCTTAAGTACCACCCAGCATTAGCCTCCACAGTCCTGAAAAATGCTAGTGTCAGAAGTATGCATGCTGTTTAAGCTTTTACTTGGCTTTTGCTCTCTGTGGCAGTTTTATATCAACTGTATCAGCTCTAAATGTGGTATCAGTGAAACTTTGTGGCCCAAAACCAAATTATCTCGTTTCTGTGTTCAGGACTCTTATCTAGGTGTTCGTAAGAGCCATTGAGCAGTTCAGGGCTCTTTGGGCAACCTGAGGCAGGACTCTGCTCTGCAGTCCTCATAGGGTCAACACTGTCAGGACTGTGGTCTCTGAGGCACGCAGGGTCTCCTGCAGATGGGAGACACTAGTATGATCCATTCTAAGCCTTTTGTTCAGTCTCTTCTCCCTGCCATTAAGAAACAGGCATATTTTGTTTCATCATGTTGGTAACTTTTATGCAGACCCTTAGTCATCCTAACTGTAATTTGAAAATAAAAGCAAAACAAGTTAAAGTAACTAGGGAAAAGGTTTCTGTTTTACTTGCTGCGTTATTTTTAAATAGACTTGTTTTCTAAATTGAATATCTAGAGATGCTGTAAAAAGAATCTCTTTGAAAATGGGGGGGGGTAGATTAATTTTTATTTGATAAGCGAAATGTCCACATTTCCTAATGTGGGCCTTGTTTCTACCAATTCTCACAATTTACTCTGTAGTAGACGGTGATACCAGTTGAGTATAGCTTTTTCAGGACTTGTAGGGTGAGATTCATTGTGTATTTATGCAGACTGTTAAATTCATAACTTAGAAGTTTCTCTCTGACCTAATTTATACGTATTCAGGAATCACTGAAGCTGTTTCTTTTAAATTCTTTCCTGGTGGAGAAGTCCTTCCAAACAAGCCAGTCTTTTCTTAAAATAAATTGTTACTATTAACATAGAAAAAAATGTCAAGGAACCTCATATTGTTGCTCCAAATGAGATTTCCTTTGAACAAGTCATAATGTATAAGCCAACTATCAGTTCACTTGAATATTGTGTGAAGTATTTAAATAGGAAATGCCTGGCATTCATTATAAATTCAAATTATTAGCTAAACAAAAGAATTGCTGAGTAAGCCGGGCGGTGGTGGCTCATGCCTTTAATCCCAGCACTTGGGAGGCAGAGGCAGGCGGATCTCTGTGAGTTCAAGGCCAGCCTGGTCTACAAAGCGAGTTCCAGGAAAGGTGCAAAGCTACACAGAGAAACCCTGTCTCAGGGGGCAGGAAAAAAAAGAATTGCTGAGCAAATTCAGAATTCACCAGCAAGCAGAATCCCAAAATAATTTCTTTTGCAACTTAGTACCACGTAATGTCTTCTCTCACCTCCCTTATTAAGACAAGATCTCACCCTACATGTAGTTCAGGATGTCCTGGAACTCAGAATGCAACTTGACTGGCCTTAGACCTGCAGTAGCCCTCTTGCCTCAGCCCCTTGAGATCTGGGATTAAAGACATAGCTACCACACTCAGCTTCCCAATCGACTTCCTTCTTGTTGGATAATACAGTGGGTGTTTAATAAAGGTTAACAGTGTCTCCTTTGGAACTGCAGGAATTGGGGTTACAGCTGCTGATAAACTCAAACTCTTTCCTTTCCACAGTGCTCCAGCTGAGGCTGCAGCAGAGGAGGACGAGAGAACAGCTAGTGGACCAGGGCATCATGCCACGTAAGACCAAGTCACTGTTGCTCTGGTGTGTGGGGACAGCATGGCCATTCCTGAGGAAGGCTTCCCTCCTTCTGTTCAGTCCTTGCACTTTCCGTGAACGCTCATCAGGAGAGCCAGGTGTCAGCATGGCTCAGCCAGAAGAACCCTTAGTACATCTTAAAAACATATGCAGCTTAAAAAATGGGCTTGAATTTTACACTAATGAAGAATGCCTTTAAGACACTGCGAAGTTCTTTTTTTAAAGATGTATTTATTTTATGTATATGAGTGCTCTGCTTGTATGTATGCCTGCATGACAGAGAAGGACATTAAATACCATTATACATGGTTGTGAGCCACTGTGTGGTTGCTGGGAATTGAACTCAGGTCCTCTGGAAGAGCAGCCAGTGCTCTTAACCATTGACCCATCATCTCTCCAGCCCCCACTGTGGAGTTCTGACTGTGAGCTTTAATGTCTGTTTGGACTTTAAAGTGGTTGAACTGATAATTCTGCTGGTATATCTGAGGTTAGACCTACAAGAGTAATGTGATAGCCTTAACTCATGACCTTCAGAATTCTACCTGAACTTAAGGTCATTCTCCATGGTGCTGGCCTATGGTCTACCTAATTACACACATCTCGGGTTTGTAACTGATGGAATGCTATTGACAGTTAGTTTGGGCTTTCTGGCCTTGAATACACTTGTTTCCTTCAAGAGATTCATAAGAGTTGATTTTAGAATATTTATCTAAATTGTTTTCTTTACCTTTAACCACTAGGTTTGGGGGTTTTAGAGGAGAGAATGGTTGTTTTCTATACGCCGTGGACTTTGTTTAGAAATTAACTTCCCAAGAGTTAATTTATTCCACTTTAAAATACTAGAAATTACAGAACAAACATGTGTTTCCCAGTCCTGTAACTCATTGCTAGCCCAGAAATACTTATCAGTTAATGGAGATAAGGAGTGCTTGTTTGTTTTTAGCAGATTTTTTTTCGTCAGTGAAACTTTTGTAGACTGCTTACTGTCTGTCATCTAAGTCCCCTAAATCCAGCTGTACTCCCCAGAGCCACTCTGATAACTGCTCAGCATCTCCACTACCGCAGTCTCCCCCAGCCAGCTCATCAACAGCATCAATAATGATGCTTACAGCACTCCTTCCGGGTCAGCCCTGGCTGGTGTGTAGAGCTGGTCCTCAGCCAGGCTGGCAGGGGTGGGCTACTGGGAGCCTCGGAGGTGTCTCCAGGACCAAACTAGAAGATTGTGCTCCAGACAACCTGCCCAGGGAAGCCTAGGCCTAGCTCCCATTTACTGACCCACGCCCATGGTTCTTAGGTGCAATGGTGGATGTACACAAATCAAGAGTCTCCAAAGATGACAGACTGAAATGCAAACACCGTTTCTCCTTGTGCTGAGATTCTGAAATAGAATACTGATGACTAAAGTCATCTTTAGTTGTGTTGCACTGTGGTGTGGTACAAAGAACATGACCCTTTGAATTTAGAATGCTGGATTTAAGTCCCACTAGGACCAACAGTTAGCTGTATGTCCTCAGGGACTTGCACACCTCTTCTTCTGGGGTTCACCCGCACCTGGCAGGTTTATTAGGGAGACCAACAGCAGTCGTGACTGTGCCTTACCACAGAACCAAGACAGTTGTGAGTTCTGAGTAAATGTGTGCTGTGTCCCCGTGTTCCAGTTCCAGAGCCACATGGGCTTTGTCTGGCAGCACATATGGGCACTAAGAACAAAACCTGTGCAAGTCCCTGGGCCTTGGAATGGTCTGACCTGGCACTTACAGAGTCCTGAGACAGCAGCTCTGTTTGAAATGTCCACTTGCTTTATTTGTGATGTACATCATTCCAGTAGGGTAGCATTGAAGTCTTCATGTTTGGAGGGGTCTCATAAAGGAACTGTAAATAAATGTCAGCACAGATACACACTGTTGGGGTTAGCAGATTGGCAAGCTAAGATGTGAGCTCCTGTTTATGCTGTAGAAACCATTTGTTTTCTTCCTAACAGCTTTGAAGAGTCCGGCAGCATTCCATGAGCAAATAAAAAGCCTGGAGCGAGCCAGAGTAAGTCACTTTACTTTAAAAATCTTTATTTCTCCGCTGTATCCCAAGCACCAGTACTCCTAAATATATTGATACAGAATATACCCATTATCTCCAAGATCTGTGGTGTAGATAGCATGTATTCTGGGGTAGCTGGATTTCTAGAGGCTTTTAGAAAGTGTCTGACAGTTCAGTTTTGTTCTTTTAAAATCAGTAGTATCATGGAAAAGATGGCTCAGTCAGTAGAGTGTTTGCCACAGGGCTGTGTTTAAAGCGAGTCTGGGCCTGGCAGCTCACACCTATGCTGATCCCAGCACTGAGGAGGCTGAGGCAAGAAGTGCTTGCTGACCAGCCAGGTTAACCAACTGGGTGAGCTCACCTGACATAGTCACTGTCCTTCACATGCACATGCTCACACGTGTGCACATGTACATGCATTACCCCAACACTCTGCATGTCTATATTCACACATGTACACATGTGCATGCATTGCCCCACATACACACCCATAAAAAACAAAACAGTAATTTGTCTTAGTTAAGGTTTCTATTGCTGTGAAGAGACACCATGACCACAGCAACTCTTATGAGGAAAACATTTAGTTGGGGCTAGCTTACAGTTCAAAGGTTCAGTCCATTATCATCATGGCAGACATGGCAGTGTGCAGGCAGAGGAGGAGCTGGGAATCCTAGACCTTGATCCACAAGCAACAGGAAGTAGACTATCACTGGAAGTAGCTTGAGCAAAGAAGACCTCAAAGCCCACCCCACAGTGATACACTTCCTCCAACAAAGCCAGAAAGAGAAAATGAAAAAAGTGAAGAGAAAGTGAAAAAAGATACCTGACACTAGCCTCTGTCTTCTTCATATACATGCTCACACATGTACATATGCACATGTATTGCCCCCAACACTCTATATGCACACGCTCACATATACACATGTATTATCCCCCCACATGTACACGTGCATGCATTACTCTGACACAGAGTCATAAAATAAACAGAAGTAACTAGTTCATTTGTTTTCAGGGCTGTGCTAACTAGCTTCTTATTAATTTGACACAAGCTAAAATGCCCCAGCAAATCGCAAGCCTGTGGGACAGTTTCTTGACCGATGACTGATGTAGGGAGGGCCTAGCTCATCATGCCTGGGCTGGTGGGCCTGGGCTTTATAAGAAAGAAGTCTAGGGCCAGACCAGACTCTAACAGACAGACTGGGCAAGAGCCTCTGCTGTTTGTCAGCCCTGCAGAGGGACAAGAGAGTCTGTGCTTCTCAAGGTCCTCGGCCAGTTCCCTGTGGGTCTTTGTCACTGGTGATTTGCCTAAGGATTGAGAGCACAGCTAAATACAGAACGTGCTATACTCAGCTGTGTTCTTGAAAGGGATTCTTTGGTGGCCACACATCACATGGGTGCTCAGTGCCATTATGTCTTTCTGTTTTTCCTGAGGGGAGGGGGTTCTGTTATGCAGTATAAAAATAAGAACATTATAAAAATTCCTTCACACTGTCCCCAGAATGCAATAATAACCTAGACCTATTGCTTGAGTGTTGAGTGCGGTTTTAGAGAATGTGCTAAGACTATGAACTCAAATAAAATATTACTATTATTTTTAAAAACTTTAATATCTAAATAAATTTCTACTTTTATAAAGTATTGGTTTTATATAAAAGGGTTAAATCTTATGTTTATTCAAAGCTCATCTTAAAAATTCGAGCTTTTCTCAGTTTCACTATAAAACTCTATAAAGTAGTTATTTAAACTAATATGCGTCAGACCCCCCTGGGCAATACTGAAGGATACATGGTTGTCTTGTACTAGATGATAGTTCCCCTAGCACTAATTTCTAGTTACTCTCTCAAAGACACAACAAAAAGGGTGTATAATTTGTTTTTGAAGAAAATCTAAAACTACAATAAATCATGAACAACTTTTTTTTTTTTTAAAGACTGAAAACTTTCTGAAGCACAAGATCCGGAGTCGCCCAGACCGCTCTGAGCTGGTCAGAATGCATATTTTAGAAGGTAAGACGTTTATTTCTTCTGGCTTGGCTGTGTTTCTTTAAGAAGAAAAGTGAGGTGTCTACCATTTCTGTTTATTCCCATTTTAATAACTCTTTACAGGCTGACATCCTCCAAATTTAAATAGTACCATAAAGACTCAAAACTTGACACCTAGGGAACATTTGACCTCTAGGCAGTCAGTTAATGGCCTAGCTCTATATTTTTGACAGCTTGGATCTCATTGATATTTATCTGAAATGATGCTCACACAGGTTGCTACTGCTCTTTGTCGATACTTACGGTCTTGACATGACCATTACTAATCACTTCTGAGTGATGTAATCTTAGCCCTTGGAGGCAAAGCAGTATCATTCCATTCCTACAGAATACATGGCTCACATGTTCTCGCTAAGAAAGTCTTCTTAAAAGCCAGCTTCTCCATCAGAAATTTCTAGAGTTCTATTTCTGCCTCATTCTGCTTCTATAACTTACTGAGCAAGAGTAGGAGCTTGGTCCTTTGAACAGTCTCGAGTGTGTTAAGCTTTAAGAAGAATCTGGAAACATCACAGACATTTAGAGACAGTTGTGGGGCAGGAAGAGCCTGTTCTCTCCAAGCCTAGTGACAGAATCAGAATAGCAGCCTGGTAGCTCAGACACAGCCAGAGTGCACTTCTTCAGGAGGCTGTGCGTCCACTGGCCTAATGCTAGGCACCAGGGACCCAATAATGAGCATCATGTGCTTCAGGGGCAGAGACAGACAGGAACAACCAGGCAGCTCTGCCTGAGAAAGGACATGGGCTGATAACTGCGTTAGAATGTGCTCTGAACAAATGGCAAGTGCCACACTGGCCTCCACAGACTGAAGAGTGTTCTCCTGTGTGTGTCCTTCTTGTCCCAAGCAGGAGGTGGGAGATGTGTGCCTTTCCCCACCATGGATTGTATTCTTCGACAGCCCCTTGAACAGAAAAACTTCTCAGAGATCCAGTGTTAGCATAGAGCACTGCAGATCTCGGGGGTCATTGACTTCAGCTAAATAACCCTAACACAGCAAAGAACAACACATGTGCATGAATATGTGAGTGTATACAGTGCTGTCTGTATTTGCCTTCTGACTCTAGATGTCATTAGTAGACTTAAAATAAAAAGAAATACATCTACCCAAATTTTCTTTTATGAAAAAGAAAAAAAGAAGAAGAAAGGCCAAGGAGATGGTGAGCTGGCTCACAATCAGTTGTTGCTCTTGTGGAGGACACTGTTTGGTTGGAATGCCCATGTCAAACAGCTCCCAACATCCTGTGCCTCCAGCTCTAAGGGATCTGATGCCCTCTTCTAGCCTCCATGGACACCAAGCACACACATGGTATATAGACACACATGCAAGCAAAACATTCATATGCATATTTTTAATATAAGAGTATATATTGAAACATGCATTCTCAAGTTGAAATCTGAGAATGAGAATATATCATCTTTTAGTCTTTAATTACCTTATCATATATTTTTACATTAACCTAATTTAATTGAATTGGGTTTTTGGCAGGTTAGATTCTAAATTATTTTCTGAAATTCAGCAGCATAAATTGAGCCTCAGCTCCATGGAGTTCAGGAGGAAGTGAGACAGACAGAAGCACACCAACCTACCAGGCTCTGCTTACTACTGTGGGAAGATTTTCCTTGTTGATGTATTGTTTAGGTGGAGAAGGGAGAGAGACCAAAGGCTCTCCCACCTTGAGCTTCATAGAAGCATTGAAAAAAATCCATGTGTTTGGCTGGTTGATCCTGTCCTCCCTACACATAGTGTCCTGTACAGTTCTGTGCACTTCATCTCAGGAGCTCAGAATCAACTCGGAATCTCGGGTGATAGTGTACCACCTATTTTTAAACCAGCAAAAACATAGCTCAAGACAATGGGAGGAGATGTTAATGACTTACTCCAAGGACAATGGACATGATGAAGCAGAGGCATTGGGAGAGCTGCAGTGGCTTGTATCTGTTGTAGTAACTTATTTTAAGTGTATGAGCGGATGGTTCTATGCACCACAATCTCTGTGTAAAATGTGGGGGTTTTTTGTTCCAAAATGAGCTCAAATTCTTAATTATGATAACTGATCCCGATATGCAGTCAATCCAAGAGTATTAATCGTAGTTCTTCCCACTGAAGAAAGTAAGAGAAACTTCGGTCCTAGGGCTTAGTGCCTCCCTTTCTAGGAACTGCCTTTCCAGTGACACCAAATGAGAATCATCCACTTGTAGAGCTCTGGGCCACATGTGTCCTCATGCTGTGTCCCCTGGTACCTAGTAAACGTGTTCTAAACAGACCTGACCTCCTACTGCAGGCAGATGGCGGCAGCCGCATTTCCAACTTCAGCCCATGATCATTCAAGTCTGGGGCCTCCATGTTGCATAGATGAGTAGCTGCCAGCTCTGAGAGAAACAATGTACCAAGCACTCTCAGCAGTCACACTCTCTCCTTCCACAGTTTCACCCTATTCAGTTACTTGGCTTGATAGGTGCTGTAGTTAAAGCTACACTTGGTCTTCCAGAAACGTTTGCAGAGCCATCTCTGCAGGCCACGCAGATGAAGCTGAAGCGAGCTCGGCTGGCAGATGACCTGAACGAGAAGATTGCTCAGAGGCCTGGGCCCATGGAGCTGGTGGAGAAAAACATCCTTCCTGTGGACTCAAGCGTCAAGGAAGCCATTATAGGCAAGAGTAACCGTTTCTGTCTTCCACAGGAGTGCTAAATAAATTTGATCAAAATGCTAGCATCAATCAAGGGCATTGTTTTCTTAGTTGACTCGAAGCTGATAAACATCTATCTTGTTGCGACTGTTTTGTTATCTGTCAAGTAATGTGGATTTCTATTTTATGTCAGAGTGACCTCTGATGCCATCATCACATGTTCTAAGATAAATTATCGTATTGTATCATTTCACTTGTGCTGTTGACTATTGCTGGACTCTTCGTTCTGTCCATCTAGGAAGATGATAAGCTGCACAAGCACAGAGGAGGGCCCGTGGGTTCACTGCACTCTTGACAAGATGTAGCATCTGTCTGCTTCAGCTGCTCTTGGGCTTGGCTTGTGCTGCTCATCCTGTTCTTGAACTTGAACCCAGGCCTGTGCATGCACAGCACACTCTCACGCTGAGGCCTGCCTGCCTCACTGGTTTTTGTTTCTGGCATAGTTTTAGCAGGGAAACAAATGAATAATGATATTCATTCAGCAAGATTCTGTTTTTGTTTTTTGCTTGTTTTTGTTTTTATACTAACTGAAAAATTAACTAGTACAGCTTTCATACTCCTCAGGGCTTCATACTCTGAGTTAGTATAACTTTAAAGCTTAAGCAGTTTGTAGTCACAACATTCCAAAACATAGAGTCAACTCTGATTCCAGACATTTGGGAAGATAGCCCCCAAAGTAAGGTGTGAGTGTAGGTGTGCTGTTCCTTGAAATAGACACTAACACTCTCACTTCCTCCTCTGCTTCCTCCATGTGAACATTTCGGTTCCAGGTTGGGGTTTTAAAGAATAAGGTCCATGCATCTCTTAAACATTACTCTGTTGAGCGGGTGTGCTCTGCTGCTCATTTTACAGAGCAGGCTTGTGTTCTGCATCCTGCGTCCTCTTGCTGTTGTGTCCTCCAGTGTCATTGAGAACCCTCCCCTCTGGGCCAGGCTGCAGAGGAGTGCTGATGCTCTGGCCTCCTGGCCAGCTTGTCCATAGCCCTGGGCTCCATCCCCAGGACCACAGGGACAGGAGCAACAACAAGGCACTCCTGTCCCCTCCCTTCCTACAGCTGGTAGCTGGACCCAAAGACTTGATCTGACTAGAAGAACACCAAACCCCAAAGAGTACATGACAGACAACAGTGTGGCTCCGGCTAGAAGAGCCTCCATTTCTGTAGCAGTGTGGCTCCCTCTGGGGAGAGCCCAGCTTTAAGCCAGCTCCTAAAACTCCCCTTTCTCAGTCAGCCTTGGTTCCAGAGCCCAACTTCACCATGGTTCTCTCTGCAGGTGTGGTGAAGGAGGACTATCCCCACACTCACGGAGAGTTCTCATTTGATGAAGATAGCAGTGACGCTTTGTCTCCAGACCAGCCAGCAAGCCAGGAGTCTCAGGGCTCAGCAGCATCCCCCAGTGAACCAAAAGTCAGTGCCTCGCCACCTCCTGTGACTGCAAACACGCCGGCCCAGGTAAGGCCTTCCTAACATTTTTACAGACTGTGTCAAGACA
This sequence comes from Peromyscus maniculatus bairdii, assembly GCF_049852395.1. Lineage (NCBI taxonomy): Eukaryota > Metazoa > Chordata > Mammalia > Rodentia > Cricetidae > Peromyscus > Peromyscus maniculatus. Next base: position 1,889,625 of record NC_134859.1, on the reverse strand, counting down.
ATATTTTCACCAGAAGAAAAATCTGAAATTACTGACACTTCCTACCTGTGAGCCACACACTGTAAAACTGCACAACTGGTTGTCACTTTGTAGTTCTAACATTCATACACACCATTAGTCTAGCTTTTAGTGTGATTTAAAAAATCTTCTTAGAACATTGGCCAACATAGTATAGTATAGTATAGTATAGTATAGTATAGTATAGTATAGTATAGTATAGTATAGAATAGAATAGAATAGAATAGAATAGAATAGAATAGAATAGAATAGAATAGAATAATAGAATAGAATAGAATAGAATAGAATAGAATAATATACCTGTTTTCTATCATCTGAACCATTCTTAGGGGATCATATACATCCACACAGTCTTGAACGTATCTCCATGGCCTCTTCGCCACAACACTGACACCTCCTCCATTCTTGTCTGTCCAGCTGCCACAAGCCATTGTCCTGCTACCTGTCTGTGAGTTTGACTCTTTAGGAAACTCATTAAAAGTGGGATCAGTGTGTGTTTTTGTGACTGGCTTATTTCACTTAGCATAATATCTGAGGTTCCAGCCATGTTGTAACTGAGCCATGCAGAGACACCCTGTCTTGATAACAAAAACATACAAATGTATATAATTTTAATAGAGTTGAACTGATACACCACATCTCAGTGACCCCGTCCATGTCATCAGCTACTCAGAGCCATGTCCTCATTTTCACTCTTGTGTTTATAGTAAGATGCCATTGTCTTCACTCATGCTTGCTGATTTTTTTTATTTATTTATTTATTTTTTTGGTTTTTGGTTTTTGGTTTTTTTCAAGACAGGGTTTCTCTGTGTAGCTTTGCGCATTTCCTGGAACTCGCTTTGTAGACCAGGCTGGCCTCAAACTCACAGAGATCCGCCTGCTTCTGCCTCCCGAGTGCTGGGATTAAAGGCGTGCGCCAGATTTTGGCATTTACCTGATTATTTTTTTAGCTAAATTGCCAGATAATGAAGTGAGCCTTGGTATAAGGTCAGCTGAGTTCATAGGAAACTTGACAGATTGAAAATGTGTTTCTTATGTCCTTGTCGTTTTGAAGCATTATTTCTTCATTACACTCATCACTGTCTTCAACGAAAATGTGAAGAACTCTTGACTCTAAAAGACAGACCACGTAGAGTTGGGTGCAGACAACTTTGTGAAGGGAGGTAGACAATTTAGTGTGTCTAGAGGGTAGACAATTTAGTCTGTGTGTATATGTATGTGCATGCATCTGTGCACCTGTTTCAATAAAGTTTCAATAATTAAGCTTTCTGAATGAATGATTGGAAAATCTATAGAGGTTTGTATTCTTGTATTTAAAAGTGATCCCATCAGAGATGGTGTGGTAGTTTGAACGTATTTGGCCCCCATAAGCTCATAGAGAGTGGCAGTATGTGTGGCCTTGTTGGAGGAAGTGTGTCACTGGGGTGGGCTTTGAGGTCTCCTGTGCTCAAGCTACACCCAGTGTCACAGTCCACTTCCTGTTGCCAGTGGATCAAGACGTAGAACTCTCAGCTCCTTCTCCAGCACCGTGTCTGCTTGAATACTGCCGTGTCCTGCCATGATAATAAATGGACTAAACCTTTGAAGCTGTAAGTTACCCAATTAAATGTTTTCTTTATAAAAGTTGCTGTGGTTGTGGTGTCTCCTCAGAGCAATAGAAACCCAAACTAAGACAGATGACATGGGTAGTGACAGTCCAGATCTTCTGTCCAGATCACAGAACAGCAGTGTCTGTGGCCCTCAGTATTGCTGGAACCTAGCCTGAAGGGAAGCTGGAGTTTCTTTGTTTTGTTTGGTTGTTTGTTGTTTTTGTTGTTGTTGTTGTTGTTGTTGTTTTTTCAAGACCCTGGCTGTCCAGAAACTCACTCGGTAGACCAGGCAGGCTTTGAGCTCAGAGATCTGCCTGCTTCTGCCTCCCAAGCACTGGGATTTCAGGCGTGCGCCACCGCCCGGCAGACACTGAGGTTAAGGCGCATCACTGGGCTCTGAGCAGATGGAGGGAAAGGAGGCCTGCCGCCACCGTCCTCACATGCTTGCCTCACCCTGGCTTGAGCTTTAAAAATAGGCCTAAAAAGAATGTCAAGTATGTACGTAAATAAACATTAGAAAAGAGTTTGACTTAGCCATTTGGGTTACTTTTCTGCTTCTGTCTGAGTAGGTCAAGTTGTGAGATAGTTATTCACATGGCTGTAGCTTTTGTAACAGAATTGTCACCTCAGCTCTCTGTAAACAGCTTCTTGGGGCTGTGATGGTTGATCCTTAGTATCAAGTTGACTAGATTTGGAATCAGGTAGGAGATATAAGCAAGAGAGTATCTGCTGAGGGTGTTTCCTCAGAGGCGCTTAACTGAGGACACCAGGGTGGTGCTGCCCCGTGGATGGGTCCCACTGAATAAATCAGGAGGAAGCCAGGCAAACTCATGTTTGTCTGTTCTGCTACCAGATGGATGCAGGTAGTCTCTCACTGCCATGCCTTCTCACCAGGATGGGCTGTATCTCAAGACTATGAGCCACAACAACCCATCCTCCTCGGCTCCTAGGCAGGTGTGTGGTAAGCAACAAGAAAAGTTAGGGCCACAGAGGCTCCACCTGTGAGAGATTGCCATCCTCTCTGTCACAGCCAAACCTTTACTTTGCTCATGAAAGTTGGTCCCTATCCAAGTTTATGTGAGAAACTAACCAAAGGCAGTCCTGCCAAGCTGACACTGTAAGCCCTTGGAGGGAAATGGGAATGGCAGTGTCTATCGATGAATACAGATTGCTTATTGCTTATTACAGAGCACACGGAGCCTGGCTTGCTCCCTGAACAGAGGCACTGATCTTCACATGCCCTCAGTGTGGCTGCAGTACTGTGTGCACCTACTCCCCATAGCCAGTAGCCAGGCCAGAGGAAAGACCTGCTTTGGGGAGTGTGAACAGTCCTCCACACAGTCAAGGATGGTTCCACTGCAGTTACCTTGAGGCAACTTGTAGCCTGTGTGTGTATTTTTAAGGAAGGAATTGAGGATTCTTACATGTATCTGCATGACCCTGGCAGCTGAGAAGAGGAAACCTTCAGTAGTACTGAAGGTGACATTGTCGGGGTCTGTTGTGTTGTCAGTTTTTAAATGAAGTACCGAAGCAAGCCTTATATCGGTGAAGTCTAGAATTGATAACTTTGATTTTGACAATGTGTGAACTTCATTGTGTTTTTCCAGGTTTTTAGTTTCTCTTTTTGGTTCCCTTTCTCCCAGCTGTGACAAGGCCTGACAAGAAGCAGCCTAAGTAGAAAGGGCTTGTTTGGGCTTGCAGTGTGAGGATAAAGTCCATGGTGCCAGGAGAGGCGTGGTGACTGGAGAAGCAGCCCTGCACACTGCCACTGCTGCAGTCTGGGAAACAGTGACTAGAAAGCAGGCCGGCTGCGGAAACTCGGGGCCACCCCCAGGGACCCCTTCCTCCAGTCAGCCTCCACCTCTGAGTCTCACAACCTTCCAGACAGCTCCACCCACTCAGGACTAAGTAGGGGAGTTTGTGGATGGCATTTTATATTCAAATGCATGTGTAAAATCTATTCATAATTACTCTAACATTTCCTTCAAGGGAAAAGACCTTACCATACTGCTCCTCACCAGATACCAAGTTCTGAGACAGCAAGATATCATTCATTTTATCATAGAAACAGGTATTTCCTGATTTAATGAATGAGACACCTTAGGAGATTGTTAAGGTTCCCAAAGGCCTGTGTGTGCTAGGCTGCCAGCTGGTGGACTTGAGAGGTGAATGGATCATGAAGGCACTGAGTTCATCCGTGGATTAATCCATTATTCAGAAGTTCATAGCCAAGTGGGCCATTAGGTGGGGCCCGGTAGGAGGAAGAGTATGTCTGTTCTCAGCCTCTCATCACCCTGTTTCTGCCTTCTTACTGGCCTAAAAGCAGCAGAGTCACTGAAACCACAAATCAACAATAAAAACCGAACACAGAGATCCTGGCTAGGTAGTTTTTTCAGCTTTAGAACTCATTTCATCCCCAAAGATCACATATTGCAAATGGAGCACAACTTGTTTTATGCTTAGGCAACTCATGAACGGTGGGAAAGTAGAAAATCCCAGTTTCCATATGTGGGTACAAGGGAGGTACCCTGTCCCTTTCATCTGCAGACTCTTTCCTCTTATTTTAGAATACCGGGATGTCCAGCCATAAACATGGTCTGATAGCACGTCTGTGAATTCCCAAAGCCTGGTACTTGGACAGAGAACTGTTGACCAGCTGCTCTGCTAAGCTGTCTCCCATGTCTTCTTCCCCTCTTCTCTCTCCCCTCTTCCAAGTCACCACAAGGTAGCAAGCCATCTCCTCCATACACATGCATGTGCCAAAGTAACATGGCCTGTGGAACGATGTCATAGTAATAGTGTGAGTGTTGCAGCTTGGATGGAAAGGTTTCCTGGCAGTTGGTAGCCAAGAAATACCACAAAGTCCCACCACACAACAAACCTCACACGAAAGACTTATTGGGAGGTGGGGGAACCAGGAGGGTGGCTGCCTCTGCTTGAGCAAGACAGCAGAGAACTGAGCAAAAAGCAGGGTTTATATAGAGTTCTTTTTGAGGGGGTGGAACTTTTCAGGGTGGAGCTTTCCAGGATGGGGATTGGTGGGATTTCAAGTACAGGGCTTGGACTTTTTACTTTGTAGGGTGGGGGCTGGGTCCAGCAGTTAGGGCAGTTAGAGTATTCTATAAGTGGAACTTGGTAGTTGGAGGTCCTCAGGGGAGGGGCCTGGCCACTCGTATACCTCAAGGAACTTACAAATAGAAAACTAATTAGTTCAATAATATATGGGCAAATACTTAAAAAAAAAAAACTACTGCAACCTTGATTTATAACTCCAATTTGTATACAGGATTTTAAAAATATATTTAAAATTACAAATCTATGGTAATGACTATGTGGTTTATAACAATTTGTGCTCTAGCTAGTATAGAAGAGAGCTAGGGAAGGGTATACACCCCTGCATTCCCACACTCAGGAAGCCAAAACAGAAGGATTGGTCCCTTTGGGTCTGCAGACATGGGGATGCCATAAAGCAACATCTCTGATGTGACTTGAGCTGATTTTAAGAACAGCTCTCAATGGCGTACATACTTGTCACAGTGACAAAGACAATGCATTAAGAACATAAACAGAAAGAGAAAAGGGAGTCAGGTCATCACTACAAAAAAGTCAGCTGAACACAGAAAGACATGTAGAGTTCTGGGAATGCTTCTGTTGAGACATGAGCATGATCTCAAACAATCCACAGATTCAGTACAAGCCCTAGCAAATCCCCACAGTGATTTCCACTGAAATAAATAACCTGTAAGGGTGTAAGGGGCCCCAAAAACCAAAACCATGTTGAATTTAAAAAATATATAATGTTGTCAGCCTCATCCTTTTTTAAAGTTGTTATTGATTAGATTGTTTTCTTTGACAGTTTCATACATGCATATAATACATTGATTTTTAAAACTTATCATGAAGCCATCAAAATAATACGGTGCTAGCATAACAACAAGCACACAGACAAGTGGAATCTACCAGAGCCCACTGAAACAAGAGCCTAGAGAAAAAGGTCCTCATGTGTATGACAAAATATTCCTTGACAGAAACACCAAGATCACTCAGTGCAGGAAATGCAGTGTTACTAAGGAAACCATGCATCCATATTTAAGAAAATTAATCTGTGTTTATCCTATACGGAATCAACTCACAATGGGAAAGACCTACATGTGAGCTGTAACACTAGGGAAGACTTAGGAGACACAGGAGAAGTCATCCTGATCTTACATTTTCCCTGTTTTCTTGAACACAAGACCCAGGCAACAAGAGCTAATTAGTTCTAATCAAAATTTAAAAGTTTTGTACAAAGAATCTTATCAGCAGAATGAAAAGCCAACCCACAGAATGGGAGAAAGTGCTTGAAGAGGGGTTGTCTCTGGTATCCATAAAGGACATTCACAAGTAAACTACACTATTCAAAAATAGGTACAAAACTTGAGGGACATTTCTCCGTAGAAGATACATGTGCTGGCTAGCTTTATGTCACGTTGACATAAACTAAAGTCATTTGAGAAGAGGGACCTCAATTGAGAAGACGCCTCCATAAGATTCGGCTACAGTCAAACCCATAGGGCATTTTCCTCAATTAGTGATTGATGGGAAGGGCCATCCTACAGGGTGGGGCCATCCTTGTGCTGGTCCTGGGTGCTATAAGAAAGCAAGCTGAGCAAGCCATGATGAGCAGTCAGTAAGCAGCACCCTCCATGGCCTCTGTATCAGCTCCTGCCCTGTTTGAGTTTCTGTCCTGACTTCCTTCAGTAGTGAGCAGCAATATGGAAGTATAAGCCAAATAAACCCTTTCCTCCCCAACTTGATTTGATCACAGCAAGTTGATCATTTCATCATGGCAATAGTAACCCTAAGACAATATAATATACAAATAGCCAATAAGATATGATGATCTCTGATATATTGTAACTATGTTATGTAGACAATGGAAATAAATGCATCACAACATATATAGCCTAAAAAACCATTAAACAAACCAGAAGATGCCATCCCATACCCAGAAAACACCAGGTTCTGGCAGGTATGTGGTGAAACTGGAATTCTTGTGAGTTGTTACTGTAGTAACATATGTAGTTACATAGTCATTGTAGAAAATGGTGTCTTAAAAATACAATTTTACTGGGCCAGTGACGGCTCAAGTGAGTAAGGGCATTTGCCACCAAGTCTGATGATGTAAATTCAGTCCCTGTAATCTGCATAGCAATTGGGAGCTAACTGACTCCTCCATCCTCCACCAGCATGCACACCCACACAAAGTAAATAAAAAAAAAACTAAGTAAATATTGTTTAAGGCAGAACTTAACCAATGACCTAGCAGTTCCGTTCAGGATGAATGAGTCGAAAGCAGGAGGCAGGTTGTTCTGGCACACACCTATCACCCAGTACTTCGCAAGCTGACACAGGAGGGTGGTTCTGAGTTCAAGAGCCTGGGCCGTATAGTAAGACCTGTCTTTAAAACATATGAACCAAAGGTTATAAGAATTAGAGCATATATATTCTCTGTAACATACATACCACCATTCACCCTCTTCCTGTGAGCAACATCTCATAGCAAACAGAAAAACAGCCCTTCTGTGCACAGCATCTGAATGCAGAAACAAAAAGCTGCCCTTGAAAAGGAAGGGGTTCTATACCAGCTACAGTATAGGTGAACCAGAGCATTATATTAAATGAATGAGCCAGTCACAGAGGGACACACACCAACAAATGAGATTTTACATGCCTGTACTCAAAACATGTTGGGTTTGTATTCAGCTCATTCATTGTTTATTTAATCTGTGTAGGAATTGAAATATCCAAACAGTATTCAAAGCACAGTTACAGTTTGAATTTATTTGCATGTTGCCATCTTCAGCAAGAACTCTTCTGCATCCTGAATTAAAACCATGTTGCTGGAGAATTTCTCTCCAGCTCCCGCCAGTCCCGGAGCCCACTTATAAAATAAACACACAGACTCTTACATTATTTAAACTGCTTGGCCATTAGCTCAGGCCTATCATTGTCTAGCTCTTACTATTATATTCAGCCCATTTTTATTAATCTTTACTTTGCCACGTGGCTCGTGGCTTACCGGTACTTTACATCTTCCTTGTCCTGGCGGCGGCTCCAGGCGGTCTCTCTTTCCTTCCTCCTTCCTCAATTCTCCTCTCTCCTTGTCCCGCCTGTACTTCCTGCCTGGTCACTGGCCAATCAGTGCTTTATTTATATAGAGCGATATCCACAGCAAAACCATGTTTATTAGAGATTGAAAAGCTACAGTATAAGAAAGTAAGAGTTTTCCAAAAGGCAACACCTGAGCCTTCATGTGCAGACAGTAGTCTGCAGGGTAGGCAGCCAGAACCTGCATTGTTAACTTTTTCCCGTAGATTTCTAGTAAAAGAAAGGTTGGTTTTAAAGTTAAAAGTCTCTTTTTCTAACTTAATGTCAAAATATCCGGTATTTAATATTTTTCTGACATTTTCCTTTGAATGATGTGTTGTGTGTATACACATGTATGTGGAAGCCAGGTTGATGTGTCAAGTATTGTATATGCTCATGTGAGTGTGTTCATATGTGTGCATGCATGTGTCTTGAGTGTGTGTGTCTGGAAGCTAGAGATTACATTAGGAGTCCTCCTCAGGCACTCTCACCTTGTTTTTTAAGAGAGGCTCTCTCCCTGAACCTGCAGCTCACTTATTTGGCGAGGCTGGCGACACAAGGAGCCCTAGGGATCCCATCTCTCTCCCCAGCACTGGATTGCATGCTCACTTCACACCTTGCATGTTCTGCATGGATGCTGGAGTTCCTCCCATCTCAGGTCCTCATGCTTACATGGCAAGCACTTTCCCAGCTGAGCCAGTCCCAGCCCTCTGCTGTTTTCTCTGATAGTGGAAGATGAAAGTGAAGGTCTAGCAGTCAGGAGCCCTATATCCTGGGGTGGGAATAGTCATCCTATGGGATGGGAAATCAAGTCAGCAGCTTCTTTTTCTTCTAATTCTAAATCCTTAAGTTAGAGATTCACAAGGTGAATGCAGGTTTTGGTGTCAATTTAGATACTTTAGTATTCTTTCTAAGGTGGTAACATACTGCTCATAGGATCACATATTAACTGTAGAGCAGAGGAAGCATCCTTTGTGACCTAGATATTTTCAGCCCTTTTAGAAGAACATGGTAGGTTCGGAACCCTGGCACCTGGGTCCTTTTGCAGAGTTTACTTTATTGGAGCATAACCCTAGACATGTCATGTGCCATTTCTGGAGGATATTTTGGTTTGTATCTTTCAAGGCACATAAGAAGCCTGACAGAATACCTAGAGGACTCTAGATATCTCTTCCCCTTAGGCACAGTGAACAACCAGCCACTGTTTCAGTGGCTTTAGTTTTGCGGTTTTCTGGATAACAGTCACATTGAAGTAGAGACAATTAAAGACAGCATCTGTCTTAGAGGCTGAAGGAGGCACAGACTAGGAATGCAGGCAAGACGACACATCTTCACAAGCACCCCAAGGTGGCCCTTCAAGTTGTTCACAATCTGCTTACTCTCGGATACATCAGACCAGGTGGAATGCTTTTGTAAGGAGATAATGTATAATCCAAAATTCGGACATTTGATTCGACTTCATACACCAGTTACAGAAGCGCCAAAGAGTATACTCCCTGTGTGACCACCCAGAAGGAAGTATCTCGGTCCCTAAAGTATGCCAGGTGAAAGGACCACTGATAGCGTAAGACCGTGTCCCATAGGAAAGTGCCACCTTTCACTTGAAACTTGGCTGGCCACAGGTTTATCAGAGAGCCAGACAGCTCCAGAGTGTTGGAGAGCAGAGTCCAGAACCTTCATTTCTGGATGAAATGAGGCTGATCACAGCCATCTTTACAAAGTCTCTTACATTGTCTTACGTTAATAATCTCAAGCTGAAATGAGTAGCAGGGGCTGGTCTCAGAGAGAGCCCTGGACTTGTACAGTCGCATTCTCATTCACAGGCACAGCTGGGCTTAAGAATGTGACTTTGCTGAGGGAAGCCACAAGAACGCCACTCATCAATTAAACAGATGTTTATTGAGTATACACACCGGGCTTCATATTTCTTGTTGCTAATAGCACTCCAGGCTTTCAGGTTGTTTATCTTAAGGAAGGGAGATGCAGTTTGTTATTTTAAATACTTCCACAAGAGGACTGAAGGGAGTGGGATGTCTTTTCTGAAGAAAAACCATTTTCCCTGAAGAAAAGCTGGTAATAAGGAAGCGGAAGTGAGAACACAGCATTCCCTCTGGTGATGGACATGTCACATACTTGGAGTGGATTACTAGCAAGGAGCAGTGAAATCTACTGTAGCTGTTTCTGCCCCCATCCCAGCTCCATGCTGGTGCTCTCTAGCTTTGGAAGGGCAAAGCCCCTGTAAGAGAAGCTCAGGTATGCAAGGAGACAGTCTCCTGGGAACACATTCTTCCCCTTCTCTTTTAAAAGACACGAGGGGATGTGGTCAGTTAGCATCGGTCTGGAGACAGAAGTGTGAGGTGTGCAGCACATTGAAGGCCCCTGGGGATGGCATGAGCCTCCTGGGAGGTGCCGCCAACAGCAGAAGGGGGCAGGCATGGTGCAGGCCTATGTTCTGGAAGGCCAAACCCTACATGTGAATGGGCCAGGGTTAGTATGACCTGTCTGTCAAGAAAGGTTTAGAAATGCCATGTACTGTTCTGAGTGCTTTCATGAGTTGTGTTGTTGTTGTTGTTGTTCTTGTCATTTTGTTTTTGACAAAAATAAGGATGGCTCTAACCGTATTTCTGGGGAGTCGGGACAACACACACAACTCTATATCAGTTCAACCTTACTTAGCTTCAGCTGAGGTAAAGGCTAAATAACCTGCTTCATGGGAATCTCAGGCACAATAGTATGTTTTTCTTTGTTTCATTTTTAGACTTATTTTTTTATATTTTTAAGTTCTTTATACTTTTTTGTTTGTTTGTTTGTTTTTCGAGACAGGGTTTCTCTGTGTAGTTTTGGTGCCTGTCCTGGATCTCACTCTGTAGACCAGGCTGGCCTCGATCCACCCGCTCAGCCGAGTACTGGGATTAAAGGTGTGCACCACCACTGCCTGGCTCTTGATACATTTTTAATTAAAATAGAATTACATTACTTACCAATCCCTTTCTTCCTTCTAGCTTCTCCCAGGTCTCCTCCTTCCAAACCTCTCCCATGAGCCCCCCACTCTCAAATTGATAGACTCTTTTTCTTTACTCTTATTACAGATATGTATATGTGTATGTATGTATGCACAAATATATAACTACGACATGCTGAGTCTTTTATATGAATATGGTTTGGGGCCAACCACTTTGTATCGGATAATCAGTAAGGATGCCGTTTGTAAAATGAGGTCATTCCCTTGCAGTTCCATTCCTCTTAAAGCCACTGACCTCATGACCTTGTCTCTTTCTGCCTTTCCCACCAGTTTAGCTCAGTGTCCCCAGCAGTTCCTGAATTCTTGAAAACCCCTCTAACTGCGGACCAGCCTCCCACGAGGTCTACAGCTCCCATCCTCCCCACGAACACTGTGTCCTCAGCGAAGCCGGGCCCAACGCTGGTGAAGGTAGGTGCCCGGAGCACAGCACTGCAGTGCTCCACTCGGTGACTGGTGCCTCAGCATCAAGCCTCTGGACACAAGACAGGGAGGCATGTGTCTGGAGTTCCCACAACCTTGAAAACGAAATTAATGCTTGCTGGACTGGGTCAGCACATGACCTGTCCCCCAGTAACAGATGACAAAGAGCTTGGCTGTATGAAGTGCTGGCTGCGTAGCATCCCAGGGACGTCTTTGATGACAGCCCGCTTTGGATTCTGTGTGCAAGGTGAAGCTCTATGGCACCCAGACAAGAGAGAGGATGTGCTGGTCAGAGGCTCTGGAGAGGCCTTTTGGTTGAGTCATTTCGTCCAAAGCAGCTTGGCAGGATCTCAGATACGCCTCCGGTTCCTGGCACTGTTCCCCAAAGTGCACTTGGTTGAAATAATTCAGTTAGAATAAGTCCCAAGGAAGGAGAAAAATATTTAAATATGCAGTATATTTTTAAAGTTCTTAAAATCCTATTTATAATTTCTAAATAAGATGATGGGGGAAAATAACAATAAGGAATAGTCTAACCATCTCATTTGTGGCTTTTCCTAAACCTGGCAGAGTTCACGTCTCAAACCTTTTGAACTAAATAGGACATTAGTGCTCACTAACCTCTTGTCACCGTGCAGAGGAGGCTGGCCCTCAGATGAGGGGTGGCATGGTTACAAAGGCCCCATCTCCAGGTTCTGCTCCAGCCTCTGTCTGCCCTGAAGGTCATGCAGCACTCAGTTCTAAGGCAAAGCTGCCTTTCAAATGAGCACACTCTTCTCTCCCAGCCAAGGCTTCTGAGGCAGGGGGACTCTAACTTCGGAACACCTTTCCCCGGCTCAGCACCGGAAGCAGGAATGTCAACAGTCACCTCCTAACGCGTGTGCGGTATCTCCTCTACATCCACCCCACCAGTATCCACCCCGCGTCCCTCAATAGCACAGAGGGCCAGCATGCCAGCCTGTCCTGTTGCCTTTCTCCCACTCTGCTTCCCTACTAGCTTCTCTTAGGGAGGGTTTTGGCTCTAGGGGAAGAAGCATCAACAAGGATTGTGCAGTCCCAGAAAAAGCAGAGGGAGGGGCGCACCAAGGGCTCCTGTGGAAAGGAAGAGGCACAAGACTCCAGCAGCATCCACATTGTACAGATTCTTCCTTGTGCGTGCTGACACTAGCTGACCAGCTAACTGGACTGTTGAGTGGTGTGTAAGCTCAACAGACTGACTGACAGATTACAGCCTTGCCACTTTCCATGGGGTGCATGCTCCCACCACAGCCACCAGCTTCAGGTAGCCTGTGTGACGTCACAAGCGCAGAGTTAGGAAAAGGTGCACGTGGAGCTCTTGTGAGTCAGTCAGAGCAGCCGGTTTCACGAGCGGCTTGTACCACGGCTGTGAAGGCCGTGCGCCGGACCACTCCTGTACGACAGGAAGAGCCCGTGCCGTCGGTAGCACGGAGAGGAACATTTCCCGTAAACGTGCATGGGCTCTCCATGACCTGCTCTACACTGGCATGCATTCACAGAGGAAGTTATGTGCCCAAGAGTTATTATCTGGTCTACACTCTTGGTGTGGGGAGGGCTTGTCATTTTCTCATTCTTTGGTTACGAGGATGTTGTATGTAGCTTAGTCACAAGATCTATGCAGTTGTCTGTCACTAAAGCAACTTAGGAATGATGTCCTGTTTTGTCTGGTTTTTTCGTTATTATTTGTTTTTAGATGTATTTTATTTTTATTTATATGAGTATTCTGCCTGCATGTATGTATGTGCACCATGTGAGTGGCTTGTGTCCAAAGAGATCAAAAGATCCCCTGGAAACTGGAGTTACTGGTGGTTGTAAGTCACCATGTGGATGTTGGGGACCAGCAGGTCCTCTGCCAGTTCTCCAAACAGCCAAGCCATCTCTCCATCCACTGTTTGGTTTCATTTTGCTTTTTGTTTTGTAACGTTTTTCTTCTTTTTATTAGAAACAGATGCTTTCTGTACAATATATTCTGATCACAGTTTCCCCTTCCCCAGCTCCTCTAAGATTCTCCTCACCTCCCTCCCATTAATATCCGGCACCAATTCTGTCTCTCATTAGAAAACAAACAGGCATTTAAAGAATAATAATAAAATAAGAGCAAACATACTGAAACAGGACAAAACAAACAAACTTGCTTTGTTCTTCACCTAGAAAGGTGAGATTGGTCTGTAGATTTTGAAACTGAAAAGAACAACTCAAGAAAAAGTTGCCTGCCAGTCATAAGATAGGAGAGATGTATGGTCTTACCCCATTTTAAAAATAAAATTGAACATTTTCAGTTTTTTTTTAATTTATATTACCTGGCATTTTGAATTCTGTTATTTTCCTTAATGCTGCTTATATAATCTGTCTTATTCTCTTTAGAAGAATTTATTTGTTTGTTTGTTTATTTATTTTTACATAGCCATACATCTCTTAGAATGTTCTCCCTTTTATTTTTTTATTTCCTCAAAAAATAGCAAAGCCATCCCAAGAATACAAATGACAAACACCGTAGCAAAAAATGCAAAGATCCGAAACCCCGAGTGAAGAAGTTGAAGTACCACCAGTACATTCCACCAAACCAGAAAGGGGAGAAAAGTGAGCCACAGATGGACTCCAACTACGCCCGCCTGCTCCAGCAGCAGCAGCTCTTCCTACAGCTGCAGATCCTGAGCCAGCAGCAACAGCAGCAGCAGCAACACTACAACTACCAGACCATCCTGCCCGCACCCATCAAGTAAGCCTGCACTCGGGGTGTGTCCCGCCATGGCTTATACCCTGGCTCTGGGAGGATCCCAAGTTACAGAAGGTTGAATGTGGCCCAGCACTCTGCTCAGGGACCACCCTCACTTGGCTGCTGTCCAAGCTCACCACACAGGGTCTGCAGTCCCAAAGTGACTGTGGCCTGCCTTCTAGTCAGGCATTTGTCCTCCAGTAGACTCAGAGCTCTTCACAGCTCTTCAGGGAAGATGTGCCCACTGGACCTGTCAGTACCAAGTGCTTGAGAAAACCGTGGGATGCACACCCACACATGTGAAGAAGCATGGGTGGAAAGTTCCACAGGGAAGAAGGCTCTAGAAGGCTCTTCCAAACAGAGAAAGAGACAAACTCTGGTAGAGGAAGGACATGCATTGGTGGTGAGCAAAGTTGCCTGATGGGGGACCATGAGTGATTCCTAAGAAAGGTCCAAGGAAGGAGGTAGAATCATGCTGCAGGAGACCGTTCCACGTGACAGACAGTGCAATGTTTAGACAGTGGTAAACCTGGTAGGACTGAATCATTAAAAACAAGTTGGATACTGATAATAAAGGAGATTCTGGAAATGTTCGGGGGCAAAGGGGCAGTGATGAGGTCCTGAAAGACGTGGCAGGTGACTCATAGAGAAAGTTCTCCGTGCCCAGGAGTGGAGAAGGATGGCGTTGCCACAGCTTTCCACCTATTGTTAGGGCCCAGGGGAGGCAAGTTTGTACCCTCAACTCACTGGTTGAAGAATGTTTTGGATATTTATCCCAACATGCTTTTTCTGAAACTCAAAGATGCAAAGGTCCTATCCTTCCCTTCCCACTTATCCAGCTCTAGAGACAGGGAAGGGACAGAGAAGCTTGTCATTGAGAAAATACTCTGAGTGCAAGCTGTTCAGTATCATAGGAGAATGATTATCAATTTCCTTCTCTTAAGATAAAAATGTCATGATGAAGATTAAATTCATTGGTAATTTAGACCATCTTGTGGAGCACATGTCTAAAACAGAACATGGAGATGGAGAAGTAATTCTGTAACGTGTTATTATTTAAAAGCAAGCAAGCCCAAGTGAGCTGTTTTGGTGGAAAGGTGTCAGAGTTGGGACAGGACCCAAGCAGCTGTCACCATGTTGTAGCTTTGTCTAAGACCTGGGCAGATGTCCTACACCTCCAGCTGCTCAGGCACCAGTAGTGACAACAGTGGTGCCCATGGTTCCTGGCTGCTCACACCACCATCAGCCCTGCTGCCGTCTAGTAGGCTTGGTCTTTTGACTCCATCCCAGTAGGAAATCCACAGAATGGTTTTTCCTGTGATATCTACCTGTGAATTACCCTTTTCAAAGTGAAGGGGACATGCTTGCAGTCAGAACATCCATGTACATAAACTTGAAACAGTTTTCAAGATTTATTATTTTATGTGTTTGAATGTTTTGCCTGCATGTATATATGTGTGCCATGTGCATGCCTGGTGCTGGAGAGGGCATCAGATCCCCTGGGACTGGAGTGACAAGACAGTTGTGAACTGCCATATTGGTGCTTGGAATGGAACCCAGGTCCCCTACAAGAGCAACAGGGGCTCCTGATGCTGAGCCCGCTCTTCAGCTAACCTCTGCCTGGACAGAGGACAGCTAGGGCATAGGACTCAAGACTCCACAACCCTTCCTTCCTTGAGGCTTCAGTTTGCCTCCCCTCCACGAGAACCCCAACTGCCATAACTAACCTCCCCAGGAAGAGGAAAGAGCCATCTAGTGTCCTCTGTCATTTAACCACAGGACAACTGAACTCAAGTTCTGGCCAGTTCCCAGATCTGAAAAATGAGGATTTTGTTTTCCAGCACACTACTAATCTTTACCAGAGATCTGTGACAGAGCAAAGAGAACTGAAGCCAGGTGTGGTCATAATCCCAGCATGAGGGGAGGTAAGGCTGGAGGTTGCAGGTTCAGGTCTAGCTCAGGCCACATCACAAGACTGTCTCAAAAAAACAAAAAGACAGAAGATCTGAAGGTCTGCTGTGGGGAAAGTCCAAGTTTATATGTCAGGTTCAGACGTCTGTACCCATCCCTGTGCCTCCTTGTTACTACAGAGCAGGCCTGGGCTTCACATAAGCCCCGGGTGGTCTCATACCAGCAGAAGTTAGGAAAGGTGTCAGGAGCCCACTGCAGGGCTCAGAACCTCAGGTCTCATCTGTGATTTAGGTGAAAAGAAAATTCAGCTTTTAAAATAACAGAAATAAGTTAAACAGTGAGTCATAGGCACAGATATGGAATCCTGGCCACAAAGGTAGCAGAAAGGGTTACATTTGTGTTTCTGTGTACACACATGTGCAGGTCAGAAGTCAGTATCAGGTAGGTCCTCTCATCAAGCCCAGAACTCACTCTTAAGGCCAGCAAGCCCCAGGGACCCTTCTGTCCCCACCTCCCCAATGCTCAGGTTAGACACACACCTCTGTGCCCAGCTTTTCATGGAGATGCTGAGGATCTGAACACAGATCCTCAACCTCTCCACCAACTGAGCCATCTCCCTAGCCCCATGAGTAGTACTTCACTGTATATTCTCCAGGGGACAGTATCACTAAATAGAATAAAGGTGGGGTGGGGTGGGCACATCAGGTAATAAAGCACAGTATAGCAGTTATTCAAACTTCATGGAGAGGTTGATATAGAAAAATGTCCAAGAATGCTCCTTGTGGGGACAATATTGAATAACAATAAAACCCAAAGCACCAATTGAGTTTCTACTTCTCTGAGGTAAGACTTTAAGTTCTGTGTGAGAAGAAGCTTATGATACATAAAACACTCAGCATTTTGCCCAAACCTCAAAAAACTTCATTTTCAAGACTAGGTAGGCATTTTAACTCAACCCACACCAGGCAAGTGTTGAAAGGCAGAGATGTAAATGTGTTAGCTGCCAGTGTGCAGCGTGGGCCACAGTTAGCATCAAGCTTTCCTTTAGGGCGCCCCGGCCTTTGCCTTCTCGGCATCAAGCTTAGAGCCACCTTCTAAATTTCCTCCAGACAGACAGGCAGTGCCTCTAGGGGTTTGACTGGGATGGAATGCATTTGCTGTTTCCACGATACTGAGTCTTCCAGTGTGTGTCTGTAATTGAGTCTCCCTGGAAGCAGATAGATTGTTCATAGAGCGGACCTAGAAGCAGCTTGTTGTGAACTCTCGTTTCTTTTTCTGTTGAAGAAATGACAAGAACAACAGCAATAGCCCGACTGCACCTGCCAGGAGGCCAGGGCCTCTGCCTTCCAGCCTGGATGATTTAAAGGTAACAATCCCACCTCCAGCTTATTCCCTTCAGTACCTGACACGTGAGCAGACGGCCAGGGTTGCCTGTCCTGTGCATAGTTTTCCATAAGTGAACAACAGTAGTTCCCTTTAGAGGAGTGTTTTCTTTTTATTTCTGTTAGGTTTGATCTTTCAAATAGCTGGTAATTCTCATTTGCTGACGTGTGGCTTCTTTGAGCACCGTGAGCAGAGAGCGCTTCTGTGTAGAAGTTCTTAGAGGACCAGCTCTTTCCAGGCACTGCTCACAGGCTTCTGTGCCTCCTCGGTAGATTTGAGTTCATGATGGTGAACACAGATGTGGTACAGATGGAGAAAGTCCAAGTTTATATGTCAGGTTCAGAAGTCTGCTGGAGTGGGGGCCCATCCCTCTGTGGGCAAGGGAGGGAGTTCTGCTGTTTATGCCCCGAGACTCAGGAAACCAAACACCTGATCTGCTTTTGCCTCCAGGTGTCAGAGCTGAAGACAGAACTCAAACTGAGGGGTCTGCCAGTGTCGGGAACTAAACCAGACCTCATTGAACGCCTGAAACCCTACCAGGAAGTGACCAGTAGTGGCCTTGCTGCTGGCAGTATTGTGGCAGTGTCCTCAGCCGCTATTGTCACCAGTAGCCCAGAGGTGACAGTGGCCCTGCCCGTCACAACACTGCACAACGCCGTGACTAGCTCTGTGTCCACTTTCAAGGCAGACTTGCCGCCTGCTGGAAGCAGCAGCGTGACCCACGTGGAAAGTGCCCATTCCCCTCTGCCCATCTCGCCGTCGCCCTCTGAGCAGTCCAGTCTCAGTACCGATGACACAAACATGACAGACACCTTCACCGAGATCATGAGCATGATGTCCCCTTCCCAGTTCCTGTGTGCCTCCCCCCTGAGGGTGGCAGGCCACGAGGACAGCCTGAGCCCCACCAGCAGCACCCTGTCAGCCCTAGAACTGGACGCTGCTGAAAAGGACCGAAAGCTTCAGGAGAAGGAGAAGCAGATTGAAGAGCTGAAGAGGAAGCTGGAGCAAGAGCAGAAGCTGGTAGAGGTGCTCAAGATGCAGCTCGAGGTGGAGAAACGAGCACAGCGGCCCCCAGACCCTCAGCCCAGTGGCCCTGCACAGCCCCTCGGTACATCAGATCAAACGCACGCCAGTGTTGGGTCCTCCATCAAGGACGAGGCCTCACTTCCCGACTGCTCCAGCCCACAGCAGCCCATCTCCACAGGTAGCCAGACCCTTATTGCCAAAAAGGCTGTGGTCATCAAGCAGGAGGTCCCCATAGCCCAAGCAGAGCAGCAGAGTGTTGTCTCGCAGTTCTACGTGAGTTCCCAGGGACAGCCGCCTGCCCTTGTTGCTCAGCCCCAGGCCTTACTGACCACGCAGACCACTCAGCTGCTGTTGCCAGTGTCCATCCAGGGCTCAAGTGTCACTCCAGTGCAACTTCCAGTCAGCGGCCTCCAGCTCCAGGTACGACGTGTCTCACAGTGTCCCTCTGCAGCAGTGGGAACGGTGCAGCAGCCTGAGCTGCTGCGTGGCCACTGTGGTTGTGGTGGCCTCCTGTTCTAAAACACCCCCGCCTCCTGTTCTCTTGATACACGTGCAGGGCTGGAGAGCTGCTCGGTATAGTTCAGAGCACATGCTGCTCTCAAACAGGACCCAGGTTTGGTTCCCCAGCACCCACATCAGTCAGGTCACAACTGTCTGTAACTCTAGGGGATCCTGTACCCTCTGATTTCCTTGGGCACCTGCACACATGCACATAAACACACAAAGGCACACAAACATACACATAGTGCCATGTGCCTATTCCTGGGAGGTGCCATTCATATGAGAACGGCTCATGAGGGAAGCGTGGGGCTGTCCTGACCACAGGGACCTACTTGTTGGCTTCTTGCTTTCTTGCTCGGTGTAGCACTTCTTATGGATGTTACACACATGTGGCCACTGAGCTTCTTTAATTTGCCCAATACCTGTGACAGCAGGCAGAGGTAAGTTCACCCCTGAGTTCTAGAGGCAGAGCCCAGACAACCTTGGCAAGTGCAAAGCACTCTAACGCCCTGCTTTGTTTGTAGAATGCTTTGAGTCGGAAGTCTATTCTATAACGTACCTTAGGGAAGAGAGTGATCTAAACACTTGGTTAGAGTTGATAGAAGAAGAGAACCTGTTTTCTGCTGGGCCTCTGTACAGCTGTGTGCCCAGCATTTCTGGCTATTCACAGACTGCAGATGCTGCAAGCTTAAAGCAGAATTGTGGGCTGTTGGGTATCACAGTTTTCCTCAGTGCTCTTGAATGTGCTACAGACCTGACTATTGTGTGTAGAGCTGCCTTGTTTCAATTTTCTGCCTTTAAAACTTTTCAAGTGGAAAAGGAACAGTGGTCTGATCTGGTATGTGTCATTGGTATAGGCTTGTTGAACTCACTCGGGAAAGGTTGACAGAAGTCCAGGAGTGTTGTTCAGGCGGGTAACTGTACCTACAGTACTGTGCTTCTCAGGAAGCTAGACAGTTTTGAACCCCCAGTCCCCAGCTCCAGAAAGAAGGAGAAAATGTTCCAGGACACAACATGTGTGTGCAGCACAGTGTCACACGGCACCCAATTAATGATAGTTTTTTTATATTTCTATCAGAAAAAAAATTTGAAAATGATTAGCTGGGCAGTGGTGGTGCATGCCTTTAATCCCAGCACTCGGGAGACCGAGGCAGGCAGATCTCTGAGTTTGAGGCCAGCCTGGTCTACAGAGTTCCAGGATAACCAGGTCTTAACTGAGGAAACCCTGTCTCGGGGTGAAAAAAAAATTGAGAAAGTAATTATCAAAGATGAGATGACCCCAGGTATTTGACTGTAACCGTCTTGTGTCGTTTCATTGTAGCTGTGACTCCCAAGCAAACAGCTGCACTGTGTTATAAACTCAGTCCCAGATGAGCTTCTTGGCACTAAGATTAATTTCTGTCTTCTTCCTAGACCCCAGTACCAGGAGGAGCCCAGGCTCAGCCTCAGGTAGCTGCTGCCACACAGGTTCCAGCGGCAGCCTTGGCCCCAGCATGTGGGCCTCAGAAGCAGGAGGCCTTCCCGCAGCATGTGCTGGGCCAGCCTCAACCAGTCAGAAAGGTGCGATGCTTTCAAGGGCAGACTGCTGCTTCCCTTTTCTGTCACCTCCCCTGGCAGTGAGCATCATCTAAGAGCCTGTTCATTGGGAAGCCCTGTGATGCTCAGCCATAGAACAGACCTTCGCTCAAAGCTGTTTGGACACAGATACTGTTTAGGATTCGGGGAAAGCTTTAGTATGAGAGATGGTTGAATAGAACAGTCCTTTCCAAGTAAGTTTCCAGAGCACGTTTCCAGAATTCTGGTATACGGCCGGGCGGTCGTGACGCACACTTTTAACCCCAGCACTCAGGAGGCAGAGCCAGGCGATCTCTGTGAGTTCGAGGCCAGCCTGGTCTACAGAGTGAGTTCCAGGACAGCCACCAAAACTACACAGAGAAATCCTGTCTGGAAAAACCAAAAACAAAGAATTCTGGTATACTAGACTTGCTGAATTTCAAGATAGACTTCTTTTCTAATTAAATGTGCTGATCCATGGAAAAGATAGTTAAGATAACGAAGATACTTGTGGCATTTCTCTCTTACATGAGAACTTCATATTGTATCTGAGAGTCACTGCTCTGTCGTGGAGGAAGAGCTGCGAGGGCCAGTGGAGGGCACACACCTGTGACCCCATCACTGCAGAGTCTCCAGTGAGGCCAGCCTGGGCTGCGAGGGCCAGTGGAGGGCACACACCTGTGACCCCATCACTGCAGAGTCTCCAGTGAGGCCAGCCTGGGCTGCAGAGCTGGCACTTCTCAGAAAAAGAAGGGAGGAAAGGATCTAACCTCGAGGCCTCAAAACAGATGGTTTTGTCCTGGATCTGAGCTCAGAGCTTTGGTCTTGAACAGGTTATTAGGCATCCCAGTGTGTAAGCCTCAGGTATCCTGAACCGTGTGTGCCGAGCCAACTTGAGGGGAAACAGAGGCCCTCTTATCAACAGCAACACTGACACAAGGAAAAAGAAGCAGTCAGACATGACCACATCGAGAAACCAGAAATACTAATTTTAATGTAGTAAGCTTAAAGGAGGCCCAGCTCCCTTAGCTAGGAAGAGAGTGTACAGCGATAGAGACAGTAAGGAGAAGAATTCTCACTCATCTCAGAATCCTGGAGTCAGGAGTCAGTACCTCCATAAAGTGACGTCTGCCACATGGAAGGAAACTGCAACAGTAGGTGCATGTGAAGAGAGGATGTGCACTCATGTATTCTCATGGTAAGAAGTATACATGTTGGAGCTAGAGAGATAGCTCAGCAATTAAGAGCACTGACAGATTGAATTCCCAGCGTCCACATGGCAAGTCACAGCTGTCTGTAACTCTAGTCCAAGGGGAACTGATACCCACTTCTTACCTTCATGACCAGGTATGCGCATGGTACATATACATGCAGGCAAAATACCCATGCACATAAAATAAAAAATAAATAAATGTAACAAAAAGAAAGACACATATCTGCTCATGGTGACATAAGGGAGAAGCCACCTTCTTTAAGGATATTATTAGTGGTGTAAAGTTCATTAATCATTTTGGTGATGAAACCAAGCCCTGTAAGACACAGTACTGAATAAGCCACTGACAGCTCTTCATGGAGCCATAGGAAACTCCAGAGTTACATGAAAACAAGTTTCCCTTTGGCCTTCTGACACAGAACACAGTTCTTTAGAAGGGGTGAGACTTCAGACAGGAGGAGCATGCTGCCCATGTGACAGGCATGTCAGTGGGGGGGGTTGAGAAGCACTCGGGGAGAGGCCGCCAAAGAGGTCCAGGATTTGCTAACTCACTAAAGAACTAGGAAATGCAGAGGGAAAGGTCTGCAGGTGGTCCCAAGAACAGACCAGAGGATGGTGCTGAATGCAGACCCGTGGACCACCATCCTCTGAGCTGGAGCAGTGATGGGAGGGAGAGAGCAATGGAAACATACTGAGGTGTCCAGAGAGTTGGCTTGTTTGGGTGTGAGCACAGAAGAGGTAAAATGGCTGCTGTTAACTTAGCCTATGTCCTGGAAGGGGACCAGGTCACCCCAGTGAGCAAGGAAAACTGCCTGAGCCCTCCCATAAAATGCTGGCTACACAGCATAAGAACAAGTTGCTCAGCAGAGGACCCCACTCCTGTGTGTCTGCAGATCCAGTCCTGTTGGCAGCTGCCTGCTCTCCCACTGCTCAAGGCTGCCTTCGTGCTCCCAGCAGAGACCCTGTGGCCCATGAACCTTGAAAGTTTGTTGGCCTCTCCTCTAAAACACGGTTTGCTTTCCTTCATTGTCACAGGTCTTCACAAACTCTGCAGCAAACACAGTTCTTCAGTATCAGGGGCCGCCTGGTCCAACGACCCAGCAGCCCTTTGTCAGTAAAAGCTCCAACCCTGCTCTTCAGTCTAGAAGCACCCCACTTGCACCCCTGCAAAACGGCCCTAGCCCAGCCAGCAAGGTAAGCTCTAGGGAAGTAGCATCTACAGTGCTCACTGGCCATACAGCTGTCCTGGCACCTGGAGTGTGGTGACTCAGTGTTGGAGCTGAGGGAGTGAACCCAGGACTGACAGTGAAGACAGCCGCCACCTGCCAGCTGCCAGGGCTTAGGACACCTGCCTGTGCGGTGACCGAGCCCTGCAGGCGCAGGCGGTGGCCCAGAGCTAACGGTGCTTCTCCCTTGTGTGATGCAGCCCAGCCCACCCTCCCCGCCGCAGCAGCAGTTCGTCGTCCAGCACTCTCTGTTTGGGACCCCGGTCACCAAGACCAAAGACCCACCTCGATATGAGGAGGCCATCAAGCAGACACGCAGCGCCCAGCCAGCCCTTCCAGAGGTGAGTGTGGTCACAGTCAGTCCCAGTCACATTTCATGTCATCCTCTCAAGAACTTGCCTCAGTTAGAGCAAGAGATTCCAGCTGGGAACTTTGTATTTTGGCTGGCTGTGAAGACTCCCAATCCGCTTGCCTACAGTAACTTTTTGGATCAGCAGTTCAGTGTGGCCTCAGGCAAGGTGTTTATGTTTCCTTGGAGCCCTCCTGGGTCCCCTCTAATGTGGGAGTAGTGGCGGCTGTGCCCCCAATGAGCAGAGTGAGGGCTCTCCATAATAAAATGCACCTAGCCTGTGGAGGACGCCCAGTGACCACAGCACGTGTTTTTGATTAATGTAAACACATCCAAGCCCCTGCCTTCCCAAAGCTCCCTTTCAGAGCTGAACACTTACTTTTGAGAAAGGAGCCCAGCCTCCCAGAGGACCTGAGGGATGGACCTGACAACAAGTCATAGTGGATCTTCTAGTAAGAATTCATTCACAGCAGCTAGCAAGAAAATGAGCATCCGTGTGCAGCCCCATGGCCGTATTCTGTGGAATACTTGTCAGGGACACATGGTATGTTGCTGCCCTTGCTGTCTAAGGCATGAAGAGGCAAGGCCGCACTTTCAAACAAGTGAGCTCCCTTACCTAGGATGCAAGCGTCAGGACTGTCTGCACGTGGGCAGTGCCTGTGAAGAGATGCTCAGTGACCACAGGATGCAGAGGAAAGACAGTGTTCCTAGTTGTAAAACATCCCAGAATCAGCAGAGACCTCAGCTGTGAGGAAAAAGCCAGATTTAAAAAAAAAAAAAAAGGTTTAGACATTGCTGTAAGAGTCAAATAAACAAATGGGACTTGGCCTGCCCCTCCCACAGTCCGTTTTGAAGTAGCATCTCTTCTCCGGAAGCAGAAATGAACTGCCAAGTGATTTTAATGACAGTGAGAAGGCAGCCGTCACCCACCAAGCACCGTTCTCATGTGCAGGCTCCCTGGCGTTGCCCACCTGACACATAGACCAACAGAAGAAGCCAGTGGGGACTCGGGTTCCCATGTCACTAGGTTCAGCTCCAGGCTGCGAGCGCCAGGTGTGTATCAGCCTCTCGGGCCCACTGGGAATCTTGAGGCTACACAGACTTCAACTCCACCAGGGCTAAGCAGGGCCCAGCTGGTTCCAGCTTCCCACAGTAATGGCAAACACAAGCCTAAGGCAGAGACTCGGCACGCTCGGCGGAGGGGACTTAGGCGGCATGAGTTCTCTCTACATTTGCTGTGGGGTCTAGCTGACGGTCAGGGTTGCTGGTAGAAAGTGGAGTCGCTATGGCCTTCAAACTACAGGACCTCGCTGTGAGCTACTGAAGAGAAAGAGAAGAAAGTCCTCAATTCTGTGTCCACAGCTCCGCTAACCTTCAAGCCACAGAGACTTGGAGTAGACTCAGAGCTGCAGACAGAAGACAAACTGAGATTGTAATGTCTACCAGGAGCATTTCAAAGCTGAAGTTCACCCAAACTAGCTGCTTGCTAAAAAAAGATCCACTCATGTGAGAAAACGATACAGATAGCATCCTTCCTCGACAATCAAGAAGATGTCGCCTGTGCTCAAAGGAAAAACCACTAGAGAGTTGAACACAGGCTGAAGTATGGACTCACCCTGTGTTTTCACCCTGTGTAAATGAAAACAGATACAGGAAGTCTTTTAAAAGACTAAATGGAAATTCTAGGACTGAAAATACAGTACTCAAAGAAAATCCTAGTTGAATTTAACAGAGGGGACGGAAAGGAAGTGAGCTGATGAGGTGAAGGGAACCAAACTGAACAGTGCACAAGCCTGAGTCATCCTGAGCTCGCCCGTTACATTGTAAACACAAGTGGCCCATAAATATGTACAATTGCTTCATGTCACTTCACCTTTAATTCAAAACAAAACCCATGACTAGAGCCTCAGAGCCTTGGTTTCACAGTGTAACTCACATGGAAGCCCTAGAAAGAAAAACAAGACATGGGGGTGGCTGAGTACTTGAAGAAATAACAACTAGTGTTTTCACATCTCTGAAATGTTCAACAGACACCGACCTAATTAAGTAGAATCCTGTTACATCACAGCATTCCATGTTACGTCACAATCCCATCAAAAGTAAAGGTAAAAGATTACTGGGCAGAAAAGCAGTGCATCACCTAAGGGGCAAGTGACTTGACTAATGTCACCTTTTCATCAAAACTGATGGAAGGAGACTGGCAAGGTGGCTCAGCGGGCTTGCCAACAGAGTCAGACAGACTGAGTTCCAGCCTCGACCTGCGTGATGGAAGGAGAGAAAACTCCTGCACCCATGTACAATAGCACACATGCAACAACATATATGTGCACACTCACAAAATAAATGAAATGTATTTTTAAAAACTAACAGAAGCCAGAAAAAAAATGCCAACACATTATTTCAAGTTCTTAGGAGGGGTTAGAAAGACTGCCACCTGGATTCTGTGTCAAGTGAGAGTATTCTTTAAGAATAAATGTAAGCCAGGTGTGGTCACACACTCACCTATTAAAGGATTAACCCAGCACTCAGGAGACAGAGACAGGAGGATATCTGTGAGTTCAAAGCCAGCTGGTATACAAAGCAAGTTCCAGGACAGCCAGGGCTGTCACAGAGAAACCCTGTCTTTAAAAAAAAAAAAAGAATAAATGTAAGCTCCGGATGATTTCAAATAAAGAAAACATAATCTGTCAAGCTCAAAGACATGGGTTTTAAGTCAAGGGTTGGGGAAAAAAAGCAGCATTCAAACAGGAAGCTTACCAGATCTGCTGGTGGCAAAAGACTTAAATATATGTTTTACCAAGGATGGTAAATGGCTAAAGTGTTTGCAGACATCCAATGATCACTAGTCACCAGGGAAATGTGTTAGAACCACATCTTATCCCATAACATACCTCAAGAAGTGAGAATGGTAATGTGGACCACCTGCTGATGGGAACCAGTTTGACCATTTTCTAAGGCATTAAATGTACATCCACTATGACCCGGTCATTCTATTCCAAGATATTTCCCTGAGAGAAAACAGCATGGCTGTGCAAAGACTTGTACATAGATCTCTACAGCAACTTCATTAATAATCCAAAAGTGGGAACCCAAATGCTGCCAACAAGTGAGTGAATAGGGAAGCAGGCATTTCCATGTGTGGAGTACCAATCAGCAATAAAAAGGGATGAACTATCCATAAGGTATATACTACAACATGGATAAACCTCAGAATAATGACACTGCATAAAAGAATCTGCCTCCTCTGTACCCTCAAGAAGTGCACATCTGAATCACTGACAGGAAACTGATCTGTTCTGAAAGAAACAGGACACTGGTGTCCTAGAGATGAGGGAGCTTCCCAGGTGACAGAAATGATGCTGATCTTGTTGATGGTTTCATAAACACATACATGTCAGGACATTAAATTCCATGATCTAATGGTGTCTTAGGGTTTTATTACTGTGAAGAGACACCTTGACCACAGCAACTCTTAAAAAGGAAAACGTTTAACTGGGGTGGCTTACAGTTCAGAGGTTTGGTCCATTGTCATCACGGCAGGAAGTATGGCAGCAAATAGACAGCTATGGTGCTAGAGAAGGAACTAAGAGTTCTACATCTGGATCTGCAGGCAGCAGGAAGAGAGTGAGCCACTGGGCCTGGCTTGGGCTTCTGAAACCTCAAAGCCTGTCCCCCTACCCCCACCCCCCGTGATACACCTACCCCAAGAAGGCTACATGTCCTAATCCTTTCAAATAACACCACTTCCTATGAGCCTATGGGGGCCATTTTCATTTAAACCACCTCGTATGTTAAATGCAACTTATGTGTCAGGTAAACTTCAAAACTGAAAACACATGCATAGTGTGCTCATTTTTAAACATACCGATTTTATTGAATGATATACTTTCAAAAATTATATATTTCAAAATTATATTATTGAATTAGATACTTTCAAAAGTATTAGAAATTTCCCAAAATGCCCTTCAGTGACGGTAAGGGAAATGTGGAAGTCAAGAAGCTGACTTCTGACTTCTTACCTGACTCCCAGTTGTTCTATCATGCTGTGATATTTGGGGTAAATGTTTTCATTTCCCAAGTAACTTAGCTGTTTTCCAGATTATCCAATGCTAGATGAGAGCAGAGGCCCAGTGGAGGGCCTGAGGGCATGGCTGCAGACTACCCTGGTGAAGGCTGCTAACTCTGCTTTCCTTGGCTGCAGGTTTCCAACGTGCACAGTCAGCAAATGGACGACCTCTTTGACATCCTCATAAAGAGCGGAGGTAGGTCAAAAGCTGAACATGAGCCTGTGGGAAGAGGCCTCACACCTCTGGCCCAGGACAACCTTACTCTAAAGATGGAGGTTGTCTTGGAAACTGAGAAATGGATAGTTATAAACCTGTTCAAGTTAGGTCATTAAAACACATAACAGAGGAAAGGCCTTTGGTTCCACATCAAGCAGTGGCGTGATATCCCCACAGCCGTTACCTAGCAAAATAAAAGATCATTCCCAAACAGCAGAATTGGGCCAGCTCTAAACTCTACGTGGAACTACAAAGCATACCTGTACACCAGTCTAGCCATGGGCTGAGAACAGTTGATTACCTGGCCTGTGCTCCCTCAGTTCTGTTGAAATTCAAAGCACTTCTACGTGTAAGGAGACACGAGGGCTGGTGAGATAGCGCAGGGGTAAAGGTGCTTGCTGCCAAGCTTAGTGACCCGAGTTGAGAGAACTGACCCCACAGGTTGTTCTCCGACTTCCTCACACATGCTGTAGTGGCATGCACACACATAAATAATAAAATTAAAAATTAAAGTAAGTCATCAGTTTACAATATGTTGTCTTTAAACCAGACATTAACCACAGAAAAAACAGTCTGCCTCAGCTCCTGTGTCTTTAGAAATAAGCATAGAATCAGTTTCAGAAGCTTGTAGGGATGGTTGCAGCCAGTGGCAGAGTGCTGCAATACAAATGTGAGGTGCCATATTTCATCCCTAGCTACACACACACACACACACACACACGCACGCACGCACGCACGCACGCACGCACATACACATGCACACACACAGGCTGAATGTTAAAGTTTTCTGATGAAAGCAGTCTTATCTTGGTGGGGGGGGGGGAGTTCAAGGCCAGCCTGGTCTACAGAGCGAGATCCAGGAAAGGCTTCAAAGCTACACAAAAGAAACCCTGTCTCAAAAAAAAAAAAAGTAGTGTTCTGTGACGTTTGAAGTCTGATTCCTATTTCTCCATCTGTATGGAACATCATCTGACCAGAAGTCTGATGTTCTGGTCAGAGCACTTGGCTAGTGAAGGACCCTTGCCATCTGCACATGGGTCACATATATAAATAGAAGTCTTTGCTAAGAACTGTATTGATCTTTCAAAATATGTTAAACTCATGATTAACATAAACTATGAAAACTTAGGGGTTTAAAAATGAAATGTGTATTTTAAAAATCAGGGCATTCAGTTTTGCTCAATCTGGTTATGATAAGATTTTTTCCAATGATTAATAGTAATTTTTATGGGGCAGAAGATGGTTCATTAGTTCAGTGGCTGCTCTTCTGGAGGACTCAGCTTCAATTCCCAGCACCCACATTGTGGTTCACAAACATCTGTAACTTCAGTCCCATGAAATCCAACTTCCTCTTCTGGCTCCATGAGCTCTGCACACACATGCAACAGACAAAACCCCCAGTCACACTGAGCTTTAGTTCATTCAATCTTTCCCCTAGTGTATTCTCAGAAAAGTGAAATTGAATCAAACATGGTGAAGCACATTTAATTAATCCCAGGCAGATCTCTCTGAGTTCCAGGCCAGATCAGCCAGGGCTACACCTAATGAGAACCTGTCTCAAAAAAGCAGTGAAAGAGATAGTTAAAATTCACCTAAGTGAGTGCTAGTGTATCTATAACCGAAGGTCTGTTGATTTGCCAGTAAACCTGGCAAGGAATCAACACATCATCAGGTAGGGAGACGGCTCATCAGTATGTACTATGCAAGCCTAAGTTTGGTTCCCCCAGAACCCACAAAGGAAAAAAAAAAAAATGAGCCAGGCGGTTCATAGTGCATACCCTTAACCAGCACATGGGAGGCAGAAGCAGGTGGATCTCGGATTTCCAGGCCAGCCTGATCTACAGAGCAAGTTCCAGGATGGCCAGGACTACACAGAGAAACCCTGTCTCCAAATAAAAGTAGACACAGTAACATATGCCTGTAACCTGGTGTTCGGGAGATGAAGACGGTGGGTCCTTAGGGCTCGCTGGCCAGATGAACTCTGGGGTCAATGAAAGACCCTGTCTTCAAAAGCAGGGTAGAGGTAGATTTAAGGAAGACATCTGATGTCAATTTCTGGCTTACACACACACAGAGAGAGATTCACAAAAATTAAAAGGGTGGGAGCTGGAAAGATAGCACAACACTTAAAAGCACTTTTCTGCTGTTACAAAAGACGAGGGTGTTGTTCTCAGCAGCCATGGTGGCTGGCCCTCAAGAGACTGTAACTCCACTCAGGGTCAGATACCTCCTTCTGACCTCCATGGGTACTTGCACACAGGAACACAGGAATATACATGTATATATAAGTAAAAATTAAATTTGTAAGAATAAATTAATTAATTGGTGCTTCTTAGCCATTTACCTAATCCTCCAGAATTTATATAGCTCAGAAAAGAACAAGAACTCAGAGTAGAAGCTGACCTGCCTCACCTTAAGGGAGAGGGCAAAGGAACCAGCGCCAGCCTTGAATCATAAGGTATATTATATCTTTTGATAACTTTCTAGACTATCTTGCCAAACTGAAGTGCAGTCTCAACCATAATGATTTTTAAGAAAAGAATTAGATAGAGCATGGTATTTCTACTTCTAAGATACGAGAGAGGGTGACAGGGTAGTCACTAATACAAAGTCCGATGACAGCATATCCGTTCTAACACCGTCAATTCTTCTGCACAGAGATTTCCTTCCCTATAAAAGAAGAGCCTTCTCCAATTTCCAAGATGAGGCCAGTGACAGCCAGCATCACTACAATGCCAGTCAACACAGTGGTGTCTCGACCTCCGCCCCAGGTCCAGATAGCACCACCTGTGTCCTTAGAACCTGTGAACAGTTTATCTGCCAGCCTAGAGAACCAGCTAGAAGCTTTCTTGGATGGAACTTTACCCTCGACCAATGACGTCGCCCCACTGCAGACCAGCAGCGAAGATAGAGAGCCTTTCTCCCTGATCGAGGACCTCCAGAACGACTTGCTGAGTCACTCCAGCATGCTGTACCACTCTCACTCTCCCATGGAGACCTCCGAGGCCCAGTTTGTGGCAGGAACCCCCTGTCTGTCTCTCGACCTGTCGGACTCCAACCTGGACAATATGGAGTGGCTAGACATCACCATGCCCACCCCATCCTCCGGGCTTACTCCTCTCAGTACCACTGCGCCAAGCATGTTCTCTGCTGATTTTCTGGACCCACAGGACCTGCCACTCCCATGGGACTAAGGTCACAGGTCACTTGTCTCAGAGTCGTGAGGTTTCAAAACATGAAAACAAGGGTCAGTGCTTAGAGCTATAGCCAGAGCTGCACTGTTGCAATTAAAATACATTGTCACAGAAAAAATAGACGGTCATAGCCTGGAAGCCAAGTGAGAGCACCTCATGCATCGAGCAGTGACTCCACAACTTACAGAGGCAGGCCTGTCGCATGCAAGAGGCCTTGTGAAATGCCTTAGATAAAGCCAAAGGTCAGTGCCACCCACAGGAAGTGGCACTAGAGCTCTGGCCATCAGCTACCTGTCAACCTCTGTGGTCACCTCACGGCCCCAATGAGAGGCAAGCAGCTCCACTTGAAACTCAAGGCCACCGCAAGGGAGGGGAAGGCAGGGGGGAAGGCACTGCACGTGTGCCTCCTGGAGTGGCCGGACCCAGGTCTGTGGCACAGTCAGGCATTGGAGCATGCTGTGCAGCCAGCAGCCGCAGCTTCCAGCCAGAGGCTCTGGGCTCCACTCTGAAATCATGTGACTGTGTGATGTCATAGGTCATTTGGTGAGTCTGGGAATCACCGTAAGTGGATGTCTGCAAAATACTGTCACACAAAGCCCCGTGCACAGAATCCAGATGTGTTGGTAGTGCTGCAGCTCTCAGTGGCCCCAGGTGGATGAGGTTAGTTCTCATGTGATGGTAGACATTGGAATGTGCTCTGACCTTGTGACCTCTACAGCCTGCAGTAGAGTAAAAAGATGGCCGTCCACTGGTCCTACTTGTTGTAATAACTCAGATATCTCTAGAGCACCTGAGCCACAGTATCTCCATCTTTGAAGACTTGCCGACAGACTCTCAGGTGGCCACACCCATCTCAAAGAACCAAAACAGGCTTCAGCATGAAGTTCCTTTTTGAACTAATGAGTTAGAAGAAGGGAAGGTGTGGAGTGTCTGTCAGACTGCAAGACAGTCCCACCTTTAGCACAGGCTAGACCATCCCCTGTCACTAGATCCCTGGTTCTCACTGCATAGGCTTGTAATCGGATGCCCTGCCTGCTCTCGGTGTGTCCTCAAGCCTACGCCTAAAAACTGGAGGTGTTATTCCTTTTTTCTCTTGATCTATAAAGGAAAAGTTATGTTTGTCAAGTGATTTAAGAAGATTCTAAAATGCCAACTGCCACAGGATTTCCACAACTCTTGATCTAGTCATTTAGTTATTGGCAAATTGTAAATAACTGAGCAGAGTATGGGATTTCTATTAAATAACAGCCTTGTCCTAGTCCCTCCCCCCCTTAACCTGAGCCGGGTGGGCTTCCTCCGTCAGTACACAGCCCTGTCCACAGGCACATCCAGGAAGTAGCCTGACCCATCGCCTAGACAGAACTTGAGTCATTTCTGAGGAGGTTTTGCCCCAAAGTGATCCACGTTCAAGTTTGCACTTGTTTAAGCGCCTCTGTCAGAATGGTCGCTGTTCCCAGCCCGGTCCTCTTATTAGGAACTGTTCGGTCAGTGTTGGCAGACGTCACCATTCTGATAGCTGGACACCGTCATCTGACCGAGTCTTCTGAGAGCACTCCTGTAGGACACGGTGTAACCAGGGGAGTTCTGCTGGACAGCTGCTTGAGTCCTGGCCCCGACTATGGACTGGGAAGAAACTTTCCCCAGGGGAATTTCAGCTCTAGGTTTTGGTGGAGAGCTTTAGTCTTCTCTCTCCAGCTCTGAGTGTCCAAGTAAAGTAGTACCCAGTATCAGTGAGCGTGGGGAAGGCTGCTAAACGCTAGAGCATTTCCTCCTATAGAAAAACTTGTACTTCTGTAATCCTGAGCTGTGAGTAGAGACAGCATCCTGGCCCTCAAGTCCTTTGTATTGTTCTTAAGTGGTTTGAAGCCTGCCACAAGAAAGTCGTTCTCCAAACACAAGTGAGTACAGAGGAAGCCAGCTTAGTTATTGATGTGCCCATCCTGTCCAGGCTTCAATCCATCAGAGTCCTATTTCTTAAAAAACCAAGGGGCCTCCAGCTACCTGCAGCCAACTCACCCACAGCATTCCTT
This sequence comes from Peromyscus maniculatus bairdii, assembly GCF_049852395.1. Taxonomy (NCBI): domain Eukaryota; kingdom Metazoa; phylum Chordata; class Mammalia; order Rodentia; family Cricetidae; genus Peromyscus; species Peromyscus maniculatus. Next base: position 1,857,043 of record NC_134859.1, on the reverse strand, counting down.
GCCCTACTCTCCTGGTTTGAGCATCCCGTAGGGATATGAGAGCGCTTGCTAGGCCTCCATCCCCCACATGCTGTGGGCAAGAGTGGGCATCTTTCCCATGTGTTCACGTGAATGTGTCGTGACCAAAGACCATTCTACAGAAAGACCCTCAGTGAGTGCATCAGAAAAGGTGTGTGTCTGAAGATGACTTTGTTGTTTAAAGCTGGTCAGGCCAGCAAGATGACTCAGCAGGTAGGGTGGAGCACCTGCCAACAGGCCTGAGGAGCTGAGCTTGAGCCCCAGAATCCATGTGAAGGAAGGACAGACTGACTCCCTCAAGTTGTCCCCTGACCTCCACACACAGACACACCTGCAAATAGGTGTACAGTTACTTCACAGCCATTAAATCACAGGTCAGAGAGCCCGTGAAATTCCCACTGTGCATGTACATGTGTAGTGTAGGCTTCTGTTTGTAGCATGTTGCCAAGGAAATCCTTCCTAGAAGCCTGTAGTGTCCAACCCCAGCTTCCTATTTCCACATAGTCCCAAAGTGCAGTGGTATCAACTTGACTTTGTAAGGTACAGATTTCCAGTCTTCTTACTGGGGTGGGATGAGTGGAAAGAATTGCCCTGCAGCTTCTAGAAAGCTGATGTGGCTGTGGGCCTCTTGTACATTTCAGCAAGGCCTCTCTAGTAAACCTCTCGGGGCTGCACCAATGCTCACTCAGGCATCCTGCTGTCCTGTGTGGTCAGCACAGAGATGGATGTCCTGAATTCATGGAACTTTTTGCTTAAATACCATATGTGTTTCACACTTGACTAAAACCTTCTTTCCAAAAGCACTGTGGTTCTCTGACCACATGCTATGCTTTGCTGGTCTGAGCTCTCCAGAAGCCAGGTCAGCTCTGCAGAGTCAGGGAAATGGGACAGTGCTGTCAGCCCACATGTGCTGTTAGCCGAACCAGAGGCGCGAGGGAGAGCACTGTCCACTTTGTCACCAGAGTGGACTCGAGCCACCTGAGCCCAGTTACTCTAGGCAGTGTTCCCAGCAATGACAGTTGTCCCCCAAGTCAGAGGGCAGCCCCTTTTCTGTCCTCAAGCAGATCTTGCCCAGAGAAGAGGCCAAGAAGAGCCCACAGCACATTCTCACCCTCTGCTGTTCCCACAGTGGTCAGTCTCAGAAGCTGCTGCTAGGAGGAGGCTGGGGACGTGGGTACCACCAGGACTGGGGAGAAAGCTGAGAGCAGCTGTTGCATCCTACCATCAGAGCAACCAGGTCAGGGCCAGCAGAGTCAGCCAGCCTTGCTTGCTTCTGTCAATCACACCACACACCGAAGATACCAATTACACAGGGACCTGCTGCCCCAGAGGACAGTTAGCCCCAGGTTACCCTAGCACACTAACTGGAAGGCCAGGTTTATCAAGAAGCACTGTTCATGTTCACAGAAGGTGCATTTGGAGAACATTCTAAAAGTTCAGCTCATTGTAAAAAAAAGTTCTGTCAAAACTGGAAAATAGCAGTTCAGATAGAGTCATTTTGTTTCCTGGTTCAGACCTTCAATCGCTTGTTCACTCAGCAGTCTCTGGGTTCCATTTTTATTTGTCTGGTGACTGACTGACTGGCAGTGAGCAGGTCGTTTGTCAGCCGCTCACCCTCACAGTACCTGAGATGTGTCCCCGTGACTTTGTTTGAGGCCTGTGATTCAAGAAGCTGCACGTGTTTACAGGAAGCCTCACCCTCCACTCAAGCCCACTGCTCTGGGGAGTGGAGGTGTCATGGGTTTGTGACGGCAGCTTAGCAATCTCGTGTGTACTAGGTGCTGTCTAGAAGCCCACGATGCTGTCATCAGAGACATCGGCAGTGAAACAAAGCTTTATGCCAACACCCAAGACAAAGCTTTAGTGAGTGAATAGACTCGCTGGAAGAGGGCCCAGTTATGTTACCTCTACATCCTGCTGTGAGGACCCTACCCACTAACAGGAGATGAAGGTTTAGGAGAGGGTTCAGCATCCACTAAAATTACTTGACCTCAAGAAACCAATAGTAATGCAAAATGCTTAAAGGAACCAAAGGCATCGCCAGGTATTTGCCAAAAGCAGCCACTTTTTATTCAAAAGTTGAGACTAGTGTGATCTCAAGTCAGTCCCAAAAAGGTATCCATTTAAGGTTAGGTTATAGTTTTCACAGAGATGTAGATATTTCTTTCTTGTTTTCCTGTAAAATAGTATGGAGCTGTTTTGTTGGTTTAAGAATAACATACTTGGTAGTAGTGCAAAGTTGTTTTCTTCTGTGTCGAGGTTAATTCTCTGTTGCTTGCAATGGACATGCAGGTGTTTCTCTTCTTTTCATCTTCACATATGTCTTAGCATCTCACTTCCTGGAAAGAAAAGGGGAAAAACACCAGTGGGCAGCACCAGTCTTAGGGAAGCACTAGTTTCATGAACAGGAAATGATGGCAATCGGGGGTCCATTCGTGTGTTGCCTTTATGTTGTTTTTAAAAGAAAAACCATGATGCCTTTGTATGTGCCGTTTGCACCCCTGACCCGGTTCTGTACTGTGTCTGAATGCCATATGTTTGCACATGTACTGTACATAGGCGATGCAGACTGTATTTTTATATGTATGTGCATTTATCATCAGATCTTTTGTACATAGTGGCAGTATTGTAGCTGATCGGGAAATGTTTGATATCTCAGCAATTTTGCATTTTTGTGTCTCAAATAAAAAAAATTTTGATGAACCATGACTTTGTGTGTACAGAGGAAGACACTGGGGCAGTGGGACCGTTACATACTTGTGAGATGGGGCAGCCTCGGGAAGGAGAGCATCTTCAGAGCAGCTCCCGGCCAAGCACAGGTGGGCCGGCGGTATGACATGCAGACCCCCCGGGAAGTAGGCTGCCCACCTCATGTCCTCACAGTGCACAGCAGACACTCAGTGGCCCTCAAGTCCTGTTCTGTCCTCCAGAGAATCCGGAGCCACTGAGTGAGAGGCACTAAGTATGTGGCCCTTGCTGTGGTGTGGACACAACACTGTCTACAGTTAGAGCTGGCTCCTCATGGCGATGTGCGCACCACCAACAAAACTTCAGACACCCAGAACTGAGTCCTTCAGCCAAGTCTCAAAAACAACTACCTATGTCGAAAGTACATTATGGCCCATATAAAATGCTCTTTAGAAGTTAGTAAGTTATGGGGAGAGGCATTTATTTCATGGTTAAATTAAAGTTAATGTTTTATTTTCTGCTTAGCTTAGAAGAAACCAAACGGTGCTAGGAAAGCTTAATGGACAGTCATAACTGATAACATGTGACAGTCACAGGAGGCTAGTCCTCAGTCTCAGAAGAAAGCTAGTTAAAGTGCTAGTTATCCGTGTATCTCAGTGAAAGAGAGCAGGCAACAGACGGCTGACGGAGCTGTATGCAGTGTCCCCATGTACGGACAGATCTGCCTGCTTGTGCAGTGACAGGTGCTGGGAGGGAATTCTTGAATGAGGCCAGACTCCCTGGGGACCAGCTCTGCTCTGCTCTGCTCTGTGCCAGGCAGCAAGCTCAGTGCTAGGGTTGGACTGTGAGAAGGGGTCCACAAAGGAAGTATCCAGAAGTTGGGGCTGGGCAGGTAGGAGACCACAGGCTCTAGGAACTGCTGGCCTAAAGCATTAGAATCTCCCACAAAGATCTCTGTTTTTTTCCTGGGTAGTACTGAGCTAAAGCTTTCTAAAGAAAGCCTTTGAAATGTTGGGCAAAGTCCACTGAGTGTGTGAGGAGTCCTTGACGCCAAACCTCAGTGATGGCTGCAGATGGCTGTTCCACATCCTAACCCAGCAGCACAGAATGGGGAGAAGGCTCAGCAAGCTGGATGGACACCAGGTGTCACCAGCAGTTTCTCTGGTCCTATAATCCCAGGGTGTCTCGTTCTCTCACCCCTCCAGTCACCATTATTGCTGCCTCCTCTTCTTCCTCCTCCCCCCCTTCTCTGTGTCTGCCTTTCTCTCTGCCTCTATGTGTCTCTCTGCTGTCTACCTCTGCCTTTCTCTCTCCCCATCTCCTCACTTCCTCCTCGTGCATGGTCACATGTCATCCAGTCCTCCTAGGCTCACCTCCCAAGCGCCAGGATTACAACCATGTCACTGCACCAGTGTATGGAATACTGGGGGTGCCAGGCACGCACCCTGCTGGCTGAGCTACATCCCAGCCCTTCTTGGTATTTGGAGTCAGGGTCTCACTAAATTGAACTGATTGGTCTGGAACTCATTCTGTATCCAAGGCTGGTCTTGAACTTGCAATCTAGTCTCAACCTCCTGAGTGTCTAGGGTTCCAGGCCTGTGCCATAAGGTCCCATTTGTTCTGCCAGATGCCAGTTTTAATATTTATATGACTCAGAAGCCTGGTCATCACATCCTGACTTTTCTGTTCATTTATGTGACAAGAAAATAAGCAAAAATGAGGAAATAAGCATCTTGCTGAATTCATCAACTGCTGAGGGCCCCATTTGTTGGGTATGTGTGTTCTAGATCCTTCAGTAGGAATCAGTGAACAGTATCTCTTACTATGACCAGCCTGGCCTCATGGAGATCCACCAGCCTCTGCCCTCTGAGTGCTGGGATCAAAGGTGTGCACCACCACACCCAGCAAGGAGGAGCTTTGAATCTAGGTTGATCACTAAGACTTAACAGGTTTCAGCAGGCAAGACTGCCCAGTGCTGCCAGGGGACAATTTACCTTCCAGTCCCCAGGACCCACATAGTGGAGGAGAACCAGTTCCCACAAGCTATCCTCTGACCTCCACATCCAGGCCTTGGCAGTGCACACACACACAGACACAAATAAATGCAAATCTAAGTTCATACTTAGCCCATACAAACACCATTTTAAATGTATTTTTAAAAACCCACAAGATCTAACTTTCTTCTCTGCCAGAACCACATCTCACTGGCAAGGCCGCACTGAAAGCGAAGGTGGGAAGCTACACAAAGCAGGAGAGGCAGGAAACATGAGGTGTTTGCTTTTGCAGAAACAGGCCTGTGTCTGCAAAAGCAAACTACAGACAGCAATTCATCGGAAGACAGGAGGAAGCTCACGGTCAGCCACTGAGAAGGCCTTGGGGTGAAAGGACCTGACGACTTGAGTTTCATCCCCAGACTCACATGGTGAAGTGAAAATTGTCCTCTGACCTCTACCATTAAACCGTGATGGCATGCGCAAACACTCACACCACATCACACACACAGATTAAATTAATGTAATTGTTTTCATTCACTGCCTGTCAGAGAGAGCAAGACACTAAGAAAATGTAAGGATAGTAAATATTAAACACCAAATTTAATACACCAATTTCCTAAAACAAACACTACTAAAAATAAATGGAAATAAATAAAATAAAAATGAAAGCAAGTATTCAACAGTAGTGGATATTCAAGACCCAACTCTCATCAACATCATTCCAACAGAAAACAAAACACTTAAAACTATGCAACAGATCAAATCAAGGCAATGTCCCCCCTAGAACTTCAGAGTACACATTTTCTCAGCAGTGCAAGGAGTTTTCTCTAAAGTATATCAGGGTAGGCCATAAATCAAGTCTTAAATACAAAAGAATTGAAATAGCTTCTCACATCTTCTCAGATAACAGTAGAAACATCCTAGAAGTTGATATCCAGAGAAAATGTCCAAACACGAGAATACTGAACCATACACATTTTCTTTGCAGAGCTGAGGATAAAACTCAGGCCCTTGTCCATGCAACATAAGTATTCTACCCTACACTGAGTTCCAGCTCCAGCTCTGGAGCAGTGCACTCCTGAGTGACCAAGTGAAAATGGCACACCTGAACCTTCGGAATAGTTCTAAGAGGAAAGATTGGAGGTATGAGTGACTGCATCAGAAAGTCAGATATGGCATGCTGCGCTGCACACCTTTAATCCCAGCACTCAGGAGGCAGAGGCAGGTGGCCCTCTGGGAGTTCAAGGCCAGCCTGGTCTACAGAGTTCCAGGACAGCCAGGACTACACAGGAGAAAGAAGGAAGCAAGCAGCTAGCTCACTGATTTACCAAGTTGGACATTAGTGGTGTCTTACTTCTGTGTGTTCTGGTTACTTGTGTGGGCTGAGTATGTTTGCTCACACCCCTACAGGAATGGTGTTACACAACAGCCTGAACCCCAGCACTGTGAGAGGTGGAGAAAAGAGGACTTCTGGCTTTCAGCCTGGCTCCAGGCCCCATGAGACCCTGTCTCAAGGGCATAGCGCAGAGAGTGAAAAAGCAAGGCACAGTGTTCCCCTCCGGCCTCCACATGAACACACATGTGCACATACATCATAAATACACAGAATATAGACAAAACTCCCTATTTTTAAGAAAAATAATTGACAACTAAACAAAAATAATGCATTTATAAAGTATATGACACATGAGAGAAACAGCACCAAATCAAGGGAGGGAGCGGGAGCAGAGTCACTGTGTTACATTCCTTCTACTGGTACAACAGTGTTACTGTGTTACATTCCTTCTATTGGTACAACAGTGTTAGTGTGTTATATTCCTTCTATTGGTACAACAGTGTCACTGTGTTACATTCCTTCTATTGGTACAACAGTGTCACTGTGTTACATTCCTTCTATTGGTACAACAGTGTCACTGTGTTACATTCCTTCTACTGGTACAACAGTGTCACTGTGTTACATTCCTTCTATTGGTACAACAGTGTCACTGTGTTACATTCCTTCTATTGGTACAACAGTGTCACTGTGTTATATTCCTTCTACTGGTACAACAGTGTCACTGTGTTACATTCCTTCTATTGGTACAACAGTGTCACTGTGTTACATTCCTTCTACTGGTACAACAGTGTTACCGCAAAACTACAAGCTAGAGATGGAAACGACAACTCTTACAGTAAATGCTACACTAACAAGAAAAAGAGTTGTGATTGATAAACCAGTAGAGAAAAATGGAATCCTAGTTGAGCGCTTGTTTTGCATGCACAAAGCCCTGGGTTCAGATGTCTGTAATCCCTACAGATGGCAGGTGGGGCAGGAGGATCAGAAAGTTCAAGGCCATCCTCAGCTAAATAGGAAGATTAAAGCCAGTCTGCACTGAAGAAAGAAAAAGATATGAAAAATTATGGGGAAATCAAAGGTAAATATTAATATGGTAAATTTAATCCCAGCGCTCAGGAGGCAGAGGCGAATGGACCTCTGTGAGTTCAAGGCCAACCTGGTCTACAGAGTGAGTTCCAGAACAGCCAGGGCTGCGTAGTGAGATCCTGTCTCAAACACACTCACACACACAGACACATACACTCAAATGGCTAGGGAGCTGGCTCAGCAGGTAAAAGTTCTTGCTACCAAGCCTGATCACATGAGTCTGATCCCTGGGGGCCTACCTGGTGCATATAGAGACTAAATCCCTGAAAGTTGTCCTCTGACCTCCACACTGGAACTTGAACTCTACCAGCATTCGTGCATGCGTGCGTGCGTGCGTGCGTGCGTGCGTGAGCGCGCGTGCACATGCACATACATGCACACGCAATATTTTTTTAAATAGGAGAAAACAAACAGGGAAATCAGAACAAAGTTCAAGACAAACACTACCTGCTGTCAAGGTCAGGAGCCTTAGAAAGCTACACAAGATGCTTTCTTTTCTCCATTGTACAGTTTTGGCTTCTTTGTCAAAAATTATATGTTCATAGGTGTGCAGATTAATGTCAGGGTCTTCAATTCAATCCCATTGGACCACATGTTGGTTTTTATGACAGTACCAACCTGTTTTTATTACTGTATTTCTATAGTAGAGCTTGAGGTCAGGGATCATGATGCCTCCAGAGGTTGTTTTATTGTACAGGATTCTTTTGGCTATCCTGGGTTTTTTGTTTTTCCATATGAAGTTGAGTATTGTTCTTTCCAGGTCTGTGAAGAATTGTGTTGGGATTTTGATGGAGATTGCATTGAATCTATAGATTGCTTTTGGTAAGATTGCCATTTTTACTATGTTAATCCTGCCTATCCATGAGCATGGGAGATCTTTCCATTTTCTGACATCTTCTTCAATTTCTTTTTTCAGCGACTTAAAGTTCTTGTCATATGGGTCCTTCGCTTGCTTAGTTAGAGTTGCCCCAAGGTATTTTATATCATTTATGGCTATTGTAAAGGGTGATGTATCTCTGATTTCCTTCTCAGCCTGTTTGTCAATTGTATATAGGAGGGCTACTGATTTTTTTGAGTTGATCTTGTATCCTGCTATGTTGCTGAAGGTGTTTAAAAGCTGTATGAGTTCCTTGGTCCAATTTTTGGGGTCACTCATGTATACTATCATGTCTTTTATCTGCAAATAGCAAAAGCTTGACTTTTTCCTTTCCAATTTGTATCCGCTTAATCTCCTTATGTTGTCTTATTGCTCTGGCTAGAACTTCAAGTACTATATTGAATAAGTATGGGGAGAGTGGGCAGCCTTGCCTTGTTTCTGATTTTAGTGGAATCGCTTTGAGTTTCTCTCCATTTAATTTGATGTTGGCTGTTGGCTTGCTATAAATTGCCTTTATTATGTTTAGGTATGTTCCCTGTATTCCTGATCTCTCCAGGACCTTTATCATGAAGGGAGTGTTAGCAATGGTCGAGAGAAAGCCCAAATTGACCTACTCTGGTGATCAGATAGCCAAACACCCTAACTGTCCTGCTAGAACTCTCATCCAGTGATTGATGGAAGCAGCTGCAGAGATCCACAGCCAGGCCCCAGGTGGAGCTCTGGGAGTCCAATTGGCGAGAAAGAGGAGGGTTCGTATGAGCGAGAATTGTTGAGACCAAGATTGGAAAAAGCACAGGGACAAATAGCCAAACTAGTGGAAATACATGAACTATGGACCAATAGCTGAGGAGCCCCCAACTGAATCAGGCTCTCTAGATAAGTGAGACAGTTGATTAACTTGAAAGGTTTAGGAGGCCCCCAGGCAGTGGGACTGGGACCTGTCCTTAGTGCATGAGCTGGCTGTTGGGAACCTGGGGCCTATGCAGGGACACTTCGCTCAGCCTGGGCGAAAGGAGGAAGGGACTGGATCTGCTATTGAATCTACCAGGCTGAGCTGAATCACCAGGGGAGTCCTTGCCCTGGAGGAGATGGGAATGGGGGATGGGCTGGGGGGAGGGAGGACTGGAGGAGGGAGGACAGAGGAATCCGTGGCAGATATGTAAAATTAAATTAAATTATAAAATAAATTTAATAAAGAAAAAGAAAGCTACACAAGACAGACAGACAGACAAATCATGAGACAAAGCAGAGCCCCGCAACAACCAGACATCCAGACAACTACTTCCCAGCAAGGGGGTAAGGGTGATTCAGTGAGGAAAGGAAGGAAGGGAGAGAGGGAGGGAAGCAGAGAGGGAAGGAAAGAGGGAGGGGAGGGAGGAAGGGGTTTCCAATACTGAAGCACATGACCCTATATAGAAATAGGAGCCTAGATCAAGTGATCAGCTGGAGCATACCAAATATAGAAGCCCTGCCTTTCACAGGGTGTGTTTACAAGACTGAATGGTGACATACAGGTACCAGAACAGCATCACACATCTCAACAACTTACATTCAGTAGTGAGTAAAACCTAGTAAGGACACAACAGCTCTGAACAGACACTTAATTAAGCCAAGTAAGTAAATGAAAACTAAATACCTGAGCTCACTCCCGACATCAGTCAGCTGGGTACAGCAGCACAAGCCTATGATCCCAATGTCAGAGGATGAAGCAGGAAGATTGTGAGTTCTAGGCCAGCCTTGACTACATAGGTGTTGACTACATAGACCTCAGGAGATGGCACTGCATGTCTATCAGAATGATTAGAGTATAAAGATTGGACAGGCAAGTCTCAAAAAAATACAAATGGCCAGTAAATGTATGGGGAAAAAATGTTTAACATTCTTCAACAGCTGGAAAATGCAAATCAAAACTGCATGAGCTGGATGTGGTGATGCACATCTGTAATTTCAGCTTGAAGGGAGCTAATGCAGGAGGGTTTCCAAGAGGGATGAGGTTGAAGGGGGCTAACTTAACATTAGTGCAGCCATGACAGGCTGCAGACTAACAATACTGGAACTAGGCCTCAGTCTTACAATAACCAGAAAAAGCCACAAACCGTACCCTGTGGGAGACCAATCAGAATTGAGACAAACAAGTACTAGATGCTCCAAGACATAAAGGATAGCTTCCATCACTTGTCTATCGGTTGCTAATCTCCTTGCAGCAACGCCAGTACCAATCCCTGTTTGACAAGATTTCTGTTCTCTCATTCCCGCCCAATCAGGAGTTCAACCCCCATCTGAACCCAGAATTCCCACACACATACCCCCATTCTTTACTTTTTAAAAACCCAGCCATAACTGAGCTCAGGACTCTCCCTGATCCAATTGCTGTGTCAGAACAGACAGAGAGCCCAAGCTCAAGCTTGCAATAAATGCTTTGTGCTTTTGCATATGAACTCAGACTCCTGGTGATCTCTGGGGGGCTCATAATGCAGGCATAACCTTTGGGGGCTCAGCCAGGATCCCCCAGACCCACCAAGACCCTGATCCATGGAACCTTTGACCAGCCGGTGAGTGTATTTCTGTTTGTCTCATTTTACTCCGTCTCTGTCTTGCCTTGTGCTTTGCCCGGGCCCATTTTTAAGTTGCTTGCAAAGGTCTGGATAGGCACAATGGAGCACTACAAGTTCAGGAACTTGGAGACATCCTAGGACCCTTCTTTACAGGATTGGATCTTGAATCCCTCTGGTTTCTCTGAATAGACAAGAAGGATTGCACCCTGCTGACTGGTGACATGCATTGTCTGTTTCAGTTTTTCCTCTGATTGACCAAGAGGAATCTGTGACCAGCCCAGGTTGGAAACAGAGCAGGTCAATGCCTCATCTGCCTCCTGGGCCAGGCTGATAGAGCAGCAGAATGTCTGGGTCCTGCTGGCAGGACACCTGGTTCTCTTTGCATCTCCTTTCCCACTCTATTGGTTGTCCTTGAAGCAGCAGTCTGTCCATGTCTGTCAATTTGTCTGTAGTTTTATTTAATTGCTTAATTGAGGCTCTGTGTTTCATCTAAAAAAAAAAAAAAAAAAGGCGACTCTCTTAGAAAAACGGACGAGCTGGCTCTGCGTGGGAGCTGCACCCCCAGCTCCTTTAAACCAAGTATCGCTGCTGCCCAGGGCTGCAACCTGAAATGATTCAATGACAGCCTATGGTTGCAGAATGCAGTACTTGGGCTTATGGGCAGCTTTCTCTGGTGCCTGTGAGAACTGGATCCAATAGGTAACAAGACACCGCTCCTTAAAATTATAGCTGGAAAAAGTAAAAAATATTGTCTGTTGTTTTTATGTTTGAGTGCATGAATGTGGCCACTGCAGGTCTGTGTCTGACGGGTCCTGAATGCAGGAGTTTACTATGTTCTGTGTGTCTTGGTCACAGCTCAGCTCTTACTGTTCCAGCCAGCCATCCAGGCTCAGAATTTATCTCTGGGCGTCCTGGCCATTAAAGCTACACCCTGTATAAAAATTGTTTTGTTCTGTTTTGTTTTATTAAAAAGCTGGCTCTGAAATTGGGTTATGACCCACCATTTTTCAGACCCAGACTTGCTTTTTAAGTCTCTGTGTCTGAGGTGAAAAATTGGCAGACAGAAAGAACAAGAGCAGAGCAGCCAAGAAATTATTGGTTCATAAATTTATTGGACATAGTTAAAAATATATAATACTTGTAACAAAAAGGTTGACTCAAAACTTTAACACAAGGTTAATAATCAGAAGGCTACATAGGTAGCCTTAAAACAAGATCTAATTCATGAATATCTATAGTTCTGGGCAAATATTCAAATATGCTAAACTTACTTTTTAATCCCTTTAGTTCTGCTTCTACCTGTTTTTGTCAACTGAAATATGTCACCCCCCAAACATGGTTTTTATGCTGAAAGGCTCAAAACCACACTGGAATCCCAAACACCCAGTGTAGTCACTGGCCAGCTAAAGTTAGGGCCACAACTGCTAAGCACCAAGAACTAGGATGTTTCTATCTTATGATACAATGAGACAATGACCTTAAATAACCTGGCAAAGAACTTGGAACAGTTTTTCAACCTTAAGACCCTAGGGGTTTTTACAGGAGTAGCCTAGGGTCACCTGCAAGTCAAACATTTGCATAACAATGACTCACAAAAAGTTAAAAAATACTGGCTTGAAGGATGTCTCTCTTAAGATTTATTCAAGTTTACAAAAACTGGTTTAAAGATGTATGTCTAACCCCTTTGTTTTTGCTAGCATTGTTAAGCTATGGCTATTTTGGTAAACTGAGTCATACAAGAAACTGTTATGTTTCTATAATGGTACACTATGTAAGGATTAGGAAAATTCCCAGTCTGTTTGTGGACTATGTTTATGAATTAAAAGTCTTATCTTGATACTAAAAAGAGCTTCAATTCAAAATTTGTTATTTTTATTATAAACTGTTAAAGATGATTAAGCCTTAAGATGTTCAGAACTATATAGTTAAAGCTACTAGGTCTCTTATTTTAAAAAGGCAAACAGATTTGCCTTGCTCACAAGCTTCATATTTAAAAAATATACAGGTTTCAGTTGTAATTTTTCATTAAAAGAACATACCTCACAATGGCTGTTCTCAATAATAACTATTCCTGTCTCTGGCAAAATATACTTTCTACTGTATCTATTTTTAAAGATAACAATAATCAAATTGATTCATATATAAAATGTCAAATGCTAATAAATATAATGTAAAACAATTACAAAACAAACCCATAAAGTTGGCTTGGTCTAGCTATGTTGAGAGACATATAGCATAGGTTTTTCTGGTTATGTTTCTCTGTATGTTCCCTTAATAGTCAAAAAACCATGAAAGCCTTGACAGGACAATTGGTCTTAGACATCTTATACACCCTGTATGACTCACAAACTTAACTTAAAATATATCGTTACACTGTGATTTCAGAGGTTTAGAGTTTTAACATTAGTAAAAGGAGTTCAGCTAAACTGATAGAGCACTGAACACTCACTATTCAGTCATAAGCTCAAGATTTAAAATTTTTTTATAGAATTAAAATTGTTTTTCATCAGGTTAACCAAAAGCCATAGCTTTTGCTATGTCTCCAAGATGTGAATCTGTTCCAGCTGTTTTACAGACAGTTGTTATAAAGAGTCAAAAGGGTCATAAGGCTTAAATCCACCTGTCACAGGTCAAACGGACTCCAGATAAGTAAAAGTTCCAAATGTAAGGTTTTCTTTTAAGCTCCTAAATTTTAACTTTTGCCCTTAGTCTATATTTGTCTCTACAGATTTAACAGACACTATCCAGGGAGCAGCTATGGACTGCAAACTGCTAAGCTCTGAACTTGCTGAAAGCTGATGTAAACCAGTCCAGCTGATGTGATTGCTCCCTGCTCCTTCACCTGGAGCAGCTAATCAGATGCTCCTAATAAATGTCCCATTGCCCAGCCTTTAACTAACCTTTCAGCCTTGCTAGGCCCTGACAACCAATACCCCAATTTCAACTGGAAGCAGCTACAAAAGAGAGAGTACATCATCCCTGTCCCTTTAACAGGCTGAAAATGCTAAGTCAAAGGCAAATTCCCTTTAGGGAAAACCTCTTGCTTACATGTCAATCATTCTGAGATAGTCCAGCAAAAATAACACCTTGACCATGCAGAATGAAACTCATTACGCTGCCCTATCTGGGTGACAGGCCTGTAATACTGGGTTGACCCCATACATTCATAGTATGGTCCTAAATGCAGGAAAGGGGCACTATGTGATGTTCCAGCTCTTCCCCAATATAAAATACTATAAAGACACTCAGATGAAATTAGCTCTGTCTCCCCTCTCCAAATCTGAGGGCCATAGGGCAGCCACAATAATGCTTTCTAGTTTGGTGGGACTTGGGATAGCAGGAGCCACAGGTATAGGGACCTCATCATTGATATTACAAGACAAAAACTACAAGGCTTTACAGTCAGCCATAGATTCAGACTTGGCTCATACTTGATTGGCAAACCACAAAGGTCTTTAGACTCCCTAACTGAAATAGCTCTACAGAGTAGAAAGGGTCTGGATCTCCATCAAGGAGGGCTCTGTGCTGCACTCTGGAAAGAATATTGTTTTTATGTCAATCACTCGGGTCATTCATAACTCAATGGCTATACTTAAAAAAATTATAGACAAAAACCATGGAATCCAGGAACAGTCTGGATGATATGAGGGTCTTTTTAATTGGTCCCCTTGGCTAACTGCCCTACTCACAGCACTAGCTGGACCACTTCTAATCCTTATTCTCTTACTGACCTTGGGACCCTGCTTGATTAACAGGCTGATGGCCTTTGTGTAGGAAAGAGTCAACACAGTCCAACTCATGGTCCTCCAGTCTCAATATCATCCCCTAGAACTCCTGGACACACAGGACCCATGATTGTGTCCTCTCTAGTTACTTGTAGAGAGGGAAATAAAGAGACCTAACTTAACATTAGTGCAGCCATGACATACTAGAACTAGGCCTCACCCTTACCAGGGAAAGCCACAAACTGTGCCCTGTGGGAGACCAATCAGAATTGAGACAAACAAGTACTAGATGCTCTAAGACATAAAGGATAACTTACATCACTTGTATATCAGTTGCCAATTTCCTTGCAGCAATGCCAATATGAATCACTGTTTGACAAGACTTCTGTTACCTCATTCCTGCCCAATCAGGAGTTCAACCCCATCTGAACCCAGAATTCCTCTACCCCACATCTTTTACTCCTTAAAAACGCTACCATAACTGAGCTCAAGGCTCTCCCTTGATCCAACCACTGTGTCGGAATCAACAGGAAGCCCAAGTTCAAGCTTGCAATGAAGGCTCTTTACTTTTGCATATGAACTCAGACTCCTGGTGATCTCTGGGGGGCTCATGATGTGGGAATAACAAGGTCAGCCTGGGCTACAGTGTAACATCTGTCTCAACTACATTGAGGTTCTCCCTTTTTTGTCAACTTGACACAAGAAGTTATCTGGGAAACAGAGCCTCAGCTGAGAACATGCCTCCATCAGATTGCATGTAAGCAAGTCTGGGGGCCATTCTATTGGTTAACGGTTGGCGAAAGAGGGCCCAGCTTACCGTGGGTGGTGCCACCTCTGGCAGGTGGTCTAGGGTTGTATAAGACAGCAGACTAAGCAAGCTATCGAGAGCAAGCCATAAACAGCATTCTTCCATGGTTGTGTTCATGCCTCCAGGCTCCAGCCTTCAGGTTCTTCCTTGAGTCCCTGCCCTGACTTCATGATGAACTGTGATGTGGAACCCTTTTCTCCCCACTTTGTTTGTGGTCATGGTGTTCATCACAGCAATAGAAACCCTGACAAAGATGCCTTCCTCCTCATTCTAGTTGAATGGCCATCATCAAGAAAAGAACAAATGCTGAGGGGGACCTTAGTCCCTGCTAGTAGGAATGCAGCCACTATGGAAATCAGTATAGAAGTTCAAAAAAAATAGGCCCACCATATGATCCAGGTCCACCTCTGTGGTATTTGTCTGAAGGAATCCAAGGCATTTCACACATGGGCTA
The DNA here is from genome assembly GCF_049852395.1 of Peromyscus maniculatus bairdii. Taxonomy (NCBI): domain Eukaryota; kingdom Metazoa; phylum Chordata; class Mammalia; order Rodentia; family Cricetidae; genus Peromyscus; species Peromyscus maniculatus. The sequence continues at coordinate 1,841,502 of NC_134859.1, read as the reverse complement.
CCAACACACTCGTGTTTTCTGCAGCACTAGTCACAACAGCCAAGTGATGGAGTCAGCATAGATGGCATCAACAAATGAAGGAAATGTGACAGGGGTGTATGCAAATGCATTGCTGTCCTTTCTGGACAAGCGGGACACAAGGAAAGCGACCACTGTACTCTGCCAAGACAGGGTAAGATGGTCTCTCAGAATTCCTGCTTCTAAAAATGGTCTGTCAGATACTCTAGGCCTGTAGTCAATTTAAATGCACCAACAATGCTGAAAAACATTAGGTGACTGTCCAGGCTGCCAGTTGTCTTGGTCTACTCTTGCAAGATTCCCGAAAGTTGCTTGCATCCATCTACCATTTCTCAGGTACCATTATGTTCCTTCTCAGGTCTTTGATGTGGTTGAAAACTAGATAGTTGTAATTTCCTCAGTTATGATAAAAGATAAGTTAGATATAAAACCTTAAATTCACAAATATAAGATAGATAGGACATCTTCTTTAATATTGTAACTGTAATTCTTGCTCGATAATTGTTTTGTTATATGTAATTTTACCATGTAAAAGTTAAAACCTTACTTTTTAAAAAAAAGAAAAAAAAGGGGAAGTGCTGTGGATATTGCTCTATATAAATAAAACACTGATGGCCAGTGACCAGGCAAGAAATAGGTTGCCAGGCAGGAAGTAGGTGGGACAAGGAGAGAGGAGAATTCTGGGAAGCAGAAGGCTGAGGAGGGAGAGACTGCAGCCACCGCCAGGAGAAGCAGCATGTGAAGACGCCGGTAAGCCACCAGCCACGTGGCAAGGTATAGATTTATAAAAATGGGTTAATTTAAGATAAAAGAACAGTTAGCAAGAAGCCTGCCACGGCCATACAGTTTATAAGTGATATAAGCGTCTGAGTGATTATTTTATAAGTGGATTGTGGGACTGTGGGGCTTGGGGAACCTGGAGAGAAGCCCTCCAGCAACACTAGGCATGTGCTAGACTCAAGGACATCTGGCCACCTTATCAAATGGTTGGAATGTTTGGGATATCAGGTACTTCCTCACCCCTGGGTAGATCCCTGGGTATTGCCTGCCAGTAAGCCTGTCACAGAAGTCATGGCTGCTGTGGTCAAGCTATTCTGGGGCCCTTTCACATTCGCCCCTTCACAAGTACCAATAATAGGACTCAATCATGAGTCCTACCTGTCCAGGGATGCAAGGGTATTGGGACCTATGAACCATTAGCTAACAGAGTTTTCTAGGGCAATGACATCTGTATCTATTGCCATTTTTAAGGCCATGTAGTTCTGATCTTTGAGTACAACCAGACTACCATCTTATATAATACCCCTTTGGTTCTGCACAAAGAAGGTCAAGTGTCTTATCTAATCACAGAACTATTTCAGTTAATAAATATTCTATTGACAACTCTGAACCTATTTTTCTGGTATGTCAATGGGCATTATAGTTGGTCATCTTGCCTCTATGCCAGGGAGTTTCCTTTTGACCCAGCATTTTAGCCTTTTCTGAACAAGGAATATGGGATGATGTATTCTCTTCTGGAACTGCTTCAAGCTGGCATTGGGGTGCAGTTGTCAGGGCCCCAAAAAGTCTGAAAGGCTAGTCAAAGGCTGGGCAATGGGGCATCTGTTAGAAGCATGTGGCTATCTGACCCTGCAGAGACAGGGAACAATCACATTGGCTGGGTCAGTCCTCATCAGCTTTTAGCAAGTCCAGAGCTCACAGTCGTCTGGAGCAGAATAGTCAGCAACTGATGCTTGGAGGTGTCTGCCAGCCAAGTGGAAATCTGTTGAGACAAACTTAAACTAGGAACAGAAGATAGAATTTATGAACTTATTTAGAACCCTTAGGCCCACCTTCTTAGTAACTGGGAAGAGCAGAAGTCCCAAGACAAGTGGGGAAATTTTAAGCTGTACCTATCTGGAGTCCTTTTAACCTCTTTGAAGTGGATCCAGGTCTTATGACTCTCAATCCTCTGAGGCCTACAGGAACTATCTTATAAAATGACATAAAAGTTTTAGATACATTAGTATTACCAATATGTACTGACATCTATATCATAAACAAAGCAGGTGATGGGTATCTGTAAAATAGAAGTGGATTCATACCTTTGTGTCCCAACAATAACTACAGATTTGGGTTAAAAGCATATGCATTTTCCTTCTGTCCAGAGAGCCAGGTATAAATTGGACAGAGATTTTTGGCCTGACAAGAAGCACTTTTATGTTTATAGATGACAACTAAAATAAATCTAAAATGTTGAACTTATGACTGAACAGTAAGTAGTCTACCAGCTTATCAGAACTCCATTAAATGTTAACCTCTAAACTGTTGTATCATAGAACAGGAGAGCAATCTGAAACATTTTTTTTATAATCATTTTTAAAACCCACAAAGCTTAGAAGCTTTTATATCATCAGACCTATCTTCAACCCATATTTGAATCTTTATGACTTATTTAAACTTTCATATTTTATAACATTTTCTTAAAAATGAGCTAACAAGCTGGCTATAGCCTTTCAGAAGGCTCTGGTTGTCTGATGCTGCCAAGTTGACAAAGTTATAGCTAGCTTAGCCATCAGTACTATCAGAGATCTGAGGATAAACTATATCTGAGTGCAGACCAAGCAGCTTCCAATCCTATAAATGACCAGGACCAGTCCATACCCAGGTCTCCACAGCGTTGGAGGCACCAGTCAGAAGAGCATCAATCTTCTTCCGCCATCAGGCCCATAAGGCAGAGTTGTTGTTTTTTTTCCTGTGGAATAGGGACATGGAAGACTGACCTTGTCCAGGCAAAAGGGTGCAATCATTTCCAGTGTCCTACTACTTGTCCACAGTCTGGGCTAGGTCCTGGTGGCAGGTGTTGCATTGGGGCATCTTGCCCTGTGGTCAGCATTATAGTAATCCAGGCAGAGATGTTGTGGTGCCTCATACAGAATCTTCTTTGAAGACCTTGGGTCACTGTTAGGATCTAGAAATCTGTCTGATAAAATAAGCTTTTAGATAAACATTTAAATGCCATATTCTGCAGATCTCTGAAGTATGAGGGCTGTCCGGGTTATCTAAATAGACAAACTTTGTTTCAAGCTCAACCCTGAAAACATATGCAAGGAACTAAGTAAAACTTATCCCTAGAATTAATTACATCAGTACTTATCATGACTACAATTTTTAAAAAACTTGATTATTTATGACTGACTATTTAATGTTCTCTTGCAGTCTACAGTAAGTAGCCTTAAAAATGATGATTTTTAAATTGAAGCTTTTCTAGTATCAAATATGGGTTCAGTAAAGAAACCAAAACAAAATAGCAATATAAAACATATGATTCAGTTTATCTAAATAGCTTAGACTTAACAAATTTAGCAAAGGCAAGGGAACTATACAACATTCTTAAGCCTCACTGGTTTTTAACTTTTTAAATGCTGTTTTATAACTGTAGTTTTGCCATTGTTGAATCTCAATGCAAACATCTGACATATGAGTGGTCCTAGGCTACCCCTGTAAAAAGGTTTTTCAATCCCCAAAGGGTCAAGACTCATGGAGTCAGAAGCTGTTTCAAGCCCTTTGCCAGACTACATAAGTTATTGTCTTGCTGCATCACAAGAAATGAACATCCCAGTTTCTGGCATTTGATGCTTATGGCTATGATCCTAATTTTTAGCCTTTTATTTTAAGTCCAAATATTAACAATATAGAGCATTTTATAAACTGAAAATGTCCCATAGCCTTACAAATTTAAATATTTTAAAAATTATTCTTAAAAAGGTTAAGATCTCTCAAGTGTCTTTCTGCAATATCAAAAATAAAATACCCTTTTTCACTTTAAGAGGGAGAAAACATGACATCATCACAATCTGTATAAAGTAAAACCAAGCTCCATAGTGTAAGCAATCCAAAAGTTCAATATCTGGGGTTCATTCACAATCCTTTTGGTTCTTTTACTTAGAGGCTTGGATGATTTCTTTGGCTCTACCCTTGGCAGCACATACATAGCCTGCTCCATTTTATTATGACTGGTGCTTCTGGTGATCATCACCTGGCACTGGCATTTTCAAAACTGCTAAAGTCTACCATTGCAGCTGGATTCTTTGGAACTCTAGCCCTGCCATGCATTTGTAAACCTCAGCTGTTTCCTATGATCCCTTTATGTCTTTAAAACCATTATCTTATGTAATAAGTAAATGGTAGTGAGTAAATCTTAAATTACAAAATGTAGCTGCCAGAGCAAGCCCTGAGGGGCAGCTTTATCAAATACCTTATTTATTAAACATATGAAGCCATCTACTTAAATTCTCTAGAAGCTTGCTGTTGTACACTTGGTAAAGACATAAGTAACTTAGATGTAAATTTCTAAGTTAGCTTTTGTTAACCTAAATAGATCTTTATAATCTTAGTGAAAGATGGCTGCCAGCCACGTGGCTGCCCATGAGGTCACCAGCCAAGATGGAGGAAAGCCATGTGGTTGCTGTTTAAAGCATGTTTTTCTAAACAATAATTACTTAATAATTACTTGCATACATACAGACAGTTGGATCCAAGTTACACACATATACGTACAGTTAAAGCTTGCTTACATTTTTAAGTCACACACCTGTCCACACACACACATAAACAGTTTGCAGAGTCATTGGCCATTTTTTTAAAAATGAAAACCAACAGAATTAACTTTTAAATTCAGTATTTGCAGGTATAAGAAACCATCACGAACATAGTTCACATTCCCTCTGACCTTCTACAACCTTTCATAAGACCTCTTCTGACTTTCTATAACTTTCCATAAGACCCCTTCTGACTTTCTATAACCTCCCATGTACCCTTAGTCCATCCAGACATTTTAGACAATTTTTTAACATAGAAACTCTTACCAAATTCTTTCTTGTGATTTCCCTCAGTAGTTTAGAATATACTCTAAAGCTACAATATTTTAAACAAGAACAGAAACACATGCATATTACCATTACAAGAATAACTCTAAATTTGCATCAACACTGTACCACAGACAAGAAACTTTTGGTTGGTTAGCCTTATAACATGGCCACAGTAGCTTAGCAACCACAGGCAGTGACCTTCCATTCCTCTCTTGGAACCTTGATCAGGTTTTAGCCCCAGGGCAGGTCTTAGGAGCACAGCATGGAGACAAAAGATTGTTATTAAACCCAGATTCTCAAGTACGTGAGAGTGGCTGGGCCCTCAGACCTGTAGCCTACTCCTCGACTCTGGCCCTGGAGGGGCAGTTCTCCACCAGCCTCCACTCAGCTCAGGCACGCTCTGGGCTCCTTGAGGCCCTGCTGGCTCCTAACTGTGCTGTACTATAAAGCCCCTACCCTGAGGCTCCCTACACAGGGGCCGGCCTCAAACCTGCTGCATGTCCAGACCACGTTGAGTCCTCATGGTTGATGCCCAGGCCACGCTGCACCATAACAATGAGCCACTGCCTGGGCCGGCCTGCTGCCAGCCAGAGAGAAAGGAGGCAATGGAGCAGGAGCATTCTTAGTCTGTCCCAGCTCAACCAAAGGGACCCTCTGTGCCTTAATGTTGTCCCTCCGGCCCCAAAGGCTGTCCATGCACAGCTTCCATTAGGAGTCATAACACACATACAAGCCCAGGCATAAAACACACATACATGTGACCACATTTCTCATACAGTCACACATTCATATAGGTAGGACATTCCAACAGAAAGGCAAACAAAACTTTTTAGAACTCACAAGACAACAAAACAGCTCTCCTGGCACCCGGAGACAAAACCAAAACCAAAAAGATGCCAGCCTCATGCCGGTCCCATGGGAGCGACCCATGTCGTCTATACAAATCAAATACCTACAGGTACTTACAAATTTTGGGCACTTACAAAAGGATATCCAAATGGCCCAAAGGCCCACTTACAAAAGGATATCCAAATGAAACCAAAACCAAACCAAAGTAAACACAGAAAACATAAAAATGGACACAGGTAAACACAGACACACAGAAAACATACTGCCCGGCTCTTCAGGCTCTACGAGCTGGTGGTCCCAGTGGGCTTGGGGGACCCGGACCCCCAAATGCTGTGCCCAGATCATAGGGACCCCCAAAAGACTACCACGGAGACTGAATTCTGCATGTAAAAGCAAAAAGCCTTTTATTTTAAGCTCCAGAGCTTGGTCCCTCTGTCTGTCCAACAGAGCAGTGAGAGCAGAAGCCCTGAGCTCAGGTGGGGCAGAGTTTTTATCATAGCAGAGGTTGGGGTGAGGGGATTTCCAGGGTCCAGGAGTCTGATTGGCTGACAATTGTCTAGGGGTATCCATAAAACAAAAACTAGGCATGTGCTAGACTCAAGGACATCTGGCCACCTTATCTGATGGTTGGAATGTCTGGGATGTCAGGTACTTCCTCATCCCTAGGTGGATCCCTGTGTGGTATCAGCTCATGGCTTTTCCTGGATCTGGGTGTTGCCTGCCAATAAGCCTGTCACAGAAGCTGTGTCTAGGCCCCTAAACCTGTCATGGCTGCTGTGTGGTCAAGCTGTTTTGGGGCCCCTTCACATTACCATGCTCCCCACCATTGTAGATGCTAACCTGCTAATCATAAGACCAAATTAACTCTTCCCTAAATTGCTTGGTCTTGGGTTTTATTATAGCAGCAAGGGAACTAACACATTGTGTAAAGTGAAATAAGCTAGATTCAGACATATGTCATTCAGACACTGTGTCATGTGTGGAATCTACAGTTAACTCTAGGTTTCATATGTGTGTGTATAGATGTATGTGTATAGATAAATATATGTGTAAATGTGTATATAGGATATGCACACATGCAAATGGCATGATGTCAGAAAGGGGGCTTTGGGGCAGAGGAAGGGACAGGAGAGGCCAGGGGAGAGTGATAGGGCAGACGGTGGAAATGTCTTAAGCCTGTTATTTTGTATGCTAATCAAAAACATTCATAAACCAATTTACAATTTTTTAAAAGATAAAATAAAACCCACCCTGGGTTGCAGCAAATGATTTCCCCTGGTTTTATTCATAGGTTTAAGTGAAATCTGGCTATCATTTGTAAAGTACTTTTCCTTATGGTTTTCTTTATGTGCACACATGTGTGCATGTTCCTGTGTTCAGGTGACATGTATGTGTATATGTGTGTGCATTTGTATAGAAGACAGAAAACAGATGTGGGTATCACCTGCCTCCTTGGAGACAGGGTCTCTCACCAACCTGGTGCTTCCCAGTCATGCTGGATTTGCTGGCCAGGGAGCCCCAGGGGCCCTGCTCGCTCCACCCCCCACCACTAGGATTACAAGCACTCACATTACACTCCTCATTTTTGACATGGTTTCTGGTGATTGAACTCAGGTTCTCGTGCTTGCAAAGCAAGTGCCTTACCCACTGAGCATCTCCTCAGTCCCTGCTGTGTGGCTTAACATTTGTGTTAGAGTGGATGTGTGCGTGTGTGCGCGCGTGCATGTGCGCGTGTGTGTGCGCGTGCGTGCGTGTGTGTGTGTGTGTGTGTGTGTGTGTGTGTGTGTGCGCGCGCGCACGCACTTACATGCCACAGTATGTACGGGGACATCAGAGGACAAGGCTGGGGAGCCACTTCTTGCCTTCGTCTCTGTTGGTACCAAGAGTCAAACCCCGGTCACAAGACTTGTATGACAAGCTCCTCTACTCACTGAGCCATCCTGCTGGTCTACTTAGGTTATTTTTAAAGCTAGCAGAGGACAGGAGAGCACTTGCTGACATACCATGTGATGTGGATTCACAACACGCCCCCACAGTTGGGCATGGTCGCGCAGACCTAGTCACTTCCAGGTCAAAACATCTCGCATAGCCAGGACCCCGTGGCTTTGCGTGGTTGTGTAAAGTGCACAGCGTAACCATGTGATCTACACACATGTGTGGAATAGCCACATGGGCCTGTGTGCGTAGGTGCGGCCCAGCCTTTGTAAGCCGGCGCCATATTCCTGGCTCCATCCTTGCTCACGTGTCTTTTCCACAGGCGTGTGCACATCTGTCTCTCTCCCTTATCTTAATAAAACTCTTGTTAGTGGATTCTGTTGTGTTTCATGACATTTCCTCGCAGGGTAAGAGCGCCATGAATAACCAACATCTGGTGCCATGACGAATCGGGCGCTTCCGGGTGCTCTGCACCTGGAAACCAGGGACTCTGCTCCATCAGCGACAAACCACTGTCCATCTGCCTGGCCGCATGAATCTCCATGCATCACCGCTGCTTCGATTGGTGAGCCCCCCACTTTTCAGCCAGTGTAAAACAGTTTCCTGAATCTGTGAAAATGTCCGGCATCTCACTGAGTATTCTTGAAACAGGGGGAACCCCCGACCATGGTCTTTATTGGCTACGGTCGGCCCCTATCACAGGCCGAAATTCCTAGGCATCTCCCAGGTCAGTAGTTTGAGGTATTCCTTGTGGTTGACCACTGCCATTGGGTGCGTCCTGGGGCTGTGTGACAGCGGCACATTTTTCCAGCTTGAGGAAGCAGTAGACGCTGTTCCGGATCCCCGGGGAATCCTTGGGGGGGCCTGCTTTTCGGCTGACAAGCCAAGCCGTCTAGCAGACTGTGCCTGGTGAAGATCCATCCTTGGCCTTAGGGACACCTGGGGCCTTGGCTCCAGATCACGTTTGTTTTTAATTTTTTTATTTTCTGCCTCTCTGCTGCAGACATGGGAAATAAGGCTTCCAACCCCATCGGTCCTACCTCTCCCTTAGGCTGTCTTCTTGAGGCTTTAAAACCTCTCAGCTTAATGCCTTACTTAAAGATTCCTAAGCTTATCAGTCTCTGTGCTAAGAGATGGCCCAAATACGCTTTAGAAAATAACAAAAATGGCCGCCAAGCAGCTCCTTAGATCCCGATATTTTACAGGAATTATCTAATTTCTGCCAGTGAGCAGGCAAATGGAAAGAGTTGCCCTATGTTCTCAGTGCTAACCCGTCTCTTCTGGATTCCTCCCTCCTGCTCCTAGCTGTGCCTAAACCGGGGATTCTCTGACTCCAGAATCTCTGACTAGATCCGGCTAATGAACCTCCACCTATCCGACCTCCGGCTCCCACCCCCACTCCTAGGGCGACTGTTCCTTCAGCTCCTCTCCCGGATTCCTCTTCCTCTAAAGCAGTTTCTTCCTCGGCAGCAGTCGTTTCCAAAGGCCCTGCCCTGGCTCCAACCTTCACTCCTCCTGCCACTCATTCTCAACTGCTAAAGGGCCTGACCCCAGTCATGCAAACCCTCAACCATTCTCCCTTTGCGAGAGGTGGCCGGTGTGGATGGACTGATTAAGGTCCATGTTCCATTCTCTCTTGCAGAACTCTCTCAGATAGAAACTAAGCTGGGTTCTTATACTTCTAATTCTGCTTCCTTTATTAAACAGTTTCATGCAGATGAGGTTCACCAAACTAACCCCTCACATCCTCCAGGAGCCAAGGCAGTTCCTGACCAAGAACCACCCTGGGACTATAACACCCAGGGTGGCTCTCTAGCCAGAGATAGGTTTATTACCTATCTCCTGACAGGCCTCCGTAAGGCTGCCCTAAAACCAGTAAACTATGAAAAACTAAAAATGATAATTCAAGATAAGGACAAAAATCCATCTCTTCTTGGAGCGGCTCACCAAGGCTCTACTTCAGTTCACTAGCTTAGACCCAGATATGCCTGAGGGCAGGCAGCTCCTAATGACCCACTTTATCTCACAGAGCTTCCCTGACATTAGGGATAAACTTAAACATTTAGAGAACGGCCCTCTGACTCCACAGGCAGATGTGCTAGTGATAGCATTTAAGGTGTACCATGGGAGAGATGAAAAAGCCCAGAAAAGGAGCTGCCAGATGCTGGCAAACACTATCCGACCAGCTCCCTGAGAGCCGTCTGGTCCCTGTTTCAAGTGCGGGAAAGAAGGCCATTGGGCCCGGGCTTGCACCACCGGCCCATGAAGGGCACCAACAAAGTCTTGTCCAAAGTGTTACCAAAATGGTCACTGGTCAGCTGACTGTCCTAATGTCCCAAGCGACATAGGAATGCCAGATGAAGACGACCACAACCCTCCGGCTGACTTTCCAGGCTTGGCCTACAGCAAGGACTGACACTGCCCAGTTCCCGCCCCGGCCACTCCCATCTCACACAGGGAACCCAGGGTAGTAATAAAAGTAAATGGGCACCCCATCTCGTTTCTTTTGGACACTGAAGCTACCTACTGTGTCCTGAGAGAGTTTGGGGGGCCTATATCTCCTTCTCGTCTCCCTATTGTCAGGGTTAGGGGACAGCCTTACCTGCCTCATCAGACACCACCACTCAATTGTATTTTCAGAGGCATCCCTCTCACACACACATTCTTAGTGGTACCAACCTGCCCTGTGCCTTTAATGGGAAGGGATCTTCTAGCTAAGGTAGGAGCGTTCATTTCTTTTGCTCCACACATTCGCCTCACCCTAGACGCACCAGCAGCTCTTCTTCTCCTCCTCCCACCCTACTGACTCTAATAGTTCTTTTCCCCTGCCAGCCTCTCAGGTAGACCCAAAAGTCTGGGATACCCAAAACCCTTCTATTGCTAGACACCATCAGCCTGCTATTATCCAGCTACATGACCCTACCAGATATATCACCCAAGCTCAGTACCCTCTCTCACTCCAGAGCCTAAGAGGACTTAAGCTTATCATTTCTGACCTTCTCAGGAAAAAGCTGCTCCGCCCAACCTCTTCACCTTTTAACACCCCCATACTTGCAGTTAAAAAGTCTAACGGAACCTACCACCTGGTTCAAGACCTCTGGCTCATTAACTCTGCAGTGGTCCCTCTCCATCCTGTAGAACCTAACCCTTACACTCTCCTGTCCACTATCCCTTCAGGAACCTCTCACTTCTCAGTTCTAGATCTCAAAGATGCCTTCTTTTCTATCCCTCTCAGTCCTCAGTCTCAAAATATCTTTGCTTTCACCTGGACTGACCCTGACACTCACCTGTCCACACAGCTGACCTGAACTGTTCTGCCACAGGGATTCAGAGACAGTCCACACCTATTTGGTCAAGTTCTGTCCTCTGACCTGCTTTCTCTGTCTTTCCCTGGCTCTGAACTAATACAGTATGTAGATGATATTTTACTCTGTAGCCCATCCTTACAGGTTAGCCAAACTAACACCTCTGCTCTCCTAAATTTCTTATCCAGCCAAGGTTACAGGGTATCTCCTTCTAAAGTTCAGCTGTCAACTCCCCAGGTCACCTATTTGGGTCTAACCATTACTCCAACCCACAAGGCTATTACTGTAGACAGAAAGCATCTAATCCAGTCTCTTACAATTCCTTCTACTAAACAGGAGAGTCTGTCTTTCCTAGGAATAGCTGGCTTCCTATGGTCTTGGGTTCCATCTTTTTCTCTCCTTGCTCGCCCCTTATATGAGGCAGCTCAGGGCTCGCCACATGAGCCCCTCCTCCATCCTGTCACTAAACCTTTCCAGAAGCTCCAGCAGGCTCTTCTTCAGGCCCCAGCACTTCATCTCCCAGACTTAACCCGTCCCTTCTCCCTCTATGTAGCAGAGAAGGAGGGGTTTGCCCTGGGAACTCTAGGGCATCAGCTGGGACCCTCCTTTGCACCTGTAGCCTATCTATCAAAGAAGTTAGACCTTATCAGTCAGGGCTGGGCACCTTGCATCCATGCCTTAGCAGCTGCAGAGCTCCTTATTCAGGAATCAAAGAAGCTAAGCTTTGGGTCACTCATTACTGTCTTCTCTCACCATAACCTGTCCCATCTCTTAACTTATAAAGGCTTACAAACTTTACCTCCTTCCTGGGTTCTTTCTCTCCAGGTGGCATTACTAGAGGATGCCACACTTACTTTCTGGACCTGTCCACCTCTTAATATTTCAAGCCTCCTCCCTCAACCTAATGTTGACTATTCTCCTTCTCATTCCTGCACTGAAACCTTAGAGGAACTGTTACCTCACCCTTCACACATACAGGAGGGCACATTATACTTATACTTATGGCTCAGGCTACTTATACTTGGTACACAGATGGCAGCTCCTTTTTATATGAAGGGACCCATAAAGCAGGCTATGCCATAGTGTCAGATACTGAGATAATAGAGGCACACACACCACTAACCAACAGGCTGAGCTGATAGCTCTCACCCGTGCCTTCCAATTGGCACAGGGACAATCTCTAAATGTTTACACAGACTCCAAATATGCTTTTCATATCTTCCTGTCCCATGCTGCTATTTGGAGGGAGCGTGGCCTTCTCACAGCAAAAGGGGGCTCTATATCTAACTCAGGACAAATAATAGCCATGCTGGAGGCTTCCCACCTCCCCAAGACTATAGAAATTGTCCATTGCCGGTCTCATCAGACCAATAGCTCTATCATCTCTAAGGGAAACAACTAGGCTGACCAGGCAGCCAGGACAGCGGCCCTCCAGGGCCAAGTCTCACCTCACCTACCACAGGGAACTTACAGTACAGCCTACACTCTCACAGGGAACTCCTGACACTAGGCAAATTCTTTCCTATCTACACCAGCTCTTTCATCCTAATAATCTTGCTCTGTCTCAATTCGTAAAAGCTCACCTACAGCCCACCTCTGACAGTCCTTAAGAACTATTACTGCCTCTTGTGAGATCTGCCAAAAAACAGATCCCAATACCAAGTACAGGAGTCAGCCTTTTCCCACCCACCAGACTAGAGGTTCCCTTCCAGGGACTGACTGGCAGCTTGATTTTACCCTTATGCCCACCATCAGGAAAGTTAAATATCTTCTCGTGATAGTGGACTCATTTTCAAATGGGTAGAGGCATAGTTGGTTTCTAATAAGCGGGCTTAGACAGTTGCAGACCTCCTTCTCTGAGAAATTATTCCTCGGTTTGGGGTTCCTGCTTCTCTTCAGTCTGACAATGGCCCAGAGTTCACCTCTCAGATTTCTCAGACACTAGCTAAGGCCCTTAACATTCCTTGGCATTTTCGTATCCCATACCGTCCTCAATCCTCAGGAAAGGTGGAGCATACCAACCGGTCTTTAAAACTATTCTTACTAAGATGTCACAGGAACTTCATCTCGACTGGGTAAGATTATTGCCTCTAGCTCTTCTCAGGTTCAAGGCTCTTCCTAAAAAGCTTCTTTCAATTTCTCCATTTGAACTAATGTATGGAAGGCCAGTTCTAACACCAGGTCTTTTATTCAACCCTCCAACTGTTCCACATAGCCTGTTAACTCCTCTTTTATGTCACCTAAGGTCTATTCTATGGAGCTATGCAGACTGTTCATTACCTCAGCCATGTGACAATCCTTGTCCATCTCCAATCCACATCGGGGATCAGGTTCTTCTCTTTCCTCCAGGCCAGCACCCTTCACCCCTTTCCCCTAAGTGGCAGGGACCCTTCAAGGTAATTCTTGTGACTCCTACAGCTGCTAAACTCGAGGGCTTTCCTCATTGGGATCCACCTGTCTCATCTAAAATCTTTTATCTCACCTCTATCTCTCTTCATATATAGTAAAACGAACAAGGCCGTGTTCTCTCAAGCTCCAGAAGACATCAAGATCCACTGCCTTGTCACCAATTCCAGAGGAATAAGGTATCACCCCTTCCCTTCCCAACTAGGGCCACACAGAGTCGGAGGCAAAAGGACCATCAGAAATATCCAGGAGGTAAGAAAAAAATGTAATCTAACAGTCTATCATTGTTAAATACTCAGCAACTGATCACCTGCATTTTCTGAATACTAAACTAATAAAGGAAACAGGTGCCTTAAATAAACTCCCTCTAATAAAGCTTGTCTCAGGTAAAAATTAAGCAGAGTACTAAAACAACATAATAATTAATTTTCTCACAGCCACCTTTTTAACATGTCTCCATTTGGACAGGCCAGATCTACCTCAGATAAATGTCACATGTCTCCATCTGGGCAGGCCAGATCTACCTGAGATAAATGTCAACTCCAAAAATAAAATAATAATGATTCTTTTTTCTCTAAGCTTTTTCTATGTCACCAGTATCTTGTCAAACAAAAGGTTCCCAGCCACACCACGAAGGATGGACAGCTGCAGAACAAGGGACGACAGAACTTCATTCCAGGACTCCCACCATCATCCCAGGACTTCAGAAGCTACCCTCCCCATTTCCCCAAGAGCCAACCGACGCCCACCATTCAGCCGGGAGCAGTCTTTGAGAGAAACAACGCCCCATCTGCCATTTTTTCCTTTTTTTTTTTTTTAAAAAAAAAAACAAGAGTCCGGGATGATATGGATTCACAACACGCCCCCACAGTTAGGCATGGTTGCGCATGCCCGCGGGACCTATTCACTTCTGCCTAGCCATTTCCAGGTCAAAACGTCTCACGTGACCAGGACCCCGTGCCTTTGCATGGTTGCGTAAAGCATGCAGCACAACCATGTGATCTACACTCTTGCTACTACTAGAATAGCCACATGGGCCTGTGTGCGCAGGCGCGGCCCAGCCTTTGTAAGCTGGAGCCATATTCTCGGCTCCATCTTTACTCACGTGTCTTTTCCACAGGCCTGTGCACATCTGTCTGTCTCCCTTATCTTAATAAAACTCTTGTTAGTGGATTCTGTCATGTTTCATGACATTTCCTTGCAGGGTAAGAGCACTGCAAATAACCAACACCATGACAACTGTCTCAGGTGAGCACCAGGGGAAAAAACCCTTATAAAGCATTACAGCAACAATGATTGTTCGTTTGTTTTTGGTTTTGATTTTTCAAGACTGTTTCTCTGTGTATTCCTGTTCACCTACCTCTGCCTCCTGACTACTGGGATCAAAAGCCTGCACCACCACTGCCCAGCAACTTTTTAAGAGCCACAAAAATACTTCTAATAAAATCTTATTTTGGAACTGGGCGGCAGTGGTGCACGCCTTTAATCCCAGCACTCAGGAGGCAGAGTCAGACAGATCTCTGTGAGTTCGAGGCCAGCCTGGACTACAGAGTGAGTTCCAGGAAAGGTGCAAAGCTACACAGAGAAACCCTGTCTCGAAAAAACAAAAAACAAAAACAAAAAAAAAAAAAACAAATCTAATTTTGACTTCCATAGGAAAAAAGTTCTAGTGTATCCATGACATGATGAGGAGAAACAAAACAGCACGTTTCGTACTGGACATTTTCTTTTTAAGTTTAGTGTGTGCATGCACAGCAGCACACGTGTGTGCTGTGGCACACATAGGGAGGGAATTGATTCTCTCCTTCCACTGTGGGTTCTGGAAACCAAAGGCAGGTTGTTGGGCGTGGCAGCAATGTCTGCCTGCTGAGCCACCTCATTAAGCCAGGCTTTGGCGGTTTCACATCTGAGTTTTTCCTGTATGCTCAGGGCTTCCCTGCATTGAAGTCAAAGCTGCAGGGGAAAATGCAAGGCTGGCTTGGCTCTGAATAGATCCCCTGGGGCACTTACTTCTATTTCCTTCCATCCTTTTGTCTTTCTGGTTGCTGAGAACAACCTTTGGAATAATCCCCTCCCACACCAAGCTCTGGGGAAGATGTGATTGGTGTCTGCTGACCGGAGGTGACAGTTTTAAACAGTCACCTTAAACTTTGTCACCCATTTCATCTGTAATCATGGAGGTAGCTCTTTCACTCTAGATTTTTTTTAAAGATGGTCTCATGCATCCCAGGCTTGCCCCAAATTCACTAAGTAGTCAAGCATGACCTTGAACTTCCCCTGCCTCACATCCCCTGCCACGGAGAGCTGGGATCACAGTTCCACATCACTAGCTCAGTCCATGTGGTGCTGGGGAGCCAGCTGCAAGGCCTCCTGGCTTTTACCAGGAGTGCTACATTCCCAGGCCTCAAACTCTAGATTTTAATCCAGAATGATAAATATGTGCATGAAAGATGGCCCAGCAGAAAGTGCAAATTCACAAAAACTCATCTATTGGGGAGAAATTAAAAAACAAAAACAGAAAATGGAGAGTTATTATTTATTTATTTATTTATTTATGCAGGGATCTTAAAATATAAGACCTAGAAAATGCTCTGTAATTATCAAAGTAACATCGCCCAGGCTGGGGAGACACTTCCTGCATAAGCGTGAGGACCTGAGCTCAGGTCCCCAGAACCCCCTAAATACAGAGCAGGTGTGTGCACATGCCTAGAACCACAGCCTCAGAAGACATAGACAGGTATCCGCAAAGAAGCCGGCTAGACAGACTGAACAGCTCTGATCAGAGACCCAATGAATAAAGAAGTAAGTGCAATAGAAGATGGTTCCTGACACCAGTCCCACCCTTGTGCCCACACACATATAAAATACATAAACACATGGGAATGTGGGGGAAACTTCCTGAATACTATGGGTAAAATTCTGAAGCTTTGCTATTGTGTGTATTGATGGTTCTTCCCTTTATGTAGAAGTTTACCATCCACCATCAATATGTCCCGACACATGCCAACGAGTGAATTCTGAACACTCACACGCTGTTTCCTATGAAGTTCATTATTCTAAAGACCCCGAGGCATGTGTTTGGTGCAGTCCTGTACACTAACCCTTAGCATGTGCATTAGCCTTGGTTGCACTGTCATAGAAAGTGTGGGCTGGCTGCTTCTTCCTGTTCCCTAACCCCACACAAGCCAAAACAGAGGGACTTAAGCCAGAGCCAATGTCAGTCTTGCTCCTGTGGAGGGGCAGCTGGTCACCTCACTCACTAGAACTGCTGCTTAAGGCTAATGAAAATCACCTTAGAAAGCAATGGGCCTGTGCTTGAGAAACCACCATACATGTTCCCAGGGTATGTGCCACGATGCCACAGCAGCTGCAGAAAACTGGGAGCAACTTCCGTGGCCAGCAAAAGGGGAATTACTAAAACCTTACGGTGGCCTGGTGGATTTGGAACAAGAATAAACTAGGCCAAAGGTAATATGACTGGGCTGCTGCTATGGCTTGAATGTGAAATGGCCCCCACATTGCCCCCAGCTTGTGCACTGTTTTGGGAGGTTGTGGAGCCTTCTGTGACAGTGGCCTAGTTAGCAAAGGTAGGTTGCTTAGGGAAGGTCTTGAAAGTGTTACCTCTTGTTGTATTCTTTGTTTTTTAGACAGGGTCTCACTATGTAGCCCTGGCTAACCTGGAACCCTCTGTGCTGAAGAACCAAAGCACCCCCATTTCAAGCAAGCCCCTCACCCCAGCTTGAAACAGGCCTGAGTTTCAAAATCCTCAGAGCTGCTGACATAGGTCCCAGGACAAAGTCAGGATGCTTGAAGAGCCATCTGGTAATAACTGATTAACCAAAGAATGGCCCAATGCCGGAGATGGTCAAAGTACAAAGTCAGGATGTTTGAAGGACGATCTGGTAGCAATTGATTAACCACAGAATGCCCCAATGCGGGAGGTAGTCTATAAAGTTTGACAAACAGCCGGTTAAAACTACAAAGTAAGATAACACAGAAATTCTGAAAAGCCCCTAAAACTTGAGCCAGTCAGAATTATACCTGTACTAGCACCCCTAAATGATGTAGCTTTGTGGTTTTTGCCCTTCAAACCTGAGCTTGCAGAGGGGCGGGCACCTCCTTCAGTCTCTATGGTGTTGGATGGATTGACGAGGTCCCTGCTGTGCGGCTTGAACTGCTTCAGTAAACCTTGCTTTGCATTTCAGTGAGTTCGTGTCTCTGGTGGTCTCTTCGGGGGTCTCGCACCCACACAACAGTGTGATCCAGGTTCATCTCAGCCTCAAAGATCCACCTGCCTCTGCTTCCTGTGTGTTGGCATTAAAAGTGTGAGTCAGCACACCTGGCCCACTTCCGGTTTCTTGTGTTGTTTGGGGAGGGTGTTTTTGTTTTCTGAGAAAAGGGATCAAGAGCCCAGGCTGGCCTTGAACTTGCTATATAGATAAGGATGACCTTGTGCTCATGATCCTCCTGCCTCTTCCTCCCCAGTGCTAAGATCGCAGGTATGGACCAGTACATCAAATTTTATGCAGCGCTGGGGATCAACCTAGGGCTTGTGCATGGCAGGCAAGCACTCTACCAACTAGGCAGCAGCATCTTCGGCCTGGTTCTGTTTCTGAGCTGTACTTTGTAAGATCCTAAGATGTAAAGAGCTTCTGTTTCAGGCACTTGCCACTGTAGACCAAGCTTTGCCAGCCACTGGGTCTTTCTGGCCATGACAAACTGTGTCCCCTGAAGCCCTGAACCAAAATAGATTTCTCTCAAGTTACTTGTGTCAGCCACTTCGCCAGTGGTGGGAAAAGTACGTAATCCACGGAACCAATGTGGCTGGACCTCCAGTGCTCCATGCAATAATAAATAAATAAATAAATAAATAAATAAATAAATAAATAAATAAATAAACAAATAAATATATAAATAAATACAAATAAATAAATAAATAAATAAATAAATAAATAAATAAATAAATAAATAAATAAATAAATGAAACACCATGATGGTGTTTGTGAGAATAATTCCATTCCTGGGGAGAAATGGGGCCACACGCAATAAAACAAAATCCATGCCTGAGGCTGAAGAGACGGCTGGGTGGTAAAGCATTCTTGTTATTCTTTCAGAGCACCCAAGATCAGTTCCCTGCACTCATGGTTGGCAGCTCCCACTGCCTGCAACTACAGTTTCAGATCAGAGGCCCACACCCTCTGCATATACATACACATAATAAAATAAAATAAAATCAATAAGAGTTGCCTCATAGTGACAGTCTCTCTGAAAGGGAGAAGGGAGAGGAGTGAGCTGGGAAGGAGGGAGCTCTCTGCCGCATCAGGTAAGGCAGGAGCAGAGCCGCATTCTGTTGCTGACCCCTGCTTCATACACATTAGACAGCAGCAGCCTGATGTCAGCACCACATGCTGATGCTGTTCCTCAAATAACCTGCTCGACCTTTTAAGAACTCATCTGACTTGTTCTTCATAGCTGCTGATGTGACCCTGCTCAGGCTCTGGAATAAACCAACTTAAGTGGATTCTTCCCCAGGTGGAACTTCAGACTGATTAGATGAGGTGATGCTGGGACATCCACGTGGGGGCCATGCCTCTGCCAGAAAAAAGTGTGCTTTTCCATCTTTACATTAGAGCATGTATGCTGGTGTTTGTTGAGGGTCCAGAGGCCATCATCATCACTTCCTTTCCCAAGCTTGGCTCTTCAGTCACAGACAACACATGTGTGCAGTAATCTGCAGATGATATACTGTCCAAAATGAGGCAGGGGATTGCTTAAATGGGATGTTACATGGAAACATTTTTCCTCCTCTGAGTCACAGGAAACTCACATTATGAGATTGCAATGAAGTAAATTTGGAATCAAAGACTTAAAAGGGAGAGAGAAGTGGGGAAGGAAGAAGAGAAGGGGGGATAGAGGAAGAGGAGTGGGGAAGAGAAAACAAGGCATGATGGTTATAGCCCTAGAGGCAGGAGAATCAAGAATATGTAGCAAGTTTGAGATCATCCTGTGCTATGTAAGACCTATCTTCAAAAGCAAAACAGAAAATAGGAAGGAAGTCTGTGGGGAGCGGAGGAAGTCCTGAATGTGTGCATATCTTTTCTTTCCTTCTTATTCCATGTCTGGCTGGGTAGCTGCCCCCTGGGGTCCTCTCCTTCTTTTCTCACTCCTACCTCTTATTATTCTCTCTGCCTGGCAGACCCACCTATCCCTCTCTCTGCCTAGCTATTGGCCATTCAGCTCTTTAGTAGACCAGTCAGGTGCTTTAGGCAGACAAAGTAACACAGCTTCACAGAGTTAAACAAATGCAACATAAAAGAATGCAACACATCTTGCATCATTAAATAGATATTCTACAGCATAAATGAATATAATACATCTTAAATTAATATTCCACATTTTCCCCTTTTTGTCTAAATAAAAATGAAAGGTTTTCTGGCGCCAGGGAAACTCCCAGGAACCCACAAGGATGACCTCAGCTAAGACTCTTGGCAATAGTTGAGAGGGTGCCTGAACTGGCCTTCCTCTGTAATCACTTTGGTGACTGCCCTAATTGTTATCAGAGAGCCTTTATCCAGTAACTAATAAAGCAGATGCAGAGATCCACACCCAACCACTTGGCTGAGCTCCCAGAGTCCTGCTGAAGAAAAGGAAGAGTAATTGTATGAGCCAGGAGGATCAAGGTCATGACAGGGAAACCCACAGAGACAGGTGACCTGAGCTCATGGGAGCTCATGGACTCTGAACCAACAGTTAGGGGGCCGGCCCTCTGCAGTTGTGTAGCTTGGTCTATATGTAAGGTTCCTAGCAGTAAGATCAGGACCTGTCCCTGATGGTTAGCTCACTTTTGAGAATCTGTTCCCTATGCTAAATTACCTCACCCAGCCTTGATGCAGGGAAAGGACTTTGGTCCTGCCTCAACTTTATGTACTATGCTTTGTTCAAGCCTATGGGAAGCCTGCTCCTTTCTGAACGGAGATTGAGGAGGAGTGGATAGGAAGGGAGGTGGGGGGAGGGATCAGGAAGAGAGGAGGGAGGGGAAACAGTGGTCGGTATGTATAATAAATGAAAAAAGCTAATTAAATAAAATAAAATAAGAAACAAAAAAATGATGGTTTTAAGTTTAACATAGTAAAATTATATACAACAATAACAGTTATCAAATAAGAATTACAGTTATAATATTTAGTTCATTTGTATTTAGCAAATTCAGAGAAAATACTCCATTATCTATAGTAGTGATTCCAAAAGTTTTATACCTAATTTACTTTCTATCATAACTAAGGAAAACTGTAACTTTAACTTTTTAGTTTTTAACTCCGTCAAAGACTCCAGAAGGATGTAATATTACCTAACAAGAGAGACATTGGGTGCCTGCACAGTCACCAAAGTTCCTCTGCAACACTGGGGCATCCATCTGCAGCCTACAGACTCTTCTGAGAATCAGGAATTTTGAAGGACTGTCCTGCCTTGTATTAGCAACGTTCAGCAGTCACTTTCCTGTGTGTCCTGCATGATATCCAGTTTATACAGCATACTGTCAGCAGGGAAGGTAAAGCAGTTTCCTGCCCAAATGTCTAGCCTTGCCACACCGAAAGTATTCTGCTGGAAACTCCAGCTCACTCCTGCTTGATTTGGAAAGTCCCATTCCTCTCTCTCCAAACACCACTGCTGTGGAGTAATCTTCTTGTACACTGTAAAGTGTACCACTCAAATTGGTTTAATAAAAAGCTGATTGGCTGGTAGCCAGGCAGGAATTATAGTCAGGACAACCAAACTAGGAGAATGATGGGCAGAAGATGGGTGGAGTTAGAGGAGATGCCAACTCTCCTTGAGGAAGCAGGACATGTAGAAAATGAGGTAACAAGCCATGAGCCACATGGCAAAGCATAGATAAGAAATATGGGTTAATTTAATTGTAAGTTAGGCAGTAGCAAGCCTTAGCTATCAGCTGAGCATGTATAATTTATATTAAGCCTCTAAGTTATTTGGGAAGCAGCTACTGGTTATTTGGGCACAGGTGGAAGGGACAGAAAAACGCCACCTGCAAATGGCACCTACTTATGTCTAGATACACATAAGATCTAAAAAAGCTTTAAAAGGTTCTAAACACACAAAAAAGGATCTAGACACAGCTTCCTAGTCTCACTCTCACACTAGCCACATCTCCCAACAGCTGCCTACGAGATGGAGCCAGCCACCTACCGCCATGAGCTAAGCAGCATGGTGTATTCTCACAGTGTCTCACCTGGGCTGCAGTACAGAGAGGTTTCTCTCAGTCACTGCCTGTGGGCTTAAGAGCTCCACCAGCACACTGCAAGGCCATTTTAGGGTTTTTGCTCACACAGATAGAAAAAGTTACAGATATGCAGTAAAGACAGATTCAAATGGGGGGAGGACCTCTTAATGAGTTACAGTGTTTTTCAAAATATACATAGGCATGGGAGAGAAAAGAAAAGGGATAGAAAAAGTCCTTAGAAAAGAAATAGAGTAATAAAAAAAATAATGAGCTACATAAAGATGAGAAATACACAGAAAGTCTGGATCCTGTATGTTAGTGTGTTGTCTTTTAATTTTTTGGCTGCTAGGAGACACTGGATTACAAAAACCAACCTATATATTTTAAAAATATCTTGACTTCAAAATTTAAGTCAAAAGATATGTTACTTTGGGGGAGACGTTAAATTTTATTAACACAGGAAATGAGAGGCTATGGATTCATTACAGGTTAAGGAAAATCAGGTTTGATCAAGGAAGACCTCCTGAAAAATCTGACTACAAACATTAAAAAAAAAAAACTAGAAAAACTACAAGACATGATGTATATTTTACCTGCTCAAACACATGACAAAAAACATCTTTGGCTAACTTGTAAACAATGCACAGTCTACTGTTTGTATTAATGGAGATATATGTTGCCTTTAAAAGTTTATGTATTTTCAGAGCAGAGGGACGAGACACCAATGGGAACAGATGGCTCAGGTGATCCAGTATTCAGAACAGCTTCAAGGCTGCTGACCAAGATGATCCAGCCGCACAGAATATGCCAGCCAAGACTTAACAGTTATCCTGATTTTCTCAAGGTTTACCCAAAGATGTAAGCACCCTTAAACAACAGGAAGTAGTCTAGAGAACTATGCCCACATTCCCAAAAAATGGGTTGTGAATGTTTATTATCATTTTGGGGGGGGGCATTGGTTACAAGTCATTATTGATAAAACTCAGGAAAAAGTTAAACAAAGGAGATTAGATTCAAATATCTCTTTCTAAAAGGGAAAGGGAGGATATAGAGATGATCGGATAAAATGGTAGATTATTAAACTGACTTTTAAACCAAAAATGCAACTACTAGTTTTAAATATTTTACATTGGTATGGATCTTTGTATATTGATACAAATTTAAAGTTAATTTTGTTACACTGTATGTATGTTTCTACTCTTGTTTGAGTTATTGTACTTATACAAATCATTTAAAATGTAATATATAGGGACTGGAGTGATGGCTCAGAGGTTAAGAGCACTGGCTGCTCTTTCAGAGGACTTGAGTTTAATTCCCAGCAACCACAAAATGGCTCACAACTATTTATAATGAGATCTGGTGCCCTCTTCTGGCATGCAGGCAGAATACTGTATACATAATAAATAAATCTTTTAAAAATGTACTATATAATTAAAAAATACAGATTAATAGTCATCTATAATAGCCAAACTTATAGTCATGTTAGATATGTTTTCAAGGTCATAAACAGGTATATTTAGATAGATGATCTTCAAACACTTCAAAGACCTACAAAATATGGCATTTAATATGCTTAATAACCTAAGGCTTTTCATGACATTGAGACATGTCTGCTTCTGGCAACACCAATCTACTTCATAGAAAATGATGGGCATCGAGAAAACACTACATGGAGTTTGTTTTCTTTATCGCAAAAGCTAGCCATGTGGGCAAAGAAACTGCCCTTGCCTCAGTTGCTGACAATATACTGTCCAAACTGAACTAGCAGGACACAAGAAAGGTGACTGCTGAACTTTGCCAAGATGTGGAACAGTCCTTCAGAATCCTTTGCTTCACAGGAAAGTCTGTCAGATATGCTAGGCCTATGGACTAGAGTTGGATGCCCCAACGTTACAGGAGAATTTGATGATTGTTCAGGTGGCTTGAGGTCCCTGTTATTAGGTAACATTTAATTTTTCTGGGGTCTTTGATGGAGTTGAAGACTAGATAGTTATAGTTTTCTTTTGTTATGATAAAAGATAAATTAGGTACAAAACTTTGGACTCACAAAAATAAGATAAATAGTAGAGTGCTTATTTAATTTTGCCAAATATAAGTGGACTGGATATTGTAACTATAATTCTTAATAACTGTTTTTGTTGTATATAATTTTACTGTATTAAAATTAAAACCTTTTTTAATTAGACAAAAAAGGGGAAATGATATGAGTAATCCTCTTGTAAACTGTAAATATTTTTCACTTGAATTGGTTTAAGAAAATGCTGATTGGGTCACGGGCATGAGTTCGTAGGCACAGTGGGCCTAGAGAAGCCAACATGCCAGTTGCCAGAAGTTGGGTTTGTCGCAAAACCTATGTGACCCCACGGAGACCCTTGGAGAAATTGGAGAAATTGAGACTTGACCAGGAACTTAAGCTGATCAGAAAATATGGGCTCTGGAACAAATGTGAGGTCTGGAGGGTCGAATTTACCCTAGCTAAGATCCATAAGGCTGCCTGGGAGCTGCTGACACTGGATGAAAAGGACCTAAGGCGTCTTTTTGAAGGCAATGCTCTGCTGAGGCAACTTGTTCGCATTGGGGAGCTGGATGAGGGCAAGATGAAGCTGGATTACATCCTGGGCCTGAAGATTGAGGATTTCTTGGAGAGGCGGCTGCAGACCCAGGTCTTTAAGCTGGGTCTGGCTAAATCTATTCACCATGCCCGTGTGCTCATCTGACAGTGTCATATCAGGGTCCACAAGCAGGTGGTAAACATTCCATCCTTCATTGTCCGTCTGGACTCCCAGAAGCACATTGATTTCTCCCTCCGTTCTCCTTATTGTGGCCATCCAGGCCAAGTGAAGAGGAAGAATGCCAAGACGGGCCAGGGTGGTGCTGGAGCTGGTGATAATGAGGAAGAGTTAATGCCTCCCTGGACTGGAGGATTGTGTAGTTTTCTGATTGACTAATAAAGCAGAATTAACACTTGAAAAAAAAAAAAAACTGCTGATTGGCTGGTAACCAGGCAGAAATTATTGGTGGGACAACCAAACTAGGAGAATGATGGGAAGAAGAAGGGTGGAGTCAGAGGAGACACCAGCCAGCCCTGAGGATGCAGGACATGTAGAAAATGAGGTAACAAGCCATGAGCCACTTGACAAAGCATAGATAAGAAATATGGGTTAATTTAAATGTAATAGTTAGGTAATAATAAGCCTGAGCTATTGGCAGAGCACTTACAGTTTATATTAAGTCTCTAAGTCAGTTATTTGGGAAGCAGCTGCTGATTATTTGGGAACAGGCTACCAGGACAGAAAAACTCTGCCTACACCCCACCCTCTCAGAGACTCTCCAACAAAGAAAAGGTGCCAAAAAGTTCAGGTCAGCATTCTTGGTGGCTGCAGTAGCTCCTCCCCTGAATCTGCTAGCAACCCAAGATCCCGCCTAAAGTGGTCAGCTTTTGACCATACTTGGGCACAAACCCAGCTTGTGGAGGACACATCATCATTCCTCACCTACAGGGTATGTAAGCTCCCTGCTTTAGTTCAGGTTTGTGATTTCTCCAGCCCCAGTCTCTGGGACTGGAGGACTCACCCAAGAGCAGCTTTGCTCAAATAAATCTGTTCTTTTACTTTTTCAATTCAACTTGTTCTAGAAACCTATCATTGTGTTACAGAAAACCTATTAGAAAGCCAAATCCATACGGAGTTTTTTTTTTTTTAATGCCCATCAGCCTTTTATGAAGTAGATTGGTGCTGTGAGAAGCATACATGTCTCACTGTCATGAAAACCCCTATATTAACAAAACATTTTAAATGTCATATTCTATACATGTTTGAAGATCATTTATCTATCTAAAATATTCCTGTTTAGTCTTGAATACATACCTAATGTGATTACAAGTTTGATTATTACAGAGTAACAAACCTCATTTCTTAGTTATACATTGCTTCTATTTTGGTTTTTTTGAGGCAAGGTTTCTCTGTGTAGCTTTGGAGTCTGTCCTGGAACTTGTTCTGTAGACCAGACTGGCCTCAAACTCACAAAGATCTGCCTGCCTCTGTCTCCTGAGTACTGGGATTAAAGATGTACATGAACCACTGCTCATCTTACATTGCATTTTTAAATGAGCTACATAAATAAGCACTATACCCCAAACAAGATACCAAAATCAATGCCAATGCAAAATATCTGAGATTAATAGCTGTCTTTTTATCCTGTATTCCTATATGCCCCTAAATGATAACAAACATCCATAACCCACCAAATAACCAACAACCACCCACCCCATCTCTTGTTCTCCAGACTGCTTCCTGTTGTCTCTGGGTGAAGACATATTTAAGGGTCCCTGAGAAAATTGAGACAATGGCCACATCCTGGGAAGACCACCTGTAACCTTTGTTAATACATATCACCTGTCAAGGCTCAGGAGGTCTCCCCTGAGGAAACCTGATCCATATTAATCTTAAAAAAAAAATCCACAGCCTTTCGTTTCCTGTGGAAACAAAAGCATTACCTTTTACCCAAAGCAATACATTTTTTGAGTTCCACTTTAAAGTTAAGGCATCCCTAAAATATCTAGGCTGGTTTATTTCATCAGTCCCTCTTTCAATCCCATGTCTCTAAGCAGCTGTTGTTTGCTTATTAGCAATCAATTCAAAAATTAACACAATAACATATAGGATCCAGACTCCCTGTATATTTCCCAACTTACATGGCTTTTTTTTATATTACTTATACTATCTCTTTAAATATTTTACTTTAATATTTTTAACTATTTTTTTATATGACTGTCTATATTCTTTCTCTTTTCTTTCTTAAGCCTACACACATTGTTAAACACACTAGAACCTGTTTAGAGATTTTTTTTCTGTCTGGATTTGCTTTTACTGTGAATCTCTAGTCTTTTTTTGTCTGCATGAGCAAACAGCAGCTAAACAACATGGCTTCGGTGGCTGTCTCCGCCCACTCCTCAGGTCATGAAAGCCAAGCCTAAAGCTCATGGCCTGGTCAAGATGCATGACTGGGAACTGCATTCAATTCCCCAAGTCTGGAGTGCCAGTGCCCTGCACTGTTGCAGGCATTTTAGTTTTTTGTTTCTATTTAGCCTTAAAAAAAAAAAAAAAAAGGCTGTGTAAGTGTTCCACTGTACAGCAGAACTTCTTAATGGAGCTGTGTCTGGTTGGTTTATTTGTTTGTTTAAGCTTTCTCAGGCCCTATGGAAATTTGAGCCCCATTTAGGGTGCCAAAATGTAGTTGATTTTTTTTTAACCTCTTTTTTCTTTAGGGATCAGCTCCCAAATCACACAGAGACTCTTACTTATGAATGCCTGGCCTTATCTTGACTTGTTTCTAGCCAGCTTTTCTTAAATTATTCCATCTACCTTTTGCCTCTGGGCTTTTACCTATCTCTATTTCTGTATATCTTTTCTTTCCTTCTTATTCTGACTGCTGTGTGGCTGTGTGGCTGGCCCCCAGCAATCTCCTCCTCCTTTTCTCATTTCTCCCTCCTCTTTCTTCTTCTATTTATTCTCTCTGCCTGAGGCCCACCAATCCCTCTCCTGCCTAGCTATTGGCCGTTCAGCTCTTTATTAGACCAATCAGGTATTTTAGGCAGACAAAGTAACACAGCTTCACAGAGTTAAACAAATGCAACATAAAAGAATGCAACACATCTTTGCATAATTAAACAAGCATCCCACAGCATAAAAAATGAATTAATACATCTTAAGTTAATATTGCACAACACATAAATAAAAATAAATCTTCAAAATTAAGGCATGGCTGTGTACACCAGTTACTCCAGCACTGGGGATAGAGAAAGGCAGTTCTCAGAGGCTTGCCAGCCAGCCAAAATCCTGTGTTCCAGATTCAGTGAAACCTTATTTGAAAGAAGAAAGAAAGAAAGAAAGAAAGAAAGAAAGAAAGAAAGAAAGAAAGAAAGAAAGAAAGAAGGAAGGAAGGAAGGAAGGAAGGAAAGAGAGAGAGAGAAAGAAAGAAAGAAAGAAAGAAAGAAAGAAAGAAAGAAAGAAAGAAAGAAAGAAAGAAAGAAAGAAAGAAAGAAAGAAAAAGAAAGAAAGAAGGAAAGAAAGCCAAAGATGTCACAGTGGGTAAAATGGCTTGCTGCATAAGCCTGATGACCTGAGTACATTTCCCCCAACCCACATAAAGGTGGGAAGAGAGGACCAACTTCACAAAGGTGACCTCTGGCCTCTATACAAATGCTGTGGCACACATGCTACACACACATTAGTAAGTAAAATTACATCTTAATTTATAAAGTGGAGAAGTGATTGGAGAAGATACCTGATATTTTTCTTGCTTCCACACATGCACACACAGGTAAGTACAGCTCCACACACATGCACATACCACACAAACACACATAGACCTAAAGGTAAAGCTAAAATGGTCCCAAATGTACAGGAAAATACAGTAGAAAAGATCTGCAACCTTGGTGTGCTGCAGTCCTGAGATGGGGGAGGGGCGTTGGCACAAGAATTGTCTGACCACCAGATGAGTTTCACACAAGCAGCTGCCCCTGAATAGCTTGAGCCTCTTTATTTATACTTCAAAAACAAGCACTTTTTCCCACCCTCCAGGATTAACCTCCAGAAAAAAAACAAATAAGTTTTTTTCCCAACTTTTACATCAAAACAACTTTTAAACCAAAAACAATGTTCAGCATTTTGTTAGCTTGGCTAATTATTGAGCCAGACATATCCTGTCCTTACAAAGCTAAAAGTTTATAAACATAGGCACACATTCTCAAGAACAAGAATATTGTTCAAAACTTAACAAAGCATATTTACAGAAATAGGAGTGATTTACCATAAACTACATGTATGAAATTAGCTTGTATTTTTCCAACTGTTCCCTTGTCCTACAAAAGGGCCCTGTATGCCTAAGTGTCTCTGTAAAGGGCAAACTTTGATAAGGCACTCTTTTTCCATCTTAATGGTTTTTTCCCAGAATTAGGAGACACAGTTAACGTCCCCTGTGCTGCTTCCTCATATGTGCCCACTACTCTTTTATTGCCTCTGATTCTATCAGCACTGAATCGAATGGGATTCCAGGGTCTGGAGTAACAACTGGTATTTCCAGATTAGAAACCTGAGAAGCATCAGTTCCCAAAGAATTTTAGGAGAAAATATTGGAGAAAAAAATGAAGTTTCTAGAAATGATCACATCTGTTCCATGCATGACTGTCAAAGTGAAACTGTAAACCACCAAGAGAACCGATATGAGAGAAGGAGAGTGCAGGCTGAGGTCTCAGCAGCATTCTGCACTGTCCCATGGTCCACTGGTCCTTGCTGAGCGAGAGAGACTGTCTCCATGGGCTTTGCCTCTTCTGTTGGACAATATTCATATGCTAATCCAAAATTAGACTATATTACTCCCAACCTTCGTGAGCAATATTTTTCTTTTTTCTTATTTGGTGGGGTTGGAGTTGTGGTTGAACTCAAGACCTCATATATACAGACCCCTTTCACTTAGCTACACACCCCACTCCGGGGTGTTGCAAGATATTTGATTATATTGTGTAAATATATGTCACTGTGATTGGTTTAATAAAAAGCTGAATGACCAATAGCTAGGCAGGAGGTGTAGGTAGGATTTCCAGGGAAAGAAAGGAAGAAGAGGAAGAATCTAGGCACAGGAGATGCCAGGAGAAACAGAGAGGACTCTGGGAAGAAGAAAGACAGGAGATGTCAGGAGACATAGGAAGGAAGCAGGAGGTGCAAGATGGACGGGAGGTAAAAAGCCACAGGTCAGAATGTAGACTTGTATGTAGTGAGTGGTGTTTGCTCCACCCATGACCCCGGGCTATACCGCCCAAAGGAGGTGGTGCTTCCTGCCATGTGACCTCTGAAAAGGAGCTGGAGACAGTCACATGCCCCTTCTCCCTGCTCCTGCCTGTGAGGTGGATTCCTACCAGTTAGATTAGAGGACCACTTCTGCTGTCTACTCTGTTCTGTAATCGTGAGTGTATTTCCTCAAATTATATCTTAATAAATTCTGTTACCCATTTAATAGTTCACATGGATTGATTTTAATAAATGGTGCCTAGATGTGGTGGCAAGAGTTTCCACCTAAAACCTGAGAGAGCTTAAGAAGAGATTATAAATGTAGTTAGGAGCACCTTCCTAGTTCATGTTGCTCATAGTGGGCTGAGGTACAGTGACATGTGAAAGGATGAATAGCACTGGTAGATCGGTGGAAGAGTCATGGCCACAGCAGAACCCAATATTGGTTTTTAGAGCTTTAATGGAGGGAAAGGCAGGGGGAGGAGCCAGGCCTGGCAGAGGGAACAGAGCAGGGACAGAGAGAGGAAACACAGGAAGAGAAGCACAGAGAGAGTGTGTGTGGGTGCATGTCCGGCTTTAAGGCTGGGACGCAGTCACCTGCTGATGGCGTAAGGCCCCAGACAAGACCACAAGCTGCACATGTACGGAATCCTAACATTCCAAACTTTTGCTTATTATAAAAACCAAGTAAATAGGAATAGGGGCGTCGTTTCTCCCAGAAAAACTGCTTCCAGCTGACTTGGTGGGCATCGGTTGGCTCTTAGGGGGAATAGGAAGGGGGTCTTCAGAGGAAGACAGGTGTTGTGGGATGGTGGGCTGTCCATTGTCATCCTTTACTCTGGAGCTGTTTATCCCTCCTGGCTTGGCACTCTGGCTGCTTTTGTGCCTGACAGGACGCTGGTGAGACAGGAAAAGCCTGAAGTAGGTCCGACCTGTCCAGATGGATTTAAGCTGGTTTCTGGAGCTTGGAAAAAAATTTGAACATGTTAAGAAGCAGCCATGAGAAAATTAGTGACCATTTGTGGTGTTTAGCACTCTGCTTGTATTGGTTAGTGTTAATGAGAGAGACAGAGAGATTGGAACACGCTTTATCAGAGAAAGATTAGTTTAAGGCATCTGTTTTCTTTACTAATTTAGCATCCAGGAGACACAGGTGATCAATTGTTGAGAGCATTTAACAGTAATAGATGTTTATATTAAAGTCTGTTTTGTAGAACCCAGACACTTTTGGGTCTGGGGGTGTAAATGTCTTTTAGCTGTTACAGTTTCTTACTTGATGATCTCTGGACTCCGGTTCTGTGGTGGTCCTGTACCATTAGCTAAGCAGTGAGTTAGAACAGGGAACTGGGAAGAGAAAAGCTTGTGGTGCATGAGAATTTATTTCTTTGGAATTAGGGACAAGGCAGAGATCAGGGCCCTGTAACCACAGGTGGGTGGGTCTGGAGTGAGGCACATGGAAGGGAGCAATGAAATGAAAGCTCCTACCTTAGCTGGAAAACCTTTTCCCATTTAAGTAACCCTGAAAGGACAATTAAGTCTGGTGAGGTGCGTAAGGCTGCCCTCCCTAACCTGACAATAGGGAAACGAGGAGAGGTGACATCCCCAAACTCCCAGGACCAGGTCAGTGCCTCTGGTGTCCAGAGGGAAAGAAATGGATCACTTCCCTGCTGCGTTCTGGGTTCCCTGCCATGTCTGTAGCCAAGCCTAGGTCTGCTGGAGGTCTTAGCTTGATGTACCCATGCATCTTGGTGCCTGGGGCCAGTCAGCTGACTCGTTGTCTTTCTAGGCAGCACTTTCAACAAGGCTGTTGATGGCCTGGCCGGGCATTCGCTAGCCCATGGCTTTTTTTCTCACTTAGAACAGGGACCCAACAGCTTTTGGGAGCCAGAGAGTGCCAGCACTTGGCAATTTTGTTCTCGGGCTTTTTATCTCTTCCCTGGTACACCTTGAATGCCATAGATGACTCCTTTGCCTGTGAGGTCAGAAGCCTTGCTCTCCAGATGGTTAAGTTTTAGTCGGGGAGGTCTGGGGAACAAGAGATGGATTTTACTCCATGTCTTGAATTTTTTTTCCTTGATGTTTACTGGCTTGAGGACAGCTTTTTTGCCTGAGGGCAGGCTATAAACTGATCTCTGGCTCAAGAGCCATCCTGACTATTAGAAGCTTATTTGCATGGATCCTATCCGGCTTCCAGACCTGTCTGTGCCTCTCACTGCAGCTTTAGAATGAGTGGGAGGAGTTAGGATGAGTTAAAGTGAGCCAGCAGAAGCGGCCCACACAACAGTACAGAGCCTGCCCACTCGTTTAGAAGTTGAGGTGGGGTAGGTTAAAGCCTACCCAATGCCAGAGAGCAGAAAGCAGAAGTCAGATAGACAGAAGTGGTTGCATGTGGCAGAGAAAACATCAGAAATGGGGAGGGAGAAGGGTTCAGAGTTTTAGCAGAAAGCTGAGGGATAAAGTAACTCTTTTTATTTGCCCATTTGCTGGAAGAAGTTCCCGCAAAGCTGTTATGTGGCCAAATTTACTGGTATCCACCAATTTTACTGGTATCTACCCCTTTATCCCATGGCTGCAGCCAAGAGAGAAAAAATAAAAAATTAAAATAACAAACCAGGATGCTAGGCTACTATCCCAAGCATCCCTGAGGTAGAGGAAGGATCTATGAATCAGCACAAGTTTACCCCACCCCACCCCCTGCATTGACAAGGGAGGGATAAGGGCTGGGAGCATAGGCAGCACGTGGACCACCCGGTGGCCCAACAGCATTGACCTCCTCGTCAGGAGAGAAAATGTGTCGAGGACCACCCCGGGGGGTCCGGCACGCGAGGAATATAGGTCAGGCTGCAGCCTCAGGAAATAGGACTCACCAATCGCATGTGCGCTGGAGACACGGCAGTGGGAGCCGTGGCGGCAGGTCCAGCAGCTGGGAAAAGCAGATCTGGCGATTGCCAGGCAATCACAGGTCCTCAGGTAGGCTTCTGGCATTCAGCCTCGGACACAGAGTGTGCAGAATTTCCTATCCAAGTCATGACACCAATGAAAAGATGAATGGTACTAGTGGGTTGGTGGAAGAGCCATGGCCACGGCAGAACCCAATATTAGTTTTTAAAGCTTTAATGGAGGGAAAGGCAGGGGGAGGAGCCAGGCCTGGCAGAGGGAACAGAGCAGGGACAGAGAGAGGAAATACAGGAAAGAGAAGTGCAGAGAGAGAGCTTTAAGGCTGGGGCGCAGTCACCTGCTGATGACATAAGGCGCCAGACAAGACCCTGAGCTGTACATGTACAGAATCCTAACAACATGTCCCCTGGCTGTAGCAGGTTCATGGAGAGCGGGTTGGAGCTACAGAGGTTTCTCCAAGCCATGCAGTGCACTGTGTGGTGGATTTAGCTCTTGTTAGTACAGACAAAAAAGATGGATTCTGGGCTACATGCTGCTTTGATGGAGGTGTAGACCCACTGCTTCCAAGAGTATTCCAAGAGTATTCCAAGTATGCATGGCCCCCAGAGCTGGCGGTAAATTGGGAAGCTGAAGTGAGAGTCAGCAGCCAAGCCTTCCACTTTAGTACTAGCCACTGCAGTTTAAAGCAATGGATTCACAATAAGACAGATTCAGATGGAATAAGAATTTAAATGATTTACAGTGTGTGTAAAAATGTATGTAGGCTTGGAAGAGAAAAGAAAATGAATATAGACAGTTATATAATGAAATAGTTTTAAAAAACGAAGTCTTTAAAGGGACAGTAAAGGTAATATAAAAAATAAGGCACATAAAGATAGATATTACACAGAGAATCTGGATTGTATTGTCTTTGAGATTTTTTGTGTGGGGGGGGGGTGTTCAAGACAGGGTTTCTCTGTGTAGTTTTGGTGCCTGTCCTGGATCTTACTCGGTAGACCAAGGTGGCCTCCAACTCACAGAGATCCACCTGGCTCTGCCTCCCAAGTGCTGGGATTAGAGGCATGTGCTACCACTGCCTGGCGTCTCTGGGATTT
Organism: Peromyscus maniculatus bairdii; assembly: GCF_049852395.1. NCBI lineage: Eukaryota > Metazoa > Chordata > Mammalia > Rodentia > Cricetidae > Peromyscus > Peromyscus maniculatus. The sequence continues at coordinate 1,808,124 of NC_134859.1, read as the reverse complement.
TTTAACTGCAGAAACACATTTGATTGTAAAGGCTACTGAGTTAAACCAATATGTATAATTTAAAGTTATCTTGACTTCAAAATTTGTCTCTAAGGATATGTTGCTTTGAAAAAGAGGTTCTGCTTTTATTTCCACAGAAGATGAGAACCTATGGATTGCTTCTAGGCTAATATGGTTTGATCAGCCAAGATTCCCCTAAAAGGTCTCCCTTGACACCATGGCCCAGATGATCCAACATCCACTACTCTAATTGCTCTAACAGCTGGACCCAGCCCCTAACCTACAGAGTAAAAAGCCCAAGCTCCGGACTTGAAATCCCACCAATCCCCACCCTGGAAAGCTTTACCCCAGTAAGTTCCACCCTCCTCCCCAGGAAACTCTATATAAACCCTGGTTTCTGCTCAGTTCTCTGCTGTTTCTCACTCACAGAGGCAGCCACCCTCCTGATTTTTTCCATCCTAATAAATCTCTTACGTGAGATTTGCTGTGTGGTATGACTTAGTGGTATTCCTTGACTCCAAACTGCCAGGATATCTTTCCATCTGAGCTGTACTGCTTACATTTGGTGCAGAAACCGGGATCAGCTCTCCTGGTGCCTGCATTTCCCCTCAGAGGCCTCAGCTGCTCTGGGACCCTAACCCTCATTGCCAGTCCACCTGCAACAGACTCATTGTACTTGTGCTTTCTCATTGGGACCACCAGCCTGCAAATAATGTCATGGAGACCTATTAATTATAAAAGCTTGGCCTTAGCTTAGGCTTTTAAAACTAGCTCTTATAACTTAATTAACCCATATTTTTAAATCTATGTTCTGCTGCATGGTTTCTTATCTCATCTCCCTACTGCACATCCTGTTCTCCCTCCATGTCTTGCTAGTAACTCTGCCTTTCTTCTTCCCAGAGTTCTCTCTGTCCCTGGAAATCCTGCTTAACCTCTTCCTGCTTACCTATTGGACATTTAGCTCTTTTTTAAACCAATCAGAAGGTGCCTTGGCAAAGACACATCTTCACAGTGTAAACAAATATTCTGCAACAACTCACCTTCCTGCTTACTGATCACTCACCCTATCCACCAGTAGAACTTGGGTAAGTTTTCCCCTTGATCAGTATAAACATTTCCCTGAGTCTGAGGAAGTGACTGTTGAATGTATGGTACCCCTCGAGACAGAGGTACCCCCAGCCACTGTCTTTAAGGCTACAACTGGCCCTCTTCACTAGACCCCATCCCCTCTGCCCTTGGAGTTGCAATCCTGCAGTTTCCTTAACCCAGCAGGGCTTAGGCCTCTTCCTGCCCTCTTCTCCCATCTGTCCTTCAGAGTTGCCTGTAATCCCACAGTTCCTCTAGGCCCTTGTGACTTTTGTGACTCAGTTCTCCAACCATTTCCTGTGGATGAGAACCCCTATAGAGCTAGGTTTTGGTCCTCACTTCCTGGCATCTATGAAAGCCCTGGTACCAGGCACAAGTCTCTCCTCTGGATTGTATTGTCTTTGAGATTTTTTGTTAAGGTTAAGCCCCTGACCCCCATTGAGTGTGGTGATGACCCACCAAATGACTTGGTCCTTGTTCTGTCCTTCCTGAGTTCTGGGTCACCTACAACTACAGACTGCAGTGACATTTTCTCTCCCCCACCACATCCATGGGTACATGTCTTTCATACCCTCCCATTCCCCTTGGAATGCCTCTTAGAAAACCTCCAGCCTCTCCACCTGACACTGACCTGAAGGGCCCTAAAGTTATTTGCTTTTGCAATCAAATCTGTCCTCAATATCCCTTAGATAATCAATACAAAGGGCCCCCTAATGGCACCCTAGATCCTAGTATGATACAGGACCTTTACAAATACAGTGAAGGATCAGGAAAATGGAAAGAGATTCTCTATGTTCAAGCTTTCTCTCGCCTCCACTCCAAACCTTGTCTCTGTACTTACTGTTACCCCACTGTTACACTTTTACACTGTTACACTTTTACACTGTTACACTTTTACACTGTTACACTTTTACACTGTTACACTTTTACACTGTTACACTTTTACACTGTTACACTTTTACACTGTTACACTTTTAGCTGTGAAGTCTGAACAAGATGATTCTTCCATTACCTTTGATCCAGCTAAAGAGCTCCCCCCACTGACCAAACCCCACAGCTCCCCTCCTTTCCCAACCCCTCCAGTTTCCCTGTCTCCCTCAGTGACAGGTTGCCCACATGAACTCTCACTGGCACCCGCTTTCAGCCCACAGACATCCACTGTTCCTCCCGCTACTCACTCCCTTTCTGCCATTGAATCCCTTCTACCTCCCCCTATCCAACTTAAAGCAGCCTCACTTCTCCCTGTGCAAGAGGTTGCCAGGATGGATGGCTTGGTCAGCATATACATCCCCTTCTCATTAACTGAACTCTCTCAAATAGAAAAAAGATTGGGGCTCTATACTGCCAATTCTTCCACCTTTATTAAAGAATTCCAGTGCATTATCTGTCTATTGCTGTGAAGAGACATCATGACTATGGCAACTCTTATAAAGGAAATTGGGATGACTTACATTTGCAGAGGTTCAGTCCATTATCATGCTGTGCAGACATGGTGCAGGAGAAGTAGCCAAATGTCCTACATCTTGACTTGTAGGCAACAGGAAGTGGTCTGAAACACTGGGTGTGGCTTGAACATATATGAGATCTCAAAGCCCGACATCACGGTGACACACTAGACCACACCTATTCCAAAAGGCCACACTTCCCAATAGTGCCACTCCCTTTGGGGGGCATTTTCTTTCAAACCACCACATTCCAGTCCATGGTTCCCAAAAGCCTATAGCCATATCATAAAGCAAAAATGCAATCAGTCCAACTTCAAACGTCCCCATAGTCTATAACAGTCTCAAGCTTATTTAAAAGTCTAAAGTCCAAAGTCTCTTCTGAGATTCATGTGATCTCTTAACTGTAATCCCCTATAAAATCAAAATCAAAGAGCTTATCACATACTTCCAACATATAATGGCACAGGATATACATTACCATTCCAAAAAGTAGGGAAGGGAGCATAGTGAGGAAATACTGGACCAAAGCAAGACTGAAAACAAGCTAGGCAAACAAACTCCAAACTCTGCATCTCCATGTCTGATGTCAAAATGTTCTTCAGATCTCCAACTCCTTTCATCTCTGTTGACTGCAACACACTTCTTTCTCTTGGGCTGGTTCCACTCCCTGTTAGCAGCTTTCCTCAGTAAGTATCCCACGGCTCTGGCATCTCCAACATCTTGAGGTCTCCAAGGCAATCCAGGCTTCACCTTCACAGCTTGATGAAATGGTCTCTCTGGTCCTCCATTCAGGGATCCCCCTGACACATGCCTGGCCTTGGCAGCTTGCCTTAGTTGAGGAAGCAAATTCTACAGCCCCTTTCTTCTATGCTTGACTCTAAATCCAGAACCATGTGGCTGAAGCTGCCGAACTCTGCTGCTTGCTGGAACTGGAACATGACCCCTTGTTCAATTACATCTTCACCAACTTTCTGTTTGCCATGGTTTCCCTCACTGCCTGAGCTTCATTGTTCTGGAACTCGCTCTGTAGACCAAGTAGGCCTCAACTCAGAGATCTGCCAGCCTCTGCCTTCTTGGTGCTGGGATTAAAGCTCTTCCCCACCACAACTGGATCTAAGCTTTTCTTTAATTCTTTTCATAAGTTGGAAGCTTAGCTGGGTGAGGTTATCTTGCTTTTAGGTGACTATTTCTTGATCTGTTTATCTCCTTGAACACAGGATTTAGTGCTATTCTGCTTTCTGGTGCCCCTTTTCTTTTTGTTTTTGCTTTTTAATTTTTTTTTTCAGGACAGGGTTTCTCCGTGTAGCTTTGCGCCTTTCCTGGAACTCACTTTGTAGCCCAGGCTGGCCTCGAACTCACAGAGATCTGCCTGCCTCTGCCTCCCGAGTGCTGGGATTAGAGGCGTGCGCCACCACTACCCGGCTACATTTTGTATTTTTATTAACTTGGTTTGCTCTTTTCATTATAACTTTTCATCAGAGTTAACACTAATAACCAGACAGAGTCTATACTAGGCTGCTTTGAGATTTCCTCTGCCAATGGAAATCATTACTTTACTTTAGCCTCAGGGAGACTCTTCAGATAAGGGCAAAAAGCAGCCTCATTCTTCACCAAAATAACACAAGACCCGTCTCTAGGCCACATACTAACATTCTTCTCCTCTGAAACCTCTTGATCAAGACAGTTCAAATCACACTCAGCACCACTGTCTGTTCAACTGTTTTTCTAACCCATAGTCCCAAGGTCCACATTCCTTCAAATAAAAACATAATCCAGGCTATCACAGCAATATCCGTCCCTGGTACCAACTTCTGTCTTACTGAAGGTTTCTGCTGCTGTGAAAAGATACTATGACCATGACAACTCTTATAAAGGAAAACATTTAATGAGATGGTAATCCTTTATCTTCATGGTGGGGATGATGACATCCACCCAGTTGAGGCTAGGGCAGTTCCCAACCAGGACCCTAAATGGGATTAAAATACCTCAGGGGACATCCTAGCTAGGAATCAATTTATAGCTTGCCTCCTGGTTGGTCTCCACAGGGTTACCCTTAAGGTGGCAAATCCAGGAAAGACATGAAAAGCCATATTAATTCCTCAGCCACTTCACAAAGGCCTTTTTTTTTTTTTTTTTTTTTTGGTTTTTCGAAACAGGGTTTCTCTGTGTAGCTTTGCGCCTTTCCTGGAACTCGCTTTGGAGACCAGGCTGGCCTCGAACTCACGGAGATCCGCCTGCCTCTGCCTCCCGAGTGCTGGGATTAAAGGCGTGCGCCACCACCGCCCGGCAACAAAGGCCTTCTTGCAATGTACCAACCTGGATCCTGAGAACCCAGATGGAAAGCCACTTCCGATGATCTACTCCTCCCAGAGTTTTCCTGGCATCTAGAAAAGGGACCCCTGACTCTACAGGAGGAAGACTTAGCTGTGGCCTTCAAGGTGTATCATGGGAGAAATGAAAAAAAAAACCCGAAAACAAATATACCTACTGATGGCTAAGGCCTCTCAGCCGGCCAAAGCAGAAGCCCAGGCTCCCTGGCCTCCCAAAGGAAGAGAACCTCCAGGTCCCTGTTTCAAATGTGGTCAGGAAGGTCACTGGGTCTGGGCCTGTTTGAACCCTTATAAACCATCTAGACTCTAGTAGTTAAAAAAAAAAATTGTCCCCCAAAGGGAGTGGCACTATTGGGAAGTGTGGCCTATTGGAGTAGGCGTGGTCTTGTTGGAGGAAGTGTGTTACTGTGATGGCAGGCTTTGAGGTCTCACATATGCTCAAGCCACACCCAGTGTTTCAGACCACTTCCTGTTGCCTGCAAGTCAAGATGTAGGACATTTGGCTATTTCTCCTGCACCATGTCTGCCTGCACACCATGTCACAGCATGATAATGGACTGAACCTCTGCAAATGTAAGACACCCCAATTTTCTTTATGAGTTGTCATAGTCATGGTGTCTCTTCACAGCAACAGAAACCCTAAGACGTGGACCATGTCCAAGGTGCCATCAAGAAGGACATTGAAGTGTTGACTACCCTCATGTTCCTTGTGGCATGAGGCATCAAGCTCAGATCACCCTTCAGCTGACCTCCTTGGTCTGACCTGATTGAGGGGGTCTGGGCTCACTTGGCCTGACCACCGCCATCTGTGACAGGGAGCCTTGGGTAGTCATCACAGTATCAGTTTGATCTTTCTCCATCCCTCTGAATACTGGGGCCACATTTTTTGGTCCTGAAGCTCTGGGGACCCACTTCTCCTTCCTGTTCCTCTTTTGTCAGGATAGGGAGACAGCCTTACCAGGCTCCCCAAACCCAGCCACCAGGTGTGTCTTTAGGGTGTCCCATTGACCCACTCCTTCCCAATGGCACCAGCCTGTCCCCTCCCCTTGCGGGGAAGGGACCTCCTTGTGATGGGGAGGGGAGCCTCTATTTCTTTTGCTCCCCCCATCTACTTGACTCCAGGTTCTCAAGCCATTCCCCTCCTCCTTCTCCTCCAAACCACACTGCCTGGCACACCTTTCCCCTTACCTGGTTTCTTAGGTAGATCCCTGGCCACAGGACACCAAAAAAACCTCTAGAATCAAACACCACCCTCCTCGTCATTCAACTAAAACCCACCAAATATATAACCCAGGCTCAGTACCCACTCTCTCTCTCTCTGAAGCCTCAGGAGACTTAAGCCTCTTATCTCTGGCCTCTTAAAAAAAATTTCTGCAACACCATTTCTTCCCCCCTTTAATGCCCTCATACTCATAGTTTAAAAAGCCCAATGGAACCTACCACTTGGTTCAGAATCTCTGACTTACCAACTTAGCAGTGATTCCCCTCCACCCCATAGTGCCCAACCCCTATACTCTCCTCTCCACAACCCTCTCAGAGTCCTCTCATTTCTCCATCCTAGACCTCAAGGATGCCTTCTTTTCTATTCCCCTGGACCCAATTCACTTGGACCATCCTACTCCAAGGGTTCTGGGACATCCCACATCTATTTGGCCAGGCTCTGGCCTCTGACTTACTCTCTTTGTCTCTTCCTCAATCTAAGCTCATACAATACATAGGTCATGTTCTCCTTTACAAATTAGCTAGGCCAACACCTCTACCTTATTAAACTCTCTCTCCAGCCAGAGATCTAGGGTCTCACCCTCTAAGGTCCAACTGTTCACTCCTCAGGTAACTTATCTGGGATTAGCTATTACTCTAACTCATAAGGCCATGTGGTTGAATGTAATTGGCCCCCACAATCTCATAGGGAGTGGCACTGTTAGAAGGTGTGGACTTGTTGGAGGAAGTATGTCACTGTGGAGGCAGGCTTTAAGGTCTTTTGCTTAAGCTTCACTCAGTGTCAGAGTTAATTGGCTTCCTGTTGCCTGCAAGTCAAGATATAGCCAGCACTATGTCTGTCTGCATGCTGTTATGCTCCCTGTCATGATGATAATGGACCGAACCTCTGAAACTGTAACTGAGCCACCCCAATTAAGTGTTTTCTTTATAAGAGTTGCCATGGTCATGGTATCTCTTCACGACAATGAAACTCTAAGACAGGCCATTACCCTAGATAGAAAACAAGAAAACACTTAATCCAGTCACTCACAGTCCCCACCACCAAGGATGAAATTCTGTCCTTCCTAGGAGTGGCTGGTTCCCTATGCTCTTGGGTTTCTTCTTTCTCTGTTCTAGTCCATCACCTATATGAGGTGGCCCTAGATCACTCATATGGACCCCTCCTTGCACCCATTACCAAAACATTTCATAAGCTTCAACAGGCCTTCCTCCAGGGCCTGGCCCTACATCTTCTGGAATTAACTCACTTCCCTCTCTCTCTCTCTCTCTCTCTCTCTCTCTCTCTCTCTCTCTCTCTCTCTCTTACTGAAAAGGAGGGATATGCCCTCAGGGTCCTGGGTCACCAACAGGGACCTCCCTGTGTGTCTGTTGCACACTTACTGAAAAAATTAGACCACACTATCCAAGGAATGACACCTTGTCTGCACCCTCTGGTCACAGCTGAACATCTTCTAGTGAGTCAAAGAAGGTAACCTTTGGGTCACCAATTACTGTCCTCTCCTCACCACCTGTCCCACCTTCTAACATACAAGGACCTCCAGACACCACCCCCTTCCCAAGTTCTCTCTTTTCAGGTAGAGGTCACCACACTTAGCTTTCAGCCATGCTCACCTCTTAACATTTCAATCTCTTCCCCCAACTAACCCCAGAGTACTCCCCATCTCACTCTTACACTGAGACCCTAGAAGAGTTCTTATCTCATCCTACATACACACATGAGGGAGTGCTGCCTCAGGTCATCTGTACTTGGTACGCAGATGAAAGCTCCTTCCTACATGATGCAGTTCATAAAGCAGGATACGCTATTGTTTCAGACACCATAGTGGTTGGAGCACAGACCCTGCCAGTCCAAACCACAGACCAACAGGCTGAATTAATACCTCTTACAACTAGCAAAGGAACAATCCCTAAACCTTTACACAGACTCCAAGTATACGTCTCACCTTCTCTTATCACATGTAGCTATTTGGAAGGAGCGTGGGCTGTGAACAACAAAAGGAGGGTCCATAACCAACCCAGATCGTATCATGGCCCTGCTAGTGGCCTCTCATCTTCCCACAGCCATAGGAATTGTCCGCTGCCGATCACACCAAGCAAACAATTCCATTATCTCCAAGGGAAATAACCAAGCTGGCGAGGCAGCTAGAGCTGTGGCTCTCAGAGGCCTGGGTCCTTCTCACACACCACAAGGCATTCTCATTTTACAACCCACATATTCATTATCATCCTTAGATACTAGACAGATTTTATTCTATCCACACCAGATCTTTCACCCCAATAACCTGGATTTGTCCACTTTATTAAAACCTATTTACAACCTACCTCTGAGGATCTATCCCTTTAAAAGACTATCACTGCTTCTTGTAAAATTTATCAAACGTCTAATCCCATCTCTGGGCATCGGAGTCTCCCTTTCCCCACTCATCAAGCCAGGGGACCCCTCCCTGGATCCGACTGGCAGCTAGACTTCACCCACATGCCCGCAGTTAGATGGTTCAGATACCTTTTGGTCCTGGTGGATACATTCTCAGAGTGAGTAGAAGCTTTCCCTATCACTAATAAAAGAGCACAGACAGTTTTTGGTCTCCTTTCCAGGGAGATTGGCTCCTATTTCAGAGTTCCAATGTCCCTTCAATAAGATAATGGCCCTGAACTTACCTCTCAAATCTGTCAAACCCTAGCCAAAGCTCTTAACATCCCATGGTGTTTCCATGTCACCTCCATCCCCAGTCTTCAGGCAAGGTGGAACAAATCAATTGCTCTCTCAAAAACATTCTTCTCCAACTCTTCCAAGAGCTCCATACAGATTGGATAAACCTCCTGCGGTTGGCTCTTCTGTGACTAAGAGCCCTCCCAAAGAAACCCCTCTTCACCTGCTCTTTCCAGCTCATGTACAGATGGCGGATTCTGCCTCCCGGCCTCATGTCTCAGCCGTCATCTCTCCCTGATCCCCATCTTACCCCCTTGTTACACTGTCTTTACACTTTCCTTTGGAACTTCACCCACCACCATTTGCCTCAGCCCCCCACCCTCCATCAACATCAGGGACTTAGTCCTCTCTCCTCCAGGTCACAGCCCCCTCCTCTTTCTCCAAAATGGGCAGGCCCTCCAGAGTCATCCTTACTGCCCCAACCACTGCTAAGATCAAGGGTTTCCCTCACTGGATGCGTCTTTCTCATCTCAAGCCCTTTACACCATCAGCCCAAGATAACCCTCCTTCTTACATTTTGACCCCAACAGGACCTTACTCTCTTAGGCTTCAGAAGATACCAAGGTCAACCAGCCTGCCTCCAGTCTCAGTGGAATGAGGCCTCATATACCTGCCAAGACCCAAGTCCGACCCACCTACAGCTTAACTTACATTTACAGCCTCCACCCACCTGGGTCTGGGATCTAAACTGTCCACCACGCACAGTGCTGCCCCACCCCCACCCCCACCAGAGGAGCAACACACAATACCTTAAGTGTTTAGGATATTAGGGAAAAACCTGTTGTCATCGAGTGGCCTAAACACTGAGCAGCAAGCCTTATAACCACTGAGTCATCCCTCCAGCCCCGTAAGTCACATCGCTTGGGTTTTTTGTTTTGTTTTGTTTTTTAAAAAAAAACCTGCTTGGAGATAGGAGCTAGGGCAGAGGTACAGAAAGAAAACAGAAACCTGTGGGCAGCTTTTCTCAAATCTGAAGAAGTGTCTCTTTAACACAAAGGAAGTATAGACACAAATTGCTCGATCGGCAAATCAACCATATAGATGAAACAAGACATCCCACTGTGTCACATGGTTCATCTATTCAGAAGCTTTCTCACTTGAAGCAGGCTAGCCCCCCACCCCAAGCAGCAGCACAGGCTTGTTAGGAGGGGAAAGCAGGTTGCTGAGTTCCAGGCCAGCCTGGGCTACGCAGAGAGACCTTGCTTCAAACCACAGGAAACAGAAGCCAGCAGCCTTACAAGACACTTCTAGCAACCCTCCCCAGAGCGTTTGGGGGCCTTCTTACTGGCACGCTCCAGCTCCCTAGGGTCCCCTAAGCTAGAGGCCTGGAGCAACAGAGAACTTTCCATAGATTTGAGTTCTTCCAGTAGAGTGGAAAACAGACACGCTGGACCCTGAGAAGGGCCGTGCCCCGAGGGGCCATCCTAGTGTCCACCGGACCCTGAGAAGGACCGTGCTCCGAGGGGCCGTCCTAGTGTGCGCTGGACCCTGAGAAGGACCGTGCCCCGAGGGGCGTCCTAGTGTCCACCGGACCCTGAGAAGGACCGTGCCCCGAGGGGCCATCCTAGTGTCCACCGGACCCTGAGAAGGACCGTGCCCCGAGGGGCCATCCTAGTGTCCACCGGACCCTGAGAAGGACCGTGCTCCGAGGGGCCGTCCTAGTGTGCGCTGGCTGCTCAGCACTTGCAAACCTCCCTGGAACTCAGAAGGTGCAGGCTCCAGAACCACTTAAAAGAAATGCCTGCAGGTTGACCCTTCCACTGTATTTATTGAGGCCTGACTGCAAGCACCACTCTAAGGTGTGGGCAGGACAGTCTGCCACTACACAGCTGTCCAGTTCTCTAGTCCTGGCCCTTTGGGCTTATGAGTATTTTAAAGCTTGGATTTTAATTTTGAAATATTTGGGTTATTTTCCCATGCCTTCCTATGCCCTTGCCCAAAGGCTTTCCACAGAACAATTTGATAAACTTGGTCCTGGATTTGTTTGTTTTGTTTGTTTTCTACAAGGTCCCATTTTGTAGTCTAACATCTTAGGTGTCTTAGGCTGGCTTCTAAGGCTTCAGCCGCAGAGACAACGTAGCAGAATCCCATGGCGGCAAAAAAGGCACAGACCTCCCAGTGTCTAGTTCCCAGTCACAGAGTCAGTCAATTGTGTGAAATATGCATCGGGGAAAGGCAACTTGTTTGTTTTCCAAGACAGGGTTTCTCTGTGTAACAACCCTGGCTGTCCTGGAACTCACTGTGTAGACCAGGCTGGCCTTGAATACACAGAGAAACCCCTGCCTCTGCCTCCCAAGTGCTGGGATTAAAGGTGTGCATCACCAGGCCAGGCAAAAGGCAACTTTTAATGAGGCGAATGAGGAAATCCATCCGTGCATAATGTACTACATATGTACATTGTTTAAGCATACATAATCTACTCAGTAGTAGTGCACTAATATTATGCAGTATGCTCATTAGAGCAGTAGATATTTGTATTTTCCGAACCTCAGACTAGCAATGATTGTGGTGATTATACTGTTTTATCTATTACAAGCCACCGAATTAAGGCAAAGTACAGGGAATAGCATAATTAGTCCAGTTACAGAAAAATAAAAAGGCCTTTGAATCCATGAACAGGAACATACACATTAGCAGTCCAGACCTCTGCAGCTCAGACCTGCACATAACAGCCCTATGCAGGGGATGTAAACCCACACAAATCGCATTAGTTCTAGTAAAGATTTCCAGATATTGAGGCTGATATCAGAGATATTCCCTACTACAGACAGCAGCAGTAGTCGGAGTAAAATCCAGTTGGGGCTTTTTATTCTGCAAAGTCGATGCACCAATTCACAACCCTGAGCAGGGCAGCCGAGGTCGCGCTAATGAAGACAGCTGGCCACCATGCCTCTGTTTCTTGTAGGGAGGGAGAAAAGCGCTTCTCCAAAGAGGAAACTGAGGCAAGGAGACCCGCAGCACAAGCGAGAGAGCCCACTGACGGATCCGGGATTCGAACTGCAGAGACCGAGACGCCGGGCAAGCCCCGCGGCGCGCGCGCGGAGACCTGGGCTCCGCCTGCGCCGCTGGCGCGCGCCGCCCGTGCGGAGCCCCGCCTGCCCGGCCGCGAGGGGCGGGGCGGCCGCGCTCTGCTCGTGCGCGCACTCGCGCGCGTCAGGCGAGCTCACAGGAGTGGCGCCAGCATAGAGGCTCGCGCGGCCGCCACTCCAACGCAGGCGCGGTGGCCAAGTGGTAAGGCGTCGGTCTCGTAAACCGAAGATCACGGGTTCGAACCCCGTCCGTGCCTGCTCCTGTTCTCCCCTGTGAAGGGACTTTTTATAGTTGACCTCTTTTCAAGAGTGACCGTCACAGGTCCCCACTGGTTCTCCAGGACCGTTGGTGGCACTCACTCTTTTCTTTCAGCCTTGTTTCACAAACTCCTCCTTTCCACCCTTCCGTGGTCGAACCTCGGCCCTTCTGGACCGCCAGCTTTGCTTGGGTCTCTCTGAAAGCAGCGCCCACTGTGGGCCACGAGGTGCTTATGCCTCTGGGAGAATTTGCAGAGCCGCAATCTGGAAGGGTCACCTGCCCATCCTCCGGTAGGAGCTTCGCAATGACTGGCCCCCGGCTGGCTTCAGGGCACTTCACGTTTTTCTGGTTACCCGTCCTAAAGAAAGGACCGTTGTTGTCCCAGCCCACACCCACAGCCAGCCAGTGTCTGTCTCGCTTGCAATGTTTAAAAGGAAACCCTCGCAGGGGGCATCGCCTTCGGGAAGAGAGCAATCCCTGCTCGGACTTGGAACGATTCTGACCTGAAAATGTAAACCCCTGGCTCGGAGCCTCCTTTCAACCCCGCGCTAAAGTGGGTCACGTGGCCCAGAGGTGGCGTTGGCGAGGGAGCAGCCAGGCACTGGCTGCAGAGGTGGCCTCTGCACACGGAGCGGCATGCCTGTCACATTACATCACAGAGGTGTGATTTGTATCATCAAAGGATGTACTGTACCGGAGGGCGCCCCAAGTGCCTTTGACGAGGTCGTTGTCTGACTCCAACTCCCAGACCAGAGTCTTGTAGACTCTGACAGACATCTTGACCTGATTTGTGCAAAGTGTATCGGACCTGTCTGAGATTGAAGCAAGTACCAATGGAGCTGGTAGTGTGCTCCTGAGAGAACTAGATTCAGCAGTGGCGGGTGGGGGGCGGGGGAACCAATCAAACCAGAAAGGGAGAAGAGCTGTGGGTTGGGGTGATGGGTCAGACGCCTGATTGGACAGTAGAGAGTATCACAAGTGTGACTATGCAGTAGTTAAATCACAGCTACTGCATCCGCGATCCTCTGGGATAGGGCCTGATCATCTGTGATTCTAACGGGCTTCAGGGTGATGCTGATGTTTCTCGTTCCCAGGCCACACTCTGAGAACCGCTGCCCTGCTGAGAGTCATACCACAAAGCCACATTGCCAACTCAGGAAAGAGAATGTGCTATGGACGGTAATCCATGGCAAAGTAGTGCCTGGAGGTGCTAGGAAGATGGCTGGGCCAGAACGTTCTTGTTGGGCAGTGATCAGGACCTGAGTTCAGACCCCCAGAACCTACATTTAAAAACAAAAACAAAAAACAAACAAAAAGACATGAGAGTGCAGGTCTGTAACCCCAACGACGGGAAAGGTAGACAAGATGCTCATCATTCACTAGTGGAAGGCCAAAAAACGGGATGTAAGACAGGCGGTGGTGGCATTTGCCTTTAAACCCAGCACTTGGGAGGCAGGGCCAGGTGAATCTTTGAGTTCAAGACCAGCCTGGTCTACAGAGCAAGTTCCAAGACAGAGCTACACAGAGAAACCTGTCTTGATAGATAGATAGATATATATATATAGATAGATAGATAGATAGATAGATAGATAGATAGATAGATAGATAGATAGATGATAGATAGGTAGATAGATAGATAGATGATAGATAGATAGATAGATAGATAGATAGATAGATAAAAATATAGAGTAATTAAGGAGATGCCCTACGTCAGTTCTGGTCTTCATGTGCACACTCACACACAAACTGTGACTATCCATGCTTGTGACATGCAGGTTGAGGTTGCATGTTACAGTGCAGGTCTGACTTCAGAGACAGTGCATGTCTAGTGTGTCATCAGGCAACAAAAGGAGACCCGGGTTTCAGCAGTGACTTTTTGAACAGAAATAGAACGGGGACACTGTTTGGAAGGACTCTTTCCACTCTTGTCCTGGACATTGTATTTTCTACAAGATGGTGGTTCCACATGTGGAGTTTTATTTTCACAGGATCTTATCCACAAAAGAAAGAATCGGGAGGGAAAGGGAGAGAAAGGCTGCAAGGGTGGCCTTTTAGAACAAATGCAAATTGTTGGACGACCGCAGAGTGAAGACGCTAGCACGACGGCTCCCCAGCCAGGGGTCCACTCCTCTTGCTGTGTTTTGTTTTCTCTATTCACTTCTTCTTGAAGAGCTACAAAAGAGCACTTAGGTGCTTCCCCTATTAAAAATGTCTCCAAACCAGATGTGGTGGTACATGCCTGTAATATCAGCACATTGGGGAAGCTGAGGCAGGAGGATGGAGAGTTCAAAGGCAGCCTGGGCTATATATAAGGCTCTATTTCAAGAAACGATACAACAATAACAAAAACAAATCTGGTTTGGGCAGAGCACTTGCATTCACAAAGTCCTGAGATTTCATCCCCAGCAAACACTAGAGCGTGTGCACACAGACACAGACACACACACAGACACACAGAGGAAGGGGAGGGAGAGAGAGAATAAGGGTTCACTTATGAGTTATTTTCTGTTTAAAAAAATATTGTGTCTGTGTATGTACATTTTCATGGCTGTGTACGTGGGTGGAGGCTAAGGGTCAACATCAGATGTCTTCCCCTATTGCTCTCCACCTTATTTTTTGAGACACCTCTCTCTCAGGAACCTGGAGCTCCCTAGTTCTGCTTGACTCTGCTGCCAGCAGTCTCCAAGGATTCACCTGACTCCTTCACCCACCAATACGAGGGTTACAGGCATGCAGTGCGCTCCCCGTCCAGCTTTTTACTTGGAGCTGGGGAGTCTGAAGTCAGGCCCTTAGCAGAGTAAGCACTTTACCAACTGAGCCGTTAGTTGGTTTGCTGTTTCCTTTGTTTTTTGTTTTGAAGCGTAGAAGATTACACTGGAATCCCAAGGTGTCACCTAGGTTGGGAGGTGAGGGTGAGGGATGCCATGGAATTGCGAAGCTAGCGTGCTGCGTGTTATCAAATTGGGAGCTAGTGACCCAAATCCTGAATTCAAGTTGTTTACAATTTTGTGAGTAAAGCTGGTCATGTGTGTGAGTGAGCCAGGTGTTTTCTGTTGATTTAAATCACTTGTGTTCCTGAATATAAAGCCACGTTTGGATTTCTAGAGCTTCTGTGTGAATTTCATGTCTACAGGTCTCCTTGAAGGCTGCTGCCTTTGTGAAAAGTCACACACAGGCCCTCTGTAGATTGGGAAGGGAAGGGAAGAAGGTCGCTGGTGCTGAGACAGAAGGGGCTGAGCAGTGTCCTTCCTTCTAAGACCCCAACATGGGAAATGACCCCCAGGGAGAAGGTAATTCACATGACTAGTCTATGACTTTCTGATAAGAAGAAATTAAATGCTTCTCATATCCTTCTCTGTTTTTAATACACGGTGGCAGCAAAGGGCTTCTTCGAGCAAAAGGAGCCTAAATTCCCAGACAGACCAGCAGCAGGATCAAAGGAAGAACTGCTTGTCAACACAGTGCACAGGTGCAACACTGCCACCCCATGGCAGCATGAAGCAAAAGCATTCATGCATCCTACCCGGCCCCGGTGTGAAGAGCCTCTTCCCTACGCCTGGGTCCCTTCGCTGTAGAGGACACACAGTCATTTATTTCTTCTATTGTGGACGTTTTCCTTCCATTGTTGGGGATGAGGTGATCCCAGGGCCTTCAGTGTGCTAGGTAAACACTCTAACACTGAATTACACCCTCCTTTGTTTGATTTTGAAGATAAGTTCTCACTAAATTATCTAGGCTGGCCTCAAGTTCTTGATTCTCCTGCCTCAGTGATTACAAGTTTGCTCCATCTCAGCTGTCACGGACTTCTGATGACCAGCCAGATGGCTCTACCAAAGTTAGCTTGTGACATCACAGCTGGTCACTGAAGAAACTATTATCTGAAGCAGTGACAAGAACCTCAGCTGAGTCAGGGAAGGCTTCCTTCTGGCTTGTTGTAAGAGCTATTCTAATCTATCTATTATAGGGTCTGGCAGATGCAGTGGGTAAAGTCCTTTCCACACAAGCGTGAGGACCTGAGCTTGGTTGGATCTCCAGAACCCATGTAAAAATCTGGGCAAGACTGGGGAGGCGGAAACAGGAGGATCCCTCAGGGTCACTGACCAGCCAGCCAGCTTAGCCAAACCAACAATCTACAGGTTCTCTGACTTTTGCTAAAATTCCTTCCCAGGTCCTCTAAGGTCCAATGGAGACAGGATTCCACCAGAGTTTACTCGAGGAACTAACCAGTTTATTGGGTGAGGGGTGGGGGTGCTCCTCCCCTCAAAAGGCTGCACTGGAAAGTCTTTACTCAGCAGGGGTAATGGCTTTCCAGAGCCACATAGGTGGGGAACCCATCTTCTCTTCCCCAGCCCAGATGCAGTAGCCTCTCCCATTTTGGATGCTTTTGTATACAGCAGGGGGATAGGAAGTGGTCGGGTACTCCTGAGGTGACCCCACATACACTCCTCTGTGAGGGGCTGTGGACAGTCAAGTCCAGCTTAGGTGTCAGTGGGCATAACTGAACACTCTGAGATGGTAGTTACTTGGCTTGGAGGATAGTCCTGTACAACAGTTGTGCACACTCACACAAACACAAATGCCACACACACGTACAGACATGTTAATGCACTGGGGTGCAGCTGGATGGTGGAGTGTTGTTTAGGGTAAAGCCATGGGTTCCATTCCCGGCTCCATATGCACATATACACAAAATAACTGCACAAATTTAATTTAACCAATTTGATAATATGGTGGTCAGTACACCCTGGACACTAAGTAATAAACATATACATTGCCTCCAAAGGCTGCTTGTGTCTGTCTCTTTGACATCTGTTTATTTGTTTGGAGTGGCGAGCACTTATCACGTGAGACTCTCTCCCTTGGATCTCTAACACCGTGTTCCAACTACTAGGCATCACGGCAGCAGACCTCTGGCGTTAGCTGCTCTTGAAGAATTATAACTTTCTTAGAACTTTAGTTGATGTTCTATGTTTGTGAAACTACCTGTCAGAGGTATGAGCTGTGGTGCACACATGCACACTGATTTTGTGGACAGCATTGTGTTTCTTTTTGTTTCTTAGAGTCCCACTAAGGTGCTAACGCTGAAACTCACAAACCTCCTGCCTCGGCCCCTACATGCTGGGATTACAAAGGTGTATCACCACACCCACCACTGGTTTCTCACAAGGGACACCCTCGTGCTTCTGGCTGGCTGTTCATAGGATAGACCTCTAGGTGGGGTGAAGGATGGAGAGAAACCACAGTGCCAACAGAGACTTTCAAACTCACTGTTTCTGCACAAAAAACTTATAAAAGAGAAACTGTAAACAGTAAACAGGGCAAGGGCTCTGGAGAGCAGGCTAGGTGGAAATGAGCCTGTGCTCACATGGACAAGATGCCAATGAAAAAGCTGACTGTGTCCCTGGCTCAGACCTTCTGCAGGGGGCAGCCCTGGAGGGGCCACCTCCCACCCCTTTGCCTGCTGCCTAGGCTGACATCAGGTGCTTAGAAAACTACCTGGAAGAATTTTTTTAATGGGCCCTTTCATAAGGGGGTGAGCAGTGTGTATACATCCATGCCCTGAGAACCACATTGCACACCCGAAAAATGTTCCAGTTTTCTTTTAAGAACACTTAAAAGAAAAAAATTCTGGCAGACCTGAAGTGGCAGCCATTCAGGGCACTCTGGGGTGGGGAGGAGCTGGCGTTCAGGCCAGGTGCTTCCCTTGCTGCCTTTGTGAAGCAGCCCTGTCCATCTTTTCTACCTCTGGAAGTTGGTCGCATGACAGTGAGCCACCCCCATGCCAGAAATGAATGTAGGAAAGCTTGGGAAATAGTGAATGGTGCGTCCCCTAAATGCCTTGCTGGGCATCACAGTTTCCCATCAACATTCTAGAAATTTCCAGACTCATGAGCCTTGGGCATACATTACCTCATTGCCATGACCTTACATTCCCCTTGTCTGACAGAAGGGACAAAGGGCAGGTCCTGTTCTGTGGGTCCAAGACGATTCAGTGTTTATTACAAAAGCCTGGCAACTTGAACTTCATCCCCAGAAGCCCACAAAAAGGGTAGGAGAAGAGAACTGACGCCATGAGGTCATTCTTGGTCTGGTATGCTGTGGCACACACACACACACACACACACACACACACACACACACACACACACTTTTAAAAAGTTCTAATTTTGTATGTGTGTTGAGCATAAGCACTCTAGGACGATGAAGCACCCCCAGGCTTTTATTTCATCTTCTATTTTGAGACAGGATCTCTTGAAGTTGCCTTGACCTCCTCCCATGTCCAAGTAACTTCTCTGTAATGTATTTACATGTTCTTTTTTATTCATTCACATTTGTTCAATATAAACTTTTAACATGTACTGTATGATAACTAACATCAGTGCTGAGGATAGGCCTGGGCCTCCACATCCTTAGGCAAACTGTTTCGTTTCTGACAGGGCTTCATTAAGCTGCACAGGCTGTTAGAACTCAGATTACCTGCCTCAGGTTTGTGTCACAGTTTTTGTGCTTGCTTTGGAAATGTAGGGTTTTTATTATTACATTTGTGTGTATGTGTACATGTGTGTGTATGCGTGTATGTGTGTCTGTCTGTGTGTGTGTATATGTCTGTGTGTGTATGTGTGTGTGTCTCTGTGTGTGTATGTGTGTGTCTGTGTATACGTCTGTGTGTGTGTCTGTCTGTCTGTCAACTTGTAAGAAAAAGTTTAGCAGAAGTGCACTGGCCTGGCATCATTCCTCTTCCTCACTTCAGCTCATGCCTCTCTAGGTAACGCAACCAAGCTCAAGTAATGAGTAATGGTTTTGCTAAGGATTCCTAATGATGAGCCTCTTTTTAAAACTCACCCAAAGGGCTACAGAGTGGCTTCTTTCTTCTATTTGTGAGTCAACACTACAGGTTAGGGCTTAACTCCCACTTTACAGATGGGGAAACTGAGGTCCAGAGAGGCTCTAGGGCTGCCTTTACCTGCTGAGCCATCTTTCTGGCCCCTAGAAGTTTATTTCTTTTACACCGAGAGTCTTGGCAGCTGATAGTAACTAACCACCTTTTTGTCCGCTTCCCTCAGGCCCCATGAAAACTCAGAGAAACCACGTGAGGCCTATGCCTGGCCTCTCTCACCGGCCTAGGGCTTTCCCGACGACTCGGGTTGGCTGTGGTTCTCTGGGGCTCCAAGGCCCTTTGCAGCTTTTCCATAGATTTGGTTGAGTTTTGGTGTCACCACAGGGCCAACAAGTGAGGCTCCTTCTCGGGGAGAGACCAGCAAGGGTCTAGGGCTTCAGCCAAACGGCAAGTTGTTTTCCATGTACATTGATGGAGATCTCAGGTCCATCACTTGCCTATTGTGGGCAGCTGAGTTAGGTCTGGTAAGACAGAACTCCAATGGACCTGGGAGTATCTTTTAAAAGCCAGGCGTCCCTAGCCTGTGGTGAGGCCTATTCGGCCAGCCAGAGACTGTTTACCCTCCTGCATAACCCTTTGCTTTCAGGCAGGGCCTGAACTGGAGTGCCAGGGTGAGTTTTGCAGCTCCATACACAGATAAGGAGCATGGTCATCCCTGAAGGACCCTGAACTGGCACTTGTGTAGCAGAAGAAAGTCACCTCAGCTTCAGAGCGGGGCTGGGGCCTCCCCATGCCACATACAGCCCTAGTTCCTCTTTCCCACTGTCCTGGCATCGTCCCTCTTCCTCATTTCAGCTTTGTCTTCTCCAGGTAATGCAACCAAGCTCAAGTAAGAAGTAATGGTTTCGCTAAGTCGCTGTGGAACAATCCTTTTCTACACTACGAATATGCATCACTTTCATTGGTTAATAAAAAGCTGACAGGATGGCAGCTGGCCAGGAAGTTAGGTGGGAAAGACAAACAGAGGATGATGGGAAGAAGGAGGGTGGAGTCAGGAGAGACTAGAGCCAGCTGCCCAGGAAGCAAGACATGCCAGAGGACAGGTAAAGCCACAAGCCACATGGCAATACATAGATTAATAGAAATGGGTTAGTTTAAGTTGTAAGAGCTAGTTAATAACAAGCCTGAGCTATTGACAGATCATTTAGAATTAATATAATCCTCTGTGTGGTAATTTGGGAAGCAGCTACTGGGTATTTGGGAACAGGCAGTTGGGACAGCTTCACTAAGTACTCCTAATGGACAGCTTCTTTTTCAATTTCCCACAAAGGGCTACAAAGGGGTTCTTTGTTTTATTCACACTCACATAGTGGTGTGTCACCACTATGGGCATATGGCTTCTTAACTCCCACTTTACAGATGAGTCCAGAGAGGCTCTAGGGGTGTCCAACTTGTGACTCACAGTCTGTATGTAGCAGTTTGACACACACAAAAATATTTGTGTGTGTGATTTCTTTATTGGGGGAGCACAGGCTTGAGCATGAACTTTGTAGATGACAATGTTGTGTCCCAGTGTCAAAAGGTTTGACACACCTAGACAGTGCCCAGGTGGAATAGAACATAGTTGTCCCTCCATGAATTTCACCAAAGGGGGCAGCAAGGTTGCCCATGCCACAGCGTCTATGGAGATAGAACAACAGCAGATACCACCTCAGTCTGTTCTCATGGTCCCCTGACCCAAGGCCGCCTGGGTCTAGGACCCTAGACAATGGTGACTGCATAGCAATCACCATCAACTCTGGACTCTCCCCCACAAAACAAGCTCCTGAGGGCAGGGTTGTAGCAGGAATCTTAAAGAGTCTTATTAATAAAATCAAACCTGTGGCCAGTTATTGGGGTGAATTCTGGAAGATCAGAGAGACAGAACAAGCCACAGCTAACCTCACCTGGCCAACTTCTCAGCTGGTCTTGTTTCCTCAGACTGGATGCTTCTGTGTCCTCATCCCAATGGCTCTCAGTTGAACTGTGCTGCTCAAAAGCCTGAAAAGCTTAACCAGCCAAATGCTTCTTGTTTCTGGCCCTCACGCCTTATATACCTTTCTGCTTTCTACCACCACTCCCTGGGATTAAAGGCGTGTGTTACCATGCCTGGCCATTTCCAATGTGGCCATGAACTCACAGAGATCCAGAGGAATTTCTACCTCTGGAATGCTAGGATTAAAGGTGTGAGTGCCACCATTTTCAAGCCTTTGTATCTAGTGGCTGTTCTGTCTTTGACCCCAGATAAGTTTATTAGGGTGTACAATATTTTGGAGAACACAATACCATCACACAGGGTCATCATCAACACTGTACCTCCCGCCACATAGAAGCCACTGATCCACAAGCATGACTGCCTATCTGTAAGGTAGGACCCGTGACACAATGGCACAGTCCTTGTTCTGTGTATGGCTCCCACACTAGAGGGGCAGTTATCAGTGAGCAAGCCCTGTCTCCCTTGGTCAAATGTCCTTTCCACATTGCTATTGGAAAAGCCACTCTTTGAGGTCCTTGTATCCCCAACTTTGCTTGCCTTCTGGAGCACCGCAGTGGCCAAGAGCCGCAGAAGCAGTGGCTCACAGTCCTGACACTCGAGTTCTTCCACTCACGAAGTGGGAGGGGGCTGCCTGGCTCACTCTCCTTGGGGTCTCTGGAATCTCTCTCATTCTCTCTCTCTCTCTCTCTCTCTCTCTCTCTCTCTCTCTCTCTCTCTCTCTCTCTCTCTCCCCCCCCCCCATTTGTATTTCTCTCTGTCCCCCTCCCCGTCTCTATTTCTCTGTCTGTCTCTCAGTCTGTCTGTCTGTCTGTCTCTCGCTTGCTCCCTCTCCCTCTCCCCATGGAATCAAGACTCTGGGTTGGTTGATGTGCTTTTCAGAGTGTGACAACCGCTGGCCAACAGAGGACAGCAAATACATTTTTTATGATCCCAGGAAACTCAGTCCAGTCACGTTTTCGCGCAGAGAGGCTGGCTGGGCTGTGGAGAGGGACAAGGCGTGTCTCAGTTATTCGGATCCTCTTTGGCCAAGAGGGTGGTGGCTTCTGCAACGGTTCTGGGGATCCTTGGGTAGGGGTGTGGGAGGACGATTTCAGGAGCCGACTGAGCTAGGGCAAACTCCCTGATGTTGAAACCAAAAGTACCTTTTGGGAGTCAGGGTGACAGCACCAGGGGTCAGTACCATGCCAGACAGAAAGTGTCCCCTTCGTGCCCCACCCCATTCCCAGAGCCTGGGGCTGCGAGGGTGCTGGTGGATTCGGAAGGAGAAAGCTCAACTTTCCGTTTGGGTCTGAAGGGGGGTTAGTTTGGGAGTAACTCTTGGGAAAGAGTAGAGCGTACCCTCGAAATTTAGACTGGGGGTCTTCCAAGGCACTGCAGTCACCCCAGAAGGAGATTTGGGACACACAAGGGGTGGCGGAAGAGCTGGGGGCGCTTGCTGCCTCGCCGGCTTCCTTGTGTGTGCGTGTGGAGGGGGAGTGCTGACGGCTGGGGGAGGGGCCGAAGGCGCTCCCTGCGGCAGGCACCCGGAGTTCCCAAAAGAAGGGGGCAGAGCCGAGGGCGGGTCTGAATCCTAAGTGGATGCCTCTCCATTTCGGGCACCCCGGCAGCCCCCACCTCCAGCTCAGGGATCCCTGGAATACTGCCTGCTCCTCACTCCGGCACCCGCAACCTCCCAGAGCGAGGCACGGTGGCACCCCCCTCTCTTGGCACATTAGAAGTGGGGAGTTTTCTCCCTCCTTTAGTATGGACCCGGGGATCCGATGTGTCCCTCTCAGCATCCCCCGCAAGGGTCGCTACTGACATGGCCCGGGCCACATTTCTAGGAATGTGTGTGTCCGTGGACTATATCTGGACAGGGTTTCTAGGAAGGTTTTCCCCAGCCACCCCCACCCACCTAGCCACTGGGGCGGACGAGCTCAGCTGGAAAGCTGGAGCCTTCTCCGAGGCCGGGCTGGAGAGGAGCCGCCTCCCTAGTGTGGCCAACCCCCGGCCCGCCCTGCCCCCGCCTCGGGCCGGCCACAGGGCTCTGGGGGGGCGGGGGCCAGGCCGCGGGGGGGGGGCGGGGGCCGCCCGGGCGGGGGCGCGGCTTTGTGGCAGGCGCGGAGGCCGGGTGCAGCCCCGTGGGCTCGGCGCGCTGCTCTAGGTTGCAGGAAAACCTGTCTCTCCCAGCGTGGTTGGGGAGGGGGCTGGGTTTTGCTTTTTGTTTCTGGAAGTCCCCCTTCACCCTCGTTAGTCCCCGCGTGCAGCCGAGAGGATCGTGTGGAAAGGCTGCAGTGCCCCGGGGCGCACCCCGCCCCGCGCACGCCGGGACGCCAAAAGGCACAGCCCCGGGGGGCTCCCAGCACCCAGGAGGAGGCGCGGTGAGTGCCCTGGCTCTTCCTGCACAGCTCCCTGCCCCGGCTGGGGTGGGGAGCGCGGCAGGTGGGTGCTCAGGCCTGGGGCGTGGGGTGCGGGGCGGCTGTCTGCCCGGCTGGGTGGGTGGGGACCAGAGCGGGGAGGTAGAAGCGAGGGCTCGCCCTCGACTCTTCAGGACCCAGCTCGAAGCTTGTCTAGGCTGCCGCCACCCTGGCGTCTGGAGACGCTAACCCCACCAGAACCCCTTCCCCAGAGGGGCGTGTGTGAGGCCAGGAGGTGGGACAGGGGCGAGGCGAGGCTCCCACTTCCTTAACGCTGGGGCTTGGAGATGAACCGGGAGGTGGAAAACCAGCCACCCCGCCCCCACCCCGGAAAAACCTATTCGTGAAACTGACTTGCTGCGTGACCCCGATATCAATGCCGCGCAGAGCAAGGCTGCTGGCTCCCCGCCGCACCCGACACTCCACGTGCGTCCGGGGGCCCGGCTGGAGGTCCCCGAGAGTCTGGAACAGCTTACCACCTTCCCCTAGATAAAGTTAGGGGGGCCCTCCCTCTAGGAGCAGTTGGCCTTAGCGCTTTGGCTGTAGCCTAACCCGACTGGAGTAAAATAAATAGATTAAAACTAGGTTTCGGGGCGAGGATCCGAATGTCTGGGACTGAAACGACACCAAGTTGGGAGGTGGTTAGGAAGAAAACTTACTGATTGGTGTTGAGGGACTGGCGGCCCTGGTTTCTCTTGCTTCCAACCCCACCAAGGGGAGCAGAGGAATGTGCCGCTCACGTCTTCTGAGGACACATCCATATTTATAATTTATTTTTAGGAGAAGTTGTGAAAAAGGGAGGGATTAAAATGGGGAGAAAAGGTGTGCTTGGGATGGTGTCCTCTTGGGAACCCAAAGGCTAACTGAGCTATTAAAGATGGAAATAATTTCTCCCAATCTGGACTGAGCAGCAAATTTGACTTTAATGAGCGACAATTAAGGGCATAAGTGGAACTTTATTTAGCTGGAGGTGGGATGGGGTGAGGTATTCGAGGCCCCTCAAACACTGGATTTATGCTTGATAAAGGACCTTGCGGCAGCTGGTATTTGCTGGAATGTTTTCAGGCCTGATTGTGTGGGACCGATGGCGGGGGTAGATACGGTATCTCTCCCTCCACAGCGACCCCCTGGCTTTGGGGGAGACAACCTCCTTCCAGCAGAAAGAGGCAGGCATTTTTAGTAACTCTGCCTTCTTCCCAACCCTTTCTCTGAGGCTAGCCAGGCTGCTGGGACCTGCCAACCACAAAGGGGTTCACTTCAGAAAAGAGGCTCCCGAGGTTGTGGGCCCAGGATCGGGGTTTTGAGGGCGAGATGAGTTTGTGTTTTATCCAACTGGCCCACAAAGTCCCGCTTTTGGGGTCATCCTAACTGCAAAGGATTCAGGCCCTGGCAGCCGATGGAGGGTGAGGGCCAACACCCCCAGGCTACCGGTCTGAAACTAAACCCCCCCGCAGAGAAAGAAGGGAAAGGCTGTTTTGGGGTGGGAGGTATTGTTATCTAGCTCTGTTCTCAGTACAAACCTGCAGTGGCCCCTCTCCATGAGAGGCAAAAGACAGCAGACAGGGGACATACAGTCTCTACACACATCCCAAGAGGCTTCATGAGGCCTTTGGGTGGACAAGACCAGTAGGAAATGGTCGACTCTGTGGACTGTAGCTTGAAACCCCTAAACACCACTGAGATAAACCATAATGCTATGAGACTTCGATTTACCTGTCAAAGGAGCAAGCAGCCAGCTGTTCGCTTCTACCTGGATCCACAAATTTGTAATTCTTTGCTACTCCATGTTGAACAAAGCATTTGTAAGAAAATCTGGACAATGAGTTGAGGAGGCATCTATAAGGCAGAGCAAATGTCCCTCTCTGGACTCTCACCTTTGTGTTCACACACACCTCTGTTGGGTAAGACAGTACACAGGGTGTGTGCATCTACACACCCTGAGCTATTTGCAAACCTGAATTTAAACTAAGCGTTCACAGTAGGGAATAGAATGCCTCAGTAGCTTTTGAACTGAGCCCCTGATAGCAGATTGAGTGATTTGCTCCTTGTGGCACACGGACACACAGATGACATTTGTGCTGCCTTGGCAGACAAGAAACGTTCTTTCATTCCAGCGTCCCTTGTTTTTCTTACGAGGTTTGACAAGTCCACACCGTTTCCAGGAGTCCGTGGTGGTGCTGTAGCTCACCCGTGGGCGATGGCCACATGTGAGCTGTGGTGGTGCTTTACTCACTTGCCACCTTGAAGAGACAGCCAGATCCTATCGCCTCTGCTAAATAATCTCAGCAAATTAGCCTTTAACCATACTTGTACAAATAGAGTGTTTTCTGTGAATGAATGCGCCTGGAGCATCAGATGATGAGCTCAGATCAGGGGCTGTCATGGAGGTGATGAAGCAGAAGGTGAAAATTATGGAATTGTTAAAAATGTAGAAAGTCAGGCAGAATTTAGTGTTAAATGTGAACCAATCCCTGTTTTTAAGGTGAGCATACCCAAAGCACAGGGCAGTGTTTACATTCGGCTCTGTGGGTCCACACATGTAATTATGAATATATTTAGCAAACTGCTCCCTGCCCCCAACCAGAGTTTGCAAACAGGTAAAGTAGCGTGGCAAGGAGATTATAAATCAGTTCTTTGCAGTGAGAGGTCAGTCACGAAATCAGCAAAGCGTGTTCTAGCTGCCACCCGGCTTCCCTCCCCTGCCAATAAGAAAAAAAAAAAAAATCCAACAAGGAACTGTTGAGTACTCTGAGTACATTTAGGTGTTTCTCCCTTGGCCTGTCTGCGTAAAATTTCATTAAGCAGCTGCTGCTTCCCGCCACCCATCTCCTTGCTCATCATGCACGGAGTGTGGATTTAGAGCAGGTGGGGGGGCAGATGGAGGGAGCAACTTTGAATTTGGTTCCTTTGCAATATATACAGGGGAAATTTTCAACAGAAAATATGTCAATAATTACGACTAGAGGTGAGATGGAAAGGGTGGGCCCTTCAAAACTAATGTGCATACATGGCTCAAGCTGGGAAAACCACTGCTTCCCTGCCTGCCCCCTCGCCTGACTGAAAGAAGGGCTGGGGTGTAATTCTACCTATTTTGCATAAGGCCCTGGGTTCAACCCTAGCACTGTAAATAAACAAGAAGATTCGGGTGAGGTAAACTTAGAGCTCTCTGAGCTAGTAAATGGCTATTTTAGATATGAAAATAAAAATTAGTCAGGTACACGAGTCCCCACTTCAGAACCACTTACTAGAAAACACACACAGCGGAGACTTCATCGGAGAAGACTTCATCGAACTGAAGGTGCATTCTAACCTGAAGTCCTTCTTGCTCCTCAGATTTGGAACAAGATGAAAATGAACCCCTTCAACCCACACAAGCATGTCATAAACAGCTGTAGATTTCTCAGGGAAAGAGATGTTGAGGAGAGGGGCTTGGGGGAATGGGAGCAATAGACTCTGGGGTCCCTCTATTCACTCCATGCCAGGCCAACCCTCCCGGGCACCTCATGGCTTCTTTCCATAGCTGCCAGTGTTCTGCTGTGGCCTTCACAGCCCGTAGCTGTGGGGACATGGGCAGATATGACGTTTCCAGTCTGTCATTGTTTTCCTCATAAAGGACATGGAGCTGTACAGACCCAGAGTCCACTTTCCCCCAGTGTTTCATGCACCGTAGTAGGAAAGGGACACCAAGGTAGTGATGTGCAGGGAGAGCCCCTGTAAGGTGACATGGCGGACACAGGCACAGGCAAGCTCCTTACCCTAGGTGGGGAGAGAAGGCCACGCAGGCACAGGGTGAGCTGAGCTGCTGAGTTTCAATGTAGTGTCCAAGTTTTGAGACCTCAGCAAACAGGGCTCTTCTGCTAGACTCAGCCATGAGAGCTGTGCCTGGGG
Source organism: Peromyscus maniculatus bairdii (assembly GCF_049852395.1). NCBI lineage: Eukaryota > Metazoa > Chordata > Mammalia > Rodentia > Cricetidae > Peromyscus > Peromyscus maniculatus. The sequence continues at coordinate 1,780,887 of NC_134859.1, read as the reverse complement.
CCTGTTGGCATTAGTACCCAAGACAGCCTGGACTGCTGCCAGCTGAGGCCCAGGCATGGCCTTATTGCTATGACTAGAGCCCAAATAAGCTCCAGATAGTGGCCTGCAGGTCTTTCGCCTGGGGTCTGGGTAGAAGCAGTTTAGTGAGAATGTGGGTGTTTGGTCCTCTCAGAGACCCCGCTAGCTTCAAAAGCTTGGTGACCTTGTGGACTCTGGAGAAGGATAGGTTCCTTCTGGACACACAGAAGGGAACACATGAAGCTGATGCACTTAGCTTCTAGAACACACACAAGGTTCTAGAAAATTCCACTACAGAGTTGTGCTTTTGTAGCCAAGTAAAGCCTTCGCTGCTGTCCAGGGGTGGTGAGTGAGGTTGGGGTGCCCTATGACCCATCTTAGCCATTGTGGAATTCTTTGCCAATCTCTCCCCCAGCCAGGCAGCCTGGTGTACTCTTGGGAGATGAACCTTCCCTGCCTAGACCTGAAGAGGCAGAACTGCGGGCCTAGAAGTGGGGAGAAGGTTGCAGGGTATTTGATGACCTAGAGGGAGGGCCAGATGGGCAAAGAAATGGGGGACACCGGAGCCACCTCGGTCCAGGCTTGAGTGTGAGGCCTGGGTGGGTAGGCTGGCCTAAGTTCTGCGGGGAAGGGGGTCTGCAGCCTGCTCAGCCTTGGCCGATCCACCTGCCCCGGGAAGCTGGGCCCAGTGTGAGTCAGCCAAACCCCTGGGATTCTCATTTGGTCCTACTAATTGAACTCCAGGCCTCAGGATGGCTCCTGGGCTCCTCAGTGTACCCCAGCATGGCATTCAAAGGGCCCAGCCAGGGCTCACGGGCCAGGCCATGTTTAGCATCACGTTCACCCAAAGAATATTTTAGGTGCTGCCTGGAAGGAGAGCTCTGGGCTGTGCTGCCGGCCGTCACATGGTGAAGGTGGGGTGGCAGCCTCAGGCCTGACCCAGATGCCTGGAGGCTGCACCAGCGCTTTGGGGCCACCCAGCCAGTGCTGGGAACGTGTTGGGAAGGCTTTGGTGGCATAAGCTCACTTCCACCAGCCCAGCTGTTTTCAGCTGCCTCTTCTCCGAGATGGCCCAGCGTGATAGGTCAGACTGCTGAGAGAGAAACCTTTGGGGACAGGTCAACCCTGTGAAGCCCTTGGGTGCTAGGCGGCCTGTGGGACACCAGTAGAAATCTCCAAGGTCAGATGTCTTGGGGATGACATTGCTGTGGATTTCTTCTTTCCCAGACCTTAGTGGCCAGACCTCAAGGGGGTTTGTGGGCATTCACAGTGACTATGCCCCATCAGCTATAAATGCCCAGTGGCCCTTCCCTAAGCCCGCACCCTCCAAGGGCCAGCCATGGAACCAGCCACTCACCTAGGTATTTCCATCCCAGCCTCCAAGGCAGCTGACTTTCTCTCATAATGCAGGAAGGGAGGCCCTGATGGATCTCTTGTTCTCTCTGCTCATCAGCAAGGGCCAGGAATGAATATTTGGTGTTTGGGGAAAAAGGGGCAGGCCCCTGTGAGTTTCTGCTTCAGGGCATCTCAATGTGATCAATTCTGGAGCCTGCTGGGGGCAGGGGGCCGTCTCCGATGCCTGGTTCCCCGCACTTGGCCTGAGTGAGGCATGTCTGTATGGAAACTCTGCCTAGAAACACATGTAGCGAGTTGTGGCAAAGACGCTGAGGTTCCTGGGAGACAGTGCCTAGCACCACACACCCTCGAAAGGTTCACTTGTCTGAAGTCTGCTTTAACTTTCTGCATTTTTTCCTTTTTAGTTTTGGCTCTTGGTGCCTCGGAGAGCCTCTACCTCCTGCCAGCTGGTTGGTTACCGCAGGGAAAATGAGGGACTTTTGGGGGCAGATGTGTTTCCGTTCCGCTATCATAATGCCCCTAAAAATCCTTATTGCTCTTGCAGTATTCCTCGGGGGTCCCTGGGCCAGGAAGACGGCGGCTGCGAGAGCTGCCAGCAGCTCACAGAAGAGAAAGTGTTCCCTGAGCCCCTGCCCCAGCTCCTCGGGTTCTGGGGTAGACCTCCCCTCGCCGCGCTCAAAACCCATGGAAAATAAAAAGATGCCGTGTTAAACGTGCTTTTTGCCCTCCAGGGGTGAAATGATGGTGCTCAGGCCTGGGAAAAGGCTGGCTGTGGCTGCCGTCCACCTCAGCTCCTGGGGATGTAGGGAGGCGGCTACAGTGAGGAGAAGCCAGAGTTACCAGTTTGGCAGGCCAGGGCCCTCCAGGGCTTCTAGGATCTTCACTGGGGGCGGGGCGGGGCTGGAAAGTCTTCGCCTGCCAGTTTCCAGAAACAGGACTCTTTCCCAACTCTGCCTCAGTTTCTCATCCTGCCAGCCGAGGGCCTATACTCCCTGAACTAGCCTCAGAGTTTCTTGGACATAGCTTGAAGGAATGGGAGGTCAGTTCCTACAGTATTAATTAGTATTGACACTCAGGTTTACTAATACATGCAAATGACTCAGGCAGGAGAGGTTAGAAGCCACAGCTCAGCTGCAAGCATGGTTTTCTGGAAGCAGCCTGTTTGCTTAGCCATATCCTCTCTAAGCACTGGGATTCTCTGTGTCACTACAGGGAAGTAACTCAACCCATGCGGGCCTCAGTACCTCACACCTGAAACCCATGGTGTAGAGCAGAAGTTTCTCCAAGTCTCTTAACATATCCACTAGGTGATTTTAAGTGAATTGTGTCTAAAGTAATGAATTATGCTAAAAGGCATTTCTTTGCACAGTAAACGTTTAGTTATGGCAGCTGGTTGGTTTCCACTTTGGGTGGGGATATTTCACATGAATTTATATTTTTAAAAAGAATGAGAGTATTTCTTTTCCTCACCCCGCCCCCTCCTTTGTTTAGACAGGGTCTCACTATGTAGCTTAAGCTGGCCTGGACCTTGATATAGAGACCAGACTAGGCTCAAAGTCACAGTGATCCACTGCCTACTTCTGCCTCCCTGGCTGGAGTGGGTTTCTTGAAAGAAAGCCACGAAGCAAGCCCGAGGTGAATCCAGCTCCATGGTCTGTACGGTGTCCTAGGTCAACTTTTAAAACGCCTGTTTCCTAGGGGTGGTGAGGGTGCAGAGAGAGCTAATTCAAACTCATCACGACTCCAGCTGTGACAAAGCTGGTGAGGTAGAGCCACCTTCCAGCTCCCTGTCCCCAGGGCCACTCCATGCAGTCTCATCTGTGGCTCTGGTTTGTCTCACTCAGGGGTGACGTAACTCCTTCTTTGTTTGGCTCCTCTGTGAACTTGTTTTCTCTGGGAAATGGGAAGACTCAAACCTCCTGGACATGCCACCAGGTGGTCAAGGCGCCACCACACAGAGCTTTCATGGACAGGGCACCAGGATAGGCAGGGGCACCATACTGCTCTTGGCCTTGAAGGGTGCCAGTTCAAAGGGACAGAGTATGCTGAGCTGGGCTCAAGAGCCAGCTCCCAGCCGATCCCCCCAGGGTGGTGAGGAGGGAAACAGGCCTCAGCAAGGGGCCAGCTCTGGTTACACTTTATGCTGTGTCATGGGGTGGGAGTGCCAGAGGGCTGGCTGGCCAGCTGGGGCAGGTACAGAGGCCAGCAGACAGCTGCCAGCCCAGCTGCCAGAGCACACGCTCCCCCATCCTACAAGCCTGCCAGGATAGGGCAGGGCCCTGGGGGCACCCTTTACATACCTTTCCACCCACACATTGGGGAGAACTTTTAGGACTTTTTTTTTTTTTTTTTTTGAGACAGGGTTTCACACTGTAACCTAGATTGGCCTTGAACTTGGAGAAACCCCAGTGCTCTGGCCTCTGTAGGCGTGGCCTACAGCACCATGGCTTGTCACTAAAACAAGTGTCTCTGTGTCTTTGTCTCTGTGTGTGCACCTGTCTCTCTGTGTCCCCCCAGCCCCCAACTTGGAACTCTCCACACTTTTTAAAGGCAGGGCTGTCACTGAACCTGGAGATCCTGATCGAGTGAGGCTGGCTGGATACAAGCTCCAGGGAGTTTCCTGTCTTCACCTCACCGCAGGACAGGGTTATAAAGACCTGCTCCTACACCAGGCTGCTTTTTATGGGTTCTGGAGATCGAACTGTTCTGTGTTTGAATTTGGGCTCTTCTAAGGACTGGCTTTACAACCTCTAGCAAGTGACAATACTTTATCCCTCAGTTTCCCTGTCTGTATTAGAGAGACAGACATGGGGAGCAGTGGGAATGAGGTCAACAGATGTCAGTACAGACCGAGAACAGCACTGGACACAGTGTGTGCTGTGTGAGCCTTGGCTAATACGACGTCATAATAATATATACAAATTATCATTAGAAGTCAGCTGTAGTCGCCCATCAGGCTGGTGGATGATATCGGGACATGACAGAGTCTCTCCCCAGGACGAATATTACACAAGAGCCTCTCTGCCCCTTAGGTGGGCCTCTTCAACTGGAGGATGAGATGGGGACTCAGACCTCTGCAGAGATGTGCTCGTAGCCACTCACCTGTCGGGCAAGCCATTTGAGCCTAGATTTGGGCTGGTCCCCAAAGGCCTGGGGTCCACACTTGGGTCAGTCTTGTAGTGTTGCTGTCTTGAACTTAATGATTTTGGAACCAGGAGCCCCATATTTTTATTTTGCAAGTTAGTCTGTCCTGCCTCGCTGTAACAGACTTCAAAATGGCCATTCTTCTGCTATAAGTAGTTTGTACATCTGGGCCCAGGGTAATTTTTCAGTTCATCAATCCAGTGTTTGATGTGTTTTATTGGTTTACTTTTTGAAACAGTCTTTAGTCCAGGCTGGCCTGGAACTGATTATGTAGCCCAGGCTGGACTTTAACTTCTGATCTTCCTGCCTGGCTGCCCTTCCTCAGTGCTGGGATTATAGGTCACACTCAGTTTTATGCTGTGCTGGGCCTTGAACTAGGGGGCGTCTCCACACATGCTAGGCAAGCATTCTACCAACTAAGCTACATCCCCAGCTTTCAGTCTAGTGTTTTGTAATGGGGTGGAAGCCTCCAGGAGAAGATGACATTCACTTTAGGATCGATTGTCCATACACATGCCTGCCTGTCTTTCTCACAGGCAGGGGGGTGCCGAGGGCAGGGGGGTGCCGAGGGCAGGGGGGTGCCGAGGGCAGGGAGGTGCCGAGGGCAGGGGGATGCCGAGGGCAGGGGGATGCCGAGGGCAGGGGGATGCTGAGGGCAGGGGGATGCTGAGGGCAGGGGGATGCTGAGGGCAGGGTGGGTGCTAAGGGCAGGCCAGGTCCCCTCTCCACTGAGGTTTGAGACCATATGGAATAGGAACTCAGTGGATCATAGATTACTCTTTCTTCTGACTGGAGCCTCCCTAAGCAACTGACCCCTTCTAGGGAAGCAGGGTCAGTTCCTGCCGCACTGCTTGGCTCCTGGGAAGCTTTGTGAGAGCAGAGTCTGAGGTCTGCTGAGACCCTCCCCGTGACCCCAAACCTGCCCCAACACCAGCACTGTTCAGTGGACACTGGTGTTTAACAGGCTCTGTGGGGTTAAAGGCCTATGTGGCTGGGTCTGTGAAGCCTGTCCCAGGGGAAGAAGCTAAGTACACTTAAAGACACTCATTTCCTTTCGGAGTGGGTGTGAGACCCGGCAGGGGCCATGGCTCAGGGTTTCTGGGCTGTTACATAAGACAGTGTAGTGAATAAGTCAGGAGTATAACTCAGCTTTCCAGAGGCTGAGGCAGGAAGATCGTGAGACCCTGTCTCAAAAGACACCATACATGATGGTGTATGCCTGTAACCTCAGCACCCAGGAGAAGGACAGAATGGGACTTTGACAGCTTTATTGAGTGATCCACTTAGCATGAAAACATGCACATTGAAAATGTGGCAGTCATGGTCTTGGGTGTATTCAGTGTCATGTCATGCAGCCGTCATCAAAATGAGCTTCAGAGCCTCCCGTCACCTGCCTGTCATCCTGCCCAGTCACTGCCAGTCACTGATCTACTGTCTGGCATTTCATGCATGGGATCGTTCTCGGCTGTGCCTGAGGACTGTTCCCTTCCAGGGATGGCTACCTGTGGCCCACTTGTGGCTGTCACGAGCAATACAGCTGTGAATGTTCATGTATGAATGTATGCCTTTATTTCTCCTGGGTATATTGCTAGCAGTGGAGTTGCTGGTTCCCGAGACGACACAGCAGATACCCACTGTCCAGGTGCTCCAGTGCAGGCCTCAGCTTGCTTCCTCTGTCCTCTCCACTTCCTGTCCTCCTCTCAGTATGCTGCCTCTTGGCCAGTGTTCTGTTACTCTTTCTGCTGTGTGTGTGTGTGTGTGTACATGTGTATTCAGGTGCCCATGGAGACCAGAACGGGGTACAGAGTTTCCCTGGAGCTAGAGTTACAGACATTGGTGAGCTACCCAATGCTGGTGCCAGGATCCTCCAATAGAGAGCAGTAAGCACTCTTAATCACTGAGCCACCTCTCTGCCTCGTTCATATTTGTGTGTGTGCACATGTGACTTTGTGTGCACAGAGATCATGTGGCAGTCTGAGGACAGCATCACATATGGACCTGCACATGCCTTTTGCATCTCCTTTGAGAGACTCTCATTGGTCTGGAACTTTATCAAGCTGAGCCGGGCTATCTGGTCTGATATTTTCCGGGGATCTGCGTGTCTCTGCCTCCTGTCTCATCATTGTGGAATACAGGTGCACACCACCACGCTCATTTTTTCCACGGGTGCTAAAGATTCGAACTCAGAACCCCACATTTGCAAGGCATAATTTTTACTGACAGCCATCTCTCCAGCCCTAAAATTTAACATTTCCCTTTGTCTCACACTTTCAGTGGGTGGAGTTTGGAGAGGACAGGAGAGCTGGACAGAATCTAGAGTAGGGCAGTGTAGCATGGGAAGGGAGGAGCCCTGGGTGAGGCTAGACCAGCTTTGTAACTCAAAGGATTCAGGGGGAAACCACTACTTCAGAGTCTTTTCCAAACTACAATGTCAGAGCCAGCAAGGTCCCTTTGTGACTGTACAGGGTGTGAGCAGAACAAGAAGGTACAGCGGATACAAGGATGTAAACCGTGGGTACCCAGGAGACGCGTGAGCAAGCCTCATCCTACCCCTGGTACCCGGGAGACACGTGAGCAAGCCTCATCCTACCCCTGGTACCCAGGAGACACGTGAGCAAGCCTCATCCTACCCCTGGTACCCAGGAGACACGTGAGCAAGCCTCATCCTACCCCTGGTACCCAGGAGACGCGTGAGCAAGCCTCATCCTATCCCTGGTACCCAGGAGACACGTGAGCAAGCCTCATCCTACCCCTGGTACCCGGGAGACACGTGAGCAAGCCTCATCCTACCCCTGGTACCCAGGAGACACGTGAGCAAGCCTCATCCTACCCCTGGTACCCAGGAGACACGTGAGCAAGCCTCATCCTACCCCTGGTACCCAGGAGATGCGTGAGCAAGCCTCATCCTACCCCTGGTACCCAGGAGACACGTGAGCAAGTCTCGTCCTACCTCTGGTACCCAGGAGATTCGTGAGCAAGCCTCATCCTACCCCCGGAGTGGTTCCAATGACAGTGGGGTGTCCCCTGGTATGTCAAGATCCAAACTCCATCCAACCTGTAGGCTCTAAGAACTTAAAAAACAATCATTTGTCTGAGGCCTTCCCCCAAGAGCCTCAGCAGCTGTATTTGGCCACAACCTCTAGCCCTAGCTCCTGAGTGTGTTTAGATACTCCAGCAGGTGATGGGGCTGCACTTTCAGGAACATGGGCACACAAGGGAGCAGACGGCCCGAGCTTCGCAGATCCAGGGTCCCAATGAAGCAGGTGGCTAGCCGATGCCTCCCAGCTCAGAACAGAAGACCATTATCTTTCTCAAGGGCTAGCCTCTACCAGCCCACAAACCTCATTTCCCATGTTCACCTAGACTCTTGTCCCCGGGACTCATCATCTCTACTCAGTACTTTGGGATTCAGAGCCTCCAAAGTGCTGGGGTGATGCATCGGTCCTTTGTCATGAAGGGATATTCAGACTGGTTGGGGTGGGTAAAGGATCCAGCCAGGGACTCAGAGAAGAAGGGGGTCTGGGGATATTTGTTTGTTACGTGTGACTGAAACATAAGGCCCCCCAGGCTGGGCACACTGCATCAGAGCCACAAGACAGATGTAAGTCCTTGCCTGGTGCCTCCCCTGCCTGACAGGCATGTGGCCAAAGAGAGCTGGATATTATTCTGTTTCAGCCAGGATGCAGAATGAACGTTTCCCATCTCATCTTCCCTCCCTCCCAGCCACCCTCTCTCTGAGAAAGGATCTTCCTGTTTTAATCCAGGCTGCCCTCAGCCATGTAAGTGCCAGGATTATGGGCATTTGCTACTGCACCTAGCCAGAAGTGACTTTTAATACCCCACTAATGTTTTTTAATTATCCCAGATAATTTTAAAATGTAGTCTTTATGGTTAAGAGAAAAAGATACACAAAAGAGAACGGAGGGGCTGTGAGAGGGCTCAGTGGATAAAGGTGCTTGCCACCAAGTCTGAGGACCCCAGTTCATCCCTGGGACTCCCACGGCGTGTCTTCTGACTCCACACGTGTGCTGTGGTATGTGCCAATGGCACATGCACGTGCACATACACACACACACATGCCAAGTAAACGAAAAGTTTACTCCAAGTCCACCCTCACCTTCTAAACAGTAACCACCAAGCTGGAGAGAAGGCTCGGTTGGTAAAGTGCTTTTTCTTTTCAAGTCTGAGGACCCAAGTTCAATTCCTAGAGCTCATGGAAACAGCTGGGTGTGTGGTACATGCCTGCAAACCCAGCTTGGAGAGGCAAAGGGTTGCCGGTCAGCCGATCCAGTCTAATTGGAGAGATCCAGATCAGTGGGAGAGCCTGTCTGGACAGTACTTGAGGAACACCCAGCGTTGTCCTCTGGCCTCCACACTTCACACATCTGCACATGAAGGAAGTACCACCATTTGTGGTTTGTACAGTTGATATGAATTTTATGGGCAAGATCAGGTGCCCTTTGTTTTGTCATGAAGTGAAGTCCAGAGTGTGGCCGTTACCTGGAAGACGCAGCTCCCAGGGCCAGCCCACACCAGTAGCGCCCAGCATCTCACCATATTTAATGTCCCCTACTGGTCAACATTTGTGTTAACTCCGGGACTTGACACATACATTCCTTGGCGCAAGTACAAACCCAAGATGTGGAATGTCTCCATCAGAGGATCTGTACGTTTTTAACTTCTGCATCGATTCTCTGGTGCCCTTCAGAAAGGTCGTGTGACTCACATGCCCCTCAACAATGAACACATAAGGACCCCAGTTTCTGGCAGCTTTTCCCTCTAGCAGAGAAACAATATTCTCAGTGAGGTAAGAGGGCCTGGATGGCCTGGGAGGACAGATGGCCATGGCTGCCAAGGTGATCATGCAGTTTTCTGAGGAGACCAGCCATTCAGCAAGATTGGGAGTCTAGGTTATGTAAACAAAGGCAGAGTTTGAGGAGGCGAGCCGGGAAACTCAGAGTGAGTAGCATCGTGCCAGCCAGTATTTACTTCTTTAGCATGGTTAGGACTTAAATATGGTCAAAACATATTCTTCTTTTTAATTTTACACAAACAAATATGTTCCCAGGCTGACACTTCTGATGCCAAGTTTCTAAGGGAAACAAAATTCTACCGCAAAGACATTAAAGCAGCAGAGAGCCACTGAGGATGGAAGCGCCATAGAGAGAGGGACCATCCCACCAGCACCAGAAGCTCCATAGAGAGAGGGACCTTCCCACTGGCACCACCCAGCACTGCTGTGTTTTGGCTGCAGGTAAAGTTGCCGGGAGTCTCAGTGGGATATAGCAAAGCCAAGGTCGGGAAAGGCTTGGTTCTGCTCAAGAGTCCCTCTGCTTGGTAACCTCCCTGCTGCCAGTCAGGCATGCTCCAGACGGGCTGAAGGAAACACGCCGCTCGCCTTTCCGCCTTTCACATTTGTGTAAGAATCAAACAGCCTGAAACCGGTCCAAGCAGGCGAGTAAAGCAACAGGTTATTTGGAGTGATTGCTTAACTTACTGAGCCACCACTGGACCTGTAATGAAGTAAAGTCCTCATAGCCCGGAGTTTTCTCTGCCTCCGTCCTCTGTAATGAAGGATATTTTCCATGAGTTTCTCTGGAATTTTTGCCTTTTTTTTTTTTAAGTGTCAAGCTGATGTTGATAATAGATGTAAGCATTTGATGGGGGCTTGTGTGCCCCTGGTCTTTATGTACATGATCAAATCCACCCGGTTTCCTACTGAAGTAACTCATTAATCCCTGTTTTACAGATGTGCAAGGAAATGTGTGAGGGGTTTACTAGAGAGGGGCTGTCCAAAATGGTAGCTGCTAGCCACTTGTGATGATTTGTGTTTAAATTAGGTACATTTAAATACATTTAGCCAAGTGTGGTGTTACATGCTTGTATCCAAACACTCAGGAAACTGAGGCAAGAGGATTGAGGGTTTGAAGACGGCTTGGGCTACATAATGAGTTCCAGGCCAGCCTGGGCTACAGAGTGATATCCTGTCTTTAAAATAAAATTTTATAATGGATTTTCTAGAGTGTCCTAGAGTCAATTCAAATGCTCAGTGCCCTAAGTAGGCTCACTAATCTCGCTCACTGTGATGGGTGGAGAAAGTTCTGGAGCTTTCTGCAGACCCAGAGACTTCACAGCTGTAATGAGCCAGCCAGCACATGGCTCAGGTGGCAGAGCTTCCCTGACCTTGCCCTTCCTTCTCTGCTGAGACATCATAGCACTGACCACAGGGTTTCATGTAGATCAGGCTGGCCTTAAACTCATTCTGTAGCCAAGAACGACTTCAAACTTCTGTGTGCATGTCTACACGAGTTCCCATGTGTGTTGGTTCATATGTATGTGTGTGTACATGCTGAGGCCTGAGGTTGATGTCTGCTGTATACAGAGAGGGTCTCTCTCTGCTGGCTTGCTGTGGGGATCTCCCGACTATGTATGTCTCCCAAGTACTGGGACTGCAGGTGACCTGCCTGGCATTTCCATGGGTTCTAGGAATCAAAACTCAGGCCTTTGTGCTTTGCAGCAAACACTTCATGCACCAAGCCATTTCACCTGTCCCAGCCGTGAACTTCTGAGCCTCCACCTCCTCAGCAGGATCCTAGGAACGCCTCACCACACTGTGTTCCGCAGCACTGGGGCAGATCGGCCCTCGTGCAGATAGGCTGTCCTCTAACTGCACCACACCCCAGCCCACACTGACACTGCTTATGGAAGTGTTCCCCTCAGCAAACACAAGCCAAGTGTGCACTGTTTTGTGATTTCTAATCAAACAGTGGGGTTGAGACAGCAGCTGCGAGAATCCTAGAGAAGGGAAGCCAGGTGTCACTTTTGAATGGAATGTGAAACCACCTACTACATGGTCCCACTAAAATAAATAAAACACACATCTAAAGGGGCTTCCAAATCTGAGTACCAGTATATAAGAAATATGGGAGTTGAACATGAGGTCAAAAATAAGCAAAATCCAAACTCCAGTTAACCATAACATGGTCCAAGTTCTTCAACAACCAAATGGGGAGTGAATTGTATGTCAATTAGGGGAGAAGTAACCAGCATGACCTGTTGTGACGTTTGAGCTTCTCTGGATTCTGATTTCATGCAGCTGTGAAGAAAGCACTCCTGAGGCCCCAGGAACACTGAAGGAGGACTAGGTTTTCACTAGTGTTAAAGCGTTACTGTTTATTTATGGGTGATGGTGGCAAAGCATTTTTTCCTGTTGGAGTCTGATATATACTGGTGTTTGTAATTGGCTGGATGGTGTATATGCATGGAACAAGACTATTGAGTTCGTCCTCTTTTCCCGCTCCTATGTGTGTGCTGGAAGCTCTTAACAGCAGTGGTTAGAGAGATGGCCCAGTGGTGAGGAGCTTGCTTGTTGCATGAACATTAGGATCTGAGTTTGGATCCCACCTGTAGAAAAAGCCAGGCACTATAACATGTGCTTGTGACATCAGTGCATGGGCTGAGAGGCAGCAGGATCCCTGGGACTCACTGGGCAGCCAGTTTAGCCGAATCAGCAAACTCAGGTTCACTGGGAGTCCCTACCTCAAAAATAAGGTGGTGGTTAAGGAAGACATGGAACATACACTTCTAGTCTCCACAAGCATTCACATCTACATGTACCACACACAAAAATGGGGAAATTATTTTTTTTTCTGACCTCTCAAGGATATCAAATTGGTTCCTGTATTAGTTAGGGTTCCTTAGAGGAACAGAACTCTGTGTGTGTGTGTGTGTGTGTGTGTGTGTGTGTGTGTGTGTGTGTGTGTGTGTTTGTATTCCATACGTTATCATTTTAACTATATATAATAATTATATATACATACATACATATACCCACATATATAAAATGATTTACAGGCTGTGGTCCAGCTAGTCCAACAATGTCTGTCTACCAAAAAGGCGCAGTAGTTGTTCAGTCCATGAGGCTGGTGTCTCCTCTGGTCTTCAGTAGACTCTGAAATCCAGAAGTGGGCTCTAATGCTGGTGAAAGGAATGGACTTGCGAGTGAGAGCGAGCAGGCAGAGAGCAAGCTTCCCTCTTCCATGTCCTTATATCGGCTGCCAGCAGAAGGCATGGGCCAGATTAAAGATGGAGCTTCCCACCTCAAAAGATTTGAATTAAAGGTTCATCTTCTCACCTCAAATATCCAGATTAGAAATGGGTCTTCCTATTTCAAATGATTTTATTAAGAAAATTTCTTACAGGTGTTTCCAGATACTTGGGTTTTAGTTAATTCCAGTTGTAGTCAAGTTGACAACCAAGAGCAGCCATCACAGCTCCCCAGTGCACTACTGCGTCTCCAGGTGAGCCTGGGGAACAGGCGTAGGATACATCTTCAAGCATCCTGCCTCATCTCCATGGCAACTAGTAAGGACCAGCCTTCAGAAGCCACCTTCCTACACTAGGGTCATGCCAGGCTGCCAACATCAATGTCAGGACATGATGTTGTTCCCTTTGGAGCCTCCCCCAGATGGATTTTCACAGCACCACCATACTTGCCACTCCCTTCTCTCTGGAACTTCCTGCATGGTCACCAAGGAAGGAGTAGCCAAGTGGCGTGGGGGCAGCCCCTGAACCATGTGTGTTCCAATTCTGACCCTGCCCTTAGTGCCAGGGCCTGTGCACCTTTCTGGACCTCTTCTGTAAAGTGAATAGAATATAAAGGGGCCAGAGCAGGGATGGGGAGGTGGCTCAGTGGGTAAAGCACTTGCCACACAAGCACGAAGACCTGGGTTTGAATCCCCAGAGTTTATGTAAAGCTGAATACAGTAGAGAACACATCTGTAATCGCAATGCTCCTCCAGGGGAAATGGGAGGCAGAGGGCTTGCTAGCCCGGTGTCCGCAGAAGAAAACAAAGAGCCCCTGTTTCAAACAAGGTGAAAGGCAAGGACTGACACCCAAGGTTGTCTTATCTCCACTTATACAACATGGCATTTGTGCACCTGTACACACACACACACACACACACACACACACACACACACACACACACACCCACCCAGCAAACTCAGTAGATCTCTATCAAGAGAACAGTGTCTATGAGGACCTCATCTCCACCTGGTGGAGCTAGATTCAGGGGTGAAGGGTAATCTTGAACTTCCAAACACCCTTGAAAGATGTGAGGCCAGATTGTCCTCTCACACCCAATTTAAACAAACAGCCTGGCTCCTCTGGAGCAAGCGTAACTCCTGACTCTGCTTCTCATCGTCACCGCTCCCCTGCCATGCCAGGGCATAGGACACCTTCACTGCTGCTCCCATCTGTGAAACAAGACACAGGCTTGGAGAGAAGCACCTGCTCAGGACCACCCTGGTCGCCCATGGTTCCTCCCCTCTATGCCTGGCCACCTGCGGACTGATAAAGCAGGAAATTAGTGCTACCAAGAGGCCAAAGATCTTCCTAACTCCATTTTTAAAATGAAAAACGTAGCCCATAGAGTCCAAGTCCCCATCTGACGCCAGAGCAGGTCAGCAGCAGGGAGAACCTGTTCTCTATAACAAGGAGAGCTGACTTTTTATTTTTCTTTTAAGACATGGTCTCATGTACCCCAGGCTAGCCTCAAACTTGCTATGTAGCTGAGGATAACCTTGAATTTTCGATCCTCCTGATTCCATTTTCAGAGTGCCAGGCCAGGGTTATAGATATGTGCCACCACTCCTAGTTTATGCGATGCTGGAGATGGAATCCAGGCTTCATACATGAAAAGCAAGAGCACACTAACTGCTACACCTCCAGTCCTGAAACAGACCAGTGCTGTGTTCTAGTTCTTGTTGGTTTTGTTTTAGTTGTGCTCTTCTGTTGTTGTTGGGGTTTTTTTTTTTGGGGGGGGGAGGGTGTTTTGGTTTTGGTTTTGGTGTGTGTGTGTGTGTGTGTGTGTGTGTGTGTGTTTTGCTAGGAATTCATGTAACCTAATCTGGCCTTGACAATGCTCTGTAGCCAAGCCTGGCCTTGAACTCCAGATCCTACTTCAACCTCCTAAGTGCTGGGTTGCATGAGTCCCACACCTGGCTAGAGGTTAGCTTCATTGCATTCTGTCCTGGAGCAAGGTGATGGGCATGGCTTGCTCACCTTGGACTGAAGGGTGTGGGGTCCTGAGAAATTCAGGTGGGAAAGCAGAAAAGCCTAGCTGTCTCCTACTCCATCCACATTCAACCCCACAGACATGGCTAAAGGGGTGTTTTCTAAGATGCAAACTCTGGGGATGAAGCCAATTGAGATCAATTTTACAAGGTCCTTTCGAATTTGGAGGCTTCATGTGTGTGACACCCATGGACCATCCATGTGTCACCTCCGTGGCCCCTCAAATTGGTCCATGGTCCAGCATCCTTCCTCACGGCCATTCCATCTGCCCGATAGCTAAAGTGCGCTCTCTCGTCTAAAAATCACAGCACCCTGACTAGTTCACCAGCTAAGTAAGTCCTCATTTTCCCATTACTTTAGGACAAACTAGAGACTTTGCAGGTCCAAGGCTTGGACCTGGCTCCCTTGAGACTCCAACAGGGTAAGGATCACCTTGCACCCATATCCTTCCTTCCTCATTTAGATTCTTATCGCCCCTCCCGTTCCTTCCAGTAGCAACATAGTTCTAATCAAGGACCTGTCGATCTGGTCACCTAGTTATCATCCCCTTGGGGCTGGTAGAGTGCTTGCTGCTTAAGTGTGAGGACCTAAATCCACCCCTAGTAACACATAAAAAGCTGAGCATGGTGGCACACTTACAACCCCAGAACTAAGGAGGCAGAGACAGATGACTCTGGCCAGGGGCTCCCTGGCCGGCCAGGCTAGGCTAATCAGTAAGCTCAAGTGCCCAGTGCAAGACCCTGTCTCAAAAAGTAGCTTTGAGAAATGACACATGTGCCTGGCCTCTGACCTACCCATGTACACACACGTGCGCACACGCACGCACGCACGCACGCACGCACGCACGCACATCTACACATATGAACTGAGTATCTAGTCTCCCCCAGCCTTGTCAGCCATATCCCCAGACTGTCCATCCAAGGGGCCGACAAGTCTCTGATGCTCACTCCTGTTTCACAGCCCCTGTGGATGTTATGTGGATGACATTCTAGAGTCATCAAAAGGTCCCACCAATACCACCCTCACTGCTCCATCTGAGTCAGAGAAACCCTCTACACCCACCAGGGTCTCCTGTCCTCATTTCTGTCTGGCAGGTCACCCTGATATCACAAGATGGAAGATGATCCCAGAGAAAAGACAAGGTCTGACGGGACATCTGAGGTCTGATCTGTCTTCAGTGATTATACCTAATTTGTCTACCCCTCTTAGCTCCGTTCAGATCCCTATCCCAGCGCTCACTTGGTGTTTGGGGGACCATGAGCCTCAGAGTTGACGTAAAGATAGCTCACTGGCTTTTGCAGTAATCAACACTGAAAGTGTTCATTCCTTGCCTTGCCGCCAAGGTAATAATAAAACTCACAGCCTCATTACTTGCTTGTTGGCTAATTCCCTTGTTCTTGTTTTCCTTCCGCTTTTCTCAAATGAATTCCTGAGTTCTTCCAGATTTCTCGTTGCTAAGCTATAAAGTTCCAGGTTTTACAGCCTTGCTGCTCATTGGTGGAGAGTTCCTGGGCTGCTCCAACCAGAAAGAGGCTCCAGAGAAAAGCATTCACCCTAGGAACTGGGAAATTTCTAGCAGTTGATGTCATTGTAAAGGTCTTTGTCTAGCTCTGTGGAATCTGCTGTACTCTTGAACTGACTGAGGAGAGACATAGAGGTTCTAGAATGTTCCCCCCAGGAAGATGAGAGACCATGGATGGACACTGTGACCTCCTCCCCTGTCCACCTCCCAGCCCGGTCAGTGACAGCAGGAGGCCCAGGAAACTGGTGGCACTGAACTTGGGGCACTTGGAATGAGGGGTTCATTTGCAAAGGACCTCTGAATTCCTAAGCCGAAGTCATCCCCAGTCCTTTAGCAGTTGGGACAATAAGGACTGTCACAGGTGACTATAAAGGACTATAAAATGTGTAGATGGAAGACCATTTACCTCAGCAACCATAACAGCCTGCCTCCTCCCATTCAGAAGCTGCCCTGGACATCTGGAGACCATGAGAGATGGCTGTGGACTTTAGCTTCCTTCTTTCAGAAAGAAGGAAGTCATATGATCCAGACAGGCTCTAAGATAGTCACATGACCCAGATAGGCCAATCAGAATTTTCTCTGAGACTTGCCAGCCAGAGCTATAGGAGAAGACCTCATGCACTGCACTGACTGTGAAATGTGTGGAAGGTATTTGAGAATATAGAAATCCTTAAAAGATATAGAGCCCCTGAGCTCCAGCTGTGGGTAAGCAGATCTATGTCTCACATCTAGCAGTGTGTGTGTGTGTGTGTGTGTGTGTGTGTGTGTGTGTGTGTGTTGCTAAGAAACGAAACATATAGATTCACTACATAGTGCTTGGCTGAATGTCAGGTGATGTGCATACAGTTCATGTAACGTCCTTGAGATCACCTAGTGTGTTACTACATTTTGCAGACTGAGAAACTGAGGATCTGAAGGGTACAGGAGTCTTGCCCAGGGGACATTGTCACTGTGTGTTCAGGGATTCCAACACGTGCTAGCTAAACCTTAGCAAATTCAACCTGATGTCTCATGATGTAATGTCACATGCCCACCTTTGGGAACCTCTTGAGACTTGGTCAACTCCCACTAGGTTCCACCCAGCTCTCAGATTTTGACAGTTTCCTGCACCCATCATCCCATCATTTATTCCCAATTATGAGATGAGTCTGTTGTAGAAGCTACTTCATTACCATCTGGACTCAGGGTGCCCTCCACCATGTTAAAATGCAGTGAGACCATATGAAAGCAGAGCAGACACCATGCTCATGAGCATCTCACCTTCCAGGACTATGAGCTAAATAAAAAATTTCTTTTTAAATAACCTGAGTATTTTTATAGCAGCAGAGAGCTGACTGAGGCGGCTAGCTTCCTGTGGGACGAGTGTCGTGAGTGCCGGCAAGCAGGGCACTAAGCAGAAGACGTGGACAAGATGCGAAGATTCTCAGTGACACGTGGCCAGAGTTCCAGGGTCCTGGGTAACCAGGTATGCTGTAAAAGCAGGGATTGTCGGCACCAAGTGGGTGCATCCCTTGGGATTCCCAGCTCTTGGCCCTGTAGGAGTCATGTAGTTCTGCCTTCCTTCAAATCATGTGGCTACCCTTCCAGAGCCCGAAGAGAGCATTGTTCATTCTCAGGATAAACTGCCAAAGCCTTGCATTTTTACCGGTGGTTGTCTCCTTATCTGCTTCTGTTTTGTCTTCCATGCTGGTTAAATCATGTCCCATAAGCTTTCATTCAATCAAAACTCCAGCTGCCAGGCAGTGGTGGCACACACCTTTAATCGCAGCACTCAGGAGGCAGAGGCAGGTGGATCTTTGTGAATTCAAGGACTGCCAGGGCTGCAAAGTGAGATCCAGGACAGCCAGGGCTACACAGAGAAACCCTGTCTCAAAATCAAAAAAAGAAAGAAAAAAGAAATAGCATCTTAATAATTTTTTTTAAAATTTACTCTGTGTGAGTGTGTTGCCAGGGTGGATGGATGTGCCCCATGACTGGTATCTAAGAGGCCAGAAGAGGGTGTCAGAGCCACTGGGACTGTGGCCACCATGTGATGGTTGTGAGCTGCCATGTGGGTGCCTGGAATTGAATTTGGTCCTCTGGGAGAGCAGCCAGTGCTCTTAACCACTGAGCCATCTCTCCAGCCCCCAGAAATAGCATCTTTGTAGATGTAATCAAACAAGGCCACCCTGGACTGTGGTGGGTCTGACCTTAGAAGAAGGGGAGCCAGGAGCGGTGAGTGGCTCACACCTTTAAACCAAGCACTTGTGGGGCAGACACACATAGATTTCTGTGAGTCAAGGCCAGCCTGCTGTACTTAGCAAGCTCCAGGTAAGCCAGGACTAGTGAGATCCTGTCCAAAAACAAGGGAGGGAGGGAAGGGGTGGAGCATAGAGACTCACAAGCCAAGGCTGGAGGGATGCAGCCACAGGCTATGGGAGATGAACACGAGTGAACCCCCAGAAGCTGGGAAGAACTAGAAGGCCTTTCTCTGAGGCCAGCAGAGGGAGTGGGCTCTGAGCCTCTGGAACACTCTGAGTTAGATTTCATTTTGAAATCACAAGGTCTGTGTAGTTTGAACAGCAACTGTAGAAGCAAACACACATCCATTCTTTCTCTCTCCACCTGTCCCCTACCCCTGCCTCTCCCACATCCAGGGTCACTTGGTACAGAAAAAAACCTTGTCAATTATCAGGTGGTAACAGCCCCACCCACTACAGATCCCAATGGTTTCCACAGCTCGAGAAGACAGACCTGTCCCCAGCCTGGCCACAGCAGCCTTTGGGGACAGGCGCTGGCTGGGTAGGGTGAGGGGTTGTCAGACCCTAACCCAGAGCACAGGAAGTAGACTCTGCTCTTGAGGAAGCCCCATGACTTTCCATCCTCAACCACTCCCGGGCCCAGTACCCCAAGGAAAGAATGTCCGCAAACTAAACTCCCTCAGCTCCAAGCCAGGCTGTGACCGGCACAGTTAGCTTGGGTTGTTTCTGCCGCTGCTGTTGTTTAGTGGGTTGTTTCTTTGTTTGAGACAGAGTCTCACTATGTAGCCCTGGCTGGCCTAGAACTTGGCTCTGTGAACCAAGCTGGCCTCAAACTCAGAGATCTGCCTGCCTCAGTCTAAGTGCAGAGATTAAAGGCGTGTCCCGCTGGTCTGACTTTGGTTCTGTTTTAACGTGACTCTCTGGAGAGGTATTGTAGGCTATGCTAGAAAGAGAGAAAAACTGCCTATAATCTTTCACACTCAAAGTCCAAGGAACAGTTTGGCCTACCCTCTTCCCAGACCAAGACAGATAACTGAGCATAAGTAACAGATCAGGGCTCTTTACAAATCAAGGTATTTGAATTCAACACCAAGCTGCGGTTTACTGTAAACCCCATGGGATAGCGAGATTTACTGTTAACCTCGAAAGCCATTCACCTCCACCCAGTAGCCAACTTTCCACTCCAGCTGCCTTGGTAAAAAACAGTGGTTCTCGCCTGATGACTGCGTTCTAGGAGATCAGTAGAGTAAAAACACTACAGACTCTGCATGTAACACACTTGCATTCTCACCACTAACTCTACAAAACAGATGTTCTAAGACCTAGTTTGCTGACTGTGGTGGTATTGTGTTCCCCAAAATATTATGTACCCTAATAAACTTTTTTTTTTTTTTTTTTTTTTTTGTTTTTCGAGACAGGGTTTCTCTGTGTAGCTTTGCGCCTTTCCTGGAGCTCACTTGGTAGCCCAGGCTGGCCTCGAACTCACAGAGATCCGCCTGGCTCTGCCTCCCGAGTGCTGGGATTAAAGGCGTGCGCCACCACCGCCCGGCAACCCTAATAAACTTATCTTGGGTCAGAGAACAGCAAAGCCACTAGATACAGAGGATAGGCAGTAGTAGCACACGCCTTTAATCCTAGCATTCCAGAGCAGAGATCCATGTGTTCAAGGATACAGCCAAGCATGGTGACTCACGCCTTTAATCCCAGGGAGTGGTGGTAGAAAGCAGAAAGATATATAAGGCGTGAGGACCAGGAACAAGAAGCTTTTGGCCTGGTTAAGCATTTGGCCTGGTTAAGCATTCATGCTTTTGAGCAGCAGTTCAGCTGAGACCCATTCTGGATGAGGAATCAGAGGCCTCCAGTCTGAGGAAACAAGACCAGCTGAGGATCCGGCGAGGTGAGGTGGCTGTGGCTTGTTCTGGTTTTCTGATCTTCCAGTTCACCCCAATAGCTGACAGTGAAGGTGCAGAGGGGCCAAGATGTGGGCCAGCCCTCACACCCATGTGGTGGGTTAAACAAGCCAGAAATACCTCTTCCTCTGCTCACAATGAGGTGAAGTCTGTTTCCCACTCCTCTGCATCTAGGCTCTTCTCTCAGTGTTCTACTGATAGGATGTTCTAAAAGCTTCTGTTCTCTTGACTTAGAATGCTGGGTAAGGACGCCGGTCTCACCTATTAAAAGATGCAAGGCCTTGTGAAGAAATGAGAAAATTTAGTCAGTAGCTGGTGTCAACTGTCATTTCAAAGTGGTAAAGGTCACTGTGGACCCTGTAGCCAGCCATGGCCATGGGCAACACCAGGCGTATTCAGCTGAGGAACCATCCAGTTGGTGTGCAAAGCCATTCATACTTGGCTGTTTTAAACCATTCTAGTTTGGGAATTGTCTGTTATGCAGGAAAGCCAACAAATACATTATAAAAGGCCATGCTGGGGTTTCAACCATGGTCTCCCACTATCAGGATCTGAACCTTTCAAAAGCAGTCTATGGTCCCAGAGCTTGAAAAAGATGCTCAAGCAGGGAACCTCCAGGAGACAGATGCCAGCGAATGCTGCCATCTGTGTGATGGGCACCATTCCACGTTAGTTCTCCAGGGCACTGATCTAAACGATTCATTTTAGAAGCAGCTACTGCTGGCTACCAGAGATGGGGGGATGCAGTACATGCTCTCTGGTCTCACGAAGCCTGAAATTTGGGAGATAAGTAGACAAAAGTGAGCCAGTAACCCCCGTGCATGCTGTTCATTCCAGGTCCTCTTCTCCAGTGTCCCCACCGTGGTCCAGACTATCAGCTGCCACTTCATTCCTCATTCACCTTCACCTTTGGATCTGCCCTAGATGGCTCATCTTGCCAAACTTCACACTGAAACCACTGCCAGTGATATCGTACGATGTGAGCTTTGTGCAGTTGAGGGGCAATGTCTTTCCTGTCCTTGCGACTACTCTCTCTAGACTGAGTCAAATGCCTTGAGAGCTGATCATGTGCCTCCTTTTGCCATTCTTTTTTCTGCTATGGGATGAAGAATTGGGAGGCTCTCTTCTGGACCATGCACTGGCCTTTCAAACTCTGAGTCAATTTAAACTTCCTCTCTTAGCTGGGCAGTGGTGGGGCATGACTTCAGTCCCAGTACTCGGGAGGCAGAGGCAGGCAGATCTCTGTGAGTCCCTTCTCTTCCTTCTCTTTCATGTTACAAAGTCTCAGGTAATAACAGAAAGCAGACTAAGATAGTCTCCATCCAGAAACCGGGATGATTTCTTCTATGGAAAACCAGGCTTTGTCACTCCTATTTTTACCCACAACAACCTCCATTGGGGGTCTAGTAAGATCCAAGTTCTCATCCAGGCCTGGGAGTCCACATGACCAGACCAGCGCCTGCCATTCTCTCATAGCCCACTCTGTTCCTGCACAGATAGATACCTAATCTGTTCCTCTCGCACACAGCTCTTTCCTGACCCTGGGCCTTTGCACATGCTGTTCTTCTGCCTGGATGCTCTTCCCCTGTGTTTCTGCAGGGTTGATGCTTTCTGATTCTGTGTGTCCACATGATGGCTTTTGCCCCACCCACAGAATGGGCACTCCGTAAGGTGAGGACTTTTCCCTTTCCGAAACATTTGCCAAAGGCGGGCTCTGCATGTGCTCAAGGCCCAGTGGGCATTGACCGTTTGCATGTTTGCTTACAAACGCCTACTGGGGTGACCAGGTCCTTATCTGCACATATGGTTCTGAGCCACATTGAGACATGAGGCGTTTGCAGCCATTCTCCACCCCAGCCAAGTTCCCATGTGGCAGTCTGGAAAGGAGTACACTATGCAGCCTTCGTGTCTACACGTCCAAACACCGTTTTCTGAGAGCCTGAGAAGAAATGGAGCCACAGCTGTCACCAGAGCTAAGTCACCTCGGGGCCCTTGGTCCACCACTTGGCAAGACTCTTCCAGATCTGCAGACTTTCTGACCAAGTCTGAAAGCTCCTGTCTGCACAGAATGTGAGTAATGCTGAGAAGTCCCTTCTTCCAGCTCCAGTGGACACTGATGCATGCTGGGAAATTCAAACCTCAATCAAATGTGAACTTTTGCTTCTCCCTTTTCTCCACAGATGTGGGGTGGCCCAGCAGTCACTCAGCAGGTTTGACAGATATAGGTGATGGACGCCTCTCCACACTCCTGATCCCACCCCACCCCGAGACAGCCAAAGCTGCTTCTTCATCACACAGGGACTCCTGTCCTGACACATTCCCGTAGGCTATGATGGTCTGTGAGCTGTGCTCCCTCGGGCAAGTCACTCACCCTCTCCAGTCCTCAATCCCCCTCCCCCAAAAAAAGATCAGAAGGGGCTGGCATGGTGGTGCACGCCTTCAATCCCAGCACTTAGGAAGTAGAGGCAGGATCTCTGTGAACTCAAGGCTAGTCTGGTCTACATAGTTCCAGGACAGCCAGGACTGTGTGGAGAAAACTTGTCTCAAGAAAGGGAGGGAGGGAGGGAGGGAGGGAGGGCGGGCCAGAGAGGTGAGAGCCCCTTCCCCAGTACCCACAGAGGACCTGAGAGCAGCCCCAGGCAGAGCGTCCTCAACAGATGCAGCCACTTCTGTGGTGTGCCCAGAGCCTAGCTGAGTAAATGTCTAAAAATATATTTTATTGGATTTTCCTTTAAAGCTTCAGAAGCGATACTCACCCCTGAAACACGCCAGTCAGCCGAGAGGGGATGGAAGACCTCGCAGCTCCCCAGATCCCCTCTGCATGATGTTCCCCGGAAGAACGACTTGGCCCTTTCTCCTTCCGGCTGAGCCTCTCGAGCATGCGCGTTCTCTTTTACTCGCACGTCTCTCGAGCGTGCCCTTCGTTCACTTTTACACGCATTTCCCAGGTTAATGCAACCGACTGTTCCCCAGGGGCTGTGGAGCTCAGTGCTTCCCTGCTGCTGCTGCTGCGGCACGTGGGCCGCCGGGGGCCGCCGTCTCAGTGCTTCCCGGCTCAGCAAAGCAGCCGGACCATTTCCTTCTCTATCACAGAGCCCCTAGAATGTGCTCACCGGGTCAAAGGATGCAGTTTCAGTTTGGGTTTTTAATGAAAGGGGTGGCTGTGTAAGTGTGTGTTGAATGATTCTGAATAGCTCTGAATTTATTTGGCTGCCTCCAGGAAGGCTCAGATGACCTTGATAGCAGACAGGACAGACACCCATTCCTGTTCGTTGTTGATCTTTTCCCTTTTCTGTCTTCCTTCCTTCCTTCCTTCCTTCCTTCCTTCCTTCCTTCCTTCCTTCCTTCCTTCCTTCCTTCCTTCCTTCCTTCCTTCCTTCCTTCCTTTCTCCCTTCCTTCCGTCCTTCCATCTTTCCTTCCTTCCTTCCCTCCCCCCCTCTTCCCTCCCCTCCATTCCCCTCCCCTTCCCTCTTTTGTTCCTTTCTGTTTGGGACAGGGTCTCACTATGCAGCTGTGGTTGGCCTGGACTTTGCTGTGTAAACCATGCTGGTCTCCATAGAGATCTGCCTGCCTTTGTTTCCTGTGCTGAGATTAAAGCATTGTGCTGCCACACCATCTTTTTCTCTTTGCCGTACTGGGGATTAACCAGGGCTAGTAAGCACTCTGGAACTGAACTACCCTTCACCTTCTTCTTACCTTAATTTTGAGGTAGGGTTCTAGTAAGTTTCCCAGACTGGCCTTCAACTCACTGTGCAAGCCCAGGCAGGCCTTGAACTCATGATCCTCCTGGTTCAGCTTCCTGAGCCGATGGATGGCAGGCATTATTCCTGTTAATAGTAAGAATGTGGTTCATCCTCGAAGAAAGTGTGCTCACCTCTTGTCCTAGCTAGAACTTTAGAGGTGAAGGCAGGAGGACCAGAAAAGCCCAGGTCACCCTTGGGTACATAGAGAGCTCAAGGCTGGGCCACATGAGACCTGTCAAAAAAACCAAAAGGACAGATGATGCTAGCAGAGGTAGGGAGGGAGTGGCGAGGCCCAGTCCTGGCTGGGGTAGTGCCCCTGCTAAGGACACGCGACATTCCTTAGTGCCAGCTTCCTCTTAGGATGCAGAGGAAGGGTTGCTGGCTCATCGCGGCCCTGGAGGAGGGCGCTCACTGCAGAGTTAGCGGGGCAGAGGCCGTCATTTTGGCAGTCTTGGTACCCCTCAACTCAAGCAGGCTTCTTCACCCCATGCCCTCACCCGCACTGCCTTCTGGCAGCCTCCTCTCCCCGGTTTGGCCACCCAAAGCCTGGGCCAGTGAGGTGACTCTTCAGATAAAGGCGTTGCCAGCTAGCCTGATGACCTAAGTTCGATTCCTGGGGTCCACATGGTGGAGGGAGAGAACTGACTATGACCTGTACAATGTGTATTGTGAATGGGCTTATATGCCCATACATTCTCTCACACACACAATAAACACATGTAATGGATGGATGGATGGATGGGTGGATGGATGGATGGATGGGTGGATGGATGGATGGATGGGTGGATGGATGGATGGATGGGTGGATGGATGGATGGATGGATGGATGGGTGGATGGATGGATGGATGGATGGGTGGATGGATGGGTGGATGGATGGATGGATGGGTGGATGGATGGATGGGTGGATGGATGGATGGATGAGATGGCTTGTCCTGCCACTCTCTTGGAGCCTGGCTCTGCAGAATGTAACTTTGACTTCTGTTCCCAGTCCACTTACGACCTCACTACCCTGGCTTGCTCACTCTTTCCCCAGCTCTGTCTTCCAGTCTTAGCTCATGGGGTGCAGGAGGCCTGGGTGGGCCTGTCTCCTGGAGACCTCCTCACCCACGAAGCATCTAAAGTTAGGTGTGGTGGTGCACACCTGAAATTCTAGCACTCAGGAGGTGGGAACAGGGAATTCCGACTCAGAAGTCAGTCTGAGCTACCTAGAGAGACACTGTCGCAAAACGAAACCAAAGCAAACCAAAAACCATCCAGGTTTTTATCGAGCACTTCACTATCTCTGAAATGACCTTAAACTGAACCCTCTAATTCCCAGGCTCTGAGTGTCCCCAGGCAATGTGGTGCAGACTTTAGGAGGCCTTGTCTCTTCTCATTTAAAAAAATACATATTTTAATCATATTCTTTCCCTCCCCCCAGATCCTCCCAGATCCGCCCTGCCTCCTTGCAACCCTGCTCCAGGATCTCTTGTGGACTAGGCTGGTCTCACACTCTCTGTGAAGCCAAGAAAGACCTAAGTGCTGGGATGACAAGTGTGCATCTCCACCTGGGCTATTTGGACCTGGGGATGGAGGCCCGACTTCCACACTAGGCTAACACACTGCTGCCTGTCCGTCCATCTCCCTACCCTCGGCTCCCTTCCTGCTCTCAACGGTGCCTGGATTACAGCTGATGCTCAGCATGTTCCATAAGCAAAGGGGAAAGTGTCCCGCGCTGCCTTGAGAATAGGTCAGGGGTGAGGTGTGAGCTCCAGGTTGCTGTGTCTCCACAACGTTGTCACAATTCCCCTTGCAACATCAGGGTTGCTTCACTAAGGCAGTCCGTCACTTCAAAGTCAGAAGTGTCCCTGGGGAAGCGAGTGGCATGGCTTTAGGAGATAAAAATGCATGTGCCCCTTCACCAGGCAGCCAAGGCAGTCAAACCAATTGGGTGGGCCTGGACAGGCTGAGTCCACACGGGGCCTGGCCACCTTCTCTTGAGTCCTGTCAAGTCAGATCAGCCTCCTGGCAACCTTCCTCCCCTCCTGTCAGCACAGGGCCAGTGACCCAAAGTGACCCCTAATCCTGCCTGAGCCTTTTCTTGATCTCCTGGTCTCCACACTGGGTACTCCAACTGTACTCCGCATGCTATCCAGCCGTCCACTCATTCAGCAATTATCTATTGAATATATGCCATATGTGCCGGGCAAGATGGGGGTCATGGGGGTGCAGTGGTGACCCTAGAAGCCCTTCACCCCCAGTTCTCATAGCACCCCAAAGATGTCCACATTATGTTCCAGGAACCTGTATGTCAGCTCTATGGCAAAGGGACTTTGCAGTGGTGGGTAAGTCAGGAACTTAGAGATTGTGCTTCATCATCTAAGTGGACTAATGTAACCACAAGGGTTCTTACAGGAAAAAAGAGATAGACTTCAGTTTCAGGAGATCCAACACCCTCTTCTGAACACCTCAGATACTAGGCATGCATGTGGTACACATATATATATGCAGGCAAAATGACCACACATATAAAAAAATCTAAAATTCTTATAATATATTGATTTTTATTTTATGTGCATTGGTGTTTTGCCTGCATGTATGTCTGCGTGAGGGTGTTGGATCCCCTAGACCCATAGTTACAAACAGTTGTGAGCTGCCATGTGGGTATTGGGAATTCAATCTGACCAAGTCCTCCAGAAGAGCGGCCAGTGCTCTTAACTGCTAAACTGTCTTTCCAGCCCCTAAAGCTAAAAAATTTTAAAAATAATTTCAAAACATCCACAGCAGGCATTTTGCAAGGGCAGGCCTGTGGTGGTTTGAAAGAAAACAGCCCCTAAAAGAAGTGGCACTATTAGGAGGTGTGGCTTTCTTGGAGGAAGTGTGTCATTGTGGGGGTGTCCTTGGAGGTCTCTTATGCTCAAGCCATGCTCAGTGTGGCACAGAATTGCTTCTTTTGTCTGCAGATAAAGATGTAGAGATTTTGGCCGGGCAGTGGTGGCACACACCTTTAATCCCAGCACTCAGGAGGCAGAGGCAGGTGGATCTCTGTGAGTTCAAGGCCAGCCTGGTCTACAGAGTTCCCGGACACCAGGGTTACACACAGAGAAACCCTGTCTCAAAAAACAAAACAAAACAAAAAAAATGGTGCTCCTCCAGCACCATGTCTGCCTGAATGCCACCATGCTCCCTGCTATGAAGATAATGGACTAAACCTCTGAAACTGTAAGCCAGCCCCTTTTAAACATCTTCCTTTTTAAGAGTTGCCATGGCCCATGATGGCTCTTCACAGCAATAGAAACCCTGACTAGACAGGGTCCTCTGGGCACACAGCCAAGTACAGCCGCACAGGTTGTAAACCCATCAAACTGACCCTGAATCCCACCAAGATCAGCTGGATACAGTGGTCTACTTAAAGGAAGAAGCAGAGCCAAAAGGGCCTCAGAGAGTGCATGAGGATGACGTCATCCAGTCTAGGGTGACGAACGCTCCTGGAGGAGGGGTGTGCTTGTGACATAACTCGATCATGCCCAGACGAGTGGGCATGGAAGAGGAAGACACTTCTAGAAGGAGTGTCTTTTTCTCCTGTGAGCCTCTTCCTCCACCCCCTTTAGTAAGACTTCCAAAATCCTCCTGATCTGGCTTCCCACCTTCCTTCTCTGATGGTGATGCCACCTTGTGGATGTCTCTCAGTCTTCTCCATTTTCCTATCAATGCCCTTGCTCCATTCCAAGAGCAACCCATCACTCCGCCCCTTCCTGAACACCTGGGTTCTGCAGTGCTCTGCATTTGACTCTTAACCACTGACCCTCACTGTCAGCTCATTCCCATCTTATGGGTGTGGAGACTGAGGCTCAGAGATATTAAGCAATGATCATCAAGCACTGCTCCACAATGTTGGCATCCTATGGTGTTGGCCCCAGAGTCCCTCTGCACCCGCTATCCAGACTCCAATCCCACCGCATCCCAGGGTCTCCTGACTGGAGTTAGTGTGTTTCCTCCTGCATGCTTTTTCTGCAAACTGACTTAAACCAAAATCATAGTAATAATCATTATTATTGCTGTTGGTGCTAATTTGGACAGGGTCTTGCTGTATACAGGCTGGTCTTGAACTCTGTCCTCTTGTGTTGGTCGTCTCAGTACAGGGATGACAAGCACATGACACCATGGCCAACCAACAAAATCTTCTGAATGGACTTCTTATAGAGGCCTTCTCTGTAGCCATAGGAGAAAATAATTGCAGGGACCAGGAAGATGAAATGATGCTACAGATTCCCACAGTGGTGCCTGCTGCCAATCTAGCACTTAGGAGACTGAGGCAGGAGGATTACAAGTTCAAGGCAGCCTAGGTCATACAGTGAGTTCAAGGCTAACTAGCCTACACTACATCATACATACATATATACATACATACATACATACATACATGCATACATACATTTTTGAAACCCTGTCACAAAAATGACCCCTTAAAAAGCTGGGTGTAGTAGCATACACACATAATCCCATTATTTTTGAGAGGTGGAGATGGGTATGAGGAGTTCAGGGTCAGCCTTGACTATGTAATGAGTTTGAGGCCAGTCTCAAAACAAAAACAAAAATGGAACAGAGTGGAACAGAACACACCAGCAATGAAGGTGGATGAGTGATGGTTGCACTTTGTGAACTCCTCAGACCCAGATGGAGTACCCTAACAAAGTTGCCTCCTTTGAGTCTGCTGGCTTGCAAAGAAGGCAGCACAGAGGTGTGTGGTGTCTTCTCCAAGGTTTTACACGGGCTGAGAGTGAGACCACCACTCCAGTCTAGTCCCTGAACAAGAGGCCTTAGCACCGTGGGGCAGGCAGAGTAACTCAGGCCGCTGAAGAACCTCTGACCTGAGGCATCTGGAGTAAGTTGTAGGCAAATCAGCATGGAAAATGTGTCTTCCCTCCAGAGGAAAATCAGGAGTGACATTTGACTTTCAAAAGCATTTGTATAGCCAGGCTGGGAAAATGGCTACTTGACTTTCTCTTTGCTGCTCTGGCTCGTCCCTCCTTTTCCTTTTTTTTTTTTTTTTTTGTTTGTTTGTTTTGGTTTTTTTTTGTTGTTGTTGGTTTTTTTTGGTTTTTCCGAGACAGGGTTTCTCTGTGTAGCTTTGCACCTTTCCTGGATCTCGCTTTGTAGACCAGGCTGGCCTTGAACTCACAAAGATCCACCTTACTCTGCCTCCCAAGTCCCAGCACTTGGTTTTGGTTTTTTCATGACAGGGTTTCTCTGTGCTCTGGCTGTACTGGAACTCGCTCTGTAGACCAGGCTGAGCAGAGCATGCAGCCGCACATGGTAGCAGCACTTGAGAGGTTGAGGATTGTCATGAGTTCCAGGGCAACCTGGGCTACATGGTGAGACCCTGTCTCAAAAACATAAAGTCATGCATGGTGTGGTCCATGCCTATAATCTCAGAACTGGGGAGGTAGATGCAGGATGATCAGGAGTTCAAGGTCATCATCAGTTCATAACTCAGTGAGTTAGAGGCCAACCTGAGATACATGGAACTTGGTCTCAAAAAATAAAAATAAAATAAAAGAGAGGGGGTTTGCTAGACTATGGATGATTGTGATTTGGGTGAACCAGCGATGTTACTTCTATTAGGGCTGCTGTGCCAACTATGTTATAAATATTGGTATTTGCACAGTGCATGTTCTTGCCCGTCCTTGGTTTGCCTTTTGTAACCACCATTCTGACATGTATCAGGGAAGTCCCACTGTGGTTTGATTGTGCATTTCCCTGATAAATGACATGGGACAGCTTTTCATGAAAATGGTCACTTGTGTCTTTTTGTCTACTTTGCTACCACTGTTATTATTGTTTGTTGTTAGCTGGTGTGATGTAGGAGTTCCTGATATTTTTTTAATATTACCTACTTTGGAGTAGTTCCCTGTAATCATCAACTTGACAAAGACTAGCATCATCTGATGAGGGATTGCTTAGGTTAGATTGACCTGTGGCGTGCCTGTGGGGGTCGTCTTTATTGTCCCTTGATATAGGAGAGTCTACCCCACTATGGCCAGCACCATTCGCTGGGCAGGAGGTCCTCGGCTGTATGAGAAAGCTAGCTAGCCATGATCCATCTAGCAAGGCAGCAAGCAGTGTTCCTTCATGGCTTCTGCCTCAAATTTCTGTTTGAGTTCCTGCTCTGACTGCTCTCAGTGTTGGACTGTGACCCGAAGTGTAAGCCAAATAAACCCTTGCCTTCCCACGTTGCTTTTGGTTCGGGTGGTTTATCATACAACAGAAAAGAAAAGAAACAGCCCCTTATTAGACATGTGGTTCATGATCATTTTCTCCCACTCTGGAGGTTGTATTTTTTACCGTTCATCATTCCCTTTATTGTGCTGATTGGTAAATAAAGTTTTATTGGGACAGACCTGATTACCCATGCATGTCCAAGGTTGCTTCTGACCTACCTCAGCTACTTTACTAGCACAGACATGGCACAAACAGTCCGTCCCTCTGCTACACAGAAAGCTTGCCAGCTCCTGCCATCCCCGCTGGGGCAGCAGGGAGCTGAGGTCAGGCATTGCATTGGTGGCAGAAGCAGCAGGGTAAAGGTGACACTGAGCCATGTGTAGTGGTACGTGTGTGCAGTCCTGGTGCTCAGGAGGTTCAAGATCAGGAGCTTAAGGCCAGCCTGGGCTATGGAGTGAGAACCCTGTTTCAAGACACCATGAGCTCAGTGGTAGAGCACTCCCCAAACGTGAGGCCCTGGGTTTGTCTCCAGTACCACAAGAAGAAAGAAACTTACAGTGGGTAGAAGAGGAGGAGGAAGGAGAGAAAGGGAGGGGATATGTCCAACCATTACGAGGACCTCCACTGGCACCAGTGATGATCCTTCCTGTGGGTCCCTGTCCTGTGGTGACCAAACTGCCATGGCACACACCTGATGGAATCTGATGTCAGCACTGGAGTTCCTACATGGCTGAACCTGGGGCTGCATCCCTTCTAGTCATGAGATACATCGGAGCATCTGAAGTGGAAGCGGACACACAGCTGATACCACAAGTCTGTTCCTCGGTCCCGGCTCCTCTCGCAGTGACTGTGAGCTGCATCTTGTCCGCAGGGAGAGAAGGCAACAGAGTTACTGCCCATGAGAGGGTACTGAGCAACTCCAAAGCCACAATGCATGGAACCCTCTAGAAAAGGCCTCCTAGTCAAGAAGTAGGTCAGCCTCTGAGCCAAGAGCTATGACCCGGCACCCTCTTCCTTTGCTGCCAGACCATGGACCTGGTGCTCTTTCAGCTGGAGTCCCAAAGGCTGCGTGGAGACAGGAGATAAGAGGTGGCTCAACAAGGGACCGGCTGTTATGTGACCTCAGATACTACTGCAGCAACATGAGTGACAGCTACATGCTTTAACTAGAGTATTCAAGACTACCGAGTCTCAGGCTGGAGAGATGGCCCAGCAGTTAAGAGTGTTGGCTGCTCTTCCAGAGGTCCTGAGTTCAATTCCCAGCACCCACATGGAGGCTCACAATCATCTATAACTATGGTCTAATGGAATCTGATGCCCTCTTCTGGTGTGCAGACATACATGTTGACAAACACTCATATACATAAAATAAATAAGTAAATCTTAAAAAAAAGAAAAAGTCTCCTCATATTGTTTGCATGGAGTCAGGAAACCTACCCCCGTCAGCTCCTTCTCATTGCCTCCCTGGAGTGTGTGTGCAGCTCAAGGTTGGAACTGCTCTTGCCTTCCTTCCCTCTCTGGAGGAACTGAAGCAGAGAAGTAAGACTTATCTGCATTAACACAGCTAGCAGGGCCTCAAGCACCATCCTGTATGATGCTCTACTTAAAACAGGCCTTCCTTTACAAAAGAGCACATTTTCTCTTTTTATTGAATATAGATTCTTTTCCCACATAATCCTGGTTTTGGTTTCCCCTCCCTCTGCTCTTCTCATTTCCTCCCCATCCTCCCTCCTATCCAGACCAACTCTCTTTCTGTCTCTCATTAGAAAAGAACAGGCTTCTAAGAGGTAATCATAAAATATAATAAAGTAAAACAAAGACTGTCACACTGAAGTTGGACAAGACAAACCAACAGAAGGACAAGATCCCAGAAGGATGGGCAAAATCAGAGACACATGCACTCACACACTCAGGCGTGCCATGAGAGTACTAGACTGGAAGCCGTGATATATACACAGAGGACCTGGTGCAGACCCAAGTCAGCCCTGTGCATGCTGCCTCAGTTTGTGAGTGCATATGAGCTTTGCTCACGCTGATTTACAGGGCCTTGCTCTCTTGGTGTCCTCTGTCCCCTTTGGCTCTTACACTCTTTCTGCCTCCTTTTCCACGGGGTTACCTGACCTCTGAGGGGAGGAATTTGATGGAAACATCCCATTTAGAGCTGTGTGTTCCAAGGTCTGTCTGTCTGTCTGTCTGTCTGTCTCTCTGTCTCTCTCTGTCTCTCTCTGTCTCTCTCTCTCTCTCTCTCTCTCTCTCTCTCTCGTGTGTGTGTGTGTGTGTGTGTGTGTGTGTGTGTGTGTGTGTGTGTGTGTGTGTGTGTAATGTCTGACTGTGGGTCTCTGTATTTGTTCCCATCTGCTGCAGGAAGAAGCTGCTCTGATGATGCCTGAGCAAGGCATCCATGAGTAGAACAGAATGTCATTAGGAATCATTTTATTGCTACATTCTTTTAGTAGAATAGTAGTATTTGATTTTACTCTGGGTCTCTGGGCTGTGTAGTTTCAGGTTCTTAATCACCAAGTGGTGTCAGGGATGGCTTCCATTTTGTGGAGTGGTATTAGTCAAATGCAGTATTGTTGGTTACTCTCACACACACTATTGGTTACACCATTGCACAAGCATGTCCTGCAGGCAGGACACCACTGAAGATCAAAGGGTTTGTGGCTGGTCGGTGTTTGTGCTTCTCCTTTGGTGGTGTGCAGAGTGCCTTCCTGTACCAAGACACTAGAACATAGGGGTGAAGGCGCTATGTAGGCACCAGCTTGACATCTTCATGCTCAATGAGTTGTGTGGGTGTTGTCTTCAGCAGATGGTTGTGGAGAACAACCTATTGTCTTAGCAACAGCCTGGCTTGTTTGGGGGCTCCCATGATATCCCTCTGGCCAACAACTCAATTGGATGTAGCCCAATCCCAGTATTGGAAGCTTCATTTAGTGACAAGAGATGTCCACTTGGGGCTCTGTCTCCCCCACTATTTGGCCATTCATTTGGATCACCCTCATGTATCAAACCTCATAAAATACATACATACACACACACACACACATATGAAAGTTTCTATTCTATAATTTTCCATTCTAGCTCTCAAATTCTTCTTAATTTTAGCTATCTCTCCCCATATTCCCCACTTCAACCTCCTCTCCTCAGCCCCTCCCCACTTAACCCTGCCATTCCAGCCACTTCTTCATCCATTCATAATTATCTACTCTATTTCCCTTTTTTTAAAGTGTATTTTTTGAATTTGAAGGTTGGAAAGTAGAAACTTTGCATGCCTTTCCAAAGGCTATGAACAAATTTGTGTCCCTGTCCTATGTTTCACCTCCACTTCCACAAGTAAAATTTAGTCATTCAGTGGCCAGCCACATTTAGTCAAAGCATGCCAATAGGGAGATATATTCACATCTCCCCATTCTTTGTGTGGTTCTGAGACGTGCTTTTCTCGCCTAATGAAGCTCTAAGATTAGTCCTTGCTGCCTTTGCACCACTGTATAGAATTCCATTATATAAAGAACATGCCATTTATTGAAGCAACACTCTACCGAAGGGGGTCTAGGTTATTCTCAATCTTCTACTTTTAAACACAACATTGCCAAGGGCTAGGGATGTAACTCAGATGAGAATGTTTGCCTTTCACCTGTAAGGTCCTAGGTTTCACTCCAGTCCCTTCACCGTGTTGCACAGAATAACACTGTACATAAATACTTGCAAGCTCCATTTGATTGACAGGGATCTAGGGCTGGGCAGCAGACCAGCTAGAACACAGTTTCTGCATTTGTCATTTGGGCAGCTATTAGCAAAGAGACTGGGTACCCAGCCCAGCCCAGATCCCCAAACTCCACTTCCTGAGAGGACTGGATCCAATGAATCCAGTCAGGAAAAAGAGAGACCCCTCTCCTCTCTGGCTGTCTCTGGTCCCCAGCTGAATTATCATGACAGTCATTGTCTTAGGCACACACTGTGGGGGCTGGAGTTAAGAACATGAATTGCTCTTACTGAGGACCTAAGTTCAGTCCCCAGCATCCAGGTGGTTCATAACCTCTTGTAACTCCAGCTACAGGAGATAAGAGCACATTCTTCTGACTTCTATGTGGGCACCTGCACATACCCACATATATGCACATAAATAAAGATTAAAAACTTACACACACACACACACACACACACACACACACACACACACACATGCACACGCACACTGTGAAATAATTTGCATCCCAGAAAGGCAGGAAAAGACCCTGATTTGTTAAGGGGGCAAAATGGAAAAGCATGCCTGAGAAGGGAAGCCCTCAGCCCCCGGTCAGACTCCAGGGATGATGATTAAACTAGGGAGGAGATCATTCCCAGGACACCCAACCCCTAAGCTGAGCCCCTAACTGAAGAGGGTCTCTGAGGCAGCCATTTCTTCCCTCACACAGGGTTTCATGTGCATAGTTGAGGTAAACTTTCCCTATGTGGTCAGTGTATTCTTAACTGTGTTGTCTAAGAGAGGACACAGGTGGGCTAACTGCCCAGCTATGCCACACACTGGGCAATGGGATGAGAGAGCCACAGATCACCCATGGCATATTTAAAAGGTAATGGCACTAAAAATATTTGCAAAGAATTCTCAGGACAGCCAAGTTCCCAACAGATCTCCACCTCCTGTAGGAGACAGAAGAACCTGGAAGCTCCTCCTCAGCTCCTCATTTGTCATGTCTACAAGTCTGTTACTCAGCTGACTTAATGCCCCTAACTGCAGACAAGATGAAACATTTGGGGGAGAAATTAATCCATAAACCCAGGACCCAGGAAGACTCTGTAGCGAGTCTGGCAGCTGCCAGACTATGCCCAGCACAGGTGTGTCTGCTTTCTCCTGTTCATTGAGCGCGAATGGACACAAGAGTGCCCAGCAAGCCCACGGCTCGAAAGGTGCAGAGCCAGACACGCGTGCGTTTCGGATTCTTGTTTTTATTTCTGTCAGTCACGTGTGGAGGTGCCCACAGAAGCTGGAGGAGGGCATTGGGTCCCCTGGAGCTGGAGTTACAGGGAATGTAAGCAGCCCAAAATGGATGCTGAGGACAGAACTTGGGTCCTCACCTAGCAGTAGCACTCCATAAATACCTGAAGGAAGGAGAGGAAGAAAGAGGAAAATTCCAGGAGGGTCCTTAGGCAAGGGAAGGTGACAGCTCTTCTGTGTTTGGTGGAGAGGGGCTGTCCTGGATTAGACAGTCTCATATCACCCAGGATGTCCCTGAACTTCTGGTCCTCCCGCCTCTACTTCCCAAGTGGTGAGAAAACAGACATGTGCCATTATGCATGGTGTATGCAATGCTGGAGATCAAGTCCAGGCTAAAGTCAAATACTTTAGCCACTGAGCTACATCACTAGCCAGAACTTTTTAATTAAAGGGGGGGGCAGTATAGCCCAAGCTGGCCTCCACTTCAAGGCAATCTTCCTGCCTTAGCTTATGGAGAGGATGCAGGCCTGTGTCACCATGCCCAAGTATGACGGGGGTTCATTTTGATTTCTTATTTTTTAAAATATGTGTATGTGAGGCGGGGGGGGGGGGTGTGGGGGTGGGGGGGTGTGTGGGGGTGGGGGGATGGGGGGTGGGGTGCACACCAGAGAGGATGCTGGATCTCCTGAAGCTGGAACTGTAAACTGCTCAGTGTGGTGCTTGGAAAGGAACTCCAGTTTTCTGGAAGAGGAATACACGCTCTTAACTTCTGAGCCATCTCTCTAGCCCTATGTCAGGACTTTTAAGTGACAGCTTGATCTCAGTGAAGTAGAAGTCACAGGCTGCACACTAACAATTGTCCCAGGGCTGCCACGAAGGCCAGCTGGCTGCAGTTTTGCCCACTGCCAGGCTGTGCAAAGGCTCCAGGCCTATGAAATCCTTCCATACACTTTCTACTTATCAATGCCATCAGCTGGATGATGAGATATCATGACCAAGGCAACTTCAGAAGACAACATTTAACTGGGGGCTGGCTTACAGTTTCAGAGGGTGGGAGTCCATGAGCATCATGACAGGGAGCGTGGCAGCAGCGGGCAGGCAGGACACCGAAGCAGTGACTGAGAGCTTACGCCAGATCCACAAGCATGAGGCAGGGCTAACGGGAACGGCATGGGCTTTTCAAGTTCAAAGCCCACCACCAGTGACACACCTCCTCCAACAAGACCACACCTACTAATCTTTCCCAGGCAGATCCACTTACTAGGGACCAAGCATCCAAACATATGAGCCTACGGGGGGCCATTTTTCACATTTTTTTTTTGTTGTTGTTGTTCAAACCACCATGTGTCTCAGATCACAGATAGCTGCTCCTCTCTGAAGAGTTCCATTCAAGTCCCTGGAGAAAGTGCTGAGGTCAAGGCCTTTGCAAGCGGCATTAACTTGGTTTGTTTTGAGACAGGGCTTTCCTATGTAGCCCCAGCTGTCCTGGAACCCACTGTATAGACAGGCTAGCTTCAAACCACCTGCATTTGCCTCCCAGTGCTGGGACTGCATGCACACTTCATCATGCTTGGTTCAATACTTTTATTATTTTAAAATTTAAAGCAGGTTCATAATTTGAGCACTTGCTGGGGAGAAAATACAGGGTCAAAACATCCATTTGTTCATAGTTGCTCCCAGTTTGACCATGCCAATTCCTGATCCTCAGCCCACACTAGAGATATCTGCCCCACTAGGAAGAGGCAATCAGACCCTTAGGGCAAGCGGGGGCTTGGGATGGAGTCACATCTGGGCCAAGCTGGGAGCCCCAGACAAGTGGCCAAAGACTCTGACTTCCAGCACTCAAGTAGTCCTGTTTAAGAGAGCTCCAGGGCCTTCAGGCAGAGGGGCAGACGTCTGCAGCCCAGCTCAGCAGCAGAGCCCAGCTGCTCAACACACACTGAGGTTTCGTTTCCCTCTGAACAATGTGGTTGGGCAGGCCCACCACCCAGGGGTCTGTGAGGAGTGGCTTGTACTCCCAGGGCCTCACCAGTCCCTCTTCCCTGATGTGGGATGGTCTGTATAGCAAATGTGTTGCTCTGATTGGTTAGTAAATAAAACACTGATTGGCCCGTGGCTAGGCAGGAAGTATAGGCGGGACTAACAGAGAGGAGGAAAGAAAGAACAGGAAGGCAGAAGGAGTCACTGCCAGCTGCCACCCTGACAAGCAGCATGTGAAGATGCCGGTAAGCCACGAGCCACATGGCAAGGTATAGATTTATGGAAATGGATTAATTTAAGCTATAAGAACAGTTAGCAAGAAGCCTGCCACAGCCATACAGTTTGTAAGCAATATAAGTCTCTGTGTTTACTTGGTTGGGTCTGAGCGGCTGTGGGACTGGCGGGTGACAGAGATTTGTCGTGACTGTGGGCAAGGCAGAAAAACTGTAGCTACGCTTCCATGAAGCACTTCCCTCACAAAAAAGAAAAGACTTCACCTACTAGAATGAGAGGGAGATGGCGGAGGGGGAGCGGCTGTTGTAAGTGGGGTCTCCTGCCAGCCTTCAGAGTCAGGAGGGTCTGTGCTTTGGGGAGGCCCACACATGCTGTTGTGGGCCTCACCTTACTCCGCTCCTTCCTGTGTCTGCTCCACCAAAGGCTGGGCACATTCTGGGGTGGACATTATATCTTAGCCTTACACTGTCCACATGGGGTACCAAGTCACTGAGAGCCTTGATGGAGGGATCATGACTAAGGAAACAGGTTCAAGTAGGTGTGGGCAGGTGAGGAGGCTAATGTCCCATCCCCCATACATCCAAGATGGAAGGTTCCAGAGCAGGAGTGTCCCAGGGTGGGGTGGGAGCCCTTTAATTACCACTGATGACAGCTTAAGCTGCTTTGATGGTACATTTTATTCAAAAACTCATCCTGACATGAAGAGGTTCCTTGAAGGGCAAAACATCGGTGCGGAGGGAGCGGCAAAGGTCGAAGATGCTTAGGAAAAGGTAGCTCATCTCCAAGAGCTCATCACGAGAAAGCCAGCAGGCTGGTGGGCATAGAAGCTATATGTCCTTTCTTAATCTTGTAGCCACTGTGAAGGGTCAAGATGTTGACACTCCAGGCTTTGGTACACCTTGACCCTTCTAAGTCCCCACCTCAAGTGTGATCCTAATGCTGCCACCCTGTGTCCCTCAGATATGATTCCAAGGAGAAAATGTAGAGTACATACATTAACACATGCCAGGCAAGCACTCTAGAGTTCCACTACATCTCCAACCCAGAGTGCGGCCCTTTAAAAGCAGCCAACCATTCCAGATCCTGTGCAGTTTCCCTCAGGTGAAGGTCACTGTTTCTACTTTGTCTCGAGACCACCCTCTCTGGCAGGACTTCTCTTTCCATGCAGGAACCCAACAGAGTTTGTCTGAAGAAATCTAGCCCGTAAGGGTACCCCTCAGAAGCCAGCTGCACCGAGAGGGCTCCCCGCAAAAAGCCCCAAGACTCTCTTGCCGTCTGTGCCTTATTTTATTTTCTTCTAGAACTCATGGATCCCTCCCCCATCTCTCTTTCTTTTAAGAATATTATTTCCTTTGTTTGAGTATGATGGGGAGGAGATGGTGGAACATGCATAGCATATGTAGATGTCAGAGGACAACTTGCTGGAATCTGTTTTTTCTTTCCACTGTATGGGTTCTCAGGACTGAACTCAGATCATGAGGCTTGGCAGCTTGTGCTATGAGCCATCTCACCGCCGTTGTTGTTGTTGTTGTCATTGTTGTTGTCATTTTGAGAGAGGGTTTTGTTAGCCCAGGCTCTTGAGATGGGTCTCTTGCTCTCACCTCCCGAGTGCTAGGACTCCAGGGGTGCGCCACCATACTCACGACCTGAATTCATCTTGATCTTTCCTCTCTACTTCACCCACAGTCTGCAAGCTCACAGAGGCAGGGGCTCGTCACTTCCTTCCCTGCCCTATGTCAGGCCCTAAGTTTTTTGGAAATTCACACAAGCTAAAGCATTTTCTAAGAGAAGTCCTGCCAAAAGCCTGTCTCCATTGTTGTCCCGTGCCCTCACTGGCAGGCCCAGCTAACTCCGAGTGTCCTGTGTCTGCGGCCAGGCTTGGCTGAAGCCGGTTCACAGTGGCAAGGGAGCCTTCTGTGCCACGTCCCATGACCCCGGACCAGGCCTCTCCGCAGAGACTGGGACACAGAGCCCAGAGCTGCTCAGCTCAGCAGGCCCCTGCACACATTGCTTTGGAAGACATTTGTCCCTAGTTTTTAGAGGCGGGGATGGGGAGGCTCACATAGTCATGCCACCTTAGTTCTCAAAGCTCCCCACTCCAGGGAACTGGCCAGACAGAGGCCCTGGCTGCTGAGTTAGGGAAGGAAAGAGCCAGACACAGGTTGGAATATTTCCCACGGCCCTTCTGGGTGACCTGTGGAATGCTCTGGTAATGAAAGGCACATAATGGGGATCAGCTAGGTCTAGCATCTGTACAGCTAGACCCTAGAGCCAGCATCCAGGGGTGGGAACTTCCTTCCTGGACTTATGGAAGGAGCTACCATTCTGTTGGGCTCCATACATGGGAAGCACAGAGAAACGTGGTCCTGTCCTCTTTAGACCCCAAATGATGAGATTCCTTAGAGATAAAAGTGTGGGAGGTCAGTATTGCTCAGCTGTTAAAAAAGGAGTGTTTACTGATCTTGCAGAGGACTAGAGTTCAGTTCTCAGCACTCATATCAGGTGGCTCATGACTGCCTGTAAATCCAACTCCAGAGGACCCAACACTGTTTTCTGGCTTCTGGGGTGGGGCGAGCATACCCATAAACCCCAGTGCTGTGGAGA
Source organism: Peromyscus maniculatus bairdii (assembly GCF_049852395.1). NCBI lineage: Eukaryota > Metazoa > Chordata > Mammalia > Rodentia > Cricetidae > Peromyscus > Peromyscus maniculatus. The sequence goes on along the minus strand of NC_134859.1, from coordinate 1,740,919 downwards.
GCAGAGACAGGAAGATCACGGGGCTGTGTCAGCCTAGGAAGCTCTGGCTCAGGGAAATAAGAGAGATAAAACAAGATGTTTAACATCCTCCTCTAGCTTCACAAGGACACACACACACACACACACACACACACACACACACACACACAAATAAGGAAAAGGGAAGAAACAAGACTAATGGGGTGCTGAGACTTCTGGGGAGACCCACAGAGACACAGGATGGGCAGCATACTGGGCCCCAGCAGACCCCTGACTGTGAAGCAATTACTGCTAATGGCATCCAGCCACCCAAACTGGCTGCACCCCAGACTCTCCCTGCCCCAGCACCCTTGTACAGACACTCCCTCCTCCTGTAACACATTTCCTGCTTTGCTACTGAATCAGTTCTCTGTAGATGTTTATTTTCCCAAACTTTCCAACTGCATAACGGTCCATAGCATCCCTTCTCCCTGGCCAGAGGAGCCTGTCTGCACCCAGGCAGCTTTGTCAGTGGCAGATACTGTTTGCTAGTGCTCGTCTCTGCACCCTGTGGCCATGTTCTGCCATGCAAAGGTGTCAAGGGTGTCAAGAAATGACAGAAGGGTGACAACTGTACTGGGTGACCTGCCAGCAAACCACCTCTCACACCAACCTCACGAGTCAGGTGGCAGGAAGCCTCTCCCTGGTGCCCCATCCTTTCCTGGTTCTACATGTCCCCTACAAGTGGCACTCTCCAGGGGGAAGCACTGAGGATGACCCCTGACCCCATGCTACAGCCAAGTATCCTTTTAAGACACACTTGACCCAAATGGCCATGTCCTTATTTCTTGGACCTTAGATACCTCACTCTATGGCCCTGGCTTGGTACAAGCCAGGGTGAGGAAGGAGCAGAGGGCACAAGGATGCCTCACCTTTTCACCTGTTCGTGTCCTCTGTGGACAGCACCTGGCTCTTTTCACTCACCTGAAGCATGATACCCAAGGAAGCTGTCCTTGAAAACAAGGAAGAGCGGCAGCTGGAGTGGAGTCTGAACCACCTGTGCGCTGCTCACACTGAGGAAGTGGCAGAGCTAGGACCCCTGCTTCTGGGCATCTGAGCCAGGCTGAGGCAATTCAAGTAGGGCTGAGGACAGAGCTCAGAGGAGAATTGGTGAAGACCTCCCTGAAGGTCTTGCATGGACAGAAGGAGCTGGCTTCATGGGTGCTGGCCCAAAGCCAAGGAGCCAACAGGGCAGGGGTGGGGAGTGGTGCGCCCTGGTCCCTGTGGAGGTTCCACCCGCCCTGGAGACCATGGGAGCTGCTAGTTGTGGTAGGCATTGGGCCTGGTCAGCTGGAGGTCACCCTGATCTCTGCGACAGGATGGCAGGAGTCATCATTTCCAACCCCCGCAGCAGGCTTGGCTGACATCTCTGCCAGGAGATTCATGTTGGAAGGGACTGTGTACTGCTGCTTCCAGCAGCTTCCACGGAAGCCACGTTTGCCAGGCTTCGTCACTGTCTTCTACATCCAGTCTGGTGTGTTCCCAGAGTCTCCACTCAGACTTATATCAGGGCTACATCAACAGGGCAGTCAGTATTTACTACAAATGAAAACACTTATCATTACCTGGAGGTGTGTGTGTGTGTGTATGTGTGTGTGTGTGTGTGTATGTATGTGTATATGTGAGTGTGTGTTTTTGTATGTGAGTATGCATATGTGTGCATGTATGTATGTGAGTGTGTGTGAGAATGTGGGTGGATATGTGGTTGAGTGTGTATGTCAGTGTATGAATGTATATGACTCTCTGTGTGTGTGTGTGTGTGTGTGTGTGTGTGTGTGTGTGTGTGTGTGTGGCTGAGGACTGTATCTAACATTTCACACATGTTAGGCTCTACCAGCCCTTTTTCCATTTGGAAGCAGAGTCTCAATACAAAGCTCACTGTGAACTGCCTCTGTAGCCCAATCAATTCTTGAACTAGCAACCCTCCTGCCTCAGCCTCCTGAGTAGCTAGGATTTCAGGCCTGTGCTGCCATGCCCAATGAGATCATTACTTGGGGGCTACTTGTTTCCTTCTCTCATGGCCATATGGCAAGCAATTACCTAAGAGGAGAATGACTCTCCTAAAACAACTGTGCACTTCACAAGGAGCCAAGTCCACAGATCCAGAAGACCCTCCGCACAAGTTTAAAAAGGAGGGTGAGGGTGAGGGGGTGGCTCACTGGGGAAAGTGCTTGCCTAGCATGCACAAAGCCCCAAGTTCAATCTACAGCACCACATAGTGGCGCATGCCTCTAACCCCAGGAGGATCAGAAGTTCAAGGTCATTCTCAACTCCATAGCAGGTTTGAGGCCAGCCTGGGCTACCTGAGATCCAGTCTTAAAAAGGAGGTGAGGGGGGACACAGCAAGAAGGCTCAGTAGGTAAAGGAGCTTGCTGCCAAGCCTGATAACCTGGGTTCAATTCCTGAATCCTACATGGTGGAAGGAAAGAATTGACTCGCACAAGCTGTGCTCTGACCTCCGCACAGTGCCATGGTGTATGCATATGTGCACACACACAAATAAAGACAAGAAAACGTTTCCAGGAGAGTGTCACTACATACCCTTTTCACCCTGGCCCTGAGTGGGTCCCAAGTGTCCTGAGAAGAGACCTGGAAATCTAAGATTAGCTGGCAGTAGGGAATTGAGGGGAACCTTGCTTGGGTGAGAAAGAAGCCAGAACTAGGCTGGACTGCAAACAAGCCTTGTTGCTAAGTCACCCAGTGGCTCTGAGATGGTCATATCCCCAGTGTGACCTAGTGTCAGTACTCACTGGGCCAACAAAAGACAACAACATCAAGTAGGATAGATTGTGGTGTCAGCGTGGCAGGGTCTAGAACCACCTAGCAGACAAACCTCTGAAGAAGTTTCTAGATCGAGTTAACATGGGCAGCACCACCCCATAGGCGGGGCCGACTGAGTATCGAAGGAAAACAGGCTGAGCACCAGCGTGACTGTGGACGGTGTGGCCAGGCACCTCACGCTCCTGGAACCAGTCCCTCAAACTGCTCAAGTCGCTGCTATTGGGTATTTTGTTGCAGCTAAGGCCTCCTCACTCCCAAATGAAAGTGACAGGGTCCCTTCCCTCAGCTGCTGCCATTGCAGACCTTGGGCTTGCTCAGGAGGAAGGAACACCTTCCTGCCACAGTCTCCCACCTGAGATGTGAGTGAGGCTCCTATCATTTAGGAACTGGATTACACCTTACTATTGTGAGGGGCCAGGGTGACACAAGAGGCTGTCGGAATTCACAAACATAAAGTCTGTCCAGTTAGCACTGAATTTTACTTCCTCCCCCTACCCCACACTCCATGGTGGTGTGAACTGAACACTGGGCCTTGCCAATGCTGGGCAAGTGTCCTACCCCAGCTCAACTCTGAATTTCAGATCAACAATACGTGTGTGTATGTATATATATTTAAAGATTTACGTGTGTGTATTTAAAGATTAATATGTGTGTGTATGTGTGTGTGTACCACATATGCTGGTGCCTGCTGAGGCTGGAAGAGTGTGATATCATGTCCTCCCTGAAGCTGAAGTAACTTGCAGTTATGAGCTGCCCTTCTGTGGGTGTTGGGATCATACTTGGGTCCTCTGGAAGAGCAGCAAATGCTCTTAACCCCTGAACAGCTCTCCAGCCCCAAGAAATATGCTTTTTAACTGTGGCTCAGAGAGGCACAGCCAAGGCTAGGACACACACAACTGTTTCCCTTCTGAACTACACAGTGCCACATAAGGCCATTTAATGGACATAGACAACATTGAACATATCCCCCATGGCCCATTCTGTCCCTGTAGCAGGAATCTTAACAGTTCTTAGTAATAAAATCAAACCTGAGGCCAGTTATTGGGGTGAATTCTGGAAGATCAGAGAGACAGAACAAGCCACAGCTAACCTCACCTGGCCAACTTCTCAGCTGGTCTTTTTTCCTCAGACTGGAAGCCTCTGTGTCCTCATCCGAATGGATCTCAGCTGAACTGTGCTGCTCAAAACCTAAAAGCTTAACCAGCCAAATGCTTCTAGTTCCTGGTCCTCACACCTTATATACCTTTCTGCTTTCTACCACCACTCCCTGGGATTAAAGGCGTGAGTCACCATGCCTGGCTGTTTCCAGTGTGGCCATGAACTCACAGAGATCCAGAGGGATTTCTGCCTCTAGAATGCTAGGATTAAAGGTGTGAGTGCCACCATTTTCTAGCCTTTGTATCTAGTGGCTGTTCTGTTCTCTGACCCCAGATAAGTTTATTAGGATGCACAATATTTTGGGGAACACAATACCACCACATTTCCTCTCTTTTTGTCTAAAATTTAAAAAAGCTTATAACTAATACAAGACTAATTATATCCAGTAAGTATATACAATATACACAGTCAAGATTACATTAACGATGTCTAGTCCAGTAACATTTGATAAACTCAGACAAAAAATTTTCATTACTTACCCTATTTAAAACAAGTAGTTCCTTTTTAAAAGTAGATTCAAAAATTGACCTTTTTATCTTAGTATATTCATATTTTCATAAAAGCTTCAATAATCTACCTATTGTCATTTTTATATTTTCCCCTTTTTCTTTTCAGTGTAGATTCAGTGATCTACCTATTTATTCTATTATTTCTTTATCTTTTTTCTCAGAGTAGATTCGATGACCTATCTCATATGTATATTCTCTTTTTCTTTTTGCTTTCTAGGGGTGAAGATATCTTTAGGGAATCTTGAAAAGAAAGTTTTTGGGTTAATTGTCAAGTCCTGTATCATTTGTCCAGTCTCTGCATAATGAGAAAGTGCAGGGCTTGTTTCAAGTCCTTGTTCAAGTCGTCTGTCAGGCTGGATCATCTCAGCTAGCCATCTCAAAATTGTCCTGAGCAGTTTGTAGTTCAAAGTTGATCTTTCTGTGGTGCTAATCAGCTTAATGGCTTTACCATAGTCCATGTGGAATCATCTTTGTGGGGTCCCGTCATCCTTTTGACAACTTCAAAGTCACTGTTAGGCATGGTCAGGGTTCCTTGCAGACTTTTTTTTTTTTTTTTTTTGTGCCTCCTCTGTGGTTTGGAGCAATCACAGTCTGGTAAATGTCTGTTTCTCGGAACCATGAACGTTCTTCCCTAGAAGAGAAAATCTTCACAGCAATTTCTCCCCACCATTTGTCTTGCCAAACTTTTCCAAACTGACCTTTGCCAATGCTTTCTTGTAACACGATGGTCCTGGCAATTCTTCTCTGAACCAGCAGTAGTAAACCCTTTGTCCCAGGTAGCAGCATCACCGCAGTCACCAACATGATGAGAAGGAGCTGGCAACTCAGAGCAGCAGCCGCTGCCTCCATGGTCCCACCACCGTTTTGTGGTTCGGTCCTGGCCGAAGCTTCTCCTAGGTTGGCCTCAAACTCGGTATCCTCCTGCCTCTGCCTTCTCAGTAAATGTTACCATCATGCACCACCACAACCGGCTGAGTGTAGCTTGGGCCTGAGCTGGGGCCCACAAGGCCACAGGCAAGCAGCTTTTTCATGAATTCATCCCACAAATGTTGGGCGCCAGATGTAGATGTAACCAACCGTCTTATTAAATAAGAAACAGAGCCAATACAGAGATGAAAACCAAGAGGTCAGAGCAATAGCTAAGAGCTAAAAACCTTACCCTTCACTGTCACCTACCTCTCCAAAAGAGACCTACTTCCTGTGTGTTTGTGCGTTTTATAGTGTTTCTGTTCTGCCTTCTCATTGGTTGTAAACCCAACCACATGACCTCTAGTCACTGCCTGTCTGTACAGACCTCCAGGTCTTCTATGGTTGGTATTGAGATTAAAAGCGTGTGTCTCCATGCTGGCTGTATCCTTGAACACACAGAGATCTGCTTAGCTCTGCCTCCCAAGAGCTGGGATTAAAGGCCTGCACCACCACTGCCCAGCTTGCTATTAGCTCTGACCCCCAAGCAACTTTATTTATTAACATACAAATCACATTTTAGTACAAATAAAATATCACCATATGTCCCCATGTGTCCCTTCCCCCTTTCCCACTATGTCCCATCAATCCTCTTGTCTCCCTAGACACTTCCACTCCCACGTTGGTGCCCACATTGCCCCCTTTCAAGGACAGAAGGGTTGCAACTTGGTGATACAACCCCACTCGCAAAGAGGAAGCGAGGGCCACCAGTGCTGGGGTGGTGACAAGCAGGCTGGCAAGACAGGGGAATATACAAAGGGCATTGGCCAGCCTCACTGTGAGAAAATCCAAGAAGCCTGTACTCAAAGCTCTCAGCCAGGAGCCAGGCAGGAGGCCTCTCCTGCCCACTCATGCTGAGTGGCTCCCTGCTGTCCCTTGCTGTCATCTCCAGCCACCTAAGACAAAGTGAAATCTACCTAAGAGCTCTGAACCCTCCAACCCAGAAGTATCATGGGAAGAGTACTGCCTTAACCATTCAGTACATGCCCAGCATCAAATGCTGGGACCTGGCTGCCAAAATCAAGAGGCAGATGTCCTCACCCCATCTAGAGGAGATGAGTGTCCCAGATCATGGCCCCATTTATATACAACACATAGAAAAGGGAATCCTGTAGAGACTAGTGGTGACCAGGGCAGCGAAGGGGGGTGGGAACGCATGCACACACACACCAAGTTCCATCTGGAACAATACAAGTGTTGTGCAAGTGTCTTCTGCTCCTCCCAGTTCTGCCTTCAAAGGTTTCATAAGACACCTGGTGACCCCAAAGTTGACCTATGCTTAGATCATGCATCCAAAAATATGAAATGGAAAATTCTAGAAACAACATACAAATTTTCAGCTTTATGCTGTGCTGTGTTCTGTGAGATCCTGTGCCTCCCACCTGACATAGGAATCTTCCTTGGTGTGGGGTATCCACACTGTATATGCCACCCTTCCATTGCTCACTTGGAGAGGGGCTGTCATGAAAAGCAAGTGCTATGGTCAGGTAACACTGTTGCAGCAAAGGGTGGCCCCAAGCTTTGGTCAGGTAACCCCAATTTCTAAGCCAATAATGGTCCCAAAGTTCAAGATTCATGATGCTGGATGTTCAAAAGTGACAGAGAAGTCATAAAATGTTTTCATTGAGTGAAGAGGTGAAGTATGTTGTGAGAGACAGAAAAGGACACCATTCACATAGTTACCACCACTGTGTGTGTGCATTGCTTTGTATTGCATGTTTGAAGGTGCATGTATGTGAGTCAGGGTGCACATGCATGTGTGTGAAGACCAGAGGACCATTCCTCAAGCGTCATCTACCTTGGCTTTTGAGGCAGGGTCTCTCACTGGCCTGGAGCTTGCCAAGTGGATAGGCCAACTGGCCAGTGAGCCTGGGGATCCGCTTGTCTCCTCCCTGAAGTGCTGGAGTGACGAATGTGCACCATGTCCCTGGCTTTGGGTGTGGAACTCAGGATCCGACTCATGAGTGTACAGCATGCACTCTGCTGAGCGATTTCCACAGTCCTCTATAATATATTTCGAGACAAGGTCTCACTATGTAATTCTAGCTGTTCTCAAACTCATAGCAATCCTCCTGCCTCAGTTTCCCAACCAAGTTCAGGAGCTGCAGGAGTGAGCCACTGTGCCAGCTCGGTTAAATGTATCACCATTAAATGTGGTACTTTGACCATTAGTTACTGCTGTGTCTCTTACTCTACCTAACTTGTGAATGAAACTTCATCATAGGTGCACACTTAGAGGAAAATATAGCATTCACACGACTCAGCACTACCCATGGTCTCAGGCTTCCAATGGGGTCTTGGGACATATCCCCATGGCACACTTGTAACATATGAGTATGGTGAGAATCATACTACTCTATACATTTACTAAGATTCAAACAACTGCTTGGTGACTTTCGTGGTGTGTACAGTGTGTCTCATTAGAGCTGTTTAAAAGGCAGCTTCTCTCGGTGTTCAGAGAGGCAGACGACGATGCCTGGGCACCCCAGCCTGAAATAACCATCCTAGCCATGAGATCTCTTAGGCTTCTTAGTGTATAAGGCAATTTGTGGTGCCTCCCTCCCGGGGAAGTCAGGAGATGGACAGGCCTGACTGTCCTTCCTTTGGAGAAGCCCTCTAGCCTGAGGACATGTCCCCAGGGGAAGATGAACTAAGCTGCCAAGGAGGGAAAGGGAGCCTTGTTTGGGTAATCCGCTCACTTGGTGGCAGCCTCTTGGGACAGCAGTTAATCAGTCAGATGACTTGGGCAGGGTGAGTGGGTATCAATGCCAACTGAGGAGAAGGGCATGGGCTGAGAACCGGGCTCCTGGGCCATGCCCTTCCCATCGCTCCCCTCTGCTGGGGTCAGGAGAAGAAAGTCTTTTGTCACTGCTATTGCCCTTGACCTGATGTTGTCCAGCAGAACAGGATCCCTCCATCCTTGAAGTACCAAAAGGCATGCTGGGCCATTCTCCCACTTGCTCAGAGATGAGAGGCATTGACAGTAGTAGCTGGTGTTTATGGGCATGACACTGCAGTCAGGACCTGGGTTCCAATCTCAGCTAGGTCAACTTTCATACTTTAAAAAATGGCCACCATAATGACAATGTCACTGGAAAGGACGATGCATGAAGCTGTGAGCATGGGGACTGAAGACAAGATGGAGACTTCCAGAAAGTTCGAGCTGCCAGGAAACATGGAGTGTCTGCCCGGGGAAGCTGCAGGCAGTGAGTAGAGCCACCCTGACAGAGGGGCTGTGTGGGCTGCTAACAGTGAGGCCTGCCTAAGCCCTGTGGGATCGACATTTTGCAGTCACATGTCCCTGCTGGCTTCCAGGCTTGCTATTGTCTTGTTCTCCCTTTCTGGGCTCCCATAGCCTACCATTTGGAACAGGGTTGTTTACTGTTGGAAGTACATAACGTGCTTTCTGAATTTATAGAGGTCCACAGAGTCTGTATGAATCACAGAGACTGTGAACTTTGGTATGTAAATGGTACTGGGGTGTCTGGTAGGATGCTGGGGACTCTGGAGAAGGAACTGAACGCCTTTTGGTGGAATGTCTGAGTTTAGCTGTGTGCTCTCCCCCAAAAGGACTCAAGTGCTGAAGGCTTGGTCTTCAGCTAGTACCAGTAATAGGAGATGACTCCCTGGAGGCTCAGACCTAATCCATGGACACAGCTGTGGATGGATTTGTGGTCAGGAGGAAAATAGGCAATAATTAAATACAGAGTGGGACAGAAGTTCTTTTCTATGGAAGAAACCTGTAAAATATATATGTGTGCATGTATCATATATGTAATATCATATATTATATATTATTAATTATATATTATAATTATATATTAATTATATATTATATTATATATAATTATATTATATATAATTACATTACATTACATTACATTATATTACATTACATTACATTACATTACATTACATTACATTACATTACATTATATTATATTATATTATATTATATTATATTATATTATATTATATTATATAGTAGGGAGGGTGGAGCTAGAAAGAAGAATTGGCATACCCAACTGGATCTGAGTCAGGCAAGGTCATGACCAGAGCCAAGCACTGGGGTAAAGGTCATGAGGAGCTACTCCCCGATGGCTACTCCAAAGAGGAGCAGCCTGCTGATAAGGGCCGCCAAGATAGTCCCCACATCTCATCCTAGTGTCTTTCTGTGTCTCATCCAGGTCACAGCAAACACAAAGAGGAGAAGAACAGCAACCCATAAGCAAACAATTAGGTAATCACAGAACTTTGTATTGTTTCCTGAGACAAAAAGAAAATCTAGATTCTTCTAAGGACAGTGTAGGTGGGTGAGGGTGTAAAAAGACAACAGAGCAAAAATAAACCAAAAGATTGAAAAGATACAACCAAGCCAGGCATGGGAGCACATGCCACCATCCTACTCTCGGGCCAGAGGCCGATCAGGGGCTAGAGGTGCCATTTCAAAAGCAAAAGCAAGCGTGTGTTTGGTGATCTCGTTTTGTGTGTATGTATGTGTGTGTGTTCATGTGTGCAAACATGTGTGTGTTCATGTGTGCACACATGCATGTGGGGGCCAGAGACACTGGCTGTCTTCCTCAATCACTATTACCATATTTGCTGAGACAAGATCCTTCAGTGGTTCAACTACACTGTAGCAAATCCACAGAATCCCCCTGCCTCAGCCTTCACAGTGCTAGGGTTTCAGGAGCACACCACAATGTCTGGTTTTTGTGTGGGTGCTGGGAATGGAAGTCAGGTCCTCATGAGTGCACAAGCCATTTGCATCCTCTGGTGACTTTCCTTGTTGAAAAGCCACACCCACACCTTGCCTTGGGAATGTCTTACAGACTGCTGTCCTTTTCTTAATCCTCTCTGTCCTCTACTTACTTATGACTAAATTTAAGTACCTATTTTTTTTACACTTGATCTTAGCCAAAAGGCCGAGAAGCGATAAGTACCCTTAAAAAAAAATGATTCACCCAAAAGTTTGAAACCAAATGCAATGTGTGAACCACACCTGGTAGAGCCTGGGTGAAAAGGTAGCTATGAAATGCATTTCAGTGCACCAGGAAAGCAGGACACTTGACGGGGACAGGCACTCAAGGGGACAGAATTTAGTCTGAAAATTATCTCTGCTTCTTCTTCTTCCCAGGGCCTCACATGTACTAAGCATGTCCTACAACTGAAATGCATCTTGGTCCCTTATATCTCAACCCCGTGGGCTCCTGCTCTGAGCAGCAGGTGGTATGTGCTTCCTGCACGACTGTTTAATGTCTTGTATGGATGAAACTGGTCATAAAAATCAGAACATGTCCTCTTTTGCAAATTTTAAATTTATCTTTATTTCATTTAACTTGATTTAGTATAGAGGTTTTTAGGTCTGACATTTGTAGGGAAATGGATGGTACTGGAAATCATTAAGTTAAGCAAAATAAGCCAGACTCAGAATGACCAAAACCATGTTTTCTCTCATATGCAGATTTCGAACTCTGTGTGTGTGTGTGTGTGTGTGTGTGTGTGTGTGTGTGTGTGTGTGTGTTGTAGACCTAGAAGGTGGATCATGAGAGGAGAAGAAGAGATCTTAGTGGAGGAAAAGGGGAATGGAGCACAAGCAAGCAGAAGGGGGACTATTTGGGGAAAGGAAGGAGCCAGCCAGAATGGGAGGGAAGGGACGTGGGACAAGGTGCTGGAGGAAAATTAAACAAACTCTCACACAGTGAAACTTCCACCATGTATGCTAACTCTGACAGTTTAAGGCTGGTCAGATGGCTGTGGTGGATAAAGGTGCCTCACAAGCCGAGGGACCTGAGTTTGACCCCCAGAACCCTTGTAAAAGGAGGGAGAGAGCAGGTGTGGTGGTGGCACACCCTTTAATCCCAGCACTCAGGAGACAGAGGCAGGCGGATCTCTGTGAGTTCAAGGCCAGCCTGGGCTGCAGAGTGAGTTCCAGGACAGCTAGGACTACACAGAGAAGTCTTGTCTCAAAACAAAACAAAACAAAACAAACAAATAAAAAAGCAAAACAAAAGGAAAGAGAGAGCCAGCTCCACACAGCCGCCCTCTGACCTCTACCATACGTGCTATGGCAGGCATGCCTCCTCACCCACAAATAGTAAATGAAAACCTTTTGTCATGATTTGTGCTGGTCTCCCAAAGGCCCTGATTTAATCAGCCAGGGGCACAGTCAGGCTTCCGTTTTTTAAGCTCCGATGCAGTCAGAACCAGCATGCCTTACCAAGCTGAAACAATGGCTACTTGGCTCTGTCTGGGATGGAGAGATCTACCTGGAGCTGAGACTCATCTTCTGGCTTCTGGCTTTACGTGATTGCAAGCAGCTTCTACTAACTGGACCAAGGAGTCCCCAGAAGGAGATATCAGAGATGAGGTGCTGAGGACACGACCCCAAAGTCTGTAAGATGTGAGACTTTCTCTAAAGTGGGGGACAATTTGCTCTCTCATAAACTGGGGTCTCAAACTTGGGTGTTTCTGGATTATACTCCATTTCTGTCTCCCTCCTGATTCATGTTTGTCACCCTGCAGTCTAGTGTACCACGTGATCAACGAGCAGTTCTTGAACAGATGAGTGAATGGTTCAATGTTAGGTAGACGTGATATGCACACATTCCCAGGATTTGGAAGGCTGAAGCAGAAGGGTCCCATGTTCAAAGTAAACCTGGGCTACATAGTGAGACCCTGTCTCAAGAAGGACACCAATGGGCTTTTAACTCAGGGAAGTCTGGGAGCTCAGCTTAGCGGGACATTATGGTGGGGGTTGCTACACTGAAAGACCGAGGAGGTGGTATTGGGAGCCTGACCAATGTCCCTGCCCTCACCTGTGCAAACCAGGGCCACCCCCTCTAGACTCATGGGCAGACACCTTTCATCAGCTAATATTTAATGTTAGCAACTAAATGCAGCCTGGCATGGTGGCACACACCTTTAATCCCGGCACTGGGGAGGCAGGCAGGTGGGTCTCTGTGAGTTTCAGGACAGCACAGCCAGGACACAGTAAGACCCTGTCTCAAACAAAACAACACACACACACACACACACACACACACACACACACACACACACACACACACACACACACCAACTAGATGCATTCTAACCCTGGACAGGAGGGAGAGGAGAAAGAAACTCCCACTCTTCCCAGGCACTGAGCTGAGCACTTTACACAGCTGCCATCTTGACCATACAGTCCCTGTCAGGGATGTTCTCTATCACACTCATGCCTGCCAGGATAGGACAGACATAAGCCAGTGTCTCTGGCTGAGCCAACACTCCCAGCCCCATCCTCACTCAGGAGGGACCCCCCCTGGGACAAAGGGCAGCCTAGATGGGAGGCAGACTGCTATGCTCTGAAGACAGAGGCTCCTCAGTTAGGCCATACCCGTCCTTTTTACAGTAGACATGTACTTTATACATACACAAATACAACATTAAATTAAATATAACTCGGATAGTGCCTAGAAAAACCACCAAGTGGTGATTGCATACATCCTGCCAGAATATTTATTTACATGCTTTTGGTTTTGCTTATTTTAGACAGTCTCACTATGTAGCTGGCTAGGAATTTGCTTTATAGCTGGGAATATAGCTCAGTTTGTAGGCTGCTTGTCTAGCATTCATGGTTTCTAGCCCCAGTACTAGAGGAAGGGGAACAGAAAGTTGAATTTGTGATATAGCCTAGTTGGCCTCAAAGTCACACCCCTGCTGTCTCAGCCCCTCAGATGCCGGGGTCACTGGCACACCAGCACACCTGGCAATGTGTTCTTAGTTTTGATGCTCTTTATCCAGGAATCACAATGATGACGAGCTTGGTATGTGAGCTTGTCTGTTTCAGGCAGCAGGTTCCCGCTGAGCACTAACTACAAGCTGGCAGGTAGCTCTGACTGCTGGAGAAACAGGCTGCCCACCATGCCCGGGTCACAGAAGGTGGTCAGGGTCAAAGGAAGCACAGAGAGATCAGGTCTCCATGCCCCACCCCTGCTCTTCCTGGCTGAGACCTCAAGCAAGTCACTCAGGGATCCAGGCTGTTTCTTGTAAAAGTAAGGCTAACCCTAGCCCTCTGCAGGGCCAAGAGACACGTGGATGGTTCTTGAGTTCTAGAGGCTCAGCTGGGTTTTTAATTCACTGGAGCATTTTTAAAACATCTGAGAGAGATGCAGGTCCTTTCCCTCCCTGCTTCACAGACGAGGGAGTAGGCACTCCGCGCTGGGTGCCAGCTGGGGCTCCCACCAGAGCCCGTCCCATAGCTCTTCACCACACCCCTAGACTTCCACAGAAACATGGCTGAGAGTAGAAAAGATCACAGGGAAGGGAGTCCTAGTCTGTTAACACTCCCCCCACTCCAGTTTCTAACTAAAATAAAGATAGCATAGCCTGGAGTGTTCACCCTGCAGCTACACATCCATCTACCGCAACGCCCTAAGCCTGGACTAGACACAAAGCGATTGCTGCACCCTGCTGTTGCAGAGTTAACAGCCCAGGAGGAGCTAGATCCCATAGAGTGTTAGGGGTTTGTTTGTTTGCTTGTTTTTGTTTTTGTTTTGTTTTGTTTTTGTGGGGGGGGGGGGCTTGTGAGCCAGCCTCAAAAACTAAATCAGTGAAGGCGGAAGAATATCCAGGTGTTGTCTCCCTCTGGCACGGTCAATACCTGCTAACACAGGTTTCTGACATCCCTCAGTAGAGGACAGATGTGGAGACACAGTATGTGGGGAAAGGCATCTTCTAGAGCTGGGGCCAAGAAGTTGCAGTCCATGGGTCAAAACTAGCCAGGCTCCTATTGTTATAAATAAAGTTTTATTAGAATGCAGCCATTTCTCCTCATTTACAAATTGGCTGTGGCTGCTTTCCTGTGGAATGGTTGCCATGGAGACTGTATGCACCACAAAGCTTGAAGCATTTACTCTCTGGCTCTTTATGGGGAAGGCTTGCAGCCACCTGTTCTAGAAGATCCATTGCACAGGATTGGGCTTCAGCAGTTTCCTCAGGAGTGTCAGCTTCCCTAACATCTAACACAACCCAGAGCAGATGCATCACTTTCTAATCCTAGAGCTGTTTGCCAACGTGAGAAAGCGCGAGTCCCCTGTTTCCACCCCTCACATAATACAGAAGAAGCTGGTTGTCCTCTCTGTCCACTGGGGTCTTCTTGTCCCCTGTGTAATTGATCTCTTGCCCTGCCCTTTGTGGCCTGGGGCTGCCCTGTGAGCCTTGCCAGGCCTGTGAATCATCAGGCCTGACTCATTCCCTGTCTAAAAATATCAGTTGTCTCATACAGGCAGTGCAGCTTCAATTGCCGTTTGCGTTCAGGTTGGTCTCTTTCTGCAGGACTCTTTGTGGGCAAGGTCCTGGCTTTTGCCAGAGCCACAGGACCAGGTCATGCCTACAGTTTTGAGCAGGAAAGAAATCTTAGAGGAGGAGGTTGGAAGTTGGGGCTGACGGACTTGGGTGTAGATTCTGACCTGTAAGCTAATTTGCTGTGTGACTCTGAGCACCAGGCTTCTCAGCTTCCTGCTATGGATTATACAGGGTCCACACAGCAGGGTAGATGCCACAATGAAGTCAAAGCAGGTGGCTGTTGTTGCTTATGCCCAGCAGGCTGGTCCCCAGTGTTTAAGGTCCCGGGAGGCTCTGCTGATCACAAGTGTCCCTTTCATGCCTGTTTATAGGGAAGGGGAGTAATGTGCCTACTGTGGCTGGGCTCTGCCAATGAAATCATCCAAAACCATCCAAGGAAACCAGGAACCTTACCCAGCAGGATCCTGATGCCAGGCCTTAGGGGAACTCAAATTACAGAAAGCAAGTGGAAACTAGACCCAAGCTGAACTCGGAACTAGCTTGGGAGCAGCAGTAAGACACACAGCAGGCTCTGGAAGGCCATCACCAAAGCCAAGAGCATCACTTGCAATCATCTATGTCCTGCAGGGCAAGGCCATGGAGTCCCACCTCCAGGGCCTCAAAGGAGCTGTTCAGAGGCCTGTGAGTGGGCTTCAGGTTGGAGCAACTTCACTGAGGCGCTATGTGACCATGGATTGCTGCTTCCTGTCTCTGGGCTTCAGCTGCCATGTCTATAACATGGGAAACTTCTTAGGGGACTCCTGACCATGCCTGGCCTCCAGGAAGCCACCCCACCTCAGGAACATTAAGATGTGGTGTGTGGATAGGAATTAGAGGCTGACTAGAGGTCAGCAGTGTCCCACCCTGTCTAAGTCTGATTTCTATTGCTGTGATAAAACTCTGACCAAAACCAGCGTGGGAAAGAAAGAGTTGGTTTCAGCTTACATCTCACAGCCCATCATAAAAGTAAGTCATGGCAGGAACTCCAGGCAGAAACTGAAGCAGAGCCCTGGAGAACACTGCAGCCCAGACTATCTGTCCAGGGAGGCACTGCCCACAGTGAGCTGGGCCCTCCACATCAGTTCTTAATCCAGAAATATCCCTACAGGCATGCGCACAGGGCCAATGATGGGGGCATTTTCTCAAGTGAGGTTCTCTCTTCCTGGATGGATCTAGCTGTATCAAGTTGACAAAAATTAACAAGCACCCTTCATCATATATTTGTAGAGCAGGAGTGTGAGGAGCAGACAGCATGGAGGAAGCCACCCCTGCCCCTGCACTACCAAGGAAGGGACAAACAGCAAACAGCTGAGTGAGGAATGGGAAGGGGCCCAGGAAGAGGGAATCAAGGAACTTAGGCACTGAGGTGGGGGAGGGGGAGCTGTAAAGGACCAGATATGGGAATGAGGAGAAAATGGGGCCATGAGCCACTCAGGATGTCCACTGCTCTAGGGATGAAATGGGCTGGGGCCACAGTGGTCAGCTCAGGATGGGAGACTTGAGCCATATTTAGGATTCCCCCAAAAAGCAAGTACATCCCACGGCTAACGGGTAGAAAAGTTGCTTAAGGTAAATGACAGATGAGGCGTTATCCCCGAGCTTAAATTCATCCAGATTGCTAAGCCCACAATGTACGATGCCCTATGATAAGCAGAGGGTGCAAGGCAGGTGAGGGGCAAGCCTGGCCCTTGTACTGAAGTTACCTGCATCCCAGTCACCTGACACGCTGACAAACACCTGCACCACACCCAGAACTGCCCACTCCCAGATTCCCCACCTTCCAGCCATTTCCAGTCACTACTTGCTCCAACCACTGCCCCACCCCCAGGTCTGCCAGTTGTTTGCAGCTGGAGCAAACATCACCCAGATGCACAGGCTTTCCCCAGCCCTCCTGCCTTACCTTTGGGAATGAGGCTCAAGGGAAGGCCAGATGGATGGGGGGGGGGTGGTTATGGGGGAAAATTATGATCCTTGGGCAAAGGGACAGATGGAAGGATAGAGTCAGGCTGAGAGCTTCCAGGACCCACCCTACCCTATTCTGCTTCTCTGCCAGGGATGGCATTCAGCCAGTGAGAAGTCCTCACCACCCCAGCTCTCTAGACAGTCCAATCTCAAGTCACACACCACTGTCTCCTGTGCAATACCATCTTGCACGTGGAAGAGGTCTCAAGAGGAGACGCATTTAAGGTCCAAGGGGAGGTGGGAAGGCAGCAGAGTGGCCACGGGCAGGTGTTCTTTGTCTCCCTCAACTCTCAGTTGCTGGTCCTGCAATAGCCTGAAGATAATGGAGCCCTGGGCAGAAAAGCTCCCCTCAGCGACGTACAGACACACCTGGGTCTGCCGCCTCTCCCTAAGTACAGAGCGGGTCCCTTTCCCTGCTGCCTCTCCACCTAAGGTCTGAGTTCAGGGGCAGCAGGAGGTCCCAGGAGTGGACTCACCAGCCGGTCCGCTAGGGACTGGGGATTTTTCTGCAGTGTGAGAATGTTTGTGCTAGAATAAGAGAGTCCTGGAAAAACTGAGCCTTCTGGTCAGTCTAAAGTAGTTGAACCCAGTAAGATAGATAGGAGGCTGTCTGGAAGGCTCTCGGTTTCCTGCTTACCACCCTCCCCCATTGTCTGCCACTCCTTTCCCACGGGGTGGGGTTCCGAATCCCTAACTCACGCCCTGACTTCAGCTCTGACCAGTTAGTAAGTCTTTTTCCCCTCAGGGTACTGAGGCAGGGAACCTTCACGCTTGCTGGCCCAGTGCGCTGTGGCTGGGCTGCACTCCAGTCTGTGGCATCTGTTTAATGTCTTCTAGCACAGGCCTGGGTGCCATCATATTTTTCATAAAGTAGGTGTTCAGGAAATGCTGCCACCTGTCTTCAGGACTCCAAGGCCATGTATGTGACACCCAGGTCCTGGCCACCAGTACTTTCTGGAAACTGGGAGAGGCACCTCTAAGATGAATCCCCTGGGTGACAGCACTGGGGACCTTTAGTGCCCTTGGTCATCATTCATGGGTCCAACATGCGTATTCTGGGTTCTAGGCCTGTGCTGGGCACTAGAGGAGCTGAAGTGTTAAGTCTGCCTTTCAGAGGCACCTTTTGAAGCCAGGGAACCCAGCCAGGACTCAGAGTAGCCAGGCCTGAAGAGCTGGGCCTGTGTGGGAGGCAATGTCAGGCAGAAAGCTGGACACTCTCACAGAGCACAGCAGGCAGCCACCTCAGCACAGTGGAAACCTGCAGTTCTGAGGTCTGGCCAAGCTTCCCTCCTGAGCCAGCACGAGCTCCTGGCCCTCTGAGTGCAGAAACCACGAGGGTCACAGCACTCACATCTGGAGACAAAGAGGGGTTCGAGTGTTCACATCCGGGATGAACAGTACTGTAAGGGTTAGGGACAATCTGAGCCCCTGCAAGCCTGCCAGGGGCTGGAGTCTGATACAGTCACCTTAGAACATCTGGGAGGGACCTAGTGCCACTGGGAGATCTCTCTGGGATTCCCACGTGGCCGTAAGCACACCTGAGTTTGTTAACAGGCCAGGCCTAGAGTTAAGCTCGGAGCCTCACTTCAGCTTCACGGCAGTCTTTGGAGGTACTTCCGGTATGATCCTGCTTTACAAGTGGTAAAACTCAAGTTCAAAAGGTTCTGTAATTCATCCAAGGTCACACAGATCCAGCTGTCACCTCCGCCACCTCAACACAGGCACCAATGGGGTACCTAAGATTGGTTTCGTTTTGAGACAAGGCTTCCCCTGTAGCCCAGGCTAGGCAGGAACTCACAATCTTCCTACCTCAGCCTCCCAAGCACTAGGATTACAGGTGTGTGCACCACGCCCAACTCTCAGGGCAGCCAGCTAACATGATGTGAAGCCACTTCACACATATCACACGGGAAGAAGTTATTATCTCATGTTACTGAGCAGGAAGATGAGGTGAAGACAGTAACCTGCCTGAAGCATCTTCATGAGGAGGGCAGAGCCAACACCCAACAGCAGAACCCACTCGAGCAGATGGACGCGCACGGGCTTCCAGAGGAAGCAGACACTCTGACCTTCCTGAGCGCCTCCGGCATTGCCTGGAGCGTGTAGTCCCACCTTACCTTTAAGCAACCGGAGGTCTCCCACTGGATTCCCATCCCAAGCAGCCTGAGGCCCTGCCTCAGGATCAAGAGCTTCCCTAGCTCCTGCAGAGTTCTTGGGTCCAGCCCCACCTCCAAACACTCACAGAGTGATGAAATGCGCCGGTAAATTCTGGGTTCTGTTTGCTGGGCCTTGTAGACGCCTCAGCCAGCCTGAGCAAACGAATATGGGCTCCATGTCATGGGTGAAGGTCAGAGGTAAGGCTTCGAAGGCCTGGCAAGCAGAATCCCTTGGCGGTGTGTGTGTGTGTGTGTGTGTGTGTGTGTGTGTGTGTGTGTGTGTGTGTGAACATCATTTGAACTGGGTGGAGCTGAAACCACAGACACCAAATTGCCTGCTCCTCCCTTTTCATGGCTTTTAAATGACGTTGGTGGCCAAGACTCATCAAGAGACCCACGTGGTTTTAAGGCTTGACTTTACAGACCCCAGGACCTCTGCCCATGCACACGCATGGGGTGGGGGTGTAGGGCTATGTGAGGGATTTGTCTATCAAATTAGTGATCCTCCTGTTTCAGCCACTTGAGTATTGGGTGTGGTGGTAATCTAATTGTATTGAAATATTATTTTGATTTGTACTGAAATATTAATTTGATTGTATGTTAATAAATAAAGTTGTCTGGGGGTCAGAGCTATTAGAGCCATAGCAAGAGTGTGGCGGTGGTGGCACACGCCTTTAATCCCATAGATATCTGTGTGTTCAGGGTCAGAGCTATTAGAGCCATAGCAAGAGTGTGGCGGTGGTGGCACACGCCTTTAATCCCATAAGATCTCTGTGTGTTCAGGGATACAGCCAGCATTGGAGACATATGCCTTTAAGACCTAGGGGGCTGTACATTCAGACAGTGACGAGGCAGTCATGTGTTTGGGTTTACAACCAATGAGAAGGCAGAACAACATACTTTAAAAATACGAACCGACAGGAAGTAGGTCTCTTTTCGCGAAGCTGGGACAGCAGGAGGAAGGGTGAGATTTTAGCTCTGAGCTCTGACCTCTCGGCTTTCTCTTTTACATTGTTTCTGTGTTTCTTATTTAATAAGACGGTTGGTTACATCTACATCTGGCGCCCAACGTGACAAGAATCCATTAAAAACTGCTTGGCTTGGCGGCAGGTCCGCTTTCCCGCAAGGGCGGCAGGCGGCCCGCGGCGGCGGCGGCGGCGGCACACGGCGGCACACGGCGGCCGGCGGCGATCAGCTTCTTAGTCCGAGCTGCTGGCGTCCTAGTCCGGGTAGCAACTTCTAGCCCGGGCCTAGGTCTGTGAGCAGCTTGCCTAAAGCCGGTGCTACAAACAACTCAGACCTGCCCTGCCGAACAGGGCCCTGCCTGTAAAGCCAACACACGTGGTCGGAGCTTAAGGAAGCCAGACCCAAGCCTTGACTCGGCACAAGAGGGAACACGTGGCTGCATTTAAGCTTTAGCCGGCTACGCTTTCTTGTGCGTTCTCTCTTTCCTCTCTCTCTCTCTCTCTCTCTCTCTCTCTCTCTCTCTCTCTCTCTCTGGATTTACACCTGGGACACTAGGTGGCTGCTTTGAAAATCCCCTCGGATTTCTACTGTTCTACGCAGATTTGGTAAGTCATAATATATCAGATATTTTAAAGGAAACTATCTAAAAGAGAATTTTTTTCCACATTAAAAAACAAATGGGTTTTATGTGTACATTGGAAGAAAATTGGTTTTTGTTCGAAATTTTAGGCAGTCTGGCAATGGAACAACTATATAATATTAGTATTGGTGGAATTATGCACCTCATCACTATAATAATCCACATTTTAATATTTAAAAAGATAGTCAATTTAAGTGCCAGGATAACAGCGTTAGAAGAACTTGTTAAACCTGTAAAAATTCAGACAGAAGAAATTAACAGTGAAGTTGTTTCAAGTCGGGATCATAAGGTTGCAGAAAGAAAGCCTGTTTTCACACAGTCACCCTTAATTTATCCTGTAACAGTACAGCAGATGCCTGATCAAATGGCTACACAAAATACTTGGGCTCCAATTGAAATGTTGGATTTAAAAAGGTTTAAGGAGGCAATAGTATCTTATGGCATGCATTCCCCATATGTAAAGCAAATGTTAAACACTTGGTCAACATATAATAGGATAGTACCACAGGACTGGCGGGACCTCGCACAAGGTGTTCTGGAACCCAGCCAGAGACTTCAATTTCTGACTTGGTTTAAGGAGGAGGCTAAAAACATAGAAAAACAATGGAGGGATAAAGGAGTACAAGTTTGCCAGGATCAGCTTATGGGCGAAGGCCAATATGCTTCAGCACAAGCACAATGTTTATATGATGTCCAAACCCTAATTTTATGTCGAACGGCAGCCTTGAATGCATGGGACAAAGTTGAGGAACCAGGAAAAAAATCTGAGTCATTTACAAAGGTGAAGCAAGGCCCAAAAGAGTCTTTTACAGATTTTTTACAAAGACTGGCTTCAGCAGTAAAGAGAACGGTCTCGGATTCAGAAGCTGGTAAGGCAATAATTGAATCTTTGGCCTTTGAGAATGCGAATGCAGCATGCAAAAGAATAATCAGGCCATTAAGGGCAAGATCTGCCCCTATGGAAGATTGGATTAGAGAAACAATTAATGTTGAAGCTGATGAGCATGATGATACATGGGTAGGAGAAGTAATTTCAAAAGGTTTGAGGAGTGTTAGATGTTTTGGATGTGGAAAGCAAGGACATTTGAAAAGGGACTGTAGACAGGTCATTTCCAGAAACAATGTTTCTTCAAGGAACAATGGCAACAGAATGCCCCTTCCTTCTGGAGTATGCAGAAGGTGTGGTAAGGGAAAACACTGGACCAACGAATGTAGATCAACAAAGGACAGACAGGGTAATCCTTTGCCTCAGTCTTCGGGAAACTCCCAGAGGGGCCTCAGGCAGGCCCCCAGTGCAAATCCAGTTCAAACCTTTCCGGCAGCCATAGAGGAAATGCCTGCTCTGGAGAGCGATTAAATAACCAAATGCCTATTGGAATAAATCATGCTGGTCAGAATGATGAAACAGAGAGAATAGAAAATTCAGGAGAAAACATAAAGAAAATTTTTTGGCAAACTTCTATTAATGAACAAAGACCAAAATTAACGATAAAAATAAATGGTGTTTTGTTGTCTGGTCTGGTAGACACAGGTGCGGACGTTACCATAATTGCACCAGAATTTTGGCATCCAACTTGGCCTCTTCAGGAGGTAAACGTTCAACTGTTAGGAATTGGGACATTATCTCAGGTGAAACAGAGTGCAAGATGGCTCAAATGTATAGGTCCAGAAGGACAGAGAGGAAAATTAAAACCATATGTGGCTAACATAACTATGAACCTGTGGGGTCGAGACTTGTTGCAACAATGGAATACTCAGATTAACATCCCTCCAATCTCAGAAACAAATCATAAACTAGCACATGTTACTGAGAGAAATATTAGAAGATATTGTTCTAATGAGTGGTCACCAGCCATCCATATTATACAAGAACAGGGCACAATAACTGATGATCTTCCAAAGACACCAACAGCTCTACCTTTAAAATGGTTAACAGACAAGCCTGTATGGGTCCAGCAATGGCCTTTAACAACAGAGAAACTCCAGGCTTTAGAAGAGCTGGTAGAAGAACAGTTAAATGCTCAGCATATTGAAGAATCAACCAGCCCTTGGAATTCTCCTGTATTTGTTATTAAAAAGAAATCTGGTAAATGGAGAATGGTAACAGACCTTAGGGCAATTAACAAAGTAATTCAGCCAATGGGTTCTCTACAATCTGGGATGCCTTTGCCTACTCTGTTACCAAAAGGATGGCCTCTCATAGTTATTGATTTAAAAGACTGTTTCTTTTCAATACCCTTACAAGAAAAAGACAGAGAAAGATTTGCTTTTACAGTGCCTACTTATAATAATTCTCAACCGGTTAAAAGATTTCAATGGAGGGTCCTCCCACAGGGAATGTTGAATAGCCCAACTCTGTGCCAATATTTTGTACAACAGCCATTGGAAGTGATACGTAAAAAATTTCCTAAATCTATAATTTATCATTATATGGACGATATTTTACTAGCTGACTCAAATGCAGATACTTTAGAAATAATGTTTGAAGAAGTAAAGAAAATTTTGCCTCGCTGGGGATTACAAATTGCTCCTGAAAAGATACAAAGAGGAGATTCTATTAATTATTTAGGATATAAAATAGAGCTACAAAAAATTAGACCCCAAGATAGTTCATCAACCAGCATGAACATCCAATTTAAACTAACTTGTATCAATAAAACATGCCTTTTCATTTCATCAGATAATAACTTGCCAAAAAGGAACATCCCCAAAATTAGTCTTGGGGAAAAGTTTTTGTTTTTGTCTTTTAGGAGAATGAAGGTTAAGGAATCTGAAGAACACTGGACAAATGAGACAACTGAAGAAAAGGGACAAATCATCTATCCCAAGAAACAGAGTGAAACGGTGTATGGGTATATATTATCTAAAAAAAAAAAAAAATTATGTCTTCCTAAATGTTTGTTTCTGCTTTTCTCTAAAGATTTAACACTATTGGTCTTCTAACAGTCCCAGTTCAATTAAAATTTAAAGCTGACTTTGGAGTTGGAGAATGGCTCTCTCCTTCTTTAAAATCAAGCATGTTGTTAAAAGGAAAATGCAAACTCCCTGTATCATGCCAGAATAAGAGCCATCTTCTGCTATGGTACAGGACAAAAGCAAAATTAATTAAGGGACTATTCTATTACTAATCTCAACTCTTTGATTCTATTCTGATTCTTTAAACTTTTCTCAAAGTATAAATTTTATATCAAAATTTACAAGATTAATATATATATATATATATACATTTTAAACTTTGTTAAGATATGAATGGTCACATAGAGTACTAACTAATTCTAGAAAAAAGGCTAGCTGCATATATATGTTTTTGTGTTCGAGTCTCTTATCAGTTTTCTGCAGGAAATCACGGCCAGGCCTAATATCAACTGAAGTCTCCAGAAAGAAGATGGGGCCCCACAACAACAACAATTCCACATGGACAATAATAATATCATTAAGCTGACAAACATCATCCACAGATCAGCTTTGAACTACAAGGTGCTCAGAGCAATTTTGAGATGACTAGCTGAGATGATCCAGTCTCAAAGACTACTTGAATAAGGACTTGAGATAAACCCTCAACTTTGGCATTATACACAGACTGGATAGTGAAGGATATAGTTACCTCTCTTAGAATTTGACAATTAACCTAAAATTTTTCTTTCAGGATAAAGAAAACTTCGCCCATACCCAGCAGGAAGCAATTTTAAGAATACGACGCCCACATTCCCAAAGAGGTGGTGTGGGGCAGGTGGTTTTTTGGTCTTTTTAATGGGTTCTGGGTCTGGGATAATTTTCAGTATTTAGGGGGGTTGGTTACAAGTTATTGTCAAGGGTTAGGAAAAAGGCTAAGCAAAGGAGATTAGATTTAAGGTTCTTGTTTAAAAAAAAAAAAAGAGAAAGAAAGAAAAGAAAAAGACAATTACTAGTTTTAAATACTTTACATTGGATTGAATTGTTTTATATTGTACACAAATTTGAAACTGATATTGTTAGAAAATGCTATATGTATATTTCTAATTGTATTTATTCCATCCATTTAACAATGTAATGCAAATTTCTGATCCTTGAATGTTATTATTATCAACTATTAGGATATAAAGAAATGAAAGCTAGTAGTTAGACATTATCATAGAACTTGTAGTCATATTAGATATGTTTTAAAAATTGAGCAGAGATGTTTTAGACAGGTCATCTTCAAACCCTTCAGAGATCTACAGAATATGGCATTTAAAATGTTTTAATAACTCAGAAAATTTTTCTTTTTTGAGACATGTCGGCTCCTGGCAGTACCAATCTACTTTAGAGAAAATATGGGCATTGAAGAAACTGCATATGGAGTCAACTTTCATTCTGGCAAAAGTTAGCCACTGGACAACAAAGTATCCTCGAATCAACAGGACAAAATGGACAGACAGATCATGAAACAAGGGACTACTGATTCTTGCCAAAACAAGTGTGGTTATGGCTTTATCAAAAGGCATCTTCTGAGGCCAGGACAATATGGCCCCATCCCTGAAGTGGCCTTCGCATCCGGAAAAGGTACGGTGCC
Source organism: Peromyscus maniculatus bairdii (assembly GCF_049852395.1). Taxonomy (NCBI): domain Eukaryota; kingdom Metazoa; phylum Chordata; class Mammalia; order Rodentia; family Cricetidae; genus Peromyscus; species Peromyscus maniculatus. The sequence goes on along the minus strand of NC_134859.1, from coordinate 1,715,905 downwards.
CTTTTCTTCGAAGGCAGCTTAACAGGCAGAGGGCCGATGGATTCTGTTGTACAATGGAACAGCAGCTGAAAGCTCATGCCTCTCAAAAGTAGACTGGCATTTAATAGAGGGATGTGGAGAAGAAGGGGATGCTGAGATGAAGCCATATATACACAGCCAAGAAGAATGGACAGCTGAATTAAAAAACTGTCAACAATTTCCAGAATTTAAAATCCTGAATCATGACAGGACACTAGTGGAATTCAGGTGTTTCTGGTACGTGGACTGCTCTCACCCAATGTGAGGTTGAACTGTTGACCTTGTGTACATCCTACTTCACAAATGAGTCTGTCAGATACACTAAGCCTATAGGCTGAAGATGATGCCCCAACACTGCGGAGAAACCTCAGGTGACTGCCCAGGCAGCTGGCTGTTTCTGTCAACTCACAAAATTTTTTTGGAAGTTGCTTGCATGCACTTCCTGTTTTTATTTTTGTTAGCTAATATTATTCCCTTCTTGGGTCTCTGAGGGAGTTGAAGATTAGTTAGTTATGGTTGAAGATTAGTTAGTTATAGTTGAAAATTAATTAGGATAGAAAGTACATTAGATACATCTTGGAATTATCAAAATAGGATAGATAATGGAATTATTTTCTCTGATTCGTCAAATACCTGTTTAGGTATTTATTATTTGTATATATTGTATATAGTTATTGTACTTTTGTATATAGTTTTTCTTTTGTTAGTCATAACCTTTTGCTTTTTTTCTTTTTATTAAAATAGAAAAGGGGAAATGTGGTGGTAATCTAATTGTATTGAAATATTATTTTGATTTGTACTGAAATATTAATTTGATTGTATGTTAATAAATAAAGTTGTCTGGGGGTCAGAGCTATTAGAGCCATAGCAAGAGTGTGGCGGTGGTGGCACACGCCTTTAATCCCATAGATATCTGTGTGTTCAGGGTCAGAGCTATTAGAGCCATAGCAAGAGTGTGGCGGTGGTGGCACACGCCTTTAATCCCATAAGATCTCTGTGTGTTCAGGGATACAGCCAGCATTGGAGACATATGCCTTTAAGACCTAGGGGGCTGTACATTCAGACAGTGACGAGGCAGTCATGTGTTTGGGTTTACAACCAATGAGAAGGCAGAACAACATACTTTAAAAATACGAACCGACAGGAAGTAGGTCTCTTTTCGCGAAGCTGGGACAGCAGGAGGAAGGGTGAGATTTTAGCTCTGAGCTCTGACCTCTCGGCTTTCTCTTTTACATTGTTTCTGTGTTTCTTATTTAATAAGACGGTTGGTTACATCTACAATTGGGATTACAGGCCTTTCAGCTTCATGTTGGACTTTGTAAATTCAGTGTTCCTAGGAACAGTTAGCCATTTTGTGTGGCTTCCCCATAGCCCGGCTGCCCTGCATTTAAAAACTTTATGCTAAAACTTCTAATGTATTTTATTTTTCCATTCATTCATTCATCCATTCATTCATAGACAGAGTCTCATGAAGCCCAGGCTGGCTTCAAACTCTGTAGTTGATGGTGACCTTGAACTTTTGATCCTGCTGCCTCTGCCTCCTGAGTGCTGGTGTCACAGGCGTGTGCCACCATGCTGTGTTTGTGTGGAGCTGGGAATCAAATCCAGCAGGTCATGCACACCAAACACACACTCTACAAAGCCCCAGAATGGCAGTTTTTAAAATATGCTAAAATATGTTAACACGGCATTGAATAAGTAAACAATATCTGGGACCCATTCCTCCTGCTATTTGCTGATTTTAGTGAAATTGCTGCTTTTACAAAGTTCAGATAACTGGTCAAAGCTTAGTGGTGCAGCTGAGGTTTTTGTGAATTAAGTTCCCGCATAGCCTCACTCATTAATATAGCACACAGAACATTTTATCTTCCATATTTTAAAGATCAGTGGTTTAAAAAACTGTTATTTATATGAGTGTTTTGCCTGCATGCATGTGTGTGTACCACGTACAGGCCTGGTGCCCTTGGAAGTCAGAAGATGCCATCAGACTCCTTGGATCTGGAGTTACAGACAGTGGTGAGCCACCATGTGGGTGATGAAAATCAAGATCCTCTAAAAGAGCAGCCCATGCTCTGGACCAGTGAACTGCCTCCCTGGCCCTTATCTTCTATATTTTGTATGGATGTGTGTGTCTGAGAATGAACCCTAGCTCTCACGTGTGCTGAGCACATTGCCGACTGAGCATGCCACCAAGATAACATCCTCCAGCCTGCTCCGCCATTGCTTCGAGCAACCAGAGGGAGAAGACAACCTCAGGACTTAAGTGTTCTCTCCCTAGAACATTTGTTTCCTCTGAAAGGCTTTGGTTTCCAGCTATTTTGAAAAGCTGGGACTTCACTGTATATAAGGTGGCTCCAGGACCCACATTCTTCTGGGGAAGGTGAGAACCTGGACGCACCCTTGGCCTACCTTGGGGCCACAGCCGCATGCTCTGGACTTTCCTCCAGGTGACACCACCTGAGAATGGCTGCAGAAGCTTTGCTCAGCGCCAAGCCAGAGAGGCAGAGTGGGGCTGCCAACAGCCAGAGGGCAGGGCTGAGGAGCTTACTCATGTACACGTGCCCTACATCCCATAAACTCAACCTGGACTCCCAGCACGACATTCATTCTTTCATTCATTCATTCGAAACAGGGTCTCACTAAGACCCGAGCTGCTCTCATACTTTTGGGCTTAATTGATCCTCGTGCCTCAGTCTCCTAAAAAGCTGGGAGTACAGTCACATGCGCACACTGGGATCTTCCTCAGTCATATCAACGTGGGAAGAAGGCAGGCCACAGAGCCACATTATCTACAAGGCCAATGCTTTGAGGCTTTGAAGCTGCCTGACCAGGAGCTCTTTCTGGTTCCTGTTAAAACATGGGCCAAGGAATCTAAGGGGCTGTCAACACGTCTCTCTGAGCATCCACGTTCTGTAAACCTATCAGACAAACCTGGTGCGTTATTCCTGTCCTGGCACAGGGGACAGAGGGTCTGAACTGTAAAGTCAGGAGAATCGCAGGAGACACAGCTCCACTGTGGCCCTGGCAGAGCAAGGCAGGATGGGACATCGCTCTTCATCAATGATCATTTCTCCCCAGGCACTTTCTGATATCAGATCCATTTTGGCAACAACTCATTTTATTTTCACCATAATCCTCTTAATAGATACATGTGAAGGCAGTTGCAGATCACTCCTCAATCCCTGCCCTACCTTCCCTCTTAGAAACAGAAATCTGAAGTGGGTCTAGCTAGAAAATTGTACTAGTCAGCTAATGCCAAGTGACAAATGAGCTGCAAATTTAGCAGCTCAAATACACAAACAAAAATGTTTATTTTTCTCTAAGTTTTGCAAGTTAGTTCCGTGGGTTCCTCCAGCTCTGGTGTCTCTAGAGACTGCAGTCACAAGGTCTACCAGGACACAGCCATCTGAAGGCTCACCTAGGGGAGGAACGTCCTCTGAGCTCACTCATGATGTTCTCAGGTGAGGCCTCTGGCTGTGGATAGCTGTTCCGGCCTTGGCGCCTGCGTGCATCTCTCTGGAGAACAGCTCAAATTATAGTAGCTGACTTTCCTCAGAGCAAAAGAGGGCACTCATCCAAGACAAATGCCACCATCTCTCTGTAACCTACTCTCAACAGTGACATCCCACTGTGTTTGCTATACTCTACTGGCGAGAAGAAGGCTCATCGTGCTCAAGGGAAGGATGACACAATGCAGTGAGAAGCAGGAGACGAAGATTGTGGGACCATCTTAGAGACTCCTAGTTGTTGTTGTTGTTGTTGTTTTTCTTTGTGTAGCCCTGGCTGTCCTGGAACTCACTCTGTAGACCAGGCTAGCCTTAAACTCCAGAGATCTGCCTGCCTCTGCCTCCCACGTGCTGGGATTAAAGGTGTGCGCCACCACCCAGAGACTTCTAATATTTTAACCCCCTGTGTCTAACTTTGGCAGCTAGATGGCCACATAACTAAGTTCTTGCCAATGAAATACAAAAAGAAACACTGTGGTGGGCAGAGGGACTGAGGAGATGCCTCAGGGGTACAGTGCTTGCTGGGAAATCAGGAAGAACTGAGTTCGAATCCCTAGCACCTATATAAAAGCTGGGCATGGCCACTTCACCTGCAACCCCAGCACTAGGGGAGCAGAGAGGTGGATTCCAGGGGCTCACTGGCCGGCCAGCCTAACTGAAACAGCAAGCTTCAGATCCAGTGAGAGACCCTGTCTCAAACAATAAAGTCTCCACACTACAGTCCTCTGGCCTCCAAATGTGTGCTCAGGGTGCACACACCTTCACGCGCATGTGCACACACACAAATTTAAAAATAAGACGGAACGAGAGTTCTCTGTCTCTTCCTCTCCTGCCCCATTACTCTTACTCCCCTTTCTCTCTAAAGCCAGGGTGGCTTGAACTCAGGATCTTCCTGTCTTAGCCTCCTGAGTGTCAGGGTTATAAGTTCACAGCTTGTACAGATGCCTGGTGGGCTTCCTCTTCCTTGTGTTTTAGAATATGATGGCTGGGACTCTAGCAGCCACCTTTGACCATGAGGTAACCTTTGTAATGGAAGCTAGTGCCAGTACATAGGCTGGATGTCACACTAGCTTTAGTCTACCTTAGTCTTATATTAATGTCTTATGTGGTGTGTGTGTGTGTGTGTGTGTGTGTGTGTGTGTGTGTGTGTGTGTGTGTGCAGGTACATGCATGTACAAGTCCATGTTCTGTGGGCTCTTACACACATGTGTATAAGTGAAGGCCAGAGGTCACCTCAGGTATTGTTCTTTGGGAGTCTACCTTTTTCTTGAAACAAGGTGTCTCCCTAACCTGGGACTCAAAGCAGACTGGCTGGTCAGTGAGCCCCAGGAATCTGTCTGTCTCTACCTTCCCAGGGCAGGGATTAAAAATGTGTGCACCAAGTCCAGCATTTTTGGCTTGGGTTCTGGACTCGAGTTCAAGTCCCCTGGCTTGCAGGGGGTCTGTATTGACTGTGCTGTCTCCTCAGCTTCTACACGAGTACCTTCAGCCAGTGTGTTCAGAGCTGTTCCTTACAAACCCAGCTGCATGCACGGCAGCATCGACATCCCTGTTTGTAGAGAAGAAAACCAGGGTTCAACGGTTTGTAGGAGTCATCCAAAGTCAAGGGCAAGCTTGGGGCTGCCCTGACTCCTAATTTACCTCATTATAAATCATAGCTTCCCTTTCTTCTACGGAGCTCTAGTGGGAGCTGGAACTTCTGTCCTATCTTTCCATTTCTGCCAGGTGAAGTCAAGTGCCAGACCGTGTGTGTGGCAGCGGCAGAAACCGCTGGTTTGTCCACCACATGCCCCGTCCCTCCTGTGGGACACTCAGGGAGGAACACCGTGCACATGGAAATTGGTGGCTTGGGAAACATTCTCCGTTTTAAAATAAGCCATGGGTAAGACTGGCATGAGGAGCAAAAAGAAAAAAGCCTGCCTAGCAGATGGCCCAGGAAAGAGCTTTGCTGTGTCAAAGGCCGGCAGGCTTCCCATGGCTGAAGACAGGCAGCCCAGGCCAAGCCACCAGTGAGAATTTCCCAAAGGAGAGACTAGAAAGCCTCTAGAAATCTCCAAGGCACAGGGTCACCTCCTGGACAGGCTCCTAATCAGGTCCTTGTGAGGGGCAAACCCTCCTCAGGGATTTCCGGTTCAGACGTAAGGTCCTCAGCTGAGCTTCTTAGCCCGATTCCCTCTAAACATGCCCCTCCATCCACTCCCCTGACCTTCACAGTCCATGACAGCAGAACAGGGCCCACTTGGCTAACAGCCCACCAGGTAGCCAGGGGAGGGGGCTTGTTATTCACTACTGTAGGTGAAGCACGCGTCAAGGGTCTGAAGACTCTGTGTAGCTTGCCCTTCCTCCTTGCCTCTTTGCGCCAGCCTCCGGAGGGCAGGGGTGCTGCACACCTGGCACTTGCACCAGCAGGCTGCTCACAGGCCAAGGGCTCCCTGTGTGGAGAAGCCACCTGTAACATGCAGTGTCAGAGTCAAACTAGGATAACAAAGGGGGGTGCTGTGCTGATTTACGTAACTGAAAAGGCAGAGATGGATCTGGCTTCCAGCACATGAACACAAATATGGCTGCCATTCCTGTGTTCTTTCAAAATGGGGTACCCTCCTCACCTACGACAAAGGAACCCCCTGATGTGACAGCATCCTGCCCAATTTTCAGCATTTCCAGATATTCTCAAACAGGGAAGGCCTTTATGGGTCATGTGCCCATCCTGGGGTGAGGGCACACTCTGATTGGCTGGGCCTAGGTCATGTGTCCATCTCCCAGGGAAGGTAGAGAGTGTGGAACTTCAGGCCCTAGAAGAAGTTCAGCTCAGAAAAATGGAGTGTTCCCTTCTAATACAATGGGACACAATGTGTCTGGTGGCCTCCCTCCTGGACATCCTGAACCTTGGTGGAGACTCCTTACCTCCTCAAGGTCTCCCTGTTTTCCATGTTCCCAATGACCTTCTTCACCTTCCCACCTGCATTACCTGGAATAATGTTTTTGTTTGTTTGTTCTTTTGTTTTTGTGAGGTGTTTTTGTTTGTTTGTTTGGTTGGTTTTGAGACAAAACCTCACTATGTGGCTCGAGCTACCTTCAAACTGATAATAATTTCCCTCAGCCTCTGAGTGCTGGTAAGACAAACAGGTATCAGGATGTCTGGAGGACCATAGCCACAGCAAATAAAAACCATGGGGACAGGCTGGTTAGATGGGAGAGGGAGTGCCCTCTCTGGTCCTTGCCAGAGCCTCTGAGAGCTGCCCTGTCTGGCACCCTGCTAGTAGTCCAGCCTTCTCATCCAGATGCCTTTAGGCCTTCCCACGCTAGCAGGCTGAATGGCATCTGACTATAAAGCTGCAGCTGGATGTGGACAGTTCTTGGTCACCAAGAGGAAATGACATGGAGAAGTGCAGACTTCATCCAACTTGAAGGGGCACAAAGGGCTGCTGGATCACCTGCTTGTCATTGCCCAGTTCCAGCTGAGACACTCCTTATGATTTGTTTAAATGTTTTCTCTCTTAGGTTGTTTCTTTATGATTATTATCTATTTGTGTGTGTGTGATATGTATGCCATATGTGATATGTGTATGTTTATGTGTGTGAGAGATATGTGTGACATGTGGTATGTGTGATGTGTATGTGTGTGATGTATTGATGTGTGTATGTGTGTGTGTGTGCATGTGCACACACAGAACAACTTTGGGGAGTTGGCTCATTCACTTCACCTCTGCAAGGATTCCAAGGGTTAAACTTGGACCCTTAGGCTCGTACAGCAAGCGCGTTTTGTGTTGCCCACTGCACCATCTTGTTGGCCATATGATTTTTAAAACATGGATCTTATTCTTACTCAAAAAAATCTTAGCCAGGCAGTGGTGGCTCACGCCTTTAACCCCAGCACTGGGGAGGCAGAGGCAGGAGGATCTCTGTAAGTCCAAGGCCAGCCTGGTCTACAGAGAGAATTCCAGGGCAGCCAGGGCTACACAGAGAAACCCCGTCTCTAAAAACAACACCAACAACAAATCTGTGTGGGTATGATATGTGGATGTGTGCATGTATGTATATGATGTATGTGTGTGTGTATGTTTGTGTGAGTACAGGTTACATTCAAGGCACATGTATGAAGGGCAGAGAACAATCTTGGGTTCAGTCCTCATCTTTCATTGTGTTTGAAAGAGGGTCTCTTGTTCATTCTGTGCACCATGCTGGCTGGCCTGCTGGGCCCGCGAGGATTCTTCTGTCCCCCATCTTTCAGGAGGACCACTGGCACCTCAGATGTATGCCACTCTGCCGGGCTTCATGTCCGTTCTGGGGATCCCGACCAGGTCCGCACGCTTGTGCAGCAGGAGCCTGACCTCACCCACTCAGCCACCCCCCCCCCAGCCCTCTCACTTTTAACTGATGAGACTCAAGGTGACTTTTTCATGTTTGTGTATGTGTGAGTGCATGTGTGTTCATATGAGTGTGGAGGTCAGAGGATAACCTTGTGTGTCATCCTTAGAAAAACTTTCCAGTTCCTTTAAGACGCCTAAAGGGCCCCTCATTGGTCTGGAGCTCACCCATTAGGCTAGGCTAGCTGGCCAGAGAGCCCCAAGCATCCTCTGCCATGTCTCTCCTGTGCTGGGCTCACAGGCTGGCATTTTCTCCTGGGTTCTGGGGTGAACTTAGGTCTTGGTGCTTGTGAGGCAAGCACTTTCCTAGTATCCAGGGTGACGCTTAAAACCTGTAAATAGTGTGTAAGGACAAGAATGTCACCTGTCACCCCAACAGTAGCCATCCCTGTTGGGAGCTCTCAGAAACCCCTTACTAGCTACTTTATAGGCCCCTGCTGTCCACCATAGTCTGCCCTGTGTGAACACTGGGACTTGCCTGCCTTCTTCAGATGTTCTACGCCTGTGAACCATCTTTTCTCCATACTTCCTCCTTGTGATTGCTTCCCCAGCCTGCTTGGGCTGTGAAATAAAGGCTCATCACGGGAATGGTGAGCCTGAAGATTGTGTGCACAGCGACCTTCAGGTGGCTGGCAGCTGGGGTCAGGAGAGTGACAGAGTTGTTCAGTGGTCACCCAGGGAATTTCCAGTCTGAGCTCCAGAGTGAAGCCATGAAGTTGATTAGTATTTCTGGCTGGGGCCTGACACTCTCCGCTCAGGGCCTGGGCTCCACAGAGGATGACTTTGTGCAAAGAGAGGAGCCCGTTGAGCCCCCTCAGCATCCAGACATCATTACATCATGGTCCAGAATTGGGGTAGCCTCCGGATTTACCTTCTCTCATGTCTTTCCTCTACTGTAGTCACTTCACGAACCTGCTGCTCCAGAGGCGAGTCCCCAGACTGGCTCCCTAGGTCACTCTGTCTATGATAACGTTGGAGTCAAGGCCACTGCCTTCTATCTCGACACACATCGCTGCTGCTGCTGCTGCTGCTGCTGCTGCACACTGGACCCCTTCCCATTGCCATCTCACCCTAGAGGGTGAGGCCAAGGGGACTGAACATCAGAAAGCAGAGCTGGTCCTCCACTGTGTCACCTCCTAGCTGGAGCAGGGGTGGCTGTGGGCCCCCAGGGTGTCCAGGTGTTTATCTGGGGGCTGAGGAGCTGCCCCAGTGGGTAAAGAGCTTGCCATGAAAGCGTGAGGAGTTGGGTGTGATCCCAGCACTGACCCAGACAGAAGGATCCCTGAGGCTCACTGGCCAGCCAGCCTACCCAAGCTGTTGAGCTCCAGATCTCAGTAGGAGACCCTGTCTCAAAAAACAAACCAAACAACAATAACAAAACAATCCCTAGATAGCACCTGAGGAAATTTACACCCCAGGTTGACTACATGCATGTGTGTGGCCCCCCCCTTCTCTCTCACACACACACATCGCATACATGCAAATGTTCATCCATCGTTCTCCTTCTTCTTGGTGCTAAAGTCCAGAAGGATGCAGAAGGGAGGGGAAGAGTCTCAGCCGAAGCTCTTTCCTGCACAGGGACATTTGCTTCCAGAATTGAGCTGTTTCTCAGCACACTGGTCTATTTTTGCAGTGGAACCGGCTGCCCCATGCCAAGGTTTCTTACCACAAATAGAAGTTCTGGAAGGGCCTTCGGTTTCCTCCAGGCTTCAGACACCTCTTCACATTTCATCTGGCTTACCCTCCCCATTTCCAAAAGGAAATATTTGGAGTATTTTTTATTCCTGCTGGGAGGCTTTCTCTCCCCAGGGCGCTCCTCTGGTGCGACTTCCACTACCCAGGATGCTAAGCCTAGCCACAGGGTAAGCAGTGTGCCAGACTAGATCCTAAACTGTAGGCCCAACCAAGAGTGAAACAGAGTCCCAAAAGTCCCCATCTGTGCCCTGCTCCCTCCCACTCCCTGTCTCTTCCAAATGCCTGATGCCACCTGTCACTAAAGCCAGGGCTTGGGAGTTCTTCACACAAGTGTTACGGGCAAGATGACACTCTACAAGGTGATGCCTGGAATCTGAATGTTCTAGAAACTATTCCTTAGAGTTGAATCAAAACAGGTAGAGGAAAAATAAAGACCAGTTCCCTGGTTGACTAGGGATTGCCAGCCTCATAAGGACTTTATGTGGCCAAGATTGGCTTTGGTTTGTCAGGGTCCAAGGTCAGGGGATTCAGGGAGAAAGCCAGTTCTGGAGGCACTCAGAGTGAGCTTTGGAAGGTTCCAGAACAACAACAAATGCGACATTCTGCAAGACTCTCCCATTGAAAATTCAGTGTCTTTTCTCAGGCCACTTGTAAGCTGACAACTCACGATGCTTTGAACTGCTCTCAGCTTTCATGTCCCCGGGGAAGAGCGGTGATGCCGATAATAATGTGCCTCTCCTTGTGAATAACAAGTGCTTCTAAGAGTTGGACTCCTGTACATTTTCCATGTGGCCCAACTTGTTCAAACCAAAGACACTATCCATTTCAGAACGCTGACTCCTAGTGTGAAAGAAGTGGATGCAGATTTGGCCATGAGCAACTGTGGGACTTCCAGTGGCTCCCAAGCTCTTGTGGGCACCAGAATCCCCTGGAGGCTGTGTCGGCAGACTGCTGGGCTGCAGCCCTGGCGCTCTGACTCAGGCGCTCTGGATTGGGGCCCAAGAATGTGCCTTTCTGATTAGATCTCAGGTAACACTGGAGTGTCTGGATCTGGGCCACACCCTGAGCACAAGGAGCTTGAAAGACAGCAAGCGCCCTGGTCCCGCCTCCGCCTCTTCTTTGGCAGTGGAGGTCTCAGTGAATTGTGTTATCATGCTGGTCTGTCCTGCCCGCTCCACAACTGTTCTTAACACCTTTAAATGATTTGGGACATGGAAGGGTGTGGGAGGGGTGGAGGGGACTGTGTGTTTGCTTGTGTGAACATATGCCCACCTGTGGAGGCCAGGGATCGCTGTCAAGTGTTTTCCTCAGTTGCTCTCCACCTGGTCTTTTTGACACAGAGTCTCTTACTGAACCAGAGTTTGCTGACTGCCTTGACTTCCTAGTTGGCCAGCTCTAGGATGCACCTGGACCTACTTCCCAGCACGGAGGGTGTTGGCTTCTGTGTGGATGCTGGGAACTGAATTCAGGTCCTCTTGCTTGTGTGGCAAGTACTTTAGTACTGAGCCGTCTCCCCAGACTCTTGTATTTCACACAAGTCCCACCATATAGCCCCGGGTGCTCTTGCTTCTCTTGCCTTCACCCTCCAGTGCTGAGATAACAAGTGTGTGCTTACACATCTGGTTGATGTTAATTGTATGTGCTTATCAGAAACAGTGTGATGATTCTTCAATGCAATTATACAGTGTCAACTCTGATAAAAGTTGGGTAAGGAGCAAAAGTGTCCATCATGTCTTTGTGTTTTGGAAGTCTTTGAACTCACTTCTTGTCCAGGCGACATCGTAAGACCCTGTCTCAATATGTAAATGTGGGACTGTCAGGTCCCAGAGCAACACAGGACACGTGACTGACTGTGGCACTTGTTTAACACACCAAAGCAAATGCTGGCCACCAGGCTCATCCGTACCTGGGGCTCCTCTCTGCTCTTCTCACCCCGCCCCTCCCCTAAACCTCTCCATCCTAGGGGCTTCCCCTCCCTTCCCCAGCTTCTCTTTCCCATAAATCTGCGATTTCTGCCATATACTCTTTTGATTCTTTTGGTTCTCAGCTTTCTCTTGGTCCCCTCTCTTTGCTCACCTCCATCATGGGCCAATTCAGTCTACAGATTAGCTCTAGTCTACTTCCTCTCCCTGCTCTGGACTCTTCCCGGACGCCTCTGGCTGCTTTCTCCTCATGTCTACAATAAACCTTCCCTCAACCGTAGCTTGGAGATGTCCTGTCCTCATTCTCATTCATCTCATGCTTGAAACCCTGGAGAGGCACATGTGAGCCCCTCCAAGGACTCGGCCTCGGAACCAAGCTGCTGGTTTGACTCCTAATGTGTGTGTGTGGATAATATGTTTCTGCTGGTTCTGCTACAACCAATTTGACTCCAAATTTCACCTCCTCAGCTGCTTCTTCCCTTCACCTGCTGTAACCATTTGTTCCTCCCAGTCTACTTGGTAAGTGTCTCTCTGGCTCCTCCCTCTTAGTGGAGCTCTCCCTTCTCTCTGCCTTCCTGTCAGCTGCTCTAACCACTCATCTCTCCTCCTCTGCTGGGAAAGTGTCACCCAGAGCTGCCTGCTTTGACTACTACAAAAGCCACACTGGTGTGCCAGAAAGTTCCTTCTGCCCTCCTGGGCCCCATCATGTGGAAAGTGACACCTCTCCTCTGTGACTTGGGACATTCTCTCTGACAAGTCTCTCGCTCCCTTAGGGTATAGTATTGATGTTTTTGCTCTTTTGAGGGGCGCACTGCTCAGCTCCCAAATAATTCACACACGGAGGCTTATTCTTAATTATGAATGCCTGGCCTTAGCTTGGCTTGTTTCTAGTCAACTGTTCTTAATTTAAATTAACTTGTCTGCCTTTTGCCTCTTGCTTCTCCCTTTCTCTTCTGTAAATCTTACTCTTACTCCGTTGCTGGTTGTGTAGCTGAGTGGCTAGCCCCTGATGTCCTCCTCCTCCTTCTCTGGCTCCTTCTTTTTTCTCCCAGATTCCTCCTTCTATTTATCCTCTCTGCCTGCCAGCCCCACCTATTTCTCTCTCCTGCCTCACTATTGGCCATTTAGCTCTTTATTAAACCATCAGGTGTTTTAGACAGGCACAGTAACACAGCTTCACAGAATTAAACAAATGCAACATAAAAAATAAGTAGCACACCTTAAAATAATATTCACCAACAGTATAATTTAAAAACCTGTGACAAAAAGGTTAGCTTAAAACTTGTAACAAAAGGCTGATAGTTAAAAGAAAATTATACATAGGTAGTCTTAATTTGCTGTGGTGTGTTATATGTGATTCAACTCTTGTTTAGGAAAATAGGTGTTTTGAAATAGTAACCACATGGCTGGCAGCCGTTGTTACTAAGGTAAAAGAAAGTATGTGTTGTGTAACTCCACCACTGTCTTGATTAACCACATGGTATAAACCAACCAAGGCAGCACCCATAAAACTTCTTACTCCTGCTGAGCCCTCTGCTTATCATTGTGTCTCTTTTTTAAACTAAAGAGACAACAGGTCTCCAAGATATTTTGGATTAGGATGGATTTTTGTATGACAAACTCCTAATGTTATAACGTCTGCTCAGGTTAACAGAAACTGACTTAGAGATGAATGTCTAACTACGTATGTCCTTGCTGTGTTCAACACCGGGCTTCTAAAAATTTAAATAAGGAACATATGTTTGATGAATAAGTTATGTTTAATAAATAAGGTTTATAAATTCCTAAGGTCTACTCAGGTTAATAGTAACCAACTTGAAAATATATGTCTAGCCTCTTTGTCTTTGCTAACTTTATTAAGCTTGAGCTATTTAGATAAACCGAGTCTTAGAAAGAACTGTGACATTTTGTGATTGTGCACTATAAAAGGACCAGGAATATAAGGTTTCCAGTCTCTCTGTGGACTGCATTTATGATTTAAAGTTTTCTTTGGATGTTAAAGGGTCTTCAATTCAAATCTTCAGGGCCCAAACTTAACAGGGATAAAACTGTAAAATCCTAATCTTATAAAAGCTACTAACTTGTTATAAACTATTAAAGATAATTAAGACATGCAAGTTAATGGTCAGCCACTTTATAAATGATCAAATTCTTTAATGTGCTCAGAACTATGCTTATAGTCATGCTAAGTACAAATATAGTTCATTTACAGGGACAAGCTTTATTTAGCCTCCCGTATATGTTCAAAGTTAAGCCTAAAGCAAGTAACTAAAAACCAAGTTTGTTTAAAATCAGGTAAACTTAATAAATGGTCCTTAAACTCTTCAGAGATATGTTGAATATGGCATTTAAAATGTTTAATAGAAAAAGCTTCCCATGACAGTCAGAAATGCCAGCTCCTAGCAGCAACCCTAAGGTCTCCAAAGAAGATATTGGAGCACACACAGCTTCACCTGGATTGTGGTAACTCTACCCACTAGGCAAAGAACTGCCACATGCCTCACCCCCTGCCAGGGCCCTGAACAAACTGTGGACACTTTTGGGTTGAGTGCCCTACTCTGCCTCATCAAGGAAGATCAATTTTTCCAAGTTCCTCCTCCGCAGGAAGATCTCTCAGACCTCATGCTGCCATGTGATAGCTGAAGACTAGATCGACTTCTCTGTCCTGCCAGCCAGCTCCCAAGTAACCACACAGAGACTTATTATTAATTATACATGCTTGGTCAATAGCTTAGTTTGTCACTAACTAGCTCTAATAACTTAAATTAACCCATATTTCTTATCTACACTATGCTACATGGCTCAGTACCTTTTCTCAGGATGGCAAGTTCATCTCCTGCTTCCTCTGCATCTCCTTGCGATTCCCAAGACGACTCCTCTTCTTCATGCTCTCTTTTTGTCTGCTAGTCCTGCCTAACCTCTACCTGTCTAGCTATTGGCCAGTCAACTTCTTTATTAACCCAGTCACAGTGACATATTCACACAGTGTAAAGGAATATTCCATAGAATGCCTACAACCTCTGTCCCCCAACAAAGCCCTGGAGACCACAGAAGCCTAGGGTAACTGTCTAGATAGCAGTATGTCTCTGTCATTTTAATTGCTACATAGACCATTATACTTCCTGCCATTATTTATCCTGCTCAGATCTCTGATGGTGTTGATGGCCAACTGTAGCTTTGTCAGTTTGGCAGTGGCAAGCACCCAGCTCCTCCCCTCAAGGCTGCAGCTGCTTGGTCAGTTCATTTCCTATGTAAAATCTGGCCTCACTTTTGTAGAGTCACTGGATTTCCTGCTGAAAAAGGCAGACACAGACACAGTTCACCTTGCTGACTGACTTCACTTTGAAAGAGATAAACTCACAAAACAGGTTTCAATGTATTTTTAATATTTCTTTATTTAAGGGACTTGGTTTTTGATTACTGCTCTCAGTAATCAACATTTGTAAATAATTACATGGAAAAGTAAAGGTTTAAAGTTTATGTAAGTTGTGAGGGTCTAACAAAGTAATTTAAGATATGTAAATGCAAGTTGTAAAGGTTTGAGGATGTGAAGACAAGTTGTGAGGGTCTAAGAAAGTGATTTAAGGTATGTAAATGCAAGTTGTAATGATTTAAGGCTTGTAAGTGCTAGTTGTGAAGGCCTAAGGAAGTGGTTTAAGGTTATGAAAAATGAAAAAGGTTTCAGATTTCTTTCCCTCTCTATACTATGGTTATATTAAGACTTCAAAAGTTCAGTCAGTGGAGTTTGGATAAGCTATTAATCTAGCCCTGGCGAAGCACTGACTACTTAGTATCACAACTACAAGCTCAACTTAAAATTTCCTTTGGTTGTCTTCTAAGTATAGACTTAAAAGTGCTTATCATTGTGCTGAAAACATCTGTCCTATCTGTCTGTCTGTCTATTCCCCCCCCCCCTCTCAAAGACAAAGGAAAGAGTGTTCATGGTTTTAACCCAAAACCACAGCTTTTGCTTTGACTGGAAGGCATGAGTCTGCTCTGGCTGTTAGTGGCTTTTTCTACAGTGATGATTTTCAGTACTGATTACAAACAGTGGTAATGCTAATATATCTAATTTTTTTAATCTATTTTTGTAAATTTAAAAAATCCACAAAGATACCCCCACAATAGACTGCTGGCAATGGTCAAGAGACAGCCCAAACTGACCTACTCTGGTGATGGGATGGCCAAACACCCTAGTTGTCATAGAAACCCCATCCAATGACTGAGGAATCTGGATGCAGAGATCCACGGCTAGGCCCTGGGTGGAGCTCCAGGAGTCCAATTAGCGAGAAAGAGGAGAGTTTATGTGAGCAAGAATTGTTGAAACCAAGGTTGGATAAAGCACAGGAACAAATAGCCAAACGAATGGAAACACATGAACTATGAACCAAAGGCTGAGGAGCCCCCAACTGGATCAGGCCCTCTGAATAAGTGAGACAGTTGATTAGCTTGATCTGTTTGGGAGGCATCCAGGCAGTGGGACCGGGTCCTGTGCTCAGTGCATGAGTTGGCTGTTTGAAACCTGGGGCTTATGCAGGGTTGCTTGGCTCAGCCTGGGAGGAGGGGACTGGACCTGCCTGGACTGAGTCTACCAGGTTGATCTCAGTCCTCTGGGGAGGCCTTGCCCTGGAGGAGGAGGGAATGGAGGGTAGGCTGGGGGGAAGGGGAGCGGGGAGAACAAGGGAACCCGTGGCTGATATGTAGAACTGAATTGTATTGTAAAATAAAATAAAATAAAATAAAATTCATGTAAACTTCAGGGAGTCACTACTTGGATCCACCTGTCACAGGTCAAACAGACTCCAGACAAGTACTCCTGTTACTCCTGTCAATCAACAGCCTAAGTTTCCCCACCCCATCCCGAGGGTGGGATGTCTCTCTCTCTCTCTCTCTCTCTCTCTCTCTCTCTCTCTCTCTCTCTCTCTCTCTCTCTCTCTCTCTCTCTCTCTCCTTGCCTTGGGACTATTTCCACACCTCCAACTACTAGGACCATGGGGGCCTGGAAGTTTCAAATGTTTGCCCAAGATAAAAATTTTCCCCTAAGCTCCTTAGCTTCACCTTCTGTCCTAATCTGTCTGTCCCAGCAGATTTCCACCCAGTGGGAGAGTGTAAACAACTCCAAAGCTGCCTGCAACTCTCCAGCCCCAGGTGGTCCAGCATCCCAGCCTGCTCCAAAGTGGCCTCCAATTCACTAGCCCCAGGTCCTGCAGAACCTGGACAGCAAGTGGATGTCCCCAGCCTGACTCCTCCTCTCTTCCCAGACTTGAGTTCCAGCTCCCCTGCATCCTGACAATGACAAAACGATGCCCTAATTTCAACTAAGAAGCGGTTACAGAAGAGATTATGTACCCCCATCAACAAAAGGCTGGACTGTCAGGTCCCAGAGCAACACAGGACAAGTGACTGACTGTGGCACTTGTTTAACACACCAAAGCAAATGCTGGCCACCAGGCTCATCCGTACCTGGGGCTCCTCTCTGCTCTTCTCACCCCGCCCCTCCCCTAAACCTCTCCATCCTAGGGGCTTCCCCTTCCTTCCCCAGCTTCTCTTTCCCATAGAACCCCGTCATTTCTATCATGTCCTCTTTTGGTTCTCTCGGTTCTCGGCTCTCTCTTGGTCCCTTCTATTTGCTCCCTCTCTCTTCTCTTCCTCTCTTGCTACCCCTCCCCCTCATGCTACCCCTCCCCCCACGGCCTGGTTCAGTCTAATGGTCATGTCTAGTCTACTACTTCCTCTCCCTGCTCTGGACCCTTCCAGATGCCTCTGGCTGTTCTCCCCTTCATATCTACAATACCTTGGAATGGTCATGTCCTCATTTTCTTCATAACCCATTTTCGAAAAGCACATTTTACATCCTAGAAGGTATGTTTAAAGCTCTAAGAAGCTCTAGAAAGCCAGGGCCATGTGTTTTCACATGAAATAAACCAAGGCAGGAACTGAGTGAAGACACTGGGCAGCTTCCTGTTACCTTCTCAGTGAGCGGCTGTGATGCTTCCACCCCAGGACAGTCTCAGGCCCCACAGCTGAGCAGGCCCTGAACTCAGGTGTGGCTAACCCAGGGTGCAACTAGCCAGCGAGTATGAATGAGCAAATGGGAAGAGAGACAAGGAGGGCTCCGAGGTTAGGAGGAGGGTACTCAAGACAGAGGAGGCTCGTGAAGACTAGCCCCGCCGTTTCCTCAGTTTAGACCCACCCCAAAGCAGGTGACCTCCCAGGTGTCACTGAGTAACCGTCATTGATGAAGGGAATTTGTAGCACTGAGATACTGAGCAATTTTAACAATCCACAATGGGGTTAAACCTTCAGTTAGGAAGAGTCCTTACGCACATACAAAACCAGCTCTTGAACTGAATTCTGACTCTCCGTGCTGCATGGAGGGATGTGGGGAGGAGGGGCATGTCAATCAGAGCATGGTTGGTGGGCTGCCTATTGTCCACTCAAGGCTCCCAGTGATCAAGGAGCCACTGTTCAAGCTTTGGACATCTGCAGGGGCACTCAGGGTGGTGGGGGGCTGGGCTCCCATCCTGCCTCTGAGAGGTGAGTGCCAGAACCAGGAATTGTTCCTCTGGCGGTATCTGAAGCAGGTAAAGTCACACAGTCCTGACATCACTGGCTTCCTGCATATGGACACTGAGCAAGTCTACACCGGCAAATAGGCTGGCTTCTTTGGCTGAGCTTCATCTAGAACTCCCCTGGTTCTCACAAAAAACCCAAAACCCAAAACAAAAATACCCATGAAGACCCACTCTTGTGTGTGTGTGTGTGTGTGTGTGTGTGTGTGTGTAGGTCAGACAACCTTGGATGTCAATTCTTGCTTTTTATCTTCTTGGGTCGGGATCTCTGGGTGTTAATCAACATGTATGCCAGGCTAGATGGCCTGTGAGCTTTCAGGGATCCTGTCTCCACCTCAGGTCACACACGCATGCTGCCATACCCAGCTTTATGTGGACCTGGGGACTGAACTCAGGCTCCCATGCTTACTCAGCTTCTCCACACACGGCACACATGTCCATTTAGAGGTCCCGCTGTTAGCTGAGTGCACAGCAGCCACCAGACCTAGCCAGCCTCCAGTGCTTCTCAGGTTCACGTTTGCAGCTTGACAGACGCAGACAAGTGGCTGACAAAAAGCTGAGCTCCTGTTGGCAGATGCCAGACAAGCTGGAGGGGAAGAGACTCCCACAGGAAGAGGAAGCAGCTTCCTGCTCGTTTATTCCTTATCCCCAACAAATCCCCACGCACGATGTGCTCTGAGTGAAGTCAGGAAAGTTTCAAAAAGGTTTATTCACTTGTGTTTTGTGCTTACAGGTGTTGAGCTTGCACATGTGTTTGAACACCATGAGCATACAGTACCCATGGAGGCCAGAAGACGGCCTCAGAGTTGTTACAGACAGTCAGGAACTGCCATTTGGATGCTGGGAATCGAACCTGGGTCCTGGGAGAGTAGGCAGTGCTGTTAACCTCTGACCCACCTCTCCAGCCTCATGAAATTTGTCATGAGATGAAAACCCAAGTCATCCACAGATATTAAACTGTTTCAAAGTCTCAGTGGTTCCCAGGTCAGGATGGATGTCTCATGGTGGCCTGAGTAACAGACTGTTAGAGCCTCATCTCCTCCAAGATCAAGGTAAGGGCAGAGGTTCTGTGCAGCTGTGAAGGGCATGTCCAGGGTGACCATATTCTGCTGTTCAGCAATAAGAACAGTAGATTCTGACACACACACTCAATATCCGCAGATTCCCCTTGAAGTACCAGAGCAGTAAGACAAGCTTCTGCAGACGGCGATGGAATCACAAGACATCTATCTGGATAGAAGAAGGGAGCAGGACTCCAGACTCACTCTACACTGAAAAGTTACTTCAAGAATCATACACTTAAACACTACTGCATCCATGTTTCCAGAAAAAAACTAAAGAACAGTTTTTACCACCTTAGAGCTTCTTAGGACACAGGAACAAATACAAGGTAAACATTTCATCAAAATAAAACAAGACTGGGGCAGCAGCTCAGTGGGCCACGTGCCGCACAGGAGTGAGGACCAGAGTGGACCCCCACACCCACCTAAGAACCAGGTGTGTGGTGGGCGTGATGAACACCTTTAATCCTTGCATTCGGGAGACAGAGGCAGGTGAATCTCTGTGAGTTCGAGGACAGCCTGGTCTACAGAGTGAGTTCCAGGACAGCTAGGGCTGCACAGTGAAACCCTGTCTGGAAAAGTAAAAGTAAAAACAAAAACAAACAAACAAACAAAAGCAACCCCCAAACCAGGTGTGCCTGCCTGTAACCCACACACGGGCAGGGCAGAGTCAGGCGGTCCCCAGAGATCACTGGCCGGCCAATTTAGCCCAAATCATGAGCTCGGTGAGACACCCTGTCTCAAAAAGTAAGGTGCAGAGCGATAGAGAGAATTCTTAAAGTGAAGCCCTGGCCTCCACATGCACGTCTGCATAGATGATATCATGGCACTTGTGCACACGCACACACATACACAATTAGAAAAATATTTATGTATTATGTATTATGTATTATGTATTATGTATACAGTGTTCTGCTTCCATGTATGTCTGCACACCAGAACAGGGCACCAGATCTCATTATAGATGGTTGTGAGCCACCATGTAGTTGCTGAGAATTGAACTCAGGCCTTTTGGAAGAGCAGCCAGTGCTCTTAATCTCTGAACCATCTCTCCAGCCCATGCACACACATCTTTTTATTATTATTATTATTGTTAACTTATAATAATAATAAATAATAATAATAATAATAAGAGATTTTCTGTTCATTTTATATACCAGTCACAGATTCCCCTCTCCTCCCTCCTCCTGCCCTCAGCCTTTCCTCCCAACCCACCCCCCAATTCCCACCTCCTCCAAGGCAAGGTCTGTAGCTGGAGTTTTTCTGGTCCTGCCTGGCTCACAGTCAGGACAAATCTCTCTCACCTACCAGTCCCACAGCCGCTCAGACTGAACCAAGTAAACACACAGAGACTTATATTGCTTACAAACTGTATGGCCATGGCAGGCTTCTTGTTATCCAGTTCTTATATCTTAAATTAACCCATTTCTATTAATCTATACTTTGCCACGTGGCTTGTGGCTTACTGGTACCTTACATCTTGCTTGTCATGGTGGCGGCTAGCAGTGTCTCTCCGCCTCAGCCTTCCACTTGCCAGAATTCTCTTCTCTGCTTGTTCTGCCTATACTTCCTGCCTGGCTACTGACCAATCAGTGTTTTATTTATTAACCAATCAGAGCAACACATTTGACATACAGACCATCCCACAGCAAAGGTCTCCCATGGGGAGTCAGCAGAACCTGGTAAGTTCAGTTGAGGCAGGTCAAAGCCCCTCCTTCCTGCACCAAGGTTGTGCAAAGTGTCCCACCATAGGCATTGGGCTCCAAAAAGCCATCTCATGCACCAGGGATGGGTCTTGATCCCACTGCCTGGGGACCCCCTAAACAGTTCAAGTAAACAACTATCTCACCTATTCAGAGGGCCTAGTTCAGTACCATGGGGGCTTCTCAGCTATTGGTCCACAGTTCATGCATTTCTACTAGTTTGGCTGGTCGTCTCTGTACATTTTCCCATCATGATCTCAATGTCCCTTGCTCAAAGAATCCCTCCTCTCTCATCGATTGGACTTGTGCAGCTCGGCCTGGCATCCAGCCGTGGATCTCTGCATCTGTTTCCATCAGTCACTGGATGAGGGCTCTATGATGACAGTTAGGGGTATTCAGCCATCTGATCACCAGAGCAGGCCAGTTCAGTCATTCTCTTGACTATTGCCAGTAGTCTAAGGTGGGGTCATCCTTGTGGATTCCTGGGACCTTCCCTAGCACTCTGCTTCTCCTTATTCCCATGATGTCATTTATCATGGTATCTCTTTCCTTGCTCTCCCACTCTGTCCTTGTTCCAGCTCAAACCTCCCATTGTTCCCCTATGTTCTCATCCCCCATCCCTTGCCCTCCATTACCCCCCCCCACCCCCAGTTTGCTCATGTAGATCTCATCTATTTCTCCTTGGCTGGGTGATCCATGCGTCCTTCCTAGGGTCCTCCTTACTAGCTAGCCTCCCTACAGCTATGGGTTGCAGTCTGGTTATCCTTTGCTTTACATCTAGTATCCACTTACGAGTGAGGACATACCATGTTTGTCCTTCTGAGTCTGGGTTATCTCACTCAGGATGATATTTTCTAGTTCCATCCATTTGCCTGTAAATTTCATGATGTCATTGTTTTTCTCTGCTGAGTAGTACTCCATTGTGTATATGTACTACATTTCCTTAATCTATTTTTCAGTTGAAGGGCATCTAGGTTGTTTCCAGGTTCTGGCTATTACAAATAGTGCTGCTATGAACATAGTTGAGCATGTGTCCTTGTGGTATAATTGAGCATTCCTTGGGTATACGGCCAAGAGAGGTATGGCTGGGTCTTGAGGTAGATTGATTCCCAATTTTCTGAGAAATCACCATACTGATTTCCACAGTGGTTGTACAAGTTTGCATTCCCACCAACAGTGGAGGAGTGTTCCCCTTGCTCCACATCCTCTCCAACATAAACTGTCTTCAGTGTTTTTGATCTTAGCCATTCTGACAGGTATAAGATGGTATCTCAGAGTCATTTTGATTTGCATTTCCCTGATGACTAAGGCTGTTGAGCAATTCCTTAAATGTCTTTCAACCATTTGAGATTCTTCTGTTGGGAATTCTCTGTTTGGCTTTGTAGCCCATTTTTTATTTGGATTGTTAGATATTTTTGATGTCTAGTTTCTTGAGTTTTTTGTATATTTTGGAGATTAGCCCTCTGTCAGATGTGGGGTTGGTGAAGACCTTTTCCCATTCTGTAGGCTGTCGTTTTGTCTTATTGACTGTGTCCTTTGCCCTACAAAAGCTTTTCAGCTTCAGGAGGTCCCATTTATTAATTGTTGCTCTCAGTGTCTGTGCTGCTGGTGTTATATTTAGGAAGTGATCTCCTGTGCCAATGTATTCAAGACTACTTCCTACTTTCTCTTCTATCAAGTTCAGTGTAACTGGATCTTTGATCCTTTGGACTTGAGTTTTATGCATGGCGACAGATATGGATCTATTTGCAGTCTTCTACATGTTGACATCCAGTTATGCCAGCACCATTTTTTGAAGATTTTTTTTTTTCACTATACAGTTTTAGCTTCTTTGTCAAAAATCAGGTGTTCATACATGTGCAGATTAATGTCAGGGTCTTCAATTCAATTCCATTGGCCCACATGTTGGTTTTTATGCCAGTACCAAGTATATTACTATAGTTCTATAGTAGGGCTTGAAGTCCAGGATTGTGATACCTCCAGAAGTTGCTTTATTATACAGGATTCTTTTAGCTATCCTGGGTTTATTCTTTTTTTCATATAAAGTTGAATATTGTTCTTTCCAAGTCTGTGAAGAATTGGCACACACAATTTTTTTAAAGAGGGAGCTACAAGCCACACATTGGGATGAAACATTTGTAGAACATCTGACAAAGGATGGATATTGAGAATATGTAAATTCCTACATGCTGTGGGATGGTCTGTATGTCAAATCTGTTGCTCTGATTGGTCAATAAATAAAACACTGATTGGCCAGTGGTCAGGCAGGAAGTAGGTGGGACAAGGAGAGAGGAGAATTCTGGGAAGCAGAAGGCTGAGGCGGAGGGACACTGCCAGCCGCTGCCATGACCAGCAGTATGTGAAGACACGATAAACCACCAGCCATGTGGCAAGGTATAGATTTATGGAAATGGATTAATTTAAGCTATAAGAACAGTTAGCAAGAAGTCTGCCACAGCCATACAGTTTGTAAACAATATAAGTCTCTGTGTTTACTTGGTTGGGTCTGAGCGGCTGTGGGACTGGCAGGTGAAAAAGATTTGTCCTGACTGTGGACAAGGCAGGAAAACTCTAGCTACACCTACAAATTAACAAGAGATATAGATTACCAGATAAAATACAGGCATGTGAACTGAACAGACACTTTGTTAAGGAAGACAGACACAGCCAACAAACACACCGTCTTTAGGCACCAGAGAAAAGAGGGCCACAGTCGTTGGTGACTACACACCTACCTGGAGGGCTAAATCCAAGTCCGATTCCAGCAAATGTTGGCAAAGGAGGGAACTCCTGGGACGCCCCAGGTTGTGGCAGCACAGGTGGCTAGGGAGATGGCTCGGGGGTGATGCACTTGCCATCGTGTAGGCAATGAGGAGGTGGGCAGAGCTCTCTGGCGCCCACATAAACGCAGGCTGGCACATAGGGCGGCCAGCCTGTAATCCCACAACCTGAGAGGTGGGGATGGAACATCCTGGGGCAAGCTGGCTCAACAGACCAGCAAAACTGGTGAGTTCTGGGTTCAACTAGGAATCCTACTTCAGTGAATAAGTTGGAGAGCAGTCGAGCAAAATACAAGACATTAATCTCTGGCCTCCACTCTTCTCTTACCAGTGCATGTGTGCACATGCACCTGAACACATACATGCCCACGCCCATGCAAACATGCATTCGCACATGCATATATACAGCAAACAAATAAATGGCATAGCCACCTTGGAAAAACATCCAACAGTTTCCTGGAAGATACACACATCTGACCTAAGCCCCTCCTTGCTACATGCCCAACCCTTGCTACTTATCCCCCCCCCCCCCCAGTTAAAGATTGTGATTTTGGAAAAAAAAATCAATGATTTGGACAGAATGTTTACAAGAATTTTATTTACAAAAGTCTGCAACTAGAAATAGTGTAGGTGTTTGTGGAGAATGGATAAACTGTTGGTACAGGTAACTCAAACTTAAAAAGGGATGGGGTGTCTCAGTGATGAGGTACCTAATGTCACAAGGCTCTGGGTTACATGCCGGGCACATGAATGAATGAATGAATGAATGAATGAATGAATGAACGAATGACAAAGAACTTGTTGCATGCACAACACAGATAAATCTCATAGATAAAATGCTATGCTGAGAGAAAGAAAATTCGTCTCCCTCACTGTTTCCTTATCTCTGGGGATGGAATTCTGAGCTCAAACATGTTGATCGAGCACTCTGCCATGGCACTACAGCCCCATCCCCGGCTTACACCATCTTGAGTATAGACTTTCTCATTCAGGTCTCATAAAGTCTGAGAAGAGATCAATCTGTGGTGAAAAAGCTCAGTCCCGATCGCCTCTGAGGCTGGAGTGGAATAGGGGTGGACCGAGAAGAGGCCCATGGGACAATTCTGGGGCAGTAGTATTGGTAAATTATTCAGTGGTACCTTTAAGAGTCCAGTATTTCAGTCAAGGGATGCTCCCTCCAGATCCACAAATATAAACAACTACTAACTGGCCAATGACACACATGAAGTATGTAGGGTGGGGTGGTGAGTATGTAGGGGTGAGGTGGTGGTATGTAGGGGTAAGGTGGTGGGTATGTAGGGTGAGGTGGTGGTATGTAGGGGTGAGGTGATGGGTATGTAGGGGTGAGGTGGTGGTATGTAGGGGTGAGGTGGTAAGTATGTAGGGGTGAGGTGGTGGGTATGTAGGGTGGGGTGGTGGTATGTAGGGGTGTGGTGGTGGTATGCAGGGTGAGGTGGTGGTATGTAGGGTGGGGTGGTGAGTATGTAGGGGTGGGGTGGTGAGTATGTAGGGTGGGGTGGTGGTATGTAGGGGTGAGGTGGTGGTTTGTAGGGGTGAGGTGGTGGTATGTAGGGGTGAGGTGGTGGTATGTAGGGGTGAGGTGGTGGGTATGTAGGGTGGGGTGGTGAGTATGTAGGGTGAGGTGATGGGTATGTAGGGGTGAGGTGGTGGTATGTAGGGGTGAGGTGATGGGTATATAGGGGTGAGGTGGTGGTATGTAGGGGTGAGGTGGTGGTATGTAGGGGTGAGGTGGTGGTATGTAGGGGTGAGGTGGTGGTATGTAGGGGTGAGGTGGTGGGTATGTAGGGTGGGGTGGTGAGTATGTAGGGTGAGGTGATGGGTATGTAGGGGTGAGGTGGTGGTATGTAGGGGTGAGGTGGTGGGTATGTAGGGGTGAGGTGGTGGTATGTAGGGGTGAGGTGGTGGGTATGTAGGGGTGAGGTGGTGGTATGTAGGGGTGAGGTGGTGGTATGTAGGGGTGAGGTGGTGGTATGTAGGGGTGAGGTGGTGGGTATGTAGGGGTGAGGTGGTGGTATGTAGGGGTGAGGTGGTGGTATGTAGGGGTGAGGTGGTGGTATGTAGGGGTGAGGTGGTGGTATGTAGGGGTGAGGTGATGGGTATATAGGGGTGAGGTGGTGGTATGTAGGGGTGAGGTGGTGGTATGTAGGGGTGAGGTGGTGGTATGTAGGGGTGAGGTGGTGGTATGTAGGGGTGAGGTGGTGGGTATGTAGGGTGGGGTGGTGAGTATGTAGGGTGAGGTGATGGGTATGTAGGGGTGAGGTGGTGGTATGTAGGGGTGAGGTGGTGGGTATGTAGGGGTGAGGTGGTGGTATGTAGGGGTGAGGTGGTGAGTATGTAGGGGTGAGGTGGTGAGTATGTAGGGGTGAGGTGGTGGTATGTAGGGGTGAGGTGGTGGTATGTAGGGGTGAGGTGGTGGTATGTAGGGGTGAGGTGGTGCAGCAGAGTAGCAAGAGTGGCATCCCCATTGCCAGGCCGATGGCCGCCGCGAGCCTCTCCGGGCGGCTCCCTGGCCATGCTCACACGGCAGAACCGTGTTCCTGACAGAATCCCCTCACACTGCAAGGTCCGGCTGGGCCCGCGGCTGCAGGCAGACGTCCAAGCCGCCTTCTCCTGCCCGCACTCTGGACTCCTCTCTCCCTTGCCCTCCCGCCATGCGGCTCCTTGTCAGCCACATGTCCGGCCTCATGAGGCTCGATCCTCTTTATTCTCCTGCTGGACAGCTGCTGCAACAGCTGGCCTGCCCTGGGACTTTTGTTTTTTAGTCTAATAAAATTCTCCTTGATCACCTGTTGAGTCCATTCTTAAATTCTTTTATGAGACTAAGAACATCAAAGGGGACCCCAATTTGACCTCTGTCATCTGGTGACCCCCAAATCCCTGTACATGAATGTTCACAACTGAGAAATTCATCGGAAACCAAGGTGACTGGATGGCTGAATGGCTGGGTGTGGGTGATGGAAGAATGGGTGGGTAGGCAGATGGATGGACAAATGGAAGTAAGACAGACTAAGATGGCAACCATAAACAGTTCAAGTGGTGAGTAAATGGAGCTTCCCGAACACGACTTCGTTCATTTTCTCACGATGTTAGTGGGGACAATGAACG
The DNA here is from genome assembly GCF_049852395.1 of Peromyscus maniculatus bairdii. Classification (NCBI taxonomy): domain Eukaryota; kingdom Metazoa; phylum Chordata; class Mammalia; order Rodentia; family Cricetidae; genus Peromyscus; species Peromyscus maniculatus. The sequence continues at coordinate 1,689,155 of NC_134859.1, read as the reverse complement.
CACACAGAGCTGCGAAGAGGCTCAGACATACTGTGCTGCATTTGCACTGCAGCCTGCCACTCCAAGGACTACAGAGCCACACGCAGAGCCACACAACCCTACAAGGACCACAGAACCACACACAGAGCCACACAACCCTACAAGGACTACAGAACCACACGCAGAGCCACACAGTCCTACAAGGACTACAGAGCCACACGCAGAGCCACACAACCCTACAAGGACTACAGAACCACACGCAGAGCCACACAACCCTACAAGGACTACAGAACCACACGCAGAGCCACACAACCCTACAAGGACTACAGAACCACACGCAGAGCCACACAGTCCCCTACAAGGACTACAGAACCACACGCAGAGCCACACAACCCTACAAGGACTACAGAACCACACGCAGAGCCACACAACCCTACAAGGACTACAGAACCACACGCAGAGCCACACAGTCCTACAAGGACTACAGAACCACACGCAGAGCCACACAACCCTACAAGGACTACAGAACCACACGCAGAGCCACACAATCCCCTACTCCCATAGCTGTCCGAGCGTCCAGCCACAGCCCACACCCACTAAGCCTCTGGGCTGTGGCATGAGGAAGCCAGAAACGTGCTCTGAGGTTTTAAGGAGGTATCAACATGGCCTGGAGGGCAGCTCAGGCAGGTGAGGGGAGAGGGTAACTTAACATCTCAGCAACTGTGTCTCTGTCAGCTCCAGGGACAGAGACACAGCCTACAACCACTACAATCTCCTGTGTACCTGGGAACGTTTGGTATTTTATTTTATTTTGGTTTTTTGAGAGGGTTTCTCCGTGTAGCTTTGGAGCCTGTCCTGGAACTCGCTCTGTAGCCCAGGCTGGCCTCGAACTCACAGAGATCCACCTGCCTCTGCCTCCCGAGTGCTGGGATTAAAGGCGTGCGCCACCACCGCCTGGCCTCGTTTGGTATTTTAGTTCATTTATTCCACAACAACTTTGGAGGTAAGTTTTATTATCTTGATTTTATGAAAGAGAAGGCTGAGGCTCAGAGGGCAAAAATGTACCCAGGAACACACAGCTGGAACTGGGGTGCAAGCACAGTCGCCCAAGTTCTGTCTAGAAAGCACATCTCACCCCGCCCAACTGCTTCCTGGAGCAATGGCAGGGTCTGTGCATATGGGCAGAGCTTTTCCAGCCATGAGTGCTGGATATATTCCTGAGTGAGTCCTGGGTACAACGCAGACAGTCATCAGCTTTGGATAAGGAAGCTGTCTCCCTCTCAGTAAGACTTCCTTTCATACAGGACCAGAGGGTGGTCACAACCACACAAGCATACACAGTAGGCCTTGTGCATGTACATACATGTGCCAGCTCACAGTGTTTTGTGCTTCACCTTTTCCTTTTTTGTAATTTTTAAAGATTTATTTATACATGCATGTATGTGCACATGTGTGTCAGTGCCCATAAAGGCCAGAAGGAGGCACTGCATCACCTGCAGCTGGAGTCACAGGTGTCTGACAGCTGCCTGGCCATGGGTGCTGGGATCTGAATTCTGATCCTCTGGTAGAGCGGTAAGAGCAGTGTTAACCACTGAGCTGTCTATTCAGCCTCACAAATCATGTATTTTCCCTCCCCATATGGAGGCCTGAACCTAAGGCCTCAAGTACGCCAGGCAAAAGCACTCTAGCACTGAACTACATCTCCAGTCTCTCTTCCTTTTTAAAAATTAGTGTCAGATGGGGATGTAGCTCAGTGATACGGTGCTGGACTAGTGCAAAGTGAAGCCCTGGGTCCCCATTCCTACACTTCAAACCAAACCAAAATCAAAGGGCCCCCTAATCTCAAGCCTTTAAGTGTAAAGGCTTGGCAGAGCCCATGGCTCTGGCTCCCTCCCTGTCTCCACTTTCCACTTAGTGGAGCCACAGACTGAGCTGGGGGAGAGGGAAGGGTTGGGAGCCTCGGAGTGGGGGAAAGTCTTCCACACAGGGAGGTGTGCAACTCCACCATGGGAGCTTGAGACAAGGAACCGCTGGAGGGCAAGGGCGGCAATCGCTCCAAAGAAGAGTTAAAGGCGAGTTTCTATGAAATTTTCTTTAATTCCATCTTGTTGAAATTCATTTTTCACTTTTATTTTCATGATACAAAAGCATGACATATCCAGAAGTGTCTGCTGTGGAGTGTCCTGCAGGAGCGCATGATGCTTTGCCACTGTGGAACCTGTCTGAGTGAAGGCTTGAGCATGCTGCAGTTCTGCCACGGTCTCTCTCTCTCTCTCTGTCTGTCTCTGTCTCTCTGTCTCTCTGTCTCTCTGTCTCTCTGTCTCTCTCTCTCACACACACACACACACACACACACACACACACACACACACACACACACACACACACACACACACACCATGAATCTGGCACTGTGCACAGGAACAGAAAATCCAGCTTCTCACTCTCATACCATCCATGCGAGACTCTGAGGGAAAGGAACTTGAAATAACGTGCTCTCAAAGCCCAGGTATCTGCTGAGATGACCCTGGGTCAGCACAGGAAGATCTCCACTGAAAAGACAAGCCTGAGTGCTGTTCCTAGGCAGTGATGGTGGGAAGCAGGCAGTGACCGTGACCTGTGAGGACACCACAGGCTGAATGGAGGGTGTCCCAGCACATCTGCAAGCAGGGCCGAGCTCAGCACAAATGTGTCCAGCACACCCTGGAGGCTGGCTCACCCGGCACGGTTCACAGCGGACTTCCTCCCTGGGTGGACTTGCCACCACTCATGAGGGCAGGAGAGGTTTTCCAGGAGCAGGAAGTAATTAGTTAACAACACACACACACCTGCAACAGCCCTCAACTATGATGTACGCCAACCGTCAGTTTAGATGAAAAGGGAAAATAGAGACAGCCAAAAAAGGGAAAAGTAGCTTTTGCAGGAGACAAACTTGGTTCCAAAGCCCTCCCATGCCTCATTTGATTAAGTGAATACAGTATGGCTTCCAAACAGGCTGGGCTAGCTCTCTCTCAGCAGCAGCATGCTCAGGGTGCTCCACCCTGGTCTCTGTTACCACGTGTCAGGGACTTCAAAAAGCACGGCAGGGCCATCTGCGACGGTTCCTGGGGGAAGGAGAAGCAGATTAAGGACAGGGACAGTCACTAGGGGAACACTGTTGGCTAGCAAGGACAGCACCCTGTGCCCAACCACAGACAAGCAGGGAAGGACTGGTGCACAGGTAGGTCCTGGGCTTGGGGACAGACCCAGCACACGAAGGGGAAGCCACAGGAACCTTTAGGGAGGTGGCAAACCTGGCCTGCTGTGGCGGCCTGTTGCACAGACGGGCGCTTGGGTGTAAGCACTTCATGTACATGTGCATGCAGCATACCCTGCTGGAAACCAAGCTGGGCATTTAATTCACATACTTCATAAAAGCCACCAGGGAGCCGTCGATGTCCCCATGATAGAAAGAACAGACACAGAAAGGTAAATCTACCGAGGGCCTGAGTGAGTTTAGAGCAAGCACTAAGCTCCTCACTAGAGCAGCAACAACCTGAGTTCCCGTGAGAGGGGAGCAGCCAGTACCTGCAGGTGAAATGCCAGGGGTAGCAGGCCAGTGAGGACCACGGGTCCTAGGACAGCAGCAACAGCCATGGGTTTTGCAGAGGCAGTGGTGTAGGCTGAGTCCTCCTCTGGGTCAGTTAGAGTCAGGTTTCCTGTAGGTCTGACATTCTTCCACTTCTGCCATTTGAGACAGTGCGTGCGTGCGTGTGCGTGTGCATGTGTGTGTGTGTGACAGTGGCAACACAGCTGGACTGGTATGTGAATCACAGCATCTAGTCTGGCTTGAGTGTGGACTAGCTGAGGAAAAGCATGTTCATAATGGAAAGCATCCAGGCCTGTCACTGAGGCGGACGGGGAAACAGGCAGAGCCGAGGCTCTGGGCTCTGACCACTCAAGAGTGAATCCACTAACCTGTCTTCTCTCTATCATGACAGCCTCTGTGCCTTACTGTGTGGTGACAGAACCTGGCAAGACGCCAAAAGAGGTTGTGAGGGCAGATACATCCTAATGCACCGTGGCACAACAAAAACCCAGCAAATGGCTATTTCTCCAGCTATTTAAGGTATTCTGTCACATGTGAAGGCATCTGGGGTTTACCTCCTAGTATATCTAGGGTAAACAACTGACAACATTCTGTGTGACATCTGTGGGACATCACACACTGCTTCTTCCACACACTCTTTGGAAAACAGAAAATCCCCCAGGCTGGCCTACCTTTTAGTTATCAACCTTGGTGCAGGACACAGGCTGAGACTCACAAAGCTGAGTGCTCAAGCTCTCAGGCAGACACTGGGCCACACTGTCCCTAACGCTCCACACAGCCCCACCAGCAGGACTAAAATCCCACTCAAAATCCTAAATAACCGATGTATCATTTTCACTTAAAATGATGAAAACTACAGAAGAAATTAATCTATTAATGTATCCTATAGTTATGTGTTAATTTTAAAGAGATTGGCCTCACTCTGTAGCCCAGACTGGCCCCAGCACCCTGTACAGACCAGACTGGCCACTTCAGACTCCCTGTACAGACCAGACTGGCCACTTCAGACTCCCTCTACAGACCAGACTGGCCTTAAAGTCATGGGAATCCTTCAGCCTCAGCCTTCCAAATGCTGTGATTCTAGGCATGCACTGCCAAGCCTGGCCTTTTTAGAGAATGTGATGGTGATGTCTGGAGAGATGGTATAAAGAGCTGCAACAGGACTTCAGTCTGTTAAAATGAAGCTGCAGCACACGTAGACAATGTTTAGGCGTATGCTTGCCTGCTGGTGCGATTTTTGTTAATTTCAATGAAATCCAGCAAGCTCTTTACAGATTAGGCCACACGCAGAGTGGAAAAGGCTCTGACCCTGACTGGGGCACCGTCAAGCCTGCTGCCCAGCACTGCTCTGATCTCACTCTTGATTGTCAACCAGGGCCACTGTCCCCAAGTGACACAAGGAAAAAGAACTGTATCTAGTCCAGTGTCTTCTCATCTTGAGCACACAAGCAGGACCTGGGTGAAGTACCAGCTAGCTTCCTGGCAGGGCATATTTAAGGAGTCTAGGACCTTGGGCAGACTCTCAGAAGCCTCTGTGTTCCTAGCCATAAAGCAGACAGTAATGGATTTAGGGACGGAAATCAGCACTCAGACCTGTCCCGCATGTCCCAGCACATGGGGAGCACTGGCTGCTGGAGGCCTGTGTGAAGTGGAGAAGGCACAGCCGGGTCGGGCAGGCCTGGCCCCTGGCTCTACTTCTCACACTCCCTAAGTTCTCAGAGCTTGGAGCCTGGGTCCATGGTTCCCTCTTTCAAGGCTTTTGTAAAACGTAAGAATCAAGTGAAATAAGGCTCCCACTATGGAGTCTCACACACTAGGCTCTGAACACTTGCTAATTTCTCATTTCCTTGTCTTCTTATAATTCTGTTTGTGAAGAAAATCAGGATGCCAGAGTGTCTCTGGGAACAGTGTCAAGTCTTCTGAAATTGAACACAAGGAGTTGCTTCTGTATAAGTCTAAATGCATGCCCTAGACACTGAGGCTACAAGAAATATACATGCAATACCTTGATAATATAGTGGAGAGGGAAGTTATGAAAATGGCCTGACCACTCTCACAAAGAGACCTCAGCAGGCTTCGTGTGCTAGAACCAGGGCTTGTTACAACCTCTCCGATTAGAATACATCATTGCTTGTCTCCTAAAGGCTTGTATTTGAACATGCAGCCCCAGCAGGAGGTGCTACTTTGAAGGCTGTGGAGCCTTTAGAGGGTGGGGTCTGGCTAGTGGAATCAGGTCTTTGAAGGTTAAACCCACCCTGGCTCTGGTCTGGCTCCCTCCACTTCCTATCTGCCGTCCCCAGAACAAGCATGGCCTGCTGAGTGGCTGCCCCCTGCTCTACCCACACAGACAGAGGCACAGCGGCCACTGTGCTGAACTGAAGGCCCCGGAAACCAGGCGCCCTTCCTCCCTCGTTGCTGTGCCAAGTGATTGTCACCGCAATGAAAGAGCTGCTGATTGTCACGCCCAGAGCTCCGGGGATTAGCGCAGGGGGTCTGCCCTTAAGTGAAGCCCTGCTATCATTTTGCTCCCAAAATATGAGCCTCCTGAAGCATGAAGCAGTCCATGATCAGAGTTAGTCAGACCAATACCAACCTGCCAAGGAAAGCTCTTTCTTCATTCTTTTTAACTTCTTGGCCTTTTTCCGTCCCTCTGGGAGGGGGTCTGCACAGGAATCTATCTGTTCAAGCTCAGAGTCAGAGATCCCCTCTAATTCTCTGTCTTCCGAGCCAGATTCCCCTGGGTCAGGACTCAGATTTCTCTTTCCAATCATGCCAGTTGCTGTGAAGCTGCAATATACAAGGTGAACAACATGAGTGTTGTTAGGAGCAGGCAGAGGGACCAACGAATGGTAAAAGTCCTATGAACATGTCACTGGTGGGCAGCATCTGAATGGAGACCCAGCCTTCATCTGGGACAAACTGGTCAGCCGCAGGCTCTACCGCATGCTGTGCACACAGTGCAGAGCTGAGCTGTTTCAGCATTAACAACTCTTTATAGAAAACCCCGGCTGCATCTCGATAAAGCTACAGCGAAGGAGTGAGGAGGAGAGCCGCTCCGAGTCAGGATTTCGATGGCACTGAACCAGAGAGAGCAGAGCGCCTTCAGAACCTGCTGGTGATGCAGAGCAGGGCGGAAGGACGTTGATCCGGCTGCTGGTGGACGTTCAAAACGTGAATAGCTACAGAACACAGTCCGCCTCTGTGAAATTCTCTTCTCTTCTAAAAAGGTAATCTGTTAAGCTTACAATGAAACCTGGGTTTGTTTTTAAGGCTTTATAGGATCTGACATATTGACTTAAACTAGATTATAGGTCTGATTTTTCCTCAAGAAAATACATTCCTTGAAATAAAACTTCATGAAAACTAGACCATATGGCCAACAAGTCCTATCCCCTTGAAATAGGTCTTGTAAATAGATTTTTTTAAATGATGAAAAGCATTAAAAAAAACAAAAAACAAAGCATTCCATTTAAGGGAAGCCTTCAAGCAGAGAAAGCAGGGTGAGCAGAGAGAGAAGAGAGCTGACCTCATTCCTATTAGCTAGGAAGTGTCACCAACAGGTACTCAAGTCAAAACTCTGGCCGATTCTGTCCCTCCACGGTCCTCCCATCTCTTGTGCATTTCACAGCCCTCAAGACAGGCCCCCCCCCCCCCCCCCCGCCGTGTGAGGAGGGGTCACGCCAGCCCCTGCTCTGATGGCTGGCCTCCTGCTTCACCTCTACTACAGGGATGGTTTGTTCTTGTTCTTAACGTTTTGTTGTTTTCAGGCAGTGTCTTACTCTAGCCCAGGCTGGCCTTGAACTCATGATCATCCTCTTGCCTCAACCTCTCGAGTGCCAGAAGTGCGAGCATGTGCCACCATGCCTAGCTAAATACAGCTGAATGTCTGTGAAGAAAAAGGAAGATGCCCATAGCATCATCTGTGGGAAGGAGATCACTGTTAAAACTTCATGCTGTTCATGGCTTTAAAACTGGCAACAGTGGCAGGGAAAGGGCACAGCAGGCAATGGTGCCTGCCACAAGGCCTGCCAGCTGGAGCTCCATCCCCAGGCTCCTGACAGAAGGAAAAAGCTAATAACCCGTACCCTTATGCTGCTGACGTAGCCTCTATCAGACTCTAGATGTCTGTGAGTACTTGGGTTTGTTTCTGGACTTTGTGTTTTATGATTTTTTTTTTCTTTTTGATAGGGTTTCTCTGTGTAGCTCTGGCTGTCTTGGAACTCGCTCTGTAGACCAAGCTGGCCTCGAACTCAGAGATCTGAGTTCTGCCTCTGCCCCAAGTACTGGGATTAAAGGTGTGTGCCTTTAATTGATCAGCTAAATTTTTGTTAAACATTATGTCCTAGAGGCCACAGACCCCAGAACTCAGAGCCCAGAGAAAATGTCCAGGTCTCCTTCCTTTGCAGCATGGGGTGATCCTGTGGCGATATTTTGTTTGTACTCTAACAAATAAAATTTGCCTGAAGAGCAGAGGACAGAGCCAGCCACTAGATTAAACATAGAGGCCAGGCAATGGTGGCACACACCTTTAATCCCAGCACTAGGAAGGTTGAAACAGGAAGTGATGTGGCTGGGCAGAGAAAGGAATGTAAGGCGGGAGGATCCCTTTCGGCTGAGGACTTGGGCATTCAGTCTGAGGATCTGTGGATCAGGATCCCTTTCGGCTGAGGAGTTGGTGAAGTGAGAAGTGGCTGTAGCTTGTTTCTTCTGATCTTTCAGCATTTACTCCAATACCTGGCTCTGGGTTTTATTATAAGACCAATTAGGATTCGTGCAACATGGTTTAGTAACATAAGTTTCTGAATTGCCTAAATTTTCTGAAACTATCTAATCTTTAAAACAACAACAACAAATGACTCTAAGGTATTATCTCTTTGTTTTCTGAGACAGTCTCTTAATGTGTAGATGGCCTTGCACTCTGATTCCCTGTACCTCACCCTTCTGAGTGCTGGAATCATGCTCAGCCTACCACCAGGCTTGTGTGTGTGTGTTATTTTATGTGTGTGAGTGGACACAAATTATATCAGCATGATGGACTTTCTCAAATTGCTGTTAATACAAGTGGGAAAGGACACATGGGAGGCATTCTTCACACTGTTCACATAAGTGCCTGACAGACAAATACTAAAGTGTGAAAACGTAAGGACAGAAGTACTAAAAGAAATACCTGGCAAATTTTGACAGCCTAGGTATGGAAGATGCTTTCCTTGTATGATTTGCCACCCACATACAGTCAGGTTTATAAATTTGACTTCATGAATATAAAAATTTTGTGTATGGCAGTTGTGTGAGCAAAGCAAAAAAGAAAAATGATAAAGCAGCATAAAATACTGACCACATATACCACAGACAAAGGGTCATGCTCCTAACATATGAATTACTCAAAGGAGGAAGCTGTACTACACACATATGCAGGTACTCCCTAAACATGTCCGTGACGCCACAGCACAATGCTGAGACGTGCTCTCACCACTAGATGAGCAGAAATATCCACACACTCGTCATCTGCTCTGTGGGAAGATGGGGATGGGCACTTTGGTGCATGACAATGAGAACACAGCCTTCTGCCAGGGAGATGGGGACACCTAACAAAACAACATTTGGATACCCCTTAAGACAAAAAGCCTGCTTCTAAGAGTTCAGAAGAGAAACATCCAACAATGCAAAAATAGAAAATGCAAAAAAATGTATGTAATCATTCATTACCAAGTCATTTCTAACTGCAGAATACAGCAAAGCAACCGCGCGCACACACACACACACATCTTTAAAAGTAGTACCACAAACAAGTGACCAATTGTCACTATATAATCTCATTTAATACTCAAATGCAAGAGAGTATTAAAGAGAGGAGAGTGTGTACTTAAATATGATTCAGAAACACATTATTGGTCCAATAACATAAGGAAAAAGCCATCTTGGCCATGTAACAATGTCTCATTTGAGAGAATATCCTTTCTCCAGGCTGCCAGCTTGGAGATAAGATAGGTTTTTTTCATTCTTCAGTGTCCCTGCTCATCCAGTAGCCCCTCGATTACCAAATTCTCTTAGGAGCTGCCATACACAAAATGTTTATATTTATGAAGTCAAACTTACAAATCTTGACTGTATTGCAGCCATGTGAGCAAAGCAAAAAAGACCCCGAGTCCTATTCAAAAACTCCTGATGACTCTCTCCCCACAGGCTGTCACCTCGGGCACAGACAGCTTTGCCCTGGGTCCTGGTTGACCAATCTCAGCCTTTCTACTTCCCTCCAGTCTCTGTCCCTTTATAGATTTACTCCTTCCTAATGTTGCCAACGTTCCCACAAATTGGAAATGTGAGCAAGGACTCCCAGCTCAAGGACATCTTTGGTTTTCCACTACAAACCTCAACAGAACCCACCTGCACAGCCTCCAGATTCACCTCTTTCTCACCTCCTCCTTCCCTGGCTAAGACACAGGCTTACTTATGCATCTATCAAATGCTATCTCCACAGTCCAAGGACATTCTGCGCTTCCTGTTCTAGTGTTCCTGTTCATGCAAAGTGCCTGCTTCCTTGGCCCTTCCTGTTTAAACAACACAGTTTCTGTTTAGTGTTCTCTGTCCTCCATGCCCCAGGGCTCTGCTGGGCTTTCTCAAATGATCTTCCTTCTTATTTATACTAAACAGAGAAAGTACCCACCAATGGAAAAACTGCTAACCACCCAGGGATTCTTAATGTGAAACACACCAGAGCAGTAACAAGTGAGGTGTGTTCTTACTGTGAAACACACCAGAGCAGTAATAAGGCAGGAGTTAGCGATACATTCACAAGGTGAATCACAAAAAAGTTACAAGCAGATGATGGGAACTTCATATAATACTGAGGGAACTTCACATTGTCATTTATTATGAAATTCCAGAAAAGACAAAACTGACAATATATGGAGAAAAAACTCCAGAGGGATGATGGGGGTGGGAGGGCACAGGTTTGGTAGAACTTGGAGCCAGCCTGAGCTACACAGTGAGTTCAACAACAGACTGGGTAACACACAGAAACCAACCAAGACAAGGTTGTCCACTTTCTCTGTACTGTGGTGATATTGTGTTCCCCAAATATTGTGCACCTTAATAAACTTATCTGAGGTCAGAGAACAGAACAGCCGCTAGATCGACATAGAGGCCAGAAAATGGTGGTACACACACCTTTAATCCTAGCATTCTGGAGGCAGAGATCTCTGTGAGTTCAAAGCCACACTGGAAACAGCCAGGCATGTTGACACACGCCTTTAATCCCAGGAAATGATGACAGGAAGCAGAAAGGTATAAAAGGCATGAAAACCAGGAACTAGCTTGGTTAAGCTTTTAGGCTTTTGAGCAGCAGTTCAGCTGAGATCCATTTGGATGAGGACACAGAAGCTTCCAGTCTGAGGAAACAGGATCAAGCTGAGGAATTGGTGAGGTGAGACTGTGGCTTGTTCTGCTTCTCTGGTCTTCCAGCATTCACCCAATAACTGACCTCAGGTTTGATTTTATTAATAAGACCTTTTAAGATTCATGCTATACCGTACCTATTCAATGAGACAACTGAAAGTGATCAAGGGGACCCTGGAAAGGAAAAAGTCAAAGTATCCTTATTTGTAGATGATATAATAGTACACATAAGTGAACCGAAAAATTCCACCAGGAAACTCCTATAGCTGATAAACACTTTCAGCAAAGTAGCTGGATACAAAATTAACTCATAAAATCAGCAGCCGTCCTATATAAGTGACAAATGGACCAAGAAAGAAATCAGGGAAACAGTACCTTTCACAATAGCCTCAAATAATATGAAATATCTTGGGGTAACTCTAAACAAGAAAGTGAAAGAACCTGTATGATAAACCCCTTTAAGATACCAAAGAAAGAAACTGAAGAAGATACCAGAAGATGGAAAGATCTCCCATACTCATACAACAGTAAGATTAATGGCCATCTTACCAAAAGCAATCTACAGACACAGTCCTGAACAGTAAAAGAGCTGCTGGGCCTATCACCATCCCCAACCTCAAACTGTACTGCAGAGCTATAGTAATAAAAACAGCATGGCATTGGCATAAAAACCTGTTGATCAATGGACTCAAACTGAAGACCCAGACATAAATCCACACATCTATGGACATCTGATTTTTTATAAGGAGGCCAGAAATACATAATGGAAAAAAGACAGCACCTTCAACAAATGGTACTCGTCAAACTGGATGGCTGCATGCAGAAGAATGCTGATAGATCTACATTTATTACTCTGCACAAAACTCAAGTCCAATGGATCAAAGACCTCAACATAAGACCAGTTACAGTGAACCTGGCAGAAGAGAATGGGGAATAGCCTTGAATGCACTGTCACAAGAGACAACTACCTGAACAGAACACCAATCGTGCAGGAACTAAGACTGATAATTAATAAATGGGACCTAATGAAACTAAAAAGCTTCTGTAAGACAAGGGACACCGTCAATAGGACAAGACGGCAGCCTACGGAATGGGGAAAGATTTTCACCAACTCCATATCTGACAGAGGGCTAATATCCAAAATATATAAAGAACTCAATAAACTAGACATCAACAAACCAAATAATCCATTTTTTAAATAGGGTACAGACTAACAGAGAAATCTCAAGTAGCCAAGAAACACTTAAAGAAATGTTCAATATCCTTAGCCATCAGGGAAATGCAAATCAAAATGACTTTGAAATTCCATCTTACACCTGTCAGAATGGCTAAGATCAGTCACACAAATGGCTGGTCATAGTGGTGAGGATGCAGACCAAGGGGGATGAACACTCCTCCATTACTGGTGGGAGTGTAGACTGTGAAAATCAGTGTGGTGGTTCCTCATAAGATGGAAATCAATCTATCTCAGGACCTAACTATAAAACTTTTGGGCATATACATGAAGGATGCCTCATCCTACCACAACGACATTTGCTCCACCATGCTCATTGCTGCTCTATTATAATAGCAGCTGGGTGGTGGTGGCGCACACCTTTAATCCCAGCACTCGGGAGGCAGAGGCAGGCAGAGGATCTCAGTGAGTTCGGGGCCAGCCTGGTCTCCAAAGTGAGTTCCAGGAAAGGCGCAAAGCTACACAGAGAAACCCTGTCTTGACCCCCCCAAATATATATAAAACCAAATATATAATATATAATATTTAATAATAATAATATTTAATATAATATATATATATATATATATATATATATATATAATGGCCAGAAATTGGAAATGAACTAGATGTTCCTCAACAGAATAGTGGATAATGAAAATGTGGTATATTTATACAATGGAGTATTACTCAGTCTTTTAAAAAATGACATCATCAAATTTTAAAGCAAATGGATAGAACTAGAAAAAAAACCATCCTGAGTGAGATACCCCATACAAATATGACATATATTTGCTTATATGGGTATTAGGTACAAGGGCAATGATAATCATGCTATAATACACAGAACCTCAGAGGATGAGTACAGAGTAAGGGGTTAAGAGCATCAGTTCTCAACCTGTGGGTTGCGACCTCCCACAGGGTTGCATATTGGATATCCTGCATATCAGATATTTACATCACGATTCATAACAGTAGCAAAATTAGTTATGAAGTGGCAACAAAATAATTTTATAGTTGGGGGTCACCACAACATGAGGAATTGTATTAAAGGGTTGCAGCAACAGACAGCTCTCATTAGGAAAGGGAAACAGAACAGATAGACATGGACAGAAAGGGGGGGGGGTGTTGGAATGGGAGGATCAATTTGAGAGGAGAGGGAAGAGGGGGATAAAGGAGGGAATATGGGGAGAGTCAGTTAAAATTAATGGCCAGTTGATGGCCAGTAAGGAAACCTAACACAGTGAAAGCTTCCTAAAATATATACATATACAGAGGTGATCTAAATAAAATCACCAAATAATGGGGAGACAGAACACTAACTGAATATCTTTTGTCACCAAATGAAGCTTCCAGTAAAAGGAATGAGTTACATTCAATTGAGTTGTCGGCCAGAGGGATATCATGGGAGCCCCAAACAAGCCAGGCTGTTGCTAAGACAATAGGTTGTTCTCCACAACCATCTGCTGAAGACAACACCCACACAACTCACTGAGCATGAAGATGTCAAGCTGGTGCCTACATAGCGCCTTCACCCCTATGTTCTAGTGTCTTGGTACAGGAAGGCACTCTGCACACCACCAAAGGAGAAGCATAAACACCGACCAGCCACAAACCCTTTGATCTTCAGTGGTGTCCTGCCTGCAGGACATGCTTGTGCAATGGCGTAACCAATAGTGCATGTGAGAGTAACCAACAATACTGCATTTGACTAAGACCACTCCACGAAATGGAAGCCATCCCTGACACTGCTTGGTGATTAAGAACCTGAAACTACACAGCCCAGAGACCCAGAGTAAAATCAAATACTACTATTCTACTAAAAGAATGTAGCAATAAAATGATTCCTAATGACATTCTGTTCTACTCATGGATGCCTTGCTCAGGCATCATCAGAGAAGCTTCTTCCTGCAGCAGATGGGAACAAATACAGAGACCCACGGCCAGACAATATGTAGATAGTGAGAGACCTTGGAGCATTCAGCCCTAAATGAGATGTCTCTATCATATCCTTCCCCTCAGGGATCTGGGAACCTTATGAAAGAGGAGGCAGAAAGAGTATAAGAACCAGAGCGGATGGAGGACACCAAGAAAACAAGGCCCTCTAAACACAAGACCAATGCACACATGACCTCACAGAGACTGAGGCAGCATGCACAGGGCCTGCAGTGGTCTGCACCAGATGGGGTCTAGGGCTGAGAGGAGGAGTAGACACATGTCCCTATCCTTAACTCAGAAGCAATCTCCAACTAATAAGCACTGGCAAATGAAAACTTAGTTTCCTCCAAGGGAGTCTCAGTGGGGAAACAAACTACTCTCAAGGGTAGGCTGCATTTCTGGCAGCGATGAACAACAGAAAACAAATTCAGTGGCATCTTTGGAGGCTCCTTGTCTCATAATGTCATGTCAATCCCACCCCAATTTTATCTTATTTTAAAATTTTATGTGATTTATTTATTTTTCTCTTTTTACCCTACAAGACCTTTGTGTATGTTTATATTATGGCTTCCAGTTTAGTGTTTTTATGGTATGTCTCTGTGTCTGTAACAATTTCCTGTGTCTTGTCTTGGGCTTTTTTCATTTAGTTAGTTTTGTCCTATTCTGATGTATTAGCTTTTATCTTATCTTATTTTATTACTATTATCCCTTAGAAGCCTGTTTGTTTTCTGATGAGAGACAGAAGGGAGTGGATCCAGATGGGAGGGATGGTGGGGAGGAAAACATAATCAGGATATATCATGTGAGGAAAAAATCATCTTCAATAAAAATAAATAAATTGGACAAACAAGAGCAACAACAAACCCTCAGAGATTTCCCTCTGTACTCAGTCCACCTCCGAGGACCCCCCCCTCCTTAGTGTGCCGTTCTAGACGTTCCTGTGAATGACCACCATTCCTGGTCCCTTGTATCTGGTTCTTTGAAAATGGCTGCATGGGGACTGTGGGATTCCACGGCAGCCGCGTCACCATTTGCTGACGTTGCTTCCAACGTCTGAAATTATAAATTACGCGGCTACAGATGTTAATGTAAAAATTTTGTTGTGACTATGCTTTAGGAAAAATATCTAGAAGTAGGATTCCAGAGTGATGGGAGTCTTAGGCAGTCTTAGGCTGGTGGCTTCAGGGTCCAGGAAGCTGCCACGCTACTTGCCGGCCACTTGCTGATCCTCCTAGAAGCGTCTGCTGCTCCACCCTTTCTAAAAATGTCTTTCTTTTTTCCTTCCTGGCAGTGCAGGACTGAACCTAGTGCTTCTTGAATGCTATCCATGGACCGTACTTCCCCACTCAAACTGGCTTTTCTTGTTATGAGGTATGAGTTCTTTATATTTAGAAATAAGGACAATTACTTTATTGACATAGACTTAGCAAATATTTTCTGCTAGATTATAGCTTCTTTTATAATTTCTAAGTGTTCGTGTGTGTGTGCACCCATGTGTATGAACATATATGGAGGTCAGTGGTCGACTACAAGTGTCCTTCCTTAGACACGGTCTATGCTTTCTTACTCATTGATTTAGAGACCCCTGTCTCAACTATATAGCCCTGGCTAGCCTGCCACTCTATGTAAACCAGGCTGGCACTGAGCTCACAATGGTGTGAGTGCTGGGATTAAGGGCCTAGCCATCATACCCAGCCCTTGATTACTTTTTAGCAGAAGTAGGTTGAATCCATGGAAGCAAAACCAACAGGTAAGGAAAATGGGGTGTATCATCCTTTGAAGAAAAGTATTATTTAATATAAACTCAGTTTATTAATATTTTTTCTTTGATGGAACATGTTGTGGTATTTAAGAAACTTTTGCCAACAGGGCTGAAGAGATAGCTCAGCAGGTAAGAAAACTGGCTACTGGACCAGTGACATCATGGATCTCCCCCCCTACCCCCACCCCGAGACAGGGTTTCACTGTGTAGCTTTGGAGCCTGTCCTGGAACTCGTCCTGTAGACCACCCAGCGACATCATGGATCTTAGAGGAGAACCTTTAATCACTACTTAACTAAACCAGCATCACTTCTAACTACAGTCTAAATATTTATCCCTATCCGCACAGATAATGCAGTCCTCACCCCTCATCAGGGAAACTTCTCTTTGCAACAGATAGAAACCATTACAGAAAACCACAACCAATCAAAACGCAGAGTTGTGGCTCTCGGTCCCGATGGGTACATGCAGTAAGCTTTCTTGTTGGACTATCTTGGACCACCAGCCCACAAATAATGACATGGAGACTTATTATTAATTATGAAAGCTTGGCCCCAGCTGAGGCTTTTTCCCAACTAGCTCTTATAACTTAATTAACCTGTTTTAAATTAATCTACATTCTGTCATGTGGCTTGGTTACTTGTCCTCTGTTACTTTATGTCTGACTTGTTTTGCACCTTGCTGGAGTCTCCCTGCCTCTCTTCTTTCCAGAGTTCCTCTCTCTCCCTGGAAATCCCCCCTATTCTCTCCCGACTAGCTATTGGCCATTCAGCTCTTTATTAAACCAATCATAGTGATACATCTTTACAGTGTAAACAAATATTCCACAACAGATACATCTAAAAACACTCCTGCACCTGAGGCTCAGGGAATGTTATGGAAGAGGAGATGGAAAGACTGTAAGAGCCAGAGAATCAGAGAGTTTGCTGTGAGATTGTGATGTCAGAAGCAACACCCAGAAAACCCCACCAACATGACTGCCTAAACATGGGCTGAATGAACAAGGAAGATGCCAACAGACAAGCCAAAGTGGACAGGGAATGACTACAAGCCCTCAACCCTACAAAAGTACTACAAACAACTAAGGAATGCTGAGAACCAGAGAAACAGTCTACAGGAAAAAGAACGCCAATTGGTTTGTATTGCAGGATATTTCATCACACTGTGAATTCTGAGACTGAAGTTATTTACTAGAAAAACCTGTTTCTAGTTGTGGTGTGGCTCAGCCTTAACACACACCCCTTTTTTTTTTAAACTTTTATTGATTCTTCATGGATTTCACATTATGCATTCTGATCCCACTTATCTCATTGTCCCCTTGCATCTGCCCTTTGCCTTTCCAACCTTCTCCCAAAACAAAACCAAATTTAAAAGAAAAACCAAAACCCAAACAAAAACAAGAAGAATCTCATTGTGGAAGCTGTAGTGTGGCCAGTTGAGACACATAGTTTACCCTTTAGTCTGCTCATCTTTACTTGCAAATGTTCATAGCCACGAGTCATTGATCTAGATTGAGGCCTTTGGTTTCTGCTACATCACTGATAATGGGCTCTCACTGGGGCTCCTCTTGGATATCCTGTTGTTGTCCTGTGTCATAGAGATTCCGCTGTTTGGGGTCTGTAGCTTTGTCCCCTTCACACGCTCCAACAGTTCATAGATTTGGTGGATGCTGGGGTGGAACAATTCTGGGTCTGCGTGGTAGCTGGGCTGGTCAGCTCAATGGCTCTCCCTCATCATCACTACCCAGATGAGCTCTCCACCATTGCCTCAGCAAGCTCATCCAATGAAGCCTGCAGCAAGGAGCAGGGCCAGCTCTCCTGCTCTCAGGCCCTCACATCCGAGTCCTCCTCACTCATATCGCCAGGGCCAGCTCTACTTTAATACAAGAGCTTTCTGCTTAATGTAAACAGGATTAGATAAAGTCAACCATGGGTCAAGAGGCAGAGCAAGCAACCAGTTGACAGGAAAAAAAACCTACAGAGAGTAAGGGAATCAGGAGGACGAATGGAGACACACACAGGAAGTAGAAGGGAGGGACATTGAGTTTGAGGAGTCTCTGTTTGAGATGGCGTAGAAGAAAGCTTTTTCTAGGATGATGGTGGATGAGGAAGCAGCTGGGTGCTTTATCTGCCTCTTTGAGTTAGCAAGTTTTCACTCCAACATGTGGCTCCTGAGACTTTATTGTTAAAAATCAAATGATTGAGATTTAGATAAAAACAACAGGTTTGGTTATCTAATTCTAAATGGTCAGCCCTGAAAAGATACATACAAGTGACATTACACACACACACACACACACACACACACACACACACACACACACACACACACGTATGAAAGAAGGTGCCATGAATTTGAAAGAGTAAAGAGGGGTGCATTAGAGGGCTTGAAGGGAGGAAAGGTCAGGGGGAAATGATGTAATTACATTATAATCTTTAAAAAAAACAGAAAGAACACTAGTTGCTCTTCCCAGAAGACCTGGGTTCAACTTTCAGCACCACATGGTGACTCACAACAATATTTAACAACAGTTTCAGGGTATCCAATGTCCTCGCTGACTCCTGAGGAGACCAAGCATGCACATAAACATGGAAGTACAACAGCCACACACATAAAATAAAAACAAAATACTTTTTAAAGGAAAGAAAGAAAAGAAAGTTTTACCCTGAGGCACTCCTAGCATGGTACAGTTTTAACCTTTTTTAAAAAGATAATTTATTACTATTTTATGTGGACTGGTGTTTTACCTGCATGTATGTCTATGTGAGGGAGCCAGATCGTCCAGAACTCTAGTTCAACAATTGTGAGCCACCATGTGGGTGTTGAGAATTGAACCTGGGTCCTTCTGGAAGAGCAGTCAGTGCTCTTAACCTCTAAGCCATCTATGGTCTATGAGTCACTTCAAGGTCATTTTGTTTATGGAGTAATGCATTTTGTTCATTCTTTTGCCCACCATCAAGAGGCTGTTTCCACTCTATTTGTTGACAAAACTTTTTTTTCCAATTGGATTGTCAGCATTGTTCTTATAAATCTTTAATTTTTCTTTTTGAAAATGATTTAACAATTTCTTTAGGTCTATCTGTATGCTACATGTGTACAGATGCCCTCAGATGCCAGAAAAGGGCATTATGTGTTCTGGAGCTGGAGTTACAGGTAGTGGAGACCATCTAAACTGGGTGCTGGAACCAAATCTAGGTCCTCTGTAACAGCAGCAGGTCATCTTGCCTCTCTCTAGCCCCTGAGAAGTCTTTAGTTTTTCTAAGCCTTCAACAACAACTAGCTTCAAGAATCAAGACTGAGGAGAAGGAATCCCCCATTCCTGAGTTGTGCTGAGCTTTTCACAGAATTTCCTGGCATGGTTGTGAATAGCAGGTCACCATCACCATAGCAGGCACACTCTCTGTAACAGGGCTCTACTAAGAATGTTAAGGGGTCAATTCACAAGATACAACAATGTACAAGCTAAGTATTGTTATGAGCACACTGACAAAATCATGTTTCAATACTATGTAAGAACAGCCCTATGAGCTGGGGATGGTGGTGCATACCTTTAATGCCAACAGCTAGAAGGCAGAGACAGGGGAATCTCTGTGAGTTCAAGGTCAGCCTGGTCTACATGGTGAGTTCTAGAACAGTGAGGGCTGCATGGAGAAACCTTGTCTTCAAAAGAGGAAGAAAAAAATAACCCTACAGACAGATATTCAGCAACCCAAAATATTAAAAGAAAATATTAGCACTGAATGGATGCTAGATAAATAAAAAACACTGAAAGACATGGCAGACATTCTAAGTATTTATTGTTTTAAAGTTATTCTTAGGTGATATTTTTAAACACACAAGCACAAACTACTGCACTGTTTTAGGTTTAGGAGTGTTCCTTTGTGTTATGTTGATATTGGTCAAACTATCCCAACAAACTGAAGCCACAAGTTAGATGATTTACTGCTCCCTACACACTGTACCCCATCCCCCATCCCACGGTGAAGAGCTTCTACCTGATCGCTTCGTTTTTCTGTTAAAACTGACAGTACTTTCCTAACTCAGACTTTCTACCAGCTAGGTAGACTTTCATCATCATAGCGTATCCCACGATGCTCTTCACCCATCTTCCCCTGATGCTACTTCTGTTGATGTTTACACAAAGTCCAGTAGCTGATACTGAACATTCGAACCCTAGCAAGCACAGCCAGCTCTCCCAGAGTCTGTGGCATAACACTCAGATATGTCAGTGAGGACAGCAGCACAGCTCAGAGCCATGTTTCCAAATTGCCAATTTCAAGACTGCTTCTAAAACTAATCATTTCTCAAAACAAGAGTCCTGGGATTTTTACAATCTTTTCCTGAATGTACAACCTGATGTGAATGAGTCACTGTTGGTGGCAGACAGGGTGACAAATGTACTTCACAAGTTGTCTGTGACTATGAGGAGCAAGGCCTTTCTCCAGGTTCTGGCCCTGGCTCTGGCAGAGCTCATCTGGATTCCAGTGTCAACTGGTTTTGCCTGTGGTCTGAAGACTTCCTGAATCTAAATGCCTTTGAACTAGCAATGTGTATGTTTACTGTTCACATTGTAGCTCTTGGAGAATCTTTCCTTTTCCTCACCTCTCAACTGACTTTTGTCACGATTTGGAATAACATACAATGTCCCTAAAATGTCAGGATGGAATTCCTGCATGGAAATGCAGCACTGGAGATGAGCTGACCACACGCATGCACTTCCATCTGGGCCCTCTCTTCTGTTTCCTATCAGTGTGTCTTGATTTAGCTGAGCCCCCCACTGTCTCCACCACTGCAGACAGGTGGAGGGAGACTAGGAGGTGCAAGCTACAGGACAGTTACAGCTGCCATTCAGTTTACAGAATGTTCCCACATCAAATGCTGTCTTTGTGAACAAGGATGTGGCTTCTCCTGAACTGCAAAGCTGACTGAACACAACCGTGGCTGTACTTCCAGCCCAGTGCTCTGGGCCACTCTATAATCTCCTCCTTCTTATCCCCTCAGAGTTCTGCAAGTCTCCACTAAAGGAACCCTCCCCCCAGGCCCAAGACCCACAGCCTGTAGGACTCATCTCTTTATACTGCCATGTCGTTCTACATCCTATAGTTCTTGTGCTTGTTCTCTCTCTCTCTCTCTCTCTCTCTCTCTCTCTCTCTCTCTCTCTCTCTCTCTCTCTCTCT
Organism: Peromyscus maniculatus bairdii; assembly: GCF_049852395.1. Lineage (NCBI taxonomy): Eukaryota > Metazoa > Chordata > Mammalia > Rodentia > Cricetidae > Peromyscus > Peromyscus maniculatus. The sequence goes on along the minus strand of NC_134859.1, from coordinate 1,668,103 downwards.
CTCTCTCTCTCTCAGTTCTAGGATCTTACATTCAAGTCTTCAACACGGCACAGGGCCCCCAAAGTGAGTCTTCTGCCACTTTGCTGAGTGGATGAAACAAATGAGCGGAAGCTCTCCTCAAAGCAAGAAGGCAAGTGACAAATACGTGTGACATCACAGGGTCCACATTCATCACAAAGGCAACCAGCTGGACACAAGTGTATTCTAGGAAGAGGCAGTTTAGGGAATGAAGAAGAAATGAGAAATGTCTCATTGTTCAAACCACCTCTCAGAGTGGAATGAATTAGAAAAATATGAGCAAGTGGGAGCTAGAATATGCTTTCTTAGTGTGTTCCCAACTCGCAGCCAGAGCCACATCCCACCAGCAAATGACTGCTTCTGTGTTTGGATAAGATCTGGGTGGGAGGAGGGGCTGATGGACAACTTTATTTCACTTAGAAGCCAAGAAACCAACACCTCTCCTCTCCTCCCCATTCCCCAATCTCTTCTCCTTATGTGTGTGCACCAATATTCAAGTGTGAAGGCAAGAAGAGATCAAGTGTACTGTTCCATCAGTCTATGCCTTACCTCCTTGAACAGGGTCTCTCACTGAACCCAGAGTGTGCTGTTTCTTCTGCTAGGCTACCTGACTAGCAAGCTTCAGCTATCTCCTATCCCTGACTCCTCACAGTGCTAAAGTTACAGGAACATGCACAGACACGCACGGCTTCTTACACAGATGCTGGGGATCAAACTCAGGCCATGCTTGTGCACAAGTGCTCTCACCCAGCCCCAGGGTTCTTATTTCTAATAAAAAAAAAAAAAAAAAAAAAAAAACATTTGGGGCTGGAGAGATGGCTCAGTGGTTAAGAGCACTGGCTGCTCTTCCAAAGGTCCTGAGTTCAATTCCCAGCAACCACATGGTAGCTCACAACCATCTATACTGAGATCTGATGCCCTCTTCTGGCCTGTAGGTAAAACATGCAGGCAGAATACTGTACACATAATAAATAAATAAATCTAAAAGAAACAAAAACAAAAAAAAAACATTTGATTTTAAAAAGCAAAATTAACACTAAGAAATGTCTGTATGAGAGCTGCGCACTAGTGAAAAGGCATCTCTTATGGGATGGGAGCACAGATCTCTGTGTGTGTCAGCTCTTATGGGATGGGGGCACATATCTCTGTGTGTCAGCTCTTATGGGATGGGGGCACACATCTCTGTGTGTGTCAGCTCTTATGGGATAGGAGCACACACCTCTGTGTGTGTCAGCTCTTATGGAATGGGGGCACACACCTCTGTGTGTGTCAGCTCTTATGGGATGGGGGCACACACCTCTGTGTGTGTCAGCTCTTATGGGATGGGGCACACATCTCTGTGTGTCAGCTCTTATGGGATGGGGGCACACATCTCTGTGTGTGTCAGCTCTTATGGGATAGGAGCACACACCTCTGTGTGTGTCAGCTCTTATGGAATGGGGGCACACACCTCTGTGTGTGTCAGCTCTTATGGGATGGGGGCACACACCTCTGTGTGTGTCAGCTCTTATGGGATGGGGCACACATCTCTGTGTGTCAGCTCTTATGGGATGGGGGCACACATCTCTGTGTGTGTCAGCTCTTATGGGATAGGAGCACACACCTCTGTGTGTGTCAGCTCTTATGGGATGGGGGCACACACCTCTGTGTGTGTCAGCTCTTATGGGATGGGAGCACACACCTCTGTGTGCCCGAGTCAGGGAGGGACAGATACAGAGAGGTTGTATGAGCACACACTCAATCCTTAGCATGAAGCATATTTGTGAACATGAAATTGGCTTCAGTAAGAGAAAAACAATGGGTTACAAAGAATTTTTGTTATTCAATTAGAAATATTTTACAATAGTGCAGTTTGAATATTTTGAACAATCCCCATTGTTAACCTCTTTTAATTCAACATAGAAAAGATTAATTGATGATGAACAGAAAAGACAACTGCTTTAATACTAACTCCTAAATGAAGAACATACACTCAACATTCAATTAGCTGAAGCTGAATTCAAAACATCTGGAATATTTAGAAGCAAGAATGAAATTTACTTTTGCACTAAAATCTACCTCTAACTTCAATAGAAGGATTTGCTAGTCAGTAATGAAACCACAGCCACAGGAGGGAAACTAAAATATACCCTGTCTACCCAAAACTAAACATTTCAAAAAATAAACCACTTAAAACTTCGAGTGGGGCTGGAAGATGTAGCTCTCTGGAAGAACACCTTCAGTAGATGCCCTCTCAAGGCTCAATCCCCCAGTTCTGAAGAAACAAACAAACAAAACCCCAGGGTTGTAAATAAGAGCAAGTGTGGCCAATGGACACACCCATCTGTCTGTGGAGAGGCTCACACCTGAAGGGAGGAGACTAGGCCAGGCAGCAGAGGAAAGATGTCAGCTGCAGGTTCTCTTGAAAAGGAAAAGCAGGGAGAAGTGTGCCAGAGAGTATGCCTGGAGGGGCTGACCTGCACAAACGTTCTATCAAAGACCAGTCTGAGGGAGAGCGCTACAGTCTCTACGGATAATTATCCAGATTCCTCAGAGAAGATGGCAGGAGCTGAAGTCCCCTCTGGAGTCTGCTCTCACCCTAGTGAAGGAGCAACTGAGAGGCCTGCAGCAGCCAGACAGGCTTAGTCTCTGGGACCACAGTCCTTCTGCAGAAGACTCAGACTCAGGATCCTGGAGGCTGGTAAGGCTACCAACTTCCATCTACTGGTGTGCCCTGAACTTACAGCCCCCAATGACATGTCGGAAAAAGACAATGAAAACTGAAAACCTAAAAGCCTTCCCTTAAGATAAGCAATAGAAAGAAGACAAAAAGGCTCAGGACTTCCATTCAACACTACACTGAAGACCCTAGCCAAAAGAGCATAGCATGGGAGGGGACAATTGCTAAGTCCATTCATTTGTAGATATGACTGTCAAAACAAAAATGCCAGGCAATCTACAAAAACTTAATAGAATAAATGAACTTATAATGTAAGACCCAAAGACAAATAATCAAAATATAAAAATTAGTTGCACACGATAGGCTCAGGGCACATCCTGAAGAGGAGGCAGTAAGACTGGGAGAGCCTGAGGAAGCAGGTGGGTAGAATGGTGTGGAATGCTAACTTCTGGGCATGACATGGCTTGTGCACACTTGAGCTCAGAGCCCCTGTGCCACACCAACTCCAGTGTCGTCCATGTGACATGAACAGTTATGTCTATAATAGCGGACGAGAGATATGTGTCCCACGGGACTAAGCTCCCTGGAGGTCCCTGTCAGAGTGCCCGTGTTATGCTTCCTTCTCAAAGAAGACATGCTTCACAGATCATGAGCTCCCTGGGCTATGGGTTCTGTATAACTGCTTTTCTGATAATGTTCAAATTAATCTATGAAGCACAGCAAAAATTAATGAATGCTTGGGCTGTGAACTATGGAGGAAAGGGGAAGCTGGACATGGATTTTAATCAGATACAGCAGAATGAGCTATTTTTTAAGACCCCCAAGCCGCTAGATAAAGAAAGTATAATAGTTCAGGCACTTCTAGGTATTGAACACTCACCTACTAGAAATCCTTTAGAAATCCCAACTAAAGTGATTTATGGTAGAAAACGTTATCTCATAGGAGGCAGATGGTGAGCCCCTCTGTTGAGGAAGTTCATCATGGGAAACTTAAGGACTACAACAGAACCCCTTCCCCTTACAGGCGTAAAAGTACAAGAGTCCATATTCCAGCAGGTAAAAAGGTTTTATATTAAAAGAGATACGTGGTGGAGAACTGAAGAAAGACTTAGAGAGGGTCTGCAGCATCCAAATTGGCTAAGCGGGTCATGAGAACCAGAAAAGTAGAAATGTATAATAAATGTATAGAAAACTGCTGAGATAAGATGAAGGACACAGCTGCAACCGCAAGAAGTCTGCACAAGTCTCGGAACTGTGTTAAGTTTAGAAATCACAGACTGCTCTTCCGGTCATAAAGGTCTTGTGGGTGAAGGGATATGTCTAGCGCAGATTAATAATTGTGTGCTTGCTGTTTTTTTTTTAAAAAGATGATGTAATTGAATTATTGCCAAGCTCTCGTTGTTCCTTGTATGACTTGATAGTTTTCTTTTCTGTATATAAACTACTGATTTGCAGAAGTAAAATTGCAGCAGATTCAAACCATTTTTGAGTGTGTTGTCTGTCATTCACTGAATCTTTGACTTCCTGACTATCCAAGCCCTGATTCTCCTACGGTCGTGGTACTCCCGGTGGGCTAGTCCGTGGCACCCCTGTGATTATCTATAGAGGATCTCCACAAGATTGTGTCCATCAATACCTCTACCACCCCTGGAGTAGGGGGTGGCTCATGGGGACCCACCCCTCCCTGAGGAGTTAATGGTTGATGGAGGAGGGGGAAACATTTTCTTCAGTGGTACAGCCACTGGTGAGGTGCCTATGCACCCATAAACAGACATCCACGCTACTATAGGTAATACTACTAAAACTCAGCAGTCACAAAAACAGCAGCAGCAGCAAGGAAAGGTTCCCAAAGCAGGAGGAAGGAAATTGGAATGTAGAAGATTAGTAAGGTACAAAGGAGACAAGGGGGTGAATATGACTAAAATGCATTATAGACATTCATGAAATTGTCAGAATGAAAGTCATACGTACACTTAATATATGTTAATAAAAACATTATAAAGAAAAAAATCAGTTTTTCAACCTACAATAAATGGAGATCAGACCTGTACAAAAAAAGCAGGCAAATTCTAATAAGGTACATTACAAAATCCTAGGCTGAGACTGTGGGACACCACTGTGAGAAGACATGCCATCTTCATGGAGCACTTGACAATGTGTCCACTCTTCCCACAGTCACCCCTGGACTTAACCCAGTTTCAGTAAAAGGGCTGGTGGGTTCTTGTGGGAGCCGACCAGCTAACTAACATAATACTACTTGGGGAAATGAAGGCCTAAGAATGTAACATCTGATCTCAGGCTTGCAATAAAGCTTCGGCAATTAAGACAGAGTGACCTTATGAAAAGACACAACACGAAGAGCAATGGAGCACAGCAGAGCTGGAACACAGCTCCACTCTACATGCACGGCTAAATGGCTCTGACGAAGGAATCAAGGCAGTCTTTTCACAGATGCAGCCAGGACAGCTGGGTGTTCTATGAAAACATAAGGTGTGCCCTCACCTACCTTCATCTATAAACACTACCCATACTTAAACATAAAACTGAAAACTATGATGACCTTATGTGTGTGTTTGAGACAGGGTTTCTCTGTGTAGCACTGGTTGTCCTGGAACTCAGAGATCACCTGCCTCTGCCTCCCAAGTGCCAGGACTAATAAAGGTGTGTGCCACCACAGTCTGGCAAGGCCAAGATTTACACAGACATAAAACTCAAGCCTGAAAGAAGATTGGTAATCTCAGGGCAACGATGCATTTCAAAGAGAGCGTCTCATGCCACCACTCTCTCATGCACAGGAAAAACACCAGTTAGCTCCACCTCCACCAGGCTGGTGATACCAAGAGGCTCTTCCCTCAGGGAGGAAAGACATAAATGCCCCTTGGTACCCAGAAGGCTAGTCCCAAGACCCTGAAGAGCACCAAACACTAAGGATGCTGAACCTCTCATACAAATGTGGACCTGCTGCATATAACTGACCCATACAATCTCCTGCATCCTTTAAATCATCTCTATATTATTTACGACAGCTAACATGATGGAATGCTAGCCAAGCAGTCATTACACTGTACCTTAGGTAACAGTAACAAGAAACAAAAGTCTATACATCTTAGTACAGATGTAATTATCTACCCCGTAAATTCTAACTGCCATTTGGTTGAACCTGCAGACACAGTCCCTGAGACATGGAAGGCTCACGAGAGTGACTTCCTCTCAAAGAGTAGAGTATGGAACTGGAGAAGACAGTATTCAGCCTGGCAGTGGTAGTGCACGCCTTTAATCCCAGCACTTGGGAGGCAGAGGCAGGTGGATCTCTCTGAGTTTGAGGCCAGCCTGGCCTACAGAGCGAGATCCAGGACAGGCACCAAAACTACATGGTGAAACCTTGTCTCAAAAAAACTAAAAAAAAAAAAAAAAAAAAAAAAAAGACAGCACTTCAGGGAGGAGAAACCTGACATCACCTCATCCAGGAGCCTAAGGTGAGCATCAACAGTGCAGAGTCACGGTGGCAGCCACACTGATAGGTTTTCTGAATGTCACTTACAGCACTGTCTGATAGACTCAGATGAGAGATATTTTATAAAGCTGGTGATTTGTGCTATTCAAAACTGTCAAGGTCATCAAGGTCAAAAGCAAGGAAAACGCAAGCAGTCTAAAGGACCCTGAGGAGTCACCACACAGAACTAAGCATGTATCTAGAAGTCTCAACAGCGCGTCTTCCTGAACACACAACTGAGGGTTTGGTGTGAACGTCCTCTGCCCTGCAGCGGCTTCACTGTAGCTCATCAGTCTGTACGCCAATCCCCCCACAGCTCCCAGGGCTTGTCTGTTAACACAATGATTCAATTCTTGCTTAGAAAGAAAAACACAGCTCCTTGTTTCTAGTGACAAACCCATGCGACATTTAAAAAGGCTAAATGGAAAGAGGAAAGGGACGGAAGAGATAAAAGTGTAACAGAGAATCAAGCCGACAACACCAGTTACACAAGCAGGGGCGGAAGGCAAGGCTGCTGCCCCGGGGCTGCCCAAATGCCGGCCAGAGGAGCCCGTGAGAGCGGCTGGCAGATAAGAGGACAGTCGTTGAGATGAAAGCGAACGATGCCGAGGAAAGGCTAGAAAACAAAAAAAAAAATCACAGAAAGGAACTCTCAGAGATTTCTGGATTGCTCAAAGCACAAAAGGCAGCATGGGATGCAACCCAAATATATGGGAGCACTGGCCAGCACTCACTCCATATCCTAACTTAGAACCAGGAAGACAAGCACCAAAATGTTTCCATATTTTCCTAGGTAAATATTCAGGTTTCTCATTACTCGATGCTTTCAGAAGGATCACTGACTATCAAATAAGAACACAACAGTGTTGTGTGTGTTTGTAAAGTGTGAAAGTGCCGAGCTTGACACTGAGAACACACAAGCCAGGTGGTGAGAAACACATTCCTGTAAAGCTCCTGTACAGCCACAAAGTAGCATCATATCATGTGAAAGAAGACTATGACCCACCCCAATCAAAACCCGAGGCATTTGTGTATAAGGCAGAGGTCCTGGGAATGCAAAAGATTTGGAACAGTTCAAGGGGTAGAGGACAAAGAACTAAGCTGGAGATGTGGGGTTCAGGTGGAGAAGGCAACTGAGGGGTATAGGGGGACAGAGTGTAAATAGCAGGTTGAATGCTGCCTTTTTAACGTGTTTTTAGAGCCAGGCGGTGGTGGCACATGCCTTTAATCCTAGCACTTGGGAGGCAGAGCCAGGCAGATCTCAGCCTGGTCTACAGAGCAAGTTCCAGGACAGCCAGGGCTACACAATGAAACCCTGTCTCAAATTCCCACCCCGCCAAAAGTATTTATTTTTATATTAAATAAAGGAGAGAGGGAACTCCTATAAGTCAATTCCTTTTTAATTTGAAAATACTGAATAATAACCATTTAAGACTCCTATTTTTTATTATAAAAAATTAAATCTTCCTTGGCTTTCAAAAGCAATGTTTACATACGTCATTGAAAATATTTTTAAAGCAGCCGGTGAGGTGGTCAGCAGGTCTGGCACTTGCTGTACAAGCCTGACAACCTAGTTTGGTTCCTAGAACCCACAGATGAAGAGACCTGCATCCCCAAAGTTACCCTTAGACCTTGATATATTCATGGTACCTGCTCCCACACATACATATCACACACACAATAAATAAAAATAACAAAGAAAACATTCTAATAGAAAATGTAAAGGGATCCACACTTAAGACTGACTTAAGTGAAGAACACCAGCAGAAAATCAGCACTTGTCTTTAAAAACAGACTTAGCTCTCATACAAACTGCTAAGTCACAGGTCCCTTTTGTAAAGATCCTCTCCAAGTCCCTCCAAGTCCCTTCTCCAAGTCCACATTAGGTTGCACTTGGGCTCACACAGTTGAGATACTAACCATTCCCTGAGAGAAAACATACCATTTCTTGAAAGACCCCTGTCTCTAGTCTGGGTGTTACTACTTCCATTCACTGGATTACCACAGTATTGGGACAGTCACATACTAACACTTACAGTAGAAAGGACTCAAGGAAAAGACGAAAAGCTAAAGAAAATCAACACAGCACCAGAGCTCACTCCACTGAGCTTCTCAAGACAGTCATTCATTCTATCTCTCCAGAAATTGTCATTTTGGCTCCTTTTGCTTTTCTTTCAATCCCATTAACTAATTGAGCAGGGTCAGGCTGGAAGTGAGTTAATCTGCACAAACGATGGTCAGGAAGGGGAGGTGCCCGGAAGGACCCTACTCTGTGTGTCTCTATCTGATGCCCTTTGCAGGCAAACAGAGCAAACAGAAACCGAGAGATGGAAAAGGGCTGCCAACCATGTGGAGAATGCTACTTTGAACGTCAATGGTCTCGCCATGCATTGCCAACTCAGCATCCTAAATGGCTAGGTATGTTTGGTACAGTCCAAGTAAGGTGATGGTGTTTGCACTGTGGATTTGCTCTGAAGAGCCTACAGGATGTGGTGGCTTCACACCTGGTACTCACTAAATCTAGTCCAGATTCCTCCTGTATCTTGGGTAGGTTTGTGAAGGCTCTTCTGAGGTTACAACTACAGAAGATCAGAAAACAACTCCTTTCAAGTATCTCAAATCAATTAAGATGAAAGAATGAATGCACTGCTATCTTTTACAACATCCCCTAATTCTTTAGATCACATAGACCTCTGTGTAACTCAGAGCACAGCAGCCTCAGCGCTGACTTCCTTTTACTTAACCTTGAGAGCTATGGCATGGCATGGAGGAAAGGTCTTTGACCTGAAATTCCAAGGCATATAGGTGGCTACTCTCATTTTTACATGGCTATAGGTGAAAGTAACAGGCAAGATGTTAAGATGAGGGAGACACTGGTAGTAGTAGAGACAGAGGTCATTCCTCTGTCTGTTATAACTTTAGCAATGTAGCTGAAAGCATTCTTGGAGTGAGTTTATTAAATTTTTTAATTTATTTATTTTATGTACACAAGTGTTTTGCCAGCATAAATGAACGTGTAGCACATGTGTGCCTATAAATGGTTGTGACCCACCATGTGGGAGCTAGGAATCAAGCCCTGGCCCACTGCAAGAACAACAAGTACTTTTAATTCCCAAGCCACCCCTCCAGTTCCTCACCATGACCCTATGGCATTAAAAAGAGAAAAGGTAACCTCTGTGGCCTTGAACATGAAAGGAGAAGGAAGATGTGTTCTGAGTGCCACAGTCTCTGGTCTATTCGTTCATGTGTGTTCTGGAATGGCACATGCAGCCAGGGTAAGTGCTGGAAGGATAATATGAGTAAGTAACAGCATTACTCTTCCTCTTTTGACTTTCTCCAAGAGTCGCAAGGGAGAGAACTCTGACAGGTGGCATGGGAGACACCTGAGAAGATGAGTGTATCATATGCCTATTGATATCCGAGGAGAGAGTGCGTGCTTTTCGGCTTTCCCAATGAATGGGATAGGTCATGAATGGACTAGAGTCAAGAGATAAAGGCTTGAGTCTTTCACTGGTTGTGTGACTCTGAGCAAGTTCCTCTTTTAGAAAATAGATTATTGTTGGGCTGGAGAGATGGCTCAGTGGTTAAGAGCACTGGCTGCTCTTCCAGAAGGCTCGGGTCAGTTCCCAATATTCACATGTTAGCTCCCCACCTGTAACTCCAGTTTAGGGGATTCAATACCCTCATCTGGCTTCTGTAGGTAGCAGGCATGTACACAGTGCACAGACATACATGCAGGCAAAACACTTGTGTATGGTGATATATTGTGTACCCTAATAAAGCTTGCTTGAGGATCAGAGGTCAGAGCCAGCCACTAGATTAGACATAGAGGTCAGGGAGTGGTGGCACACACCCTTAATCCCAGCACTCGGGAGGCAGAGATCCAGAGTTCAAGGCCACCCTGGACTACATGAGATTGACTCAGTCTAGGAGAGAAACAGAGCCAGACAGTGGTGGCACACACCTTTAATCCCAGCACTTGAGATCTCATGTCTTTGCTTGGGAAGCACACACACCTTTAATCCCAAGAAGTAATATGGCAGGGCGAAGAAAGGTATGTAAGGCATGAGGAGACAGGAACTAAAGGCTCTTTTTTGGCTGAGGCCTTTTGGGTAAGGACTCAGAGGCTTTCAGGATTGGCTGAGGAGTTGGCGAGGTAAGGCTGGCTGTGGCTTACTCTATTTCTCTAATCTTTCAGCTTTTACCCCAATATCTGGCTCAGTCAGGGTTTTCTATTAATAAGATTTGAAACAACACTTGTGTAAAACACCAAAAACAACAACAACAAAAGAAATAAAATGGATTGTTGCCAGGATTAATTTAGCACATGCAATGATGCTTGGCACATGGCATACTCCAGGACAAGTGTCCCCTCCCACTCCCGCTGCCTCCCTGCTCTGTGCTGAGAAAGGAAGAAGGTCAAGTAGTCAGAGCTGACACTGATCTGAAACAACCATGCAAATCTTCAAAAAGCAGCAATAAAGCAGCAATTTTGATTAGTCTTGCTTTGGTCCAATATTTCCTCACTGTGTCCCCTTTCCTCCCTTTTGGAAATAGTAATGTATATTCTGTTTCTGCTGGAAGTATATAATTTGCTTTTTTATTTTAAAGGGGATTGCATTTAAGGGATTGCCTTAAATCTCAGAAGTGATTTTGGACTTTAAAATGTTAAGACTGAGAGACAGCAGGGCCTTTTGAAGTTGGTCTAGATACAGTTTGTATTATCATATGGCCATATGGCCGTGAGCCAAGGGGCCCAGAGAGTAGAATGCAGTGGTTTGAATGAGAATGGTCCCATGACTCAGATGTTTGAATGCTTGGCCCCCAGTAGGTGGTGCTATTTGGAAAGGATTAGGATGTGTGACCTTGTGTCACTACAAGAAAACCCAACTAACCTGGGCTCACGGGAGCTCAGAGACTGAACTGACAACCAGAGAGCCTGCATGGGACCAGCCTAGGCCTCTGCATGTATGCGACAGTTGTGTAGCTTGGTCTTCCTGTGGGACTCCTAACAGTGGGAGCAGGGGCCGTCCCTAATGCTTTGACTGGCTTCTGGGAATCTGTTCCTCATACTGGGCTGCCTTGCCCAGTCTTAATACATGGGGAGGAGCTTAGTCCTACCACAATTTAAAACGCCATGCTTTGTTGATACCTATGGGAGGCCTGCTCCTTTCTGAACAGAAACAGAGGAGGAGTGGATGGTGGTGCAGAGGAAAACGTGTAGAGGGGAGAGACTAGGAGGAGAGGAGGGAGGGGAAACTGTGGTAGGAATGTAAAATAAATAAATTTAATTAATAAAAAATACATGGATAATTTTAAATAAATCTAATTGTGCTATCACCACTGTGCTTTACCACTGACTACAGAGGTGATGCTAGATCCTAGTGAGATTAAATCAGACTTTTCATCTGAAAAACCAACTCAGTGAGCTGTCAAATATATGACACCCTAAATCACAGATGAGAGGAGAAAGACCAGGTGTAAGAAGATGTTAAGGACTGAGGATGTGGCCTCGTGATAGAGTGCTTCTCTGGCACGCATGAAGCCCTGGGCTCAGTCCCAGCATCAAAGGGGGAAGCGGGCACCGGGTGAGGCGGGCACCGGGTGAGGCGGGCACCGGGTACCAGCTGAACAGGAGGAATACAGCACAGTTCTCTGCTTGAGCTCTCGTCCTAGGTCTCCAAGAGTTCCTTCTCCTCCCTGTCCTCATGAGAAAGGCTTTAAGTCAAATCTTACTGTAAAAACTCTATCCTAAGTTGCCGAGATCTCTTCTTTAAAAATTTTAAAGATGACATAACATGGCTCGGCCAATTGTGATCCCAACGAACACGATGAAGAAACGCACCCAGATGGCACCCAGACAGAAAGGACTCATTTTATCTCCACAATGGCCTATGAGCATTCTAAGAAGCATGGTCTGAGCCAGTGACCATTAGCTGCCGGGGCAGGAAAGAGAAAAGAGATGAAAAATGATAAAGATTACGATTCAATGAAACAAAAAGACTAGACTCTCTTGTGAAGGCAGAAGTCCCAAAGCTGCTAGGAACTACTGGGGGGCTGGAGATGGCTCAGCGGTTAAAAGCATTTGCTGCTTTGCAGAGGACCTGAGTTTGGTTCCTCGTACTTACGCTGGTTCACAACAACCTGTAACTCCAGCTTCAGGGAAACTTGAGTCGTCTTCTGGTCTCTAGGAAAACCTGGCCTCATGTGTACACACACAAAGACATACACAAATACACAAAGCTAAAAACAAAATAGGTCCAGAGGGGATGGAATTCAGTGGTTCTCAACCTGTGGGTCATTTCGATTCCCAAGTAAGCGTCAAGACCCCTTTGGGGTCCAACAACCCTTTCACAGGGGTCACCTCAGACCATCGGAAAACACAGATGTTTACATTAGGATTCATAATAGTAGCAAAATTATAGTTATAAAGTAGCAATGAAATAATTTTATGACTTGAGGTCACCGTAACATGAGGAACTGTATTAAAGGGTTGTAGCACTGGGAGGGAAACTGACACCAATGGGCTAGATGGATGGCTCAGTAGTTAAGAGAACTTCCTGAGGTTCAATTCCCAGCACCCATATGGTGGTCCTCCATGGACACCAGGCACTCATGTACTGCACTGACACATATCCCAGTAAAACATTCATTCACATAAAATAAATATATTAAAAAATAAAAGAAAGCAAGTCTGGAGCCAGGTCCCTAAGGAAGCAGTGGTACCATGGCTGGAGAACCTCCCAGAGGTGAGCTGCCCCAGAGGATAGGAAGAGAAGGCTCTGGACCTCACAGAGAACTAGGACCCAGAGGCTACCATGGACTGGCTTTGGGGCACAAAGATGAGCCAGTGTGGATGACCCTCCAGAGACTCTCCATGGACACATCGTAGAACAGACACTCCCTTCCTCAGAGTAAGTGCCTCTGAAGCATGTGGGGCTGTGCTAGAAGAAGCAAATGCCTGTGACTGAAGAGCAGGACAAGAGCAGACGAAGAGAATGCTGGGCCAAGAAACAGCAGAAACATACGGAAAAGGAGACTCGGGGAAGAGCTGTTGGCCACATGGGAGAGTCACGAGAGAACAAGATGCAGAGCACGGGAGGAAAAGGGGTGAGGTCGGGGACACAGGGTCTGAGAAGAGGCCAAGCGGACAAGGCACAAACAGCCGGGAAGTGTAGTGGCCATCCCCACCAGCAACAAGCCAGAGCTGATCTTCCCAGTCTGGGGCGTCCACCTGGAGCACACAGCTCAGGCTGCCTGAGGAGACTGCCCTGACTCAGGCATTCTGGGCCTGGGAACAACCTGAAGCAGTGAGTGCCACTGTGGGAGGGGCCCCATGTAGTTTCTCTGTGGCCTCCCCAAAGTTTCTCAGAGGCAGAAAAGGAGAGGCCTCTGCAGGAACTGGGGTTTGTGTTTTCTACACCGTGGCCAAGAATGTCCCAGCCAGGGGCCTTTACCCACTACCCTTTATGACGCCTTCATCTTTATAAAGCACTAACATCTCATTCCTAATAAATACAGGCCCTGAAAATAAATAAAATAAATAAATAAATAAATAAATAAATCTTCAAAAAATTTTATTTTGGGGTTGTTTCTGGGACTCCAGAACTCTTGGGGTTGCATCAGGAAGACTCTGACCTAAGATGAACAAAACATGTACATGAACAAAACCATCAGAACAAATATGGAAACATAAGGAGGCTGCATGGTGTAAGGTCAGTCTATAACCACTGATTATATTTCTATACAGAAGCAGAAAGCAACTTGAAAATGAAAATTTAGGAAACAAGACCAGACATAATAGTATCAAACCAGGTGGTGGTGGCTCACACCTTTAATCCAAGCACTCAGGAGGCAGAGGCAGGCAGATCTCTGCGAGTTCAAGGCCAGCCTGGGTCTCCAGAGCAAATTCCAGGATAGCCAGGGCTGTACAAAAAATCCTGTCCTGAAAACAAAACAAAACAACCAAACCAACCCCAAAATAAGGTATCAAAAAATATAAAACTTAAAGTAATAAAAATGTGAAACACAAAAATGAAAAATATCTAGAAAGCCATTGTAAAAATTGAAAATATCAGTATAAACTTGTTTAAAGGAAGAAACTAAGGAAGACAAACTTCCTGCTTGACAAAGAACAAAGGTAAAGCCTGGGTGTTTGCTGAGGTTGAGACTTCTGGAGTCCCAGAAACAAGTCAGCTTGGGATCTGCATAAGAAAAGAAACAAGCAGCAGAGAGGGAAGGACAGGCAGGCCTGGGGATTTGCACAAAGGTCATGAGTCTGTACACTGAGTCACAAAGAGTTTAGTGGTTTCTATGCTTTGTTTGGGGTTCATTTCAATTGTTATTTATGTATACGTGTTTATGTCTGCTTGTCTGGATGTGCATTCAATGCCCATGGAGGCCAGAAGATAGCATTTGAGCTCCAGAACTGGAGGTAGAGGTGTTTGTGAACCACTATGTGGGTGCTGGGAACTCAATATGGGTCCTCTGCACAGGTAGCAAGAGCTCTGAACCACTGAGCCTCTTTCCAGCCTCCCACCTTTATTTTGTATTTTTTTAAACAAATAGTAGAATAACAACCAGGCAGCCATATGGGAAACACTAAACCTTAACCTCCATATATTAGTCAGCTTCTTGGTGTGACAAAGTCCCAAAGATAATTAAAGAAAGAAATCACAGTATCAGGAGTTTCAGCTGCTGGCTGCCTGGCCCATTGCTTGGACTCATTCTTTCTTCTTCTTCTGTCTCTCTGTTAGTTATTTAGCAGCGCTCTTACCCTGCAAGGAAATGTCATGAAACACGACGGAATCCACTAACAAGAGTTTTATTAAGATAAAGGAGAGACAGATGTGCTCAGGCCTGTGAAAAGACACGTGAATAAAGAGTTGGAAACATGGCGCCGGCTTAGAAAGGCTGGGCTGCGCCTGCACACAGGCCCATGTGGCTATTCCACACATGCACGTAGAGCACACAGTTGCGCTACGCACTTTACGCAACCACGCAAAGTCCTGGTCACTCAAGATGTTTTGACCTGGAAATGGCTAGGCGTAAATGACTAGGTCCAATGGACATGCGAAAACATGCCCAACCATGGAGGCGTGTTGTGAATCCCTATCACTCTTTCCTATCTTCCTTTCCTTCATCTCTCTATTATAATAAACTCTCCCCATGGATGCAGTGTCTAGGTTATGAATTACTGGCCACTGTCGTCATGCCACATGGTGTGCATCTGCTCAGCCCACAGCTGCATCTGCCCAGCATGTTTCTGCACATGAGGGATACCCTCTGGGGTCCTTCTGTCTCCTCCCACCCCCACGCACAGTAATTCATAACACTGGCACGCAATGTCACCAGGCAATTCCACTGCTTTCTCGTGCCCGCTGGCAGTCTGAGGAACTCTGGAATCCTGTACCACCCGCCATTTTTCAGGCTGAGGCACTGTTGGGGACTCTTCACCCAGGAAGAGTAATAGTAAGATTCCTCCCTTCCCTTCTGCCATTTCCCACAAGTGAGGACTTGTCTCATTTTGCTGTTACCACATGTCTTTCAGGCTCTAAGTCCCTCGGCCCCCATCCCCATGCAAGGGCATATGGAGATGACTTGTGCCCACTTAATTCCACAGCCCACAGCCTTTGTTACAACTGTCCATTGGCTATCTGTGCCATTCATTAGTCCTCACTGACTCTCTGGGACGCCGGAAGTCAGATCAGATCTGTCTCATTTCACTTGCTGGTACCACGTGTCTTTTGGGCTCAGAGCCCTTTGGCCCCCACCCCTATGGGACGGCATATGGAGACGGCCCGTGCCCTCTCAATTACATGGCCCATAGCCTTTGTGATGACAGTCACTGGCTATCTTGTGCCTTTATTGTTGGCCCTTGCTGACCTTCTGAGACGCCAGGAATCAGTCCACTAGGCTTTAAACCTCCTGTGGACAAATGTGCCAATGGCCCCCGCCCCCACCGGTGCCACGACCCACGGCTGGGGTTTGTTCCCTGCAGCTGCTCTCTCCTGGCGGCCGCACTGGTGCTTCTCTGTCTTTCTTTCATAAAATCTATTTCTGTGCGAATGGAAATGTATGATTGATATGACCATCTATATTTCTTTCTGACTGACTTTTTTTTTTTTTTTTGGTTTTTGGTTTTTTCGAGACAGGGTTTCTCTGTGTAGCTTTGCGCCTTTCCTGGGACTAACTTGGTAGCCCAGGTTGGCCTCGAACTCACAGAGATCCGCCTGGCTCTGCCTCCCAAGTGCTGGGATTAAAGGCGTGCGCCACCACCGCCCGGCCTGACTGACTTTTAAATGCTTCAATTTATTTGTTCCTTATCTGCTCAGTTTATTTTGGAAAAAAAATTCACATGAACACATGGTCAGATGCCATATTTGATAGGGGCAATCATATGATCAGGCCGCACCATCTTAAATAAGGGCAATCACCTGATAAAGGTGTCATCTTAAGTAAGGGCAATCATGTGGTCTAGCCTCCATCTTGGCTAAGGTAAAAACAGGCAGACCATATGATCTCACGGTCATCTTTAGTAAGGGCAACATGGGCATAGCACCCAGCCCTCAGGCCATCTGTATGGAGGGAGGTTAGGGAATCACCTCCCACTGTACATTGTTTCACCATTTGTTTTATAAGCCGAGGAAAAGCCCTCCACCTTGACCTGGCATTCCCCAGCTGCCCCTCTCAGGCTCCAGCGGTCTGGGTGGGGCAGAGTTCCAGTCAAGGTGTGCTGTTCATTTCTCCGCAGCCATTGTGTGGGCAGGACCCAGAAATGTATGCACTACTCTCCAGGGCATACACAGAACCACACGTAGGCCGTATCATTATATTAATATTTAAAAATTTCAGATCTTAACATTAATCAATTCTGATACACTTTGGGTCACAAGCTCAGGATTTTAAATTTTCCTTGGCTACTCATTACCTGCTTTTCCCATGATTTGGATTTTAGTACTGATTGGTAATACTAATTTATCTAAAACTTTTATTTTTTTCCTCACTTGTCTATTCTTAAGGATGGTATTTTTTCTCTCTCTTTGTCTTGGGACTCCTGCTCTTCCCAATTATTAAGACCAAAAGGCTCCAAATAAATTCATACATTTTAACTCCCATCTCTAGTCTATTTTCAGCAGGTTGGCAGAAACACTGAAGCAGCCGTTGTGGACCACAACCTGCAGCACTTTCCCTGCTACGGATGTCAGCAGAGATTCTTGTCTGTGTGATGTGTTGTGGACCACAACCTGCAGCACTTTCCCTGCTACGGATGTCAGCAGAGATTCTTGTCTGTGTGATGTGGACCCCAGCCCAGTCAAACGCAATTGCTCCCTTCCTCTATAGCCAGGTCAGATGACCACATGACTGGGTTTCCTCCTTACCTTTAACTAGCCAGAGTCCTGACCATCTGTGACCTGTTTCAGCTTGAAGCAACTATAGAGAATATGTCGTCCTGTGCTCCCTGTTCCAAGGACAGGCTGGAGGGTTATCTTAGGGATGGAAACCCTGGCATAGAGTCCACCAAGAGGGTCCTTTTCCTTTTCTCAGAGTTGAGCTGCAAACCTGACTCACAAACCCCTTTTTCCTGTTTTCATTTGGCCTTGGGATCTTTCCCCGTCACTCTTCTTTTCCTTCTCAAAAGACATCTTAAGAAATAATTATTTCTATGTAAGTCATTCAGGATTATAATCTGACTGTACCCCAAAGTTCAGAATGACAGTTACAGGGCCTTAAAAATGGTAATAAATTCAGATATCACTGCCAACAGCTTAAAGAAGTCTCTCCTTACTCAAAGTCTATTCAGGCTTAAGAATGTGAACCTCCCTGTCCTTGCTAACTTCATTAAACTGTAACTAACTGGGAAACCTATATATTCAGATTTAAGTCATATATATGCTCTCAAAGTTATAAATACATCTAACAGGTTTTGTTCCCCCAGTCCTCAAAAATCTGTAGAAAGCTGAGAATATGGCATTTAATTTTATGATAAAGATACATATCAGCTCCTGGTAGCATCCTGTATCCCCTCTAAGAAGACAGAGCCACCCAGAAGCTTATGGCAAGGCTGGCCACACAGCAAAAAAATTGAGATCCTGTCCAGATTGTGAATAAGTGGAAAAATGGAGGACCGATTGCCCCATGCTGTAAAGTCAAGGTGGGTCAGTCTCCCCAAATTTCTACTCCACAGAAAAAACCTATCCGATCTTCTAGGCCTATCGATTGAATAAGTGCTGCCTTTGGGGCTTCTGTTCCCCACGACCACAGAGAGACTTGGGATTGCTGCCTAGGTAGCTGGAAAGCTGTCTCACTTCTTAAATTTATCCTTCTCAGATCTGATGGTGTTTGATGACTAGGGTATCAGTTTAACAGCCCCAATCCCAATCCTCTCTGGTTACAGACAGCTATGCCTCATTCACAGACTTCACGGTATAGGATAGACCAGTTTCAGATATAACTTCAGAGGTTCAAAGTTTTAATATTGATAAATGTAGCTTTGAAGAGTTCTTAAATGGATGTTTAACCCTTTTGTCATGATGTAAATCCATTCCAGCTGTCTTACAGATACCTACAAGATCCTAAAATGTTTTGCTACTGCGTCAAGACTGATGAAAACTAACAATCTCCAGAGCCCATGTTGACCCCACCTATTTTTCAAGCATATTGTGCAGATTCACTGTTCCTGCCTCACCTCCACAGAAACAGCAGATGCCATGGCTTCCATGCCCCTGATTTGGTGTGCCATTTCCCCCCAAGCTCCTGGAACACCACTGCTGCAACCTGCCTCCTCAGACCTGCCTCCTCAGCTCCTCAAGGAACGTTCCTGCCGTGCATGACTTCTGATTCCCGACTCCCCACTTTGCCCCTTGTCAGCTTGAAGTAGCCTGGGGAATTCAGTGCCCTTGTTTCCCCACTTGCTCATATAATTCACCTTTTTATAATAATCATTCTAAAGAAAAAATCCTCCCCTTCCTCTTTCTCTTTATCCAGCTTTTCCTCCCACGAGGTTCTCTCTCTCTCTCCCCTATCATCTCTTTCCTTCATCTCTCTATTATAATAAACTCCACACGGATGCAGCATCTGGGTTGTGAAGTACTGGCTGCCATGGCTGCTGCTGCCACCACCCAGCCCACCACTGCATCCATCTGACCAGCATGTTTCCCTGAACTCTCAGGATACCCTCGGGAGTTCCCCTGCACAATAATTCATAACAGTGAGAACAAAATTTCAAAATATGAGCTCTTGGAAGGCATTTCAGAACACCAAAATTTCATGACATAATTAAAATTCATTTGAAATGGATTACAACCCAAGTAGAAAAGCAAAAAACACTAACCCCCCTCAAACAAAATGTGAACAAAATTATTAGGGTAAGCAAACATTTTTAAGGAAAAAAAAATCTGCTGTGTGTGTATGGAGGGTGGGTGGGCAAAAACAGCTTGACCACACAACTGCCATGACAGGCTTAGAGGCCCAGACACAGCTTCTGTGACAGGCTTACTTCCTGGGTCAAGGAGAAGCCATGTAGGGAGGGCCTGCATCTAAGGAGAAATACCTGACATTCCAAACATTCCCTGTATCCCTAGACAAATGTCAGCCAATCAGGGTCCTGAACCCTGGAAATCACATTACCCCAACCTCTGCTATAATAAAAGCCTGCCTGGGCTCGGGGCTCTCTGTTCTCACTGCTGCATCAGAGAGTCCAAGCTCCCAGTATGAAATAAAGGCTCTTTGCTTTTACATATGGGATTCAGTCTCCATGGTGGTCTTTTGGGGGTTCCCACAATCTGGGCATAACGCTACTAACTATAACAGAAAAAAAAAAGCCATAAGCAGATCATCACAGTGATAACACACTGGGACCAAGACAACTGATACAAAAAAGGGTTTGTTTATTTATGGGTCCAGAGGAATCAGAGTAGACCACCGTTGTAGTAGTAAGAGGTTCAGGAGCTGGGCAGCAATACTGAGAGGCCAGGATCAGAGCTGCTCCTGGTGGTATCTTCTTTGTCCCAGCTGCCAAGTACCTTCTGCCTCCCTCTAGATCTGAGGTAGACACTCACACTGCTGGGCGCTCACACATGGGGAAGCATGGCAGCAGGCAGGCATAGTGGCTGGAGTAGCAAGCCGAGAGCACACATCCTAAAGCTCAGAAGAAGCAGAGAGCAAACTGGGAAGGGTGCAAGTCTTTGACACCACAAAGCCTCCCAAAATGTCACACTTCCTCCAGCAAGGCCACATCTTCTAACCTCCCCTGACAGCAATATCAACTGAGTACTAAGCACTCAAATGGCAGAGCCTATGAGGAGCATTGTCATTCAAACTACCATAATCACCAAAACTAAAAAATATCTGCTCATTAACAGATATCATTAAATAGCCAGGTTATGGTGGTGCACTTTTAATCCCAACACTCGGGAGGCAGAGGCAGACAGATCTCGCAGTTTGAGGCCAGCCTGCTCTACAGAGTGAGTTCCAGGACAGCCAGGGCAACAGAGAAACCCTGTCTCAAAAAGACAAAAAGAAAAAAGAGCACGAAAAAAATGAATAAGGAAACCAACCCTCAAATATAAGTATTTAGCACACATTTCTGATCCAAAATACTTGGAATCAACAAAAAGAAACAGCAAACACAATTTTCAAGGGGGCATGATGGATACCTGAATAGCCAATAAGTATATTAAGAAGGTAGCCAAGGGCTGGAGGTACAGCCAAACACAGAGCTGACTAGATTCCTACTACTGCAAAAACAAGACATAATCCTGAGAGAGATGAAAATTAGAAACATGATAGGATGCTGATTCATATACTCTAGAATAGCGAAAACACAAACTGACAGCATTAAATGTTGGCAGGTATGTGAAGCACTGGAAGTTACACCTACTGGTGGACTATAAAATGGTATAGTCACTTTAGAGACGGCTTTTGTTTCTACAAAGCTTAAAGCTTCACAAACACATAACTGTCACACACCTCTATTCCATAATCCCACTCCTATGCATTTACTCAAGAGGAATGAGAACATGCTGTCACATACATATTCACAGCAAATAGCCCCAAACTAGAAACCATCCAAATGTCAACCAAAATAATAAAGGCTGTACAGTCACGCGATAGAATAGTATTCAACAATATACATTTTTAAAAACTCAATATACATAAGAGAAAATCACAGAAATAAGGTTTGTCTTTTGTTTTTCTAAATTAAAGGCAAGCACAATACTACATGATTCCATTTTCAAAGATAAACCAAACAGGGTAAATTTTTCTATGAATATCTCTACCTATTTATTTTGTAGTGCTAGGGAATGAACTCAGGGCCTTAGGCATTCTAGGTCAAGGCTCTACTGCCTGAGCCACACATGCAGCAGTATCACTATCTACCTGGGATCTAGAAGGAGGCAGAAGGTACTTGGCACTTCAGGAAAGGAAGAGGCCAGATGCCACCAGGAGCAGCTCTGATCCTGGCCTCTCACTGTATTTCATGCCAGATCCTGAACCTCCAATTCCTTACTCCTAAAATGGAAATAGAATATATCTGTTTGCCTTGATGGTGTTATTGGAGAGTTAATGAAAAAAAATCTGGGGTCTATATAACCTCTCAAGTGTAAGGAACTGGAACACTCATAAGCCAGTGCAAAAAATATAGCACCGAAGAGGTCTGTGAATTCAAGGGAAACCAAGATTGTTTCAAATAAGAAAGAAAGAAAGAGAGAGAAAGAGAAGGAAAAAAGAAATAAAAATTAAAAAAATAAAAAAAAAAAAACAAGAAGAAAAGGAAGACACAACTAATAAAAAATTAAGCAGTAATCAGTTACTTATAACATTATGTGAAAAGCTATTTTCCTCCTAAGTCATCAAGGAGGAACCGAGAGAACCACTGCTGGGACAGCTCGAGCCCTGAGCCCAGCCAGGTGCTCACCTGTTGGTGTGGGAACGGGGGCCTGGCATGTTGGGCTGCTTTCTGTCCACCTCCTTCCAGCTGTCTTCTGTCCACTTCCTCTTGACCTGCTTGTCTTCTCGCTTTCTTCCCACATACTCAGCATAGGTCTGGATCCGATAACTTTCAGCATACTTGCTGGTGTTAACAGCTACAAGGAAGAGAAAGAAGTCCTTAGAAAGGATGAAGACAGCACTTACGGACGGCATCCCAGCCCAGGAGCTGCTGGATCTCCTCACATGGTGACAAGTCACTGTTCCTCAACCTCCCCAGTGTGAAGGAAAGTGTACACCCATACACAATGAGAAACAAGGTCACAGAGGTCAATGGTTTGCCTACAGGTTCCTCTACCAAGACTCAGAATCAGGTTACCCAAATGCCAGGGCATTTGCCTACCCTACCCCCTTCTTTATTTTGATTTTTGGCTTTTTGAGATAAGGTTTCTCTGTGTAGCTCTGGCTGTCCTGGAACTCGCTCTGTAGAGTAGGCTGGCCTCAAACTGAGAGATCTACCTGCCTCTGCCTCCCCAGTGCTGGGATTAAAGGTGTGCCCCTCTTGGGAGAACACATTTCTCTGGGATCGGTCATGTTACTGAACTCAACCGCTACTTTTAAAGACTTTCCAGTTGCCCACATTAAACATCTGGCCAAACCCTGCAGGTGCAAGCTGTGCAGGGGTGGGGGTGGGGGTGGGGGTGGGGGGGTGGTGCTGTAAGTTTTTTTTTTTTTTTTGATTTTTTGTTTCTCGGTTTGCAATGTTGAGCACAGAACCCAGAGTCTGGAGCACACACAGCAAGTACTCTTCCACAGAGCTCTGCTCTGGTTACTGGTGTTCTAAGCCCATGTGCTCCTTCGAGGCCAGTGGATGGAACAGGTAGCGTTAAGAAAGTAAGGATGATGGGAGGCTTGTCCTGGGGGAATGGCTCCATCACAATGGTTGTTGGCTCATGAAGTTTAGGCATGTGTTTTCCTTGCTGTGAGAGTCCAGCTCCCACCTTTACAAGGGTTCTGAGGAGGAGGAGAGAGGAATAAGAGAATATCAGACAGAAAGATAGATCTAGATGATAAGAACAAAGAGAAACACAAGATAGCTTTGGGAGGGCCTGGGTCAATAGCCAACAGCCTCGTCTTTTATTCAAAAGGGTGTTTTTTGTTGTTTGTTTGTTTGGTTTTTTTTTTTTTTTTTTGTTTTTTGTTTTTTGTTTTTTTTTTTTTTTTTTTGGTTTTTTGAGACAGGGTTTCTCTGTGTAGCTTTGGAGCCTTTCCTGGAACTCACTCTGTAGCCCAGGCAGGCCTCAAACTCACAGAGATCCGCCTGGCTCTGCCTCCTGGGTGCTGGGGTTAAAGGCGTGTACCACCACAGCCCGGCTCAAAATATGCCTAGGGGAGGGGCAAAAGATCTCCCCCTTGCAAGATCAAACCACACCGTACAGCCGAGTGTAGACCCTTCCAAACACCTGGTAAACATACCCATGGCCAAATCATCTCCTTATGTATCCCTGCTGGGTAAAGCAAACTCAGATTCTCTGACCCTGAGTAAGTACTCACTAGGAAGCCTCTGTAGGCTCCACAGGTCCCCCTTCTTAATAATATAAGGGCTTCCCAGACCCCTCAGATGGACTGTGCCTGTCTTAGGTTGTCGTCTTCACTAGCCTTACCCATCTTTGAGACTGTGTCTTAGATTGACAGCTAGCAAGAAGGACTTCCTGTCTCTGACTACCAGCCTCTGGCGGGAAGGGTACAGAGCTTAATTCTATGCAGCTCTGAAGCCGCTTTTCCACTAAGAGCTTGCAAATAGCTGGAATAATTATAGCAATACTCCTGCCCCTTATGGCTGCTATGCCTCCCAATAAAGGAGTAGAGGCCTGTAATCCCAGTACTCAGGAGGCAGAGGTAGAGGCAGGTGGATCTTTGTGAGTTCGAGGCCAGCCTGGTCTAGAGAACGAGATCCAGGAAAGGCGCCAAAGCTACACAGAGAAACCCTGTCTCAAAGAAAAAAAAACCAAAAGAAATAAAAAAAGAAAGGAAGGAAGGAAGGGAGGGAGGGAGGGAGGGAGGGAGGGAGGGAGGGAGGGAGGGAGGGAGAGAGAGAGAGAGAGAGAGAGAGAGAGAAAGAAAGAAAGAAAGAAAGAAAGAAAGAAAGAAAGAAAGAAAGAAAGAAAGAAAGAAAGAAAGAAAGAAAGAGAAAGAAATACTTATTTGTGCCGGGCAGTGGTGGCACACGCCTTTAATCCCAGCACTTGGGAGGCAGAGCCAGGTGGATCTCTGTAAGTTCAAGGCCAGCCTGGTGTACAAAATGAGTTCCAGGAAAGGCACAAAGCTACAAAGAGAAACCTTGTCTTGAAAAACCAAAAAGAGAAAAAGAGAAAGAAAGAAAGAAAGGAAGGAAGGAAGGAAGGAAGGAAGGAAGGAAGGAAGGAAGGAAGGAAGGAAGAAAGAAAGAAAGAAAGAAAGAAAGAAAGAAAGAAAGAAAGAAAGAAAGAAAGAAAGAAAGAAAGAAAGAAAGAAAATCATGAGTCAATTTGGGACTGGGGAGATGGCTCAGAGGTTAAGAGCACTGACTGCTCTTCCAGAGGTCCTGAGTTCAATTCCCAGCACCAACATGGTGGCTCACAACCACTTATAATGAGATCTGTTGCCATCTTCTGGCCTGCAGGGACACATGCAAGCGGAACACTGTATACATAATAAATAAATAAATCTTAAAAAAAAAAAAGGAGTAGAGGATGTTAAAGATGGAATGGCTTTTTGAATGGGTCTAAGATGTCTATAGTGGTCTTAGCTGCACCAAGCCCATTTTTAAAATCAATAAACTCTTGATGCAACCACATCAAATAAATGAATAAACTCCTAATGCAACTGCATCAAATCTAAAGATGCGGAATTGCATTAACATTAACAAGTTAATGTCATAATTCTAGCATGAATATTACTATAAACAATTACAATTCTTACAAACTTACATCCAAAAGCAAACTCTCAATAGAACTATTTACACTTTACAAACTTTAGCAAACATCCAAAAGCAATTTCTTAATAGAACTATACAAAACATAGTGTACATTAACACAAGTTAACATTAATGCACTCAAGAGACAGGAAAATATTTTTTTAGAAACATTAAAGAGACTGAGGAATATTAATTCCCTGTTTTCTTTAAAATTTTTTAAGCTTCATTTTGAGCCTGGGTAGAAAAAAATAAATTTCTCTATTCGTACACCAAACAATTCCACTTTTTACACAAACAGTTACATTTCTACACAAACAGTTCGGAAGTCACCAGTTAATAAAGCATATATGTGTATATAAAACAGTTCCACAAAAACAGTTCATAAGTCATCACAGTTAAATAAAATTGTAGGTGAGATCAACAGTGTCCCATTTCTGAGGTTTGCAAAAGTTCAAAAAGTCAGTTCTGGTAACACTCTTAAAGTTCCACTGAAAGCTTTCTGATTAGGGCCTGGCTCATCACCTGCCCTAAAGTCTTTGCATAACTGTCCAAGTTGTAATGACTCTGAAGCAAATAGCTCCAAATATAAGGAGTCCCATTACCAAAACTTTTTGCAGTTCCCCTTGCCTGCAACCCAGTTCAAATCAGCATCTTTAAAGCCTCACTCTCAGCTACAGAGGCACTTTCAGCTAGCCTTCACCTAGGCCATTTGCTCAGGGCAAAAGCTGCTAGCTGGCTGGGGAAGACTTCTTCATACAGCCAGCATGAACCAACAGTAAACTATGCAGCTTTTGCTGCTGGCTCTGTTAAGCTTCCACAGTCCCATTCTGTCTGTGCCTCCTGTAACACACCAGTCTGCCCAGGACCCCAGTGTCCTGAGTCCCTGAGGGCTTGCTTGAGCTTCGTAACATGGCTGAATGCCACACCATTGCTATGAGCTATGGCTCTCAACATTGGGTCTGGTAGGAAACCCAACCTTGGTCAGTAGGGGCAGCTGCACCCCAGCTCCATTACCTGCTTTGCTGTGGATCCTCTGCATGCTACCCTACTTGCATGGTCAAATGCCGCCCCCAGGGTGGCCACATGGCTCTAGCCACACCCTGTCTCTGGGAACTAAGACTGCTCTTGGCGTCCAGTGCTTCCACACCATTCAGCCTGGAGTGCTGCTGCCTCACCTCAGCAGTTCCCATGTCTGCCTTTCCACATAGGAGCATGTCTCAGGTACTCGTCCAGCTGCTATCTCTGCTCCAGTTGCCAATGCCACTTCTCCACCTGGGACAGCAGCCTAGTCTCTGCAGGGCTTCCGCTGCTCACTGCTACTGCCTCTCTTGCGGTGTTTTCACTGGGCTCTGGCCACCAGGGACTCCAGCCATTGGGGTCCAAAGTCTCCACTGCACTCCAAGCTGCTGCTGCTGCCTGCCATTCACCTCTCTTGTGGTGTGGTGTCTTGGCTTGTCAAGGTAGAGCACAGCCTGAAGCCATGTCCTTTGGCTGGCTGACATTTCCCTCACCATGGCTCTGCCATGACAGAAAGCATCTAGAACCCCTTGGCCTGTGCTGGCTCTTGGCCTCTGCCACCTCTGTGGTGATGCCCCAAAGGTTTTAGCCACTGATGCCTGGCTTTCTGAAGCAAGCGGTCTCTGAAGTGTTTTTTGTTGTTGTTGTTGTTCTCAGACTGCCAGGTTTGCAGTATCCACTGAGTTCTGGACACTGATTTCTGCATCCCAGGTCCCATCTGTGCTTGGGGATTAAAAACTACTCTATCCTAAGTCTTCACAATATCCTGACACCTAAAGCCTATTCTACCCTAATACACCTAAGCCTACATTTTTCAAACTAAACTTCACAAAACTTTTATGACTTACTTTAACAGAGAGAGAGAGACATAAACATAAACACAGAGAGATACTTGCTGCAACCTAACTTTTAACTACTTGCTTTATATTTACAATTTTACTCCTGAAGAATGGCATATCACCACCTCAACTTAATTCATTATCGGGCATGCCCCCTTAACCCTCAGTGCTCCTTCTCTTCTATCCACTGCACCTAAGCCCCATGTTGGGCGCCAACTGTAAGAGTCCAGTTCCTACCTTTAGAAGGCTTCTTAGGTTGAAGAGAGAGGGATAAGAAAATAGAAAGACAGACCTAGATGACGGGAAGACAGAAACACAGGATAGCTTTGAAAGGGCCTGGGTCAATACCCAACAGCGTCATCCTTTATTCAAAAGGGCTTTTTATAATATGCCAAGGAGAGACACAAAAGACCTCACCCTTACAAGATCAAATCACATCATACAGCCAAGTATAGACCTTTCCAAACACCTGGTAAACACGCCTGTGGACAAATCATCTCCTTATACAGCTCTGCTGGGTAAAGCAAGCTTAGATTCTCTGACCCTGAGTGATTTCTCACTAGGAAGCCTCAGTGGGTTGCCACATTTTGCCCTCAGATCTGTAGGGAGATGATAAGAGCCTGGTCATGATGTTGGGGCAGTCTTGGTATCTAAGTAGAGGCACTAGCACCATGATGGCCATGGTTTATACGCCTGGACCTGGCAGAGTTCATAGTAGATACAGCTGGGAGAGATGAGTATGTAGTCTCAGGGAACACAGAATTAGACAACAGGCCAGGCTTGATGGCACAGACTTGTAATCTCCATGTTCAGGAGGCCAAGACAGAGCAGTGACAGCCTAAGACCAGCCTATGCTCCACAGTGAGTTCCAGGATAATTTGTCCTACAGTACAAGTTGCTGTCTGGAAAAAAAAAAAAAAAAAAAAGAAGAAGAAGTAAAAGAGACTCTGGTGTAACCAGGAGCCTTAACTCCAAGGAAAGAAAACCAAAGTGCAAGAGGCAGATGCTATATATGTCCAAGAGTAGACATTTTTAAATCTTAAAATGAACCAGATTTCACTAATCTCCTCAGCACAATTGTTTCATGTCACACCTGAAATATTTAGACATCCAAATATTAAAATAAGAAAGGGGGATGGAGAGGTGTCTGTCAGTGTGGTGGTTTGGAAGAAAATGGCACCCCCAAAGGGGGTGACACTATTAGGAGGTGTGGCCTTGCTGAAGGAAGTGTGTCACTGTGGGTTTGGGCTTTGAGGTCTCTTTTGCTCAAGTTTCCCTCTGCTGTGGAAAATTCTTTATGCTGTGACTAAGCGTTGCTCTGATTGGTTGGTAAATAAAATGCTGACTGGCCAGTAGCCAAGCAGGAAGTATAGGCTGGATAAGCGGACAAGGAGAATTCTGGGAAGAGGAAGGCTGTGTCAGGGGCCACCAGCCAGACACAAAGGAAGCAAGATGACAAGACAGAAATGAGAAAAGGTACCAAATCACGTTGCTAAACATAAATAAGAATTATGAGTTAATTTAAGTGTAAGAGCTAGTCTGTAATAAGCCTGAGCTAATGGTCAAGCGGTTATAATTAATATTAAGCCTCTGTGTGATTATTTTATAAAAGGCTGTGGGAATGTAGGTGAGAGATTTGTCCCAACCACCTGCCAGGAGAGACACAGAAATTTCCAACTACAAATGGCTGCCCAACATTGAGCATGAGCTTCCACCTAAAACCTGAGAAAGCTTTTTTTAAAAAAAGTTATAGAACAGAGCTAAAAACAACTTCCTAGTTGTGTCTCTCAGGCAAGCCATGAGCTACAGTATGTTAAGTTCTCAGTGGTGTGTGGGCTTGACCAGCAGCATGGTGGATTCCCGCCACAGTACACAGAGGAATCTCCAAGCCACGTAATATGCTGCGTGGTGGAATTAGTTTTTGCTAGTGCAAAAAAAAAAAAGTTTTCTGGGTTACACTCTGCTGGATAGAGGCATGGACCCACTGCCTCCCAGAGTCAGCAGCCAAGGCTGCCGCTTCAGTCCTAAAAAATGCAGTTTAGCAGTTTAAAATCTCTCCTGGTCAGAGAAGGATTATAGGTTCACAATAATAAGTCAAATTCAGATGGAATAAGACTTTAAATGGTTTACAGTGTGTGCAAAAATGTATGTAGGTTTGGAAGAGAGAGGAAAGTGAATATAGACAGTTATATAAAGAAATAGCTTCAAAAAATAGTCTTTAAAGAGACAGTAAAAATAATATAAAAAAATAAGCCACACAAAGATGGAAATCACACACAGAGCATGGGTTATATTGTCTTTTGGATTTTTTAACTGCAGGAAGACATTTGATTATAACAACTGCTCAGTTAAACCAATATATGTATTTTAAAGGTATCTTGACTTCAAAATTTGTGTTTAAGTATATGGTGCTTTGGAAAAGAGGTTCTGCTTTTGTTTCCACAGAACATGAGAACCTATGGATTGCTTCCAAGCTAATCTGGTTTGATCAAGAAAGACCCCCTGAGAGGTCTCCAGATGTTCCAACATCCCAATCAGTTTCAAGGCAACTGACCCAGATAATGCAGCCCCACAGACTACTCCAGTCAGGACTGGACCATAATTCTCTATTTTCTCAGGATCTCCATAAGATTGCCAGTGCCTCCATTCAGCAGGAAGTAGTAGGAGAAGCTATGCCCAAATTCCCAAAATATTGTTTATAAATGTTTATTTTTATTTAAAAGGGGTTGGTTATAAATGCAATCTCTTTCTAAAGAAGAAAAGGGAATATAGATATGATAAGATAAATGGGTAGATTATTGAATCTACTTTTAAAAAGCAACTTGTTTGAAATGTTTTACATTGCTATGGATTTTAGTTTATCGATACAAATTTAAAGTTAATTTTGTTATATTGTATATGTATTTCTACTCTTGCTTAAAGTATTTTGTTTGTGCAACTCATTTGAAATTGTAATGTATAATTAAGAAATACAGATTAATAATTAGTCATCTATGATAATCAAACTTAAAATCATGTTAGTTAAGTTTTCTAGGTATACATAGATATATTTCAATTAGATAGGTAATCTTCAAACACTTTGAAGACATACAGAATATGGCATTTAGAATGTTTTAAAAACAGACTTTCTGGACAGTAAGACATGTCTGCTCCTGCCAGCACCGATTTACTTCAAAGAGAGATGGTCATCGAAGACACTCCATATGGAATTTATCTTCTTGGCACAAAATGGCCTGCTGGGCAAAGAACTGCTCTTGTCTGGACTCCCTGACAGTATGTTATAGAAACTAGACATGCAGGACTCACAACAAAATGACCACAAATTTTGCCAAAACAAGGCAAGATCGTCTTTCTGGTTCCTGCTTCGCAGAGGAGACTGCCAGATATTGTACAGGACACAGGAGAAATGACTAAAAAACTCTAGACCTATAGGTTGAAGATGGATGTCCCAACGTTGCAGAGGAACTTTGAGTGTCTGTCTAGGCAGCCAGCTATCTGTCAATCTAGATTTTTGGAAGTTACTTATAATGTACTTCCTATTTACTTAGGTAATATTATATCCTTCTGAGGTCTTTGGTGTAGTTGAAGACTAGATAGTTTTAAATATAATTTTCCTTGGTTATGATAAAAGATAAATTAGATATGAAACTTTAGACTCATAAATATAGGATAGATAGAATATTTTCTTTAATGTTGTCAAATACAAATGTTAGATATAATATAATTCTTGCTTGATAACTGTTCTATTATATGTAATTTTACTATGTTAAAGTTAAAACCTTCCTTCTTGATTGGACAGAAAAGGGGAGATGCCATGGGGTGTTCTGTATGCTATGAATATGTGTTGCCCTGATTGGTTAATCAATAAAATGCTGACTGGCCAGTAGCCAAGCAGGAAGTATAGGCATGATAATTAGATAAGGAGAATTCTGGGAAGAGGAAGGCTAAGTCAGGGGCCACCAGCCAGACACAGAGGAAGCAAGATGACAAGGCAGAACTGAGAAAAGCTACCAAGCTACATGGCTAAACATCGATAAGAATTATGGGTTAATTTAAGTGTATGAGCTAGTCAGTAATAAGCCTGAGCTAATGGTCGAGCAGTTGTAATTAATATAGCCTCTATGTGTTTATTTGGGTCTGAGGACTGGGTGGGACATAGGAGAACTTCCAACTATATCCCTCAGTGTGCCATCTGGTTGACTTCCTGCTGCCTCTGGTCAAGATGCCACCAGCACCACATCTGCCTGCATGCCACCATGCTCCCCACCATAATGATAATGGACTGAATCTACAAAACTGTAAGCTGCCACCTCAAATGTTTTCTTTGTAAGAGCTGGTGTCTCTTCACAGTAATAAAAAAAAAAAGCCTAAGACAGTAAAGTGCCTGCCACATAGGCACAGGGGTGGTAGTGTGTGCCTGTAACTGCAGCGCTGGGTGTGGGCATAGAGACAGGCCAGCCAACTTAGCCAGATCAATGAGTTTCAGGTTCACAAGGGGATGCTGTCTCAAAAGCATAAAGGTGGAGGAAATAATCCTTGTTGATATCCAGCTTCCACATACATGAGTACCTGTGTGCACATGTGGACACATACTAACAAGTACTCCATCCACACTCTATAAGCACACCCACAAAGAAATATTTAATATTAAAAAAGGGGTATTCTCAATTTCTTTAAGACATACAGAAATTTAACTAAAAGGTTTATTGTACTTTTCTATAGTGAAAGAGGAAATACACTAAGGTATTAGGAAATTTTCCTGTTATGCAACATCTCCCAAAGAAGTGGCAGGGATTGTCAGCAAACCATGGGCTCACAACCACAAACTCCAAGTCACAGCAGCCCAGTCTGCAGAGAGCAGTGGTGGAAGTCATCCTTGGTGGGATGAACCAGTACCATCTCCCTGAAATTCCCTCTTTGGTTGCAAGGTCAACTCCACAACACTCGAAATAACCCCTCTCTGAGTGGAATGCGCATTCCTGAGAGTGAGGACTCAGATCAGTATTTCCCACAGCAGCCAAGGCCATGACAGGGCCAGAGGACAGAGAGATGATGTGTTCAGTCATACGTCCACTGATCCCAGTCACTCTGCCCCAGCCCCATAAATGAATGCCTCCAACAGTCCCCTAAGCACACTGGGATCGGGATCACTTGAAAGGGAGAACAAGCGACAGTCTCACTGTGGGCCTCACCCGCGGCTTTGCAGCTCTGGGACCTTAATCCAGAAGCCAAGGTGTCTGGCTCAGAGCCCCGCTTCTGATGGATGAATCAGCAAAATGAATTGGCTGTCACCCAGTACTTCAGTGGCCAGCCTTCCTGTTAGAAGCAGCATGCAGCAGGCTGCCTGGTGACACTAGCCTTCTCCAGATTAGCCAGGGAAATGACTTGAGGCCCCCTTTTGCTCCCATCACTTTGTTAAAGCCGATGGGAGACCTCCTTACGGCAAATGAGGTGGCTCTCACAACACAATCTCGTGCCCAGTCTGTTGTCTCTTCACTCAGCACACAACATATAATCTCTACAACTCCTGGAGGAACAGATGCTCCAGTGGCCACGGATAAAGCTTCCCAGCTGCCTAAGGCCATGCAGAAAGAGACAGATCTGGTATGAAACCAACACATCAGAAATATGTAGACATATTTAAAGTGACATTCTGTCTATTGTGTATTTACAGGCATTAAGTTTACTGAAGTTGACAACCATCATAAAATCCTGTATTAGGAGTTTTAATGAATTCCACAAAAAGTTGAATTTTCCTTTTTATTCATTTTTAATTAACTTTTTTAGTTAGTGTGCTGGATAGTTCTATGTCAACTTGACACAAGCTAAAGTCATCTGAGAGGAGGGAACCTCAGGTGAATAAATGCCTCCATAAGTAGGAAGGCCTGTAAGGTATTTTCCTAATTACTGACTAGTGGGGGGAGGGCCCAGCTCATTGTGGGTGGTGCCACCCTTGGGCTGGTGGTCCTGGGTTCTACAAGAAAACAGGCTGAGCAAGTCATGGGAAGCAGCCAGTAAGCAGCACCCCTTGAGCGCTTCTACATCAGCTCCTGCCTCCAGGTTCCTGCTCTGCTTGAGTGCCTGGGATGCTCCCTTCAATGACAGACTATAGGATGGAAGTGTAAGCCAAATAAACTCTTTTATCACCAATTTGCTTTTGGTCATGGTGTTTCATTGCAGTAACAGAAAACCAAACTAATGCAGTTGGATACAAAATGTCAAGAATTCTTATGAGTTCCTAGTAGATTTTTTAATTTTAGTTAAGAACTTCAGGGCTAGAGAGGTAGCTCAGTAGGTAAAACCCCTGACACATAAGCATGAGGGTCTGAGTTTGAATCCCAGAACCCACTGAAGTGGAGCATCTGCAATCTCAGTGCTTCTCCATCCTCACTGGAGGTGGAAACAGAATCCTCAGAAAGTCACTGCTCAGCTAGCCTGCTGACATAAGCTATAGTGACGAGACCTTGAGCTCCACAGGTGTGCACGCGCACACACACACACACACACACACACACACACACACACACACACACAAAATCATATTGTCTCTCCAACGTAGTGGTGTATATCTCTAATGCTAGCACTTCAGACACAGAGGCAGGAAGATCACTTAAAGTTCAAAGCCAGCCTGGTCTACACAGTGAGTTTCAGGTCAGTCAGGATCGCACAGAAAATAAATAACAATAAAAGCAGAAAAACAACTTTACTGTCAATGCAAAATCTCTCTAGTTGACAAATATCTTGTATTTATATAGATTTCTTCTGAAATTGATCTACAGATTGTCTGCAACTTTAGGAGGGAGGAGCTATTTTAATAAACATTGCAGGAATTGAAAATAAAACAGTCTCCCCCCCCCCCCCCCCCCCCGCCCACACACAAAAAACAAAACAAAACAACAAAATAAACAAACATTTGCCAGGCTGGTTTACACACATGTCATACTCAAAAGAATGAGGCAAGAATGTCATGAGTTTGAGGTCTGGGGGGACTCCTTACTTGCTGGAAAAGCCTGCTCTAAAACTTGTATTTAAAGGAATTAAGCTAGGTTCATGCCTATAACACAGCACTTGGGGAGTCTGACACAAGACAGTAACACAAACTCAAGGCCAGCCTAGGCTACAGCATGAGACCCTGTCTCAAAGCAAAAACAACAACAAACCCAGTGTGGTGAAAAGGCAGAAATAAACAAATACACCAATGTATAGACGTAAGCTAGAAATGAAATTATGAATTTGTAAATGTTGATTTTTTTCTGACAGGACAGCCTAGAAAAAGGAAGAGCTGGGAAACTTCTTTATCCATAGGAAAACTAAAATCAGATTCCTAGTGATATGGAGCCAAAAAATCCACTCCAGATGAATTTTTCAAGATTGTCATAGGCAAACTTCAAAAACTTGAAGAAAAACTGTAAGTGTAAGTCCTTCTGAGCTGCAGTGGGAAGGGATTTATGAGGATACAAAAGCCCTAAAAGATGAGTGGAAGGCGGCAATCTCGTTAACACTAGAACTGCCACCAGAAGACACCAATAGGAGAGTGAACTGGAAACCGGGAGACGACACCAGGAGTGCATCTGGCTAGCAGAAGATTAGTACCAAAATAGAGAAAAATGCCTGCAATTAGTATGAAACACAAGAAAATAGATAACAGACAATAAAGCGTGGACCTTCTTTATGCAGAAGCAACACAGGACGCCAAGGTAAGGCAAATGAGGAGATAATCTGATACAATTTCACACCGCAGAGCAATGAGGCCTCCAGGGGCTACATGCCCCAGAAAACAATCCAGTGTCCTCTTTAAGCTGACAACCCCGCACTCTACAAAGGGCCCCATAGTTCCACTCCTAGCCCACATTATATCAACACATCAGTGTTAAGAGACAACTATAAACATGTGAGCTCGCTCGCTCTCATTCCTGCTCACACACACATGTGCTCCCCTCCTCTGTCTTTCTCTCTGCAAAGTAACAAGGAAGCTTTATTCAAAGCAAAGTGTGCAGGTCAGAAAACACACTGTCAGGTGAGGGGTGACAGCAGGCCACAGGAGTGAGGACACTCAAGGGCCACAAGTTCTCTTTATCATAGCCCAAACCAGGATCAGGGAGAGAGGACACAATCCAAAACCCATCACTGGCCAGTGGATCAATTTCAGGATAGCCACATTACAGAAAATGAGAAAACACATGGACAAAGAACTACATCCATCTTAGTAATATGCTATGGGGTGGGAATGCGAGCTCCGAGTCAATGACTTCTGTTTTACCAGGTTCAAAAGCAAACACAAGTCAGGCATGGTGACACAAGCCTCTAATTCCAGCACTTGGGAGGCAGAAGCAAGATCAGGAGTTCAAAGCCAGGTTCAACTACATACCAAGTTCAAAACCAGACTACATGAGGAGCCTATTATCAGACAGACAGAAGGAACAGAAAACAAAACAAGCAAGAAAATGACCAATATGAACTTAAGATATAGGCTGCCAAAGCAGGAAATCAGGAGGAGGGAAGGAGAAGAAGCAGACACGGCTTCTTGACTACAACCTGATGCTTAGCTGGGAGCTCTGCTTGGCCCCATCCTCCCTCTCTGAACCCTGCCCCTCAGAAAGCCTGCCAAGCAGTGGCCCCTCTGCCCGCCCCCAGCTCTCAAGACCACGCCACAGGGTATGGAAGGTCTGGCCCATAGACCTCCCACGTGATTTCTCTCCTGGTTCCTTTCCCCGAGAGTCACCTGAGAGTTGCTATGCTGGGATTAAACTTGGTCTTGCTGGGCGGTGGTGGCGCATGCCTTTAATCCCAGCACTCGGGAGGCAGAGGCAGGAGGATCTTTGTGAGTCCTGGGCTACAGAGCGAGATCCAGGAAAGGTACAAAGCTACACAGAGAAACCCTATCTCGAAAAACCAAAAACCAAAAACCAAAACAAAAACAAAAAATAAAAAACCTGGTCTTATTAATTCAGTCTGATTTGGCTTATTGCATCGGCAGAGAAGCACTACCAAGTGATTTTTCAAAATACTTATAACTTCATTCTTTGATGGAAAGCTTGTTTCACAGATGTCCATTTCATCTTATGAATGAATGACCTGTTTGCAGTCCACCATGTCTGTCCAATTTGCCATGTTCACCACTTGTTATTTACATCAGAAGGTAACTTTAAGACCAACCAAGTAACTCCTATTTCAATGTCCTCAGTGATATGAAGGCAGCCTCCTGTTCAGCTCATGGGTGTCGGTGTGGGATCACTTCCTTGAGCAGCTCAGAAAGCAAGCAGTCTGCTTCTTACATGCTGCAGTCAGTGCACAGTGGTGTGAGGTGGAAGGTAGGCACATTAGCCCACCGTGAGTTATACACACAAGCCCTGTGTTGTTTTAATAGCTAAATTATGCCAAAGTTCTTAAGGCCCGGGGCCACACCATGCACACAAGAAAAAAATGTTTACTGAATACTTAACCCAAGCTCATAATACCCTGCAGGTGCCATTCCTATTCTACAAAGAAGGACACTGACTCACAAATGCCCACCCCAAGGTGCCAGAGATTACCAGTGTTTAGGGTAAATTCCAAACTGAAGCACATAGGGTTTCTCTGTGTAGGTTTTTTTGGTTCCTGTCTTGGATCTCACTCTGTAGACCAGGCTGGCCTCAAACTCACAGAGATTGACCTGGCTCTGCCTCCCGAGTGCTGGGATTAGAGGAATGTGCCATGGCTGCCTGGCGTATGTTCTTTTCAAGATGCCACATACTTTATAGGAATCCAGATAGAGTTTCTAGGAAGTGACACCCATAAAGTCTGTCCATCCCTCCATGTAAGTTCTTTATAACCATTCTGTATAACTACACCCCATGTGCTAGTCACTCTCCGGAGGGACAAATGCCAACAGTGGCCTATGCCCTTTGCCAATGGGCACCTCTCATTCCCCTGGGGCAGCTGCATGCTGGGCCTTCCACTTACCGCTACCACTGTGGCCTTCTGCCCCACATATGGATGGACAATGCCCAACATTTTGTGTCTGCATACTTAGATATGAACATTGTAGACATAAAAGTTGCCTCATGTTTCATAGAACTTTGACTGGGTTTGAGTTGACAGCAGAATGATACCTGCTCCTACTCAACAGAGAGAAAATGGAAGGCTTTCTGGTGGACTCTGCAGGAGGGCTGACCTTAAACTCCTGAAAGACAAGCATCAGGATGAAGACAAGGCAGAAACAGCTGAGCCTAATGGTTATGGCAAACATTCTCCTGTAGTCTTGGATGCTGTTTCTACCTATCAAGGGACCAGGCAGATCTAAGCACAGCAGGGATCTACAGAAACCCAGGGAAACACAGATGTCCCCAAGGCCTGTGATGGACCTTCTGTGGCCCTCACCCAGCCCCATGGTCTTCTCTCTGTAAAGACTGTAGAGCTTCATTTTGCCTTGGGTTCTAGTTCTCCCTTCTGTGCTCTCATGGTCTGTCTCCCCAACAGGGTCAGGTGCTCTGAGAGGAGCTGGGCCTCCCTGAGCACTTGCCATCTCCCCTGGCACTTCTGTAGGAATTCATTGTGGTTACAAAAAATGACAGGCAAGGACCACAGCTCTAATGCTTGCTAGCAGACACATTTATAAACACAGAACCTTGACTGGAACAAGAGACTCTGGCCTTGGCTCCAACTGCCTTGGCTCCAACTGCGGCTTCCCTTGGGCAATACACCTGGGCCTCACAGTCCTGCTGGGAAAGTGGACCACAGATATCCACAATCAGCATGATCTCAATAAGGTCAACTCACCTGCCTCAGTTACACAGTTTGACTCAAAAGTTGGAACTCCTTCCACTGCTCTTCCTTTCACATCATGAGTGTTTCACCAACAAAGGATCTGTTTGTAAAGTACAGAGGCTGAAAAAGTGAAAACTAAAGCAGCCACCTTTAACACCATCACTTGAGAGGCCTACATAGAACTAAACAGCAGAACAGAAAGTAATGAAGAAAGGCTGTGAGGAAACTCTCCACTTTCTCAGGGCCTCCACAGAGTGTCTGGAGAAGAAGACCACGGATGCCAACCCAGACTATTATACCCAGCAAAACTCTCAATCACCATAGGCAGAGTAAACAAAACATTCCATGATAAAACCAGATTTAATCAATACCTGTCCACAAACACAGCCCTACAGAAAGCATTAAAAGAGAAAATCCAACCCAAAGAAGCTAAACACATCCATGAAAACTCAGGCAATAGATAATCCCACACCAACAAACACCAAAGAAGGACAACACAACACAACCACAAAAAAATAACAGGAATTAACAATCACTGGTCATTAACATCCATCAATATCAATGGTCTCAACTCACCTATAAAAAGACACAGACTAACAGAATGGATAAGAAAACAGGATCCATCCATCTGCTGCATACAAGGAACACACCTTAACTTCAAAGACAGACATTACCTCAGAGTAAAGGGCTGGGAAAAGGCTTTCCAATCAAATGTACCTAAGAAACAAGCTGGTGTAGCTATCCTAATATTTAATAAAATAGACTTCAACTAAAATCAATCAAAAGAGATCAGGATGGACATTACATATTTTTCACAGGAAAAACCCACAAAGATGAAGTCTCCATTCCGAACATTTATGCCCCAGATACAAAAGCACCCACATTCATAAAAGAAACATTACTAAAACTTAAAATGCACATCAAACCCCATACATTAGTAGTGGGAGATTTCAACACACCACTCTCACCAAAAGACAGATCTACCAGACTGAAATTTAACAAAGAAATAAAGAACCTAACAGATGTTATGACTCAAATGGACTTAATAGATATCTACAGAACATTCCATCCTAACACAAAAGAATATACCTTCTTCTCGGCACCCCATGGAAACTTCTCAAAAATTGACCACATGCTTGGTCACAAAACAAATCTCAACAGATACAAAAAAAATGGAATAACCTCCTGTATTTTATCAGACCACCATGCCTTAAAGTTAGACTTCAACAACAACAAAAATTATAGAAAGCCTACAATCTCATGGAAACTGAATAATGCCCACCTGAAACATCAATGGGTCAAGGAAGAAAGAAAGAAATTCAAGATTTCCTAGAATTCAATGAAAATGAAAGTACAACATACCCAAACTTATGGGACACTATGAAAGCAGTGCTAAGAGGAAAATTCATAGCTCTAAATGCACACATAAAGAAGATGGAGCAATCCCATACCATTGAATTAACAGCACAACTGAAAGCTCTAGAACAAAAAGAAACAAACTCACCTAGGAGAAATAGACACCAGGAAATAATCAAATTGAGGGCTGAAATTAAACGAAATAGAAAACAAGAGAACAATACAAAAAAATCAATGAAACAAAGAGTTGGTTCTTTGAAAAAATCAACAAGATAGACAAACCCCTAGCCAAATTAACCAAAATGCAAAGAGAGAGCACCCAAATTCACAAAATCAGAAAAGGGAAAAATAACAACAGACAACGAGGAAATCCAGAGAATCATCAGATCATACTTCAAAAACCTGTACTCTACAAAAATGGAAAACCAGGAAGAAATGGACAATTTTCTGGATAAATACCACATACCAAAATTAAATCAAGACCAGATAAACCATTTAAATAGACCAATAACCCCTAAAGAAATAGAAACAGTCATCAAAAGTCTCCCAACCAAAAAAAAGCCCAGGACCAGATGGTTTCAGTGCAGAATTCTACCAGACTTTCAAAGAAGAACTAATACCAATACTCTTCAAAGTGTTCCACACAATAGAAACAGAAGGAACACTACCAAACTCTTTTTATGAGGCTACAATTACCCTGATACCCAAGCCACACAAAGATGCAACAAAGAAAGAGAGCTACAGACCAATCTCCCTCATGAACATTGATGCAAAAATACTCAACAAAATATTGGCAAACCGAATCCAAGAACACATCAAAACAATTATCCATCACGACCAAGTAGGATTCATCCCAGGGATGCAAGGATGGTTCAACCATACGAAAATCAGTCAATGTAATACACCATATAAACAAACTGAAAGAAAAAAACCACATGATCATCTCCTTAGATGCTGAAAAAGCCTTTGACAAAATCCAATACCCCTTCATGATAAAGGTCTTAGAAAGATCAGGAATACAAGGAACATTTCTAAACCTAATAAAAGCAATTTATAGCAAGCCAACAGCAAACATCAAATAAAATGGAGAGAAACTCAAAGGGATACCACTAAATTCAGGAACAAGACAAGGCTGTCCACTCTCCCCATATTTATTCAATATAGTACTAGAAGGTCTAGCCAGAGCAATAAGACAACAAAAGGAGATCAAAGGGATACAAATTGGCAAGGAAGAAGTCAAACTTTCACTATTTGCAGATGATATGATAGTATACATAAGTGACCCCAAAAACTCTACCAGGGAACTCCTACAGCTGATAAACTCCTTCAGTAAAGTGGCAGGATACAAGATGAACTGAAAAAAAATCAGTAGCCCTCCTATACACAAATGATAAAAGGGCTGAGAAAGAAGTCAGAGAAACATCACCCTTTACAATAGCCACAAATAATATAAAATGCCTTGGGAAAACACTAACTAAACAAGTGAAGGACCTTTTTGATAAGAACTTTAAATCTCTAAAGAAAGAAACTGAAGAAGATATCAGAAAATGGAAGGATCTCCCATGCTCATGGATAGGTAGGATTAACATAGTAAAAATGGTAATCTTACCAAAAGTTATCTACAGATTCAATGCAATCCCCATCAAAATCCCAACACAATTCTTCACAGACTTGGAAAATACCCAACTTCATATGAAAAACCTTCATAAGAAAAATACCCAACTTCATATGGAAAAACAAAAGACCCAGGATAGCTAAAAGAATCCTGTATGATAAAGCAACCTCTGGAGGCATCACTATCCCTGACGACTCTACTATAGAGCTATAGTAATAACAGCTTGGTACTGGTATAAAAACCGACATACAGACCAATGGAATCGAATTGAAGACCCTGATATTAATTCATGTACATATGAACACCTGATTTTTGACAAAGAAGCCAAAACTATACAATGGAAAAAAGAAAGTATCTTCAACAAATGGTGCTGGCATAACTGGATGTCAATATGTAAAAGATTACAAATAGATCCATATCTGTCACCATGCACAAAACTCAAGTCCAAGTGGATAAAAGACCTCAACATAAATCCAGTTACACTAAACTTAATAGAAGAGAAAGTAGTGCCGGGCGGTGGTGGCGCACGCCTTTAATCCCAGCACTCGGGAGGCAGAGGCAGGTGGATCTTTGTGAGTTCGAGGCCAGCCTGGGCTACCAAGTGAGTTCCAGGAAAGGCGCAAAGCTACACAGAGAAACCCTGTCTCAAAAAAAAAAAAAAAACCAAAAAAAAAAAAAAAAAAAAAAAAGAAGAGAAAGTAGTAAGTACTCTTGAATGCATTGGCACAGGAGACCACTTCCTAAATATAACACCAACAGCACAGACCCTGAGCACAATTAATAGATGGGACCTCTTGAGACTGAGAAGTTTTTGCAGGGCAAAAGACACGGTCAATAAGAAAAAAAAAAAGACAGCCTACAGAATAGGAAAAGGTCTTTACCAACCCCATATCTGACAGAGGATTGATCTCCAAAGTATATAAAGAACTCAAGAAACTAGATATCAAAATACTGAACAATCCAATTGAAAAATGGGCTAAAGAGCTAAACAGAGAATTTACAAAACAAGAATCACAAATGGCTGAAAGACATTTAAAGAAATGCTCAACATCCTTAATTAACAGAGAAATGCAAATCAAAACCACTCCAAGATACCATCTTACACCTGTCAGAATGGCTATGATCAAAAATAGTAATTACAGTCAATGTTGGAGAGGATGTGGAGCAAAGGGAACACTCCTCCATTCTTGGTGGGAATGCAAGCTTGTACAACCACTGTGGAAATCAGTATGGTGGTTTCCCAGAAAATTAGGAATCGAACTACCTCAAGACCCAGCCATCCCACTCTTGGGCATATACCCAAGGAACACTGATTCATACCACAAAGATACATGCTCAACTATGTTCATAGCAGCACTATTTGTAATAGCCAGAACTTGCCCATCAACTGAAGAATGGATTAAGAAAATGTGGTACATATACACAATGGAGTACTACTCAGCAGAGAAAAACAATTAAAGCATGAAATTTGCAGGCAAATGGATGGAACTAGAAAAAAACCATTCTGAGTGAGGTAACCCAAACCCAGAAGGACAAACATGGTATGTACTCACCCATAAGTGGATTCTAGATATAAAATAAAGAACAATCAGACTACAACCACAGAACCATGGAGAATATCTATCTATCTATCTATCTGTCTATCTATCTATCTATCTATCTATCTATCTATCTATCTATCTATCTATCTATCTATCGATAGCTAGCATGGGAGACCCTAGGACGACTATGGCTTATAATAAGTTTTGGTTTTACTCAATTACTGAGCAAGCCTCAATGAAACATTTCCCAATAAAGATGGGAATACATACTGTATCAAGCTGATAATAGAAAGGAGGATAAATTGGTTAATTTGAAAAAGTGAAAAAAGAAAAGAAAAAATTGAACTGTTTAAAAAGGCTCCAAACAAACATATCTTGCTGGAGTAAAAAAAGGGGGAACTGGGGACTCATCTTTCCTCTCCACATTCTATTCTTTCCCTTGTTTTATACATTTAAATTTTTTATCAGTGGTTCTTGCTGGAGTATCCATTGCAGATAAGCACTGAAGGTCTCCTGTTGCAAATCACCCTTTGGAATGATGGAAGGATCTTTCTACTAGCACTTGAAGGAGATGCAATCTGGTGTTGGTGTGGGCCCGGGATTCTGTTTATGTCTTTCTTCAGGACAATGAGGTACCTCTTTGGATTCCTGAGCGCTGTGTGTGCCCTGTGACTGCTGCTGAAACAAACCATGACAGAGACCTATTGGGCCTTAATGAAACACTCTCCACTTCTGATGCCAATGGGGACTGAGAGCCCAATATGCCCAGTTTTGGCAAGCATTAACATAAGCCTAGGAACTGTAGCCATGCTTTTGGATTCTCCAGAAGAGCTGCCAGCCTAAGTAGTGCTAGGATCAAGAAAAAAGAGCCTTGGCGGTTCATGTTCCTGGAGTTGTATCCATGCCAGTGGATGTCCGCACGCTCCAGAAGAGAATTTGACATTGCTGCTGCTGTTGTTGCTGTTATAGCAGTGGCGGCCACCGCTGCTACTGTTTCTGGGATTGCCATTTCATAATTGGTTACTACAGCTAGCACAGTGGAGACCCTGGCAGCAAAAGTAGCTACAACAGTTAATTAATCTTTTATTCTATTGGGCATGATAAATTTAATTCAATAGTTATATACAGTTCGATTGGCTTTGAAAATTATAAATTTGTAAACTCAAGTTCCATTTGCTTTTGGGATACCATCTTACAAGGACTCCAATTTGCAGCAAGGCTCATTAAGGAAGGGAATGGCTCAGTTGCCTTTAGCCTACTGGCTATGGGTGAGATAGGACCTCTGTTGGTCTTTTCTGTGTTGAACATACAGATTACAAGCCCAGTGCCACTTTGAGATCTTTGGCAGCAGTTAACTCTGCAACTCACACACGATTGAGCCTGTATGATAATGAGTATCAGAGACGGGTAATGCCTGGGGGGTGCTCACCAACCTAAGACAGAGCGCCTGTGTGGCCTGGGCAGGCGTCTCCATGACGGGTAAGGTGACCTGCTGACGTCCCACACAACCTAAGTCAGAAGCTCATTTTTTAGTAAAAGGGGGACCTGTAGGGCCCTGGCCCCATTTTGGGTAACTGTTGCCTTGCTTGCTGACCTTGACCTTGATATCCTCCCTATGCTAATTCCCTGCCAGGTTCCACCCTCCTGAATGCTTAAGGGAAGTTCCTTGTCTGTGTATGCTGCATAATGGGTGTTAACAGCTTAGATGCAAGATTGTAAAACATTGGTAGTGAACTTCTGTCCTCCGGGGTTCTCCCATTGTGCTGTAAGCCTGTATTTAAGACTTCTTCTCTCCTTCAAAAAACAGCATTCGGCATAAAAAAATTAAAAATAAATAAATAATAAAAATAAAAGCTGCCGGGCGGTGGTGGCGCACGCCTTTAATCCCAGCACTCGGGAGGCAGAGGCAGGCGGATCTCTGTGAGTTCGAGGCCAGCCTGGGCTACCAAGTGAGCTCCAGGAAAGGCGCAAAGCTACACAGAGAAACCCTGTCTCAAAAAAAAAAAAAAAAAAAAAAAAAAAAAAGCCAAGCAAAAAAATAATAAAATAAAATAACAACAGCAATGTGGAGACACTCATCGGGGGAAAAAAAGTAGACAAGGGTTATGCGAATGAATCAGAAATACATAGCACTATATTCACTAGAAGAAAAAGCCAGAGCATGGACCAATATACACACAGAG
Source organism: Peromyscus maniculatus bairdii (assembly GCF_049852395.1). Taxonomy (NCBI): domain Eukaryota; kingdom Metazoa; phylum Chordata; class Mammalia; order Rodentia; family Cricetidae; genus Peromyscus; species Peromyscus maniculatus. The sequence goes on along the minus strand of NC_134859.1, from coordinate 1,623,750 downwards.
GGACCAAGTGCATGGACTACACTGTGAGGAGTTCCCTTCGGAGAACTCACCAAGTTGATTCACAATTCTGCTCAGACTTGATGGTTTCCAGACCAGACATTGCAGGAAATATGGAAAGTGGATATTTGTGTTCCAGGCAAAAGGTAATGATGTAAGCAACCTCTGAGATAGGCAATAGCCTAGCCTGAGGTATGAGAAGACTGGAAAGGTGAAATCCAGACATGGTGAGAAGAGCCCAAAGTGAAGCCAGAGCAACAAGCAGACTGGTGTGTTGACATGGTGGGGGTGTCTGAAGAAATTATGTCACACATGCTCCTGTCTAAGATTTGAGAACAGGAAGCCAGGGCCATAAATAAGAAAAGAGGACACCTAGGAAGGATGGCAGAAGTGTGGATATAAGAGAGTGACAGATGGAAGAACAACCCTTGAAACCTGAGCTGTGGGATGCCCTTTAGGGAATATGGACAGGGAACGCAGGAGTCACTAACCTAAACCCGAGCAGTGTGTGGGAGAAGTCATCCAACCGAGGAACACCAATGTTTAGTATTACCTCAATTGAGAGGAGTCAGGCATGGGGCCTGGGATATTGTGATCCAAAGGAGGACATAAATGTAAGAAACAAATGTTATGGAATTCAAGAAAACGTTATTTCAAGAAGGAAAAACAGACCAGTGTATTGAGCCATCTGGAAGGTGAGAAGGCTGTCTAGCAAGCAGGCCACTGGACACCTCAGGAGGAGTAAACTCAAGGGTGTGGGGAGAAACAGCCAGGACAGAGTGAGGAATCACTGCTAGGTGATGACTGCAGACAAAGCTAGGGTACAGAAAGCAAGTGGGATGGGGACTCTAAAAGGATGGAAGGCCTTCTGAATGTGTTTACAGCTAGGAAGAAGCCAACAGGTAGGCCCAGAAAAGAGCAAGGACACAGCCCGGGGGGGGGGGGGGGGGGAGCAGACTCAGAGTCAGGTAAGAGGAGCACAGAAGGAAACCTTGTGTGCACAAGAGAGATTGGATTGCTCCTAGGAGGAGATGAGAGTATTCCTAAGCCTGGAGATCACAGGGCTGATAACTTGTTAGGACCTTGTACTGGGTGGTTTTGTGCATCAACTTGACTTAAGCTAGAGACATCAGAGGAAGGAGCCTCAGCTGAGGAAATGCCACCTTGAGATCCACCTGTGAGGCATTTTCTCATTAGGGATCAATGGGAGAGGTGCCATCCCTGGGTTGTTGGTCTTCAGTTCTATAAGAAGGTTGGCTGAGCAAGCCATGGGAAGCAAGCCAATAAGCAGCATCCTCTATGGCCTCTGCATCAGCACCTGCCTCCAGGATCCTGCCCTGTTTGAGTTCCTGTCCTGACTTCCTTCACTGATGAACAGCAATGTTCAAGTATAAGCCAAATCAACCCTGTTCTCCTCAACTTGTCTTTTGGTCATGGTGTTTCATCGCAGCAACAGAAGCCCTAACTAATACAGACCCTGACAGAGATGTTGACTTTCAGTTCTGAGACAGAATTTTTTTTTTTTTGTCTTGAACACTCTCACTACAAGGAAAGTGGCAACTCTATTTAACAAGTGAGAAAATACAGAGGAGTTTTAATAGAAATAAAGCACCACCACCGGCAGGGCTGAGTGTGAGTCGTAAGCCCCTGATGCCACACTATAATGACAACTGATGCCATCGTCCAAAGTGCAGGGATGACAGGTGTTCACCACCTTCTCTGGCTGCTACTCAAAAACCAGCCAAATAAAAAGAGGCTCACAGCTGCTGAGGGAGCTTCTTCCAAGGATGTGTAGGGATGTGCAGAAGGCTAAGAAGTTTGATGAGGAGTCAAATACAAGCAGGTACATTCAACAAAAAGTTTATAACTATTACTTTTTAAAAAATCCTGACACTTTCAGCTTTTTAAGACAAAATATACTGCAGGGAATCATGGAGTTCGCATGGTCAAACTGCCTTGAGAGGCATATGTCATAGGTTTTTCAGGTTAGAGTCCACAGAGCCTGGGGCATTGTGTGCCGTTCAGTTCCTCTCTCAGATGTTGAAGCATTCAGGCCACCTGTGTGTCTCTGTGTTCCCTAGAAGTTAGCAAAGCATGTGAAAGTTTTGCAGAACTATCAGCCTTAGACATTAGTCTTCTATGCCCTGGAGAGCTCGCAGCTGCCAGGATCCTGGCAGCCACCACAGTTGTTTGGATAAGTGTATAAAAAGTCTGCTTGAAGTAAACTTGTCTCATCCTGTCTTACTGAGATCCCTCCAACATGGCCCAGTTTTCATTCCCACCAACCATATCAGGAGACCCTAGTTCAGTAAGTAAGCTCTGGTGCTGACAACAAACAACTTAAAATAGGAATTGGTAAGCAGTACTCCACTTAGCAGTCTTGAAACTCCTGACAGATAGCTGAAAGACCTAAGCAATTCACAACATTTTTTACACTTCATGGGAGAAAATTAAGATTTATGTCTCAATCCCACAAGAACAATTTAAGGTCAAATAAAAGGTCTTCTAGATCATGTGTGATGACACTGAATAAATCTCACTCTGGGGGAGAGTGGACCTCTGTGCTCTCATCATGTCTTTTACAGAAGTACCTTTAAGGTCTGCTGACACATACGATATGAAGGGACACAAACAGATGGCAACGTGGTTTACAGGGCTGTCACCATACACATCTCTCTGGATGAGAGCTCTATTGAGGTATTATTGGATAATAACTTTTTTTTTTGGTTTTTTGAAACAGGGTTTCTCCATGTAATCTTGGTGCCTGTCCTGGATCTCGTTCTATAGACCAGGCTGGCCTCGAACTCACAGAGATCTACCTGGATCTCCCTCTTGAGTGCTGGGATTAAAGACACGTGCCACCACCACCCAGCTCTGGGTAATACCTTAACATCCAGGAGAGCTGTCATGAATAGAGGGAGCCGCACACAGGTGATGCACCTTGCCGGATGTCACTGCCTCTGCCAGACTGTGGCAAAGGGTCAACCCATCCTTGACCTCGCAGCACACACTAGTGTCACTTGACAATTCCTCCTTCAGCACAGAAAGCCCAGCTAGATGTTTGCTATTTTTTACCTTTCCCTTCTTTCTTTTTTAAAGAAGCTATTAAAGACATCCTGACCTACTCACAGGCCCTGAGCCAAAGATTGAAACATCCCAAGACGCACTGATACCCATGATTCATAGCAGGACTTGTTATCAACAATGCTTTGAGTTCTAAAAGGTTAACCAACAAAAGAACCTTTAGGATGTGACCTATTAGAGTGATGGACCAGTCAGACTCCATCTTAAGAATAGAAGCCATCTTATTATGAGGTCAAAATAAGTTCATTCCTGTGTTCTATAAAACCTGGATTGACTATGTCTTGATCCATTTTCTGAAATCTGACATGTTCCACACCCTATACCCTGACCTCTTCCCTAAGGATAAGATGTTCTGCCAAATAATTCTGAAATGTTCAGTCAAATGCCTATGTAACCAAAGTTCCCTTAGAAATCCCCCAAGTTTTGAAAAACCTCAAGTATTGCGGTTTTTTTTTGACTATATAAACCCCACTGTCTCCTATATTCAATGCTATTTTCTCAAACTTCTCTTTAGGAAGATATCTCTGTCTCTGACAGAAAATAAAGCTTGCTTAATTTGATCAAAGAATCTAGGTAATGGTCTTTTTTCTCATTCACTGGGATTAACAATTGGAGGCCCCAATGATATCAAGTGATACCCCAAACCAAATTCTAAAGCTGGACCTTCACGTTCCTAAGGACTAATATTATAATGAAAATGCTAATCAATTTAGAACTAAGTTTGAATCTTAATCTTATAAAGGTATTTAACTTGTTATAAAAATAATTAAGACAAGCAAGTTAATAGTCACCTTATAAATGACCAAATTCTTTTAATATGTTCAGAATTATTCTTGTACTAAGATATAAAGTAAGTATAAATGTATAAATAAGTATAAATGTAATTTCTTTACAGAAATAAACTTTGTTTAGCCTCTTATATATGTTTTGAAGGTTAAGCCTAAAGCAAATAACTAAAAACAAGTAAACTTTACTTAAAATCAGGTATAATTAATAGATGGCCCACAAAACTTTTCAGAGATCTGCTGAATATGGAATTTAAAATGTTTAATGAAAAAGCTTCTATGGTGATATTTTATTTGTACTGAAATGTGATTTTATTTGTATGTTAATAAATAAAGTTAATAAATCTCAGAGCAATTAAATAACCAAATGCCTATTGGAATAAACCAGGCTACTAGGAGTAATGGAACAACTGAGACAGAGAGAACAGAAAATTCAGGAGAAACATAAAGAAAATTTTTTGGCAAACTTCTATAAATGAATGTGGTGATATTTTATTTGTACTGAAATGTTATTTTAATTTTATGTTAATAAATAAAGTTGCCCTGGGGTCAGAGCTATTAGAGCCATAGTGAGAGCGTGGTGGTTAGAAGAGCTAGGTAGATTTCTGTGTGTTCAGGGATACAGCCAGTATTGGAGACATACGCCTTTAAGACCTGGAGGGCGGTACTTACAGGCAGTGATGAGGCAGTCATGTGGTTGGGTTTACAACCAATGAGAAGGCAGAACAGAAAGATTATTTAAACAGGGACACAGGAAGTACCTCCCTCTCTCGGGGAAGCTAGGAGCACTGCAGGAGGTAAGATTTTATCTCTGAGCTCTGACCTCTCGGCTTTCTTTTTTACATTGGCTCTGTGTTTCTTATTTTAATAATACGATTGGTTACATCTACATCTGGCGCCCAACGTGACAAGAATCCATTAAAAACTGCTTGGGGCCGGCTCCCTAGCCGGAGCAGCCGGCTCCCTAGCCCCGGCCCAGGTCTGGGCTCAGGCTGGACTGTGAGCTGCTTGCTTAAAGCCAGTGCTACAAACAGCTCAGGCCTGCCCTGCTAAACAGGGCCCCTGGCTGTAAAGCCAAGCCTTGACTCTGCTCAAGAGGGAACAAGTGGCTGGCTTTAAGCTTTAGCCGGCTACCCCTTCGCTTTCACTTTCACTTTCGCTTTCGCTTTCGCTTTTGCTTTCTCTCTTGCTTTCTCTCTGTCTCTCTGTTTCTGTCTCTCTCTCTCTCTCTCTCTCTCTCTCTCTCTCTCTCTCTCTCTCTCTCTCTCTCTGGATTTACACCTAGGACTCTAGGTGGCTGTTTTGAAATTCGCTCAGATTTCTACTGTTCTACGCAGATTTGGTAAGTCATAAAGGAAACTATTTAAAAGACAAATTTTTTCCACATTTAAAAAAAATGGGTTTCCTGTGTACATTGGAAGAAAATTGGGTTTTGTTTGAAATTTTAGGCAGTCTGACAATGGAACAACTATATGAAAAGATTAGTATTATGGGAATTATGCAGTTTATCACCATGCTTATTCTCATTTTACTATTTAAAAAGATAGTCGATTTAAGTGCCAGGATAACAGCTTTAGAAAAACCTGTTAATTTTAACAGTGAAGTTGGTTCAAGTTTGGATCATAAGGTTACAGAAAGAAAGCCTGTTTTCACACAGTCATCCTTAATTTATCCTGTAACCGTACAGCAGATGCCTGATCAAATGGCTACACAAAATATCTGGGCTCCAATTGAACTGATGGATTTTAAAAGGTTTAAGGAGGCAATAGTATCTTATGACATGCATTCCCCATATGTAAAGCAAATGTTAAACTCTTGGTCAACATATAATAGGATTATACCACAGGACTGGCGGGACCTTGCACAAGCTGTTCTGGAACCCAGCCAGAGAATTCAATTTCTAACGTGGCTTAAGGAGGAAGCTAGAAACGTAGAAACACAATGGAGGGATAAAGGAATACAAGTTTGTCAGGATCAGCTTATTGGAGAAGGCCAATATGCTTCAATACAAACACAATGTTTATATGATGTTCAAACCGTAATTTTATGTCGAATGGCAGCCTTGAATGCATGGGACAGAGTTGATGAACCAGGAAAAAAACATGAGTCATTCACAAAGGTTATGCAAGGCCCTAAAGAATCTTTCACAGATTTTTTAGAAAGACTGGCTTCAGCAGTACACAGAATGGTCTCAGGATCAGAAGCTAGTAAGGCAATAATTGAAGCTTTGGCATTTGAGAATGCGAATGCAGCATGCAAAAGAATAATCAGGCCGTTAAGGGCAAGATCTGCACCTTTGGAAGATTGGATTAGAGAAACAATTAATGTTGAGGTTGATGAGCATGATGATACGTGGGTAGGAGAAGTAATTTCAAAAGGTTTGAGGAGTGTTAGATGTTTTGGGTGTGGAAAGCAAGGACATTTTAAAAGGGACTGTAAACAGGTCAATCCTAGAAGCAATGTTTCTTCAAGGAACAATGGCAACAGAATGCCCCTTCCTTCTGGAGTATGCAGAAGGTGTGGTAAGGGAAAACACTGGACCAACGAATGTAGATCAACAAAGGACAGACAGGGTAATCCTTTGCCTCAGTTTTCGGGAAACTCCCGGAGGGGCCTCATGCAGGCCCCCATAGCAAAACCAGTTCAAACCTTTCCTGCAGCTGTAGAGGAAATCCCTGCTCTGAGCGATTAAATAACCAAATGACTATTGGAATAAATCAGGCTGGTCAGGATGATGAAAAAGAGAGAATAGAAAATTCAGGAGAAAACATAAAGAAAATTTTTTGGCAAACTTCTATTAATGAACAGAGACCAAAATTAACGATAAAAATAAATGGTGTTTTGTTGTCTGGTCTGGTAGACACAGGTGCGGACATTACCATAATTGCACCAGAATTTTGGCATCCAGCTTGGCCTCTTCAGGAGGTAAACGTTCAACTGTTAGGAATTGGGACATTATCTGGAGTGAAACAGAGTGCAAGATGGCTGGAATGTATAGGTCCAGAAGGACAGAGAGGAAAATTAAAACCATATGTCGCTAACATAGCTATGAACCTGTGGGGTCGAGACTTGTTGCAACAATGGAATACTCAGATTAAAATCCCTCCAATCTCAGAAACAAATCATAAACTAGCACATGTTTCTGAGAGAAATATTAGAAGGCATTATTTTGAGTGGTCACCAGCCATCCATATTATACAAGAACAGGGCACAACAACTGATAATCTTCCAAAAATACCAACAGCTCTACCTTTAAAATGGTTAACAGACAAGCCTGTATGGGTTCAGCAATGGCCTTTAACAACAGAGAAACTCCAGGCTTTAGAAGAGCTGGTAGAAGAACAGTTAAATGCTCAGCATATTGAACAGTCAACCAGCCCTTGGAATTCTCCTGTATTTGTTATTAAAAAGAAATCTGGTAAATGGAGAATGGTAATAGACCTTAGAGCAATTAACAAAGTAATTCAGCCGATGGGCTCTCTACAATCTGGAATTCCTTTGCCTACTCTGTTACCAAAAGGATGGCCTCTCATAGTTATTGATTTAAAAGACTGTTTCTTTTCAATACCCTTACAAGAAAAAGACAGAGAAAGATTTGCTTTCACAGTGCCTACTTATAATAATTCTCAACCGGTTAAAAGATTTCAATGGAGGGTCCTCCCACAGGGAATGTTAAATAGCCCAACTCTGTGCCAATATTTTGTACAACAGCCATTGGAAGTGATACGTAAAAAATTTCCTAAATCTATAATTTATCATTATATGGATGATATTTTACTAGCTGACTCAAATGCAGATGCTTTAGAAAGAATGTTTGAAGAAGTAAAGAAAATTTTGCCTTGCTGGGGATTACAAATTGCTCCTGAAAAAATACAAAGAGGAGATTCTATTAATTATTTAGGATATAAAATAGAGCTACAAAAAATTAGACCCCAAAAGGTGCAAATTAGGAGAGATAGACTACAGACTCTTAATGACTTTCAAAGATTATTTGGAGATATTTCTCATCTACGAACTATTGTTGGGGTAAAAAATGATGAACTGACTAATTTGTTCAAAACCTTAGAAGGTGACAAGGACTTAAATAGTCCAAGAGAATTATCACCTGAAGCTGAGAAAGAATTGGCCTTGGTAGAAAAGAAAGTACATGAAGGGCACGTGGATCGTATTGATCCAAAGCTGGATTGCATTTTGGTTATTTTACCCTCTAGGCATTCCCCTACTGGAATATTAATGCAGAGGGAAGATATTATATTGGAATGGATATTTTTACCAAATAAACCAAATAAAAAATTAAAAACTTATGGGGAAAAAATCTCTGACTTGATTTGGAAAGGAAAATTGAGACTTCGTCAATTAGCAGGAATAGACCCAGCAGAAATTGTCGTACCTTTAACTAAGGAGGACATTGAAAAATTATGGACAGAAAGTGAACCTTGGCAAAGAGCTTGCAGTAATTTTTTGGGAGAAATTAACAGCAAATATCCCAAAAGCAACAGAATTGATTTTATAAAGAGAGCTGATTGGATCTTGCCTCGAATTGTACGGCAAAAACCCATATCTGGAGTTCGTACATTTTATACAGATGCCAACAAACAAGGAAAGGCAGGTTACAAATCAGAAAATTTAAGTAAAGTGGTACAAAGTCCTTATAATTCAGTGCAAAAATCAGAATTGTATGCTATTCTGTTGGTATTAATGGATTTTTCAGAACCTCTCAACATAGTAACTGACTCTCAGTATGCTGAAAGAGTGGTATTACATATTGAGACTGCAGAATTTATCCCTGATGCTTCAGAATTAACTTCACTATTTATTCAATTACAAGATACAATCAGGAAAAGGAGTCATCCTTTATATATAACTCACATCCGATCTCATACTGGTCTGCCAGGCCCTCTAGCACAAGGCAATGATGAGATTGATAAATTATTGATAGGAGCCGGGCGTGGTGGCGCACGCCTTTAATCCCAGCACTCGGGAGGCAGAGCCAGGTGGATCTCTGTGAGTTCGAGGCCAGCCTGGGCTACCAAGTGAGCTCCAGGAAAGGCGCAAAGCTACACAGAGAAACCCTGTCTCAAAAAAAAAAAAAAAAATTATTGATAGGAAATGTGCTGGAGGCCTCAGAATTTCATAAAAAACATCATGTCAATAGTAAAGGTTTAAAAAAGGATTTTCCCATAACCTGGCAACAAGCCAAAGAAATAGTAAAGAAATGTCCTACTTGTTCCTTCTATAATCAAACACCATTACCAGCAGGATGTAACCCAAAGGGTACTCAGAGGAATGAAATCTGGCAGATGGACGTGTTTCACTTTGCAGAATTTGGAAAACTGAAATATGTACACCACACTATCGATACTTATTCAGGATTTCAATGGGCAACTGCTTTGAGTTCTGAAAAAGCTGATTCTGTAATCACTCATTTGCTAGAAGTTATGGCCATTATGGGTATACCTGCACAAATCAAAACTGACAATGCTCCATCATATGTCTCTGTTAAAATGAAACAGTTTTTTGCTTATTACAATATAAAGCATATTACAGGTATACCACATAATCCTACAGGTCAAGCAGTTATAGAAAGGTCAAACAGAACTCTAAAGGATATGCTAAATAAACAGAAAGGAGTAACAAAAACCCCCAGAAATAGACTGCATAATGCTCTATTAACTTTGAATTTTCTGAATGCCAATGAGAAAGGAACAACAGCTGCAGAGAGACATTGGGTAATAGAAAAAACTACAGAATTAAATCAGCCTATATACTTTAAGGATGTGCTGACCTCAGAATGGAAGCCAGGGTATGTATTACGTTGGGGACGAGGTTTTGCTTTTGTTTCTATAGGAGAAGATAAGCTGTGGGTACCATCAAAATTGATAAAGGTTCGATTTGAACAAGAGAAACCTCTTAATTAGAGGAGGTGATAGTTCATCAACCAGCATGAACATCCAATTTAAACTAACTTGTACCTGTAACACATGTCTTTTCTTTTAATCAGATAATAACTTGCCAAAAAGGAACATCCCCAAAATTAGTCTTGGGGGAAGGTTTTTGTTTTTGTCTTTTAGGAGAATGAAGGTTAAGGAATCTGAAGGACACAAGACAAATGAGACAACTGAAGAAAAGGGACAAATCATCTATCCCAGGAAACAGAGTATATTGGAGTATATGGCATATGGGTATATATTATCTAAAAAATTTTATGTCTTCTTAAATGTTTGTTTCTGCTTTTCTCTAAAGATTTAACACTATTGGTTTTCTAATAGTCCCAGTTCAATTAAAATTTAAAGCTGACTTTGGAGTTGGAGAATGGCTCTCTCCTTCTTTAAACTCAAGCATGTTGTTAAAATGAAAATACAAACTCCCTGTATCATGACAGAATAAAAGAGCCATTTTCTGCTATGGGACAGGACAAAAGCCAAATTAATTAAGGGACTATTCTATTACTAATCTCAACTCTTTGATTCTATTCTGATTCTTTAAACTTTTCTTAAAGTATAAATTTTATATCAAAATTTACAAGATTAATATATATATACATTTTAAACTTTGTTAAGATATGAATGGTCATATAGAGTACTAACTAATTCTAGAAAAAAGGCTTCAGTTAGCTGCATATATATGTCTTTGTGTTCGAGTCTCTTATCAGTTTTCTGCAGGAAATCACGGCCAGGCCTAACATCAACTGAAGTCTCCGGAAAGAAGATGGGGCCCCACAACAACAACAACAACAACAATTCCACGTGGACAATAATAATATCACTAAGCTGACAAACATCATCTACAGATCAGCTTTGAACTACAAGGTGCTCAGAACAATTTTGAGATGACTAGCTGAGATGATCCAGTCTCAAAGACTACTTGAATAAGGACTTGAGATAAACCCTGAACTTTGGCTTTATACACAGACTGGATAATAATGAAGGATATAGTTACCTTTCCTAGAATTTGACAATTAACCTAAATTTTTCTTTCAGGATAAAGATAACTTCGCCCATACCCAGCAGGAAGCAATTTTAAGAATATGACACCCACATTGCCAAAGAAGTGGTGTGGGGCGGGTGGTTTTTTGGTTCTTTTAATGGGTTTTGGGTCTGGGATAATTTTCATTATTTAGGGGGGTAGGTTACAAGTTGTCAAGGGTTAGGAAAAAGGCTAAGCAAAGGAGATTAGATTTAAGGTTCTTGTTTAAAAAAAAAAAAAAGAAAAAAAGAAAAGAAAAAGACAATTACTAGTTTTAAATACTTTACATTATTACCAACTATTAGGATATAAAGAAATGAAAGTTAGTAGTTAGACATTACAATAGAAATTGTAGTCATATTAGATATGTTTTAAAAATTGAGCAGATATATTTTAGACAGGTCATCTTCAAACCCTTCAGAGATCTAACGAATATGGCATTTAAAATATTTTAATAACTTAGAAATTTTTCTTTTTTGAGACATGTCAGCTCCTGGCAGTACCAATCTACTTCAGAGAAAATATGGGCATTGAAGAAACTGCATATGGAGTTAATTTTCATTGTGGCAAAAGTTAGCCACTGGACAACAAAGTATCCTCAAATCAACAGAAAAAATGGACAGACAGAACACGAAACAAAGGACTACCGATTCCTGCCAAAACAAGTGTGGTTATGGCTTTATCAGACGGCATCTTCTGAGGCCAGGACAATATGGCACCATCCCTGAAGTCGCCTTCACAATCTGGAAAAGGTACAGTGCCCTTTTCTTTGAAGGCAGCTGAACAGGCAGTGGGCCGATGGCTTCTGTTGTGCAATGGAACAGCAACTGAAAGCTCACGCCTCTCAATAGTAGACTGACATTTAATAGAGGGATGTGGAGAAGGGCATGCTTAGATGAAGCCATATATACACAGCCAAGAAGAATGGACAGCTGAATTCAAAAACCATCAACAATTTCCAGAATTTAAAATCCTGAATCATGACATGACACTAGTGGAATTCAGGTGTTTCTGGTACATGGACTGCTCTCACCCAAATGGAGGTTGAACTGTTGACCTTGTGTACAACCTACTTCACAAATGAGTCTGTCAGATACCATAAGCCTATAGGCTGAAGATGATGCCCCAACACTGTGGAGAAACCTCAGGTGACTGCCCAGGCAGCTGGCTGTTTCTGTCAACTCACAAAATTTTTGGAAGTTGCTTTTGTGCACTTCCTGTTTTTATTTTTGTTAGCTAATATTATTTCCTTCTTGGGTCTCTGAGGGAGTTGAAGATTAGTTAGTTATAGTTGAAGATTAATTAGGATAGAAAGTGAATTAGATACATTTTGGACTTACTAAAATAGGATAGATAAGGGAATTATTTTCTCTGATTTGTCAAATACAAATGGACTAGACATCGTTTAGGTATTTGTTACTTGTATATATTGTATATAGTTATTGTACTTTTGTATATAGTTTTTCTTTTGTTAGTTATAACCTTTTGCCTTTTTTCTTTTTATTAAAATAGAAAAGGGGAAATGTGGTGATATTTTATTTGTACTGAAATGTTATTTTAATTTTATGTTAATAAATAAAGTTGCCCTGGGGTCAGAGCTATTAGAGCCATAGTGAGAGCGTGGTGGTTAGAAGAGCTAGGTAGATTTCTGTGTGTTCAGGGATACAGCCAGTATTGGAGACATACGCCTTTAAGACCTGGAGGGCGGTACTTACAGGCAGTGATGAGGCAGTCATGTGGTTGGGTTTACAACCAATGAGAAGGCAGAACAGAAAGATTATTTAAACAGGGACACAGGAAGTACCTCCCTCTCTCGGGGAAGCTAGGAGCACTGCAGGAGGTAAGATTTTATCTCTGAGCTCTGACCTCTCGGCTTTCTTTTTTACATTGGCTCTGTGTTTCTTATTTTAATAATACGATTGGTTACATCTACAAATGAACAAAGACCAAAATTAACAATAAAAGTAAATGGTGTTTTGTTGTCAAGCCTCGTAGACACAGGTGCTGACGTGACCATAATTGCACCAGAATTTTGGCATCCAACTTGGCCTCTTCAGGAGGTAAATGTTCAACTGTTAGGAATTGGAACATTATCTCAAGTGAAACAGAGTGCAAGATGGCTCGAATGTATAGGTACAGAAGGACAGAGAGGAAAATTAAAAACATATGTGGCTAACATAGCTATGAACCTGTGGGGTCGAGACCTGTTGCAACAATAGAATACTCAGATTAACATCCCTGCAACCTCAGAAACAAATTATAAACTAGCACATGTTTCTGAGAGAAATATTAGAAGATATTTTTCTAATGAGTGGTCACCAGCCATCCATATTATACAAGAACAGGGCACAACAACTGATGATCTTCCAAAGACACCAACAGCTCTACCTTTAAAATGGTTAACAGACAAGCCTGTATGGGTTCAGCAATGGCCTTTAACAACAGAGAAACTCCAGGCTTTAGAAGAGCTGGTAGAAGAACAGTTAAATGCTCAGCATATAAAAGAATCAACCAGCCCTTGGAATTCTCCTGTATTTGTTATTAAAAAGAAATCTGGTAAATAGAAAATGGTAACAGACCTTAGAGCAATTAACAAAGTAATTCAGCCAATGGGCTCTCTACAATCTGGAATTCCTTTGCCTACTCTGTTACCAAAAGGATGGCCTCTCGTAGTTATTGATTTAAAAGACTGTTTCTTTTCAATACCCTTATAAGAAAAAGAAAAAGATTTGCCTTCATAGTGCCTACTTACAATAATTCTCAACCGGTTAAAAGATTTCAATGGAGGGTCCTCCCACAGGGAATGTTGAACAGCCCGACCCTGTGCCAATATTTTATACAACAGCCATTGGAAGTGGTATGTAAAAAATTTCCTAAATCTATAATTTATCATTATATGGATATTTTACTAGCTGACTCAAATGCAGATACTTTAGAAAGAATGTTTGATGATGTAAAGAAAATTTTGCCATGCTGGGGATTACAAATTGCTCCTAAAAAGATGCAAAGAGGAGATTCTATTAATTATTTAGGATATAAAATAGAGCTACAAAAAATTAGACCTCAAAAGGTGCAAATTAGGAGAGATCAACTACAGACTCTTAATGACTTTCAAAGATTATTTGGAGACATTTCTCATCCATGAACTATTGTTGGGGTAAAAAATGATGAACTGAATAATTTGTTCAAAACCTTAGAAGGTGACAAGGACTTAAATAGTCCAAGGGAATTACACCTGAAGCTGAGAAAGAATTGGCCTTGGTAGAAAAGAAAGTACATGAAGGACATGTGGATCATATTGATCCATAGCATTTTGGTTATTTTACCTTCTAGGCATTCTCCTACAGGAATATTAATGCAGAGGGAAGATATTATATTGGAATGAATATTTTTACCAAATAAACCAAATAAAAAATTAAAAACTTATGTGGAAAAAATCTCTGACTTAATTTTGAAAGGAAAATTGAGACTTCATCAATTAGCAGGAATAGACCCAGCAGAAATTGTTATACCTTTCACTAAGGAGGACATTGACGAATTATGAGCAGAAAGTGAACCTTGGCAAAGAGCCTGCAGTAATTTTTTGAGAGAAATTAACAGCAAATATCCCAAAAGTGAAAATGCTATGTTATATGTATTTATATATATATACATGTATGTATTATATGTATGTATATATATATGTGTGTGTATTTCTAATTGTACTTTTACCATTCATTTAACAATGTAATGCAATTTTCTGATCCTAGAATGTTATTATTACCAACTATTAGGATATAATGTTATTATTACCAACTATTAGGATAAAAAGAAATTAAAGTTAGTAGTTAGACATTACAATAGAACTTGTAGTCATATTAGATATGTTTTAAAAATTGAGCAGGTATATTTTAGATAGACAGGTCATCTTCAAACCCTTCAGAGATCTACAGAATATGGCATTTAAAATGTTTTAATAACTTAGAAAATTTTTCTTTTTTGTTATGACTAAGAGACATGTCGGCTCCTGGCAGTACCAATCTACTTCAGAGAAAATATGGGCATTGAAGAAACTGCATATGGAGTTAACTTTCATTGTGGCAAAAGTTAGCCACTGGACAACAAAGTATCCTCGAATCAGGACAAAATGGACAGACAGAACACGAAACAAAGGACTACTGATTCTTGCCAAAACAAGTGTGGTTATGGCTTTATCAAAAGGCATCTTCTGAGGCCAGGACAATATGGCACCATCCCTGAAGGGGCCTTCGCAATCCAGAAAAGGTACAGTGCCCTTTTCTTCTAAGGCAGCTGAACAGGCAGTGGGCCGATGGCTTCTGATGTGCAATGGAACAGCAGCTGAAACAGTTATTCTTGAAGAGTAACTAAGCTCACGCCTCTCAATAGTAGACTGGCATTTAATAGAGGGATGTGGAGAAGAACGGGATGCTGAGATGAAGCCATACATACACAGCCAAGAAGAATGGACAGCTGAATTCAAAAACCGTCAACAATTTCCAGAATTTAAAATCCTGAATCATGACATGACACTAGTGGAATTCAGGTGTTTCTGGTACGTGGACTGCTCTCACCCAATGTGAGGTTGAACTGTTGACCTTGTGTACATCCTACTTCACAAATGAGTCTGTCAGATATGCTAAGCCTATAGGCTGAAGATGATGCCCCAACACTGCGGAGAAACCTCAGGTTTGTCCAGGCAGCTGGCTGTTTCTGTCAACTCACAAATTTTTTGGAAGTTGCTTGCATGCACTTCCTGTTTTTATTTTTGTTAGGTAATATTATTTCCTTCTTGGGTCTCTGAGCAAGTTGAAGACAAGTTAGTTACAGTTGAAGATTAATTATGATAGAAATTGAATTAGATACATTTTGGGCTTACCAAAATAGGATAGATAATGAAATTATTTTCTCTGAATTTGTCAAATACAAATGGACTAGACATTGTTTAGGTATTTATTACTTGTATATATTGTATATAGTTATTGTACTCTTGTATATAGTCTTTCTTTTGTTAGTTATAACCTTTTTCTTTTTATTAAAATAGAAAAGGGGAAATATGGTGGTATTTTATTTGTACTGAAATGTGATTTTAATTGTATGTTAATAAATAAAGTTGCTTGGGAGTCAGAGCTAATAGCAAGCCATAGCAGAGCTGGGTGTTCATGGCGCATGCCTTTAATCCCAGCACTTGGTAGAAGAGCTAGGTAGATCTCTGTGTGGTCAAGGATACAGCCAGCATTGGAGACACACACCTTTAATCTCAATATCATAGAAGACCGGGAGGGCTGTACATACAGGCAGTGACGAGGCAGTCATGTGTTTGGGTTTACAACCAATGAGAAGGCAGAACAGAAAGACTATATAAAGACAAACACACAGGAAGTAGGCCCCTTTTTAGAGAGGTCTCTTGGCTAGCTGCAGCAGGCAGGTGAGGCTCTTAGCTCTGATCTCTTGGCTCTCTTCTTTGCATTGGTTCTGTGTTTCTTATTTAATAAGATGGTTGGTTACATCTACAACAGTTTCTACTTCCTTCTAGGTATTTGCTTTGCCTTAGGTCTGGTTATAGGTCTAGAGCAGTGGTTCTCGACTTTCCTAATGCTGCAACCCTTTAATACAGTTCCTCATGTTGTGGTGACCTCCAACCATAAAATTATTTTAGTTGCTACTCCTTAACTAATTTTGCTACTGTTATGAATCATATCATAAATGTCTATGCTTTCCGATGGTCTTAGGTGATCTCTGTGAAAGGGTCGTTCAACCTCCAAAGGGGTAGTGACCCACAGATTGAGAACCATTGATCTAGAGGCAACTATTGGTTGACCCTGAAGAACATCAGTATTGTCTTGCCTGGCATTTCCTTCATAGAAAGTCACTGCTGGTTGAGCAGACAATGAAGAATTAATTTCCTCAGTCAAAGGTAGGAAAGGCAATATTTCAGGGAATGGAACTGTTAGGGTGGAGAGACTATTTTTTAAGGTGAGCTAAACCCTTGAGAATCTGAGAGTTCAAAGTTCTCAGCTTCAATAGGGTCCTCCTACATAACCCCATCCCAAGATAAAAGGTAACTTTTTTTTTTAAATACAAAATAATGCCCTTACTTTAACTGCTGACACCCTCTGAGGCCCAGGACATGAATTTTTGCTATAATTCAGCCAACCTTAAAGCTTTAGTTTGAATTTCTGCAACTTGATCTCTGTGGCTGCTGGAGAAACGATTCTCTTCCAGGGCACACTTAGAAGCCTTTAGACTATTCATGCAAACCTAGAGTCATTTTTATCACTGAGTTCATTGTTGTCCTTCACTGTATCCTGGGATGCTAGAAGTTGGTTAATTTTATCACAGAGCAATTTTATCCCTATCCTTTGTTGATTTACCCAGAGATACTAGGAGCAATTGACCAGCAACATCATTTCCTTATTTTTCCACAAACTGCCAAAAGCTTCATGTACAGGATCACCAAATCAACTGACACTCACAACTGATGAATCAGGAAAATCTAATGTATTTATCTCCTTAAGTATGTAACATAGGGGAGCTGGAGAGATGGCTCAGAGGTTAAGAACACTGACTGTTCTTCCAGAGGTCCTGAGTTCAATTCCCAGCAACCACACGATGGCTCACAACCATCTGTAATGAGACCTGGTGCCCTCTTCTGGTCATACATGTTGTATACATAATAAATAAATCTTTAAAAAAAAAAATTAAAAAGTATGTAACATAGCTCACAGCATGGGCTTTTAGTACTCTCTGAGTTCCCAGGAAAGGCTTCAGTAACTGGAGCGGCTTTGGTAGCTGTAGGTGTTGGTAAATTGAAAAGCCTATTCCTATACTTAAAGATTCATCCTTATACTTCTGTTGTTCTAGAACCACTTCTGGTACCAAAATAGAATAAATCTGTGATACATATACACACACACACACACACACACACACACACACACACACATATATATATATATGTGTGTGTGTGTGTGTGTGTGTGTGTGTATATGTATATATATATATATATATATATATATATATATATATATATATATAAAGGGATTTATTAGAATGATTTATAGGCTATGGTCAAGCTAATCCAACAATGGCTGTCTATTTAAGGAAGATCCAAAAATCCGGTAGTTGCTCAGGCTGGGTGTCTAAGCTGGTCTTCAGTATACACCAGAATTCTGAAGAACTATGTTCTAATGCCAGTGAATGGACTTCCCAATAAGAGCGAGAGCAAGCAGGCAAAGAGAGAGTGTCCCTCTTCCTGTCCTTATATAGGTTGCCAACAGAAGGTATAGCCCAGATTAGAGCTGGATCTTTCACCTCAAAAGACCTGGATTAAAGGTGTGTACTCTCACCTCAATGATCTGGATTGGAAGTGGATCTTCCTACTACAAATGATCTACTTAAACAAAAAAAAGAAAAAAATAGTCCCTCACTGGTGTGCCTAGTCAGTCACTTTGAGGTTTTAGTTCATTCCAGATGTAGTCAAGTTAGCAACCAAGAATACCCATTACAGTTACCCTAATTACCTAGCAATTTCAGCTTCCTGAACAAGAGCCAAGGGAAGGGTACCTACTTACCAGTCCTGAAGGAAATTCAAATTTGCAGCTCTGCTCCTAAGGGCAAACAGCAGAGTGACCCAAAGTTCCCTAAGTCCCCCTGCCTTCAGAAACACAGGGAGGGCAGGATGGGCCCTCATGAGCAGCATAGGTGGCAGAGTGCTCTCCAGCATGTACGTGGCCTGAGTTCCATCCCCAGATTCAAAAATGCAACCCCAAACAGCACATACAAATAGAAGGCAAGTAGTTCACACAGCCCTTTTCACAGACGGTTGTCAGTTAATATCCAGGAGGAGAAGAAGGCAATGAGGAATAAACATTAAAGAAAAAAGAAAAGGTTAAATTTTGTTTCTATTACATTCTTTGGAGTCTTGCGATCCCTGCACTTCACTCCCAGAGCCACTGCTGGGGGAGCCAGGGTCAAGGTCACCCTCCTTTTTGTCTTCTGTCAGCCCTGTTTAAAAGCACTTTATTTCATGCATGTTGTTGATTGACTAACGCCTGAATGCAGCTTGTCTAGTGGGTGTATTTTCCTCTGCAAAAACCTTCTTCCACTTAGGAACTCTAGACAGCACTTCAATGCCATGCTTTGAGGCCATATTAAACAGCAAAGTCATAGACAAGAAGCATAAAAATTCAAACAATGTAGATAAGATGGGAAAAAAGCTACTTGTTTACAGTCTGGTTCAATCTCAGCTGAGAGCATGTGCAACAGAGCATCTCATACACCCCAATTCTGCACAGGTCTGAGGGTGACTACCAAAGTCCTGTGAGGATTGATCCTGAAGCTACAAAAATGTGGTAAATTAGCAAGTACAGAATGTGTGAATTGTGAAGGCAAACTGTTTTAACACCATGTCCAAACCAGTTTTCCAAACTGCGTCTGAGAATGAACCTACAGACCCAAGGAACCCAGCTTTACCTGCTAGCTGATGCTGTCTCTCCTATCAGGCTTTTGTTTTGTTTTTGCAATATTGGAGATGGAGCCAGGAAGACACATGATGGGCAGGCTGTGCCCCTTGACCCTTCTATTACTTCTGAGACTTCCTATCATAGAAAGCTGCTCTAGTTAGCAATGAGCTGGGCCCCCCACCTGCATTGGTAAGAGGTTAATTAACATGGCAGCCCAGTTGCAGGAAGCCATGCAGGGGGTGGGGGATGGGGAAATAACGTAAGTAAAGTCATTTTGACAGGGAGTTTTGTTTCTTTCATTTGAAAGGCCCAGAAGTGTCACTCTACACCTACACACACACACACACACACACACACACACACACACACACACACACACACACACAAAAAAAAAAAAAAAAAAACCTCTAAACCAGGGGCCATGCCAAGCTTCTCCTGGTCTACACTTGGAAAGTCTGGTCCCACAAGTGTGTGTTGTCTGTCTGCTGCCACAGGCCCCAAATGCTAAGTCTGACCACATTACTGAGCTTGGAGAAGCATTTAGGTGACAAGTTTTACTGGACTGTTGACAGGCAGGTGGCGGCCTGCATGGCCTTCCACCTTCTGGTTGGTGAGATGGAATCAGGACGTAGGAAGCTACATCTGGAGTGACAGACATCTGTGGTTTGACAAGCCAGAGCGACAGCGAAATAAGATTTTTAGTTTCCATAACAAGAATGTCTTCAGTAAAAAAACAGCTTCCAAGACCAATTATGAAACAAAAAAGAGCTTCTAAGTCACCACACCTTGCTACTGGCTTTTGATAGCACAAGGCCACACCTCATCCCTACCCCTCCCACATCTGACACACCCTGGGAAGGGATTCCATCCCAGGTCACTGGAGCCATGCCCACAGCCTACTGTGCAAAATAGTCTCTGCTGTTCACATGCACAGTCCACATCTGACAGGAGCAGTCATCGAGGACGATCTCTCTGGAGCCTTGTTAGCACTTGGGGACTATTTTCTCTCAGTGAAAGCGTATGAAAGAGGAGGTTATATAAAGGAGAAGGAACGCAGCAGGGGTGGCGGCAGCCAGGGGCATGGATGTGGCTCAGTGGTAGAGTGCTTGCCTACAAAGTATGAGGACCTTGGTTCCATCCCCAGTGACAGAAAAAAGACGAGCTGAGCATGGTGACAGCCTCAGGAGACTGAGGCTGCTTCAAAACAACAGTGAAACTTCCCCTCGGCTTATGAGATTCACCGACATTCTCAGTGTCTTCCTTTTTAACAACACTGCAAACTGGGAAAGAGCTCTCTGGCAGAGCACTTTCCCAGTATGTGGAGGGCCAGGTCCAACCCCCAACACGGGGAAAACAAGGCCGGCCACCACTCACTCAATAACTTCACAACTATGATCAGCTGATCCACAGCTTGCAAACACCAGGCAAGCATCACCATGCTGTCCTCTCTCTGGTAAGCAGGGCTGCCCTCGTGAGCCTTAGAGAAGGGCTTTTCCCTCAGGATTCCAGAAGTGCTTCAAGCACCGTTCCACAGTCCCCACTTCGAAGGGCCAAGTCTCCTGGGGGTGGGGGTGGGCATTAGATGACATGTGTTAGTTCAGCGTCTCCTGCTCTGAACAAAGACACCCACTGGCTGCACCCATATCCAGTGTACCCCCGGGGCCACTCCACCTTGGCTTGCCCCCAGTGCCACTTGTGTAAACAGCCTGTAAACATCTGTCAAAAGATCAATCCTCTTTTTTGCAGGCTTGTTTGTCAGGGATAATTGTCATAAACTCTAAATTGGGAACTGAAGTACACTGTCACCAGTTCTTGGAAGCCATGACCATTTATCACACTGCAGCATTTATAGATGTGGCAGCCTCCCAGAGAAATTCAATTTGGCCTCAATCTAAAGTTAGGAACCAGAGTAAATGTAAAGACTAGATTTCCAGACATTTCAAAATAAACAGAGCTATCTTAGAACATCCTCTACTTGATCTGCTCTGAACTCTGTGTTATGGAGCACCCTAGTTGTCCAAGGCCTGTTCCCTCATCCAAATGATCAACCTGATACCCAATGTCTGGGCAAAGCCCCACCTTCAACAAATGCTTTAAAGGTGATCATTTATTTAAAAACCTATTGTAGTAAAAAAGAGAAAAAATGAAATTCCACAAGGGCAAGACTTGTAGAACAGACAAGATTCACATTCTATTCATGCACCAAATACATGTGTACACCATCTGCCTTTCTTGCCTGCCTCATATATCTCGATGGAGGCTGAACTCAGGCTCTGCCTATTCCAAGAAACCTTCCCCTGACCCTCCTGTGCTCCTGAGTCACCTTCTATCACAGTGCTGGGTTTCTGCAACTGCAGGTTTTAAGACGCCATCATCTTAAGAATTTTGTAAGCATCTTAATTCCTCTTCTCTTGTCACTAAAGAACACTGAGCATGAAGACCTATGATATCTGGCATCACACATACTAAAGAAGGGGCTCACACTCATCTGAAAATCTAATTGCAGGATGCATGCCTATACTTGTCATCCCAGCACTAAAGAGGCTATGGCCAGCAAGGTTGCTCTAAGTTTGAAGCCAACCTAGGCTATTTAGTGAGTACTAGCTAGCCTGGGCTACAGAATAGGGCCCTGTGTCAGAAGGAAAGGTAGGAAGAAAGAAAAGCATGCCTAGATTTATTTTTTTAATTGTGTGTGCACATGCATGCATCTGTGTGCGTGTACGTAGGTACACGCACTTAGGCCAGAAAGAGGTGTCAGAGTCCCTGGAGCTAGAGTTACAGGAACTATCTGCAGGTCCCCTGTAAGAGCTGCCAGCACTCTTAACCACTGAGTTGTCTCTCCAGCCCCAGTAAGCATGTCTAAATGTGACCAGCTCGTGATCTAAGTGACTGAGTTAGAGTATTAGTAGGTAATTAAAATTAAGTAAAAAATTAAAATAATGTAGGTCATCTTTAAGCCACAGAATACCCTATAATAATCTCTAACTTACCCATATAGTAAAACAAGAAAAAGAATATGTGAGGAGAAAATAAATCTATTTCAAAGTTTTAGCATGGCAATGCTGTTTCTCCATTCCTTTCTCTAAAATAACGGCTAGTTCCCTGCATCTGATGCAATCTGCAAAAATGTATGAAGCCCCCACGTGACTCCAGTCCACACAGAGAAGGGAAAGAAGCATTCCTGCCAATTGAACAAAATGACTGGAAGTTTTAATAGAGTCAACAGTTATTTGAAGTCGCCCATGATCCAGGGAAGTGAAAAAGAAGACCTCAGAGTAGCAAGGGTTTAGGAAAAATTCTTATCTGAGGGCTAGACTTTTTCTATCTGAGGGATACATAATAAAGAAACACACCCTTCTGATGATAACTTTCTCTTTTACTTCAACTTCAGAAATCCTCTCTTAAAATCCCTCTGAAAATATCTCTGTCTCCACACAGTTACATCTCTTTACATACAGCTACACTTTCCACACACACTCATACAGTGCCCTCTTCTCTCTGAAAATCTCTCTTGCTCTCTCCTGCCTAGTTATTCATGTTCTCTCCTCAGCTCTTTCTGCACACGCAGATTCACACTCCAAAACATACACACTCACTCACTGCCTAGCTCTTTCCACAGTTCCTTCACATAGCTCTTCCTTTATGGCACAGATCTTTCACCCCGATCTACACAGCCATCTCTCTCCACACCACTGCTGCTGCCCCTCAGCCAAACTCTGGACAAGTATAAGTTACATTTTCAGGGCCCTACCCATTCTCACAACACAAGACAAGTCACTTAGTTTCTCTTAGGCTAGTAATGTCACATTGACCCATGCTCGTAGCTCTAAGTTGGTGAAGGGTTCCAGACAGTAAACAATTGGCTGAACCTTGTGCAGTCAGGGTATGTGCAGACAGGGAGCTATATCTTAATGTAAATAGCCTGGCCTTGATTTAGCAATAAACAACACCTTAGTCTTTGTGCATTTTCTGCAGGGGCAGTTTAGTATGTTTTGAATTTGTTCTGAAGTCCAAAATTAGCTGTCTGTGTAAAAGGCTGTCTTCGTGACTGAGAATCCTATATCAGTCAGAGTATGTAAAATATCTTAGTATTGCTTCTATACATCAAGATCATACAGCCTAAACAGAAGTCATCTTCCAGAACACCCACAGCTATGTGTGTGTACCCAATAAGTGTAAAACACACCACTGAAGGGCTGTGGAAAAGAACCCACCGCTGTCAGAGAAGCATAGCAGTGGCTCCTGAGAAAGCTACGGTCAGAAAACAACCATTCGTTTACAGT
Organism: Peromyscus maniculatus bairdii; assembly: GCF_049852395.1. Classification (NCBI taxonomy): domain Eukaryota; kingdom Metazoa; phylum Chordata; class Mammalia; order Rodentia; family Cricetidae; genus Peromyscus; species Peromyscus maniculatus. The sequence goes on along the minus strand of NC_134859.1, from coordinate 1,600,173 downwards.
CAATAACCCCACAGCTTTGCCAAGTGAGGCCCCCCAACAGGGAGTCATGTGTCTGGTGATTCGACCTGGTAAACACTAGATGTCACTGCTGTACATTCCAACGGCCCCCTGCAGAAGTCAGTATTGCTTTTTAGTAACACCAGCTAAAAGCTACGCATTAATACATAGAGACAAGAAGACAGGGTATAGCGTTAGGGTAAATCAGGGCTGAGAAGGTAGCTCAGTTGGTAAAGTGCCTGATGCACAAACATGAGAACCTGAATTTGGGGCCCTAGCACTCACATAAAAGTCACAGCATGGCACTTTCACACTTTAGAGACACTACTTTCACACTTTAGAGACACTACTACCAAGGCAACCCTTATAAAAGAAAGCATTTAGTTGGGAGCTTGTTTATAGTTTCAGAGAGTGAGTCCATGAGCATGGCACTGAAGCAGTAGCTGAGAGGTTTACATCCTGATCCACAGGCAGCAGAGAGAGACGTACCCTGTAGTGAACTTTTGAAACCTCAAAACCCACGCCTACAGTGACACATCTCTTACAACAAGGCTACACCTCCTAATCTTCCCCAATACTCAGAATAACTGTCGAACAGCAGTGAAACATACGAGCCTTATGGGACCATTTTCATGCAAACCACCACAAAACCTATCATCCCAGTGCAGGGGAGGCAGAGACAGGTGATCCCCTGCAGCTCACTGAACAGCCAGTCTAGATAAATCTAGAACCAAATTCTAGGTTCTGGGACAGACTCAAAAAATATAATGGAGAGCAACTGAGAAAGATACCAGATGTCAACTTCTGGCTTTCATTCATTCTCTCTCTCTCTCTCTCTCTCTCTCTCTCTCTCTCTCTCTCTCTCTCTCTCTCTCGGCCACCGTCACTATCAGTCACCATCAACTCCATGTTTGCTGGGCTTCTGCTGCACATGACAACGTGACAACCATGTTGCTACAAAAGTGAGGTTGGAGCTTCATAAACAAATATATCTTTACAAAGAAAAGACAGCTTGCTTAAAGAGTCAACAGAGAAAATGCTATCCAGAAACACTACAAATAACAAATATTTCATGTTCAACTATTTAGAATAGGGTTGTACCTAAAAGTTAAAAATTTTTTTAGCAAAACGAAATCCACAAATTGCACAATGAGAATGCCAAACAGCAGGCAGACACAGCTGTAAGAAGTGGTGTTCTGCTGCCCACACATGGCTCTTAGAGCCTCTCTGCACCATGAGGTACCATTCTCAGTTCCCACTTGGAGGACTCATAGGTAATGCCTGTTCCATCTGAGAACACCAGAATCTAGAGAAGCACACACAGCTGGAAACCTCTTACAACTCCAAATATGCTGGATCAAAAAAAAAAAAAAAGGTCCCTTGCCATATATAATCAAACCATTAAACATACAGAATAAAGAAAAAATAAATATTATGAGCCACAAAGGAAAAAGGCCAAGTAACATATGAAGGCAGACCCATCAGAATAACACCAGACTTCTCAATGGAGACTCTGAAATCCAGAAGGTCCTGAACAAATGTTATGCAGACACTAAGAGACCATGGATGCCAACCCAGACTGTTATACCCAGCAAAACTCTCAATCACCATAGATGGAGTAAACAAAATATTCCATGATAAAACCAGATTTAAACAATACCTAGCCACAAATCCAGCCCTACAGAAAGCACCAGAAGGAAAAAATCCAACCTAAGGAAATTAGACACACCCATGAAAACTCAGGCAATAGATAATCCCACACCAACAAATACCAAAGAAGGGAAATACAACACTACCACCAAAAAAAAAAAAAAAAAAAAAAAAAAAAAAACAGGAATTAACAATCACTGAGCATTAATATCCATCAATATCAACAGTCTCAACTCACCGATAAAAAGACACAGGCTAACAGAATGGATATGAAAACAGGATCTATCCTTCTGCTACATATAAGAAACACACCTCAACTTCCAGAATGGTGAGCAGATCTGGCCGGTGTCTGGCCGGCTTTGTGTTTAACATGCATCTGTTTGTATTTCTGTGTATATGTGCACAGGTTTATGTGAAAGAGTGTGTGCAGGCCACAGCATATATATGTAAGGAGGTTAGAGGACAAACCACATCTGAACCCAGGTCACCAAGACAGCAATACCAGGGCTTTTACCCAAGGAGCTATCTGCTCTCTGGCTAACTCTTAACTCTCAAGCAGCAAACTGGAAGTCTGAGCTCCGAGCTAAGCCATTATCCACCACAGACACAAGTCCAAATAAGCTGAATGTCTGCGAAACTGAAACAAAATCATGAACACCTTTCTGAGGAATACACCCAAACCCAGAGTCTCCACTAGAGAGTATTTGCAATGCATAAGAAGCAATTCCAGACTGACTCAACAAAGATCAGGACAAGAAGACTCAGTACAAAGGTATAGAAATGCATGGTATAAACTGTTCTTCATTTTCAGTACAGTATCTAAAATCTACACTTTGTCATGAAATAGAATTTGTGTGATGACTCTACCCAACCATGTTCTGGGTAAACTCAAGGTGGGTGAGGGTAAGCAATTACATCCAACGGGCATACTACATACATGTTCTACTTAATAGTATTTTCACCCTCAAGGGGCTTATCAGGAACCCACCCTACTGCAGGATGAGCAGTACCAGTGTACAAGCTAAAAGAGCTATTAGACTGGCTTGTTAGAAGAATAATGGTCAAGGAGTAATAAGCTGAGGAGCTGAGCTACTAAAATCACTTATCTAGTCTGCATAACAGAAAGATGGTAGGAGAAAAAAAGCCAAATAGAGCACAAAGATGTCTTGTGTGAATAGGAATCTCAGGAGTAACAGCAAGTTATGAAAACAAGTATCTGAAAATTTCCAAAATCTGGATAATAGGATAATACAGAGAAGGAACTAGAAGCATACCTCAATCATGGGGCACGTGCTAAAAGCGTGTCAGAGGCACTGGGGCTTCACCCATGGTATACACACATTAAAACAAGCCACGGTTAGTGCAGTGACAGCCAAACTTGTGAAAAGCTCACTGCGGCGGCGGCGGCGGCGGCATGGCTCTGAAGGGGAAGCTCAGGATCCAGTACCAGCACCCTGTAAAATGAGGTGTGGTGTGCATCCCTGTATTCCTAGCACTCAGAACTAGAGGATCCTTAGAGCTTCCTGGCCAGCCAGCCAGTAAGCCAAACCAAGTTCAGTCAGAGACCTCACCCAAAAAAATAAATAAGTGGGAAGTAAGCTAGGAAGACACCAACATGGATCTCCAGCCTACATGCATACATGCACGTAAGCACACAGAAACACAGACACACAGACACACACACACACACACACACACACACACACACACACACACACACACACAGACAGTATATGGTTTCCTATAACAAGAGAACTTTCATTTTCTTTTTTTTGGGGGGGGGTGGTTCAAGACAGGGTTTCTCTGTGTAGTTTTGGTGTCTGTCCTGGAACTCACTCTGTTGCCCAGTCTGGCCTCAAACTCACAGAGATCCCCCTGGTTCTGCCTCCCAAGTGCTGGGATTAAAGGTGTGCACCACCACCGCCCAGCTGAGAACTTTCACTTTTAAGAGGTCAAAAAAGACTTTTCAAACATCGATTAGAATTAGTGATGCCAAAAGAAAAAGACAACTGTCAGCTTAAATGGAACTCTTTGAAAGTAAATCAAATATAATTTGTATTAGAGCCAAAAAAGCCATTATACGTCGCTATATAAATAGGCATTTAGTGATTTTTTTTTCATTGTTACATTATTGATCTGACAGGCCCCTTCAGTTTCTGCTGAAATGCTTATATAATTTGTTTAAGATAACATTAACAGGATTTGTAGCACATTTAGATAATCCAGGTCCCTGGCATAATTAGAATCGCTACTATGAGAAACAAACTTCAAATTGTCTTTTAATGAAGCATTCGCACAGTTTTAGAAATCAGAAAGAGAAAAACAGACATGAGATGTATCTATCAAGTACAGAAGGTAGCTCCAGTCCATGACAGGATGTGTATCAATCCCATGATACTGAAAGTTCAGACAGGCACTGTGAACATAACTGCCCCTGTGGTCCACATGGGTAAGTTCTCGCTCTCAGAGCATACCGTCTCTCTATACGAGTAACAGATCACTGAGGAAAAGACACTTTATAGGCACAGGAGGTGGGGCTACTGTCCTAGTTCTGCCGAGGAAGCCTGAAACATATGGCCACAGTGGGCTGCACTCAGCTGATGCAGCCCCACTCTGTAGAGGGGACAGCTGAGTCCGCTCAGTGGCACAGCACAATCAAGCTGTCAGGGACTTTGTAAAGCACTGTCATATGCAGGCAAAGGAGGCAGCAGTGTCTTCAAGGATGATCACTGGCCTCAGCAGCACATATCTACAACCTGCTGGGAGACTAAGGTAGGAAGAGTGTGGGATCAAGGCCTGCCTAGGCAATGTACCAAGGCCCAATCCCTAAACAAACTTTAAAAAGGTTTTTCCTATAACTCGGTGGTAGAGCATTTACTTTGCATACATGATATCCTTGGCTCCATCACTACTATCATTAAATAAATAATGAACAAAGAATAAAAGATAACAAGCATCTACTTGTTCTAGGAGGGGAAAAGTAAATGTCACAACTTCCTCTCAGCCTATTTCCTACATTGCCCGTTCAAGCCCGTTTATTTTATTCATGCTGTAGTGAACACTGGACCCAAAGGATTCAGTGGTGAACAAGATGACCCAGTGTTGTCCTCAGGGAGGCAACACAACCCAACAGACAAAAACACATGGCTACATATCACTCTGACACACAACCACTGGCATCGGTGTCACTGAATAGAATACTTAGCTTAAAAGTTACTACTCAGAGCAGGGTGTGGTTTTAATCCCAGCACCCAGGAGGCAGAGGCCAGTCTGGTCTACAGAGCTAGATCTAGGACTGCCAGGCTACAGAGAGAGACCCTGGTTCAAAACAAAATGACACAAAAAGCTATTGCTCAGGGTCTACAGAGCTGGCTCAGTGGCAAATGGCTGACACTGCTCTTCCAGAGAACCCAGGTTTAGTTCCCAGGTCTCAGTCAAGTGACTCACAACCAGGGATAACTTCAGTTCCAGGGGATCCAACATCCTCCTCTAGCTTTTTCCAGATACTGCATGCATGTGTGCGCACATATAACACACACAATTAAAATAGAATAAATCATTTTTTTAAATGTTACTTTTCTTTTACTTTTTCTTTTTTTGTTTGTTTGTTTATTTTTCAAGACCTGTCTCTCTGTGTAACTGAAACTCGCTAGACCAGGCTGGCCTTGAACTCACAGATATCCACCTACCTCTGCCTCCCAAGTGCTGGGATTAAAGGCATGTGCCACCACCTCCCGAAATGTTTGTTTGTTTTTTAATATTTTTTAAGATTTATTTTATTTATTATCTATACAATGTTCTGCCTGTATGTTTGCCTGAGGGCCAGAAGAGGGCACCAGATCTCATTACGGATGGTTGTGAGCCACCATATGGTTGCTGGGAATTGAACTCTTAACCACTGAGCCACCTCTCCAGCCCCAAAATGTTACTTTTCAAAGAATCTTCCAGTAAGTCAAGGAACAATCATCATTTGGCATCAAAAATAGTTTAAAAGGAACACTGATAAACCCTATACATGAATAACCAAATTATACTGTCTTTTTAGTGAGATAGTACTAACTGGTGTTCTACAGACTTCAAAACACATTTACACAGTCTCATCCCTACTGCTGACAGAAAGGGCCAGAGTTAGACATCTGAACAATCCATGACCATTTGTCGGGACTCGCTAGGAACTTAATGTCATGACCTCTGTGCATTGTTACAGCCACCTGTGAACAGACTGTAATCATGAACATGTCACATACTGGAAACCTGAAGCCCAGAGTTTATGCATCTCACCCAAGGATACATGAGACAAATGACTGGCCTTCCATCAGTCCCCAAGTCAGTCAACTAAAAGCCTGGACATTCCTTACTTCCCACTGCAAGGCTCCCAGTCACTGATGGAGAAAGCACCCTGGGCAGAGCGGGTGCAGCCACACTGCAGTCAGAACTCGCCTTGCTCTCCTCTCACTAACACTGCAGCCTCTCGTCAGGCACCTGATCCCCACTGAAGGCATCGTCATGCTCCAGTGAGCTGAACCCTTTGCATTGCAAGTCATCTCTCAGAAGAGTACAGGAATAGACAGTAGAAGCAAACGTCCAAGCAAAAACTGAACAATACAACAGGCAGCATCCTTTATGACCGCATCCAACATGGTATTTGGTGTCACGTGTTTCTGAAAAACACTTCCCACTGAAATTTCACTGGAATCAAGCAGTCAGAATACAAGCTCACCAAGCTAGTAGATATCAGCTACACAACATTCACAATAGCCCAAACAGGTCCATACTATCATCCTTACTGCACAGAGAGAAACAGAACTTAGCTAGTTAGATAGCATGTTGGTGTCGCACACTGCACATGGTTGAATAGTACTGACACCAGAATCTAAGATTTTACCTCTACAACAAATCCTGTATTCCTGAGATATTGGAAAATTAAAAAGAGAATTATAAAAATATTTTGACCTGAATTTGCATATTTGGAGAAGTTAAAATTTTTAAAGCATTATAGCATCAAATATGAAATTATGCCAGTATTTGGCATTTGAAGTAAAAATCAAACAGATACATCACTCAAAAAATTTCACACTTTTAAAATGATTATTACCAAGGTACTTGAAATCCAACTGCATATGTAACTTAAAAATACATGCTCAAAATTTTATTCTGAAGGGACCAGAATGTGACTCCATCTTAGATACAGAACAACTCCATTGTAGAAAATTACCTAAGCCTGAGTCCAGGAAGTCCCTCAGTCAAGTTTAGCCAATCAGCTAAACAGTTCCAAACCTGGTCTTATAAGGCTGAGAGACCCAAAGTCACAGAATATGGTTGTTACTGACCATATATGACTAAAAAGGTCACAATGGATGAAATGGTTACCAGCCCCAACCAATCTACATGTGCCCCATGTAACTGCTCTTTGACTGCCTAATTAGAACAGAGATTAGCTCAACATACTTAGAATTCCCCCAGTTCACTATAAAAGGGGCTGCATGCCTTTGTCCTGAGTCGACATCACCACTTTGTATGAATGATTGACCTCTATATGTGGCTATTTCTGCAGAATAAACACTCTTTGTGTTTGCATACTATTTGAGTCTGGGGTCTTTAGCAATTCTCAGACCCTTCCATTTAGGGGCTCATCCAGGATCTCTGGAGCCCCTCCAACCCAGCAGGAGAGCATTTTAGGAGAGCATGTTTTGTTCTCTACCAATAGGTGACTCGGGTATGTCTCTGTCTTGTCTTTATATCACTCTGATCTGTTGTGCAGACAAAATTTGGAGGCTGCTGGAGTTTGGGTGGATGCACTAACTTCCTCCTAGCCAGGGGTTCCCAAGGACACTCTGGACCCCTGTCTGACAGAGCCTGGTTATAGGACAGGCCGCCATCAGGTTTGGGTGACTACAGATGGGTCACACCCATCTGGCAGAGTCAGGTTACAGGATAGGCCGCTGTCACCATTTTGGTTTCTTTTTCTGATTCCGAGGGAACTTGGTCTTGTCTCTGTGTGTCTGTTCTCTGTTTGTCCTTGTCTTGTCTCTGCATTTCACCATGAGTCAGGTGACAAGTTCTACCCCTCTGGATCTAGTCCAATCCCATTTCAAGGAGTACAATCATATAGCAGAAGACCTGAGCCTGATAATCAGACCAGAAAAACTAACCACCTTTTGCAGGAGGGAATGACTTTCATTGTGGGATGGCCAGAAACGGGGGAACCTTCCATCTCCCCAGGATCTATAATGCCAGATATTGTCTACAAGACTCCAAGACATCCTGACCAGATCCTGCACATCAATGCATGGCAATGCATGATGGAGAGACCTCCATCCTGGTTGAAGTTTTTCCTGCTGTTGCCACCTACGATTCCCATCAAAGAATTGGAGCCCCCAAAAGACCAAAAACCTCCAGGTCTGCTCCTCTTGGCCCTGGAGGACCTAAATCCACCTCCATATGTCTCTGCCCCTCCTGTTCCAGTCCGTCAATGGCGGCAGCAACCCAGGACCCAGGGAAGATGACGGAAACTTGGCAAGTCCCCCTCACACCCGGACACTGACCATGAGAAAGGCAGATCCCACTACAGTGGCCCTGCCATTGTGGGCAGCCAGGACACCAGGTCAGGCAGGTTAACAGTTCATGTCCCACATACCCTTGGCTACTAGCGACTTATATAATTGGAAAATGCAAAACCCCAAATTCTCTGAGAAACCATCCACCTTGTTACCATTCCAGCCGACAACATGATGATGCATTTCCCCTGACACACCCGGAATGGAATCCCAATGACCCTGCAGGTAAGGAACAACTGAAGGTCTACTACCAGATTCTGATGGGAGGTCTCCATGAGGCAGCAAGATAGCCCACAAATTTATCTGAGGTCGGACAGACAATACAGGACAAGGATGAAACTCCAGGAGCTTGTCTGGAATGGCTGATGGAGGCTTATAAGGCCTACACTCCATTTGATCCAGAAGCAAAAGAGGAGCAATTGGCTGTAAATATGGCTTTTATCAACCAGGCGGTGCCAGACATCTGAAAGAAACTTCAGTGACTAGATGGATTTGCAGGTAAGCAACTGGCTAAACTAGTGACCACAGCAGAAAAGGTCACAATAGGGAAACTCCTGAAGACACACAGACTGAGGGACTAGCCAAAGTATTGCTGGTGGCCACAGAGAAGGAGGGCCAAATACAAAGGAACTTAAAAAAAATAGCATACGGGAAAAGGGAACGGAGAAAGGTCCTTTCTTGAGAGGAAACGTGACCACATTCCTACCTTCAGAAACACCAATGTGCCTACTGCAATGAGATGGGACACAGGAAAAACGAATGTCAGGAAAAACGAATGTCCGCAAAAACAAGGAGAGGAAGCCAAAGGTCGTAGAGCTAGAGGAGCTCAGTGACTGAGAAGGCCGGGGCTCACACCCCTCCACGAGCACTGGGTAACCTTAAAGACTGTTTGGTGGACACGAGGGCACAACACTCTATTCTAGCCCATAGGACCCTTATCTAGCAAAAAGACCTGACTGACCAAGACCCATGGACTACCCAAAGAAAGGTGAACTGAGGAACAGGACAGGTAACCATTTATTTATGGTCCCTCCTGGATGCCCATATCCACTTCTGGGCCAAGTCCTTCTCACTAAAATGGGAGCACAAATTCATTTCAGTCCCAAGGGACTACAAGTCCTAGATAAACACAGGCCCCTACATATGCTGAGGGTGACCTTGGATGAAGAATAGTTATATGTCCCGCCCCTCCCATCCGCTGATGAGGACCCCTATCTGGAACAACTACAGGGGGAGGTCCCAGGTGTTTGGGAAGAAAACAATCTGATAGGGCTGGCAGGACACTGGGCCCCAATCTTGGTCAAACTAAAAGCTGGTGCCAGCCCAGCTAGGATCTGCCAATACTCCATGTCCCGGGAAGCAAGAGCTGGCATACCATCCCACATCAATGATGCCAGTTGGCCTAGAACTCCTCCCTCTTCCTAGTGAGAAAGCCCCTTCTAATGACTATCAGCCTGTACAGGAATGGTAGGAAGTTAACAAAAAGGTAGAGAACATAGACCCAACCATACCCAACCCATATATTTTGTTAAGTAGCCTGCCACCCTAACAGGCCATTTACTGTACTGGATCTAAAGATTCCTTCTTCAGCCTGTCATTGACTCATGATACAGACCACGGCTTTAATGTACAACTCACCTGAACTAGGCTACCACAAGGATTCAAGAATTCACCCACCATTTTCAAAGAAGCCCTCTCTGTACTTGGGTGAGTACAGAGATCCCACCCCCAAATAAACCTCTTGCAATATGTGGATGACCTCCTTATAGCTGCTCCGGATGAGGAGACTTGCCATGTGGGTGATCACCAACCTGCTCGAGGAACTGAACCAAATGGGGTACCACATACCCGCCAAGAAAGGAGAACTCTTATATTTTTGGTTGTGAGCCTAGCCTTTAATGGCTGAGCCATCTCTCCAGGCCAGGCGGTGGTGGCGCATGCCTTTAATCCCAGCACTTAGGAGGCAGAGGCAGGTGGATCTCTGTGAGTTCGAGGCCAGCCTGGGCTACAGAGTGAGTTCCAGGAAAGGCGTCAAAGCTACAGAGAAACCCTATCTCTAAAAAGAAAAAAAAGAAGTAGGAAGAGGAGGAGAAAAGCAGAACTCTGCAAGAGAGAGATAACATATCTTGGATACATACTCAAGGGGACCAACATCTGTTATCTCGGGCTCAGAAAGAGACAATTATTAACATTCGGACCACATGAGAAGACAGATTTAGGAGTTCTTAGGGTTGACAGGATTTGGTAGATTCTGGGTACTAGGATTCATAGAAATCGCTAAGCCCTTCTATGAGGCCACAAGGGGGGCAGAAAAATTCACTGGACTGGACTCCTGAAATGGATAGGGCCTTCCATAAGTTAAAGGAGGCCCTCTTAAAGGCCAGACCCTTGGCCCTACCAAATATTCATAAACCTTTTCACCTACATGTGGATGAAAGCAAGGACATTGACAAAAGTGTATTAACGCAGACTCGGGCCCCTAGAAAAGGCTGGTGGCCTACTTCTCCAAGAAACTGGACCCAGTGGCCTTCCTCCTCATCATGGCAGCCACCACAGCATTGGTAAAGGATGCAGACAAAATCACCACAGGGCAAGACCTTACCATTACCACACCACATGCCATCAAGGGAACCCTCAAAAGACCCACCAGATCAATAGATATCCAATGCCTGGCTAGCCCATTACCAGGCACTGCTTCTGATATGCCCTGGATCCAATACAGTCCTTCCTCTGCCCTCAATCCAGTCACCCTGTTGCATGCCTGATCCTGACTTAGATATAAGCCATGACTGCTCAGTAATGCTGGGCAATGTCCAGACCTTGAGGCCAGACATGACAGACATTCTGTGGCCAGATGCTAAGGTAGTTTTATTTCACAGATGGGAGCAGCTTCCTGCAGAACAGAATCAGGAATGCGGGTGCTGCAGTGGTAACCCTTGACACCATAGAATGGGCCTCAGAAAAGAGAGTTACAGAAAGAGGGTTACTCATGACAGGAAAAAAAATAAAATAAAATAAAATAAAAACATTAAAAGATGAAATCCTAGCCTTACTAAAAGCAATATGGCTACCTCTTAAGGTAGGCATCATCCACTGCCCAGGGGACTGCTATGGGATGTCTTTCTGTATGGTGTGAATATGTGTTGCTCTGATTGGTTGATAAATAAAGCTGTTTGGCCTATGGCAAGGTGACTTAGAGGCAGGCAGGAAATCCAGGAAAGAGACAGGGAAAGAAAGGCAGAAGCAGAGGAGACGCCATCCCACCATCCAGGGAGCAGCACGTAATGGCACACAGGTAAAGACACAGAACACGTGGTGACATATAGATTAACAGAAATACGCTGAGTTATAAGAGATAGCTAGCAAGAAAATTGAGTCATAGGCCATGGCCATGCAATTCAGAATTGATATAAGCCTCTATGTATTTACTTGGGTCTGAGCAGCTGCAGGACCGGGCAGAACACAGGAAAACGTCCAGCTCCAGGGAACTAAAAAGGGTCAGCTGACAGGGCCAAGGGACTGGCTGACAAGGCTGCTAAGGAGGCTGCCCTGGGTACAAACACTACTGCCCTGTTAGCCATGGTCCTGCCAGAACTTCCTCTGGCCCTCATTATAGCTCAGAAGGTAGGAGGGACCAGGAAAAAATGTCAAGAACTTTATTGAAAGGATGGGTGGCTTCATACATCAGATGGTTGCACCATATTTTGCCAAACAACTTATTCATCAAATATATCAGAATACCCACTTAGGACACAAGAAGCCTAAAGAACATTTGAGAAATCTACCTGGGACCCCTACTAGATGAAATGATTTCTCACTGTCCTACTTGTAAGGGCAGTAAATCTCTTAACTCTGGGACAAAGGACCCCAGGGACCAGACTACATGGACGAAAGCCAGGTACCAACTGGGAAATATACTATACAGAAGCCAAACTGGATCTGTACAGGTATAAATATCTCCTAGTCTTTGTAGATACATTTTCAGGTTGGGAAAAAGCATTTCCCACCAAGAAAGAAATGGCCAACATAGTAGCCAAGAAGTTGTTGGAGATAATTTCCAGATATGGACTGCCTACACTATTAGGATCTGACAATGGACCTGCCTTCATCTCTCAGGTAACACAGTCACTTGTTAAAACTGTAGGGACAGATTAGAAACTCCATTGTGCATACCATCCCCAGAGTTCAGGATAAATAGAATGAATCAGACTTTAAAAGAGACCTTGACTAAATTAACCCTAGAAACTGGTGGTGACTTGGTGGCCCTCCTTCCCTATGCATTATATAAGGCAAGAAATACCCCCTATACCCAGGGCATCGTTCCCTTCAAGATATGTTATGGGAGGCCCCCTCCCCTTCTGCCTAACTTCCAATCTGAGATTCTTGCAGAATTCAACCACCAAACATTTCTGCAATCCCTGAAGGCCCTACATAGGGTCTAGAAGCAGATCTTCCCAGATATATGCCACCTCTATGAATTGGCTCCCCATCCTAATCCCTATTGCTTTGAACCAAATGATAAAGTCTGGATTAAGAGACATAATCACAAGACCATTGAGTCTCGGTGGAAAGGTTTGCACACAGTGATCCTGACTATGCCCACACTGTGAAAGTCAACAGAATAAGAACCTGGCTACATCACTCCCACATCAAGCCTGCAGGACAAGAGATGACCCAAAAGCTGCACCAATGTTGAGATAGACTGCCCAATGAACCCCAGATGAGGAAAATAGAAAGTTCAATGACACCTGAAAGATCCACTGAAGCTTGGGGTCTACAAACCTTCACTCTAGTAACTCCTGTAACCTTAACTCTGGCCAAGGTGCTTTGTTTCCTGATCTGGTCTTTGACTCATGAACACTAGATGATGGGACTTGGACCCCATGGGCCATATAAGGAGATGCCAATACCCAGCCCATCGCAGTGTATTGAGAAACTACCTTCTACATCTGCTCTGGAGGAAGGAGATCTAGGTCACAACGGACTATGTGTGGAGGGCCAGGGTCATATTTCTGTGCAAACTGGGGCTATGAGTCAATTGAGACTGTCTCCTGAACGCCACCAATAAGAGATGACCTTATCACAGTCAAAAGGGACCTGGATTAAACTCACAAGGACGGAGATACGGACTGCAGCCTAAACTCTATGCAAACAGTCTCTGGTAACTATGGTCCTTCTTTGACTGTAACCCCATCACAGTCCACCTCACCCCCCAAGGAATGGGGAGCAGGAAAGACCTGGAGACTATGGCTTTATGTACCTGGATATGATTATGGGGTATTATTCACAATTCAACTCATCACCCAGCAGGTACAGTTCATATATGGGGTGCCACTGGGCCCAAACTCAGCCTTGTCACACATTAAGGTACCCTCCCAGAAATTTGAGCCCACTGCAAAGATCACCCAGACCCTGGGACCCAAGACAATTTGGTCACAGCCTATGACTATAGACGAGGAGCTACAGCCTAGGACGGGGCCTTGGGACCTCCTCTGGGCCATATATCAGGTACTAAATGTTTCTAGGTCCAAGCTCACCATTGAATGTCAGCTCTGCTTAGATATAAAGCCACCCTACTATGAAGGTATAGCCATTCCTGGAAACTATACTTCTGCTGAGAGCAAGGCTTGCTGCTGGCAAGACCTAGGTAATGGAAGGTTAACCCTTGGACTAGTTAAAAGAAATGGGTTTTGTGTTGCAAAAGAAACATGGTCAGTCCCATAAGCTCATAGCCACTTATGTAATATCACCCAGGAGGTCTCAAACGAAGAAACTTACATTGTACACCCCCACCCCCACAACAACACCTGGTGGGCATGCTCTACAAGATTAGCCCCGTGCATCCACATCCAAGCTCTCAGCCGCACTGATGGGTTCTGTGTACTAGTCCAACTTGCCCCCCAAATCCTTCACTATTCAGATGAAAAAATGAAACAGTAAACTGTCCCTGCCCCCAGTCACTCAAACTAAATGAGCTGCCACTGCTGCGGTCCAGGTACCAACCTTGTTAGGACTCTGCATCACTGGTGTGGCAGAGGTGGGCACTTCGGCCCTCATTCTCCAAGACGGCAAAAAGCTTTTTTTTATTTTTATTTTTATTTTTTTTTTTTTTTGGTTTTTCAAGACAGGGTTTCTTTGTGTAGCTTTGGAGCCTGTCCTGGAACTTGCTTTGTAGACCAGGCTGGCCTCGAACTCACGGAGATCTGCCTGCCTCTGCCTCCTGAGTGCTGGGATTAAAGGCATACACTACCACTGCCCAGCAATTATAAAGCTTTAAGTATGGCTATAGATCAGTTAGAAAAGTTCATGTCAGGATTGGGGATTTAGCTCAGTGGTAGAGTGCTTGCCTAGCAAGCACAAGGCCCTGGGTTTGGTTCTCAGCTCCAGGAAAGAAAAAAAGAAGAAGGAGGAGGAGGAGGAGAAGGAGGAGGAGGAGAAGGAGGAGGAGGAGGAGAAGGAGGAGGAGGAGGAGGAGGAGGAGGAGGAGGAGAAGAAAGAAAGAAAGAAAGAAAGAAAGAAAGAAAGAAAGAAAGAAAGAAAGAAAGAAAGAAAGAAAGAAAGAAAGAAAGAAAGAAAGAAAGAAAGAAAGAAAAGTTCATGTCACACTTAGAAGCTTCCCTAATGTCCTTGGTCAAAGTTACCCTCCAAAGCCAGCGAGGATTAGATCTCTTGTTCCCACAAGGGCGACTATGCCTAGCATTGGGAAAACAATGTTTTTAAGCTAACCACTTAGGAGTCATAAAAGAATTTCTGTCTCTCAGTAGAAAAAATTACACAAAAGAGAAAAACAAAAGACTCAAGACAAAAATTGGTTCAATCCTTATTCTCTTGGTCACCATGACCATCACCCTCATCTCATTCCTAATGGGACCCCTAATTCTCTTCTTGCTTGCATTAATTTGTGGTCCCTGTATAATCAATGCTCTGGTATGGTTTGTTAAAGATAGAATTTCTACCATACAACTCATGGTTCTCAAGTCCCAGTACATCCCCCTCACATCTCCCACATGGACAAATGTGATATGCAGCTAACTCAAAGACTTGAGTAACTATCTACTCAAGGAGGAGGAAATGAAGGGACCAGAACGTGATTCTATCTTAGACACAGAACAACTCTATTGTAGAAAATTACATAAGCCTGACTCCAGGAAGTCCCTCAGTCAAGTTTAGCCAATCAGCTAAACAGTTCCAAACCTGGTCTTATAAGGCTGAGAGACCCAAAGTCACAGAATATGGTTGTTACTGACCGTATATGACTAAAAAGGTCACAATGGATGAAATGGTTACCAGCCCCAACCAATCTACATGTGCCCCATGTAACTGCTCCTTGACTGCCCAATTAGAACAGAGATTAGCTCAACATACTTAGAATTCCCCCAGTTCACTATAAAAGGGGCTACATGCCTTTGTCCTGGTTCGACATTGCCATTTTGTATGGATGATCGACTTCTGCATGCTCACTATTTCTGCAGAATAAACACTGTATTTGCATACTATTTGAATCTGGGGTCTTTAGGGATTATCTTTAAACCCTTACAATTAAAAAAACTTTTTACCTTAAGACAGTATGTTTAGAAGCTGAAGATATGATGGTTCCATGGTTAAAAGAACAAGCTGCTCTTGCAGAGGACCCAGGCTCAACTCTCAACACATACATGGTGGCTCACTAATACCTGAAACTCCAGTCTCAGGGAACCTGATGCCCTCTTCTAGCCTCCAAAGGCACTAGGCCCATATGTGGTGCACAGACACACAAACAGGCAAAACACTCATATACATAAAAAGAAAGAAAAGAAAAAAATTGAATAATCAAATGCTAAAGAAAAAAGGTAGTAGATTTTTTAAGGATCAATAAAAGATGTGGTGATCCATCTTTTCAGAATCCTATTTAAAAGTAAATGAAGTATCATTCACTTCGCTTGTAAAAAAAAAAAAAAAAAATTGATAGCCAGGCGGTGGTGGCACACACTTTAATCCCAGCACTCATGAGTCAGAGGCAGGCAGATCTCTGTGAGTGCAAGGCCAGCCTGGTCTACACAGTGAGTTCCAGGACAATCAGGACTGCAGGACTGTTTCACAGAGAAACTCTGTCTCAAAAAACAAAACAACACAAAACAAAACAAAAAAAACAAACAAACAAAAAAAAAAGCTTAATGGCATGGAAAAACCACAGCTAATCACAGACAAATAGGAAAAGTAAGTACAAGATGAACAGGCCAATGAGGGCTTCAGAGGTACTGCCCTCACCTCAATTTGCAAATTCTCAATGTATATCTGCAACTTATTTCAGAAAAAGCACATCAGGAAAGAAATAGAATGGAGGCATGTGAGGAAACAGACCACGTGCTTCATCTAACACAGGGTTCTTAAACGCCTCACAGTGCAATCCCGTCTGCCTGAGAAACTACACATGAGTATATAAAACAGATGAGCTGCAGAGACGGCTGAATGGTGAGCATTGCTGCTTTTCCAGGTTCCATTCTCAGTACCCACATGGTGGCTCACACAGGGACAGCCAGGGCTACCTAGAGAACCCTATCTCAAAACAAAACAACACAAAAAGCTACTGCTTCATGGGATCCAACTCCAGTTCCATGGGATCCAATGTCCTCTTCTGGCCTCCACAGACACTAGGCACACATGTGGTGAACAGAAATACACGCCAGCAAAACACCCATACAAATAAAATAAAATAATAAAAATTTTAAATAGATAGACTAATCAAACATTTACTGATAATAAGTCTTTAAAAATTAAATTAAAACAATTCTTTAGTAGCCAGATGTGGTGGCACACATCTTTAATCCCAGCACTTGAGAAGCAGAGGCAGGCAGATCTCTGAGTCCAAGGCCAGCCTGGTCTACATACTGAGACTCTGTATTTTAAAAAACAAAATAAAACAACAACAAAAAAATGCAGCAACAACATAACTCATTTTGGTATACATATAATTTTGTTATTTGTTAAGACAAAAGTAATTTATGTTCTAATGAGATGAATGTGCTTATCTACCACAATACAACCCAAAGTTGTATTAATTAATTTGATGGGTGCTAAGGAACAACAGTAGGGAAAATGTGACCTCTTTGATTGCCACAATTAAACCACAATGCTTCTGCACAGCAGAATACTGTAAGTACATGAAAACATTGCAGCTGGAACCTACGCTAATCTGGAATTTGAGGTGCTTCAGGCAGTTGACGAGGGTGGTGCATGGCAGGAGGGCGTGTGCAGCATCAAACACACATGCTGTGTGCTCAGCACGGCTGGAGTGAAGCCATGGACAACATGGACAAGCACTCTCTCCAGTGCACTAGCATTTGATTTGACATTGTTTGGTCCTTGCATGCTCAGAAACCTTGCTCTAGTGTCAAATTTTCAAACCCCACATTCAGTCACAAGATACAACATGAGATCTTGAGCCACAGTTTAAGTATCTTTAGAATACTGAATCAAATACACTTCTCTGTATGATATACTTACCAATTTTTTCCTTTATTTTACTGACAAACTCAAAAATTAACTGAGCAGCAATGCCAGTGAACCAGCTGCTTGAAACCACATCTTTCAAACTGAAGGCGAACCCCCACCTCATTCACACACAAAACAGATGTCTAAGACACTAACCAATTTGTACTTGTTCGGGCTGGCTGAGAGAAACGAAGGCTGACGTGTCATCAATCCAGGATATCTGAATGTTACCTGTTAATAATGAATTAAAAACAGAATTAAAAACAAAGTGAGCATCTGAGCATTTAGAGAATCACACAATAGACTCCGTCCAGCATATTCCAGTAGAGTCCAGACAGATGAAGTATTGCTGTAAGACTGGAAACCTCAGCACTGGTCAGCTTACTGAAAATTTTAGTCCACTACTTACTTCTGAGATGGCTTAGCCTAAGAGCACTTGCTGTGCTAGCATGAAGTTCTAACTTCAAACCCCTAGCACCCACATAAAAAAAGCCAGGCCTGTAACTTCAGCACTGGGGGCAGGAAACAGCAGGATCTCAGAAGCCCATTGGCCAGCCTAGGACAGTTTCAGGTTCAGTGAGAGATCCTGTGCCACAGCAGGACACTCAACCTCCTCCACTGGTATATGAGGAGCATGTACCTCGTGTGTGTGTGTGTGTGTGTGTGTGTGTGTGTGTGTGTGTGTGTGTGTGTGTGTGTGTGTGTGTTTGATTCTAGCAGCCATGTAAAACGGTAAGCACAATTGAGTGGGCCTATATGCCCAGAGCTGGAGAGGTGGAGATGGGCAAATCCCTGGAACTCTTGGGCCAGCAAGCCTAGCAAAATTGGTGAGGTTTGGGTTCAGTGATAGACCAAGCATCAAAACACTAAGGTTGAGGGCCAGTGAGATGACTTAGTGGGTAAATGCACTTGCTGCCAAGACCTGAGTTGGCTCTCCGGAACCCACATGGTAGAAGAGAACCAACTCTTATAAGTT
This sequence comes from Peromyscus maniculatus bairdii, assembly GCF_049852395.1. Taxonomy (NCBI): domain Eukaryota; kingdom Metazoa; phylum Chordata; class Mammalia; order Rodentia; family Cricetidae; genus Peromyscus; species Peromyscus maniculatus. Next base: position 1,581,522 of record NC_134859.1, on the reverse strand, counting down.
GTCCTCTGGCCTTCATATACATGCTATGGCATATGTTTGTCCACACAAAATAAATATAATATTTTTAAATCTTAGAAAAATAGTAGAGATTTAATTGAGGAAGATATCTGACATCAAGCTCTGGACTTCACACACACACACACACACACACACACACACACACACACAAACAGTGATAATAAATTTTAAAACTTAAAAAGAAAGAAGCTTAGCTACAAGGGCATGCCACAATTCTGTCCAATCTTATGCCAGGATCAGAAGTTGTTTATCTTTGAAGGTCACTAACAAAACTCAGAGAACTTATACAATCAAACTGTTATAACTACTTCATTTTACAGACTGCTAGTGTTTGGATCTTTTGTCCCTGCCCCATGTTAACACTTAATCTCCATTATCAGGTATTCAGACATTGGAAACATAAAGGGAGAAGCATAATTGACTCATAATACTCAGCGGTGGGGCCTTGGGGTGGCAGGATAAGTTAGCTCATCCAGGGTGGTGCCCTCATGGGAGCACTGGTGGCTGTACAAGAAGAGGGGGTGCTTGTCAGATGCACACACAAGGACCTGTGCTCCTCTCTCATTCCAAGATGCTCTGTACGGCCTGGGGACCCTGACAGCAAGAAGGCTGTGACTCCAAACTACTAGAAAGAGCTCTGAGCCAAAATAGACCCTTTTTCCTAACACACCAGGCTGTGGTGAGCTTCCAACAGCAACCAAAAGTAGGCTGCTCCAAAGACTCAGACTGAAGATGAATGTTGAAGTTGAAGGGAATGTGATAAATAAACACTACCGACAGAAGGGAAATTCAGTGTTGAAATCAGGCCAGGAAATGAGTGTGGAGGACAAGGAAAAGAAGGATGCAGACAGGGAAAGCTGCTGAGACAGCTCAGTGGATAAAGGAGATTGCAGCCAAGCTTGACCATTTCCAAGATCCACATGGTGAGAGGAGTGAACTGACTCCTACAAGCTGTCCTCTGACTTCCACATGTGATCCATCGCTGCATGCATGCACACATGCACGCACACCTGTAATTTAAAAATTGAGAATTTGGAGAGAGAAAAACCAAGACAGGATGATAGGGAGAAACAGTAGGAAAAAGTACTACACTGAAGCAAACAGTATATGAGGGCAGAAAGGAACCCAGAGCCCCGGAGTCTGAAGAGGAGAACCTGCAATTCGAATCACTGTCCTTGGGAACAGAGCACCAGACTTTAAAAATGGGCAGAGACCCTCAGCAAAGGAACTTTCTAGACACATGCCTGCTTTCACATAAGGTGTTCGTTCTGGGTTGTTTTTAACTTAAGAGGTAATGTGCAGCATGAATTATAAGTGGTATTAATAATAAAAACCCGGATATGCTCATTTTGAAAAGACAGCAAAGCTTATAAAACAAAAAGACCGGGCTGGAGAGATGGCTCAGTGGTTAAGAGCACTGACTGCTCTTCCAGAGGACCCAGGTTTAATTCCCAGCATCCACATGGCAGCTTACAACTGTCTGTAATTCCAGTTCCAGGGTACCCAACACCCTCATACAGATATACATGGAGGCAAAGCACCAATGTACACAAATAATATTTAAAACAAAACAAAAAACCATATGTAAAATACTCCATGGCATGGTTGGAGAGATGGCTCTGCCATTAAGGGCATTGACTGCTCTTTCAAAGGACCTGGGTTCAATTCCCAGTACCCACATGGAGGCTCACAACTGTCTGTAACTGCAGTATCAGGGGATCCGATGCTCTCTTCTGACCTCCAGGGCACTGCATATACATGGTGCTAATACAGAAATGCAGACAAAAAAACCATACAGATTTTTTAAATATATAATAATAAAATACTCAGTGGTGAATACTGAATGCATCTTCCATCACTTCCATCTGCTTTCTCATCTTAATTTCATAATTAAAATAGTGTTAATTATGCAAGATCCTATTCCATATCCTCTTTTTAATCTAAGTACTAAAATACAGTTTGAGACTGGGCAGTGGTGGCGCACACCTTTAATCCCAGCACTCGGGAGGCAGAGGCAGGCAATAGACTGGTCTACAGAGCGAGATCCAGGACAGACACCAAAACTACACAGAGAAACCCTGTCTCGAAAAAAAAAATACAGTTTAAATTTTTTTTTAATGTTTATACCTCTGCATATATTGTTTTATTCATTACTGTGCCGGATGGTTTTATGCCAACATAAGCTAAAGTCATCTGAGGGAAGGGACCTCAATTAAGAAAAATGCCTCCAGAAGACAGGGTTATACACAACCCTGTAGGGCATTTTCTTAATTAGTGATTGATGAGGGAGCAACCAGCCTATTGTGTGTACGGCCATCCCTGTGCTGGTGGTTCTGGGTCCTAGAAGAAAGCAGGCTGAGCAAGTCATGGGGGTTGAGCCAGTAAGCAGCACTCCTCCATGCCCTCTGCATCAGCTCCTGCCTCCAGGTTCCTGCCCTGATTGAGTTCCTGTCCTGACTTCCTTTAGTGATGGACAGTGATGTGGAAGTATAAGCCAAATCAAACCTGTCCTCCCCAACATGCTTTCGGGTCATGGTGTTTCATTGTAGCAATAGAAATACTAACCAAGACAATTGCTATTGTGTCTATTACAGAAGCTACAGCACACATGTGGAGGTCAGAGACAACGCGTGGAGTGGAGTCATGTCTCTCCTTCCACTTTAACATGGGTTCCAGGTATTGCACTCACATCACCAGGCTTGCACAGCAAGCACCGAGCCGTCTCATCAGCCTGTGAATATTCCCTTAAATGTCTGCACAGTTACATCTTTTGAGGATATACAAGTATTACTAGGCATCCTACTACTGACCAGTTTTCCGCTTTCACTTTATTCCACCAAAGAGAATATACAGCTTCAATACTTCACTTGTTAAAATAACAAACCTGTACATTCACAAACCCTGAGAGGTCTAACCACATGATCTGTGACCTAAGAATTAGGTTATCAAAGATTTAATCTGGATCTTAATATTTTCAATTTTTCAAAGTCTTTATTACTTATCACTTAGTAGTAAATGTTATCTGAGGTTTTGTTCACTTTCTTTTTTTTTTTTTTTTTTTTTTTTTTCTCGGAGCTGAGGACCGAAGCCAGGGCCTTGCGCTTGCTAGGTGCGATCTGCCACTAAGCTAAATCCCCACCCCATTTTGTTCACTTTCTTTATGGCAATGCTAGGGATGGAATCCAGGGACCTCTACCACTGAGTGCCACCTTCAGCCCTTCAATGATACATACATAAATATTTGATTTTTAATATAAAAAAAGAATGAGAGAAACTGCCTACCTTACACACATCTGGAGTCTTGGTCTGCTCAGACATCTGTGTTTGTTGCTATCAGTATTAATCTCATGTAGAGACTGCTTGTCAGTATTAAACAGTCTCTCTGAATTTAATCTTAAAAATTATTTACCCTGATTTAGGTTTGTTTTCCTCATCAGCAGTGAGGCAGTCACGGTGATGGCCCATCTAAGTGTCAGCCAGGGTTACACGTCGCACCTCAGATCCCATTAGAACAGAACAAGGCCGTGCCTGGACTTAGAATCCCTTTCACCCCTCCTCTGACCATCTCTACTACAGGACAAAGGCAAACCTTCAAACAGCTGTCACACCGTTCTCTACTCACCAAAGGCGCTGAAGAGCTGGTAAAGGTCGCTGGTTTTCCACTCTTTGGGGAATGTCACGTGGAGAACATGATCACGTTTAGGCTGCACTACAAAAGTGGCAGAAGGACGACAGTTAAGACATGATCCGAGCACTGGCGAGGGACCAGCTCAGTCACCGAGACACTTGCCACACAGGCATGAGGCCTGTGCCTGGCCTCCAGACCCCATAAAAAGGTAGACATGGAGGACTATGCTCCAAGTGCCAGTACTGGGGAGGGGTAAACAGGACTCTCTGGCCAATAGTCTATCCTAATCAGTGAGCTCCAGGTGGACACTGGGTCTCAAAGAACAAGGCGAATAGCTCCTGAGGAACAATAGCCAAGCTGGCTTCTAGCAAGGGACCAGGCAAGTCAGTGATTTTCTGATTGCCTCAGCCCACAGAATGCAAGGATTCTAAGCATGCACCACCACAATGGCAAGTATGGATTCTTTAATTAAACTAGCCCATACTACCTTGAAGAATTAACACAGATGTTTCATGGTTACCAAACAACTCCTAAGAGGATCAGTAGAAGTCTTACCACTATGTAGACAGAGCCGACACAAAGACACAGTAATCCTGCCTCTGCTCCCAAGTGCTGGGATTCCAGAGGTACATTTCCACACCCAGGAATTAGCAGGCTGTTCTTACATGTCAGGTAACCCACAACAATTTCATTTAAAAAATTAACTTGCTAAATTTAAATATATGCATAAGTAACTAGAAAACAGAAAATTTAACAAATTACTGATATAGACAGCATATTTTAAATATGTATTGGAAATGATTCTACTTTGTGGAGGATGAAACTATGAACATATATTTTTTTCCAGGCTATGAGACATATTTATATAGCCTGGAAAATGTAATGAAGGCCCAAGGGTCCCCTGAACTTTTAAGTATGCAGTCCCGACCAACCACAAACCACTGCCCATGTTTAAGTAAAAAAGCTCTTTTGTCAGCCCTTTTTTCCAGGTAACCGTTTCAGACTGCACTCTGACAACAAAGATGCAATGGGGAAATCAAAGTATACTCACAGTCTGGCCCTTCCAAGTTCAGATAGGGAATGTCCATGACCCGCATAAGAAATAACCTACCAAGAGAGAAACAAACAAGCAGGCAGGTAACAAACTAATTTATTTAAAAAAATCTATTCAAATGTTAGCAGAAGCTACTTGTCACTGTGTGGTTTGGATAAGAATGGCCTCCATGGGCTCCTGTTTAATTACATAGTCCTCTGCTGGTGGAAATGTTTGAGGAGTAACAGCTGTGGTCTTGTAGGAAGAAAAACTTATGCCATGACCCGTGTGCTCTCTCTGCTCCCTAAGTGCACATTCCCGCCACTACGCCTCCTTTGTTCCGCCATCATAGACTCCAACACTCTGAAACCATTAGCCCAATTAAGTGCTTTCTTCTATAAGCTGCCTAGGTTATGGTGTTATTATCTCACAGCAATAGAGAAATAACAAATGCACTTATTCTATTTCAAAAAAAAAATAGGATTCTTAAAATTCACTTCAGAGATTTTTTTTTTCCTCTTGAGCTAAATATTTATCATAAAGATAAAAATACAAATTGTGGTATTTCAAATACCTACAATTCCAGGTACTCAGTAGTTTCTCAAAAAATACCAACTAGATTAATGAAATTTTTAATGAAAAGTTGAAAGGAAACCCTGTGTGGAGCACTGTCCTACTAGTTAGTCCAAAGAAACAATGAGAAAACAAATACTAACTCCTTACCAACATATGAAAAGGTTCCTATACAGTCATATTTGTGAGGGGAGGATGACATTCATTTATTTTTATTTTTATTTTTTTAATGAAATACAAAGTCACTGGGTATAGGGTAAATCCCAAAGACTAAAGTAAGTGACTGTCTTCAAATGTTCACATTATTATTGTCATGTAAAATATATCTGAAGCACAAAACAAAATAATCCTTGATAAAGAAAGTTACCATGGGGCTAGGGAGATGGCTCAATGGGTAAGAATATTTGCTGTGCAAGCCTGAGAACCTGAATTCAAATCCCCAGCATCCATGGACAACGCCAGGTATGGCTGCACACACCTATAACACCAGCACTAAGGGAAAGAGGGGTCACTGGGGCTCGCTGGTTGCCAGCAAGAGAGATACCCAATATTGTCCTCTGGCCTCCACATGTACACAGGTACACTCATCCACCTGGCCACACAGCCCGTCTCTCATACACACATGTGCATAGACCCCACACACACGACTATCACACAAATATCAAGCATAGCAAGCATTTTATGTCTAGTTTCTGAAATGGATACAAAGGCACACTTAAAAAACAGTATTCATTAATTACATCTGTCTGCAATGTCTTTCCATTTTCTTTCAGGAGTTAAATCATGAACAAAATCAGGCTTTCTGTTGTGTCTAGGATGATACTAATGAGTTCTACTACTTGGATAACAATGTGTTGTGTGTTTCCGTTAGAAGAGCTATTATGCAGCAAATTAAAAAGACAATCTAAGTGCCCAACAAGCAATTAGTTTGGCTTCAGTGACCTGCAATTAAGGCACATATTACCAGGCGTCAAAAGCAAACAGGGTATGATTAGCTCACAGATGAACCATCAGCAGAACAGCTCTGTCCTGCACTGTCAAAAAATGAGCTCACAGTAGTTGGTGGCTGGAGAACTTGTTTGGCCTCCAATATAATAAACCAGGTCCTACAGCTAAGAAATCAAATTTCTTTTTAGCTCACAAATATAGTATAGATCTACTCTCTGCTGATATAAACTGTCCCCCAAACGAATCGATGTTCCTCACAGTGTTAGGCGGTGACAGAACACAAGCACACATCACAGCAGATCCGACTGACTGGGCAGCTGTCGTTATCTCCGTCACCCACAGCAATTTTATACTCTGAATAACTTCCAATTCTCTTTTTAGTAGAATTAGGTAGTCTCCCCAAATCTCAAAATAAAATTAAAAATAAAACAAAAATAATCACTTCAGACCAACAAAATGGCTCCACAGGTAAAGGTGTTTGCCATACCAGCCTGGCGGCCTGAGTCTGATTCTCCAAAATCATGTAAAGGCAGAAGGAGAGAAATGATACCCCAAAGATAATCTTAACAAACATGCTATGGTAAAAAACACTCACATTTACAGCATGGACACATGTACAATAATAATAAATGTTTGAGGCCGGGCGGTGGTGGCGCACGCCTTTAATCTCAGCACTCGGGAGGCAGAGGCAGGCGGATCTTTGTGAGTTCGAGGCCAGCCTCGTCTACAAAGTGAGATCCAGGAAAGGCGCAAAGCTACACAGAGAAACCCTGTCTCGGGGGGGAAAAAAAAAAAGCAACACATCTAAATAATAATAATAATAATAATAATAATAATAATAATAATAATAAATGTTTGAAAATTACAAATTGGGCCTGGAGAGTGGCTCAGAGATTAAGAGCACTGGCTGCTCATGCAGAGGACCTGGATTTGGTTCCTAGCAGCCACATAGCAGCTAACAACTGTTGGAAACTCTAGTTCAAGGGGATCCGATGTCCTCTTTTGAACCCCGAGTACCATGCACACACGGTACATATATAGAAATGTAGACAAAACAACAATAACCATATAATAAAACTTTAAAAATTCTGTAGGGAAAAAAAAGGAGGCTTCAGAAAAATATATAACAGAGCTGGAGAGATGGATGGAGTGCTTGTTGCTCCTCCAGAGGACACAGGTTCAGTACCCAGAACCCAAACAACAGTTCACAACTATCTATAACTATAGTTCCAGAGGATTAAAGGCCTTCTTCAGGCATGGAACTATAACTATAGTTCCAGAGGATTAAAGGCCTTCTAAGGGCACCAGGCATGCCTGTGATGTATAGACATATATTCATACTTTCATGTACATAAAATAAACCTTAAAAAGAAGTTTTTAATTATCATTTATTATCCTTTTGCTAAGATCAAGATATAGAAGTTAATGAATGGCAGGATAGTAGAGATTAATTGTAGATCACTTGCCTAATATATGTGAAGTCCTGAGTTCAATCTCTAATACCATAAAATAAAAAAATTTAAAGACAAGGATCATACATATGGTAATTTAAAATTTTAATCTAAATTTCAAAATTAGAAGTTGAGTTGGGTATCGTGGCCCACATATATAATCTCAACACTCATGAGGCAAAGGCAGGTAGATAAAAGTAAGTTCAAGGCCAGCCAGGGGTACAAAGTAAAATCCTCAGACCCTGAGACTCTGTCTCAAGAAAAAAAAAAAAAAAAGTTGAATCAGTAAAATGGTCATTGCTGTGCTATAAACAAAGCAATAATCAAAGTTAACTGGCTATTGGGAGAGTAAAGGTTATCAACAGTCTTTTGTTCGGTTTTGCTTTTTTTTTTTTTAATGCCGAATGCTGTTTATTGAAGGAGGGAAGAGGTCTTAAATACAGGCTTACAGCACAATTGGAGAACCCCAGAGGGCAGAAATTCGCTATGGATGTTTTATAATCTTGCATCTAAGCTGTTAACACCCATTATGCAAGATACACAGACAAGGAACCTCCCTTAAGCATTTAGGAGGGTGGAACCAGGCAGGGAATTAGCATAGGGAGGATATCAAGGTCAAGGTCAGCAAGCAAGGCAACAGTTACCCAAAACAGGGGCCAGGGCCCTGCAGGTCCCCCTTTTACTAAAAAATGAGCTTCTGACTTAGGTTGTGTGGGACATCAGCAGGTCACCTTACCCATCATGGAGACGCCTGCCCAGGCCACACAGGCATTCCGTCTTAGGTTGGTGAACACCCCCCAGGCATTACCTGTCTCTGAATACTCATTACCACACAGGCTCAATCATGTGTGAGCTGCAGAGTTAACTGCTGCCAAAGATCTCAAAGTGGCCCTGGGCTTGCTTTTTGAGACAGGGTTTCTCTGTGTAGCCCTGGCTGTCCTAGAACTCACTATGTAGACCAGACTGGCCTCAAACTCACAGAGATCCGCATGCCTCTGCCTCCTGAGTGCTGGATTAAAGGCGTGCACCACCACCGCTGCCCTGGCCATATCAACAGTCTGAACCCCACCCACGCGTGAACTACAACATCAACTAACCAGGTAAGATGTGCCCAGCAGGGCAGCAGTGGTGGCGCTGTTACGGATGCAGCAGCACATTCTCTGATTGGCTGCGGGGCCTACTTCCCAAGAAGAGAGTTGAGCCTAATACAACAAACCTGAGCAGAAACCTCTGACTCAGGAGGTCCTGAGCTCTAAGAGTAACCTACTATTGCTGCTTAGCTAAACTAGAAAGCATCAAACTGCCTTTTAAATACTTATATTTATACCCATAGACAAAGGCTACTCTTGACACTGTCTAGGGTCCACTATAATTAAAGAATTAAAAGGTAGGAAAGAATTATCACCAAAAATCTTGGGAAGGTCCAATGGAACCATCACAATACAAGGGAAATCAGGGTCCCCTCTTGGGGTTCTTCATCTTATTAATAAAAGAACTTAAGAAAGGACACAAAGGGAAGCTCAGAAGCAAAGAGGCAAAGACACAAGAATCTTAAGGACAAGTCATTACAGTTTAAAAAGAAAACCCCCAGAGCAGGCAAGCTGTAAATCTTGCAGCTGCCAGGGAAGGAGGGGGAGAAATGGAGAAGAGAAAGAACAAAAGCCATGTGTCTGAGATAGGGACGCATGGAGGTCAGCCACCTGGCAGCAGGCAGTCGCACAACAGGGAAGAGAGCTTTAGAAGGAGCAAGGAGGCCCAAAGCATTAGTTTGAGTTTAAAAGCATACTTGGGCTCTGGCCAGTATCTGAAAGAAAAAAGAAGAAAAGGAAACAGTTATGCCTTTCTAAGGAAGGGCTGGCAGACCCAGCCAAAGATCATGGCAGCTCATGAGGAGTGTATTAAGGGGCAGAAATTCTAGAAAGGAAAAGTACATTATCTTGAGATGAACCTGCCTTCCTGGGAGTGATCCCTGGCTAGGTCTCTGGCTTGTCCTACTGGATTAAACTTCAATGGCTTAGACAAAGGCATCTCTCCACCTGGAGGTGATCCCATTCTTTACACTCTCATACTTAAATTTCTTTGTAGCAAACAGGTAAATACAGAGATTAGGAATGAAGGACATTTGAATAGTCATCTCTAAACAAGACATTTGTACAAAACCTTAAGGCTCAGGGAACATTTTGGAAGAGGGAATAGAAAAGAATATACAAAGAACCAGAGGATAGGGTAAAGGGCCACAGAACTCAACTCCTAAACAGGACACAGGATGACGATGATCATGAATTCACAGAAACTGCATCTGCTGGCACTGGGCCCATACACATCAGGGCTGCCTTACAGTCAGGTATGGATAGGGAATAGACTTAGAAGCCCTACCACTTACTTCTAAACTACCAGCAACTAAAGGGGAAGTATAAACCCCAGCAGTAGAGCCACTGGTGAGCCCACCAGGCTTTAATGGAGAGCTCCAAACACAAGGTCACTGGAATGTACTAGTTAAACTCTGTGGAGCACAAAACAAAACAAAAAGTCACAGATATGGGAAAGAAATTGTAAGAAAGAAGAGAAACTGGCAGGGGAGGGAAGGAGTTAAGAGAGAGCAAAGAGACAGCAACCAGAATGCACTACATACATGCACATAAATGCCAAAGAACAAAATTTACTAAAAAAAAAAAAAAAAAAAAAAGTAAGGAAACTGTGATGGTTTGGAAGAAAATGGCCCCCAAAGGGAGTGGCACTATTAGGAGGTGTGGCTCTGTGGGAGTGGGTGTGGTCTCATTGGAGGAAGGTCTCTGTACTCCCGCTTCCAAAATGTTCCCTGAGCCTTAAGGTTTTGTCACAGTGGAAGTGGACTCTGAGGTCTCATATATGCTCAAGATACCATCTAGTGTCTCAGCTCACTTCCTATAGCCTGAAAGATGTAGGACTCTCAGCTACTTCTCCAGCACCATGTTTGCCTGCACACCGCCATATCCCACCATGATGATGATGGACTGAACCTCTGAAACTGTGAGCTGCCATCTCAATTAAATGCTTTCCTTTATAAGAGTTGCTGTGATCATGCTGTCTCTTCACAGCAATAGAAACCATAACTAAGACAGAAGTTGGTACCAGGAACTGAGGTATTGCTGTGATAGGTTGACCATGCTTTGGTTTGGAGGAATTTGGGCTTTGGTACTTTGGGCTAGGAAAGTAGTAGAATGCTTTAAGCACTGCTTAATGGGCCATACCAGTAGGAGCATGGAAGACAATGGTGCTGATAATGATCTGAACTGTGGGAGGGATGATGGCTCAAGAGGTTTCAGAGGAGAAGAATTTTAGTATGTTGCCTAGAAATCAATCTTGGGATATTTTGGTGAAGAATATGGCTGCCTTTTGCCCTTGTCCAAAAAGTTTGCCTGAAGCTAAAGTGAAAAGTTTTGGATTAATTCTGTTGGCAGAGGAAATCTCAAAATGGCCTAGTATAAATTCTGTCATGTGGTTACAAAGATTTATAATGAAAAGTAGCAAGCTAAGCAAGGAAAAATACAGAATGTACAATCTGAGAAGAAAAGGAGCACCAGGAAAATGGAGCTAAATCCTGAGTTCTAGGAGATAAACAGATTAAGAAATGGAATAAAGGGAGTGGTAACCTCAGGGCAAGATCCCACCCATCTAAGTTTCTAACTTGTGAAAGGGAACTAAAGAAAAGTTTAGAGGCAGTTGTGGTGGGGCACACCTTCAATCCCAGCATTCAGAAGGCAGAGGCTGGAAGATCTCTGAGTTTGAGATCGGCCTGGTCTACAGAGCAAGTTCAAGGACAACCAAGTTTAGGCAGTGATAGAAAACAGAGAGCTAGTGAAGATGTAAATGAATGAGGGGCCAAGTTCCAGGCCCAGCAAGCAGCAGAACTTGGCAGTTTCAACCACATGGTTCTAGAGTTAAGAATAGAAGGGGTTTTGGAATTTGCCTCTGAGCCTAAGGAAAGCCACTGAGATCAGGCATGTATCAGGGGTGTCCCTGAATGGAGGCCTGGAGGGGCCATTGTGTGAAGCTGTGAAGGTGAAGCCTAGATTGCCTTGCACACCCCAAGATGTCGGAGATGTCAGAACCATGGGGGATACCTGCTGAGGAGTGCTGACAGGGAGTGGAACCAGCCCAAGAGAAAGAAGTGTGTTGCAGTCAACAAAGCTGAAAGGAGTTGGAGATCTGAAGAGCACTTTGACATCAGACATGGAGATGCAGAGTTTGGAGTTTGCCCGGCTGGTTTTCAGGCTTGTTGTGGTCCAGTATTTTCCCATTATGCTCCCTTCTCTACGTTTTGGAATGGTAATGTATATCCTGTGCCATTATATGTTGGAAGTATGTGGTCTGGTTTTTTATTTTGATTTTACAGGGGGATTACAGTTAAAAGATTGCCATGAGTCTCAGAAGAGATTCTGGAATTTGGACTTTGAAACAAGTTTGAGACTGTTATAGACTATGGGGTCCTTTCAAGTTGGACTTAATGCATTTGTGCATTATGATACGGCTACCAGCCTTTGGGTGCCAGGGAGTGGAATGTGGTGGTATGAAAGAAAATGGCCCCCACAGGTTAGAGCACTATCAGGAGTGTGGCTTTGTTGGAGCAGGTATGGCCTTGTTGGACAACTGTGTCACTGTGGAAGTGAGCTTTGAAATCTCATATATGCTCAAGATACTACCCAGTGACTCAATTCACTTCCTGTTGCCTGCCTATCAAGATGTAGAACTCTCAGCTACTTCTCCAGCACCATGTCTGCCTGCACACTACCACAACCCACCAAGATGATGGTGGACTGAACCTCTGAACTGTAAGTGAGCCATCCCAATTAAATGTTTTCCTTTATAAGAGTTGTTGTGGTCGCTGGGTGGTGGTGGTGCACACTTTTAATCCCAGCATTCGGGAAGCAAAGGCAAACGGATTTCTGTGAACTCGAAGCTAGCCTCGTCTACAAAGTGAGTTCCAGGACACCCAGGGCTACACAGAGAAACCTTGTCTAAAAAAAACAAAAACAGTCACTGTGGTCATGGTGTCTTTTCATGGCAATAGAAACAAATAGACAAAAATGTTTATCCCCAGGTAAAACACCCAAATCTCCTGAAAATGTCAGGTTAATCTTGACTATCAGATCTGCTTTCTTTGCACTTTAAAAGAAGCCACTTTCTAATGAATTATTAACAGCACTTCCCACCTTTCCCACTACCTTCATCTCTAGGCTGGAGAGAACTGAACAGCCCCACAAGCAGGAAGAACACAGAAACCAGATCTGTATGTGACTTGGCACAAGGGCTGTAGAAAGAGCCTCACAACTGTGAAAGCAAATCTAATGCTGTAGCTGAGTGGCTGCAGAGCCAAACCAAAGGAAACTTTCCCAGCAGCTTCCCAACTCCTTATACCACTGTGTGCAACTGCTACCACCCTACACTTCTGAAGGAGAATTAAATACTCAGTGCATATGTGCCTCATCCAAACCAGCTGCCAAAGAGCTTAGGCCACCTTCCTGGAGGACTTGGTAAGCGGCTTTGCATATGGATTGGCTAGCTTGACAGTTTTTACCCTAACACATGATACACTAGGCAAGCAGATACACATTGATACACACAAGCGCTCAAGGTGGTTCAGCAGGTAAAGGCACTTACTGCCAAGGCTAACAATCTAAGTTTAATAATCAGAACCCACGTGATACAAGGAGAGAACTGACTATAAAAGTTGTCCTCTGACTTCCACATGCATCACACACACACACACACACACACACACACACACACACATCCTTAGAAAAATAATTTTAAAAAAGATACTTGAACTAACACATGTATGAAATACTGTGCCTGTCAAGACACTCAATTGAGATGTGTGTGGGAATCTTGCTACATTCCTGAAAGCCTTACGATGAAAGAGTATTTTCCCACTTAACCTCTAAAGGATTGACATTAACAAGATTCCAACTTGAACAGTGACAAATTCTGTCTTAAGAAACTAACTATATGATTCAAATTCACATTCTAGATGCCACAAAACAACTGTTATCCTTTGTGGAACTTGTTAGTTTTTCCTATTCTATGAACAGGGTACTGGTGACGTTCAAGTACTGTGACTTTCCAACAAGTCCAGATTCACAGAAGCAAAGTACCTCAGGGCCTTCTCACAAGGCTGGGTAGCTTCAGCTCAACCTTTTACGGGACCCACATGACATCTTTATTTTGCTAAGTCATCTCACCAGCTTTACCAACATGCGAGATGATCCCACAAAAAGCAGCCTTCAAAACTCCTCTGTAACCAAGATAGTATGGCACTGCACCCCAAACTACCTAAGAAGCCACACTCTGAAGAATTTCATTTCAGATATAAAATTTCCCAGGAACACCGCCTATAATGTAAGCAGTCAACAGGCAAAGGCAGGAAGATTACACATTCAAGGTCACTGTGGACTACATAACCATACCCTGTCTAAATAAGCAGTTTCTCAGGAACATAAAACCTTGAGCCTTTATCAAAATGTGGCTTCCCACTGGCAACAGAAGCAGTGTCCTCTGGGAATGTGTTAGAGATGCTGAGTCAAAAACTGGGAGCTGCCCATCAGTGGGTCACAACAAAGTGTTCAACGATGTTGACTACCATCATCAGCTATGTAGCAATGCCTTGCTGGCTGACATCTCCAGAAAGAATGAGTTGTGATGGTTTGTTTATATTAAAAGGTTTTGAGTTGGAAAAAACACAAAACTAGTACATTTCAAGGCCTATCTCTAAATGCAGGAAGCAGTAATACAAGCCCTTTGCTTCTCCCTGAAGCCAGGAGGCCAGAGTGTGAAAGGCAACTGCAACTAGGTTCTCTGAAAGAGACAACTCAGGGACTACTGCTTACTTCATAACTGTCATTCTCATGGCCCTTTTGTTTATTCTCTGTTATTTTGTAGTTGAGATACAGTAATGCTATATAGCCCAAGCTGGCCTTGAATTCATGATCCTCCTGCCTCAGCCTCCCAAGTGCTGGGAGATTACAGGTTAAACCCACCATTATCTGGCTTCATTCTCATTTTGAGAGAGAGAGAAAGAGAAATAGCTGAACATATTTCTATGAGTTGGCCACAAATTAAGCTTTAGTCACTAAGGCACACTAAAGAAAGTCTCTAATCCACACAACACAAGAATTGACATCATAACCTTCATCAAAATTCTCCAATCAACAACTATCAGACATGGATTTCTTCCCCTCATTCCCATCCAGAGGAGGGCACGAAGGTCAAAGGTTATTCTAGGATGACACAGTAGCTTGCCTTGAACTATGTCTTACCTGAATCATTCCGTACCTCTCCAAAAGAGATTACAAAATAATGCAGTATTAACCCACTATATGCAGCGATGTCAGGAAAACCAGAGGTAAATGTGACAGTAAAAGATAATGGGAGCTGCAGTGAGACAGTTACACAAGTAAAAGCCTTGCTGCCAAGCCTGCAGGCCTGAGTTCAACCCGCAGGACTCACACAGCAGAAGGCAAAAACAGACTCCAGCAAGCTGTCTCCGGCCTCCACACACACACTGAGACTGTCTCCGGCCTACACACACACACACACTGAGACTGTCTCCAGCCTCCACACACACACACTGAGACTGTCTCCAGCCTCCACACACACACACTGAGACTGTCTCCAGCCTCCACACACACACACTGAGACTGTCTCCGGCCTCCACACACACACTGAGACTGTCTCCGGCCTCCACACACACACTGAGACTGTCTCCGGCCTCCACACACACACTGAGACTGTCTCCGGCCTCCACACACACACTGAGACTGTCTCCGGCCTCCACACATACACTGAAGACTGTCTCCAGCCTCCACACACACACTGAGACTGTCTCCGGCCTCCACACACACACTGAGACTGTCTCTGGCCTTCACACACACACTGTGGCACACACACTGAGACTGTCTCCGGCCTCCACACACACACTGAGACTGTCTCCGGTCTCCACACACACACTGAAGACTGTCTCTGGCCTACACACACACACTATGGCACACGCACTGAGACTGGAGGGTTGAAAACTTAGGCAAGACTAACAAGACCCAGCAGCAGACAGGAAGTTCTGCAGGTAAGCTTGTATACAGTTGACATGGAAACAGATAACTGCAAAATTCTGCATTACTAAATTAGAAGGAAGATTGATTTTGATTAGAAAAGAAAGAAACAGTTCTCTATTTTCTGCTAAATAGGAGACCTTCCAGTACGGCACAGGGTGAAAGAGAGTCAGACACTGAAATCACTGAAAGAAGTAGTTAGGTGCTGCAGAGATGATGGCGCAGTGGTTAAGAGCACTTGCTGCTCTTGCAGAGGAGGAAAGTTAGGTTCCCAGTGCCCACTTTAGGCAGCTCATAATCATCACCTCTAACTCTAGATCCGGGAAATCCCATGCCCTCTTCTAGTCTCTACAGGTACACACACACATATACACACACACAGAGACAGAGAAAAAAATAAATCTAAAAAAAGAGAAAGAACAAATAAACAAACAAACTAGGCATGGTGCTGTGAGGCAAGCAGAGCTTTGACAGTTAAAGGACCTGTCCTACACAGGGAGTTCCAGGACAGCCAGTACACAGTGAGAACCTGTCTAAAAAGAGGAGGAAAGGCAGAGAAGGAGCAGGAGGTAACAATAGCTGGCAAGCAGGGCAGAACGACGAGTCTATAACCACAGCTCTTTGTGAAGCCAAAGAACTGCTAGAGGTCAGGAGTTCAAGTTTAACTTGGGCAACATAGTAAGACTCCTCTCCTTTCTTTAAAAAGAAAAGAGAAACCTACTACTGCTCAGCTCTGGAAAGAAAACATGGTACAGTAGAGGTAGATGCTGTCAAGACACTTAGGTCCAAAGGGAAGATCTCCACAAGACCCACCTGACAGGGCAGCAAAGGCTCGGTAGGTACACAATGTTGACCATTAGGTTTACCATAATTTCATATATATATATATACAGAGAGAGAGTGTGTGTGTATGTATGTGTGTATGTTACTTTTTTCTAAGGCTATGTGTGTGAGATGCATGTGGAAGTCAGAGGACAACTTTTACACTCTTCCTCTTCTTCCCCATAGTTTCTCATGGGTTCACATATATATGTATATGTATACATATATGATTATTTTAATTTTATGTATATATATGAGTGCCTGCATGTATATATGTAAACCATGTCATGCCTGATCCCTAAGAAAGCCAGGAGAAGGCTTTCTGCATGGGTGATGTGAACCAAACCTGGATCTTCTGCAAGAGTAGCAAGTACTCTCAACCACTGAGCCACCTCTGCAGTATATATATATATATATATATATATATATATATATATATATATATATATATATATAGTTTGTTTGTTTGTTTGTTTGTTTGTTTTGCTTTTCAAGACAGGCTTTCTCTATATAACAGCCCTGGTTGACCTGAAACTCACTCTGTAGACCAGGCTGGTCTCAAACTTGGAGATCCACCTGCCTCTGCCTCCCGAGTGCTGGGATTAAAAGCGTGAACCACCACCACCACCCAGCTTACATTTTTTAACTTGTAAACTTAAACAGTAGTATCATCAGTTGAAAAATGGGAAATATTGATCTCAATTAGTAAATGCAAAAGACATTAAGAACAAACCAGATTTATTGGAAATCCAGTAAAATGACAGTGGTTTTTATTTTGGCCTAAGAAACTGAGGGTTTTTGTTTGTTTGTTTGTTTTTCTTTAATCTGGAAAAAAAAATCTGAGCATCAACTTCCTGACTAAAATATCACTTACCATTGCCTACTTAGCTTCCTGAGAGTCTTGAGGCCTAGAGGACAAGTAGAGAATTAGCAGTAGTTCCCTTATATAAAAAGGGGGGCAGGGTAAGGTTTTTCATGTTCAGTAATGACCACTGGCCACTATGAGGACAGAGAGGAGACTAGAAGCAAAGTTTCCAGTGCTAACCAAGCCTTCTCTCTTCTGCATGCTCCTCTCTTGGTTTTCTCCCAACAAATGTACAACATAAACTACTTCAAAACGTCTGTGGAGCTGGTGAGCTCTGAGTCCAGGATGATCACTCTAAATCAACATCCAACCCCATAAGTAAGAACCCCAGACACTTGTATGGGGTGGAAGTAATGCTCCAAGGGCTGATTAAATTATAACTGTCTCTGATGGCACACAGCCCAGATATGGCGAATGAGACTGCTGCCCGATAGGAGCTCTGAATACATGAATTTGCAAGGCAATTAGAACAACAGGACAAGGAAGAAAGCCATGTGATCACAGATCAGAGAACTACCATCCCATGTCAGCAAAACATAACAATCTAGGCTGGCAGTAGTGGTGCACACCTTTAATCCCAGCATTCAGGAGGCAGAGGTAGTTGGATCTCTGAGTTTGAGGCCAGCCTGGTCTACATAGAGAGTTCCAGGACAGCCAGGACTTCACACAGAGAAACTCTGTCTCAAAAAAACAAAAATAAATTCATACAAAGCAAAGAAAACGCTCTGGGCATCTGACCTCATACTGTCTGCAGTGTCGGGAACGACTGTCCAGCTGCAGAGCTAAGGACTGAGAGACCCTGAGGGTCTCACTTTTTACACCATCAAACAGGTATATGCACACTCAGGCCTGACTGGCCTGGAAAGAGTTCTAGTGCCAAGATATATCTTAATTTGTGACAGTGTCTGTTCTGGTCTCAATCCCTAGCAAAAGAAAAAAGCTCACATCCCCAAACTATTTATCTTCCTAAAAACTAAATATTTCACTCGTTGACAAGTAAAGCTGTCCTGTTCTCTATCACTAAGCCTGGGGTACCAAAATGTTGGGTGCTATCTGACTCAACACAGAGAAAGAATCCCCAAATTCCCAATAGGAAACTCAAACCTTTTAGCAGCCACCAGGTCTACTGTAGTTGCAAATAGGGCACAGCAGTAAAATAGGAAACACATATCTACATGTATGTGCTATTAAAAAAATCTTGACATGGGATCGGAAGCATGCAGACATCTCTCACATTTGAATAAACATGTTTACTAGGTTCCTGGCCCTACCGTGCAAGCTCTAACCAGAAGGGACTTACTGTTGTGGCTTACGTTAATTTCATTCAGGTAGGGGGTACAATTTTCAATCCAAATTCAGCACTGCCCATATTTGTCAAGAAGCCAAGGCATGTCCTTCTGAAACACAACTGACACTAAAATTTAGATTTAAAAAAAAGAAAGACAAAAACCAACAGCTCATTGGAACGGACTCCAGCTAATGACCCATATCAAATTACATCAAATAAAAATATTAAACTAAGCATTATACAATAGCATTCTGCAAAGCCTATGAATCACTGATGTCAGAGGAAGTCTGTTCTCATGCTACCCAATGGTGAAAGATACATCTTTCGGAACCAATGCTCAGGCCAAATGCTGAAAGAAAACAATACCTCCGAGAGAAACACAACCCCCAATCTGCCTGTTTCAGATTCTGTGCTGTGGAGGAAAGAACTGAACCTTCAGCCCAGGACACATCCACTGTCCCTGACTCTGCTACCCTGGGAAAAATGTCTCAGCTTTAAAACGCAGAGATTATCGCCCATGTGTAAAAGCTGCTGTCAGAAGTGCAGTTAATTTAGGTAACACTCTCAGTGGTAGAAGGTGTTCAACGGCTATGCCATCTGCTAGCTGGATTACATTAGTCTTTTGTTTTCATATATGCATATATATGTAGAGTGTGTGTGAGATGTGTGTGTATGTGTTTACACATGCATGTAGAGGCCCAAGGTTGATATCTGGTATATTCTTAGATTGCTTTCCACATTATTCATTGAGGTAGAGTCTATTGCTGAACCTGGAACTCACATTTCAGCGCGTCTAGCTCGCCCACTTGCTCTAAGGACTCCCTATCTGTTTCCTGAGCGGTGGGACTACAGGTGGTCCAGCGAGCCCAGTCATCTCGGACACGGCCTCTGGCTCCAGCCTGAACAGCAAGCACTTCGCCATCTGAGCCATCTCCTCAGTCCCCTCAGCCACACTTCTTAGAGAACACAGCCCTCTGTGGAGCAAGTACAGACTACACAGTCTTGAAAATAATTATTGATCACTTGCTGTAAGCCAGGACCAATGAAAGAACACATAAGAAAGCTTTTGCCATGCATGGTGCTGCATGCTTTAATCCCAGCACCTGAGAGACAGCCGTCGGCAGATCTCCATGAGTTAAAAAGCCAGCCTGGTCTACCAGGCCAGTCAGGGATTCACAGTGAGCCCCAGACTAATAATAATAACTACTACAACAATAATAATAAATAATGCTGAGTTCACCATTAGTGGGATGAAAAATAATAGCCTCAAAAAAAAATGTCCACCATTAATCCCCAGGACTTATGAAAGTCACCTTATTTGGGGAAAACATCTTAGTAATTGTTGTTGAGGCCCTTGAAGTAAAAATATCCACATGAATTACCCACATGGGCCCTCAATACTCTCACACATATTCTGAGAGGACAGAGATAGAACATGTTTACAGAGTTAGCATTCTGTGACTGTGGATGCAGACTGATGTGGTCACAAGTCAAGAAGACCTAGCAGTGCCAGCAACCAGCAGGAGCCAGAGGCCTTGGAGGGAACACAGCCCTCTCAATTTGGAACGCAGGCCTTCTAAATATGAGAACACAGTCTCTACTGCTTTAGGTACCAAGCTTGCAGTCATTTGTTAACCTCCACCACATGACACTAACATAATCCCCACTACAGAGGAAGCAAGCTGTTCCAATAACCATGTAGAAGTTGGTAATTTCTTTCCACCTCCACATACTACTTTTTTATCATAATGTTAAGTGATGCCAGGGGGAAATGTGCTTTGAAGCAGCCAGAGCAAATACAAGACCATCTCAGCCAGAGAGAACACAAGCGTGCACACTTGCACACTTGTCTTCCTCACGCACTCTCCACCTTACTGTTTGAAACAGAGTCTCTTGCTGAAACTGAAGCTTACCAATTACTTAGCCAACAAGCCCTGGACCATTTTGCCTCTGCTTTCCAGAAAAGAGAAGCACATACCACCATGGCCAGCTTTTTAAGTGTGTGATGTGAATCTAAATTCAGGTCCTCATGTGTGCACAGAACTTTATCCACTGAGCCATCTCCACAGCCCCACCAATAAATGTTTTGGCAATCAAAAGTTCAAGATGAAATTAGACAAGATGACACCAACTTGAGAGAAGTACTCTTTCCCTGAAGAAGCACAAAAACAAACACTAGTATTAAAAACCAGATTTAAAACTTAAGAATAATTCAATGTTCCCAAGACACACCTATCTTTTCCCTTAATGAATAACAGTATACAAAACCACTCTTAAAGTCAAATGTAGTGGTGCAAGCAGAAGGCCAAGGCAGAAAGATCACAAATTCAAGGTCAGCCTGGGCTACATGGGAAGATCCATCTGAGTGATGTGACTCTACTCTGGCAGATGCCCATGGTAATAAGGCTCTCCTCCTTCACCCCTGCGGCATTGCTTGTAAGCCAACCTTAGCGGAGGTGATCCCACAAAGACACGCTCATGCAACTGGAAGATTGGGAACCAAAGAACTGACCCTGATACAACACAATTACAAAAGGTAATGCGCCTGGTGTTTCTACAATGTCCACAGTTTTAGCACATTAGAATCTCACTGGAGCAATGCATTGCTCCAGAACAAATGGCCATATCCCCAGGAAGGTAAAAGGAGAGGAAGTGGGGAACTGCTACCTGAGGGCCAGTTCTAGGGAGGGGATAGAAAAGTTCTAGAATTAGGGTTAATCAGGGAAGGGGGGTAGCTCAGTATTGTATTTAAATGGTTAAATTGGCCAAAATTGTTTATCACAATTTTTAAAAAATTCACAGCCCTGGCTGGTAAGATGGCTCAGTGAGTCAAAGTGTTTACCACACAGGCCTGCTGACTTGAGTTGGAACCCCAGAACACACATAATGGCAGCAGAGAACTGATTCACAAAAGTTGTCCATGGACCACACACATCTGTACACAGTGCATACCTCCACACAGACACACACACATACACCAAATGAATTTTTAAAGATTAACTTTACATGACAAAAACATGAAATTATGTATTCTGAATGGATGGATGAAGCATGTCATGCTGAATTTCTACCTCAGTAAAGCCGGTAAACAAGAAAAAGAAGAGCATGTGCTCAGTCCCTTAACGGATGTCACTTCCTTAGCACTCTTGCCCTCAAAAGCACCACACTGAAAACGCAGCAGCAGGAGATGACATAGCCACTTGCCACAGAGGGGAAACAAAACCAAATGAAAGACAACCCGTTCAAGTCTTCTCCCTACACATCAATAGTTACAAGCAGGGATTTTCTTCACCTGCTTTCTGGCCCAAGGTCGTAATTTAATAAGAAGTCCTATTTACAGAGCTTGGACGGTGCAAAGGGTGTGCCTGTACAGTGCCTCCCACAAGGACGGAATGGCCCTCCTTTCACTCTTGGCACCTGTTCAGAGGATCAGTGACAGCAGTGACGACTGTCTGAGGCCTGTGGTGTGCCGGCACTGACGTGTGACACTGTGCGATTCCACCCTCAGCCTCCTATCACCTACAGCCACAACTAACAGATAAGCTGAGGTAGAGGGTGAGCAAATGGTTTAACTCTTAAACTCAGACATAAGATGGTCCTGGGGTGCTGTGACCCAGAGGTGTTTCCCAGCAGCACAGACTGTCACAAGTCACACCTGCACTGAGAAGCGGCAGCCGCATGGAGGGGACACTCTGTGTGACCATGGATGGAAGGTGAAACAGGGCTTCCTGGTGGCTGAGCAGGCCATTCAGAGAGACCAGACAAGAGAGCATGCCCCTCCACACACACACCACAGTACACCAGCAGCCCTGACTTGCATACATGCTTCCGGGCATGAATGGCACTCTGGGCTCTAATCCTTAGTATTTTCTTTCCTATAATTCTTCAAGTTAAAAATCACTTCAATGAAATGGGCCATAGTGGCACATGCCTTTAATCCCAGCACTCAGGAGGCAGAAGAAAAAGCATCTGTGTGAGTCAAAGGCCAGCCTGGTCTACATAGAGAGTTCCGGACAGCCAGGGCTTTATGGAGAGACCCTGTCTCAAAAAAAAATTACTTTGATGATAAATTTTTAGCCATATATATTGTAAGAAAAACCCAGGGACAGCAAGATGACCCAGACTGACAACCTAAGTTTGATCCCCAGAACCCACACTCACAGTACCCACCCCCACACACGCAAGTATTAGCAAGTTAAAGAAAAATTAAAGAAAGGCCTGGTCTATCACCAGGACATGGTCACTTTCCATAGATGAAAGGAACAAAACAGGAGTGTGCTTTACTTGGGGGACTCGACTCTAAGGAGTCTCCGCCCTCTCTGCTTGCGGCTCTTCAACAGGCTGTCACTACCTGCCACAACTTCAGCATTACGGTCATCTGAGCAACAGGACTTCTTCAACTGCCCCAATGCCAAGTGCCAGGCTGACGCCATCTTCCCGAGTATTCTTTCATAAGCCTGTAACACTTGGAAGTAGAACGTGCAAAAGGAGACACTTCAGTCCCACTTGCAGCCTCTGTACTCCAATCTAGTTCAAAGGGTAGCAAACATGTCACTGCTATCATTAAAACCTATCTACCTATCTTCTTACCACAGCAGCATGTCTGTTAGGGGGCCAGGCAGGGCGGCAGTGAGTAGAGGTGGAAACTCTCCTTTCATAAACCTTTTTTTTTTTTGGTTTTCCGAGACAGGGTTTCTCTGTGTAGCTTTGCGCCTCTCCTGGAACTCACTCGGTAGCCCAGGCTGGCCTTGAACCCACAGAGATCCGCCTGGCTCTGCCTCCCGAGTGCTGGGTTCTTTGACTCTTTGTCACACGCGTACACATGCATACCAGACTTTATAAGCTGGAAGTGTAGCTCAGTGGTAAGGATTAGCATACATGAGACACAGTGTTCAATCTCCAGTGTGAGTGGGCACAGGCAGACACACACACATACACACACACACAATGCACACAAATTTTTAAATGGAAATATGAATTCATTTCTGCTCAAGGTTTATCTTTTTCTTCTTTTCAAAAAGTTCTGTGTATAGTTATCATTATATATATGCATGTATGTATGTGGGTGCACTTGTCACGGCATGTGTGTGGAAGTCAGAGAACAATTTTGCGCACTGGGTTTTCTCATTCCACCTTTACATGGGCTCCAAGAAGCAAACTCAGGTTGCCAGGCTTGTGTGCCAACTGCTTTACCTACTGACCCATCTTGCCAACAACCTGTCTTGATTTACTTTTAAAACAGAAATCTGATAAAAGCAAAACAAAATACCATTTGTGGTGTGTGTTTGAGGTCAGTTTGAAGTTCATCAGATTTTATGCCAGTGTGGTAAAGCTACATTTAGAAAAACTGCTATAAAAATTAACTGCCCTGGGAGAAGGAGACAAGAGGATTAGAAGTTCAAGGTCTTCTTTAGCAGAGTTTGAGGACAGAGGCTACATGAGACACTGTTTCAAAAGAAAAACAAAAAATAAGATAATAATGAAATAAGTTGACCTTCAGAAAAGTCATGTTTTTCTGACACCATTAGTGGAAATAATGTTGGGGGCCAATGTTGGATATTTATTAACAGGGTAACTTGAAAAATGACAAGACTCAAGGTCCAGTGTGATAAACGAGACCTGTAAGAGCACGGTAGTGCTACAAGGAAGACATGTCCGGAGTGGCGGTGCCCACTGCAGATGCCTCAGAAGACACAGCTGTGCGGACCAAGACGACGCACAGAACAGAACAGGGAAACCACAGTGTTTTCTCTTCAAAGACAAGAAAAGTATCTTTTTCTTTTACAAATAAGAAAAAATAGAGCAAAAGTAAATTTTTGAGAAGATCCTAGCAGGATTCCTGACCTTATGTCCTTATCCACTGTTTTGATATGTACTTAGATTTTAGCTCCTCAAAAAGAAAAACTCTAAATGGACAGATGTTCTCATATTAAATGACGCCTTAGGTATTTACCATACAGCTCTTCCATTTTTCTGTTTTTGTTGGAGATGGTTTTACACTGTGGCTTAGACAGGCCTAGAACTTACTATGCAGCTCAGATCTAGCTTCAGACTCAGCCTCCTGAGTACTGGAGTACCGGCGTGAACCACAACTAGTTCTGTCAGGTTCCTAAATCAGAAGGCTGCACAGCATCTGCAATACATTCTTGCAGAAAAGCTCTTGAGCAGGCTGTTCAGCGCTATGCTTTTAGGCACACACATGACTCAGAAGCTAGATGCCATCTCCATCTGACCCAGTCTGTACCCATCACATCTGACTTTGTAAGGAATCACAGAACTGCTGCTTCAAATATCTGCAGGAGCTAAACATTTCCAATTTGAAAAATATTGTAGAACAGTGAATGTAATTTCATGTATATAAAACTGTAAGGAATGATTACAACTTAAACCACATTTATTTTCACCAGTGGCATAGATTTCGGAAGAATTACAAAGATAAACATGACTCTAAAATAAGAGATAAACGCTAAGAAAATGGTTTTTCACTCCCCTCCCCCCAACTCTTATTGAACTGGACAGACATAAAAGACTTGGACACCACAACTCATTTTCCATGCAAAAAAATTCAACTTAATTTCCAATATACATCACACTGTGACCTAACCCACTTTTGAAAAGGCTGTCAACTTCATACATATTTCCTCTGAACTTCCAAATAAAATAACAACAAAAACAGAAGAAAGAGGACTGGAGAGAGCACTGGCTGCTTTTCCAGAAGACCTAGGCTCAGTTCCCAGCATCTACGTGGCAGCTCACAACCATCTGTAACTTCAGTTCCACGGTATCTGACTACTTCTCCTGGTCTCTGTAGGTACCAGGCACACACACGGTGCACAAACATACATGCAGGCAAAACACTCGCATATTAAATTAATAATAACAGAAGAGAGTGAGAAAAGAAGATGATAAAGGAAACCACAATGTAATGAAGTTCACTAGCTCAGAGAATAACAGTCCAGAGCCTGTGACAGTTGGAATAGTAGCTGTCTCCATGGCATACTGGGTACGGAAGTCTGGAACTATCACTTACATAGGTACCCTAAGGAAACACTATCCTACCTAGTAAAGCCACGATACGATTGTAATGTGCTGCACATAATGGATGGAAATGATGTAACCACCAACACTGAAACAGCTATTTCTTACAATGGTAGAAGTGAGCTGCCTCATTCTGTCTAGCTCATACAGAATCTAGTATCAACTCTTAAGAGAGCTGAGGCCAAGACAAAGGCCGAGAGCTGTGGTATATAGCCGGACTTGGCTGCCTAAGCATCATATCATAACTTTAGTCACAACCTTGCCAAGCAAGCACAACCCACACTCTGAAATAACAATCTTTGAGATTCTTGAAAAATGCTCTGAACTTAAGACTTCTTCAGAAATTGCAATGACTCCTTATGACAATGCAGAATGTAGGAACAAGCTTTTCCTTCACTGGATGAGATCAACAGTAGCGCATTGCCTAGGATGCATGAGACCATGGTTTAATCCCCAGCACCACAGAACGAAAGAGATGAGCAGAGAGCCGATGAGCATGCAATGACAGTAAAGAATTCATGAATTAGTGCACCCATTCATCAAACATTGCCTTAGAAATAACATGTAATCAGTTAATAAGGCAAATACAATAAATAATAATGTCACATGTAAAGTTCACTAGGGGGTGGGTTTAGCTATAAACACAAGCATCCCTTGAAGGTAATTTAAATGCCAAAACCACCATCACATTTTTCTTGGAAGAGATACACTACCACTAGCAATGTTTTCTTTAGTTTTTTTTTGTGGTTTTTGTTTTGTTTTTGTTTTTTGAGACGCGGTTTCTCTGTGTAGCCCTGGCTGTCCTGGAACTTGCTCTGTAGACCAGGTTGGCCTTGAACTCAGAGATCTGCCTATCCTTGCCTCCCAAGTGCTGGGATTAAGGGTGTGCCATGCCCAGCCTCTTTAGTTTCTTTTTTAAGCCAGTATATTTGAGAAATGATTTCCCAAAAGTTCAATTTCTACTTTCAAAAAAATCTGAGCTAATAAAGATGAGAAATATTTAACAAAAATGTACCCTAGTTCCCTATCTCCCAAGACATGGGGCTTGTGAGCAATGTGAGAAACCAGGACTGTAACCCTCTGATTACTTACTTGTTAAAAAAGGGTTCAATGAGTTTTGATCTGGTGGATACACACACTTTTGGAGGACCGAGTAAAGAACCTAGTGAAGAGAAGCAGGTGTTACACACAGCACGTGGTCAAAGTGCGGAACCTCAGACACAAGTGTGTCACATTCAGCGAGGGTCCACACACGTCCATGGGCAAGTGTCAGCAGTTCCTTCCTGTGTGTCCCCTCCTCATCTCCTCCAGCTCCCCTCTCAAAACCCTCCTGCTTCTCTCAAGGTGGCCAGATCCTAGGACAGTGGTTGTGATGCACAGACTGTCGTCCCTACCCCACTCTCACATGGAAGCTGAGTCCCAAACAATGGTATCCATGAATGAGCTATTTGGGAGGTAAGGAGGGAACTGGTTCTTTACAAGAAGCGTGGGTGCTTCCTCTCCCTAGAACTCCACGATGTGAGGGTATGTGAGTGACAACTGAGAGCTGGTGCCTGGGGATGGGTCCTCAATCTGGACTTCCTACTCTCCAGAACCATCAGAAACATGGGTCTGTTATCTAAGCCTGGTCTTTGGAAATTTGTCACACCAGGCTGAGCTAAGAGGAAACAGGTGAGACCCACTCTTTTTAACAGAAACACAGCTCAAGTACCTAGGTAATTTGCCATGGAGAGGAAGCAGAGTCCTGTGATGTAAGCGTCATACCCTGCCTCGTGGAGCTGCTCAGAAGCTGTGTCATAGCTTGGAAAGCCTTCTGCACTTTCTAAAGAGAAACAAAAAGAACCATCAACTTTCCCCAGAGCATTACCAAACACAAGAACTAGTAAGCACGGTGTCCTGCCAAACCCAAACTGCATTCTGGTGTATTGCAGATGCAGATGTGGCTGGAAGACACAGGAAACATGTCCACACAAGACCTTACAATATTATATGAAAAGTCCCTGAAAATGAGAATTTCAGTTCAGACCAGAGAAAGGTCGGTTTCCTTACCAAGGTTCAGCTATTGGCTTCCTTAGCTACACTGGTTGGGGCCATTTGCAATCTTGTGTTTCCCATCCTGTGACATTTCCACTGTGCTGTTCTTACCATACATGTAGGACACAGCAGATTAAGCAAGACTCCAAGCTAGGCATGGTGGCCACACCTGCAATCTCTGTACTTGAGAAGCTGAAGCAGAAGAACCACAGCAAGTTTGAGGCTATCCTAGGCTAAATAGTGAATTCTAGCCCAGCTTTGGCTACAAAGACAGACCCTATCTTTACAAATAATTAAATAAACAATAAACTTATAAAAATCCAGTAGGACCTAGAGGTCATACAATGTCCATCTGAATCTCTACTCCATCACTCACATGCAATGTGACTCTAGGCAAGGGATTTCACCTCTGAGCCCCAAGTTTTATAAAAAGGAGATGATAATCAACCTTCCCTCATTAGGCTTTTGGGGAACATCAAATGGCATGGTATTGCTAAAAGTTTCATCTAGTGCTTGGCACATGTCATATGTTCATAACCATTAGTATCACAAATAGTTCCCATAAAACTAAATAGTTCAACTCACTACTGGCACGGTCCTCAACTGTTTCCAAGCTTAGCAATTTAAAGACAACAGCATACTTCACCTCCAAGATAGATGAGAACTTGCTGTAACACTGCCCTTAGTCCACAGGGCCACTGCACTACAAAAATCATTTTATAAGATAATGCTTAGTCACGCTGATACACACAGGTACTGAGAGAATGTGAGAGTAATCTACTTTTGAGTAAATTCTCTACCAGAGAAATATGAAAATAATAGGATAGGATACAGCTCTTATTCAAAAGTAATTATTTCCTAGAATCAATCTGAAAATAAATGTTAGAAAGGCCATCGCTTCATCAGAAGAATGGGCAGAAAATACTGATGGAATGACTGGAAGCTGTTTTCATACCAAAACAATGCTCTTTGTGCAAGAACATTTTCACTTTCTTATGATCTAAACATTGGGTTTGACACTTCCTAAGAAAGCCTTTTAACACTGTAGCACTTAAGTAAGATCCTCAACACCTGCTGAAGCTCACCACTCCACAAATCAATTATTCCATTACACTGTTATACCCCAGGCATGAGTTTCCTTCCCTCTATCCACCCAGCATCTTTGTACTTCCTTTCTTGGACTATTACCCAAAAGGAAAGCAAATACCTATGGCTCTGCCTGCCCTGGACCTCCCATCACCAATTTCTGAATCATTAGTGCTGCTATCAGTGTCTTGAGCAGTTTTCTAGCCACAGCTAATGGAATGCTAACTACAGGTCAGCAGCACAATGTGGGTGAAAGGACCAAGGACACAGTGTCCCAAAACACGTGGGTGGAGGCCACACACCCACACAACCCATCTGATACCAAGTGCTCCTCCTGACCTCTGGCTTTCCTCAATGACATTGTTTCTCTGGTCCAAACTAGCTCCAAGGACACAGAGGTGTGCTCTTTTCTCAGCAGCATCCCAGCTCTTGGGTTTTCTGAGACAGTAGATGTTTTTGTTGCATTTCTGATGATTAGTCACTGACTCTGTCTCTGCTCAAACAACACACCATATGAAAGGACACATCACATTTTGAGAGAACTCCAAGCGTTAGGAAATAAAAGTCTTGAAACTTCTCAGTGAATCCCTACCCAATTCTATTAACATGATGTTGATGTAGCTAGATATGGAATCAGGACACCATCTTTACTCAGAAAACAGCAATCCAGCACAGGCACAACCCAGCCACAGTCTACAAAGAAGGCAATACAGTTTCAGAGATGGTTCATAGTCTTTCTACAGAACATATCGGTAATTTCCAGAGTTTTCAGGTCTTCAAGGTTAATATTGAAGGTTAATATTCTTACCAACTTTAGGAGGGTCAAAGGGTGTCTCTTTTAACCGCTTTTCCAACTCAGCAAGGGATGTGTTGTTAATGATATCCTGCAAGGCAGGAGGTGGAGAATTAGGACATTTCATCTGACAGCAAGAGATTAAGGTCCTGGCAGTGGTGGTGGTGGTGGTGGTGGTGGTGGTGGTGGTGGTGGTGGAGGACGCCTTTAATCCCAGCACTCAGGAGGCAGAGGCAGGTGGATCTCTGTGAGTTCGAGGCCAGCCTGGTCTACAAAGAGAGTTCCAGGAAAGGCACAAAGCTACACAGAGAAACCCTGTCTCGAAGAAAAAAAATAAAAGCCCAGCACCACTTTGAGACCTTTGGCAGCAGTTAATTCTGCAGCTCACACACAATTGAGCCTGTATGATAATGAGTATTCAGAGACGGGTAATGCCTGGGGGGCACTCACCAACCTAAGACAGAGCGCCTGTGTAGCCTGGGCAGGCGTCTCCATGATGGGTAAGGTGACCTGCTGACGTCCCACACAACCTAAGTCAGAAGCTCATTTTAGTAAAAGGGGGACCTGTAGGGTCCTGGGCCCCATTTTGGGTAACTGTTGCCTTGCTTGCTAACTTTGACCTTGATATCCTCCCTATGCTAATTCCCTGCCAGGTTCCACCCTCCTAAATGCTTAAGGGAAGTTCCTTGTCTGTGTATCCTGCATAATGGGCATTAACAGCTTAGATGCAAGATTGTAAAACATCCATAGCAAACTTCTGCCCTCTGGGGTTCTCCCATTGTGCTGTAAGCCTGTATTTAAGACCTCCTCCCCCCTTCAATAAATGGCATTCAGCAAAAAAAAAATAAATAAATAAATAAATAAATAAATAAATAAAGAAAGAAAGAAAGAAAGAAAGAAAGAAAGAAAGAAAGAAAGAAAGAAAGAAAGAAAAGAAAAGAAAAGAAACACAGAGAAAAAAAAGTTAAAAAAAAGAGATTAAGGAAGGCCACTTCAGGGTACACAGAAAGGAAAAAACATCCCATACTGCCCTCTTGTGTCCTTTAAAGGAACAGAAGCCACTGTTTACATGAAAAAAAAAAAAAAAGCACCCCAGCAAGTTCAGGGGTCATTGTACTGACAGGAATAATGACACCTGTTAAAACCTCACCTGTAATCAGCTACTTGGGAGGCTGAGGCAGCAGGATGGAGAGTGGAAGGCCAACCTAGTTACTAAAGCAAAACCAGGGGAAAAACTGTGGAAGGGGGAGAAAAAACAAACTTCCAGGAGTGCTGGGGTGTGGGGCCTGGGAGTGACACAGCTTTGGCAGAAACTGTCCTAGTGCACTGCTCAAAGGTACAGAAAGTTCTTCATTCCAGGACTGCTGGCAGGGGCAGGGCAGGAAGGCACTGTCCCAGCACAATGCTCTGGAGGCTGCAGAAAGTCCTTCACAAAGATGTAAATGATCATACGTCGTCTTTATTAGAAAGTATATCCAAATATGTAAAATAAGGAGGCAGGTACAGAAAGGACAAATTGGTTGCATGTATAACCTATTCAAAAACATAAAATATAGACCAGGTGTGATAGTGCATGCCTTTAATCCCAGCACTCAGGAGGCAGAGGCAGGCGGATCTCTATTAGTTTGAGGTCAACCTGGTCTACAGAGTGAATTCCAGAACAGCCAGGACTCTGAGTGCATGCGTGCGTGCGTGCGTGCGTGCGTGTAAAAATTACAGCTGGCATGGTTGTACACACGTGTCATCCCAGCACTGGGGAAGCTGACAGAGGGAGGACTATAGAGTTAGGCTAAAAAGTAAGCCTGTACCTAAAAAATAAAAATAAGTAAAATAAAAAATGCATATATTTTAACATTTAAAAATTTACATTCAAAAAGAGGAAAAATAAAGATAACTGTTCACATTTTGATATACTTATTTCTGGACTTTTCCAATTTCTCTCTTTTTCCTTTCTTATTTTTTTTGTTTGTTTGGGGTTTTTTTGTTTTGTTTTGCTTTTAGTTTTTTTGAGACAGGGTTTCTCCGTGTAGCTTTGCGCCTTTCCTGGAACTCACTCTGTAGCCCGGGCGGGCCTCAAACTCAGAGATCCACCTGCCTCTGTCTCCCAAGTGCTGGAATTAAAGGCGTGTGCCACCACCGCCCGGCTCCTTTCTTATTAATTTATTTATTTTTTTTTCCAAGACAGGGTTTCTCTGTGTAGCTTTGCGCCTTTCCTGGAACTCACTTGGTAGCCCAGGCTGGCCTCGAACTCACAGAGATCTGCCTGCCTCTGCCTCCCGAGTGCTGGGATTAAAGGCGTGCGCCACCACCGCCCAGCTCCTTTCTTATTTTTTAATGTGTTTGAAATAACATTTAAATAGACCAGAATTCCCAAGTTATTAGTGGTAATGCAAAAAAGTTTCAAATAGAGCATGGTGGCACATGCTTGCACCCCAGCATATGGGAGGCAGAGGCAGGAGGATCAGGAATTCAAGGTTACTACTTTCAGGTATAGGGTGAGTTCAAGGCCAGCCTGGGCATACCAAGACTCTGTCTCAAACAAACAAAAATTTCAAATTATATCTTAAGAATGATAGTTCAGATTTAAAAAATACCTTAAAAGGCTGTGTGCTGGCCATCAACTTAGTATCCAAAAGTCTAGAAGCAAAATAAATTTTAGTAAGGTAAATAAAATATATCAATATTTAAAATGTACTTTGTTAAAATATAAAATACTTAAAATGTCTCATAAATAAAATATATAGGTAACATATACTTCATATATGATATACTTAAAAAACACTTAATTCATAAAACACTGAGAAGTGGGCAGATGAAGCACACACACTCGCCAGTGTGAACCTAGTGGCAATGTGGTTAATGAGCTAAGGACAGAGTCCCGCATGCTGGCCTCACTCATCAGACTGCTGTAGGGATTCCATATACTTGCCAAAGGAACAGGCGCCATGCCTGTACTGAGAAGAATGAGGTTGGCATTCATCTCGAAGGTGAGGCAAACGCTGCATGTTTTCCCATTCTACAGAGTCAGCCCCTCCCAATGGCCACAACCCACTGCTACCACCTAGTTTACACAATCTGAATTCTTATGGAGCCAAAGTCTGCATCAGGAAGTTTCCTGCTATTTCTTACTGTGCCAGCTAAGCTCCACTGTCAAACTGACTGGATTTGGAATCACCTAAGAGCCTATGAGGAAGTGTCCAGAGTTTAACTGAGGAAAGAAGACACCTCCGCCCCCAGAAAGCAGGAAGCACACAGACATACACACTGAGTAAAGTAGGAGAGAAAGCCAGGTAAGTGCCGGGGTCTTCCTTGCTGTAGGTGAGGAATCAGGACAGACTATATCCTCAAACTGTGAGCTACACTAAACTTTTCCTCCCATGAGCTGTGAGAAGAAGTAGAACACATAACTACTCTATTACAGGACCAGAAATACTAAGGAAGAGAGGGAGCACGGAAGAGTTCTGTCTAAATCTAGTTCCACATAAATGTAAACACTGTGGCTAGGACAGCAAGAGCCCAGATGAAAGTATGACTAGTTGGCTACCCTCACTTGCCCTTCTTCAAAAGACCTAAAAGTGTCTTACTGTATAGGTTCATGCATTGGACATGCAGTTGATCACACACATGACACGTGACACAGCCAAACTAACATGCACTGCACCACTGACGGTGGACACCACTAACGACATGGTCACTGACCAACTCACAGGGAATGGGTGTGTCGTCTCAGCCATACAGTTCTTAACCGAGGAGAGAGCAGTTTCAGCTGGGACATATCAGTAATTAAATAGCTATGTTCCACATGTGTGAATGGCCAGACCTGTGCCAGGGCCCTTCACCAGTCCTTCAGATGGCAGGATGCAGGACAGGAAAAAGGGAGGTACAGCTACTTTCTACCTTCACTCTAAGTTAGAATCTGATCTTTAAAGGATGATCACACTATTCCATTAAATCCCTTCCCAGCTTGTAGGGACTGCCTACTTGTGTTGCATATACCTCAGTGAGTATCTCAATGTCAGGGAGCTCTTGAAGAAGGCTTACCTGGGGAAGACACATGTTGTCATCTCCTTAAACTCGTTCAGATCCTAAAAAGCAAAAGGACAGCCTGTTACTGTCTTTCAGGAAGACCAGAGTGTTGTTAAAAACACACATGGGCAGCTCCAGGTCTCAGCTGTCTTCTCAAACATGAACTGTCATGCCTCACTTGGGCCTCAAGCTAAAGAGCAAAATCCACTTCTAATTAAGAATTATTTCTTAGGAGCAGGAGAGATGACTCTGAGGTAAAGGGCACTTGTTGCTCTTGCAGAGGACCCAGGTTAGATTCCCAGACCCCACATGGTGGCTTATAACCACCCATAACTCTAGTCCAGGAGATCTAATGCCCTATTCTGAACTCCTCAGGCACTAGGCACACATGTACACATACATACATATATGCAGGCAAGACATTCATCACATAAAAATAAATAAGCCTTAGAGCAAATGAATTACTTTTAAAATAAAATCTGAGCCAATCAGTCTTGGCACCTGCTGCTAAAACTGTCAATCTGAGTCCAACCCAGGGCTCACATGTCAGAAGGCTGACTTTTGTAAGCTGTCCTCTGACTGCCACATGCACAAGTGCACAGGTACACACACACATTTTTTTTTAATGAAGAAAAATAAGGACAGGAAGATGGCTTGGCAGGTTAAAGGTACCAGATGCCAAGCCTGACAACCTGAATTTGATCAGAGACCCATATGGTGGAAAGAGGGAACGGACTCCCACAGTTATGTCTGACTTCCACAGGCACACCTCAGCAACACACTATATACATAAAAGAATAAAAAAATTAAAATTTTAATGTGATAAAAAATGAATAAATAATGAATTTAGGAATATTTCCTATTTCTCACTAGGAATTCTGTGGCTTGGATAAGTAATTTTATAACCAAAAGATTCCGTAGCTGAACTAAAGAAAGAGTGTTTCCGTCACATGTAAAGTACTGCTGACTTGCGAGACTGTCGTACCCCGGGGTACAGACTTAATTCTACCAGTGACACTAGCTGGTGTCACTACAGTGACTGATATGGGAATGGTTACACTGTAAAGCAGCTTCTATCTCTGAGGCCATCTCCGGTTGTTAGTTAAAATGGCCATAAAAACACAGACCTCACAACATAGATATTGTTCCTGCTCTAAGTACTCATAAAATTGTTAATGTGGCACTAACACTAAGTGCCTAAATTAAACTGTTCATTTCAAAGGTTTACTTTGATCAGGAATTCTAGAGCAAAAATTAGAGTACTTTAGCTTTGAATTAGCTTATTTACATACATAATTGCCATGCCAGGCTGGGTAGTAACACTCCTGACCTTTTGTAAACCACATTTCTTTTCAAAGTCATTCATGCTTCTCAGTAAGCTGCCATTTCCAATTAGCTTTTCAAGCCTATAACCACAGACTGTATTTAACTACACCAGTTTCTCAATGGCTGTCATTTAATCAATGGACAAAATACGAAAAAGTGGTTCTAAGGCGAAGTCAAACAAAAAATGCCCTAATGACCATTTTTTAATAATTTATTTAACTTTATTTTATGTGCATTTGTGTGGGAGTGTCAGATCCCTTAGAAATGGAGTTACAGACAGTTGTGAACTGCCATATGGGTGCAGAGAATTGAACCTGGGTCCTCTGAAAAAGCAGCCAGTGCTCTTAACCACTGAGCCTTCTCTCCAACCCTCCTAATGACCATTGTTAACCTTTCAACACCGCTAAAAAGTTTTATAAGCAAGAGCAAAGCAGAATTATGACCACATCCAGAGCGAACACAGAGTTCTGGGCCAACACCTTCAAGGTCATGTTCAAGCAGCAAAGGGCCCCATAAAAAACTCACCCCTAAATACCAAGACATGCATTCTTTCTTTTTATTTTTATCTTGGCATGTGCATATATATAATATGTGTATATACAGTGTGAGCACAAGCCTGCCTCGGTGCATGTGCAGAAGTCAAAGACAATCTGATGTCAGCCTTCGCCCTCTAACATGTCTGTGCCAGGGCCTCCTGTTCACTACATGCCAGGCTGTCTCACCAGAGCTTCTGGGGATTCACCTGTCTCTACCTCCTATCTTGTCGTAGGAATTCTGGATTACAGATGAGCTACGGTGACTAGTTTTACATTTACATTTTAAAAATAGGAGGCCAGGAAATGGAGAGGTGGCTCAGTTAAGAACACTAGCTACAGGGGTTCAATTCCCAGAACCCACATGGAAGCTCAGAACTGTCTGTAACTCCAGTCCCAGGGGATCCAATACCCTCCTCTGGCTTCCGTGGGTACCAGGCATTCAAGGGGTACACAGACATACATACATGCAGGCTGTAGTATGTGAATAAGAATGACCCTCTAAGGCTCATATATTTGAACATTTGGTCCACAGTTAGTGGAACTATTTGGGAAGGAATAGAAGGTGTGGACTTGGAGGAGGTGTCACTGGGGTATGAGGTTTCAAAAGCCCACTCCAGTCCCACCCCACTGCCTGCTGCCTGCAGACTGGATGTAAAGTTCTCAGCTACTACTACAGTGCCATGCCTGTTTGTTTCTCACCATGATGATCATGAACTCACCCTCTGAAACTGTTAAGCAAGCCCCTAATTATATGCTTTCTTGTCTAAGTGTTGCCTTGGTCATAGTGTCTCTTCACAGCAATAGAACAGAGGCAAAACACCTGTGCTGGCTAGTCTTACATCAACTTGACACAAGCTAGAGTTATCTGAAAGGAGGAAACCTCAATTGAGAAGATGCCTCCATAAGCTCTCACTGCAAGGCATTTTGTTAATTAGTAATTGATGGGGGAGGGCCCAGCCCATGGTGGGTTCTAAAAGAAAGCTGGCTGAGCAAGCCATGGGGAGCAAGCCAGTAAGCAGCACTCCTCCATGGCTTCTGCATCAGCTCCTGCCTCCAAGTTCTTGCTGTGTTTCTGTCCTGACTTCCTTTGATGATGAGCAGCGATATGGAAGTATAAGCTGCATAAACCCATTCCTCACCAAGTCGCTTTTTGGTCATGGTGTTTTGTCAAAGCAACGAAACCCTAACTATGACAACGCCCATACACAAAAAATAAAACAAGATGTTCTTAACTTAAGTATGGTGCCAGAAAATGTAAATGTTGTATCGCCTTTGATAGATTGTCTCCTATTACTATCATCTTTTCCATACCTAAATAAAAGAACAATTCTCTCTCTCTCTCTCTCTCTCTCTCTCTCTCTCTCTCTCTCTCTCTCTCTGTGTGTGTGTGTGTGTGTGTGTGTGTGTGTGTGTGTGTGTGTGTGTGTCTAATCATCTAGAATTGGTTGCACCATGTAACCTACAGCAAAATGTAGGCACCCTGGAGGCACCAAAGCCTGGAGGGGTTGGCCACAGAACAGCCGGAACTAGCAAGGCAGTATGCAGAGAGGACCTGCGTGGCAGGACAAGGTAAGTGAAGGTGTGGACTGCAAACATGCAGCAGAGCCACAGTAAGGAGGCAGAAGTAATCATGCACCCAAACCACAGGCCTGCCAGAACACATAGTGTTTAGGAAACGTGTCAACTGGCTGGGGACACAGAGCCTGACAAAGGCTGACTTACACAGGCAATCAGATATGACCTGACAGGCTGAGCTCACTATATGCAGAGGCAACTATATGCAGAAACAAGGAATGTGAGATTACTTGGAAATTTTAGGCAGGGTCTGTAATGTGAAGAGAGCCACACATCAGTCATAGACACTCATTTGTTAATTCAATATTTAATGCCTTCCTCTGTTCGGTATTTATAACACCCAGATGCACAACATTAAATATGCTCCCCTGGTCCTTTTGGTAACTTCATCGCTTTATGGTCAGGAAAGGAGCTGCTCCATTGGTCTCCCTGGCCAGTGAGAAATGAATGACTGAAAACAATCATGAGCTCTTTAGATAGAAAATGCAAATGTCTGGTCATCACTTTTGCTGGAACCCTTGCATCCTGGAGGATGATGGGTCTGTCATGGAAGTGGTGGCAACCTTAAGAGCAAAGCCCTAGAGCAAGGGACCAGCAGACCCAATATGCAAGTGGTCGAGTGCACTGCTCTCCTCCTCGTTGCCTCTGATGGGGCAACGAGACGTAGGAAACATAGAGAGAGGTTGCTGATGTGTAAAAGAGGCCAAATTCTTATCCAAGAGCCAAAACTTTCAAGAAGCAATAAAAACAGGAGTCCAACCTCCAGCAGTTTAAAGCAGGGGCTGGCCAGAAGACAAGGGGCAGGGAGCAGATTGTAATCCTAGCACTTGGGTCTAAGAGTTCACAACCAATCTGGGCTACGTAAGTAGGGGCTGGGGAGATGGCTCCTGTTTAAGAATACTTGCTGCTTTTCCAGAGGACAGGGTCAACTCTCAGCACCCACATGGTGGCTCACAAGTATCTGTAACTCCAGTTTCAGGGGATCTGACAAACTTCTCTGGCCTCTGTGACATCAGGCAAGCAAATTGTGTACATACACACATGCAGGGAAAACGCTCACACATTTTAAAAATTATTTATGTTTAATTATGTGTATGTGGGTGAGTTTTGGGGCACTACATTTTTGCAGGTGTCCTTGGAGGTCAGAAGGCATCAGATCCCCTGGAACTAGAGTTATAAGCAGCTGTGGGCCACCCAGTGTGGGTACTAGGAACCAAACCCAGGTCCGCTAAAAAGCAAGGGCACTTAACCACTGGGACACCTTGACAGTCCTAAAATAAAGTTTTTTAAGTAAATAAAAATAAAGCATGGTGTGATGGCTATTCTTGGTTGTCAACTTGACTACATCTGGAATTAACTAAAACCCAAATAGCTAGGCACACCTGTGAGGGATTTTTTTTTCCTTAAGTAAGTCATTGGAAGTGGAGAGACCCACTTCTAATCTGGATTGTTTGTTTGTTTTGTTTTGTTTTGAGACAGGGTTTCTCTGTGTAACAGCCCTGGCTGTCCTGGAACTCACAGAGGTCTGCCTGCCTCTGCCTCCTAAGTGCTGGGGCTAAAGGCATGTGCCACCACGCCCAGCAAATATGGATTTTTGAGGTGAGAAGATATACCTTTAATCCAGATTTTCTGAGGTGAAAGATCCACCTTTGATCTGAGCCATACTTTCTGGGGCAACCTACATAAAGAACATGGAAGAAGGGAACTTTGCTCTCTCTGCCTGTTACTCTCAATCTCATAGGCATGAGAACTGACTTCTTCAGGACTCCAGTATCCACTGATGACCAGCTGAGACATCTAGCCTTGTGGGTTCTGGGGCTTTCCATTGGTAGACAGACATCGAACTAGCTGGACCACAGGCTGTAAGCCATTCTAATAAAGTCCCTTTATATATATAAATTTATCCCATCAGTTTTGCTTCTCTAGAGAACCCTGACTAATATACATGGATTGGCAAACTATGGCCATACAACCCAAATTTGGGCCATCACCTAATTCTTTTCATAGATCAGGGATTACCCGGCATAGCTGTCTCAGGGTATAAAGGCAGACTGGAGGTGTGATAATGGCTCGAATGACCTGATTCCAAGTACGGAAATGCCATCCAAGTCCACAGGGAGACTCAGGGTGCTCAGCAGGTGTAATCATGTGGCACCCATTTCCTTCCAGCTCTCCTAAATTTAATTTCAGAGGTGCCTACGGCCTATCCTCTGCGCAGTAGTAAATGAGCAAACCCATCAGTATCAATCAAGGAAATAAATATTTAGCTTTGCTCTGGCAATAGCTGACAGCAATCAAACCGCTAAAACAGCTCATATACACATCCTATCAAAACAGCACAGGCAAGGCTAGAAACTTGCATCCACAACTTACTTTTGAACTATCTTCCCAGGTCCCTAGAAAATGTTTTTAAGATGATATCTGAGAGGCTAGAGAGATGGTTCAACAATTAACAGCATGTGCTGCTCTTTCAGAAGACCCAGGATACCTCACAGCTCAGAATCTTCTCTCACTCCAGTCCAAAAGTGCCCTCTTCTGGGCCTCCTTGCGCACCAGGCATGCATGCACATGACACACATACATGAGGGCAAAACACTTATACTCATAAAATAATAAAATAAATCTTTAAAAAAAAGAAGAGTAAGGTAGTTCCTGGGGACATGCCACATATGAGGAACTGAGGAACTGCAACCCAGGCAGAGAGCGCAGTCATAGTTGAAAGGCAGGGGTGTCACACCGGAGCCACTTACTGCAGGCAGAGGGCAGTAGAACTGGTGAATTGTATGCATGACATCCAAGAGCATATTGTGTCCAACGACCAGCTTCCCCTGGGAAAAGACAAGGTTAGGAAAAGCATGTCAAAATTGCATCGGGGCTTAAGAGTAAGATTCATATAAGACAAGAGTCTCACAACAAAGACAGACAAGCCCACTGCTCACTAGGTAACCTGCATGAGCCTCAAACTCATGCCCCTCCTGCCTCAGCATCTCAAGTGCTGAGATTACAGGCATACACCCACCGTGTCCATTCTTAGTGACTTTTCTGTTTTTCTTATTAGGAATTTGATGTAGTTCTTTGTTGTTGGTTTTGGTTTTTGTTGTTGTTGTTTTTTGTTTGTTTGTTTTGTTGGGTTTTTGTTTTGTTTTGTTTTGTTTTTCGAGACAGGGTTTCTCTGTATAGCTTTGGAGCCTACCCTGGATCTCACTCTGTAGACCAGGCTGGCCTCGAACTCACAGAGACCTGCCTGCCTCTGCCTCCTGAGTGCTGCTGGGATTACAGGCATGTGCCACCACCGCACGGTGGTTTTGTTTTTTAAGATAAGTTTTACTGTACTGCCCAGGCTGCTCCTCACCTTCTGAGCTATAGCAATCCTCCTGCCTCAGACTCCCTGAGCGGGTGGGGGGAAATAGCACACACGGTACTTGGCTGGGAGTAGAAAGTTTGACTGAATCACTTTTAAACAATGAAATCTGAAATCCTGAGAACTAGACTTTTCAAAAGCTGTGAACAAAACTTCAAGTATATATCTTTAAGACGTTTAAAACACCTTTAAAACAGCCTAACTATTTTTAAAGATATATTTATAACAATGCTATAAAATAAAAAAATAACTAATTCCTAATTTATTAAACTCAACAACCTTTCATTTCCTACATTATCTATGTCACAGTTCAAAGGGTCATGGCATGTCACTGCTCTTCTTTTTTAAAGTTTATTATTTTTAGCCTGTGTGTGTACACATACAGGGGGGTGGGGGGGAGAGTACACATGCCACAACATGCCTGTGGAGAAGGTCGGGATACAAATGTGTGGGGTAGGTTTGCTCTTTCCACCTTTCCATGGATTTGAGAAGTCAGACTCAGTTCAGCAGGCTTGCATGGCAAGTGCTTTATCCACTGAGCCATCCTGGTGACGTTCATTGCTTCTCAATTAACTGAATACAATACATGTACAATAAATTGCTGCATTTTCATAAAAATTTAACTACTAAAATAGAATGTCCCAGCCTTGTGACTCTTCAGGGGATGGGGAGAAGATGTTGATGCTGGTTTAGTTTTGGGGATTAGAGCAGTAGGAGTTGAGAAAGGTCCTCATGTAGCTAGGCTAGCTCTGGCTGCCTATGTAGCTGAGGATAACCTTGAACACCTAATCCTTGTGCCTCTGTTCCCCAAGTGCTGGAATTAGGCATGCACCACCATATTCGGCTTTGTTTTCAGATTTTGTTTCTTTGTTTTCGTCACTTGTTTGTGGGTTAAGAAGGGTGTTTTGTTTTGATTGACACAGGGTCTCCTCTGTAGGTTGTGTGAAACTCACTGTGTGGTCCTGGCTAGATGACTCCATTTTGAACATAAAGCATGAAGCACTACAGTGAAGCTTTTTACGAAGTTCCAATGGTTCTCCATGTAACACGTCAAACTCAGAGCTCAACTTAATTCTTTGACATAATTAATCTTATATAAAATATCCTAAACCAAACAATCTGTACTGGTTTTGAATCAGGATCTGTATGCGTCTTGAGTCCCTATGCAATGTTAAAATGTGTGGCAGTCATGCTAATGAATAAACCTAACTGAATCCAGGTGAGAAGCTGGGAAGACAAGACTTGGAGGAAAGCATCGTGACTAGACACTATGAAGTCAAAGAGCTGCATAAAAGGCAGGTCTGATCAGTATCACACTTCTCACAGGCCTGGAACCAGGGCTCGGGAGACGGCTCAGCTAGTAAGTAGTCAGCCTCACAGGCATGAGGGTCTGAGCTTGGATTCCCAGCAGTGGCACACATTTCTATAATCCAAACACCGGGGAGGGATCACTGGTCAGCCAGACTAGCTGACTGAATGAAGATCAAGACAAGTGAAGGAATTGGGGGGCTGGGAAAACAAATGAAGAAGGAAGATGCCAGATGTCAACAGCTGTCTTAGTCAGTGTTCTATTGCTGTGAGAAACACCATGGCCAAGACAACTCTTCTCATAAAGGAAAGCATTTAACTGGGGCTTTCTTCCAGTTTCATAGGCTTAGTCAATTATCATCATGGCAGGAAGCAGGGCAGTGTGCACAGCGCTGGAGCAGTAACTGAGAGCTACATCCTGATCTGCAAAGAAAGACTCTGGGCCTGGCATGGGCTTCTGAAACCTCAAAGCCGACCCTCAGTGACTCACTTCTCTAACTAGGCCACACCTCCTGATCCTGTGAAATAGTGTCACTCCCTCCTGACCAAGCACTCAGACCTGTGAGCCTAGGGTGGCCATTCTCATTTAACCCCACAGCAGCCATACTCGCACTTCTTGCTGTATGTACACACACTGTCCAGGTGTGTCTAGAGCCAGGACAGCAACCACATGGTGGCTCATAACCATCTAGAATGAGATCTGGTGCCCTCTTCTGGTGTGCAGGAATACATGCAGGCAGAACACTGTATACATAATAAATAAATAAATCTTAAAAACAAAGGTTCGATCTTTCTTTGACCTCTATGGGTACCCACACTCATGTAGTACACACAGATACACACATCTACACATAAATAAAAATAAATTTAAAAAAAAAGAAAAAAAAAACAAAACAACAAAGGTTCAGTTCCCAGTATCCACACTGGGCACTTACAACCACCTGTAAATCCAGCTCCAGGGGACCTGACACACTTCTGGATTCTGTAGGCAGCTGCACTCACAAGTCCACACATACACATTCGGGCAAAACATCCATACACATAAATAAATTTTTAATTAAAAATAAATAAATAGATAGATAGATAGATAAGATAGATACATGTGTTTACTATCTGCTGGCTTCATAGACCTCATTAATATTAATAAAAAATTAAGCCAGGCTGTGGTGGCACAGTCCTTTAATCCCAGCACTCAGGAGGCAGAGGCAAAGAGATCTCTGTGAGTTCCAGGCCAGCCTGGTCTACAGAGCGAGTTCCAGGACTGACAGAGCTACATAGAGAAACCCTGTCTCAGGAAAAAAAAAAAAAGAATATAATAAATATTTTAATTTCTAAGATATGTAACAACTTTTTTTTCTACTTTGCTTCCTCTAGAGCCTAGGAAACATAGTTTTATTTAGATCCTTCTATT
The DNA here is from genome assembly GCF_049852395.1 of Peromyscus maniculatus bairdii. Taxonomy (NCBI): domain Eukaryota; kingdom Metazoa; phylum Chordata; class Mammalia; order Rodentia; family Cricetidae; genus Peromyscus; species Peromyscus maniculatus. The sequence goes on along the minus strand of NC_134859.1, from coordinate 1,538,318 downwards.
TAAACTGAGTGTTTTGAAGAGATCTCTATCATTTTCCAGTTCTCAGATCTGCCTAGGCAACATAGATATTCAAAGGTACTATTAATGTCTTTGTATTTTTTGGAGTACATATAGTTTAGCAAATAGACATGTACATCTATCCATGTACCAGGAAAACAAATGCCTCAACTTTGAAAAGTCAGCTGAATCATTGTGCTAGTTAATGAGCTCCCTTGCTTCTCAAGCATCCAGTACCAAGTGCAACCAGAACCTGCTTTTCTGGGGACCTGTGATCTTAGCAGCTGCTGAAGAGACTCACCCCTTTCTCTTCCCAGGATCACACAATTCTGTGTTCAGAACAGTTTATCTGTCTATTTCAGTAACAAGTTCCTTGTGCTAATGATCTTTTAGAAGGCTCTAATCATTTGTGTTATCCTCAAATGAGGACATGGTGTGCCTCCTCTCCACTGCCCATGTTGACAGACCTGCATGGAACTCTGAGAGGGTCTCAATGGCCAAGCATCTAAGGAACAAGACAACTCCGTTTCCCAGATCCAACTGCCCAAAAAGGAAGTCTTAGACCTAGGTGATCTACTATCCAAGCAAGAGCACTACCTCGCTTACCCATGCAAAAGGTGGATGCCTTTCGGAAAGGGCCAAGGAAAGATGTCTACCATAGAATTCTCTAGCACATTTACACAAACAGCCAGTACATTTTTAAAGCTTTAATATTACTAAGATTGTGGATGTATTTCAGAATTGAACTAGAGTTCTGTGGAGGAAGTCAACTTGTAATTATTTATCCTGTGGATTCCTCGAATTGCTCCTTGACTTCTGAGTCTCAATTTTATACTAACGATGTCAGTTTCACACATGGACATCTATACATGGACATCTTAGGGTGGAACTCCACTGTACTTGTGCAGCAAAGGCTTTCTGAAAACTGGTTTGGATACAATTCAGCAATGATGACCTCTGACCTGGTGCACTGCACAGCAGGAGCCCACCCTATGTCGGTAACTTCTTCCTTAGGACTAGGTAAACATTCCAAGGTAACTGTGGTAGTCTGAATGTAATTGGCCCCGTTAAGCTTATAAGGAGCGGCACTATTAGGAGGTGTGGCTTTGTTGGAGGAAGTGTGTCACTGTGGGGGCGGGCTTTGAGGTCTCCTCTGATCAGGATATGCCCAGTTGTCTCAGGTGACTTCCTATCAAAATGTAGCTTCTCTTACATTCTCAGCTCCTTCTCCAGCATAATCTCTGCCTGCACGCTGCCATGTCCACCAAAAAGATAATGGACTGAACCTCTAAACTACAAGCCAGCCCCAAATAAATGTTCCCCTTTATAAGAGCTGCCATGATCATGGTGTCTGTTCACAGCAATAGAAACCCTAACTAATGCCGGGTGGTGGCGGCGGCGGCGGCGGCGGCGGCGGCAGCACACGCCTTTAATCCCAGCACTCGGGAGGCAGAGCCAGGCGGATCTCTGTGAGTTCGAGGCCAGCCTGGGCTACCAAGTGAGTTCCAGGAAAGGCGCAAAGCTACACAGAGAAACCCTGTCTCGAAAAACCAAAAAAAAAAAAAAAAAAAAAAGCCCTAACTAAGACAGCAACCAAGTGAGCAATTTCCAAAAGCAGTTAGACACATCATTTTAAATATTGTGCTTAGCCATTCAACTAGAAACAAAACCAAAATGTGGATGACTTACCGAATTAGCAATGGCATGGATGACTCTTGAAAATCCCACAGCATCATTCAGTTCCTCCTAAGTAAAAGAATCTAAATTAAAAACAAATAGAGCCAGCAAGAGGGCTCAGTGGGTAAAGGCACTTGCCACACAGGCCTCAAAACCTGAGTGTGCCCCTCAGAACTCTGTAAAGGCTGAGGAAAAGAACCATCTCCTCAAAGCTTTCTATTGACTTTCACATGCATGTCCTTCGACATGAGCCCCTCTCCCTCTCTGTCTCTCTCCCCCTCCCTCCCTCTCTCTACCTCCCTCCCTCCCTCTGTCTCTGTCTCTCTCTGTCTCTCTCTGTCTCTCTCTCTCTCTCTCTCTCACACACACACACACACACACACACACACACACACACACACACACAGAGTAACAAATGAGAAATAAAGTTTTTAAAAGGCACATTGCATTCCTTACTTGAATGAACTAAAGCCTGAAGCTCCAACAAAATGTAATTTTACATCAAGTGAGACAGCTTTAGTGTCACAGGATTTGTAACAATAATCCCTAATAGCATGTAAAAATGAGGAACCTAGAGAGATACCACCACAGTTAGGAGTGCCACTCCTCTTTCTGGGGACCCAGGTTCCTTTCTTGCACCCACAACCACCTATAACTCCTGTTCTAGGGGATATCACAGGCTCTTCTAATTTTCTGGGGGGGGGGGGGGGCATTTGCACACACATACACACAATTTAAAAAATAAATTTTTTGATCTGAAAATGGCTCAGATGTTTGTGGTGGTATTGTGTTCCCCAAAATATTGTGCACCCTAATAAACTTATCTGGAGTCAGAGGACAGAACAGCCACCAGATACAGAGGAAAGAAAATGGTGGCACTCACACCTTTAATCCTAGCCTTCTGGAGGCATGGATCTCTGTGAGTTCAAGGCCACATTGGAAATAGCCAGGCATGGTGATTCATGCCTTTAATCCCAAGAAGTGAACCTTTAATCCCAGGAAGTGGGGGCAGAAAGCAGAAAGGTATTTAAGGCATGAAGACCAGAAACTAGAAACTTTTAGCTGGTTAAGCTTTTAGGCTTTCGAGAAGCAGTTCAGCTGAGATCCATTTGGATAAGGACACAGAGGCTTCCAGTCTGAGGAAACAGGATCAGCTAAGGAATTGGCAAGGTGAGGTGGCTGTGGCCTGTTCTTCTTCTCTGATCTTCCAGCGTTCACCCCAATACCTGGCTCTGGGTTTGTTTTTATTAATAAGAACTTTTAAGATTCCTGCTACAGATATTAAGAGCACTATTTACTTTTCCAGAGGACCCAAGTTCAGTTCCCAGCAATCACATTAGGTAGCTCACAAATGCATTTAACTCCAGCTTCAGGGACTCCCATGCCCTCATCTGGCCTCTGCACACTTGTGTAGATGTGGCATTCACTTTCAAAGACACACACAAAACACACACATCCACATAGATACAAATAATAAAAGTAACTCTTCACTGGGTGGTGGTGGCAAACATCTTTAATCCCAGCACTCAGGAGGCAGAGGCAGGAGGATCTCTAAGTTTGAGGCCAGCCTGATCTACAGAACAAGTTCCAGGACAGCCAGGGCTACACAGAGAAAGCCTGTCTCAAAAGAAAAAACAAGTACATCTTTTAAAATAATAAAATTAATTTAAGAAAATATAGATAAATATGATAATCTACACACTTTTCTGTTTTAGAGAAAAATAAGCTATGTTAAATTACTCATTAATTACTTAATTAATAGCACTCAGAGTTAACATCACTTCAAATATTTGGGGAGGGAGTTATTCATTTCTTTTCTGAATCAGGATCTCATGTAATTTATGCTGGCCTTGAACTCCTGACCTTCCACCCTCCTCCTTCCAAGGGCTGGGATTGGAGGCATGCACCACCATACCTAGCTATAGGGCGGGTTAGAATTTCCGAGTCAATCAAGGTGACTTGGGAAAAAATAACAACTTAAGGCAGACAAGGCAGTGCATAGCTGTAATCCCAGCAATTGGAAGACTGAGACAAGAGAATCAGGAACTGCAGGCTAAGACCCTACTGGACTTCAAAAGCAAACCAAAATTACCTTTAACAAGCGGTCATCTGCTGGCCAAACTGATCCAGCAACTGTGATCCACAAATACACAGAAAGAAGTCAATCCTATCTGTATTTTCATTTCTTACTCAAAAGGAATAGAAAGTGCACTTACCTGCTCCTTTGCATACTTCTCCTGCTCCCTTCTCTTGCGTTCTTCCTCATCCACTTTGCTGATAACTATGTGTCTCTCCTTCTAAAAGACAAAGCAAATGTGCAGTAGTAGTCTGGAAACATCTTGACCTCTCCTTAGCCTCCAAAGGGCTGTGATTATAACTCTGAATGACAACTTTGATGTATTGGTCTACGGCCAGTCTCAGCTCAGCTATATAAGACCATCTCAATAAGCCAAAAAGAAAACAACCAAAAAGTTGTAAGCCAAAGCATAAGCAGGCACAACAGAAACTATTCTGGGATGATGCCAAAGCTGAGCGGGTACACAGATGCCCTCTACATCTGCATGTCCATGATACATCCAGTGTTTTAAGAATTCAAACTAACAAACATCAGTTGAAATCAGTCACAGAATGTGCAAATAAGACTTTGTATAGGAACCATAGAGGTTATGTAACTTTTGACATAAGAGGCAGGAGTGTAGATGTAACTAACCGTCTTATTAAATAAGAAACACAGAAACAATGTAAAAGAGAAAGCCGAGAGGTCAGAGCTCAGAGCTAAAATCTCACCCTTCCGCCTGCGGTGTCCCAGCTTCCTGAAAGAGACTATATCCTGTCTGTTCATTTCTTTTATAGTATGTTGTTCTGCCTTCTCATTGGTTGTAAACCCAAACACGTGACTGCCTCGTCACTGTCTGAATGTACAGCCCCCTAGGTCTTAAAGGCATATGTCTCCAATGCTGGCTGTATCCCTGAACACACAGAGATCTATGGGATTAAAGGTGTGTGCCACCACCGCCACACTCTTGCTATGGCTCTAATAGCTCTGACCCCCGGGCAACTTTATTTATTAACATACAATCAAAATCACATTTCAGTACAATTAGAATACCACCACACAGGAGGAGTTTTAAATTAGTTTTAAATAAAGCATCCACATATTTTATGAACATGAGAAAAAAACCTTGCATAAGTATAGTCTTATTTCTCATAAATCATATTTTATATTCATTAAGCACACACACTCCAAGGGCCAGAGACTCGGTTCATTAGGGAAAGGCACCTAATGACAACTCTGACAACCTGAGTTCTATCCCTGGGAAGAGAGAACTGACTCACAAGTTGTCTTCTGACCTCCACACACCTCAACTCCCAACACACAGCCACAGACAAGCAAGTGCATGTGTGCATGTGCGCGCGCGCGTGTGTGTGTGTGTATGTGTGTGTGTGTGTGTGTGTGTGTGTAAATTTTAAGAGAAAAAGAGGGCTGGAGAAATGGCTCCACAGTTAAGGACACTGACTGCTCTTCTAGAGGACCCAAGTTTGATTATCAGAACCACATGGCAGCTAACAACTGTCTATAACTCCAGTCCCGTGAGATCCAATTCCCTTTTCCGCACTGTAAATACATGGAACACAGACATACATGCAGACAGAACACCCATGCACATAAAATAAAAATCTCCAGGTAGCTGTGGTGCACACCGTTAATCCCAGCACTCGGATGGCAGAGCCAGGCGGATCTCTATGAGTTCGAGGCCAGCCTGGTCTACAGAGCAAGCTCCAGGACAGGCACCAAAACTACACAGAGAAACCCTGTCCCAGAAATAAATAAATAAATCTTTAATTTAAAAAAGAAAAAAATTTTTTTTTATAACAGGTGGAAAAAAGTTCACTTCCACTTATCCACTGAATCATTTGGTTGGTTTTGTTGGTTTTTTGCTTGTTTTGTTTTGTTTGAAACAGGATCTCTCTACATAGTCCTGGCTGTCCCAGAAATCACTATGTAGACCAGGCTGGCCTGGAACTTACAGAATGCTATCTGCCTCTAAGTGCTGGAATTAAAGGATTGCACAACCAATCCTGACCTGAATCAACAATTAAAAGAAGAAAAAAAAAAAAGCACTAAATGGCGTTGGGGAGATGGTTCAGTAGTTAAGATCAGGGTTGGGGTTTTAAGCTCAGTGGTGGAATGCTTGCCTAGCAAGTAGTTAAGATCACTGACTGCTCTTGCAGAGGACCTGAGTTCAATTCCCTGCACCTACAGGTGGCTCACAAACACCTGTAACTCCAATTCTTCTTCTAGCTTCCATGGGCACATGGTACACATCCCACATGCAGGCAAAACACTTATACACATAAAATAAATCTTCCAAATTTTAATTTTTTTTATCTTAACAGTGTAAGCTACATTAGCTTAAGATCATCATGCTTAGTCCCAAAATACAAACGAGGAAGAGCAGGTTCAGAGAGGACAGTCACAGGTCATGGGAGCCAGCCTATAAACACCGCAGTGCGCCACTGTTAGCAAACTGCCAGCACTAAATAACTTTGGTTACCTTTTCAGTCTCTAGTGTCTCAACATGAATGCCTTTGGGATACCTAAACAAACAAACAAACAAACCATCAGTGCAGACTCAAAAAGAAACGACAGTTTTACTGAAATGGGCAATCATCACTGCACTTCACAGGAAGACTTTACAATGAGCCTACTTACAATATTTCAGCCGCTGTTCTCTGCCTCTTCCCTTAAATGCACTGGAATGTTATCCATTTCATGTGAACTCTTTAGGATTTTTAGCACTTTCTAAAATGCTTGGTATTTCATAATATAGTGAACTAATTGCCACAGAGGACACTTGCTTCCTAATGCCTACTCTGTAACTGAATGGTGACGGTGTCTGTAGACATCATGGGGTACACAAAGGGAAGGGGGCTGCTGGACTGCAGTTTGCCTTGGTGTTTGCAGCAGCCAAAGAGGACAGGGATGTGGAAAGCACAGAGAGTTAGATGTATGGAAAGGACAAGAAAGGAGGTTAGACAAGCCAGCCAACAGCTCTCCTGTCCTGCTTCAAGATTATTCCCATGTACACAACACTGTAGATTATTTTTTAGTTTGGAGGGGCAAAGACACATAGAATAGAGGGAGTTATATGTGCCTTAAGATAGATACAAAGTGGTAACAGAAAAAGGGCAATCAATTTAAGAACTGACTAGGGACATTATTGGGTCAAATCACCCATAACTGAAAATTTCAAGAACAATGGGACCAAAGATTATACTTTATTAAATCCCTGTCCTTGAGAGCTCCCTCACATCTAATTTAAATACTTACTTCCAACTCAAAGTCTGATAAATAAGTTTTCTTTGGAACCTATAAAACAAAAAAAAGGAATTAACTTGGGCTATTAAGAGTGAACCCTAACTGATCAGTTGATGCATGAGAAAGATTGAATTTAGTGTCCTCATTAGAAAATGGTATGGACAACATATATAGGCACATTTCTGAGATGGAAAGACTCATCCTTTGCCTTTTTCAAATTTTTAAAGTTACTATATTGCTTTTAGAGACTAGGTAGAAATTATGGTCAAATATATTGCTTCCTACAACTGCATTCCAACACCTTTGTGAAGTGTGTCATAAAGTAAAAGGGGGAAAGATGCTGAGATACTCTCACATGCTGATTTGGTTTTTCTCTGTAGAGAGAAATTAAAAGAACAGGAGTGGCCTGACAGTGAATCCTTCTCTTCTGAGGTCCTCCTCATGAGTTTAGCATTCCTCCAGGCCAATGATGCTGCTCCTGGGCACAACCTAAAGGCTAAGTGCTGTCCAGGGATGGGACAAAGTATTCATTCTGAGTCTCAGCAGACAAACACTCCCACTGTGTTAGCGCTACAAATCTGAGGAGCACACCTATGACAGAAAGACTATTGATAAGGATGTTGTAAAAAGACCACACATGCTGGGCATGGTGGCGCACGCCTTTAATCCCAGCACTCAGGAGGCAGAGGCAGGGGATCTCTGAGTTCCAGGCCAGCCTGGTCTACAGAGTAAGTTCCAGGACAGCCAGGGCTGTTATACAGAGAAAGCCTGTCCCAAAAAAACAAAAAGAAAAAGAATTTAAAGAAAGGAAGGAAGGGAGGGAGGGAGGAAGGGAGGGAGGGAAGAAGGGAGAGAGGGAGGGAGGAAGGGAGAGAGGGAGGGAGGAAGGGAGAGAGGGAGGGAGGGAGAGAACACACATCAAAAAGCAGAACTCCTCTCCTAAAAAAGAATGCATGCAACAAACAGCAACTGACCCAGTACATGGTTCTAGATCCAAGCTCTTCTCTTCATTTTGTAGGAAGTCCTCTATCTTCTCTCTGATGAGGAAGAATCAGACAATGACCATCAGTACCTTGAAGGAATGAAGTGATCAGAACAGTCATTGTACTCAAAACCCATACTCAAAGTCACCAGCAATAGTTACACTCAAAAGCAATGTAAATAGTGGGCTGGGGAGACGCCAGGGGCACAGCACTTGTCTACGTGAACAAAGCCTGAATTCTATCTCTGGAACATGCCCCCCCGCCCCACAAAAGCAGTCTAGTTTTTCCCCTTTTTTCTTGTTTGAGATAGTCTCATGTATCCCAAGCTGACCTCAAACTTGCTATGTACTGAAGACAGCTTGACCTTCTGCTTTTCCTGGTCCTCCCTCCCAGGATTACAGATGTGCACCACTACACTCAATTCACGCAGTGCTGGAAACCAAACCCTAGGCTCTGTGCATTACAGACAAGCATTCTACTAACTAAATTATATTCCCAATCCCAAGAACATATTTCTTTTTTTTTTTTTTTTTTTTTTTTTTTTTTTTGGTTTTTCGAGACAGGGTTTCTCTGTGTAGCTTTGCGCCTTTCCTGGAGCTCACTTGGTAGCCCAGGCTGGCCTTGAACTCACAGAGATCCGCCTGGCTCTGCCTCCCGAGTGCTGGGATTAAAGGCGTGTGCCACCAACGCCCGGAACATATTTCTTATGCTTATAGGTCTTCTTTCCATACATTCTGAGCAAATCAAAAAGGTAATCAAAACCAAAGAAAATAGGTGTGTTTTTACATATGCTTTCGATGAAATTCTTAAAATTATAACAATTTCTCAAACAATTAATCAATGTTAAAGCTACAGAAACAAGTTAAGAATGCTAGCTATAAACCATGAGGGCAAGTAAGATCCTAACACCAACAAGTCAGGCAGGGCTTAACATATAGCCATGACCGCAGTGGTGAGGAGGAGCATTGCAGAGACAGGAGGATCACTGGACCATGCTGATGGCCAGCCTAGCTCCAGGTTCAGGAAGAAACTCACCTCAAAGTAATAAAGCAAAGAGTGATGCAGGATACCCAACCCCCTTTTCTGACCTTCTCATGCAGACACTCACACATATGTGTATATATACCACTTACACATGCACAAAACTTCTATTTTAAGAAAGAATTCATCAATACTAGTAATATATTTTTGACTTTTCTAATAAAGCTATTACATTGGTAACTAACCTATACAAGACTAGATACTCCTCCCAGGGCATATCTGTCTGTCAAAAACTTCACTGTAAGAAACAAAAAGTGTATACGGGACAATGTTCTGAGAAAGCTTGGTCCAGACATCTGCACACTTACTGAGGCCCCACAGTAGCATGGAACAGGTCCAAACATGATGCAACTTGCTGTTATTGCCCATATTTAGATATGCCACAATTAAAGCCTGCAACTCACATTTATACTTGTGTGAACAGCTGTGCATTTGAAGCACAGTTGGTGTAGAAGACAGAAGTCCTGCCACAATCAAGAGATGGCCTCTCATATCAACTTGTGCACACCTGTGCATGTGAAACACAAGTAGGTGTGAGAGACAGACATCCTCCAATAAGACACAACTAAAGCCTGCCTCTCACATCACACCTACATAGGTACCCTGCAGGTGCTGCCCAGTGTGAGACAGCCTGAAGCCCGTGCCGTACAATGTCTGTTTAGGAACTTACATTACTTGGTCAATAAATTTCCTCTGATCCTCAGGAATTGTCACAGGACATTTTGTCGGAGCTCCTGCCCCATTGGCCTGAGCACGTTTTTCATCCAATTGCTCTCTCAGCTGTCTTTCTTCTTCTTGATTCAGATATGGAATTCCTACACATATTGTTTAAAGAATAAATTAGAAGAAATCATAATTTCAAACAGAAAACTCTTCTTCTTTCTTTTGATTTTTTTTTTTTTTTTTTCCTTATTTTCGGTTTTTCGAAACAGGGTTTCTCTGTGTAGCTTTGCGCCTCTCCTGGATCTCGCTCTGTAGACCAGGCTGGTCTCGAACTCACAAAGATCCGCCTGCCTCTGCCTCCCGAGTGCTGGGATTAACGGTGTGCACCACCACCACCCCAGAAAACTCTTCTTATAAATTTATTTTTATTTATATGTATGTGTATGTATCTTGTGCAGGTGCCTGCAGAGATCAGAAAAGGACCTTGGATCCCCTAGAACTGAAGTTACAGGCAACTGTGAGGTGCCAGATGTGGGTGGTAGGAACCGAACTCCAGCCCTCTAAAAGAAAAGCAACCACTCTTAACTTCCGAGCCATGTGTCCAGCCCTCACACAAACTATTTTTAATTGTTTGTTTTTGTTTTTTGAGTCAAGGTCCCACCATGTAGCCCTGGCTCTCCTGGAACTCACTATGTTAACTGACAACAAAATCAATCCAAGTTAGCATTTCCTCAAGAAATACACAAAACTGGGCATTTCTGATCATCCTGTTGGATGCTGAAGTCACCCTGGGCAAGAGAAGGGGTAGGCATACAACAATGCCAAGCCAGAGCTCATGCTCCTGGAGAATGCCTGCAAGTCACAGAGCAGAAGAGTTATTCCGGGCCTTCTGTTTTGGAGACCAGGTCTCTTGCTATGTAGCAAGGCTGGCACTGAACTTGCAATACTCCTGCCTCGGCTTCCAACTACTGGGATTGCAGGCAGCCACCCCACATCTGACTCCCAAGTATTACTTTTCCTTTTCCTTTTGCAGTACTAAGGACGAGACGGGGTCTCACCTATGCTAGCGAGTGCTCTTCCACGGACTTAACCTCCTGACCTGCCACCTTTACTCTCAAACATTTAAGGGAGGCCATTCTACCATGTGCTACTATCCAATATTCCAGCACTACTGTTCTGTAAATAGTTAATAGTCACCTCCCTGATAAAGAGGCCTCATGTTCTTCACTGAGGATGGGACATGAGGAAACCACTGTCCCTTCTCAGCATGCTGTCCAGTCCCACATCCTTACAGGTAAGCCCTTAGAATCGTGCCAACTATATAGACCACACCTCTCCTCATGAGTTATCTCCAATTATAAGATATACGGTAATGAATAAGGGAATATTGTGACCGAAAGACTAGAATACGGTGCTAAGTATTATATGCACCTGTCACACTGGCAGAAACTAGAACTGTTCCTACATTTGGACATAGACGTAACTAAATCCTAAAGGGGTATGATGAACTCTTCTCTATTAAGTCAGAGTTTAAGAGGCCTCATTATAATTTAAGGAAATACTACTCTCCTGCTCACCTCAAAATTAACCAGGTTTACAAAAAGAGCATGGAGCTGAAGCAGTTAAAAGCATTTGCTGCTCTTCCAGAGGACCTGAGTTCAGATCCCAGCACCCACTCAAACAGCTCACAAACACCTTTACCTCTAGCCGCAGAGTATACAAAATCCTCTTCTGAGCTCTGCGGTACAGGCATAATACATAAATGTAAATTTTTCTTTAATAAAAAATTAAATAAAGAGGTGCAGGATATAGCTCAGTCAGTTAAACACCTGCTATGAAGCCATGAGGAGCAGAGTCTGGAGCCCCAGCACCCACGGACAAGCTAGATAAGGCAGCACACATCTGTAACCCCAGTGCTGCACATGAAACCTAGCACTGTCTACATGATGGACTCTAAATTGATAAAATAAAAAGGCTTTTAAGGCCGGGCGGTGGTGGCACACGCCTTTAATCCCAGCACTCGGGAGGCAGAGGCAGGCGGATCTCTGTGAGTTCGAGGCCAGCCTGGGCTACCAAATGAGTTCAGGAAAGGCGCAAAGCTACACAGAGAAACCCTGTCTCGAAAAACCAAAAAAAAAAAAAAAAAAAAGGCTTTTAAAACATGATGATTCTTAAGCAAAATGAGATATGAGATTTACTTCTGAAGGATTTCAAAGGTTTATCAACTACAAAGCCAGTCTTACCACTGCAAAACACTTTATTAAAGTCAAATCCTTGGCTCGCTAGGAAGTCAATGCTGGAACTCTGAAACAAACAACACAATGTCAGTGACATTCAAGGCCAGTGTCAAAACAGCAGAGGGGTGATGCAGACAAGTAACCATGACAACCCAACAAGAAAGAAGCAGGCCAAAGGTCAAAAGTCTTTAGCCATAGCTGCCATGACTATTCATTCACTTAAAACACCATGGCTCTTCCCCTTAGTAGCTTTATAAAACATTCTCTGTTTTATAATATTAAAATCCACTGAGTGGACAGATAACTCCACATTGAAGAAGGATCCTGCCCTCTGCTACGATACTGACTGTGAGGCTGTAAACAGAAATAAAGTACATTCACACAACCTCGAGTATAAACTGAAGGAATGTAAGGCATTATCTACACTGAGTCGGATACAGAAGGCCCACATCTTATCATTAGTAGTATAGTGTGTGTGTGTGTGTGTGTAAGAGGGGTGGTGGTGGAATGGCAGGCACATGTGGAAGTCAGAGGACAACCTGTAGAATTCAAAGCAAGCACTTTTACCCCCTTGGCCATCTTACCAGTCTTGAAGGCTCAAAATCTTAATTGGGTGTTTTCTTTTGTCTCCTATTGGTGTGTGTTGTTTTTCTGAGGCACAGGCTAGCTAGAACTCACCATGTGGCTGAAAATGATGGCCCTGGACTTCCTAATCCTGAAGCTTCCGGAGAGCTGAGGCTGCAGCTATGCACGGCCACTCCCAGTCTACGGGTCTTGGGATGGGCTCCAAAGCTTCATTCCTGCTGGGCCAGCACTCCACCAAATGAGCTAGCTGCACTCACAGCCCTAAATATTCTTTCCTTGTGGGCTCTTGTTTTTGTTTCTAAGTGGGGATTGAACCTACAGCTTCATACATGCTCTGCAAGTGCTCTACCATGGAGCTGTATCCTCAGCACTCTGCTTTTTGTTTTTTCAGACAGGGTCTCACTGAGTTGTCAAAGACAGCTTTGTCCTCACTGTGTAGCCCACTGATAGTTGGAGCTCTCTTGCTCCCTGCCTCAGTCTCCTAAGTAGCTGGGATTACAGGCCTGTGCCTCCAGACCTGGCGAGTTGGATGGTTTTTTCTTTCTTTTTTTTCCTTTTTTTTTTTTTTTTTTCTTTTGGTTTTTCAAGACAGAGTTTCTCTATATAACTGCTCTGGCTGTCCTGGAATTCACTTTATAGACCAGGCTGGCCTCAAACTCACAGAAATCCACCTGACTCTGCCTCCTGAGTTCTGGGATTAAATGCAGGTGCCACCACCACCTAGTCAATTGTTTGATTTTAATGTTCAAGATCCAGAGAGCATAATCCCTGAGAAAACCTAACTAAACAAATATATCCTGTACCTAGAAGATGAAAGATGTGAATAGATTCATTAAAGCTGAGTAAATAATTTTAGAGATTTTATATGAATTTGGCCAAATCATGAAGCCCTTCCTCAAAGTACCTAAAGAGGAGAATAATACTGTAGCTACTGCAGTTTCCCAGTTCTCCTAAAGTCTCACATAGCCATGCCAACACTCCTCTCTCACAGACACACTAAAAAGGGCCTGGAGAGGCGTTCTGTCTACTAAGTGCCAAACCAGGGCTGCTTGAACTTTTTCCACTAGAAACCCCTTTTCACCCAAGAAATTTCACACAACCCCAGACACAGACGTATAAAATAGGTAGACAAATCAACCATTTGCTGATAAATTAATCACAGTGACATTTATTCTAGGAAAATTCTTGGGTATACATACAATTATTTTACCATTTATTAAAGACAAAGGCAGATCTGTGACACACATCGAGCAGGAGAAACAGAAGTTCAAGGTAATCCTTGGCTACTTAGTAAGTTTGAAACCAGCCTGACCCTCATGGGACCAAGTCTCAGACAACAAAGAGAAGGTGCGGAAACAGGAAAAGAAGACAAAAGCATATAAATGCCATTTTGCAAGCCCATTTGCTGCACTCCACCTCGAGCCCCGGGTTAGGCAGACTCCCCAGCCCATCCCTCCACCTTACCTAGCAGCTCAGTGCTAAACACATTTAATGTTCAAGGACACGGTAAGCTACTCTGCCTGTAGGTCCCAGATGACTTAAGGATAAGAATTCTCTGAGAACTATGACATAATTTTAATCTGTTCAGACTCTAACATCTAACTCCTTTGTAAAATGTAGCTCTGCAGATGTGGGCGTGTGTCTATGTGGATGTATGTGTGTGTATATGTGTATGTAGTATGGGGGCGGTGGTACATGTGCTTATGCGTACCTGTATCTTCACATCACTCTCTACTTTGCTGTGTGTATATATGCACTTGACTGTATGTGATATATACACATCTATATATACATGTGTGCAAAGGTGCACTCAACTCACCCATACTCAGCCATATGTGGAGGCCTGAGGTCAACACTGAGTATTTTCCTCAATCAGTCTCCACCTTAATTTTTGAGACATAGTCTCTCATTGAACCTGGTGCTTGCCTTTACAGCCAGACTAGCCAGCCAGCAGGCACCTCCCCTCAGAATCCACCTGTCTCAACATAGAGCCTGGGACTACAGATTCTGGCTGGTATACCCTGATTTTCTACGGCTGTAGGAGAGCTCCTGCAGTTGTACTTTTAAATAAAACAAGCAAACAACAACAGCAAAACAACTTTAGGGCCAGGGAGGTAGCTCGGTTTATAAAATGTTTACCTATCATACATGAGACCCTAGAATTACAGGTATGTGCCACTTGCCCAGTTTATGCAAGTGCTGGGAATCAAATTCAAAGACCTGTGCATAGCAGGCAAGCACTCTACCTACTAAGCTACACTGCCAGCCCTTATCTTGCTACTTAGAAAGGAAGTACCCAGTAGTCATCCTCTGGATGTCCACAGCTGCATTACTACTTTTATGGTAAAAAAGGAAAAGACAAAGATGAACTCATGTTACTAAGGAGAGAGACCCTAAGCTGCAGGATTACAGGGAAGAGAGGCAGGCCCACGTTTACTCTCCTTATCCGTGATGACAAATAACAAGCAGGCAGAAGGAAACTTTACTTATCTAGTGTCTGCCAAGCCAGCTACCAAAAGTCTCAAGTCTCCTTGCATCTCTACTTGGTGCCCTTCTCAAAAAGAAAACGGAGTCTCTTCCACCTTCTGTTTCCAAATTGGAGAGTTAAGATAAAGGACCCAGGTTTAAGAAGTTTGACTCTTTCAGAAAATAAAGCTCCACCCTTGAGAAAGGAACAAAGACAACGAGGTGAGGAGAAGTCTGTGGGTCCTGCTATAGGATAAATGCAGAGGAAGACCGCAGAAGTCCCAAAGAGAGTCCCACTGCAATGCCATGACCCCCAACCCAGCTTTATTATAATAAAGTTCACGATCTAATTTCCATCTGCTTATCTTTATAGCCTATTCCTTATAATATTCTGAAATGAAGAGGAGATAACAATGTCATTAATTTAAAAATCTAAGAATAAAGGTCAGAAAGGTGAGATAACTTACCCAAAGCTTGGTTTGGTTTGGTTTTTCGGGGGCGGGGAGGAGGGTTGCTTTTTGTTTTTGAAACAGAGTCTCATATAGTCCAGACTGCCCTCAAACTCACTATGTAGTCAAGGATGACTTCTAACTTCTACCTCCACCTCCCTCCCAAGGCCGAATCACAGGCATGCACCACTATGTGGTACTGGAGCTGGAACCCAGGGCATCATTCATGCTGGGCAAGCACTCTACTAACTGGCCTACAGCTCCAGCCCCTAGAGCTAAATCTAAAGAAATGCTATACTTCCACTCCATCCCAATAGCACTTCATAAACGGAAAAATGCAGTTCCACTACTGACCTGGCAAACAAACTTGACATCTGGTGAGGACCTACTGAAAGGCTTGGGGAAAACATAGAAGTTAAATGACTTCGTTATGTGCCTGGAAAAACAAGAGAAAGGACACTTAGGGGTGATACCAGCAGACAGCTTAGGAATTCCCAACCATTAAGACAACCTACTTGGAATCTATGTGGTCATACTTAAAAGTGCAAAGGCCAAACTGAAACAGTAAGAAGTCCATAGAATGCTGGAAAAGGAAAATAAAACATCAGTCACAAGAGAGCCACATATCTGACATGAACAAGTATTCTCAATCTGGTGGTTTTCTGAATCACTCAATAAAACTTCAGTAAAACAGACCAGTGGGGACAGACTGCAGGCTATACATGAAAAGTCTTACTCATTCATACACAACTGTGTTCCCAGCTAAGAAGCCGTCTGTCATCCCCAGAGCATTAGGCCTGTTTCCAAGTTACTACAATAATTACATCATATTTATTTCCTATATATCAAATTAATTTTAAGAAATAATAGCTCTTCCTCAGAATGTTTTCCAGCAAACAATACTTTTTGCTATTTTAAACACCACAAAAGTATTATTTCGTGGTTGGTGTTGAGAAGACACACCTCACTTAGAAAACATGGAAGTGTAAGTTTAATGATTCCACCTCTTCATAATTCAACAGCAGGATCTACGTGACAGAGAAAAAGACTTTTAAGCATGTCCACTTGCCTTTTTAAGCTTCTGATATCTCTCTTCTGGGGTGTCAAAACCACTTGTCAATGCAGTGACTGAGGGTCCATCGCTGATTCCTAGATCATAAAAAATAAGGATTGGGCTCATTAATAAATGCCAGTATAAAACTGTCACATGCTAGAGTGTCAGTCTCCACAGTGCCTATTCATATTCCTATTAGTTAAAATTAATTCGGTGTCTATATCACACTTTTTCAAAATTAACATTAATGTGTGCAGTGGATATAGTTCACTGGTAGAAGTGCTTGCTTGCCTTGCACATGAGAGGGCCCAGGTTGGATTCCTACATTCATAGAAAAATAATAATTAGGGGTTGGGGATGGATCAGTCAGCAAAACACTTGCTGTGTGAGCATGAGGACCTGAGTTGGAATCCCCAGAACCGATGCAAACAGCTACATGCAGCACTGGGGAGAATGGATCCCTGGAGCACACTGGCCAGACAGACAATCAGGTAAAATCAGTGAATTCTAGGTTCAATAAGAGATGCTGTCTCAAAAAAACAGAAAGAAAAGTAGAGTTTGATTGAGGAAAGCATCCAGTGTTGAACTCTTGCCTCCATTCATGCATATGTATGTGCACACACTTATGCAAACACACACAAACACACATGCATGCACACATGTATCTCCTGAGCTAAGCAATACAGATTTCCACTAAAACATCAAGTAATATCCTTATTTGCCTTCCAAGTGTGGCCCTGGCAAGTCACAAAACACTGTAAGATTTCACTTACATGATGTGTCTAGAGTAGCCACAAACCAAGACAAACGACGGCCGACAGAGGCTAAGGGGGTAATGAGTGCGCCCATGAGCAAGCAATCTGTCTGTCTAAGATTTTTAAAAATTCCAGAAATGGATGGGACTGGCTGCATAGCAACATGTGTGTAATTAATGCCACCAAATTGCAAAACTACTTAAGAACAACTGAAACAGGGCTGGGGAAATGGCTCTAAGGATAAAGTGTGTGCCATGCAAACGAAAGGACCTGCGTTTGGACCTTCACTGTATAAAAACCGAGCATGGCAACACACACCTGTAACCCCAGCACTGGAGGGCTGGTGGGGAGAAACAGAAAGATCCTGGGGGCTGCTGGCCAACCTCTAACTGAAATGGCCAGCTCTAGGTTCAACAAGTGAATGTATTTTTTAAAATTAGATGGAGAGGGCCTGGGGCGCGCAAGCCTTTTATCCCAGCACTCAGGAAGCAGAGGCAGGCGGATCTCTGTGAGTTCAAGGCCAGCCTGGTCTACAAAGAGAGTTCCAGGACTACCAAGGCTGTTACACAGAGAAAGCCTGGGGGTTGGGGGCGGGGGAGAACAACAATAAAAGAACTACATCCCCTGCTTTTTAACCATATACACCTAAATTGTTTTAAGCAGCACTAGAACCATAATCTCTATCTACAAACCTCACAGCCTGACCAATCAGAGAACCACTGCATCTTTCTTACGCTTTTGTCATAACCAGCAAGATTACGAAAAGAGTCTTAGCTATACAAGGTGTAAGCCCAGAGCTTTCAAGGGAGTGATACCTGAAAACTCCCCATCGATGGCGAAGAAGTCAGCCTCCTCTATGGCCTGGTACACTTTGTGAAGATTAATCTTAAAATCTGTAGAGAAACCAAGAAGAAGCTCAGAACAGGTGGCCGGCCTTCCTGCCCACCAACTAAAAGATGGGAGAAGGGTCCGGAGGAGCGCCCAGGGCCACGGAAGAGACGGACAAGTCCCTAAGGTGTGCAAGGACCACAGGGAGACAACTTCTTCAGGGGTGGCTAGGCAGAGGAGTCAAGACCCGAAGTGTGCACGACTAAAGAGGGCTAGGCCAGAGGAGATGCACGGGGAAGAGGAAAGCAAAGGTTCCAAAGGTGTCAGTTTCGCAGAGGGGCAGTCCCTCCAACACCACCGGCTTCAGAGGATGCAAAGCCCAGCAGGACTGACTTGGCCCGGGGCCCCGCGAAGCACACGAGGTCTAGGCCTAGCACGCTGGGTCGGCTTGGAGACAAGGGGGGTACGCGGCGGACACGCACTGCTCCGGATTATCTCCATTCTGCCGCTCAGACGGAACCCTGGCCCCGCCCAGGCCGACACCGGTCCACGCGCAGAGTTCCGCAGCGAAGAGCAGCCACCGGAGCGTCGGAGGCAGCCACGGAACAGACCGCGGTGGACACTTCCGGAAACAGCGCGCGCCGCTGCGCCTGCGTCAGAGTGCGTCACCGTCGGGGCGGGCGGAGGCTGAGGGCCTTCCCGCTGCCTGGAAGAGGGGCTGTCGCTAGCAAAGTCCCAAACCCTGGCCAAATTGCTAAAGAAGTTCCTGTTCTGACATCTGATTGGTCAAGAGATTTTGTTGTTTTGGTTTGGTTTTTGGCTTTTCAAGACAGAGTTCCTCTGTGTAACAGCTCTGGCAGTCCTGGAACTGGCTTTGTAGACCAGGCTGGCCTCGAACTCTGTCTCCAGAGTGCTGGGATTAAGGGATGAACCTCCACTGCCAGGCTTGATCTAGAGATTTTTGAACCGTTCTCTCTGGACCTGAAATTCCAGACCTGAGGAAGATGAGGCAAGAGAATTGCAAATTCGAGGCCACTTAGGCGACATAATGAGAATCTGCCTAAAAATAAGTAAATAAATATATATATATACATACATATAATATTGTTTGCTTAGTGTGTGTGTGTGTGTGTGTGTGTGTGTGTGTGTGTGTGTGTGTGTTTGTGTTTAGTGCCCCTCAATGGTAGGCAACTGAGGACCTCAGTGTCTTCTCTTGTTCTCCACCTTCCTTGAGACAAGGTCTCTCACTGAAGCTGTTTCAGCTGGAATGGCTGGCCAGAGAGCTCCTAAGATGCCAGTCTCTGCCTCCCAAGGCTGGAGTTACAGGCCTGCAGGGCTGTGCCTGGCTTTGACATGGGTGCTGGGAATCTGTACTCGTCTTGTTGATTTGACAGCAAGTGCTATCATGTAAATGTAACTGTCTCTCAGCTCCTGTGTACTGAGTTCCTGTTCCATTGCCACTCTGGTAGGATGGGGATACCATGATGAGAAAGCATGGTGATTGTCCCATTGGAGCTGCAAACTTGGGGTAGGAAGGAAAAAAACAGGCAGAAATCAGACTTGCCCTTTGGAAACTTGATCGTTGCTATGGAGATGAAGAGCAAGGTGCTGCAACAGAGAGTGATGAGGATGCAGGGCTTCTTAGCTAATAAAGGAGGGCAAAGCTGGAGCCTTTATAGCTGGGTTGTGTTGGCTGGAGATTGTTGTTGGTCCCCCAAAGCCTGTCGCTTGCTGGACTGATACATAATAGATGTTCTTATTAAACTGGTTGAGTGAATAAATCTAACCTGGTCTTTCAAAAAAAATCTCACCAGGTGGTGGTGGTGGTGGTGGTGGTGTACGCCTTTAATCCCAGCACTTGGGAGGCAGGGACAAGCAGATTTCCATGTTACAGGCCAGCCTGGTCTACATAGTAAGTTCCAAGACAGCCAGGGCTACATAATGAAACCCTGGAGAGAGATAGAGATAGATAGATAGACAGAGAATTATATACAAATAGATCTGTATACTAACTAATTGGTTTGTTATTGAGCAGGGGAGCAGGGGATTGGGGGGGGGGGTTAAACAGGGCCTTGCTATGTGTTAACTGTAACAATAATAGTAGCAATACAATAGAAATCAAGGTCACAAAAGAAAGAGAAAAGAAAAGAAAAAAAAAAGAAATCAAGGTCAGTCCAGGAAAGGAAGTTGACATATAATTACACGCCATGAATGAGATTTATTAGGAGAAAGAGACCATGATCAGACCTCCTGGTGGGAGGAAGAGCATTAGACATGACAGCGATCCTAAAGAAAAGGGGAGCCTTGCCTATAAACTTGGAAAGGGGGGACTAGAAAGATTGCTTAGTGGTTAAGAGTATGCTCTGCTCCTGCAGAGGACTTGAGTTCAATTCCCAGCAACCACATCAGGAAACTCATTATTGTCTGTCACTCCATTTCCAGGCCTCTGACCTTCATGGCACCTGCACTCACTTGCACAGTGCCCACTCAGTCACAGACACACACATACACATAATTAAAAATAATAAAAATGTTTAAAAAGACCTGGATAGAGCCGGGCGGTGGTGGCGCACGCCTTTAATCCCAGCACTCGGGAGGCAGAGGCAGGCGGATCTCTGTGAGTTCGAGGCCAGCCTGGGCTACCAAGTGAGTCCTAGGAAAGGCGCAAAGCTACACAGAGAAACCCTGTCTCGAAAAACCAAAAAAAAAAAAAAAAAAAAAAAAAAAAAAAAAGACCTGGATAGGATCCTCATTAAGAGTGAATAAAAGCTGAGTGGTGGTGCACACACCTTTAATCCCAGGACACAGGAGGCAGAGGCAGGCAGATCTCTGTGAGTTTGGGGCCAGCCTGGTCTACAGAACAAGTTCCAGGACAGCCAGGGCATTGTCTCTAAAAAAAAAAAAAAAAAAAAAAAAAAAAAAGAGTGAAATGAATAAAAAAAAAAAAAAAAGCTGGGTGTGGTGGTACATATGCCTTTAATTCCTGCACCTTAGAGACAGAAACAGGCATATCTCTGAGTACCAGACTGGTCAGTTACACAGTGAGATTCTGTCTCAAAAGAAAAAAAGAGTGAAAATAAACGATATAAGAAGAGACAACAAGAGAGCATTCATGACATCCTGAAATGGATGGCAGTGGAGACAGAGGACTGCTCAGAAAGAATCCCAAGAAAAACCAAAAAAAACAGAATGAATATCAGACTTTCACAAAATTTTAAGGTGTGATGGGTGGGGGGTACTGAAAGAGATGGCTGCAAGGGGGAGCATTTCAGGGTCAGGTAGAAACCTGGTGCAAGGGAAACTCCCAGGAATCTATAAGGATGACCCCAGTTATGACTCCTGGCAATAGTGCATATGTAGCATGAACTGGCCATCTCCCATGACCAAGCAAGACTTCCAGTAGAGGGACTGGGACAACAACCCAGCCACATAACTTTTGACCTACAGTCTGTCCTACCTATGGGATGTGCTGGGTTAAGGGTGTCCCAGAGCTTGTGGTAGTGGCCAACCAATGACTGGTCCAGCCTGAGACCCATGCCATGAGAATGAGCCCACCCCTGACACTGCCTGGAGTGCCGGGAACTAGAGGCTGGATGACCCAGAGACCTAGAATAGAACCAAACATGACTGGAGAAAAAGTCAATGTAATGATGCCCAATAATATTCTGTTATATTCATAGATTGGTGTCTACCCCAATTGTCATCAAAGAGGCTTCATTGGCAACCCAAAATCAAACATTACACAGAGCTTCAGAAATCTCGCTGAAGAGGGGAAGGATTGTACAACTCAGAGGGGTCAGGGACATCACAAGAGAATTCATAGAATCAATTAACCTGTGCTCATATGTCAATTCAGTCTGAACCGACAACCAGAGAGCTTGCATGAGACTAACCAAGACCCTCTACATATATGTGACAGTTGTGTAGCTTGATCTACTTGTGGGTCTCCTAACAGTGGCCCCACTGCTTTGGTTGGCTTTTGGGAACCTCATTCCTCATACTGGGTTGTCTTATCCAGCCTTCCAACAAGGGGAGGAACTTAGTCCTACCAAAACTTGATATACACGATTTGTTGATATCCATGGGAGACCTGCCCTTTTCTGAACAAAAACCAAGGAGTGGATTGGGGGCCAAAGAGGAGGTGGGGTAGGGAATGGGGGGAGAGGAGGGAGGGAAAACTGTGGTCAGCATGTAACATAAATAAATTAACTTAATTTAAAAAGTTTAGGGGGTGGCATGAAGTTTTATATTATATGATTCAATTCAACACAGAGAACTTGTGAAACAGAATTTGAGGGGACAGGCAATGACTTTTTTTTTCGGGTGGGGTTTAATCATACAGACTTTTTTTTTTTCCGAGACAGGGTTTCTCTGTGTAGCTTTGCGCCTTTCCTGGAGCTCACTTGGTAGCCCAGGCTGGCCTCGAACTCACAGAGATCCGCCTGGCTCTGCCTCCCCAGTGCTGGGATTAAAGGCGTGCACCACCAACGCCCGGCTTTTTTTTTTTTTCATACAGACTTTTTTTTAAAACATAAAAACAGATTATAATTCGAAAGTCCAGGGTTATTAGAAACTGGAAAATATTTTCTCTGTAGAAAACAGTAAAAATGATAACATTCCCCAATGAACACTTTTAAGCCGAATGATAGCTGAATTATTCATATAAATATTGATTAGATTCTGGGAAGAAGAAACCTATCTTCATCTGTTCAGAGAACTATGTTTTATTTAAGTTGTGCAAGTGAGATTCCTATTCATGTTACCTTTCACTGTTTGATTTAAATAGACATTTTTCTATAGGTTAACCCATAATCTAAAAAGATTTTAGCCTCCCCTCCTGAAAGTACAGCCAGCATATCCTTTCATCAGCTTGATACGGTACAAATTCTTATCCTAATAGTGAAATGTTTTACTAAAGCATGCCCAGTAATTGGAAAAAAACAAAACTTATTATAAGCCACAGTCATCCTAGGGTCCTCTCTGCTAGGTACCCTCCTTGGATCTGTGGGTTGCAGTCTGATTGTCCTTTGCTTTATTCTAGTATCCACTTATGAGTGAGTACATACCATGTTTGTCCTTCTGAGTCTGGGTTACCTCACTCAGGATGATATCTTCTAGTTCCATCCATTTGCCTGCAAATTTCATGATGTTATTGTTTTTCTCTGCTGAGTAGTACTCCATTGTGTATACGTACCACATTTTCTTAATCCATTCTTCAGTTGACAGGCATCTAGGTTGTTTCTAGGTTCTGGCTATTATGAATAATGCTGCTATGAACATAGTTGAGCATGTATCTTTGTGGTAGGATTGAGTATTCCTTGGGTATATGCCCAAGAGTGGTATGGCTGGGTCTTGAGGTAGGTTGATTTCCAATTTTCCGAGAAACCGCCACACTGATTTCCACAGTGGTTGTACAAGTTTGCACTTCCACCAACAGTGGAGGAGTGTTCCCCTTGCTTTGCATCCTCTCCAGCATAGATTGTCATTAGTGTTTTTGATCATAGCCATTCTGACAGGTGTAAGATGGTATCTCAGAGTTTTGATTTGCATTTCTCTGATGACTAAGGATGTTGAGCAATTTCTTTACTGTCTTTCAGCTATTCGAGATTCTCCTTTTGAGAATTTTCTATTTAGCTCAGTAGCCCATTTTTTAATTGGATTATTAAGTATTTTGATGTCCAGTTTGTTGAGTTCTTTATATACTTTGGAGATCAGTCCTCTGTCAGATGTGGGGTTAGTGAAGATCTTTTCCCATTCTGTAGGCTGTCTTTTCATCTTATTGACTATGTCTATTGCCCTACAAAAGCTTCTTAGTTTCAAGTTGTCCCATTTATTAATTGTTGCTCTCGCTGTCTGTGCTACTGGAGTTATATTTAGGAAGTGATCTCCTGTGCCAATGAGTTCAAGACTAGTTCCTACTTTCTCTTCTATCAAGTTCAGTGTAACTGGATTTATGTTGAGGTCTTTGATCCACTTGAACTTGAGTTTTGTGCATGGTGACAGATATGAATCTATTTTCATGTTGACATCCAGTTATGCCAGAACCATTTGTTGAAGATACTTTCTTTTCTCCATTGTATAGTATTGACTTCTTTGTCAAAAATCAGGTGTTCATATGTGTGTGGATTAATGTCAAGGTTTTCAATTGGATTCCATTGGTCTGTATGTTGGTTTTTATGCCAGTACCAAGTTGTTTTTATTACTATAGTAATATAGTAGAGCTTGAGGTCAGGGATGGTGATGCCTCCAGACATTGATTTATTGTTTTAGCTATCCTGGGATTTTTGTTTTTCCATATGAAGTTGAGTATTGTTCTTTCCATGTCTGTAAAGAATTGTGTTGGGATTTTGATGGGGATTGCATTGAATCTGTAGATTGCTTTTGGTAGGATTGCCATTTTTACTATGTTAATCCTGCCTATACATTAGCATGGGAGATCTTTCCATTTTCTGATATCTTCTTGAATTTCTTTCTTTAGAGACTTAAAGTTCTTATTATACAGGTCCTTCACTTGTTCAGTTAGTGTTACCCCAAGGTATTTTATATTACTTGTGGCTATTGTAAAGGGTAATGTTTCTCTGATTTCTTTCTCAGTTCTTTTATCATTTCTGTATAGGAGGGCTACTGACTTTTTTGAGTTAATCTTGTATCCTGCCACTTTACTGAAAGAGTTTATCAACTGTAGGAGTTCCCAGGTAGAATTTTTGGGGTCACTTATGTCTGAAAATAGGGAAAGTTTGACTTCTTCTTTTCCAATTTCTATCCCTTCGATCTCCTTTTATTGTCATATTGCTCTAGCTAGAACTTCAAGTACTATATTGAATAAATATGGGGAGAGTGGGCAGCTTTGTCTTGTTCCTGATTTTAGTGGAATCGTTTTTGAGTTTCTCTCCATTTAATTTGATGGTGGCTGTTGGCTTGCTGTAAATTGCCTTTATTATAAGGTTAGATATGTTCCTAGTATTCCTGATCTCTCCAAGTCCTTTATCATGAAGGGGTTTTGGATTTTGTCAAAGGCTTTTTCTGCATCTAATGAGATGATCATGTGGTTTTTTCTTTCTATTTTTTTATATGGTGTATTACATTGACAGATTTTCGTATGTTGAGCCATCCTTGCATCTCGGATGAAGCCTACTTGGTCATGGTAGATACTTTTTTTGATGTGTTCTTGCTTTCATTTTGGCAATATTTTGTTGAGTATTTTTCCATCAATGTTCATGAGGGAGATTGGTCTGTAATTCTCTTTCTTGTTTGCATCTTTGTGTGGTTTGAGTATCAGGGTAACTGTAGCCTCATAAAAAGAGTTTGGTAATGTTCCTTCTGTTTCTATTGTGTGGAACAATTTGAAGAGTATTGGAATTAGCTCCTCTTTCAAAATCTGGTAGAATTCTGCACTGAAACCATTTGGCCCTGGGCTTTTTTTGATTAGGAGACTTTTAATGATTGCTTCTATTTCCTTAGCGGTTATTGGTCTATTTAAATAGTTTATCTGGTCTTGATTTAACTTTGGTATGTGGTACCTATCCAGAAAATTGTCCATTTCCTTCAAATTTTCCAATTTTATGGAGTACAGGTTTTTGAAGTATGACCTGATGATTCTCTGGATTTCTTCGTTGTCTGTTCTTATGTCTCCCTTTTCATTTCTGACTTTGTTAATTTGGATGCACTCTCTCTCTCTCTGCCTTTTGATTAATTTGGATAGAGCTTTATCTCTCTTGTTGATTTTTTCAAAGAACCAATTCTTTGTTTCATTGATTCTTTGAATTGTTCTCTGTTTCTATTTCATTGATTTCAGCCCTCAATTTGATTATTTCCTGGTATCTATTCCTCCTGCGTGAGTTTGTTTCTTTTTGTTCTAGAGCTTTCAGGTGTGCTGTTAAGTCACTCGTGTGAGATTTCTTCAACCTCTTTATGTGTACATTCAATGCTATGAATTTTCCTCTTAGCACTGCTTTCATAGTGTCCCATAAGTTTGGGTATGTTGTAGTTTTATTTTCATTGAATTCTAGGAAATCTCTAATGTCTTTCTTTATTTCTTCTTTGACCCATTGGTGCATCAGGTGGGAATTATTCAGTTTCCATGTGATTGTAGGCGTCCTATAGTTTTTGTTGTTGAAATCTAACTTTAAGGCAGGTTATTCCAATGTTTTTGTATCTGTTGAGATTTGCTTTGTGACCGAGCATGTGATCAATTTTCGAGAAGGTTCCATGGGGTGCTGAGAAGAAGGTATATTCTTTCGTGTTAGGGTGGAATGTTCTGTAGATATCTACCAAGTCCATTTGAGTCATAACAACTGTTAGGTCCTTTATTTCTCTGTTAAGTTTCTGTCTGGTAGATCTGTCCATTGGTGAGAGTGGTGTGTTGAAATCTCCCACTACTAGTGTGTGGGGTTTGATGTGCGATTTAAGCGTTAGTAATGTTTCTTTAGAGATGTGGGTGCCTTTGTATTTGGGGTATAAATGTTCAGAATTGAGACTTCATCTTGGTGGTTTTTCCCTGTGATAAATATGTAATGTCCTTCCTGATCTCTTTCGATCGATTTTAGTTTGAAGCTATTTTATTAGATATTAGGACAGCTACACCAGCTTGCTTCTTAAGTCCATTTGACTAGAAAACCTTTTCCCAGCCTTTTACTCTGAGGTAGTGTATGTCTTTGACGTTGAGGTGTGTTTCTTGTATGCAGCAGAAGGATGGATCCTGTTTTCGTATCCATTCTGTTAGCCTGTCCTTTTTTTTTTTCACATTTTTTAAAGATTTATTTATTTTTTTTTAAGATTTATTTATTTATTATGTATACAGTGTTCTGCCTGCATGTATGTCTGCAGGCCAGAAGAGGGCACCAGATCTCATTATAGACAGTTGTGAGGCACCATGTGGTTGCTGGGAATTGAACTCAGGACCTTTGGAAGAACAAGCAGTGCTCTTAACCTCTTAGCCATCTCTCCATCCCAGCCTGTGTCTTTTTATAGGTGAGTTGAGACCATTGATAGTGATGGATATTAATGACCAGTGATTGTTAATTCCTGTTATTTTTTTGGTGTTAGTGTTATGTTTCCCTTCTTTGATATTTGTTGGTGTGGGATTATCTATTGCCTGAGTTTTCATAGGTGTGTCTAATTTCCTTAGGTTGGATTTTTTCTTCTAGTGCTTTCTGTAGGGCTGGATTTCTGGCTAGGTATTGTTTAAATCTGTTTTTTTTTTTTTATTTTATAATTTAACTTAATTTTACATATCAGCCACAGATTCCCCTGTCCTCCCTCCTCCAGCCCACCTCCCACCCTCCCCCCAGCCCACCCCCCATTCCCATCTCCTCCAGGGTTTTATCGTGGAATATTTTGTTTACTCCATCTATGGTGATTGAGAGTTTTGCTGAGTATAATAGTCTGGGTTGGCATCCGTGGTCTCTTAGTGTCTGCATAACATTTGTCTAGGACTTTCTAGCTTTCATAGTCTCCATTCACAAGTCTGGTGTTACTCTGATGGGTCTGCCTTTATATGTTACTTGGCCTTTTTCCTTTGCAACTCTTAATATTTTTTTCTTTATTCTGTGTGTTTAGTTGTTTGATTATTATGTGGCAAGGGGCCTTTTTTTTTTTTTTTTTATCCAGTCTATTTGGTGTTCTGTAAGCTTCTTGTATCTTCATAGGTATTTCTTTCTTTAGGCTGGGAAAGTTTTCTTCTATGATTTTGTTGAATATATTTTCTGTGCCTTTGAGTTGGTATTCTTCTCCTTCTTCTATCCCTATTATTCTTAGGTTTGGTCTTTTCATGGTGTTCCAAATTTCCTGGATGTTTTGTGTTATGACTTTTTTGTCTTTAGTGTTTTCTTTGATTAACGAATCTATTTTTTCTATTGTGTCTTCAACTCAGAGATTTTCTCTTTCATCTCTTGCATTCTGTTGGTTATGCTTGCATCTGTAGTTCCTGTTCGTTTAGTCAGATTTTCTGTTTCCAGCATTCCCTCAGTTTGTGTTTTCTTTATTGTCTCAATTTCAGTTTTTAAATCTTGAATTGTTTCCTTCATCTGTTTAATTGCTTTTTCTTGGCTTTCTTTGATTTATTCCAATTTTTGTTTGTGTTTTCTTCCATTTTTTGAGGGAATTTTTCATTTCCTCTTTAAGGGAGTTTTTCATTTCCTCTTTAAGGGCCTCTGTCATCTTCTTAAAGTCATTTTTAGGATTCATTTCTTTTGTTTCTTCTGATTTGGTATGTTCAGGTCTTGCAGGTGTAGAATCACTAGGTTCTGATGTTGCCATATAGGTCTTTATGTTGTTGCCTGTATTTTTGCACTGGTGTCTACTCATCTCTTCCTCCGCTCAGTGCAGGCGGTGTCTGTGTCTGAGGGTGCCTCTCTTGTTCCAATTGGTAGTCTTGGTCCACTGGGAGTTCTTGGTCAAATCAGTGCTGATGGGCTATGTTTCTCCAGGAGCAGCTTAGTCCAATCCGTGTTAGTGGGTTCCGTCTCAGGGAGCAGCTGTTCCCAATCTGTGCAGGGTGGGCTCATGGCTCTGATGGTTGTTGGTGTCACATGGGATGGTTTTCTTGGTGAGGGGGCAGGGAAAGAGGCAGCTGTCCAGTCACTGGGGCTCCAGTGGCTGTTCCTAGTCTCTGCAGGGTGGGCTTATGACTCCTGTGATCATTGCGGTCACAGGGGCTGGTTTTCTTGGTAGGAGAGCAGAGAAAGGCAGCTGCCGGGTCCCTTGGGCTCCAATGGCTGGGGGAGGGGCAGGTAATATGCCCCTGGGGTCTAGGGGCTAGAGACTTGGTCTGCTGGTCTGGAGATGGGGCCTTATCTATTCTGGGGTCACACTCTGCTCGCTCGCCAACTCCTCAGCTGATCTTGTTTCCTCACACTGCAGGCTTCTGAGACCTCTCCCGAATGGATCTCCGCTAAACAGGTTGATCAGTAGGGCAATCTCACCAACGCCTCCAAGTTGTTGGGCTTTGCATAATCAGCAGCTGGACCCTGGGCTGGCCTCAGGCAGAATGCCTTTTTTTTGTTTTTGAGACAGGGTTTCCTTCTGTAAATCTCACTCGTACTCCATGGCTTGCTGTGTAGCTGGGTGTCTGCCCCTGATGTCCTCCTCCTTTCACTCCTCCATCTCTTTTCTTCCTAAAATTGCTGAGTGTGGTCAGGTGGTGGTGGCTCACTCCTTTAATTCCAGCACTCAGGAGGCAGAGGCAGGTGGATCTCTGTGAATTCGAGGCCAGCCTGGTCTACAAAGCGAGTTCTGGGATAGTCAGGACTACACAGGACTATCAAAAACCCACACCAAAAAAAAAAAAAAAAAAAAAAAAAAAAAAAAAAAAAAAAAAAAAGATGAGTGTGAAAGGACTTGGGCTGGCTGGAGCACGGTGAGCACGGTGAGCACGGTGAGCACGGTGAGCACGGTGAGCACGGTGAGCACGGTGAGCACGGTGAGCACGGTGAGCACGGTGAGCACGGTGAGCACGGCTCAGGCAGACCTTGCCAGTCTCTCCCATTCCTCCTCCTCCTATTTATTTATTTATTTATGTAGCAGGAATCTTAAAAGTTCTTATTAATAAAATCAAACCCGAGGCCAGTTATTGAGGTCAATGCTGGTAGATCAGAGAGACAGAACAAGCCACAGCTATCTCACCTCGCCGGATCCTCAGCTGGTCTTGTCTCCTCCGACTGGAGGCCTCTGAGTCCTCATCCGGAATGGGTCTCAGCTGAATTACTGCTCAAAAGCCTGAATGCTTAACCAGTCAAATGCTTAACCAGCCAAATGCCTCTAGTTTCTTGTCCTCATGCCTTATATATCTTTTTGCTTTCTACCACCACTCCCTGGGATTAAAGGCTGGCTTTCTGGGATTAAAGGCGTGTGTCACCATGCTTGGCTATTTCCAATGTGGCCTTGAACTCACAGAGATCCAGAGGGATTTCTGTCTCTGGAATGCTAGGATTAAAGGCGTGTGCTACCACTGCCTAACTAGTGGCTTGTCTGTTCTCTGACCCCAGGTAAGTTTATTAAGGTACACAATATTTTGGGGAACACAATACCACATATTTATTTATTTATTTATTTATTTATTTATTTTTTGCCCCCCCCCCAGAACTCACTTTGTAGTTCAGGCTGGCCTAAAACTCACAGAGATCCGCCTGCATCTGCCTCCTGAGTGCTGGGATTAAAGGTGTGCGCCACCACCTCCTGGCCCATTCCCTTTTATTTGCTAATCATTAGATTATATTCCTATAGTTATCCACCACCGTCTATTCCCTCATTTGTCCACGTCCTCCTCCTGTGGCTGACTACCAAGTTCCAGCCACAAAGTATTAAAATCTAGCGATCAAAGATCGAGGGTTTCCTAATTAACATGCCCAAACGAAATACATCACCACATCCTAGCCCATTCTAACCACACCTCCCCTTTTTCTCTTCTTAAGAAATCACACCTGTAAAGTCAATTTGCTGCTGTTTTTCTGCCTGAGTCAGAAAGTAGCCACTTTAACCTTTCTTCCACTATTGGTAAAGGATCCCTCGGTGAAAATAGTATTTTGGGTGTGGTTTGTGCCTAACCAGGGCCTGGGAGGGAACTCCCATTCTGGAAGGGGTCTCCTCCACACACCTGTACTTAAAACA
This sequence comes from Peromyscus maniculatus bairdii, assembly GCF_049852395.1. NCBI lineage: Eukaryota > Metazoa > Chordata > Mammalia > Rodentia > Cricetidae > Peromyscus > Peromyscus maniculatus. The sequence goes on along the minus strand of NC_134859.1, from coordinate 1,507,657 downwards.
TTTGGGGAGGTAGATTTGAGGGGATCTCAAATTCATGACTAACCTGGGCTACAAAGGTTGTGTCTCAAAAAGGAAAAAAATAATTAAAATGGTAAATTCTGTTACGTAACTCCTATCACAATGAAGAAAAAAGTTTATACTTTTGATAGGTTATTCTCTGGAAAGTAAATTCACACTTCTTTGCACTAGCAGAGATCATTTTTACTCTTATTTATTCATTTAGAGATGGCTGGTCTCAAATACACTCCAACGTTAAGGGATAGCTTCTCCCTCGCCCTGCCTGGTTGCTGGGACCGGTGTTTTACTGCGCCCAGTCAGGTTATTTGATGCACAAGTATGTCAGGCACGCACTACACCTGGGATTCATCCCCAGCCCATGTCCAACAACTTAAAGATGTTGTTAAACCTGAGAATCTTCTAGGAGACAAGACCAAATCCAAGATTATCCAATTAAAGCTGTCTGTACTTTGGGGTGCCCCAGGGACTGGCCAGCCTGCTGTCTCACCCTAAACTGAGATTTGAGAGAGCAGCCCTTTTATGAGAAAGATAAGGTGCTCACCAGGGTGAGGGAATTAACTGTTACACATTTTTTGTTGTTGTTGTTGTTGTTCTCCGAGACAGGGTTTCTCTGTGTTGTTTTAGTGCAGAGGTGCACCTGCCTCTGCCTCCTGAGTGCTGGGATTAAAGGTGTGCGCCACCAACGCCCAGCTGCTGTTACTCATTGTTAGAGAGCAATAAAGAAAAGGAGGAGGGAACAAGGTAATGGGGTTCACCCGTGAATAGAGTTGCAATGGGAGTGAAGGGGGTTGCAGACAGTTTACATAAGAAACAGGAATTTATTCTACAAATAGAAATTTTAACTTTCAAGGACTTAACACATGACAAACAGGAACTTATGCTCCTTGCCCCCACCTTTGGTTTTTAGAGACAAGGTTTCTCTGTGTAGCCCTGGCTATCCTGGAACTCGCTTTGTAGACCAGGCTGGCCTTGAACTCAGCCTGCCTCTGCCTCCCAAGTGCTAGAACTAAAGGCATTCGCCACTCTAGCTGGCTAAACAGAAACTTCATTACAAATAGGAACATTGACCAACAGTGATGGCGCACACCTTTAATCTTGTCACTCAGGAGGCAGAGTCAGGCAGTGTATTTGAGGCCAGCCTGGTCTACAGAGCTAGTTCCAGGGCAGCTTTGGCTAAAATTATTTAAGAAAAGAAAAAGGAAGAAAGGAAGGAAGAAGGGAGGAAGGGAGGAAGGGAGGAAGGGAGGAAGGAAGGAAGGAAGGAAGGAAGGAAGGAAGGAAGGAAGGAAGGAAGGAAGGAAGGAAAGAAAGAAAGAAAGAAAGAAAGAAAGAAAGAAAGAAAGAAAGAAAGAAAGAAAGAAAGAAAGAAAGAAAGAAAGAAAGAAAGAAAGAAAGAAAGAGAGAAAGAAAACCTGAACTTGCAAGGACTTAACATAGTTCAAAGAGGAACTGATTCGTAACTGTCTAACTGCAAACAGAACCCTTAACCTGCAAAGTATACTTTCCGTTTTGGTCTCCCATTAACTTGTAAGGTATACTGTTCCTGGTTTGGTCTCACGATGTCTAATCGACCGTGAGTTCTCTCAACAGATCCAGACCGAGGTGGGTAGCAGCGGGGTAGACGTGATCAAGTCCTTGTATTCCAAATCCCGACTCTATAAACGAAACTTTAAGCACTGCCTCTGTGGTTTTCTGCATGAACGTGAAAGTAAGATTTATTGTGGTGCATACGGGGCAGTGAGAGAGAATTATTTTAATATCTGACCAAAGCTAGCTCATCTAAACACGGCAACAAGCTCCAGTAGGCACACTTAGTGGAAAAACACCTCCCCACCCTCGGGCTGTGACTGCGGAGCTCCAACCAGACAAAAGTGGGCGGGCCGCACTAGTGCGCATGCGGCGCACCATTCCCTGGAGCGGCCGCTCTAGGCAGTGGGGAGGTCGCCTGGGGTTGAGTCTGCGGAGTCTATGGTGTAGGGGACGGCGCATGGTCAGCCGGCCGACCTGGGTTATTTCCGGAAGCGAGGCCGGCTGCTTTCCCTCTGCTTCCGCAGGGCTCGGAGTGGGTCCCGGGACTAGTGACGAGGTGAGCGCGGTGGGGATGGTAACGGGGCAGCAAGGCGCTTGGCTCGAGATGGAACGAACCCGCTCCCCGAGCCGCACCGGCAGGGTGAGCCCAGGCTCGCGGGCCCTCCCTCACCCGGGCCTGGGCGCTACAAGCGTCCCTGCCGGACTTTTGCCCGCGTCGGGGTCTGGGTCCGAGCCATTCGCTCCCGGGGGTGGCAGACAAGGGGGTCTTGATTCCACACACCTGCGGCTTAGGGGTGCCCGCCACGTCCGCTAGATCCGAAGCCTTCCTGTCCCAAGGCAGACGGTTCATAATGAGAACGCAGAAAAGGGAACATCGAACTCCAAAGTCACACTGAGTTGACCTAGAGCTTCGCTCTTCTCATTGCTGTACTCACGAATCAGAAATGTTGTAGAAAGGGTGTGTGTGTGTTTGAAAGAGATGTTTTTTTTTTGTTTGTTTGTTTGTTTTTCGAGACAAGGTCTCTCTGTGTGAAGTCCTGGCTGTCCTGGAACTGGCTCTGTAGTCCAGGCTGGCCTCGAACTCACAGAGATCCGCCTGCTTCTGCTTCCCGAGTGCTGGGATTGAAGGCGTGCACCACCAACCGCCCGGTCGAGACGATGTATCATCTAACTGGGAATCTCTAGTTGGGTAAGGGGCGAACCCCTAACTTTGGTAGAAAAGAGAAAGTAAGTGAAAGCCTTATGCCCGCAGCTGTCGCCGATGGGTCGTCCCCGCGGAAGCCCATTGGTTCGTCCTTGGAGTGGCCCCAACCTCACACCAGAGAGGCCAATACGAAATTTTCCTCTGTCTTTAGACACCCGAGACCCAGTACGGACTGCACGTGCCTTATGCAGTTTTGTTTGTTCTTGTTACTGCTATTTTGTAAACAGCCTGGATGTGTCCTGACCCAAGTGCTTGGTATGTGCCTGGGTTTATCTTCCACAAACCTGATGGGAAAATCATACTCTTGGGCTGTTTAGACCCCCTCCCCCTCTTTTTTTCCCTCCAGCATTCAGATGTATGCTAACAACACTAGTCACCATTCAGTAAAATTCGGCTATTAGTAATCTCATTAATATCAATCAATCATCCAGCAAACTTTTTACCTAGCTGTGGACACAGTTTGGCATCTATTTCTAGCAATCCTTTAACGTTGATATTAGTGTAGACTGGTAAATGGGAAATAATGAGGCTCAAGGAGAACAAAGGTGACCAGGTTGGGAGCCTAGGTTAGCTTCACTCTGAAGACTTATTTTGGTTTGTTTCTTTTAGGGTGGGTGTGGTGGGGTGGCAGTTTTGGGGGTTTTGTTTTTGTTTCCAGACAGGGTTTCTGTATGTAGTCCTGGTTGCTCAGGAACTCAGACCAGGCTGGCCTTGAACTAGGGAATCCATCAGAGGCAGGAATTTAAATCCCTTTGGATTGCAGGGATTAAAAGCACACTCCATCATGCCTGGCTTGTTTTTGACATAGGGTCCTTGTAGACCAGGCTGGCCAAAAATAACTCTTGGACTTTGACTTTCCTGGCTTTCTGAATCTGGTAACAGGAAATACAGAAGGGAAAATGAAACTCTAAATTGACACTGGTGATAGAATTTCCCTCTTTTGATTCCCAATCTCATGACTTAGAAATCTGGATTTAGGCAAATGGCAGTTTCCCCTGAGTACTGAGATTATAAGTGTGTGCCACCATGCCCAGTTTATACACGGCTAATGATAGAACCTAGTAAGCAAGCAAGCAGTCTGCCACATAGTCCAGGAGATTAGGTGACACAGAGAAGCCTCACAAGCTGCATAGAGACAGGATCTGTTCACTTGGAGTGGATTAATCATCAAAGACATTTGGATCTTGTTAGTGGATACTTTTGATTTAGAAATCTTAACAGATGGGAGTGTAATGATAGTTATTGACATAAGATAGTTATTGATTAAGTCAATTAAAAGTTTTAAGTTCTTTTTCAATGATGAAATGATGGCTAGACCAAGAGTGGGGTTGTGCTCTGAAAAATGTCTTGGTGCCAAAGCTCAGGGATAGAGGTTTTTAAAGGCAAAAACCACAGACCGTAATTTACATCAAAGGCCAGAGTAACCTTAAATGTTCATTCCTGGCAGAGCATGGTAGTTATTTTAGACATAACCTCAAATGTGTTGCCAAGGCAGATGTGACCACTAGGGAAAGGGAATAGAGGGCTGAGAACAAACAAAATATAGTCAAGACAGGATGGTGTACCTTAGTCATTTCAGGAGTATATGAAAAATAAAGCACTCAAGGAGCAGAGGTTTATAAGTGGGACTACATTGTGCTCTGTGAACAGAAGCTTAATAGAAATAACATTGTCATGTGTGCTAGGAACTATTCAGAGTTGTCTTGTAATAGCCCCTTGAGGCTGTATTGTTTTTTTTTTTTTTTTTTTTTTGGTTTTTTCGAGACAGGGTTTCTCTGTGTAGCTTTGCGCCTTTCCTGGAACTCACTTGGTAGCCCAGGCTGGCCTTGAACTCACAGAGATCCGCCTGGCTCTGCCTCCCGAGTGCTGGGATTAAAGGCGTGCGCCACCACCGCCCGGCGAGGCTGTATTGTTATTAGCTCCATTTTACAGATAATGTAAAGAAAGTTAAATGATTTGCCTGAGATCATGCAGCTAATGGTTGAGCTAAGATTTAACTTACTCATTCTGTCTCTAGCATTCGTGCTGTAAGTGAAAATGTTAGTTTGACAGCCAGACTTGGTGGTTTAACAAGTCAAGGCCTGGTGACACAGACTTTAATCCCAGCTACTTGGTAGACTGAGGCAGTAAGATTGCAAGTTCAAAGCCTTAGTTATATGGATTAGGGCTGACGGCCACGGCATCTGTTTAGAGTCTACAAAATTCTGGTTTCAGGTTCTAGCACTAGAAAAGTTAGTTTACTGTCTAGCCATGCAGATTCTTAAGTGAATATCTCCCATCTGGGTTTTAATTTTTTTTGTAGTAGGGAATGTTTTGTTTTGAGACGGTTTCATGTATCACTGGCTTAGCTTGAACTAAGGGTGACCTTGAATACCTGGTTCTCCTGCCTTCAACACTCATATCTGGCATTATAGGCTTGTGACATCAGATCCAGGTTAGTGGGGAAGGTTTTGAGCAAAGGAGGAATTTGATGGAGATTTTGCTCTAAGAAGATAATTCAATCATTGAAAAAGAGAGATTCACAAAAAGAATAGGAAGTGGTATTTAAGTTTCACTTCAGCCATACATAGTCTAAGACATATTTAGGCATTTACATGTAGATTACATGTAGTCCTAAACTTCCAGGCTCATGATAGCCATCTTGTGAAGCAGTCTTGTGAAGCACTTGTTTCAAATACATAGGTCCAGATCCATGGATTGCATATCTACAAATTCAACAGCAGGAAAGGAAAAGAATTTTTAAGTTAACTTTTGGGATGGAGAATATAGTGTATCTAGCATGTACAATGGTCCTGAGTTCAATCCCTGTCTCTGCCAGAAAAATCCAGAAAGTTCCAAATTACAAAATTGGAACTTGCCACATGCTAAGCACTACACTGAATCCAGAGGAATGAAGCTCTGTGAAGGCATGTACATCCTGAGATAGCTTCCTCCCATTTCACGGATCCGCAGTCTCTGCAGCACTATGGGCATTGTTTACCTGGCATTTTGCTCTTGTGTACTTTGTAGTCAGGCCTACTGTGGTTGCTCGTGTACTGGACTTGTGTAAGAGATGACTAAGAGAGACAGGCAGTGGTGGTGCATGCCTTTAATCCCAGTGCTCAGGAGGCAGAGGCAGGTGAACCTACAGAGCAAGTTCCAGTACAGCAAAGGCTACTGAAAAACACCGTCTTGAAAACAACAACAACAACAAAGAACTAAGGAATATAGAATACAGTGCATAGGCCACATGTAAACACTGTCCTTGCCCAAAAGGATTTGCAGACTCAGGTTCTGGTACCTCTGGGAAGTCCTGGAGCCGATACCAAAGGAGGACTATGTACTCCCTGCCTTGTTCTCAGACATCTAGTTCAAGTTCACCAAGTTTCTCACGGGATTCTGATGAAGGTATTAAGAGCTACATTGATAAAGATTCAAATATCTGTTGCTTCAATTTACATCTGCAAATATCTAGAGCCCCATTTTATAGCCGTTCTGTGATATAATAGGCTTGACTGTGGCTTGATTTCTAGAATTCAGGGAGCCCAGGATTTGGAGAGACAAAATGGCTGGAATATTATGTGCAAAGTATAGGGATGAGGTTAACAAGTGCATTTTACTCTTTAAGAGGTAGATGGGACTTATAAGGAGGCTGTTGTATGGGGGAGCAGGCTGCAGAACCAGGACTCTCCTGCAATTCTGCCCTTGTCAGGGTTAAGAGTGAAGATGGAATGGGTTTGGCATAAAGGAAAGAGGAAAGTCTTGAGTCACAGGTTTGTTGTGGTTTTTTGGTTTTGGGGTTTGTTTGTTTGTTTGTGGTTTTTTTTTGTTTTTTGTTTGTTTGTTTGTTTTTGTTGTTTTCAAGACAGAATTTCTCTGTATAACACCCCTGGCTGTCCTAGAACTTAGTTTGTAGACCAGGCTGGCCTTGAACTCACAGAGATCCTCCAGCCTCTATCTCCTGAGTGCTGGGATTAAAGATGTGCACCACTACGCCCAGCTGAATGTTGTTGCTGTAACCAGCGCAGTGTTAGGCACTTTGGGAGACTGCTGGTGGAGAACAGGCCTATTTCTGATAGAGAGCTCAGTAAACTGGGGAGAGTTGGGTTTACAGATAGATTTGACTTTAAGTATTGTTATAGACAGGTGCCTTTTGGCACCTTTTTAAAATTTTTTTTTTTTTTTTTTTTTTTTTTTTTTGGTTTTTTCGAGACAGGGTTTCTCTGTGTAGCTTTGCGCCTTTCCTGGAACTCACTTGGTAGCCCAGGCTGGCCTCGAACTCACAAAGATCCGCCTGCCTCTGCCTCCCGAGTGCTGGGATTAAAGGCGTGCGCCACCACCGCCCGGCTACCTTTTTAAAATTTTTATACATCTATAAGGTGTGCACTGACTTTTCAGAGGTTGTAAGAAGCCTATTGTTCCCACAAAAAACAATGCAAGGCAGTTTATACTTGACTTTTACTCACCAGCACGTACCAACCAGACCTCTAACTACTCCTGTGGCAGCCTGCGTGTCAGCATCCTGGAACCTCAAGCCATCAATCCACACTGAAGCCCATATCTTCTAGAGTCCAGCCTATCTAGGGTGCAGGTGAATTTTGAGGCCTACCTATGTCTCAGTGCCCATTAAAGGACCATTAGGACTGCTTTGGTGAACTTGTGACCAGCCCAGCCATCCATGCTTCACATCCCTGTTATCCTTGGTCACCGTCCAAGATCACTGTACAGAAGAGATGAGATATGGTCTAACAGACCATATGACAAAGTACTTCCTCAGAATGCCCACAGCGATGAATCTGGCCTTAGGAGAACGGGAGATGGTCTTTCTGCAAGCCAACAGCGTGAGTGCAGGGACATAAAAGATGATTTTAAAAGAAAATGTTCCTCCTCTTCCCATTATTCAAGACAGTGGTCTCCCTATAAAGGGACTTCTTGTTTTTTCAGAAAATCAAATATAGGTCAAAAAGACTCCCCACACAGCAGATCTGGATCTAGTGGAGGGCACTCACCAAAAGGAAGCGAACAGTATTCTTCCCATTGGTCACAGCTTAGGACATCCACGCATGCTAATGCCTCCTACAGATGGGACAGAGAGGAAAAGCCGGAAGGAGGTCAAAACAGACCTGGCCAGTCTTGGAAAACATCAGGAGACACATACCCATTAAGTTCTTTAGCAGTTCCTTCATCAGAAATTTTAGACAAACTCAACAACTTCGATGAAAATGGACTTCCTGAAGCTACCAGCAGGCAGGCGGTAGAAAATCCAAAGATGGCAGATGAAGGTGACTTACCTAAAATTTCTGAGTTTGAAGTTGGATTCACAGAACCGTTACTTATGGATCAGCCACAGGAACCTGAGTCAAACAGAACAGAAGGCACAGAATTAGTCAGTGACCAACGAACCGATCGCTTTAAAGCAATAGCATCAAAAACCAAGGAAATTGAGCAAGCATACCACCAAGACTGTGAAACCTTTGGGATGGTGGTGAAAATGCTGGTTGAAAAAGATCCTTCATTAGAAAAGTCCATTCAATTTGCATTTAGGCAGAATTTACATGAAATAAGTGAGCGGTGTGTGGAAGAGCTCAGACAGTTCATTGCAGAGTATGATGCTTCCTAAGAATTGGAGCTCTAGCAGAAAAACGTTCCTTGATTGTTATTCCAGAATTGCATAAATATTTCAAATGTGGAATTTTTGTGATGAGAAATACTTCAGTGTCAAGAAAAATCTAAAATGGTCAGCTTAAAATAATCTATTCAGAACTCTATTCCACTTTATAGAGCCTTCTAATTCATATACATGCCGATTTCATTGAGTGTTTTAGCCTGCTGGGAGCAGCTTTCTGCTTACTCATGTTCTGTAGTCTTCCAAGGACAAGAATGTGTGGCCCAAGTATACTTTATAGTTAGAGATTTAACTTCATAGTAAATGATAGCATGTAAAAATTAGCATTTTGTGATTTTATTGGCCTTTTCTTAGGCTTTGTTACTTGTATTAAAATGATCCTACATTAAAGTATATTATTTTAATAAACTGGTACTTTGGTATCTTAAGAAAATAAAAAGTATAGGAATGGTCTGAATCATCAAAAGACATGTGAGCTTGTAATATGAGTTGAATTGATGAATGTATATGTGTGGTACTAGGGATTAAACTCAGAATTTTGGCATTCTAGGTACCTGATCTTCCACTAAGCTATAATCCCAGGATCAAAGTGGATATTTTAAACCAACTATTAGGGCATGTGTTACTTGGTAACCCCTGTAAGCTTTTCGGTTTGGGGTTTTTGTTTGTTTGTTTGCTTTTTTGTTTGTTTGTTTTTGTTTTCAAGATAGGGTTTCATTGTGTACCTGCTTTGACTGTCTTGGAACTCATTCTGTAGACCAGGCTAACCTCAATCTCAGAGATTCTCCCAGCCTCTGCCTCTCAAGTGCTGGGATTAAAGGTGTGTGCTGCTGCCGCCGCCACCACCACCACCACCACCACCACCACCACCACCACCACGCTAGGCTTTTTGTTTTGTTTGTTTTCTTAATAGCTTTCTGAGTTGTTGAACAACTGCTAGGTGTAGTGCAGAATAGGTCCTCAGATGTCTGCCCCAGAGACAGCAGACGGCAGGCTCAGCCTGATGCCTTTCTTAGACTGCCCTAGTTTTGCCCAACACAACTTAAGGCGATCCAAATTCAGGCAACAAGTCAACATCTAAAAGAGCATGCTATCTTTAGCCTACTGACCTTCGATCTTCTCCAGAAAGAGTCTTTTTGGAATTGGAAAAATAGAAGGTTTTAGACAGAGACTGGAAATGCTTCTGCCTTTTATTGGAAGAGCCAGTGTTTCTGTCTATAGGAATTCCACTAACATTCTCTTCACTAACATTTTGTTCTTACGGCCATTCGTGACCTTTGCCTCACTTAACTGGGCACATTACTTTTTACTTGGTAGTCATGAGAGATGGGTGGACACTGAAGTATTCTGCCACTATTTATAGTGGTCTCCTAGACCAGGCCTGCCCTCCTGCTTAGAATTCAGATGTTCCCCGTAGCATCAGACTCACCTAAACGTCTAACAGTTGGAGTTCATGTTCCAGATAGTGTCAAATCCTGGTTTGTTTTTCTCATCTATACAGTTTGTAGCACTGTGGTGTGGACTAGATGATAAAGGAGTGAATCAGTCCTTTGAGCTGATACTTATTAAATACTTCATTGGGATGGTATGATGGCAGTCTCCATGATTTTCCCCCCTTAGGTTAAAATACAAACTAATGGCAGACTGATTTATAACTGAATTCTGCCCATTACAGATTGGCTTCCATTTTCTCAGCTGTAAAGTGGAAATGATATACTGCTTTTCCCAGTTGACTAGTGTACCTTTTAGATTATAAGACTCAACAAGCACCAGCCATTCTCTTTATTTCCTGTTACTAGATAATGTGTAATGAGAAGAAACAGTCTAATCAGAGGCTCACAGAAGCCAAAATGGCTTTTGTTGTTGTTGATGTTGTTGGTTTGGTTTTTCAAGAAAGGGTTTCTCTGTAGACCAGGCTGGCCTCAAACTCAAAGATCCAGCTGCCTCTGCCTCCTGAGTTCTGCGATTGAAGGCACTAAAGGTGTGTGCTACCACCATCTAGCCTTTTTTTTTTTTTTTTTTGAAAGATTTTTATTATATGTGTTTGAGTGGATGTCTGTGTACCACATACATGCAGTGTCTGCAGAGGCCAGAGGAGGACACTAGATCCCCTGGAGCTGGAGTTAGAGATGCTTGTGAGCTGCCATGTGGATGCTGGGATCTGGAATAGCAGCCATTGCTCTAACCACTGAGTCATCTCCAGTTATCTCTCCAGCCCTAAAGTGAGGTTTTGTTTTGTTTTGTTTTTTTCTCACATAACTTGCAAAAGAGGTGGTTGAGATATTTTCTAGACAGAATCTGAAATAGACCCTAAAAATACTATTCCTCAAATTAGGTACAATCATAATAACTGATATTTGGTTGTTGTTGTTGTTGTTGTTGTTGTTGTTGTTGGTGGTGGTGGTGGTGGTGGTGGTGGTGGTGGGGTGTGTGTGTGTGTGTGTGTGTGTGTGTGTGTGTGTGTGTGTGTGTGTGTGTGTGTAGGTCAGAGGTCAACCTCAGGTGCCATTCTTTAAGGTTTTTTTGGTTTTGGTTTTTTGAGACAGTTTCTTTGTGTAGCTTTGGAGCCTGTCCTGGAACTCACTTTGTAGACCAGGCTGGCCTTAAACTCACAGAAATTCACCTGGCTCTGCCTCCCGAGTGCTGGGATTAAAGGCGTGTGCCACTGCCTGGCTGCCATTCTTTAAGTTTTATCCATCTTCACTTGGCCTGGAACTAATTGATTAGTTTGTGGAATCTAACCAGCAAGTTTTAGAAATCCACTTGTCTCTGCCTCCCCAGCTTTGGAATTTTAAATAGGCTCCACTTTTTTTTTTTTTAATTTAATTTTAAATGAGTTCTAAGAGCTCAAACTTAGGTTCTCAGGCTTATGCAGCAAGCATTTAGCCTTGGCCCCTTCTTTCTTTGTTTTGTTGCTGCTGCTATATTGTTATTTGTTGTCTGTTTCTTACTCTTTTTTGGGGGGCCTGCTAAACCAGCTCTCAAATAAATCATACACAGAGGCTGATATTACTTATGAATGCCCAGCCTTTGCTTGGCTTAGTTTCTTTTTTTGGTTTTTTGAGACAGGATTTCTCTGTGTAGCTTTGGAGCCTGTCCTGGAACTCACTCTGTAGATCAGGCTGACCTTGAACTCACAGAGATCTGCCTGGCTCTGCCTCCCAAGTGCTGGGATTAAAGGTGTGTGCCACCAACGCCTGGCACTTGGCTAAGTTTCTTGCCAGCTTTTCTTAACTTGTTTCAATCTACCTTTTGCCTCTGGGCTTTTCCCTTTCTCTTACTTCTGTGTCTTACTCTTACTCCATGGCTTGCTATATTGCCGGGTGTCCTCCTTCTCTGGCTCCTAGATCTTCGATCTCTCCTCCCAGTTTTCTCCTTCTATTTATACTCTCTGCCTGCCAGCCCCGCCTATCTTTTCTTCTGCTTTGCCAGTTCTTTATTAGACCATCAGGTGTTTACACAGGCATAGTAACAGCTCCACAGAGTTAAACAAAATGCAACATAAACAAAAGCAAGACACCTTAAAATAATATTCTACCACAGTTATTGGAGGTATTTGGGGCTTAGGGATTGAGATAAAGTCTTACTATGTAATTCTGTCTGAGTTAGAACTCATTATGCTGGCCTCAAATTTGGATTCATTTCCCTTTGCCTCCTTAGTGCTAGGATTAAAGGCATGAACCACCAGGCTTGGCATAAGCATTTTTAAACCTAGATTAAATGGTTTCTTTCTTGATGAACTCATTAAAATTTATTGCACTAAATTGGTCATGGTGGCAGGGCCTGTAATCCACCACTAGGAAGGCAGAGATAAGAGGGTTGCTGTCACTCAAAGAGCTTATTCTCTCTGCCTCCTGTATGACACAAAGCAAACTATTTTAATCTTCAGCATAATCCTTATATGATGTTCTTCCTCACTGTTCATGGACCCAGAAGCAATGGAATCACTTGACCATAGATTGAATTTGTGCTACCTCCTCTGCCAGTTTTACCACCATCTCCTTGCCTTCATACCCATAACCTGAAGGCACAGCCACAGGATGAAGTACCCGCCAACCATGATGGTCTCAGAACTGGCAACAAGGTGCAGGTGGAATGCCTTTATAATAACAATAGTGGACAAAGCCTCAGATGCTTGAGGAAAAGGAGCTTCAGTCAACGAGCATACACATGCCTAAAGCAAACACCACTGAAGTACTGAGGATAGCTCCAGTTTTCATTTTGGGAAGGTGGGGGCAGGCTTAAGTGATCTCAATCTGTAGACAAGGATGGCCTGGAAAGAGCCTCCCGGGACTGGTGTTGCAGAGCCACCAAAGTCCAGTTTTCAGGGCCTGCAAGATAGCCCAGCTGGTAAAATTGCTGGGCCAGCAGGCCTGGCAACCTGTGCTCAATCCTCAGAACCACGTAAAGTGAAAGAAAGAACCAGCTCCACAGAGTTGTTTTCTGTCTAGCTTTTTAAAGAATTAAAAGGGTATTGGGTGAGGCCAGAGGAGGAGATGAGCCCCTGATCTGGAGATAAAATGAGAGCTCCGCTAATGACCACAAGTCAAGTAAGAAGGGGAGATGCATGGGTGGTTGGAGAGAGATTAATTCCATTGGGTGAGGATAAGACTACTACCATAATTTTGAGCCAAATTTGAAGGAAGCTTTAATTAAATAATGTAATGGCCAGGATGATGAACTCTGGCCAGGACCATTCTGGTGTTGCCAGAAAATGGTGATGAATTGCAGTTTGCAAAGGCTTTGCACATCCAATGTAGTTGAGTCAAACAAACTTGTTTAGAGGAGTGAAAATATTTGCCTTTTTATCTTAAATAGCCTCTAGTAGATCAGGAAGTATCTGTCCTCTGGCAAGTGGGTTTATAGGTTAGAGGCTTTTTTGTTTTATGCATCTCCTAGGCACAGTAATACAACCTAAAACATAACTTTGGCTGTCACAATATTGCTAACTGACTTAAGTAGTAATGACTTTCCTATATGGGCAGCTGACAAAGCAAACAGATACTAGCAGTGCCACAGCTCTGAGGTGGTAAGTAGCCTTCCAAGTAAATAAGTAGGTGAGGACCAGACCAAACAACTTCAAGAGGAATAGACAGATTCATTCATCTCAAGTCCTTGGTCATTGGGAAAATTGTATGTATCCTAGCATCCCCTTTCTTTCACACATTTTCAGACAGCTATACTTCACCAGTTAACTGGCTTGAAAATGCAGGAAAAAATTATACTGAGATAGGCGTGGTGTTGTATACCTCTAATAGCAGCAGCCAGAATTGGTGAGTTCAAGCCTAGCCTGGGTTACAGAAAGAGACCTGTCACAAAACAAAAAATGTGGTTGACAGATCTTTTGAAAGGGCCCAACTCATCAGCGGCTACTCTTAAACCCTTTTGTGATTCCTGTCCTCAGGTTATCCCAAGTGTTTCACACAGGATATACAAAACCCACTTCTATAGCTTTCCACTCTAAAGCAAAATGGAAGCTGGAACTAGAAAGATGTGTGAAAGAACTAGCCTGATCGCAAACCGTGGTGGAAAAACTTAATAACAGAGTCCCCAGAGTTGACTATTTCAAGGCCAGTTAGCTTAGAAGCAACTATACCCACAGCTTTCAACTCTCAAGGCATTAAGGGCAGAAGCTGAGAACTCCGGGGACTGAATGGAAGGAATTCGCTCACCTGCCCTAGGCAACTGATGAGGGGGAGATCATGGGAGTAGACTCTGTTGTCCAGCTTCACATCTTCTAGTTTTTTGTTTGTTTTGTTTTGTTTTCGTTTTTCAAGACTGGGCTTCTTTATGTAGCCTTGGCTGTCCTAGAACTAGCTCTGTAGACCAGGCTGGTCTCAAACTCAGAGTTCCACCTGCCTCTGCTTCTCGAGGACTAAAGGCATGCGCTACCACCACTGCCCAGCACCTTTTTTAAAAAGTAAGCTAAAAATCTAGATTATTTTTTGTGTGTGTGGAACCAGGTTCATTTTAGTGTTGTCAAATTGACTTTGTATGAGACAGGGAATTATGTAGCCCAGGATGGTCTTGAACTTAATGTGTCTTAAGAATGACCTTGAGCTGGGCCTTTAACCCCAGCACTGAGAGGCAGAGGCAGGTGAATCTATGAATTCTAGGCTAGCCTGGTCTACATTGTGAATTCCAGGACAACCATGTCTCAAGCAAATAAAAACAGTTGGAGCTGTATACTGAGATCCTGTCTTACAAAAAGTAAGAGCCAGAGAAGAAAGGACAGCCTAAGAAAGCCTGCCTGCTGCTGACAAGATGTTGCTTCAGCAGGTTGATGGCTATCGACAAAGACTGGTGTAGGACAGGGAACAGATACCACTTGACAATAATGCTTTGTCATTGTGAGGACCTCCTGGTCCATTCTAACCAACTCCCAAAGTAGGAGAGTGTAACATGTGAGGAGAAGCTGCCATGCAGGAAGTGTCAATTCCCTGCACACGTTCATGATGTGGAATTCAGATCTGGCTTCCAGTTGATGCCCCTGCTGTTCATTTGGAAACACCAGCTTTTGGAATGGTTTAATAACTGTGGGCTCCCAGAGTTTTGCTGTGCCCTGCACTGCTAAGGGCCAGCCTGTCATGAACTGTTTCAGTTGCTGATCAGCACTTTCTGACACCCAGGTGAACATTCCCATTAGTTTTGAACTAAGTAATTAAACTACAGATTAAAGTAGGTGTCGTTTGATCTGTGTCCTGTGAACAGGAGGACACTGAAGGTGTAAGTGGAAAGATTTCCCTGTGCCCCACCCCCGCCTTGCCCGTGTCCCCTCAAGTCTTCATGGCCTTTGAGATGAAAAGACAGGTGGAGGAGGAGGAAGTAGCCAAGATGCCATTTGTCTGTCTTGTGTGTGTGTGTGTGTGTGTGTGTGTGTGTGTGTGTGTGTGTGTGTGTGTGTGTGTTTTAAGACAGAGTTTCTCTGTGAAACAGTCCTGGCTGTCCTGGAACTCACTTTGTAGACCAGGCTGGCCTTGAACTCAGAGATCTGACTGCCTCTGCCTCCCAAGTGCTGTGATTAAAGGTGTGCACCACCACTGTCCCACCCAAGCTGCCTTCTAAGGCTTCATTGAGAAGCAGCTCACAGACAGTGATGCCTGCTCTCCAGCTGGCCACATTTGCAGAACACAGCTGTAAACATTCTCAGGTGCACAGGGTGTGTTCACCAAAGCCATAGCATGGAAGCTTGTAACTTGAGTGTCACTAGATTTTATCAATCTTCCTCTACAAGCGCTGCTGCCTTGCCCATGGAAGTAACCCCAGTTCATACAGATAGGAGGAGCAGAGAAGAGCCTGAACTGAGGGACACATTGTATGTACTTTTTCTGGTAGTTTCCAAGGTGGGTTGTCTGTGGCAAGGTCTTACTATGTGGCCTAGGTTGTCCTTGAACTTATTCTCTTGCCTTTCCCTCTGGGTGCTGAATTACAGATATGCACACTGTACCCAACTACTTTAAAGATTTTGAATTTAAATTAAAATGAGCCTAACAGAACTTCAGAATAGCCAGGCATGGTGGTGCATAACTGTAACCCTGGCACTGAGGAGGCTGAGGCAATTGGATATCTGCCAGTTTGGGGGCAGCCTGAGCTACAGTTCCTACACTATTGTTTTCAGACAGGGTAGCGTAGCTCTGGCTAGCCTGGAACTCAGTTACCTGGCTGGTCTTGAATGCACAAAAAGCTGCCTGTTCCCACCTCTTGAGCACCTGGCCCCTGAAGCTTCTTGTTTTCTAGAATGAATTTTACAAGACAGTTACTGAGCCCAGCTTTCTGTAATATGATTTACCAATATAACTTTAATCTTGTGATTTCTTTGATCTCATGAGAAAAAAAATCTTAAGAGTTCTAGTGGGCAAGCCAGTTTTGTTTGCTTGTTTTTGGTTTTTCAAAACAGGGTTTCTCTTTGTAGCCCTGGCTGGCCTGGAACTCACCCTGTAGAGCAAGCTGGCCTGAAACTCACAGAGACCCTTCTGCCTCTGCTGGGATTAAAGACATGAGCCACCCACCACCATCCAGCCAGTTTTTAATTTAATTTTTAAAATTATTTTATTTCATGTGCATTGGTGTTTTGCGTGCATGAATGTCTGTGTAAGGGTATCGGGTCCCCTGGAACTAGAGTTACAGACAGCTGTGAGCTGTCAGGTGGATGCTGGGAATTGAACCCAGGTTCTCTGGAAGAGAAGTCAGTGCTCCCAACCACTGAGCCAGCTCTCCAACCCCTTTAATTTAATTTTTATTATGTTTATTATATGAGGAAAAGGGAATTCCCTGTGCCACAGATTGTGAGTAGAGGTCAGAAGACAATTTAGGGGAATTGGTTCTCTCTCACAGATCAAACTCAAAGTGTCAGGCTTGGCAGCAATCACCTTTAGCCACTGAGCCATTTTGCTGGCCCAGCAAACTAGTAGGCTGTTTTTTAGAAATTAATTTCAATATGCATTAATTTCTTTGCAAATGGCTCTGAAGTCTGTGCTCTTAGCCTCCTTCTCATTGCCAGTTACAATTTCTGTCTCCAGTTGCTGCTACATACAGATTATCTTGGGAGTCTTGTCATTACCATAAAGCCAACTTTTCTAAATTTCAATTATTTTTTCCTAAGACCGCCTTAGTCTTTCCTACCACCGTCTTACTCAGTGTTCTATTGCTCTGAAGAGACACCATGACCATGGCAACTTTAATGAAAGAAAGCATTTAATTTGGGGCTTGCTTACAGTTTCAGAGGTTTAGTCCATTATCACCATGATGGGGAACATGGTAGCATGCAGGCAGGTACTGTTGTAGTAGTTGAGAACTACATCCTGATGAGTGAGCAGAGAGAGAGCCTGTTCCTGTCAGGAACTTTTGAAACCTTGAAACTGACCTTGAGAGAGACACTTCTTCCAACAAGGCCACACCTCCTAATTCCTATTCCTTTGAAATAGTGCCACTCCCTGGTGACTAAGCATTCAAATATATGAACCTATAGGGGCCTGCCTTTATCTATCTATCTATCTATCTATCTATCTATCTATCTATCTATCTATCTATCTATCTATCTATCTATCTATCTATTTTCTGGGAGTTTAAGTAGCCCTGGCTCTCCTGGACCAAGCTGGCCTCGAACTCAGAGATTTACATGCCTCTGCCCCAGAGCGCTGGGATTCAAGATGTGTGCCACCACTGTCCAACATGGGGCCATTCTTACTCAGCCCACACAAGCACCTTTTTGGAATGTGCACGTTGGGCAGCACCCCCTCCCCGCCATGCTCATATAATGAAGTCAGTGTTGAGTGGTCTGCCCTAATGCTCTCTACCCCACCAGCCCCCAAGACTGTATAGCTCAATGCTGTATAGCCCTAGCAGGCCAGGAACTCACAGATACCTGCCTGCCTCTGCCTCCCATGTGCTGAATTCAAGGTGACCACCTAATTTTTTTGACACAGGGACTTACCTGGAAATCAGTTCAGCTAGGCTGTGAGCCCCAGGTTTTCCCTGTCTTTGGTTCCCTGGTGGTGGGATTACGAACTTACATTCCACTGTACCCAAATTTCCATGGATGTTAAGGCTTCAAACTCAGGTGTTCATGCTAACATCGCAAACACTTTAATGATCAAGCCATCTCCCTTTCCCCTTAATGTTTAATTTTTTTTTAAGGTGTATTTATGTATTTTATGTATGAGTGCTCTACCTGCATGTGCCCTCCAAAAGAGGGCATCAGATCCCATTACAGGTGGTTGTGAGCTACCATGTAGGTGCTAGGAGTTGAACTCAGGACCTCTAGAAGAGCAGCCAGTGCTCTTAACCACTGAGCCATCTCTCCAACCCTTAATTTATTTTCTTAACATTATATATTTTCTTCATTGCTCCACAAGGCTAATTAATCCCTAGTCCCCGCATTTTGTTTTCTGCCTCCTTAGACCCAGGCATTAATACCTTGTGTGGTGGTTTGAATGGTAAATGTCTCCCATAGTCTTGGACATTTGAATTGGTCCTTAGTTAGTAGAGAGAGCTGTTTGAGTAGGCTTAAGAGGTGTGGCTTTGCTATAGAAAGTATAGAAAGTGTAGAAAGGGGTAGGCTTGGAGTCTTTAAAGATGAGCATCATTTCTAGTTAGCTCTGTGCTCTGTGCTTGTGGTTTAAGAGCTGTCAACATCCTGGTCCAGCCACGCCTGCTGCTTGTCATACTTCCCTGCCATGATGGACTCTTATCCCTCTGGAAGTGTAAGCCAAAAAAAACCCCTTCTGTGAGCTACCTTGGTTATGGTGTTTTAACAGAGCAACGGGATCAAGACATCTTTATAACTTGTTCATAATTATTCTCTCAGTCCTGCCCGTCCCTCATTCACAGAGAGATTTGTCATCTAGAACTCAGCTTCACTGAGCTCATTGTACCGGAAACCTTTTTGTGCTCTCTCGCCATCTTCAAGTCTCCTTAACCTGTCACTGGAGACACCATATCAGATCACAGCCCTGTCACTTACTGATTTTGGCAAAAACACAAAACAGTGCCTGAGGCAGGCCTAGCTCTCACTTAGAAGGCCGTTACTCTCCTGGCTCTGAATCTGATGTGTGATGGTCATTATCTAAGGACCTGGCTCTAGCTGATGCTCAGTGAGTAGTGGTGTGCTGGGCTGAGAATGCAGCTCAGTGCTAGAACACTTGCCTAGTGTGGACAAGGCCCAGCATCCTCAGGAGTGCAAAGCCAAAACAAAAATGCTAATGTTGTACTTACATGCTAGGCTTTGTACTTGACACTGCACTTGCATTAACATTTGATTCTGCCAGTGTCACGGAGTAAACATTAGCTCTGAGCCTGTCACACTGAGGAAGCTGAGCTGCACACTGGGGCCTGGGTTCATTTTCTTTTTCTTTTTTCTTTTTTTTTGGTTTTTCGAGACAAGGTTTCTCTGGGTAGCTTTGTGCCTTTCCTGGAACTCACTCTGTATCCCAGGCTGGCCTCAAACTCATAGAAATCCACCTGGCTCTGCCTCCCAAGTGCTGGGATTAAAGGGTGCGCCGCCGCCGCCACCACCACCCGGTTTCATTTTTTGTTTTATTTTCATGTTCATTTTTTTTTTTTTTTTGGAGTACAGCTTTTGCTGTGTCTGGCCTGGTACTCACTATGTGGCCCAGGCTGTGTTAATCACATTGGGTGAGAATAAGACCACTACCATAATTTTTTAGCCAAATTTGAATCGAGCTTTATTAAATACTGGCCAGGTCCATACCCAGGATTCAGGGAACGACTGCTTATGGTGCTTACACAGGCAAAACCCACAAGGTTATGCACTTCCTGCCTTTGTCCATTCAGGGGCTAGCATACATCCTGATGGACTGCCTGTGTATGTATCCCGCCTACATGTGATCAAGCACATTCTGTTCAGTGGGAGCAGCTGTTGGTTTTAAATAATAAGCGGTGCTGTTAGCAGTGTGTGAGGAAAGGTCAGAGGCATGACAAAACCCAGTATCAGAGCTTTATTAGGGGCAACAGAAGAGAGCATGGCCAGGCCTGGGGCAGAGACATGTTGGGGGGTGGGGAGCAGAAGAGAGTGGAGGAGTCTGTGCCTGGCTTTTTAAGGATTCCCCTGTACATGCGCGGGTGGGCTCACGGAGCTACACCACGCATGCACTGATTGTGTGACCGCACTGTGCATTTGCACAATCATGCAGTGCACTGATGACGTAAGATGTAAGACTCCTTGCTTAGCTCCTGAACTGCGCATGTGCGGTCATATAGCTGGAGTGGCAGAATCCTAACAGTAACCAACCTTGTTTACAGAAGTGAAAATGCTGAACTTGTTATCTTACATGAACAACAGCCCTCAGCATTCCAGGAAGTTATCTGTCCTTGGGCAAGTGGAGCTTACAGGTTAGGGGCATTTTTGTTTTGTAGATCTCTTAAGCATAGTACAGTAATTCAATTTTAGCCCTCACAGCTGATCTCATACTGGAGTCAGTTCTCCTGTGTCAGCCTCCTTGGTGTTGGAATTACAGGTATGAGCTACCATGGTCAGTTTTTATTTGTTGTGTCACGGTCTCCATATGCTCTCAGGCTAGTTCAGATTAACTCCCATGACCCTCCTCAACTCCTGAGACATGCTGTCTGTTAACATGGTGTCTCCAAATGTAGTGCATAAGCCCTTGTCTTTGTGACCAGTGTGGGCAGCAACAGCAAGACTGAGAAACTTACCAAAACACCAGAGATAGTGTGTGTCCTTTGCCTCCGTCCTTTGGGGAATGGAGTGCTGTGGCTTTTGTTTTGAGACAGCCATACTTCATAGGCTAGGCTGACCTGGGATTCACTCTGTAGCTGGGAATTAGCTCACAGTACTACCTCTGCCTCCTGAGCACTGGGATCACAGCCATGAGCTCTACACTGGGCTTTGAATGAACATTTCTTCAGTGGCTTCCCACCACACCTCCTGGGAGCTGTTCCTTTCCCCTGGCCTTCTGATTTCTGCTCTTTCTACCTCTCATAGTTGAGGCAGAGCTGGAGGAGCCTCCATAATGTGCCCACAGTCTGTGCTAAGGAGTGAGGCATTTTTGAGTCTTAACTCCAAGGCTTTGCCACTGTCCTGCTGTCCGTTGTTGAAAGGACCCTGAAGGTAGAGATGGCATCATGTGTTCACTGACTAGCATGCTCCAAGCACTGGTTTTGGAAGCCCCTGGGGTTTCTCAGAATAAACCCAGCATAAGGTGGGAAGATCAGGAATTCAAGGTCATTCTTAGCTACATAGCAAGTTTGAGGCCAGTTTGGGCTACCAGAGACCTCTGCCATTAAGAAAAAAAAAAAAAAATCCCCTGACCCAGATAGAATGAGTCTTTGAGCTGGGAGTGGTAGCACACACCTTTAATCTTAGCACTTGGGAATCAGGATGGTCTCTGAGTTACACAGAGTTACTCTGAGTTCCAGGACAGCCAGTGTACCTAGCAAGACCCTGTCTCAAAAAAAAAGAATCTTTAGTATGTTTCTGTGGTACCAGGCTGACCCAGTCCGGAAAGCACAGCCTGCATGTTGAGGTTGTTTTGGGGAAAGGGTGATAGGGGAGCTGGCCTGGCACAGGGTACACGAGAGCAAGAACATGCTAACTTTCTTGGGGTACTCCAGGAAAGCCCTTATGAAGTAACAGTTAACCAGGGAAAGGCAAATGTTCATAGACAAATGGAATGGTTTTTTTTTTTTTTTTTTTTTTTTGGTTTTTTTGAGACAGGGTTTCTCTGTGTAGCCTTGCGCCTTTCCTGGAACTCACTTGGTAGCCCAGGCTGGCCTCGAACTCACAGAGATCCACCTGGCTCTGCCTCCCGAGTGCTGGGATTAAAGGCGTGCGCCACCACAGCCCGGCTGGTTCTCTTTTTTGAAACAGGGTATCTTGAATTCTATATTTTGCTGAGGAGGATCCTGAACTGTTGATCCTTCTGCCTCCACTTCTCAAGTGCTAAGATTATGGGTATGAACCACTGTGTTCAGTCTTCAAAATGTGGTGTGTATGATGCATATCTGTTGCTGGTGTTTTTTTTGTTTTTTGTATTTTTGTTTTTCAAGACAGGGTTTCTCTGTAGCTTTGGAGTCTATCCTGGATCTCACCCTGTAGACCAGGCTGTCCTCGAACTCACGGAGATCCACCTGCCTCTGCCTCCCAAATGCTGGGATTAAAGGCGTGTGCCACTACCGCCTGGCTGCCAATGGTTTATAGAATATAAAATCGTATTAATTAAATTTGTCACATTAAACATCAGAACTCTAGGGCTGGGGATATAGCTCAGTGGTAAAAAACACTTCCCTAGAATACCTTAGGCCCTGAGCTTTAACCCCAGCACCACACAAACAGATTCACTGAATAAAGCTTAGAACTCTAGCGGCTGGAGATGAAGCTCAGTCGGTAGCGTTTCTGTCTAGCATGTGTGAAGCCCTGGGTTCAGTCCTAGTATCACAGAAACCAGGTGTGGGGATGCATGCCTCTCTTTCAGCATCTTAGCTTGAAGCAGGAGGAGTTTTGAAGCCAGCCTGGGCTGTATGACTCCCTCCTCATCCACCCCCCATAGATACAGGGGTTGGAGGGGGACTTGAATAGAATGGCAGCATCTTACTCGGCTACTATTCATCCTGTTTTATTGCTTTCTCCTTTAGACTTTATGATGCATTATAGCAGTGTCCTGATTCTGAAAGTTTCTATGTGTGTGGATCCCAGAATTTACTGAGAGATGGAAGAGCCTCAGAAAAATGACCTGAACACGACAGGGCTGGAGGAAGAGAGTCCCGTCAAAAGCACCGGCCCTCAGATTTCTGTTAGTGAATTTTCCTGCCATTGCTGTTATGACACCCTGGTTAACCCCACCACCTTGAACTGTGGCCATAGCTTCTGCCGGCACTGCCTAGCTTTATGGTGGATGTCTTCAAAGAAGACAGAGTGTCCAGAATGCAGAGAAAAATGGGAAGGTTTCCCCAAGGTCAACATTCTCCTCAGGTAACATTGGGTGATTGGCAGCATGGATGTGCTGTATGGTTTCTCTGTGGGAACTGCAGTTTGAAAAGGAGCAGGCTCAGGGCAGATCATTCTAGGAGCTGGGAACCAAAAAACCAGACTCCTTTTCTCATGTGCTCCATGTGCCCCATGCCAGCGCCTCTGTTTCTGCTGTTGCTTTAGCAACAAGCCCAGCCTTTCTCAGATCGGTAGAGACCATTAACCCAGCATTGGCCATAACTGTTGGCTTTACTTTGCCTAAAGATTAGTCTTACTTGGAAGGAGGGCTCCCTGATTTTATGTAATTGAAAATGAAAAGAGCCCTCTGGGGGCCAGCAAGATGACTCCATGAGTAAAAGACATTTAACTGCCAGTTCTGACAACTCAAGTTTAATCTCTTGGATCCACATGGTGGAAATTGTCCTCCAACCTCCAGCATGTGCCATGGAGAGAAAAATGGGAAGGTTTCCCTAAAGTCAACACATTCATAAACACACACAAAAGAAATAAATGTAATAAAAATATTTTTAGAAAGAGCCCTAAATTCCCTGATAGGTAGTTTGGCTCTCAGAGCTCATACAGCAGACCAACCTGGTAAGTCAGCACTTTCCTCATCAGGGAAGCTTCTTATAGCAGACAGATGCTGCTGCTGAAGTCCAAAGCTGCTAGACTTAGCGGAGAATCAGTGACTGTGGCACTCAGCTCCAGTTGATTGTAACCCAACCCTACACCTAAGGCTCAGGGAAAATCATGGAAAGATTGGAGGGCCAGGATACTTGGTGTGAGTTAGTGTCTTTGAGACATGACAAAGGAGCTACAGCCATGAAATCTGAAAACTTTCTGCCTAAGCCAGACCTGACTAAGCAAGCACACCACCACTTGACAGTTGACATGCCAGTGTGGTTGGGGAAATTTCTCAAGTCTTACCCCTAGATCAAGAGCTACTGGCAATCAGTGGCTGCTGAGAGGAAGGAATCAGTGTTCTCCAGGGGCAAGCTCACTGATCAGTCATCCTTTTCCCAATGGTCAGCCTTCAACACATGTATACTTGAACAACACTAAATGGACTCATTGGGTTTTATATATAAAACATTAATAAAGAAGTCATTAATTGTGTTTGTTTGCTTGTTTTAAGACAGGGTTCCTCTGTGTAACAGCCTTGGCTGTTCTGGAACTCATTTTGTAAACCAGGCTGGCCTTGAACTCACAGAGATCCACCTGCCTCTGACTCATGAGTGCTGGGATTAAAGGCGTGCGCCACCACTTCCCTGGCAGAAGTCATTAATTTTAAGGGGAGGAATTGGAGAAGACGGAAAGGTGCAAATGGTGTAAATTCAGCATTCATATATGAAATTCTCAAAAAAAATTTAATTAAAAAGAAACTAGATTTTCTTCTGTCAAAGAATAGAATACTGTTTCCAACTGACTTCATTTTCCATTTCTATAAACTTTTTTGTTTTTTTTTTGTTTTTTTGTTTTTGTTTTTTCAAGATGGGGTTTCTCTGTGTAGCTTTGGATCCTGTCCTGGAACTCACTCTGTAGCCCAAGCTGGCCTCAAAACCATGGTAACCGGCCCTACTTGGCCTCCTGAATGCTGGGGCTGCAAGTGTTAACAGCCATGTCTAGATTATTGTTTATATTATTTTACAAAGATTCAAAATTAGTAATCAAGCTAAAGACCTCTCCTCCCTCACCTCAGAATTCTTTCCTTTTTCTGCAGAGTAATTTCAGAGACTTAATTGTAACTTCATTCAGATTTATAAAACTTTTTTTTTTCAAAACCGGGGTTCTCTGTCTAACAGTCCTATCTGTCCTGGAATTCACTTTGTACACTAGACTGGCCTCAAACTCACAGAGATCCACCGATTTATGACTCCTGAGTGGAGAGGGTAAAGGCATGTGCCACACCACCCATGCCAGATTTTTAACACTTTTGAAGAGGCTAGAGAAAGAACTCAGGAGCTATCACCGACTGCTTCTGCAGAGGACCTGGTTCAGTTCCCACCTCTAGGGATGGTGCCCATTGTAGCTAGAGTTTTTCTACCTTGCCCACAGTCAGGACAAATTTCTGTCACCCGCCAATCCCACAGCCACTCAGACCCAACCAAGTAAACACAGAGACTTATATTGCTTACAAACTGTATGGCCGTGACAGGCTTCTTGCTAACTGTTCTTATAGCTTAAATTAATCCATTTCCATAAATCTATACCTTGCCACATGGCTTGTGGTTTACCGGCATCTTCACATGCTGCTTGTCCTGGCGGCGACTGGCAGTGACTCCTTCTGCCTTCCATATATGTACTCAGGCACACACCTGAACACGAAATAAGTAAATTTGTAAAACAAAACAATGCCTTTTGAAGTAGAGAATGTTGGTACAGGAAGGGGATTCAGGAGTTTAGTCATCCTCCGCTATATGGGGAATTTAAGGCCAGCCTGGGCTACATGAGACCCTATTTCAAAAAATAAAAAAATAAAGACAAATACTTTTTAATATATGTGCTGACAGAAAAATGCTAGTATTTTTTACATTAGTGTTATATTATCAGCATGGCACTGCAATATACTGTTGTCATCCAGCATTATGTGCATCCTAGATTATCTAACTTGACACACAGTGGCCCAGTAGGTAGGTACATTTATAAAAATATATAGTATTCCACTGTAAAAATTCAGTATTGTTGGCCAGGTGGTGTTGGCACACGCCTTTAATCCCAGTACTCGGGAGGCAGAGCCAGGCCGATTTCTGTGAGTTCAAGGTCAGCCTGGTCTATAGAGCTAGTTCCAGGACATTCTCCAAAGCTACACAGAGAAACCCTGTCTGGGGGGGGGGGGAGGCAGTATTGTATTTTAGGCTCAGCAGGTAATAGTACTTGCCACTCAAGCATGATGACCAGAGTTCAATGATGGAACTCCTGAAAGCTGTTATCTAACCTCCACACATGCATTGCTACACTCAAACACACATCGAAAACATATGCACATAATCATTGGAAGTAATTTTTTTTAAGTCAGTCTCACTGTGTCACCAGGCTATCCTGTAACTTTCTATGTAGACTAGGCTAGCGTGGAACTCAGAGTTCTGTCCCTGGAGTGCTGGGATTAAAGGTATGTACACCACACCTGGCAATACGAGTGTGGCAAACTTCAGGGGCGGGGCTGTAGCTTAGTGTTAGCGCATGTTGCTACCATATATGAGGCCTTGGGTTCAAATGCCAGTACTTCCAGAAAAAACAAATCTGATGCAAATATTTCATGTAGCTGTTTTCTTAATGGTGGACATTAAGATTGTTCTTACGTTTATGCTTTTATCATGAAGCAGAACTCTTTGCTGCTCTCCTAGGCACCTATGTGGATTATGAAATGTTTGTATTGGTGGGTGTGGTCTCTGAATGCTATGTTTTGTCAAACTCTGTCCTATGATTTCTCTTCTCCACAGGGATGCCATTGAAAAGTTATTTCCTGATGCCATTAGAATGCGAATTGAAGACATTCAACAGAATAATGACATAGTCCAAAGTCTTGCAGCCTTTCAAAAATATGGGAATGATCAAAGCCCCTTAACTCCCAGCACAGGGCGAGTGAATCAGCAGAGAGGAGGGGGATTCTTCTCCGGCGTACTCACAGCTTTAACTGGTGTAGCAGTAAGTTTGGCTGTTTAATCTGCACCCTGTGCCACCCACAGGTAGCCCAGAAGTCAGTTCCTCTAACATCACTTAAAACAGTTGATGGTGTGACCATGTGTAACTCATTAAAATTGTATTGTATGTTGGTAACAGAGACCATTACAGTAGTCGGTGCCATTGGTAAGTGTTAGCTCTGTCCTGTTCAATCCTCCTGACCTGTGCAGTGAGTGGCATCATGATGAACCCTATTTTAGAACTGAGGAAAGGGGCAGAACAAGACTGAGAAACCATATCTACACTGATGCTAGACTCTTTTTTTTTAAGAATTTATTTATTATGTAAAGAGTGTTCTGTCTGCACATATCCCTGCAGGCCAGAAGAAGGCACCAGATCTCATAACAGATGGTTGTGAGCCACCATGTGGTTGCTGGGAATTGAACTTAAGATCTTTGCAAGAGCAAGCAGTGTTCTTAACCTCTGAGCCATCTCTCCAGCCCCATGCTAGACTCTTAAGAGGACTTACGGCACGGCCAGTGCAAAGACTTGTTGAACTCTTAAAGTTTTCCCCATAGGAAAGGCATGTGAGTTGGAGGGGTCAGGGATGCAGCTGTTCCTCAGCTGTCTGCTGGCTACCCTTTCCAGATCTCTCTGCCAGCCATGAGCAGAAATGAGTCTGAAGACATTGTGTCCTCACTTCACTAGGGCAGAGGTTCCCTGTTTTCCTCTATTCTCAGATTCAGCCCCTTCCATGCCCTGCCCCACATTCATATCCTCAGAAACTGACTTTTCCACTTCTGACAGCTGGTCTCCTTTCAGGTCATCCTGCTTGTGTATCACTGGCGCAGCAGAGATTCTGAGCATGGCCTCCTGGTGCACAAGGCTGTGGCCAAATGGACAGCAGAAGAAGTTGTCCTCTGGTTAGAACAGCTGGGCCCCTGGGCTTCTCTGTACAGAGAAAGGTTCTTATCTGAAAGAGTAAATGGAAGGTGAGAAAAAAAAAAATCTTCCACACCAGGCCAGGCATGGTGTTGCATACCTTTAATCCCAGAGGTAGTTGGGATCTCTGTCAGTTTGAGGCCAGCCTGGTCTACCTAGTAAGTTCTAGTCTAGCCAGGGCTACATAAAGAAATGCCATCAAAAACAAAACCCTCTGGCATACAGCCATGTTTGTAGATGACTTTATTGAGATACATTCTACCTGTCACAAATCCTTGTAGAAGTGTAGAAACGTGTTGTTGGAATTTTTTTTTTTTTTTTTAACTCTTTGGCTCTTTTGGAGTCCTGCCACCCAGCTCCCAATTCACATGGAGTCTTATTCTTTTTTATGAATGCCGGGCCTAAGCTTGACTTGTTTCTAGCCTGCTTTTTTTAAATTATCCCATCTGCCTTTTGTCTCTAGGCTTTTATCTTTCTCTATACCTTTCTTTACTTCTTATTCTGTGGCTTGCTGTGTAGCCGGGTGGCTGGCCCCTGGGGTCCTCCTCCTTCTCCTTTTGCTCCTAGATCTCTCTTCCTATTCTCTCTGCCTGCCAGCCCCACCTGTCCTTTCACCTGCTTTCCTATTGGCTGTTCAGCTCTTTATTAGACCAATCAGGTATTTTAGACAGGCAAAGTAATACAGCTTCACAGAGTTAAACAAATGCAACGTGAAAGAATGCAGCACACCTTTGCATCATTAAACGTCATTATGAAATCTACTACTTCATAGCTAACTTTATTCTCCTAATGGAAATATTTGTTCTTGCAGCCATCTTCCCATGTGGAATGGAGTCCACAGGGCAGGTGCTGTGCTATCTTCGTCCTGGAGACATCTATTACATTCCAGGCACAGGGTCACACAGAAGCCTCTGCTGAGCCAGTTGTTGCTGTGTATGCATCTAATTCCAGCACTTAGAAGGCTAAGGAAGGCCCGAAGACTGTAGTTAGAGACTTGCCTATGCTGAGCAAGACCCTGTCTTAAATAAAACAAACATATTTGCCAAATATATTTCCATGGCAATTCTTACTGAGCTTTGCATTTTATGTCTGTCAACGACTGGTTTGATTTTCCTTATTGTGATGCCTGTAAATTGTATGGGCCTATAGCCTTTTGGTAACTATATGTTTATGTTCTATGGCAATTTTCATGTCGTAAAATCATCTGACCTTTAATATTTGAAAGTACTGATCTATAAAATAATTTGTTAATGGAAAAAAAAAAACAAATGTTCCACACATAAACAGATGTAACATGTCTGAATATTCCACAGTAAACATGGGTTTGTAATGTCTTCACAGATATGTACAATCAGTCTACCTTCAGAACAATTTCTTGACTCCCAAAAGAAAACTCTTCCCTTTCCTGGTCCATCCTCACTCCCTTCTCCCTCAGCAGATACCATTTATCTTTATCCAGAAATATATTTGACTATGGTTTTTGCATATTAATGTAATCATACAATATGTAACCCTTTTGTGTTTTTCACTCGGCATAATTTCAGGGTTCACACGTGAGAAAAAGCATGCATCTGTGCTTTATTCTGTGTCTTTAAAACTCCCTTGTATGGATAGACCAGATTGTGAGTTCTTCACTTGATGAGCATTTGAGTTGATTCCATTTGAGTGCTGCTAAGGTCATTCATGCACAAAGTTTTGTGTGTTCTGGGAACTCTCTTGGAGAAGAATGGCTGCATCATAGGGTCAATCTGTTTACTTTTCAGAGACATTGTTGAACTGTTTTCCACAGGGGCTGAACCATTTTATATCAGTGACATTTTAACTTCTGTGTTACCCCCTCATTATGAAAGTAATATTACATTAAAAATATAATGTAAGACATTGTGACCTCAAAAGTACAATGTGTTTATGTTGCCACTCTTCACAGAATATTGCTGTTAATATCATAATAGACATAACTGAGCATGGTGGTACATAGTTGTCATCTCAGCACTTGGAGGTAGGAGGTTTGGTAGGAGGGTCAGAGATCAAGGTCAAACTGATATACATCATACCCTATCTCAAAAAAACAACTTATTAGACAT
Source organism: Peromyscus maniculatus bairdii (assembly GCF_049852395.1). Classification (NCBI taxonomy): domain Eukaryota; kingdom Metazoa; phylum Chordata; class Mammalia; order Rodentia; family Cricetidae; genus Peromyscus; species Peromyscus maniculatus. Next base: position 1,478,210 of record NC_134859.1, on the reverse strand, counting down.
CTTTCCAATTCTGACTGTATTTCCTTGGTGGGGTGTCCTGCTGGGGGTCACACAGGGCTTTGAACAGCCAACTCCTCTCTGCCATTGAAGCCCTCCGCAGCCGTGGCTGTTCTGTGTTTATGCAGGAAGGAACCGGTGTCAAATTCTCTATTGCTGAACTTTATCCCATCATACGAGGATGGTTTAACACTGAGTCATTGTAGAGATAGATTATTGGGGTTTTGTTTGTTTTCTTTTTACATTTTGTTTTGTTTTCTCATTTTATTTACTTTTTTAGATAGTGACTTTTAAATTTATTTATTTTTATGTGTATGTGGTTTTTACCTCCATTTTTGTCTACGCACCATGGTTATGCCTGGCACCTTCGGAGGCCAGAAGATGGTCTTCAGATCCCCTTACATATAGTCATGAGCCACCATATCAGAACCTAGGTCCTCTGGAAGACCAGCCAGGGCTCTTAACTGCTCAGCTATCTTGCTAGTCCCTAGATAATTGTTTATTGATGAGGAAAATAAGTAAGGGATTTAGAACTTTCATTAAGTTGAATCAGTATCCCAATACACTGTTTTTTGAGATTGAGATCTCGGTATGTTGCCCAGGTTGGCATCAGACTTAACCATTCTGTTGTGTCAGCCTTCCAAGTCGCTAGTATTACAGATACGCATTATTGAACCCAGCTAAAACAACCACTCTTAATGTAATAAGTTGGATTTCCTTCTGGTTTTCTCCTACACATACCCTTTTAAAAATAAAGTAATATATGACAACAGGAATCTGTAGTTGACAGATTGGAGGTTTAAGAATAAACACCCTGATGTGCCTAAGGCAAGTCACTTTATTTCTGAAGCCAGTTTCTGATCCACAAAATGGGCATGATGTTAAATAGATAATGACAATAGTGTGTGGAAATATTTCCTATGGTAATTGGCTGGTAGTAAGCAAACTGCTCTTGGCAGTCATCAGGACAGCTGCCTGCATTTAACATCCTGCCTTTCCAAGCCTACATATTTGCACAGTAGGGCAGAACTCAGTGTTTAAGGTAGGCATCTTGTGTATAATCTCAGAAGTCATCTTTACCCCTCCCCACTCCAGGTTGCTTTTAACTTTGACAGAGGAAGAATTTTCCAGGGCACCATACACCATAGAAAACAGGAGCCACCGAAGAGTCATCCTCATGGAGCTAGAGCGGGTGAGAACTCTGGGTGTGAAGCCACCCCAGAATCTCTGGGAGTACAAGGTAAATTCTCATTTGTTTGTTTTTTAAATGAAAAAAAAGGGGGGGGGGCTAGAAAACCACTAGCAATTATCTTCCTGCTCATTATATAACTTAAGAAAGAAAGCATTGTGGACCTTGAAGCCACAAGTCCTACCCCTCTCCAGAGGCACTATGTTCCTGCCGTGGAGGCTGCACAATCCTCTCAGGCCTCTGTTCACAGGATTCAGTGTTTCACAGGCAATATGCAAGAAGCATGCATAGTCTTCTGCAAATAGCTGCTTCTCTCTGGGGCTCCAGTTCATTCTGTTTCTCTTTAATCTTTCACTGGACATGTATGTGACAATTATGGATTTTCCTGTTGGTGGACAGTAGCAACTTTTCTGTTTTCACTGTCACTAACAGTGTTGCTTTGGACATTCTCATCATTCTTGAGCTCATATACACAGGTGATTATTGCAGTATATGTAGAGGAGTGGAATTATTAAGTCACAAATAATACACAGCTTCATCTTACTATATTTGATAACTTGATTTCAAATGACTGTATCATTTGATTCTTCTTCATAGACAGAATGTAATGTATACTGCACTAAAGAACAAGTATCTGGAATATTCAAACATGCATATTGAAAGAGACATTGTGAAGAAAGATAAAACCATATAATGCTTACACATACAGTGGGAAATGCTTGTAGTTTAAGAGGTAAAAATGGAACAGTCAAGTGGCTTTTATCCATTCTTGATATAAAGTGAAAGAGCCCACTCATGTTTGTAGCTCCTGAATTGAGCCTTTTTAGTAGATCGTTTGTTAATAACATCCCAATGTAAACTGCACTGGCTTTGGGGGTGGGGTGTTGTTTTGTTTCTTAGACACAGTCTGTCTTTGTAGTCCAAATTGACCTAGAACTCACTGTTCTCCTGCCTCAGATTCCTCAGTGCTAGGATTACAGACATGCACCACCAAGTCTGAATGGGAAAAAAATATATTTAATGTAATTGGTCATAGCAGTACATTAAAAACAACCTAAGGGAGCCAGGTGGTGGTACATGCCTTTAATCCCAGCACTTGGGAGACAGACACAGGTGGATCTCTGAATTGAGACCATCCAGGTCTGCAGAGGGAGCTACAGGATAGTCAGAAAAAAACTATCAAAAAACCAAAACCAGCCAAACAAACAACAACAACAACAAAAAACAATCTAAGGGTCTGGGGAGATGGCTCAATGGGTAACGTGCTTTTTGTGCAAGCATGAGCTGAGTTCAGATTCCCAGCATCCATGGTGAAGCAAGGCATGGTGGCCTATGTGTGTAACCCTAGTTCTAATGGATCGGAAACAGGTGGATCCCAAAGTCTTGTTGGCCAGCCAGCCTAGTCAAATTGGTAGGGTTTAGGTTCAGTGAGAAAATGTAACAAAAATAAGAAATAGAAGAGGTCACCACTGTTGACCTTTGACCTCTGCACACAGGGGAGAACATCTTCACAAATATGAGCACATAAACCACAAACACACACACACAGAGAAAGAAATTTGTGCCCATCATCAGCAAAGTTAAATAACAGACACAGACATACAAACATCCACTGAAAAAGGGAATGTGTTAATGAGGAGATCACAGGGGTAGCTTAGTGGTAGATCTTAGCATACCTGCACAAGGAGCCTTTGTTCAATACCCAGCACATGGATGGATGATTGGTTGGTTGGTTGGTTGGTTGGTCGGTTGCTCTATCAAGAGATAGGCAAACAGATAGAAATCTTTTTTTGAGGCAAAATCTCACTGTTGTCTAGACATGACTAGAACTTGCCATCCTCCTGCTTTGGGCTCCCAGTTGCTAGGATTACAAGCCTTCATCCCCAGGCTTGACTCTTGTTTGTTTGAGATAGGGTCTCACCGTTGTAGCCCTGGGTGTCCTACTCACTCACTCTGTAGACCAGGCTGGCTTCAACCTCACAGAGATCCGCCTGCCTCTGCCTCCTAGGTGCTGGGATTTAAGGCATGTGCCACATTGGCCAGCATCGTGCTTGACTCCTAAAATTAACCTTTCTTAAAATTTATCCCAAGTTAAGTGGTGGTGGCACACGCCTTTAATCTCAGCACTTGGGAGGCAGAGCCAGGCAGATCTCTGTGAGTTCAGGGCTATAGAGTGAGTTCCAGGAAAGGTGCAGAACTACCCAGAGAAACCTTGTCTTGAAAAACCAAAAAAAAAAAAAAAAAAAAAAAATCATAAGTTTTTTTTTTTTTAATTTATCCTAATTTTTGAAGAATGGGTATGTATGGAGTTACTCACTTGGAAATTTGTACAGTATACCCCAACAAATGGGCTCTATATTACACAAAAGATTGGCGGCAAAAGTCATGGGACTTTGAAGGAGTGTAGGTGGTCCTGTCTGTCTTGTCCTCTGCAGGCTGTCAACCCAGGCAGGTCCCTGTTCTTACTGTACGCCCTCAAGAGCTCCCCAAGGCTTGGCTTGCTGTACCTGTACCTGTTTGACTACACAGACTCCTTCCTACCCTTCATCCATACCATCTGCCCTCTGCAGGAAGACAGCTCTGGGGAGGACATCCTCACCAAGCTTCTGGTAGGTCTACAGAGTTCCTGGAAAAGGTAATTTGGTATGGGACAGAAAAAAAAACAATATTTTTATTTAAATCAGGTTGATTATGAATACAATCTCGGGGGTTGGGGATTTAGCTCAGTGGTAGAGTGCTTGAAGGCCCTGGGTTCAGTCCTCAGCTCCAGGAAAAAAAAAAGAATACAATCTCTTTCTAAAGAAAAAAGGGGATATGATATAGATATGATAGGATAAAAGGGTAGATTATTGAACCTACTTTTAAAGAACAATTTGCTTAAAAATGTTATACATTGCTATGGATTTTAGTTTATTGATACAAATTTAAAGTTAATTTTGTTATACTGTATATATTTCTATTCTCATTTAAGGTATTATGTTTATGTAACTCATTTAGATTGTAATGGATAATTTAGAAAAACAGATTAATAATTAGTCATCTATGATAGTCAAACTTGTAGCATGTTAGTTAAGTTTTCTAGGTATATATAGATATATTTCAGATGGTAGATAATCTTCAAATACTTCAAAGACCCACAGAATATGGCATTTAAAATGTTTTAAAAATTTAGACTTTCTGGACAATGAGACATGTCTGATCCTGGCAGCTTCAGAGAGGAGGATGGGCATTGAAGACACTCTATATAGAGTTTATCTTCTTGGCAAAAATAGCCATTTGGGCAAGAAACTGTTCTTGCCTGGACTGCTTAATCAACTGGACATGCAGGACCCATAGGAAGGTGACCACTGAACTTTGCTTGGCGAAATGGTCCTTAAGGTTCCTGCTTCACAGAGGAAACTGCCAGACATTCTACAGGACACAGAGAGAAAAGACTGAGAGACTCTAAGCCTGTGGGCTGAGGACAGATGCCCCTACTTACAAAGAAACATTAAATGACTGTTCAGGCTGCCAGCTGTCTCTTTCCACCCTGCAAGACTCCCAAAAGTTGTTTGTGTCCTTCTTCCAGTTCTCACATAATATTATATCCTTCTGGGGCCTTTGATGTAGTTGAAGACTAGATTGTTATTTCCTCAGTTATGATAAAAGATAAGTTAGATATGAAACCTTAGACTCACAAATATAGATAGGCTATCTTCTTTAATTTTACCAAATACAAATAGGCTAGATATTATAACTAGACTAGAGATCATAACTGTAATTCTTGCTAGATAACTGTTTTGTTATATGTAATTTTACTATATGAAAGTTAAAACCTTCCTTTTAAAAAAAAAACAGAAAAGAAAAGGGGAAGTGCTGTGGATATCGCTCTGTATAAATAAAATGCTCATTGGCCAGTAGCCAGGCAGGAAGTATAGGCGGGACAAGCAGAGAAGAGAATTCTGGGAAGTGGAATGCTGAGGCAGAGAGACACTGCCAGCTGCTGCCATAACAAGGAAGATGTAAGGTACTGGTAAGCCATGAGCCACATGGCAAAGTATAGATTAATAGAAATGGGTTAATTTAAGATAGAAGAACTAGATAGCAAGAAGCCTGAGCCATTAGGCCAAACAGTTTAAATAATATAAGCCTCTGAGTGATTATTTTATAAGTGGGCTGTTGGGCTGCCGGGCTTGGCGGGTCCTGGAGAGAAAACTGTAGCTACAGTAATTCTACCATACCTCAGTGTCATACGGAGAGTACACCAGCCTTTGTGTAATTTTGCAGGGAGAGTTCCCTGAAGAAGAAAAGAAAGACTGGCCCTCTCCTGGAAACCAGCTTTGTTTTCTGCACTATCCAGCCAGAGTGATGGCCCTTTTAATCTTGAAATTTTTTTTTTTTAAAGAATTGCTTCTGTTGCAAAAGAAGTTATTGTAGGTCCAGAACATCCTAAGAGATTAGATGTATGGGCTTTCAAATTTGGCAGGACCACTAAAGGGTAGTAATTAGCCTACTACAAAGTAGGGTTTGGATCTTCTCTGAAGGCCTCACAGTAGTAAGCCGTGGTCCAGGGTATAACGACTCGCATCCACCAATTGTTTCTGCCATGTCATGTGTCATCGCCCAACTCCTGTGGGACTCATTTTACTGGGACGGCTTCTCTGATTCTACTTGGTCATTTGAGAATAATGTCCTTTGCTTTGCTACTGTTGGATTAATTATTATAGTCTGTCTTTTTTCAAAAAGTGTCATGAATATAGGAAGATCCAAACTCTGGCCCTCGTGCTTAACCATTAAGCCGTTTTCTAGCCCCATCCTTATCTATTTTAAGATGAATTATTACAAGGGAGATTGATACATTAATATTCTATTTTAAGCCATCCACGTGCTTTTAATCCTAGAACTCTGAACTGAGGCAGGGAAAATGTGAGTTCAAGGCCATCTAGAGCTATATAAAAAGATGCTGTCTGGAAAAAATATATAGATTGTTAAAGGGGCGTGTGCGTATGTGCATACAATGTCAACATCACTTGTGTAAGTCGGTCCTGTGATTGGGACTGTGTGTGTGATTCTTGAAGGACCTGAGGGAGCCCACATGGAGGCAGTGGAGAGAATTCCTTGTCAAGTACTCCTTTCTCCCGTACCAGCTGATTGCAGAGTTTGCCTGGGACTGGCTGGAGGTCCACTACTGGACATCACGCTTCCTTATCGTCAATGCCATGCTGCTCTCTGTTCTGGAGTTGTTCTCTTTTTGGAAGATCTGGTCGAGAAGTGAGCTGAAGTAAGTGCCTTTCTGTGGTTGATGGTTGGAGCAACAAGGGGTAGTAAAGAACACCAGAGAGGAAGTCCTTGACAGTATCCTTCAGGCTGCGGTGATTCTGTGCTGGAGAGAGGGAGGGGGCTCGGCAGTCCAGAGCAAGGGCTGCTCTTGTAGAGGACTGAAGTTCAATCCCCAGCACCCACATCAGGCAGCCTACAAAAGCTTGTAACTCCAGCCCCAGGAATCTGACATCTTCTTCTGGTCTCTGAGGGCACTGCATTCATGTGCAGAAACCCATGCATGAACTCATTCATACATATACACATAATTAAAATAAATAAATAAAAATAAGTCTTTAAAAATATTCTGCCTAGACTCCTCAGGCTCTGGTCTGACAAATACTGCTTAATCAGCAAATAAGAAAGTTCTGTCGGGGCTGGAGAGATGGCTCAGCGTTTAAGAGCACTAGCTGTTCTTCCAGAGGTCCTGAGTTCAATTCCCAGCAACCACGTGGTGGCTCACAACCATCCATAATGAGATCTAGCATACATGCAGGCAGAACACTGTATACATAATAAATAAATAAATAGATGGGTGAGAGAAAGAAAGAAAGGGAGGGAGGGAGGGAGGGAGGGAGGGAGGGAGGGAGGGAGGGAGGGAGGGAGGGAGGGAGGAAGGAAGGAAGGAAGGAAGGAAGGAAGGAAGGAAGGAAGGAAGGAAGGAAGGAAGGAAAGGTAGTTGCTGTGTCCAGGAGGCAGACTGCACTGTGTGTGGTGGTCTGGTTTTGTTAGAGTCTGTCTAAGTTAGGTTTCTATTGCTGTGATAAAACACCATGACTAAATCAACCTGGGGAAGTCCAGCGTGGTGGCACATGCCTTTAATCCCAGCCCTTGGGAAACAGGCAGACAGATCTTTGGGACCTTGGTCTACATAGTGAGTTCCAGGCTAGACAGAGCTACAAAGCAGGATCCTGTCTCAGAATAAAGAGATAAATACATAAAAATAAAAACCTAAAAACTAGTCCGGCAGTGGTAGCACACGTCTGTAATCCCAGTACTCGGGAGGCAGAGGCAGGCAGATCTCTGTGAGTTCAAGGCCAGCCTGGTCTACAGAGCTAGTCCAGGACAGGCTCCAAAGCTATAGAAACCCTGTCTTGAAAAACCAATTAAAAAAAAAAAAAAAACTGTAGCTAGAGTTTTCCTGCCTTGCCCACAGTCAGGACAAATCTTTGTCACCCACCAGTCCCACAGCCACTCAGACCCAACCAAGTAAACACAGAGACTTATATTGCTTACAAACTGTATGGCCGTGGCAGGCTTCTTGCTAACTGTTCTTATATCTTAAATTAATCCATTTCCATAAATCTATACCTTGCCACATGGCTCGTGGCTTACCGGCGTCTTCACATGCTGCTTGTCCTGGCGGCGACTGGCAGTGACTCCTTCTACCTTCCTGTTCTTTCTTTTCTCCTCTCTGTTAGTCCCACCTATACTTCCTGCCTGGCCACTGGCCAATCAGTGTTTTATTTATTGACCAATCAGAGCAACACATTTGCCATACAGAACATCCCATAGCACAACACAAAGAGCCAGGCACAATAGTGCATGCTTATAGTCCCAGCTACTCAGAACCCTGAGGCAGGAGGTAACAGGGTTGAGACAATAGTAAGATCCTGTGCTGACTAGTTTTTTGTTAACTTAGTACAAGCTAGAGATGAACTTCAATTGAGAAAATGTCTAAGATTGGCCTGTAGGGGGCTGGAGAGATGGCTCAGCAGTTAAGAGCACTAACTGTTCTTCCCAAGGACCTGGGTTCAATTCCCAGCACACACATGGCAGCTCACAACTATGTGTAACTCTGAGATCTGACACCCTCACACATATATGCAGGCAAAAAACCAACACACATAAAATTAATATTGATGAGCCAGACGGCGGCAGCGGTAGTGATGCATGCTTTTAATCCCTACACTTGGGAAGGCAGAGGCAGGTGGATCTCTGTGAGTTCGAGGCCAGCCTGGGCTACAGAGTGAGATCCAGGACAGGCACAAAGCTACACAGAGAAACCCTGTCTTTAAAAAAACAAAACAAACAAAAAACAACAACAAAAATGAGTACTGGTGAGGCAGAGGTGTTTCTCCAGATGTGGGAACAGACGAGATGACGGGGCAGACACCCTCAGTGCCCCACCATGTCCAAGCCTGCCCTCCACCACTCTTCTTTTCTTTTCAGGACAGTGCCCCAGAGGATGTGGAGCCATTTTTGGAAAGTGTCTACGCAGGGGCTATTCGTGGCCATGTTCTGGCCACTCATTCCTCAGTTTGTCTGCAACTGTTTGTTTTACTGGGCTCTGTACTTCAACCCAATTATTAACATTGATCTGGTGGTCAAGGAGGTCCGACGTCTGGAAACCCAAGTGTTATGATCAGCAGCAAGGTCCAGGAGAGCCCGTGAGTCTCCGTGACATCCAAGCTGTGACACTGAGAGAGGCAAGGAACTCATTTCTACCCCTGGTAAAGCAAGGTGCTGCCTCTGTGTCAAGGCTTCAGCCAGGTCCCCTCCTCCTCTGTTTCTTGGACCTTGGCATCTGACTGCTACCCAGGTCAGGTGGGACTCTTTGACTAATACTCAGCCACTCTTCTTACGTGTACTTAGAAGGCTCAGGCTACTCTGGCCAATTGGATGGAAGGTCGTGAACATAATTCAGAGTGACATGTCAGAAGACCTCCATAGGCTGGAGGTGGTGGCACACGCCTTTAATCCCAGCACTTGGGAGACAAAGGCAGGAGGATCTCTGAGTTCAAGGCCAGCCTAGTCTACAGAGAGAGTTCCAAGACAGCCAGGGCTACAGAGAAACCCTGTCTCAAAGCAAATGAAAATAAAAGAGAAGGCCATCGTGGTCTACTAGCCTTAACCTCATGGACTGACAGGCCCCCCGAAACCAGGCTTGTTGGGACCAGTCCTGTCCTGTGGGTCAAGTTTAGGAAAACAAGTATATAGAGTTTGGTCATAGGCATGGATAGTTACATATACAAAAGACAGAGGAAAACCCAGAATTCAATCACAGTTGCTTATTGAGTAGTGAATAGGTTTCAGCATAAACCCAGAGAAAGCTTCAGGCCGAGAGAGAATGATAGCTAGCTGTCTTGTTTCCTGTTTTGATCATTGGAAATTCAGTTCTCCTTTCTGTGAGCAGGGAGCTGAATCGGATTCCCATCAGGCTGAGCCTAGTCGGGTGACTGAGAGCACTGCGTGGGGTTTGTTTTGAAAAATTTTAATCTGCAGGATAAATCCAGTATAGTCTATTCAAGGAAACATTTTGTAAGCTGCTCTCACATCGTATAATACATACTCTTTATTGTCCTGTTCTGAAGTACAGCATCGGGTATAATTATACCAAGTGCTGCCATCCTAAATATGGAGTGAGCTGAAGGGTGACATTTATTTCTTGCCAGTGTGGACACAGCAGGTGTAGAGTGTGAGCTTGTCAGCTTTGGCCTTATGGAAACAAGCTTAAATCCAAAGAGAGAAAAAGAGAGAGAGAGAATGTGTGTGTGTGTGTGTGTGTGTGTGTGTGTGTGTGTGTGTGTGTATGTGTGTGTGTGTGTGTGTGTGTGTAGAGAGAGAGCGAGCAAGAGAGATAGACTTTGTAACTCATTAACCCTTTAAGATTTCACTTAAACTTTGCATTTGAAAGTTTGGGAAATTACTTGAAATAAAAATTAAAGATTTTTATACAAATAAAACCTCTATAGAGAAATCTGATTGCTGAGGAAATACAAGAAAAATCATGCATTGCTTGGTGTGTTATGACTCAATCACATTGAGTGGGGTGTTGAACCAAGATGCTGCTTAGTGATCTCTCCAGTGAAGGAAAAATGTTCTTTCCCAGTTTTCTCATGGAGCCCCAGCGCCCCCTGATTTTGTCTACATAAGACAGCAACTCTGTGGTTCAGGCACACGGTAGCATTTGTGCATTCCTGGAGACAACCCTGGAGATTCCTTCCTGCTTTTCTTCCCCGTGATGAAGTAGGGTGACTGACAAAAGTGATTAGTGGCTGTGCTAGGTTCGGTAGTGCCCAGGTTAGACCATAAGTAGCCAGCCTCCCGATATCCCATTCCCACCTATGACCTTCCATGCTGACCCCATGTACACCAATACCATATCTCAAAGATGAGCAATGCCCAGATCTGCTCTGGAGAAAGAGGAGGTGTGGCCTACAGCAACCAGATGGGCTGGTGCTCCAGCTTCTATTAGAGTGGGCATGCTCACAACCAGGACCACAGGCTTGCTCTAATCCTTGAGTCTTCCTACCCTTCCAGGGAGGCTTAGTGACATCAAAATGGAGGTGTCCATGTGAAACATTCAGACATCTCCAAATCTGAGCTTTATATAGCCCAGGCTGGCCTCAAACTGGTTCCATAGCCCAAGGTGATTTTAAGCTTCTGATCTTTGGGTCTCTAGAATTACAGGTGCATGTAACTACGCCCAGTTTTATGTGGTGTTAGTGATGGAACTCTAGGCTTTGTGCATGAAGGGCAAGCACTCTGCTAACTTAGCGACATCCCCTAGCCCAAAGGAAAATTTCTTCATACAGATCCTAAGAAACAGTTGACAATAGGAGATGCCTCTGGTATCCAAAAGTTGGCAGTACTAGAGATGGAACCCTGGGCTTTATTTGTGGTGAGGCAAGTGCCCTGCCACTGAGCCACACCCTCAGCCTAATACTGCTTTTTAAGAGGCATTAAATTTATGGCAGGGGCTGGAGAGATGGCTCAGAGGTTGAGAGCACTGCTTGCTCTTCCAAAGGTCCTGAGTTCAATTCCCAACAATCACATGGTGGCTCACAACCATTTGTAATGAGATCTGGTGCCCTCTTCTGGCCTGCAGGGATACATGCAGACAGAACACTATATATAATAAATAAATCTTTTTAAAAAATTATGACAGAAAAAGACTGAAAATAATAGGGCATAGTCCTAATTACATCTTCTAAAACTAGAAAAGCACAGTGCACATACACACACAACACACATATATAAAGGGGATTTATTAGAATGATTTACAAATTGTTGGATGACAGCTAATCCAACAATGGCTGGCTGTGAATGAAAAGTCCAAGAATCCAGTGGTGGTGCAGTCCAACTGGGTGAGCTGGGTGTCTCAGCTACTCTTCAGTATACACTGGAATCCCAAAGAAACAGGCTCTGATGCTACTGAAGGACTAGATTGCTAGCAAGGCAAGGTCGGGCAGGCAAAGAAAGGACCTCCTTCTTCCTCATCTATACAGGCTTCTAGCAGAAGGCGCGGCCCAGACTAAAGCTGTGTCTTCCCACCTCAGGATCCCAATTAAGGGGGATCCTCAAAGGATGTCACCTTTGAGGTGTCTTCCTATCTCCAAGGTCTGGATTAGAAGTGGATCTACCTACTTCAAATTAAGCAAAAATTTCTCATAGGTGTGTCTAACACTTTTGGATTTTAGTTAGGTCCAGGAGACAACCAAGAATAGCCATCACAAATCTACTCCTTGTTAACTTGACACATAATCATATGTCCTTAGGTCATGATTAATTAACAAATAAGAACAGCCAGGTCATAACACCTAAACATAACTATTCCACATACAATTAACAAATGCATTATATATTTAGCCAGTCATAATTATGCCTATCATAATATAACTATCACTTGTACAACCGAATACACATTAAATGTTGAGTAGTGTCCCTTGAGGGACATTCTTTTAGTATCTCAAACTTAAATATGATAACCATTGATATTCTCTTAATTGTTGTTATATCACATGATAAAGAAATTGAGGAAAAAACCAAGTATCTATACAAATGCTTTTTTTTTTTTTTGGTTTTTCAAGACAGGGTTTCTCTGTGTAGCTTTGCTCCTTTTCTGGATCTCACTCTGTAGCCCAGGCTGGCTTCGAACTCACAGAGATCTACCTGGCTCTGCCTCCTGAGTGCTGGGGTTAAAGGCGTGTGCCACCACTGCCCGGCTCAAAAGTTTTGTATACAGAATCACCACTAATTCCATTACTGTTCACAACTGGTGAATCAGGAAAATAAAATGCATTTATCTCCTTAAGTTTGTAATACAGTGCACAGCATGGGCTTTCAGTACTCTCCAAGCTCCCAGGAAAGGCTTCAGTAACTGGAGAGACTTTGGTAGCTGTAGGTGTTGGTGACTTGAAAGGTCTATTTCAGATACTTGAAAGATTCTTCCTTATACTTCTGTTGTTCTAGAACCACATCTGGTACCAGAATCTGTATTAGTCAGAGTTCTCTAGAGTAACAGAACTCTGTTTATAGAAAGGGGATTTATTCTGACAATGACTGCCTGTGTATGGAAGATCTAAGAATCCAGTAGTTGCTCAGTCTACAAGGCTGGATGTCTCAGCTGATCTTCAGTATACACTGGAATTCCAAAGAAGTAGGCTCTAAAGCCAGTGAAGGAATGGACTTGTGATCTAGAGTGAGGGTAAGCAGGCAGAGAGAGCAAAAGCTTCCTTCTTGTATTCCAAAACTTGGGAATGCTTTATCTTTATAAAGATTTTAATTGGTGGTGGGGGCGGGGGGCACGTGGGCACATGTACATGTGAGGGCAGGTACCTACAGAGGCCAGATGTGTCAAGCTTCTCTGGAGCCAGAGTTAAAACCATTGAGCTAGACAATATGCATGTTGGGAACCAAACTCAGGTCCTCTGGAAGATCAGGAAGGACTGTTAACCACTGCCACTGAGCCATTCTTCTGGCCGGTGGTTTCACTTTTTAGTGCTTTATATATTGCTCTACGTTTTCTTTTCTTTTGATTTTTTTTTTCTTGAGATGTTGGAAATCAAACTCAGAACCTCAAGCGTGCTACACATATGCTTTAATACACAGTTGTACCACTAGCCCAGGAAATAATTTTCTTTTTCTTTTAGAAACAGAGTCTTCTGTCCTACCCAAGATAGTGTCAAACTCCTGGGCTCAGGTGACCTTTCAACCTCAACCTCCCAGCAGAATACTGCAAACGTGTGCTACCACACCTAGCTTTCAGGAAGTAAATTTTACCCAAGACTGAGAAAGGTAGGGAATGTTTTTATTATAGTAACAGTTCTTAGGTGTATCACGTGGCAATCTTATTACCACAGCCAAGCCTACAAGCAGGAGTTCATCCCCAGTTGACCCCCAGCCATCAACCGCAGGTTAGAAGATAGCACACTGTTTCAAAACTGATAGCAGTACAGCACAGTGGTGGCTGTATAAGACAGACCCAGGACCCAGCTTTCATCAAACTAGCCACTCCACAGGCTAACAGTCCCAAGTTCCTGAATGGAGGGAGAAAGCAAACACAAGGCTTTATCACCTGGCTCCCACTACCTCCTGCAGAAATTGAATGAAGTTGTTCATTACTGAAAGCAAACTTCATTTCCTGGGCAAACGAACATTTCAAGACCAGCCTATCAGTGGCACTTGGGTGAGTCCTTCTCACATAAAACCGAGGGGTAGAAGAGGTATTTCAGGTGGTACTCTGTTCCTGCAAGGCAGTACGCAAGCTCCTCGTCACACTTGCACAGAAGTTCTTGGCATTTGTTCTCTGCAGGTCCTGGAAGAAGTAGGGAAACAGGTTAGAGCAGAGACTTACAGACACTGAGAATAAATGCCAGGTAAGTCAGTAAAGCCAGAAGCAGAACAGGTTATAATTTGCACTTATGTGACACCTGACAGCTTTCTAGTAGCCCCCCCCCCTTGCTGGACAAGACCACCCCAGGAGGCAGCAGTGACAGCTAACTTCCACGAGAAAGGAACTTGGTTTGTCAAAGGAACAAGCTTCTGGCTTCTCTTCTGTGTCAATATTACCCTGTTTCACTTAGGAATCCATTCAGATAAGATTGGATGCCTGGCAACTATCAGGCCTAGATTTGGAGTTCCTGCTCTTAGCTCTGTGACCTTGTCTAACTTTTATGTCAAACAGGAACACTGCTGAGGGTATAGCTCATTGGTAGAGTACTTGCCTAGCTTGACTGAAGCCCTGGGTTCTGTTCCTGCCACCACCAAAATAAGTAGAAAGTAATAGAATGAAATCATTCTCCAATTTGTAAGGCTTTTACACAGTGCCACCCCAGAGCTGGCAATACCCTGAGCTGGCAGCATGGCTGCTTAGCATGCAACACCTAGGCTCTATCTCCAGCACCAGAACTGGCATGGTGGCAGTCATGTAGTCCCAGCACTTAGGTGGAGGCAGAAGGATCTGAAGGTCAAGGTGATCCTTGTCTACCTAGTAAATTTGAAGCCAGCTTGGGCTGCATGAGACCCTGACTCAAAAATTTAAAATTAGGTGGGCAGTGGTGGTGCACACCTTTAATCCCAGCACTCGGGAGGCAGAGGCAGGCAGATCTCTGAGTTTGAGGCCAGCCGGGTCTACAGAGAAAGTTCCAGGACAGTCAGAGCTATACAGAGAAACCCTATATGAAAACCAAAATTAATAAATAAAAGTTAGGACTGGAGAGATGGCTCAGCAATTCAGAGCACTTGCTGCTCTTCTGAAGGAGCCAAGTAAGTTCCCAGCACCCATGTCAGGTGGCTCACAACTTTCTGTAACTCCAACTGCAGGGGATCTGGCCACCTTGGGCAGAACAGGTTATAATTTGCACTTATGTGACACCTGACAGCTTTCTAGTAGCCCCCCTTGCCCCCCTCGCTCCCCCCCCCTCGCTGGACAAGAACCCATGTGGCATACATTCACACAGGCAAACACACATATACATAAAAGTAGTAAAAACAAGGCTTGGCACTGGATGTATACTCAAGATTTATTGGCTCCCAACTATGCTTTCTGTCTCCTTTCTCCAAGTCCTTCTTAGGACTAGGACTGTAGCTCAGTGGTTGAACATTTGCTTAGCATGCAAGAGACCCTGGGTTTGATTCCCAGGACCACAAAAAGAGAAAGAGGGTGAAGGAAGGAATTATGTAGCCCTGACCTGATGTGGAATAATCTCTTTGTACCCTGTAAAGACTTATCACTCAAATTGTTTAATAAAAAGCTGACTGGCCAGTAGCCAGGCAGGAAGTATAAGGCAGTATGACCAAACTAAGGATGATGGGAAGAAGGGAGGAGTCAGGAGTTGCCAGCAGACAGAGAGGGAGCAGGAGATGAACATGCAATGCTAATAAAGGTACCACCATGTGGCAGAGCGTAAATAAGGAATATGAGTTAACTTAAAATGTAAGAGCTAGTGAGTAATAAGCCTGAGCCATAGGCCAAGCATTTATAATTCATTTAAGCCTCTGTGTATATATTTGGGACTGGGAGGTAGGGACAGGAAATGTCCATTTACACTGACTGACTTCAAACTCACTATGTAACTGAGGCTGACCTCAAATTCAAAGCAGTCATTCTGCCTCAGCCTCACCAGTACTGGGATTACAGGCATGTAACTCCATGCCTCACTTCATGTGCATTTAGCTATACACCTAACAAGGCATGGTGGAACACACCTGTAATTCCAGCATGTGGAAGGTGGGGCAGGGTCATCATTTCGGTAAGCAGCCCTGAAGGGTAGTTTGTGAAGCTGCAAGAAAGGTGCAGTAGAGACTAAAGGATGTCCACAGAGGAAAGCTGTAGACAAGAGGGGATGAGGGAAGAGAGGCCAAGCAGGCTGTAAACAACAAGGTCCTGGGAAGGAGCTGCCAAGCTTGTTGGAGCTCAAACCAGGACACCGTGTACCCCAGGGCTGGACAAGAAACTACAGAAGCCGGGCGGTGGCGGTGGCAGTGGCAGTGGTGGCGGTGGCGCCCGCCTTTAATCCCAGCACTCGGGAGACAGGTCAGGCGGATCACTGTGAGTTCGAGGCCAGCCTGGTCTACAAAGTGAGATCCAGGACAGGCACCAAAACTACACAGAGAAACCCTGTCTCGAAAAACAGAAAACAAAAAACAAACAAAAGCCTACAGAAGTTTGTGTTTTATACAGTGTGGTGGCTCACGTCTTTAATTCCAGCACTTGGGAGGTAGAGGCAGGCCTTGTCTTGAAAGTCATGGTAGCAACCACACAATGAACGCTCTTAACTGCTGGGAGTTTGAGAGCATCATGGTCTACAGAGCAAGCTCCAGGCCAGCCATGGCCACATAGCAAGACTGACTTAAAGAAAGGAGGGCAGAGGAGCTTGTTAATCTGGGGGCTGAGGTGTAGCTCAGCAGCACTCACCTGGCATGCATGAGGCACTAGGCTCAACCCAGCACTGCAAAAGAATTATCAATGGCTGGTTTATGTCAACGTGATGCAAGCTGACCACGGGAGAAGAGGGGGCTCAAACGGGAAGATGCCTCCATAGACTGGGCTGTAGGCAAGCCTGCGCGGCATCTTCTTCATTCAAGATTGATGGGGGAGCACTCAGCCCATTGTGGGGGGTGCCGTTTCTGGGCTGGAGGTCCTGAGTTCTATAGAAAGCAGGCTGAGCAAGCCAGTAAGCAGCGCCCCTCCATGGCCTCTGCATCAGCTCCTTGCCTCCAGGTTCCGGCCCTGTTTGAGTGCCTGTCTGGCTTCCTTCAGTGATGGACAGTGATGTGGAAATGTAAGCCAAACAAACCCTTCCTCCCCAAGTTGCTTTTGTCATAATATTTCATCATAGCAACAGTAATAACAGTAATTAATTAAGACAGTTAGCTTGGGGCTGGAGAGATGGCTCAGCGGTTAGGAGCACTGGCTGTTCTTCCACTGGACCTGGGTTCAACTCCCAGCACCCACATGGCAGCTCACAACTGTCCATAACTCTAGTTCCAGGGGATCAGACACCTTCACATAGACATAAATGCAGGCAAAACACCAATGCATATGAAAAAAAGACAGCTTATTAACTAGGTATTAAGTAATTGATTAAACAAATTAGTTAAATTGAGTACATTCACATTGTTAGCATTTATTTAATTCTTCATTTCCATCACCCCAAAAGAAACTTTACACCTTAAACAGTCACTCCTCATTTCCCCATCTCTGATCCTCTGAGTAATTACTCATTTCTTCAGTCTGCAGAGATTTACTATTTCATACAAATGGAGTCACCTATTCCTGTCAATATGCTTCGTGCTCTGAGGTTTACTATGTCCATGTTACAGCAGGTATGGCTCAGAGGTTAAGAGCACTTGTTCTTACATAGGACCTGGGTTTGATTCCCCATACCCTCTGGCTCACCACAGTCTCTAACTCTGTTTCAGTATCTGAAGCCCTCTTCAGACCTCTCTGGGCACTGGGCACAGCAATACATGCAGGCAAAACACCTATGCATATAAAAATAAAATAAAAAATTTTAAGCATTAGGGGGCTAGCAAGAAGGCTCTATGGGGAGAGGTGCTTGCCGCCAAGCTGGCAGCCTGAGCTTGATCCCCAGGCCCCACATGGTGGAAGAGGAGAACTGATTTCTTCAGGCTGTCCTCCGACAACACACGCTGTGGCATGTGCATTCATCCACACAGGAAAGAGAGGGAAGGAGGGAGGGAGAGACAATGTTGACAGAATAAACTAGATCCCTATATTATTTCCAGTGCTGATACGAACCCAACAACTGTGTTTTTCAAAGTTTATCATTTTTAAAATTGTTTTGTTATATTTTTAATTTATTTTTTGTGTTTGTGCATGTGTGTGACAGAGAGATTATGGAGGTCAGGGGACAACTTGAAGGAATCAGTTCTTTCCTCTTACCATGTGGGTCCTGGTGATTAACTCAGGTTGTCAGGCTTGGAGGAGAGCACATTCAACCCCTAAGACATCTTGCCAGCCCACAGCTATGTTTTATCATTCCCATTTTACTGACTAGAAAAATGAGGCTCAAAGGGATTACTTAGCCAAGATCACAGACCTGGGAAGGAGTCACCCAGGATTCCAACCTAGGAAAAGTCTTCTCCTCGGGCAAGAAAGGCTTTCTAAAGTAAGACAAGTTCATTGCTCTGTGGCCTGAGCTCCACCAGAGGGTCCTCACTGTTAAAGAATGAAGTTCAAGAGTCAGGCCACTGGTGCATACTTGTATTCCCAGCAATCTAGAGATTGAGACAGAAGTTTGGAAAGTTCAAGGCCAGTCAACCTGCACTAAGGTATGAAATGATTATCTCAAAAGTAAATAATATATCAAGAAAAGGAAAACTAGCTCCCATGGGTTAGACATAAAGCCTGAGCCAGGCAGGGGGTCTCTGTGAGTTCAAGGTCAGCCTGGTTTACTGAGTTCCAGGGCAGCCAAGAGACTGCACAGATGAACCCTGTCTGAAAACCAAAAAATTAAAATAAAAAAATAAAAATAAATAAATAAATTAAAGCCTACTAGTAAATATTATTATAGGCTGAATTTTTTTTAAATATGTTTGTCAGACCCATAAATGGAAAACAGGCCAAACTTGTAATTAAATAAACAGCTATGTTCAGAATATCCCTAAACAGAATAACAGAATATTTTTGTTGCAAATGCATAACAGACACCTTGGGCCTTTCTGTGTGGCTCAGGGAAGGAGCTCTGAAAACAAGCAGACTCCAGCAGCAAACCTTCTGTGGACACCATCCCACAGTGTAACTGGGGACCCGCAAACAGGAGGGAGGCTAGGAAAGCTGTAAGATCTGTTTCCCCACAAAGTCACTTCACATCTTTGCCCATGCTAGTAGTTCAGGGACGAGTCACTTCTTTCCCTGGGTCTGTTTCTCCAACACAAAATGAACAGGATATAGTTCAGTTGGAGTACAGTGCTTGCCTTGCGTGTACAAAGCATGTGAAAAGGGATGTAACATTTCCACAGTGATTCAACTTTACTCTTTAAGAGAGTTATTTTAGGCCCACAGAGATGGCTCAGAGGTTAAGAGCACTGACTGCTCTTCCAGAGGTCCTGAGTTCAATTTCCAGCAACCACATGGTGGTTCACAACCACCCATAATGGGATCTGATGCCCTCTTCTGGTGTGTAGGCATACATGCAAGTAGAGCACTCATACATAATACATTTATTTATTTTGGTTTCGAAGGGATCATTTTCTTTTCTTCCTTCCTTCCTTTTTTTTTTTTTTTTTTTTTTTTTTGAGACAGGGTTTCTCTGTGTAGTGTTGGTGCCTTTCCTGGAACTCACTTTGTAGACCACCAGGCTGGCCTTGAACTCACAGAGATCTGCCTGCCTCTGCCTTCTGAGTGCTGGGATTAAAGGTGTGTGCCACCACCGCCTAGTGGGATCATTTTCTTTGTGGGGATGGGGATGGTGGATACACCATATTAGTTTTTCATACTGCTACTATGTGGAACCCATGGATCAAGCTTGGCAGTAAGCACCTTTACCCACTGAGCCCTCTGGCCCACCCCAACTTTACACTACCAGTTCTGCCTTCCTTCTAGGGAGACAGGGCCAAGAGCAGGGAATATTGAAGCCACCCTCCCGTGATGCTCATGTTCCGTTCTGCCTCTAGAGCTGGGGTTTTAGTGGAGACTCAGAAGGAGGAACACGAAGAGGGAAAGCAGCACACGCACACACACGCTGAGTTCTTTCACCTCTGCAGCACTCCAGGTAAGGAAACGCTGCTCAGCGTGACAGACACAGCCGTCACCCATCCAGGGTCAGTAATCAAAACAAAGGTGCTGATGCTGTCCAAGAGAGGAAAGATGCCTCTTTAGGAGACAGTGCCGAGACAGTTGGATCACAATATGCCAAAGAATGAAGTTAGACCTATCCTACTGTTTTATGAAAGTTAACTCAAGCCAGGCGGTGGTGGTGCACGTCTTTAATCCCAGCACTCGGGGGGCAGAGCCAGGCAGATCTCTGAGTTCGAGGCCAGCCTGGTCTACAAGCGAGTTCCAAGAAAGGCGCAAAGCTACACATTAAAACCCTGTCTCGAAAACACACACACACACACACACACACACACACACACACACACACAAGAAAACTCAAAGTGGACCATTGCCATCAATCTCAAACTATTAGAAGGAAACCTTTGCTATACTGTGTTTCTCAATGGATTCTTAAAACATCAAATACATGGGTAACAATAAACAAAATAGCTGACTAGGATGTCAGCAAAATGAAAAACATTTGTATCAAGGATGTCATCATGAAAAGGAGGACAACCCACAGAACAGAAGCCACAGCTACGAGAAAGATGCACAACAGCAAAAAGAATTCTGTTGAAAGTTGTGTGCAAGAGGGCACAGTAAAGAAACTGCTGAAAGGTTGCTCCTTTGGGGGAGGTCTTCGTTATGGATGAGAGAAAGAGAATATTCAGGCATCTGGAATAAGAGTCCAGAGCAAAGACAAACAAAACAAACAAACAAAACTGGGATATCTGCAGGAAGGTGAGAGAGTGGGAGAGAAAATGGAGACAGCAAAAGAGAGAAGAGCAAAGAATAGAGAGAGAGAAAAGGAGAATGGTGGGATATAAGGAGGATGAGTAGCTGCTAGGAGGGAAACCTGAAAGCTGGAGCCGGCCTGGGAGTTTAGGGTAGGAGAAGTCGTGAAGGATCAGGATCCTAGGTGGGGCTCTGACATATTTAATGGGTACTTGTGAATAGGGACTGTAGGAGCCTGGAAGCAGGCATGGGCTTTGATATGCTGATGGCTGCTGTGAGAGTATGTCAGTGGAGAGCCATATGTACCTTCTGTCAGAGGCAAGGGAAGTGACTACTTTTGGTGGACAGAAAACATGTTCCACAAGTTCCTGAGGAATGCTGGCTTTTATCAAACCACCAGAAATCCTCCTATGGGTCAGCTTGAGGTGGGTGGGCCAAACCTGTTATTTCTGGACATACAAACTGTCTGAGATATGTGTAAAGTCCTCAAATAAGCATGTCTCCAATTGATACAAAAACAGCCAAGAAGCACATGAAAACATAGTGTTGATGATTTATTAGAAAAAAGCAAATGAAGCTGGGCAGTGTTGGCGCACAGCTTTAATTCCAGCACTCTGGAGGCAGAGGCAGGAGGATCTCTGTGAGTTGGAGGTCAGCCTGGTCTGCAGAATGAGTTCCGGGACAGCCAGGGCTACACATAGAAACCCTAGCTGTTTGGAAAAACAAAGAACAAAACAAAACAAACAAAAAAACCAAACCAACCAACCAACCAAAAATTAACAAAGAATAAAAAGGAAGAAAAGAGAAAGAAAAGTGAACTAGAAATCACAAGTATTGGCAAGACTGCACTAGATCCTTACTATACTTATTTTGAGCTCGTGTGTGTGTGTGTGTGTGTGTGTGTGTGTGTGTGTGTGTGTGTGTGCATGCACACGCACAGAGGTCAGAGGAGAACTTGCAGTTCTCTCCTCCCACCATGTGCGTCCTGGGGTCAAACTCAGGTCTTCAGGCTTGGCAGCCAGTGCCTTTGCCTGTTAGGCCATCTTGCCAGCTTGCTCTTCACTTTAAAACGGTGGAAGAGAGCAAGGCATGGGTACATGAGAAGGTTTGGAGGGGGAAAGGGAAGGAAGGCACGATGAAATTAGAAGCTCAAAAATTAAAAATAGGGTTGGGATTTAGCTCAGTGGCAGAGCGCTTGCCTAGCAAGCACAAGGCCCTGGGTTCGGTCCTCAGCTCTGGAAAAAAAAAAAAAAAAAAGACAAAAAAAATATATAATTTGATGCCGGGCAGTGGTGGCGCACGCCTTTAATCCCAGCACTCGGGAGGCAGAGCCAGGCGGATCTCTGTGAGTTCGAGGCCAGCCTGGGCTACCAAGTGAGTTCCAAGAAAGGCACAAAGCTACACAGAGAAACCCTGTCTCGAAAAATCAAAAAACAAAAAACAAAAAAATAAAATAAATAAAAAATTAAAAATAAAATTTCTTTTCAAATGATAATTTTTTTCCAGTTTGGCCATGGAACCCAGGGCCTTAACATTCTAGGTAAGTGATCTACCAATGAGCTACTGCATTCCAAACCCAGCTGAAGCAATGAAATCTGGGGCTGGACAGATGACAAGATGGTACTCAGTGGTTCAGAGTACCTCCTGTTCTTCCAAAGGACTTAAGTTTGCTTCCTAGACCAAGCGGGGAAAGCCAGAGCAAGCACTCCTCAGGTGCACATGCCCACACAGACACACTCATAATTAAATAATCATAATAATTAATTATTATCTATTATTATTTAAAGCAGTAAAATTTGTGTTGTGTTTATTCTCATTTAAAAGAAAAAAGCAATTGGGCAGCCAAGGCTACACAGAAAAACCCTGTCTCAAAAAAAACAAAAGAATAAATTAAAAAGAAAAAGGAGAAAATTAGGGCCATGTAGCTCAGTGGACAGCACTTGTTTAGCATGTTTGAGGCCCAGGTCTAATCCCTAGTACCGTCACAAATAGAAAAAGAGAAAGAACAGGGAGAAGAAGCCGAGTGCCTGCTTTGAGCCCCACTGCCCCAACTCTATCACTGCCCACAGTCTGTTTGTGATTTTTGAAAGAAAACTATAAATGGAAGGGCACCACTGAGCCCTAGTGCTAGTGCCCGGGGTTCCCACAGCTGGACAAGTGCCCCACCCTGAGCTACATTCCCAATTACCCAGTGCCTTAAGGTAAACATCTCCCTTCTCCCTAGGTGGAACACACTTGTAATCCTAAGAGTTGGCAGGCTGAAGCAGGAGAAAGAAAGAGCCTCCTCGGGGCCTGGGGATTTAGGTCAGTAGTAGAGCACCAGCCAAGGAAGCCCTGGGTTCTGTCCTCAGCACAGGGAAGAGAAGGACATACATAGTCTCACCAGCTCGATAGATCACATTTTTAATTGAAGTTTCTACTCGCTTGTTTGTTTTTTGTTGTTATTGTTGTTGCAGACAGGCTCTCAAATGTATGGTTCTACATTATCCTTTCTTCATGTTGGAGCATAGTCTGCAGTTTGGACACGTGAGCATGTTCACCCAGTTCCCTCCTGATGGACTTTTCAGTTGTTTACACCTCGTGTCATTTCTCTTGTTCTTTTTGTCCAGACACTGGAGAAATATGGATGTGTGTTCCAAGGGCTTGGTGTGGAAGGTCCCTTCTTAGGTAACACTATCATGTGGTCGATGGAGAGCTGGAAGCTGTGGTACCTTACTACCAGGGCACAGAAGCCATTTGGATCTTGCAGGATGCCCAGGGGACACTTGGGGCACTCACCACACTGGATGCGGTGGTCGATGCATTTCCATGCGTAGCGGTCTAGCTTGGGGCTGCAGCCAGTCTCCTGAGCTCGAGAGTAGCAGCAGTCATGATGGTGGCAGCACCTGGGGGTGCAGCATGGGCAGAGCAATAGCTGTGTCAGAGGGAACTCCTGGTGCCCCCATCTGACCGGGGCTGGGCTAGTGGCCTCTGATGGACATGGGGTCCCTCATAGTACCAATCCTGGGTTGGCTGACCAGCCCTGCTCCCTGACCTTACCTGGCCTGCCCCTGCCTGCCTCCTTGTAACTCTGAGCTCCCTTTCCTTCCTCGGTCCAGGTTGTGCCTTCTGCCTGGACAACTCAATGGCCCCAGGCACCAGATTCCACCCAGAAGTGATCATGCCTCCTTCTCTCTCCTCAGGCTAGGAGTATGTCTTGTCACACCCTGTCATAAAACCTCCCTCCTACCAGGAAGGTTGATCATGAATTCTCACTATAAACCTCATACCGTTTGGAACTCTGTGGAACCCTATCATCTCCTTTCCTCACAGTGTCCTCCAGGGCCAGCTAGCCTGCCATATAGTAGAACTTCAGTAAACATTTATTGTTGGACAGTTCCCTGAGAGACACCCACACCTGCCCTCACACCTTGCAACACTCAGCTGAGGCTTCAGGCAGTCAGCTCCAACCTTGTCCTTAGAAAGCCTCCAGTCTGTAGAGGGAGGCAGATCAGCTACGTGATGTGGGGTAGCCAGCGGGGCTCTCGGAGTCCAGAGGAGGTGGCAGCCCTAGCTAAGCTTCAGGGGAGGCTTCTTGGGGGTAGGAACTGCAGAGACACTTCTGAAGATGGTGTGGGAACCAGACGGCCAGAGTGTAGGAGTGCACTTGGCTGTCATGAAATGCACCCAAGGTCCAGGGCAAGCCAACATGTTTCTGTCTCCAGCTAGGGAGGAGGTAACCATATTCTACACTGATCACTGAATTAGCTTTGTGGCAATGGCTAGTGTCTGGGTCTCTGGGAGCCCCAGGGACTTTATTATCAAGTGGGAATAAGCATCATGCTTCTTCCTGAGGAGAGCCATGATGGATGTCACAGAAAGATCTTGGCTCTCAGCTTTCTTGGGGCAGGCTTTTCACAGGGTATTCTTTATGCTCTGTGCTGGCCCAGATAAGCAATTTGATGGTTCTGTAGCTTGGTTTCCTTATCTGTGAAATGGGACTGTTAAGGATTCTCAGAGATCCGTGGCTGTACAATAAATAGTCTAGATAGCTTTATGTTATTACTAGGTGATGTCATCAGGGTAAATGTTAGCTGTTACCAAGATGCCTCTTACTGACCCCAGAACCCAGGAACCCCTCTATATACAGGGTAATGCTAGGTTCTGGGATCTTCCTAGTTCAAACCTGACTTCAGTTTGGGGTTTTCCCTCATAGGCCTTGGCTGTCCTAGGAGTTGGGGGATCTTGTACTCTGAGTCCCAGTGTACACTCACCAGTCAATGGCATCACGTGGGTCTCCATGGCCACCCAGGCCACAATAACAGCCATAGTTCATGTAGGCCACCGGTGATCGAGGACCAACACAATCCAAGGTTCCTGCCAGTTCCAGGAGCCCACGCTTGTACACATGTGACCTCCTTGTTGCTGAGGGATAAACAAAGGTCAGAGCTTCAAGGTCAGAGCTTCCCTATCCCTAGTGAAGGGCACTAGTCTGACAAGGATCTAGATGTTTTAACTTGTCTGGGTTTCATCCCATTTTCTAGGTGTGTGCCCTTGGACAAATGATAGTTTTTCTGTGCTTTGATTTCCTCATTTGCATAGTTCGGGATAGAGTGGCGTCAACTCTCAGAATAAAGTTGGACAAGGCATTCATGGTGCTCTGCACATTACAAACTCCATTACAATCCAGATCTTCAAGGCAATGTGAGCAGAAAAATGAGTTGTAGAGCACAGTATAGGAGAGACCACAGCAGTGGACTTTTGCACAGGCTGATCTCTTTCCCTAGAATGCCCTGGTTCTCACTGCTCTGCCCCTTCGGATGCAGTCAGACTACATGCTGTGCATTCAATATTTATCATGCTGATTTGCTAGGTGCTTGCTTGTCATAAGAGATAAGCTGAAGAACATCCTTGCACAAAGGAGGCTGTCTGGGGGTTCTGAGTCTCTGAGCCTCTCTACCCTCCTCTAAGATTCTGGCTTAGGACCCTATATATCAACTTTTATTTTCACCTCAAGGTCAGCTTCCTTCCTTAGCCTGAGTCCAGCCATTTCTCTGGGTCCTGGTACTCCTCTAGTGGTACTCAATGGGTGCAACAGTAAACCCTGCATTTGAAAGGTAAAAAAGGGACCAGCTGGGGAAAGTGGCCTCCAAACTCCCCCAGCTCAAGCAGTGGAGCTAAGGGGGACACTGGCAAGAGAGCAGGACCAAACGCCCAAGTCTGCAGAGTGTCTGTGTCCACCGCACCCTCCCCTCCCCCACTCCAGGATGGAGGACAGTGGAGGTGCAGCCTGGCCCTGGGCTGCCATGGCTCTCGGCTGTCACTTAGAGCATGTTTCCATCATAATGACTTATTTAAGGGCTCCACACTAAAGTTAAATCCAATCATGTTTTCTCTCAAGTACCACACTAGAGGCTGAGAGGGGTTTCTCAAGGTGTCTCCGATAAGAAGAAAACTGAATTTAAAGAAACTGGGGCTCTAACTCGGGTGGTAGAGGGTTTGCCTGGCATACACTGGTTTCCATCCCTAGCACTGTATAAAGAATGGTAGCCTGTACCCGTAATCACCAGCACTTCAAGGTGGAGGCAGGAAGATTAGAAGTGAATGTCCTTGGCTGGATAGAAGTCTGAGGCCAGCCTAGTCTACACTTTCCTTTCTGGATGAGAAGCCTGCCCTCTTCCAACAGTCCCCACACTTGCCTTGAGCCTTCCATGGTTCCCATGGATTCAGGGTGAAGCTCCCAGTTCCACAGTACTCCATATCCCAGTGGAGATCCAAAGCTTGACCCCCAAGCCTTCCTACCTCTCCAGAACCCAGCCGTCCCTCCAGTCAGGCCCATCACACGACTGCCCCTGCCTTCTCTTCAGCCAGTTCACAGAAGCCTTACTTACTCTACAGGTGGCCCATGCTGTGCCTGCTTGTGGGAGTGCTCTTCTTGCTTAGATGCTCTTCCAGAACAGATCTCTGACTCACATAGCTGCATATTCTGACACACAGAAAGGCTTCTAGGAAAGGTCTGCTGACCTCAGGAGCCACCAAGCCCAGGTCAGACACTCCTAGCCTAACCACTCCAACACTGTCCCCTGAAACCATAGCCCAGCTCCCCCCACTCCGCCCCTAGCCACTCTGCTGTCACAGAGGCTGGAACAGCCATGAAGGGCCCAGGTGAGGGACAGACAGCAGCACTGGGTTTGGAACCAAACAAAACACTCCCTTTGTGCTAACATAGGTGGGGCAGGTCAGGCTGGGGTCTGTTTGCTCTGTCTATGTGGGCAGCTTCCACTGGCAGTGCCAGGACCACGGGGCATTGTACAGGCCCAAGGACTCAATGCTGGTATACACCCAATGTGGGTCGTCCTAGGCATCCCTGAGCTGTGCTACCCAGCTGGTGGATCTGTGACATGGATCTGGAAGATTTTGTCCTGGAGTAGAAGCTTCACACCTCACCTCAGTACTCAGGTAAGGCCAGGTACCCCAGGACCAAGAGAAGCCTTTCTCTAAAGGGGGTTTCCTCACCCATCCACAGGAGTCTAATTCCTATCCATGATCCTCCTACCCACAGAGTCCTGCCTGGAAGTCTTACCTCAGACCCCAAAGACAAGGCAAGTGATTGCCAGTTCAAGAGGGCTCAGGACCGGGGGGCTGGGAGCTCCAGGCTGCTGGCGAGGACTGCAGTAACTATGGGATTATGGAGGGAGGACTCTGACACCCCGTCACCCGCTGAGTTCCTGAATGGAATGCCTGAGTGGAGGGCGCTGGAAGGAATCAGAGACAGGGCTCCTGAGTGTCTGGGAAGGTAGGTATGTAGGCATCTGAAGAAAGGACTGGGGATTTTAAGGCTTCTGAGTGCTTTAAGGGTCTGTTGAGTTGGAGGTGGTGAGAAAAAATGAGGAGGTATGGAATCTGACTTGGGCTGGAGGAAGACAGTCGTCACCCACCCTCGCTGGTCACTCACCCTCATTGAGTCTGGGTCCAGGTCCTAGCAGCAACAGTAGCAGCAGCAGCAGCAGCATTATTAGCCAGCACAGGGTAGCCCACAGGCGTAGGAGGGTGGCAGGTGTGGGACTGACCAGAAAGGCTAGTCGTACACTCAGCAATCCTGCTGACCCTCACCTCCAATCCCGCCCCCACCTCACCTTCTTTCCGTGGGGCGGAGTCCAACAGGCGTGGTCACCTGGCGTCTTGGGGAGTGTCTGTCCCTGACTTCTGCAGATTGGTCCCCCGAAGGGATCCAGACACCAAATGGAGTGCTAAGGATAAAAGGGGGTCAGGCCGGGGATGCCTCCATGGTGTGAAAAGATGCCGTGTTGATGTTGAAGAGCACGGGAATGCTAATTCACCTTAGCATTTTACAACGCCCGCAGCTGTGCTCCTGTGGGGCGGTGGCAATTGACTCTCTCTCTATAGTCTCCCCGTGATACCACCACAAAGTGAGAAACTGAGGTAGTCAAAGTTTGCCCAAAGTCATGCAGCCATTTCTGGTAAAAGACAGGGCTGGAGCCCTGGTGGTGGTGAACTGGGGATCTGGGACAGAAGGATGTGGGGGATTCTGAACCAACCTGGATCACAATGTGGTCTTGGAGGGGAGGCAGGGAGTGAGGAGGGAGGAAAGAGAAAAAGGACAGGCATGGAGGGCAGAAGGCCCTGCCAGCATCACATGGACTATCTATTCCATGCAGTCTACCCCAGGCTTCTCTTTGTTGGATGGTTTCCTTCTGGAGAAGTGGACTCAACAGATGCTCTCTACTGAAAAGAAATGACCATTAGAGGCATTGCTTTTGCCCCGATGCTAACACTGCACAATCAGGCCCCATTTCTTTTTCTCCCTGGAACTCACTTTGTAGACCAGGCAGGCCACAAATTTTTGCTTCTTACCTGAGCTGAGTGGAACCTTGGGAAACACCCATACCTTATGAACAGATTCTAGTAAAGTGAGAATTATCTCCAGCAATAAATAAATAAAAAGTAAATGACAAGGGGAAATTGGGTCTCCCTGGCTTTGAAGGTTCACCACACACGTTTCTGTTGTTGTTGTTTGTTTGTTTGGTTGGTTGGTTGGTTGACTGGTTTTTGTTTTTTTTTTTTTTTTGAGGGGAGGATTTGTTTTGTTTTATTTTTTGAGACAGGGTTTCTCTGTGTAGCTCTGGCTGCCCTGGAACTCAATCTATAGACCAGCCTGGCCTCTAATTCACAGAGATCTGCCTGCCTCTGCCTCCCAAGTGCTAGGATTAAAGGGGTGCACCACCACCACCCAGCACAACACAGGTTTTAGCCTAGGCCCTCAACCAATTCACTGTCACAGAAAGATACTGAGGATCTCTGAAATGAAAAGCCAAAGGGCGGGTGGGATGGCTCCGAGGGTACCACACAAGTCTGGAGACCTAAGCCTGAGCCCTAGAACCCATGGAAAGATGGAAGGAGAGAACTGACTCTACAGAGTTGTCCTCTGACCTCTATACTTGTACTGTGCCCTCCCATGCATCTTGCTCATACATACACACTATAATAATACATCTAAAAATGTTACATATTAAAAGTAGGGGAACCATGACTACAACTCATTATACATAGTATCCAACCTCTCTTTGCCCCTGCTATAATAATTCGAAGGGGACAGGCTTCATCCCTTATCTACCGACTGGAGTGTGAGAGTTGGGCCACAGTCTGGTCTCATGCTTCTTGTGTGGCCATCACTGATCTGCCTGGCCCTTAGTCACCATTCAGTAAAAGCTTTCTCATATAGTACAGATGGGATTTCAGATGCTTCAAGTCTTTGAATTACAGAAAATGTAAGTAACAACCTCAGTGTACAACACCATTAGGAAAGGACAGGGGCTCCTGTGACCTCAACACTCATAGCCACCTGCTCCAGGAGGGCATTGTTTTGAAACTGAAGTCCTACCTGAAAGATACTAGAAGTTTGGAAGAACCAGAAGTTCAGAGCAGGGACAGGGCTCCTGCCCAGCTAATGTGAAGTACCCCAAGAATCATCACTCAGGGTGCTGCTCTCTTGGAGCCTCTCCCCTGGGAGTTCTTGCTCACTTTCCCTTAATTTTGCTCTATGGAAAAGACATTGAGCTCTTGGAAGGCTGGGGTAGCAGGACTGTTGTGAATTTGAGGCCAGACTAGATTATATAGTGAGTTCAAAACCAGCCTGAGCTACTGAGTAAAAGCTTGTCTCCGAAAGCTGAGAGCCAGCAAGATGGCTCAGAGGGTAAGGGCATTTGCCGCCAAGCCTTAGGACCAGAATTTGATTCCAGGAACCATATGCTTGAAGTAGAGAACCACCTTTCTCCATGTCCCCCAACTCCTCAGCTAAATAAATGTTAGAAGAAAAAAAAAACAAAAAACAAAAAAAAAATGTTAGAAGAAGAATCAAGCCAGGTGACATAGGTCTGCAGGCCTAGCTGCTTGGGAGACTGAGGCAGGAGGATGATAAGTTCAATGACAGTCCAGGCTATAGAGTGAGCTCAAGGCCAGCCAGAGCAACTGACGTCCTTTCCAACCCAAGGGTAAGGGTGTGTGTGTGTGTGTGTGTGTGTGTGTGTGTGTGTGTGTGTGTGTGAGAGAGAGAGAGAGAGAGAGAGAGAGAGAGAGAGAGAGAGAGCTAGATATGCAGCTCTGTGGATGTTCTTACTCGTGTGTTTGAGGCTATTCAACACCTATTACCAAGGAAAGAAAAGAAACATCGTTCAATTTCTCCATTATTCATTCATTGAGTCTGCAGCATGGACTGACCACCATGTCCTCAGGGGCAGGCCCTGTACTGGGGTACAACAGGGGACCAAGTGCAGTTGTGTGCCCAGGTGGTGTAGCAGACTGGGGGGACAGACGCGAAGACGCGAGGGGGTGGAGATGTGAGTAGGGCAACGGCATTAGGAGCAAAGGACTTGGGTATCCAGGACGTGAGCCTCCTGGTCTCAGACTGGGTGCCCTATTGTTTTCCAAAAGCAGATCCTGGCCCAGGATGCTGGAAAGGTGGATTATTTGTAAGTGTATTCAGGGAGCAGAGGATGGGGCACAAAGGAAAGCAGGATGCAGGAACAAGTCCTGAGACTAAACACAAACAGGTCTTCAAGGGTTCGTCTAGAAACCTTTTCCTAAGCACCTATTTAGAGAACAAATGGAAGAAACTTCAGACTCCTGCCTCTCTTTGTTTGAGGGTTGCCTGGTGGGGAGGGCATAGAGGGAAGCTGATGAATCTGATTAAAGCCCTCGTGGTCAGAGCCGGGGCTGAAATTGGCTGAGTTAGAGAAGACAGAGCTCAGAAATCAACCAACTTCTCACCCCTCAGGGCTGGCTCAAAGAAAATTCTCCAAGCCAGGTATTTGAGATGAACTTTCCAGATTGGCTGGAATGTGGTGAGACCAGGAACCAAAGACGTATAAGGATGGGAGACACAGCTAGGCAAAGGGCCTGGCACTGGTGGAAATCCCTATAGTACAGGCCTCCCTCTGGTGGACAATCTAGGCATAAAGATTCCTCCCAGGAAGTATTTGATGCGGAGGGGGCAATAGAAAAACTTATTTTTTGATTATAAAGATGGTGAAGCTGGAGATGTAGCTCAATAGGAGAGACCTATAGCATTGGAAAAAGAAAAAAGGTGTGCATGCCGGTGGGGGGGGGTTGTAGCTATAGAACGGCTGGATATTGACAGGGAAGGAACTATTGATGGAAAACACAAGAAAAACAGCTGGACAGGACAGCATGTGCCTGTAGCCCCAGTGTGCTGCAGGCCGAGCTACATAATATTGAGTTAAGAGGCTAGCCTGGGATACATAAGTAAAAACATTTTTTTTCCCCTGATGTTTGGGTAGCCTGCACGTCTTATCTTTGGCAATATTGGTAATTTCATCAAACAGGCTGGGTCTTAGGTCATTTGACCAATGAAATGTGGTGAAAGAAGCCTAGGTCACTTTTCAGCAGAACCTTTGGAGTAAGTGTCTGGGTATATCAATCCTTCCGCCACAAAAGGCTAAGCCATTAGCCTGTTGTGGAAATGAAGAATTTTTTTGTGGAAAGAAGTCTTTTTGCTTGCTTGCTAATTTTTTTCAACACAGGGTTTCTCTGTGTAGCCCTGGCTGTCCTGGAACTCGCTCTGTAGACAAGGTTGGCCTTGAACTCACAAAGATCCACCTGCTTCTGCTTCCCAAGTGCTGGGATTAAAGGCATGTGCCACCACTGGCTGGTGGAAAGAAATCTTTTTAAAATAAAAAATTATATGTTTGTATTTGCGTGTCTAAGTAGGGCATGTGTATGTGAGTGCAGGTGCCTTTGGAGACCAGAAGAGATTGTTGGATCCCCTGGAGTGAGAGTTCCAGGTGATGGTGAACCTCCCCACATGGCTTCTGGGACCAAACTCTGGTGCTCCACAAGATCAGCAATCTCTCTTACCTGTTGAGTCATCTCTGTAGCATAAGAAATGAATATTTGTTGTAGGAAAACTTTGAGCATTAAACTTGCAGCCAGGCAGTGGTGGCACACACTTTAAATCTCAGCACTTGGAAGAAAGAGGCAGGTGTATCTCAGTGAGTACCAGGACAGCCAGGGCTACACAGAGAAACCCTGTCTTAAAAAACAAACAAAAAATAAAAATAAAAAAGAGAATTGGGCTTGTTCGTCACTGCATCAGAACTCCATCTTTCCTGACTAATATACAGAAGAACTAAAACTAACAGAAGAACAATGTATAGAGTCTACTTACTATGGCCTTTCTGAAATCTTCTGAGAGAAGGCTCAGCATGAAGTTTTTTCTAAGACAGATCCTGGTTCATATTCCAACTACAACCTGGGAGACTTTGGATAATTCATTCCCTTCCATGTGGTTTGGTCGTCACAAGTGTCAAATGAAATACTGAGTTGAATTTTGCATGAGACCGTGGGTTTTATTCCCAGCATAAAAAAATAAAAATGACAAAAAGTAACTTTTGGTGCAGGGACACTGTGTAGATGAGAGCAGAGTCTCAGTACCTTTGAGTTAGAGTTGCAGCTGTCCTGGTTCTGTGGGTTGTGGTTATTCCACCTGTAAGAAGACACCTAGCAAACTAAAGAGACAACCATTATTTTGGCTCACGGTTTCCCAGGGTTCTCAGCTCTGTTGATTATGGGCCTGTGCCAGGGAGAGTCATCAAGTTGGAAGGGTGTGGAGGTGGAAACAGCTGTTCATTTCATAGCAGCAAGATATAGAGAGTGAGGAAGCAGCAAACCGGGGATGAGGTATATATTCAAAACCACACCGTCTGGGACATACTTTGTAAGATGAATAGGCAAACTGCCTTATACATAAAAAACCAAGAGCCAGATATTGGGGTGAAAGCTGAGAGATCAGAGGAATAGAAGAAGCCAGACCCACAAGTTCTTACCACTAGGAAATCCTCAGCCTAAGAGAGAGCTACTTCCTGTATACCCACGCCTATAGACCTTTCTGTGCCCTGCCATCTTACATTCTCTCTCTGCCCAGCTACATCACTTCCTGTCTGTCTGTCCAGACCTCCAGACCTCTATGGTTAACTAGTACTGGGATTAAAGGCGTGTGCCATCATGCCTGGCTCTGGTCCCAGTGTGGCCTTGAACTCACAGAGATCTGGATGAATCTCTGCCTCCTGAATCCTAGGATTAAAGGCGTG
The DNA here is from genome assembly GCF_049852395.1 of Peromyscus maniculatus bairdii. NCBI lineage: Eukaryota > Metazoa > Chordata > Mammalia > Rodentia > Cricetidae > Peromyscus > Peromyscus maniculatus. The sequence continues at coordinate 1,444,879 of NC_134859.1, read as the reverse complement.
TGCTACCACTGCCTGATCTCTATGTTTAATATAATGGCTGGCTTTTCCTCTGATCCCCAGGCAAGCTTTATTGTTATTTTATTTGTTAGAGTACAAATAAAATATCTCCACGATACTTCCTCAATTAGGTCCTAACATCTGAAGTTTCTAGAATGTTCCAAAACAGCCTGTGGGGAAAGTTTTATACTCAAGCCAGAGCAGGTATTTACTAATGTGACCCTGATTGATAGTACACAGGGAGACCAGGGCCTTTGGATTAGATTGTCAGCTCTGGCAGTTTCTGGCTTGGGGGCCCTGGAGCAGCACAGTGCCTGGGGCCTGGTTTGGATAAAAGTGCAGTGGGGCTGGGACAGTGGAGTCAGTCGGAGGCTGCCTTCCTCCACAGCAGCACAGCCGCTCTCCCAGAAGCTGCTCCCTCCAGTGACCTTGCCGAGGACTGGTGCCTTTGTCCTCCCGGATTGCCCTCTTTGCCTACTCCACAGAGACCCACTACTCTTCTCCTTTCCTTCTCTCCCCACTCCCCTTTTCCTTTGTTATGGAGTTTGTGACCGCGGGAAAAGACCATATACTCAGTCCAATTATAATTAAAAGATTTATTGATTAGCTCTTAGCAGGACAGTCTCTGAGCCAAACTTGAGATTGCCATGGAGGAGGAGTATGGGGAAGGACTTCTAAAGGGTAAAACCACAGGAAAACCTTCAACACCTATACAAGTGGGTTAAAACTGTTCTGTTCTGCTAAGTTAAGTGGTTAAGGCAACTCAAAACAATCTGTGGGTATCTTCGTAAGCAAGTTACAGAAGCAAAAAAAAAAAAAAACAGTCATATAACAAGTAGTCATGGCTGTACATGTTTAGGTGGGGGCCACTGAGTCAGGGTTACTAAGAACTTATTTTCCAGGGACTGGAGTCAGAGATTAACAGCTGTGGGTGCCAAGATGGCTGCCTAGCATCAGATGGAACCTCTCTAGCCTTAACTCTGTGCTCTTCCTCTACCACTACTTTCTTTTCCTCCTGTCTCTCTCTGTGCTTCCTCTATTCTTGTCTCTCTCTCTCTCTCTCTCTCTCTCTCTCTCTCTCTCTCTCTCTCTCTCTCTCTCTCTCTCACACACACACACACACACACACACACACACACACACACCTGTGCCTTTCTCTACTTTCTTTTCACCACATCTATCATTCCCTCCTGGACCCATCTTCTCCTTCCCACAAACACTGTTTGGAGGACCAAGTCTCCTGTGCCTTTGGTTCCATTCCACAGCTGGCCAAGATCAGCCTCCTCTGTACTGGCTTGGCTTGGGGCACAGAGTAGATGGGGATCCAGTTCCCAGAGACTGTTCCTGTGTCCCCTTACTGCCCCACTGCAGCCCATTCTGTGGATAGACAGGGCTCTATCCCAGATCTTCTGCTGAGCTAGCCTTCTCCACCACCTAACAGGAGAGGTTGCTGGTGCAGGATGAATCAGTGAACAAGGTGAACAAGTGGAGCTGGAGCTGGATGTGCCTCTTCATTCCTTCTAGCAGGACTTCCTTCTCACAGACTTCAACCATACTGATCCCTCAGTTAAGAAGACTAAGACATGGGGTGCATGCAGAAAACTGTCCCCAGCTCCCCCAGTACCTCTCAGCTTGCTGGGACATGGTGCTTCTGGGGAGTGGCTAGCACAGTAAGGAGAGGTCACTGCAGGACATCCTCATTGGTCTCTTGTGGACACTGCTGGCTGCTCATCCACTTCTCACCACCAGGAATGGTCCACTTAATGGGCTGTCTTTTCATCAGACACTCCTTTGTCTGGAAGGCCCAGGTACTCAGTGTATGTTTAATGACCGTACGAACAGAGCCACCACCCAGGTCTAAATACAGGATATTTTCAACACCCTGCTGGCTCCCTTGGGCCCTTTTCAGTCAATATGTCTGTCTTAGTTACTGTTCTATTGCTATAAAGAGACACCATAACCAAGGCAACTCTTATAAAAGTACTTAATCAAGGCCTTGCTTACAGTTTCAGAGGGTTAGTCCATGATCACTATGGTGGGAAGCAGACAGGTATAGCAGGGATCTTAACAGTTCTTATTAATAAAATAAAACCTGAGTCAGGTATTGGGGTGAACTGGAAGATCAGAGAACCAGAACAAGCCACAGCTGCCTCACCTCGCCGGATCCTCAGCTGGTCTTGTTTCCTCAGACTGGAGGCCTCTGAGTCGTCATCCAGAATGGGTCTCAGCTGAACTGTGCTGCTAGAAGCCTGAAAGCTTAACCAGCCAAATGCTTCTAGTTTCTGGTCTTCAAGCCTTATATATCTTTCCTTTCTACCATCACTCCCTGGGATTAAAGGCTTGCTTTCTGGGATTAAAGGAGTGTGTCACCAAGCCTGGCTGTTTCCAATGTGGCCTTGAACTCACAGAGATCCAGACGGATTTCTGCCTCTGGAATGCTAGGATTAAAGGTGTGAGTGCCACCATTTTCTAGCCTTTGTATCTAGTGGCTGTTCTGTCTCTGACCCCCAGATAAGTTTATTAGGGTGTACAATATTTTGGGGAACACAATACCACCACAGACAGGCATGGTGCTGGAACAGTAGCTAAGAGTTTTACATCCTGATTTGCTGTCAGAAAGAGACATTGGGCCTGGCATGCTTTTGAAACCTCAAAGCACACCCCCACTGACACATCTCCTCCAACAAGCCCACAACTCTGCTTCTTCCCAAACAGTCGCACTAGCTATGACCCAAGCATTCAAACATAGGAGTCTATGGGGCCATTCTCACCCAACCCCACAACTATCCAAAGGAGAACATGCTTTTGTTACCACCCTCAGGGTTTCTGTGTGCATTCCAAGGTATGTCAGATGATCTTCCAGGAAGCACAGTCAAGACAACATGAGTACAAGAAGTGTGTTGGGGTAGCACTGTGGTGGGCAAAAGGCACAAGGCAGGCCTGGGAGGGACAAATCTCACACTGTGACATGGGTACCACTCACTGTTATCTCTGAGGGTCCCCTTTACCTGTCACAATGGCTGTGGTAGAAGGCAACAAGGGTTTGGTTTGTTTTGATCAGATTGTGTTTCCATGGGCACATTTTGTCTTCTGAGACATTCATTCTTTTTTTTTTTTTTTCTTCAGGGTTTCTCTGTATAACAGCCCTGGTTATCCTGGAACTCACTCTGTAGACCAGGCTGGCATTGTTTGAGGCTAGAGATCTGACTGCCTTTGCCTCCCTGAGTTGCTGGGATTAAAAGTGTGAACCACCGCTGGCATAACTGGATGTCAATATGTAAAAGATTACAAATAGATCCATATCTGTCACCATGCACAAAACTCAAGTTCAAGTGGATCAAAGACCTCAATATAAGTCCAGTTACACTAAACTTAATAGAAGAGAAAGTAGGAAGTAGTCTTGAACGCACTGGCACAGGAGATCACTTCCTAAATATAACACCAGCAGCATAAACACTGAGCACAATTAATAAATGGGACCTCTTGAAACTGAGAAGCTTTTGTAGGGCAAAAGACACCCAGTCAAGGTGAAGTTCCTGTGACATCTTAAGAATGTTTTTTAAAGAGTGGTTGGTACATTCCACCTTCCTGGAGGACTGAGGATGGTAAGGGATATAGAAATGCAAATTGATGTTAAGAGCTTTAGACATGGTCTAAGAAATCTGGGAGGTGAACTCTGGGCCATTATGAGACTGAAGAGAGGCAGGCATGCTGTGGGATGCTTTCTATATGCTGTGAATATGTGTTGCTCTGATTGGTTAATAAATAAAGCTGCATTGGCCTATGGCAAGGCCAATTAGAATCGGCGGTACAAGGACCATCAAATATACTCGGGTGGTAAGAAATGGAAACACTGTGGAGGTATTCACACCCTCAGACTCAAAAGGGTCTGGACTTTGCAAAAAAAAAAAAAAAAAACCAAAAAATCCCCAGACTTTAATATAACAATGTATTACTGTTAAATGTCCTCAGCAACCAATCGCCTGTGTCTCCTAGATGCTGAAATAATAAAAGGAAACAGGTGCCTTAAGGTTTGTCTCAGGTGAAGATAGAAAGCCTAATTGATGATAAAAATAAAGCACATGGGGCTGGAGAGATGGCTCAGAGGTTAAGAATACTGGCTGTTCTTCCAGAGGTCCTGAGTTCAATTCCCAGCATCCACATGGTGGCTCACAACCATCTGTAATGAGATCTGGCTCTCTCTTCGCCTGCAAGGAAGGATACATGCAAAAAGAACATTATATATATAATAAATAAGTCTGTTGGTGTTTTATTTAGGAAATGGTCTCCGGTGCCAATGCGTTCAAGAGTGCTTCCTACTTTCTTTTCTATTAAGTTTAGTGTAACTGGATTTATGTTCAGGTCTTTGATCCACTTGGACTGGAGTTTTGTGCATGGTGACAGATATGGATCTATTTGTAATCTTTTACATATTGACATCCAGTTATGCCAGCACCATTTGTTGAAGATACTTTCTTTTTTCCATTGTATAGTTTTGGCTCCTTTGTCAAAAACCAGGTGTTCATATGTGCATGGATTAATGTCAGGGTCTTCAACTCGATTCCATTGGTCCGTATGTCGGTTTTTATACCAGTACCAAGCTGTTTTTATTACTATAGTTCTATAGTAGAGTTTGAGGTCAGGGGTGGTGATGCCTCCAAAGGTTGCTTTATCGTATAGGATTCTTTTAGCTATCCTGGGTCTTTTGTTTTTCCATATGAAGTTGAGTTTTTTTTCTTTCCAAGTCTGTGAAGAATTGTGTTGGGATTTTGATGTGGATTGCATTGAATCTGTAGATTGCTTTTGGTAAGATTGCCATTTTTACTATGTTAATCCTACCTATCCATGAGCATGGGAGATCCTCCCATTTTCTGATATCTTCTTCAATTTCTTTCTTTAGAGATTTAAAGTTTTTATCAAAACGGTCCTTCACTTGTTTAGTTAGTGTTATCCCAAGGTATTTTATATTATTTGTGGCTATTGTAAAGGGTGATGTTTCTCTGACTTCTTTCTCAGCCCTTTTATCATTTGTGTATAGGAGGGCTACTGATTTTTTTCAGTTGATCTTGTATCCTGCCACTTTACTGAAGGAGTTTATCAGCTGTAGGAGTTCCCTGGTAGAGTTTTTGGGGTCACTTATGTATACTATCATATCATCTGCAAATAGTGAAAGTTTGACTTCTTTCTTGCCAATTTGTATCTCTTTGATCTCCTTTTGTTGTCTTATTGCTCTAGCTAGAACTTCTAGTACTATATTGAATAAATATGGGGAGAGTGGACAGCCTTGTCTTGTTCCTGAATTTAGTGGTATCGCTTTGAGTTTCTCTCCATTTAATTTGATGTTTGCTGTTGGCTTGCTATAAATTGCTATTATTATGTTTAGAAATGTTCCTTGTATTCCTGATCTTTCTAAGACCTTTATCCTGAAGGGGTGTTGGATTTTGTCAAAGGCTTTTTCAGCATCTAATGAGATGATCATGTGGTTTTTTTCTTTCAGTTTGTTTATATGGTGTATTACATTGACTGAGTTTTCATATGTTGAACCATCCTTGCATCCCTGGGATGAATCCTACTTGGTCGTGATGGATAATTGTTTTGATGTATTCTTGGATTCGGTTTGCCAATATTTTGTTGAGTATTTTTGCATCAATGTTCTCATGAACAACTGGGAGATTGGTTTGTAGTTCTCTTTCTTTGTTGCATCTTTGTGTGGTTTGGGTATCAGGGTAATTGTAGCCTCATAAAAAGAGTTTGGTAGTGTTCCTTCTGTTTCTATTGTGTGGAACACTTTGAAGAGTATTGGTATTAGTTCTTCTTTGAAAGTCTGGTAGAATTCTGCACTGAAACCATCTGGTCCTGGGCTTTTTTTGGTTGGGAGACTTTTGATGACTGTTTTTATTTCTTTAGGGGTTATTGGTCTGTTTAGTTTAAATGGTTTATCTGGTCTTGATTTAATTTTGGTATGTGGTATTTATCCAGAAAATTGTCCATTTCTTCCTGGTTTTCCATTTTTGTGGAGTACAGGTTTTTGAAGTATGATCTGATGATTCTCTGGATTTCCTCGTTGTCTGTTGTTATGTCTCCCTTTTCATTTCTGATTTTGTTAATTTGGGTGCTCTCTCTTTGCCTTTTGGTTAATTTGGCTAGGGGTTTGTCTATCTTGTTGATTTTTTTCAAAGAACCAACTCTTTGTTTCATTGATTTTTTGTATTGTTCTCTTGTTTTCTATTTCGTTGATTTCAGCCCTCAATTTGATTATTTCCTGGCGTGTATTTCTCTTGGGTCAGTTTGTTTCTTTTTGTTCTAGAGCTTTCAGTTGTGCTGTTAATTCATTGGTATGGGATTGCTCCATCTTCTTTATGTGTGCATTTAGAGTTATGAAATTTCCTCTTAGCACTGCTTTCATAGTGTCCCATAAGTTTGGGTATGTTGTACTTTCATTTTTATTGAATTCTAGGAAATCTTTAATTTCTTTCTTTCTTTCTTCCTTGACCCATTGATGTTTCAGGTGGGCATTATTCAGTGTCCATGAGTTTGTGGGTTTTCTATAATTTTTGTTGTTGTTGAGGTCTAACTTTAAGGCATGGTGGTCTGATAAGATACAGGAGGTTATTCCAACTTTTTTGTATCTGTTGAGGTTTTGTGGCCAAGTATGTGGTCAATTTTTGAGAAGGTTCCATGGGGTGCTGAGAAGAAGGTATATTCTTTTGTGTTAGGATGGAATGTTCTGTAGATATCTATTAAGTCCATTTGAGTCATAACATCTGTTAGGTCCTTTATTTCTTTAAGTTTCAGTCTGGTAGATCTGTCTTTTGGTGAGAGTGGTGTGTTAAAGTCTACCACTACTAATGTGTTGGGTTTGATGTGTGTTTTAAACTTTTGTAGTGTTTCTTTTATGAATGTGGGTGCTTTTGTATTTGGAGCATAAATGTTTAGAATTGAGACTTCATCTTGGTGAATTTTTCCCGTGATAAATATGTAATGTCCATCCTGATCTCTTTTGATTGATTTTAGTTTGAAGTCTATTTTATTAGATATTAGGATAGCTACACCAGCTTGTTTCTTAGGTCCATTTGCTTGGAAAGCGTTTTCCCAGCCCTTTACTCAGAGGTAGTGTCTGTCTTTGAAGTTAAGGTATGTTTCTTGTATGCAGCAGATGGATGGGTCCTGTTTTCTTATACATTCTGTTAGCCTGTGTCTTTTTATAGGTGAGTTGAGACCATTGATATTGATGATATTAATGACCAGTGATTGTTAATTCCTGTTATTTTTGTGGTTGTGTTGTGTTATCCTTCTTTGGTGTATGTTGGTGTGGGATTATCTATTGCTTGATTTTTCATGGATGTGTTTAGCTTCTTTGGGTTGGATTTTCCCTTCTAGTGTTTTCTGTAGGGCTGGGTTTATGAACAGGTATTGATTAAATCTGGTTTTATCCTGAAATGTTTTGTTTACTCTGCCTATGCTGGGTATAATAGTCTGGGTTGGCATCCGTGGTCTCTCAGTGTCTGCATAAGATTTGTCCATGATCTTCTTGCTTTCATAGTCTCTATTGAGTAGTCTGGTGTTATTCTGATGGGTTTGCCTTTATATGTTACTTGGTCTTTTTCCTTTGCAGTGTAGTGTTTTGATTAGTATGTGGCGAGGGGACTTTTTTTTTTTTTTTTTTTTTTTTGATCCAGCCTATTCGGTGTTCTGTAAGCTTCTTGTATCTTCATAGGTATTTCTTTCTTTAGGTTAGGAAAGTTTTCTTCTATGATTTTGCTGAATATATTTTCTGTGCCTTTGAGTTGGTATTCTCCTTCTTCTATCCCTATTATTCTTAGGTTTGGTCTTTTCATGGTGTCCCAAATTGCCTGGACGTTTTGTGTTATGACTTTTTTGGCTTTAGTGTTTTCTTTGACTCACGAATCTATTTTCTCTATTGTGTCTTCAGTGTCAGAGATTCACTGTTCCATCTCTTGCAATTGGTTGGTTATGCTTGTTTCTGTAGTTTTTGTTCATTTAGTCAGGATTTCTATTTCCAGCATTCCCTTAGCATGTGTTTTCTTTTTGTCTCGAATTCATTTTTCAGATCTTGGAATGTTTCTTTCATCTGTTTAATTGCTTTTTCTTGGGTTTCTTTGATTTCTTCCCTTTTTTTTGTTCATTTTTTCTTCCATTTCTTTAAGGGAGTTTTTTATTTCCTCTTTAATGGAGTTTTTCCATTTCCTCTTTAAGGGAAGTTTTTATTTCCTCTTTAAGGGAGTTTTTCATTTCCTCTGTAAGGGAATTTTTTATTTCCTCTTTAAGGGAATGTTTTATTTCTTCTTTAAGGGTCTCTATCATCTTCTTAAAGTCATTTTTAGGGTTGATTTCTTCTGTTTCTTCTGTCTTGGTATGTTCAGGTCTTGCAGGTGTAGAATCACTACGTTTTGATGTTGCCATATAGGTCTTTATGTTGTTGCCTGTATTTTTGCACTGGAGTCTACTCATCTCTTCCTCTGCTCGGTGCAGGTGGTGTCTGTGTCTGAGAGTGCCTCTCTTGTTCTAATTTTTAGTCTTGGTTCAGTAGGAGTTCTTGGTTAAATTGGTGCTATTGGGCTGTTTCTTCAGGGGCAGCTGATCTCAGTCGGTGAAGTATATACTTATGATTCTGGTGATCTGGTTTGGTGGCTGGGCAGCGCCTTCTTCTGTGTTCCCAGGTCTCATTTTGTTTATTCGTCAACTCCTCAGCTGATCTTGTTTCTTCAGACTTCAAACTGTAGGGATCTGAATCCTCTCCCGGATGGATTTCAGCTGAGCAGGGTAGTCTCACCAACACCTCTATGTTGTTGGGTTTCACAGGATCAGCAGCTGGGCCCTGGGTTGTCCTCAGACAGAGTGTTCAGATTTGTTCTGGTTCCGTCCCACGGAGATAGCTTCGTCCCCGGGTGTTGGGGTTAGAGGCGTCCCTGTACAAGCTTTTGATTAAGAGTTTGTTTTCACTAGCTCTTCAGCGGATAATAGCTCTGTTTCTGGTCTTTATTGCGACTGTGTTTCGGCCGCCGCCTGCTGTGCCTGCCTGCCTCCACTCCGGGCCTGCCTGCCTCTGCCGGGTCAGTCTACCTCTGCTGGCCACCAACGTGGGCCTACCTGCATCTGCTTGTCTCCACCACCGGGCCTGTATCTCCAGGTGAAATTCTTAGCAATGAAAAGGCAGGCTCTGGAGAGTGGCTCAGAAGTCAAGAGAACTTGCTGCTCTTGCAGAGAACCTAGCACCCATTTGGTGACTTATAGCCACCTATAATTCCAGTTCCAGGGTACCTGATGCCCTCTTCTGGCCTCCTTGGAAACCAGACATGCACGTGGTATACATATATGTGGGCAAAGATTTATATGTATAAAATAAAAACAAACCTTTAAAATAACCAAGCAAATGAAGAAACAAACATCTGAAGCCCCAAAAGTCAGGATGTGACTAATTGAGTTCTCATTGTGGGGCATATGGCTAATGTTCCATGCATGTCTGCTATTATTTCTAACTTCTATTAATCTCTTACCTTGTCTGCAAGAGATGTGTCAACCAGATTATGGTGGGGAGAAGCCCATTGTGTTGCCTCAGGCACCTGAAAATTTTCAATGTCTATCACCGCCAGCTTTTCCTTGTATTGCAAATCCCTGTAACAGCATCAGGTGACCTTTTTTGGGGAGGTGTGGGAGAACAAAGGATCCTGTCCCCTTACCTACATTAAACATCCTACAAGTCTGACTGGCAAAAACTCCAAGGACTATGGGGTGCTGAAATGTTACAGGTCAGGGCCCAAGATATCTTGGGGTATCTTAGCCCCTAAATAGCCATCCATTCTTCTTGTTGCATGTGCCCTAACACCCTCATGACTATTGGGTACATCTTTTTGGAATGTACAGATAGACCACTATTTTCTACAACCCAAGGAGTTCAAGATCAATTTGGGTTAATAGTAAGTTCAAAGGCATTATGAGACCCTGTCATAAGCAAGTGTCTTAGTTAGGGTTTCTACTGCTGTGACAAAAATCCATGACCAAAAAGCAAGTTGGGGAGGAAAGGGTTTATTTGGCTTACACTTCAGCATTGCTGTTCATCACTGAAGAAAGTCAGGACAGGAACTTAAACAGGGCAGGATCCCAGAGGTAGGAGCTGATGCAGAAACCATGGAGGGGTGCTGCTTACTGGCTTGCTCAGCCTGATTTTTTTTATAGAATACAGGGCCACCACCCCAGGGGTGGCTTCACCCACCAGTAACAATTGACACCTCGTCACTACTGAGCCGCAACCCTTTCTTTCTTATTCATCTTCAAGATCTCACATCAAAAACATAAATAACTTTAAAAAGTCCACAGTCTTGGTCTGGAGAGGTGGCTCAGTATTTCAGAGCACTGACTGCTCTTCCAGAGGACCTGGGTTCAATTCCCAGCAGCCATGTGGTAGCTCACAACCTTCTGTAACTCCAGTTTTAGAGGATCTGAATCCCTGGTACAGACATACATGCAGGCAAAATACCAGTGTACATGAAATAAGAATAAATAAATCTTAAAAAATTCACCACAGTCTTTACAAATTCAAACACATTAAAGTTTCAGTCTCTTTAAAATAGCCAATCTCAGCCGGGCGTTGGTGGCGCACGCCTTTAATCCCAGCACTCGGGAGGCAGAGCCAGGCGGATCTCTGTGAGTTCGAGGCCAGCCTGGGCTACCAAGTGAGCTCCAGGAAAGGCGCAAAGCTACACAGAGAAACCCTGTCTCGAAAAAACCAAAAAAAAAAAAAAAAAAAATAGCCAATCTCTTTTAAAATCCAAAGTCTTTTAAAAATTCAAAGTTTCTCAACTGTGGGCTCCAGTAAAATACATTCTTACTTCAAAAGGGGAAAATCAGGGCAGTCACAACCAAATCAAATCAAAACAAAATTCCAACCATCCACAAAGATCTTAACATTCAATGGTCCTTTTAGCCCTAAGTTCCAAAGTCCTTCCACAATCCTCCCCAAAACATGGTCAGGTCTGTCACAGCAACACCCTATCTCTAGTTCCCATTTGCCTTCAGTTGGCAAGGCCAGCAGAATACCCTCACAGTTTTGCCTCAAGGATATATTAACTTTCCTGACCTGTGTCATACCTTAGTTAGTCTCTTCCACAAAATATCACAGAGGTGCCCCAAGTGAGCAGGAGGCAGTAACCACTTTGAACTCATTGGTGACACATACTTGTATCAGAGGATAAACCCAACCAAAATTCAAGAACAGATATTTATGTTTTCATTCAATTTCTTTAACATCAATGAAAAAAATATCAGTGGATATCATATTTGAGATACTAAAAGAATGTCCCCCAAGGGTCATTGCCACATATTATAAATTTATAATGTGTTTATGGTTGTATGAGAGATGTTTAGGTGTTATTATGACCTGATTATTGTTTTCATTTGGAAATTAATCATGACCTAAGGACATATGATTATGTGTCAGATTGACAAGGGGTAGACTTGTGATGGATATTCTTGGTTGTCAACTTGACTATATCTGGAATGAATAACAATCCAGAAATAGAGGGCACACTTGTGATTCAGATCTTGGGGCAAGAGGACAACATGCCTTTGATCTGGACCTTGAGGCTGGAAGATATAGGCTTTTTTTTTTTTTTTTTTGAGACAGGGTTTCTCTGTGTAGTTTTGGTGCCTGTCCTGGACTGGATCTTGCTCTGTAGCCCAGGCTTGCCTCAAACTCACAGAGGTCTGCCTGGCTCTGCCTCCCAAGTGCTGGGATTAAAGGGATTAACCATTGCCCAGCAAGATATAGGCTCTTGATCTGCATTTTGAGGCAGGATGACACATGACTTTAATCCAGACCTTGAGGCAGGAAAACACACATCTTCAATCCAGATCATGATGTGGGAAGATACACCTTTCATCTGTGCCACACCTTCTGCTGGAAGCCAATATAAGGACTTGGAAGGAAGGTTTTCTTTTTTGCCTGCTTGCTCTCATCTTGTCAGCACGTCCATTCCTTCACTGGCATTGGAGCTGACTTCTTCGGGATTCCAACACATACAGAAGACCAGCTGAGACATCCAGCCTCTGTGACAGCCTCTGGGACTGCTGGATTCTTGGACTTTCCATTCACAGAAAGCCATTGTTGGATTAGCTGGACTGCATACTGTTAAGTCAGTCTGATAAATCACACACACACACACACACACACACACACACACACAGCTTTTTTTTTTTTTTTTTTTTTTTTTTTGAGACAGGGTTTCTCTGTGTAGCTTTGGCTGTCCTGGAAATCACTCTGCAGACCAGGCTGGCCTCGAACTCACAGAGATGCGCCTGCCTCTGCCTCCTGAGTGCTGGGATTAAAGGTGTGTGCCACCACTGCCCAGCTGCTGGGGAGTTTTAAATCTTTGGAGCTTATTGTTTGAATCCAGAAGTCGAGTGGAGTGGAGGAGTGGATTGGAGGAGTGGAATGGAGGAGTGAAGGGGAGGAGTGGAGTGGAGGAGTGGAATGGAGGAGTGGAGGGGAGGAGTGGAATGGAGGAGTGAAGGGGAGGAGTGGGGTGGAGGAGTGAAGGGGAGGAGTGGAGGGGAGGAGTGGAATGGAGGAGTGGAGGAGTGGAGGGGAGGAGTGGAGTGGAGGAGTGAAGGGGAGGAGTAGAGGGGAGGAGTGGAATGGAGGAGTGGAGGAGTGGAGGGGAGGAGTGGAGTGGAGGAGTGGAGTGGAGGAGTGGAGTGGAGGAGTGGAATGGAGGAGTGGAATGGAGGAGTGGAGGGGAGGAGTGGAGGGGAGGAGTGGAATGGAGGAGTGGAGGGGAGGAGTGGAATGGAGGAGTGAAATGGAGGAGTGGAGGGGAGGAGTGGAGGAGTGGAGGAGTGGAGGGGAGGAGTGGAGGGGAGGGGTGGAGGGGAGGAGTAGAGGGGAGGAGTGGAATGGAGGAGTGGAGTGGAGGAGTGGAATGGAGGAGTGGAGGAGTGGAGTGGGGGAGTGGAGGGGAGGAGTGGAGGGGAGGAGTGGAGTGGAGGAGTGGAGGGGAGGCACCGGCGCCTCTCTTGTCGAGTGTCTCCTCTGGCAGCACAGCAAGGCACAGAAGGCCACTCTTTGACCGCTCCCAAAGCTAAAATGTATCAGACAGCATGCAGACCTGCAGCAGGTGTGCCCCAGCCTCCCAGGAACCACATGCCTCACATCCACACCAGAGTATTTAGTAAATGCCTTGATGTGACTTTGCTTCATGCAGGGATTTTATTGGGGGCAACATAAATCTATGTCTCCAGTCTATGGTCATTCATATTTGGATAAAATAAAATATCTCTTATTCCCTTGACTGTAGGAACTACTAACATTTTTTTTTTTTTTTTTTTTTTTTTTGGTTTTTTCGAGACAGGGTTTCTCTGTGTAGCTTTGCGCCTTTCCTGGAGCTCACTTGGTAGCCCAGGCTGGCCTCGAACTCACAAAGATCCGCCTGCATCTGCCTCCCGGAACTACTAACATTTTACTGTAAACATTTTCAAATACACAGACAAGTTGAATTGCTCGGAAAACATCTATACCCACAGTGTGTACCTTCTACTTTTGTTGTTGTTGTTTTTTAAGACAGGGTTTCTCTGTGTAGCCCTTGCTGTCCTGGAACTCACTCTGTAGACCAGGCTGGCCCCGAACTCAGAGATCCACCTGCCTCTGCCTCCCGAGTGCTGGGATTAAAGGTGTGCACCACCACTGCCCAGCCTACTTTTAATATGTTGTTTTATTGATATATATTGTATATATATACCCCTCTATATATCCATCCATTTTTTTTGGTGGATTTAAAAATAGGATGCCATTATCAATGCACCTCCCCTTAATGCCTCTTAGGTTCCAAATTCCTTTTCACCTTTCATTCACAGATAAATCAAGAACACTGTGTGTGTGTGTGTGTGTGTGTGTGTGTGTGTGTGTGTGTGTGTGTAGAGGGAGGTAAGGAGGGAGGGAGGAAGGGAGGGAGGGAGAGAGAGAGAGAGAGAGAGAGAGAGAGAGAGAGAGAGAGAGAGAGAGACCGACCGAGACTCTCTGTGCAGCCCTGGCTGGCCTGGAACTGGTTATGTAGACCAGGCTGGTCTTCAGTGAGACCCTCTGCTTCCTGAGTACTGGGATTAAAAACACCATCGTGCTCTTTCCATTCTGTTGTATTTACTTCACAGTTTGCCTTGTCAGTGTTTACTCCAGGCATCAGAACTATCCTCAGTGAGAAACCATAAGGTCTATTTACTCAGAGCCCTTCCTGATGGACATTTAGGTTGTTTTTTCATATTTTCATTTCTATCTTTCTTTTCTCTTAATCTAGGCAAGACACGAACACACACACACACACACACACACACACACACACGCACGCACGCACGCGCACACGCGCGCACACATACACTTTACACACACACACACACACACACACACACACACACACACGCGCACACACTCCTTCACAGCAGGAATGTGGTGCCCAGAGAATGAGTTTAGGAGTCAGCTCTCTCCTTCCACCTTAATGTAGGCTCCAGGGTTTGAACTCAGTTCACTGGTCGCACAGCCTGCTGAGAAATGAATTTCTTTTTTTTTTTTTTTTTTGTTTTTTTGAGACAGGGTTTCTCTGTGTATCTTTGTGCCTTTCCTGGAGCTCACTTGGTAGCCCAGGCTGGCCTCGAACTCACAGAGATCTGCCTGGCTCTGCCTCCCGAGTGCTGGGATTAAAGGCGTGCGCCACCAGCGCCCGGCGAGAGTCAATGTTATTGTCATAGCTGGTTAACAGGAGTCATCATGCTCTGTAGGACTGGCAGAACAGAAGCCAATAACACATATTGGCACTAGGAACTCAGTGGGAGGGGATTTTGTGAGCTGTTTAAAGAATTCACCTCTTAGACCAGGGTAGGGACAAAAGGAAACATTTATTCAGTATACTTTGTAGTGAGCAGCAGGTGTGGTAATGGCATAAAAATCACCTGGTGGAGCCCAGTCCCAATGGAGACTTCTACAAAACAACTCCACATCTAAGCCTTAGGGAACACTGCAGAACAGGGGCAGAGGATCAGGGGTTTGCTGTCAAATTCTGTCTCCTAGGAATGTCAGAAGCTACACCTATAAAGTCTCACCACCATGAGCTGAACAAGGATGACACCAATAGACAATGCTAATGTGGACAGGGAAAGATGAGGTCTTAACCATACCTAGACCAAGAACTACAGGCCATTAAGCAATGCTGAGACTGAAATAGTCTTCTCCAGGGATGAGCACACCAGTTGTTTATCCAATAACAAATGGTCAGCCCTGAAAACATACATAAAAGTAATAATATACAGATCAAGCAGGTTATATTTAGGAAGATATATGCATATATAATATAATATATATAATTTATATAATAATACATATACACTTATGCGTGTAACAACAATTAATGGGAAAAGAGGCCACAGATTTGAAAGCGAGAAAGGAGTATATAGGAAGGCTGGTAGGGAGCAAAGGGAACGGGGAGATAGTGTAATTAAAACTTAAAAAATTAAAAATTTTTTAAAAGTACCATTATTCTGACCTCTACTATAATAAATTAAATATTTAAAAAAAACCACCTGCATATGGTTTTTATGGGCTGCAGAGTGAGGTCTCCACTTTGGATGAGTTCTTACTGGGTAAGCCACTTAGCATGAATTTCTACCATGCAAATAAAGGCAGCTCCGTAGTACTGGTGATTCATGACACCATTCTGCTGGTCCAGTGTTCCACTGCCACTTAAGTAGAGCACAGCTTGGACTGGGGACCTGTTCCTCTGTGGTCATTTAATCATGGCATTCTCTCCTTACTGCACAGGATCACTGGTACACACAGTGATGATTACACTTGGAGGGTCAGATGAGGAAAACAGCAAGTAGGTGTGGGAGGGAGCTCTCCTGGCCAGCTTTTCATACCAGTACTCACAAGGGGAAGCATCCTTTGGTGGAATATTTGTCCACAATATCCTTTTTTCCTGGGAAATGATTCTGCCCACTCCACCATGCCTTGCACCTCCACTACCACACCCTCCCCACCCCTGCCACATCTGGCTCAGCAGCAAGCTGACTTCTACTTCCTGGCATCCCTCCTGTTCCTCCCCCTTTTTCTTCTCTTCATCTTCTTGCTTGAACCCAGGATCATGTGCATGGTAGGCATGTACTCTACCAATCAAGGGCTACCCCCCACCCCATTTTTTTTTTTTTTTTGGTTTTTCGAGACAGGGTTTCTCTGCGTAGCTTTGCGCCTTTCCTGGAGCTAACTTGGTAGCCCAGGCTGGCCTCGAACTCACAGAGATCCACCTGGCTCTGCCTCCCGAGTGCTGGGATTAAAGGCGTGCGCCACCACCGCCCGGCTCACCCCATTTTTTGTTTTGTTTGTTTTTTTGAAACAGATGCTCTCTACATAGCCCCGGCTGTTCTGGAACTCACTATGTAGATCAGGCTGGCCTGAAACTCAGAGGCCTGCTTCTGCCTCCTGAGTGCTGGGATTAAAAGTATGCACCACACAATGACTATGACCCTACCCCATTTTTCCAAGTCAACAACTTTTTGAAAAATCAGTTACATGCTTCATAGGAAAAGGGGAATGGGTTGTGTTGGCAGCAGTAAGTTTGCTGCCTTAATTTTAAATGCCCTTTTTTGTCCTGTCCCAGTTAAGTTGTTTGTGTGAAAAATGTGCAGTTGGGTTCCGGAGGGTACTGGGGATCAGCTCCCCTGTGGTTTTTCCTGTTTGGAAAACAGTGTCCAGCTTGCCTACGGATACAGAGTAACCATTCCTTGACTCCTGCTGTTGGAGTGGTATATAAGCCCATGTTGGTAAGAATAAAGAGAGCTGCTTGCCTGACGAACTGAAACTGGGTGTCTAGGGTGCTGTTTAACCTCAGCGTCCCTCACCAGATTTCATGCTCCAGCTTCGCAGGTCACAGCAAGTGGAGGTCACCACCGGGACCTGGAAAGGGGTAAGCGAACGAGGCTCACCTTCACAAAGGAAGGGGGAGGATTGGATGTAACAGAGTAAAATAGGGTATGTACCATGGGTAATTCTACTGCAAAAGCTCAGTTGGCCACTAAGGAACAGGAATTAAGTAAGCAAGGAACAGGAATTAAGTTAAGTAAGCAAGAAACAGGAATTAAGTTAAGTAAGCAAGGAACAGGAATTAAGTAAGCAAGGAAAAGGAATTAAGTTAAGCAAGAAACAGGAATTAAGTAAGCAAGGAACAGGAATTAAGTCAAGTAAGCAAGGAACAGGAATTAAGTCTAGCATCGCACTCACATTTGTGGACACCATAGCTGAAGTAAGTCCTTGGTTTCTGATGGGAGGAGGTCTGAATATTTCAGATTGGGAAAGATGCTGTTCTGACTGATAAAGTGAAAATGAAAGAGCAACTTTCAGGGTACAAGCAAGCATTTGCTAACACTCAGGAGGCAGAGATGAATGAATCTTTGAAAGGGGAAAAGGAAGAGGTTGAGGTCCCCTGTATAGAGTGTATAAGGATATTTGTGAAAGATTTAATGGATGAGGAAGAAGATGATGATCTTGCCTCTGTCTCAGATTTAGTAGAGGAGGAAGAGCAGAGCAGCTAGAAAAAGAGATAGAGGAACTACAACAGAAATTGCGCTGTGCAAATGTATATTGGGAAAAAAAGGGTGTGTGTGTGTGGCATGAAACATATCCAGTCATTGAAACTCAGAATCAAGCTGGACAGGTGGTCTGGGAGCATGTTCCTTTAACTTTCAAAGATGATGCCTCAGGAAGAAGTTGAGCCGTTATGGAGTTTAGTAAGAAATCTACCTGTGTTACTACCTGTGAGTATCGATAGCCCTGTTTTTCCTGCTGTATTTTCTTCTAATTGGACAACTGGTACAGCTGCCAGCAATGTAAAACTCTAAGAAGGTTTTGTAAATATTACTTTGCAGTTTAAAAAAATGATCTTTGTTTTGAGAAAAATAGTACAGCTGGCAAGAAAAATACCAATGATATCTCCTTGAATCTGAAAGGCAGCTTTCATGATTGCCTAGTCCTGAGTAATACTTCTTTGGCAGGCTTTGTAGGTAGCCCCAGCATGTCCCATGCTGTGGGTCTCCAAGTGCTCCTTTCCCTTTTGTTGTTTGGAATGGTGATGTGGGAGGGGAGGGACTACTAAACTGTTCAGTTCTAAATTGTAGCTTGAATAATTGCTGGAGTGCAAACTGGTCCCATGCAGTGATTGTGAGAATACCTGCATTTGCAGTGATGGATGCCTCTGGAGAGTCCTTCTGATCAGTTTCTGCTGCAACTGAAGAGGACAAGAGGAGACTTTGGCATTACTGCCACAATTGTTGCAGCTGTGGGTGCATCTTCTGTTGTTGCTACAGCTTCTGGGCTTGCCTTATCTCAGACTATTCAACAGGCTGCCGTTATCAACACATTATCTGAGAGGGTGGTTGGTGCCTTGGACATTGAGCAAACATTGAATGGACAATTACACTTTGGAATTCTGATGCTTAATCAGCAAGCAGCACTGTTACAAGAACAAATAGATATGTTGTGGATACACCAACATATGTTATGCGCTTATGGAATGTCAGAAGTTTGTATGAAACTAGAGTTGTTCCTGTAAATGAGCAGACCTGATGGTAATTAATGTCTAAAGCTACTGGGTGGATTACTAGATGGGCAGGGTCTGTTTCCCACTTAATCTGTGCAGGCTGTATGGGAATTGGGTTATTTCTGCTATGCCGATGGCAACGCCAGTTCACTTGACACTGACAGGTAACCAAGCAAGCCCTTCTGGCCATGTCACCCTATGAATCTGTACAAGTGTGGTTACAAATGTTGGACAGATAGTACCCAGAGACCGGCAATTCCTGTGGTCCTCATGCGACCTAAGGCAGGGGGCATAAGGGCAGCCCCCCCCCCCATGGGTAAGTTTGGGGATTGCAACAGGTGACCTAAGGCAGGGGCTATCTGATCTTCCACAGGCTATTCTAGCCAATGTGTTCCTTTTGAAAAATAAAAAGGGAGGACATGTTGGCAGCAGTAAGTTTGCTGCCTTAATTTTATTTTTTTTTCTTGCTAACTGTTTTTATATCTTTTTTTTTTGATATATATTTTTTATTTTACAATACCATTCAGTTCTACATATCAGCCATGGGTTCCCCTATTCTCCCCACTCCCATGCCCTCCCCTTACCCCCAGCCCACCCTCCATTCCCACCTCCTCCAGGACAACTGCCTTAATTTTAAATGCCCTTTTTTGTCCTGTCCCAGTTAAGTTGTTTGTGTTGTCCCAGTTGGGTTCTGGAGGGTGTTGGGGATCAGTTCCCCTGTGGTTTTTCCTGTTTGGAAAACAGTGTCCGGCTTGCCTATGGATACAGAGTAATCATTCCTTGACTCCTGCTGTTGGAGGGGTATATAAGCCCATGTTGGTAAGAATAAAGAGAGCTGCTCGCCTGATGAACTGAAACTGGGTGTCTAGAGTGCTGTTTAACCTCAGCGTCCCTCGCCAGATTTCGTGCTCCAGCTGCCGGGTCGCAGCAGGTTGGGTTTTTGTTGTTGTTGTGTTTTGGTTTTGTTGATCCAGTTTTTCATACATCAGTACTTACATGCAGTTATGGGGATGCCCACATCAGGTGCAGCAGCTGCACTTGTGGGAAGCTCTTTTCAGAGGGAGCCCTCAGTGAACTCCCATAGCTCATGCAACAGCAGGATTAGCAGCTCTTCTTGCGGGAGGTGCATCTACACCATCTACACCTTTGGTACTTGCTGAAGTGGGATCTACTGGTGGCACAGGAACAACTAAGGTCCAGCTGAAGTCAGAAGGCAGACACATGCAGACATGCTAAGAAGAGACATGGTCCCTCCCCCTTGTGTGTCTGTGCATGTGTATTTATGTGTGTACAGGTGCATATGTGTATATAGAGGCCAGAGGATAATTTGTATTGTTTTTTTGAGGCAGGATATTTCACTAGCCAGAAGCTCATCGAGTTGGTGAGGATGACTGTGGGCGCCATGGGCCCTGGCCCCCGACTGTGAGTGGCTGCGGCCTTGCTTGCTGACCTTGATCAGATGTCCTCCCTATTCAGATTCTCTGCCGGTATCCACCCTTCTGAATGCTTAAGGGAAGTTCCTTGTTTGTGTATCCTGCTTTTTGGGCGTTAACTACTTAGATGCAAGAATGTAGAACATTGGGTCTGGAATGTAGACCATTGGTAGCGAACTTCTGCCCTCCGGGGGTTTCTCCATTTGTGCTGTAAGCCTGTATTTAAGGTTTCTTCCCTCTTTCAATAAACGGCATTCGACATCCAATCGTACGAATGACCCGCTGTCTCTTGTCTCTATTTTTTAATCCGCAGCCCTTCGCTCAGACATGGTAAACGGGTATCGGTAATGCGGGCGTTACCACTACAGATGACTGGCTAGCAAGTCCCAGGGATCTACCTGTTCCCAGGAGTGGAATTACAAGAGAAACACGATGGTTTTTTACAGGTCCTCACATTTTCACAGCAAACATTTTATCAACTGAGCTATCGCCCAGCTTTTTTTTTTTTTTAAAAAAAAGATTTATTGTTGTTATTTTTATGTCTTTGTCAATGTATGTAACATATGAAGCAGTACTCGCAGAAGCCAAAAGAGAGTGTCTTAACTATTGAGCCATTTCTCCAGCCCTTTTTTAAGACTGGGTCTCATAAAGCTCTATTTGCAAATACCTTTTTTTTAAAACTCTTGATCCTTGTACCTTCATCTCCTGAATGTTGGGATTACAGGTGTGTGTTCCTGTGGTGGTATTGTGCTCCCCCAAATATTGTGCACTCTAACAAACTTATCTGGGGTCAGAGACAGAACAGCCACAATATTAAACATAGAGGATAGGCAGTGGTAGCACACGCCTTTAATCCTAGCATTCCAGAGGCAGAAATCCATCTGTTCAAGGATACAGCCAAGCATGGTGACTCATGCCTTTAATCCCAGGAAGTGAGGGCAGAAAGCAGAAAGGTATATAAGGCATGAAAACCAGGAACTAGAGCTGGTTAAGCTTTTAGGCTTTTGAGCAGCAGTTCAGCTGAGATCCATTTGGATGAGGACTCAGAGGCTTCCAGTTTGAGGAAACAGGATCAGCTGAGAAACTGGCAAAGTGAGGTGGCTATGGCTTGTTCTGCTTCTCTGATCTTCCAGCATTCACCCCAGTAACTGGCTTCAGGTTTGATTTTATTAATAAGACTCTAAGATTCATGCTACATGTTCCCATGCCCAACTAGACCACAGCTGTGAGTATAAACTGTGAATCACAACCCCATACAGGGTCACTGCAGTGGTTTGAATAGGAATGGCCCCACAGACTCATGTGTTTGAATGCTTGGCCCACAGGAAGTGACACTATTAGGAGGTGTGGCCTTGTTGGAGGAAGTGTGTCACTATGGGAGCAGACTTTGAGGTCTCCTCTGCTCAAGCTACGACCAGTATTGCACACAGTCTCCTGCTGCCTGCGGATCAAGATGTAGACCTTTCAGATCCTTCAGCACATCTGCCTGTATGCTGCCAAGTTTCCCATCATGATGACAATGGACAAAATCTCTGAAACTGTAAGCCAGCTCCAGTTAAATGTCTTTCTTTATAAGAGTTTCTGTGGTCATGGTGTCTCTTTACAGCAATAGAAACCCAAATTAAAACAGTCACATAATTGAATGTGGGGATAGCAAAAAAAAAAAAAAAAAAAAGAGGCAATAGTAAAACACACAACAACCAAAAATTAATTCAAAATCAAGCACATAAAGAATCCAGGACATCTCTGAAAGCATCACTCATGTTGAACCACACTTCTCTGCAGCTTTTCATTATAACTCAGGCCAGGTGCAGCTTGCACTGTGCATGCATGCATACTAGCACCACCATCCAAGGCTGCCTACAACACCTTAGCTCAGACATGAGACTAATGGATGTTATGAAGTGTAGTGTCTCTGCTGTATGCACCGTTTCTTGCTCTTATAGAAACATAATGGTTTAATTACTGAAAACAAAGACTTTTAATATTTTCCTACTATCTTTCCTCAGCATAGAAGTTCCAAATCAGTAAGTCTGTTACAATATTTACCCTCCCCCTCCCACACGCATAGGGTGTTACTATGTATCCCTCGCTGGCCTTGAACTCTCTATGTTGTTAAGGCTGGCCTCAGACTCAGAAATCTGCCTGCTTCTGCCTTCCCAGTGTTGGGATTAAAGGCCATGCCTGGCTAGAATGTTTACTTTTTTAACTTTTAAAACTGTTGTATGGGCCTGTTGCTTGCTGCTAAGCCTGGCAAACATGTGATCCTCTGGTCTCATATGGTAGAAGTACAAGTTGTCTTCTGACCATAGCTGAGCCCTGGTGTACATATTCCCCCTCCCAAACAAACAAATATATGTAATGTGATTAAAAAAAAAAACTTTTTGAGCCGGGCTTTAATCCCAGCACTCGGGAGGCAGAGCCAGGCGGATCTCTGTGAGTTCGAGGCCAGTCTGGTCTCCAAAGTGAGTTCCAGGAAAGGCGCAAAGCTACACAGAGAAACCCTGTCTCAAACAAACAAACAAACAAACAAACAAAACTTTTTGAGTTGCTTACTTCAGTTTCATTTTTTAAAATGTTAAATTTTGTCTTGGCATTATAACGGAATTTTCAAAATGCTCCTAAATACATTTCTGCCATTTTGTACTACATATTTCTGCACATTGGTATTCTCAGCATTAATGATTATAAAATCAAAATACTGATAAACTCTAAAAATGTTGAAGATGCTCTATGTCCTGCAGTATCAAATATTTAGCCAAGAATTATGTAAAAATAAAAATGTGAATCCATCTTATTATCATGTCAATTTTCTTTTGTCTAATGAATAGTAAAATTATATGTATATCAAAGAATTATTTAAAATAGCAGGGAATGGTGGCTATTCCCATAATCCCAGCACTTTGGAAGTGGAGGCAGGAGGAACAGGGTCATCCTCAGCTACATAGAGAATTCAAGGCCAGCCTGGGCTACAATGAGACCATCTCAAAAATAAAATATCAACATCAAAAGACTTATTTTAAAATCAATTTATGATTACCAGTGTTTGATTTGTATACCTATTTTATATATCTATATACCTACAGTCACATGAAATTTTCTCACACATAAAGGGGTCCCAAATGGAAACAGTTTAAGAGGTCCTGGTAAAAAGCAATTGTTAGTGCTTCCCAATACAGGCATCATCTAACGCTGTATGGGCACCTGTTCTGTCATGTATAGAAGGGGAGACCAAAGCTAAGGGAGGTGAAAGAGCTTGCCCCAGGTAAGAAACTCAAACCTAAGCCTGCCTAATTCCAGGAATGACTATGTCAAGGCTAAACTGGCTAATTTCTAAGGACCTGAGGAAAAGGGTGACTCCAGTTCACCCTCTTGTGGAGGCCTATGGTGCTGTACCCTTCACCATCAGGCAGTTCATTCTGGTTGCCAACCTTAAGCACTCCTGCAGCCCAAGGGGAGATAAAGGGGAGATACTGATTTTTCATGTGGAGGTCAATTCTCTCTTTCCACCATGTGGGTCCTGGGGGCTGGAATTAGCCTGTCAGGCTTAATGCTGATCAAGCCTTTAACTACTGAACCATTGTGCCCACCTGTTTGTTACTCATATTTATAAGTTTAAAACTAAAATTTTAAATTACAAAATAAAATCCTGCAACTCTTTATTTGAAAAAAATGTTAAACCTAAACACAGAAATGAACAATGAACACCTATACTCTCATCTCATCTATAGTCTACAATTAACATTTTGCCACCTTAATTTTTCTAATTATCTTTTTTTTAATTTACACTCATGATATTCATTACACTCATGATAGTAATTACATTTGTGGTATTCATTGATTACATTTGCAGTATTCATTCAATAATTACATTTATGATGTTCATTAATTACATTAATTGTATTGATTTATTATATTATATATTCATATTATGTCCTGATACTACTTTTTTCATTCTTTGACAATTTGTACATGTATATCTTGAACATATCTATCTCCAACTTTCTACCCTCACGTCCTTTTTTTTTACTTTCATTCATTCATTCATTTTAAGACAGAGTCTCACAGTAGTTCTAATTTGAAAATTCCAGGCTGGCCTGGAATTCTCAATTAGAACAGGCTGGGTTCAAACTCACAGAGATCTGCTTGCCTCTGCCTCTCAAGTGCAGGGATTAAAGGCATGCACTATCACGTCTAACCTCTTTAAGAATATCTTAATACCTGGGCGGTGGTGGCGCACACTTTTAATCCCAGCACTTGGGAGGCAGAGGCAGGCGGATCTCTGTGAGTTCGTGGCCAGCCTGGTCTACAGAGCAAGTTCCAGGACAAGGCAGGGCTGTCTCAGAAAATACACACACACACACACACACACTTTAACAACTCACTGAGTTCAATTAGTATTGCTTGTATGCTCAGGCACGGGTATGGACTATCCACTGGAGTATCAGTGACGACTCTCTATACCTTTCTAATTATCTATACTTTTGAAAGTATTTAAGAGTAGTTTTTTTCCAAGTGTAGTGGCATGTGCCTATAAGCCTAAGTAAATGTGGCCTGACCTAAAAGCCTAAATCTATTTAAAAATGTACCAGGATGTTTTAAAATCCATCTTTAGCAAAACACAAAATAAAACAAGTGCCCAGCCCTCAACACGATTTCTCTCCTTTCAGGCTGTCCTCTTCCCCCATCCCGACCCCTATAGCGGGCGGGAGAAACTGGAGCGATGGGGGTCTACCAGGTCCTTGGACAAGTGTATCAACAGTCGCCAGTAAGATGGGAATTCAGAGCCAACACAGCAAAACCAGGAACGCCTGACGCACCCGACGCCAAGATTCATTCCAGCCGGGGCGGGGAAGTTACAAGAAAAGAGTCTTCATGGATCGCTCTCCCACAAGCGGTCACCCTCCCTCGAGAAGATTCTCGCCTCGGGTACGGTTAGTTTCGCTGTTGTAAATTTTACCTCACGTAATGCCAAAGGGTCAGACACTGGGGCAGATGGCCGGCGGGAGCGAACACAACACAAGCGCAAAGGCGCACCGGATCCTAGTGCGCACGCGCAGCTCTCTAGGCAGGCTCTCGTTTCCTCTCTGGTGGGGCAAAGCGCCGCCTAGCGTCCCGCCCCGCCCCGCCCCGCCCCGCCCCTTGCGTTGCCATGGAGACCCAGCGGCCAAAGCCCGCCCGTGGCAGCGTCCTGGGCCTGGCGGCGGCTTGCGGGGTTTGCGTGGGCGATGTTGAGCCACACAGAGCTTTCGCGGAAGAGCGTGGACTTGGCGGAGATGCGGTCCGGGGGCCTGGGCCGCTGCAGGCGCTTCTTTTGGCTGGGCGTCGCCTTCGACGCGGTGGGTGTGGCAGTGCTGTTCACTGGCGTGTTCGCGAACCTGCTGTTCTACGACATGCTACTCTATCTGGGTTCCATCATCATCTTCGTCAGCCTCCTGTGGTGGATCTTCTGGTACACTGGCAACATCGAGGCGCTCCCGGAAGACCCCTCGAGGAGGACTTCGCCTCGCGCGGGCGAGGTCGGGATGCACCGCAGCGGCAGCCTTCGCTTCTCGCTGACCCTCAGGAGCGTCTCCAACACCTTCCGGCGGATCCACCGGCGGCGGCGGCCGCGGCTCCTCCCGAGGGTCCTCCAGACGATCCGTAGCCTCAGCTCGACCGACCCAGGCCAGCTGGAAGGGAACAGCGATGCCGGGAGCAAAGATGGCAGAACTTCGTTACGTCCGGCAAAGCCTGTGTCCGTTCTGAAGCAGCTAGAGCTTTGCTCAGTCCAGGCCTCTAGGAGCCTGCCCCTGGTCCCTTTGCCTGCCCCTCTCTCGGTTTGTACTTCTAGGAGCCAGCCTGTCTTTTCGGTGACCTCACAGGGCTACTCTTCTGGCAGCTACTCCCAGATGACTTTGTCCTCTGACAGTCGTGCACCTGTGGATCTTGACCCTCAGGGGCACTCTAAGATCAGTGTGACTTCTCGGATCTACCCTCTGCAACGGGCAGACAGTCAGAGCCACCTCCTGGTGCCCGTACCCTCTGACAGTTTCCCTATGGTGCCCATGAGCTCTCAGAGCCAAATCCAGGACTCTGTGTCCTCTGACAGTCGTGTGCCTGTGGATCTTGACCCTCAGGGGCGCTCTAAGATCAGTGTGACTTCTCAGATCTACCCTCTGCAACGGGCAGACAGTCAGAGGCACCTCCTGGTGCCCTTTGAAAGTTTCCCTGTGTTGCCCATGATCTCTCAGGGCCAAATCCAAGGCTCTCTAGCCCAAAAAAGCCAGCTCCAGAATCTTCCACCTGCCTCTCAAACTCAACCTGAGACTGTTAAAGCTCCCAAGAGCCATTCTTTGGCCATGGAGGTTCCTGTGGTAACACCTGGGTTTGCTCAGACTTCTCAAAGTTGTTCTCCAGGTGTCCAGAAGGTTCCTAAGAATTCAGGTGCTAAAGCTTTGGAGACTCTCCCAGCAACCAGCCATAAAATAGCTCTGGACCAGCCTGACCCTTCATTGCCTGTCTCTGAGGTCACACATACAGACAGGAAGTGTGACCCCACTGACAACCTTCCAGCCTCCAGGGGAGTGAGGGAAAGTCACTCTTCCTAATAGGAATCAGACCCCCGCATGTCTGCTAAGGTCTTTGCCAAGTAAGTGCCTTGGAGGAGAAATTACCAACATTCCCCTTTTTATTGTCAGCATCTCTCACTCCTGTAATGGGAACAAAGTGGCCTGGGACTTGAGGGATTAGCCACTTTGAGAGTTGGTAGGCTTTTGAAACTAGTTCTCTGAGTCATACTAAGGCTTTGACTACTTTATCAGACAATCAAGTCTGTCCTTTTGTTCAAGGTTAGAGAGGGAGTTCTTTAGGATGCCCTGAGTTCTGGAGGAAGGAGGATTTGGATTCTGCAAGGTTTCTCCTGGAAGAAGACAGCTTCATTTTGTACAGGGACATGGCATTAAATGACACTGAACTTTAGGTGGGGAGTTATTC
Source organism: Peromyscus maniculatus bairdii (assembly GCF_049852395.1). Taxonomy (NCBI): domain Eukaryota; kingdom Metazoa; phylum Chordata; class Mammalia; order Rodentia; family Cricetidae; genus Peromyscus; species Peromyscus maniculatus. The sequence goes on along the minus strand of NC_134859.1, from coordinate 1,417,884 downwards.
TTTTCCGATATGTTTGATTTTTGTCAGAGACAGTATTCTTTAATACCCCTCTAAAGCTTCAGTAGGCAAAACTGTACCCAGCTAGAATTTCATAATATTCATATTCATACACATTTTCGGTGAGTTACTTCTACTTAGTGCCAAGTAATATTAATTTCCTGCTTACAACAGTGATAGTTGCTATTTAAATACATTATTTAGATAAAACACTTTGTACAATGTAAAGGTAAGCTTTAAATGTAAGAAAAGTTGGGTAATTCTGAAGTGAAGATGTTGGACCTGAGTTAGCTAGTTTATTCTCCCTCTTCCTCTCTCCTCCCCCTTCTCTTTCTCAGTTTGTATTTTGTTGTTGATGTCCTGTAACTCACTCTGTAGACCAGGCTGGCCTTGAACTCACAGAGATCTGCCTGCCTTTGCCTCACGAGTGCTGGGATTAAAGGTGTGGGCCACCACCACCGGGCTTGTTCTGTAAATCTTTATGGGCATTTTGGCTGCTTTAGTTTTATACAGTTTGAACACCTGAATTCTATAAAATATATCCAATGACTTACGTTCATTTCTATTAAAAGAGAGAAAAGCTGGGCATGGTAGCACATACCTGTAATCCTAGCATTTGGGATGCAGAGGCAGGAGGATTGCTGAAAGTTCAAGGCCAACTAGGATAACATAGCAAGACCTGTCTCAAAAAAGTTGGAGGGCATGGGCTGTGGTGGAGCGACTCCGCGATGGCACCTGCCTAGGATGCCCGTATTCTAGATTGAATCGCCTGTGCATTACCCACAAAGTAATAAAAGATAGGGTTGGGAATGAATCTCAGCTTGCTTGACATCAGTAGTGTGTGTGTGTGTGTGTGTGTGTGTGTGTGTGTGTAACTATGTATGAGCAAAACAATTTTAAAAAGAAAAGACTGGGCTGGGTGTGGTGGTGCACATCTTTAATCTCAGTACTCAAAAGGGAGAGGCAGGCAGTCTCTGGAAACTGGAGGCCAGCCTGGGCTACAACGAAAGTTCTAGGCCAACGAGGGCTATCTCAAAAAAAGAGAACAGGATTAAATGTTATTTCAAAAGGCCATTTCCTGCCCCCTTTATTCTTTGGAGTGGTTCATATGATTGAAATAATTATCTAGGTAGGTCTTAAAGACTTAGACACTAGGTGCCAGGAATAAGGTAAATATGAAGGTACAAGGATGTAGATCTTGCCAACAGAAAGTTTTGTAGTCTTTGTTCTCTGAATCAAAACAATATGAGGATGATTAAAGGTCAGCCAAGGAAAAAGGAAGTCTTTAACAGGCCAGTGGGAGTATTATCTTTTTCACAGGAGAAGCTACTCCATGCCTTCAAATAATTAATTCATTGGCCAAACGTTTGTATGTTTTTTTTTTTCAGTTTTTTGAGACAGGGTTTTTCTGTTACACAGTCCTGGCTGTCCTGGAACTCGCTCTGTAGCCCAGGTTGGCCTCGAACTCACAGAGATCTGCTTGGCTCTGCCTCCCGAGTACTGGGATTAAAGGCGTGCACCACCACCACCTGGCTAACATTTGTATTCTTTCTAGCAAGTGCCAGACATTGCATTAAGTATTGAAGAGCCAGTGCTATATTCGGAGGTCCTACTTTTCAAGCACTTACCACCTACCAGGAGGCATGGACACTGAAATAATTAGCCACTGCAGTGTAATACCGTGTTTTAAGAATACCAGTGAGGGTTGGGCAAGGGGTGTTTGAATTGGATCCAAAAGTAGATTTTCACTGGGTGAAGGCATGGGTAAGAACATTCCATATGAAGGGAAAGTGTCACCAAAAGAGTATAGAAGAGGGTGAGGAGACATGGCTCAACAGTTAAGAGGGCTTGCTTTTCTTCCAGAGGACCCTAGTTTAGTCCAGTGCTACACAGAGAAACCCTGTCTCCAAAACAAAACAAAATCTGATGGGTTTGTTGTTTTGTTGTCGTTGTTGTTATTTTTCAAGACAGTGTTTCTCTGTGTAGTCCTGGCTGTCCTGGAATTAGCTCCATAGACCAAGCTGGCCTCAAACTCAGAGATCCCCTGCCTCTGCTGGGATTAAAGATATAGGCCACCCATATAATAAATTTCAGTTTTACTCAATTATTGAAAAAAAATAGCCAAATGAATGGAAACACATGAGCTATGAACCAAAGGCTGAGGGGCCCCCAGCTGGATCAGGCCCTCTGAATAGGTGAGACAGTTGATTGGCTTGATCAGTTTGGGAGGCAACTAGGCAGTGGGACCAAGTCCTGTGCTCATTGCATGAGTTGGCTGTTTGAAACCTGGAACTTATGCAGGGACAAATGGCTCAGTCTGGGAGGAAGGGACTGGACCTCCCTGGACTGAGTCTACCAGGTTGATCGCAGTCCTCGGGGGAGGACTTGTCCTGGAGGAGATGGGAATGGAGGGTGGGCTGGGGGTAAGGGGAGGGAGTGGGAGGGGGGAGAATAGGGGAACCCATGGCTGATATGTAGAACTGAATGGTATTGTAAAATAATATATATATATATATATTATAATATATATTATATGTATATAAAAGATATGGGCCACCATGCCCTGTGAAAAATGAATAAATAAATAAACAAATAAATAATACAAATAAATCGTAAGCAGGATATAGTGCACAGAACATTGTTTTTTGTTTTTTTTCTTGCATTTTTATTTTTTCACCTTTTTAAACAAACATTTATAAACTTTGTCTTATACAGATATACGTATATAAATACAACATTGAGTTCAGTGGTCCTTCAGCATTTTCCACATAATTTTTTTAACATAAAAACAGGTTATAATTCCAAAGTCCAGAGTTATTTGAAACTGGAAAATATTTTCTCTGTAGAAAATAGTAAAAATGATAACATTTCCCAATGAGCCCATTTAAGCCAAATAATAGCTGAATTAAACATATAAATATTGATTAGATTCTGGGATACAGAAGAAACCTATCTTCATCTGTTCAGAGAACTATGTCTAAGTTGTGTAAGTGAGATTCCTATTCATCCTCCCTTGACTGTTTGATTTATGGCAGACATTTTTCTATAGGCTAACCCCTAATCTAAAAAGATTTTAGCCTCCCCTCCTGAAAGTACAGCCAGCATATCCTTTCATCAGCTTGATAAGGTACAAATTCTTATCCTAATAGTGAAATATTTCATTAAAGCATGCCCAGTGATTGGGCAAAACCAAAACTTAATATAAGCCACAGACAACCTAGGGTCCTCCCTGCTAGGTAGGGATCTGTGTCTGATTGTCCTTTGCTTTTTATCTAGTATCCACTTATGAGTGAGTACATACCATGTTTGTCCTTCTGAGTCTGGGTTACCTCACGCAGGATGATATTTTCTAGTTCATTCCATTTGCCTGCAAATTTCATGATGTCATTGTTTTTCTCTGCTGAGTAGTACTCCATTGTGTATATGTACCACATTTTCTTAATCCATTTTTCAGTTGACAGGCATCTAGGTTGTTTCCAGGTTCTGTCTGTTATGAATAATGCTATGAACATAGTTGAACATGTATCTTTGTGGTATGATTGAGCATTCCTTGGGTATACGCCCAAGAGTGGTATAGCTAGGTCTTGAGGAAGATTGATTCCCAGTTTTCTGAGAAACTGCCATACCGATTTCCACAGTGGTTGTACAAGTTTGCACTCCCACCAACAGTGGAGGAGTGTTCCCCTTGCTCCACATCCTGTCCAACATAAGCTGTCTTCAGTGTTTTTGATCTTAGCCATTCTGACAGGTGTGGATGGTATCTCAGAGTCGTTTTGATTTGCAATTCTCTGATGACAAAGGATGTAGAGCATTTCCTGAAATGCCTTTCAACCATTTGAGATTCTTCTTGTGAGAATTCTCTGTTTAGCTCTGTAGCCCATTTTTTAATTTTTTTGTTTTTTGAGACAGGTTTTCTTATGTAACAGCTCTGACTGTTCTGGAATTCATTTTGTAGACCAGGCTGGCCTGGGATTAAAGGGATATACCACCACTGCCCATCTAGTGCACACAACTTTAATCAAAGGCAGGCAGATCTTTTTGTGTTTGAAGTCAGCCTATTCTATATATCAAATTCCACAACAGCTAGGACTACATGGAGAGACCATGTCTCAAAAAAAAAAAAAAGAAAAAGAAAGAAAGAAAGGAAGGAAGGAAGGAAGGAAGGAAGGAAGGAAGGAAGGAAGGCCAGGTGGTGTCGGCACATGCCTTTAATCCCAGCACCTGGGAGGCAGAGGCAGGTGGATCTCTGTGAGTTCAAGGCCAGCCTGGTATACAAAGTGAGTTCCAGGAAAGGCGAAAAGCTACACAGAGAAACCCTGTCTCGAAAAACCAAAAAGAAAAAAAAAAAGGAAAAAAAAAAGAAAAAGAAAATCATGAGTCAATTTGGAACTGGAGAGATGGCTCAGAGGTTAAGAGCACTGACTGCTTTTCCAGAGGTCCTGAGTTCAATTCCCAGCACCCACATGGTGGCTGACAACCATCTGTAATGAGATCTGGCAACCTCTTCTGTGTACATAATAAATAAATAAATAAATCTTTAAAAAAATAGAAAGAAAGGGGGACTGGAGAGATGGCTCAGAGGTTAAGAGCACTGACTATTCTTCCAGAGGTCCTGAGTTCACGAGTTCAATTCCCAGCAACCACATGGTGGCTCACAACCATCTGTAATGAGATCTAGTGCCCTCTTCTGGCTTGCAGGAATATATGCAAGCAGAACACTGTAAACATAATAAAATAAATAAATATTTTTTTTAAAAAAAAGGAAGAAAGGAAAGAGAGAACAGAAGGGCATGGATGTAGTAGATAAGCCAGTATAATGCATATATGCATACATACAAACAATGCTGGGCTTAAACCTCGGCACTGTATAAACCAGGTAGGGTTCTGCACACCTGTAATTTCAGCACATGGGAGATAAAGACAGGAAGATCAGAATTTGAAGATCATCCTCAGCTACATAGTGAGTTTGAGGCTAGCATGGGCTACATGAGACCCTATCTAAAAAAACAAAAGCCAAACAACAATAAAATTAAGTGGCTGGCAAGATGAGTCGGTGGGTAAAGGTGTTTCCTGCCCAGCCTGATGACCTGAGTTCAGTCCCCAAGATGCACATGGTGGAAGGCGAGAACCCACTCCCACAGGTCCTCTGACCTTTAATCTTGTACCTTTCTCTTTCCTCACATAGATACAAATATGTAATAATTTTTTTAACTAAGGTTCACTAGTGAGTGGTGGTGGCATGCACCTTTAATCCTGGCACTTGGGAGGCAGAGACCGGTGGATCTCAATTAGTTCAAGGCCAGCGTGGTCAGCAGAGTTACAGGACAGCCAGGGCTACACAGAAAAACCTTGTCTCAAAAAACAAAAACAACAACAAAATGAAGGTTCACTTTACTAGGGGGTTGTGTTTTAAAAAGGTGCCAAGTTGAGGGGACATAAATTTAAAAAATTTAAAGGAACAGGAACAGATGTAGCTGAAGTGTTCCTGTGTCCTGCCTGGTCCACGGTCAGGACAAATCTCTCTCATCTTCCAGTCTCACAGCCGCTCAGACCCAAGTAAACACACAGAGGCTTATGTTATTTATGAACTGTATGGCCATTAGCTCAAGCTTATTACTGACTAACTCTTTTTTTTTTTTTTTTTTTTTGGTTTTTCGAGACAGGGTTTCTCTGTGTAGCTTTGCGCCTTTCCTGGAACTCACTTGGTAGCCCAGGCTGGCCTCGAACTCACAGAGATCCACCTGCCTCTGCCTCCCGAGTGCTGGGATTAAAGGCATGCGCCATCACCGCCCGGCCACTGACTAACTCTTACACTTAAATTAACCCTTAATTCTTATTTATGTTTAGCCATGTGGCTTGGTACTTTTTTTCAGTTCTGCCTTCACATTTTGCTTCCTCTCTGACTTCTTTCTCAGACTTTTATCATTTGTGTACAGTAGGGCCACTGATTTTTTTGAGTTGATCTTGTATCCTGCCACTTTACTGAAGGAGTTTATCAGCTGTAGGAATTTGCTGGTAGAATTTTTGGGGTTACTTATGTATACTATCATATCATCTGCAAATAGTGAAAGTTCGACTTCTTCCTTTCTAATTTCTATCCCTTTGATCTCCTTTTATTGTCTTATTGCTCTAGCTAGAACTTCAAGTACTATATTGAATAAATATGGGGAGAGTGGACAGCCTTGTCTTGTTCCTGATTTTAGTGGAATTGCTTTGAGTTTCTCTCCATTTAATTTGATGTTGGCTGTTGGCTTGTTGTAAATTGCCTTTATTATGTTTAGGAATGTTCCTTGTATTCCTGATCTCTCCAAGACCTTTATCATGAAGGGGTGTTGGATTTTGTCAAAGGCTTTTTCAGCATCTAATGAGATGATCATGTGGTTTTTTTCTTTCAGTTTTTCTATATGGTATATTACATTGACAGATTTTCATATGTTGAACCATCCTTGCATCCCTGGGATGAAACCTACTTGGTCATGGTGGTTACTTTTTTTGATGTGTTCTTGGATTTGTTTTGGCAATATTTTGTTGAGTATTTTTGCATCAATGTTCATGAGGGAGATTGGTCTGTAGTTCTCTTTTCTTTGTTGCATCTTTGTGTGGTTTGGGTATCAGGGTAATTGTAGCCTCATAAAAAGAGTTTGATAATGTTCCTTCTGTTTCTATTGTGTGGAACAATCTGAAGAGTATTGGATTTAGTTCTTCTTTGAAAGTCTGGCTCTCGACGCAAACCGATGGGCAAACCGTGCTTCCAGGAAAAGGTGAAAAGCTACACAGAGAAACCCTGTCTTGAAAAAAAAAAAAAAAGAAAGAAAGTATAACAGAATTCTGCACTGAAACCATCTGGTCCTGGGCTTTTTTTTGGTTGGGAGACTTGATGACTGTTTCTATTTCTTTAGGGGTTATTTAAATAGTTTATTTGGTCTTGATTTAACTTTGGTTACATCTTGCTTCCTGTATGTCTGGCTGGCGACTCCTGACTCAGCCTTCCTCTTCCCAGAATTCTCCTTGTCTACTTGTCCCGCCTATACTTCCTACCTGGCTATTGGCCAATCAGCATTTTATTTATCAACCAATCAGAGCAATACATTCACAGCATATAGAACGATATCACCCATCAAACAGAGATGTAATAATAGTTCATGGCTTGTTTAGGGCTATCTGGGAAGGCATAACCTAATAGTCACAGGTCCTTGGAACTTTGAGAGTGAAAAGAAAAGAATGTGGTGTGTATGAAAGAAAATGAGAATAGATGAGGCGTCTTTCATGGATGGGAAACCTCTGATGGCCTTTTACTTTGCTCTTTTATTTTTCTTTAAGCAGTGTCTTGCTATGTAGTACACTTGAACTCAAGATTCCCCTGCTTCTAAATATTTGTAAGTTCAAGGCCAGCCTGGTCAATATAGAAAGTTCCAGGCTAGCCAGGACTATACAGTGACACCCTGTCTAAAAAAAAAAAATCATGTACCTGAACCTTCTGAGTGCTGAGATTATAGCCATTGCCACCTTGCATGGTTTCTGCCTGCTGCTTTTTAAATTTTTCATCTTTTTTTAAAAAAGGCCTTATTATTTTTTATTATGTATAGGTATACCTGCATGTGGGTTGTGCATGGGAGTGCAGGTACCAGCCTAAGCCAGAGGCACTGCATCTTCTGGAGCTGGAGTTAACAGACAGTTGTGAGCCATCTGATAAGGTGCCCGGAACTGCATTTGAGTCCCTGGAAGAGAAGCAAGCGATCTTAACCACTATGCCATCTCTCTAGAACTTTTTTTTTCCAGAATCTCATGTAGCTCAGGCTGGCCCAAATATTTGAACTTCTGATTTTTCGGCCTCTGCCTGCCTGAGTGCTGGGTATCACTACACTAGGTTTGTGAAGTGCTGGGGATGGAACCCAGGGCTTTCTGCATACTAGGTGAGCAGTCTACTGAGATCCATGCCCAGCACACCACAGCTGTCTTCTTTGCAGAATTTTTAGCAGGGTTGAATTGTGTTTGTAGTCTGTAGTTCTACCTATGACTGTCTGTAAAGTAATGCCAATAGGCAAATAATTGAGATGAATTGCTAATGTTCTCTTCATTAAATTATAAGCCAAAAGTAAACCTCATTAAATTATAAGCCAAAAGTAAACCTCATTAAATTATAAGCCAAAAGTAGACCTCTTAAATATTAGCAACAAGCCGGGCAGGGGTGAGGCATGCCTTTAACCCCAGCACTTAGGAGGCAGAGGCAGACAGATCTGTGAGTTTGAGGCCAGCCTGGTCTACAGAGTGAGTTCCAGGACAGCTAGGACTATTTCACAGAGAAACCCTGTCTTGGAAAACAAAAACAAAAACAAAAACAAACAAAAAAAAAAAGGTTAGCAACAAAGTATAGTTGTTCATCTTGCAAAATAGTTCCAGGTGTTTAATTTCTTGTACAGAACCTTTCTGGTGGTTACAGAAATGACATCATGTGGAACTACTGTTTACTATAATTGCCCATTTATACATGTTGCTTGTATGATAAGTACTTATCTAAAACAGGAGTACATGTGTTTCCCCCCCCATAAAGGTCAAAGAAGTAGATATTTTAGACTTTAAGGGCCAAAAGACAAAAATCAAAGATGTGAATTGCGTGGTGTAGTGATGCATGCCTTTAATCCTATCCCTTTGGAAATAGAACTCTATATGCTGCCATCCTGGTTTGTGTATCCAGTTTCTGGACAGCCAGGACTACAATAGTGAGACTGTCTTTAAACAATGCTGTGAGTCAACTTGTGTAACCAAGGAGAAACCCCCTGCCCTGATCTGCCCGTTGGCCTGGAATGGGCACTATAGCTCCTTTTGCTCCAGTTACATCATCTGGAGTCATTCAGCTAACCAAGAACAAGTGGCATAGGGAGAAGGGACACTGTGGGACAGGTCTACAGCCAACACTACCTTTGTCATTCTGCCCAGGGACACCCAGATGTGGCCCTCTATTTTCTCAGAATACACAGCCTTCTCCATTTGATGTGCTGGCCCAAGATAAGGCAATTTGCTAACCTCCTGACTCCCAGATGGAGAATCTACCTTTCAGGACCTGGTTTCTTCCAACAACAGAGCACACATTGTATGGCAATACCTACGTCCCTGGGAAGGCTGGTAGTCAAAGAGGCAGGCCCTAGGAATGCTTATTTGGGAACTGATTCCCTAGCTTGGTTTTTGAAGCTCACGTTGAGACTCTATGGTCGTATAAAACTAGGATAAGGAGGGGTGCCTACCAATACCTAGTGTATATAGAGTGGAGATGCAGTGAAGCATCCTAACAATGGACAGGATAGCTTATGTGACATGGATTTCTCTGACCCACAGTGTCAGTAGTATGAGCCTAACAAGCTTGAATCTGAACCTTTACTGAAACTTTAGATTGGAGGATGGAGGCTCCCTGCTGTAATCAGTCTGGCCCTTGGAAGAGTGAGGTGAGAGAATTGAGAGTTGGAGACTATCCTGGCCTATAAAAAGAGAGGCTGTGTCTCAAAAAGAAAAAAAAAATTTAATTGCTGTTTTTCATAAGCTTTATTTTTTTATTTGCTATTTGTACTTTCTGGGTGACCTGGAACTTACTATGAAGCCCAGGCTGGCCCAGACTTTGCAGCATCCCTCCTGCTACTGGGGCCGGGCGGCGGTAGCGCATGCCTTTAATCCCAGCACTTGGGAGGCAGAGGCAGGTGGATCTCTGTGAGTTCGAGGCCAGCCTGGGCTACAGAGTGAGATCCAGGGCAGGCACCAAAACTACACAGAGAAACCCTGTCTAAAAAAAAATAATAATAAAATAAAAAAAATAGCTATTGGGTGTTTATAACACAATAGGAATGACTCAAGGGCATTCATCAGACTTAAACGCTGTTGTTATCTCCACTTAAAGGATGGATTTAACATTGAGAGATTAAGTAAATTTTCCAAAGTTATACAAGTAGAGGAGCTGGAATAACATAATATCCTATGTTATATAGGATAGATGACAAACTTTTCTTTCATATTAAAGTTAGTATTCAAGTAGGTGGTCCATACTGTAATGTCAGCACCCTGGAGGTGGAGGTAGGAGGATCAGAAGTTCAAGGTCATCTTTAAGCACAAAGGGAGTTTGAGGCCAGCCAGAGCCACATGAGACCCTGCTTTATTAGAAGGGAGAGGGGGAGAGGAAAGAAGAGAGCCAGGCCTGGAGAGAGGGAGGGAGCAGAGCAGAGAGAGAACAGAGAGAGGTTTTTTGTTGTTGTTGTAGTTTTATTTTGTTTTGTTTTTTCCAGAGCTGAAGACTGAACCCAGGGCCTTGTGCTCTACCACTGAGCTAAATTCCCAACCCTTGACACAAATATTAAATGTAATTTCAGTTGTAATACTGCAGGTCAGTTCATGGATTACTTCTCTATTTAAACCTTTGATTTCAGCGGAAAAAAATGAGAATTGGCATTGTCTCTTTTTTGTTTTATTCTAGATTATCATATTTATAACTATCATCTCAAATAAAATTGCCTTTTTCTTTCTAGAACTTAATGGTGTTTCTACATACTTCACTGCCAACTTGATAAAAGCACAAGTTCTTATCTTGTTTGAGAAGCTTCTCTCTGGAGTCCTGACCTATTCCAGATCAACAGACTGCCTGTAACCATTGCCTCAGTACTGGAGACAGCATTCCAGCCTCCAGTAACAGTGCTATTTATTAACATGACAATACGCCATAATAGACTTTGTTATTCCAATGAAACTTTATTTAAAATAAATTGAGTTTATAAAAATAGACTGGTCTTGTGCAAGCATTCCAGAAACCTGAATGGAAAATAATGTCCCATGTAACATGTGTGTAAATAAAATCCACATACAAATAGACATTAAAAATAAAATAAAATCCACTGTATAGCTAGGGGTGGTGGCACAGGCCTTTGATCCCAGCACTTGGGAGGCAGAGGCAGGCAGATCTCTCTCTATGAGTTTGAATCCAGCCTGGTCTACATAGTGAGTTCCAGGGCAGCTAGGGCTATGTAGAGAAACACTGTCTCAAACAAACAAGCAAACAAACAAACAAACAAAAAAACAAAAAATATACTTTTGGGGCTCCTGGAGAGGTGACTCAGAAGTTAAGAGCACTGGCTGCTCTTTCAGAGGACCTGGGTTTGTTTCTAGCACCCACATGTCAGCTCACAACCATTGCAATTCCAGTTCCAAGGGTATCAAACATCTTCTTCTGGCCTGGCCTCTCTGGGCACTGCATGCAGGTGGTGCACAGATATACCTGTAGACAAAACACTCATACAGATTTTTAAGAAGATAATCTTAAAAAACCCACACCCAAAAAATAGACTTTGTATTTCAGGATTGTAATCTCATTATGAAAGATATCAGAAAGGGTTAATGCGTTTAGTGTGTTATATAGCAACTTAGGTATATTGCTATACAACTTCCATTTTCCACTAATCCCAGCACTTGAGAGGGTGGAAGCAATAGGCTGGGAAGTTCATGGCCATCCTTAGGTCAGAGTTCAAGGTAGCAGCCTAAAGTATACTTGAGACAATATCTCAAAAAGCCAGAAACAGGGCTCAGTGTTAAAGGCTTTTTATCACCAAGCATGACAACCTTAGTCTGATCCCTGGGACTCACACAGTGGAAAGAGAGAACCAACTCTTGAAAGTTGTCTTCTGACCTCACACACTGTCTGTCACACACACACACACACACACACACACACACACACACACACACACACACCTGTTGGGGAATATTTTAAGGTATGTTACTTTTGTTTATGTTGCATTTGTTTAACTCTGTGAAGCTGTATTACGTGCCTGTCCAAAACACCTGGTGGTCTAATAAAGAACAGAACAGCTAATAGCAAGGTAGAGAGAAGAAAGAAAAGGAAAAGTCTGGGAGGAGATCAAAGATCCAGAGAACAAGGAGGACCCAGGGCCCAGCCAACCAGCTACACAGTAAGCCACAGAGTAAGAAACAAAGGTATACAGGAATAGAAAAGGAAAAGCCCAGAGGCTAAAGATAGATGGGATAATTTAAGGTAAGGAAATCCAGCAAGAAGCAAGCCAAGCTAAGGCTGGGCATTCATAAGTAAAAATAAGCTTGTGTGTGTGATTTATTTGTGAGCTGGGTGGTGGGGCCCCCAAAAGAGCAAAAACAAACAATATGCCTCCACAAACACAAATAAATGCAATTTGGGGACTGGAAAGATGGCTCAGTGATTAAGAGCATTGGCTGCTCTTGCAGAGGACCTGGGTTTGATTCCCCATAACCACATAGCAGCTCACAATGTACGTAACTCCAGTCCCAATGGATCTGACACCCTCTTTTGGCCTCCAAGAACATCAAGTATGCGTATAGACAGGCAGGCAAAACACCAATACATTAAAAACATAAGATGTCTTAAATGTAGTTTTTATTATTTTTATTTTTTTGAAACAGAGTCTCTCTATTTAGTCCTGGATTTTCTGTGTAGACCAGGCTGGCCTCAAACTCACAGATCCTTCTGTCTCCCAAGTACTATGCATGCCACCATCCCAGGCTGAGATGTAATGAAAAAGTAGCAGCCAGGTGTGATGGCTCAGAACTCTAATTCCAGCCCTGGGAAGGCAGAGGCAAGTGACTCACCTAAAGTTCAGAATACCCAGAGCTAAAGAGTGAGACCTGTTAAAACACAATGAAACAAATCGCCACCATATAAACCTAGGAAACAAACCATATTCTCAATGATAAGGACTCAAAATAAGCAAAATGTTAAAAATGAACAATTTATGATTTATTTATTCTACAGAATATCTTCCATGGTTGGAATCTCTCCCAAAGTCATTTGTTGAAAGTCAGTTACCATCATAAAGCAGGAGGAAAGCTGCTTTCTTTCTTTCTTTTTCCTTTGTGGGGCATGGTTTCAAGACAGAGTGTTACCATGTAATCCTAACTGTCCTGAAACTTGCTCAGAGATCTGTCTGCCTCTTGTAGCTGAGTTTTTCTCTCCGGGTCCCGCCAAGTCCCAGCAGTCCCGTAGCCCACTTATAAACTAAACATACAGATGCTTATATTATTTAAACTGCTCGGCCGTTAGCTCAGGCCTACCATTGTCTAGCTCTTACTCTTAAACTCAGCCCATTTCTGTAAATCTATATGTTGCCATGTGTTCCGTGGCTTTACCTGCTGCCTTTACATGATGCTCCCTGGACAGCAGGCTGGTATCTCTTCCTTTCTGCCTTCCTGTTCTCTCAATTCTCCTCTCTGCTAGTCCTGCCTGTTACTTCCTGCCTGACTACTGGCCAATCAGTGTTTTATTTGTCAATCAATCATCCACAGCAGCCTCTGCCTCGAGTTCTGGGATTAAAGCTGTGTCACCACCCCAGGCTAAAAGCTGCTTTCTCACAGGACAGGGCCAAGAGGAATCCCTTGCAGAGCTTCTGACTGGGTTCAGAGCCTCGGGAATTCGATTCGCAGCCTTGCACAAGGGTTAGGGGAAGTAGGTTCTTATTTAGGCCTTTTCTCTTCTTGAGTTTCTTCACACCCCTTTTTGGGAATGAGGATTGAACCTAGGCAGAAGTACTGCCATTCTACAAGCCCCAGCCCACGTCTTTTCTCTCTCCCATGTGAGGATGTCCTCTGTAGTTCAGCAACAAGGGACTATCTTGGAAACCACCACTGGGCTCTCACTAGGTGTGAAGCTTACTAGTGCCTTGATCTTGGCCCTCTTAGTCTACAAACTTTGATAAATAAATATTGTTTTCAAATTATCCAATCTCATGTATTTTGTTACAGTAGCATAAATGGATTAAGCCAGGTTCCATTTTTTTTCTATCTTCTAATTTTCATTTGACTATACCTATAATTAAGTATCCCTGTCTGCATAGTGAGTTTGGGGCCAGCCTGGGATACATGAGGCCTTGTACTAGTTACTTTTCTGTTGCTGTAATAAGATACCATGAACAAAGAAACCTATAGAAGAAAGAGTTTATTTTGGCTTCCAAGTTCAGAGGGTTAGAGTACATGATGATGAGGCCACTGTGGAAGCAGGCAGTAGAGCAGGAACATGAGAGATCACATCTTCAACCATAAACGTGAAGCAGAGATTAAACTGGAAGAGGGGCAAGGTTATGAGTTCTCAAAGCCATTCCCCAGTGACATGCTTCCTCTAGCGAGGCTGAAGCTCCTGTAACCTCCCCAAAGAGTGCCATTGACTAGAGACCTAGTGTTCAATACCTGAACCTCATAAACAGGAGATGGCTCATCAGGTAGAAGCCTGTAAGTCAAGCCTGATCACCTGACTTCTTGCATAATTTGTCTTCTCATACGCATACAATAAATAAATAAAAAAATTTTTAAATTCAATTTTGTGAAATGATGGATTTCAGACATATGTTTAAGTGATCCACCTACTATAGTTCCGAGTATCTGAACTACAGACCTGCAGGAACACACCCAACTCTCTAGCCAATATTATTATAGGAGGGTACTGGACCAATGTTTAATGAGAAGATTTTTTTTTATGTGTATGTGTGTTTACTTATATGTATGCCTGTCTACCACTTGTGTGGCTGGTGCCTTTTAGAGGTCAGAAGAGGGCATCAGATCCTGGGATCTGGAGTTACAATGGGTTATCTGCTGCTGTATTGAAATTTGAAGATTGAATCAGAGTCTCATAGGAGAGTATCCAGAGCTCTTAACTGCTGAGCCATTTCTCCAGCCCCAGTTTTTAAAAGGCATTTGTTATTATGTGTTTGTCTTTGTGTGGGTATGTGCATGAGTGCTGTGCATGTGGAGCCCTGTAGCATTGGATATCCTGGAGCTGAAGTTACAGGTGTTTGTAAGCCACCTGATGTGGGTGCTGGGAACTGAACTCTGATCTTCCTGCATGAGCCGTATGTGCTTCGTTCCTTTCTTTTTTTTGTTTATTTTGTGTGTATGAGTGGTTTGCCTGCATGCATGTCTGTGTACCACATGCATGCTTGATGCCTGAGGGAAGTGGTGAGTCTCCATGTAAGTGCTGGGAATTGAACCTGGGTCTTTTGCAAGAAAAGCAAGTACTCTTAACCACCGAGTCAACTCTCCAGCCCCACCATATGTGCATTTAACTGCTCTGCCATCTCTCCAACCAGAAGGTTTTATTTATTTATTTATTTATTTATTTATTTATTTATTTATTTATTTATTTATTTTCATTTTATGTGTTTTGCCTGAATGTATGTCTGGATATGTACCATGTGAGTGCAGTACTAGTTGTGGCCAGAAGAGGGAGTAGGAGCATGCTGGAACTGGAGTTACAGGCAATTGTGAGCCACCATGCTCTTCCTCTGAAAGAGCCAGCCACCAGGACTCTGAGCAGCTGAGCCATCTCTCCATCTGTGAGTTTGTTGTTGTTGTTTTGTTTATCTTTTTGTTTTTGGGTGAGTGTGTGTGTATATGTGTGTGCATGTGTAATGTGTATTTGTGCCTTATAATATCCTTGAATCTTTAGAAGAATTCCCTGTTTGACTGTTGGCATTGGTTTCTGCTACTTGTGAGCCAAGAGGCTTAGCCAACAGAAGCACTCCAGGGAAAACTGTAAAATTCACCTCTGGGGAAGACTGCTCTTTTGAAAGAGAAATTTAATGTGTCTTCTGGGTGTATGGAGTAGAGAAAACTTCACTCTGAAGAATTGCAGAACAGCTATTAACAACTGTAATAAACAAGATGTAAAAAGGAGGCTGTGCCCTCACAGGTACCTTACTAATGTGCTGTGGGATGTCTTTCTGTATGCTATGAATTTGTGTTGCTCTCATTGGTTGATAAATAAAGCTTTTTGGTCAATGGTGAGGCATAATAAGGTTAGACAGTTCATTCAAACTAAAAACAGAGATGAAGAAGGGCTGAGTCAGGGCAGATGCTGTGAGCCAACCAAGAAGCAAGATGTGAAAGAACCGATAAGCCACGAGCCACATGGCGATATATAGATTAATAGAAATGGGTTAATTTAAATGTAAGTGCAAGCTAATAATAAGCCTAAGCCACCAGCCAAACTAAACTCAAGTTTAGTAGCCTAGGGTTGTGTGTGTGTGTGTGTGTGTGTGTGTGTGTGTGTGTGTGTGTGTGTGTGTGTGTTTTAGCTTGGTTTGATAATGTGAGCCAGGCTATCCTGGAACTCAGCATGTAGCCTGGGTTGGCATTGGACTCTGATTAGCTTTAGCTTTCCAAGTGCTGGGCTCATAGTCTGAGCTACCATGCCTGACATGGGAGCATAGCCCACTTGTTGGTTTATTTGAAGACAGAGTCTCACTCCAGAGCTACATAGCAATTTCAAAAAAACAAAGAACAAAAACAAACAAAAGACAAGGGCTCAGTATGCAAGTCCTTGGCTTGTCTGGAACTTACTGTAGCTAGAAGTTTTCCTGGTCTTGCCCAGCACCAAGGTCCCACAACCATTTATAAGATTCCTGTGTCCCACCTGGTCCTGCAACCACTCAGACCCAAGTAAACACACAGAGGTTTATATCAATTACAAATTGCATGGCCAAGGTCTATGGCTCAAGCTTCTTGCTAGCTAACTCTTATATCTTAAATTAACCTGTTTCTATTAATCTATAAGTTGCCACATGGGTGTCGCTTACCAGTCTGCTGGCATGTTGTTCCTTTGGTGGTGTCTGGTGTCTGCTTTTTTCTTTCCCTTCTCTTCCTGTCTATCTGTTTGGATTTTCCACCTGCCTCTAAGCTGCCTTGCTATAGGCCAAATGACTTTATTTATTAACCAATCAGAGCAATGTATTTTCACAGCATATGAAAGACATTCCGCCATCAACTTACTACCAGGCTGGCTATGAACTCACAGTGATCTGCCTGCCTCTGCCTCCCAGGTGCTGGTACTAAAGGTGTACATGCCCTACCACAGCCTGCTTGTTAACATACTCTTAACTGTGCCTTGGGAAAATAACCAATTATTACTGGGCTTAAGGAAAGTATATTGCACAGTGTGTAGATTTGCACAGCCACTTGGGAAAACTTTTTAAAAATATTTATTTGGTCTGTGTGTGTGTATGCATGATTGTATGTACATCTTGTGAACCATGTACATTCCCCAAACTGGAGTTATATAGACTTTTGTGAGCTGATGGGGGGTGCTGGGAATTGAACCTACATCCTCTGTAAGAGTAGCCAGTACTCTAAACTCCTGAGACATCTATCCCTGGAAAATTTTTTCATGTATTCAAATAATGGGATGCAATATGACAGAGAAACTACAATTTTATATTATATGATATAAATTACAGAAATACATGTTGAAAGTAAGTAGCCATTGTTGGTTAAGTGGTGGTGCTCGTGGCTGGCCGTCGCGGGTGGCAGCCATGGCAACGAATGTTGCAGTGGTGGAAGAATCACGAGTCATGGTTACCTTTCTAGAGCTTTATTGGGAGAGAGAGAGAGAGAGAGAGAGAGAGAGAGAGAGAGAGAGAGAGAGAGAGAGACCACATGGAGGGGGGAGAATATGGAAGGAGAGGCAATAGGGAAAGAGTGAAGAGAGAGCATGCCTGCTTTTTAGGCTGGGACGCCGTCACAGGCTGGTGACATAATTAAGGACATAATCCTTACATCCCAGACTTTCACTTATTATTTTTTAAAAAAAGCAGGTAGATGGGAATAGGGGCATCGTTTCTCTCAAAAGCTGCTTCCAGCTGACTGTTGGACATCAGTTGGTTCTTGGGGGAGTCTTCCGAGGTAGACAGTCATTGTGGGGTACTGTCTGTCATCTGTTTGCTCTGGAGACATGCATCCCTCTTGGCTGTGGCTGGGAACCTTCTGTCTGACAAGATGCTGGTGACATAGAAAAAAGCTTAGAGAGAAAAGAATCCTGAGATTTAAGAGTCTCATGCTCTACCGACTGAGCCTTTATCAAAAGGCATCTTTTGAGGCCAGGACAATATGGCACCATCCCTGAAGTGGCTTTTGCAATCTGGAAAAGGTACGGTGTCCTTTTCTTCAAAGGCAGCTTAATAGGCAGTGGGCCGATGGCTTCTGATGTGCAATGGAACAGCAGCTGAAAAGTTATTCTTGAAGAGTAATTAAGCTCACGCCTCTCAAGAGTAGAATGGCATTTAATAGAGGGATATGGAGAAGAACAGGATGCTGAGATGAAGCACATACACACATAGCCAAGAAGAATGGACAGCTAAATTCAAAAAACATCAACAATTTCCAGAATTTAAAATCCTGAATCATGACATAACACTAGTGGAATTCAGGTGTTTCTGGTATATAGACTGCTCTCACCCAATGTGAGGTTGAACTATTGACCTTGTGTATATCCTAGTTCACAAATGAGTCTGTCAGATACACTAAGCCTATAGACTGAAGATGATGCCCCAACACTGCAGAGAAACCTCAGATGACTGTCCAAGCAGCTGGCTGTTTCTGTCAACTCACAATTTTTTGAAAGTTGCTTGCATGCACTTCCTGTTTTTATTTTTGTTAGCTAATATTATTTCCTTCTTGGGTCTCTGAGGGAGTTGAAGATTAGTTAGTTATAGTTGAAGATTAATTAGGATAGAAAGTGAATTAGATACAATAGGATAGATAATGGAATTATTTTCTCTGAATTTGTCAAATACAAATGAACTAGGCATTGTTTAGTTATTTATTACTTGTATATATTGTATATAGTTATTATACCTTTGTATATAGTTTTTCTTATGTTAGTTCTAAGCTTTTTCCTTTTTTCTTTTTATTAAAATAGAAAAGGGGAACTATGGTGATATTTTATTTGTATTAAAATGTTATTTGTATGTTAATAGCTGTTACAGTTTCTTACTTGATGACCTCTGGACTCCAGCTCTGTTGTGGTCCTATACCATTAGCTAAACAGTGAGTTAGAACAGGGAACTGGGAAGAGAAAAGCTTGTGGTGTATGAGAATTTATTTTTGTGGAATTAGGGACAAGGCAAAGATCAGGGCCCTGTCTGTATGCACATGAGAAACACAGGCAGTAGGTCTGGAGTGAGACAATGAGCTCTTATCTTAGCTGGAAATTTTTTTCCATTAAGTAACTCCGAAAGTGCAATTAAATCTGGTGAGGGAGGTAAGGCTGTCCTCTGTACCTGACAATAGAGAAAGGAGAGGTGACATCCCCAAACTCCCAGGACCAAGTCAGTGGTTTTGATGTCCAGAAGGAAAGAAATGGATCACTTCCCTGCTGCGTTCTGGGTTCCCTGCCATGTCTGTAGCCAAGCCTAGGACTATAAACCAATCCTTTTGGAAAACTTGTCTGAGGAGGCTATAAGATGATTTTTGGCTTAAGAGCCATCCTGACTACTGTAAATTTATTTGTATGGCTCTTAGCAGCTTCCAGATCCGTCTGTGTCTCCCAAGGCAGTTTGAGAATGAGTGGGTGGAGTTAAGGTGAGTTAGGGCGAGTTGTAGAAACCCCCCAAGCCTGCCCATTTGAGCCCGCCCACTGTGGCAGAAGTCAGACAGAAAAGGTTGCACGTGACAGACGCAGAAGTGGGGAGGGATAAGGGTTTATAGCTTTAGCAGAAAGCTTGGGGATAAAGTAACTCTTTTATTTGCCTGTTCGCTGGCAGAAGTTCCCGCGACACTGTTATGTGGCCAGATTTATTGGTACCCACCCCTATCTGCCAATGTAAGTGGTAAATATATCAGCCCCTTTGTCCCATGGCTGTAGCCAAGAGAAAAATAAAAAAATTAAAATAACAAACCGGGATCTGACTCCAATCTTAGGCGTCCCCAAGGAGTGAAGAGAGATCTAAGAATTGGCTCAGGTCCTCTTCGTCAAGGGATGGGAAGGGCTGCGGCTGCACTGCAGTTGGTCCATGGTGGACCTGAGACAGCATTGACCTCCTCGTCAGGAGCAAAAATGTGCCATTGCCAGCACAGCCCAAGGACAACCCCCAGGGTGTCCCTCGCAAAGAATACAGCTCAGACCACAACCGAGAGAACGGTGGACTCGCTGTGGTGAAGAATCATGGCGGTAGCAGTAGTGGAAGCTGTGTGGGGTCCAGTGCATGCTCCAGGTCTCAGGGTCTCACTGGATGGGGGAGGAGGCGGCAAGTGGCAGCCAGCAGTCACCGCAGGTCTTCGGTGATCTATCCAAGTCTGAATGGCACCAGATGTTGGTTAAGTGGTGGCGCTCATGGCTGGCCGCCACCCGCAGTGGCCATGCCACCAGATGTTGTGGTGGCAGAAGAATCACGAGTCATGGTTACCTTTCTAGAGCTTTATTGGGAGAGAAAGGGAGAGAGAGAGAGAGAGAGAGAGAGAGAGAGAGAGAGAGAGAGAGAAGGACCCTGTGGAGGGGGGAGAATATGGAAGGAGAGGCTATACAGAAAGAGCACAGAGAGAGCATGCCCACTTTTTAGGCTGATGATGTAATTAAGGACATAATCCTTACAGCCATATAATGAAGCATGCAAATAAGTTTTACAAAATTCAAAGGCATGTACAAACAATTGCATTGTTGGCTGGGGTGTACCTTGGTGGGAGAGCATATGCTTGCGCAAGGCTCTTGACTCAAATCTCAGGACAAAAACAAAAAAACAAACAAACAAAAAAAAAACCCCTCCAGCTCCAGTGGATCATGGTAGTGTGCACCTGTAATTCCAGCACTTGGGGTGGCGACAGAGGGACCAGGAGTTCAGAGCCAGCCTTGTCTGCAGAAGGAGCCTGAGCCAGAAGACTCCACTTGCCATGGTCTCAAACAAAAAAGCAAGCAAGCAAACAAACAATCAACACTCAGGATTAATCAGGAGGATTCTGAACTGGGGTTATATAATGACACTGTCTCAAACCCTTTCCCCAAAGCCCAGTGTTTAGGAAAAAATTCCTATTTACATAAAGAAAATGGAAGAGCTAAGGATGTAGCTTAGTGGTAACGAGCTTGCCTTACATGGGGAACACCCTGAGATCAGTTCCCAGTACTTAAAACAAAATAAACCACAAAACCTTAAAATGACCTTTAAACATCAAGAAAATGAGTACCTTTGCAGGAAAGCAAGAACACAAATGTGAGCATTGCAGCTCAGATGGAAAGTATTCGGGAGCCAGGGAATACCACAAGTCACCCACAACAAACTTCACACAAGAGATTTATTGGGAGGGAAAAAACCAGGAGGGTGGCTGTCTCTGCTTAGGTAAGAAACAGCAACAAACTGAATAGAATACAAGACTTACAGAGTTTTGTGGGAAGGGGGTAGAACTTTTCAGAATGGAGCTTTCCAGGGTGAGGATTTGTGGGATTTCACGTCCACAGAGTTTTTTTTACTCTGCAGGGTGGGAGGTTCTTAAGGGAAAGGTATCCTGGCTGTCAGAAGCCAGGCTATACCTATAGCTGTGAAGGGAAAGGTATTCTGGCACACCCATGAGGTGATCTTTTATTTGTATGTTAAAAAATAAAGCTTGCCTTTAAAGATCAAGGGGAAAAAGACCAGCCATTTTTAAGTAAACACAAAAGTCAGGCAGTGGTAACACACACCCTTAATCTGATCATGTGGCAGGCAGGGTCTCTGTGTGTTCAAGGACACACTAGGAAACAGCCAAGTGTGGTGACACATGCCTTTAATCCCAGTACCAACCATAGAGACCTGGAGGTCTGTACAGACAGGCAGTGACAAGGAAGTGAGGTAGCTGGGCTAAGAGCCAATGAGAGGGCAGATAAAGGTGTGGTAGACAGAAAGTAGTGTACTTTTGGTAGTAGTGTACTTTTGGCTATCACTATTTCCCTGGTGTCTAAGGCTTTCATCCCTATATTTGGCTTCGTGTTTTTTATTTAACAAGACCAGTTAGAAATTAATCTACAATTGGTGCCCACATGGCAAGAATTCATTAAAAAACCATTGGTGGCCTTACAGGCCAGGAGTTACAGGCCCCCGGCTCAGCCAGAGCTACAAGCAATCTGGCTACACACAGCTGGAGCTACTTGTGGCCAGATCTCCAACTCACGGCCAGAGCTACAAGGGGCTGGAGCTGTAAGTGGCTGGACTGCTTGTGGGTTTACAGACCCCTGGCTCAGGCCAGAGCATGTGGCTGGACTTTCTTTAGCTTTTAGCTTTTAGTAGGCAGGCTCTCTCTCTCTCTCTCTCTCTCTCTCTCTCTCTCTCTCTCTCTCTTCTCTCTCTCTCTCTCTCTCTCTCTCTCTCTCTCTCTCTCTCTCTCTCCCATTGCTGACTGCCATCACTCTAGGTAGCTGCTTTGAAATTCCCTCAGACTTCTACTGTTCTATGCAGACTTGGTAAGTCAATTAACATATCAGATATCTTAAAGGGAGAAACTAGTTAAAAGAGAAAATTTTTTCCCACATTAAAAAGTGGGAAATATTTTTACAATGGAAGTAAATTGGTCTTTGTTTAATAACACATTAGGCAGTCTGAAAATGGAACAATTAAATGAGAGGATAATGTTGATGGGATGTATGTAACATAAATTATGAATATTATTTGTTAATTATCCTTATTTTAGTATTAGAAAGGTTTCTCAATTTAAGTGCCAAGATAAAAGCTTTAGAAAAACCTGTTAAAATGAATTATAGAGAAATTCACACCCAGACAGAAGAATTTAAAGGTGAAATTATTTCAGGATTGAATTATACAGTTACAGAGAGAGACAGCCTGATTTTAAACAATCAAACTTAATTTATCCAATAGCCTTACAGGAACTACCTGCTCAAGGGTGTGTACAAGCTAATTGGACTCCAGTGGAAATGTTAGATTTAAAAAGATTTAAGGAAGCTATAGTATGAGATAGCATGCATTTTCCATTTGTAAAGCAAATGTTAAACTCATGGTCAACTTGTAATAGGATTATTCCTCAGTACTGTAAAGAATTGGTAACAGCTGTCCTGGAGTCCAGAGCACAATTACAGTGTCAAACCTGGTTTAAGGAGGAGGCTAAGATAATAGAACAACAATGTAGGACTACAGGTGTGGAAAATTCCCATGATGAGCTTCTTGGAGAAGGCCCATATGATGAAATACAAAGACAATGTTTATATGATAACCAAACCTTAATTCTATACCTCATGGCAGCCATGAATGCATGGGACAAATTGAGGAAGAGGGAAAAAAATTGAATCATTCACAAAAGTTATACAGGGCCCCAGAGAATCCTTCACAGATTTCTTACAAAGGCTGTCTTCAGCAGTAAAGAGAATGATACCAAATTCAGAAGCTAGTCAGATAATAAGTGAATCTTTAGCTTTTGAGAACGTGAATGCAGCATGCAAAAGAATAATCAGGCTGTTAAAGGCAAGGTCAGCACCCTTGGAGGACTGGATCAGGGATGCAATTAATATTGAGTCTCACACCATGATGAGATGTGGATAGAAGAAGTGATTTCAAAAGCTCTGGGGAAAAATAATGTCAGATGTTTTGGGTGTGGCAAACAAGTTAATTTGAAAAGGGCACGTAAACAGGGCATCCCTAGAAAGAATGTTTATTCAAGGAACAACAGCAACAGAATGTCCTTCCCTTGTGGATTATGCAGAAGGTGTGGTAAGGGTAAACATTGGACCAAAGAATGTAGATCAACAAGGGACAGACAAGGTAATCCTTTGCCTCTGTCCTCAGAAAACTCCTAGAGGGGTTTCATGCAGGCCCCCACAGCAAATTCAGTTCAGACCTTTCCTGCCATCATAGAAGAAATCCCTTCTCAGAGCAATTAAATAACCAAATGCATATTGGAATAAACCAGACTGCTCAGGATGATAGAACAGCTATAGGAGAGAAAACAGAAAGTTCAGAAGAAATCATAAAGTGAATTTTTGGCAAACTTCTATAAATGAACAAAGACCAAAATTAAAAATACGAATAAATGACGTTCTCTTGGAAGGTTTTATAGACATAGGTGCAGATGTGACAATAATTGCACCAGAATTTTGGCATCCAAATTGGTCTCTTCATGAGGCAAATGTTCAGCTGTTAGGGATTGGAACATTATCTCAAGTGAAACAGAGTGCAAGATGGCTCAAATGTATAGGTACAGAAGGACAGAGAGGAAAATTAAAAGCACATGTGGCTAACATAGCTATGATCTTATGATCTATTACAACAATGGAATACTCAGATTAGCATTCCTCCAACCTCAGAAACAAATCATAAACTAACACATGTTTCTGAGAGAAATATCAGAAGGTACTATTCTAAAGAGTGGTCAGCACCCATCCAGATTGTACAAGAACAGGGCACAACAACTGCTGATCTTCCAAAGACACAAACTGCTCTACCTTTAAAATGGTTAACAGACAAGCCTGTATGGGTTCAGCAAAGGCCTTTAGCAACAGAGAAACTTCAGGCTTTAGAAAAGCTGGTACAAGAGCAGTTAAATGCTCAGCATATTGAAGAATCAACTAGCCCTTGGAATTCTCCTGTATTTGTTTTTAAGAAGAAATCTGGTAAATAGAGAATGGTAACATACCTAAGAGCAATTAACAAAGTAATTCAGCCAATAAGCTCTCTACAATCTGGAAGACCTTTGCCTACTCTGTTACCTAAAGGATGGCCTCTTATAGTTATTGATTTAAAAGACGTTCTTTTAAATACCCTTACAAGAAAAATACAGAGAAAGATTTGCCTTCATGGTGCCTACTTATAATAATTGCAACCGGATAAGAGATATCAATGGAGGGTTCTCCCACAGGCAATGTTGAGTACCTTAACCCTGTGCCAATATTTTGTACAACAGCCAATGGAAGTAATATGTAAACAATTTCCTAAATCTGTAATTTATCATTATATGAATGATATTTTACTAGCTGACTCAAATGCAGATACTTTAGAAAGAATATTTGAAGAAGTAAAAAAAAATTGCCTTGTTGGGGATTTCAAATTGCTCCTGAAAAGATACAAAGAGGAGATTCTATTAATTATTTCGGATATAAAATAGGTCTTCAAAACATTAGACCCCAAAAGGTGCAAATTAGGAGAGATAGATTAGACTCTTAATGACTTTCAAAGGCTATTTGGAGACATTTCCCATCTACAAACTGTTGTTGGGGTAAAAAATGATAAACTGAGTAATTTGTTCAAAACCTTAGAAGGTGACAAGGACTTAAATAGTCCAAGAGAATTATCACCTGAAGCTGAGAAAGAATTGGCCTTGGTGGAAAAGAAAGTACAGGATGCACGTGTGGATCATGTAGATCCAAAGCTCAATTGCATTTTGGTTATTTTACCCTCTAGGCATTCTCCTACAGGCATTTTAATGCATATGGAAGATATTATGTTGGAATGGATATTTCTACCAAGTAAACAGTAAAAAAATAAAAACTTATGTGGAAAAGATCTCTGACTTGATTTTTAAAAGAAAAAAATTAGCCGGGCGGTGGTGGCGCACGCCTTTAATCCCAGCACTCGGGAGGCAGAGCCAGGCGGATCTCTGTGAGTACGAGGCCAGCCTGGGCTACCAAGTGAGTTCCAGGAAAGGCGCAAGGCTACACAGAGAAACCCTGTCTCGAAAAACCATTAAAAAAAAAAAAAAGAAAAGAAAAGAAAAAAATTAGACTTCATCAATTAGCAGGAAAGACCCAGCAGAAATTGTTATACCTTTCACTAAGGAGGACATTGACAAATTATGAGCAGAAAGTGAACCTTGGTAAAGAGCTTGCA
This sequence comes from Peromyscus maniculatus bairdii, assembly GCF_049852395.1. Lineage (NCBI taxonomy): Eukaryota > Metazoa > Chordata > Mammalia > Rodentia > Cricetidae > Peromyscus > Peromyscus maniculatus. Next base: position 1,392,307 of record NC_134859.1, on the reverse strand, counting down.
GTAATTTTTTGAGAGAGATTAACAGCAAATATCCCAAAAGTGATAGAATTGAGGTTATAAAGAGAGCTGATTGGATTTTGCCTCGAATTGTATGGGAAATACCCATATCTAGAGCTCATACATTTTATTCAGATGCAAACAAACAAGGAAAGGCAGGTTGCAAGTCACAAATTTTAAGTAAAGTAGTTCAAAGTCCTTATAATTCAGTTCAAAAATCGGAATTATATGCTATTCTGTTGGCATTAATGGATTTTTCAGGACCTCTCAAGATAGTTACTGACTTTCAGTATGCTGAAAGTGTGGTGTTACATATTGAGATTGCAGAATTTATCCCTGATGAGTCAGAATTGACTACACTATTTATTCAGTTACAAGATATAATCAAGAATAGGAAGCATCCCTTATATTTAACTCACATCCAATCCCATACAGGTCTGCCAGGCCCTCTAGCACAAGGCAATGATGAGATTCATAAATTATTGATAGGAAATGTGCTGGAGGCATCAGAATTTCATAAAAAACATTGTATCAATAGTAAAGGTTTAAAAAAGGATTTTTCCGGCAGGTAGGCCCGCAGCGGCAGCCTGCAGAGGTAGACGGGCCTGGCGGCAGTGGCCTGCAGAGACATACAGGCCCAGCATCAGCCGGCAGAGACGTACAGGCCCAGTGGCGGTCCGCAGAGGTAGAAGGGCCCGACAGCAGTGACAAGCAGAGGTAGGTAGGCCCGTGGCAGCAGCCAGCAGAGACATACATGCCTGGCGGCAGCCGGCAGAGAAGCCCGGCGGACCCGGGGAAGAAGCTATCTCCGTGGGACGGAACCAGAACGAATCTGAACACTCCATCTGAGGACAACCCAGGGCCCAGCTGCTGATGCTGCAAAACCCAACAACTTGGAGGTGTTGGTGAGACTACCCCGCTCAGCTGAAATCCATCCGGGAGAGGATTCAGATGCCTACAGTTTGAAGTCTGAAGAAACAAGATCAGCTGAGGAGTTGACTAATGAACAAAATGTGACCTGGGAACACAGAGGAAGGCACTGCTCAGCCACCAAACCAGATCACCAGAATCATAAGTATATACTTCACCGACTGAGATCAGCTGCCCCTGAAGAAACAGCCCAATAGCACCAATTTAACCAAGAACTCCTACTGAACCAAGACTAAAAATTAGAACAAGAGAGGCACTCTCAGACACAGACACTACCTGCACCGAGCAGAGGAAGAGATGAGTAGACTCCACTGTAAAAATACAGGTAACAACATAAAGACCTATATGGCAACATCAGAATGTAGTGATTCTACACCTGCAAGACCTGAACATACCAAGACAGAAGAAACAGAAGAAATCAACCCTAAAAATGACTTTAAGAAGATGATAGAGACCCTTAAAGAAGAAATAAAACATTCCCTTAAAGAGGAAATAAAAACTTCCCTTAAAGAGGAAATGAAAAACTCCCTTAAAGAGGAAATAAAACTTCCCTTAAAGAGGAAATGGAAAAACTCCGTTAAAGAAGAAATAAAAACTTCCCTTAAAGAGGAAATGAAAAACTCCATTAAAGAGGAAATAAAAACTTCCGTTAAAGAGGAAATGAAAAACTCTATTAAAGAGGAAATAAAAAACTCCCTTAAGGAAATGGAAGAAAAAACAAACAAAAAAATGAAAAGAAATCAAAGAAAGCCAAGAAAAAGCAATTAAACAGATGAAAGAAACATTCCAAGATCTGAAAAATGAATTTGAGACAATAAAGAAAACACATGCTGAGGGAATGCTGGAAATAGAAATCCTGACTAAACGAACAGGAACTACAGAAACAAGTATAGCCAACCAATTGCAAGAGATGGAACAGAGAATCTCTGACACTGAAGACACAATAGAGAAAATAGATTCATCAGTCAAAGAAAACACTAAAGACAAAAAAGTCATAACACAAAACATCCAGGAAATTTGGGACACCATGAAAAGACCAAACCTAAGAATAATAGGGATAGAAGAAGGAGAAGAATACCAACTCAAAGGCACAGAAAATATATTCAACAAAATCATAGAAGAAAACTTTCCTAACCTAAAGAAAGAAATACCTATGAAGATACAAGAAGCTTACAGAACACTGAATAGGCTGGATCCAAAAAAAAAAAAAAGTCTCCTCACCACATAATAATCAAAACACTAAACACACAGAACAAAGAAAAAATATTAAGAGCTGCAAAGGAAAAAGACCAAGTAACATATAAAGGCAAAACCATCAGAATAACACCAGACTACTCAATAGAGACTATGAAAGCTAGAAGATCATGGACAAATCTTATGCAGACACTAACAGACCATGGATGCCAACCCAGACTATTATACCCAGCAAAACTCTCATCACCATAGGTGGAGTAAACAAAATATTTCAGGATAAAACCAGATTTAATCAATACCTGTCTATAAACCCAGCCCTACAGAAAGCACTAGAAGGGAAAATCCAACCCAAAGAAGCTAAACACATCCATGAAAAATCAAGCAATAGATAATCCCACACCAACATACACCAAAGAAGGATAACACAACACAACCAAAAAAATAACAGGAATTAACAATCACTGGTCATTAATATCCATCAATATCAATGGTCTCAACTCACCTATAAAAAGACACAGGCTAACAGAATGTATAAGAAAACAGGACCCATCCATCTGCTGCATACAAGAAACATACCTTAACTTCAAAGACAGACACTACCTCTGAGTAAAGGGCTGGGAAAAGGCTTTCCAAGCAAATGGACCTAAGAAACAAGCTGGTGTAGCTATCCTAATATCTAATAAAATAGACTTCAAACTAAAATCAATCAAAAGAGATCAGGATGGACATTACATATTTATCACGGGAAAAATTCACCAAGATGAAGTCTCAATTCTAAACATTTATGCTCCAAATACAAAAGCACCCACATTCATAAAAGAAACACTACAAAAGTTTAAAACGCACATCAAACCCCACACATTAGTAGTGGCAGACTTTAACACACCACTTTCACCAAAAGACAGATCTACCAGACTGAAACTTAACAAAGAAATAAAGGATCTAACAGATGTTATGTCTCAAATGGACTTAATAGGTATCTACAGAACATTCTATCCTAACACAAAAGAATAGACCTCCTTCTCAGCACCTCATGGAACCTTCTCAAAAATTGACCACATGCTTGGCCACAAAACAAATCTCAACAGATACAAAAAAGTTGGAATAACCTCCTGTATCTTATCAGACCACCATGCCTTAAAGTTAGACCTCAACAACAACAAAAATTATAGAAAACCCACAAACTCATGGACACTGAATAATGCCCACCTGAAACATCAATGGGTCAAGGAAGAAAGAAAGAAAGAAATTAAAGATTTCCTAGAATTCAATAAAAATGAAAGTACAACATACCCAAACTTATGGGACACTATGAAAGCAGTGCTAAGAGGAAATTTCATAACTCTAAATGCACACATAAAGAAGATGGAGCAATCCCATACCAATGAATTAACAGCACAACTGAAAGCTCTAGAACAAAAAGAAACAAACTGACCCAAGAGAAATACACGCCAGGAAATAATCAAATTGAGGGCTGAAATCAACGAAATAGAAAACAAGAGAACAATACAAAAAATCAATGAAACAAAGAGTTGGTTCTTTGAAAAAAATCAACAAGATAGACAAACCCCTAGCCAAATTAACCAAAAGGCAAAGAGAGAGCACCCAAATTAACAAAATCAGAAATGAAAAGGGAGACATAACAACAGACAACGAGGAAATCCAGAGAATCATCAGATCATACTTCAAAAACCTGTACTCCACAAAAATGGAAAACCAGGAAGAAATGGACAATTTTCTGGATAAATACCACATACCAAAATTAAATCAAGACCAGATAAACCATTTAAACTAAACAGACCAATAACCCCTAAAGAAATAAAAACAGTCATCAAAAGTCTCCCAACCAAAAAAAGCCCAGGACCAGATGGTTTCAGTGCAGAATTCTACCAGACTTTCAAAGAAGAACTAATACCAATACTCTTCAAAGTGTTCCACACAATAGAAACAGAAGGAACACTACCAAACTCTTTTTATGAGGCTACAATTACCCTGATACCCAAACCACACAAAGATGCAACAAAGAAAGAGAACTACAAACCAATCTCCCAGTTGTTCATGAGAACATTGATGCAAAAATACTCAACAAAATATTGGCAAACCGAATCCAAGAATACATCAAAACAATTATCCATCACGACCAAGTAGGATTCATCCCAGGGATGCAAGGATGGTTCAACATATGAAAACTCAGTCAATGTAATACACCATATAAACAAACTGAAAGAAAAAAACCACATGATCATCTCATTAGATGCTGAAAAAGCCTTTGACAAAATCCAACACCCCTTCAGGATAAAGGTCTTAGAAAGATCAGGAATACAAGGAACATTTCTAAACATAATAATAGCAATTTATAGCAAGCCAACAGCAAACATCAAATTAAATGGAGAGAAACTCAAAGCGATACCACTAAATTCAGGAACAAGACAAGGCTGTCCACTCTCCCATATTTATTCAATATAGTACTAGAAGTTCTAGCTAGAGCAATAAGACAACAAAAGGAGATCAAAGAGATACAAATTGGCAAGAAAGAAGTCAAACTTTCACTATTTGCAGATGATATGATAGTATACATAAGTGACCCCAAAAACTCTACCAGGGAACTCCTACAGCTGATAAACTCCTTCAGTAAAGTGGCAGGATACAAGATCAACTGAAAAAAATCAGTAGCCCTCCTATACACAAATGATAAAAGGGCTGAGAAAGAAGTCAGAGAAACATCACCCTTTACAATAGCCACAAATAATATAAAATACCTTGGGATAACACTAACTAAACAAGTGAAGGACCGTTTTGATAAAAACTTTAAATCTCTAAAGAAAGAAATTGAAGAAGATATCAGAAAATGGGAGGATCTCCCATGCTCATGGATAGGTAGGATTAACATAGTAAAAATGGCAATCTTACCAAAAGCAATCTACAGATTCAATGCAATCCACATCAAAATCCCAACACAATTCTTCACAGACTTGGAAAGAAAAAAAACTCAACTTCATATGGAAAAACAAAAGACCCAGGATAGCTAAAAGAATCCTATACGATAAAGCAACCTTTGGAGGCATCACCACCCCTGACCTCAAACTCTACTATAGAACTATAGTAATAAAAACAGCTTGGTACTGGTATAAAAACCGACATACGGACCAATGGAATCGAGTTGAAGACCCTGACATTAATCCATGCACATATGAACACCTGGTTTTTGACAAAGGAGCCAAAACTATACAATGGAAAAAAGAAAGTATCTTCAACAAATGGTGCTGGCATAACTGGATGTCAATATGTAAAAGATTACAAATAGATCCATATCTGTCACCATGCACAAAACTCCAGTCCAAGTGGATCAAAGACCTGAACATAAATCCAGTTACACTAAACTTAATAGAAAAGAAAGTAGGAAGCACTCTTGAACGCATTGGCACCGGAGACCATTTCCTAAATAAAACACCAACAGCACAGACCCTGAGAACAACAATTAATAAATGGGACCTCTGGAAATTGAGAAGCTTTTGCAGGGCAAAAGACACAGTCAATAAGACAAAAAGACAGCCAACAGAATGGGAAAAGATCTTCACCAACCCCACATCTGACAGAGGATTGATCTCCACAGTATATAAAGAACTCAAGAAACTAGACATCAAAATACTGAACAGTCCAATTAAAAAAAATGGCTAAAGAGCTAAACAGAATTCACAAAACAAGAATCACAAATGGCTTAAAGACATTTAAAGAAATGTTCAACATCCTTAATCATCAGAGAAATGCAAATCAAAACAACTCTGAGATACCACCTTACACCTGTCAGAATGGCTACGATCAAAAACACCAATGACAGTCAATGTTGGAGAGGATGTGGAGCAAAGGGAACACTCCTCCACTGTTGATGGGAATGTAAACTTGTACAACCACTGTGGAAATCAGTATGTCGGTTTCTCAGAAAATTAGGAATTGAACTACCTCAAGACCCAGTCATACCACTCTTGGGCATATACCCAAGGAATGCTGATTCATACCATAAAGATACATGCTCAGCTACGTTCATAGCAGCACTATTCATAATAGCCAGAACCTGGAAACCACCTAGATACTCGTCAACGAAGAATGGATGAAAAAAAATGTGGTACATATACACAATGGAGTACTACTCAGCAGAGAAAACAATGAAAGCATGAAATTTGCAGGCAAATGGATGGAACTAGAAAAAATCATCCTGAGTGAGGTAACCCAAACCCAGAAAGACAGTCATGGTATGTACTCACTCATAAGTGGATTCTAGATATAAAATAAAGAAGAATCAGACTACACCTCCCCTCCCCAAAAAAAGTGACTGCCGCCAAGTGTGGTGACCTGAGTTCAATCCTTGGAACCCACATAGTGAAAAGAGAGAATGGATTGCCATGAGTTGACTTCTGACCTCACACACACACACACACACACACACACACACACACACACACACACCACAGCAGAGGCACACACCCTCCCCCCAACACACAAAATAAACAATGGGTATTAAAAATTACTGAAAATTAAAAAGAAAAAGAAATCATATGGCCATTCTAAAGTAGGGAGCTTAAGTACCCTGTAGGTGCAGGGTGATGATGTGTCTGTCACAAGCTGGGTTTGTGTTCAATTAACGCTTAAGGCGGGGATTGGCAGCTGGCAGCTTCAGGGAAGGAGCTGCTGCAACCTCCAGGAATACAGAACTGGACATTTTGGTGATTTTTCTGAGAGGGCAGGGTTTGGAGAGGCAGGAAAGGGGCTTTCTCAGCTGGAAGTTCCAGCCAAACATCCTGACCTTCGTGGATATATGGGTGCTGGCTCAAATCTGACTACTTCCTGTTGGCATGGGATGACATGGGGAGTCAGTGGGCTCCTGCTCAGCAGGAGGTATGGGTGAAGAAGCATTCAATTAGCTGCCATCCTGGAGACCTCAGGAGGAGACCTGGAGGAAGCAGAGAAGGCAAGTTGCTAGGAGAAAAAAAAAGATTATTAACACCAGCCCTATAAACGGGCTAGCCATAGGAAGCGTGAAGACCGCCAGTGAGAAGGGATGGATGCGTGCCCTGGTTGTATTGATGAAGTTCTTCAGACAGTTTGTGGAGTGACTCAGTGTTAGTTCCCACCAGGCCAGATTCCTTGACACAGGAGCAGCGCTCTTTCCCAAGAACATGCAGATGTCTATAAAACAGTGGAACATATTTACACTTTGGTGTCATAGCAAAGGCTATGGCTTTGGGTTAAAAGGCATGAACATTTTTCCGATGTCTAGAGAGCCTGGTTTTAGCCCAGTGAAACACACCTTTAAGTCTGTACTTAGAAGACAACCAGAGGAAATTGAAAATCTTGAACTTATGACTGAATAGTAGATAGTTAGTGCTCTATCAGTTTATCAGAACTCCATTTATCAATGCTAAAACTTGCAACCTCTGAAATTCTAGTATAATAATAGCATAGAAAGGGGACAGAAATCTGAAACATTGTATATCTTAAATCATTTTTGTGTTTCTTTAATGGAATGGAAGGTTATATCTGGAATCTGTTTATTCCTTACTGTTAAGTCTATGAACAAGGCAAACCTGTCTGCATTTTTTTTTTTTTTTTTTTTGGTTTTTCGAGATAGGGTTTCTCTGTGTAGCTTTGCACCTTTCCTGGGACTCACTTGGTAGCCCAGGCTGGCCTCGAACTCACAGAGATCCGCCTGGCTCTGCCTCCCAAGTGCTGGGATTAAAGGCATGCGCCACCACCGCCCGGCACCTGTCTGCATTTTTAATAAGAAACTTAACTAATGAACTACCAAAGTAGTTTAGCCTTGGAGGATTGGGCAGAGAGCTCTTAAACTGGCTATCAGTACCCTAGTCATCAAACACCATCAGATCTGAGAAGGATAAAGTTCACCTGAGTAAGCAGAAGTGAGGCAGCTTCTGAACTGATTACCTAGACAGCTACCCCAGTGTAGACAAATTTCTAAGTGGTCTTAATAAATAAAAAACACAGAACCAGAAATTTGGGTTAAAGCCTGAAAGAAAGATCAGAGGAATAGGACAAACCACGAGCTAACCTAACCTCACCAATTCCGCAGCTTCCAAAGAGAGCTTCTTCGTTTATATACCTTTTCTGTTCCTCTTATTGGCTCTCTTAGACCAGCTACATCACTTCCTCTGCTTGCCCAGCTCTGTCACTTGCTGTCTGTCTGTACAGACCTCCAGACCTTTATGGTTAACTAGTGTTAGAATCTAAGGCATGTGCTACCACACCTGGCTCTGTTCCCAGTGTGGCCTTGAACTTGCATAGGTCCAGACAGATCCCTGCCTGTGAGTGATAGGATTAAAGGCTTGTGCTAACATTGCATGACTTTTGTTTACTATAGTGGCTCGCTTTTTCCTCTGATCCTCAGGTAATTTTATTGGGAGACACAGTATATTGGGGGACACAATACATCACCACACCCCAGGTTCCTCTGTGGTCACTGGGGACAGAGGTCCTAGGGCAGTACCAGTCTTCAGCTGCCAGGCCCAGAAGATCTGACAGACTTTCCTGTGGAGTAGGAATTTGGGGAGACCAGCAAACCTTGTCTAGGCAAAGTGGGGAAATCAATTCCCTAGTGTCCTGCTTGTCCACAGACTGGAGAGGATCTTGGCAGCTGCTGAGGTTAAAGGCAGTTTTTTTTTTTTTTCTGCTCCGTGGCTGGCTTTGCTACATTTAAAGTAATCTCTAGGTGGAGGTTCTTCTGTGCCCATCCATCTTCTTTGGAGGAGGTAGGGGTGCTGCCAAGAGCTGGCATATCTCTGTCATGAAAAGGTTTTTTTTCTTCACTAAACATTTTAAATGCCATATTCTCAGATCTCTGAAGCGTTTGGGGATCATTATCTGTTAGGCATATCTAAACTAGACAAATGTTTGTTTTTAGTTACTTGTTTTAGTCTTAACTTTGAGAAGATATGTAAGCTAAATATAAACATATCAAAGAAGCTGATCCTTTATGAGGTGACTTTCAGTAAACTTGTATGTCTTATAAGATTAGGGTTTTATAGCTTTATTCCTGTTAAGTTTAGCCTTAAATAACAATTTCTGAACTGAAACTCTTTTAATATCAAGATGAGACTTTTATTTCATAAACACTACACCATTATTGAATAAAACAGTTGTATGCATGACTAAGTTCACCAAACTAGCTACAGCTTAACAATGTTAGTAAAAGCAAGAAGGTTAGATATACATTCCTAAATTGATCATTGTTAGCCTCCATTTGTAGAAGGCAAAACCAAGTTTCAACAATTTAGTGTCTCTAAAATCAATACCAAGGGGATTACTCTTATGTTACAAAATCTGGTTGCCAACAAGATATGTCCCTGTACATGAATGCAAGGAGATGCAGCTAATTTAATACCTCAGTAAACTAGCATTGTTTTAAATATTATCTTTCAAAAACCTTGGTTTTAGGACAAGACAGGAGTTATCATACAGAAATCCATCCTAATCCTAAATATCCTGGAGACCTTTCAGATCAATATCAAGGAGGTGTCTCCTTGGTAGGCCCACTCCATGTGGTCACCTTTAATCGAGATGGTGAAGTCACATGACATCCCTCTTCTCCAGCTTTAGTCAAAATGGTGACCGCCCACAAGGCTGTACTAATTTAGATGGTGGCAAACCATGTGCTGTTTCTGACAGCAGTTCCAATTTGGAGTTACAAGTTTTTGTGTTTTTTTTTTAAGGTTTTTTTTTTTTTTTTAAATGTATACAGTGTTCTGTGTTGCCTGCAGGCCAGAAGAGGGCACCAGATCTCATTACAGATGGTTGTGAGCCACCATGTGGTTGCTGGGAATTGAACTCAGGACCCTTGGAAGAGCAGTAAGTGCTCTTAACCGCTGAGCCATCTCTCCAACCCTGGAGTTACAAGTTTTAAGTCAACCTTTTGTTACAGATTTTTAACCATACCCAATTCCTTAGCTTTTTTTTTTTAAATTAAGGTAGAACAGCATAAAATAACTTTAATATTATTTCTATCCAAATGACATATGAACCTCTGTCATTACATCAGATTCAATAGCCAGAAAGCCCAGAGGCAGATTCTGAGCCCAGGCAGCTAGTTGCAATAGTAACAGCTGAGCTATCACCAAGACACATGGGACATGTAAACTCAGGCATCCAAGACCAGTCAGAAGCAAGCATGCAGTGGTCACATATATTTACACACCCAGATGAGCCTGAAGTCATTCTGTGTGGCTCCACAAGAATATATGCAGGCACAGATCCATTTATCCATACAAAGTAGACAGAACTTTTCTAACAGTGAGACAAACAAAATTTTCCATGGGAAACAGACTTTGGTACAAATTATATAGATTTTAAACCATGCCTGATTAGCAACTTACAAATCCCGAAATAAGAGTTTACAGTATAGAGCAGCATGCAAGAAACCACAGGAATAAAAGATTTTTAAGAGTAAAGAATTAGAGCTGTAGAGGCAAGAGACTTTGGAAGTGTAGCAGGGTAAGTTTAGGTATATTTAAGGACCCTTTGTCTGTGGCAATAGTAGTTGTTAATGATTTGTGACCAACCAAAAGAGGATCTTACCTTTGCTACTGGTGGATGGGGTGTTGAGCGATTGGTGAGCCAGAGAGTCTGTTGCAGATGGCCTGGAGATAAGGGATAGGGTCCCAGTGAAGCTTAGACCCTGAGGGGAAAAGCAGGCATTAGGAGAGCCTATCTGAGTCATGACACCAAATGTAAGCATTACAGCTTGGATGGAAAGATATCCTGGCAGCTGGGAGCCAAGGAATACCACAAAGTCACACCACACAACAAACCTCATACAAGAGACTTATTGGGAGGGAAAATATCAGGAGGGTGGCTGCCTCTGCTTGGATGAGAAACAGCAGCACACTGAACAGGATAGATATAGAATTTCTTGGGAAGGGGGTGGAACTTTCCAGAGTGGAGATTGGTGGGATTTCATGTCCAGAGATTGGGCTTTTTGCTCTGCAGGGTCGGGGGCAGAGTCCAGCAGTTAGTGCAGTCTGTGGGTGGAACCTGGCAGAGGTCCTTGGGGGAGGGGCCTGGCCACTCATGTGGCTCTCGGGGCTTGCAAAAGTGAACCCTGGGAGTCAACAGTGCAGTTCAGAGTTGTTTCTTAAATTAGGTGGTATAATCATAGGTGTTTTTATTTTTGTTTTTTTGAGACAGGGTTTCTCTGTGTAGCTTTGCGCCTTTCCTGGATCTCGCTCTGTAGACCAGGCTGGCCTCGAACTCACAAAGATCACCTGCCTCTGCCTCCCGAGTGCTGGGATTAAAGGCGTGCCCCACCACCGCCCGGCTAGGTGTTTTATTTTTTATTTTTCTGTATATGTTCAACTTAAAATTCATGGAGTTATGGTTGAACTGGCAGTCACTTGACAGTTCCTGTTCTTCATGCGTCACTCCCATGTACTGTGTTCATCACTCTTGGCTTTTCTCTGGGATAGAGGGAAATAGGTTTCTGCAAAAACAGCCATCCTGAAGCGTTGATAAAGCTTATGTGCAATTATTTTCCCTGCTCTGGAGACTGGGTGATTTCTCTCCAACATTCCCCAGAAACTCTAAAACAGTATCAGATAGAAAATCAATTCAAAACCGCAGAATGCTGTTTGGATTTATGATGTTGCAAAACAGAGCTGTGCTTTTTAGTTATCAAGATGAAGATAGTCTTGTCTTAATTTCTACCCAGCTCCCAAAAGTTTCATTTTTCTTTCTTACTGAGAGTGGGGTGTAGTCTTTCCTCTCCCTCAGTCACAAAGCTTTATTTCTGCTGTTTTCTGAAGAAAAACTCTTCCTTTGAGGCTGGAGAGATGGCTTAGCAGTTAAGAGCACTTCTTGTAGAGGACCTGGGTTTGGTTCCCAGAATTCATGCCAGGTAGGTCACAACAGCTAGTTCCAGTAAATCCCTCCGCAGGCATCTACATGAACATGGTACGTACATATAGACAATTAGGCACACACAGAAATATGTAAGTCTTTCTAAAAAGAAAAAAATAGGCTGGGCCTAAGGTATGGTGACACACACCTTCAACTTCAGCATTTGGGAGGCAGAGGCAGCAGAATCTCTGCAAGGCTACCTAGAGAGACCCTGTCTCAAAAACAACCCAAACAACAACAACAACAACAACAACAACACAAAACCCCAAACCAAACCAATAATCAGAAAAAAAAAAAGAAGAAAAAAGTGGGCTGAAGTGATGGTTTAGTGGATCCTGCTGCCAGTTGATAGTGTCCTTGATCCCAGCACTTGGGAGGCAGAGGCAGGTAGATCTCTGTGAGTTCAAGGCCAGCCTCATCTACAGAGTTCCAGGACAGGCTCCAAAGCTACACGGAGAAACCCTGTCTAGGAAAAAAAAGTCTTCTGGGGAGCAAACAACTCTTTAAAACTTTAAAAATTTATTTATGTGTTTGGATGTTTTGCATACATACATGTCTGTGCACTATGTGCCTGCTGTGCCCAGAGGTATAAGATCCCCTGGGACTGAGGACTCGAGTTACTGACAGTTGTGAGCCATCACTTGGGTGCTGAGAATCAAACCTGGCCCTCGTTTTTTTTTTCTTCTTCGAGTCAGGGTCTCTCTGTGTAACCCTGGCTGTCCTGGAACTTTCTCTGTAGTCCAAGCTAGCCTCAAACTCAATGCCAGCCTCTGCCGGTGCTGGGATTAAAGGCATGCATCACCACGACCAGCTCTCGAACGTGGGTCCTCTTAGCCATGGAGACACCCCTCCAGCCCTCTCCTGGTTTTCCACCACAGCCTACAGGCTTCTGCGTGCCGTGTGTTTCCCAGAGAGTAAGATTATCGTGTTTGTCTAAAATGACATACAGATCATGTGTTCATTAAATCTCTCCACAGTGAAGATTTAATTTCTTTGATTTGATTTTAGCGTCCTGTGGGTGCTTGCATGCTCGCGGAGGTCCTGCCGGCGAGTCCCAGCGATCCTTCTGTCTCCACCTCTCTTATGCTTAACATCACTCTGGGCTCTTTACTGGGTAACCCAGGTCCTAGCACTTTATCGTCTAGTCTTGAATTCCTGATCCTCCCGCCTCCACCTCTGGAAGCCAGGGTTACAGGCGCACGCCACCATGGCCGGAGTCTTTCAGGTTTTGAGGAACCCAGCCACCGACCGGGCCGCCTAGCTCTCCCTGCCTATTCTTATGCACGCTTCACAGGGCCGGACAGATTGGCCTTCTACTGCGATAGCCATGCTCTCCTCACGTGGGCCGCCATTGGCCGGAGGCTGCCTCTCCACCGGGACTTCCGGGGCGGGCCAGCGGCCGTGGCTTCCGGCGGCAGGCGCCGCGTCTGCGCTGCTCCGGCCCGATGGCGGCTCCGCTGCTCCACACGAGCTTGCCGGGTGATGTGGCGGCTGCGGCCTCTGCCACGCTGGGCACGCCGCGGACTGGGTGAGATCCGAGCGGCCTCCGCCTGCGGGTCCGGGGCTCGAACCGGCTGAGAGCGCTCTGGCCGTGCTGAGGACTGAGGGGTGGCGGTGTGCTGAGGACTGAGGGGTGGGGTGCTGAGGACTGAGGTCGGGGGTGCTGAGGACTGAGGGGTGGGGTGCTGAGGACTGAGGGGTGGGGTGCTGAGGACTGAGGTCGGGGGGTGCTGAGGACTGAGGGGTGGGTGCTGAGGACTGAGGTCGGGGTGCTGAGGACTGAGGTCGGGGTGCTGAGGACTGAGGTCGGGGTGCTGAGGACTGAGGGGTGGGGTGCTGAGGACTGAGGGGTGGGGTGCTGAGGACTGAGGTCGGGGGGTGCTGAGGACTGAGGGGTGGGGTGCTGAGGACTGAGGTCGGGGTGCTGAGGACTGAGGGGTGGGGTGCTGAGGACTGAGGGGTGGGTGCTGAGGACTGAGGTCGGGGGGTGCTGAGGACTGAGGGGTGGGGTGCTGAGGACTGAGGGGTGGGGTGCTGAGGACTGAGGTCGGGGTGCTGAGGACTGAGGGGTGGGGTGCTGAGGACTGAGGTCGGGGGTGCTGAGGACTGAGGGGTGGGGTGCTGAGGACTGAGGTCGGGGTGCTGAGGACTGAGGTCGGGGGGTGCTGAGGACTGAGGTCGGGGTGCTGAGGACAGAGGGGTGGGTGCTAAGGACTGAGGTCGGGGTGCTGAGGACTGAGGGGTGGGGTGCTGAGGACTGAGGGGTGGGGTGCTGAGGACTGAGGTCCGGGCCTGCCCACTCCTGGAGGAGCCTGGCCTTCCCTTGCGCTGCATTAGTCAGTCCTGTCTGTTCCGTTGTCTTCCACTCCCTCTTGGACACCCTTTGGGACTTCGGGCTTGTCCTCCGGGTCTTTCTTCTTCCCTCTTTGGTCCAGATGTGGATGGCGTTCCCTGGGTTTTGGATTTCCGGGTGCATGCTATCAGTGGTAACAAATTGAATTCTCAAGGTTGTTTCTGCAGAAGTGAGCAGCAGGCCCAGTTGAGCTGTGTCTTATCTAAGCAGTCTTCTTCTTGTCAGACATTTAAAAATCCCTGTAAAAGGTTTGACCTTTAGATTTTGTATGATTCTCTGTTTAAGTGAAGCAAAACTCTGTAAAGCACTTAGCATAATATTGACAATTATTTATGAAGTGTGGGCTTGCTGTGTTAAGACACTGGGGACAGTAGCTTAACCAGAGACTAACGTTCTTGTACTCAGCAGAGCTGGAGGGGACAGCGATAAATGAATAAGATGGTTTCAGGTATCAGTTAGTGCTATGGAGAACTACAGCACTCCACGGGTCTGGTGAGAAAGCCTCTGATATCTGAGCTTCAACCTTGAATGTATGTGGGAAGAGTGTTTCTAAGAGAGTGAGTAACAAGTGAATGGGAACCAGCTTGACAAGTTTGAGGAAGAAAGGACACCGTGCTTTTAACAAGTGCGTGTACCCTGAGATCAGAAAGTTAGGCAAGAATTCTTGGTTAAATGAGATCTTACAGGATTAATGAAGGAATTTGCAGTCTCTTTCATTTCTTTTCCTTCGCTTTCTCTTAAAAAATAAAAAATAAGTTTTGAGTTAAAAATCTCACTATGAAGCCTATGTTGGCTCAGAACTCCTGGATTCTACCTCGGCCTCCCAAGTGCTGGTTTTTTGAGCAAGTGCTATTTCTCTATTAGGAGTTTGAGTTTGGATTCTTATTCTAAGTGCCACAAGAAGACAGTTTTTCTGAGTGAAGAATGGATTGGTAGGAGTAAGATTGGAAGCAGGGATGCCATTTAATAAACTTTAGCCTCATCACATAAAATGATGTTGGTATAGTAATGTTCACTGTTATTCTCTGTCATGAATTTAATAACTGGTACTCCTGGTTCTTCAGGCTTTCGGATATGCTTGCATTAGACAGTGATTTCTTCAATTCTCCCCCAAGAAAAACTGTTCGGTTTGGTGGAACTGTGACAGAAGTCTTACTGAAATACAAAAAGGTATGAGGAGATACTGTGTGGGGTTGACTTTGGCTAGTCAGAATACAGTAGGTGTTACACTGAAGAACAGATTATCAAGACCCTGGGTTCCTCCTGAGTGCCTTCCTGACCCCCCAAAAAAACACAAACACCGGGAACATAGTAAAGTGAACTTTAGCGTGTCTGTGTGTGTGTGTGTGTGTGTGTGTGTGTGTGTGTGTGTGTGTGTGTTTAGGGCTCTCAGTGGTGGAGAGTGGTCTGGGACCTTGCTCTCACCAGGAAAACACTTCCCCAGTTGAGCTCCTTTAATAGCCTAAAAATAATTTTTACTCTGGACTTGGTGAGCACTTGGAGGCAGAGGCAGATGGGTATTTATGAATTTGAGGCCCTCCAGGGCTACACAGCCTCTAAACAGTGGTTCTCAACCTTCCTAATGCTATGACCCCTTAATACAATTCCTCATGTTGTAGTGATCCCCAACCATAAAATTATTTTCTTTGCTACTTCATAACTGTAATTTTGCTACTGTTAAGAATAATAATGTATCTGTTTTCTGAGGATCTTAGGTGACCCCTGTGAAAAGGTCATTTGGTCCCTGACGGGGCTGTGATCCATAGGTTGAGAATTGCTGGTCTAAAAAGATGGGGGAATGGAGGGAGGGAAATATTTTTAGATATCGTATTGAAATAGAATATTTAGTGATATGCACAATATTGTAAGTTTAAAAGTATTCAAAATGATTTTGCTGAGGTTTTATGTCTTAGAGTGCTGTATATAGTACATTTTGAAAACTTGAACAAGTGCTAAAGTTAAAATTAAAATAGAACAATTTTTGTTTGTTTACTTATTTATTTTTTTTAAATTATTTATTTGTATTTTATGTACATTGGTGTTTTGCCTGCACGTTTGTCAGTGTGAGGGTGTTGGATCCCCTGGAACAGGAGTTATATATAGACAGTTGTGAGCTGCCATATGGGTGCTGGGAACTGAATCCAGGTCCTCTGGAAGAGCAGCCAGTGCTTTTAACTGCTGAACCATCTCTCCAGCTCCTACTTTTTTTTTTTTTTTTTTTTTTGAGACAGTCTTGCTGTGTAGGGCTGGCTGATATCTAATTCCAGTCTTCTTGCCTCAAGCCTGGAATTACATAATCCCATTAAATAATTTTTTTATCCCTTTGAGACTGGGTCTTACCGTATAGCTCTGGTTGGCTCAGAACTGCTTTGTACACAAAGCTGGCCTTGAACTCACAGAGATCCACCTGCCTCTGTCTCTGCCACAGGTCCTTTTTATGTTTTATGTTGGCTAAGTGGTTTCTCTAGAACCACTGTCTCATCACTAAAGATAAAACATAAATGATTGTGTCTTATAATTCCCACCTATGCATATGAATAGATGGTATCTTAATTCTTGCTGACATATCATCACAATGTTTTTTTTAATCTCGTACTTACAGAATTCTCGTTAGTATCTGCTGTAGTCAAAGTTGTCTGTACCATGGTGTAGCCATTAACTCTCCCTTGTCCTAGACTTCTGACTCAGCAAGTTCTTTGTTGCTCTGGTTGTTGTTCTTTCCAGTATTAGGGATTGAACCTAGGATAAGCCCTCCACCCCTGAGCTGGAGCTGCAGCCCTTGTGTTTTCACTTTTTATAGTTGAGATGGGGTTGCCCAGTCAGGTGGCCTTGATCTTGTTTTCTGAATAGTTGGGATTATGGGTATATAAAATGACCAGGACTGCCTTAAATAAGAATTCTTAGAAGTTGTGTAGTCCTTACTTTATTACTGTGAGTGACGTGTAGAAGTTCCACAGGTCCTTTTGCAATTTCATGAGATATCAAGGCATAATAAAAATTCTGTTGATATTTAAAGGAAACCATAGTACTTGTACTTTAATTTCTTCTCTTTGTTAAGGGTGAAACAAATGACTTAGAGTTGTTGAAGAACCAGCTCTCAGACCCTGATATAAAGGTAATTTAAAAAATTCTCTTTATTTTATTTATTACTTTTAATTGTGTATTTTGTACATTTGTTCACACCCATGCATGCTACAGCAAGTGTGAAGGCCAGGGGACAATTTGTAGGAGTTGGCTCTGTCTTTCTACCATGTGGGTTTCTGGGATTGACCCCAGGTTGTCATTTGTACCAATGGTCCTGGTCTGTCCTCCAGAACTTGCTTTCTATGATCCCATCTTACTTAACTCACTGTTTCTCAGCCAGGAGTAGTCTTCCCCCTTAGCAGACATTTAACAAGGGCTGGAAACACTTGGTTGTCACAAGTAGGAGGAAGGGATACTCCTGTCATGTAGTGGTTGGATGACTGGGCTTCACCTGCTCTCTTTCCATACTTGGTGACTTATTAAAGGAGTGGGCTAGAGAGACAGCAATTACGAGCACTTGGTGTTCTTTCAGGGGACTCAGGTTCTATTCTCAGCACCTACATGGCAGCTAGCAACCATCTGTAACTATTTCAGGGGATATAATATCCTCTTCAGGACTCTGCAGTCTCTCTTGCATGCACATATATACAGGAAAAACATTCATAACCATAAAATAAAATATCTTAAAAAAAGAAAGATCGAGGGCAGAACCAAGAAGACTCAATGAGTTGATATCCAGGCTGCAATACGGACTCTCCATTAGCCGTGAGTGTTCCTCTTCACAGTCTGCACACCCTCATTCCTCCTGTCTTGACATTGAAGGCAACTTCTTACTGCTCTAATTACTTTGGCAAAAGTTACCAGTGATCATGTTTTTACCCCCAGTAATTTTTTGTTTTATTCTTCTTGTGAGACAGGGTCTCTCTACATAGCCTTGGTTGTTCTGGAACTCACTATGTAGACCAGGTGGCCTCAAATGAGAGAGATCCTTCTGTCTCTGCATACTGAATGCTGGGATTAAAAGTGTGGCCACCATGCCTGTCTTCCCCAGTAATTTCTCATGCTCATTTCAGTGGCATTTGACAGCCTCATACAACTCAGCAATTGACACTGTTGGCTACCCACTTAAAATCCCCTTTATTTTCTGTGATCTTTCTGTCATCTCATTACTTATCTATTCACTTTATTGGTAGGTTCTTTGTTTTGTATATTATCTTTTGATTTTTTTTTTTTTATTTATTTTTTTTGAGCAGGGTTTCTCTGTGTAGTCCTGGCTGTCCTGGAACTTGCTCTGTAGACCTGGCTGGCCTCCAGCTCTCATATCCTCCTGCCTCTGCCTCCTGAGTACTGGGATTAAAGGCGTGTGCCACCACTGCCCAACCTTTTGATATGTTCTTAACTTTGGTATTGAGTGGGTTTTTCAAAGGTTTATTTCGTTTTATGTGTATGAGTATTCTGCCTACATGTATGTGTGTTCAGTCTGTGTGTGCATGCCTGGTGCTGGTGGAGATCAGAAGTTGTGAGCAGCCATGTGGGTCCTGGATACTGAATCCAGGCCCTTTGGAAGAGCAGTAATTGAGGGCTGCCTCTCTAGCCCTCAATTAAAAAAAAAAATTTACGTGTGTCTTAGTAACTCCTAAATGCATCTGTTGCTCCTGTTCCTGTTGACCCCAGACTTGCTTCCTAACTACCTATTCATTGTGTCTTCCAGAATTGTTAATGTGCCCCAATATGTTGAGTCAAAACACACTTCTTTGCATCCTTCTGTATGCTAAACTGGTTTATTGCTTACCTGAGTTCTTGAGTTAGGAACTTTGTGGTCTTTCTGAACTTTCTCACCTTCTATATCTCTTCATTCATCCATGTTGGGGTGGGGGAGAGAAAACTTTCATGTGTGACTTTGTTGGTGTTCTCAAATCTGAATTCTTCTAGTAACTCTGTTCTTTAGAGCCTGCTGTGCTGTCTTCTTCCTGTAGATGTACTCTGAACAGTTGACGCCTGACTCATCTCTCTCCACAGGACATGCCTAGTCATGTCATTCCCTACTTAAAACCTTCATGCCTGTAGAAGAATAGAGGTTAACTTTAGTACAGCTGGTGACATTATGTTTAGTCTTAAGAAACATTTCATTCCCTGAGTTTGCCACCTTCCACCTGTATGTTTTTGGTTGTCTTTTCTTTGTGGCTAGAGGTCTTCCTTAACACTATTTGAACGTTGGCTCTGACAACACTGCTTCCATCCCAAGGGTGAGTTCTTGCACTTGTACTTTAGTGCCCTCATCTGTAAAATGGAGATCAGTGTGGTACCCACTCTGTAGGGTGGTTCTAAGGAATAAATGAATTCACATATGATAAAGTCTTAGAACACTGTCTGGTACACAGTGAACGGCATATCTCTTTATTGCTACTGCTGTAATAGTCTACAAATTACTCAGTCTCAGATCCTGGTGAAGAATCAGCTGCTTTGAGCTTTCTCTAAGCCCATGGTGTTTTCTTCATTGGGTTCATTTCCCCAGACTTCAGCATATCTTTCTGATTATATACCCAGCGTACATGAAATCTGTGCCCTACCTGACCCTTCTTTGTTCCTCAGAGTTGTCTTTTGGCTTGCTCACTGTATATATGTTGGAGCTATATTGATTTACTTTCAGTTTTCTGAAAATGTGCTTTTTCTCTGTAAGAAATAATACCTTTTAAGAGCACCTGAAGTATTCAAGATTTTCCTGACCTTTACCTTCTTTTTGGATCCAAAGGGCTGGTTTCTTTGTGTTGCACTGTATTTTCTGTGAACAGGTTCTCACTCTTACTAACCTAGTGGTGAGGCTAGAAGTTGGAGCTTATACCCAGCCCTCAGCAGATCCTTTTTTAATTTTTAACTTTAAAAAATGCATTTAGCTGGGTGTGATGGTACACCTTTAGTCCCAGTACTGGGAGGCAAAGGCAGGTACAAGCAAATCTCTGTGAGTTTGGGGCCAGCCTGGTCTACATAGGGAGTTCCTGGACAGCTTGGGCTACACACAAAGACCCAGTCTCAAAACAAACTAACAAAAAATTGCATATTTGTGTGCACGCGCATGCTAGCTCGTGTGCACACTGGATGTGAGATCCTCTAGAGGTAGAATTAGGGGCAGTTAAGAACCACTTGATGTGAACACTGGGGACGTGGAAGTTGAACTTGGGTTTTCTGCAAGAACAATAATGAGCTCTTGACTGATGAACCATCTCTCCAGCCTCAGCCCCAATTTTTTGTATCATATAATAAATATTTTTGTGATTTTTGTTGTGGGCCTTGTGCATTGCTGACCCAGCACTTGTCTACTGATCTTCAGTCTCAGATCATCTGCAGACTCTTGGAACAGTAAAAACTATAGCAGTTGTGTCTGCTTGTTCAGAGTGCTGCACGTAGTCTGTTCCTAATCAGGGCTCACCACTAAAGCAGCAGTCCCTGACTGTGTTCTTGCAGTTCTTATTTTTCCAGTGTTAGAGATTGAAAACTAGGATGTAAGCATGCTGGGAAAGGGCTCTACCACAACCCCAGTCTTTGTGTTTTTTGAGATAATCTTAGCTATGCAGTATAGTCTTGTCTCAAACTTGAGATTCTCCTCCCTCTACTTCTTTTTTTTTTTTTTTTTTTTTTTTGGTTTTTCGAGACAGGGTTTCTCTGTGTAGCTTTGCGCCTTTCCTGGAGCTCACTTGGTAGCCCAGGCTGGCCTCGAACTCACAGAGATCCGCCTGGCTCTGCCTCCCAAGTGCTGGGATTAAAGGCGTGCGCCACCACCGCCCGGCCCCCTCCCTCTACTTCTGAATGTTGGAGTTACAGGCAGGTTGCCGCTGTGCCTTGCAGC
Source organism: Peromyscus maniculatus bairdii (assembly GCF_049852395.1). Taxonomy (NCBI): domain Eukaryota; kingdom Metazoa; phylum Chordata; class Mammalia; order Rodentia; family Cricetidae; genus Peromyscus; species Peromyscus maniculatus. Next base: position 1,371,065 of record NC_134859.1, on the reverse strand, counting down.
TGATTTGCTTTTAATTAATTAATTAATAATAATAATAATAATAATAATAATAATAATTTAATTAATTAATTTGTTTATTTTGTATTACATGAAATATATAGAATATACAAATTTATAGAGACAGAAAAGTTAGATGTTATCTCAAGATGGAGAAGAAAGGAATATAGAGCAATGATTTCCTAAGTATAGAATCTCTGTTTTGTGTGATAGAAAAGTCCCACAAATGGACAGTAGTATCAGGACATAATATCATGAATGTAATAAACCAATACAATTAATGTAATTAATGAATATCATAAATACAATTATTGAATGAATAATGCAAATGTAATCAATGAATACCACAAATGTAATTAATATTATGAGTGTAATTAATGAATATCATGAGTGTAATTAAAAAAAAAGAAGTCTCTGTGTCATTATTTGGGAGCTGGTGGTTCAAAGAAAGTCTGGCTACAGTCCTGTATTCTCAGAGGCAGCCCAACAGTTTGCTCCCCCAGTAAACTTTTCTCTCTACCCACAGAGTGGTCTGGTTAAGTGGTCTCACTGCATTCCTCACTTACGTGATCACTGTAGAGTTGACCAGGAGATCAGGCTTTTCATTTTGTTGTTTTATGCTATAGTTGGGATTTTAAACATCCTCTACATGTCCATGTTGAGGGTTCTGTCTCTTTGCTTTTTTTATTAAAAAGCTTAAATTCTTAATTTATTTTTGTGTATGGGCACACATGCAGCAGTGTGCATGTGTAAGTCAAGGACCACTTGTGGACTCAGAATGTTGGAGTTACAGACAGGTGCCATTGTGCTTTGCAGCTGATTCGCTTTTTTATTAAAAAGCTTAAATTCTTACTTAATTTTTGTGTATGGGCATACATACAGCAGTGTATATATGGTCTTATGTAAGGACCACTTGTGGACTCAGATTTAAAAAAAATTATTACTACTATATTTGTGTAGGTGTTTTCCCTATGTGTATGTCTGGGCACAGTGTATATGCCTGGTGCCTAAAGAAGCCAGGGGGAAGCCGGGCAGTGATGATGCAGGCCTTTAATCCCAGCACTTGGGAGGTAGAGGCAGGCAGATCTCTCTTGAGTTTGAGGCTAGCCTGGTCTATATAGCCAGGGCTACATAGAGAAACTATGTAGATGATTGGAATTGATCCTGTGTTCTCTGGAAGAGCAGCCAGTGCTCTTGACTGCTGAACCATCTCTCCAGTCTTCTGGTGATCAGACTCAAGTTACCTAGCTTGTGTAGGAAGTGCTGGGCATCAAATCCAGGGTCTCCAACTGTACTGTACTACACTTAGCTCTTTCTTTTAAAATGTATATAAGTCAGGTTGGTCTGGAACTCAGTATATAGCTCAGGCCTTGAAGTTGAAGCTTCAGCTTCTCACATGCTGAGATTACAGGAGTGCACACCATGGCCAGTCTCTCTAACCTATCTTAGTGGAGCGTATTTGTTTCCCTGATTTTAAACATTTTATTGATAGATGACTGATACAAAGTATATCCATTATTTTTCTGTAACCTTAGACAGTTTATGATTTTTCTTTGTTTTAAATTAAGGATGACCAGATCATTAACTGGCTGCTGGAATTTCGCTCCTCTGTTATGTACTTGACAAAGGACTTTGAGCAACTTATAAACATCATATTGGTAAGTTCATTTTATTTCACTGACGAGCAGATAGTTTAGTATTTTGAAAACAGTGTGTGTGTATATATATATATGTTTCACTCTTGCATCATCTTCCTCTCCCATCTCTAGAGATTGCCTTGGTTGAAGAGAAGTCAGACAGTGGTGGAGGAGTATTTGGCTTTTCTTGGTAATCTTGTGTCAGCACAAACTGTCTTCCTTAGACCATGTCTCAGCATGATTGCTTCTCATTTTGTACCTCGTAAGTAGTTATTCTTGGCTTGTAAAAATGAATTTTCTTTTTCCTTTCCCCTAGCTTTCACTTGCTTTCTCTGCCCTTACCTTCCTTATTCTTTTTTCTTTTTCTTTTTGGTTTTTAAAGACAGGGATTCTCTGTGTAGTTTTGATGCCTGTCCTGGATCTCGCTCTGTAGACCAGGCTGGCCTTAAACTCACAGAGATCCACCTGGCTCTGCCTCCCGAGTGCTGGGATTAAAGACGTGTACCACCACTGCCCAGCTACCTTCCTTATTAAAGAGTAGTTTGTTTGGCTCACATTGTGGTCTAAGGTCATGATGCCACTTCTGGATGGCTGCTACTTTGCTTGCAGGGCCCTGTGATGACACAGGGTGTCATAGGCAGGAAGCATATGGATGTGGATGTGACTTTCTTAATTTCATTTTTTTGGTGTGTGTGTTTTTTTCTACATGTATATATATGCACCCTGTGTATAGTGCCCAAAGAAGCTGGAAGAGGGTGTCAGATCCCTTTGAACTAGAGTTCAAAGGCATTTGTGAGCCATCATGTGGGTGCTGGCAATCAGGTCCTCTGGAAGATAACTACTAAGCCATCTTTCCAGGCCCCCACCCGCCCACCTGCCCTCAGCCTTTAAAATTTTCTCTACCTTGTTTTTGCTTATGACAGACTAGATAACAAATTTTCTTTTTCCTCCAAAGCCCGAGTGATCATTAAGGACGGTGGCGTAGATGTTTCAGACTCTGACGATGAGGATGATAGTAAGTATAAAGAGAAGTGTTAAAGCAGTGGACAGACGTACCTTTGAGAACGTGTCCTAAAGGATGTTTCACCACTTAGTCTCACGAGGAGACAGCAATGAATGATAGCCTTTGATAGAATCTTTTTGTTTTTTTTGTCTTTTGAGACAGGGAGGGTCTCACTATGTAGCCTTTTCTGCCTTTGAGTGCTGAGATTAAAGGCGTGAATCATCACTCCTAGGTTTATAGACTCTTTTGGACACATTCATAGTGTGTAATCACCCACTCTAAGTGTGATACTAAAATAAATAGTATCCCTCCATTCTCCAACAGGGCCTTATGTGTCCTTGAACTGGCTTTGGACTTACGTAGCTAAAGAGGACCTTAACTTGAGATCCTCTTGCCTCCACGTCCTGATGCTGAGGTTATGAGAGTGAACTGTCATGTCTGTTATGTAGATTGAACTCAATGCTTTGTAAATGCTAGGTGAGCACTCTACCTGCTGAGCTAAATCCTGGGACCCCCCCCCCCCCCCATTATTTTATTTTGTTTTTTAGGTAGGGTCTCTGTAGCCTCTGGTTGGGCTCCAACTCATAGCAATCCTGCTGCTTCAGCCTCTGGAGTGTTATCATTATATGCATACATTGTCATGCTCAGCTAAAAACTCTAGCTCTTTCTAGAAGAATCTATGTAGGTGTCACATAATTAATCCACCTAATACTCATTGTTGGTTGAAGAGACAAACCTTGCAATTCTTTTTTGCTTGTTTGTTTTTTGAGACAGGGTTTCTCTGTGTAGCCCTTGCTCTCCTGGAACTCTCTCTGTAGACCAGGCTGGCCTTGAACTCACAGAGATCTGCCTGCCTCTGCCTCCCAAGTGCTGGGATTCAAGGTGTGTGCCACCACTTCCCAGCAAACCTTGCAATTCTTATTTCTCTGATCAGTTACTGAGTTTTGGTTAGAAAGTGTTTTTACCTTCAGGACATGATTTTGCAGTTTTTAGTTTCAATGTTCATACTTTCAAGTTTTTCCTTGTAGATCTTCCTGCAAATTTTGACACATGTCATAGAGCCTTGCAAATAATAACAAGATATGTCCCATCGTGAGTATTCCTTTTTGTTTAGTTTAACAGTTTGGGGCTTAGTTCTGGTGGGTCACTATAATGTGTGTACACAGCTCTGGAAGGAAGAGATGACGGGTAGATTACAGAGTGTTTGCAGTGGATGATTGATTGATAAATAAAACACTGATTGGCCAGTAGCCAGGCAGGAAGTATAGGGGGGGCTAGCAGAGAGGAGAATTGAGAGAACAGGAAGGCAGAGAGGAGGAGATGCCAGCCTGCCGTCCAGGGAGCATCATGTAAAGGCAGCAGGTAAAGCCACGGAACACATGGCGACATATAGATTTACCGAAATGGACTAAGTATAAGAGTAAGAGCTAGACAATGGTAGGCCTGAGCTAACGGCCGAGCAGTTTAAATAATATAAGTGTCTGTATGTTTATTTTATAAGTGGGCTACGGGACTGCTGGGGCTTGGCGGGACCCAGAGAGAAAAACTTTAGCTACAAGTGTTAATAGCATTAAAAATTGGGTTATATTGCTATTTTTCAATTGTATTAATAACACATGTTGCAAATTCTGTTTTTGTTTTCTGTTCATTATGTTTGTTATTTTATTAACTTATTTAAAGGTTTCATTTGTGTGTGGGTATGGTGCTGGTCAGAGGACATCTATTGGTAGTTTCCCTTCTGCCACCTTACCGTGTAGTAGAGCTGAAACCCAGAAGATGCCAGACCTGAGTCACCTCACGCCTGTTTAACTATTTAACTTATATTTAATTTACACACAATGCTTCTACCTCTCTTGTGCAGAAGTTGGGATTTTGCTTTTATCTTCAATAGATAAGATATCCAAATACTTTCACTGAGAACTGTATGTACACTGTGCCATGGGGATCAATGTGGTTATCACAAAGCAGGGCAAGCTTGGGGGTTTCTTTGGCAGTATAGAATATTACTTTTGTTAACTAAAAATTGGAAGCTGGGGATGGAGTATTGTATATGTGTAACATCAATAGTTGGGAAGGTAGAGGCAGGAGAATCAGGTATTGAGGGTCATCCTTGGCTACACACGGTTTGATGCCTGGGCTACATGAGACCCTGCCTTAATAAAAAAATACCAAGTTCATGACATTTGCCTCTTTATAATTAGTATACTTGTGTACTGATACATGGTCTTAAGCTGAAGTCTGTTAATCTTTCATAGAAGAAAAGCCTGTCTTTTGACTTGATGTTACTAACATAGTAAATAGAGTATATTTTTACATAAGTTGTTTTAGATTTTTCTCTGAAACTGCCTTGATTGGGCCTTTAATTGCTTAAATTAGGGTTCTATTTTTGCCTCTTATGTCCTCATTGTTCATAGGATGGAAATGCTAGCTTCTTAGAAAGTCCAGCTAACGTGGATTGGATTTTTTTTTTCTTTTTAAATAGGACGCCGTGGTTTCTAATGCCAATACTGGTAGACAAATTTCCATTTGTGAGAAAATCAGAGAGAACATTGGTAAGAAAATTTTCATGGAAAGATTGTTTTGTGACTTTATTTTAGATGGTGTTTTATTATTATTATTATTATTATTATTATTATTATTACTACTACTACTACTACTACTACTATTATTACTATCTTAAAAATACCTTTCTAGATTTAAACTCAAGACTTTGTTTTACGGAGGTTATGGTATAATCCTGTGATCCAGAGTGATCTTGATACTTGGGAGGTTAAGCAAGAGGACTTCTTCAAGTTTGGGGTGAGCCTGAGCTACAGTATAAGACCCTGTCTGAAAAAAAAAAAAAATCAAAAGAGAGAGAGAAGGCTAAACATTTCTTGTATTCTTTTCTCTTCATTATTATATTTTCTAAACAGGGTCCTAATCTGTGGTTCAGGCTAGCCTCAAGGCCTCCTAAGTGCTGGGATTATAGGTGTGAGCTACTGCTCCTAGTGTCTAATTCTTTTCTTAGCTAGTAACTCCTTGAAATTCTCAGTACCATTTTATTACTGTGTGTAGGTTGATCATGGTCAGAATCCATTTCAGAAATATCTTTTGTGTTGAATGCTTACACACATAAGAATTACCAAGGAGGCTGCAGATGTAACTCCGTGGCAGAGTGCTCGCTTAGAAAGTACCAGGTCCTGGGTTTGATTCCCATCACCACAAATGAATAAATTAAAAAAAAAAAAGAAAGAAAGTTACCAGAGGGTAATAGTGTATTACTAAGTAGAAAACGTTTACTGGTGGTGATTAGATTAAATACACTTAACATATGTAGACTTGTACAGTGCAGTTTCTGAACTGATAGTCCCTTTTCTATTCATGTATTTAAAGTTACATAATTAATGTTTTGTTTATGTCCTGATATACTGTGCTGAATTGTTCATCTTTTTATGTCTCATGCTTTAGGAATGTTATGTTCATAATTTACTAAGGATAAGTGTGTATTTTCCAACTTTGAGGCGTGAAATCCTGGAACTTGTTATTGAAAAATTACTCAAGTTAGACGTAAGTATCCGATCACCTGTATTTTTTCTCTGTTTCCATTTATGGAATTTTTTTTTTAAAGATTTATTTATTTATTATGTATACAGCATATATGACTGCAGGCCAGAAAAGGGCATCAGATCTCGTTACAGATGGTTGTGAGCCACCATGTGGTTGCTGGGAATTGAACTCAGGACCTCTGGAAGAGCAGTCAGTGCTCTTAACCTGAGCCATCTCTCCAGCCCCCTCCATTTATGGAATTTTATGACTACATATTTTGTATGTGTGAAACAATAGTGTGGTAGCTTGAATGTAATTGGTCCTCATAATTCCATAATTTCATAAGGAGTGGCACTACTAGGAAGCATGGCTTTGTTAGAGTGGGTGTGGTGTTATTGGCTATTTTTTAAAACTCTTTTGGCTCTTTTGAGGGTTCACCATCCAACTCCCAAATAAATCACACCTGGAGGCTTAGTCTTAATTATGAATGCACAGCCTTAGCTTGGCTTAGGTTCTATCCAGCTTTCCTTAAATTATCCCGTCTACCTTTTGCCTCTGGGCTTTGCCTGCTCTTTTACTTCTATAAATCTTACTCTTACTCCATGGCTTGCTGTGTAGCCGGGTGGCTGGCCCTGATGTCCTCCCCCTTCTCTGTCTGCTGCTCCCTCCCCCCACTCTTCCATCTCTTTTCTTCTTTCTCCTCCCAGATTTCTCCTTCTATATAGTCTCTGCCTGCCAGCCTTGCCTTTCTCTCCTACCTTGCTATTGGCCATTCAGTTCTTTATTACACTTTATTAGGTGTTTTAGATAGGCAAAGTATCACAGGTTCCCAAAGTTGAACAAATGCAACACAAACAAAAGTAACACCTTAAAATAATATTCTACAACAGTGTGGCCTTGTTGGAAGTGTGAGTGCAGGCTTTGAGGTTTCATATACTCAGGATGCTTCCTAGTGTGTCAGTTGATTTCCTGTTACCTGCAAGATGTAGCATTCTCAGCGCCAGCACTACCTCTGCCTGCATGCTGCTGTGTTCTCCGCCATGATGATAATTGACTGAACCTCTGATTAAATGTTTTCTTTATAAGAGTTACCATGGTCAGAGCCAGGAGGTGGAGGCAAGTTGAAGGCCAGCCTGGGCTACAGAATGAGTTCTAGGAAAGGCTCCAAAGCTACACAGAGAAACCTTGTCTCAAAAAACCAAAAACAAACAACAACAACAACAACAAAAAACAGAAGAGCTGCCATGGTCATGGTGTCTCCTCACAGCAATAGAAGCCCAAACTAAGACCAATAGCAACAGTGAAAACAATCCAGTTATTTGCTTCATTCTCGTTATACTTCTTGAACTTCACCTATTTTCTGGCAATTGTTAACAGTTCAACCTTAGATTGGGGCAGGCATAAACAGTCATACAAAGGCACAAGGGCATTGTAGGAAGTGCTATTATCTAGACTGCCTTTTGGGACTGTGCGGTATGGGTGTGAGGAAGGCCCAGATTGAATGTTAAAATGAGGTTCTGAATCCATATATGTTTGAAAATTCTTACTTAGGCATAATGATAGACAGGTCAAGCTTTGTTTTGTTTAAAGAAACAGAGGAAGTGATGTTGATGTAACCAACTGTCTTATTAAATAAGAAACACAGAAACAATGTAAAAGAAAAAGCCAAGAGGTCAGAGCTCAGAGCTAAAATCTCACCCTTCCTCCTGCTGTCCCAGCTTCCTGAAAGAGAGCTATTTCCTGTGTGTAAGTCATTTTTTCTAGTCATTCTGCCTTCTCATTGGTTGTAAACCCAAACACGTGACTGCCTCGTCACTGTCTGAATGTACAGCCCCCTAGGTCTTAAAGGCATATGTCTCCAATGCTGGCTGTATCCCTGAACACACAGAGATCTATGGGATTAAAGGCGTGTGCCACCACCGCCACACTCTTGCTATGGCTCTAATAGCTCTGACCCCCGGGCAACTTTATTTATTAACATACAATCAAAATCACATTTCAGTACAATTAGAATACCACCACATTTCCCCTTTTCTATTTTAATAAAAAGAAAAAAAAGCAAAGGGTTATAACTTACAAAAGAAAAACTATATACAAAAGTACAATAACTATATACAATATATACAAATAATAAATACCTAAACAGGTATTTGACAAATCAGAGAAAATAATTCCATTATCTATCCTATTTTGGTAAATCCAAGATGTATCTAATGCACTTTCTATCCTAATTAATTTTCAACTATAACTAACTAATTTTCAACCATAACTAACTAATCTTCAACTCCCTCAGAGACCCAAGAAGGGAATAATATTAGCTAACAAAAATAAAAACAGGAAGTGGATGCAAGCAACTTCCAAAAAATTTGTGAGTTGACAGAAACAGTCAGCTGCCTGGGCAGTCACCTGAGGTTTCTCCGCAGTGTTGGGGCATCATCTTCAGCCTATAGGCTTAGTGTATCTGACAGACTCATTTGTGATGTAGGATGTACACAAGGTGAACAGTTCAACCTCACATTGGGTGAGAGCAGTCCACGTACCAGAAACACTTGAATTCCACTAGTGTCCTGTCATGATTCAGGATTTTAAATTCTGGAAATAGTTGACGGTTTTTGAATTCAGCTGTCCATTCTTCTTGGCTGTGTATATATGGCTTCATCTCAGCATCCCCTTCTTCTCCACATCTCTCTATTAAATGCCAGTCTACTATCGAGAGGTGTGAGCTTTCAGCTGCTGTTCCATTGCACAACAGAAGCCATCGGCCCTCTGCCTGTTAAGCTGCGAAGGCCACTTCAGGGATGGGGCCATATTGTCCTGGCCTCTCAGAAGATGCCTTTTGATAAAGCCATAACCACACTTGTTTTGGCAAGAATCAGTAGTCCCTTGTTTCGTGTCCTGTCTGTCCATTTTGTCCTGTTGATTCGAGGATTCTTTGTTGTCCAGTGGCTAACTTTTGCCACAATGAAAGTTGACTCCATATGCAGTTTCTTCAATGCCCATATTTTCTCTGAAGTAGATTGGTACTGCCAGGAGCCGACATGTCTCAAAAAAGAAAAATTTTCTAAGTTATTAAAACATTTTAAATGCCATATTCTGTAGATCTCTGAAGGGTTTGAAGATGACCTGTCTATCTAAAATATACATGCTCAATTTTTAAAACATATCTAATATGACTACAAGTTCTATTGTAATGTCTAACTACTAACTTTCATTTCATTATATCCTAATAGTTGGTAATAATAACATTCAAGGATCAGAAATTTGCATTACATTGTTAAATGAATGGTATGAATACAATTAGAAATATACATATAGCATTTTCTAACAATATCAGTTTCAAATTTGTATACAATATAAAACAATCCAATCCAATGTAAAGTATTTAAAACTAGTAATTGTCTTTTTCTTTTCTTTCTTTCTTTTCCTTCCTTTTTTTTTTAAAACAAGAACCTTAAATCTAATCTCCTTTGCTTAGCCTTTTTCCTAACCCTTGACAACAACTTGTAACCAACCCCCCTAAACACTGAAAATTATCCCAGACCCAAAACCCATTAAAAAGACCAAAAAACCACCCGCCCCACACCACCTCTTTGGGAATGTGGGCGTTGTATTCTTAAAATTGCTTCCTGCTGGGTATGGGCGAAGTTTTCTTTATCCTGAAAGAAAAATTTTAGGTTAACTGTCAAATTCTAGAAGAGGTAACTATATCCTTCATTATCCAGTCTGTGTATAATGCCAAAGTTCAGGGTTTATCTCAAGTCCTTATTCAAGTAGTCTTTGAGACTGGATCATCTCAGCTAGTCATCTCAAAATTGCTCTGAGCACCTTGTAGTTCAAACCTGATCTGTGGATGATGTTTGTCAGCTTATTGATATTATTATTGTCCACGTGGAATTGTTGTTGTGGGGCCCCATCTTCTTTCTGGAGACTTCAGTTGATGTTAGGCCTGGCCGTGATTTCCTGCAGAAAACTGATAAGAGACTCGAACACAAAGACATATATATGCAGCTAGCCTTTTTTCTAGAATTAGTTAGTACTCTATATGACCATTCATATCTTAATAAAGTTTAAAATGTATATATATATTAATCTTGTAAATTTTGATATAAAATTTATACTTTAAGAAAAGTTTAAAGAATCAGAATAGAATCAAAGAGTTGAGATTAGTAATTGAATAGTCCCTTAATTAATTTTGCTTTTGTCCTGTACCATAGCAGAAGATGGCTCTTTTATTCTGGCATGATACAGGGAGTTTGCATTTTCCTTTTAACAACATGCTTGAGTTTAAAGAAGGAGAGAGCCATTCTCCAACTCCAAAGTCAGCTTTAAATTTTAATTGAACTGGGACTATTAGAAGACCAATAGTGTTAAATCTTTAGAGAAAAGCAGAAACAAACATTTAGGAAGACATAAAATTTTTTAGATAATATATACCCATACACCGTTTCACTGTTTCTTGGGATAGTTGATTTGTCCCTTTTCTTCAGTTGTCTCATTTGTCCAGTGTTCTTCAGATTCCTTAACCTTCATTCTCCTAAAAGACAAAAACAAAAACCTTTCCCCAAGACTAATTTTGGGGATGTTTCCTTTTGGCAAGTTATTATCTGATTAAATGAAAAGGCATGTGTTACTGGTACAAGTTAGTTTAAATTGGATGCTCATGCTGGTTGATGAACTATCACCTCCTCTAATTAAGAGGTCTCTCTTGTTCAAATCGAACCTTTATCAATTTTGATAGTACCCACAGCTTATCTTCTCCTGTAGAAACAAAAGCAAAACCTCGTCCCCAATGTAATACATACCCTGGTTTCCATTCTGAGGTCAGCACATCCTTAAAGTATATAGGCTGATTTAATTCTGTAGTTTTTTCTACTATCCAATGTCTGTCTGCAGCTGTTGTTCCTTTCTCATTGGCATTCAGAAAATTCAAAGTTAGAAGAGCATTATGCAGTCTATTTCTGGGGGTTTTTTGTTACCCATTTCTGTTTATTTAACATATCCTTTAGAGTTCTGTTTGATCTTTCTATGACTGCTTGACCTGTAGGATTATGTGGTATGCCTGTAATATGCTTTATATTGTAATAAGCAAAAAACTGTTTCATTTTAACAGAGACATATGCTGGAGCATTGTCAGTTTTAATTTGTGCAGGTATACTCATGATGGCCATAACTTCTAGCAAATGAGTGATTACAGAATCAGCTTTTTCAGAACTCAAAGCAGTTGCCCATTGAAATCCTGAATAAGTATCGATGGTGTGGTGTACATATTTCAATTTTCCAAATTCTGCAAAGTGAAACACGTCCATCTGCCAGATTTCATTCCTCTGAGTACCCTTTGGGCTGTAGATACATGTTCCAGTTTGGACAGGTTTAGTTGCAGGTAAGGGCTAGTTGGAGAGTACTCACTAGTTTGTAGCAAGGAACTAACAACAGGCTTGTGGAACAATGCAGCCAGGATGGGAGCAGAAGTGGTCAGAAGAGAGAGGAAACTTACTTAGTCTGTGGGTATTGGGAGGATCTGGAAGAAGAAAGAGTGGTCCGTACCAACAGGGATGGACTTGGTCTGTGCAGATAGCTCATCAAGTGAAGTGCCCATGTGAACTTACAGCAGGTGTGGTGGCCTGGGCATAGTGCAGGTGCTTAGAAAGCAATTAGGGTCTCCAGAGCCAGCTGGTTAGCTAGACCAGCCTGAGCTGCGATGTCTAGGTTCTCAGAGACGTGCCTTGGTGAATAAGGTTGAAAGCAATTGAGGAAGACTCCTGATAACAATGTTGGGCTTGCCCCCACAAACATGCCTACAAATCAAATGTAAGGTCGCATACATGCAAACGCGTGCGTGCGTGCATGTGTGCGCTCATGCACCTGGTGCCTGTGAACATCAGAAGAGGCATCAGTGCTCCTGTTACTCGAGTTAGGAATGGTTGTGAGTAACCATGTGCCTGCTTGGAATCAAACTCAGGTCCTCTGCAAAAGCAGCCAGTGTTCTTAACTGCCAAGTCATCTTCTCCAGCCCTTGCACATGAAATTTTAAAAAGTCCTTAGATTGTAATGGTTTTGGTGTTTCCTGAGATGGTTTGCCAGTAAACACTGCAGTTCAGAGAGAGTAGAGGGTCAGGAAGAGGTTAGGAAGTGTGCAGTGTGGGCATGACTCAGAATTGGGGTTACTTGAATAGGGCTGTGACCTGAGGAGATAGAACTCATTTCCTTTATTTGCCGGGGGTGGGGTGGGGTTGGTGGTTTAAAGATTTATTTATTATTATGTGTAGTGTTCTGCCTGCATGCATGCCTTCAGGCCAGAAGAGGGCACCAGATCTCAGTACAGATGGTGTGAGCCACCATGTCGTTTCTGAGAATTGAACTCAGGACCTCTGGAAGAACTCTGAGCCATCTCTCCAGCCCTCATTTTCTTTTGATATTGTTGTTATTTGAGACAGGGTCTTTCTGTGTAGTCATGGTTGTCCTGGAGTTTGATATGTAGACCAGGCCTTAAACTCACAGAGATTCCCCCAGCCTCTGCTTCCTGAGTGTCAGGATTAAAGACACCATGCCTGGCAAGATAGAAAGAACTCTTGGTGGAGAAAAACATTTTAATTTTTTTTTAATTTTTATTTTACTTAGTTTTTGGTCCCCTGCCCCCATGCTCCCTTTTTTAAACATTATTTTTTGTGTCTTGTGTAATGGCATGTGTGTGGAGATTCTTTCCTTCCACCATGTCTGTTCTGGGGATTGAGTGGCTTGGTGGCAATTCCCTTTACCATCTCATTGGCTCTGATTTATTTATTTTTGAAATTATTTTATGTGTATGAGTGTTTTTGTTCGATTGTATGTCTGTGCACCTCATGTATGCCTGGTGTCTGTGGAGGCCAGAAAAGGGGTTTGGATTCCCTGAAACTAGAGTTAAGGATGGGTATGAGCTGCCATGTGGGTACTGGGAATTGTTCTCTGCAAGAACAAGTGCTCTTAGCTGCCTGTTCGCCTTTATTCCCAGTGCTTGGGCAGCAGAGGCAGGTAGATCCCTGAGTTGGAGGCTACCCTGGTCTACAGAGTGAGTTCCAGGCCAGCCAGGGCTACACAGAGAAACCCTGTCTTGAAAACAACCAAATAAGTAAGTATATAAATAAATGAATGAATGAGAGAGAACAAGTGCTCTTAATAGCTGAGCCATTTCTATTATCTCTTGAGACAGGGTCTCACAGTGTATCCCAGGTTGGTCTTGACTTCAAGGTAGCCCTTCCTGCCTGCCCCATCCTGCAATACCCAGCTTTTCTTTTTCTTTCTTTTTTCTTTTCTTTTTCTTTTTTTTTTTGAAGGGAATTTCTATAGCTCTGGGTACCCTTGAACTTTAGATCCTCTTGTCTCAATCTCCTGAGTGCTGGGATTACTGTTGTGTGCTGCTGTGGGATGTTCTGTATGTCCTGTGGGAGCCCGTTCTTGGGTTCCTTGTGGCTTTACCCAGCAGGTCCGCATAGAGCATGATTAGGACCACAGGCCTGAGTGCAGGTGTCTGAGATGGTCTGCACTTGGCTGTGCTGTGGGATGGTCTGTATGTCAAGTTGCTCTGATTGGTCAATAAATAAAACACTGATTGCCCAGTGGCTAGGCAGGAAGTATAGGCGGGACTAACAGAGGGGAGAAATAAAAGAACAGGAAGGCAGAAGGAGTCACTGCCAGCCTCCGCCATGACAAGCAGCATGTGAAGACACCCGTAAGCCTCGAGCCGCATGGCAGGGTATGGATTTGTGGAAATGGATTAATTTAAGCTATAAGAATAGTTAGCAAGAAGCCTGCCATGGCCATACAGTTTGTTTGCAATATAAGTCTCTGTGTTTACTTGGTTGGGTCTGAGCGGCTGTGGGACTGGCGGGTGACAGAGATTTGTCCTGACTGTGGGCAAGGCAGGAAAACTCTAGCTACAGTGTGCTACCATGTGGGCTGACAAAAACACTATAGGGAATAGGGAGGTGGAAAGAGGTAGATTTAGGAAGAGCTGGAAGTTGTATACACTGATAATTGTTTTCTTGGTGTTACATTTCTGCCTAGCTTTGCTGTGAAGTTTCTTAAATTATGTCTGAGAAGCTCATGTTTAGTCAGTAAGAAAAGTCATAATTTGAATAATGTGACCACATATCTATGACCTGTATGTGTCTTGGTCTTTGAAAGAGGTAGAATGAATGTCATCTCGTTGAGGTTGATGAGTGTCACATCTCACCTGTGTTAGATACACTGGTGAAGGGCTTGCCTCACCATGTTTCAGCTTCTTTATGTGGTAGTTTGTACCACCATTATGTTGCAGTGCTTTATAAGATGCTGATGGAGTCCTTTAAAATATATAAAGTAAGCTGGGTGTCATAGTGCAAACCTTTAATCCCAGAACTCAGGAGGCAGAGGCATCTCTGTGAGTTTGAGGCCAGCCTGGTCTACACAGTGAGTCCCAGGACAGTCTGGGCTATGTAAAGAGATCCTGTCTCAAAAAGCAAACAACATAGTATGTAGCAGGCTTGCTTTCTTTCTTTTTTTTTTCCCCCAGAGGATATAATGTTTTATTTAGCTTTAAACAAAAAACAAAACAAAACAAAAGAACCCAGCCAGTTGCTGGTGGTGGCACACTTTTTTTTTTTTTTAACATAAAAACAGGTTATAATTCAAAAGTCCAGGTTTATTTTAAACAGTAAAGTATTTTCTCTGTAGAAAATACTAAAAATGATAACATTTCCCAATGAACCCTTTTAAGCCAAATATTAGCTGAATTATATGTATAAATATTGATTAGATTCTGGGATACAGAAGAAACCTATCTTCATCTGTTCAGAGAACTATGTCTAAGTTGTGTAAGTGAGATTCCTATTCATCTTCCCTTGACTGTTTGATTTACGGCAGACATTTTTCTATAGGCTAACCCATAATCTAAAAAGATTTTAGCCTCCCCTCCTGGAAGTATACAGCCTTTCATCAGCTTGATAAGGTACAAATTCTTATCCTAATAGTGAAATGTTTCACTAAAGCATGCCCAGTGATTGGGCAAAACCAAAACTTAATTATAAGACACAGACAACCTAGGGTCCTCCCTGCTAGGTACTCCCTGGATCTGTGGGTTGCAGTCTGATTGTCCTTTGCTTTTTATCTAGTATCCACTTTTGAGTGAGTACATACCATGTTTGTCCTTCTGAGTCTGGGTTACCTCACTCAGGTTGATATTTTCTAGTTCCATCCATTTGCCTGCAAATTTCATGATGTCATTGTTTTTCTCTGCTGAGTAGTACTCCATTGTGCATATGTACCACATTTTCTTAATCCATTCTTCAGTTGACAGGCATCTAGGTTGTTTCCATGTTCTGTCTATTATGAATAATGCTGCTAAGAACATAGTTGAGCATGTGTTTGTGGTATGATTGAGCATTCTTTGGGTATATGCCCAAGAGTGGGATGGCTGGGTCTTAAGGTAGATGGATTCCCAATTTTCTGAGATACCTTCACACTGGTTTCCACAGTGGTTGTACAAGTTTGTACTCCCACCAACGGTGGAGGAGTGTTCTCCTTGCTCCACATCCTCTCCAACATAGACTGTCATTAGTGTTTTTGATCTTAGCCATTCATAGCAGGCTTTCTTTTGGGCCACCAATCAGCTCCCAAATGATGACATATGGAGACTTCTTATTAGTTATGAATGCTCAACCTTAGCTCCAGTTTTAATCTGTTTCTTTCCCTCCCCCTCCCTTCCTCCCCCCTCCCTACCCCCTCCCTCTCTCCCTCTCTCCCTCCCTCTCTCTCTTTGTGTATATCTTACCGTCTATATCTGGCTGGCGTCTGGCCCCAGGTGTGTCCCTCCGGTTCTCCCTCATTCTCTCCCCCCGCCTTCCCTTTTGTGTAGATTTCTCCTCCCACCTGCTCTCTTCTGCCAGCCCTGCCTATCACTCTCCTGTGTAGCCTGTTCAGATTTTTGTTTTGTTTTTTTTCGAGACAGGGTTTCTCTGTGTAGTTTTGGTTCCTGTTCTGGATCTCTGTAGCCCAGGCTGGCCTCGAACTCACAGAGATCCACCTGTCTCTGCTTCCCGAGTGCTGGGATTAAAGGTGTGCACCACCACTGCCTGGCGCCTGTTCAGCTTTTTATTAAACCAATCAGGTGCCTTAGGCAGGCAAAGTGAAACAAATGAAGCACATCTTTACATAATTAAGCAAATGCAGCACAAACACATGTAACACACCCTACACAGTTAAAGTAATATTCTACAGCATAAACAAGTGTAACACATGTAGCAGATTAATTTTCAGCTACAAATAGCTGCATTTTTGACTGCTTTCATTCATTTTTTTGTGCTATAGGTGAGTGTATCCCGGCAGGATATTGAAGATGCTGAAGAGGCTGCAGCTCAGTCCTGTGCTGGGACAGACACCACAGAAGGACTGTTCAGTATGGTCAGCACCGCTTCTGTTTTGATGTTGATGGTTAAACCTCTTTATTTTTATCTTGTATTTTGATTCTTGTCTTTGTGATTAGCACTCCTATTAACAGAAACATACATTGGAAGTTCATCACTTCAGAGTATGTAAAGAAAGACACAGTACATGGCTTAGATCCTTTAATAGGCTTAAAGCCTTTGGGAGGACAGCTGTGCTGCCAGAGTGCAGCTTTCCTTGTACATATAAGGACTGAAGTTTGACCCTAGAACAGAGAAAATGTTGGGTGTGCTAATGTGTTCTCAGAATCCCAGCTCTAGTGAGGCACAGACAGGAGGATCCTGGCATGGTATTGGGACAGTCTAGGGTAATGGGTGATTACCAGGTTAATGAGAGACCCTGTCTTGGAGGTGGACAGCATTCCTGAGGAAGAATAAACCAAGCAACTTGTGGCCTCCACATGCCTGTGCATATGTGTGTCCCCTCACATACTTGTGGATGTGTATATATATATATATATATATATATATATATATATATATATATATATATATATATATATATAAATGAAGTAGTTTAACAAACTTGAGAATACTCCTTAAATAAGCATGTTGTGGGATTATAGGTGTGATACCTCGCCCAGTGCTGACATGTTATTTACTGTCTGTGAATGGTTTATGTCCAAGGCTTTAAGTTTGGTTTTGGGGAATTTTGTTTCACTTTTACTCCTAAATTTTTTTTCATTATTTCTATAAGTCACACGCATCTGTGAGGAAACAGCAAGCAGAAAGTGTCCCAGTCCCAGTTTAAGTGTTTTGTTAGTTCGATACCTTAAAGTTGTCACCGTCTAATTGGGATATGTGGAGTGGAGCTCACCTGCCCAGAGTTTGAGCTGAATCTTGAGGCCAGGCATCAGAGAACAAGGAAGTTGGGGTGAAGCTTAGTGAGAGCCTGTTTTCTGCGATGGGGTGGGAAGTAGCACACATGTGTGCCTTGAGTATGTGGCCAGAGGACAACTCTCTGGAGTCTGTTCTCTTCTGCCATGTAGATTCTGGAGATCAGCCTCCGGTCACTAGGGTTGGCAGCAAATGTCTTTACTCGCTGAGAATCCCGCTGGCTCTGTGCCTTTTTTGACTTCTTGGCATTGATGCTGAGGTGGTGACAGGAGAAGCTGTGAGGTGACTCGGCCCCAGCAACGCAGCTGCAGAAGTCGCCAGGGTGGGGATGGGAGTGTGCTGCTGGTACAGCCACTTGTGTTTGCATCGTGAGAGTCAGGCTGAGGATACAACTTAGTGCTAGCACACATGCTTAGTACGCATGAGGGTCCAGTCCCAGTACTCTCCCTCTCCCACTCACCCCATCCCTAAACCCTCAAAAAATAAAGAAAAGGAAAAAGGAGAGTCAGACTGATGTTTGTTTAAATTCGAGAAGTGGCTTTGAACTCTATCTCTGAATGAGTCTGGGACAGTGTCTGCATTTACTCTTTTCTTTTAGAAGAAACAGTAGCCTATGCCAGTTTCCCCAAACAGTAAAGACTTTGATAACGTCAGTTTTCACTTCCTCAGGATGAAGATGAGGACACTGAACCTGGAAAGAAAGCTGACCTAGATCGGCCTAGCCAGATGGCTCATCCTATTGCCGAGCGCCTGGACATCCTGCTGTCCTTGCTTCTGTCCTACATTGAGGATGTCTGCCATGTGGATGGTAATAACCAGAGTAACCTAGATAGTTGGTCGATACCTTGCTAATGGGATAAGAAAGGGTCAGATGGAGGAACTTCTGTGGCAGTGTCACATAGTTAGAAAATGAGGGTGGGTTTTATCTCCAGTATTTAACTTTGAAGACCATGGTGTTTTCATTGTTGTGTAATAAAGGGTAATGGATGGAGTTTGGCCAACTTTAGAAGAGATTACTTGTGTTTGAGATGCTTGAGAAATTTAATAATGGTGTGTTGACCATCTCAGGATGTCTGCCTGTATTCCGTAGTTCCTTGAGAGGCTATGGTTAAATGTCTACATTATGCTCAGTGTTGGGACATCAACTTCACTGAGTGAACCAATCCTCAGGAAACAGCCTGGAGACTGCATGACCATGCACTTTGTTCTGGTTTAAGAATGAGTTTATTAGCTGAGCATAGTGGCTCATGCCTTTAATCCCAGCACTCAGGTGGATCTCTGAGTTAGAGACCAGTCTGGTCTATAGAGCAAGCCTCAGGATAGCCAGAAATACACAGAGAAACTCTGTCTTGAAACAAACAAATGAAATAAAAAAAAAAAAAAAAAAAAAGAATGAGTTTATTCAGCATTGATTTGGAAGCCTGGCATAGTGGTCCATGTCTGTAAGCCCAGAACCTGGGAGATAGAGGCAGGAAGAACATGAGTTCAAGATCAGCCTTTTCTCCATGGTGAATTGCAGTCCAGCTTGGGCTCCATGAGACCCTGTCTTGAAAAACAAAAAGGAGGCTGGGCGGTGGTGGCGCACACCTTTAATCCCAGCACTCGGGAGGCAGAGGCAGGCGGATCTCTGTGAGTTCGAGGCCAGCCTGGTCTCCAAAGTGAGTTTCAGGAAAGGTGCAAAGCTACACAGAGAAACCCTGTCTCGGAAAAAAACAAAACAAACAAACAAAAAACCCAGGAAAAAAAAACAAAAGGAAAGATCATTTTTGTGGCTTGACAGCAGTGTGTGACATGGGGCTTGCTTCCTCGTCACTGTGAGATTACACTGGATAAAGTCAGGAGCCCTTGAGATGACTCAGGATGGAGTCTGCCTGTTTCGAAGGCCCAGCCTAAGTGACCCTAGGGCCCTTGTCTGGAGGTGTACACACACAGGAAGCAATCAGTCGTAAATACTGTCGTAGCCATAGCTTAATGGGTAATTCTGGGGTTTTACTTTTGTTTGGGTTTGCTTTTCTGCCTCCCACCCCCTTTTGTGCTGGAACCTCATGAATCTTCAGCCCTGACTCAAATGCTGATTCTTTATGGTATTGTGTTCCTTTAAAATATGTATTTATGAAATGAAAGTTCAAATTTTCTCTGTAGGTAAGATTGATAACAATAAAACAAAGGATTTATACCGTGATCTGATATCCATCTTTGACAAACTCCTGTTGCCCACACATGCCTCCTGCCATGTACAGTTCTTCATGTTTTTCCTTTGCAGCTTTAAATTGGTAAGTAAAATGCCATTGCCATGCTGATTGATTGAATGAGTGAATGATTGGTAACTCATTGATTTATAGGATCTTACCTAACCCTGGCTAGCTTGGAGCTGAGAGATCTGAGTGCCTTTACCTCCTGAGTACTGGGATTAGAGACATGTGCCACCAAGCCCAGTTAAAAATTTACTACTTTTTAAAATTATGAGTACCTGTTCATGTCTACGTATAGCTAGAGTTTTCCTGCCTCGCCCACAGTCAGGACAAATCTCTGTCACCCGCCAGTCCCACAGCCGCTCAGACCCAACCAAGTAAACACAGAGACTTATATTGCATATAAACTGTGTGGCCGTGGCAGGCTTCTTGCTAACTGTTCTTATAGCTTAAATTAATCCATTTCCATAAATCTATACCTTGCCATGTGGCTCGTGGCTTACTGGCATCTTCACATGCTGCTTGTCATGTAGGCGGCTGGCAGTGACTCCTTCTGCCTTCCTGTTCTTTCTTTTCTCCCCTCTGTTAGTCTCGCCTATACTTCCTGCCTAGCCACTGGGCAATCAGTGTTTTATTTATTGACCAATCAGAGCAACACATTTGCCATACAGAACATCCCACAGCATCTACGTGTGGGTGCACATGAGTACTGGTACCCATAGCGTTTAGAAGAGGTCCTCAGTCTGGGCAGTGGTGACTCATGCCTATGTGGATCTCTGAGTTGAAGGCCAATGTGGTCTACACAGAGTGAGTTCTAGGACTGCCAGGGCTACACAGAGAAACCCTGCCTTGAGAAAAATAAAGTCGGGGAAGAGGGGTCTGAGATTCTCTGGAGCTGGTTGTTTGTGGAATAATATGAGTTCCTAATTCCCAGCCCATCTCTTTGGCCTGTATTTTGTTACTTTATTCAATTTTTCTCTTAAAAACTGGGAAGACAGCATGAAGTAACTACTGCACAGATACACTGAAGGTGTTGTCCTGCCTTTGGTCACTAGAGGGTGCGTACCTTTCCCTTTCCTTCTGGTGGTACTGGCGCTCAAATCCAGCCCTTGCAAAGGAAACAAAATACCAACTGAGCTATCCCTTGCCTCTAATCCACAGAGGTATGTGTGGAGCTTTTTGTTTGTTTGTTTTTCAAGATGGTTTCTCTGTGTAGCTCTGGCTGACCTCGAACTCACATTGATCTGCCTGCCTCTGCCTCCTGAGTGCCAGGATTAAAGGTGTGTGTCCCCTGCTGCGCCCTCCCCCCCCCCCCCAGCATTTTTTAAGCCAGAGTCTCTGTGTAGCCCTGGCTGTCCTGGAACTAGCTATGTAGATCAGGCTAGTATCAAACTCAAGGAGATCTGCCTATCTCTGCCTCCCAAGAGCTGAGATTATAGACATACACAATCACGCCTAGCCTGGGGTATTTGTTTCATTTCTGTTGTCACAGTATTGTGAGCCACCTGAGGTGGGTGCTAGGAATCAAGCTCATGACCTTTAAAAGAGCAGCAAGCTCCCTCAGCTGCTGAGCCACTTCTCCAGCCCTTAGTGAGAGGGGGGGTGAGGTGGGGGAGGGAGAGAACAGGTACTTAGACTTGCAGCAGTGTTCACAGAGGTCAGAGGACAACCTGTGGGAATTTCTTCTTTTCTGCTCTTCGATCCTAGTGATTAAGCATAGGTCAATGAGGCATCTTGTGGTTCCTTAAGTAGACTTCTTAATCTAGAGTTTTAAAACTGCAGGTTTGGGCTTTCTTCCTTTGAAAAAATAAAATAAAGCTGCAAGAGGTTCCCCTTCCCCCTTTTGGGCAACTATTTTGTAGCAGCATACAACAATCCAGAGAAAAATGGTAAGGAAGCTAAACTAAGTGTTAACAAAACCTGAGTATCCTTGGCTTTAGGAACAGTTGTTAGAGCTGGTGGTGGGGGGCGCGCCTTTTGCTAGGAAGCCTATTGGCCGTTCTTCCTCTAGTAATCTTGCATCTGTGCAGGGCTGAGATCTGGGCATTGGAACAAGTAAGATACTTTATATTCACAGCAAGAACTCCTGAGGAGTTCCAGGGAAGTGTGGATGAGCTCCGGCCTTCCGGTTTGGTTCAGCGTCCAAATCACTCAAAAGCCTTTTCTTTTTTGAGATACACTATTTATCTCACTACATATCTCTAACTAGCCTAGAACTTGCTGTGTAGGCCAACTGGTCTTGAACTAACAGATCCTTCTGCATCCACCTCAAAGAGCTTTTATAATGTGCAATTTACAAAGCTCTGCCTCTAACCTACATTCTGCATATTGAGTGTATGTGGTTTTTTTTTTTTTTTAATTGTTTTATGTTATGGGCATTTTGCCTGCATGTCTTTCTGTTTGCCACTTGCATGTCTGGTGTTCCCAGAGACCAGAAGAGGTCGTTGGATCCCTTGGGACTGGAGTTATAGGTGCTTGTGAGGAGTTACAGATGTGGCCATGTTGGTGCTGGGAATCTTGTAGGTCCTCTACAAGGGCAGCAAGTAATCTTAGCTGCTGAGTAATCTTAACCCTGCTTTAATTTTTAAAATTACATTTGACTTATTTAGGTGTGTGTCTGTCTGTTTCTGGGTTTTGGTGTTGGTGTGTGTGTATATACATGAGCATGCATGTGCCTTGCCACTGCACACCTGTAGATGTAAGAGGACAGTTTTTGTGAGCGTGTTCTCTCTTTCCATTGTTTGAGTCCCAACTCAGGTCATCAGGCTTGGTGGCAGGCACCTTTTCCTGCTGAGGCATCTCACCAGCTTCTGTGTCTTTTGAGAGGAAATCTTAGTATGTTGCCAGGCTTGGCACCAATTTTCTGGGCTCAAGTCATTCTCTTGCCACAGCCTGTCCACTAGCAGGGACTACAGATGTACACCACTGTGCCTATCACTTATCATTGGTTTTGATGACTAGCTAGCTATATTGGGAGTCCATTGGGTCATTTCCCACCCAGGATGCTTTTAGGGTTTTGTTTTTGTTTTTGTTTGTTTATTTTCCATGACAGGGTTTCTCTTTATAACATCCCTGGCTGTTCTGGAACTAACTCACTTTGTAGACCAGGCTGGCCTCAAACTCACAGACTCTGCCTCCCAAGTGCTGGGATTAAAGGTGGTGCCACCACCACCTGGCTGGGATGCGTTTAGAGGTTTTTCTGTTTTTTTTTTTTGTTGTTGTTGTTTGTTTTGTTTTCTTAATTGAAAATAAAATTTTTTTATACAATATATTCTGATCATTTTCATCTTCCAGCTCTTCCCCACCCTTCCAACTCCAGACCTTCTTCCTCTCTCTTAAGAAAACATAGGCAAAAGCAACAGTAAAAAACCCACAAATAATAATAATAGTAATTTAAAAATGAATAAACTAATAAACAGAAACAGAGAAATGATACATATGCAGAGATACACATAAACAAAATCCATAAAAACAAAATCAGAAACCTTAATATACAACCAAAAAATGAATAAGATTTTGTGTTGGCTATCTACTTCTGGGCATGGGGCCTACCCTTAAGTGTGGTTTGAAATGCCTTTGGAGAAATAATTTTTCCTTTGCAAGGGGGAGTTGGAGGTAGCTTCTTGGTTAGGGATGGGAGTTTGTGTCTACTTCTCCATCTCAGTGCTGGACACTGTCTGGTTTGGACCTGTGCATGTGAGTTCATATGTGAGTCAGTCCTGTTGTGTTTCCTGGTATTATCCATCTTCTCTGGCTCTTAAAATCTTTCTGCCTCCTCTTCTACATAGTTTCTTCAGCCCTGAGGGGAGAGATTTGATGGAGACAACCTATTTAGGACTACGTGTTCAAAGGTCTCACTCTCTTCACATTCAAGGTGTGGGTCTCTATATTAGTTCCCATCTTTTGCAGGGGAAGCTTCTCTGATGATGGCTGCTATAAGTGTAGCAGAGTGCTGTTAGAAATCATTGCATTGCTGTGCTCCTTTAGCAGAACAGTAGTATTTGGGTTTCCCCTGTATCTATGGCCTGTCTAGTCTCAGGTTCTTGGCCACCTAAGCAGTGTCAGGCATGGGTTCCATCTCATGGAGTGGGTCTTAAATCCAATCAGAGAGTGGTTGGTTACTTCAACAACAATTGTGTTACTGTTGCACCAGTGTATCGTACAGGCAGGTCACCATTGTAGATCAAAGAGTTTGTAGCTTGGTTTGTGTCCACATTTTTCCTGTAGTAGAATACAGAGTACATTCTAGTACCATGAACTCTAGTCAGAGTTCACTCTTCTAGGGGTGATGGCTCTATGTAGGTACCAACGCTTTAGTGCTCTGTGTTCAGTGAGATATGCAAGTGTTGTCTTTAGCTGTAGGGCCTTACCATCAGTTTGTGGAGAGCAACTAATAGCCTTAGCTATTATTAATATTAATAATAATAATATTATTATTAATAGCTTGAATTATTTGGGAGTGTCTATGGGGCCCCTTTGGCCAACAGCTCAATTAGTTGTAACCTGTTCCTGGCCCTGGAGGTCTTGTCTCCCCTGTTATTTGGTGACTCCGTTTAGATTTCTTAAAATAGGTGTATATTTTTAGAAGTGTCTACTGTAGTATGTTTCCATATGGCCTCTCAAATTGCCCGCAGTGCTAACTTTCCCTTCTTTACCTCCCTTTTCCCTCCCTCTCTCCATTAATCCTCCCATTCTTGTCTCCTCCCTGTCTCTCTCTAACTGTATATTCTGTTTTTCTTTCCTTGGGAATCCTCCTGACCTCCTAGTTCTTCCTCTATACCTAACCTCTGTGGTCATACTGATCGTAATGCCTCTCAAAGGCTCTAAAGCTGACCATCCACACACGACACTGTCTTTTGGGGTCTGGGTTATGTCACTCAGGATGATTTTTTTTTCTAGTTCCATCTATTACCTGTAAATTTGAATGATTTCTTTCTTTTTTTAAAAAATAGCTGAATTGTGTAATTCCATCTTGTAAATGTACCACATTTTCTTTATCCATTCATCTGTTGATGACATCCAGGCTGTTCCTACTTCTGGCTATTATAAATAGAGCAGCGTGAACATGGGAGAGCAAGTTTCTCAGTAGTAAGATGTAGAGTCGTTATGGGTATATGCCCAAGAGCGGTACAATTGGATCTTGAGGTAGATGGATTTCTAACTTCTTGAGGAACCACCACACTGATTTCCATATTGTCTGTGAAGTTTGCACTCCCCCCAGCAATGATGAGTGTTTCCCTTCCCCCACATCCTTGCCAGCATGAGCTGTCATTTGTTTTACTGATCTTCGACATTCTGACTGGTGAAGGATGTAATCTCAAAGTAGATTTGGTATTCATTTCCTTGATAACTAAGGATGTTGAACATTTAAGCGTTTCTCAACCATTTGTATTTCATCTTTTGAGAACTCTTATTATTTATTTATTATGTATACAGCATATGTGACTGCAGGCCAGAAGAGGGCACCAGATCTCATTACAGATGGTTGTGAGCCACCATGTGGTTGCTGGGAATTGAACTCAGGACTTCTGGAAGAGCAGTCAGTGCTCTTAACCTCTGAGCCATCTCTCCAGCCTTATAGATTTTTTTGTTTGTTTGTTTGGGTTTTTTTTTTTTTTTTTTTTTTTCTTTTTGGTTTTTCGAGACAGGGTTTCTCTGTGTAGCTTTGCACCTTTCCTGGAACTCACTTTGGAGACCAGGCTGGCCTCGAATTCAACGGAGATCTGCCTTCCTCTGCCTCCCGAGTGCTGGAATTAAAGGAGTGCGCCACCACCGCCCGTACCCCATTTTTAAGTTGGGTTGCTTTCTTGATGTCCAGTTTTTTTTTTTTAAGTTCTTTATATATTATAGATATTAAGCCTCTATCAGATGTAATTGGTATCAGTATGTAATTGGTAAAGCTCTTTTCCTATTCTGTAGCCTGCTGCTTTGTCCAAGTGATGGTGTACTTGCTGTACAGAAGCCTTTCAATTTCCTCTTTTTTTTTTCTTTTCCCAAGACAGGGTTTCTCTGTATAGTCCTGACTGTCCTGGAACTTGTAGACCAGGCTAGCCTTGAACTCAGAGATCCACCTGCCTCTGCCTCCAGAGTTCGGGATTAAAGACTCCAATTTCATGATATCCCATTAGTGTTGTTCTTAGTGCCTGTTCTATCAGTGTCCCATTCAGAAAGTCTTTTCCTGTGCAAATGAGTTCAAGACTATTGGGGAAGTGGGGACACTTCCTCTTCTATAAGATTCAGGGTATCTATCCTTATGTTAAGGTCCTTGATTCATTTGTAGTTGAGTTTCATGCAGGGTGATTAATATGGATCTGTTAGCATTCTTGTACATGTAGCCATCAGCTTGACTAGCACAATTTGTTAAAGATGCTATCTTTTTTTGAGTGTATATTTTGGGCTTTTTTTTTTTTTTTTTTTTTTTTTTTTGGTCAAAAATCAGGTATCCATTGGTGTGTGAGCTTATGTCTAGGTCTTCAGTTTTATTCCAGTGATAAACATTTCTGTTTGTATGCCAATACTGCTGTGGGATGTCCTGTATGCTGTAAATATATGTTGCTATGATTGATAAATAAAATGCTGATTGGCCAGTAGCCAGGCAGGAAGGGTAGTGTAGGCGGACAAGGAGGAGGAGAATTCTGGGAGGTGGAAGGCTGAGGCAGGGAGACACTGCCAGCTGCCATGAGGAGAAGCATGATGTAAGATACCGGTAAGCCACGAGCCACGTGGCAAGGTATAGATTTATAGAAATGGGTTAATTTAAGATATAAGAACAGATAGCAAGCAGCCTGCCACACCATACAGTTTATAAGTAATATAAGTCTCCGTGTGTTTACTGGGGGACACTAATGGGAGAGATTTGTCCTGACCGTGGGCCAGGCAGGGCTAGGAAACTTCAGCTACACAATACCATGCAGTTTTTATTACTATAGTTATGTAGAGCCATTTGAGATTGGGGATGGTGACACCTCCGGCACTTTTATTATTTAGGATCGTTTTAGCTATCCTGTGTAATGAGTCTTTCTCTGTACCACCAGCCTCCAAATAACAAAATGGAGACTTAATACTAATTATGAAAGCTTGGCTTTAGCTTAGGCTTGTTTTTAACTAGTTCTTATAACTTAAATTAACCCATTTCTGTCATGTACTGCACATGTGTGTCTCCTGGTGTCTCCTGTGTGCCTAGACTTCTTCTCCTCTTCCTTTCTCTCTCCAGAAATCCCACCTATACCTCCTGCCTATACTGCTCTATTGGCTGTTCAGCTTTTTATTACAGCAGTCACAGCAATACACCTTCACACGTTTCCATATGAAGCTGACAATTGTCGTTTCAGGTTCTGTGAAGAACTGTGTTGGAGTTTTGATTGGGATTGTGTTGGATCTGTAGGCTGCTTCTTGTAGTTTGGCAAGTTTTCACTATAGAATCCTGCTGATCATGAGCATGGGAGGTCTTTCCATCTTCTTCAGTTGTTTAAAGCTTTTATCATACAAGTCTTTCACTTGCTTGGTTAGACTTAACCCAAGATGTTTTTTTTCTGTAATTAAAGGTGTGTGCTACACTACCTGGCTTTTTCTCCTACTCATGTCTTGAACTGTTTGCATTATTTCATTCCACTGTTTGTATTTTCACAGACTTCATTAAGGTATTTATTCATAAATAAATATATAAGGTCTTTAAGGTCCTTGAACACATTCATAATTGCTGTTTTCAATCCT
Organism: Peromyscus maniculatus bairdii; assembly: GCF_049852395.1. Taxonomy (NCBI): domain Eukaryota; kingdom Metazoa; phylum Chordata; class Mammalia; order Rodentia; family Cricetidae; genus Peromyscus; species Peromyscus maniculatus. The sequence continues at coordinate 1,343,704 of NC_134859.1, read as the reverse complement.
TGTCTGGTGCTTCAGCTGTGTTGCATTTCTCAGGGCCTACCCTAGCAGGGCTACTGGGTTCTAGTGGAGGTGTATTGTCTTGGCTGCTAATGGTTGTGTTTTTGCACTGGTGTCTAGGCATCTGGTGTTTGGGATCATTGAGGAGATTCTTGGTGTTGCTATCTGGTCTTGTCTTTGTTGAGTGGGTGTTCACTCCTTGGTTTCTGTTGCCTTCTCTGGATCTTAGGGAAGTGATGGCCATGGGTTGTCTTGTAGTAAGTGCTTCTGGAAGTGGGTGGGTGGCAGAGAGAAAGGAATAGAGATAGGCTAGGAGAAAAGGCTGAGGGGGGCTTCAGGAAAGACCTATGATGAAGATCCTATTCACACCTAGGAGTGGAGTCCACAGGGAGCTGGAGGTATAGTAGGATCAGGGGATCTTGGAAGTAGGTTACATTAAACTACAAAATTGAAGAGAGATAGAGATGAAAGGGCTAGGGGATCCTGGATGTGGACTCAAGAGCTGGAGGTGGGTGGAGGTGGGGGACGGGGCGGGGCACTCCTGCAAGCAGATTGTCACTGGGCTGAGGGTAAGAGTGGAGAGATCTTATTGGAGCACAGTGTGATTCACCTACCCTGCCATGTATGGCCTCTGGGGGGCCTTTGGGATCTAAAGTATTTCTAGGTATGGGGGCTGACACAAAGGAATGGGGATGGGTTAGAAGGGGGTGGTGTGTGGAGAAGGTCCATAGGGAGAAGGAAAGTTGCATGCATGCCAAGATTTGGCAGAGCTCCCTAAGAACGGATGGAGGGAGGAGGAGTCCCTGCAAGCAGGGCTGCTACAGGACTGGGGATGAGCCTGGAGAGATGGAAGTGGAGGACAAGGAGAATGGAAATAGCCTACCTGAGCCCTAGCCTAGTGTGGCCACTGGGTTCCCAAGTAGAGAGTGTTCCTATGCATCAGTGGCTAAAACAAAGCGATGAGGGCCAGGAGGAGAGCTGGATCTGCTGAGTTTTTGTTTTTAAATAAGAAACCCTCTATTTTTTGTTTAGCAGTATAATTGCATTGTTAGGTAACGCCTTCAGGGTGCTGAGAGCCAGAATATTTTCAGCATTAGAAATATCAAGCTAGGGGCTGGAGAGATGGCTCAGAGGTTAAGAGCACTGACTGCTCTTCCAGAGGTCCTGAGTTCAATTCCCAGCACCCACATGGTGGCTCACAACCATCTGTAATGAGATCTGGTGCCCTCTTCTGGCCTGTAGACATACATGGAGGCAGAACACTGTATACATAATAAATAAATAAATAAATCTTTAAAAAAAAAAAAAAGAAATATCAAGCTAGCAGCCTCTCTTGTTACAGGGATTTGCAGAAGCATTTTTGGAACATCTCTGGAAAAAGTTGCAGGATCCAAATAACCCCGCCATCATCAGACAAGCTGCTGCGAATTACATTGGGAGCTTTTTGGCAAGAGCTAAATTCATTCCTCTTATGTAAGTAGCCTAATTTTCCAAATGTCTTTTTAGTGTTTTGCTTTAGGAAGATTATAGTATTGTCTCAAGTCAAAGAAATAGGTCTTATATTTTTTGATCTGTCTTTGTAAAGCAAGGGGGAAAATGTTCACTACAATGCAAGGTGTTTTTATTTCTAAAAAGCAGTTTGAGAAGGAGAGGTCTCCATTTTAGATAATAGAAGGTACATGAGGCATCTGTTTGTGTGTTGAACCTGAAAGCCTGTCTCTGTTCATGGGTGGCACAGTGTTGTATATTGTTTTTATTCTTTTTGTAGGTTTGTTGTTTTTCATTTACTTTCCAAATCAATTGTGTCTGTTTGATCTGGAGAAAACCCCTTGAAGGTGATTGGGGGTGGGATGGAGCTCAGTGGTAAAGTACATCTGGCACATGCAAAGCCCCGGGTTCAACCCCCAGCACTGAGACTTAGAGGTGATGTAGGGCATCTCTAGGGGCCAGTTTCATCAGGGGCTCCACAAGATACAGGCAAAGATACTGTTAAGCCACCCCCCAGTCAACTAAAAGTCTTGTGGTTCCAGCTTTTGAGTCCAGAAGGGAAGGAGCCCTGATCCTTTTAGCCACATTGCTATTAGGCTGGAAGCTAAGCCAGGAAACCTCAGCTGAATTGGAAAAACCCAGCTCCATCCCTGAATTTTTGTCTTTTTTGTTCCATTTTGGTTTTTTGAGACAAAGTCTTGCTCTGGAACCCAGGTTGGCCTCAGCTCCAGACCTGCCTTCAGTTTGCTCAGTGCCGGGGTTACAGGCCTTTGCTCCCGTGCCTAGCTTCTTGGGACATCCTTAAGGCCTCTTGCTCTGCAGAAGTAAGTGCTGCCTCACAGAGTTGGAAGGCATTCTTTAGTCCCAGTACTGGGGAGGCAGAGGCAGGTGAGCTCTGAGTTCGAGGCCAGTCTGGTCTGTAGACCGAGGTCCAGGACAGCCAAAACTACACAGAAATACTGTCTAGGGTGGGGATGGGAGACAACAAAAAACAAACCCCACAAAAACTCAAAAACAATAAAAATTGGAAGGCAATTTCCTACCACCTGTCCTTTCCTTCTGCTTTTCTCTGCCCACGGGTAAAGTTTTTGGTGGGTTTAGTTTTGGTGCTGGGGATGGAACCCAGGACCTCATGCATGTTAAGCACTTGCTTACCACTGATGTACATCCCACCCCGTGGGTAGTATTTGAGCCTTTATAATGAATGGATCGTGAAAGACAAGTGTGTGTTTCTGTCTCTAGCTTTTTGATGAAGCCAATAACACCAACTCTTTCTCTTTCCAGCACTGTAAAGTCATGCCTGGACCTTTTGGTTAACTGGCTGCACATGTATCTTAATAACCAGGATTCAGGAACAAAGGCTTTTTGTGATGTTGCACTCCATGGACCATTTTATTCAGCCTGCCAAGCTGTATTCTACACTTTCGTTTTTAGACACAAGCAGCTTTTGAGTGGAAACTTGAAGGAAGGTAGATAATGTGTTCAGGCTGGGTTTTCTCATTGTATTTGGACCTTTGGGTCGGTACTGCTTGCCTTGGGTTGATGCTTTATTGTGAATGTGGGAGAAGGGTTGGTGGGAGTTTGCCGCCACAGTGTAGTCATGGCGTCATGGACCTGCAAGGGAGAGCGAGGTAGACTGCGGTGTAAGACTCTGGGTTTCCTTCAAGCATGAACACTTTTTATTTTTCCCCACTGGTGTTTACGTATTGTTTAGGTAGCTACTAGAGAAATCACCGCAAAGGAGTCAGAGCAAAGGGTATCTTTGATCCGCTTGTTTGAGCTCTTCCTTCTTCACTTCCCGCTCTTGTGGCCTTGTTTTGCCACAGGAGAAATTCCTCCTAGTCCAGTGGTTCGCAACCTTCCACGCACACACTGCATGATGACTGCATGATGTGGAGGTCAGAGGACAACTTGCAGGAGTCAGTTCTCTTCCAATATGTGTGTCCTGGGGAATCAAACTTGGTTGTCAGGTTTGGTGGCATGCACTTTTTATCTGCTAAGCCAATTCGCCAGCCCTGGCCAAGAATCGTGATTAGAGAGGAAATACTTTTTGCAAGTTAACACATCTATTTCTTTCTTTTTAAAATTTATTTTATGTTTATGGGTATTTTACCTGCATGCATGTCTGTGTGCCATGTGCATGTAGTGACTTCAGAGACCAGAAGTAGGTGTCTTTGTGACTTTGTGATCTTTGTGACTGTAGTTTTAAACAGTTGTTAGCCACTATGTGGGTGCTGGGAACTGAACCCAGGTCCTCTACAAGAGCAACAGTAGTCTACATAGATAGGCCATGAGGCCTCTGCCATATCTACTTGTCATTTTAAAATGGTTTTGAGTCAGGTTCACACTTGGTAGTTCAAGCTACTTTGGAATTGGTCCTCTTGCCTCAGCCTTCCAAGGCTGGGATCATAGGTGTGTACTGTACCTGGCTTTGATTTTAAATAAATAAATATATATGTATATACATATACATATCTTAAATATATCACATGTAATATATGTGATATATATTCATTTTATAAAACATATATGGGAGTTTTGCCTGCATGTATGTATATGCACCGTGTGTGTGCCTGGTGCCATGGAGGTCAGAAGAGGGCATCTGATCTCCTGGAACTGGAGCCACAGACAGCTGTGAGCTGCAATATGGGTGCTTGGAACTGAGTCCAGGTCCTTTGTAAGAGAGCTATAAGTGCTCTAATCACTGGGACCTCTCTCCAGCCCATGTGTAATTTTTAAATTAAAGCATATATCAAAAATTACTATGTAAACAAACATTAAATTGGTCTGTTTACTGCAAAATAATAAATATCTGTACTTTATCAAAAAAATTTTTTTTGAGGTGATTCCAATATGGAGCCCAGGTTGGCTTTAATTCATAACCCTTCTACTCCATCCTGGGCCGGGATTCCATTGTAAGAGGGAATTCATTAGCTGCGAGAGAGGCTTATGTTACAAGGACTGATGGGGAGAGGAGAAAATACAAACAGTAACGCGTGCCTAAGAATGGGTGCTTGGCTGCACTGTTAAGACACACAGTTGAACTCAGTCTGTTGTTGTTGCCTGTTAGGAGTTCAGCTTCTGTGGTTTGTCTGCTTCATGCACCTGGTCTGCTCTGAGCTGTCAGATACTGATTCCAGGTTGTCATGTGTCTAGTTACGGTTTCTGTTGCTATGAAGAGACACCATGACCACAGAAAGTATTAAAAGGAAAACATTGATTTGGGACTGGCATACAGTTTCAGAGACGGGAAGCATGGCAGCATGCAGGCAGACAAGGTGCTGAAGAAAGAGCTGAGAGTTCTACATCTTGATCTGCAGGCAGCGGAAGGAGGCGGTGTGCCACACAGGGCAAAGCTTGACCATATGAGACCTCAAAGCCCGCCCCACAGCGACACACTTCCTCCAACAAGGCCACACCCACTCCAAACAAGGCCACACCTCCTACTGGTGTCACTCCCTGTGGGCCAAGGATTCCAACATGAGTTTGGGGGGCCATTCCTATTCTAACCAACACACTGTGTAATCCCTCACCTGCCAGGAACTTTGGTTTCTTTCTTCAGAAAAGCTGTACTGATTGACAGCAGTTGGCTTGAACTTTATTCCTGTATTTCTACAAATAACTTCTTGATAATGTCTTTATTTTGGGACATTCTGGGGCTGAAGCCCATCCTAAGCACACATTCTACCACAGAGTCCTTAAGTTGGTTTTTAAATGTGTAATACTTTGTGCTTTTAAAGATAATCTTAGCGGCCCTCCCCCTTTTTTTTAATCAAAGGTTTACGGTATCTTCAGAGTCTAAACTTTGAGCGTGTCGTGCTGAGCCAGCTGAACCCTCTGAAGATATGCCTACCATCGGTGGTTAATTTTTTTGCTGCTGTCACGAAGTAAGTCATTTCCATTTCCATTATGGATATTTAAAAAGTCAAGGGGTGGAACTGTTGTGCTGGCTGCCATGCGCTCTGTCACTGAGAGAATTCCAGTACATTTTGGAGAGCAATACACATGAAGAAACCAGTAATGCTGTTCCTTGAAAGAATACTGCATTTAGCTCTTTTATTCTTCAGCGACACTGAGAGTCAAGCCTACTTTTATCCAGAGAGGCCTAGGCACTCTGAAATACTTAATAGGCAAACTAGTAAGCTGAGAGATACAAATAAATCACAGATACTTAGTTCAGGGAAATACATATTAGTAACAAAACAAATTGGAGGGGAGCTTGATGGTTAAAGGTTGAGATAACTGAGTGTGGCTCTCAGGAAGTACTTGGCAACAGTAGAAAGTTTCTGAACACACAACCACAAACAGTGAATTCAGAATCAAACAGTAATGAATCTGAGGTGTTCCTGAAAGTGTGTGGCACATCATCACCCATTAGTTCTAAACACAGAGCTCTGCACGGCCTGTGCCCTACCTCACTCAGACACTGGCTCAGACTTAGGACTTTAGCATGGCATGAATGGCAGCGTTTTTTTTTTTTTTTTTTTTTTTTTTTTTTTTTTTTTTTATATGCACAAATTTTCTCCCTTTATAGGAATATAATGGTTTAATTACAGAAAACAAAGGCTTAATACTTTCCTCCTATCATTCTTCAGCATGTAAATATGGAATCAGTGTATCTTTGGGTTGTATTGTGTTTCCATGTTTGATTTTCATTGATACTGACTTGAATTTCATGAAAATCTTCAAGTGAATTTTTGCTGAAGAACAGCACTGCCATCAGTGAGCCCAGTTTCCTTCCGCCCTGTGCCAGGATTAAAAGTATGCATGGCACCTGGGTGGGGTTTTTTGTTTTGTTTTTTGTGTTTTTGGTTTGGTTTGGTTTTTTTGAGACAGGGTTACTGAGTAGTCTTGTTTGTCCTGGAACTAGCTCTGTAGACCAGGCTGGCCTTGAACTCACAGACATCTGCCTATGTGTGCCACCATGCCTACCTGTACCTGGATTTTTTTAAAAAGTATTTATTTTTATGTGCATGAGTGTTTTGCCTACAAGTATGTCATGTGTCTGTGCAGCACCTTTGTGCCTGGTGCCAGAGGCCAGAAGAGAATGTCCAATCTCATAAGACTGGAGTCTCAGATAGTTAGTTGTGAGCCACCATATGGATGCTGGGAATCAAACCTGTGTCTTCTGGAAGAAAAGCCAGTGCTGAATCATTGAGCCATCACTTACACTCGTTCTTTAAAATACAGGCTCTGGGGATGGCTTAGGCTCTCATACTTTACTGAGTTACATTCACCAGTTCCAATTAAAAAGTAATCAGATGCTTTCTGTAATGCCTTTTCTGGGAAGTCATAGTTGGCTGGAAATGAGCTTGTAAGCTACTGTGTGGCTTAGCAGTAGACATGCTTGAGTACATGAGGCCCTGGACTGTGCAGAAAAAAACCCAAAAACAAACAAGAAAAACATGCTCATTCTTGTCATCGTAGCACTTGGGAGGGTAAGGCCAGAGAATCAAGAGTTTGAGGTCAGTCTGCTACATGGTGAAACCCTGTCTGAGAACATAAAAGGAAGGAATGGGGAAGAAGAGCTGGTGTGTGGCTCATGCCTGTAATGCTAATACTTGGAGGCTGAGGCTAGAAGATTGCCAAGGCTATAGGATGAGACCCTGCCTCAAAAAAAAGTCAGCTTTAGTCAGGTCCTTCCGTAAAATTCAGAATATCTCCACTGGCATCTACTCTTGGCCCCTAGTAAACAGTGAGTCATTTTTTTTTTTTTTCATGAGTCCTAATTCTTTTTGAAAGCAGAAAATAGATACCTTACTATTGTGCTGAGTACTTTAACATTGCAAGTATATTAGCTTTTCATAATACACATTAATCTCAGCCTGATTTGGTGTTCTGTTTCCTTCCTCCTTAGCAGATATGCAGATCCCAGGCCCAGAGTGCTCACCCTAAGTGGTCCTGTTTCTTGTTGTCCTCATTATACCCAGCAGTGTCTGCATCACAGCAGTAATCTGTACACCACGACCCACAGGGTGACCCTAGCACGGTTTTGTTTTATCTTCTTTGTTGTGTGTCCCACAGTAAGTACCAGCTCGTGTTCTGCTACACCATCATGGAGAGGAACAATCGCCAGATGCTCCCTGTTATTAGAAGTACAGCTGGTGGAGATTCTGTGCAGACCTGTACCAACCCACTGGACACTTTTTTTCCCTTTGACCCCTGTGTGCTTAAGAGGTAGGTCCTCTCAATTGACTCTGTGGGACATACTTACTCTTCCCAAGGCTGGGATTGAGAGTTGCTTTGTCCTGCGTGGGCTTCCTGACTGTTAATTTGGCTAATGGTGAATGCAGGAATGTCACAGGCCCCAGACTGCTTCACAAGCACATCATGGCTGTGCTCATGTTTCCCTAAGCCCAGGGGTACTGAGGCCTTTTTCATCTTTTTGTCCTTTGTTTTCCTTTCAAATGGTTGGTTTAAGTTGATTAGGCTGTCGGGTGAGTTCCTGGGATAGAGAGGGTGCTGCCAGCTTTTGGCCTCTTAGTTTTCTCCCAATGACCAAATCCATCCCAGTGCCTATGATTTATCTAGATAGGTTGTTCTAGAAAACCACCAGGCCATTCTTGGTGTTTGTATATTTTGACTAACTGCAGTTTCTTTTCTTTTTTCTTTTTAAGTTTGTTTTTGTTTTTTGAGTGTTTTGCCTGCATGTGTACATGTGTATCATGTGCTTGCCTCATGCCTGTGGAGATAGAAGAGAGGTAGGATCCTTTGTAAGAACAGCTAGTACTCTTAATAAGTCAAGATGGCTGATATCATCTGAGTTGGTTTTCTAGACTTACTGTCTAGCAGATTCCTGTAGAAGTTCTAGAATATCAATCTGTTTGTACATATGATAACTTGTCAGTCACTGAGTGGGTCAGAAGCAGTTTCCCTTGGAGTCTGAGGGACAGAAGATAACTGCTCCCCTGTGTGACTGGGGAAGAAGCCCTAATGAACGAAACCTCAGGACTCACAGCCCCGTCAGCTCTAGTTCTCACTTCCTGCTGTGGCATGTGGGTCTGAGAAGAGAGCGAAGGTGTTGGATTGTTGGCTACATAGTCATTTACTTTGAAATGCCATCCTTGTTGGCAGGTCAAAGAAGTTTATTGATCCTATTTATCAGATTTGGGAAGACATGAGTGCTGAAGAGCTACAGGAATTTAAGAAACCCTCTAAAAAGGTAAATTTGTGATGAAGGCACTTGGTGAAAGTCTCATGTAGTTACAGACCACAGTAAACACTGTAAACGCTGCTTGAGTCCAAGCCCTGGTTATGTTATTAGTAATAGAGACGATTTGTGGGGTTCTGTTTCATTTATTTCTATCATGGGGGTTTCATGACGTTCTAGGCCCTTCCTTCCTGTCACTGAGTACTGTTTCCCACCATACTAGGCAGTTCTTTTTTTTGTATGTGTTTGTGTATATGTGTGTGAGGTCAGGTGTGTGCATGTGTGTGGAAACCAGAAGTTAGCCTTAGTGTTGGGCCTTAGGAGCTACTCACCTTAGTTTGTAAGACAGGGTCTTTGATTGACTGGAGTTTTCCAAGTAGGCTAGTCTGGCCAGCCCAGGGAACCTGCCTGTCTCTGCCTCCTCAAGGCCGAGGTTCCACGTGTATGTTGTACTTTGTTTGTTTGTTTATTCATCCATTTATTTATTTATTTATTTTGGTTTTTTTCAAGACAGGATTTCCTTGCATAGCCCTAGCTGTCTTGGAACTCATAGACCAGCCTGGCTTCGAACTCAGAGATGCACCTACCTCTGCCTCCTGAGTGCTGGGATTAAAGGCGTGTGTACCATGCCCAGCCTTTTTTTTTAAGTTTATTTTATTTATGAGTACACTACATGTATATCTACATGCCAGAAGAGGGCACCAGATCTCATTACAGATGGTTGTGAGCCACCATGTGGTTGTTGGGAATTGAACTCAGGACCTCTGGAAGAGCAGCCAGTGCTCTTAACCGCTGAGCTATCTCTCCAGCCCCACCCAGCTTTATTTTTATTTTTATTATTTTGTTTGTTTGTTTGGGTGTTTTGGGGACAAGGTTTCTTTGTATCGCCCTGTCTGTCCTGGAACTCATTCTGAAGACTAGACTAACCTCAAACTCAGAGATTCTCCTGCCTCCGCCTCCGACATGCTGGGATTAGAGGTGGGCGCCACCACTGTCAGCAGCTTATCTGACTTAGAAATATGAGTACTGGGGACTGAGTCAAACCCTTACACTGTGCAGCGAGTTCATCGAGACTGAGCTGTTTTACCAGCCCCGTCTGTAATGACTTTGAGAGGTAAACATTGGTTGGAAATAAGCTTGCCAGCTGTAGTGTGGCTTAATGGTAGAGCGCTTGACTAGCATGCTTGAGGCCCTGGGTTCCACCCCAGCACTGCAAAGCTGGGGTTTCAGTCCGCTCATACCTGCTGTCTTAAGTGCCAGAGGATCAAGAGTTCTGAGGCTACAGAGTGAGACTGTCTGGGAGTATATAAGGAGGAGCTGAGAAGGAAAGTAGCTGAGAATAGCTGTGCCTGTAATCCTAGTACTTCAGAGACTGGTGCTACAGATTGCTGAGGCCACAGAATGAGACCCTGTCTAAAAACAAACAGAATGAGATCCTAACAGAGCTTCACTGCCCTCATTTATTTGCTCATTTACCACCAAACACAAATGTCACTCAGCTCATTGTAAAGTCTGCTCCTGTTTTGGGATCCTCAGGAATACACAGACTTGTGTCATTCCTCAAGCTTCTTGATGTGGAGCCAGCATGGTCCTACCCAACAAGAATTTAGATCTAAGACAGTACTTCTTAACCTGTGAGTTGTGATAGGGTCACGACCCCATTGGGGGTGACCCTGTTGGGAGTCAAGATGATCCTTTCACAGGGGTACCTAAGACCATCGGAAAACACCGATACTTACATTACGATTTATAACAGTAGCAAAATTAATTATGAAGTAGCAACAAAAATAATTTCATGGTTGGGGTCACCAGTGTGAGGAACTGTATTAAAGGGTCGAGGCATTAGGAAGTTTGAGAATCCCTGCTCTAGAGGAAATGGTGCTGTTCCTGTCTGCAGCGCTCTGACCCCACATTCAGCGTGGTCATGTCCTTGTTGATTTGGGAGCTCACACGTTAGGCTGGACTTGACGGCTGTTTTGTTTCCCAGTGCGGGGTGTTGGGGGATGGAGTCTGCTCTCTGTTTACTGAGTAATTTTTCTGGCTCCGGAAAGGAGTTCTTAAGCTTTTCATTAAAAAAAAAAAAAAAAAAAAGTTAGGGGTCCTGGAGAGATGGGTCATCAGTTAAGAACATTTACTTAGACTCTTCCAGAGGACCCAGGTTCAATTCCCAGCACCCACCTAGCAGCTCACAACCATCTGTAACTCTAGTTCCACAGGATCAGACACACTCTTTTGACCATCAGAGGCAAAATACTCATATATATAAAATAAATTTAAAAAAAATTTAGGACTAGGCATGGTGGTGCACACCTTTAATCCCAGCATGCAGGAGGCGGAGGCAGGAGGATCTCTGAGTTTGAGGCCAGCCTGGTCTACAGAATGAGTTCCAGGACAGTCAGGATTAAATAGAGAGACCCTGTCTTGAAAGACTGGAAAACAAAATTAAAAACAAACCAGTTGTGTGTGTACACCAAGTCGGAGGACAGCTGGTGGGTCTGGCTCGTTTCTGTCACGGCGCCTCGGCAGCCATGAAGACTTTTCAGACTAGCGCTGTGATGTCCTCAACACTCTGTTCTCTACACAGGAGCTAGTGGAGGACGAAGATGACGACTTTCTGAAAGGTGAAGTGCCCCAGAGCGATGTGGTGATCGGCTTTACCCCGAGCTCCTTGGACGCCCACTTCCGAAGTCCTTCCAGCAGTGTGGGCTCCCCACCTGTGCTGTACATGCCAGGCCAGCCCCACTCACCTCCAGGACCTGTGGTTGAGCTGTGACTGCTCTTCTCAGGGCCCCGAGCCCCACCTCTGGACCCACACTGGACTAGTCTGTGCCTCGTATGTCCGGCTTCCATGCTGGTTGGACTTGGGCCAGTATCTGAAGGGACCCAGGTTGCGTGTGTTTGCAGTTTGCTCCCTGTGGACAGAGGGAAGAACAAGTGTCACGTGCAGTATTTCACAGTGGGCATATCAGTCAGTGCCGATGCTTAGAGTGTTGGCTTAATGTGGAGTATCTGCCTGCAGCCTTCTGATGGAACTGCTGGATGCATGCTAGCGTCACATCCTAGCAGATGACCTTTTCACAGGTTTCTTACTATCAGAACCACAGTCATAGGACTTTTTTGGTCTTGTTTTGATGAGAAATCTTCCAAGATCCTGCCTATGAATACCCTTTAAGTAGATCCTGCCTACAGTGGCATAATGGTTCCCTTTTGACTAGAAGTACATTTGTGATGTAGGGTACAAAGGGAAATCCCAGGCAGGGGTGAAATGCTGAGCGTTTGGGTTGGCTTCAACCGAGGGAACACAAAGGACTGCAGAGGGGCCAAGAAGGCAGGAGGAAAGAAAGGATTCAGAGAAACAGGAAAAGGCACTGGTGCAAGAGAGTGGATCTGACATGAACACAGGTGCATCCCCTGTACCTCAGGCTGACCAAGCGGCCTGGGTGTGGCCTGGGTGTCTGAAAAGTAGTTTAACAACTTGTACAACATGGACTCAGCCTGAAGAGCTGCTCCATAGCAGGCCTGTGTGAGGACTTCAGAGGTGTCCTTCCCTGGGATCCTTACATGTGAAATTTGTATTTGTGAAATGGCCCTTTAAGTATATTTAATTTTTTTGCTACTTATATTTATTGAAAGGCAAGCAATATTTTCTTGGTCACAATATTTTTAATGGACTTCCTCTCAATGTTTATATGGTCTTGTGTAATGACACTGATGCCCTCTGGATTTCAGTCTACCTGTTAATACCTTTTTGGAACAAAGAAATTCTTATTGCTTTAAAAAGCTTTCACCACAAGGCAGGCAGATCCCTGAGTTCCAGGCCAGCCTCGGTGGAAAGTCACTAGGAAACCTCAAGGTTCTGCTGTAACTGCTGACGGAAAGATGCAAAGAAATGCATCCATAGATGCTGACATGGTGTGAGGTTTGGGCAGTAGCTAGAATGAAGAAGGTGTGTTGATAAATAAACCTTTGCAAATGGGCTTGAGAAAAAAGTCCATTGTGAAAAATTAAAGGATGGTGTAGTTCACCTAGCACTTCCTACTCATGTCATTGAGGGCTTTAATAATGACTCCCCACCATTTTCCCATGATTGGTGTGTTTAAGTCTTAGCTTCCTGCTCCATTAAAAGGGGGTGGGATGGTTCAGAAACGATTGGGCAGTGATTAGGATGTTCTCCATGGTTTGAACAAACCCATGAAAACACTTCAGAGAAATTCTGTGCCATCTGGACGTGTGGTATACCTATGATTTCACCACTTGGGAGGCTCAAGCAGTATTTTAAGTTAAAGCTAGACATAGTGAGATAGGTTTTTAAAAAAGCTAAACATCTGTGGAAGAAAGTAGTGAAGTCTCCTTGGAAAAAAAGAATAATTTTCTTTTTAGTACTGAGGATGAAACCAGGGTCTTTCGCCCACACACACCTAGACAGGTTTCGCTAGCCTGAGATGAGGAGTTGGCAAGCACTGGAGTTTGCAGATGGTCTGGGGACGGGAGGGCTCCGAATGCTAAGCACACACTCCACACCTGCCTTCCTGCATGCTTTGTTTCTGAACCGTAGAGCCTCTGTGGCTCATAGGACACATCCTATGCTTTCCTTCTGCATGTTTCAGTCATTGTGCTTAGGTCCTGAATTTGTGATCTGGTGCCTCAGTGCAGTTAGGGCTCCAAGTCTGGCTTTCGTTCTCATCCACAGGCTGGAAGCTGCAGTCAGTGTTGGCATTCTTCCACTGTTTACTAAGGTGTTACGTAATGCTTTTTAAAAACCTTTTATTTGATAGGGATTGATCCTCAGACTCTGCCACAAAAGTGTGCTTCCACTGACCCACACTCCTAACTTTCCCACATCCAATTTTTAGAATTATGTACATTGATGGGAAACAGTTCAGTTTAGCACTTTCTGCCCTTAAGCATGTAACTATTTAATTGTTCAGGATACTTTCACATTCCTGTCTTCAGGTTTGTATAAAACTGTGATCCAAAGCCATAGTCAGGGTGGATGGCTGTGTGGACAATAGCACTTGCTCCTTTAGCAGAGGACCAGTTCTGCCCACAGCACCCACAGCACCCACAGCACCCACAGCAGGTGTCTCACAGCTGTCTGTAACACCAGCTCCAGGGTCTAACAGGCTGCATGTTTTAGGCACTTCCACTCACGTAAGTCCTAATAAATATTAAAAAGCCACAATCTCAGAACTTGTGAGGCTAAGACAGGACTGTCATGAATTCAAGATGAACCTAGGCTATGCAGTGAGCTCCAGGCCAGCCTGAGTTGCAGAGGGAGCACCTGTGTTGTGATCCATTGTCCTAGGAGCCACACAACTGCCATCCTGGGGAGTTCAGCTGAGCCCCTTGCAAAAGAATAATCCCAGCTGGGCTTGTTGACTGTCTGCATCCAGCCACAGGGTGGAAAGGGGGTGAGAGGAGTTGTATGCAGCTCCGCCTTAATTGCATGGGGCATCAGAATAGTCAGGCCTGGAAGACTAGGGGAGGGGCCTCTTATTCCTGCTAAGTAAAGACCTTCTAGATGCAGCTGGTTGGGTGGGGGCACTCATATTTCTGTAGGTAAACCCTCACCTGTTGAGGATTGTCTCAGCATGGGTGTGTGGGGTTCACGTGGATCTGTGGAAAGAAGATTCGGAGGCACCTTAAAGAATGAATCTAGCCTTTCTCAGCTGCAGGAGGGTCCAGCCTGTAAGGACTGAAGCACTTTCCCTTAGCCCAGGGCATTTTTATTTTCTATTAGCCAGTTAATTTCTGTATGCTCAAAACAACCTGAAAGGAACTCCCAAAGATACAATGCCAAGTGTAAATTCCTTGATTTCTCAGGTACCACGGCTTTCCAGGTTTCCTGAATCAAGTTTTGCATAGGCCTTTGATCCTTGGGAGACTTTGACAAGATTCACATAGGGCGATAAGAGAAACAAAAGGTATTGGTTAAACAAAGGATGGATTAGGGCTAGGTGCTACTTTCTGGAGCCAGGCCAGGAGCTCAGCAGGAATGCACCACCCTCACCTAATGCTCTAAGAAAGTCCAAAACCTCATTCCACTCTCCAGAGTGAACTTTAGTGGAACCATGCTGAGGGTTGTCACTGGGACCTTAGGTGTCCTGGTTGGTTTTCTACACAAACTTAGAATTAACACAAGCTAGAGTCATCTAGGAAGAGGAACCTCCATTGAGAAAATGCCTCCATCAGATTGCCTGTAGGCAAGTCTGCAGGGCATTTTCTTCATTAATGATTGATGTGGAAGGGCTAGGCAGGAGGTCCTGCCTACTATAAGGAAAGCAAGCTATACAAATCCATTTTGCCATTGGCCTCAAGTTTCTGCCCTGACTTCCCTTCAATCTCAATATATCAGACCTCTGAAACAATGGATTCCAAAGAAATTAATTTCTCCAGGAATCTCATGCTGGAAGAAGGAAAAGACACCAGCCAGAAGGAGAACTTGTCTCCAGGAGAGATTTCAGAGTTCTAACAATTTGCTAGACCACAGAATGAGACTAAAGTCCAGATGATGGGTTGACCCAAACCAACAGGAATAAGGGCCAAGGATGAGAAATAGATGGGAAATAAAGACAAAAGCAGTAATAGCTGGGACCCTGGAGGTCTTCCAGAAGCCGATGTAAGTTTATTAAGTACAGCATATTGGGGGGGGGGAGGGGTAAGGTCAGCCAAGAGCTAAGTCAAGCAGACAACGTTGACAGAATACACAAGATACCGCAAACACAGCTACCTTAGGACTGATGTCGGTCGCCAGAAACTCCAAGGCACTGGCTCCAGCGTTAGACAGGCTCTGTCAATTCTGTTCCTGGACAAGGATACAGAACTGACCTCTGTCTTTTCATCACGTCCTCTTAGAAAGTCTTGGTTTGGTCTGTGTAAGCAGTGCAACGGATAAAGAAGTATCCTGGCAGTCTGGAGCCAAGGACTACCACAAAGTCACTTTAAGTTTAGCAGTTTCCAGTTTTGCTCCAGGGAAAGGTTTCCCCAATATAACGACTCTGCCCCAGCAGGGGTGGGTTTCCCCAGGGAAATTGTTCCAGTTTTGCTCAGATCCCCTGGAATTTGTAACAACTCTGCTCCCCTAGAGGAAGGATCTGCACAGCTCTGCTCCTGAGAAAGCTCTCTGCTCCATCTAAATAAGGTCTGTAAGCATTCTGTACGGGATTCAAGAGATGTATTGGGAGAGAAGAATCCAGGAGGGTGGCTGCCTCTGCCAGGGTGTCAAAAGGCAGCTGCCAACTGAACAGGCACAGGGCTTATATAGGGCTTCTTGGGGTAGATTTTTTTCAGTTTAGATTTTCAGGGTGGGAATTGGTCGGATTTCAATCCCCAAGCTTAAAACAAGCTCAGAGATTGGCTGGATTTTGTGCTCAGCGATTAGTTGGGTTTTGCGCTGAGTTGGTCAGGGGCAGAGTGTTTCTTTCACTGGCCCTTTTTAACCTTTTGGCTCTGGTTTCAGGGCCAAAGTGTGTTCTTTGGCTGGCCCTTTCACCCTACAGTCTGGCTCTCCCCAATGGGTCAATAGTCTGGTTAGATGTGCATATCCTTTGCCTTCTATTTAAACTTTGACCTCATAAAGCCGGGCGGTGGTGGCGCACGCCTTTAATCCCAGCACTCGGGAGGCAGAGCCAGGTGGATCTCTGTGAGTTCGAGGCCAGCCTGGGCTACCAAGTGAGTCCCAGGCAAGGCGCAAAGCTACACAGAGAAACCCTGTCTCGAAAAACAAAAAAAACAAAACAAAACAAAAAAAAACTTTGACCTCATAAAGATGGACTTGAAGGGTTTCCTGGACCTTTGTCACTCTTCCTAATGTGGCCATATTGAATAAATCCCCCCTTTCTGCTTTCCACAGGCTCTTTAATTAATCAGCTGGCTTATTGAGGACGGGTGACTGGTCCTGACTTGGGGAACGGGTTGTGATCCCCAAGTTCACAGAACTTATTCCTGTGTTTCGGTATCTGTTACCAACCTTTCTTGTAAAAGCTATGTAATTAGAGTTAATGCTGGGAATGCAGGCCGAGGGAGACACTATGGCAGGATTAAAACTCTATCTTAGCCAGAACTTAACTTGACTTTGGCTGTGGCCACGTCTGGGTCCTAGCTTTTCTGCCGAGGGTGGTGAAGGGCGAGGACGGAAACAGAGGTGGGGCCTCTGGTCCGAGAGCCAGGGCGGCCCTCTTTCTTCCGTGCCTTCCTTTCCGGGGCTGCCCACCGCGGTGCCCGCGACTTCTGCGCTAATTTTGGCAGCTGAAGTAGGTGGACGTTAGTTAATTGAATACTTTTGCGAATCATCACAGCTGCAAAGCGCTGGAAACCCTCCCGGCTCTCCTTTCTACGCCTCTACGCCCGCGCCTCTAACATCTCCCCGCCTCCGACAACGTCCCTACAGTTTGGACTACATCTCCCGTGATGCCTTGCGACCCAGAGGCTCTTCCATCGCCGCGGTCCCTCGACCCGGCAGTCTCCGCGGTGAGCAGGGGCGTGGCGCCCTCGATAGGCGGGGCATGACTGGGGGGGCGGGGCGGGGCGGCGGCCGCCTGCCTGGGCCTGGCCGCGGCCTAGGCGATGCCGCTGCTGGTGAACGGACGGCGAGTGCGGCTGCCGCTGTCGGCTGCGGAGCTGGTCCGAGCGCACCCGCCGCTGGAGGTGAGCGGGCTGCCCCGGCCTGCGGGCGGCTGGGCTCTCCGCAGCTTCCACTGGGGATCGGCAGAGACGGGGCCCAGAGAGGTTAGGTGACTTACAGAAGGTCGCACAGCACGCAGCGCGACACTCGGCAGGCTCTACAGGTTGAGCGGCTGCCCGCATTACACAGTACGGCTGCGGACAGGTGCCGGTGCGGGGTGGGGGTGGGGGTGAGCAGTCCTCCCATTCCCGCCCCCTGCGGCGTGGGGCTCCTGGTTATTTTTAGCCAGAAGTAAGGGCTTCGCTTGGAAGTTCCTGGGTCCGGGAGGACCGCGCCCCGATGGATGGATGGGCTTTAGTCTTCTTTCCTTGCGGGCACTTGTGAAAGGTCCCGTGGTGAAGGCAGTGGTGACCGGAAGCCCCCCATGCTAGTCTGGAGTCTGCCCACCCACGGATCTCACATGGAGTCTAGGGGCCTGTTTCCCAATCAGAGCCTCTTTGAAGACTCGGTTATCGCCGAAAGATGTCCACTTTCACTCTCAGAGGTGAAGCCTGGGAGCCTGGAGTTAGGGAAGACATTCTAGAAGATTCCTCGGAGCAGCTGTGGGGTTGTGTCCTGTCTGCTTACTTGCTCTGTTTTCCCTTGGATCTGTCTCCTGGAGCAAACGCTTCCTGAAGGCAGATGGCAGTGTGCTTACAAAATATTTGTTGGGAAATGAATGGGCAGAATGACCCTTGAGAACTGTGGGGCAAGGAGACTGTGACTCTTACCTTGAATTTCAAGACAGACTGATCCCGCAGATCGGGCCAGGCTCCGCCAGGGTCGGTGAAGCCAGGAGTGATACTCATCAAAGACGTTTCACCCACCTCAAGGATTGTGGGGACTCTCTCCTGTGTCTGTCCGAAAACTTGTAGTTTTAGTGGCCACGACGCACATTGCACGGGAAGGCGGGGATGAGTGGGGTGATGTGGGGCGGTGCCTCTGGAAGCGAGGGTTTTGTTCTGTTTAGGGAGACAGCCCAGAAGGGCTGGCTGCACGGTGGAGAGGTGCCTGAGGAGAGAGAGGGCCATGGAGGAGGCTGGAGTGTGGACTGCATCCCCAGTGCTAGGGAAAGCTGTTCACTTTTCCTTAGGATAACGTGCTCTGTAGAGGGAAGTAGAAAATCGTGTCCTTGGTCAGCCATTCTTCTCGTGGTTTTGGTGACTCCTCACAAGTGTTTTTGTTGTTTTTGGGACAGAATCTCTCTACATACCCCTGGCTGTCCTGGAACTTGATATGTAGACCAGGCTGACCACAAACTCAGAGCTCCTGCTTCTGTCTCCCCAGCTTTATTTATTTGCTAGGTGATCCACTGTTTAAAAAGATTTGAGACAGGGTCTTACTGTGTAGCCCTGGCTAGCCTGGAACTCACTGTGTAGGCCTGCCTCAGGCTCACAGAGATCTTTCCCCTGCCTCCCAAATGCTGGCATTAAAGGTGTGCACACCACACCTGATTTTTTATTAATCGGTGTACACTCTGTGTATTTGTCTGTGTGAATGTATGTGCACATAGGTGTGGGTGCACGTGTATACACAGGGAGGCCAGAAAGGGGCATCCAGTGTCTCCCTCTCCATTCAGTGCAGGCAGGGTCTCTCCCTCTATATGCTGCCAGTGGTTCTCTTGTCTCCCCACTTCAGAGTTAGGGTTACAGGCATGTGTGGGAATCCTGGCTTGTGAGTGTTGGTAGATTTCTCAGCAAACAGTTTTAACTACTGACCATCTCTGTAGCATCTTGTCTCCTCCTACCTGCCCCCCCCCTTTTTTTTTCTTTTGAGAAAGAGAGACAGACACAGACAGACAGGCTGGCCTAGAACTTGAATGGCCTTGGATGCCTGAGACCTCCTGCTTCGGCAATACTGTGATTAGAGATGTTATCCAATATGCCCATCACGATATACTTTTTGAATGACAGGTATTATATATTAAATATGCCCATCATGATACACTTTTTGAATGACAGATATTATATATTGGATTTTTTTCCCCCCTTGGTCTTTCGATACAGGGTTTCTCTGTGTAGCCCTGGCTGTCTTGGAACTCAGGTTTGTAGACCAGGCCTTGAAAACAGAGACCTCCCAAGTGTTGGGATTAAAGGCCTGGCTCCCCTGTGTGTATTTCCTGTGTCAGTATTTTGTGAGTGCACATCACCGTCACGTAACAAGCCTGATTAGTGTCTTCCCCGAACCCCATCCTTTCTGCAGTTACTTGCTTGGGCAACCACAGTCTGAACATTTTAAGTGGAAAATTCCAGAACTCTCACTGATACTGTCCCCTCCCACCCCCTGCTTTCTATTTTGAAAGAAGGTCTCACTGTAGCTCAGGCTGATCACCAACTCATGATCTTTGCAGCCTCCCAGGCTGGGATCACAGGCATGTGCCACCATGCTGGCTAAGAAACACCCGTCATTATAGCTGTTACTCGGGCAATCCCATACTGTGACTGTTAACCTGCTTCCCCATGTTTACTCACCAGCATGTCTGGCCAGCCACAGTGGAACTGGCCCCACACTGTGCTTGACAAGATGAATACTTTTGCTCTTATTTTCTAGACTGAGGGCCGTGAGGATCAGACACACGGTGGTGCTTTGAGTGAGAACGGCCCCCATAGGTTCACAGGTTTGATGCTTGGTCTCTAGTTAGTAGAACTTAGATGTGTCCTTATTGGAGGAGGTGTGTCACTGGGGGTGAGCATTGAGGTTTCAAAACCCCAGGCCAGACCCAGTCTCTCTCTCTCTCTCTGCCTGATCAGGATGTAAAGCTCTCAGCTACTGCTCCAGCACCATGCCTGTCTGCTTCCCTCCATGGACTAACCCTCTAAAATTGTAAGCAAGGCCTCAATTAAATGCTTTTTTTAAAAAATAAGAGTTGCATCGGCACAGTGTCTCTCGACAGCAGTAGACCAGTGGACTGTACCCTGCTGTCTGCCCTCACTTTGGATGTTGTGTAATAACTCAGTACAGCAGCCATTGAGACATGGGGCGCCCCTGTAGGTGCTGGCGGTCAGGAGGCTGAGGCAGGAGGACATCTGGGGACTTGAAGCAGTCTTGGTACATAGTGTGTTCCGTGGTAGACAATAGTGAGGAACAAGGTTACTGGAGTCAGTGATCTCGAGTGCTGGTGCACTGCTCTTCAGTGTCTGATGGGTTCAGATTTTTCTGTGCTGTGCGGGGTGCAACCCAGGATGTCCCACTGCACTCCTGCTGCTGAGCCATACCCAGACTTCCTGCTAGTGGTTTGGAACACACCCCATGCTTCACAGTGCAGCAGGCACTTTCTCACTCATGTGCCCTTGGAGGAGAAAGGTGAACTGGAGGAGAAGGGTGAGGGGTGTGGGCTGGTCCCTAAAGTTGCAGATATGTATTTTCCTTTTCTCCCTGGCCCTATGCAGGGACAGAGCCCAGGGCTTCACACATGCTAGACAAGTGCCTGCTTCTGAGATACCTCTAGCCCTTGGCTTAGGTGGTTAGAAAAAGTAAAAGGAATAATAATATTTTATCGCAGTAAATCACATGAATTCAAACTTGCATATCACCTATCACATTTTATTACAACACAGCCATATCCATGTGCTCCTCTGGCTGTTTTTACTACACAGTGGCAGAGACCTTTAGGCTTGTCATCTAGTCATTCTGAGAGAAAAGTCTGCTGACTTCCAGCAGAGAAAGCAATGCCATTCAGTAGGTCTTGGGAAAGGCAGTTAAAGGATGAGTGCACATGAATTAAATGCTGGGAAATGGAGACACTGTGACAACTGGGCCACTATCACTTTAGGAATATGGGATGGGGAGCTTGGCTTAGTGGACCACACACCTGCTGGGGAGGCACAGGGACCTGGGCATGGAGCCTAGGACCCACATAAAAGGCTGTAGGGTGCTTATGTAATCCCAGTGCTGAGGGGCGGAGCACTGTGGATCCCAGGTGCTGGGTGGCCAGCCAGTCCAGCCAAAATAGTGAGCTCCAGTTCAGTGAGAGATCCTGTCTCAAAGGCAGGGCCGTCGAGATGGCTATATGGTAAAGGTGCTTGCTGCCAAGCTTGATGACCTGAGTTCAGTCTCTGTAACATACATGGTGGAGGAGAAAACTACTAAGGGTTGCCATCTGGCCTCCACATGTAGGCCATGTGTGTGGCACCACACACATGCATATATATATATGTGTGTAAATATATATATATATATGTGTGTGTGTGTGTATATATATATACACACACACATATATATATATATATATTCGTTCGTGCATGCATACACACACACACACACACACACACACACACACACACAGGACAAAAAATGAAATTAAAAACAAGGTACAGAGTAACAGGAATTCATATGACATTGACCTCTGGCTTCCAGGTGTACATACATGCACCTCACACACACACCTTTCTCACTCCATGCACACTTCACACTCATGCACTACATGGTGTCTGTATCTCTGTTTCTCTCATGTACACAAATGTGATGAAGTGAGGCTTCATTTAAGAACAGCTTTTACCAAGCGAGAGAGCAGGCTAGCCACTGTCCTGTGCTGTGGCGTTTCTGGTTGCCTTTGCTTTCGTTTCTTGTGTTAGTTTTGAAATGGTAACTTGATCTCACACACGACTTGCTCATTAGTGGTGAGCCAATTATGAACTTGGTAAAATTCTGCCTTAATTCCTCCCCAAGGGAGGTCAGTAAAGGGATTGTAAAGAGGGGGCAAGTGTCTGGTATCCCACCTGACTGGGGTGTGATGAAATACACGATTGGAGATGTTCTTGATTTATTCCAGGTTGTATAGTCAGTCTGAACTTACAAGGTTTACAGCAGTTTGATTTGTTATCTTTTTCTTTCGTGTGTCCCATTCCAATCTTGCAGGAGATTGAATTCTGAACCCATAACCTCCTAGTTCAGTTCTTAAATTGAAGGGCATATCCTCTTTTAATTATCTCCTAGCATTCAGACAGTGGGAATTCATTAAAGGAAGATAGTGCTTAACATGTCTTGGATTTTATTAAGTAATTAGACACAAACTTACATTAGCCAGGCATGAGAAATGGTAAGAAGTTGGTGTAAGACCAAAGCAGGTGTAGGGACATTGACACATGACCATGCTTGCTGACTGGGGATTTGTGGCAAGTTGGAAGGAAGGTCGAGTTCATTTTAATAGTGTGTCAGCTCCCCCATGTGAGTCTGCATGCCCAGGCTGGGATTGTAAGCATGTAAGCATTTCCTTCCATGCCCAGCCAGTTTTGCCTTTGAGACAGCCTCCCTCTAATACACACCTGTAATCGCGGCACTCAGGAGGTAGAGTGGATGGTTTTAGGACAGCCTGAACTACTTTGTCTCAAAGTAAGGTCAAGTCTCAGACTCTTGAAGAACTATGATGTCTCTTTTCTGGTTATAGGGATCTTGTGTCATATGTAGCTCTCCTAGTTAGAGAGAATGTTCCTGACATCTTTCTTCATCAACCTTCAGTAGCCAGTGTAGCACAGTTCAGACATGCCAGCCTGCTTCCTACTTCTGAGCACATATTGGCTCTTCCCACCTCTCCAGTTCAAGCCTCACTAATTCATACAACTATTTTATTCTGTTTCAATTAAACAGGAAAGAGCCAGACTTCTCAGAGGTCAGTCTGTTCAACAAGTGGGACCCCAGGGCCTTCTGTATGTTCAGCAAAGAGAGCTTGCAGTGACCTCCCCAAAGGATGGTAGGTTAGGAAGCAGTGTGTTGGGCCTTATCCCAAAGCCTACTGGCTATTTTATGTTATTTCCTTTTCAAACAGGCTCCATCTCCATTCTGGGTTCTGATGATGCCACTACTTGTCACATTGTGGTCCTGAGGCATACAGGTATGATGACAGAGATGAAGGAAACCATTTGTTAAACTATCCCAACCATGTGGGACCACTGATTTTCTCAGTTTGAGTTTCCTGGTGTAGAATATGAAGCCATGTCTTATCTGCATGATGTCTCCCTGGTGCCCTGGTCAGATGGGTTGGCTGTGCAGCATGGACCCTTTCAGTTTTCTTACAGGGTGTCTACATGGCTTGCTTCCCGAAATATAAGGACTAACTCATTTTACCCTTGTTACCATTATCCAGGTAATGGGGCAACCTGCCTCACACATTGTGATGGAACTGATACCAAAGCTGAAGTCCCCTTGATAATGAGCTCCATAAAATCCTTTTCTGACCACACTCAGTGTGGAAGGTAAGTTCCATGCTGCTATTATATGGACACTGTGGGGGATGCCCTCTACTTGTACACCTTGAGCATGGGTGGTGTCCACACTTGGATGGATGGGGTGATGGAAGGTCAAGCCAGCACTGGACTTTTTGTTGGACAGGGCCTCACTATGTAGTCTTGCCTCCGATCCCCTAGTGCTCTGATGAGGGGACGAGACTTGTCAGGCTTCTGTGCTGCATTTTAAATTGAGTTTGATTTTGAGCTTGTGTAAAGTTGGGAACTTTGAATCTCAGATATTAATTTGTTATGGCCCAGACAGAAGGTGTTTTTGTGAGCAGCCACTTGTTCTAGGGTCTAGAGTAGGCAGTCCTCATACTCTGAAGCAGGCAGGTCAGGAATTATGTAGGAAAGACTGAAGGAGGAGGCAGGGTCAGCAGTGACCATGTCACACAACTCAGCAAGCTGAGTTTGAGCATGGGTGTACAGTAAGAACCAACCCAGACTGGCTGTGGCTCAGCATTTCATCCTTACCGTGACACATGATCGTATGTCAGAGCCACATAGCTAGTTATGTTCTGGCCTGTGACCCAGGCCTGGCTGTCACTTGCTTACATGCCTGGCCTTGTATTACACTTGGCTCTTATTTTCTTGGTAGCCTTTGAAGGAAGTAGTACAGCCATATCCAGGTGCTTAGAATCTCAGGGACACTACTGGTCAACTTTATTTGTGCCTCAAAGCCAAGATCCTTTTAGGTGGAGATGCTGAAAAGTTCTAGAGTATTCTGTGTGGGTGGCCAGGTGACACTGCACTGAGAACCTTGGATGAGGTCTTGATGGCCTTGCTGCTGGCCTTGGCAACCTCACATGCACCCCATTGTGCCCACAGGTATTTTCATTATATGCTGTGGAAAAGGTCCAGAAGCATGCTGTGGAAGTTCATGGGAGCCAGGAACTAAATATCTGTGAAACCAGCATACAGTCATGTCTTTTCCTAACTCTGATCATGTTCCTCTCTCGGCAGGCTGGAAGTGCACCTTGTAGGAGGCTTCAGTGATGATAGGCAGCTGTCACAGAAACTTACTCATCAGCTTCTTAGTAAGTTTGCCACCCCCCCTCCCGGCAATATTATACCTAGTTTTGTTTGGTTTAAAAAACAACAAAAAGGAGCCAGGCAGTGGTGGTGGTGCCTTTAATTAGGTGCATGCCTTTAATTCCAATGCTCAGGAGGCAGAGGCAGGCGGATCTCCAAGTTTGAGGCTAGCCTAGTCTATGGAGTGAGTTCCAGGACAGCCGAGGCTACACAGAGAAACCCTATCTCAAAAAACAAAACAAAACAAAACAAAAAAAAACCCACCAAAAATAAACAAACAAACAAATACATAAAGCTCTCTAGCAGTCAGATGAGGCAGAGGCAGAAGGACCATGAGTCTGAGACCAGCTTGGGATACATGTGAAAATCTGTCTCAAAACAAAACAAACCTGGGGTTGAAGACATAGGCCATATGGATGGAACTATACAGACTGTACAGAAAGTGCAGCACTAAATTCCCAGGTGCAGGTGGGATGGGGACAAGGCCTCCCCATTTTGACAGGGCCATTTTTGGTGGTGAAGCCCCAGCTGGCTGTGGCCTCGTGATCATTGTGCCCTCAGCTGAGTGAAAGAATTACAAGCCTGTGTCAGATGCTCTTTTAAAACAGCAGACGGTAAATTCTTGGAGAGTACATACTCTGAGCTGTATAGCTGTACAGGAGCACTCTTTGTAATCTTCAGAAAATGAAAATGGTCTTTTAGCCCTTTCTTCTAAATCAGGAAAGACAGACATGGTGTGCATTAATTGTGAAATAGGTGTACGCTAATGCCATACCTGCACTGGAGCAGCCTGCCAGCTAGGACACTGGCACTGTGGCTTAAGCCTTTTAAAGGTTCACATCCTTTGACTCAGTAATTCCCCTTCTTGGAATCCATTCTAAGAAAGTCATCTAAGGTCGCACAGAGAGGCTGACAAGATGGCTCACTGGGTAAAGGCACTTCCCACCAAGCCTGAACAAGTTTGGTCTTTGGGACTCACAAGATGGAAGCAGAAATATGACTCTTGTAAGTTGTCCTCTGATCTCCCCCATGTGCTTCACGGCAATACATGCACATGCACACACAGTAAGAAAATGTAAAAAATCAAATCCTCCAACAGAGATTTCGACCTAAAGATGAGCAATCCAGCAGTTCTGACAACATGGAATATCCAGTGTCCTGAGAAGAGTTACAAAACTTCTAGAAGGTGTTACCTACTGAACCAGGTCTGGAGGTCCATGCTTGCAGCTCAACAGTTGGAAAGAGACTGAAGCAGAGGGTTGCTTGTTCCTAACCAGCCTGAGCTACACAGTGACGCCAACAAAAAATTCATAACAAAAAAACCACTTGTGAAAGTTCAGTGTGGTAGAATATACCTTTAATTCCAGCACTTCAGGAGGCTGGGGCAGGTAGATCTGAGTTCAGGGCAGCCTGGTGAGACTGTGTCTCAAACAAACTTTACTAAGAAGTGTTAACTGCATGGGTAAAACCTATGTCTACAAAACAATCAGGGCAAAAGTTACGTGGTGTTACTGGAGCATGGCTGTCTCTGTTAGGAGCTCAGCCGTGCACAGAAACTAAAAGCTACAATGGGGTGACAGGCATTCAGAACCTACTCTCTTCTGTTCCCTTGTCCAAAAACATTCACAAAATTTTTGCTCTGGTGGCTGGGCTCAGTGGTTAAGAGCACTGGCTGCTCTTGCAGAGGACCCAGGTTCAATTCCCAGCACTTACATTACCACAACTCTCCTGTAACACCAGTTCCAGGGGATCCTGTAACAACCATTCCTATGGCACACATACAATGCAGCCAAAACATCTATACACACAAAGAAATATTTTTGCCTTAATAGACTTGAGAAGAGCTGGTCTTCTCTTAGGACTCCACCTGATGTGGGTGCTGGGACCTGAACACACGTCCTCTGCAAGAGCAGATAAATGCTTTTAACCACTGAGTCATTTCTCAACCCCCTGAGGCTTTTCCCTATTAGCCTGTATTAATTACATATAACAGATTTCATCTTATTTTTCATTTAGTGCATGTAGACACTTAGGGCACATGTACACCATATAGCTTGAGTATGTTAGTCAGGACAACTTGTGGGAGTGGGTTTTCTCCTTCCACATGTGGGTCCCAGGGATTGAACACAGGTTCCAAGTACCTCTACAGATGAGTCTTCTTGCTGGCATAACCTATACCCTCAACTCTCCCCCTCCACCACTACCCTTTTTTTTTTTTTTTTTGGAGACAGGATCTCATGTAGCACAGACGGGCTTTGACCTTGAATGTGCCACCAGGCCTGTTTCTGTAGTGCTAAGGCTTGAACCCATAGCCTGGAGCATGCTAGAGCATGCTAGGCAATTACAGTATCAGCTGAACTATAGCCCCAGCCCCAAGAGGACATTTTTATGCATATATGTAATGTATTTTGATCAAATTCACAGAGCCCTGTTACTCATTCTTGGGTACTTTTTTGACATCAATCTTGAAATTCTAATTGTAGGTGAATTTGACAAACAAGATGATGAGATTCACTTAGTGACATTATGTGTGACAGGTGAGTCTGCTGCTTTCACCCAAACAGGGGTATAAGGGTTCAGGAAAGTTTTGTCTGTACCCTTACAACAGCTACCATTAGGATAGGAATTGTAGAAGACAGTCCACAGAGACTGTCACCTCTGGATGACTTGTCCCCACTGCTCCTTATCTCTAGGTAGCCTTCTCAACACCAGGTCCTAGCCAACTAATGCTGCTTCTCCAAAGGCCCTGATGTCAGAGGCTTCTCTGTGTTCCTGGGAGGGGAGAGCACTGGTGAGCTGCCCTTGTGTGGCAGAGGCAGGGTTAGGCCTGTTAGTGGCCCACCTGGGGCTTTGTATTGAGTTTTTCCTTCACATGGAATAAGAACAACTGTTTATCAGTTCTACTTTCCTTCATTTCTTAGAATTAAATGACCGGGAAGAAAATGAAAACCACTTTCCAATCATTTATGGCATTGGTAAGTAGTATTTGTATTAGAGGGTTTCATGGTTCCCATGTGCGTTAGAGCAGGCTGACTCAGGTTAAAGGTCTGAGCGTGCAGTCATTCCATCTGTACTACTGTTGTTGGGTTTGGATCCTTGCTCCTATACATTTACTGTTAAACCCTGGCAAGGGCCTGACCTGACTAGCCTCTAGCTGTGAGGTTGTTAATGTCCTAACAATAACGTGTGGAGAGAAAGTCAGTGTACCACATAGGTTATGCCCACCTCACCTGTGCAGCTTATTGTCACATGGGTGGGTGGTCTGGCATGTTTCTCTCTAGCCAGTGCTCATGGGGAAGGCATGAGGCATTTGGATCTCTGTATACTATGGGAATGAAGTAAAGTTTTGATTTAGAATGAAGATCCCACAAAACCAAGTTCAGAGCTGTCAAACTAAAGGAAGCCAAGGGCCTTCCTCTCCAGTCCTGAGGCTAGCAAATTGTAGAGGGCTTCTGGTGTGTGTTCATGATGGTTAGGTAGGTGGGTAATAAAAGACTGGCACACCTTATTTTATTCTGTGTCACTTTGCATAGCCCTAAATAGGGCACGGCTTTCCACCAGTGTTTGTGGTCGTAGCAAAGCGTTGACTACACAGCCCTGAGGGCAGAGTGCCTCAGGGGCTGTTCCCTCTGCTGCTACAGAGGCACCTCAGTTGTCTCTTGAGGAACAGTGGAAATGGTGAAGTCTGTTTTGGATTTCTGCCGATTTAGAGTCACTCCCTGTCTATTGCAGCTGTCAACATTAAAACTGCAGAGATTTACAGAGCTTCCTTTCACGATCGTGGTCCAGAGGAACAGCTTCGTGCTGCAAGAGCCTTAGCAGGAGGCCCGGTGAGTAGGAGCCTGTCTTTGTGGGGTGAGCTGAGGGGGACCCTAAGAGCCTCAAGTTTTTAGAGTGGAGGAACGTTGTGGCTACCTCCTTACCAGGAACCAGATCCCTTCCTTATGGGTTAGAGGAATAGAGTGAGTTTAGTTTCTAAGTGCCAGATACTAGTTCTCTGCCTGAAAGATGGAGGTGATGGTAAGAGCCTGGATCTATGGACAAAGGGGGACCTCTCCCCATTAACCTTCCGTAGTGAGGACTGGAGAGAGGGGGAGTGACAAGATCCTGCACCGTCCACACTTTGGATCCAGTCACCAAAAAGTAGTTTGGTGAGTCACTCCAAAAAATTACTGAATAGGTCAGTTTAAAAGTTTAATTTTCAGCCGGGCGTCGGTGGCGCCTGCCTTTAATCCCAGCACTCGGGAGGCAGAGCCAGGCGGATCTCTGTGAGTTCAAGGCCAGCCTGGGCTACAGAGTAAGTTCCAGAAAAGGCGCAAAGCTACACAGAGAAACCCTGTCTTGAAAAAACAAAACAAAACAAAAAACAAAAATCCCCAAAGTTTAATTTTCTAGCTGGGCAGTGATGGCACACATCTTTAATCCCAGCACTTGGGAGGCAGAGGCAAGCAGATCTCTGTGAGTTCAAGGCCAGCCTGGTCTACAAACCTCCCTCCCAGTACTGTATTTTGCCTTATTTTTTTGGTAGTGCTGTATTTTTCCTTATTTTTTTGGTAGTGCTGTGGATGGAATAGAGGCATTTGCTAGGAAAATGAGCACTCCTAGCCTAGGCCCTTTTTATTTTCAGGCGAGACCTTGTTATGTAACCTAGCCTCAACATTTCCCAGGGCGGGATTGCACAGGTATACAACTGTGTTCTAGTCTCTATATTTTTTAATTAATTAAATCATTAATTTAAAAGAAGACTTCATTCATCCCATTTGAGGAACAAGTAGAATGTAAAATGCCCAGTGTAAGCCTGGCACGATGGCACACATTTTTAATCCAAGTACTTGGGAGACAGGTGGAATGCTGTGAGGTACAGGTCAGCCTGGGCTTATGCAGCTTTTTAATGATGCCAAACAGGCTCTAGGGAGATGGCTTGCTATATAAGCATGATCCACAGCACCGACATGAGAAGCTGGGCATGCTGGGCATGCTTTCCAGGCCCAGTACTGGGGAGACAGAGGCTGACTCTTAAGAGTTTGCTGAGTCTGGAGCTTCAGCTTTAGTGGAAGACTGTCTCAGGTCACAAAAGCAACTGAAGACATGGGGCATGGCTCTCCGGCCTCACACCCCACACTGCAGCAAGCCCAGAAATCCGCTTTGTTTGTGCAACACTAACATTGCAGTAAGAAGACATCTGGAGTTAAGAGATCTGTTCTGCTAGTCTTTTACCATTTTCAGGAGTCCTAATTTTGTCTTTTAAAAAATTTTGTGTTTGATATGGTCTTGCTATGTATGTAGCCTAAGGTGTCTTAGAACTTGTGGCAAGCATCCTATATCAATGTCCATCAACTACCATGATCAGTTTGGTGGTTTTTTCTTTTTCTTTTTTGAGACAGAGGGTCACATTGCAGCCCAGGCTGGCCTGGAACTTACTTTAGGATTCCTTTTGTTGTTTAGTTAATAGACTATATTTCAGACTGAGTACCCCCTCAGAGCTGAAAATTACCACTGACATAATTTGGGAATTCAAGGAGTCGTCTGTTGGCAAATCAGCTCTACATAGCCAGTTGTGGTGGTGCACACATCCCTGTGACCCCAGACTGGGATGTGTGGCAGGAAGATGAGGATTTCAAACACTCTTGACTGTGTTCAAGGCCAGCCCAGGCTACATGAGACCTTCTCAAAAATAAAACCAGGTGAGATGTGGTGCTATACACTTTTAAAGCAGGCAGATCCCTAAGAGCTTGAGGCCAGCCAGGTCTACCACAGCCAGACCCTGTCTCAAAAACAAACAAAACTAAAAAACTCCTAACCTTTCTTTTATGCTTTTTATGAGACAAGGTCTCATTGTCATCCAGGCTGTCCTGGAACCCAAGGTGATCTTCCTACCTCAGCCTCCTGGGTGTTGGATGGCAGGTGTGAGCTGTCCTAACTGGGCATCGGGCATTATGAGCTGTTTATGCTGCTTAGGGTAGGAGTGAGGAGGTGTGGTATTTGTGCAACCATGAGGGGTACAGGCTTTAGTCAGAACCGCTTGTCTTTGAGGCACTACTGATGCTCACTGGATACGTGACCTGGGACTTTTCTCACTGTCAGCTTCCCCTGAGAAGGGCAGCATGCTGTCTTCTTGTAGGCTTGCCATCAAAACTAAACACAGCAATACACAGGACCAAACACAGGAAAGGCATTTGGTGGTGGCAGCTTTGTTATTTTGGGAGGTTCGCAGTTTATTGGCTAATGGAATAGCCTTGGAACTAGATCACAGCAGTGGTAGGGCAGTGTCCTTACAGCCTGTCATGGAAATGGTTCTTTTAGATGATTAGCATTTATGATGCAAAGACAGAACAACTTCGAATAGGCCCGTATTCCTGGACGCCATTTCCACATGTGGATTTCTGGTTGCAGCAAGATGACAAGCAAATACTAGAGGTGAGAATTTACAGGTTGGCTAAATCTTAAATCTCTGGACCCTGGTTTCCCCATCTGTAAGAAAAAAAAAGGTTTAGACCAGCTAACAGCTGCTTCTCCTTCAGTGGGTGAGATTGACATTCTATTACCATTGGCAGACTAACTTTTATGGCAGTGGGGGATTAGTAACTTCCTGGTGGATGTTTATACAGGTGAAGCAGTAAGTAGTGAAATGTGTGTAACAGATGTACAGAGGCGCTGACACTGAGACGAGCCCAGTGAATGTGTATGTGGCCCAAAGCTACTCTGACATTGTCATCTAAGCCAGGAAGGTATACAGCCTGGCCCTGCTCATGCCCACTGTCTTGTCTTTTCAGAACCTTTCTACTTCTCCTCTGGCTGAGCCCCCCCACTTTGTTGAACATATTAGATCTACCTTGATGTTTTTAAAAAAATTCCCATCTCCAGCAAATATACTGTTTCCTGGAAATAAAGCTCTCCTCTACAAAAAAAATGAAGATGGCTTATGGGAAAAGATCTCTCCAGGGAGCTAACATCCAAGTTACCAAAGAACACAGCTCTTTGGCCTGATAGAGACCATTGGTGGTTTGGAATCTACAACTGTGCAGTTTGACTTCTTCCTTGTTTACTATCTTTCAAAATAAAATCTTATTTTGGCAAAGGCATTTGTTTAGATGATTTTTTGCTCCACTACAAAGAATTTTCACCA
Source organism: Peromyscus maniculatus bairdii (assembly GCF_049852395.1). Classification (NCBI taxonomy): domain Eukaryota; kingdom Metazoa; phylum Chordata; class Mammalia; order Rodentia; family Cricetidae; genus Peromyscus; species Peromyscus maniculatus. The sequence goes on along the minus strand of NC_134859.1, from coordinate 1,312,025 downwards.
GTCATGAGGGACGGAGGAGAAACCACTGGCCTTGCTGGTGAGTAGGCAGTAACTTTAGAGACAGGTTGGTCAGGAAAAACTCTCTGTTCAAAAATTACTCTTAGAAACTTCTTATCAGAGGCTGAGGTGGTACACGCCTTTAATCACAGCACTTGGAGGCAGAGGCAGGCAGATCTCTGACTTCAAGGCTAGCCTGGTCTACAGAGTGAATTCCAGAACACCCAGGGCTACATAGAGAAACCTTGATTCGAAAAACAAACAAACAAACAAACAAACAGAAAAGAAACTTCCTATCTGTTTGGAAAGAAACAGTTGAGTTTATTACCGTCTTCGGAAACAAGCTCCTGGGAGGCCAAATTCAATACATACGATGCTACTAAGATGTTTAGGATTATGGAAGTTATTTTTTTAAGAACGTTTATGTTATCTGATGAAAAGTAAGATTTATATCAAGTTCACAGGTAGCAATTTCAAGAGCCTTTATTTAAGCCAACATCAGATAGTGTCTCAAGGTAAAATTCGGTTGCAGCAAAACCAGGTAACAATTCCAAATGTATAAAAACATTGAAAAATCAATCAGTTCAAGGTGATGATTTACCCCTCCCCACGTCACCTGCTATACTTCATTGCATCAAATGAACAGGGAAGACTATTTAATCATTTGCACCAAAAAAATGGAAAGATTGCATCTTGACAAGTGGCAACTGTCAAAAATCGCATCAAATCAGTGTAATTATAGGCTTAAAGTGGTATAACTAAGGCTTCCAACACTACAGTCCACAGGCCCACCATCTCAGCATCTTCCATTGTTTGACTTTTAGGGACTAAAAAGGCACGGGGTGGGGCATCTTAGGGCACTGCAGGTGATGCAGTACTTGGGAAATACACATGGATGAGAATTAGGCAGCAAGCTCTGGCTGGTTAGCCCGAAAGAGGCAACTTCTCTGGTTCTTTCCTGAGTCGGGCCCAGGGTGAGCACAGGAGAAGTGGCAGCCACCTCATGAAAAGCAGGTCGCAGGCTTGCTTGCTTGCGGCAGCCTTCACTGTGCTGCACAGAAGACGACATGGGCTCTTCATGGCAGCCTGCAGAGGGCTTTCTGTCCTGACCTGACACAAGCACAGGGCACACTGGGCACCAGCTTCAAAGCATTACCAGTGTTTACAAATAGACTTAAATATGGTCAGGAAGAGGTCTTCAGTCAGTTACTGTTAACAAATGAGTTCTTAACTGTGTTTACAGAGAATGTGTACCCGAGAAAAGGGGCAGCAGGAGACAGTCCTAGTGCCACAGCCCATGTGTACACAGGCGAGGGTTCTGATGCTCTCACTCGGGTCCTACTGAGACCCATTTCCTGATGCCAACCAGTGAGGCAGGTATCTACCACAACTTGACTGAACTACAGACCTAGTAAGACAGAAGCATGGAGGAGAACCCAGAGAATCACAGTATGCAGCCTAATCACGCTTAGGTTCAGAGAGAGGAGAGAGAACAGGGTTTCAAGTGGAAGGTGCTTGAAATCTACATGTTCTCTCAGCACAGAGTGTTTATGGTACAGGAAGAAAGGGTATGCCTAGGTTGGGCAGGCCAAAATAGTCAATTGGTGGTTGCTCAACTTACACATAAAATAATTGTCCCCCACCCCCAGAAAGCCTGGTTTTCCACCATTATCTGTGCAAAACTCCCAGTTTAGCACAAATGGCAGAAATTTCTATCATATTATAGCATGTGGCACAGTTCACATTTTCAATAAAACTTCATCTTTCCTGAAACAAGAGTCAATGAAGGTTCAAGCCCAGTATTACTGAGCTTTATCTTAAGCGCTCCAGTCCCTCTACCTGAGGGCGGTCATCTTCCGGATGCTGGGCCTTGTTCTGCAGGGCCTCAGCCTGCCTGGCCATGGGGGCAGGAACACTTGGGGCCTGCTCAGGGCAGTGGGTCTCTGGGTTGCTGTGCTCAAGCCCACTGGACAGCTGTTCCACCTTTTCGAGGTCTTCAATGTGGCTGACTGAGCTGGTCTCACTCACAGCATCCGAGCCTCTGAGGGACCTTTTGAAAGGTTTCTGGCCTAGAGAGACAAGATGAACTATGCTGAGACTGGTGGGGACATCTTGTAACAAAGGTGCCGTGGTCCTGCATGGTCATTGAGTAGGCAGGAATGCTGGAATTCTGGCTTGCATCTTAGAGGTGAAGCGGGAACTAAAGAGCATTGTGGCACTGTACTGCTCCCCAGGCCAGTGCTTCTGTGGTGCCCCTAACGGGAGGGAAGTGCCTTGGGTAAAGCAATGCTTGCCTTAGGAGTGCCATGGAGGCATTTCTTTGGAGCTAAATCTCAGGTGCCTGAATGGTTGTTTCAGTGAAGGGAATGGAATTTTGGATTAAAGAAAGGAACATAAGGAACAACAAATAGAACTGGTTTTCTTCTGTTAATGAAGGTGAACTGTGGAGAGGTTTAACCCACCTGGAAGTCGCTGTTTGCTTCGAGTGCCTGAGGGTGTAGGAGGTGGCGTCACTCCCGTACCTTGTACTTTGTAGACATATGTGTGTTCTGTGGACTCCAGAGAACCTGTCAGGAAAAAAAAAGTGGCAGGAGCTCCTGGCACAGCCATCCTGAGATGTCACTTGCCCTCAACTGGCTTTGTGTCTTAATCAGCATAGAGCCACTACTTAGCTTCCCACTGACTGAACTGGAGCAAACCTACCCTGCAGTTGCTCACAGCTCTCTACAAGCTCCTCAGCTCCTGGGAATGCTCCAGCAGTGTGTGCAGTGTGCCGGGACCCATACCCAGTGCAAAATGCTCTTTAGCAAAGAGCAGATGCTCCTGTTAAAGGCTGAGGTCTGACAGGTAAAATGTTCCTTGTTTGTGGTGTTTTCAGACAGTCTCATAAAACCCTGATCCTTCAGCTTCAGCCTCCTAGATGCTAGGATGACATCCTTCTGCCACCATACCAGGAAACTCTTGTGATCTTTTGCTATCTTGAGAATCTAGCTATTATTTTCTGGAGAAGGAACAAAGGAAGAAACATCAAGTTTTGAGAGTATTTCTTTGGTAGGACAGGAAAGGAGTCACAGCTGTTAGCATCTCACAGCAAGTTGCCAATAGCTGACTGCCAGTCACTGGTTTAAAATAAATACTGTGTGCTACATACAATCTTTAGGTTCCCCTTTCAGAAGGAGCCCTGTCCTGCACAAAATACTCAGGACTACTGTGGGAAACAGTCCTTATGCCAGTGTCCACACTGCACTGTCCCCAGATGAGGGCCAGTTGGATAGGCATGTCCTTGTTCCAAGGAAGACAATGTGCATGCTGCAGAGTGGCTGCTTGCTTTCTGACTATTTCAGCAGAGGCTGGGGGAGATGACAGGGCAGTAGGGCGGACTGCCTCACTTCATATTCCTGCAGAGAATCGGGGAGGTAAAAAAGCATGGCGGGTTCTGGGAGGGAAAGGCATCTGGTCAGAACTGTGAAATAACAGATGTAGGCATAGGCCAGTTGGAAGTCCTACCTGCTGTTAAGTTAAAACTTCTTCCCTTTTGTGAAGCTTGGACTGGAGAAAACCAATTCAGCACGGACCCTACTACAGGGATCTGCCGCAACACTCCCTGTAAGACATAATCTTTGTTCAGGACGACCTGCTGAGCCTGCTCTGCTGGGATGCCAGCCTGGCAGACTCCAACAGTCACCTACCTCTTCCAGAAGCCGCTCCTCATTTGCCTTCTGCAGTTGAACCTGAGCCTCCTGAATTCCCTTCCGAACGACTTCTGTCATGTTCTCTAGAAGCTGCAAAACCAAGGAAGATACTGTTTGTCTAAGCGTCTTGCCTAGTGCCTGGAACTTCTTACACAATCACCAGCATTGGTGACATTTCCCACAAGTGTGTCAGTAGATGGAATTCTGCACTGAAATACCTGAGCAAAAGCTAAATAGAAAATTAAACAGAAGAAGATGAAAGCTCATGCAGGCCCAAGCAGATAGAACTTGTTGCCTGGCCTCATTTGCTAAAGGGGAGAAATAACTAGTTCCATTTTGAATGTTTTATCAATGAAAAGCAAGCACTGTTTAATGCTGAGAGAAAGTCAGAATTAACTGCTAAGACTGGGAAAAACCAACAGTGAACACAGCCAGCTCCTTGGTTTTTAAAAACCTCTTCATCCCCCCATACCCTAAAGTGAACTACAGCACATGTGTCTCTGTCTGCTCTCAGGCAAGGATGGGTTGGTCTGACCACTAGCCTTGTAGCCTGGTCTTCCATGCTACCTGACCAACAGAGGAAGGTCTGTTTTTGGTGGCGTGGCCTTTATCAGGAACATCTGTGTTGTTTGTCCTTAGGACCCAGCTCCTTTCAGGAAGTCTCACCTCAGTGCACTGTGGATGTGAGCAAGCCCCTAAGAGCTCAGCTGCCCTAAGCCACAGCATTTGCTGCACAGCTTGGTGTACATGGCTCTTCCCCAACACTGCCTGGTGAGGACACTGGGGGCAGCAACTGTGTCCAGGCCACTTAGCATTCCTCATGCCTGGCGTAAGACCTAGCTCTCAGGAAAGCAACATTTGGCAAAGAATGAAATGAACAGACATTCCCCAGTGTTGTATTGCAAAAGTAAGAAAAGACATGAAATACTAATTCATCTTACAGACCCTTGAGTTTTCCTCAATTTCCCGGGCTGTGACTGCAATGGTCTCTACTAGTTCAGAAATATCCACATCATCACTTGCCAGGCCAATGTAAATGCAGCTCTTCATGCTTTTGTACTCAGGGCCTGGGGAAAGAAACAGGCAAGGCTGGCTCCCAAGTCCTCAGGACAGTGGGAAGCCAGGTCTGTCCTGACTATGAGGAAGATGCCTCTGACAAAGGAAAGGAAGGCTGGAAGAGCTGCAGAGGGAGGGAGACCTTACTCTGGGAGACACTTAACCTCCAGTTGGTCCTAAACCAGAGCTCTCCCCTCTGTGGCAATGAAAATCATCTTCCTTAAGCCCATTTGACATGGTCTTCTTAAAGTTCACAGTGACTTAGGCAAGTAGTTCTTACCCATTTTAAATATGAGGTCAGATTCCAGTTCATTTAACTTTTTCAGAAGTCCAGTGTGTATTTCCTCCCCCTCTGGATCAGATTTCAAACTGCTGTTATCATCATTAGCATGCTCATACCTAAAACACCAGAGCACAGAAACACATCTAAGATTGAGCATCTCTTCAGACAGGACTGTGGGTGTAGTAGAAACTCCCAGAGATGAGCACAGATGTGGAGTAATCTTTTAATAACGTCTAAGCCTCAGTTTGTGGTCCAGGAAAACGAGAGTCTGGGGGTCTTTTATTTACAAGGAAAAAGGGAAAATGAGAGGAAGGGAAGGTAGCCCAGAAGACTGTGAGGCCAGTACACCTCTCTCCCTGGGAACTAGGCTTACCCTGTAAAGCTCTGTATATTTCACAGAGTAACCATTTGTCCACTATATGTCTGCCCTGGGCACTTGTGAATTCGCACAAGCAGATGGCACATAGTGACCCCTGACTCACTGAGCCCAATGGTGGGCCAAACTATCTGACTACATATTTTATGGGCCTTTCTAAATACTCCAGAACATCTTAGTGAGTTCTTAGCAAATATATTCCAACTTCACCTGGATATGTAAGCATCAGGACCTACTTGTCTTTGACAAGTAGTCCTTCACATCATGTAACAAGTCAAATCATTACCTGACAACCCCGATTCCAGGCCAGTTGGGGTCATCAACATATAGGAGGCCTGCTGTCCCCTCTACCTCCTGCCTGAACTCTTCTCGGAGCTGTAGTGTACAGGTCAGGACTGGCAGTTTGCTTTGGATGCAGGTGATGAGTTGATCCACATCTTCTTCTCGAGTTCCTAACACTGAAAACACCCACAGAATGTTCGAGAAAGGCTTAAAGAAGGACTTGGTGGTGGGGTAGGGGGTACATGAAGGGGAGACTCTTTACTACTAACAAGGTCAAAGGTCAAAAGCCCTCAGTAGTAGCTGAATTTTTTTTTTTTTTTTTGAGACAGGATTTCTCTGTGTAGTTCTGTCCTGGAACTCAGTCTGTAGACCAAACCAGGCTGGTCTTGAACTCAGAGATCGGCCTGCCTCTGCCTCCTGAGTACTGGGATTAAAGGTGTGTGCCGCCACTGCCACCACCGCCACCGCCACCGCCACCACCACCACCACCACGCTTTTTTTTTTTTTTTTTGACAGGGACTCATCCTGTAGTTGAGGCTGGCCTTTAACTCCTGGCAGTCATCCTGCCATAACTTCCAAAGTGTTGGGATTATGGGCATAAGCTACTATACCTGACCTAAAAAAATTTTTTAAGTTGTTCCATGTAACTACAGAAGGATCAGGTAGCAAAACCTAACACACTTGGGGCTCGGGCAACAGTTCCCTTGTACAAGCATGAGGACCTGGGTTTGGATCCCCATGGATCATTACACAAAAAGGTGGCTTCATGGTACACACCTGTAATCACAGCACTGGGGAAGTAGAGACTAGAGGATCCCTGGAGCTCACTGGCCAGCTCAGCGAGCTTCAGGTTTAAGCAAGAAACTCTGTTCTAAAAATATAAAGTGGACAGAGATAAAAGGCATCTGATGCCAACCTCTGGCTTCCATGTGCAAACACACATATACCACACACATAAACAAATTTTTAAAAATCAGGCTGACAGGGCTCAGTGGTAAAAGTGCTTGCCACCAAGCCTAGCAACCTAAGCTTGATCCCAGGACCCATATGGGTAGTAGGAGAGAATCAAGTCCCATAAGTCCTCTGACTTCTACATGCATGTGCCCTTTCCACACAATAAACATAAATAATGAATGAATACATAACAATTTAATGGTTGTTGCTCCAGGACACACAGCTGTTTTATAGATTTAATGCACAATGGAGCTCTCTACCTATAAGCCATTTTCTCACAGAAGGCCTAACTCAGGTTACACATATCCTGTCATGGGCTAAAACAAAAAGGCAGGTTTTTGTTTTATATGCAAATATTAATGGAAGGGAATATTTTGGTGGATTTGTATCTAGGACACCAGGAAGAGGGCAGAGAGACAATACCAGACCACATGAGATACACTGGGTTATTCAGAGGTGAGGGAGTCTTAGCATCTACCATCCCTCCTCCTTTGGGCTCACGGATGCTGCCTGGGTGTTCTCTACCAACCTCCAGCACTGTCTTCAGGGCTAGAGTTGAGGCCATCAGCAAGTTCCAAAATGGCCTTTTCTTTGCAGGGCAAATTTTCTTATTTTGATAAGCTTGAGAAAATACCTTTGCAAAAATGTTGAACATCTCATGAAAAACCACCAAAAACTCTTAAATTGTCTTAAGTTTTATTATAAAAAGCATAACCATTCAGCACTTGGGGTGCAAGGCAGGTGGATCTCTGAGTTCGAGGCCAGCCTGGTCTACAGAACAAGTTCCAGGACAGCCAGGGCTACACAGAAAAACTCTGTCTTGGAAAATCAAAGTGGGGGAAAAAGGTGTTGTGGCTTATGCATGTAATTCCAGTACTTAGGAGACTGAGGCAGGAGGATCAAACGTTTAATGTCAGCCTGGGTTACAGAGCAAGACCCTGTTTCTAAAATATAATAAGGGTTGGTGAAATGGTACTGTGAGTAAAGGTACTTGCTGACATGTATGACAACTGAGTTTGATCCCTAGAATTTATATGGTAAGAGGAAATTGACATCCAAAAACTGTCCTTTAATTTCTATATGTGTAAATGTAGAGCACATGTAACGCACACACACACACACACACACACACACACACACACACACACACACTACACCAAATAAATAAAAAATTTTAAAATAAGAAATATAGCCAGGTATATGGGTGCACACCTTTAATTCCAGCATTTAGAAAGCAGAGGCAGGCAGTTCTCTGTGAGTTCAAAGCCAACATAGTCTACAGAGTGAATGTTTTAGGCCTGTCAAAGGTACAAAGTGAGACCCTGTCTCCAAAGAATAGGAACATATGAAAACTCTACATATTTACAGGGTACTGTGGGCTATGTTGACACATGCATATCTGTAATGATCCCATCTGAGAAAAGCCTGTCTATCTCTCCAAACAGTCAACTGTTTCTTTGTGGAGAAGACATTCACAGTCTTTTCTAGTAGCAGCATTTTAGTGCATTCCTGTGAGCCTACAAGCACTGACACAAAACAGAACAAAGAGCTTATTTCTCCTGCCCAGCTGTTGTTTTATTAGTGACTGAGAGGGTACATCCCCATCTTCAGCCTTAACTTCACAGACTTCAATTGGGCTGCTTTCTGCCATGTCTAAAAGGGTGGCCCTACTCTATTAGAGTTCTAGGGCAATTGGGGATTCCCATTCCCATCCCCAGTGTGAATGGAGAACTTCTGGAGGGTTGACTACATGGAGGATCTTTGAGGGTGGCATACCAGAAGATATGGAAACTGTGTCCCTTTCCTACAATTTGCCCTTATACATTTCTTCCTTTCTTTTCTTTTCTTTTTTTTTTTGGAGACAAGATCTCTGTGTGTAGCTTTGGAGCCTATCCAGGAACTCACTATAGACCAGGCGGGCATCAAACTCAGAGACCTGGTTCCCAAGTGCTGGGACGAAAGGCATGCATCACCACTGCTTGGCTGCCTTATACATTTCTATCTTTAATTATGTGTATTAAAATATATTGCAACCTTAAATATATACTACTAAAAATGCAATTAAACAAAAATAAAAGCATGTCTAGGCTCTATTCCAGACATACAGTGTCAAAACTCTGAAGTGGTCCAGCTGCTGAAAGGCTTGTTTGGGGTGGAAGGAACTCTTTCTTACTGAAAACATTTTATGTATTTTATCATGTTTTCTCTCTCCCAATTCCTCCCAGCTCCTTTCACCTGCTACCTACACAACTGTATGTTCTCTCAAAACAAACCAAAAATGAGAGGGAAAAAAAACCCAAACAAACAAGAAACACAACTCCCCCTCCACCCAAAACTTGAAATTAAAACAAATAAAAGACCAATAATAAAAAAAAAGAAAAAGAAAAAAAAAAAAGCCAAACAAAGCAGAATGAAACAAAAAATTCCACAAAAATACCACTGAGTTCATTTGTGTTGACTAGCTACTCCCTGGCACTTTCTCTTGTCAGCTAACTGCAGACAGCTTCTTTGTTGAAGGGGCTGGGGACAGAAAACGGGGGACAGGGGACAGGAAACAGGGGATAGGGTCCCCCCCTCCATTGTCCTCTTCGCTTCTCAGTGTGGGACCCTTCTGCCTTGAACCTGTGCAGGTCTTGTGCGTGCTGCCACAGTCTTTAAGTGCTGAAAGGTTTTAAAGCTACACAAATCACTCAGATATGCACTTGGGCATGAGAAGTAACCCAAACAGAAAACCTAGAGTCAAAGGACATCAACACACAGAACTGAGGGGCTCCAGATGTCTCACTCTATTACTGAGAAGTTATGTTGACCTAAGTTTGGCTCCAAAGAAAAGCTCCTTCAAAGGGAGATGCTGCAAACTCCAGGAGAGCAGGGCACAAGGGAGACCCAGTCATCTGACTGCTGGTCACCAGTAGGCACAGTGGACTCTTTCTGCCCTAGCCACACGGACAGAGTTGTAACTGCCTTACCTGCTGCTGTCATCAAAGGGCTGAACCTCACACACGTGCCATCTCCCTCCAAGTCCATGACAGTGAGGCCACACATAGGCACTAACTGTTTCAGTTGTTCTCCTAGCTGCAGGGAAAAGGACAGAGGACATTCCTGCAACAGGGAACTTAAATATCCTCACACCCACCCTCCCAACCTCACCCAGACTCAAGTGGCTTCTGCAGCTAGTTTCCCCTATTCTTCAGGGTATCTTTCAATATTTCACAGCAATTTCTTGTTTCCAGTGCTATGAACAGACCTTGTCCAGGGGACTATGCCCCTCCACCTCACCTTTTCCAATTAACAGTTCATTTTATGTTATTCCAAATACAAATTCACTTTAGAAAAACATGCACTACAGTTAAAACAAAAATATGAAATAAAAATGACTAACAACATACTATCTTAACACTGACCATCGATATCTGCTGTATTTCCCAGGGTCTTTTCTCGGTTTTTGTAACAGTGCATTCTATACAATTTAGGAACCTAGCCAGGCAGTGGTGGCGCACGCCTTTATTAATCCCAGCACTCGGGAGGCAGAACCAGGCAGATCTCTGTAAGTTCGGAGCCAGCCTGGTCTACAGAGATCCAGGACAGGCACCAAAACTACACGGAGAAACCCTGTCTTGAAAAACCAAAAAAAAAAAAAAAAAAAAGAAAGAAAAATTTAGGAACCTATTCTCTTTGTCTGTATGCAGGCACACATTTGTGTGTGAGCATGGGTATGTGGAGGCCAGAGATCAATGCTGGGCTCTCCCTCAGTCATTCTCTATCTTACTTTTTGAGACAGGGCCTCTCCTCACTGAAATTGTAGCACATTGATTTGTTTATACTGTCTGGCCAGTGAACCCCTGAACCACCTGTCTGCCTCTCTAGTGCTGTAGGTATGATTGTAGGTATGCTGCCGTGCCTATTTTTTTTTTTTTTACATGGATGCTGAAGATTTGAACCATGTCTGCCTGCATGCCGCCATACTCCCAGCTGCCATGCTCCCCACCATGATGATAATGGACTAAATCTCTGAAACTGTAAGCTGCCATCTCAATTAAATGTTTTTCTTATAAGAGTTGCCATAGTCATGGTGTCTCTTCACAGCAATAAAAACTTAACTAAGATAACATTTTTACCCTAGTGAAAACATGTGAAGTCTAAAATCTAGGGTCCCACATGTTAAGTGTTCAAAAAGCTGCTAGAGCAGCATGCTGGCCCACTTTGCCTGGCTGCCATAGATCCTTGGGGACACCTGTACCTTCTGATGCACTTCGTTTGTCTTGTTTCTTTGATACAAGGTATCACTATGTAGCCCTGGCTGTCCTGGAACTTACTATGTAGACCAGGCTGGCCTCAAACTCAGAGATCCACCTGCCTCTGCCTCCCAAATGCTGGGATTAAAGATGTGCACCACCACGCCCAGCTTTAGGCACACTCTTGTTGCCCAAAGCAGAGGTACTGAAGTTCAGCTTCACATACTGTTTTAGTCTTAGATATCAATCAGGAAATGGTCACAGAAGGAAAGTGAGGGGCTTGCCAGAGGTGACAGTGTGGGAGGTGCTTATCTGATTCAAAACAGAACAAGCCTGGTGTCTCTGCATGAAGCTCCTTCCTGGGGCTATGACTAATCACACACAACCACGTTTACACAGCAGGGGTGAGGCCAGGTGACACTGCTCCAGATGTAAAGAAGAAAAAGTAGCAGCCATCTTTACCCAGTGGTTCAGTGCATCACAGGCATGTCTCTCCCGGCCAACAGCTGCAGGTGCTACGCTGGATACAGGGACAGCTTTAAACGCTGGATCTGAGGCCAAACACAGAAGGGATTCATTCCCAGAAACAAGGCCATAATAAACACTACAACTCAATCCCACTTCATGTAGATGCCAATGTGAATCCTTAGAGAACAGCATCACATATTAATGAAACCAAAATGTCTGAGAGGTTAATGTCCTATACTTTTCTGATGAACTAAGTAACTTCTCAATAGATTTTTAGAATAGGATTCTCCCCCTCCTTCCCTCTCTCTGGTTTCTTAAGACAGGGTTTCACTGTATAACCCTGATGTCCTGGAATTTGCTCTGTAGACCAGGCTGGCCTTGAACTCACTGAGTGAGTTCTGCCACTGAGTGCTGGGTCTAAAGACTTGCGCTATCACCACCCAGCTTAGAATAGGATTCTTAATTTTCCTTTTTAAAAAAAATTGCTTTCAGGCCGGGCGGTGGTGGCGCACGCCTTTAATCCCAGCACTCGGAAGGCAGAGCCAGGCGAATCTCTGTGAGTTCAAGGCCAGCCTGGACTACCAAGTGAGTTCCAGGAAAAGGCGCAAAGCTACACAGAGAAACCCTGTCTCGAAAAACCAAAAAAAAAAAAAAAAAAAATTGCTTTCAACACCAGCCTGGTGGTACACATCTATAATCTCAGCCTTTGGTAAAGCTAAGGCCAGAAGGCAGTGGTGGCACACACCTTTAATGCTGGCACTGGGGAGGCACAGGCAGGTGGGTCTCTGTGAGTTTGAGGCCAGTCTGGTCTACAGAGTGAGTTTTTGGACAGCCAGAGGTACACAGAGGAACTCTGTCTCAAAAAACCCAAAAGTTTGCTTTCAAGGAATTCCAAAAGGAAACCAAAGAAATGTAAATGGACAATAAAGAGAACAAAAAAATCACTATGCATCAAGCCAAAGCCATTGAAAAAAGTGGGGCTCTGACAGAGGGTGATGGAGCCCATGCAGACAGGAAGGTGGGCATTTAGTGGAGATAGTATTGAGTAAGCAGAAGGACTGTTACAAGTATAAAGCCAGCTTGGTCTACACAGTGAGATCTTGTTTCAAACAAGAAAAAACGAAAAGGAATGAAGGGAAAAGTATTTGAAGTAGAAAGAACAACAGTGCCAGAGTCACATGCAAGGCAAGAGCAGGGTGTCCTAGGAACAAGGAAAAGACCAGTGTGACCAAAACACAATGAGGAGGAGGAAGGAGGGATCAGAAAGGAGAAAGAGCTAACAAAAGAGCCTAGGAGCATGGTGTAAAGCCCTGGCTTTGACTCAGCTGAAAAAGAGATGCTGATGGCTATGAGCAGGGCAGAGGCTGAGGTGAGGCTCACTCACTGCCATGCAGAGTTGCCTGAAAGGGACTGTGTACAAATGTGGGAATGTCAGTGATGAGTAGGTGCTGTGGTTGTCTAGATGAAGACTAATGTGCTTTGGACTAGGCTGGTGGCATGCTGGTCACTTTTTTCCCCTTGCAGTATTGGGGATTAAACCTAGTGCCTTATGTATGCCAGGAATTGCTATACCCTCAACAAGATCCATCCCTTAAAAATAGAGATTGATTGATTGATTGACTTACAGACAGGGATTCTCTGTTCTAGAACTTGATCTCAAACTCAGAAATCCTCTGCCTCTGTCTCTCCAGTGTTGGGATTATGGGTGTGTATTACTTTATCAGTTTAAAAGAAAATCTTGATCCCAGCACTCAGGAGGCACAGGCAGGCGGATTATTGTGAATTTGAGGCTAAAATTAGTTTATATAGCGAGTTCCAGGCCAGCCAGAGGAGAAGGGGTAGGGTGGGGTTGGGGAGGGGACAGAGTGAGAGGAAGAAAGGGAGACAGAGACAGAGACTGGCTGAGTCTTTGATCTATCCTCAATCAAAATGCTTGAGAAGTAGAGGCTAAGAATCTAACAGAATAAGAAGTTTAATGTCCCACACTTTTTCTTCATTATGTAACTCCAAAAATATCCCCAGAAATACAATTCTTTATTTCCATTTTTAAAAAAGTCACTCTCGACAGGTGGTCCCACCTTTAATCCCAGCCCTATGGAGGCAGAGGCGGGAGGATCTCTGTGAGTTTGAGGGCAGCTTGGTCTACAGAGTGAGTTCCAGGACAGCCAGGGCTACAGAGAAATTCTGTCTCAAAAGAACCAAACAAACAAACAAAAAAGTCACTCCCCTTAAAAGAATTCTGAGAACAAACCAAAGCAAAGTTTGTAAGCTGACAACTAGTCTGCTAAGCACTGTGTACTCAGCACAGGCTATGTGATGGTATTTGGGAGTCCTGGGTTTAATCATAGGCACTTAACACTAGCATGTTTGTAGAAACTGTAATACTTTTCTAAAATGACTGAAGATTTTAGCAATAAAAACATATGGACTACCTATTTGATTATATAATATTAAATTTAAAGCCTTAAACACAGATATAAACTTTTTTTTTTTAAATCACTTACCTGAGCCTGGTAATTCCTGGAAAAATCTGAACACTACTACTGGAGAACTGAGCTCATCTTCCACCTGCAAAAAGTGAAGTGTGCTGTTACCACATTGAGGATAGGGTCAAACATCAACAGGATGAGATAGTATCTTTGGATAAACAGGCAGATATGCTGCCTGTACACAGACATTTTAAAAAGCTCAAAGGTTGTAACTGGCCTGAAATGAAATGAAAATGATGATTCCTTACTCTCTTGACCCAATAAACCCTGTAAAACTATGCAAACTAGCAAAATGCATTTAAATTTTAAAAAATGCATAGGAGTGTTTTGCCTGCATGTGTGTATGTGAACCAAGTGTGTGTCTGGTACCCACAGAGGCCAGAATAGGATACTGGATCCCCTGGAACTAGAGTTACAGACTGTTGTGAGCCACTATATAGGTGCTGAGAATCAACTCTGGGTCCTCTGCAAGAGCAGCAAAGTGTTCCTAACTGCAGAGCCATCTCTCCAGCCTAAATCAGGAACTTTTTATAAAAAGGCATCAGCTCTTAGAACAAGACTCAAGTCCTTCTGGCAATGTATATATCTGCAGCCTAAAATATACCGGTGTATTGTCAGACAAGTAACTCAACCTATTTCCTAACTGATGACAAGGCTCACTGCACTACAATGTCATGATGTACTTCCCTCTCCACATAAGCTGACGATCAGGTTTACCACACAACCATGGTACATACCAACCAGCAACAGTGTTTCTGTTGGGGGAAGCTCTAGGGATGCTTTTTTTTCAGCACTTAACAGTTATAATCTATCAGTGTAGTCATGAATCATGTGTGTTTTGAATTATACGGTGGCTGATAAACTCACTTAGTAGGACTACAACAGGAAGTGATAACTCACAGACAGGCTCTCTCACTATGTAATGCTAGCTGGCCTGGAACTCACATAAATAAAATAAAATTACTAATGCTGTTTAAGAAAATAAGGAGTTACAGATTAAGTACAATGAGGAAAAAAGAATTAAAAGGTAGCAAAACAATCTCCCCATCTTTTGAGGTAAGGCAGAATGATCCAGTTTATAATGTGTGTGCATGTATATACATGATCACTGTTTTCTTCTTCCTTTGAACCTTGATCTCAGTGTCAGTGTGCACAAGAAATACTGTGAAGTTATAAAAAAAAAAAAATGCAAGGTTTTACCAACATAATAGACTGAACTAATACTGAAGTTATCTAATTATAAATTATGGAGTGTTATATTAAACAAAATTAAATCTAAAAAGTTTAAACCATTTCAGGGCTCAAAACAAAATGAATCCAGAAAGAAGACTAAACAGAAGAAGCATCTGTGAGGACTGGACATAGTGGCATACTCAGGAGGCAGAGGCAGACAGATCCCTGAGTTTGCAGCCAGCCTGGTCTACACAGCGAGTTCCAGCCAGGGCTACACAGAGAGACCCTGTCTCAAAAAAACAAATGACAACAACAAAGCAGCAGCTGTAAAGTTAAGCTAAGCTGCATGGACAGGGAGCATGAGTGGTCATGAACCATAACTTTTATGGTTGAGATCCTATATTTTAATGCCCATGTGGTGCATGGAGAATTTATACAAAGCTTTTAATGAAGCTTCTTCAGGGAAAGAAATAAGTATAATATATAGTGTATTATATATATTATAA
Organism: Peromyscus maniculatus bairdii; assembly: GCF_049852395.1. NCBI lineage: Eukaryota > Metazoa > Chordata > Mammalia > Rodentia > Cricetidae > Peromyscus > Peromyscus maniculatus. The sequence continues at coordinate 1,296,514 of NC_134859.1, read as the reverse complement.
TACATAATATGCATATGGTACATAAAGTATATATAATAATATATAATATTATATATATTATAATACACACACACACACACACACACACACACACACACACGAGCCTGAGTAAAAATGAGGTCAATAAAGAAGAAAAATCCTGGGGAATCAAGTGATGTATGTCCTGTGTGTGTGTGATCTCAGGGTGCTGAGGGGAAGGCTTCTTGAAGAGGAGATGTTTGAATTGAGACCTGAAAGCTCACAATTCAGTCAAAAGAAGAAATAGGGAGCAGTGAGTGTCTCCAAGCAGAGGGAAAAAAGGAGACTGTTGTAGGGATTAAACAAAACAATGCAGAAAGATATTGGGTGCTATGTGTGCTAACTGTAAATAATAAGCAGCCTACTAGTAGCTGTGAGACGACTGACATGCTACTTACTATGTCTTGTGTTGTTTGCTTATCATATATCCTCCACTGAAGGAAGTGGCCACTTAAAGAAGAGCTGTTGGAAGGTTTGTGGCTCTACTATGTGTAGCCTTACAAACACACTCCATAAGAACTGATGGTTAAGAGGGGACATAAGGACAGCCTTAGTGGGCTCAGGAAGGGACAGGACAACCACATGGGCTCAGTACTGCCTCGATTCCTAACAACAAGCTCATTCTAGTCCACTGTGAATCTCCTCATCTGCAGACAGAGGTGTCCAACCGATATACTTTCATTTGACAGCTGGGATGACAGAACAAGAGGTTAAGAAAATAACTCAGGGGATGGAGAGGTGGCTCAGTGGTAAAGAGAACTGACTATTCTTCCAGAGATCTGGGGTTCAATTCCCAGTAACCACATGGTGACTAACAACTGTCAGTAACTCCAGTTTCAGGGGATCCAGTGCTTTCTTCTGGTCTCTACATACATGGTAAATAGACATATTTGCAGACAAAACATCCATGCATATAAAATAACAACAAATAATCTTATGAAAAAAATGAAAATGACTCAGTGTCACAGGGTCACCCCGTGGCACTGCTAAGAGCAGAACTCAAGCCTCCTGACTGGGAATCATCTCCTTTGCTCCTCCAATGACCCACTATCCTCTTCCAAGTTTCCTTCCAACTGCATGCTGCCAGCTGACTGGCTTCAGAATGCAATACAGAGTACCTGTTCCCCAACCCTGGTTCCTATCCTAAAACCTAACCATATTCTAAACAAAGTGATTATATTAATCTGGACCCCAAATAAACTCAAGGACCAACTTTGAACTAAACTTGTTTTGCAAAAGTGCCAAATAAACACTCAGTGAGCACGTTTAAATAAAAACCTGACCTATTAATTTTCTGAATGAAGCAACATGTGAAAAGCTGCCCTCCTGGACTGATGCTTTTAGTTGTTAGTCCTGCTAGGTCCCTATCTCCTTGTGAGTTATTATTTGAGGGAGCCAAGATCCCAGCAGACAAGGTCTGGGGCATCTGCTTTTTCCTTCTCATCCCACTTTGATCAGGTTTCAGAAAGCAGCCCAGAGTATTCTGAGACAGTCAGCTCTGAGGATGGGTGATCTTAAGTCCTTGGGAAGGTGAAGTAAAAGGAATTTACGTAAGATCTTTGTGCAATCTAGATTTTAACAGAATTGTAGGAATTTAAAATTTAAACATTGTTTGGTACAGAATTCTTAATTTCAGACTGTGTAATTAGGTCACAAACATGTGTGATTGCCTCCTAAAGACTGTTGCTGGGCGGTGGTGGTGCACGCCTTTAATCCCAGCACTCAGGAGGCAGAGGCAGGTGGATCTCTGAGTTTGAGGCCAGCCTGATCTACAGAGTGAGTTCCAGAACAGGCTCCAAAGTTACACAGAGAAACCCTGTCTCAAAACAAACAAACAAACAAACAAACCCAAAAAGACTGTTGTTCACTGGAACTGTCCCAACGCAAATGAAATGTTATCACACTTAGGGAAAACCATTTTCTTTACTGGAGTTAAAAAAACTTAATTCAAAAGCACAGAAAATTATAATATACTATACCAAAATTTTGATGTGGTCCACTTTCTTCAAACTTTCTTGCAACCGTTGACTCTATAAATAACACAAAAAAGTATACAACCTTACTAGACTGATATAATATATTAGCAGGTATCATGAGGGTCTTTGCAATATGCAAATAAGCACTTCAGACAAAGGCATCTGCAACTTGGTGATTAAGTTTGGGTCCCAATTTTTACAATTCAACATCTGCAAATATTTTTCAGTCTTTCACATGTAGGGCTAGCAAGTGAAGACACATGGCATGCCAAGCCATGAGGATGGATACAATTACCATTACTATATAGTCTTAATCCGATACTCCTCATCACTGATATGAGAATCATTATAGTCCCTAACTCAGGGAGCAGAAGAACATGAATTCAGCACTGAGTATTGCATGTTGCAAAGCCCCTCAAGGAACCCCACTTGAAATTTGTTCTATCAGTGGAACTTATATTTGAGTGAAATTGTGGGCATCATATGAAATAATGCAAAGTGCTTCAAGGTGTTTGGCACTGAGTAGATGCTCAACAGCTGCCACACATGAAGAAAGAGGAGATAAGGAGGAGGAGAGGGGAGTCACACGAGACAGCTTTCTTTTTTGGGGATGTATGACACACAATATGGACTATAAGGCATGAACATGCAGACATGCACATCTGCTAATGCTCCACATAGTTTCACAGGTGCTCTAGGATGGTTGTCATTCAAACCCTTATGAACACTGGAGATTAATACAGGTTTGGGTTGTAGGCAGGTGCCAGAGCTGTAGTAATCTCAAGGGCTTGGTAGTTATGTCATCATTATTTTCCTGTACTCCTAGAGCCAAGGGGAATTGAACCTCTCCCATAAGTGCTCAAACCTTCCCCTAATTTGACTAAGTTGCTATGGTAATAAAGGCTTTTATTTCCTAAGAACGAAATCATGATATGAGCTAATAGAATGATGAAAACACTTTTTAAAAAATGCTTTATAAACACAAACCTTAAAATTAATTTTCAATGTAAAAAGGAATTAATCTATAAACCAAAGAATGAAATACTAATTTCTCTTAAGTATAAAAATGACAGGAGAAAGTGCCAATATCCTGGGTTGGAGGAGAAACAGTGGAGTATTTGTTTGGGGTACTGAGACTAAACCCAGGGCCTTGCACATACCAAGTGTGTGATCTACCACTGACCTACAACAACAGCTGTTGTAGAATATTATTTTAAGGTATGTTACTTTTATTTATGTTACATTTGTTTAACTTTGTGAAGCTGAGTTACTGTGCCTGTGTAAAACACCTGGTGGTCTAATAAAGAACAGGCCCATAGTGAGGCAGGAGAAAGGAAAGTCAGGGCTGGCAGGCAGAGAGGATATATAGAAGAAATCTGGCAGGAGAAAAAAGGAGATGGAGGAGTGAGGCGATCTAGCAGCCAGAGAGGGAGGAGGACTCCAGGGGCCAGCTACCCAGCTACACAGCAAGCCATGGAGTAAGAGTAAAAATTACAGAAGTAAGAGAACGGGAAAAGCCCAGAGGTAAAAGGTACACAGGGCTAATTTAAAGTTAAGAAAATAAGCCAAGCTAAGGCCAGGCATTCATATGAAGTAAGAATAAGCCTCTGTGTGATTTATTTGGGAGCAGGGTGGTGCCCCACCCCCCCAAAAAAAGAGTAAAATACCAATAACAACACACAGCCCAAGAATATATTTAAAACAAAGATTTAAACCCATATAAATAATTTATGTGACCAGGCACTACTTAATAGTTTAACATACATTAACTCAGTAAGTTCTTATAAGTAAATTATTATCTTATATTACAGGTGAGAAAAAAAGGTGTCAAAAAATGACATGCTTTTAAATTGGCACAGGGGTCAATGTTCACACCACACAAATAAGATAGCTTCTCATGTAATCCAGGTGTTGTCAAACTTAACTATGTAGCGAGGCTGGTCTTGAACTCCTTCCTGATCTTCCTGACCCCACCTCATGAAAGCTGGGATTACAGTCATGCATGATCATACTTAAACCCAATCTCTTTTTCCTCCTGTTAAAGTTGGCCTTGAATACTTAGTCTTCCCTGCCTCTGCCTGCTTTTTTTTTAAGAAATTTTTTATTCATTTTATATACCAACCACAGATCCCCCTCTCTTTCCTCCTCCCACCCTTCCAGCCTTTCCCCTCCCAACCCACCCCCCATTCCCCCCTACAAGAAGGTAAGGCCTCCCCTGGGGAGTCAGCAGAGCCTGGTGCATTCAGTAGAGGCAGGTACAAGCCTCTCCCCCTACATCAAGGCTGTGCAAGGTATCCTACTATGTATAGGTAGTGGGCTTCAAAAAGCCAGTTCATACACCAGGGATGGATCCTGATCCTACTGCCAGGGGGCCCCTTAAAGCAGATCAAGCTACATAACTGTCTCGCTTATGCAGAGGGCCTACTCTAGTCCTGTGGAGGCTCCACAGGTGTTGGTCTAAATTTCATGAGTTGCCACTAGTTTGATTTGGTTGTCTCTGTAGGTTTCCCCATCATGATCATGATGACCCTTGCTCATAGAATCCCTCTTCTCTCTCTGACTGGACTCCTGGAGCTCGGCCTGGTGTTTGGCTGTGGATCTCTGCATCTGCTTCCATCAGTTACTGGGGAAAGGCTCTATGATGACAGGGTATTCACTGATCTGATAATTGGGGTAAGCCAGTTCATCTGCCTGCTTCTTAAGTGTTTGAAAAACAGAGTTGAGCTACCACGCCTAGCTTGACTTTTTTTTTTAAAGGGTAAGGTTCTCAATACGTTTGTCTGTTCAAAACTGCTATGCTGAAATCTAATATCCTAAACAATGATATTAACAGGTTCAGCCTTTGAAAGTGGTTAGTGCATGATGGCTCACTAAAAAGAATTCACTAAAAAAGATTTGTGAACATGCTTATAAAAAGATGAAGGGATGCCGGGTGGTGGTTGTGGTGTACACCTTTAATTCCAGCACTAGGAGGCAGAGGCAGGTGGATCTCTTGTGAGTTTGAGACTAGCCTAGTCTAAAAAGCCAGTTGCAGGGCAGCCATAGCTGTTACCAGAGAAACCCTGTCTCAAAAGAAAACAAAACAAAACAAAAAAGCAAACAAAAAAACGGAGTGCTTTCCCTGTTTCCAGGTGAGAATACACAGATGGTACCATCTAAGGCCTTCACCAGACACCAAATCTGCTGACATCTTGACCTCAGATTTGAGCATCTACAAATAAAAGCAACATGTTTTTTGCTACTCACAAATTACCCAGTCCAACGTATTTTGTTTTAGCAGCCAAACAGATGACATTAACCTATAACAGAATTTATGTTTTTCATAATCAGTTTACCTCTAATACAAAGAGAGATTTGTCCCCAGAACCTTACAAATAGGAAACCCAAGCTACTGTATTAAAAATATCCATACCTGGGAGCTGGAGATGGCTCCGCAGTTAGGAACACGGGTTACTCTCCCAGAGGACCCAAGTTCAATTCCCAGTACCCAAATGATAGCTCACAACCATGAGATTCCAGTTCCAGGAGATCCAATGCCCTCTTCTGGCCTCAGGTCACCAGGAATGCACATGGTACACAGACACACATGCAGGTAAAACAATCATACACATAAAATAAAAAAAAAAATCTTAAAAAACAAAACAAAACAAAACCAAAAACCCATGCCCTCTAGCAGAGTTTAGAGCTTATGGTACTGAGAGCTTCTGGGAGAGGGAAAGTTCCTTTCTTTAAGGTATGGCTCTGGTAGGTCTAACACATTCTGTGAATGGCTACACACAAAGAGTATACTGGCAATACTAATGGGACTTGATAAGTAAAAAAACAAAAAGAAAAGCAAAACAGAGTAAGGTGGGTATGGAATGAATGGGATTTGCAAGAGTTGGGGGAGGAGAGTGAAAATACAATATATGAAATTCTAAAACCATTAATAAAAATACCTATAGAAAACCCCATGCCACTTACATTGAATTTTTTTTCCCTTCATTCCTTTTTTTTTAAATTGATTTTTATCTTTTTATTTTGAGACAAGGTCTCTCTATGTAGTCCTAGCTATTCTGGAACTTGCTATATAGGAACAGGCTGGCCTCAAACTCAAGAGATTCTTCTATCTCTGCCTCCCCAAATGCTGGGATTAAAGGTGTGGGCCACTATACCAGGCCTCTACACTGAATTTTCAATTTTTATATTCCCTCTCTCTGGAAGGCCAGTCAGTCAAGAGCAATATTTATGCATCTTCTCTTTTCTTGGAAGTCAGTTTGTGACTGTTCTCATTCCAGGATGACACTGGCATATTCCTTTTCATCTGGAAATAATGTTGGGCCAATGCCATCAGTCTCTCCCAGAACTCCAAAGAAAACACATATACATGAGACACTTAGTTTGCTTGCTGATGAGATGGTACACGAAGGTGACAAGGTACTGGACACATATACCAAAAGGAAAGATTTTCCTGTCACTGCTTCTGTGGAGGAGTCTCTGCAACTCTTCTAATGTTCCAGTTTCTACTCACCAGCTGACAGGCATGCTTTATTCTTTCCACAATGCCATCCAGTCCCAAGTATTGTAAAGATAACCACAGCGGCAGGGCTCGGAGTTTGTCTGCAGGCTTATTTGATGTCAGACCAGCAACTAGTGTCTAAAAAAGAGAAGATAGGTGCACTGACCAGGGCTGCTGGAATGTCAGCACTAACTAGCAACTCTTCACTACATACTTGGAATGTATCAAATGCTATGATGGATACCTGGCTTGCATTATCCATTTAGTGCCCTAGGTAAGCTTAGCTCAGAGACCCAGCTGTGCTCAAGGATTCACAAGTGAAGAGAGGCAGAGCTAATCCTGGTGAGAATCCAGATGGGGTATGTTCTAGAGCCACAGTTCTTAGCCATTTAGGAGGCAGCCTCTTGATAGGTCACTATGAGCATATTTGAAATTGTTGGCCATTTTCAACTAAGCAAGATATCAACTGTTTAAGCAATAATCATTAAACATTTACTTTGCATGCATCTATCGTTAACACATCTGCCAAAAAACACAATTTAGTGTTTAAACCAAAATATTAGGTTATAACCTGTACTGGAAAATGTAGGTCAGGGGTCTTAAATGGTAATTCTATTTTTGAGAATCTAATCTCTGGAAAGAATTTAATATGTAAAAGGATATTTATTGTCTCATTAACAAAAACTTGGCAACAACTTAAAAGCCAATGAATGACCATTATTAAGTAAATTGTGATCAAGCAACAGAAAGAAAATCATAGTCATAAAATGCCACACACACAGAAAAATAATCTTTCATATACATAAGGAAATACAGGCATAACTGAAAATATTTAAAGTATGGCTTCCTGAGCTAATGAGATGGCTCAACAGGTAAAGGCACTCATGTGAGTTTGATCACTACAACCCATGGAAAGGTAGAGGGAGAGACTTTCACAAATTCATCCTCTGACCTCCACATGTGTGTTGTGGTATGTGGACTTCCCTATCACTACCTCCAATTTTTTTTTTAAGGTACGGATTCAAATTTTTTTTTTTTAAACACAGAGCCTATGTATCCCAGGTTGGCCTTGAACTCCTGATCCTCTTGGGTCCACCTTCCAAGTGCTAGGATAACAGGTATGCTCTACCACACCCATTTTATATGGTGCTGAGCATGGAATCCAGGGCTTTAGACATGCTAGGCAAGCAGTCTACCAATGGAGCTCCAGCTCCAACAACTTTTTGTTTTTATTTTTGAGACATGGTCTTACTATGTAGCCTAGGCTATACTAAAACTTGCTATGAAGCCCAAGATAGCCTTAAACTTGAGATTTTATTGCCTTACCCTTACAGGTATGTGCCACTATGCCCACTTTAAAAAAAATGGTATTGGAGGGTAAAAGCAAGGTACAATATGCATGCATAAAAATGCCATAATGAAACCCATTATTTTGTATATTTGCCCAAAAAAAGTATTTAAAAAAAGGTAACAGAAGTAGAATTAAGAAAAAAATTCCTTTATTTCTCTCAATTCTATTCTGTAAGGCAATTATGAATACCGTTCATTCCCTAGTGACAGTCAGCTCACCAAGGCAGGATCGTCATGTTTGTAGAGAGTCACTGCAGGGACAGCTGGTAAACCTAGCCATGGGCCAGGAGTCAGTGTCATGCTATCACATTTGGTTGCAGCCTATCAGAAAGAGAGTTTTGTTCATTAGGTGACCAAAGGACATGAAACACAGTCCCTCTTACAGTCGTGAAAACTATGGAAAGCCAGCATGGACTGAACAGACTAAGCTCCTTCTTATCACCACCAAAATTCAATAAACCAACAACATACCAGCACAGACGAGGAGACATAACCTAGAGCCAATGTTGCCAGATTCACACTGGAAGAAAAAGCACAGTCTAAGTTAATGTGACTTATTCCCTAAGCAGTACTCTACAAGAGAGAAAGAACCAACTGTGCTGTGATAAGGTGACATGTGACCATCTTCACCTATGTCTTTTGTTTCATTAGCATTTATTAAAGCAAAAGATGGGAACTACAGAAGTTCTAAAGAAAGCTTTAAAATGCACTTTTAATAAAAACATGTTTTGGGGGCTGTCCTTGCTTATTTAAGACAATGCACACACTATTCTGTATTTTTCATTGCCACTCTTCCTCAGTCACTGTTCTTTTTGTAGAGGAAAGATAAAAGGACCCTTATCATCTTGGACAATGTGATGACATGGGCACCTGGCTGCCCTGCACCTGCTCTCCCTAAAGATACTCCAGGGCCTTCTGTCAAACCATCCTATCACCTTTAACAACCTATGACTCAGGTGGAGTCACTTACCTACATCAGGTGTCCAAAACACCTCAACCATCAGAGAACTCATGGAGCATGAAGCTGGAAGTGAGACTAGGACTTCTGCAGTTACTTTTACCATAATAGAAAAAAATCTCTCCAAGAGCCAAAACATAGGAAATCAAGCCAAGTAACCATGATTAGGGGAGAAGTGGAGAGGAATATATGGAATTCTGGTTGACACTGTGCTTAAAGCCAATCCCAATACTGGTCTTTTCAGTTGTACAAAGCAATAAAATCTCCTTTTGCTTTAGCCAGTTTTGTCATCTGTAATCCAAGCCTTTAATGATAAATATCACTCTAAGTGTTGGTCTGGGCGTCCACTCTCCAAGAAGACCAACATGGAACTGACCAACCTTACCATGTACTTACCCTTCCACATGAAGCCAGATGTCATATTGCTCACAGAGCTCCTTCAAACGTCCAATCTTGTCTGTGTGTCCGACAGCTGCAGTTCCTAAAACAAAATAAACAGGAGCATTAAAAAGCAACTCAGTGCCTTCTGGCTCTTTACAGTGAGGGAGTTTTCATGTACATTTATATAGCATCTCCACAGGATGGATGACTTAAAATCAATACTTGCAAGTTGGTTTGTGTAAGTTTTGAAGAATGTGCCTCCTTTATAAGTAATTTTGTACTGAAATTGTGTACTGGATTTTAAATTCACTAGACCTGTTGAGTCATGGAAAACTGCCAAGTCTGCCATCAATACTGTGGGACTCTCGATTTATGCCTGCATTCTATCAGCATTCTCTTTAGAAACTTCAAAGCTTTGTCCACAAGCATTTGTAACTATTTTCTCTTTCAGATTATGTCTTGTCAGTGTGAACTATTTTACACTCACTATTCTAGGTATAGTACTTCTGTAGACATTTGCTCAAGATATCCTTGTTCATTGTTATCTCCACATCCTGAGTTATTCTGATTTAGGTATCTCCTTTATAAAAAGAATATGTAAGATGAGTTTGGGTTTTTACCACACAGGTTATTATAAAACATGTATTTTGAAGACTACTTAAACATACATCATCCCTCAGTAATTTGCACTATAGACTTCATTGAGCACACCCCTTTCCAGACAAAACTTAAAATATAGAGTCATGTATTCCCCCAAATGCCCTAAATTTTCAGTTAATAAAATCCCAACTAGTAAGAACTTCTACATCCTCACTATGGCCTTAACAAACTCATCTTTAAAAAAAAAAAAAGGTAATGTAGGCTGGCAGTGTAGCTTAGTTGGTAGAATGTTTGCCTAGCATACAGAGAACTCTATGTCAGATCCCCAGCACCACATAAAGTAGGCATAGCAGCACATGCTTGTAATCCTAGCACTAAGATCAAAAGTTCAGCATGAGATACATGAGACTTTTTATCTCAAAAAAGGGGTTAGGGAACTGGGGAGATAGTTAGGTAAATTGCTTGTCTCACAAACAAAGTTTAGCTCAACTGAGGTACCCGGAAAGGACACTCCTGTGATGATTCACATTACATTTGAAGTTTAGACTTTCTATGCTTGAGAGACCAAAAAGCAAAACATGCTTCTAACATGTAAGTCCCTAACTTTTACAGGCTGTACTCTAGCAGCCCACATTCATTTCTCCCCGATGCTGAAGACTGTTCTTAAATTACTGATCTTGTAAAAATTTGCTGTTCTTATGAAATAAGAGGTCATAGCTAACTATTTATGCTTTTGTAATCAAACTTGCTTACTCTGATAAAAAAGAGGACAACTGCAAGATATATATGTTAAAATTAAGACCCTGCCCACACATAGACAAAATACATATAATCTTGTGGGGTTTGCCTTTATAAACCCTGGACTGATATGACTAGCTGCTGCATCTGGAGGGTGCTCTCAGCTGAAGTCCTGGTGTCATGAGCATCCAGCACCAGTATTTCTGTTTTGTTTTGGTTTTTTGAAACAGAATTTCTCTGTGTAGCCTTATTGTCTTGAAACTTGATCTGCAGACCAGGCTGGTCTTGAACTCACAGAGATCCACTGCTGTGGGATTGTCTGTATGCCAAATTGCTCTGATTGGTCAATAAATAAAACACTGATTGGCCAGTGGCCAGGCAGGAAGTATAGGTGGGACTAACAGAGAGGAGAATTGAGAGAACAGGAAGGCAGAAGGAGTCACTGCCAGCCACTCCCATGATAAGCAGCATGAATAGATGCCGGTAAGCCACAAGCCACATGGCAAGGTATAGATTTATGGAAATGGATTAATTTAAGCTATAAGAACAGTTAGCAAGAAGCCTGCCACGGCCATACAGTTTGTAAGCAATATAAGTCTCTGTGTTTACTTGGTTGGGTCTGAGCGGCGGTGGGATTGGCGGGTGAGAGAGATTTGTCCTGACTGTGGGCAAGGCAGGAAAACTCTAGCTACAATCCACTTGCCTCTGCCTTCCAAGTGCTATGATTAAAGGCGTACACCACCACTATGCCCAGCACCAGTATTTAATAAAACCTCTTACTAAAATTTATCCATGGTCATTGTGAATCTCTGTGTGACCAGACTAATAACAACTCTAACCTATTGAGCTGCCTGTAGGCTGTGCAGTCCGGGTCCCCAGCCTTGTGAGCTGTCCCCCATGGTGGGATGGGCTTTGGTGATGCAGCTAACCCTAATAAAACTCAATGGTTTATCAAGTTGGACTTTGGTGGTGCCTGTATTTTGGTCTGTAGTTAGGATCCCTATCTGGGGTGAGTAGACATATATGCCGTGTCTCCCCAGGAAAACTTTTGTCACACAATACCCTACCAGGAATGTCTGTAGCTGCTTGATCCCTATCAGCATTAGGCACTTTTTGTCCCTGCAGTAGGACTGGAGCCAGGGTCTCAGGCACAGCATAAAACATTCTATCACTACACTACATCTCAAGTTCTCACTGTGGTTTTACTTATTATTTTATTTTATATTTTGAGACTGTCTAGCCCTGAACTCACTATACAGGTTTAGACAACCCTGAACTTCAAACTTCTTGTCCCCACCTCCAGAATGCTGGAATTACAGACATGTGCCACCCACATTTGGTTCACTTAGACTTAAGGATCAAAGCCAGAGCTATGAACATACTAACATGTACTCTACCAACTCACTGAACTACATCCCACAACTTACTGTGGTTTCTCCATTCAGCCCAGACTGACCTTGAGTGTTGATCTTTAGGCTTTAGCCTCTGAAGTGCTGGGATTGTAAACTATGATCTAAGTATGTATAAAACATATGCAGCTGAACTGTATTGTTCTAATGATACTGATATTAAACATCTTTTCAAGTGTTTATATGCCCTTTGGTAAAGAATTCATCCAAATGCTGTTAATTTTAAAGCTGTCTATCACCTTACTGTAATGGGGCCCCAGACCTTAGCACAACTGACTCCATGATGGATGTGCCATTCAGGCTGTAAAACACAGCATGTAGACAGCATCACCTGCCAAAACTTAAAGGCCTAATCCATCAAAGCCCATACGGTTCTGGGAAAGTCTCAAAATGTACTAACCTTACTTTTCAGCTTCTGTAGTTCTGCTTCTGGCTAACTATTCTTGTTAACTGAAGTATGTTAACCCAGAATATGTTTTTTAATGCTTAAAGGCTCACTCGGAGAAAGACTTAGGGCTACGCTGGGATTCTGAATGTTGGAGCCCACCGAAGGTTCCTAGTGGCTTTACCCAGGACTGCATAAGAGGATGACTGGGTACCAGGTGTTTGGAAGGGTCTACACTTGGCTGTATCTAGCAAGGGGGAGGCCTTTTGCCCCTCCCCTTGGCATTTTTATAAAAAGTCCTTTTGAATAAAGTTCTGGGCCAGTGGTTAAGGACCCAGGCCCACCCAAGGCTATACTGTGTTTCTATCTGTTTCTCTCCCCTCCATATTTCTATCTAAGTCTCTTATCCGTCACTCCTCAAGAGTCTCTGGGGTAAATAAATTTGGGAGCTGGTCTCCCACATCTGAACACCAGTGTAGTCAATGGCTGGCTAATAAAGACTTTCTATTGGCTTAGCTCATGTCTGATCAGTCTTCTCTGGTGAATACCCCACAGCACTTACTACTGAAGTACAAAGTAACTTTACATATTTTAGATATAAGTCATTTGCTAGAAAAGTGTTTTGAAATACTTTTCTCAGTCTACTGCTTGCTTTTCATTTCTTCATCTTTTTTTGTTTTTTAAGACATCGTTTCTCTGTGCAACAGTCTTGGCTATCCTGGAACTCATTTTGTAGACCAGGCTGGCCTGGAACTCAAAGAGATCCACTCACCTCTGCCTCCTGAGTGTAGTGCTGGGATTAAAGGCATGAGCCTCCACGCTGCTTTTCATTTCATAATAGGGCCTTTTGTTTTTGTTCTCTAAGATAGATTCTATTATGTAGCTCTAGCTGTCCTGGAACTTGTTATGTAAACAAGGCCAGCCTTAAACACAGAGAGATCTCCTGCTTCTGCACCTCTAGTACTGGAATTAAAGGCATGAGCCACCATGCCAGCTCAAAAAGTCTTCTCAAACAGCAAAAGCTTCTTGTTGCTGGGGACTGAATCCAGGGCCTTGTACTTGCTAAGCACAAGCTGTACTAAGTGATATCCTAAATCAAGTTTTTCATTATTTTTTGGTTTTGTTTGAGGCAAGACCTTGCTATGTAGCCTTGGCTGGAACTTGTTACACAGAGATTGTGACAGGGCTTGTTTAGGGATAAATGACTCAGAGACAGAGCCTATAGTTCATTTGGGCCTTCTTAAACTTCTTATTTTTGCTAAATTTACTCATGTAGTTTTCTTAATTTTTTTTTATTAACCTGTGTATAAACATGTGAGATGTGTATGGGGGTACACACATGCCATGGCCCCCATGTGGAAGCTAGAGGATAACTCTGAGGAGTTGGTTCTCTCTTTCAAGCTTTCTATGAGTTTAGGGAACTGAAATCTGGTTGTCAGTTGTTACTGGCTGGTTTTGTGTGTCAACTTGACACAAGTTAGAGTCATCAGAGGAAGGAGGCTCACTTGAAGAAATGCCTCATTGAGATCCAGCTATAAGGCATTTTCTCAATTAGTGATCAATGGGGATGGGCCCAGCCTATGGTAGGTGGTACTATCCCTAGGCTTGTGGTCCTGGGTTCTATAACAAGGTGGACTGAGCAAGCCAGGGGAAGCAAGCCAGTAAGTAGCTCCTCTCCATGGCCTCTGTATCAGCTCCTGCCTCCAGGATCCTGCCCTGTTTGTGTTCCTGTCCTTCAGTGGTGAACAGCAATGCTGAAGTGTAAGCCAAGTCAACCCTTTCCTCTCCAGCTTGCCTTTTGGTTATGGAGTTTGTTTGAAGCAACAGAAACCCTAACTGAGACATCAGGTGTACATTATCATGCAGTAAGCACCTTTCCCTGCCAACCTATATTGCTGGCCCATTTTAAAGGCTTTTTGATGCTATTATAAAAGACATTTTAAATTCAATTTCTTATTTATTACATTTATTTTGTGTGTATGTGTGGGCACTCATGCCACAGAGTACAACAAAGTCAGAGGACAATTTGCAGGATCCTGTTCTCTCTTTTCACCATGAGATGGAACTCAGGTCATTCGATTTGGTGGCAAGCATCTTTATCCACTAGCCATCTTGCTGGCCTTAAATTCAATTTCTAATTGTTTATTGCTGGATAAAAATCTAGAAACCTTATTAGGTTCACAAACCAGTTCCAGGAACTTTTCTTTAGTTTCCCTAAGAGTGCCACTCCTTGATGAGGCCTGGTGTCTTACTTCTTTAACATCAGCCCTTAGAAGGCCAAGGCAGGATTACCATGAATTCCAGGCTACCCTGCGCTATAGAACAGAGACTCCATCCTGACAAAACACCACAAACAAGACCCTGTCTGTTAGGCCAAGTACACGGTGCCCTTGTACATACGAAGTTATGATACCTACCAGCACTTGCAACAAGCAACAAGGGCAGTCTTCCTCTTTCTATGTCATCTTTGATCAGTTTCTCAAGAAAGGCAATGTCCTAGGACCAACAAACCACAGAAATGTGAGCCAATCAGTATAAAAGGTATAACACTGAAAAATTACAACTGTATTTGTGGTGTGTACAAATGCACATGTGCCTGTGTACCAGAGCACATATGTGCCAAAGTCCACCTCAGGGTTGTTCCTCAAGAGCCATTTAGCTTGTCTTTTGAGACAGAGTATATCACTGACCTAGGCTGGTCAGCAAAGTTCATGGAGTAACCTGACTCCACCTCCCCAGCAATAGAGTACAAGCACGAGCTACTATGCCTGGCCTGAATTCTGTTGTTGTTGTTTTGAGACAGTGTCTCACCATGTAACTTTAGCTGGTCTGAAACTTGCTATGTAGACCAGGCTGGCTTTGAGCTCATGGAGATCCATCTGCCCTGCTGCTCAAGTGCTGGAATTAAGAGTGCTAGGATTAAAGACATGTGTCACCACACTCGGCTAAATTCCTTATTTTTAAAACCCACAACTACACTACTAGTGAAATTTTTTGAAGTGAATTCTGGGGATTGAACTCAGGTCCTCATGTCTTCTCAAGAAGCACTTTACTAATTAAGCCATTTCTCCTCCCACCTAGAAGGCTCATGTAGCCCAGGCTGGCCTTGAAGCCTCACTCTGCTTCAACCTCCTCATGGTGTACACCATGTTTGGTTTTATGAGGTACTGTGGCTCAAACCAGGGCTGTATGCATGCTAGGAAGCACTCTACCTAAGCTAATGCCCAGTGAAAAATTATGAATCGAAAAGCACAGATGACTCAAAATTAGTAACTCAAATAAGATTTTTTTTTTCATGTTAGGATAACTATTTACTCTTGAATTTCAGACTTAAAACATTAAAATCTATTCAGTCTTATTAATATATATATATATATATATATATATATATATATATATATATATATATATATATGAAAAGTATTTTAAAGCCACTGTATGCTACCTGGACAAAATGCACATTAGAAGCACTCAAAAAAAACAAAAACAAAAAAACAAAAAACCAAAACCAAAAAAAAAAAAAAAAAAACCCAAACATTTGTTTTCTTGTGGTTTAGAGAATTTAGAGTTCTGAACTCTGTTTTTATTTTATTTGAGGCAAGGCCTCACTGTATAGCCCTGTTGGCCTGGAACTTGCTATGTGAAAATTCACCTGCCTTAGCTCACTGGTGCTGGGATTAAAGGTATGTGCCACCACATCTAACCTGAATTTTTCTGTTTAAAAGACTACTATAATATTAGTAAATGTTCATTTGAATGACATTTACAATCTTTCCATGAAGAGTCTTTTACCTTTCTTTGGTATCACTAAGTGATTTATTTTTTTTCCTATTATTAATATTAAAGATTCCAAAGTATTCCTCCTACAGAAATTTCATAATATTTAAATTTTAATTCTTAACAATTTTTGCTTCCCATAATCATAGACAACAAAATAAGTTTTCTTTATAGGTTAATTAGAATAATTAATAGAGATTAAAGTAAATGCACATTTGCAAGACCAATATTCCTAGTTTTAAACATTCGCATTTAAAGAAATACTTTCTCATTCCCATAGAAACATAAGAAAACTATTTTGAAAAGAGAAATGCAAAATCTTAGAGTTTATCCCTTGTCTTCTGCTTTTAACATCAAGATGTTTATCTTTTGCATGTGTAAAAAATTATCATAACTCAACCCTAAGATTACATTGAAGGGCTTCATTTTAAAATCTATCCATTCACATTATAGGAAGATCACAATTCTGAAGCTAGCCTGGGCTTCCCAGGAAGATCTCAACAAATAAAAAAATAAAAGAAGATATGCCCACTCAAATCCAGATAGTAGTGATGGCTAGCTAAAATTCTGAGCTTGAAGAAATTTTTATGCTTACTTAGGATGAATGACAATGAAAGGGCTGGGGAGAGCACCTACTCAGCATACAAGGAGCCCAAGTATCAAACAACCCCCTCCCACCACCCCAAAAGAAGCAGGTGATGAAGTAATACATATACCTTTAGAGCTACACAGGGTAGCCTTCATTCGAATACAAAAGTACACACTGTACCACAATGGGAAGACTGAAGCAATAAACGGGTAAGCTAATAACTATCTGGAAGCCAGCAAACAACATCAAATAAAAGACATGGTTTCAAAATGCAATTCTATATTACCACAGAAACCCCAACCAAGAACTCACCATCTGATGCTGGGATCCAAACATAGTGTTACAGGGCACACGACACAAGCAGGGCAGGGGTAAGCCAAGCTGCAAGAGGAAACACCATTTACTTATGACTGAGAGACTGAGCAACAAAAACAAGCCACAAATTATTCTTTAAAAACCAAAATCTCAGTGAGGCATAATGGAATATGTCTGTTATCTTATTACTGACGCTGGAGATCACATGTGTGAAGTAAGCCTGGGCTACACAGTGAGACTCCTACCTTTAAGATAATAAACAAAACAAAACAAAAAACTCCCCTCAAGAATTCAAGTTTATAAATACATCACGTTAAAGGACATTTGGAAAGTTAGTCTCACACCCAAAGGTGACTTAACAAATGATTTATAAGAGGACACAATCTAAACTTTTTTAAATGAGTCAAGTAACTACCTTTGATATAGTCTAAAGATGTCAAAAAAAGTCTTTTCCAAACCAAGAAACTACATAAGCACCCTGCATTCTCAGGTTAGGAGGATGATTGGGATTCTTTCCTCAGTTGTTTAGAGAACAGGGTCTTATTTATGGTTTCCCCTACCCTTAAAAAGCAATAAATACGGATTAGAAGAAGTATATTGCTTAAAAGAAGCAAAGTCAATGCCATGGATGGAGAAAATTGTCAAATTGGCTTTACAATCGTAATGTTTAGTTTCCAAACACAGGGGGTTTGTAGTTTTAGGAACTGTAAACAGGTGTAGCACAGAATGGTTCATTCACACATTACCTCTAGAAAGGACATTTTGTGGTACTTTTTCCTTTGGCAGTGCCAGAGATTGAACCCAGGGTTTATTCATGTTAGGCAAATGCTCTGCTACTGAGCTACACTTCATCCCTTACTTAAAGTATTAAAAAAAAACAAAGCAAAACAAAGATTCACTTCAAAAGTGAATCCTGAAATCCTAGCACTTGGAAGGCTGAAGAAAGAGAATGGCCAGTTCAGAGACACTCTAAGCTACAAAATGAGTTTGATACCAGCCTGGGCTACACAGATGGTAAGATCTCATCTGATAAAAATAAATTGGGTATGGTGGCTCACATTTAGTCAATCCTCCTGCCTCTACTTTCCAAGTTCTGGAATTAGAGCACCAACAAGCCCAGTCAGACTCTGTCTTAAAAAGAGCTAAGGTAGAGGCATGGGTGAGTACAAGAAGAAGAGAACTTGACTTGCATGGAAACACTTGGGGTTCAATTCACAGTACCACCAAAAGAATGAAAACAAACATCTTAAGATGCCTCCTGTAAACTACCAATCTATCACCGTTATTGGTTACATATATAGCATTTTGTAGCTATATTATAAATACATGATTTTAATAAATCTGGTTTTCTAGGCATTAAAAACTTGAAAAACCACTAAAACATGATATACTCCTGTTATAAAAGCAACTAAGCCCAAAAGAACCATGTAAGTGCATCTACATCCCTTTTGATAGAATATAGGACAAAATAAAGTACTCTTTGTCTCTGGGTACTCAAAACCACTGAAATGTATCTATTACACATCCTTTCTAAATTCAATAACATTTTTTTATTTCTTTGTGTAGTCCTGGCTGTCCTGGAACTCACTCTGTAGATGAGGCTGGCCTCAAACTCACAGAGATCTGCCTGCCTCTGCCTCCAGATTGCTGGGATTAAAAGTGTGCGCTACCACTGCCGGGTTAATAACATTTATTTTGAGATATAACAACACTAAGGAGTGTAAGCTGGTGGAATTTTTCTTTTCTTTTCTTTTTTCTTTTTTAATTTTTTGTATTGGTGGGGCAAATGCCACAGTAGTCAGAGGACAACTTTAGAGAGTCAATTCTCTCCTTTTCCTTGCTGAAGCAACATCTCCTTTCTGGTTTGTGTCATGCTACATACTCCAAGATAATTAGCCTGTGAGCCTCTGGGCAATTCTCCTGTCTCCAGACCCCACATCACTGTGGGAGCGCTGGGATTACAGAAGTATGTCAGTGTATCAGTTGTCTTCTATGGGTTCTAGTGAAAAAGCCATCCTGCCAGCCCTCAGTCCGCACTCTTTGTATAGTACCAAAAAAACATACAAAAAGATCTTTTTTTTTTTTTTCAACTTGATACAAACAGCAGCTGGAGAAATGTGTCTACATGTTTTAAATGTCTAAAGAATTGAGGGGCTTGAGAGATGGCTCAACGTTAGAAATGTTTGCTGAGGATATGACTGGTTCCCAGCATCCACACTAGGTAGCTTACAACCATCTGCAACTCAGCTCTAGACCTCCACAGACACCAGTATACATGTGACATACACTTATAAACACACATACATAAATAAAATTGTCTTTTTAAAAAGTTTAAAAGGTTGAGTGGTGGTGGTGCACACCTTTAATCCTAGCACTTGAGGGGCAGAGGCAGGAGGACCTCTGTGAGTTCAGGCCAGCCTGGTCTAGAGAGTGAATTCTAAGACAGTCAGCACTGTTACATAGAGAAACCCTGTCTCAAAATATCAAAAAAAAAAAAACAAAAAAAAAAAAACAAACAAAAAAACATAACAAAAACAAAAACAAAGAAAAAAAAAACAGAACAAAACAAAAATTTAAAATATAAAGCATTGGGGCTACAGGTGTAGGTCAGTGTGTACAGCCCCTGCTTAGCATGTGTGAAGCCTTGGGTTTGAGCTCTAGCAGTACAAACCAAAAGCAAACCACTTGGCAGCTTCTTTAAAATATCTATCTTTAGGGGGATAGAGCAATGGCTCTTGCTGAACTGCATTTGGTTCCTGACAGCCATACTGAAATGTTCACAATCACCTGTAACACCAATTCCAGGGCATGTGAGACCCTCTTCTGGTCTCTGTGGGAACCTGCATAAATATAATGCAGATACAAATGTGCAAGCACACACACATACACACAAATAAAATAGTACGTATTTATTTTTGAGACTGGGGACATGGCTTAGAGGTAAACATTTGCTGCAAAAGTATAAGGACTATAGTTTGAATCCCCAGAAACCTATGTAAATTCGAGGTGAGAGTAGTCATCCACTTGTAATTCTAGTCCTGGAAGGCAGAAACAGGGGATCTGCAGAGCAGGCTCTGGATTTGACTAAGAGACTCTGACTCCATGAATGAGATGAAAGAATTTTGAGGATGACTCCTGACATCAACCCTGGGCCTCCATGAACACATACATACCTACTGACACAGACATATAAAAATAGGAACACATATGCACATGAAAAAATGGGGGTGTTAAAAACCTATTTTTTACATTACCTGATTACAAAGGTATTGGCCCAGACCAGGTCTAGCAGCAGCACTAAGGTATATGACAGGTTTTTTGTTATGTAACACGTCGAATCCGTCCACTACAAAGTCTTCATAGCGAGAATGAATGGCAAGCCTACAGATCTTAGCAAGTCCTTCCCTCTCTTCCTCATGGAAATAAGCACATCCATTTTCATACCTATTAAGAGATCTCATATGTTAATGTATTCTCTTTAATTTTTAAAAAGATTTTATTTTTATTTTATGTGTGTTTGCCTGCATGTATATGTGTGTACCAACGTGTGCAATGCCCAAAGAGGCCAGAAGAGTCATTGGATCCCCAGAATTGGAATTACAGATGGTTGTGAACAGTCATATGGGTGCTGGGAATCAAACCTAGGTTTTTTTAGAAGAATATCCAGTGCTCTTCACTGATCAGCCACCTCCCCAGCTGCATATTAATATAGTCCTATTTCTAGTTAATTCTGACTTTTTTCAGTAGTATAAAATCATGAAAGCAATTCTTTTCTCATAGACACTATACAAGGCAGAGGAGACACAATGTCTGGCTACTCACTATAGTGCAGGTTATAAAGGAAAGAAACAAAGACTCATCATCCACACCTAACTCCAGAAATAAAATGAGTAGAAATGATGGAAACAAAGACTAAAGTCCCCAGAAATGATGAGCCTAGAGACAAGGGCTCTTGCTTGTTCCACGTGGAGGCTTAATGCTACAGGCTGACATGGTTGTTAGGAGTTTCAGCACTAAGACATCTGAAATAAATGAAGCATTAATGTGCTCATTTAATCCTCAAATGAAATAGCTATTTATACTCTCCGCACTTAATACAAGGAGAGGTTAGCCAACCCTCTTAGGCATGGAGAGGTTAAGCAACCCTTAGAAGAGTCAAATCCATATGTAGCATCACAAAAACATTACTCACAAGCCACACACGTCTGATTCTGACTCATCTTTAGCCACTTTGTAAGGATAGCTGGAAAGGTAGCTGGTCTGTTAAGAGCACTGGCTGCTCTTCCAGAGAATCTGGGTTTAGTTCCCAGCACCCACATGACAGCTCATAACTATCTGTAACTCTAGTTTCAGGGAATTTGATGCCCTCTTTTGGTCTCCTTGGGCACTGTACACATGTGATGCATATCCATATAGGCAGTCAAAATACTCATACGTGTTCAACAACAACAACAAAAGTAGAGGTGGGCATTGTGATGCACGCCTTTAACCCCAGCACTTGGGAGGAAGAGGTAGGCAGAGCTCTGTGAGTTTGAGGCTAGTTTGGTCTATATAGCAAGTTCCAGAACAGCCAGGCTACATAGAGACCCTGTCACAAATAAACAGGTAAACCTAAAATTAAACAAACAAACAAACACAATCCCTCATAATTTCTTTACCAGTAAATAAACGAATCCTTAAAAAAACTGCAACAAAACCCAGCTCGTAACATCTTTACCTGAAAATCCGGCGTAGCCACAAGGTAGTGTCTGAAAGTATCCTGGTTGTAAGTTTTCTCAGCTTCTCTTTGTCCAGAGTTGAAATATAAGCACCCAGACTGTGACCCAACAAAGCCATGTGACCTTGTTCTCCAATATTCTGGATTCTGTTGATCAAAATCATTAGAGTACTAAGAACTGATCATCACCAAAGAATAGAAAAAGAAAATTTAAACAGTGTTTCACAGAAATTTGGAAGATTTTTAATTCATTTCATGTCCTACAGAGAAATTCAGAAAAAAATGTGTATGAGGTGCTGAAAGTTTGGGAAGAAAAATACCTTTAATATTGAGCCCTAAAAGATAAATGTCCTTCTCTTTACTGACAACACAAACTGCTCTTAAATCCTCTTAAACTATAACTATCAGCCTTAAGAACTATGGCGGAGGGCTGGAGAGATGACTCAGGAGTTTAAGAGCACTAGCTACTGCTGTAGAGGACCCAAGTTCTGTTCTCAACACTCACATGGTGGGTCACAACCATCTGTAATTCCTGTCCCAAGGGATCCAAAACACTCTTCTAGCCTCCAAAGGCATCAGGCATACAAGTGGTGCACAGACATACATGCAGGCAAAACATCCATACACATAAGATAATGATGATGAAGATGAGCTGCAGAGGAAGGGTGATGTAGCTCAGCTGTAGAGTGCTAGCCTACATGGACACCTACACATATGTAGCATACATTCACACAGACACATATACATAAATAATTTAAGTCTTTAAAAAGGTCCGTTTTTTTTTTTTAACAACTTTTAAAAAAATTCTGAGGCTTGAACTTGAGGCCCCACTCATGCGAGGGAAGTGTTCTACTACTGTACACCCCCAGGCTCAAGTAAGTCTTAAAACATACAAAAATACATAATCTAGTTCATAAGAAAAATATTATGCTGAAATATCTCACCTTATATTTCTCACTCACTTATCAAAGATCCTTAAGTTTGCTAACATCATTACAGCAAAGGTGTGGGGAAAGTATTCTCACACACTGCTGGTGAGCCTCTGGATTGACTTATCTCCTAGGAGCACTGGGCTCTATCAAATTCAAAATGCACATATGCATTATCTGACCCAGCATCCTACTTCCATGACTTATTCCTCAAACACATTGCCACTGCAAGAAATGACATATGCTTAAAGTTATGGCACAGCAATGTTTGTATCAGTGAAATAGGAACATAACACAAAATTCTATCCATAAAATTCTATTCATCTATTCCAAGTAAAATAAAGTTGCTCTTAACAAAGAGAGCTCCTTGTATGACATGTGATGAACTCCAAGTCCTAAGTGAAAAAAGAATCAGGACACATAGATAGTATTTAAGTACTGGATGGGGTGTGTATGACTGTTTTGCTTGTATACACAAACACATAAAATATCTGAGGAAGAATAATAAACTGGTCATCATCTATAGCCATAAAAGAGAACCAGGTAGGGAGACCTATGTGTGTGTTTCAGTACTGGGAATTGAACTCAGGGCACATACATGCTACCACAGCCTAGAGCACTATTTTTGTATACCCTTTCTTTTCTGCTCAATTTTTTTCTGTCTTGTTTTTAGTGTTGTTATGTAGCCCTACAGTGGCTTCAAACTTGTGACCCCCTTGCTTCTGCCTCCAGAATGCTAGGATTACAGGTGTGTACCACCATGCCTAGTTTATCTTCTGCCTTTTGAACAAGGAGAATATATTACTGATAGCAAAAAAAAAAAAAAAAAAAAAAAAAAAAAAAAAAAAAAGAAGACAAAGTGAAGATCTATTTATTTAAATATACTGGACAGATGAATAAATAAAGCAAAAGGTGATTCACAGACAATGAAAGCTAATCAATTTAACTGTAGTAATTCTTAGCAAGCTAAAGAAAAAATTTAAAAAGCATATGGTACCTCAGTCCTTCCAGTGGCTCTTCATAAGACCTAATACCATAAAAATGTCACTATTTACTTTTAGAATATAAAAATATCAATATAATTTTTTGTTGTTTTTTGAGACAGGTTTTTTCTGTGTAACAGTCCTGCCTATCCTGGAACTAACTTTGTAGACCAGGTTGGCCTTGAACTCACAGAGATCCACCTGCCTCTGCCTGCCTTCCAAGTTCTGGGATTAAAGGCATACACCATTACCAGCCAGCCTCAATTTAACTTTTAATGAAATTATTATTCAATGAAGTTTCTTCCTTGAGCCACTCAAGAACAGACTTTTTTTTTTTTTTTTTTCCAAGACAAGGTTTCTCTGTGTAGCCCTGGCTGTCCTGGAACTTGCTCTGTAGACCAGGATGGCCTCGAACTCACAGATCTGCCTGCCTCTGCTTCCCAAGTGCTGGGATTAAAGACATGTGCCACCGCCGCCCAGCTAAGAACGAAGTTTCAAAGATAAACTGCCAACATTCCTCCATTACCGGGTGCTCTGGGGCTCCTCATCTTCATCTCCGTGCATCAGATTTTGAACTAACTGGAGGATGCTCACCATATCTTGCCCACTGCAGAACAAAAAGGGTTAGGTGGGTAGAAAGAACACATATGCCCCTCCCCTCCATCTTACAACCATTTCTCTCATTCAAACAACTTGAAGATGTTTTTTGTTTTTGTTTCCTTTTTAAACATTTGGTAGCTAGCTACAAGAAAAAGAATGTTTAGAGACAGTTTATATATTTTCAAAAACATTCCATTTATGTAACTTTACTTATTTTTTGACCCAAATATAAGTTTGATTTTTGAAAATATTTCCAGTCTTGCTCTAGTTGTATTTCTATAATGGATCATTTCATTCTTGAAAAGCAGAGAATATTTAATTTAAGTATAAGAGCCAGTCTTTATAAAATGTTCTAGGCCATAAGCCAACAAAAATTCTCTATTGACAAGACTCTGGAGTCTTGTCCACTTGAACCAACAGCCTTAAACATGTAATCATTTGTTTCCAACCCTTATCCCAGTTGGAAAACTTGAGATCTGCTTAGAGTATAAACAGATACCAAATAGAGTATAAATAGATAGACTGACTTCTATCCAAGATATGCTATTAACTACTCATTATATGAGATGGAAACAGGAGAAAAATGTCAATGACTAAAACGGTATGAAATGGCAAGGCAATTTATGGTGCATAAGATGTAAAAATACTCTATAAGCATATTATTGATAAATATTTTCTTCATAAAAAAAGAAGCATTGGATGGATATAGTGGGGATCGGTAGAGAACTTGCCTAGCATGTATGAATTCTAGGTTCAATCCGAGACCACAAACACAGAAGTAAGAAATAAAAGCACCACCATCAAAACACTGCTCCAAACCCATCTCCCCAAGGTGCTAAACTGAAATGAAATGCTCTGATCCTTTACAGTGCAGAGGGAAGGGAAGGGGAAGGAAGCTCAGGCTCACTTGGCTGCTATCCTTGTGACCTGGAGTGAGTGATCCAAAGTGGCTGAACCCAAGCATTATAGATCGGAGAGGAGATAATCAGACAGTGCCTGTAAAGCACTCACTAGCTTCAAATACTAGACTTTAGCATTATTAAATAAAGATAGATACTCCTGACCACTGTTAACAGTGTTTTTAATGTGCTGCCAGTCTGAGAATTCTTAGGAGATCTAGAGAAACTTTTGTGTAATTAGGAGAATAAACAAGTCCTTGTCCCTTCACATCTGGGATAGGAGACAGGATCTACTTCCTATTCTGAGTGGTGAAAGCTCTATGAGACTTCAAATCAGCAGGATCCATGCTACAAGCTGGAATGACTGAAAACATTGTATCTGGGAGTGTTGGGCATGATATTTGCTGTATGGTGTGATACTTCCTCAATGCTTTCTTTTGTAATCTTGTACAACTTATATTCAGGTCAAAGAACAATTTAAGGGAGTTGTACTGTTGACCTAAGTACAGTTTCCTGGTTATAAAAGAAAAATCGTTTGTCTCAAGGAAGCTGGACTGGGACTTTCATTGCAGACCAACTGCTAGCATCCTGTGAAAACGACAGCCAGCTACTTCTTTTTCACTAGTAGTTCAAACCACAGGACTTGATAAATTTGCTTTAGCTGCAAACAAATTAATCATTCCAGAAATAATTAAAGCTGACATTTTCCTTTCATTTACTATATTATGGGTTTTTCATTTTTTGTTTTGTTTTTGAGACAAGATCTCTTTATGTAGCCCTGGCTGTCCTGGAACTCCCTATGTAGACAAGGCTGGCCTTGAACTGAGAGATCTGCCTGCCTCTGTCTTCTGGGTGCTGGGATTAAAGGCATACACCACTATGCCTGGCTCATTTACTATATTATAAAAATTATAAACTATACCAAGTTAAAATCTCTCTCACAGTAAAACTCAGTCTACAACAGAGATTACAGGTTTCAAGAAAGAACTAGTTTGCTATCCCAGTTATAGCTATGAATTCATGAATGGCTTTTGATTGTTCTGAAAAGAGGCCAGGTATGGTAGGGCATGCCTGTAATCTAATACTCAGAAGGCTGAGGCCACCAGTTGAAGATTGCCGCCACCTGTTGAAGGCAAGCCAACGAACAAAAAGTTCTGAGAGAGAACAAAGCTAGTAAGTTCACTGTTATCACCAACCAGCCAGTTTTCTAATGTTCTGCTGAGCAACTACTTAAATTATCTTGGTACTCATTCAAAGTAAACTTGTAAGAAAGTAATGGTAAAATTTTGGGTTAAGAAAAAAATGTATATCCTAACTAAAGGTATTGATCCTCATTGCCACCTACCTGCCCTGGAGTGGCCCTGGAATATCCTCTGATACTGGCTTCTTTCCATTTTCCTCCTCTATTCTTCTGGTTTAAAGGAAAGAAAGAGTTGACTATGTTTTAACCAATTTCTAACATATGAACATGCAAACACATGATTTTACACAGAACATTTAGTGACTGATGAATGATCTTAAACACATTCATTTCATCTCCCTAGACCCCAGATAAACTTGAAAAGGAAAAGAATGTAAAAACAACCGCTTCGTCAGTTGACACCTTATGTAACTGAATCTATACTAAGAAGTATTTAAATACTTAAATCAACACATTCCATGGCAGAACTAAAAGGTCCTTCCCAAAATTTCAAAATCCTTTCATTGCAAAGCACTTTCTACCCAATACCTGCAGCTTTAAAGGCAGCAGAATCTGACATCCTAGAGATAGAGATATCTTTAACAAGAAGAAACCAGAACCACCAGATTCAAAACTGGCTGGACATATCAACAGGGCAGCCTCTATCCTACATGCTCACCTTTGACTGTTCTCCAGCATCCGCATCGCCTCCTTCAGGTTCTTTCCCATTTCAGCTAATGTAGGGTCTGCTATCTAAGAAATGAACCAAAAGAGGCAAAATTTTAACATTCTTCTATTACTACTTTTTATTTATTTCTAAAAACAAACCTTTTCTGTAGCCTAGGCTATCCTAGAAATCATGGCAATTCTCTTGCCTCAGTCTTTCTCTCTAGTGCTGGGATTACAGGCATGAGCTACCACATCTGACTTTATCTATTACTTCTGTTATATAATTCATTCAGACAAATCAAATGCAAGTCCACTTCCCTTGGATTTACTATAAAATGCATAGATTTATTGTACCACATAAAAGTATAGCACACAAAGTAATAGTTCCCCAGCCCTAACCTCTTAGTGGAACCCATTTTCATTTTACATATACCTCTGTAGCTTGCTGTTGCCCACTTTACAGTAAATATTGCCTCAGTCAAGAAGCCTC
Source organism: Peromyscus maniculatus bairdii (assembly GCF_049852395.1). NCBI lineage: Eukaryota > Metazoa > Chordata > Mammalia > Rodentia > Cricetidae > Peromyscus > Peromyscus maniculatus. The sequence continues at coordinate 1,269,053 of NC_134859.1, read as the reverse complement.
CTTCATTCTAGTGGTTACACCTTACTCCATTTGTTGAATATACCACACATAAAATTTAACTAGTCCTAAATTAATTGACCCTGAAGTCATTCCCATTTTCTATCTATCTATCTATCTATCTATCTATCTATCTATCTATCTATCTATCTATCTATCTATCATCTATCTATCTATCTATCTATCTATCTATCTATCTATCTATCTATGTAGTATGCTACTCGTTTTTATCATTGCAGTAGGCTAAAAATCATCTTACCTATTCCCTTTCGATAAGACCCTGGTGTCTATGAATGTTATATTATATGGCAGTCTTTATAAATGTGATTTAAGTTAAAGATCTTGAGATGGTTAGAAAACCTTTACTATCCAGATGAATCTAAAATGTAATAAAATATATTTTGTTTATGATAAAGACAGAAAGAAACACACAAATGCACATACATACAAAGATTACATGAAAAGTGAGTAGAAAAACTTTGAAGATTCGGGCTTTAAAAACTAATGACATGACCCTATGAACCGCAATGCTGATCAACATGGCACTAACTCTAAGGGTGCAACAGTGGCAATAACAGCACGATGGTAACCAACAGCTGTCTAATTAGACATAAGGCCTGCTCAACAGGAGGGAAATCATGCCAGCTACTAGAAACCTAGTTAACCACCAGGGGCTAGTGAGATCATCGATCTTAGAGGAGAACCTACTACTGCCTCCTTACTAAACCAGCATAACTGCATTCTAAATATCACACAGATATCTTATAGCTCAGGGATATCCCATAGCTCTTATCCCTCATCAAAGAAACTTCTCTTTTCAATAGAAAGATACGTTAGAGAAAAACAAAATGAATCAAAATACAGAGAAGAAGTGATCTGGGGTCCAGGCCCAACCGATACATCTATAACACAAGTCCCACACATAAGGTTCAGGAAACATGGAGAAAAGGGGTGCCAGAGGACCAGAAAGTTGCTATGACATCGTGTCTCCTAAAGATGACAGGGAAGCTTCACTCATGATATCACAACAATATGGTTTCCTAAACAAGACCTGAAGAAGTACAACAGCAATAAACATGCTAAATCTTATAGGGCCCCACCCACATACAAAGAAGTACAGGCAACTAAGGAATCCTGAGAGCACAAGAAATAGTTCTCCCCAGGGGTGAGCCCCAATTGGTTATTTATTGCCAAATGGTCAGCTCTGAAATCACAAATACATAAATTATACTAAATAGACTAAGCAGGTGGTATAGGGAGTAGTAATAACATGGAAAGCAAGAAATGACAGGAAACAAAGAAAGGGGGGAATGCTAGTTTTCCTTTGACTTAAACAATAATTTCTGTTGTGTTCTAAATAATTACAACCATATTGCAGATAAAGGACCATGATTTCCAGGGGGAATAAAGAGAGGAACATGGGAGGGGTTGGAGGGAGGAAAGCTAAGGGGAAAAATGATGCAATTTTAATTTTTAAAAAAAGATTAATTAAAAATGACATGGTCACAAGCTGAAGGATGTTAACACCCATTAGAATTAGAATGCCCCTTCTTGTGAGTTCAGCTCTGGTAATCTTATGTAGACTAGGGATAGGAATTTCAAACTTCTGGCCCACAAAACTGGATCTCAAGCTGGGTTTTAGTGGTACATGCCTTTGATCCCAACACTAGGAGGCAAAGTCAGGTCTGTGAGTTTGAGGCCAGCTTGGTCTACAGAGCAAGTTCCAGGATAGCCAAAGCTGCACAGAGAAACCTTGTCTCAACAAACAAACAAACAAACAATCCCCCAAAAGAACCCCAAACCAAACCAACCAACCAAACAAACAAACAAACAAACAAAAAACCCTAGAACTCAAAATCAGTCTCCCTCTTTTTCTTCCTCCCCACTTCCTTACCCTCACCCCACCCTGATTTTTTTGGGAGACAGTTTCTTTCTACATTACCCAGGCTGGCATCACAACTTTCAATCCTGCCTCAGCCCCCGAGAATAACTAGAAACAGGCATGTACATGTCCAGCTTCGCTTCATGTATATTACACTACTAAGTTTGTGATTTGTTCCAGCATCCACAGGAAACTAATTTACCCATAAGCCAGAAGATGATGGCTCTATCTAGAAAAAGCTAAGTGGTGTCCTCTAGAACGTGGAGTGGGAAGATGACCCTCGGTCAGAGAGGGCATTTATGTTTGTTCCCTTTTGTTCCCTTTGGATTGTGTTCCATATGTATACATTTATCTCCCTCCAAAAAGAAATGAAACAAAAGTATTTTTAATTCTTAAAACATTTAAATTTATTTTAATTATGCCTTATTTATGGCAATTAAAAAATTTTAATTAAAATACAATTACATAACTTTGCCACTCCCTCCCATCTCCCCATTGTGCCCACTTCTCCCTATGCACCTCAAATTCAAAGCCTGTAGCTGGAGTTTTCCTGCCTGGCCCACAGTCAGGACAAATCTTTGTCACCCGCCAGTCCCACAGCCGCTCAGACCCAACCAAGTAAACACAGACACTTATATTGCTTACAAACTGTATGGCCGTGGCAGGCTTCTTGCTAACTGTTCTTATATCTTAAATTAACCCATTTCTATAAATCTATACCTTGCCATGTGGCTCGTGGCCTACCGGCATCTTCACATGCGGCTTGTCATGGTGGCGGCTGGCAGTGTCTCTGATTCAGCCTTCTACTTCCCAGAATTCTTCTCCTCCTTGTCCCGCCTATAATTCCTCCTGCCTGACTACTGGCCAATCAGTGTTTTATTTACTAACCAATCAGAGCAACACATTTGCATACAGAACATCCCACAGCAAAAGCCTCTTCTTTTTACTTATTATTGTTACACACACACACACACACACACACACACACACACACACACACATATATATTTCAAATAAATATATAAATTTAACCTGCTGAGTCCAAGATTTATTTTATTATTTAGTTATGTGTGAGTGTACATATTATATGTATATGTGTGCCCAGAGTCCAGAATAGGGAATTAAATCCCCCAGAGCTAGACTTAAAGGTAATTGTGAGCCACTTGATGTGGGTGCTGGGAACAGAACTCAGGTCCTCTCTCCATCTCTCCAGCCCCAAGTTATTAATTCTTATAGAATTAAAACATACACAAGGGCCTGTGAGATGACTCAGCAGTTAAAGGTACTTTCTACCAAGGCTGATGACATAAATTAGATCTCTAGCACACACATGATGAAGGAAAGAACCAACCTAAGTTGTCTTCTGATCTACACACACACACACACACACACACACACACACACACACACACACACAGAGTGTAATTAATTATAAAAACCCCCAAACATCTTTCTTTCTTCTTAATCTCCATAGTACTTTTAGGGAAAAAAGTCTTGCTGCCCCAACTGCTATACAACATGAGTTGTTTTGTACTTACAGAAACTCCTCTGTCAATGTAGTTCTTGAAGGACTTGCATTTCTCTTCATACTGCTTCACGTACCTAAGCATTTTCCACAGCAAGTCTGCAATATTGTCTATTACATTTAGTAGCCCTACGTTACCTCCTCAAATCATTCAAGAAGTTCTATTCAATTTACCAATATCAGAAACATAAATTGTTAAATTTTAGATAAGACATTAGGAGTCTAGTTTGCAGTTCCTGTAAGCCTTACAACAAATGGGAAGGAGGCCAGGTATATGTGCAATCCCAGAACTAGGGAAGCTGGGACAGGAGGATTACCTTGAGTTAGAGGATAGCTTGAGTTATAAAGTGAGACACCATCTTAAAAAAAAAACTAACCAGAGATGGCTCAGTAGATAAGAAACATGCATGGCAAGTGTGAAGACCCAAGTTTGAATTCTCAGACCTCACATAAAGTCAGACATAGCTGTGAGTCTGTAATCTCCCTGTTCCTATAGCAAGATGGGAGATAGAAAAAGAATACCCAGAAGTTTGCAGCCAGCTAGCCTAGCATATGTCTTGTCACAAAGTGGAAGGTGAAGACCAACACCCAAGCTGTTCTCTGCTCTCACATGCACACACCTGTACTCACATACACGAATGCATGAACACGAATCTCTATCTCACACACACTGACACAGACACACAGATAAAATCAACCATCAATCTCTCAAGAAGAACTTGGGGAAGATCTACATAAAAGTGGGGCTTCTAGTGCCTTCTTTCTAGTGCCTATTAGGTAGATCAGCTTTGTTTTATACAAAGGATATTAAGTCAAATTTCATTCATAAAATTGTCATTAGAAAGAAAAAAAGTGTATCATGAAAATATCTGAGTCTAGCTTAACATTTTAGAGGTGAAGAAATTAAGTCTTGGAGATGTGATTTGCTGAAGACATGTGCTAGAACCCTGGGTTCTTTATTCCCCTTTCTGGTCTCTATTACACAAGCTGGTTTCTAGGAAGGTTTACAAAGTAATCCTGTTTCTGCTTTATTTTTCTCTCTTTCCTCCCCCCCCCCCCCCCCCCCGAGACAGGATCTCATTATGTAGCTGCAGCGGGACTGGAACTTACTATGGAGACCAGGCTGGCCTCAAACCCTGAGATCTGTTCGCTTCTACCTCTGAGTTCTGGTATTAAGCCACACCAGGTTATCTGTTTTTGATGTTTAAATATAATTTTAAAACATTTTCAAAAGATGTTTTAAATAAAATCCACAACTTAAGTATGAAATGGGTTATATTTAAAAGGGTCTCAGCAATCTGATTATTGCTGAGAAGTGGAAAAGATAATAGTCAAGAGAATTTATCTTAACTCCTATGTGTCCCAGTTTTGTTCCTTATCACCCTCATCTCTTGCAGCTCAATGAAAAGGTAACCAGTTTGCTTGATCATTCGTATCTTCATGCTCCAAACACTTGCCTGGTTTGAATGCCTTTGTACCTTTAAATTATAAGTCCAGATTTCTTAAAAACAAAACAAAAAATGATTTGTATTTATGTGTGTGCACATACATGTGTGCATATGTGGGTGGGTCCCCATAGAGGATTCCCCTGGAGCTAGAGTTATAGGCAGCTGTGAGTTGCCTGATAGGGTTCTGGGAAACAAACTCTGGTCTTTGAGAGCAATAGTGCTCTTAATCAATGAACCATCTCATCTCTCCATTCCCACAATTCAAGATTTCTATGAAACTTTTATGGATACAACCACTTTCACATCCCCTCTAATGATAGCTGCTTCTTTTTTTTTTTTTTTTTTTTTTTTTTTTTTTTGAGATGGAGGGGATCACTCTATATAACCCAGGCTAGCCTAAAGCCATCTATGTAAGCCAGGCTGCCCTTGAACTTGCTATGACTCTTCTCTTCTGCCTCTCCAGTGCTGGGATTATAAGCATGTGCTAAACACTAGGTGTCACCACTTTTTTCTAAACCCGAAGTCTGCACTCACTGACAAAAAGAACAAAAGATAGAATGTATGGGGATAATGAGACAGAACTTTTGAAATTGGGGCCATTCTGATATTCAGCTGTTAGTCTTCCTGAGTCCTCACATCCTTCACTGAGAACCTTTTTACAGATGCTCTTTCCAGTGCAGATATGAACTCCTTAGCCAAATCATCAGCTGCCTAAAGGCAGGGATGCAGACTTCAGCTAATTCCTGTTTCTCTTATTCAATCAAGGGCTTAAGGTCAGAGACCTTTTCAGCACTGGGCATCATCCTTTCTCTCTGTACAGTGCATCATGATATTTTTTTCCTATAGCATTGGAACAAATCTTTTTAGTTAACAATAAACAAAAATCCATAATCAATAAGATGATGGCTCAGTGGGTGAAGGTACTTGTCACCAAGTCTGACAGCCTGAGTTCAAGCTCAGGGATTTACATGGTAAAAAAGAAAATCAATGCTAAATCGTCCTCTGACTTCACTTGTGTACCATGGCACATGTCTCCCTCTGTCTGTTTTTGTTGTTGTTGTTTTGTTTGTTTGTTTTGTTTTTTGAGACAGGGTTTCTCTGTGTAGCTTTGCGCCTTTCCTGAAACTCATTCTGTAGTCCAGGCTGGCCTCGAACTCACAGAGATCCGCCTGCCTTTGCCTCCTGAGTGCTGGGATTAAAGGCGTGCGCCACCACCGCCTCTGTCTGTTTTCATCTAATTTTTTTTTTTTTTTGACACAGTCCTTTGAAGCCCAGACTGGCCTTGAATTGTGTAGCTGATGAGGATCATGAACTTTTGTGTGTGCATGGACATTGATGTCTATGTGCAAGAGTATAGAAGAGGCTACAAGTCAACATCAAGTGTCTTCCACTTTTCTTTTTTGAGTAAGGATCTCTCAGATGAACCTAGAGCTCATCGATAGGCTAGGTGTTAAAACTATGTGATTATACAAAACCAAAGCAAGAACCATAAACAAACCTACAGGAATAAAGAATTAAATTGAAACCAAGTGTGGTGTTGAGTAATCACTTGGGATGTAGAGGTAAGAGGATCAAGTGTTCAAAGCCAACTTCATCTACACATGGAGTTTCAAGTCATCCTGATCTATATGAAACCTCCAACTTCTTCAAAACACAACAAAAAATAATGCAGTTGAATTGAATGTTGTGGGTCATGCCTGTAATCCCAACACTCAATCAAGGCTGAGGCAGAATTCAAATGCTATGAATTCAAGGCCATGAGTTTGATTCTCAACAGTGCAGAAATTGAGTGAAGTAGCACACAGCTATAATCTCAGCACTTGGGAGGTAAAGACAATAAAAAGCTTAAAGCCATCTTTGGCTACACAATGAGTTTGAGGCCAGCCTGAAATACATCACATCCTGTCTAAAAAGGCAAAAACAAACAACCCAGAAATTGTGAAAAGATACCTATTTTTAGTACATAGAAGGGGACTGTTTTATGATAGAAGGGGGAAATAAAAGCGGACTATTTTATGATATTAAGGAGAAAACAGCCTATTCTTAGGAAAAAGATCATAATTTCATTTTGTTTTAACACCAAGCATAGGGGCCACCACAGAATAAGTAGGATGATCCTTAATTACTGAGTTGCTTACAATCATCAGGCATTATGCTAATTAATTACCTGACACACATTACCTCCCACATAACTAGAGTTTACTTTTAATGATCATTTTTTTCCTGTGGGGGTCAGGGGGTGGGGGTGGGGAGGAGGGAGGGTCTCTCTCTACATAGTCCTGGCTGTCCTAGAACTTACTATAGACGAAACGGGCCTCAAACTCAGAGCTCCTCCTGCTTCTGCCTCCTGAGTGCTGGGATTAAAGGTGCGCACCATGCCTGGCTCATGGTCATCTTTTTAATTAGTATTTTTACTCAGAAACTCTCCATTTAGGGAAAATTTCCATTTCTACAATGTTACAACTAGATGACAAATTTCTCTTATAGAACAAATCCTTCTAGTTAGGAACAAATAAAATAGAGCCAGTGAAATGGTTCATCAGGTAAAGGCATTTGCCACCAAGCCTGTGGCAAGTAGCTCAAATAGAGGCACTTTAAGAGTATTAATAATTAAACCAGGACAAAAGGTGTAGACTGGGATGGTCCTAGGCAAACCAGGATGTAGTGACCCTGTCCGTAACTAAATGTTTACTTCAGATGTTAAACCTTATTCCTTCTAGCAAAGGTAGAGAAATTTATGTGGTGGTGGTGGCTGTTTATGAGCTATGAGGGCTAGAAGGCAGCACAGTTGCAGTGTAAGAGTCACCAGGTTCTCACAGATTTACTTTCCTGCCTTCATCTTTCTTTATTTAAATTCTAGAGAAGGGCCTCTGAGATAGTTCAGTAGGTAAGTGTTTACCACGAAATGATGCAAGCCTGGTGGCCTGAGTTCTATCCCCAGAACCCATGTAAAGGTGGAAGGAGAGAATCAACTCCACAAAGTTGTCCTCTGACCTCCATATGCATACTGTGGCATGAGTACATTACACATATAATTAAAAAAATAAATATACCTGAGTAAAATAACCTCATTAAAGTCTGAGATCTACATGCAACATTAAAGCAGAAGAGATTATCTGTATAAAAGAAGGGGCCCAGAGAGTAAGCAGTAGGGAGCACAGGGGAGGACAAGTGGGTAAGGGGAAAAAGTTAGAACAAGGTATAATGATAAATATATATGAAAATGTCACAATGAAACCCAGTACTGTTTATGGTTGAGTTAAAAAATTTATTCATATGTATGTGTGTTCCTGTGTGTCTGTATGTGTACCTTGTGAGTTCAGGTGCCTATGGACGTCAGAAGGTGTTGGAACCCCTGGAAATGGAGTTATAGATAGCTGTGAGCTGCCATGTGGGGGTTGGAAATGGAATCCAGGTTCTCTGCAAGCACAGCAAGTGCTCTTAAGTGCTGAACCATCTCTTCAGTCTCTGTGTATGTTTACCTTTAAAAAGTAAAATAAAAAAAACCAGAGCCTGTGATGGTATACATCTATGATCTAGGGACTTAGAAGGCTGATGCAGGAAGGTCAGGAGGAGTTCAAGGCCAGATGCAGGAAGGTCAGGAGGAGTTCAAGGCCAGTTTCTGCTGGGCTTTATGAAACATTGTCTCAATAATAAAAGGATTATGGAGATGGCTGAACAGTAAAGGTGCCTGCTGCATGCTTGATGACCTAAGTTTGAGCCTCAGAACCCACACTGTGGAAACCAAGGATCACCTCCCACAAGCCGTCCTATGACCTACACAGGCATGTCAAGCAACCCCCATTAGAAACTTTAAAAAACAAAAAGACACTTCTTTCTGTTTGAGTGTGTCTGTGAGGACATGAAGACATATTATAATTATTAATTCATAAAACATCATAATCTCCAATTTCAAAGGGATATATAGTTGTTGACAAGGTGTAACTACTAGTACTTAACCTTGCAAATTCATGAGCAAAGATTATAAAAGAGCAAAAACATGCAACAGAGTGATAAAAATCCATAAAGCTAAAGAAGCAACAATATTAATAACATGAGACACCAAACATAATAACAGACAGTAGTGCATGGAGGGACAAGAAAGACATCAGTGGTGGTTTGAGTGACATGTCCCCCACAGTCTAGGGCATGTGAATATTCGGTCCCCAGTTGATAGCCCTACTGGAGAGCCCAATAGGAAGTATGGCCTTGCTGGAGGAAGTATGCACTGGGGACAAGATCTGAGGTTTTAAAGTCTCCTGCCATCCCTATTTGACTCTCTATTTCCTGGTTGTGGTCTGAGATGTGGACTTTGAGCTTCCAGCTCCAGCTGCTATGACTGCTGCCTGCTGTCTGTGCCATTATGAGTCCTAACCTGGAACTATAAACCCAAAATAATGGTGTTTTTAATCACAGCAACAGAAAAGTAATTAATACAGCATCCAAATCACCATCAGAGATACATAGAAATTGAGAAATTCAATTCTAAATTAAAATACACACACAGCCCCCTCACCCCCAGATTCTAAAATCCATCCCTTAGATATTATATCATAAATACTATCTTCTGAACAGTATACCAGGAAAAAGATACTACACAGCAGCAAAGCTTTATTTCTAAGTTCTTCTTTATCTGGAGTCACACTGGCACACCTGCACCTACTCTCTCTCACACACACACACAATAATAATAATAGTAGTAGTAGTAGTAACAAGCCCACACAAAAACAATTTAAAAAATACCCCGAATACCCTCTTCTTCAAAACTCCTGACTGGCCATCAATTTAATTTCTTTTTCATTTCTATACTACTTTCTATTCCTCCTTCTTAGACAATGACTTATTTTAAAATGTACACCTAGTAGCATATTGTGATGCGCATTTCTATAATAGCACCTGGGAGGTTGGAAAAAGTAGAGTTTGAAGTCCACTTGGACTACACTGCAAGATCTCATCTCAAAAATAAAACAAAACAAAGTAAAAATGTTGTCCTTCATTATACCATAACCCTGCAGGAATCACATCTTATTCCCCTCTTATCTCCAGCACTCAGCACTGGATTCTGACTTTCAACTAATAAGGGTGTACAAATCAAAACAGATTTCTGCTTTAAGTGAAAACATACAACAGTCACTCTAGGCTAGAATGTAATTCACAATCCTGACTAGAACATTAGGACTGGGGGGTGGGAGGAGAGCACCAAAAGCTCTGCCACAGACACCTCCGCAATCCAGGATAAAACAGAATCACCAAGGCCACAAACATGCTTCTTTGTTGAGACTGGTCCTGTGTAGCCCTGGCAGTCCTGGAACTCACTATGTAGATCAGGCTGGACTCAAGCTCACAGAGATCCACTCGACTCTGCCTTCTGAGTGCTGGGATTAAAGGTATGAGCCAGCATGCCCAGCCAAGGCCATATACTTTTAGAAGCAGAACTCTAAAACAGCAAATCCCATCCATCTCCTCTGATACCCAGCAATGGGTAATCATTTACTCCCATAGCTACCAGGCATCTGTATGCAAAATCCTCACTTTGAATGAGAGCTAGAACATCAGCCCATCGTCTATACAGCAGTCCCTCTACACTATGTGAAAGAGTGGGCCCTGTCACAGTACATACAAAAATCAATTATTTAAAACTTGCCTCATTAGGATTATTTTCTTGTGCTTAAAATTTTTTTAAAAAAAGATTTGTTACTTTTATTTATGTGTATTTGTGTGAGGCTGCATAAATTTAAGAATACCACAAGCATATAGGTACTTTTGAAAGTCAGAGGGTGTTGGTCAGATCCTCTGGTACTGGAGTTACAAGCAGCTGTGAGCCATATTACATTAGTGCTGGGAGCCAAATTCAGGTCCTCTACAAAGGCAGTAGTCACTCTTAGACCACTAAGCCTTCTCTCCAGCCCTTTTTTCATGCTTTTTAAAGGAGGCATAAAAGTTCTGGCTATCCTTATCAATAATGATCAGGATGTTCTGCTCATACTACTTTTGTTCCTCTTTATAAGCTTCTAACAGTAAGATAATAACTTTTCAAAATCTGACTCAAAAGAGAAATGTTTAGTTTAGGGTAAGGACAAGAACAAAAAATGAGAGCCTGTGACACAGCTCAGTGTGCTTACCTAGTATGCTCAAATCCCCAATACTGCACAAAGCTAGGTGTGATGTGATGGCACATGTTTGTAATCCCAACACTCAGGAGATGAAGATAGATCATGAGTTCCGGGTAATCCTTGGCTACACAGTGATATCCCATTTTAAAGACAAAACAAAAAAAAACGAACAACAACAGTGGGCTTAGGTAAAAAACAGAGTTGAAGTTGCCTCTTTCAGAGATAAGTAGCTCCTAACAAGGTAATTAAACCACCCAGCTCTACTGCATTGGTGATTGAAATGGTCTAGTCCTGTGCTGCCCTGTATGTTAGCCACAAGCCATATGTGGTTGATGAGCACTTAGAATATGGTTAGTGATGTGGTTAATACACTAAGGAAATGAACTGTTAGTTCTGCTTGATTTCAGTATATGTAGATTTAAGTTGGCATTCGTAACTAGTGGCTCCCTAACTAAACAGCAGCTCTGGGTTGTAAGTTAATGATTCCCAACCAGAGGCAATTCTGCACACCCCATCTGGAGCCATTTTTAATTGTCACAGCTGGGAGTGTACTGCTAGAACCTAGTGGATGGAGGCCAGGGATCCTGTTAAACATGTTGCACTGCAATGAACCTCCCACACATAAGAATCAGTTGAAACAAATATCAGCAGTTGAGGAGCTTGAAAAATTCTGTCCTGAGTTTGCTCACAGGTGGAGTTAAAGCAAACACAAAACAAATTGCAGCACACCTTGTCTAAACAGAATATCCGGGAAGAATGACATTTTTCATTCAACATAAAAAGGTTTAAAGCAGCAAGATAATACTGAAAAATGAATGTGGTGAAAACTAAATATGGTCTCTCATACTTCTTATGTTAGTACTGACTTGAATATTAACATAATATTAAAATTATCCAGGACCATGTTTTTTTTGTTTTTCAATTGTTTTTCTTTATTTATGTGTATGTGTGTGTGTCTGTAGGCATGCCATATTTGTGCAAGTACTTTCTGAAGCTAGAGAGGGTTTCAGATCTCCTGAAGCTGTAGTTATAGGTGATCAAGAGCCATCTTGGATCCTCTGAAGGAGCAGTACACACTTCTAACCACTAAGCCATCTCTCCAGCTCCAGAACCCTGTTTCTTATGTGTTGAAGATAAGCTTAATTTTTTTTTTTCAGATTTATTTTATATGTAATTGGTGTTCTGCCTGCATGTTTGTCTGTGCACCATACACACATATCTGAGGCCACCAAGGAGGTGGTGGTACAGATGGTTGTGAGCCACCATGTGGGTGCTGGGAATCAAACTTGGGTCCTCTGGAAGAACAACAGTGCTCTTAACAACTAACCCATCTCCAGCCCCCTAACCATTTTTATTTTGCAGATCTACTTATAAAGAACTATTATCAGAGGAACAATCACCTCAGTTTTTCCTAGTCTCTCTTTGTACTCTCAGTTTGAATTTCTTGTCCCTTCGATTAGCCTATCTGGTGTGGAGTCATCACTCATTTTAGATACCATTATGAAAGAAAACCAAATTAAGGTAAGGAAAGGGATTATCCTGTCAGATTTACAAGTTTGCATATCACCTCAAGAAAAAGCAGAGGTACACAGACAGTTATAGTTTGATGAAGGGACATGTATGGAGTGATTTTACTGAGTGATGATCACATACTATATTCTAGAGCAGTGATTCTTAACCCCCTTTAATACAGTTCCTCATGTTGTGGTGACCCCTAACCATAAAATTATTTCGTTACTACTTCATAACTGTAATTGTGCTACTGTTATGAATTGTAATGTAAATGTCTGATATGCAAGATATCTGATATTCTACTCCTGTTGGGTCGCAACCCACAGGTTGAGAACCACTGTCCTAGAGGACGTGATATTGAAGTTTCAGAGGATGAATATCAAATAACATTGTGGTTTCTGTGGCTCTATAAATTATACATGGAAAAGATGAAGCAGGATTATTCAGGAACTACTCAAATAACTCTCAAATTTACATTAGAAATACAGACTCTAGCCCAAATTAGCCTATTCCTCAAAGAATCAGGAATGGACATAATTCAATGTTTCACTTCAATCCAAACTATTTTTTCAGAACAGAGTCATCTAATTCTTATTACATCAAAGCCTTTCATTAACAGAAATTATTCACTATATCTAAAGTGCTCTATTACTTCATAGACTATAAAAATAAGAGCCCTAGCTTCCCTCCCCCTCCCCAAGACAGGGCTTCTCTGTGTAGCCCTAGCAGTCCTGAAACTCACTCTGTAGACCAGGCTGGCCTCGAACTCACAAGATCTGCCTGTTTCTGGCTCACAAGTGATGCGACTAAAAGTTAGCTTTTAAAACAAAACTTACATTTATAATTTTCACACTAGCCTAAGGCAGAGACTTTCAGCCCACATATTCTGAATTCCTCAAAGTTCAATGCAATTTAAGTTCCAGCCCTTTAAGCATGCTGGAGTTTTAGTACCTCTTCAGATCTTCTTTGGAGAGTTTAAAATATCTTATCATCACTTAATACTCAGAAAAATTTACAGTAGGATTCCTAACCACTTTTAGTTTTCAGATATTCTCAGAGGAAAGATCATCTCAGTTCTTTCTAATGGAATGACATAAAGCCGTGTTCAGAAATTAGAAACACAGAAAGGTCATTTTCAGCATCATTTTGTATTCAACTTACACACATGATCTCAACCAGTTTCCTCAGCTTCTGCATTGCTAATACTTCTGTTATGTGGAACTGTCCTGTGCAACAGAGGATATTCAACACTGTCCTTGATTTCTTCCTACTAGGTCCCAGGAGTACCTCTCTTGTGACACTCTAGTCTAAAACATCTCCAGAAATTGCCAAAAGTCCCCTGGAGAACAAACCTAACCTAAGTTAAGAATTACCAATTTTGAGTGAAATTCATGATAACAAAAGGTAGACACTATGCTAATCAGAAGAACCAAGAAAAAAAAAAAAACCCGTATCTTCTTCCCTGATTGTGTTCCATCCAATTTATGCTAAATAGCTGAGGAGCAAGATATGCCACTGTGTGCACATGAAGACATCTGGCTCAATTCCTACAATTACTGCCTTCAACTCTCCAGTGACAAGTGAACACAACTACAACAGCTGCTTCTTTGAAAAAGGAATTCCAAGCCAGGCATGATGACACACTCCTGTAATCCCAGCATTTTGGGGGGCAGAGGCAGGAGACTCACTTTAAGTTTGAGGTCAGCCTAGTCTATAGTGAGTTACAGACTAGCCAGGGTTACTTCACAAGACCGGGGGCGGGGGTGAAGGGGCGGGTGAGAGAAACACAGAGAGGGAAGAACTGAGAGAGACAGGGAAGGGTGGTGGTGGGAAAAGTAGGTTTGCACCACATCGGACAGAGAGAAAAAACTGCGAGGACAGAATGTTAAGCACTGAGAACCCAAGCACAGTTCTCAATTGCCCGCCCTACGGTGGGAACAACTAGAATCCATTCAACACGCCAGAGCAGTCAGCCAGGTCCACCAAGTGGCTATTGCCCCAAGGGGTAAACAGGGTAAGTCGCAGGTCAGAAAGAGGAACCCAAGACCTTGTAAGACCAGCTAGGACCTCCCCCTACCCCAAATAAACTCACCATTTACAGGATACCCACCCCTTTCTGGATCCTAGGGGTTCTAGCCCGGGGTTCGCAGGCTACAGCATCGGAATCACGTGGGGAACTTGTTAAACTCAACAAACTGAGTCCCCGCCCACCACAGCTTCAGACCACAGGCTGCAAATCCGTATTTTCACCAAGGTCCCCAGGTGACTCCTACTCCCGCCAAAGCTCACAATTTGTCTCCTAACTTGGAAAGCACCGTGGCTTTGCAGTGGGCTCCGTGACAACTAGGACTGCTTCCTGTGCGCTTCTGGGGCTCACACCGATTGCTCCTGTCATCCCACAGGGCCAGCGCCGGTTCAGGCCCAGCCCCAAGCCGAGCCTCCGCGAAGCCAAGGCCGGCTCCCACAGCGCCGGGCCCACCTCCCTCAGCCACTCCGTCCGTGACGTGGCCGGGCCGGGGCTGGACGCCCTCCTCCGGCGAGGCTCCTCAGCCCCCGGCCCCCTTTCCCACCGGGAAACAGTCGCCCGCCCGGGAGGCGGAGACCCGGGGCCGCAGCGCCGCCCGATCTCTCCGTACCGACCTTCTCCAGGGACGCGTCCATGGCCGAGGCGTCCGGCGAGGTGCCCGCGGTGCCGGACACTACTTCCGCCTCCCGCGGCCCGCAGCGGTTTCCACGCTGGCAGCGCTGACGTCCCCCGCGCCCGCAGCCGGCGGGGCGGAGAGGAGGAGGAGCTGCCCCGCGGCGCGGCCGGCAGGGACCCTGCGGCTCGCTGAAGGCGGGGCGAGACCCGGCGGGCGGGGCGGGGCCTCTCGGGGCGGGGCCTCCAGGCTTCCGTACTCGGGCGTCACGCCGGCCGGTCCTAACGCTGCCACGTGAGGGGAACCGGGCTGTGGAGCGACCCAGAGTCAACGTGGCCAGAAGCCTGTCGCGGAAGAACTGTAATAAATCGCAGTGTGTCATCCGCCATGTAAAACAGTAGAGACTCGCCAGTGCTTCCAGAGTCAGGCTGCCAAGTTCTCCGCTGTCAACACCCGTCAGCAGTGGAATAGTCCGTCTGCCTCAGAAGCCTGAGGCCACGCCCACCCCGCGCACGCGCAGAACGACGACTGCCGCGCGCTCTAGGATTTTGTGAGGTTGCACGGTGGTCTCTCTTCAGTGACTGCTGTTTGGAACCGATGCTGATCAGAGCTGAATGTGTTTCTGTCAGCTCTTCCCTCGGAAGTCCAGATGGAAACGAGTTTGAGACTGCTGGTCTGGCGTCCTCCTTCATGTCACAATGCTGGCTTGTCGGGCAATGGGTAATAATAATATATAATAGTAGGTCTGTTGCCTTTCCACTTTATATCGCAGCAGCCGTTTGATATGGAGATCATTATTATCCGTGTTAGGGTTTAGTCCCCAGCACCGCGGCAATACGCCGTCCTATCTCCCCTCTACTCCCGCTAGGTGGGGGTGGTGCGTTTTTAGTGAGTAGGAGCCGGCATGATTTTTTTTCCTACCTCGCTCCGACTACTCAGGGGTAGCTGAAATGGGATCTACCACTGTTGCGGTCAGTGAAACTTCTGGTCAGAAGACTGGTGATGGTACTAAAAGCCACAAAGCTGTCCTTACCCCCTCCTGTTTCTTAGGCATCATCTCCTCTCAAGCCTGGGTCACATTGTCAGTGTAGTAATTATCTGCTCTGGGTCCCTACTTTGCACTTGGATAATTGGCCTGCTTGTGTTAATAAAAGTATTTCGAAGCCAAGGAAATCATGTGTATTGCTGTAGAATGTGAAAGCGAGTGACTCGCCAAAGAACTGTAAAAAAAAAAAAAACAACAAAACCCGGAATGATGAAATGGTACCCCTCAGAGACTGACGATTGAATATGCTCCTGCAAAACAATGTGTTATGAAATTTCCAAACGTTTAGAAAAGTCGAAAGAATTGCAGTGAACAATCACATGCCCACTAGCTAGATTACCCAGTTACCATTTTCTGATATTTGTTTTGATCGAATATGTATTCAGATAACCATCCATCAATATATGTGACCTCTGAACACCTCAATATAATTAAAGACTCAATATTTAGGCAGAGGCACAAGGATCTTGCCCCTTCCCCGCAAGAGTTGGAGGCCAGTCTAGGATACATATCAAATTCCAAACCAGTCATAGCTACTTAATGAGACCCTGTCTCCAAACAAAACAGAACTAAGAGGCTAGCTGGTAAAGGTGATTGCCACAAAGCCTGATGATCTGAGTTTGATCCCTGGAACCTATATGATGGATGGTGAGAACCAACTCATGCAAGTTGTCCTCTGACTTGTGTGTGCATGCCCACACACTCAATATTAAAAATGACAACAAAAAACTCTTTAAAAAATAAAAACAACTCACAGCCTATAGAGATGGCTTAGGAGGTAAAGGCCTTTGCCACTAAGCCTGGGCTTGAACTGATCCATGAGATTCACATGATGGAAAGAAAACTGACTCTGGAATTGTCCTCTGACCTCTGCTTGTGGACAGTGGCACACATGCACACACACAGGAGCACATGAAATAAAGATGTAATAAAGAGTTTTAAAAAGAAGCTCATAAGTGTAAAGTTACCTCTCTATATATGTGGATTGTTTTAAAAAATAGATTCAAGCCAAACCATGCTTTTAATTCCAGCACTTGGGAGGCAGAGGCAGGTGGATCTCTGTGAGTTCCAGGCTAACCTTGTCTCAAAGAAACAAAAATAAATAAAAAACAGATTGAACCTGTACTGACATATGGCTTATATATGGTGAACTTTTACATCATTAGTATTATTCAGATAAGGTCTCACTATGTAGTCTGACTGTCTTGCTATTCACTGTATAGACCAACTTTGAACTTGAATGAATTCTCTCATCTCCCAAGTGCTGGGATTATAGGTGTTAGCCATCACTCTGAATTAAGACTTTTCTTGAGGGCTGGAGAGATGGCTCAGCAGTTAGGAGCACTTGGCTGCTCTTCCAAAGGACCAGGATTCAATTCCCAGCACTCACGTGGCAGCTCACAACTGAATGTATCTCCAATCCCAGAGGAATCCAATGGCCTCTTCTAACCCCCACTGTGCATTGCGCATGTGGTGCACATAGATGCAGGCAAAACACCCATACACATAAAAATAATAAAATGTGAAACATTCTTCTTGAACAGGAAACCACAAACTGGGGGAGGTATGTAGTTCTTTTTTTCCTTTAAATTCCACCACATAATTTTGTTGCATTCTGAATAATTACAACCATATTGTAGATAAATATTTTAATCTTCAATGTTTAAAATAAGCCAATGACATACATGGATGATTTATTATTCACTGCAGAAATGCAAAAATGATACAAGATAGCTCAGTGTGCCTGCTGCAGAGACTGATGATCTCCAGGACCCACATTATGGAAGGAGAGAACTGACTCCCTAAAGTTGTTCTCTGACCTCCATACACACTCAAGAACACACACACACACACACACACACACACACACACACACACACACACACACGCAACACAAATCAATAAATACATATAACCCAAGGTTCTTTTAAAAAATAATAACGATTAAAGAGTGTAAGGGAGCCGGGTTGTGGTGGCACATGCCTTTAATTCCAGTACTCAGGAGGCAGAGCCAGGCAGATCTCTGTGAGTTTGAGGCCAGCCTGGTCTACAGAGTGAGACCCAGGACAGGCACCAAAGCTACACAGAAAAACCCTGTCTTGAAAAACCAAAAAAAAAAGTGTAAGGGAAGAACATGACGAATAAAGATATGGATGAAATTACTGCTATCCTCAGTTTCATTCTAGGGATACGTAGGTACTTGGGAAAAGGGCTAAGTGAAGACAGAGCTTTATTATTATTATTAATAATAATAATAATTATTATTATTATTTTATTTTATTTTGCTAGGGGTTTTATTTGGTTTTGAGACAGGGTCTTGTTATGTATTCCAGGCTGGCTTCAAAACTCACAGCACTCTTTCTACCTCAGCCTCTCAAGTGTTGGGATTATAAGCATGTGCTACCATGCTCAGATATACAGAACTTTAAATGTAATATTTAGACATAAACCCTGAGAAGAAAAAAGTAACAAAATCAGAAGTTGAAGATGATAGGCATGATAGTGTAAATGGCAACAAAGTTCTCAGTAGTTTCTAAATTAAGGAACATCTAGCAGTTCCAGTGAACATCTGTAATCCCAGCAATTGGGAGGCAGAGACAGGATTTGAATTAGAGGATTAGAAATTTAAGGACAATATCATCATTGTAGCAAGTTCAAGGCAAGCCTGGGCTACAATGAGACACTATCTCAAAAGTGGGGGAGGCACAAACTTGATGGCCTGAATTTGGTCCCAGAGCCCACAAAAAAGATGTATACCATAGCTCACATCTGCAATCCCAGCATTTCTATGGTGAGATGAGAGGCAGAGACCAGAATCCACCAGTAGCTTGTGGGGAGTACTGAAAGCCCCAGCAAGGAACAAACAAACAAGAGAAACCCAGCCTTAACAAGGCAAGAAATAACTCCTGAAAGTGTCTTATGCACACTGTAGCACAGGTGTGTCCCTCCTCAACATAAATAAATGTAATAAAAAAAGAAATAGATTCCAACATTTTAAAAAGCATACTGGACAGTTTCAGAGATGATTTTGGTAAAGAACAATATCTAGAGGGGGCCCCCAGGCAGTGGGATCAGGATCCATCCCCGGTGCATGAGCTGGCTTTTTGGAGTCTACTATCTATGGTGGGACACCTTGCACAGCATTGATGCAGGGGGAAGGTCTTGGACCTGTGTTGCTGGAGAGCTTCTCTCCAGGTTCCACCAAACCCTGCAGTCCCACAATCCACGTATAAAATAATCACTCAGATGCTTATATTACTTATAAACTGTATGGCCGTGGCAGGCTTCTTGCTAACTGTTCTTATATCTTAAATTAACCCATTTTTATAAATCTATACCTTGCCACGTGGCTGGTGGCTTACTGGCGTCTTGACATGCTGCTTGTCCTGGCAGTGGCTGCAGTGTCTCTCCCTCCTTCTTCCTGTTTCCCCAATTCTCCTCTCTCCTTGTCCCACCTATACTTCCTGTCTGGTCACTGGCCATCAGTGTTTTATTTATATAGAACGATATCCACAGCAGACCTGCCTCTACTGAATGCACCAGGCTCTTCGGACTCCCCATAGGAGGCTTTACCTTGTTGGAGGAGGGAATGAGGGGTGGGTTGGGGGGAAAGCTGGAGGGGCGGGAGAAGAGGGGAGGAGGGATCTGTGATTGGTGTGTAAAATGAATAAAAAATTCCTAAAAAAAAAAAAAAAAAGAACAGCACCTAGAAGTAGTAGAGGTAGCAACCCTGAGAGTACTTATATCTTAGCTTGCTTCCTTTGGGGCTAATACAGTTTTTAAAGAAACAAACAAACTGGGCACTGGCGGCGCACGCCTTTAATCCCAGCACTCAGGAGGCAGAGCCAGGCCAAACTCTGTGAGTTCAAGGCCAGCCTGGTCTACAGAGCGAGATCCAGGAAAGGCTCCAAAACTACACAGAGAAACCCTGACTCGGAAAAAAAAAAGCAGCCAACCAGAGCTATATGAGACTTTACTTGGACAGCAGAACAACACTCGGGAGAGTCATCTGTCCCAGAGTCTCTTGTTAAACAGTATAAAGGCCACTTAAATATGCAATCAGCACAATGGCACCTTTGGTTACTGCCTACTTTTAAGCTTGAGAGTGTCTCATGTTAAACTGTCATAAACTGTGTCCTCTACACTATGTGTCTTAGCTGAATTCATGTGGTAGAGATCATCAGGACCAGGGAAGAGAGGAGAGCAGAGAGCAAGCTTCTGGTAACAAGATGACTTATTATACAAGAGGGTATGTAGCCGTAAGTTTTCTCCAGTCCTGCCCAGCCCTGCAGTCTGTGGCCACTTATAAAATGATCATTCAGAGCTTAGTATTATTTACAAACTGTATGGTCTACGGAAGGCCTCTTGCTAGGTAGCTATTGTAACAACCCATTACTGTTCATCTATAAGTTGCCACGTGGCTGTGGCTTACTGGTATTTGCACATCTTGCTTCTCCTGGTGGTGCTGCCGTCTCTGCCCTCTGCCTTTCTTCTTCCTGTCCCCTCTTCAATTTCCCACCTAACTATAACCTGACTGACTTGCCATAGGCCAAACGGCTTTATTTATCAACTGATCAGAGCAACACATAATCACAGCATACAGAAAGACATTCCACAGCACAAAAATGGAAGAATTTTTTATGGCCAGAACAAAGAGAGAAAGGAAAGATGAGAGTTTCTGTGACTTGTCTTGGGGAAGAGAAATGATAGTCCCTGTGGCCTGCCTCAGCAGTGGAGTTATAAGGTAGGAACTGTGGTCAGACATTATAAATCAGAGCTACAGAGTGGTAGCTCACATCTGTAATCCTACCACTTAGGAGTCTGAGACAGGAGGTCTTCTGTGAGCTTGAGGCCAGCCTGGGCTGCATACTATGTTGTAAGCCAGACCTGGATCCATGAGACCCTCATAAAATATAAAGCACACACTCATGCACACACACACACACACACACACACACACACACACACACACAAATAGACAAAAAAAAACAACAACAACAACAAAAAAACCACAAATCTAGGGTTGGGGAGATGGCTCAGCAGTTAAGAGCACTGGCTGCTTTCTCAGAGGGCCTGGGCTTGATTCCCAGCATCTACACAGTGGTTAATAGCCATCTTCAACTCCAGTTCCAGGGTTCTAATGCCCTCTTCTGGCCTCTGTGGGCCCTACAGGAAAATAGTCCACAGACACATGTGGAGGCAAAACAAAGCTTAAGTTTAAAGATTACGGAGCCAGAAGGATGACTCTGACATCAAAGTACTTGTTGACCTTTCAGAAGACCAGAGTTCAGTTCCCAGAACCCACCTCAGCAGCTCACAGCCAACTGTAAGTCCAGTTTCAGGCAACCCGATGCCCTCTTCTGGCCTTAGTGAGCACCCCTGTCGTGTACATATGGGCACATACACACAAATAATAAAATAAACCCTTATGTAGAATCCAGTAAAAAATAAAATAAAATAAAAATGCGCTGGTTTACTTATTTCTCCTTGAGAATATCCTGTTGTAAATGAAATTGTAAGGTGTTTTTTTTTTCAGGCATATTTTTAGATTTAGGGATAAGGGAAGAGTGCAAATCTGACAAAACTCATATTTACAGATATTTTGGCCCTAAGAAAGCAGAACCTTTTTGCTGCTTTTAACATCCTCGTTTGAGACATCTTTGGAGAACACATCTCTTCTTTTCTGCAGGCAGTTTTGGCCTAATCAGTGGCAAAGCCTCGGCCCCAGGTGAGGGGCTTCCTTTCCTTCCCACTCCCTTTAACTCTCTGCCTTTCTGTCTTGCCTTGGACCCTCAGTACCACTGTTCATGGGATCCAGCCTGCTCTGCCCACAGTGTGGCATGCTGAGCACTGAAGCGACAAGTTTGCAGAAAGTGTACAGCCCAGTTCTGAGCGAGCAGCTGGGAGGCTTGAGGCTCTAGGATCCACGCCTGCCCTGAGGAAAGAACACTTGATTCACAAGGTACCCCAATGTTAAAAGAGTAGGGCTCAGGGATACACATGGGATACAGATGCAGGATAGTGGGAGGCATGGGGAAATGTGATTGGAGGAAGGAAAAAGTGAAGTGGCCTCTGCACATGTAATCAACCTGGCTCCTCAGATGATTTATGTTCAGAAAGCATGGGGACCTGGGCTTTGAAACCCAGCACCCAGGTAAAATCAGTGTCAGAGCACACACCCCAGCACTAGGGATGTATATGTGGGGAGCTAGTCATAACCCCCAGGTACCATAGGAGAACCTGTCTCAAAAATAAGGTGGAAGCCAGGCATGGTGTTGCAAACCTTTATTCCCAGCCCTCAGGAGGCAAGAGGTCCTAAGTTCGAGGTCAGCCTGGTCTACACAGAGAGTTCCAAACCAACAAAGCCTACATTTTGAGACTTTGTCTCAAAAACGAAACAAACAACAAAATAATAAAGTAGAGAGTGATAGAGGAAGACACTTGGCATCAGCCTCTGGCCTCACATGCACATACAAGCTCACCCTCACATATGCACATATGTAACAAACAAGCACACACAAAAGCCAAAGGAAAATGTCAGCCTTGTCATGTTCTGAGGGCATTTGATGTTCTAATTGGTGTTTTATAAGTATGGATTGGGGTCCAAAGGTACCAGATTGGATTGTCAGGTCCTAGTTTCCCTGAACAGAGAGATTTGGGCAGATGTCATCCATTAAGGAAGAGAAGCAATTTCAAGAGTGGGAAATAGCCGGGTGTTGGTGGTGCACAACTTTGATCCCAATACTAGGGAGGCAGAGGCAGGCAGATCTCTGTGAGTTTGAGGCCAGCCTGCTCTACAGAGTGAATTCCAGGACAGCTAGGACTATTACACAGAGACACCCTGTCTGGAAAAACAAAAAACAAAACAAAAGAGTGGGAAATAGACCAAGGTTGGAAAGTCCAGAGGCTCAGTGACAGATGCTAGGCCATGACAGTTGTGACCCTCGATAGGTCATTTACATAGCACTTGCCTTTCCCCATCTGTATATTGGGAATGTTCCTTTCAAAAACCTTTCATTGACTTGTTTTGTTGGGAGGTGGTGTGTGTGCCAGTGTGGAGGTTCACCTCACATGTTCCACCTAAGCGGCAAGTGCTTTTACCCGCTGAGCAAACTTGCCAGCCTCTGTCGAGGGGGTTTTATTGTGCGTTGTCTGTCCTTTGCATGTTGGTCAGGGGTTCTCATTATTTTTCTCTGACATATACCAAAATTCTTTTTGTCTCTCTCCCTCCCTAGTCTCTTTTCACAAAGAGTCACCCTTAGGACACACTTGAATAGGCCCAAGCAAAAGTGTGGTGGTTTCAGTTAGTTTGAGATAGACAAACGTGGCCTCTAGGTTCCTGAAAGGCAGCTGAGGCAAGCACTGCCATTGGGGCCCACATCAGAGGCTTGCTCTGTGGGGGCACAGCTCAGGGTAGAACGTCTGGCTGCAGGGGGCCTATAGTACTTAGCTTTGGGACTTCTGAAATGGCTGCAAGTGGAGCTGGAGAGCTTACTCGGTCTCTCTCTGGGTTTCATCACCTATCTTGAGAAGATGCCTTTTTAGGCATAGTCATCTTTCTGTTGTCACTTCAGACTTCAAGATTAGCAAAAGAAGTTATGTCTCAGACACTGTGGCCCAGTGTGTGGTTCTTATTAAATTCCAATTCATTTAAACAAAATGAAATAATAACAGCCACAGTAAGCATCATTGTAATCATCTAAATGCATTTTTAATGTTATCCCAGGTTGTAAATTGAAAGTTCTGTTCCCACATCAGTACTTACTCCTTGCTGAAAGACTTCCTAACAAACTCCCCTTTTACATTTCCATGGGTCTCTGTGATCCCAACCATCTTCTACCCCAGAGGGAACTTAATGGCACATGAATGTGTCCCTTTATTACTGCCAGAGGGCTCTGAAGCACAGATTATAGAACACCGTGTAATGAAATCATTGATCTTGAAACATCTTCAGTTTGCAAGTCACATGAGTCTTCTAACATTTATTTGATTAATAAATGTCTTTAGCTACTGAATTTTTAATTGCTTTTAAGTAGAGGCAAGTTTACAGAGACATATGCACATCCACCAAAGACATCTGAATATTCATTTCCCTTTCTTTCAGCTCCTATCAAATCAAACAGGTTTACCTGCTTAATAAAGACCATCCTGGATGTTGGCAGATGTCTGTCTTTCTAGGTAGTTACCAATTCCTGGCCTTGTTGGGTATCTATGGCCAGTGATGAGTCAATGCAGGGAACTGGCACATACATTAATTAGATTCTCAACAAACATTCATCCAATTCCTCTATGGTTTGCCAGATTTACCAAAAGAGATTAAAAATAGAGTGTATTCAGTTAATGTTACATTTTGGACAAATAAAGAAAAGAAATTTTTAGTGTAAATACACCCCAAATATTTCTTGGGGTATTATTTTTTTCAAATAATTTATTTATTTTTGTGTGCTGGTGTTTTTTTCCCTGCATGTATGTCTGCGTGAGGGTGTCAGATCTAGGAATTACTGACAGTTGTTAGTTGCCATATGGGTGGTGGGAATTGAACCCACGTCCACTGGAAGAGTAGTCAGTGCTCTTAACTGCTGAGGCATCTCTCTAGTCTTGGGTTATTATGACAAAAAAATATTGGATATTTAAATAACTTGACAGCCTCAGTTTTATCTGACAACCAATCCCTCTTCCACATTGCAGTCCCCAGTATCCTTTCTAAGAACTGAGTTTTGGGGGCAGGAGAGATGGCTTTCAATAAAATGCTTGCAGCACAAATGTAAGGATATAAGTCCAGCTCTCCATCACCCACAATTAAAGCTGGGCACAGTAAAGTGTATCTGTAGCTTCAGTGCCTGAGGCAGGAGACAGAAGGACCCTTGGAACTCACTGTCCAGACAGCCTAGACAAGTAGAGTTCCTAGTTCAGAGAGAGATTCAGTTTCCAAAAGTAAGGTGGAAGATGCCTGCTGTGTTCACTTTCACATGATCATAGACATACAAATCCCCATACTCCCACAAACACTACAAACACACACACATCCCAAAAAGCTGAATTTTGCTTTCGATTTTACTTGTTAGTGACTTGGGTTAAGAGAATTATGTGGGAATAATTAGAAGAAATTTCTTTTTTTTTTCATAAATCACAACAGTTTCCACCAATTTATGCAAGAATTCAATTTTTTATGGCATTGCAAACACAAGTCCCTTCTGCAGCATTGCTTGATCTATAGTGGTGTACAATGGGCATGTGTTAAGTGAATGAATGAGTGACAAATGGCCAAATGCCTGGTGTCTTGGTTGGGGTTACTATTGCTATGATGAAACACCATAACCAAAAGCAAGTTGAGGAAGAAGAGTTTATTTGTCTTAGGCTTCCATTACTGAAGACATTCTCAAGACAGGAACTCAAGCCAGGCAGGAACGTGGAGGCAGGAGTGATGCAGAGGCCATGGAGGGCTGTGTTAATCCCAGTGATGGAGAATAAGATCACCACCACAGTTTAAAGACAAATTTGAAACAAGCTTTAAATACTGGCCAGGCCCATACCCAGGTTCCTGGGAAATGGCCCCAAGTCACAGTTTGCAGTAGCTTAAGAAGGAAAACCCATAATTCATTGCATTTCCCCTCAGGTCCAATCAGGGGCAAGAAACATCCTGACATACCCCCAGCCTACATCCAATCAGGGGCAAGTATATATCCTGATGTATTTCCTGCCTCTGAACCTCCTGCCCACACGTGATCAAGCACATCCAGTTTTGTTTAGGGGAGTGAAAAACAAGTAGCTTGTTATCTCCCATAAAAAAATCAGCCTCCAGTATTTCAGTAACTATCTGTCCTTCAGCAAAGGGTTTGCAGATCAGAGGCATTTTGTTTCATGGATTTATAAGGAATAGTAATTAAAACTTAAAATGTAACTTTGGCTCTTACAGCTGCTTACTGGCTTTCTCAGATTGCTTTCTTGTAGAACCCAGGACGACTAGCCCAGCCATGACCCCACTCACAATGGGTTGGGTAATTCTCTATCAATCACTAAGAAAATGGCTACAGGATTGCCTACAGCCCAATCTTATGGAGGCATTTTCTCAATAGGAGTTCTCTTCTCTCAAATGTGTCAAGCTGACATAAAAATATCAAGTACAACTGACACCTTGTCAACTTGACACACAACACTTTTTGTTTGTTTTTGTTTTTCAAAACAGGGGTTTTCTTTGGATCCCTGGCTGTCCTGGAATTTGCTCTATAGACCAGGCTGGCCTCAGACTCAGAGATCTGACTGCCTCTGCCTCCTGAGCGATGGGATTAAAGGCATGTGCTACCACCACACAGTTGACACATAACACTTTTTAAGACATAACTGTTCCCTTTTTTGGTTCATTAAGATCTCAGATTAATGAATATCACAAATATAAAATATATTACAAACTTAAAAGTACCACAGTCTTTACCAATTCAAACACTTTAAAAGTCCAATCTCTGTAAAATCCAAAGTCTCTTTTAGAAACTCAAAGTCTCACCAGGTAGTGGTGATGCACACCTTTAACCCCAGCATGGGGGAGGCAGAGGCAGGAGGATCTCTGAGTTTGAGGCTATCCTGGTATACAAAATGAGTTCCAAGACAGCCAGGGCTACACAGAGAAACCTGTAGGTGAATTTTAATTTGGGCTCACAAAAATGGACACAGAGATTCATTATTAATTATGAAAGTTTGGCCTTAGCTTAGGCTTGTCCCACTAGCTCCTATGGTTTAAATGAACCCATTTATTTTAATCAATGTTCTGTTGCGTGGCTCGTTACCTCATCTCTCTGTGCTGCCCATGCTGCTTTCTCCACATCTGGTTGGTGACTTTGCCTTTTTTCTTCTCCTAGTCCTCTCTGTCCCCAGAAGTCTGGCCTAACCTCTTCCTGCCTAGCTATTGACCATTCAGCTCTTTATTAAACCAATCACAGTGGCACATCTTCACACAGTATAAGGGAATAGTCCACAACAAAAACCTTGTCTTGAAAAAGAAAACAAACAAACAAAAATTCCAAGTCTCTCAACTGTGGACTCCTATGAGATAAAAAAATATGTTAAATACTTTTTTTTTTGAGACAGAGTTTCTCTGTGTAGCCCTGGCTGTCCTGGAACTCGCTCTCTAGGCCAGGCTAGTCTCAAACTCAGCTATCCACCTGCCTCTGCCTCCTGAGTGCTAGGATTAAAGGTGTGCATCACCACTGCCTGGCTGTTAAATACTTTCTTATTTCAAGAGGGAAGAACAAGGACACAGTCACAATCTGAACAAAACAAAGCCACACTCCAACAGTGTAAATAACTCAATGTCCAGTATCTGGGATTCATACAGGATCTTCTGGACTCCTCCAATGGGCTTCGGTCACTTCTCCAGCTTTACCCTCTGTAGTATACACAGCTTACATTCTAAGCTATGGCAGGTTCCACTCCACAGCTGCTGTTGTTCTTGGCAGTCATCCCATGGTACTGGTACCTCCAAAATGCTGGGGTCTGTAGCCCTAAGTTTTTTCTGGTCTTGCCCAGCCACACAGTCTTGCATTCTTCCAGCCCTGCCCCTGCTGTCCTTCAGCTGCTTATAAAATAATCATTCAGAGCCTTAATATTAATTACCAATTGCATGGCTTATGGCAGGCTTCTTGCTAGCTAGCTCTTAGATCTTAAATTAACCCATTTCTACTAATCTATGTTTTGCCACATGTTCCATGGCTTACTGGTCTGCTGGCATGTTGTTCCTTCTCTGCCTGTGCCTCTTCTTTCCTGTCTCTGTCCCTGATTTCCTGCCTGCCTCTAAGCTGCCTTACCATAGGCCAAAGTATCTTTATTTATCAACCAATCAGAGCAACACATATTCACAACATACAGAAAGACATCCCACAGCATTTGGCACTCACTGTTGGGCATTGATCCACAAAGACCTAAAACAGCTTAAAGATTCTGAACGCACAGAAACGGAGCCACCCTAGGCTTCCTAGTCTCACAATCTCATGTCAATAGCAGCATATAGAGACTCGTCTCCCGACAGCTGCCTGTGAGATGGAGCTGGCCGCCAGCTGCCATGAGCTAAGCAGCATGGCGCATTCTTGCGGCAGTACACAGTGGTGTCTCTAAGCCACACTGTGCACTGTGTGGTGGATTTAGCTTTTGTTAGTACAAACAAAAAATAAATAAATAAATGAAGAGGTTTCTGGGCTACATGCTGCTGGATGGAGGCATGGACCCACTGCCTCCCTGAGTTAGCAGAAAGCATGGCTCCCAGAGCTAGCAGTAAATTACCTCTGCCATATTGGGAAGCTAAGGTGGGTGGAGTCAGCAGCCAAGGCTGCCACTTTTCATCCTAGCTACACAGTTTAACAGTTTAAAATCTCTCCTGGTCAGTGAAGGATTATAGATGCACAATAAGACAGATTCAGATGAAATAAATCTCTAAACTCTTTACAATGTGTGTAAAAATGTATGTAGGATTGGAAGAGAGAGAAAAAGGAATATATGCAGTTATATAAAGAAATAGTTTTAAAAAAATAAAATCTTGGCCGGGCGTTGGTGGCGCACGCCTTTAATCCCAGCACTCGGGAGGCAGAGCCAGGCGGATCTCTGTGAGTTCGAGGCCAGCCTGGGCTACCAAGTGAGCTCCAGGAAAGGCGCAAAGCTACGCAGAGAAACCCTGTCTCGAAAAACCAAAATAAATAAATAAATAAATAAATAAAAAATTAAAAATAAAATAAAATAAAATAAAATAAAATCTTTAAAGAGACAATAAGAATAATATAAAAAAATAAGCCACATAAAGATGGAAATTACACAGAGACTCTGGATTATATCATCTTTGGTATTTTTTTTTTTTTTTGGTTTTTCGAGACAGGGTTTCTCTGTGTAGTTTTGCGTCTTTCCTGGAACTCACTTGGTAGCCCAGGCTGGCCTCGAACTCACAGAGATCCGCCTGCCTCTGCCTCCCGAGTGCTGGGATTAAAGGCGTGCGCCACCACCGCCCGGCCCATCTTTGGTATTTTTAACTGCAGAAAGATATTTGATTGTAAAGGCTACTGAGTTAAACAATATATATATATATATATATATATATATATATATATATATATATAGTTTAGTATATATATATAGTTTATATATATGTTTTATATATATATATATATAAACAATATATATATATTTTTAAAGGTATCTTGACTTCAAAGTTTATATCTAAGGATACATTGCTTTGGAAAAGAGGTTCTGCTTTTGTTTCCATAGAAGATGAGAACCTGTGGATTGCTTCCAGGCTCATATGGTTTAATCATCCAAGACCCCTGAAAGGTCTCTGACGACACCATGGTCCAGATGATCCAACATCCAAAATGGCTTCAAGGCAACTGGCTCAGACAATGCAGCCTCACAGATTACTCCAGTCAGGACTTGACCATAATTCTTAATTATTTCAGAATCCCCACAAGATTACCAGTGCCCCCTATCAGCAGGAAGTAGTAGGAGAAACTACATCCAAATTCCCAAAATATTGTTTATAAATGTTTATTTTTATTGAAAGAGAGTTGACTATAAATGCCATCTCTTTCTAAAGAAAAAAAGGGGATATTATAGATATGATAGAATAAAGAGTAACAATTTGTTTAAAATGTTTTACATTGCTATGTATTTTAGTTAATTGATACAATTTTAAGTTAATTTTGTTATAATGTATGTATATTTCTATTCTTGTTTAAGGTATGTTTGTACAGCTCATTTGAAATTGTAATGTATAATTAAGAAATACAGATTAATAATTAGTCATCTGTGATAATCACACTTATAGTCATGTTAGTTAAGCTTTCTAGGTATATATAGATATATTTCAATTAGATAGGTGATCTCCAAACTCTTCAAAGACCTACAGAATATGGTATTTAAAATGTTTTAAAAACTTAGACTTTTCAGGACAGTGAGACATGTCTGCTCCTGGTAGCTCCCATTTGCTGTGGGATGGACTGTATGTCAAATTGCTCTGATTGGTCAATAAATAAAACACTGACTGGCCAGTGGCCAGGCAGGAAGTAGGTGGGACATGGAGAGAGGAGAATTCTGGGAAGCGGAGGCTGAGGGAGAGAGTCACTGCCAGCTGCCGCCATGACCAGCAGCATGTGAAGATGCCGGTAAGCCACCAGCCACGTGGTAAGGTATAGATTTATGGAAATGGATTAATTTAAGCTATAAGAACAGTTAGCAAGAAGCCTGCCACGGCCATACAGTTTGTAAGCAATATAAGTCTCTGTGTTTACTTGGTTCGGTCTGAGAGGCTGTGGGACTGGTGGGTGACAAAGATTTGTCCTGACTATGGGCAAGGCAGGAAAACTCTAGCTACACCCATTTACTTCAAAGAGGAAGATGAGCATCAAAGACACTCTATATGGAGTTTATCTTCTTCTTGGCAGAAAATGGCCATTTGGGCAAGAAACTATTCTTGCCTGTACTGCTTGGCAAAATGTTGTATAAACTTCACATGCAGGACCCATAGAAAGGTGACCACTAAACATTACAAGGCGAGATGATCCTTTAGGTTTCTGCTTCCCAGAAGAAACTGCCAGACATTCTACAGGACACAGAGAGAAGCGACTGAGAGATTCTAGGCCTATAGGCTTAAGAAGGATACCTCAACATTGCAGAGGAACTGTTCAGGCAGCCAGCTGTCTCTGTCATTCTAGATTTTTGGAAGTTGCTTACAATGCATTTCCTGTTTACTTAGGTAATAGTGTATCCTTCTGGGGTCTCTGATGTAGTTGAAGACTAAATAGTTATTGTTATAGTTTTCCTTAGTTATGATAAAAGATAAATTAGGTATGAAACTTTAGACTCAAAAATATAGGATAGATGACAGAATATTTTCTTTAATTTTGGACAATGGATGATGGTCAGCTGGGGCTAAAGAATCAGCTGTGATTAGGAAGAGGCCAACATCATTGAGGTGCTGGAGCCAAATACAAATAGACTAGATATTGTAACTGTAATTCTTGCTTGATAACTATTCTATTATATGTAATTTTACTATGTTAAAGTTAAAATCTTCCTTTTTGATTAGACAGAAAAGGGGAAATGCTGTGGTATAATGTTCTTGTGCACTGGTTTAATAAAATGCTGATTAGCCAGTAGCCAGGCAGGAAGTATAGGCGTGGTGAGCAGACCAAGAGAATGCTGGGAAGAGGAAGGACGAAGTCAGGAGTTACCCACCAGACACAGAGGAAGCAAGATGACAAGGTAGAACTGAGAAAAGGTACCAAGCCATGTGGCTAAACATAAATAATAATTATGGGTTAATTTAAGTGTAAGAGCTAGTCAGTAATGAGACTTAGATAATGGCCAAGCAGTTATAATTAATATGAGCTTCTGAGTGATTATTTTATAAGTGGGCCATGGGACTGCGTGGGCCTGGCAGGACTCAAGAAACCTTCCAAATACAGGGTTCTTCTGCTGCAACTGCGCTGCACTTTCCCAAATGGCCTCTCCTGGGCTCTCTTCATGATACAGAGCCTCAACTTTTTTCCATGACCTCTTCAATCCTGGGGCTTCCACTGCCACTCCTGCTGCATCTTCACCAATGGCCTCCTCTGGGCTCTTATAGTGCAAGCCTCAGGGCTCTCCATCACCCTTCACCCCTTCAAAGCCAATACCACCTAGGAAACTCTTACACATGATCAAGTTTGGCTGTCAGCTCAAAATACAGCCTTGGCCACCTCTGAACACAGCTTGCATGTGCTGGCTCCAGCACCTCAGTGATGCTGGCCTCTTCTTAATCACAGCTGATTCTTCAGCTCCAGTTGACCAGCATCCATTGTCCAAACAAAACAAAGGTTTTACTTCAGTGTTCCTGGTTGTTTATTAATCACAGCTGATTCTTCAGCTCCAGTTGACCAGACACCACAGATTTCTCACACAAATGGCCCGGTAGAGTCTTTGCTTCCCTCTGAAACTTCACAAACTAGGCCTCCATCATTTGCATTGCTTCCAACACTCTTATCTTCAAATCTCCTACAGAAAAGCTCACTGAACTCTCAACACTCAATGGTTTTTCAAGCCCAGTGCTCCAAAAGTCCTCAAACAATCCTCCCCAAAGCAACATGGTCAGGTCTGTCACAGCAATACTCCACTCCTGGTATGGATTTTTCCTAGTTTGGGTTACTATTGCTATGATAAAACACCATAAAAGGGGCTGGAGAGGTGGCTCAGAGGTTAAGGCACTGACTGCTCTTCCAGAGAACCCGAGTTCAGTTCCCAGCAACCACATGGTGGCTCACAACCATCTGTAATGAGATCTGGTGCCCTCTTCTGTATACATAATAAATAAATCTTAAAAAAAAAAACACCATAAAATTAGTGAAAACACCTGGACCCAGTTCTAATCTGTATGTGGTGCACATATTGAGAAATGGGGAATGCAATTTCAGTTAACATGAATAATTTCTATTGATGCAAGAAAATGTACAAGAAAGAGGGCTATAGTGGACTGAATAAAGATATCTTAATCCTTGTGAGTGTGTTACCACATCACAAAAATGTGCGCTTTTTTTTTTTTTGAGACAGTATCTCTTGTAGCCCAGGATGACCTTGAAATTTTTATACAAGCAAGAATAACCTTGAATTTCAAATCCTCCTGCTTTAAACTCCTGGATGCTGAAATTACCAAGTGTTGAGATTACAGGTCATAGGGATGGAACTCAGAAGCAACAGATTTGCTTTACATCATTTGTAAATTGTTATAGCCAAGATCAGAAAATTGTAATTGGAAAGGGGTATGTCCTGATAGTTTTATGTCAACTTGACACAAGCTAGAGTCATATGAAAGGCGAGAACCTCAATTAAGAAAATGCTTCCATAAGATCTGACTGTAAGACATTTTCTTAATTAGTGATTGATGGGGGGAGAACTCAGTCAATTCTGGGTGGTTCTGGGTTCTATAAGAAAGCAGGCTGAGCAAGCCATGGGGAGCAAGTCAGGAAGCAGCACCCCTTTGTGGTCTCTGAATCAGCATCAGCTCCTGCCTCATGGTTCTGCCCTGTTCTAGTTTCTGTGCTGGCTTCCTTCAGTGATGGACTACAATGTGGAAGTGTAGGCCCAATAAATCTTCTTTTCCCTATAGTGGTTTGACTAGGTATGGCCCCCATAGACTCATGTGTTTGTATGCTTGGTCCATAGGGAGTGGCACTATTAGGTGTGGCCTTGTTGAAGAAAATGTGTCACTGTGGGGACAGACAGTCTTTGAGGTCTCATATATGCCCAAGCTGTGCCCAGCATGCAGTCTCCTTCTGCAGCCTGACATCAAGATGTAGAACTTGCTGGATGTGATGGTACACACCTTTAATCCCAGCACTCAGGAGCAGAAGCAGGAGGATCTCTGTGAGTTTGAGGCCAGCCTGATGTACAGAGCTAGGTCCAGGACAACCAGAGCTATACAGAGAAACCCTGTCTCAAAAAAAAAAAAAAAAAAAAGATGTGGAACTCTTAACTCCTTCTCCAGCACCATGTTGGCCTGCCTGCCACCATGCTCCTTGCTATGACAATAATGGACTAAATTTCTGAAACTGTAAGCCAGCCCCAATTAAATATTTTCTTTTATAGGAGTTGTGTGGTCATGGTGTATCTTCACAGCAATAGAAAGTCAAACTAAGACAGAAGTTGTTGCCAGGGGTTGGGGTATTGCTGTGATAGGCCTGACCATGTTTTTGTTTAGAGGAATATGGACTTTGGGATTTTGGATTAGAAAAGCAGTTGAATGCTTTAAGTGGAGTTTAATAGGTCACACTAGTAGGAATATGGACGACAGTGATGCTGAGGGTGGTTTGAACTATGGGGGCCTATCTCAAGAGGTTTCAGAGAAGAAGAATGTTAGTATGTGGCCTAGAGACTGTTCATGTAATATTTTGGTGAAGAATGTGGCTGCTTTTTACTCTTGTCCAAAAAGTATTCCTGAGGCTAAAGTGAAGAGTTTGAATTAGTTGCATTGGCAGAGGAAATCTTAAACCAGCCTAGAATAGACTATGTTGTATGGTTATTAGTGTTCATGCTTATGAAGATCTATAATAAAAAGGAGAAAGCTGAGCAAAAAAAGTTGCAAAATGTACAATTTGAGGAGAAAAGAGATACCAAGAAGTAGGATGGAGCTAAATCTTGTGCTCAACGAGATATACAGATTAAAGAAAAACTGAATGTTAAATGGAATAAAAGGAGTAGTGACCTCAGGGCAAGACCTCACCCAGCTAAGCTTCCAACTTGTAAAAAGGAATTAAAGGAAAGTTTAGGTCCAGGCAGGTGGTACATGCTTTTAATTCCAGCACACAGGAGGCAGAGGTATGAAGATCTCTGAGTTCAAGGCCAGCCTGGTCTACAGAGCAAATACCAGGATAGCCAAGCTTAGTGAAGGAAACCATGGAAAACAGAAAGCTGGTGAAGATGTGATTGAACAAGGCCATGTTCCAGCCCTAACAAGCAGCAGAACTTGGCTTTAGAGTCAAGGATAGAGAAAACAGGTTATAGAATCTCCCTCTGTGACTAAAGAGAACCACCAAGGCCAGGCATGTATCAGTGGTGTCCCTGCATGGAGGCCCAGAGAGGCCATTATGCGAAGCTGTGAAGTTGAAGCCTGGATTGCCTTGGAGCCCCCAAGATGTTGGAGATGCCAGAGTCATGGGATACTTGCTCTAACAGAGAGTTGAACCAGTCTAAGAGAAAGAAGTGTGTTGCAGTCAACAAAGCTGGAAGGAGTTGGAGATCTGAAGAACAAGAACGTTTTGACATCAGACATGAGATACAGAGTTTGGAGTCTGTCCAGCTCCAGCTGGTTTTCGGTCTTGCTTTGGTCCAATATTTCCCCACTATGCTCCCTTTTCTCTGTTTTGGAATGGTAATGTATACCCTGTGCCATGTTGGGAGTATGTGATTTGATCTTTTATTTTGATTTATAGGATATTACAGTTAAGAGATGCATGAATCTCAGAAGTGACTGAAATTTGATCTTTTAAACATTTTTGAGACTGTGATAGACTATGGGGACTTTAGAAGCTGGACTAAATACATTTTGCATTATGTTACTGCTATAAGCCTATAGGGGCCAGGGCGTGGAATATGGTGTTTAGAATAAGTATGGCCCTATAGACTCATGTTTGAATGCTTTACTCACAGGGAGTGGCACTATTAGGAGGTGTAGCCTTGTTGAAGTAGGTATGGCTGTTGTTCAAATATTAAATGGTTTTATTAATAGGAAACCCAGAGCCAGATATCAGGGTGAAAGCTAAAAGATCAGAGCAGAGCAGCCAGCAACTAGTTCTTACCTCTATGAAATCCTCAGCCTAAAGAGAGTGAGTTCCTGTTTCCTCACACCTTATTTATGCCTTTCTCTGCCCTGCCATATTACTTCCTGAGATTAAAGGCATGTGTGCTTCTCAAGCAAAGGCATGAGATCTCAAGCACTGGGATTAAAGGTGTGTGTCACTACTGCCTGACCTCTATGTCTAATCTAGTGGCTGGCTCTGTCTTCTGATCCTCAGGCAAGTTTATTAGGGTACACACTATATCACCACATTTCCTCTTTTTTATCTAAAATAATAAAAGAAGGTTATAACTAATATAAGAAAAACTATATACAATAAGTACAATAAGTATATACAATATATATAATATTTTACAATATACAATAAGTGTATACTATATAGTTTGACATTTTGACAAATTCAGACAAAAACCTCCATTATCTATCCTATTTTGGTGAGTCCAAAATGTACCTAATTCATTTCCTATCCCAACTTGTATTACCAACCAAAAACTATCTTTTGATGTCTTTCAAACTTATACACTTTACACCTCTTTAATGAGGTTCTTTACTGAATTTGTTAACAAGGAAAACTATAACTATAACTATCTAGCCTTCAACTCCCTCAAAGATCAGAAGGAAATAATATTAACTCAGTAACCAGGAAGTGCAAACAAGCGGCTTCTAAAAAATGTGAGAAATGACAGAAACAGCTGACTACCTGCATAGTCCCCCAAGGTTTCTCTGCAACATTGGGGCATCCATCTTCAGCCTACAGGCCTAGCATATCTGGCAGACTCATCTGTGAAGCAGGATTTTTTGAAGGGCCTTCCTGCTTTGTGTTGGCAAGGTTCAGCAGTCCTTTCTTTTGTGTCCTGCTTGTCCATTTTGGAGAGCATACTGTCAGAAGTCAAGGCAAGGGCATTTTCTTGCCCAGTGGCTAATTTTTGCCACAAACAAAGTAAACTCCATAAGGCATTTCTTCAATGCTCATTATCTTCTATGAAGTAGATTGGTGCTGTCAGGATCAGACATGTCTCATTGTCATAAAAAAAGAACCCATGTTATGAAAACATCTTAAATCCCATATTCTATAGCTCTCTGAAGTGTTTGAAGATGACCTATCTAAAATATATTTCTGTTTGACCTTAAAAACATACCTAATATGACTACAAGTTCAATTGTAATGACTAACTACTAATTTGCATTTCTTTATATCTTAATTCATTGGTAATAACTTTCAAGGACTAGAAAATTACATTACATTATTAAATGAGTTGTATAGGTACAATACCTTGAACAAGATTAGAAATACATGTACAGTGTTTTCTAACAAAATCAATCTCAAATTTGTATTAATATACATAATTTGCATACAATATACAAAAATCCAATTCAATGTAAAATATTTAAAACTAGTAGTTGCTTTTTAAAAGTAGACCCAATAATCTACCTTTTTATCTTATATCTATAGCCTCCCCTTTTTCTTGTCAGAGTAGATTCAATAATCTACCCTTTTATCCCATTATTTCTATAAATCTTTTTTTTTCAGAGTAGATTCAATAATCTACCTCTTAACTATGTCCTCTTTACTTTCTTTTTTTCCCAACAAGATCCTTAAATCTAATTTCCTTTGTAATAAAATACCCTAAACAATGACAATTATCCATAACCCATTGAACAACCAAAACCCACCCACTCCACCTCTTGAGAATGTGGGTGTCATTTTCTTCAAATTACTTCCTGCTGTATGGAGGTGAAAGCATCTTTAGGGAATCCTGAAAAGAAAATTTTTGGGTTAATTGTCAAATTTTGTTAATTTTGGGAGCAGTAGCTATATTATTTGTTGTCCAGTCTCTGCATAACAAGAAAGTGCAGGGTTTGTCTCAAGTCCTTGCTTGAGTATGAGGCTGGATAATCTTAGCTAGCCATCTCAAAATTGTCCTAAGCAGTTTGTAGTCCAAAGCCTATCTTCAGGTGGTGTTTGTCATCTTAGTGTTATTATTATTGTCCTGATGGAATCATTGTTGTTGGGCCCCATCATCTCTTTGGAGACTTCAAAGTCACTTTTAGGCATGATCATGTTTTACAACAGAAAACTGATAGAGACTCAAACCTAAAACCATGTACAGGCAGCTAGATGAAGGCTTTTTTTCCCTCTAAGATT
The DNA here is from genome assembly GCF_049852395.1 of Peromyscus maniculatus bairdii. Classification (NCBI taxonomy): domain Eukaryota; kingdom Metazoa; phylum Chordata; class Mammalia; order Rodentia; family Cricetidae; genus Peromyscus; species Peromyscus maniculatus. Next base: position 1,231,446 of record NC_134859.1, on the reverse strand, counting down.
AGTTAGTACTCTATATGACCATTAATATCATGACAACAATGTGGGGATTTAACAAGGCAACTTCACTTGGTTTATTTGGGGTAAAAGGAGGTTTATTTTGGGGTAACTTAGAGCCAGTAAAGGAGTTGGTTACAGGATCCAGAAGAGGTGAGATGCAGTCTAGCGTGGTTCTTTGGAGAACCCTGACTTGGTCTGTGACCCAGAATCCAGGATCCATTCCAACATAATATCTTCCCTCTGCATCAAAATACATGTGGGGGAATGTCTGGAGGGGAGTATGACCAGAATGCATTTAAGTTCTGGATTCATACGATCCACATGGGCTTCTCGTATTGTCTTTTCTACTAGAGCCAATTCCTTCTCAGCTTCTGCTGATAATTCTCTTGGACTATTTAATTCTTTGTCCTCTTTTAGAGTATTAGCGAAATTTTGTTGTCCATCATTAGGTATTCCCATGATACCCAGTAACTTGGAAATCCTTCCTAACAATTTTTGAAAACCATTAAGAGTCTGCAATTGGTCTCTCATTAATTGTACCTTTTGGGGTCTAATTTTTTGTTGCTTTATCTTATATCCTAAGCAATTAATAGAATCTCCTCTTTGTATTTTTTCAGGAGCAATTTGTAGTCCCCAGTGAGGCAAAACTTTTTTTTTACTTCTTCAAACATGCTTTCTAATGTACCTACCTTTGAATCAGCTAATAATATATTGTCCCTATAATGATAAATTATGGTTTGTGGAAACTTCATATGAATTTTCTCCAATGGTTTTTGCACAAAATATTGGCACAGGGTAGGGCTGTTTAACATTCCCTGTGCAAGGACCTTCCATTGATATCCCTTGACTAGCTGGGAATTGTTATAGTTAGGTACTGTGAAGGCAATTTTTTCTCTATCATTTTCTTGTAAGGGTATGGTAAGGAAACAGTCTTTTAAGTCAATAACTATTATAGGCTATTCTTTGAGTAGCTGAGAGGGCAAGTGCATCCCAGTCTGCAGGGAGCTCATAGGCTGAATTACTTTATTAATAGCTCTCAGAATTCCAAGGGCTCATAGATTCTTCAATGTGTTGAGCATTTAACTGCTCTTGAACTGGCCGTTATAAAACTTGTAGTTTCTCATTTGTCAAAGGCCATTGTCCAACCCAGACAGGCTCATCAGTTAGCCATTTTAAAGGTAAGGCTGTTGGTACTTCTGAGAGTTCAATAGCAGTTTATGTACAGCCTGAATGTTTATGTACAACCGGAATGGTTGGTGACTGTTTTATAGAAACGCATCTATATTCCCTTTCTGAGACTGTAGGAATTTTAATCTGGATATTCCACTGTTGTAACAGATCTCAGCCCTAAAGTTTCACCACTACATTTGCCACCTATGGCTTCAGGCTTCCTCTCTGTCCTTTTGGCCCTGTGCATTCAACCTATCTTGAACTCTGTTTTATCTGAGATATGGTTTCAATCCCTAGAAACTGGACATCTACTTCTTCCAGAGGCCTATTCAGATGCCATTATTTTGTAGCCACATCTGCACCTGTGTCTACCAGACCCTCCAGAAAAATGTTATTAATTTAAATTCTAAACTTTGGTCTTTGTTCATTTATGGAAGTCTGTCAAAATATTCACTTCATTGTGTTCTTTGGAACTTTTGTTTTATCTATCAGAGCTGTTGTATCATCCAGTGCAGTATCACTCTTTACATTAGACATTGGGTAATTTAATTGTCCTGGAGAGAAATTTCCTCCACAGTGGCTAGAAATGTTTGGACCATGTTTGATTTGGAGGCCTGCAATAGGCCCTTTAAGGCGTTTCCTGATGGTAAAGGGTTGCCTCATATATCTATTACTGATCTGCACTCATTGGTACAATGTTGGCCTTTGCTGCATCTTCTACATAATACAGAAGGTTGGGGTCTCCCATTTGGGTTATTTCTAGAAGAAGTATTACTTCTAGGAGCACTCCATGTACAATTTTTACTGGTGTACCACCTTTAAAGCATTTGGTACCCCAGGGCCTTCTTCCACCTCTGGGAATTGCCTCTCCTATCCAAACCTCATTACTATAGTTAAGAGACTCAACACTGTTAGTTTACTGAATCCATTCTTCCAACGGAACTGATCTGACCTTTAATGGCATAAGTATTCTTTTGCATTCTGTATTAGCATTGTTAAATGCCAAGGACTCAGTTAATATTTGTCTTAATTCTTTATCTGACACAGCTTTAATTATAGCTGTGATCAGCCTTTGTAAAAAAATCAGTGAAAGATTCTTGCAGTCCCTGGAATATCTTTGTGTATATCTCAGTTTTTTTTCCTGGTTCTGGAATATTTCCCAAAGCATTTAGAGCTTCTGTATAGCACAGGATATTGTATGCTCATCATAAATGGCTTGTAAATTCCTATCAGTGAAAAATGTCTTTCACCAAGAATTTCATCTTGGGAGATCTCAAAACCTCTGATCTTACCCTGCTGTTCCAGGTCCCTAGCCTCCTCTCTCAACTAGCCTTTCCATTGTAAGTGCTGGCCATATACTAGAACAGCTGAAGTTAACTGATTCCAGTCATCTGGTATTTGACATAGACCACAAATTTAACACCTGTCTTACAAATGTTGAGTGTATGCCGTATGTGACTATTGCTTCCTTCATATATTTCTCATTGGAATAGGTTGTAATATATATTCTATATATGGCTCAGGAAGTCTATCATCTGCTGGCCTGTCATGCATGGATGGTGACAGAATAAGCCATTGTATGAGAGCCATCTGGAGATGTTATGACCTGTATGGTCTTGCCCTTCTGCTTATTAGGTCCCTTGTCATCTGTACTGAGTGCTTCTTCCAGGGCTTGCAAACCAGCACCCAGGGTCTGTTCTAGCAAATGAACCTCCTTTGTTGTAAGAGTCTGGGGAATCATGCAACCTTTTATGTTTTTCTGAAACACATGATTCCATAGACCTTATCTTATCAGTTAATGATAATCTTTCTTTCTTATAAAGTGTCTGAATAGCAACAACTTCACTGTAGAGAGTTATTGTTCTATCCATTAAGTATTCTTATTTATGATCAATAAAATCAAATATGGCTATATATTTATTATTAATGGACTGCAGGTCTTGTAATAAGTTAGCAGATTCCAGAGAAAGAATCTTTTTATGTAAGCCTTCATTACTATCTTGTAAAGCCTGTACCAGTCTCAATAATGACTCATCTTTGTAATTATTATTGAACCAGTATTTGAATGCTGTGTGAATTATTATGATATATACCAAAATGGTACATGCCAGATACACTTTAGGAAGTTCGTATATATCCAGGAAAATGACATTCATCATACAGGCAAAAAAGTTTTTAAATTCTTGTGAAGTAATATTTTTCAGCAAATTATAAGAAATATTCAAAAATTTTTAATCAGTTTCAAGGTATAAAAATTTCAAGTACTCTTACCTGAAATGTAACACTGGCTTGCTTGTATAACCAGCCTTGTGATGGTTTTTTGGGTGTAGTAGTGCTTTTCGGCCAGCAGGTGTCACCAGTGTAGCGCTAAAGAAGGTCCTGTTGAAGACTTTGGCTGATGGCAGCTGCAGGTCGGAGCATAGTATCCGGTGTGCATATGAGGAGGAGTGGCAGCAGCAAGAATGCAGCAGATCTTCCCGTGTCTTCCTGGAGCTTCAGGACCTGGCTTGGCTTTCATGGCCTCCTTGGTCCCTCAGTGCCCTACCCTCAGCCAGTGTGTGGGATTGAGTGGCCTGGGCCAGGACACAGAGAGCTCCAGGCAGTGAGGACTATGGCTGGCAGCTGCAGCCCAGAGCCTCTCTCAGTGCCTATGAGCAGCAGCAGGGGCAGCACCTTCAGGGAGCTGGCCAGGCAGCAGCAGAGGTGGCGTCTGTTTTACTGGGCAGACTCTGAGTGGCTTCAGAGAGAGACGGTGAGATGGTGGAAGGCGTGGGCTCAGACAGGAGCAAGCAGGTAGAAGCACACTTCCCTTAGCTGGGGAGGAGGAAGGAAGGGAAGGAGCAGCACATGGTGGTTATGGGCTGAACAGGTACGTGCTTGGTCCCCAGGAGGGACAGGGAAGTGTGGGAAGTGTGGGAAGCATGCCACAGCAGCCATGGAGGAGGCTGAGGGCAGAGGCCACAAGTCCTTTGGAGTTTGCCCCATGTGAGTGCCAGATAATGTGGAGATTTAACAAGGCAACTCCACGTAGTTAAAAGGAGGTTTATTTTGGGGTAACTTAGAGGAGTTGGCTACAGGATCTGAGAGAGGTAAGGTACGGTCCATCATGGTTCTCTGGAGAACTCTGACTTGGTCTGCAATCCAGCATCCAGGATCATGAGGAGCCAGGCAGGCCAGCACATAAGGATCTTGGGTCTTAAGGGCTCCTGTCTCAGCCATGCCCCAGGGGCAGGTCATAGGTAGGTGTGGCAGTTACCAGCTGCCTCACTGGGGCAGTGTTTCAAGGTCAAAGCTGGAACAGCTACCCACTATATGACAAAAGTTTATATATATATATCTTATAAATTTTGATATAAAATTCATACCTTAAGAAAAATTTTGAGAGTCAAAATAAAACTGAAGAATTATGAGATTAGTGGCAGTGGAATAGTCCCTCAATTTTGGTTTTTCTTCTGTCCCATATCAGGTGGCTCTTCTGACATGATACAGAGATTTTGGATTTTCCTTTTAACAAGCAAAGGTTTAGGTTTAGAGAAGGAGAGAGCTATGCTCCAACCCCAAAGCCAGCTTAATTTTTAATTGAACTGGGACTACATAAAGGGCATTTATGTTATGTGTCTGTAGGAGCAGACACAAACATTTAGGAAGACTTATGAAATTTCATCCTGTTAGATATGTGATATATCAATAGGGCAATTTACTCTTTTTCTTGGGACATTTTTTTTTCTGGATGATCTGTCCTTTTTCTTCAGATGTCTCATTTGTCCAGTGCTCTTCAGATTCCTTAGCCTTCATTCTCCTGAAAGACAAAGACAAAACCCTTCCCCAACCCTAACTTTGGGGAGGTTCCTTTTTGGCAAGTTATATCTGAAGACAGAAAGATCAGAGAAGCAGAGTAAGCCACAGCCAACCTCGCCAACTCCGCCGCTGACCCCGTTTCCATGAATCCTCAGACTGAAAGTCTCTAAGTCCTCAACTGAAAGGGTCTCAGCTGAACTGCTTTAGTTCCTGTTTCCTCAAGCCTTATATGCCTTTCTCCACCCTGCCATCACTTCCTGGGATTAAAGGCATGTGTGCTTCCCAGTAGTGGGATTAAAGATGTGTGCCACCACTGCCTGGCTCTGTGTGGCCTTGAACTCACAGAGATCCAGACAATCTCTGCATCCTGAGTGATAGGATTAAGAGTATGTGCCAGCACTGTCTGGCCTCTGTCTAGTCTAGTGGCTGGCTCTGTCCTCTGATTCTCAGGCAAGTTTATTAGGGTACACAATATATCACCACATGTGGCCAGGTTGGAGAAAGTGTGTCATTGTAGGGGCAGGCTTTGATGTCTGATATATATTCAAGTTGCACCCTGTGTGGCACAGTGTCTCCTTCTTCTGCCTGCAGATCAAATTGTAGAACTCCCAGCTCCTTCTCCAGCACCATGTCTGCCTGCATGCTGCCATGCTTCTCACCATGATGATAATGGTACTAAACCTATGAAACTCAAAGTCAGCCCCAATTAAATGTTTTCCTTTCTAAGAGTTGCAGTGGTCATGATGTCTCTTCACAGCAATAGAAACCCTAAGACATTCCCCAACTTGCTTTTTGGTCATGGTGTTTTATTGCACAATAGAAACCATAATTATGACAAATTGTAAGTCATAAACAGATATGTTGCTGAGCTAGAAGCATGCCTAACTGGGAAAATCTGACAGATTCATTTGGGACCAGTGGCAGATCAATGAGAGCCCTAGTATGAGGTTAGTATGGAAAGTCAAAGCATGCAGATACTGTAGAGTCCTAGGGACTGAAGAGGAGGGATGAATTAGTTTGTGTACATGGTGGGATAAATAGAAATGTATTTTCTTATAGTTCAGAAAGGTAGAAGGCCAAGGTCAAGTCTAACTCTATTCTAACCCCTTTCTTTGGCTTATAGACAGACACAGACTACCATCTTCTTCTCCCTTTCCTTTCAGTGTCCCTCTCCCTCACCTCCTTCTTGTAGCTGGAGTTTTCCTGTGTCCCACCTGGTCTGCAGCCACTCAGACCCAAGTAAACACACAGAGACATATATTAATTAAAACTGCTCAGCCATTAGCTCAGGCCTACCACTGACTAGCTCTTACATTTAGACTCAGCCCATTTCTGTTAATCTATATGTTTCCACATGCTCTGTGGCTTTACCTGTGTGCCATCACATGCTGCTCCCTGCATGGCAGGCTGGCATCTCCTGACTCAGTCTTCCTGTTCCCAGAATTCTCCTTGTCTGTTTTTCCTGCCTGTACTTCCTGCCCGGCTACTGGCCAATCAGCTTTTTATTTATCAACCAGTCAGAGCAACACATATTCACAGCATACAGAACATTTCACAGCACTTCCCCTTTTCTGTCGAATCAAAAAGGAAGGGTTTAACTTTAACATAGTAAAATTACATATAACAAAACAGTAATTGAGCAAGAATTACAGTTATAATATCTAGTCTATTTGTATTTGGCAAAATTAAAGAAAATATTCTATCTATCCTATATTTGTGAGTCTAAAGTTTTTTTTTTTATCTAAATTGTCTTTTATCATAACCAAGGAAAATTATAACTATCTAGTCTTCAACTACATTAAGGACCTCAGAGGGATATAATATTACTTAACAGTAATTAGTAAACAGGAAATGCATTGTAAGCAACTTCCAAAAATCTACAATGACAGAGACAGCTGGCTGCCTAGACAGTTATTCAAAGTTCTTCTGTAACATTAGGGCATCCATTCTTCAGCCTACAGGCCTAGAGTCTCTCAGTTGCTTCTCTCTGTGTCCTGTAGAATGTCAGGCAGTTTCTTCTGTGAAGCAGGAACCTGAAGGACCATTTTGCCTTGCAAAGTTCAGTGGTCACCTTCCTATGGGTCCTGCATGTCCACTCGATGCAACATTTTGTCAAGTAGTCCAGGCAAGAACAGTTTCTTGCCCAAATGGCCATTTTTTTTTTTTTTGCCAAGAAGAAGATAAACTCCATATGGAGTGTCTTCAGTTCCCATCTTTCTCTTTGAAGTAAATTGGCACTGCCTGGGGTGGATGTGTCTCACTGTCCAGAAAGTCTAAGTTTTTAAAATATTTTAAATGCCATATTCTGTAGGTCTTTGAAGTGTTCGAAGATTACTTATCTATCTGAAATATATCTATGTATACCTAGGAAACTAAACTAACATGACTATATGATTGATTATCATAGATGACTAATTATTAATCTATATTTTTTCTTCTTTTTTTTTCAAGACAGGGTTTCTCTGTGTAGTTTTGGGGCCATTCTTGGATCTTGCTCTGTAGACCAGGCTGGCTTTGAACTCACAGAGATCTGCCTGCCTCTGCCTCCCAAGTGCTGGGATTAAAGGCATGCACCACCACAACCCGGCTAATCTGTATTTCTTAATTATATGTTACAATTTCAAATGAGCTGCACAAACATAATATCTTAAACAAGAGTAGAAATATACATATAATATAACAGGATTAACTTTAAATTTGTATCAAGAAACTAAAATCCATAGCAATGTAAAACATTTCAAACAAGTTGTTACTTTTTAAAAGTAGATTCAATAATCTACCCTTTCATCTTATCATATCTATATCCTATATTTCTATATCATATCCTCATTTCTTTTTTTAGAAAGAGATTGATTATGACCAATAACAATTTGTAACCAACAATCTAAACAAAGACAAACATCCATAATCCATTTTTAGGGAATATGGGCTTATTGTTCTAGGGTACTTCCTGCTGATAGGAAGCGCTGGTAGTCTTATGGGGATCCTGAGAAAATTTGAGATAATGGTCAAGTCCTGGGAAGACTGGCTATAACATTTGTTGACAGGTACCATCTGTTAATGTTCAGGAGGTCTGGCTTGATCAAATCTGATCCATCTTAATCTGGAACAAATCCATAGCCTCTTGCTTCCTGTGGAAACAAAAGCAGAGCCTCCTTTCCAAAGCAACATATCTTTAGATCCAAATTTTGAAGTCAAGTTACCTTTAATATATATATATATAGGCTTAACTGAGCAGCCTTTATAATCAATTGTCTTTCTGCAGTTAAAAATCCTAAAGACAACACAATCCAGATTCTCTGTGTGATTTCCATCTTTTTTTCCATTGTTTTTCTTTATTAAGAAATTTTCTACTCACTCCACATACTATCCACAGATCCCCCCTCCTCCCCACCCCCACTTCCCCCCTCTTCCCAAGCCACCCCGCATCCCCACATCCCTCAAATCAAGGTCTCCCATGGGGAATCAGCAGAGCCCAGCACACTGAGCCTAGGCAGGTCCAAGCCCCTTCCCACTGCACCAAGGCTGTGCAAGGTGTCACACCACAGGCACCGGGTTCCAGAAGCCTGCCCATAGACCAGGGACATATCCCAATTCCCCTGCCTGGGTGCCCCCCAAACAGTTCGAGCCAAACAACCATCTTCTGTATCCAGAGGGCCTAGTCTTGTCCCATGGGGGCTCCACAGCCACCATTCCACAGTTTATGGGCTTCCACTAGTGTGGCCAGTCATCTCTGCATATCCTCCCATCATGATCTAAACCCTCCTCAGGGAAAGACCCTAGGAGGGATGCCAAGGACAATTTCAAGAGCCATGCCATATTGCCTGCCTGAGTTAAGTTTCTGTTGCCCAGTATTGAGCCATTAACCAGAAACTTCTGACATGCATGGACAAGTCCTGAGTTATTAGAAAATAACTTAACATTTCCTTATCTTTCTGCTATAGTGACCACTAGTAACAATGTTTTGTGGTTAGGTTGCTTGGTTGGGTTGCTTGGCAACTCAACAGTCCCCTGATCTTTTCCCAAAGAAAGTTTCCTGGTCTGCTTACTATAAAACACCTGAGAAAAATAAAATTTTGCAGCTTGATCAGAATACTGTCTTGCTGTCAGTTCTGTGTGTCTCTTGTCCCTTCATTCGCCATTCCCCCTTCTAGGGTCTCTGCTGAAGATCTCGCTGGCCGGGACAGAGGGACATATGGATGACCCTGTAAAAGAGAAGTGGATGAGATCTACATGTGTGGACTGGGTGTGTGTGGGGGTGGCAGAGGGCGAGGAGTGAGGGATGAGAACATAGGGAAATAGGAGGGCCAAGCTGGAACAGGAACAGAGTGGGAGGGCAGGGAGGAAGATACCATGATAGATGAGGACATCATGGGAATAGGAGGAGGCAGGGTACTGGGGAGGCTCTCAGGAATCCACAAGGTTGATCCCACCTTGGTCTACTGGCAGTGGTCCAGAGGGTGCCTGGACTAGTCTACTCTAGTGACCAGCCTAGCAAATAAACTAGCTGTCATCATAGAGCCTTTGTCCAGTGACTGATGGAGGCAGATACAGAGATCCACGGCCAGGCACCAGGCTGAGCTACAGGAATCCAATTGATGAGAGAGAGGAGAGATACTGCAGGTGGGGGACGTCAAGATTGTGATTTCCATCTTTACATGGCTTATTTTTTATATTACTTTTACTGTCTCTTTAAAGGCGTTATTTTTTAAAGATATTTTTATATAACTGCATATACTCCTTTTCTTCTCTCTTCCAAGCCTACGTACATTTTTACATATCATATAAACTGTTTATTTAATCTGAATCTGACTTATTGTGAATCTATTGCTTTAAACTGCAGCATTGCCAGGGCTAAAATAGCAGCTTTGGCTACTGGCTCCGCCCACCTCAGCTTTCCAACATGGTGGTTGTATATTTACAGCCAGCTCTGGGAACCAAGCTGAACGCTGACTCTGGGAAGCAGTGGGTCTATGCTTCCATCCAGCAGCGTATAGCCCAACCCCCCCCCCTTTTTTTTGTCTGTACTAGCAAAGGCTAAATTCACAGACACCACACTGTGCAGCTTGGAGGCGACTCTGTGTACTGTGGCAGGAATCTGTAGCCATGCTGTAGGTCAAGCCCACATGCCACGAACCCACCATACTGTAGCTCAAGCCTGCATGGTGCAGCATCTCGCCGCCTGCATGAGACATGAAGTAAGAATCTGTTTTTGGCTGCATTTAGAGTTGCTTATTAAATATTCTCAGGTTTCAGGTGGAAACTTGAGCCAACCAATTGGGTGCTATTTGTAGCTGGAGTTTTCCTGTGTCCTATTTGTCTGTAGCCACTCAGACCCAAGTAAACACACAGAGGCTTATATTAATTAAAACTGCTTGGCCATTAGCTCAGGCCTACCACTGACTAGCTCTTACATTTAAACTCAGCCCATTTCTGTTAATCTATGTGTTCCACATGCTCTGTGGCTTTACCTGTGTGCCATCACATGCTGCTCCCTGCATGGCAGGCTGGCATCTCCTGACTCAGTCTTCCTGTTCCCAGAATTCTCCTTGTCTGTTTTTCCTGCCTGTACTTCCTGCCTGGCTACTGGCCAATCAGCTTTTTATTTATCAACCAATCAGAGCAACTGCTGGGGATGTCTTTCTCTATGCTGTGAATGTGTTGCTTTGATTGATTGATAAATAACAATGATTGACCAGTAGTCAGGCAGGAAGTATAGTATAGGCTGGATAAGCAGAGAGGAGAATTCTGGGGAGTGAAAGGCTAAGTAAGAGATGCTGCCAGCTGTCGCCACCGTTAAAAGCAAGATGTAAGAATACCAGTAAGCCATGAGCCATGTGGCAAGGTATTGATTTATAGAAATGGGTTAATTTAAGATATAAGAACTAGATAGCAAAAAGCCTGCCAAAGCCATACAGTTTATAAATAATATGTCTCTGTGGGTTTACTTGGGTCTGAGTGTGCAGTACCTGGGTGGACACAGGAAAACTTCAGCTACAGGCATGACATTCACAGCATACAAAACATCTCACAGCACCTCCTTCCTTTTTAGTTTTTACTCCCCACTTCTCTGTACCTGTGTCTTTTTCTCTGTGTTTATGTATATACAAGTGCACATGGCATGGCATGTGGGAAGGTCATAGGCAATGTGTAGGAGTCAAATTCCTTCTTCTACCATGTGCGTTCTGGAGGTTGAAATAAAGTGCCTTTCCCCTGAGTCATCTTGCTGTTCCCCGTTTTGTTTTTTAAAGTCAGAGTCTATATGGTCCAGGTTGGCCTCACACTCACTCATTGTGTAGTTGGTACCAATCTTGATCTCTTAACTCTTATGTCTCCACCCTCAAGTGCTAGAAATACAAGCAAGGACACCACAACCAGTCCAAATAGCCAGCCACCTTCTTGTAACGTCCTCACCTATAGTTTTTCTTCTGTGTGAATCCACCATGGTGTCTCTTGCTGAGTCCATTTCCTTTTATGAAGACATCATACAGATTATATTGCCTCTCTCATGACTTCATTTTAACTGGGTCACTTCTTTAAGGTCTTTGTCTTCAAATACAGTCACATTCTGAAGTACCAAGAGTCAGGGCTTCAATGCATAAATGAGGGTAGGAGACAAATCAGCTTGTAAAAAAACGACTTTTAGTTAGGGACAATCTTTGAAAGATTGTCTGTAGTTCAGATTGGAGACGGAAACAAAACAACAGTACAGCAGGGCAGGATTGGGTGCTGAATGAGAGAAAGGGACTTTCTGCTACCAGCTTAAGTAAGATCGACATGTGAATGGGTAACTCTATTACATCAGTTCTTATTTCCTTGTTTTGATCATTGTGCTATGGTTACGTAAGATGTCAACACTTGGGGAAGATTGAGTAAACAATATATGGTGGCTGGGCACTGTGGCAGAAGCCTGTAACCTTAGCTTGTAGGAGGCAGAAGCAGAAGGATTAGGGAGTTGAGGCTAGGCTGGGCTTCATGGCCCCTAGACTCAAACCAAACAAAACAAATGAACAAGGTTATTTAGGAATTCTTTTTATTTTTGTTTGTTTTCTTGCTCTTGTGTTTTCAGATAGGGTCTTGTTATAAAGCCACAGTAGCCTTAAACTCTGGGCAGTCTGCCTCAGCAGCCCCCACCCCAAGTTCAGGCGTGACAAGTTCTGCCTGACATCCAGCTACCTTTGTATAATTTTGCTGCATATTTCCTAAGTCTAGAATTATTTCAAAATTAAAACACTGAGTTAGTGAGAGGATTTAGTTGATTAAGCACTTGTCTCCAAGCCTGACTACCTGAAATCAATCCCCAGGACTTACAAAGTGGAAGGAGAGAACTGACCTTCACTACTCAAGGATCCAGGTTTAATTCTCAGCACCCACATGGCAGCTAATGATGGTGTGTAACTCTGTGGGCACCTGGTATGATAGTGATGTGCAGACAAAACACCCATACACATAAAATTAAAATAAAAATTAAAAAATAAAAGAAGATATCCTTTAAAAGGTACTAGATTCTTTTTTGAAAGAAAGAAAAAATATAGTGAACAAACAGAAGATAGAGAGGAGAGATACTGGGTGAGAGAAGCTGAATATCATGGAAAGAGGGAAAGGTAGGAAAAGGCATGGGGAAAATGAATTGCAGAAGGTCAGAGCTTCTATTTGCTGCCCAAACGCCCACCTACCGTTGCTTTTGGAACTGGTACCATGGGTCTTCAAGCCTGTTTTGGGGTGGCAGGGGTCACTGAGACACAAGCTGAAGTGGGGAGAGTAATTGGCACATCATCCAGGATTATTTCATTCATGAAAGGCCTCAGCCTAACCTCTGACATTTGGCCCGCAGTGACATAGAAAGGCAACATACTGTGTGCTAAAAGAAGGAATTCCTTGTCCGCAAGCACCTCAAGTACATTGACACTTTGGGAACCGAGCTAGGTTGCTTTCTTTATTTTTATTGCAATAGTTGGGGAAATTGAAGCCAGGGCCTTCTGCATGCTAGGTAATCACTACTACATAGCTTCACATCAGCCCCACATCTTTTGAAATAGGACTCATGTGTCACAAAATTCACCACTTTAAATTGGACCCTGTGGCACAAACCTACAATCCCAGAACTTGGGAGGTGGAGGCAGGAGGATGGGAGTTGAAAGTCGTCCTCAGCTACATAAGGAGTTGGGGTCCAGCCTGGAACACGTGAGACCCCGTCACAAACAAACAAACAAACAAACAAATCCCAATTTTAAAGTGTAGGAGCCACTAGTTTTGAGCATATTCACAAAGTCGTGAGGTCATCTCCAATGCCCCGATGGCAGCCACAGTTCTTACAATGCCCGGCCTTTGGAAATGACAGATCTGCTTTCTGTCTGAGTGCCTCTCCTCCTGGAGATTTCTTGGAAATTGTCCAAACCTTGTGGACTCTGCACATCGAAGAGGCTCCGCCCTCTTGGTGGCCAGTCGTCACGGGATTGGGCACGCGGGTTGGGTGTGCATAGTGGTGTCCAATCACTCCGGCGCCTGCGGCTCAGTCAGGTGTGCAGGCGCGGAAGGCACCCCGGGTGGGTATGGCGACCTGGTGGCGTGCGTTTCCACGCGCAGCACGGCGCTATCCGTGGCCCACCAACGTGCTGCTCTACGCCGGTCTCTTTTCAGCGGGTGATGCGCTGCAGCAGCGGCTGCGGGGAGGCCCGGCCGACTGGCGCCAGACGCGGCGCGTGGCCACTCTGGCTATAACCTTCCACGGGAACTTCAACTACGTGTGGCTGCGCCTTCTGGAGCGCGCGCTTCCGGGCCGCGCGCCGCGCACGGTCCTGGCCAAGGTGCTGTGCGATCAGACTGTCGGTGGGCCGATTGCCCTCTCTGCCTTCTACGTCGGTGAGGGGCCTAGGCGGGGCCCAGAGTCTGGGATTGGGGCACTGGAGGCCGGGCAGGAGGCGCGGGGTTGGGGGTGGGAGGATGGAGAGTGGGGACTAGGGGCCGCGGAGACCGGAGATCTGAAGCCACTGGGTCTGAGGCAGGAGGTGACATCTCTGCTGCCAGAGAACCAGGGCTAGAAGGAAGCCTTGAAGCAGCGACAGGAGCTCTGAACATTGTGGGACATGAGGTTTTCATGAGGAAGAATTTTAGGGGCTGCTGGCCGGGGGAACTGGAGGTCCAGCATGCCAGGGATTTAGGGGGTTGGTGTCAGGTTGGCGATGTTCAGGAGTGGGGGGGGGTCTATTTTCCTTCAGAAAAGGGCACATCCAAGACACCCTTGCTTAGCCCCGTAGCAGCTGCATCCCTGGGCTCCACCTGCCCTGCAGCCAATACATCAACCAAAAATGAGGGGATCGGTGACTCTGGGGGCAGAGTGCGTGGAATCTGTGATTATAGAAAAGTCATCTCCAGGGCCTTAGCCTTGCTTGGGCAACAAGATTTCCCTGCATGGGTCACACAGAGAATGGAAGGGGGCTGTATACTTGAGAAGGAACTCTCATCACTCTGGCCTGGATGGCCTGGCCTTGGGAAACCTTTCTGCCTGATTTACTGAAAACAACAAAAGGTCTCATGGTTTCTCTCCTCAGCGATTTCTGTACCCTCAAAGGCAGTGGCAGCTGGGGAGGGTCATTCAGTATTTGGAGAGTCTTCTCCAGGGCCTTGGGGATGTTAGATCACCAACAGTTGAACCTAAAGCCTCAGGCCTCAAGCTGTGTCAACTAGACTATATCCCCAGTCTTTAGTTTGTTTTAAATTTTGAGACAGGGATTCACTAAGTTACTCAGGCTGGCCATGAACTTGTGATTCTCCAACTTCAGGCTTTCAAGCTGCTGGAATGACAAGCCTGCCCCACCTGTCCCAGCCTGTCAGTGTCTTCTTAAACCAACTGAGGGTTAGCAAACCATTTAGAAGAAACTTCCCCTCTGGGGGAAGGTATTTAAGGGAGACTGTATTCACTTCCTTTTCTTCTGTAGCCCACAGGAAACATCAAAGACCTGGTGGCTTGTTACAGTCTCAGCTAACGCCATGCTAAGGAGGTCAGTGAAGTCAGAATAGACAAGCAGAGAGCAAGAGCTTTCTGATTTGCTCATGCTCTGTGCCTTGTTCCCTGGTGTGGTCTCTCAGCTAGCTTTGCAAATGGATTCCTGTAGTTACTACAGCTTGGTCAGTAGTGAAGGAGTTAGGAGCCAGGACTTGCCACTTGACAGGCTAGATTCCTATTGAATCTTTGAGCTACCACTTGGGCCGATATACTCAAAATTCCCATGCTATAAATGAGAAAACAGGCATGGAGGGGTTGGAAGTCCACCAGAAGACAGCACAGTCCAGGCTTTCAGCCATGTTTTTCATCTTGATATTGGTGGTCATAGTATGTGTGATCACCCTGAGACTAGGAAATGGTGCTGTCCCAGGGTGTGGGAGATGTAGCTGGAGACTTTCTCTCCAGCTCCCGCCAAGCCCTGCCAGTCCCGGACCCACTTATAAAATAAACACACCAACTTTTATATTATTTAAACTGCTCGGCCATTAGCTCAGGCCTACCATTGTCTAGCTTTTACTCTTATACTCAGCCCATTTCTGTTAATCTATATGTTGCCATGTATTCCATGGCTTTACCTGTTGCCTCTACATGATGCTCCCTGAACGGCAGCTGGTGTCTCCTCCCTCTGCCTTCCTCTCCTTTTCTTCTCTCCTCTCTGTTAGTCCCACCTATACTTCCTGTCTGGCTGCTGGCCAATCAGGGTTTTATTTATACAGAACGATATCCACAGCAGGGAGACACCTGTGATGAAGGCCTGAGGCCTTCTGTTATATCACTGGTCTGGATTTTTGCTGGTTTAGTCTCCTCTGTTTCTTGTTACAGTGAGGGGGAACATGGGTGTGGGAGTTGAAAACTGATACTCGGGTAGTGCACCTGGACAGGTTCTTCTCTTCCACTCCCTAAAGCACTTCATTTTTAGACAGAGCCATGTTGGGTAGTGTAATCTGGCCTTGAGCTCATGGCAGTCCTCCTGCCTCAGCCTCTTGTTTGCTAATTTTACAGGGTCACCATGACTAGCTGTCTTTTCTTCCTTTAAACTCTTCTCATCTGAGTTAGTTGTTAGGAAGGTCAAATAATGTGGTGATGTGAGTACTTAGCATTAACTGGGTAAGCAGATCACAGCACTACAATATTTGCTGGGTTTTGTTTTGAGTCTCATTCTTCTTTTTTTGATTTATTTATTTATTTTATGTATATGATTTTTCTATCTGCATGTCTTTAAAGAGGGCAGCAGATCCCACTAGAGATGGTTGGGAGCCACTATGTGGTTGCTGGGAATTGAACTCAGGACCTCTGGAAGAGCAGCCAATGCTCTTAACCACTGCTCCATCTCTCCAGCCCTCTTGAGTCTCATTCTAAGAATCTCCTGCCATTGGCTGATAACTCTCATATCCCCAACCCCCACCCAAGTGCACAATCAGGGCTGTTAGAAAATTTTAAATGCTGTTATTTTTACACTCTCCTTTAAAAGTGAGGTTTTGGCTCTGTTTCTTGAATGTTAAACTCTGGTAGGAATATACTGATGGGAAATGTGTAGTTGCTAGAATGTCCAGGGCCGAGTAGTTTTTTATTTGTTTGTTTGTTTGTTTGTTTTTTGAGACAGGGTTTCTCTGTGTAGTTTTGGTGCCTGTCCTGGATCTTGCTCTGTAGACCAGGCTGGCCTCGAACTCACAGAGATCCATCTGGCTCTGCCTCCCGAATGCTGGGATTAAAGGCGTGTGCTGCTACTACCACTTGGCTATTTTTAGTTTTTTTTTTTTTTTACATGGGGATATTTTATTTTATTTTATTTTACAATACCATTCAGTTCTACATATCAGCCACGGGTTCCCCTATTCTCCCCCCCTCCCACACCCTCCCCTTACTCCCAGCTCACCCCCCATTCCCACCTCCTCCAGGGCAAATCCTCCCCCGAGGACTGCGATCAACCTGGTAGACTTAGACCAGGCAGGTCCAGTCCCTTCCTCCCAGACTGAGCCAAGTGTCCCTGCATAAGCTCCAGGTTTCAAACAGCCAACTCATGCAATGAGCACAGGACTTGGTCCCACTGCCTAGTTGCCTCCCAAACAACTGTCTCACCTATTCAGAGGGCCTGATCCAGCTGGGGGCCCCTCAGCCTTTGGTTCGAGCTCATGTGTTTCCATTCATTTGGCTTTTTTTTTTTCAATAATTGAGTAAAACCGAAAGTTATTATAAGCCACAGTCATCCTAGGGACCTCCGTGCTATATATATATATAGCCTTCATGGTTCTATGGGTTGTAGTCTGATTGTTCTTTATTTTATATCTAGAATCCACTTATGAGTGAGTACATACCATGACTGTCTTTCTGGGTTTGGGTTACCTCACTCAGTATGATTTTTTATAGTTCCATCCATTTGCCTGCAAATTTCATGCTTTCATTGTTTTTCTCTGCTGAGTAGTACTCCATTGTGTATATGTACCACATTTTTTTCATCCATTCTTCCGTTGACGGGCATCTAGGTTGTTTCCAGGTTCTGGCTATTACAAATAGTGCTGCTAGGAACATAGCTGAGCATGTATCTTTATGGTATGAATCAGCATTCCTTGGGTATATGCCCAAGAGTAGGATGGCTAGGTCTTGAGGTAGTTCGATTCCTAATTTTCTGAGAAACTGCCATACTGATTTCCACAGTGGTTGTACAAGTTTACATTCCCACCAACAGTGGAGGAGTGTTCCCTTTGCTCCACATCCTCTCCAACATTGACTGTCATTGGTGTTTTTGATCGTAGCCATTCTGATAGGTGTAAGGTGGTATCTCAGAGTCGTTTTGATTTGCATTTCTTTGATGATTAAGGATGTTGAGCATTTCTTTAAATGTCTTTCAGCCATTTTTATGTCTTGTTTTGTGAAATCTCTGTTTAGCTCTTTAGCCCATTTTTTAATTGGACTGTTCAGTATTTTGATGTCTAGTTTCTTGAGTTCTTTATATACTGTGGAGATCAGTCCTCTGTCAGATGTGGGGTTGGTAAAGATCTTTTCCCATTCTGTTGGCTGTCTTTTTGTCTTATTGACTGTGTCTTTTGCCATACAAAAGCTTCTCAGTTTCGAGAGGTCCCATTTATTGTTTTTGGTTTTTCGAGACAGGGTTTCTCTGTGTAGCTTTACGCCTTTCCTGGGACTCACTTGGTAGTCCAGGCTGGCCTCGAACTCACAGAGATCCTATTTTTAGTTTTTAAAGGAATGGATTTAGAGTGAGAATGTGGCAGTGTTGCTCAGTGGTAGAGGGTAAGCTTACCATGCTTCAGGCCACAGGTTTAATCCCAGCACAAATAAAAAAGAACAAAA
This sequence comes from Peromyscus maniculatus bairdii, assembly GCF_049852395.1. Taxonomy (NCBI): domain Eukaryota; kingdom Metazoa; phylum Chordata; class Mammalia; order Rodentia; family Cricetidae; genus Peromyscus; species Peromyscus maniculatus. Next base: position 1,213,166 of record NC_134859.1, on the reverse strand, counting down.
GGAAGGAAGGAGATGAAAAGGGAAAAAGATTAAAGTGTTTTTTTGTTTTGTTTTGTTTTCAAAGTTGGGGCTGGAGCTGCAACTCAGCAGAGTGCTTGTTTAGCACCTGGGCTCTGCCCCAGCAACACCTAGCTGGGCATGGTGGTTCCCATCCATAGTTCCAGCACTTGGGAGGCAGAGGCAGGAGGATCCAGTCATCTTTGGCTACCTAATAGTGAATTTGAGAACAACTTGAAGTTCTGTCTCACAAAATGACAAATAGGCTGGGCGAAGTGGCGCACGCCTTTAATCCCAGCACTCAGGAGTCAGAAACAAGCAGATCTCTGTGAGCTGGAGGCCAGCCTGGGCTACAGAGCTCCAGGGTAGCAAGGGGTATATATAGAGGGGAAAGGAAGGGCTGGAGAGATGACTTAACAGTTAAAAACACTTGTTCCTGCAAAATACCAGGCTTCAATTTCCAGCACCCACATTACAGCTTACAAGCATCCACAGCACTGTGGTATGCATACATATGAGGAAAACATTCAAATACATAAATCTAAATTTTTAAAAATACTTTAAAAACAAAAACAAATAAGGGGACAGAAAGATAGCTCAGCTGGTAAAGGCACTTGCTGCTAAGCCTGACAACCTTGGAACTGACCCCAGAACTTGTTCTCTGATCTCCACACTTGGGCAGCGGCAAGTGCAAACACACACAATAAATAAATAAAGCAAACTCATTATCCAATGCAGAATTAGCTACATTTTGTGGATTTTTCATTTAGATAAATAATCATTCTGCTGTATCTTTTATAACTCACTATTCTCATTTCCTACTTGGTGTTCCTTTAAAACTTGGTTTTAAAATAGAGATATTCTTGTTTTCCTGTTGGGTCAACAGCAACATAGTAAATGGTTGGAATTGGATGTGCCTGGATGCTGTTGGGATGAGAAACTTGAACACACTATTAGATAGTAACCATTCTGGTTCTAAAATCCTTGTGGTATATTTCTATAAATAGGTATGAGCATTCTCCAGGGAAAGGATGACATATTTTTGGACCTGAAGCAGAAATTCTGGAATACATATAAGGTAAGACTGGCTTTTGAAATTGTAATCATATCTTTTTAAATATTTTAAACATTAAAGAACACTTACTTTAGGGGTTATTGAGAAGACTCAGTGGGCAAAGGAATTTGCTGCCAAGCCTGAGGACCTGAGTTCTATTCCTGGGATTTACATGGTGATAGGAGAGAACTAACTCTAACGGTTGTCCCTGAACTCCACATACTTGCTATGGCCTGCCTGCACTTGTGAATGAATGTTCTCACAAGTAGGCACACAGACAGACAGATATCTCTGTCTCTCTCTCACTTTCTCTCTCTCACACACACACTCTAAATGAATGTGATTTTTTTTTTTTATTGTCGGACTGAGGACTGAACCCAGGGCCTTGTGCTTGCTAGGCAAGCGCTCTACCACCGAGCTAAATCCCCAACCCCAAATGTGATTTTTAAAAATAAACATTTTAATACAACTTTTTTCCCCACTGAAGATTGAACTTATGCCTAATGACAAGCACTGAGTTCCATGCCTGCCTCCTTGACTGCTTGCTTTGAGATGGGGTCTCATACAACCCAAACTGGCCTTGAATTCTTGATCCTCCTGCCTCCACCTCCCAAGAGCTGAGATTACAGATATGTGCCGTCATGCTGAGCTCCCTAGCTTTTCAAAATTAATGACATTATTTATTTAGTGGAATGATGGGGTTTAGGAGTGTGGAAGTCAGAGGACAATGTGTGGGAGCCAGGGATTGAACTCAGGTCATCAGACTTAGCAGCAAGCTCCTTTCACTCACTGAACCATCTTGCTAGCCCACCTAGCTTTTCTTTTAGTCTCTTCTTTCCCTTTTCCTCCCTTCTTTCTTTTTTTTCCTCCCCCCTCCTCCCCTTCTCCCCTCCCTCCCACCTTCCTTTCTTTCTTGAATCATGGACTCTAAGTTGACCACATGGCATTCAGTTCACTGTAGCTCAGCCAGCCATGAACTGTTGATTCCTGGGATCCTCAACGTTTTGAGGAGCTGGGATTACAGTTGAGGCCACCAGGACCAGCTTAAAACAACTATGATGAAATCAGGCTTACAGTTTGGTTGATCTGGGAATACAATATTTTGAAAAAGATCTGTCTTAATTTGTTGTAGTTTGTTTTATTTTGAAAATGAACATCTTGTAATGTTGCCAAATTGGCGTACAACTTTTGGACTCAAGGAGGCTTCCTGCCTCAGCCTCCCAAGTAGCTGAGACTGTAGGTCAGTGCACTAAATGTTTCTAGCTTGAATATGTTGGGATGGATACATTTGAGGAGGCCTCAGGGCATCTACTTCTCAGGGATGGGAAATAAACACTATCACTGCATTCACACAGGTGTTCACGATGATTTCTGACTTCATTAGATTTATTCTTACAAGCAATCACAATTTATTCAATAGGTTTCCAAACCTATTCACAAAACAGGATTGTAGGCTGTGGGTCGGCAAGGATTCGTTCCCACTGCCAGTGCATCCAGGTGTGAGTTCTGTTGAGTCTTTGTGAAAAGAGCCTTCTGGATGTCACAGAGGTGTTTCCCGAGATTATTCCTAGTGAAGCAAATCCCCTGTTGTGTTCTTTATTCAGTACAAAGATATATGTTGCTGTTGATCCAACACTACCCATCATTCAGTGAAGGCTTATTGTCTTCAGGCCTGGCAAAGTCAGTGACATTTCTCAGCTCTGACACAGCAATTCAATTAATAATAACAATCAGATAGATAAATTTTTAGGATTCCAGGATATTCCTAGTATCTTACAGGTACTTAATCCTCTATTCAGAGCAGTGCTGAGGGGTAGAGCTATAGCTTGGAGGTAGAAGTGTTTGTTTAGTGGGAGTGGGGAGGAGAGCTCTCAGTTTAAAAACACAAAAGTCAAAACAAAACGAAACCATATTGAGCTCTCACCTGCACTGTTTCTAGAATCTTCTGATGAATGGTTATAAGCCCCAGAAGCAACATTGCTCATTTGATGATTGAAGGCAAAGGGGAGATTTGAACTGTAGAACTCCCTGAATCACTATAGTTAGGGACATTTCCTGCAAGGAAGGGGTTTAGAACTCTTTTTATTTTTTTTTACTACTTTTGGTTTTTTGAGACAGGGTTTCTCTGTGTAGTTTTGGTGCCTGTCCTGGGTCTTGCTCTGTAGACCAGTCTCGCCTTGAACTCACAGAGATCCACCTGGCTCTGCCTCCTGAGTGCTGGGATTAAAGGTGTGCACCACTGCCACCCAGCTGGGTTTAGAACTCTTGCTACTTCTCTTGGAATAGAAATTGTGCCTCCACAGAGACTTTGGAATGTGATTTCCTTGTCCTTTATTTTAGAAGGGGGAGTATCAAGAGAGATACACACATATGACATGTTTTATTAATTTATATATTTATTGGTTTTATTCTTTGTTTTGAAACATGGTCTCACTATGTAGCCCAGGCTGGCCCAAACCTACTCTGTACTCAAGGATGGTCCCAAAATGTACAGTAATCCTCATGCCTCAGCCTCCTGAGTGCTGAGATTATAGGCATTGTAGGCCACCACAATGTGCTGTACATCTAATGTTAGAAAGAACAGGAAGCAGGATTGGAAGTGCAAGTCATTGGTAATCTCCTCCCGCAGTGTTGCCTTGGGTGCAGAGTCTTGGGAATCCTGGCTTATCTTCTGTTTTTATCCCTTTTGGGGACTGGGATCAGACCCAAGTCCTCACGTATGTTAGGCAAGTAATGTATCACTCCCTACTTACCCTAGTCCTACCTCTATTATTGTCATTATTGAAACAGGTCTCATGTAGCTAAGGTTGTCACTGAGCTGAGGATGACCTTGTGTGCTGGGATTTGAACCCAGAGATTTGTGGATGCAAGGCACTCTACCAACTGAGCCATATCCTCAGCCTTATTTACTTATTTTTTGCAGTGCTAGAGAATGACTTTGGGCTTCAAGCATGCTAGACATGCATGCTACCATTGAGTTATACCCAGCTCTTTTTTGAGACTTGGAACTTGCAATCCTCCTGCTTTAGTTTCCCAAGTAGCTGGGATCACACATTCTCCTAAGTAGCCTGTGCCTCATTCCCCTCCATTTTCTTTCCCCTTCCATTCCATTCCCTCTTTTTCCCACAGTGCTGGGGCTGGGATTCAGGGCCCAGTGCATGCGCCATCTTAGCCTCTCTGATTCTGCCTGAGCTGCCCTGATGTGCTGGGGTTGGGCGGTGAGTCTTCCCAGCACTGGTGTTCACCAGGTGTCACTCAGCACTGTACTGTGAGCAACGGCCTGTTCTTCTGTCCCAGCCACTTCTTTATTGTGGGTGTGTACTCTGGGGTTCTTGTTTTCTTCCAGGCTTTAAAACTCATTACTGGGTTTAATTCTTTTTGGTGCTCGCAGCATTCCAGAGTTGGTCAGTGGGAGGTCCTTCAAGCTGATTTCTGTGCCCCTACAGAAAGACCCCTGTCTTACACACACACACACACACACACACACACACACACACACACACACACACACATTCTACCTCCTAGTGGCTAGGATTAAAGATTTGCCATCACGCCTGGCTCATGTATGTATTTTCTAAAAATTAATTATTGATAGTTAAATTAATACTTATAACCCCAGCACTCAGAAGGCTGAGGCAGAAGGACTGCCATGAGTTTGAGATCAAACTGAGGTACAGAGCAAGACCCAGTTACAAAAGCAAATAAATTAAAAGAGAAAGATTTTAAAAATTAAGAGGATGGCGAGATGGCTCAGTGGGTAAATGGGCCTGAGTTTAGTCTCCAAGATTCCCGCAAGTATCTTCACACACACACACACACACACACACACACACACACACACACACACACTAAACAAATGTAAGAAGAAATTTGTAATGTCAGCCAATCTTGTTCTGTACCAAGAGATAGCATAGATATATTGTTTGCATATTGTTCCATAAAGAACTGTTTGGAGCCAGGCGGTGGTGGTGCACACCTTTGATCCCAGCACTCGGGAGGCAGAGGCAGGTGGATCTCTGTGAGTTCAAGGCCAGCCTAGTCTTCAAAACAAGTTCCAGATAGCCAGAACTACACAGTGAAACCCTGTCTCAAAAAACCCAAACCAACCAACCAAACAACCAACCAAACAAACAAACAAAAAGAATTGTTTGGATAAATCAGCTTTTTTTGTGCATGCCTTTAGTTCCAGCAGTGGAGAAGCAGAGACAGGTGAATCTGTGTGAGTTCTAAGCCAGCTTGGTTTATAGAGTGGGCGAAACTCCAGGCCAACCAATGATACATAGTGATACCCTATCTCAAAAAAAATTTTTTGGGGGGGGGGCGGGGGTTGGAATATACTTTGAAAAATTCACTGATAAAAACATATGTATATTATATGCTGTTACTCACTTGGAAATTATAATATATAAATACATGTGATTATTTTTAAAGTACCTATTTCTTCCAGAATTTTTGACTGAAATTTTATTCTGTACTTATAACTAACAAAAGGTGTACTGGCTTACAAGTTGTGGCCTCAAGTCTCCACCTGCTCTATTCTCAAGGTATCAAGATGTCTTCATTTAATCAGCTCAGAGTACAATCTAGTCCTACTGGGCACCCTACGTGCCTGGCATTTCTTAGTCTCTTATAGAATGAACTGTGCTTGCTTTGTAACTAGACAGCATTCTAATGAGGGTTTTCTTTATTCCAGAGTGGTCTGATGTACTGGCCTTTTGTGCAGGTGAGTGCAAATCTATAGAGAATCTGCGGCTGGGTCTTGGCGCAGTGGTAGAGCATTTGCCTAGCATGTGTTAGGCCCTGAGTTTAGTCCCTAGCGTGGAATAAAAACAAAACCCAAAACAAACTCTGTTACCTGTCCATTCCTAATAGACTCTCTTTGCATTGCAGCTAACCAACTTCAGCCTTGTCCCTGTGCACTGGAGAACAGCTTATACGGGACTGTGTGGTTTCCTCTGGGCCACCTTCCTCTGCTTTTCTCAGCAGAGCGGTGATGGCACAGTGAAGTCCCTGTTCATCTTCTTTCGCAGGAAAGAGGTGGGTGATGGGCCTCCAGAGAAGTGAGGAGTCCAGGACTCCCTTCCAGACTCAGTTACATTTCTCCATTGCTCTCAATCACCTGCAGCAGGCCTGCTTCACTGAGCAGTTACTATGGGCTCCATAGGCCACTTGTTTCAAAATGATTGTTTTAACTGTTATCCAAACCCTTCCTATTCATTCCAGTCTGAAAGTCTTATTTTCCTGATGTTTTCACATCTCTAGTGCTTTGGTTAAAATTACAACAGTGACAGGTGATATTTTAGAGTTATTAATTCGTTTATTCTAATATAAGACCAGTTGCATTAAAAAAAACCCTCTAGTTTTGATTGTTTATATTTCTAGCCTAAACTCTCAGGCAATTTCCTACACACTTTGGGATCAAATTGCCTTTTGTCCTTATAGTAAGTTTCTATCTATATAGAATTCAGTCAAGAAGATTGAATAACCAGCCTCCTCAGATACTCAATAATAATTTATTATTACACCAACAATAAAATTCTGTAAGCAGATGTTTTTATCTTCAAAAAGGAATAATGTTGGATATCTGCTATAGAATATTTTATTGTTGCTGTCTACTTGTTTTCTTTCTAAGATAGGGTCTCTCTTTGTGTAGCTCAGGCTGCCCTGGAACTTACTATGTACCTACCCCAGGTTGGGCTTCAGTCTTCCAAGTGCTGAGATTACAGGCATGAGCCATCATGTCTTACTCCTCTACTTTTATATTATACCATTCAAGTGTACTACTCTTTAATTGATATCTTCTAGCTTTGAGAAGATACAATTGACAAGCACTCTAATTCCTACATACATGAAATAAAATATTTGGCTTCTTAATGAACTATATTAAATGAAAATTCTAGAAAACTAATCATTTTCTTCCTCTCTAAGGAAGAACTCTAATCTATACTCTACCAGTGTACACAGTTTGCAGTAATCCTCTTGCCTCTGCCTTCCAAATGCTGGAACTACAACATGAGCCATGCCTGGCTTTGTGTGTGTGTGTGTGTGTGTGTGTGTGTTTATGGTACTAGGGATAGAACATAGAGTCTTGCACATGCCAGGCAAAAGCTCTGTCACTAGCTACACCCCAGGATGCTGACAGTATTCTTTTATAATTCAGTGCTTTAAAGTGGACTCAAGAAACATCAGCCAGTCTTTCACATTTATTCAGTTTATCTAATCTCAGCCAGCCACCATCAGGTTTCAAAATTATATAAATAACAAGGTGTGGAGGTGTGTGCCTGTCTACTTGGGAGACTAATGGAGGAGGATCATTTCAGCCTAGAGTTCAAGACTGCACTGGACAAAACAGCAAGTCCCTGTCTCAAAACTACAAAAATAAAAAATTTAAGACTATGACTATCTCAAGAAATTTCAACAATCTCTCCTAAAAATGACCCCCATGGGTCTGTTGCTTCTACTGGCATACTTGACAAATTTCAAGACGTGAAACACTGAATTCTGAGTTTATCTTGAGAATGTACATTTAAGGTCATTTTTAGAATTCATACTTAAATTTCTAAGCAAGTAATTTATATGGTTTGTAATATGTTTGTACTGTCTAAGTGACTAAGTTATTGGAATGTAATAGATATGAATGTATTTTATGTTAGGGCAATAGTAAGAACATTTCTTGGTGACTGTATGCTTTTGAAAGTTGGCTGACTTTAGTGGCCTGCCTGTGTTCAGTAGGTAGGAATGGGATCCCTGGGGCAACAGGGCTTTACTTGAGCAGCTGAATGGAATTAATGAGCTCAGGATTCAGCAGGAGATATTGCATCAGTTTGGATGAGAATGGCCCCCATTGGCTCATAGATTTGAATACTTAATCATCAGGGAGTGGAACTGTTTGAAAGGATTAGGAACTGTGGCCTTGTTGGAGTGGGTGTGGCCTTATAGAAGAAGTGTGTCACTGGGGGTGGGATTTGGGGTTTCTGAAGCCCAAGCCAGGTCCAGTGTCTCCCTCTCTTCCTGTTGCCTGAGGATCCAGTTGTAGAACTCTCAGCTGTTTCTCCAGCACCATGTCTGCCTGCATGCCACCATGCTTCTCACCATGATGAAGGGAGCAGGTAAAAGCACCGTGGCCTGAATACTGCCATTTTGACTTCAGACTCCATTTTACTTGCAGGGTTAAATAAAGTTCTGGTTCCCAAGTCCTAGGAGAGCTGGGAACTTTCCAATAGCTGATCCTACCTCTCCCTTAAACAATAGAAATAATCACTATGCATCTTTAGTTCCCTAGAAACAATATGACTGTTCGTAACAACAGAAGGAACAAATGAATCTGATTGGTTGGACTGAAAGGCTTGCATTGTATATTGATTAACAATGAAGGAACACCCTAATTGCTAAATCCTGATTGGTGAAAATTGTAACTGTAACTTGGCAACAAATGTTTGTGATTTTTGTGCTTATAAACCCCACTTCTGCCCTTTCTTGGGGCTGTCAGGAGAAACAAGGCTCCTAAGTCCTTGTCCTGCAGCCCTGATCAATCAGTGCCCCGTTTATGTGGTGACTTAATAAAATCTTTGGAACCCATAAGTGTTGCCTCTCTCTTTCTTCATGGTGCATAATGGGCTAGGTATGACACAATAAAGGACTAGACCTCTGGAACTGTAAGCAAGCCCTAATTAAATGCTTTCCTTTATAAGAGTTGCTGTGTTCATAGTGTCTCTTCACATCAATAGAACACTGACTAAGACAATCAGTAATGGGGAGAGAGATCAAAGAAAGGTACCCTGTGTGAACCTCTGGCCTCCATGGGCACACACATACCTGTGAACATCCATACACATACATGCATACTATCTTCACATACACACACACACACACACACACACACACACACACACACACACACACACACAGATGATGATGTGCCTGACCTCTGACTTTGACACACACACATACATGCACACAACTATGTAACTATGTATATGTGTAAATATACAGATACAGAATGTACTGAGATGTAGCTCAGTGGCACAATTCTTGCCTAGGGGTTATTCAAAGAAGGAGAAAGAGGGCAGAAGACAGGATAAAGGGAGGCAGATAGAGGAAGGAAGGACTAACAATATTCTCTGGCCATTTCTCAGCTTTGTAAAAATGTAGTGCTTCGGTGCAGTAGCTTTGTAATTAAAAGCCTTATTGGAAGTTACTGTTTTATCCATATCATAGTATAGTGAGAATTAGACCATTTGAGAGCTGGTGACAATTTTTGTAAGAACTGAGTTTGAGAACTTGTTTTAGTATTTCCATGTTTTTCTCAGTATGTGTTTAGTGCCTACAGCAGAGTCAATGAAATTTGTCAGTTAGGGATTTGTTTTTGGGAAAATTTAATTGCTATCTGGTCTGTAGCAGAAGAAATCATATAATGACTAAAAGAAATTAGAGATACTTGGCTGGTATGGTGTCTCATTCCTGTCATAACAGCAGGGAGACACAGGCAGGATGACCAGGAGTTCAAAGTCATCCTCAGCAAGTTCAAGGCCACCTTGGGCTACATGAGCCCCTGTCTGAAAGACAAAGCAAAACCAAAACAAAAGCCAATTTAGAAAAGAGAAGAAAAGAAAAGGAGGGCCTGGAGAAGTGGCTCATTGGTTAAGAGCATTGTCTGCTCTTGCAGAGGATGGCGGTGGGGTTGGTTCCCAGCTCCCACATGGCAGCTCACAACCTCTTGTAACTCCAGTTCCAGGAGATCCAACACCCTTGGCTCCTCAGGCACCAAACATGCACTCAACATACCCATACAGATAAAATAAAAATAATTTTTAAAAAAATCTCTGAGAAAGGTCAGGTGTGCTAGTCAGATCTCTGAGTTCAAGGCCAGCCTGCTCTACATTGTTGAGTTCCAGGTCAATCAGAGCTGCAAAGTGACACTAAGAAACACAGTTACTAAAAGTTATGGTTACAGTGTAAAGAAGAAAACACTTTAACATTCTAGTACTTCACCAACAATTGTTACTTTTGTTTTTAACCATTTGAGGAGGGAAATTTTCTTCCCCATTTCCTTTACATTAAAATCTAGAGTTAAAGAAAATTAACTTCTGCCTTTGGAGTGTATCTAAATAGGGCTTTCATATTAACTATGTAACTGCACTGGACCAAATTAAATGTATCTCTTCTAAAGACATAGATGACCCAAGGTACAGTTCCTAAGTCATAAGCCCTTCTGACTGCCTTGATTACTGTTTTCCTTTTAAAGACCATCATCCTTCATGATTGATTTGGAGCTATGAAAAAATTACTATTTTTTTCTACACAGGCCATTTACTTCTAGCTCATTTGAATTTTATATACATTTCTACAGTGTTCGCCAAAACACATTATGTCTAGAACACACTTGACATATCCAGGAGACAGCTTTCATTTACAATTAGGTTCATGGTAGCTAGAGTTTTCCTGCCTTGCCCATTCAGGACAATCTTTGTCACCCTCCAGTCCCACAGCCACTCAAACCCAACCAAGTAAACACAGAGACTTATATTGCTTACAAACTGTATGGCCGTGGCAGGCTTCTTGCTAACTATTCTTATAGCTTAAATTAATCCATTTCCACAAATCTATACCCTGCCACGTGGCTCGTGGCTTACCGGCATCTTTTCATGCTGCTTGTCCTGGTGGCGGCTGGCAGTGACTCCTTCTGCATTCCTGTTCTTTCTTTTCTCCTCTCTGTTAGTCCCTCCTATACTTCCTGCCTAGCCACTGGCCAATCAGTGTTTTATTTATTGACCAATCAGAGCAACACATTTGCCATACAGAACATCCCACAGCAGTTCATTGTTGTTGATTTTTTGTTTTTTAAATCTTTTGGCTCTTTACTTTTTTTTGTCTTTGGGGGGCCTGCCACCCAGCTCTCAAATAAATCACGTGTAGGCTTATTCTTTCTTATAATGCCTGGCCTTAGCTTGGCTTATTTCTAGCCAGCTTTTCTTAACTCAAATTATCTTGTCTACCTTTTGACTCTGGGCTTTTTATCTTTATCTGATATACCTTTCTTTATTTTGTACTCTGTAGCTTGCTGTGTAGTTGGGTGGCTGACCCCTGGAGTCCAACTCCATCTCTTGCTTCTCCATCTCTCTTGCTTTTTTCTCCTATTTATTCTTTCTGCCTGTCAGCCCTGCCTTTCCTTTCTCCAGCCTTGCTATTGGCCATTCAATTCATTATTAGACCAGTCAGGTGTTTTAGACAGGCAAAGTAACACAGCTTTACAGAGTTAAACAAATGCAACATAAAAGAATGCAACACATCTTTACATCATTAAACAAATGTTCCACAGCATAAACAAATGTAACACATCCTTAATATTCTACAACATTTCCCCCTTTTTGTCTAAATAAAAATGAAAATTTTTAACTTAATACAGTGAAACTATATACAATAAAAACAGTTATCAAGTAAGAATTACAGTTACAATATTCAGTCCATTGTATTTAGCAAATTTAGAGAAAACATTCCACCATTCATCCCATCTTAGTGACTCCAAAGTTTTATACCTAATTTACTATCTATCATAACTAAGGAAAACTGAAACTCTAATTATTTAGTCTTTTTTTTTTTTTTTGGTTTTTCGAGACAGGGTTTCTCTGTGTAGCTTTGCGCCTTTTCCTGGAACTCACTTGGTAGCCCAGGCTGGCCTCGAACTCACAGAGATCCACCTGGCTCTGCCTCCCGAGTGCTGGGATTAAAGGCGTGCACTAATTATTTAGTCTTTAACTCCATCAAAGAAGGGTGTACTATTACCTGAGTAAACAGGAAGTGTATTCCAAGCAACTTCCAAAATTCTAGAAATGACAGAGACATCTGACTGTCTGAACAGTCATCCAAAGTTCCTCTGCAATGTTGGGGCATCCATCTTCAGCCTACAGGCCTAAAATATATGACTTTTCTGTGAAGCAGTAAATTTGAAGTCAAAGTTCATCAGTCACTTTCGTCTGTGTCTTGCAGAATGTCTGGCAGACTCTTCCATGAAGCAGTCATTTTGAAGGACTGTCCTGCCTTGTCTTGGCAAAGTTCAACAGTCTTTTTCCTGTGTCCCTGCTTGTCCAGCCTTACTATGCTGTCAGCAGTCAAAAGCAAGAGCACTTTCTTGCCCAGTGGCTATCCATGTCACAGTGAAAGTAAACTCTGCATGGAGTGTCTTCATTGGTGCTGCCAGGAGCAGATGTCTCTCACTGTCATGAAAAACTTTAGGTTATTAAACATCTTAAATGCCATATTCTGTAGATTTTTGAAGTGTTTGAAAATCATCTATCTAAAATATACCTGCTTAACCTTGAAAAATATACCTAATGTGATTACAAGCTTGATTATTACAGGTTAACTACTAACCTCATTTATTAATTACACATTGCATTTTTAAATGAGCAGAATAAGCACAATACCCTAAACAAGAGTAGAATCTTGCATTCAGTATAACAAAAATAACTTTAAATTTATATCAATATACCAAAACCCATGCCAATACAAAATATCTGAGATTAATGGTTGTCTTTTTATCCTATATTCCTATATTCCCCTAAATGATAACAATCATCCATAACCCACCAAAAACCAAAGACCACCCATCCCATCACTTGGGAATGTGGGCATCATGTTCTCCAGACTGCTTTCTGCTGTCTGTGATCAAAGACATCTTTAAGGGTCCCAGAGAAAATTTGAGAGAATGGCCAAGTTCTGGGAAGATCAGCAGTAACCTTTGTTGATATTTATCACCTGTCAAGATTCAGGAGGTCTCCCTTGATCAAATCTGATCCATATAACCTAGAACAAATCCATAGCCTCTTGTTTCCTGTGGAAACAAAAGCAAAATTTCTTCTCCAAAGCATTTTTGACTTCCATTTTAAAGTTAAGGCATTCTTAAAATATCTAGATTGGTTTATTTCAGCGGTCCTTTCAATCCCATGTCTCTTAGCAGCTGTCATTTGCTTATCAACAATAAAAAAAAGTTCAGAATCAACACAATAACATACAGGATCCAGACTCCCTGTGTATTTCCCATCTTAAGATGATTTTTTATTTTAAATTAATTTTACTCTTTCTTTAAGATACTATTACTTGTAGCTGGAGGGCTTCTCTCCAGGTTCCCCAAGCCCCGCAGTCCCACAATCCACTTATAAAATAATCACTCAGACGCTTATATCACTTATAAACTGTATGGCCGTGGCAGGCTTTCTGCTAACTGTTCTTTTATCTTAAATTAGCCCATTTTTATAAATCTATACCTTGCCACATGGCTGGTGGCTTACCGGCGTCTTTACAGGTTGCCTCTCCTGGCCGTGGCTGCAGTGTCTCTCTCCTCAGCCTTCCGCTTCCCAGAATTCTCCTCTCTCCTTGTCCCACCTACTTCCTGCCTCGTCACTGGCCACCAGTGTTTTATTTATATAGAACAATATCCACAGCAATTACTTTCAAACTATTTCTTTCTTTCTATGATTGTCTATACCCATTTTCTTTTCTTCCTTTTTTTTTTTTTTTTTTTTTTGGTTTTTCGAGACAGGGTTTCTCTGTGTAGCTTTGCACCTTTCCTGGAACTCACTTGGCCTCAGGCTGGCCTCGAACTCACAGAGATCCGCCAGGCTCTGCCTCCCAAGTGCTGGGATTAAAGGCGTGCGCCACCACCGCCCGGCTTCTTTTCTTCCTTAAGCCATTGTTAAATACAATGGAATCTGTTTAGAGGCTTTTTCCATATGGACCTCTTTTACTGTGTACCTTTAGTCTTTTTTGACCGTGTGAGCAAACTTTAAACTGCTAAGCTACAGCTGGGCCCTCTGAGAGGCTTTGGTGGCTGGCTCCGCCCACTTTTAGGTCCACGAGAGATGAGCCTAAAGCTCGAAGCCTGGTCAGAGGTGCATTTGATCAGGAACTGCATTCAGCCCCTGACCTGTGGAATGCTAGTGCCCTGCACTGTGGCAGGTGTTTTTACTTAGTTTTTTGTTTCTATTTAGTATGAAAAAAAAAAAAAAAGCTGTTTAAGTGCTCTGCTATAACTAGTTTCTTTTTCTTTTTTTTTTTTTTTTGAGACAGGGTTTCTCTGTGTAGCTTTGCGCCTTTCCTGGAACTCACTTGGTAGCCCAGGCTGGCCTCGAACTCACAAAGATCCGCCTGCCTCTGCCTCCCGAGTGCTGGGATTAAAGGCGTGCGCCACCACCGCCCGGCTATAACTGGTTTCTTAAAGCAGCTATTTATTTTATTTTATTTGGTCAGCTTTCTCAGGCCCTACCTAGGTGGATAATTGAGAGCCTCCCATTGGTAGGCCAAAATGTAGTTGTTTTTTTACTCTTTTGGCTCTTTACTGTTTTTGTCTCGGGGTGTCCACCACCCAGCCCTAATATTCTACAATGGTTCATCTTCCAAGAGTTAAAAAGCTAAAGGGTTTCTGTTCCTGAATTTTTTTTTTTTTTTTGAGACAGGCTCTAATGTAGCCCAGGTTGTCTTGTAACTATGTAGCAGAGATTCTCTACTTCTGCTTCCCAAGTATCAGAGTTTACTCAGCGTTATCTTAGAATCTGAAGGGATTAAATTGTCACAAATGTGACCAAAACTATAGAAAATATTTCTTTCAAAAGAGTCAGCAGCCTGAAAACAAAAAGGGAAATCTGAAATTTAAAGATAACATCCTTTAAGTTTAAAGATAAACATGAAGAAATGTGAGCATCAGCTAGCCAAATGCATAGAAGAGAGGTAACTTGTAGAGGGTATGAGCTCCTTGTGCTCACAGATAAGCACTAGAGGAACCGGGAATGGTAAACGTGTAGGGTTGTCTCTTTAAAGGAAGAAATTTATAATCTGTTTTCTGCCCAGAAGACTGGGGTGGGTATGGTTAACAGCCTGGTGACCTTTGTAGTATCTGTATGACTGAGACTGAATCTAGCTCCCCTATACTCTTACAAACAGGACCAGAGGTGGATAATAGCCTAGGTGACCTCTGTGCTATCTGTATGACTGAGACCACACCAGATCCTCCACAGACCTTTAAGATGATGCATGTAGTCTTCCATAGAACCCATCTTCATGGAAGAGGTGACATGTACTATGGAAAGAGTTTCAATGTAATTATGCCTTAAGCTTTATTGTGCATACAGGATTGTGTTACACCAGGAAACTTTCCCCCAAATTATACTATGATTAAAATGCCTAAAATAGGGGCTGGAGATAAGGCTCAGTGGTTATGAGCACTGGCTGCTCTTTGAGAGAACAATTCCCAGCACCCTCACACAGACAGGCATGTAGGCAAAACACAAATTTACAGAAAATAAAAAGAAATCATTGTTTTAAAATGCCTAAAATAAACTTCCTAGTGTCAGACTCTTGAAGTTTGAACCCACACCGGCTACTGAGTCATGTTGAGCCAGACTTCCTTCTTGCCTCATACAGATTGACACTCTGTTGGCCATGATATTTTCAGACCCGCCACACACACCCACACACACTGAGAAACCTTTGTGGTATAGATCCAATAAAAGCTGGTTCTGTCTACTTCCCATCTCTTCCTTCACTGAATCTTTGTTTACCTGCCCCTCCCTCCAAGCCTGGCAGACCATTGTAACCTGTTGTGGATTTCCCACAATGCATGGTCATTCCCCATTTGCATATCTGACTGGCCTACAGGATTGAGATTGTACTTTTCACGTTTGGACCTGAGGTGTTCAGCACAGGGTAGGCGTTTGATGGCAGCTGCAGTATACTGACTGGTTTGCTGAGGATGGTGGAATTACTGTCTCTGTTACTTTTTGCTCTGGTTGGTTCTAAGCCAGGACTAGTCCCTTTTTGTCTCCTGTCTTGGTCTGCAGACAGCTCTACAAACCCTCTCCTTCAGCAGCTTTTGGCTACAGGTCCAGGGAATTCTATTGTTCCCTGGGGATGGCTTTCATTCTCTGGCTACATGTGCACACATCCCTCAGGCCTCTCTCTGACTCTAACCACCATGCTGGTTTCTACGGGTTGGGTGGAATCTCAGTATCCTGGATCATTGAACAACCCTTGTTCACATATGTCTGTAATGTATGCAAAATAGGTGTGAGTGATGCCCACTAACTTACAGCTGCATAGAATTCTTTAGAGGCTGGCAAGGTGGCTTAGAAGGTAAAGGCAATGGCTGTGTAAACCTGGCGATCACTGGAGCCCAATTCAAGATGGAAGAAACAACTGCTGAAAGCTGTCCTTTGATTGCCACATGCACACTGTGGCACCTGAGCCTTCCCCTCCACCCCACTCTGTCTCACACACATTCACACAATAACAAGTTAAATTTTTAAAAATACTTGTGAGGATAAATGTGCTTGCCAAGTTTGAATGATGTCCTGAGTTTGATTTCTGAGATCCACATGGTAGAAGGAAAGAATTGACTCTCACAGGTCGACTTCACATTTCCACCCAGGAGCAAATACACCAATAATAATAATAAAAAGAAAGTGTCCTTTTGGGAATCCCTGACATCATATGTCATTTATTTTTCCCATGTCTATTCCAGAAAACCTATATATCCTAAAGACAGACATTCAGCCAAGCAGCTAGGTGATTTTCCCCAAACAAGAGAATTGGCTACTTTCCCTTTTCAGTTATGAATGGTTGGAATGGGCATGTTATGGGCTCTGTAAATCCTGAGGACTGAGCCTTAGTCCCTGTTAAATGACAACCCCTTTGGGGCTGAGATTCTCATCATGTTTGATGATGGTTTTTAGCAAGCGACTGGGTGTGACTGATTTTCTCTGCCATGGACAAACACTTGGTTAAGTCTCGGCCACATCCGAATACTGCCACTTCCTCACCATGACGAACACTTCTCTCTGTATACTCTATAACACCTGTATTCATTGGTGTCTTATTTCTCTGAGCCATGGGCCAGGAAGCTTGCTATTTTGTGTGAAAAGTGAAGTGCATCTGGGCAGTGGTGGTGCATGCCTTTAATCCTAGCACTCTGGAGGCAGAGCCAGGTGGATCTCTGTGAGTTTGAGGCCAGCCTGGTCTACAGAGTGAGATCCAGGACAGGCACCAAAATTACACGGAGAAATCCTGTCTCGAAAAACAAAACAAAACAAAACAAAACAAAACAAAACAAAAACAAACAAAAAAAGAAAAGAAAAGTGAAATGCAAGCAACATTACTTGCTTCACTTTTTAGTTTAAATTTTTCTTGTAGAATGTGTATCTTAAATTTTGACATCATAGCCATGTGGTGGTGGTGCATGCCTTTAATCCCAGAACTTGGGAGGCATAGCCAGGTGGATCTCTGTGAGTTCCAGGCCAACGTGGTCTACAGAGCAGGTTCTAGGACAGCCAGAGCTGTTACACAGAGAAATCCTGTTTCTAAAAATAAAGAAAACAAAAAACAAAACAAAAAATTTGACATTGTATGACTTAATAGGTATGAAAACATACATGAATCTGAATTAAGTGTGGAAAGAAACTGGCTGTTTGTGTTATGGGTGATGCTTATACTGGGGGGAAAAATGGAAAGATAATGACATTTACATTCTGTAATCTTTCCTAATGGTTCTTATTGAAAATACAAGACATAGGCCTTTATTTTGAATTAAGACACATGGTTACATTTTTTCATTGCTCAATGGTTTCTTTCAACTGATGGCTCATATTCTGTTCTGCCATGTATACCATACAGCTGAACCAAGTGCATTGAAGTTGTTCTTAAGTGACTTTACAAAAAAGATTTATTTATTTATTTTTGTTATTTTATTTTGTTTTGGGAGAAGGTATCTCTATATAACCATGCTATCCTGGAACTTACTATATAGACCAGGCTGGCCTCAAACTTGGAGATCCACCTGCCTCTGCCTCTTGAATGCTGGGATTAAAGCTGAACTCCACCTATGCCCACTACCCATTCTTTTTTAATGTTTCATTTTTTTAAACTTGTATGTGTGTATGTTTGCACATGGACACAGATGCATGTGTAGAGGTCAGAGGACAACTTTCCAGAGTCTGTTCTTTCCTTTCACCATGTGGATTCTGCCCATCAGGCCTGGAGGAAAGCCATCTGACTCTGTCAAATTAATTTTTTATTAGTTATTATTATTGTCATGGGTGCATGACTGGTGGGGGACACTCACAGTGTCATGGCATACATGTGGATGTCAGAGGACAACTCTGTGGAGCTGGTTCTTGTATTCCATCTTTATGTGGGTTTCAGGGATGGAACTAAAGTCACAAGGTGGGGAGGGAGCTGGAGAAATAGCTCAATAGTTAAGAGCACTTGCTGCTCTTTTAGAGGACTAAAGCAGGTATTTAACAAGGCAACTCCACGTAGTTTATCTGGTAGTTAAAAGGAGGTTTATTCTGAGGTAACTTACAACCAGTAAAGGTGTCAGTTACAGGACCTGGGAGAGGTGAGGTGCAGTCCAGCATGGTTCTCTGGAGAACTCTGACTTGGTCTGTGATCCAGCATCCAGGATCATGAGGAGCCAAGAGGGCTGGCACGTATGGATCTCAGGTCTTAAGGGCTCCTGTCTCAGCCATGCCCCAAGGACAGGTCATAGGCAGGCATGGCAGTTACCGGCTGCATCACTAGGGGCAGTGCTTCAAGGTCAAAGCTGGAGCAGCTGCACACTACAGAGGACCTGACACCTTCTTCTGAACTCCGAGGATACCAGGTAAGAATATGTTTCACAGTCATACAAGCAGACAAAACACATAAAATAAATATGTACGGGGCTGGAGAGATGGCTCAGAGGTTAAGAGCACTAACTTCTCTTCCAGAGGTCCTGAGTTCAATTCCCAGCAACCACATGGTGGCTCACAGCCATCTGTAATGAGATCTGGTGCCCTCTTCTGGCCTGCAGTCATGCATGCTGTATACATAATAAATAAATAAATAAATAAATAAATAAATAAATACATACATACATACATACATACATACATACTGCGGTTGTTGGTTTGGTCTGGAAAGCTGGCTCAAGTTAAGAGCACTTGCTGCTCTTCCAGAGGATCTGAATTTAGTTCCCAGCATTCATACTATGCAGCTCACAATTATCTGCTTTTGTTTTTGTTTTTTCAAGACAGGCTTTCTCTGTATAACAGCTCTGGCTGTTCTGGAACTCATTTTGTAGAACAGGCTGGCCCTGAGATCCACCTACCTCTGCCTCCCTAGTGCTAGGATTAAAGGCGTGCACCACCACTATCCAGCGCTTACAACCATCTGCAACTCCAGCTCCAGAAGATCTGGAACCCACTTCTGGACTCCATGGGCACTTGCACTCAGTTTCAAATATCCACATACAGACACACATAATTTAAAAAATTAAATAAATATTTTTAAAAGTCACAAGGCTTGTGCAACAAGTACTGTGAAACCCAGCACTGTGTTAATTAAATATAATCAACCTTGGGTTAGGAGGCAAATCCAGCAACTAGTTGACAGAAAGTAGTCATAGAGAGTCAGAGGGAGTCTGAAAAGCAGATAAAGAGATGCACAGGAAGTAGTAGGGAGGGACTTTTCATGTGGTGGCCTTTTTGGTTTGGCACCGTGGAAGGATACTCTCTTTCTGAGACACCAGCAAAGAAAGAAGGTCAGCTAGTTGCTCCTCAACCTCTCTGAGCTAGCAGGTTTTCACCCCAGTCTCTGACTCTGAGTCTTTATTGGTAAATAGAACAATAGAGATTTAGTTAAAAACTACACTTGGTGGCAGTGGCAAGAGGTGGTTCTGATGGGACTTATGTGTCCTACCAGGCCCTGGCCTGAGCCGCAGCAGGACAGTGATGGGGGACTGCAGTCAGTAGCTGAAACAGCAGTAGATTTAGGCGTAATCACTGTAGTGATGATAAAACAATGTTTTGGCACTGCAACATGTGGTATGACCATATAAAGAAGAAGTCACACCAGCTAGTACCACTGCAGTCACCACTGGGCCTCTCTCCATGAACAACAGTTGCCTGCTACTTGAGAGGACTCTGAACTTATTCCACATGATTCAGAATTAACTTTGTTATTTATTCAGTTATAACAAGTAATCAGAAATAGAAATCATCCATTTTATGTAACACATATCAGATTCCATATAGGTCTACCAGGCCCTCTAGCACAAGGTAATGATGAAATTGATCAGCTATTAATAGGAAATGTGCTAGAAGCCTCAGAATTTCATAAGAAACACCAAGTTAATAGCAAAGGTTTGAAGAAAGATTTCCTATAACTTGGCAACAAGCCAAGGAAATTATAAGGAAATGTCCTGTTCTTCTTTGTATAACCAAACTCTATTACCTTCAGGAAGTAACCCAAAAGGTACTCAAAGAAATAAAATTTGGCAAACGGATGTGTTTCATTTTGCAGAGTTTGGGAAATTAAAGCATGTGCACAACACCATAGAAACATATTCAGTATTTCAATGGGCAACTGCTCTGAGTTCTGAAAAGTTTGATTCTGTAATTACACATTTATTAGAAGTTATGGCCATCATGGGTATACCTGTACAAATTAAGACTGACAATGCTCCAGCATATGTCTCTGGTAAAATGAAACAGTTTTTTTTTTTTTCTGCTTATTACAACACAAAGCTTGTTACAGGTATACCACACAATCCTACAGGGCAAGCAGTTATAGAAAGGTCTAATTGAACTCTAGAAGAATATGCTTAATAAATAGAAAGGGTAATAAAGACCCCCAGAGATATATTACACAATACTTGATTGACTTTACATTTTCTAAATGCTAATGAAAAAGGAACGACAGCTGCAGAGAGACATTGAAAAACTACGGAATTAAGTCAGCCCATATATTTTTAAAGATGTGTTGACCTCACAATGGAAATCAGGATATGTGTTATGTTGGGGAAGAGGTTTTGCTTTTGTTTCCACAGGAGAAGAAAAGCTATGGATACCATAAAGATTGATAAAGATTAGATTTGAACAGGAGAGACCTATCAGCATGACCATTCAATCTAAACTAACTTGTAAGACTAACAAATGCCTTTCATCTGATTAGGTATGAAAAAAATAATATTTTTAAATGATAATTACCTTACTGGCATGAAAGGAAAAATGGGTTCCTTAAACCAGGTGTCTTAATTCTATGTTAGAATGTTAGATTGTAGATTGCCATGTGACCTACACCATCTTGGGCATCAACTTGGACATCAATAGAAAGGATATTTTTGTTGTTTAGTATTACAAACACAGTTAAGAGATTTAAATTCAAAGGGTTGCTACAGTTCAAATTTGTTTTCTAAATGTCTGGAAACTGAAGTTGGGTCCTCTGTAAAAGTAGCAAGTGGTCTTAACCTCTAAGCTGTCTCTTTAGCCACAATAAAAATAAATCTTAAAATATAATAAAATGTTCTTAGTATACCAGTAAAGGTTCTTGTAGATTTAAGATATTGTTTTAATTCCCAACCCCTCTTTTCTATTATTGAAAAACAAGACTGATGAGATGAGTCAGACTTACAGCCAGGCCTGATGACCCCAGTACCCACTAGGTAGGAGGAGAAAACCAACCTCTACAAGGTAGTCTCTGACCTTCACATGTGCTGTGGTACATGAATGTACATGTGCATGTGTGAGTACACACAGGCACTCAAAATAAAATATAATTTTTATAAAAAAGAGACTAGCACACACCTATAATCCCAGGATTTTAGAAGTCAAGGCAGGAGCATCAGGACAAGGTCATCCTTGAATACACAGCAAATTTGAGACCAGCTTGGGCTATGTGAGACTTTATCTTTAAAAAAAAAAAAAAAAAAGACAAAAATGTGTGTGGTGGTGTATGTCCATAATCCCAGTATTTAGGAGACAGAAGCAGTCAGGTCTCTGCAAGTTCAAGGCTACCCTAGTTTACATAGCGCGTTCCAGTCCAGCCCGGGCTGCACAGTAAGATGCTGTTCCAAACAAACAAACAACAATCAAACAAAAAAGAAAAGAAATCAATCTCTTTATGCCTAGGTTGAATGCCATAGAAAGTAATATTTAAAGGCTTTAAAAAGCAATGTGAAGTACTAAATTAATAGACCAAGCAAAAAGATATAAACCCAGCACACAGAAATCAACATCTATCAAATTTCTGTAGGCTGTTCTTGCTCAGTAATGATAAATGATACCAAAGATAACCAATGATGAATTTCTGAGCATAAACAGCAGAGCATCTTCTGTGGTGATGTGCAGGTTTTCAGACACAGTGAATGACTACAAGTTTATTGAACCTTCCTGAAAATTTTAAAGAGCTATATAGACATAAGAGTTATTTCTCAATAGTCTGTAGCAATTATACCTAGCCAGCCTGGTCTACATAGGTAATTCCAGGACAGGCAGGACTCCTTAGAGAGACTTTGTTTCAGAGAGAGAGAGAGAGAGAGAGAGAGAGAGAGAGAGAGAGAGAGAGAGAGAGAGAGAGAGAGAGAGAGAGCTGACTGGTGTGGTGGCGCACCTGGAATCCCTGGACTAGAGGTGGAGACAGAGGCTCAATGTCATCCTTGGATAGGTAGTTATTCTAGGCTAGCCTGCTTTGGCACTCTCTCAAAAAAGCAAAACCTAGGCATGGTGGTGCACACCTTTAATTGCAGTATCAGGTTGCCAGAAGCAGGCAGATCTCTGCAAGTTTCAGGCCAGCCTGGTCTACAGAGTGAGTAGCCAGGGCTACAGAGAGCAGAGACACATGGTCTCAAAAAAAAAAAAAAGAATGTTTGTGTCTTATCTATAGTTTATATAGTTGGGCTGAGTGTTGCCAGGTGGTACAAAGCTTCCCTTTGCAGGTGTGAGGCCCTGTGTCCCATCCCTGGAACTGCCAAAGGGAAAAAGGTAAATTACAAGAGGAGGGTTACAGGAGGTAAGGCATCTTGGCGAACATGTTAGTGTGCAAAAAATTAAAGGACCAAGCAGACGCCATAACAAGCTGCTCAGTCTTCTCTCAGATATCAGTCCTCAAGACTTGAGTAAGCAGTTTCTGGGAGGGCTATGACATAGTCCTTGCAGTAACCCCCTTTCTGCACGTACTCTGACTGCTCAAGATTCAATCAATTGTTTACTGTCTGGGACCCCTCACCAACTTAGAGCTACATGCATGACTAGTAGTAGTAGACAGAACCTGGGCCACTGAGTCAGGCTCCACAGTTAGTACATGTTAGGCCAGCCAGCCTCCATGGAAGCTCAAGGACAGAGTATCAGGGACTATGGGGGTCCAGTCCCTCGATAGTCCCCTCCCAGGGTCCGGGAAGAATCTACAACCAGCTGATAATTAATCTTTGATGAAAGGAAATGAATCTATGTACACAAAACTCCTTAGTCCATATACTTTATTATTCTGTGTCAGTTACAAGCTTATATTCTGCTCTCATATTTAGCTCATTTTTAGCCTGATTTCTCTCTACACTTGTCTGCGGTCTCCTCTAGGTTCTATCTTAATTCCTTCATCTAATACTCTCTTTCTAGGTTCTCATCCATCTTGTTCCTTCCCATATCATCTTTTCTCCCATCTCCTTCTCTCTCCTCATCTTGTTCTTCCCCATCTGGCTCTTCCTCATCTTCCATCTCGTTCCTCTAGTCCTCTCTTTAAGCCCTTCAATCTACTTTCCTATCTCAGTTTGTTCCTCTCAAGTTCTTACCCATCTAGTTCTTCCATTCTCTTTTCTCTTCTCTGTCCTCTCGTGCCCTGGGAGTTCTGGTATATATACACTTACAAGCAGTATTCCCTTAGCAGTGCAAAACCAGGCTTCCAGGGTCAAATGGAGGGGTGATAAGAATCACATAGGGAGGCAATAACTGTTAGAAGTGGTTAGGTAAGGAGTTAGCGGTCTATAAAGTTGGTAAGGCTGTAAGAAAGGAGGGTCCGAGCTGAATAGCTTAACGTCCACCTGACCTAGGTGGTGTCTCCTTGTGGAATTTACCTTAAATCAGGAGACTTGCATGTGGACTGTTATTACTGCTAGTCCTTGAAAGTGGCCAAGGGAGAATCTGATTCCAGAGAAAGCCTTTCCTGAGGCAGTTCTCCAAACACCTGGAATGTGTATGTCCAGAGAGTGATCAGTCCACACTGTTAGCCCTTCTTAGGGAAAAGTCAATTGGGAAAACTATGAAAGAACACATGATTTTCATAACAGAATACAGCTGATACATAACAAGCCAAGTAACACCAAAAACTCCTTGGGATTTGGCTTCCTCTGGAGGAATTCCCTGATTCCTTCAGGTAGTGACTTTGCCATAACCAGCTGAGTTCTTATGATATTCCTGCGGCCCGCAGCAACAGAGCCTAAGACTTGTCCAGTCCTGCCCCCAAATGATAACTCTAACCCCCAACCAGTAAATGCAAAGGTTACAGACCCTCATTCAATTTTGTGACCTCAAGGCTTGCACCACCCTGCTTGCTGTTTTTCTCTTAAAAAACCCTCATTCTGAGAGCTCAGGGCGGTCCTCCACCTGCTGTGTCAGAGTGTTGGACTTGAACCAAGCCTGGGCTTGCTTGTTATTAACAAACCCCTGTGTGTTTTGCATTGGATATCAACTCTGTGGTGGTCTTGCTCGGGGGTCTCAGGACATGGGCACAACAAAAGAATATACCTGGGCCCATGAGTTCAGCTACCAGCACATAAGACAAGCCTTCCTGAGGCAAACCATATGGACAGACATGAACATCCCTGATCAACAGCTTATCATCCCTATTCTGTTTTCCCCACATGGGCCACTTCCTTGTCCCATCAGAGCATGTGATACTCACTCCCTTGTCCCCTGCTAGGATCTTGCTTTCTCTTATGTGCGAATCAAACCTTTTGTTGTTGCTAGGTTATTACTGTTTCATCTTCTCCAGTTCATGGGGAGTCCTGGAGCTCACTCCATTTCAGTGTTGGCTCCAAAAGCTTTCTCTTCCCTCTTCCAGATTTAAAGAAACAGGGCCACATGTACCAGAGAACATAGTGGGCTGACCAGATCTGGGCTATAGATGGATGTGTCTTGTGGAAAATGTACAGGTAACGAGGGCTGTTGTGTAGCCCCTGCACTGTGGCTAGTGCTCCCTCAGCTGTTGACCTGGGTGGGTTTTGAACTTTGACCTGTGTTTGTAGCACTTTAGTGCCTGCTGCTTACTAGCAATGTGGTGTAATTGAGCTCTGTGCCTCAGTACCTCTGGACTGTTTGGATGTCATTCCTTTGGCTGGTGAAGTCCCAAAGCCTCTTTTAAAATCCCAAAGCTAAGAGTTGACTGACTTCTGGGTTATCTGTGCTTTTTTCCCCCTTTTTGCTGGCTATCGATATGATGAGTGGTGGAGAGTAATTCTGGTTAAGAATTCACTTTAGGGCTGGGGAGAGAGTAATTCCAGCCTTGAAAGGTGGAGGGAGAAGGGATACACAGAGCAAACTGGCCAGCAAGACTAGCCATGTTATTGAGCTCTGGATTTGACTGAGAGACACCCTCTCAGTGAGCAACGCTTGCTCACTTGCATGCCAAAACATGTATATATAAAACATACAAAAACGGAAAGAGGATATTTCACTATAATGCTAATCATTGATTCATCAATTTATTCAAAAAACATCTATTGAGTTATGATCCCTGTATTCTAAAGTTGCTTTTCTTTCTTTCTGCACCCCTCCCCCTCTTTGAGACAAGGTCTCATGTAGCCCAGGCTGGTCTCAAACTTATTATGTAGCCATGAGTATCCTTAGACTTCTGATTCTTCTACCTCCATCTCTTGAGTGCTGAGATTATAGGCATGCTTCACCATACCCAGTTTATGAAATACTAGGGATTGAACCCAGGGCTTCCATGCATGCTAGGCTACCAACTGATCTAGATCCCCAGCCTCTAAAGTTGGTTTTGAAACATCAGCCCCAAGTTAAGCTTAGTGGGTGGGAATTCAGTTCCCATTATGAGATAATTTCCGGAAAGGTTCAGAGTACTTGGGGTTAGAGATAAACCGGGAAAGAGAAAGTGAACAAGACAAAATTGAGCAGGCTAGAAATAGAGTGAGTGTTAGCTAATCAACTGGGCCCACTCTCATAATCAGCAGCTTGTGAGACCAGAATTGCAGGACTCTAATTACCAGCCAGAAGATGGGATCTGAGTCCTCTCTTTTGCCCTGGGAGATATAACATCCCTAATTGTCAGGAAGCCAATATATTGCTAACTATCTGAACCTAGATCTGGAAGCCCTACGCCCTGTGAGATTACTGTCTAGCAGAAGTCTTTCTGATAAAGAAAAGGACATTCTACTTCCTCTTTTAGGAGTCAGTCTAAACAGGCCTATCAATCATGTAGATAGGAACACAACCTTCAGGGAAGCTGTCTGTCTCAGATTTTCAAATAGTATTTCAAATAGTATTTCAAATAGTATTTATAAAATATATAAATATAAAATAAAATACTATTGAAAATAGTATCCTGGGGCCAAGGAGATAGCCAGTGGGTAAGAGTATTTGCTGTGCAAACATGAGGACCTCAGTTCGAATCACTAGTCCCCAGGTAAAAAGCAAGATGTGGCCACTCATGCATCTGTGACCCCAACACTGTGGGGAGCCAAGAGAGAAGGGTTGCTGGGGCTTGCTGGTGGCTAGCCTAACTCCAGGTTCAGTAAAAGACACATATGTAATCACACCATAAACACACACACACACACACACACACACACACACACACACACACACACACGCAACAATAACAAAAACCCTGCTATAAAACCTGTCTGAAATGTAGGCCGGCACAATGGTCCCTTTGGTGTTGCTCACTACCATCCTCTGAAGGCAGTAAACTCTGACTGTCTTCTACACTACACTCTGTGTGTCTTGTGTGAATTCTTGAAGTGGCAGTCATAAGGACTAAGGAGGCAAGAAGTCATGAGCAAGATACAGTAACATTAGGACAGTGGCTGGCTCTTCCTTTTTAACTGTCATGAAGTTCCTTGAAGTCCTGCG
Organism: Peromyscus maniculatus bairdii; assembly: GCF_049852395.1. NCBI lineage: Eukaryota > Metazoa > Chordata > Mammalia > Rodentia > Cricetidae > Peromyscus > Peromyscus maniculatus. The sequence goes on along the minus strand of NC_134859.1, from coordinate 1,186,229 downwards.
CATGCTTTCTGTCTCTCTAGCCCAATGTCTCGTTAAAATATTTTGGTCAGTATCTGTTGGTTGGTTTCTTTATCAGAGCATTAATTTCATTCAGTCACAGAAACCTCCTAAAATGGAAAAAAAGCAGATGGTGTTGATGCTGCTAGTGAGTAAGTAATATGCCATTATTTAGGTGTGGTGGCTCACAACTGAAATCTCAGCACTTGGGAGGTTGAGGCAGGTGAATCACTGCCAGTTCTAGGCCTGTCTGGGCTATATAGTGAGTTCTAGTGAGTGATACTATATCAAAAAGAAACAAACAAACAAGGCCAGGGAGATGGGTCAGCAGGTAACGGTGTTTGCTGCCAAGCCTGACAAACTGAGTTTGAACCCCAGAAAAGAGTGGAAGAAGAGAGCAAGCTCCTACTGTCAGAATTCTGCCTCACGCCTGCTGCATGACTGCACATGCGCAGTTCAGGAGTTAAGCAAAGGGCCTTGTGTCTTACATCAGCATGTGCTGGTGATCACATACAAGGTGTGTACTCACTCAATCTGCGCATGCGTGGTGTGGCTCTGTAAGCCCGTCTTGCACTTAAAAAGCCGTGACTCATATCCCACCCTCTCTCTCTGTTCTGCTCTCCCCCCCCCCCCCCCCCGACCATCTTCCCTTCTTTCTGTACGTGCTCCTTCCCCAGGCCTGGTTCTTTTGTGTCCCCCACCCCCACCCCAATAAAGCTCTCTGTAACTAGGTAGTCATGGTTGTGGCTCGTGACCATAAAGATGGAGGGTGGAAGTTGTCTTTTTTGTTTTGTTCTGTTTCTTAAGTCAGGGTCTTATGAGGCCCAGGCTTTCCTCAGACTTGGTATGTAGCCAAGCATGACTTTCCATTCCTGATCCTCTGCCTCCAACTCCTAAGTGCTGGAATCTCAGGCTGCTCCAACCACCCTTGCTTGGCTCAGTAGGGGAGCTGTAGGTTCAGGACTACGATTTGCAACCTCTAGGTGAGGTTGCTGGACTCAAATATAGAAATAGGGGAAACCCAGTAAAATGTAAGTTACAGATAAACAATGACATTACATGGCAAACCCAGTTAAATATAAGTTACAGATAAACAATGGGTATTTTTTGCTATAGATTATCAGTATTGTACCTGTTTTAAAATTGTTTTATTTTAGTTATTTACTTATTTGTCTGTAGGGGTGAAGATGTGCTTGTGAGAAGGTCAGGGACAGAGTTGGTTGTCTCCTTCCGCCAGGTGTGTTCTGAGGATCAAGCTCAGGTTGTCAGGGCTGGCAGTAGGCATGTGGCCACAGCTGATTTTGGTTCTCAATTTGATACATCTGGGAGAGAGAATCTCAGTTCAGGAATCGCCTCCATCATATTGGCCCATGGGCATATTGATGGGGGCATTTCTTGATGGCTAATTTATGTAGGAGGGCCCAGCTCACCATGGGTGACACCGTCCTTAGGCAGGTGGGCCTGGGCTGTTTAAGTAGCTGAAGTGAGCCCAGGAGCAAGCGAGCTTTGGTCCTCCTTGGTCTCTTCTTCAAGCTCTTGCCTAGAGTCCCTATGCTGGCTTCCCTCAGTGATGGAGTGTAGCCTGTAAGCTAAGCTAAATAAACCCTTTCTTCCCCTACATTGCTTTTGATTGTGGTATTTTACTACAGCAACAGGAAAGCATGTTCTCATTAGAACATGCCCTTAACCACGAAGCCATGACCTATGGAAACCTGAAGGTAGCCAGTCAGGGACTTTTGCATTGTTCTGCCTCCTGGTTCCTGCCTTACTAGGTGACTTCAGGCAAAGCATCTGCTCTCCTACTTGGCCCACCAGAACACTTACTCTGATCATAGACATGTTGCCTGATCCTAGAGTTGAAAATAAAACCAATTATGACTTTATACTAGACCCTGTGATTTTATTCTTTGATAGACAAAGGATAAAAACCAACCAACCAAACAAAAAACAAGCAAAGAACACTGGTTCATGTGAAATCCAATCTAACTGTGTCATTCTGCAGTGCTGTTTCAGGGACCGGGTGGCACTGTTTGAAGACATTTGTGGTGGTTACACTGGAGGAATGAAGGCAGAATGTTGTGGTTTGGATGTGAAGTGTCCCTCACAATCTCATATGTTTGACCACTTAGTCCCTAGCTGGTGGCACTGCTTTGGGAGGTAGTGAAACATTTAGGAGGTGGAAACTTGCTGAAGAAAGTGAGTTGCTGGAGGGTGGGCCTTATAGTTTGCAGCCTGGTTCCAGTTCCTGCCAGTTTTCTACTTTCTGGTCTGCTGATGTGTGAGTAAACAGCACAGCCTCACAACCACAGACCAAGACACCCGCAACCCCTGCCTCCTGTCTTCCCTGCCATGATGGACAGATGTAAACAGCCCTGGTCAGTAGCTTACCATCCCTATGGTTTTCCCCAGTAGACCACTTCCTTGTCCCATCAGAGCATGTAACACTTGCTCCCTTGTCATCATCAACACCCCGCCCCCCCTTGGCTAGAATCTATTGTCTTGCTTCCCCTTCTGTGTGGAAGCTCAAAGCATGAGCCAAAGTAAGATTTCAAGGGTCAGAGATATGACTTAGCAGGTAAAGTGATTGGTACTAAGCCTGACAGTTTGAGTTTGATTCTTGAGACCTATGTGGTGGAAAGAGAGGACCATCTCCTGGAAATTGTCCTCTGATCTCCACACATATGCTGTGTCATGCACACATCCTCCCACATAAAAATGCTTTGGGGGGCCCGAAGCACCTGGACCACACAGCTGCCATGACAATGTTGCAGCAGGCAGCCCCCCAGGGAAGGCTACAGGAACCCTGCCCACTGGCATGAGAGGGGATGGTGAGTACACAGTACAGCGAGGCCAGGGACCCAGAGACAGAAAGAGACCACTGCGAAGGTGGGGGAAGGTGGAGCGAAACAAGGAGGGACCGGCTGCCCTGCCACACTGCCTGTATTGAGCTCGACCCTGTCCCCTGTGAGAACTGCTCAGCAAGGGCAAGCCCAGCCAACACCTTGCCCAGATGGCCCTGCCTCCTGTGCTACCCACACTGCAGGACAGAGAGTGACAGAAGGAGGCTGCCTCTTTTCAATATAATGTTCAGGGGGGTGGTAGGTTAGTAGACAGAAACACAGAAACTTCAATGGCACAGACAACCAGGTACCAGTGTATCAAAATCAGTACAATACAGTTCCATTTTGCAGTAGTGACCTGCTCTATCCCAGTTCAAACAGGGGGACCCTCTGTCCCAGTTCAATCAAAGGAAACTTCTGCTGGCCATCCATCTCCAACTCTGTCTATGTACAGTTTCTATCTGGAGTCACAATACACACACAAGACCAGGAATAAAATCTGCATGCTTGTGGACACACTTCTCACACATTCACACATTCATATAGGCAGAACATTCCAACAGAAAGGCAAAAAAACTTTTCCCAGCGAGACAGTGTCAGCTGACCAACTCAAAAATCCTAAAATAAGAGTCTATAGTTTTCATAAGTCAGGAAAATAAGAAACAAAAATATAACACATAAGACAACTAAACAGCTCTCCTGGCACCTGAAAACAAAACCAAAAGGAAGACACTGGCTTCATGTCATCCTGCGGGAGCAACCTGCATCATCTCTACAAATCAAATTCAAATACAAATCAACCAAAGGGCTCCAAATGCTTCCAAAGGACTGTGTGCAGGCACTTTCAAATTTTGGGCTCCCTTATAAAAAAAATATCCAAAAGGCCAAAAGGCCCACTTACAAAACAATGTCTAAAACAGGAAGACACAAAATGAAAGTAAACACAGAAAACTCACTGACTGGCTTCAAGCTCTATGGGCCATGGTCCTGGTGGGCTTGGGGGATCTGGGACAAGCCCCCATATATTATGCCCAGATCATGGAGACTCCCAAAAGACAACCACAAAGACTGAATCCCATATATAAAAGCAAAGAGCCTTTATTCAAGCTCAAGCTTGTTCTATCTATCTATCCACTGCAGTGGTGAGATCAGAGAGCCCTGAGCCCAGGCAGAGTAGGGTTGTTTTTTTTTTTTTTTTTAAAAAACCACCATGTGGTTGCTGGGAATTGAACTCAGGACCTCTGGAAGAGCAGTCAGTGTTCTTAACCTCTGAGCCATCTCTCCAGCCCTAGGGTTTTTATCCTAGCAGGGGTTGGGGTAAGGGGATTTCAGAGTTCAGGACTCTGATTGGCTGACATTTGTCTAGAGGTATCTTGGTAAAAAGGGGAAGTAGGTGTGTGTGTGTGTGTGTGTGTGTGTGTGTGTGTGTGTGTGTGTGCTAGGTTCAGGGACATCTGGCTATCTTACCTAATCTTGTCTAATGGTTGGAATGTTTGGAATGTCAAGTTCTTCCCCTTAGATGCTGGCCCATCCCTGGGTGGATTGCTGGGTGGTTTCAGTTTATGGCTTTTCCTGAATCAAGGTATTGCCTGCCAGTAAGCCTGTCATGGCAGCTTTCTGCCCCCCCCCCATTCCTCAATTTACAAGTACCAATGACAGGACTCAATTAGGAGTCCTACCTTTCCAGGGGTTCAAGGGTATTGGAACCAAAGAACCATTAGCTAACAAATTTTTCTAGGGCATCAACATCTGCATCTATTGCCACTCTTAAGGCCCTGTAGTTCTGATCTTTGAGTACAACCAGAGTATAAACTGGAATGATTTATATAGAAATAATGATTTCTAAAGGCCATATAACACTTCTTTGGTTCTGCACAAAGAAGGTCAAGTGTCTCATTGCAGAACCATTTTAGTTAATAAATTCATCAATTGACAATTCTGGACCTATTTTTCTGGTATATCAATGGGCATATTGTTAGCCATTTTGTCTCCTGTGCCAGGGAGTTTCCTTTTGACCCAGCATTTCAACCTGTTTTGGGCAGGGAACATAAGATAATGTATTCTCTTCTGGAACTGCTTTGAGTTGATACTGGGGTGTTGTTGTAAGGGCTTAAAAAGGTTGAAAGGCTAGTCAAAGGCTGGGCAGTGAGGCATTTGTCAGAAGCATGTGGTTATCTGACCCAGCTGTAGAGACATTAGCTGGGCTGGTCCATATCAGCTTTTAGCAAGTCAAAGCTCACAGTTGTTTGGAGCAGGTTTTAGTCAGCAACTGAAGCTTGAATGTGTCTGCCAGCAAAGTGGAAACCTTTTGAGACAAGTTCAAACTAGGAACAGAAATAATTTATGTACTTATTTGGAACTTTTAGGCACATAGTCTTAGTAATTGGGAAGGGCAGGAGTCCCAAAATCAGGAGAGAGAAAAATACAATTCCTTAGGAATAGACAGGTGAGGAAATTTATGCTGTGGATATCGCTCTGTATAAATAAACACTGATTGGCCAGTAGCCAGACAGGAAGTATAGGCAGGGCTAACAGAGAAGAGAATTGAGGGAACAGGAAGGCAGAGGGATACACTGCCTACAGCTGCTGCCAGGACAAGGAAGATGTAAGGTACCAATAAGCCAGGAGCCACGTGGCAAAGTATAGATTAATAGAATTTGCCTAAATATAAGAGTAAGAGCTAGGTAATGATAGGCCTGAGCCAATGGCCAAGCAGTTTAAATAATGTAAGAGTCTGTGTGTTTATTTTATAAGTGGGCTCCGGGACTGGCAGGACTTGGTGGGAGCTGGAGAGAAATTCTCCAGCTACAAATTTAAGCTGTACTTATCTGGAGTCCTTTTGACCTCTGTGAAGTGGATCCAACTTTTATGACTCTTTTAATCCTCTGAGGCCTATATGAATTTTTATCTTACAAAATGATGTAAAAGTTTTAGATACATTAGTATTACCAATCTGTACTGAAATCTATATCATAGACAAAACAAGTAATGGGTATCTGTAAAACAGCAGAAGTGGACTCATACCTTTGAGTCCTAGCAAGGACTACAGATTTGGCTTAAAAGCACGAGCATTTTCCTTCTGTCCAGACAGCCAGGTATAGATTGGACAGAGATTTCTTTGGTCTGATGAGAAGCACTTTTAAGTTTATATTTAGATGACAACCAAAATAAAGCTAAAATGTTGAGCTTGTGACTGAACAGTAAGTAGTCATTGCTCTGCCAGCTTATCAGAACTCTATTAAATGTTAATCTCTGAACCATTATATCATAGAAGGGGAGAGCAATCCAAAACATTTCTAATAATCTAAATTATTTATTTATATCTTTACAACTTGCATTCATCTCTTAAATCATTTTCTTAAAAATGAGCTAACAAGCTGGCTATAGCCTTTCAGAAGGATCTGGTTGTCTCATGCTGCCAAGCTGACAAAGTTATAGCTAGCCTAGCTGTCAGTACTATCAGAGATCTGAGAATGATAAATTATATCTGAGTGCAGACCAAGCAGCTTCTGAATCTATTAAAAATGACAGTGACCAGTCCATACCCAGTTAGCCATACCCAGGTCTCCATAATGTTGGAGGCAGAAATATCAGAATAACATCAATCTTTGGCCAGCAGGTCCATAAAGGGAAAGTGTTTCCTGTAGAAGAAGGACATGGGGAAGACTGATCTTACTTTATCTAGGCAAAAGGGGTGCAATCAATTCTCCAGTGTCCTGCTGCTTGTCTAGAGTCTGGGCCAGGTCCTGGTGGCAGGTGTTGCATCAGGGCATCTTGCTTTGTGGTCAGCATTGCCATAATCCAGGTGGAGACAGCATGGTGCCTCATAATCTTCTTCAGAAACCTTGGGTCACTGCTAGGATTTGAGAGTCTATCTGATATAATAAGCTTTTTAATCAACATTTTAAATGCCATGATCTGCAGATCTCTGAAGTATTTGAGGGCTCTCCAGGTATGTCCGAATAGACAAACTTTGTTTCTAGTTGCTTGTTTTAAGCTCAACGTAGACAAGGGACTAAGTAAAGTTTATCTCTGTAATTAATTACATCAGTACTTAGCATGACTGCTTTTAAAGAACTTGGTTATTTATAAGATGACTGACTATTTACATGTGTTCTCTAATAGTCTATAATAAATTGGCAGCTTCCATAAGACTAGGACTTCACATTCTATTCCTGTTAGGTTTAGCCTTAAAAACAATGATTTTTAGCCAGGCAGTGGTGGCATAGGCCTTTAATCCTAGCACTCTGGAGGCAGAGGCAGGCAGATCTTTGTGTGTTTGTGGCCAGCCTGGTCTACAGAGTGAGTTCCAGGACAGACTCCAAAGCTACACAGCAAAATCCTGTCTCAAAAAAAAAAAAAACAAAAAAAAAAAAACCAAAAAACAAAACAAAGCAAAACAAACAAACAAAAAAACAAAACAAAACAAAAAAACAATGATTTTTAATTGAAGCTCTTCTAGTATCAAATATGGGTTCAATAAAGATACCAAAATAGCCATTCAATGGGTAAAACCAGAATAAGTTTGTACCAAGCTGTTAAAGTTATCTCTGGGAAAGTCAGGGAAGTGAAAAGAGAAAGATCTCAGGGCAAACTGGGAACAGGAGAAAGGGGTGAGTTAGGGTGTGACCCATGAGCAGGGACTGAGGGAGCCTAGGGGCTCACTTTGTTCTTGACAAGTTCTACAGCACCACAACCATATGCTAATGGAAGGGGCACAAGTTCCTTTTGCTAGAGATAAGGAGAGTGAATCCCTTTTTAACAAGCAAGAACTTTCTCCAAGCCCCCAAGGGAATGGGAGCTTTATCTAAATGCCTGACCTTGGGAAAAGGACTTTGTAGTTTTTTTTTTTTTTTTTTTTTTTGGTTTTTTCGAGACAGGGTTTCTCTGTGTAGCTTTGCGCCTTTCCTGGAACTCACTTGGTAGCCCAGGCTGGCCTCGAACTCACAAAGATCCGCCTGCCTCTGCCTCCCGAGTGCTGGGATTAAAGGCGTGCGCCACCAACGCCCGGCTAGGACTTTGTAGTTTTATCTCTGTTGAGTATGAACCTTAAAAAAATAGGGGCTGGAGAGATGGCTCAGAGGTTAAGAGCACTAGCTGTTCTTTCAGAGATCCTGAGTTCAATTCCCAGCAACCACATGGTGGCCCACAGCCATTTGAGATCTGGTGCCCTCTTCTGGTGTGCAAGGATACATGGAGGCAGAATGTTGTATACACAATAAATAAATAAATTAAAAAAAACAAAACAATACAACAATCTCTCAAATGAGGCTCCTTTTAGAATCAGTATAAAACATTTATATGACTCAGTTTTCCCAAATAGCTTAAGCTTAACAAATTTAGCAACAACAAGAAGGCTAGACATACATTAAGCCTATTAAGCCTGAATAGATCTTGAATAAGGAGAAACATTCTCCAAGCCATTGGTTCTCAACTTTCCCAGAGCTTTGATGTTTCAACATAGTTAGCCCATGTTGTGGTGACCCCCTCCATTACAAATTTTTTTCTCTTTGCTATTTCACAACTGCAGTTTTGTTATTGTTATGAATCTCAGTGCAAACATCTGATGTGCAAGTGGTCCTAGGCTACCCCTGTAAAAAGGTTTTTCAACCCCCAAAGGGTGGAGACTATTGGGCTCAGAAGCTGTTCCAAGCCCTTTGCCAGGTTATTTAGGTCATTGCTGTATCATATGAAATGAAAATCTGAGTTTCTGCTTAGTAATTGGTGCTTATGGCTGTGACTCTAATTTTTAGCCTTTTATTTTAAGTCTAAATATTAACATATAGAACATTTTATAAACTTAAAATGTCCCATAGCCCTATAAATTTAAATATTTTAAAAACTGTTCTTAAAAAGGTTTAAAATCTCTCATATGTCTTCTTGCAATATCAAAAATGAAGTACCCTCTTTTACTTAAATAAAGAGGAAGAAAACATGTCATAACCACAATATGTATAAGGCAAAACCAAGCTCCAAAGTGCAAACAGTCCCAAAGTTCAATATCTGGAATTCATTCATAATCTTTTGGGTTCTTTTATTTAGAGACTTGGATCAATTCTTTGGCCTCACCTTTGGCAGCATATGTATATATAGCCTGTCTTTTAGATCTCAGCCTGCTCCATTTCATTGTAGCTGGTGCTTCTGGTGACTATCACCTGGCACTGCCATTTCCAATACTGTCAATTATCGTAACATGTAAGATCCACCTGCCCAAAGGACCACGTAACTTCCTGGAATGCTGGGAGTTGCAGTTCTTGGAAAATATCAAAACCACATGAGAAACATGGTGACCATATAGTTTTGTCCTTAAAAAGCCCCTACAATATGCAACTCATTGCCACTTGCTGGGAACATAGGTGTTGCCCTGATCAGAGTCCATGCTGGTCAGTACTTAATTAAAGCTTGCTTCAAATTTGGCTCAAAATTGTGGAACTGATTTTTCCCTTGCTAATCTCAGGATTAATATTTGGAGGCTCCAGTGAGACAAAAAAGACCATTCCACCCCCAAATTCTGGAGCTAGGCTCTTCACTCTGGCTCTCGGACCTCCCTCCGTGAATGCTGATACTCTAAAAAACAAGATAGCAAGCATTGTTGGTAAGTCATGGAAGCCTTTTTAGCTTCCTATGACATTTTTATGCCTGGTTTCTGGATTCTGGTTCTGGGCTACCCAGATCTGGGAATATGGGAAAGACCTGATGGGATCTGTGTGTAGCTGGAAGTTTTCCTGTTTCTCTCCACGTCCTGCAGCTATTCAGGTCCTAAGTAAACACACAGAGTCTTATATTAATTATAAACTGTATAGCTTATGGCTCAGGCTCATTATTAACTAGCTCTTATAACTTCATTTCCAACTCATTTCTATTAATCTATGTTTTGCCACGTGGCTTCATGGCATTACCTGTTCTCTCACATCTTGCTTCTCCTGGCCGTGGCTCGAAGCTTTTGCCTGACTGCACCCTTCTTCATCTCCATCTGCAGTTTGAATGTACCGCCTAACCTTATTCTGCCTCGCCATTGGTCAAACAGCTTTATTTATCAACCAATGAGAGCAACATATATTCACAGCATATACAAAAACATCCCAAGCATCTGTACACCCATGTTCAGGGCAAAGGGAGATTTCCCACGACCCTCTGATTAATTCTGGCTCATTGGGAACTTCAGCCAGCGCTACCAGTTTTTCTCCTGACCTGCCTTAGAGCCCTAACCATAGAAGCATTCCACAACACCAGGGGCCAAGCCAAGGGTTTGGAAAGGCCCAGTGGGGATCAGGGAGCCAAGGAGGACTTGAAGAGGCCTGGCCCTGACAGCTTCGTAGCATCGGGGTTGTACTAGAAGGTTACGAGAAATTTTCTCCTGGTCAGACTGGTGAACTTCTGAAGCAGAGGATTCCAATTGTTGTGTTGTTCTAGCTCTATGTCTTGTCTAGTGTCTGTACTTCTTGTTATATGTTCTGACTTGATGCTGGTGAGCAGCTTTGAAAAACCAGGGGCTCCCTCCCATACAGAAGCCCTGATGCAGCACCACTGTGCTGGTGGAGAACTAGGTTCAGCGGCAGCGGCTACCAAGCCATCCCCTATACCCAATGTACAACAGAGGAGGTAGGGAAGTTCTGTCTGTCTGTTTTGTAATGTGTGGATGTATGGTGGCCACTGATTGTCTCTTGTTAGAAACCAGGTACTGTCCCAGCCCACCTTCAAAACTCAGTGCCCTCAGCCAGGTCATCACCAGGCACCAGCTACCAAATATGATACTCATACCCTTTAAAAAGTCCCCTTTATCACAGACCACTCTTGCTCTCTTGCTCTGTCTGTCTGTGTCTGTCTGTCTCTGTCTCTCGTCTCCACTCCTAGATGGCCTTTTGCTTTCCACCTCCTGCCCCACATACACAATAAATCTTCTGTGGGAGATCTGTTGCACGGTGTGATTTCTGCAACACTCCTTGGCCTGGATCTGCCAAGGAACCATGCCTCATAAACCTTAACATCTCTGACTTCTTTTGAATGTATGAGCTTACTGTTCTGTTTCTCCTAGCTAGGGCTCACAATTTATCGCTGGGCTTTCTGGCCACTGGAACTAATGTACTAGGGATTCAAATGTCGGTTGGTTATGGATAATATTGAAGTTGTTTCATGCTGTTCTGGTCCACCCCCGTGGGACCTCCACCCCTCCCCTGCTCACAACCTCCCCTCCCCGCCATGGGGTTTTTCTGTGTAGCCCTGGCTGTCCTGGAGCTTGCTTTGTAGAGCAGGCTGGCCTCAAACTCACAGAGATTCACCTGCCTCTGACTCCCAGGAGCTTGGATTAAAGACATGTGCCACCACACCTGGCTGTTGTTCTAGTTTATTGAAAAACTGCCTCTAAAATTAGGTTATAGCTCTCTCTTTCCTGGACTCAGACATGCCTTTAAAATCTCTATGTATGGAGTCAAGAGCTGAGAGAGGGAGAAAAGAGAAAAGCAGAATAACAAAAGGGATTATTAGTTTCATTTAATTGCCTTAAACTAGCATATGAACTTCCTTTGGTTAAAATATCTGTAATATCTGTAACAAAAGTTAATTAAAACTCATAACATAGGGTTAATAGTTGAAAGTCTGTGCATAGGTAATCTTAAAGGAACCATGTGGCATGATTCCATTTTGGGATATCAGCAACACACGGCTGGCTGCCTTAGGTAGCCATGTGGCTCGCAGCCATCTTTGCTGGGGTTGCAGAGGAAAGATGTACTATGGCTTTACCACCATCTTGATTAAGGGTAACCACCTGGTATGGCTGACCAAGGAGAGAAAAGGTCTCCTGTAGACAGAGTTTTCCTGTCTTGAACACCTGCTCCCAAATAAACTGACACAGGGGCTTAATATTACTTATAAATGCTTGGCCAATAGCTCAGGTTCATTACCAGCTGACTCTCACACTTAAATTAATCCATATTTCTTATCTATGCTTTGCCATGTGGCTCATGACTTGCTACCTCATTTTAAATATGTCCTGCTCCCTCGGCGACTGGCTGGCATTTCTTCTGACTCTGCCCTTCTGCATCCCAGTATCCTCCTTGATTGTTCCTTCTAACTTTATCCTGCCTTGCTATTGGCCAATCAGCTTCATTATTAATCAATGAGAGTAATACATATTCACAGTGTACAGAAGGATTATTCCATAGCATTTTCCCCTTTTTACCAAATTAAAAAGGAGTGTTTTAACCTTAACATAGTAAAACTATAAGAAAACAGCTATTAAGTACGAATTATACTTACAATATCTAGTTTATTTGTATTTGGTAAGATTTTAAAAATACTCTATTATCTGTCTTATCTTTGTGAATCCAAAGTTTTGTATCTAATTTACCTTCTATCATAACTAAGGAAAACTATAACTATTTAGTCTTCAACTCCTTCAGAGCCCCCAGAAGCGTGAAATGTTACCTAATGACAGGGACATCAGACTGTCTGGAGTGTCACCTAAAGTTTCTCTGTCACATTGGAGTATCCAACTCTGGCCTACAGGCCTAGCATAGCTGACAGACTTTCCTGTGAAGCAGGGAACTTTGATGGCTTGTCCTACCTTGTCTTGGTAAAGTTCAGCAGTCACCTTTCTTGTGTCCTGCTGGTCCAGTTTGGACAGTAACTGTCAGCAATTGAAGCAAGGGCAGTTTCTTTGTCCATATGACTAGCCTTTACCATAAAGAAAGCAAGCTCTATATGGAGTTTTTTTTGATGCCCATCATCTTCTCTGAAGTAGATTGGTACTGTCAGAAGCAGACATGTCTCACTGTCATGAAAAGCCATAGGTTATTAAACATATTAAATGCCATATTGTGTAGGTCTTTGAAGTGTTTGAAGACCATCTATCTATCTAAATATATTTGTGTATGACCTTGAAAACATACCTAATATGACTATAAATTTGACTATTATAGAGAGTCCTCTTATTAATTAATCTGTGCTTATACATTACATTTTTAAATGAGCTGCATAAACATAATATCTTAAATGAGTAGAAATATACATATAGTATAACAAAATTAATTTTAAATTTTGTTTATTTAATTTTTAAAATTTAATTTAATTTAAAATTTGTTTAAATCAATAAACCAAAATCCACACCAATGTAAAATATTTAAATTAATAGTTGTTTTTGGATTGAAGTAGATTCAATATTCTACCTTTCTATCCTATCATTTCTATATCCTATCCCACTTTTTTCCTTTAGAAACAGATTTTTGAATCTTTTGGTTAATTTTTTTTTTTTTTTACCATAACCAATAATAATTTGTAACCAAATCCCCTAATCCATTTTTTTGGAATATGGGCTTAGTTCTTGTTATTTGGAGGTACTAGTAATCTTTGGACCCGTAGAAAATTTAGGATAATTGTTAAGTCTTGGCTGTAGTATTTTGTGAGGCTGAATCATCTCAGTCAACAGCCTGAAAGCTGTTCTGAATGCTGGATCACCTGGGCCATTATTTTCATTGGTGTCTTTTCCTCTTGTTCTGAAAATACATAAACTTTTAAAGGTAACATACATAGCTGTATTAATACAAGTATAGACTGTGCATTGTACACAAATCAGCCAAAGATTTTTTTGTTTTATGTTTGAGCAGGTAAAATATACATCATGTGTCTTGTAGTTCTTCCATGTTTATATTTTATGTCTGTAGCCAGGATTTCAGGGGATCTTCCTCAACCAAACCTGATTTTCTTTAACCTGGGATGAATCCACAGCCTTTCATTTCCTGTGGAAATAAAAAAATAATCTCCCCCACAAAGTAACACATCTTTTGACTTAAATTTTGAAGTCAAGTTATCTTTAAAATATATAGGTTGCTTGAATCTCGAAGTTTTTATAATCCAGTGTCTCTTAGTAGCCAAAAAAATTCAAAGACAACACAGTAACATACAGTGTAGATGTAACCAACTGTCTTATTAAATAAGAAACACAGAACCAATGTAAAGAATAAAGCCAAGAGGTCAGAGCTCAGAGCTAAAACCTTACCCTTCCTCCTGCAGTGGTCCTACCTCTCCGAAAGAGACCTACTTCCTATGTGTTTGTTTGTCTTTAGATAGTCTTTCTGTTCTGCCTTCTCATTGGTTGTAAACCCAAACACGTGACTGCCTCATCACTGCCTGTAAGTACAGCCCTCCAGGTCTTAAAGGCGTATGTCTCCAATGCTGGCTGTATCCCTGAACACACAGAGACTTACCTAGCTCTGCCTACCAAGTGCTGGGATTATAAGCATACGCCGGCACCACTACGCTCTTGCTATGGCTCTAATAGCTCAGACCCCTGGGCAACTTTATTGATTAACATATACTTAAAATCACATTTCAGTACAAATAAAATACCACCATATACAGAATCCAGACAATCTGTGTATTTCTTGACTTTGTGTGGCTTATTTCTTTTATGTTACTTTACTCTCTCTTTAAGGACTTTATTTGTTGTTTGACTCTTAGATAGTCTTTTAATAAAAAAGCCAGGGCCAAATATCAGTGTGAAAGTTGACAGACCAGAGAAGCAGAACAGCTAGTCACTAGTTCTTCCCTCTATGAAATCCTCAGTCAAAAGAGAGTGAGTTCCTGTTTCCTCATGTGTTATAGACCTTTCTCTGCCCAGACATCACTTCCTGGGATTAAAGGCTTGTGTGCTTCCCAGTACTGGGACAAAAGGTGTGTGTCAACACTGTTTGGCTCTGTTTCCAGTGTGGCCTTGAATTCTCAGAAATCCAGATGAATCTCTGCCTCCTCAGTGATAGGATTAAGGATGTGTGCCACCACTGTCTGGCTCTATGTCTAATCTGATCCTCAAGCAAATTTATTAGGGTACTCAATAAATCACCACATTTCCCCCTTTTTGTCTAAAATAACAAAAGAAGGTTATAACCAATATAAGAAAAACTATATACAACAAGTATATACAATATATACAGTCAAGAATTCCATTAACGATGTTCAGTCCATTAACATTTGACAGATTCAGAGAAAATACTCCATTATTTATCCCGTTTTGGTGAGTCCAAAATGTTGTATTTAATTCACTTTCTATCCTAACTTGTGTTACCAACCCAAAACTATCTTTTGATGTCTTCCAAACATACACACTTTATACCTCTTTAGTGAGTCTCTTTTCTGAATTTGTTAACTATCTATTCTTCTACTCCCTCAGATACCTAAACAGGAAATAATATTAACTCAGTAAGCAGGAAGTGCAAACAAGTGACTTCTAAAATATGTGAGAAATGACAGAAACAGCTGACTGCCTGGATAGTCACCCAAGGTTTCTCTGCAACATTGGGGCATCCATCTTCAGCCTACAGGCCTGGCATATCTGACAGACTCATCTGTGAAGCAGGGTTTTCTAAAGGGCCTTCCTGCCTTGTGTTGGCAAGGTTCGGCAGTCCTTTCTTTTGTGTCCTGCTTGTCCATTTTGGAGAGCATACTGTTAGCAGTCAAAGCAAGGGCATTTTCTTGCCCAGTGGCTAACTTTTGCCACAAATAAAGTAAACTTCATAAGGCATTTCTTCAATGCTCATCATCTTCTCTGAAGTAGATTGGTGCTGTCAGGATCAGACATGTCTCATTGTCATAAAAGAATCTGTTATGAAAACATCTTAAATGTCATATTTTGTACATCTCTGAAGTGTTTGAAGATGACCTGTATATCTAAATATATTTCTGTTTGACCTTGAAAACATACCTAATATGACTACAAGTTCAATTGTAATGACTAACTACTAACTTGCATTTCTTTTTTTTTTTTTTTTTTTTTTTTTTGGTTTTTCGAGACAGGGTTTCTCTGTGTAGCTTTGCGCCTTTCCTGGAGCTCACTTGGTAGCCCAGGCTGGCCTCGAACTCACAGAGATCCGCCTGCCTCTGCCTCCCGAGTGCTGGGATTAAAGGCGTGCGCCACCAACGCCCGGCAACTTGCATTTCTTTATATCCTAATTAGTTGGTAATAACTTGCAAGGACTAGAAAATTACATTACATTGTTAAATGAGTTGTATAGGTACAATACCTTGAACAAGATTAGAAATACATGTACAGTGTTTTCTAACAAAATCAATCTCAAATTTGTATCAATATACATAATTTGTAAACAATATACAAAAATTCAATCCAATGTAAAATATACAAAACTAGTAGTTGCTTTTTAAAAGGAGATTCAATAATTTACCTTATCTTATCATATCTATATCTTTTTTCAGAATAGATTCAACAATCTACCCTTTATCCATCATTTCTATATCTTTTTTTTCAGAGTAGATTCAATAATCTACCTTTTATCTTATCATATATATCCTCTTATTTTCTTTACAGAGTAGATTCGATAATCTACATTTTATCATATATATATATATATATATATATATATATATATCCTCTTTTTTTCTTTTTTTTTCAAACAAGAACTCTAAATGTAATCTCCTTTGTTTAGCCTTTTTCCTGACTATTAACAATAACAACCTGTAACCAACCATCCTAAACAATGACAATTATCCATAACCCATTGAACAACCAAAAACCACCCACCCCACCTCTTGGGAATGTGAGTGTCATTTTCTTAAAATTACTTCCTGCTATCTGGGGGCAAAGGCATCTTTAGGGGATCCTGAAAAGAAAATTTTTGGGTTAATTATCAAGTCCTGGGAGAGGTAGCTGTATCATTTGTTGTCCAGTCTCTGCATAATGGGAAAGTGCAGGGCTTGTCTCAAGTCCTTGCTTGAGTAGTCTGTGAGGTTGGATAATCTCAGCTAGCCATCTTGAAATTGTCCTGAGCAGTTTGTAGGCCAAAGTCGATCTTTGGGTGGTGTTTGTCATTTTAGTGGTATTATCATCGTCCTGATGGAATCATTGTTGTGGGACTCCATCATCTCTTTGGAGACTTCAGAGTCTCCGTTAGGTATGATGATGTTTCACTGCAGAAAACTGATAGAGACTCAAATCTGAAATTATGTACATGCAGCTAGATGAAGTCTTTTTTCTAGGATTAGTTAGTACTCTATATGACCATTGATATCATGACAAAAGTTTAATATATATATTAATCTTATAAATTTTGATATAAAATTTAAACCTTAAGAAAAGTTTTGAAGTCTATGGCCATACCACCCTGAACGCGCCCGATCTCGTCTGATCTCGGAAGAAAAGTTTTGAAGAGTTGAAATAAAACTGAGGAATTATGAAATTAGTGGCAGTAGAATAGTCTCTCAATTTTGTTTTTTTTTTTTTTTCTGTCCCACATCAGGTGGCTCTTCTGACATGATACAGAGATTTTGGTTTTTCCTTTTAACAAGCATGCTTGGGTTTAGAGAAAGAGAGAGCTATGCTCCAACTCCAAAGCCAGCTTTAATTTTTAATTGAACTGGGACTACATAAAGGGCATTTGCATTATGTGTCTGTAGAGAACAGCAGACACAAACATCTAGGAAGACTTATGAAATTTTATCCTGTTAGATATGTGATGTGCCAATAGGACAATTTACTCTTTTTCTTGGGACATTTTTTTTCTGGATGATTTGTTCTTTTTCTTCAGATGTCTCATTTGTCCAGTGTTCTTCAGATCCCTTAGCCTTTATTCTCCTGAAAGACAAAAACAAAACCCTTCCCCAACCCTAACTTTGGGGAGATTCCCTTTTGGCAAGTTATATCTGATCAATTGAAAAGCATTTGTTAGTGGTATAAGTTAATTTAAATTGAATGGTCATGCTGGTTGATGACCTATCACCTCTTCTAATTAAGAGGTCTCCCTTGTTCAAATTTAACCTTTATCAATTTTGTTGGTATCCATAGCTTTTCTTCTCAAAACAAAAGCAAAACCTCATCTCCAATGTAACACATATCCTGGTTTCCATTCTGAGGTCAGCACATCTTTAATTTAATTAAATTAAATTAAAGGCTAATTTAATTCTGTAGTTTTTTTTTTTTTATTATCCAATGTCTCTTCATAGCTGTTGTTCCCTTTTTATTAGCATTGAGAAAATTCAAAGTTAATAGAGCATTATGTAATCTATTTCTGGGGGTTTTATTACCCCTCTCTGTTTATTATTTTTATTATTTTATTATTATTTTAAAACTATATTTTAAGTTTGTAAAATCTTATTCTTTTGAGGCAGGATCTCTCCTTGAACCTTGGGTTTGCATTTTTTCAGCTAAATCAAAAAGCCCAGAAATCCTATTGTCTGTCCCCTTGGGACTAAATTTACAGGCATTTTCAGGGATGCCGGCTTGCTATTTGGGCACAAATGCAAACCCCACAATTGCAGAATAAACACTGTTAACCTAACACTTGGGATACTGAGACAAGAAGATTATGAATTTGGGGCTAGCTGGTGTTAATTTTGAGACTTGCAAGAAAAAAATTTGGAGACTGCTGGGGATTTATCTAAGATTGTATATACTTTCTCTTCTTTCTCCCAAGCCTATGTATATTTTCAAACATACTGTGGCTGGTTTAGAGGCTCTTTTTTGTCTGAATCTGGTCTTACTGTGCATCTGTAACCTTTTCAGTCTTCATGAGCAAAAAAACAAAGTAAACTGCTTTGTAAATTAAATCATGGTTGTTGGCAAGCTCCTCCCCCTTGGTTCCCTGAGAGGCTAGTCTCATGGTGGAGGTACATTTACTGCCAGCTCTGGGAGCCATGTTACCACCCCAACTCTTGGAAGTTTTGGGGTCCATACTGCCATCAAGAAGTCTGTCACCTGCCACTCACAAAAACCATTTAAGTGTTTGGCATTAGGACCTCTCAGAAAAGCCACCCATTTTTGCTCCTAGCACTAAGCCAGAAAGCTATCTCTTAAAGGATCTGCACCTCTGCTGACTGCCAGCAAGCAGAGCCCAAATGAGAAAATGCAGCTATCAAGAAGCTATGCTTGACTCTATTCTTGTGTGTCTAGAATCCTTTTTTAAGCATTGTCAGGTTTTATGTGGCTATTTTGGCCATACATTGGAACACCATATGTAGGTGGAATTTTCCAGTCCCAACTGCCTGCTCTCAAATAACCAACACAAAGGCTTAGTATTACTTATAAATGATTGGCCTATAGCTTGGGCTTGTTACTAGCTAACTCTTACATTTAAATTAACCCTTATTTCTTATCTATGCTTTGCCACATGGCTCATAGCTTGTTTCCTCATTTTCTACACATCCTGCTTTCTTGGTGGCTGTCTGGCGTCTCTCCTGACTCCACCCTTCCTCATCCCAGTACCCTCAGTTTGACTGTCCCTCCCTAACTTTATCCTGCCATGCTATAGGCCAGTCAGCTTCTTTATTAACCAATGAGAGTAATACATATTCACAGTTTACAGAAGGATTATTCCCCATCAGTCTCCAAATTTTTCTCTTGCAAGTCTCAGGATTAACACCAGCTAGCCCCAAATTCATAATCTTCTTGTCTCAGTATCCCAAGTGTTAGGTTAACAGTGTTTATTCTGCAATTGTGGGGTTTGCATTTGTGCCCAAATAGCAAGCCGGCATCCCTGAAAATGCCTGTAAATTTAGTCCCAAGGGGACAGACAATAGGATTTCTGGGCTTTTTTGATTTAGCTGAAAAAAAATGCAAACCCAAGGTTCAAGGAGAGATCCTGCCTCAAAAGAATATGTGGAGAGTGATAGAGGAGGATATTGGGCACAGACACTTACACTCATACACATACAAGCACAACACTCACACAGACACAGATACACACACAAAGTAAACCTTTTAAAAGAAGAGGGAAAAAAAGGACTAAAACACCACAGTAAACATTGAGAATACTTAGTCATTATCTTGTCCATTGATTGGTGTAGTTCACAAATGTGATGAGTGTTATTCATTAAGCTGTGTTGTTTACCATGTAAGAGAAGCCACAAAACACAATGAAACCCACTCTAAGAGTTTATTAAGAGAAGAGAATAGAAGGGGTGTGCATAGGCCTATGGAATGACCATGCAGGAAGAAGAGGGGGGAGGAATAAATAGGTGGAACCCACTTTTATAGGTTTCCCCCCACACATGTGCATATGGACTTACTTAGCTATACTACACATGTGTATAGATTGCGTAACCACACTGCACCCAAATTACATGATTGTGCGCTCAGGGATTTCATAGGATGTAAGGCCCTGGGATGACTAAGCTTCTTGCTTGGCTACTGGACAGTGCACATGCAGTCATGTAGCTGGGGGAGTGGCTGGGAATTCTAACAGTGAGTTCCAGGAGTAAAGTAAACATGTAGATCTTGTGTTTGTGATGTTTGTTTTTGTTTCACAGAATTTATTATGATCAGGCTAGACTTTCAGACCTTGTTTATCATTTTTTTCTAGACTCTAGATGTTCTACACAGACATTTATTGGTCAAGTTGACAAACTTTATAGCAGGTATTATCAAAGGGTAATAATATAACTATTTAGTTGAACCATGTAAATTAGTTTTCTTTTCAATTCTAAAATTGGATGGACAATACTTCTCATTATAAAATGAAGTAAGTGTTCTGATGGTCCAAGCAGAGGAGGTTGTTTTTAGACAGGGAAGGGTTTAAAGGAAAGAAAGGGGGATCATGCTAGGCAAGCATTCTACTACTGAGCTACATCTTCAAGCCCATCTGGCATTTTTTTAAAATGTAATTTTATTTTTATGTGCATTGGTGTTTTACCTGCATGTATGTCTGATGAGTGTATCAGATCACTTAGAACTGGAGTGAGCAGTTGTCAGCTGCCATGTGGGTGCTGGAAATTGACCCAAGTACTCTGTTGGTGCTCTTAACTGCTAAGCCATCTCTGCAACTCCCAGCCTGGCATTTTAAATCAACTTTCCTTTGTGAAGTGGGGGACAAAATAATAGGAAAACAAAGGATTAGTTATTTCAGACTCCTTCTTTTATGTTAGGATTAGGACCAGGAACTTTGGTTGTCATGCTAATGGAGTTCTCTAATCCTCATTTCCAGGAAGATCAGGTAAACAGTTTCATTTCAGCCAGGTGATGTGGCCCTTTAGCACAAGTGGTTCCATTTTGATTTTCAGCCAGATTTATGCAGAAGCTTAGTCCAGATCAGTGGCCTCTGTTATTTGTATCTAATAGCATAGATAATGGAGCACTTGGTTAAGAGTGGAAGCAGAGACAGTTAAAAGTCAGTCTAGGAATAAAATAGAGGAAATACCAGTTTGGACTAAAATATTTATTGAACAAATGAAAAACAAGCTCCTTGGAGTTTGTTGAGGAAATGGATGGCTGAGGCTTCCAGACCCCTCTGAGATTTGCAACACAGCAATGACCAGACTACCTGTCTTTCATTTCAGAGCAAATATTTACCCCTAGTATGAATGTGTAGCCAGAGCCATAGAACTCAGGAGGAGCATCTGTCTTGGTCTGATGAAAAGCAAACCTTCCCGAAAACATTACTTTTAGAGAATGAGGCTCTTAAAACAAGGCTTCCATTTCAAGCAGGCTCAGATTCTGCTTAGACTGACTGAATACTGTCAGGTTGTGAGTCTTCTTTTACATAGACTGAGGGAGCAGGTGTGAGCCACTTACATGTCTGTGTGAGGTGTGAGACTGGAAGAGGTGTGAGGATAAGCATGTGCTGTTCTAGATATCATTTGGTGCTGGTGAAGGAAGCTCCCAGGAACCAGACCAAAAAAAAAAAAAAAAAAAAACCAGCAATTACACATTCAACAATGACCTAGGTGTGAGTGCTTCTATTTTTTCTACCACATCCTTTTTTATGTTTAAAATGAAGAAGTTTCTGTGATATTTTAGATTAGTAGCTGCAAACTAATAGTCTACAGGATGCTTTTATCGTATCCAAAGGGGTTGAAAACTTAGAGAATTTTATATTAAAGCTTTTTAAAAAAAACCCTTGTATTTATGTGTGTGTGGATGTGCATAGCCACATGCATGCCATTGCATGTGGAGGTCAGAGGATAATTTGTAAGAATCAGTTTTCTTTTCACCATGTGGGTTTCAGGGATTAAACTCAGGTTGTCAGGTTTGGCAGCCAGTGCCTTTATCCACACCCCATCAGCCGCGCATATAACATTGATCCCCACTTTTGTCTTTCACCTATATAATCCCACAATTTCTGTCAGTGCCTTAAAGATAGGCAGACCTGTTGTTTGGTGCTGTGACCACCGGAAGTAGATCCCTTCTCTGCCCTCATCCCCACTGAGCTATTGTGGTTGGCCCTGTTTTGTTGGGACCCAAAGAATGAGATTACTCTGGCTACAACTCTGCCAACTATATGAATTTGTGACATCTCATAAAATGGGAAGATAGCCAAGTATGTTGACACACACCTGTAATCCCAGCACTTGGGAAATAGAGGCAGAAAAATCAGGAGTTCAAGGTCATCCTCAGCTACATGGTGTGTTCAAGGTCAGCTTGGGCTACATGAGACCTGGTCTCAAAACATAAAACAGATGTATAGGCTGTATAAACTGACAGCACAACTGCTCCATGGTATAGTTAAGGGGATGTTTTTATTGTAGATATGAGAGAGAGAATAGCCAGAGGCATCTGGAAGAGTTCAGAGCAGAGAAAGAAAGTAGACTGAACATGGCCAGAAGACTAGACCTGGCCATGAGAAATGCAGGAACAGAAAAGAGAGAGAGACAGAGAGGAACTTAGAGAAAGAGAGAGATAGAGAGCACACATTGTGAAATAATCTTTTTGTGCACTGTGAAGATGCTGATCTCATTGGTTTAATAAAAAGCTAAATGGCCAATAGGTAGGCAGGAAGAGATTAGGTGGGACTTGCAGACAAGGAGAAAGCTTGCTGGGATAAAGAAGGGCAGAGGTGCCAGCCAAACATAGAGGAAGCAGGATGTGTACAAGATGAGGTAAAAGCCATGAGCCACATGGCACCAAGTAAATTAATAGAAATGGGTTAATTTAAGTTATAAGTGCTAATTATATGTGCTATATATAAGGCCAAGCCTAAGCTAAGGCCAAGCATTTATAATAATAATAAATTATTAATAATAAGTCTTTATATGGTTATTTGGGAGCTGGCTGGTGGGACAGAAATGTCTACCTACAAGCACACATATCAAAAATAGCAGGAGAATGAGTGCTGTGGAAGAGAAGCCCATGAGCAGAGGGAGTTTAGGGGAGGAGGTGAGAAAGATTAGGATGCCAGTATGGACTCTGACATGTGTCATAGGTACCTATGATACTGAGGGAGCCTGGAGGCCAGCATGAGCTTTGATATGCTAATAGGCACCACAGAAAGCCATATGCCCCTTTGGCCAGTGATAAGGGAAAAACCTCCCTTTGGCAGAGGGGGACCAGTTTCACAAGCTCCTGAGGGATGCTGGCTTTTATCTAACCACCAGAAATCCTCCTACAGTCCAGGCTGAGCCCATTTCTTGATGTTTATTTTAGACTCTCTTTTAGAATTTGAGGAAATGCAGTTTCCTTTGGACCTGACAAAGTCTACACAACCGCAATAGTGTTCGATTAAGCCATAGTTCACCACAGATTTTACTTTCTCTTGTCTTACAATACATTTATCTCTATGATATACCTACAGGCATTGGAGTTTGCAATACTGTACATCTGACCAAATCACCACATATTAACGATAAGCTCATCTGATAATAACTTGAAATGACAATTTGTGCTTTCCTAATAGAAGAGGGGTGGGTGGCACAGCTCAATGGTAAAGTGTTTACTAACTGCATAAGGCTGTAGGTTCAAGCCCCAGTACATTGCACATCCACGGAAAAGAAGTGATGCAGTACTATGACAGTGTTCCTTGGACTTGTCTGCTGGTGGCATTAGCTGTTCATTGCTCTGAGGTGGTCGAATTCCATCTTGCTCACTGTATCACTCAATGTGTTAATAGCAGCAACATTTGCCGTGGAAGAACATGATTCAGCTCTTGTCTTCCACTTCTAGTGATAAACGGTTTCCTTTTGAGTCAGCATTACTGAGAAGCAGAGGCCATCAAAATTTGGCCCTTATATTTTTGACATTGTAAATGTTGAGTAATGAAGAATTTTCCCAGCACTGATTACATATGTAGGTCACACATCAGCTGAGTTTATCGCTCTGTGATAGGTGTGCAGCTAGGCGCGTCGCCAGAGGGAGACGTGCAACAGCCTGTTCTCAGCTGTACAGTAGTGCTGCAGTATAATGAGTAGGTAATACTCAGTCAGGCTGATCAGTCATAGTATGGTAGTCCAATATTTCCCTTGCAAAGTCCCTGGGCTTTACACAAGGAAATCTCTTCTCCCATTACATTAATCCATGTAAGTATTAGCCAGGCCTACTCTGCTTAGCTTCTGAGGCCAGACAAGATTATCATGGTCAGGGTGCTATGGCTGCAGACGGGACATCTTTTCTAATGAGAAGTATGATTCTTAGACAAGTGTCGTTAGTGCCATGTCCTCTATGAACTAGTGGTAGGATCTTGGACAAAAAGCTAAACTTTTCTTTTTTTCCCCTTTTTTTTGTCTTCTGAGACAGGGTTTCTCTATGTAGTCTTGCTTGTCCTAGAACTCACTCTGTAGACCAGGCTGGCCTTGAACTCAGAGATCTGCCTGCCTCTGCCTTCCAAGTGCTGGGATTGCCCAGGCTGGTCTTGAACTATTGATCCTCCTGCCTCCACCTCTCAAGTGCTGGGATTATGGATTTCAGCATCGCACATTGCTTGAAGCTAGACTTTTCAACCTTAAGGTAAGTTAGGGTTAAATGCGAAAGCTTTCAGACTGCAGAGATCGTTCAGTGAGCAGAGCACTTGTCTCATAAGCATAAGGACCTGAGTTTGAATCCATACACCCCACATAACAAAACAGACATACTTTCATGCAATGTAATCCCAGGGCTCCTACAGAAGATGGTGTGTGGGGGGGAGGGCAGAGACAGCACAATCCTAGGAGGCTCTCAAGCTGACCTGATAGCAAAAAAGGGACCCTGCTTCCAACCAGGTGGAAGGTGCAGACCTATACTGAGGCTGTCCTTTGTCTTCAGTGAGTGCTGTGGCTCAGACGCTGCCTTCCTGCCTCCTCCCACTTCCCCAAACCGCTCTGTACCCCATCTGTCTTTCACACACCAAGAAACAAAACATGAAAGCCTGTCCAGGCACCTGTGGGACCAGTCACTGTTAGCGTCCACAGAAGACCAGGAAGCCTGCTGTAAACTGTGTGGTGTTTGGCTATAACCAAACATATCTCCCAGACACCTCACATCACCAGCAGCTTACTTATAACGCCCACGTTGATTCCATGTAAGTAGTTATACTGTGTTGAGGTCCCACTGCAGCTGAGTTTGGGTCCTGAGATGAAGAAGAAGATGTGAAGAAGAGTTGTCCAACCATCAAATGAGTTTCACACAAGCATTTGGTCCCGAATAGCTCAAGCCATCTTTATTTATACTTCAAAAACAAGCATGTTTTCTCCACCCTCCAGGATTAACCTCTGGAAAAAACAAATTTAAACCAAAAACAATGCTCAACATTTTGCTAGCTTGGCTAAACATCAAGCCAGGCACATCCCATTCTTACAAAGTTAAAGGGTGATAAACATAGGCACACATTCTCAAGAACAATATCATTCAAAACTCAACAAAGCTTATTTACACAACGAGGGGTGATTTCCCATAAGCTGCATGCAGACAGTTAGCTTATTTTTCTCCAACCGTTCCCTTGTCCTACAAAAGGGTCTTGCAGCCTAATCCTCTATAAAGGGTGAACTTTCATAAGGCACTTTTTCCATCTTAATGTTTGTTTTTATTTCCTCAGAATTAGATATAATTAATATCTCCTGTGTTGCTTCCTTATATGTGCCCATTAAATTTTATTGCCTCTGAATCTGCCCTTACCAAATCAGCAATGTTCCCAGGGTCTGGAGTGACAGCTGGTATTTCTAGATAAGAAACCTGAGAAGCATCAGTTCCCAAAGAATTTTTAGGGGAAAATATTGGAGAAAAAAAAAAGGGGGGGAGGTTCTAGGAATGATTACAGCCTTGTACAGTGAATGGGCCTGTGAAGGGAGATCAATGTGTCAACTACTGAATGGAGCCCTGGCAGCTAGCGAAGCATCCAGCACAGAATGATATTTGTGGAAAGAGTGAATGTTATATAGAGATCACAGTGTCTTGGGGGAAAGAATGTGATCTCGATTTGGTTCAATGGGAGTAGAAAGTAAGGGGAGATTACAGGTCAGTAAAAGTGAAGGTACCTAGAAGAGTCAACAAGATGTGGGCCAATACATATACTTTCTGGTTTCAATAACTCACTAAAACAAATACAAAATTTTATCTTACATATGCACACATGTGTGTTTATATGTGTATGTATGTGTCATACGAATACCTTGGATTTTCCAAACTCATTAGATTTATGTATTATCAGATTATTTCTTATTCATTCCTCAAAATCTAGCCCAGGATAACACACACACACACACACACACACACACACACACACACACACACACACACACAAAGAGAGACACACACTGAGACACACACACAGGCATAAAGTTTAGGACTGAGTTGTCCTCTGATATTCACATAAGTACATGCATGCATGTGTGCGTGTGTGCACATACATACATTAATTTACATAATATATACATAATACATACATGTAATAATAATAGAAAAGAATGGCCCTGTCCACAATTATAGGTGGGGGAGGGGCTCATGGGGGCCTTATTCAATCCATGTTAAACTATTGACTACTGAAAGATCCTGAGAGAGGGCCAGTTATTGTCTTTGATTGTGTCGTGCTGGGGAGCCCACCAAGCTCCAATTGACAGTTCCACATTCATGGCTACTAGTTAAACTCAGTGAGTCATAAGACAAAACAAAAGGACATGAATGTGGAGAAATGATTCAGGATGGGCAGGGGTTGGCAGAGGTGGTCAGAGTATACAGATGCATTTTATACATGTTTTATAAGATGTCAGAGAACAAATTACATTAACAAAAAGAACAAATAAAATCAGTTTTATAACTATAAAAGTAATACATATTATCTCATAGGAACATTGTAGACTACAAACAAAACATTTGCCATCATGGCATTATAGGTAACCATTATTAATATGCTGCATGTCACTTTTCCCCCTGGTGATGTGAGCAAATATGTAAACATATGAAGTGGGGAGTCATTGCTGGCTAAGGTGACACACACACCTATAATCCCCATAATCTCAGCATTTAGGAGGCAGAGTACCTCTTCAAGTTCAAGTTCATCCGTGGACACCTAGCAACTCTGAGGACAGATAGGGCTGCATAGACCCTGTCTCAAGAAAAAAATAAAAAATTTTTTTCATTTAATTTCTACCATTACTAGTCCATGAAAGAACAGAATTGAGATCATGATGTACATTTAATGTTAAACAAGGTCAAGAACAAAGAAGGCCTGGTAGAAAAAGCCTAACATCCCAGCTGCTGTGGAGGCTGAGGCAAGAATGTCAAAAATTATAGCTTTTTCTGGGATTCATAGTGAGTCCAAAACCAGCCTGGGCTACATAATAAAATGCTAAAGACAGGAAGGAAAGAGAGAAGGAAAAGAAAAGGAAGGAAGGAGAAAGAATAGAAAAAATACAGTAAGATATTAGTTGATGGGTCACAAAAATGAAAATTAAGCATTACTGAGCATACAGAGAAATTGTACATTTGCATATTCCTGGCAGACAAGTAGAATGTTTTGACAGTTTCTCAAAAAGCTAAACACAGAATACTAGGTGGCCTGACAACTCTACTTCTAGGTGTATATCCCAAAGAAACAGGTACTCAAATAAGTGCTTATACACAAGGCTCATACTGGAACTAGTCACCGTAGCTTGGAAGGCTTACCCACTGAGCCATCTTGCCAGTCCTGAGCTCAGGTCTTACTGGCCTAGACCACCACACTCAATCATATTTCAATTCCTTGGGTTTTTTAAAGATTTATTTTTATTTTATGTGTATGGGTATTTTGACTGTGTGTCTGTGCACATGCGTGCAGTGCCCTTGGAAACCAAAAGAGGGCATTGGTACCTTGGAACTTGCAGACTGTTGTGAGCTGTCTTGTGGTGCTAGGAATGGAACCCTGGTCCTCTGCAAGAGCAGTCAGTACTCATAACAACTGAAATTCCAACCTCCTTGTTTCATTTCTCATGCCTTGATAATAAAGGAAATAAGATATTATTTTATGTTTTTATCTAATTAGATTAGGACCTCTCAGAAGTGGCCAAATGGTGAGACCCCCATCTCAATTCAAACTCCCAAACAAAACAGAGCAAAACCTGTCATTATAATCTAGGTTTATGGTTTTAGGATGTTTTGAAGCTAGCTCTTTTAGGAGTTCACTGTTGATAACTTTTTTTAAGTGGTAAAATCATTTTCTTGGAAAACTGGTCTGCTTACACTTCCAGTTCACAAAAATAGACACTAGTGTTCCCAGATGACATCACAAAATAACTAACAAACAGTAAGCCAGCATCTCCTGACCCAGAGAAGGGTCTGTTCCTCTCCCTCCATACAAAACGTAACAGCAGTGAGATGCTGCAGAGAAGGCTCGGCAGTTAAGAGCATGCATGACTCTTGCAGAGGACCTGAGTTTGGTTCCCAGTACCCATGTCTGGTGGTTCACCACTGCCTATAACTCCAGCTCCAGGGGCTGTAATGCCTCTGACCTCTGACCTCTGAGAGCACATGCATTCACATGCACCTCCCACACACATCCCAGCTCATCATATACATGTAATTTAAATATAACCACAGGGGCTGGAAAGATGGCTCAGTAGTTAAGAGCACTGGCTGCTCTTCCAGAGGACCTGGGTTCAGTTCCCAGCACCTATGTGGTAGCTCACAATGTCTGTAACTCCAGTTCCAGAGGATCTGACACCCCCACACAGACATACATGCAGGCCAAACATCAATGCACATAAAATTGTTTAAAAAAGAATTAAATATAACACAGTCAAGAAAGTCAGGACAAGAAGAGGTGGAATCTGAATTCATATATTCTGGATTCAAGGACTAATTCCGATACCTGGAAGTGTGGGGATTTGGGTAAGTGATTTCTTGGAACATCAATTCTGTCTTCTGTAAAACAAGGGGGAGTGGAGTGCTAGCTTTCACAGTGACTTTGGTAAGTGTTTTATGTTTAGCAGTCATTCAATAAGTAGTATTAATTTTTATCAACCTAGCTGCTGATTATGCTTTATCCATTCATTCATTCATTCATTCACTCATTTGAGACATGGTCTAGGCTGGCCTCAAACTCCCTATGTAGCCAAGAATGACTTTGAATTTCAGATCCACCTGCCTCTACTTGTGTGCTAGGTTTATGCAGTGCCCAAGGCTTTGTGCAAGCATTCTACCTACTTAGCTGTGTTCTCATCCCTTACTTCTTAAACACACACACACACACACACACACACACACACACACACACACACATTTAAAGTGTGTGTGTAGGTCAGAATTTGGTGCAAGGTGTCTTAAGGGTGGCAAGTCCTAGGGATCCTCCTGTCTTCACTCCCAGCGCTGGGATTAGAAGTGTACACTACTGCACCTGCTCTTTCAATGTTGGTTCTGGAGCTCACATTTGGGTCCTCAGGCTTGGGCTGTGAATGCTGTACCAGTTGACCCTATATTGTAATGTCATTATGATTATTCTCCAGGTTTGTAAAGATCAATGTTTCAAATAACTTTGTTGCCCATGTGCCCCAAAATATTTTCGTCTCTCTTGTTCCTGTCCATACAAACACACAAGACTGATAGAGGTGTACACACACACACACACACACACACACACACACACACACACACACACAGTGTCTGCTGCCCCCTTTTTATTCAAATCATGTACGTAAACACAAGCAACACAGAACTCATCAGCGGGGTCCACACTCCTTCACAAAGCACACATCATCAACGGATGCACTCTGGCTCACCAATCACACTTGAAACCTACCAGCCCTCTGGCAGATCCTAAGCCACCCACAATGCTAGATCCATTCACGCAAAGCCTATTCACTGGCTCCAATATGGGCAGTTACCGTATTCTTGTTTCCTTTAGGGATGATTTTATTTTAGTTGTTTTTGTTTTTGTTGTTCTAGAGAGTTTATCATCTGTCCCTCCTTCTCCCTACCCAGCCCCCAAACCTCCCCCCTCCAGCCTCCATTGCGCATGTGTTATGCATCCCTCCCCCATCCTGGGTACCAGTTGGGCGCTTTCGGGTGCTGGCAGTTGAAGAGATGGAACAGCTTCCTCAGGAACGCCCAGCCCCTTAAAACGCTGCTGACCAGAGCCGCCCTCCTCCCTGCAGCCTTCAGCAGGGATGGAATGAAAGGGGACCCCTTGCTTGACCTGCCCGCCGGGATCAGCAATGGAGTTAAAGCAATCTCTCTCTGTCCATCTGGAAGCCGAGAAGCCTCTGAGGCGCTATGGGGCGGTGGAGGAGACAGCATGGAAAGCAGAGGGACTGGGAAGTAAGTGTTTGGGCAGGGAACGGGAGGGGACAGTTGGAGACCCTGTGCTGAATCTGGTGGCCCCTAGTGCGCGAGGAACGTGGTTGAGCAGAGGGAGGAATCGCCCCCGCAGCCAGGCTTCCAGTGTTGCACAGCAGCGGTGTTCTCCCTACAAACAAAGAGGGGACCCTCCAGGGCTGGGCTGCACCGGGAAATCACAAGGCAGCTAAGCCAGGAGGAGCCTGGCTGGATTAGGGAGTCCTAGATCTGGGAGCCGGAGGCTGCTCTTGCAAAGGACAACCTTTCTTGCAGCCTAGGAAGGAGGATGCTAGGGCGTTGAGATGCTTGAGGGCGCAGGAGCCAAGGGTCAGCTTGGGAAGCTCCCACGTACTGAAGATGGGGGAGTGTCTGTTTGCTCTTCCTGCCTTGAGGTTTGGGGCATAGCAGAAATCCCAGCATCTTCCCACCTCCTCCTGGGTCAGAGAGAAGGGAAGGAGCAAGCAAGGGCAAGGTCAGCCCTGTGCACACACCCCCACGCTTCTAGTCCTTAACTTGATGATCCGATTTGGTTTGGGTTCAGCCTTAGCAGGCAGTTTTAAAACAGACCTCTGCACTCACCAGTTCTCTCTATGGTGTTTTGGTATCAACAGACATTGCTAAATAAATCCAAGACTTTTGCCTTCAGTTTATTGGACATGATACTTAAAACTGCAAAGTGTGGAGGCTGGAAAGTCTAGGGTCACTGATGTTCCTGTAACTCTAGGGGCTTCCCAGTGTCTTCCACCCCATCTCCTGCTCTGCTAGGGCTTGCTCAGCAGCCTTGGTGTTTGTAGCCTGCCAGGCTGGGAAAAGCCCTCTTGTCGTTTGAGGGGCCCTGCAGCTACTTGCTCTGCTCTGGGTCTCTGGGTTCAGTGCTCATTCCCAGCACCAGTCCCTGAGTTACATGCACTTAAAGTATTGTAAATACGCTCCTCGGTCTCTGTCTCTGTCTCTGTCTCTGTCTCTGTCTCTGTCTCTGTCTCTCTCTCTCTCTCTCTCTCTGTGTGTGTGTGTGTGTGTGTGTGTGTACAAATGAGCATGCACATGTTTTCTTCATACTTATAACTATGCACTCAACAGCTTAGCTATACTGTGTTTGGATTTCAAGTTCAAATGTTTTCATTCCTGCTAGGATGGGTGTCCTAATCCTTCCAATCTCTTTCCTTCTTTCATTTTCTTTCTCTTTTTAAGACCTGGGTCCATTCTTCTGCTTCATCCTTTCTAACTCTTTGACTTTGGCATTTTGAGGTAACCTCAAGGCTGCAGGTCAGTTTTACAAACTCAAAATAATACCACCAATGGGTGCCTTTTATTGTTAGATTGCTATATCCTGAGAACTTCAGATACACCATCTCATTAATTACTGTTACCACCTTGTGTGGCCTGTAACACCCCTTGCATGAGGGCTGGGGCTTGCTAGGTAATGCAAATGGAATTGATAGACCCAGGATTCGGACCCAGGTTAGTTGGACTCCACACATTTTTCATGAAGGTTTACTGCTTTCACAGTTTCAGGAAACTTCCTAGGTCTGTTTCAAAGATGGTCAGTGATTTTATAAGCAGATAGTGGCTCTGTTGGTCCCTGCAGTCCACAATGCTCCAAAGAAGGTTGGGTCTCCATAGAGTAGAAGCAGAGCACAGTTGAGGAATCTCAGACTTGACTAAGACTTTCTGACTGACCATGTGACAAGGTATGTTTCTGTCATTACTTTGCCTCTTCTTTGAAAGTGGGGATAATATCATGGACCATATGGCTCTATCATGAATATTAAATAAGATGGTGCTCGGGTGAGTTCTCAGGACACAGCTATGTTTCAATAGTTCCTCCTCCATCCATAGAGGGAAGTCCTCTCATCCTTTCCATGAAACTGCACAAAGTAAGACTACGTTAAAACTGCAGTATTGGGCAGATCTCTGTGAGTTCTAGGCCAGCCAGGTCTATTTAGCAAGTTCCAGCCCAGCAAGGGCTACAAAGTAAGACCCTGTCTCAAAACAAAAACCAAAAGCAAACTGAAATATTGAGCAGTTCTCTAACAGCAACACACGTCCCCCAAGGTCTCATGTAACCCAGACTGGCCTCAAACTCTGTAGCTGAGGATGACCTTGAATTCTCCTGCCTCTCCTCCCAAGTGTTGGGATGCAGGTGTGCACCAGCTCACTCGGCTCCTTCCTAGCATTTCTCTTACAGATTTTCATTTCTTGCCTTTTTATTGGGGAAAAACAAATTCAAGCATGTAGGGAAAATTGAGGTAAGAATCCAATTTATGCCATATGAGTCCCTGAAAATTTTGTACTTCTGAGTCCTGGCTGTAAACTCCCTGATCCTTTCTGTTCCAAACCATCCAAGACTCTGAGACTTGCCTGGTGGTTCAATGGCAGATCAGTTTCTTATGTGCCTTGGCACAGATCCCCAAACATATCCCCTAGCTCTTTAAGCTATTCACATTTGAAATCTTCTCA
The DNA here is from genome assembly GCF_049852395.1 of Peromyscus maniculatus bairdii. Lineage (NCBI taxonomy): Eukaryota > Metazoa > Chordata > Mammalia > Rodentia > Cricetidae > Peromyscus > Peromyscus maniculatus. The sequence goes on along the minus strand of NC_134859.1, from coordinate 1,153,508 downwards.
AAGCAGGAATCCAGAGGCTCACTTTGGAAACTGGAATCTGGCAAGTTTGAGTATTTTGATTCCTGTCTCCAATCAGGCATTTTGGGATTTTTGTTTGTGTATAAACATCCTCTCAACTCCCAAGAGATCTATAGAGCCTTCCCATAGGTCTGGGCCTCATTTATTTATTAATGAAGTGTGGAAATTAGTAATACTGGTACTATGGCCAAACTAGTGCCAAGCCAGAGCTGTAACACTTGACATGTTGAAGGAAGAAAGAGCCCATTAAAAAGGTTCTGCTTCACTTCTGCATGCATTCCAAGATTTTTAAGAACTAACAGAGGGGAAAGTGGGTAGACGTGGTTGCTTTTAGCTGCGATTGTATTAGCTTCCTTTCATTTCAGCGAGAATATTTAGAGTATTTATGTACTCTGACTTATTTACAGACAAGAAGGGTCTCACGTAGTCCAGGCTTGCCTTGAACCTGCTATATAGCCAAAGATGACTTTGTAATGTAGAGGTCAGAGGACAATTTGTAGAAGTCAGTTCTCTTCTACCATGTAGATACCAATCAAACTCAGGTCATCAGGGCTAATGCCAAGAGTCCTTACTGGCCAAACCATTAAATTAGCTCTTGACCTTGAACTGATCCTCCTGCCTCTACTCCTAAGTTTATGGGTATAAACCACCATGCCTGGGTTTGCATTGATGGGACTCAAACTTGGGGCTTTGTGCATGCTAAGCAAGTGCTCTACCAACTGACCTATACCCCAGCTCTCAACTATAGCACTTATTTAATTTACTATCATTATTATTTGTGGTACTGGATCCTGAACACAAGGTCTTGTGAATGCTAGACAAATGCTCTATCACTAAGCGGTATTTTAAAGTCCTTAAACCTACACTGAAGTCCAGGTAGGACTTGAACTTTGAACCCTCTTAGGCCTGTACTACCTGGTGAAGCTTCAGGTCCAGTTTTTAGATGAAGAAATGTGATGTGCCACAGTTACAGTAGAAAAGTGGGGTATGGTGGGACATGGCTGCCATCTAAGTACTGGGGTGTAGAGGCAGAAGGGACTGGAGTTCAGGCTCATGCTTTGCTACAAAGAGAGTTTGAGGCTAGCCTTGTTTCAAAAACAAATAACTAAAAGTGAAAGAATAGGAGTTTGAAGCCAGGTGAGGTGAGTTCAAACTCACCCTTGCCCTTTCCCGCTCTGTTACCATGGGCATATAGTTGAAGCTATACTACTGGTTGCTTTATCTGTAAAATGGTAATAAATGGGACTGAAGAGATGATTCAGTAGTTAAGGGCACTTGACCTAAGTTCAGTTCCCAGCATCCACATTGGGTGGCTCATAACCCTCTGTACCTCCAGCTCTAAGAGATCTGACACTGTCTTCTGAACTATACAGACACCCACATTTGTGAACATACAAACAAATAAATGCTCTAAAATGAGAATAATAATAGTAATGGATGTTTGGGGCTCTTGGAGTACAGAATGAAGTCATTTAACACACAGCCCCAGGTCAATGCCAAATGGTTGTCGTAATAGGAACCAAGTAGAAGCCCCTTGTATCTGCAGAGGTTATTGAAAAGCTGTAAAGTGTGGATGATGACCGTGTCTATTCTGCCTTCTTCATAGAAGTGTGTGCAGAAAGACTTTTTAGTACCTCAGCCCTCCCTGCACTCTTTTTCAGTTTTAGGAATTGAACTAGGGCATCATGAATGCCAGAAAACCATCTAGCATTTCCTCAGTTGAAACAGAGTCTAAGAAATGGCCTCTATTAACCCTCCCGCCTCCCCGAACCCTTACCAGGTAGCCCAGGCTAGCCTCAGAGCTGAGCTTCTGGCTCTACTCCACCCCCCACCCACCTTTGATAGCATTTTTCCATAAGCAGTGAGGTGTTGTTTTTTTTTTAATAACTCAGTTGGAAAATGCATAGTGACATTTCACTGTGGCAAGATCTATAAAAATATTGCTTTCAACTGACTGTACTTAATTAAAGGAGACATGAAGACACGGTGCCTTTGAGAAAGCTTGGGGCTCTTAAAAAGCACAGTGGTCTGTTGTCAGGGCCACGTTTTGGCAAATCTGAATGTGCCTTAAAGGATGATCAAGGACTGGGGGTTGGGTTGGTGGGAAGATGGCTGGGGGGGGGGTGCTGAGGGCATCAGGGTAGGAGAGGCTGCAATAAAACAGCCAGCCCAGGCGGCAACCTTCCCAGAAGCCCCTTGAAGATGACTGTTATTTACAAGTCCAAGGATGTGAAGCGACTAGCAATCAGATCATTAACTGACCAGTATCTCTGTTAATAAACAATACAGAGCTTGAAGTAATGTGACTTGCTGCTTATCTGTGAACACACTGTTGGGGGGATGTTTTTGCACCATTTTCCTTGGTTTGGCTCATCTCCCCTGACTTTCTAATTAGGGAGGATAATTGTATTATTTCTCATTTTATTTTTGGCAATTATTTTGTCCTTCTTATTATAAAAATAATAATTTTACTTTTTGTGTTGTTTAGAGGCAGGATCTCATGTATTCCAGGCTAGCTTCCATTCACCATAAAGTCAAGGATATCCTTGAACTCCTGATCCTCCTGCCTCCACCATGGAAGTGCTGGAGTGACAGGCACATGACACCACTCCTGGTAGTGTTCAAGGAGAAGGGCACAAGCACTGAGCAAGGCAAACCCCTCCCATATTTAGGGGACATCAGGATTAGGAATGAGGGTACAGATAATATCTAAACAGCATTCCATTCCAGTCATGATAAATGTTTCCTGGGAATTCTCAGGGGAATGCTATTCATCTGGTCATCAGGAAATGACTGCTTGAAGAATATGACATTTTGACATGTAAATAGCTCTGGATGCAAAGACTTGGAGTATTCGAGGAAGAGGCAGGTGGCTCAGGCAGCTGGGATCCAGTGAGTCAGGGAAAGGTAGTGCTTAGTCAGGAAGGAGGCTGGCCAGATATGTCCTGTGGTTACGTTTTTAAGAGAAGTCTGAGACTGGCTACCATGGTAAGACACGTTGCTGGGCCACACTTTTTCATGTTTTAATATACTTATTTATTCTGTGTCGGGGGGGGGGCATGTGGAGATCAGAGGACAGGGGTCCATTCCTCCTTTCACTATGTGGGTCCTGGGGTGGTCAATCTTGGCAACAAGCTCATTTACCCACTGAGTGATCTTGCTAGCCCCTGCAGGGCTATTTTAAGCAAGGGAAAAACACAGGGTGGCTTTTGTTTTAAAGCGCCACACTGGTTATTGAGGGAAAATAGGACCACAGAGGGGCAAGCTGTGATCCACACAGCAGTGCTTGAGCAGCTGAAGCATGCCTTCTTCCTTCCTGATGACATCCATTTTGAGCAAATGGGGAATGGCCTTGAGTGCGAAGCGTTGACAAGGGACAGAGACAGCATGGCCAGCCTGGGGAGGCTGACCACTTAGTGAAGAGTACATGTCTCGTTACCTTCAGCTGATAGGCACAAGCTCGAGCTGTGGAAACTATAGAAGCAGAAATTGGAGTTATGACAATGCTGGTATTAAAGAATTTGTTCTGCTTTTTCTGGCTAGCCTCAAACTCTTAGTGATCCTCCTGCCTCAGCTTCCTGACTGTCAAAATCACAGGCCATCACCCTTGTATCTGATGTTTCGTGTTTTATGCTTTCTTTCTGAGTATTAAGTAAAGGGGGAAATGTCAAGGGTGTTTATTCTTGGTATCTGGTTTTTTTGTTTTGTTCTGTTTTATTTTTTTTCTGAGACAGGTTTTCTTTGTATAGCTGTCCTGGATCTCACTCTGTAGACTAGTCTGGCCTTGAACTCAGAGATCCACCTGCTCTGCCTCCAGGGTGCTGGGTTAAAGATGTGCACAACCACGCCTGACCCCTGATATCTGAGTGGTTATTAAATGCTTGTTAATAATACACAGTCCAGAGAGTTAGCTGTGTACTCAAGCTCACTCACTTCCTATGGCAGTTCTGTGACATAGACAGATTTGTATTTCCCATTTTATGCTTGGGGAAACTGAGGTATAGGGAAATCAAGGAAGTTGCTGAAGACTTTTTCTTTTTTCTTTTCTTCTTGTTTTAGTTATTTAAGACTATGCAGCTCTGGCTGTCCTGGAACTCACTCTGTAGACCTGACTGGCCTTGAACTCACAGAGATCCATCTGTCTCTGACTCCTGAGTGCTGGGATCAAGGGCATGTGCCACTATGGCTGGCCTGCTGAAGGTCTTAAAGTCAGTAATTGGTGTAGCCTAATATGATTTTAGGTTTCTTTGACTCCAAGTGTCTCTTTCCAGGGAGGGCTGGTATTCCTAGCCCAGTGAAGAGGCAGCAGAATTTGGAAATAAAGTAAGACATAGCTTGGAACCTCAAAACACACAGATATGCCGAGAGGGAATGCAATGACAAAGGACAGTGTCAGTGGAATGAGACCGTTGCTCCATGGGAACACAAGCAGGAGTAAGAGGAGATTGGTGCTCACAAAGGGACTTCAGGCCGACAGCAAATAAGAATGTTTGCAGTGGGCTGGGAACTAAGCAGTTTTTAGAAGTGGAGAGAGGTGAGGAGGGTGAGAGAGGTTAACTGCCAGTTTGAAGAGAGGGCATCTCAGGTAAGCCGCCTGCTCAAGGCAGGGAGGAGGTGATTTCAAAGGTCGGAGTCCATGCACTGGCTTTGGGTTTTGCTTTGATTTTTTTTTCTTGGCTTCTTTTCCCTGGCTTAATGAAATATGCTTCCATTGTCTTATTGCTATTCCATGTGGCTCCCTTATGCCAATAATGTGTTTCCTCCACGCACATGTGGTCTGGAAGCTATCACAGACAGAAAGTTTCTTCTGGTGTAGCCTTTCAGAACACTGCTTATGAGTGCCCCTGAAGAGGCTAGCACATGGCTCTCCATTCTTCACCATTCACTTGCTGAACAGGTTGAATGCCTACTGTGTGCTAGCTTCAGAAACACAGAGTAGAGTAGGCCCAGCCTCCATCCTAGGGGAATTCTCTGCCTGTGTTCCCTTTTTCACTCTGCTGCTTCCTAGCAACTGGGATCTTAGGCAATGTACCTCTGTAGCTAGAGTTTTCCTGCCTTGTCCACAGTCCGGACAAATCTTTGTCACCTGCCAGTCCCACAGCCGCTCAGACCCAACCAAGTAAACACAGAGACTTGGGCTGGGGAGATGGCTCAGAGGTTAAGAGCACTGGCTGCTGATCCAGAGGCCCTGAGTTCAATTCCCAGTAACCACATGGTGGCTCACAACTATCTGTAGTAAGATCTGGTGCCCTCTTCTGGCCTGCAGGCATAATGCAGGCAGAATACTATATACATAATAAAATAAATAAATCTTTAAAAAAAAAAACACAGAGACTTATATTGCTTACAAACTGTATGGCTGTGGCAGGCCTCTTGCTAACTGTTCTTATAGCTTAAATAAATCTATTTCCATAAATCTATACCTTGCCACGTGGGTTGTGGCTTACCGGCATCTTCACATGCTTCTTTGTTAGGGTGGCAGCTGTCAGTGACTCCTTCTGCCTTCCTGTTCTTTCTTTTCTCCTCTCTGTTAGTCCCGCCTATACTTCCTGCCTAGCCACTGGCCAATCAGTGTTTTATTTATTGACCAATCAGAGCAACAGATTTGACATACAGACCACCCCACAGCATGCCTCACATCCTTAAACCTCATTTTCCTAATCTGTAAAGTGGCCATAGTCCCCTGAGGATTAAACAGGGCAGTGTCAGTAAGCATGGGGTTTGACATATTCATGTCTGATATTACTGAAAGTCCCAATATTAGGGTTCAGTCAGCTTAGCTGACGTTTATTAAGAAACCTCAGAGGTAGGAGGAAGACTCAGTGGATGGAGGCACTTGCCAGCAAGCCTGAAGATTTGAGTTTGGTCCCCAGAACTCACAAGTGAAAGGAGAGAACTGGCTCCCATAGGTTGTTCTCTGACCTCTGCACATGCACCATGGTACTCACTGAAGAGATGGCTCAGCCAGGAAAATGCTTGCTGTGCAACCATGAGGGCCTGGGTTCAATCCCCAGGTCACACATGAGAACAATGGCTTTGGTGGCATGTGCTTTATTCTCAGTGCTGGAGAGTGAACACAGGAAGATCTCAGAGACTCCATGGCCAGCTCACTTCACCTACTTGGCAAGCCACAGGCCAGCGAGATACCCTGTCTTCAAAAGACAAGGTGGACAGTGCTTAGGGAGCTGCTGGCACACATGCACACATCCACAAGCTTGCACACACACATACATTTATTAAAATATGGTGGGTGGAGCTGATTGTGCAGTGCTTACCACGATATCCAGCACCTAGACCCCTCTTATTTAATCAATAGTCACTGAATTGGGAGGCTGTTAATCCGTGAGGCCTAGGTGCAAATGTATTTTGTAAACCTTCAATATCATGAAATTGAAAGAAAGTCAGGGTCTTCATTAGTCTGCATTGGCTGTCCATATGCTTGACATAGTTTTTTTCCGAGGCTGTGCTTATTAGATCAACATTCTTTCTTTCTGCAAGAAGAATATTTTAAGATCACGTATATGGTATCTGAAATGGCACTGTTGTTGGTAACCACTAACACTGACAATGTGACTATGGGTAGAGGCTGGGGTAGACACACACACACACCTCATATATTTTGACCTAGCAACCTTACTGATGTTAGCCTTTATTAAATACATTCTGAAGAGAAACCATAAGAGTCTGTACACTGGAAATAGGAATACTAGTGTACAAAGATACTTTGCTGGACACAAAATGAAGACATTTACAAATTATTGCTTATCTGTTATGAAATGCTATGCAGCTGTTAGTAAGGACAAGTTGTCTCAGAGGTATTTCTGAGGGACAGATGAGATCCAAGAAGTGTCTGTGACAAGAGTTTATTCTGTGAGCCAGAATTCATGCTCTTTCCATATTTCTGTTTCCCTTTCTCACTCTGCATCTGCAAATACAGTATCTATATACCTATACATATATAGATGACACATATGCATGCATTTGTGTATATGAGTTTATTAATATGGATAAAATATATTAATCAGTTTTGCATTATGACAACAGAACACCTGAAGCAGGGAGCTTGTGAAGAGAAAAGGTGTGTTTAGTTCACAGCTTCAGAGACTGAAAAGCTAAAATTAGTTGGCTCTATTAGTTTGGTCTCTGGTGAGTCAGCAGGTGTGTGTGTGTAAGATACATACATACACACACACACACATACACACACTAGAGACAGACTAGTGTACTACAGTCTCCTAAAGGTGTACCCCCAATGACTTAAAGACTTCCTGCTAGCCTGCACCTCCAGAAGGCACCACAGGACTCTTCAGTATTGCACTGGCACCGTGGATGGCAAGCTCTCAGTCACACTGGGCCTGTGGGGAGACAGTGATCATTTTCCACTCACAGGGACATGACAGAGTGCACAATTCTTGCTGTTGGATGCCAGGGAGCTGGGAGTGATATAAAGGCAGAAACAGGAAGACACAATGGGGAGCAAATGAAATTATACACAAAAAAAGAGTTTCATTGGGAAAATACACATACAGTCATAATTGTATGTTTATGCTAAACTGTGTGTTTGTAGACTGGGAGAAGGGATCCTCACTTCAGAAATATGAAAAGTATGGGTGTGTTAAAAGTGTATGTGTGTGTTTATGTATGAGTGTGATGTGTGCTAGTATGTGTCTCAGACTTGAGGAAATTTAGTTTTATCTGACAAAATCCTTCTCACCCCAACTTTATAAGTATTGTCTATGTTTTTTAATTATAAATGGAAATCAATTTTCAGACAAGATCTCACTGTGCAGCCCTGACTAGCCTGAAACTCTCTGTGTGGACTAAACTGGCCTTGAACTTACTAATTCCATTTGTAAAGGTCTACTCTCAAGACCTCATCATTTTCCACAAAGCCACACTTATCCTATCATGTTGGGGTTTTGGTTTCAACATCTGAATTTCATGAACAGTCTATAAATGGGCCCCTTGGTTGAGACGGAAAAGAAGACAGCTGAAAGTTAGAGATGTGACCAGGTCTCACTCTGAAGGTAAAATAGATTTTAGCTCTTAAAAGAAATTATTTCCATTTGGTTCTTCCCACGTCCAGAGTGCAGGGGTGAGATGGGATGTCACTCCTCTGTTTACAGGTCTGTGTAAATCTAGAGACTCGTCACCCATCCAGGCAGGACCCGCCCATCTTCATCCTCTTTGGATGGACACTGAAGTGTCAGTGGAACTCTTCCTGGTGGTTACAGCTAGTGCAAACACGTCCGACAGAACTGTCTGCTGGGCCCCAGCAGCTGGGCTAGGTACCAGGAGCAGCCCAGTTCCCTAAGGATCAGTTCTGCCTTAGATATTTCCCAGAGGCTCACGGGAGGGGAGACTAGGCTAGTTTAGTCATCGCTGCTGAAATAGATCTTCTAATAAATGGAGGCATGATTCACATGACCTGTGTCCCGGTTACTTTTCCTGTTGCTATGATAAAATACCTGACGAAGGCAATGTAAGGAAGGAAGGACTTATTTTGGCTGGCAGTTTGAGTTCATCTGGTGAGAACATCAAGGCAGCACCCACTTGAGGTGGAAGCTGGTCGAGCGGTATCCATCCATCACACAGAGTGATGGATGACGCGGCTCACCACACTTTCTTCTTTTTATTCAGTCCAGGACCCCAGCTCATGGGATGGCCCTGCCTGTGGTTGAGACAGATCTTCCCACTTCTTTTAACCTAATATAGATAATGCCTCACAAGCATTCCCAGGAGCTTGTCTCCTAGGTGACTCTAGTCTAGGTCAAGTTGACAATATTAACCCGCACAACTGCTTTTCAAAGTTTGCTTCTCTCTCTCTCTCTCTCTCTCTCTCTCTCTCTCTCTCTCTCTCTCTCTCTCTCTCTCTCTCTCTCTCTCTCTTGAGACAGGGTCTCAAGATGATTTGGAACTTTCTAGGTAGCTGAAGATGATCTTGAACATCTGATCCTGCCTCTGCTTTCAAGTGCTGAGACTGCAGTGTGCTTTACCACACATGGTTTTTATGGTGCTGGAAATGGAATCCCGGGCTTTGCACAAGCTAGGCAAGCACTCTAACTGATCTTAAAGTTGACAATGTGTTGCCATTTTGTGCAGTCGCAGAGTGGGGCAAACATTAGCCATCTCACTCTGATACATTTGTTCTTCCCTAAAGGAAACTGATGGGATTACACAGTTCCTCTCCTTGAGTCTACAGGGCAGGAAAAGACTTCTCTATCCTACTGTTAGGTTCATGACTGAGACTCCAATAATAAATGATGATCCACAAGAGAAAAAGGTTAAGAATTTATCCACATAGTTGAATGTCCCTTTCCTGAAACATCTATGACCAAAAGTGGTTTTGATTGCTGATTCTGGAATGTTTGCGTATGTTTGTATATGCATAACGAGATGTCCTGGTGATGGGGCCCAAGCCTAAACACTAAATTCATTTATGTTTCCTATATATAGCATATACACACAGCCACGTCATTTTATGCAATATTTTTAGTGTACTTCTGTGTTGATTATGACTCGTTATTCCACATTGGTATGGAATTTTCAACTCTAATTGTGATATTGGTTCTCAGAAGATTTCAGGCTGGGGACATAGCTCAGCAGTAGAGTGCTGGCCTCACATGCATAATGCTACCTTTTTATAAGCTGGGCATGTAATTCCAGCACTTTGAAGGATGAAACAGGATTACTCTAAGTTTGAATAAGACTTTTGAGGTTGGTGTAAGTTTCATGGGACTGTTTGGAGGTCAGAGGTCAGCCCCAGCTGTTATTCCTTAAACACTGTCCACCTTGTTTTTGTATTTGTGACAGGGTCCCTCACTGACCTAGACTGGCTGGTTAAGTACCCAGCCCCAAGGATCCCTGGCCATCCAACACTGGAATTACATGCAGCTGGCTTTTTTTCATGGATCCTAGGGATCAAAATAAGGTCCTCATGCTTGTGCAGCAAGCATTTTGCTGACAGCCTCCCCCAGTTCCTTGTATGATATTTCGTCCCTTTGGGTATAGGACAAGGCACCTGTCACTCAAAGATCCTATTCCTGCTATTTCCTCAAATGCCAAGGTGCTATATTTTGGAGTAACATGTTCTGAACCCCATTGTGGCCCCTTTCCAGGTCCTTAACACCCACTGGGCTCTCAGCTCAGGGTATTTTTATATAAATAGAACGCATCCAACATGTGACCTTTTGTGTCTGGCTCATTTTTCTAGCATCATTTTTTAAAGGCTCCTCTGTGTTCTAGCAAGCATCAGCACTTCAACCTTGCTGCTGAATGCTGCACTTACAGGAAGGAAGGAAGCTACATTCTGTTTGTCCACCCATGTGTAAATGTCAAAGAAGAACCAGTCCTCCTCACCCCGTTGCTGGGCTCCACCCCACAGCCAGAAATCCCTGAGTTAGGATGCAAATACTCCAGTCTAATAGTGTTCCTTATCCCCTCTCTTCATCTCCATTCCTAGGATATTTCTGTCTCAGTGTTCTGCACACACACACACACACACACACACACACACACACACACACACACACCACTGACAAGCAAAATTGTTGCATGTGCTCAGAGTAAAGCCAAGGGAAACACAATTAGGAGTCTTTGGAAGCATGAAGAAGCTCCCATTCAAAATGGCTTTGATTTTCCTGCCTAGGAAATTTACGGCTTTCAACAAATTGAAGTGAAGGAAAAATTGTCACTTCCATTTACAGCCAAAACTCTTTCAGATGGCTGACTAGAAACACCCCGCACTCATGAGCCGCTGAGACCTGCTCATGACCTGCACTCGGGGCTGCTACCCCGCGTCTGCTCAGCCATGGATTCAAAGCTACCTCTGAGACAGGATCAGTTCCCAGGATGAACCATGTTTCTTCATCGCCACCTCCCAAAGTTCATAGGAAACAGCAGATGAATGAAAAGCACCCTGGGTGAAAATGACATTTCAGCTCGCACGTGCGCGGTGTGTGTGTGTGTGTGTGTGTGTGTGTGTGTGTGTGTGGTGTGTAAGCATGCCATAGCTCATTTGTGGAGGTCAGAGGACTATTTACAGAGATGGTTCTTTCCTTCCACCATTTTGGTTCCAGGCATTAAACACAGGTTGCCAGGCTAGCCAGCTCATAGCCTGTGCCCAGCACATTCATGTGAGTGCTGGAGTGAGACTGGGGTCTCAGTGCAAATACTGTACTAATCTGGGCCGTCCCTCCGCTCATTTCTTTTATTTTTTTTTTCCAAACTGAAATTAGCATTTATTTGATGAGGTGATGGTGGAGGAGGAGGAAGAGGAAAAGGTACCAATGGCCAATCTCACTAATATCTTGACATATCAGATGCTCCTAAACATTGAGATGTCCTTGATCTCCTTAGGAGGCCACTGTGTACACATTATCCATGTTGACTTTCAGTTGCTCTTATTGCTGCTACCAGGTGTAGAACAAAATGGAAGATGCCGAGGAACATCTAGCCCTGTGGGAGCCATCTCTGGCTGCACATTAGAGTCCCTAAAGTCACATTTAATAAATCAACCTATTCCTCCACCTTCCTTTTGTAGAGGATTAGAGGCCTTTAGCTCAGAGGGAAGATGATATTCCCAAGGTCTGGGGAGCAACGGAAGTCAATCTGAACCCACTTATCACACACACACTTTCTCTTTTTAAGGAAAGAAACAAAAAGCAAGGCGGGGATATAGCTCACAATGTTTGCCTAGCATACACAAGGCCCTGTGTTCAATCCTCAGCACTGTGTAAACCAGGCATGATATCCAAGCACCTGGTGATAGAGGCAGAAGGATCAGAATTCAAGGGTATCATCCACTACACATGAATTTGAGGCTAGCTGGGCTATGTAAGACTCGGTCTTTAAAGGAAAAAAGCTAACTGGGAAAAAAAAGTCCCTTTCACAGTGGCCAAACCCTGAATTCTCTCAGTAAAACATCTGACCCAATGTCCACCTGCTGTGGTTCCCGGGTGAAAGAAAGCAGATGTCCTGGACTAGACGTCCTGGCTGGTTACAAAAGACGCTAATGCTCTCGTTACTATTTGTAAACATTCAAATCTTGCCATGGATAGAGGGATGCAGAATTCATGTTTTGTGGGTCAAACCCTCCATTACTTTACTCCCTTTTCTAAAAAAGAAGGAGGAGGAGGGGGGAGGAAAAGAAAGGCAACAAGGTGTATTTAGGAAGGATAAGGATCCAGTAGTCACTACCATTCCTAATGACTTAGTTGGCTACAGACAGACACAATTGCTGTAGAAATGTGCCTGTACTGGACCACTAAGTCAAAGACGTGTTTCAGGTGACACAGTGTGTTAGACGCTCTGTATTGCTGTGGTGACCAGCATGAATTAAGTTTATTTTGCTTATGCTTTGCAAGATTTTGGTCCATAGTGGGTGAGCTCTGTGAACAACAAGGTGTGTGGTTAAATCAGAGCTGCTGGGTCCCAGTGTCCCCTTCAAGACACATACCCAGTGGCATGACTTCTTCCAATTAAGAAGTCCACCCCCATAGTGGGTTCTCAGGCATTGAAGTCAGGTTGTAAGGCTAGCCATCTCATAGGCCTATAGGCTGACTCATCACCAAGCCTTTCTTGTGTTCTCGTTCTCTCTCTCTCTCTCTCTCTCTCTCTCTCTCTCTCTCTCTCTCTCTCTCTCTCTCTCCTTCTCTCTCCAGAGTCTTATGTAGCCCAGTCTATTCTTGATCTGATACTTCTGCCTCAGCTGAGACTACAGACGTGTACCACCATGCCCAGCTGGGTCTAGACCTTTAACACATGAGCCTTTAGGGCACATTTGAGATTCAAACTATAGCATATGGCCAAAACAAAAACAAAACAAAACCTTCTTATATTATTATAAAAAGATAATTTTCAGGAAAAGATAAAAAGAAACAGAAGTTAGAAATTGTTGTCTGGGCCTGGAGCTAAAATTCAGTTGGACGAGCACTTGCACAGCTTGTATTCTATCCCAACAAGACCTGAAGCTGCCTGTGGTATTGAGCATCTGTACTTTCTCCCAGCTTGTGGGAAGTGTTGGCAGGAGGATCAGAGGTTCAAGGCTAACCTCAGGGTGCACCAGGAGTTTTGAAGCCAGCCTGGGCTGTAAAAGACCCTGTAAATAAATAAACAACTATACACTGCATTCATCTGAATCCATGTGAGATCCAGGCAGGTGTGATAACAGGTTTTAAAGGACCTAACAGACCATGAAGGACCATGCAGTCAGGGATACAGGACCATGTAGTTGATAGGGATAGAGGGATGAATGTTCCCTGAGAGACTGATGTCTCATAAGCGAGGACAGAATCTGGATGTGGACCAGAATAATTAGTATGTTGTTATCACTTTCCTGCCATTTGCATTGCAAAGACAGTGAAAGAGCAGACTTGATCACCTCAGAGGTGACCTCTAGACAGTGTTTTCCACAGGAAGCACAGTCTCTAAGGGAGTACACACTTCCCCTATTTAATTTACTTGCTCTCCTGAGGAGGTAGTGAGTGCCAGGTACTTGATAACATCTCAGGCTGGTTTCAACTAGCCATGTAGCAGAGGATGACCTTGAGCTTCTGATCCTCCTGCCTCTACCTCCCAAGTGCTGGGATTTACAGGTGTGTGCAGCTGTGCCTGGTTTATGAAGTGCTGGGTCATGAGCCCAGAGCTTTGAGTGTACTAGTTAAGCACACTGCTAAGTAAGCTGTCAGATGCCAGCTCTGACCTGTCGAAGGGTTCTTGGGGGGGGGGGGAGAGTGAGTAATAAGGAAGTATTAGATAGAAATATAGGCAGAGATGATGAGAAAGACAAAGACACAGGATAGCTTCGGGAGGGCCCTGGGTCAATACTCAGTCAACTGAGTTTAATCATAATGGGCCTTTTATATACAGCAAAGGGAGAGGCAAAAGATTTCCCCCCTTCAAAATCGAAATACAATGTACAACCAAGTGTAGATCTTTCAAAACACCTGGTAACCATGTCTTTGGCCAAATCATCCCATTATGCAGCCCTGCTAGGCAAAGCAAGCTCAGTCTTTCTGACCTTGAGTAAGGCCTTACTAGAGAGCCTCTGTGGGCCCCCACAGATTCCCCCTTCTTTATAATATAAAGGGTTCCTCAGACCTCTTAAATGGATTGTGCCTGTCTTAGGTCACTTTCTTCAACCATCCAGCCTTACCCATCTTTGAAACACACTTTCCAATAAGTATGCAGCAAGGATTTATCCATCTTTGGCTACCAGCCTCTGGCAAGGGAAGGTACAGAGCCTAACTCTATGCAGCTCTGAAGCAGCTTTTCCACTAAGAGCTTGCTGGAATGATCATAGCAATACACCTGTTCCTTATGGCTGCTATACCTTCTAGTAAAGGAGTAAAAAGAATGACCAAGATGGAATGGCCTTTTAAAATGGGTCCAGAATGTCTACAGCAGTTTTAACTGCCTCCAACCTTTTTTAAATCAATAAACTCCTGATATAACCACATCAAATAAATCAGTAAACTCCTGATGCAACCGCATCAAATCTAAGGACTCCTTAGCATCATCGTATTATGATTCATTAACATTAACAAGTTAACATTCATTCTAGTATGAATATTACTATATTCAGTTATAATTCTTACAAACTTACATCCAAAAGCAAGCTCTTAATAGAACTATTTACATTTCCAATACTTGAGCAAACATCCAAAAGCAATGTTTTAATAGAACTATTTATATTTTCTTGCTAACAAAACATAGTGTACATTAATACAGGCTAACGTTATCCATACAAAGAATAAGAAAATGTTTTTGCATTTGAGCTGCTTCAGTCCAGCAGCAAAACCTTTATGCCAACTCCTACTCATCAGTACATTTTTTTTTTTAAATATAATGAGGTGACTGAGGATATAACTCCCCCTTTTATTTTTAATTTTTTAAAGCTGCATCTTGAGCCTGGGTAGAAAAAATAAACTTCTCTTTCTTACACAAAACAGTTCCATTTTTACACAAAACAGTTTCATTCCTGCACAAAACAGTTTGAGAGTCACCACGGTTGATAGAGTATATATGTGTAGGTGAAATAAAAATTGTCCCATTTCTGAGGTCAAAAACCACTTCTGATACCAGTCTTAATGTTCCACTGAAAGCTCAAGATCAGGGCCTGGCTCACCAGCTGCCCTAAAAGTCCTTGCCCTGAAAGTCCAAGTCATAATGAATCTGAAGTTAAAAGCTCCAAATACAAAGAGACCCACAACCAAAAATTTGTTGCAGTTCCCTTGAATGCAACAACCCAGTTCAAACAGGAGTCTCTGAAACTTTTGCTCTCAACTACAGAGGCATTTTTCAGTCAATACCTTTTCCCTAGGCAATCTGCCCCAAGGCAAAAATGGTGTCACAGTAGCTGAGTTGTTGCAGACCTCTCAAAAAAGATCTCCATGCACTGAGCATGAACCAGGAAGCCATCTCTTAAAGAAGCCACACATTTTTTTTCTTAGCCAGCAAACAGAAGCTGTGAGGCTTTGGCTACTGACTCTGTCACATTCGGCTTTCACAGTCCTGGTCCATCTGTGCCTCCTGTCTCAGGCCTGTCCTTTCTAGGACCCCAGTGTCCTAGAGCCTGAGGCTCTCAATCACCTTATGTCACAAGGGCTCAAGGTGCTTCCCAGTACTCTGTGTCTTAGAGGAAACATCCCCTTCCCCCACTCTGTGGCCAGTAGCAGCAAGTGGTACACCCTGGCTCTGTTACCTACTCTGCTGGTGGCTTTGTGACCTCTGTGTGCTGCCTTACTTGTATGGCCAAATGCCAACCTCAGGGTAACCCCACAGCTCTGCCTCACCCTGCTGCTGGGAGTTTAGGCTAGCCTGGGTTCCAGCGTGTCTCTGCTGTTCAGCCTGGAGAGTAGCTCTGCCTCACCTCAGTAGTTCCAGCACTGCTGCTGCTAGGGACTCACTCAGACCCTGTGCATAAAATCTTCACTGTACTCTCCATGCCTGGGCATGTCTTGCCCAGGCATCCTGTCAGCCAGCAGTTTCCCCTGGGGCCATAGCCTCTGCCTCAGTTCTACCCTTGGGGATGCTGCCTCATCTCTGCAGGGACCTTGGTGTCCCTGGAATGCACAACCAACTGGGTGCACACAGACTTGGAGGCACCTGTTCCCTGGCCTGCCTGGTGCATGCTCTATAGGTATCTTTCTCTAGAGGCTTTATTTGTGACACAGCCACCACCATGCCCTGTGATCTTGGCCTCCAGCTGCCCACTGACAGATCTGGGGTTCAAAGCTTCTGCTGTACTCTCCATGCCACAGTTGCTGTTTGCCTTTCACCTCTCCTGCTGCATCTCTGCTCAGCTCATCAAGGCAGAGTGTAGCCTCCAGCCGTGTCAGTCTGGCTCTTGCAAACACCCTGGATGACTGTGCTCTTGTCACTGAGACTCCTTCACAGCAGAAAATGCGCAGACTCTTGCTGCTCATGATGGTTCTCTCAGTGTCTGCTCCCTGTGATGCGATAATGCCCCGAGGGTTTCAGTGATGCTGCTGGTTGTGGTGGGGGCTTCTGAAGACACTGCTCATGCTCAGACTGCTAAATCTGCAGTGGCTGCTCAGTCATAGACACTGCTTTCTGTGTCCTGGTCCCACACTCAGGAAAATCTATTCTACCCTAAGTTACTTTCTGTTAAGTCTTCACAATATCCTTATACCTAAAGCCTATATTTTTCAAACTTCACCAAAACTTTTATGATTTACTTATAACTTTTATAACTTACTTACTTTAGACCTAACTTAGCAGACAGAGAGAAAAAGAGATTCTTGCTGCTGCCTAACTTTAGCTTCTCTGGCTATTTTTTAAACAGCTATCTTCTATTACTCTGTTCTATATTTACAATTTTACTCCCAAAAAAGAAAATCACTGCACCCCATTATTGTCCGAGCATGCTCACTGCAACCTGCAGTGTTCCTTCACTTTATCCTCCATACCCAAGCCCCATGTTGGGCGCTATATGTTGGAGGCCAGCTCTGACCTGGAGGGTTCTTGGAGGGAAGAGTGAGGAATGAGGAAGTATTAGATAGAAATATAGGCAGAGATGATGAGAAAGACAGAGACACAGGATAGCTTCGGGAGGGTCCTGGGTCAATACCCAATTGATTGAGTTTAATCATGATGGGTCTTTTATACACTAACAAGGAGGGAGGCAAAAGATTTCCCCCTTTCAAGATCAAAGCACAATGTACAACCAAGTGTAGATCTTTCAAAACACCTGGTAACCATGTCTTTGGCCAAATCATCCCATTATGCAGCCCTGCTGGGTAAAGGAAGCTCAGCCTTTCTGACCTTGAGTAAGGCCTTACTAGGGAGCCTCTGTGGGCCCCCACAGTAAGCCATATCTCCAGACCAACAAAATGATTTCATATGAAACCTGGTCCCATGAGTATCAGAGCTCAACAACCTGGAGTCTGCAGTGGCTGTAGAAAAGTAACTGAAAAATTTGGTCAGTTATATCCAGATATCCTCATTTGATGCCCAGTGCCTCGTGCTTTACTCACTTTGTATAAGCCTCAAATAGATGTGAAGCTTGATGTAAACCCAGAGTTCACCCCAGTCTTGCTGTTACCAATTTAGCTGACCCACAAACTAAAAATATCCACTACGTATACGTATTTTCAGCTCAGGGTCACAGCTGTGTCACCTGTGTGTAACAATAACCAGCCTGCTTGGCTGGCAGATCAGATCCTTTTGAAGAACAACAGGGGCTGTCACACAGTAGAAATTCTACATATACCTGATGATTGACTGGAGGTATTTGATTCCTAAGCAACCAAAGAAATCCATGTGTCAGTTCCTAAAGAAGTAGGGTTACTGAGCATTAACAAATCTCTAAAAATGACCTAAGAAGACAGATAACTTTGACCTCTGTGGGTTGGAACCAGGCATCCAGATTTCCAGCATTTACTCAGCTGCTGTTTCTGTTATCTAAAAATACAGTGAGAGCAGCTTGGAGCTGGCTTGTGGGCCTAACCTTTCTGTTTGCTAGTCTGATGCACACCATGCTGAAAGTGCCACAGAGAAGCCCATCAGAGGCACAGTTTAAACAGAATTTCCCTGAAGCAATTTGCCTTTCTCTAAGACAGTGTTTTATAAATCCTATTCTGAGGAATCGCAGCTGTTAATAGGTTTTCTAAGAAAAAGAAGTGGGAGTGTGGTCAATAAATTTGCAAGTGGCTGTGTGAAAATGCAGGGGGTGGGGTTTCCTGGCTGTAGGAGTCTCTCAGTTCTGCTGTGTTGGGCCTCACACGTGCTAGGCAAGTGTTCCATTCCTGAGCTGCATCTACAGTTGGTGCAGACTGGAACTCTTTGAGGGTGCCTGGAACTGTGGGAGTGAGGCCGAGCTGCCTGTCCTCGGTCTCACCCTTTCTACTGCATTGGTCACTTAACCCACGGAGCCATCTCACGGGCCCACACTGCATATTTATTACTGTGGGTCACAATAAATAAATTTACCTAAATAAATTTGCAAAGCCAGAGAAAACCAAATGTACGGAAGAAGGTGGAAATCTTTCCAGAATAAAATAAAAACCAAACAGTCGGGAGTCAGAAGAGAGGCTGTGCTGCACTGAGGGAGTCAAAGCCTCATCATCAAGCTGCCTGTGTTTTACTGCAAACGTCTCTGACACACTGTGTTCACTGTCCAGATGGGGAGAGGGGAGAAAAGGATAGTGTTAACCACAGTCACTCTCTGTGGCTAATAATCCCACCTCCTATGTGTGAAAGCCGAAGATAAACACCTCTAAAAGACTGCTGAATCCTGCACACTCTCTCAGGCTCTCAGAGCCTCCCATCAACTGTTAAGCAGTAATATTGCAGGACTTCTTGGGGGGGGACACAAACAAACATCTGTTCACCCCAGATTCACATCACGGTACTGATGACAAACCATAGAAAAACATCCATTCTAGACCAGCTTGGTGAATCAGTGAGTTTAAACTCAAGGAGCTGCATCTTTGGAAAGCCTTCCTCCTTACCTCTGCCTGGGTAATGTGACTCATGAAAGCTGCATCTCTGGAGCTCCACAGTACCACCATGCCACCAACAAGGAAGAGTCTGATGTACCCACCCCACCCCTGTTTCTGGTTACTACTTATGTGGCTTTGGGGACAGGTTTGCTGAGCCTTGAAACCTTCTTCAGAGTTATTTAAGTTTCTTCTGAGTTTCATGGGTCTCTCCTTTCCCCTGTAGGTGGAAAAGTTTCAATCTGGAGGAAATAGCTATTCAACAGCAACGGATTTCCCCAGTTCCCTTCATCCACCTTTAATTCTCCCTTCCCCTTTCATGCTGTGTTCCAAGTGTGTGTGTGTGTGTATGTGTGTGTGTGTGTGTGTGTGTGTGTGTGTGTGTGTGTGTAGGGGGAAGGAGGGAGGTAGTTTTGGATTCTGAGCTATTACCCTCTCTTGCTCCTCTCTCCCTCTAGGCCCCTCCCCCCACATAGCCATACTTGCATATATATTATATAATATTAACTTCATATATATGGTTCTGAATATGGGGGAAAACACAAATGCTTATCTGAGTTTATGATGATGGGTGCCAGTTCCATCCATTTTATTCTTCTTTATGAATGAATACGCCTTTGTGTTTGTATACTTTATTTTCTTTGTCCTGCATGCTGGAGATGGAGCCCTAGGCCCTGAGCACACTAGGCAAGCACTCTACCACCAAATTCTATCTCCAGCTTGTTCTTGGTTCTTAGAACCAGGAACCTTGTCTTTGGGGTTGTTCTACTTTGATTTCTCTTTCTCACTTGTAAATTCCTTCATACTGTTAGGTCTCAGACATCAGTACCTGCTTCCCTGATGTCTCCCCAGTCTCAGCCCCTCTCCCTTAGCACACTGTCTTCTTTGGATTCACCTCCCCATCGTAGAAGTTGTTACATCAGTTTCCTTTCCATTCTGTCCAGGTGGGAATCACACCTGGTATATTTGCCTAGCATTTATCTATATTCAGTTAATATTCATTAAATGGATGAAAAGGCAATGACCATGTTAATGAAATGATACACTCTTAAGGAGCAAAGAGAATGGAGGCTAGTAGTTCAGATCAAGACAGGTAGCTGCTGACAGAGATTGTTAGAGCAGTGTGGGATGTTGTGTTGGGCCTTTGAAGGGGAAGGGGACATGAGTGGGAAGACTGGTAACTTTGAGCCAGTGTGAGGCATTAGAGCAATGTTTAGATAGGTGCCATTTTCTATACAGTGTTCATGTTAGTGGCGAAGGGAAGGCTGAGGAGGAGCTCTCTCTACTACCACGACGGGTCTTCGGTAAATCTCAGTAAAACTCAGCCCTCTGGTGTGACATCCTTTCCCACCTTCCTTTAGAATTCCCTTCAGAATGCTGGTATCTATGACTCTGGTTTATGTATTTCCGTTTCCACAAATGCACATATGTAATTTCTCAGGAGTCAGCCACCATGTGTTTTGAGACAGGGACTCTCACTAGCCTAGAGCTTGCTCAGCAACCCCCAGGGATCCACCTTCCTAGCTCTGTGATTACAGATACACGACGCTGTGTTTGGCTATTTATGTGGGTCCTAGGGACACACAGGTCCTCATGCGTTAGTGTCTGAGCCATCTTCTCAGTCCTCTTTTTCTTTTGAAGTGAACGAATAAGCAACTGACTTATCACATTAAAAAAATTCTGGGGGTCCTTGCAAGCTCTACTGTTGGCAGAGAAATGAAACTTGAGAATCAAGAGGGAAACTCAGTTCAGCACAATTTAGCCAGGTTGATTCAAACTTCAGGAATCTAACTCAGAGAAACTTATTATAAGCATATTTAAGCACAGTGCAATTTGGAAAAAAAGTTTCCTAGTGTAGTTTCCCAGTGCACATGGAGGCATAAATACATAGAAACTCAACTGAAAGTGCATGCCATTTCTTCCAAGAAGATGGGTTCTGCAGATAGGCTACCTGTACTAGCTCAAGGGCCTAGGGAAGGAACTGGCCTGGTCTCTGTCATACAGATAGCACTTGGCTGTTAGCCTGGCTATAGGAGCCTGGGGGAGTCCCTGGTCAATAATGCAAAGGTCACCTAGATCCTGCCTTGTGGGAGCTTGATATGGCCTGGCCCTTCAGATAACCAAGCTATTAATCACCTCCAATTCCTAGCCTTCTGGGTGGGCAAACAGGTGATACATTTTTTTTTTTTTTTAAACTGGAAAAAAAAACCCAAAAACAAAAAACAAAAACCCTGAGAACTTAACATTCCTGGTTTCGCTGGTGGTCTGTAGGCAAAAGGACCTTTGTGCTCCCCCAAAAAAATGAGAGAAAAAAATATGAAAAGTTTTTTTTCCTCTTTGTGTGCAAAGTTCTGCTATTTTTTTTTTTTGCTTGACCATAACATAGTTTGTATTTTTCAAGAAAAATATGAAGGCCCCCACTTCTCTTATCACAATTTGAAAAGAGAAATATGGGGGGATGGGAACGTGGCTCAATGATGATATTTTCCTCGAATGTGCAAGGGGTTTGATCAGCAGCAGTGTGCATGTACGCGCGCGCGCGCGCACAAACACACACACACACACACACACACACACACACACACTTCAAAAGAAAAAGAAAAAAAATCTCCTTTCAAAATTTAATTTCTGGCGGGTGGTGGTGGTGGTGGTGGCGGCGGCGGCGGCGGCGGCGGCGGCGCACGCCTGTAATCCCAGAACTCGGGAGGCAGGGGCAGGCGGATCTCTGTGAGTTCGAGGCCATCCTGGGCTACAGAGTGAGTTTCAGGAAAGGCGCAAAGCTACACAGAGAAACCCTGACTCGGAAAAAAAAATTTAATTTCTGTTCAGACAAATGTACGTGGTTAATAACATATTTGAACATACTTTGTAAAGTCAACTTATATTGAAAGCAGGCCACAGTACCTGACTCATTCTGCTAATACCTAACTGATTTCTCCTTCTCTGTTCTCTAGGTTGTAATCATTATACGATGATCTATGGCCTGTGATTAAATTTTAACTGCTTAGGTACAGAACTGTGAAGTCTTCACACTCTAGTGAGAACTTCTCAAGCCATCCATTGGAAAGAACCAAGAGAAACAGCGGGCACTTCATGTCCTTCCTGTCTTTCACAGGGTTAGAGATTTTTTTCCCCTGGTACATACTCAAACTACCTGTGCTTAGAGAGCACCTAAAACCAATTAAAGGGATCATTACTAATGGCTGGGAGTGAGCATTTATGACCATAAATAACTTTTCAAGAGGCTGAGGAGTTAAGATAGCCCATGTGTTAAAGTTTGCCTTACAATCACAAGGACCTGAGTTCAATTCCCAGAACCCGAATACGAAAGCCAGGCCAGGCATGGTGGTGTTTTCTTGTAATCCCAGAGCTGAGGAGACAGAGACAGGAGGATCCTTGGGGCTTGTTAGCCAGCCAGCCTTCGTAGCCTACTTGATGAATTCTTGGTTCTAGTGAGAGACCTTGTCTCAAAAAAACAAGGTGCATAGTACCTGAGGAAAATGACAGCTGGTGTTTTCCTACGGCTTCTATACACAGGTGACCATCGAGGCACTGCACCTGTGCTGAGCATGCACGTGCACACATATACACACACATGCACAGGCACACACAGGCACACACATGTATAAACCTACTGTTATTTATTAAGCAGTGCTATTTACCATTTGAGAGAAGCTACGAGGCACAACGAAACCCATGTGCATACATTACGTGACCATGCTGTGCTCAGATTACGTGATCACGCAGTGCATGGATTACTAGGATGTAAGGACCTAGGATGACTAAGCATCTTGCCTGGCTACTGGACAGCACATGTGTGGTCATGTTACGGGGGGAGTGGCTAGGAAGTCTAACACCTACCACAGACTTTTTCCACATGGAAAAAAGCATCAAGATGGATACTCTCTCTCATGAACAGACTGACAGACTGAACAGAAACGGTGGGGTGACACTGGAAGGCTGCAGCACAGCCACCTTTGAGACAGCAGGCTTGATTGCTAGAACTGGGCTATAATGGACAAGTGAGGAGAGGCATGTGTGAGCAGCAGAAGAGCAGACGTGCACAGGGGAAGGCAGGATAAAGGAAATCTGAAAAAGCACCCAGCGACGGCAGTGCTGTGCCAGCAGCCAGGTCTGGCTTGCCCGAGACTCTCCTGGTTTCAGCACAGGAAAGTGCTGTCTCCCAGAACCCACCAGTTGTCACCAGAGCAGCTCAGGTGACAAGCTCTGGTGAAAAGCACTCCAGCATTGACCTGCTTTGTGGGAAAAGGTCGAGATTTGTGAAGTGTTGAGAAACAAACCCAGGCTTTGTGCATACTGGGAGGCCGTTACCAGCTGAGCCACATCCTCAGCTCCAGGCTTCATTTAGAAAAAATGCACCATTTCAAAGGTCTTCCCTGTCAAGAAATTTGCCCCACATGCTCTGGCCTGATCTTCACTGTGTTCTCTGAAAGGACCATAGTTAATGCCTGATTATTCTTAACAGCAGTTTCTAGCTGTCAAGTTGAAACCTTCCTTTCTCTTCCAGTGGCTGAAACATATCTACTGAATTAATTCCTTGGCATTCTTATACAGGAACTGTCAGGAAGCTTTTATGAAATCATTTTGAAGTAACAAATCCTCATTATAACAACTTAAACTATACCCAAAGGGCAAGAAATAAAAGTCATTCTCTGCTTCATGTTTCTGTCCCCATACAATCCTAGTGTACAAACTCCTAGGTTCTTATTGGATAGTTATGTATGTGTTTATTATTTGAGACAGAGTCCCATGTAGTTCAGGCCTGCCTCCACTGGCTATGTAGTTGAGGATGACCTTGAACTTCTGATCCTCCTGCCTTTACCTTCTGAGTGTTGAGATTATTGGTGTGCACCACCACACTCAGTTTATAGGGTGCTGAGGCTCAAACCCAGGGTTTTGTGCATGCTAGACAAGCCCTTTAAAACTGAGTTATATCCCCAGCCCAGACATTTATTGATTTGTATATTTTTTAAAATTTAAAATTTATCTATTTATTTATGTGTTATGTGTGTGAGCAGATTTGCCATGAAGTACATGTGGAGGTCAAGGACAACTTGCAAGAATGGGTTCTCTCCTTCCACCATGTGGATCCTAGAGATCTAAGTCAGGTCCTCAGACTTGGTGGCACGTGCCTTTATCCAATGAGCTGTCTTGCTGGCCCTTCCTCTGCATGGATCCTTCAAGTGGACTTGCTGAGTAAAGATTCTCAGTAAGGCTGTGAGTTAAAATAAATGAATAAAAAGGAAAAGACATGACTGTTCCTAGGTATGGTGGAAGAGAAAGTTTATTATAGACAGAAGAGAGAGTGCAGGCAGAGACAGCGACATCTGGGAGTCCAGAGTGAGCATGACCTGAGCCAGGCCATGCAAGAAGCGGGAGGGAAATGGAGAGGATAGAGAAGGGAACCAGGTGCAGGAGCCTGGAGGCCAAAGGTACAAAAGGACTGGGTAACCAAATGGTTGGATTATATAGGGAAGGGCAGCTGAGGGAAGGGCAGGGTATGCCAGCTGGAGGGCAGGGACAGGTAGGGACTGAGGGGTGCTGGGAGAACCTGGTGGCCAGATTCGCTTTGATATGTTAAATAGGCACCTCAACCTTTTGTCCCAGGTTTGAAACTTAACAGGCTGAATGGTGGAGGCATGTATGTCTGATTTCATTGTAGGAGGGCTCATTTTTTTGACCCAATTAAAACTTCTTAAGCAAGAAATGAAATACAACTCCAGTGGCTCAGTGGCCCTGGGTGAAGCCCTGTTCTCCTACCAGCTGGCCAAACCCCCAATACTTTTCTGGGCATTTGGTTCTTGTCTTATGGAGCTTTTTGAATAATTGACCACGTCATTTTTTAAAAAGTTTGTGTTCACCTGTGTTCGTGTGTCCATGTATGTTCACGTGGAGGTCAGAAGATGACTTGGGGTGGTAGGTCCTTGCTCTCCAGCTTGTTATCTTTTGCCCTTGCACAAGCCAGGCTAGCTTCTTCAGATTCTGCTACCCCTGCCTCCCATCTTGCCATAGGAGACCCAGGATTATAGTCACAATCACCACATCAGTTCTATGGGTTCCAGGGGTCTGAAGTCAGGTCCTCACACTTGCTCGGCAAGTGTTTTGTCAACAGAACTATCTCTGCACCCCTGACAAAGTTATCTGCAATGCGAATATGACCCTCGTTGAGCTCAGCAGTTCACCATTGTCTTTAGAAAGAAGCTAAAATGGGTTTACAGCAGCCACTGTCTTGTTCTCAAACCCAGCCAAAGCCTTTGATCCCACCGCCCTGCCTCTACTTCACAGCCTGCTGCTCCTGCAGGTGAAGGTTCAGATTGTTCCCATTTTTCTCACCAACTGTGTCCTACTCATTTGTCAATGAATAACTGGGGCATCTTGCCTTCCTTGGAAGCATTTCCTGACTCCTATGGCTTGAGTTGAGTGCATCACATTCTTGGGGCTTAATCACATTAATCACATTGCGTCTAAGTTTCTCATCTGGATTTATTTACTCATTATTTATTTTTGAGACAGGTTCTCCTGTAGTTTAGGTTAGCTTCAAACTCACTATAAACTAGAGATGACCTTGAATAGATCCTCCTGCCTCCTCACCGAGTACTGGGGATAGAACCCAGGGCTTTATGTATACTAGGTAAGCAGTCCCCAACATTTAACATAAAATAAGGCAGTGACAGAGAAACACACACACACAAACAAAAAGGACACAACACATACAGAAAAGCAGCAAGACAGCAGGTGTAAATCAACCATGTCACTAATTATATTAAATGTCAAGGGGCCAAAGCTCGGTGTGGTGGTTCATTCCTGTAATCCCAGCCCTTAGGAGGTGGAGGCTGCAGAGTTCAAGGCCAGTCTCAGCTACATAATCAGCATGAGGCCAGCTTGAGCTACATGATACCCTGCCTGGAAAAAAAAAAAGAAAAGAAAAGAAAAGAGAAGAGAAAGAAAGAGAGAGAGAGAGAAGAGAAGTGGGCTTGGCATGTAGTTCAGTAGTAGAGTACTTGCTTAGCATGTAAATTTTATATTTAAAGACACAAATAAAAAGAATATGGAAAAAATAGTTGGGATGCAAATGTAGGACCATGGAGGTGCTGCACATCTGTCAGAAAAAAAGACTGTAAGCTTTCTAAAAAAAAAAACAAAACACCAAAACCAAAACAAAGCAAAAAGCAAACAGGCAAACACACAAAAGAACGGAAACATGTTATTACAGCAAGGAGGGACACTTGACAGTGATGCAGAAGTCAAGGGGCTGGGGAGATGGCTCAGTGGTTAGATATGAGCCCCGCGTGACAAGGAAGGCCTGGCCAGCATGTGCGTGTCATCCTGGTGCTGTGGGACACGGAGACTGGAGGGTCACTAGCTTGTTGGCCGCCAGCCTAGTTGAAAACAAAAACAAAACAGCCCCCCACCCCCAACTCCAAGTTCAGGAAGAGACTGTGCCTTAAAGGAACCAGGCAGAGCATGACTAAGACACCTGATGCCCTCTTCTGGCCTCCGTGGGTACTTGCACACATGTTGTAAGATGACAATTACATCATGCATACACTAACCACAAAAATAGAAAGGAACTCTAGGATGAGTTGTGTGTCCAGATACATCCCTTACAGCGTCCCCAGCTTTTTTTTTCCTAAGTAGCTGATTTTCCTCTCTAATCCAAGGCATCATCATGCACTTTAGCATGTGGCAGACCTAGTGGCAGCCTTAATGGGGTAAGGAAATCCACTGTAGTAAGGACACGCTGCTGTCTTGGGTCATGTGTAAAAGCTCATTTTCATGATCCAATCTTCTGGTGCTGGGAGTGCAGTCCAGTCTGACTTAGTTTCTTCCCATCCCTCTCTTTCAAAAAAATCTTTTTGCATGTGTTATGTGAGAGGTGTGTGTATGTGCATGATCCCATGTGTGAGGGAGTACTGTGTATGGAGCATGTTCCCATGTGTGCGGATGTACTGTGTATGCATGCTCCCATGTGTGCGGATGTACTGTGTATGGAGCATGTTCCCGTGTGTGGGTGTACTGTGTATGCATGTTCCCATGTGTGTGGGTGTACTGTGTATGCATGTTCCCATGTGTGTGGGTGTACTGTGTATGCATGTTCCCATGTGTGCGGGTGTACTGTGTATGAATGATCCCATGTGTGCGGGTGTACTGTGTATGCATGTTCCCATGTGTGCGGGTATACTGTGTATGCATGTTCCCATGTGTGCGGGTGTACTGTGTATGCATGTTCCCATGTGTGCGGGTGTACTGTGTATGAATGATCCCATGTGTGCGGGTGTACTGTGTATGCATGATCCCATGTGTGCGGGTGTACTGTGTATGCATGTTCCCATGTGTGCGGGTGTTGTACTGTGTATGGAGGCCAGAGGTCAACATCTGTGCTGTCCTCAGTGATCTCTGAAAGGAAAAGCATCAGCTCGGAGCCTCCCAGATGAAGTTCTCCAGAGGGACAGAGGGCAGAGACTCAGAGACAGTAGAAGGGGAAGGGACAGTGGGGAGGATAAAGGACTGCTCTGGACGGAGAGGAGACAGACATGGCCTATAGGAAAATGGCCCTTTATAAAGTAAAGAGGAAAGCCTGTGTTAGGCTGAAGAGTCAGAGACAAAATAGGGAGAGAAACTTGACTTGCCCACGGCCTTTTTAGAATGAGTCACACAAATAGAAAGATAATTTTCAGTTGTGGTAAGTGCACGAAGGGAAAGCCCAGGCAGGGTTGCCAGGTAAAATGCAGACCACACTACTACCTTTGGTTTTCAGATAAACAGCAAGTAGTTTGGAAAGTTAAGTATATCCCATGCAATAGTTGAGATATACATTACCTTTATCTATTTGCTTTATTTGCTTATTTAAAACCAAAGGGAACTGAGTGAGCTATATTTTCATGTGTTCAGTCTGGCAGCCTCAAGTCCAAGATGTCATGAGCCACGTGATGAAAGGGCCCCAGCGCAGTGAGGGGGGGTGACAGAAATGGTGAGATGCTGGACTAGGGTGGGGGAGGGCGGGGGAGGAGGAGAAGATGGCAGTGTCTGGGAGGCCTCCCTGGAGCTCCACAGATATTTAACTCCCTGGATAATAGAGATGAGGAAAGAAGCAATTAGGAAGTGAGTAAGTGTATTTCACATTTCAGGAGGGACGCCGCACAAGTGTCAGGTGCAGTGACCGAGGTTACTGATTCTAAGACATGCATCTGTGGAGCCGGGCCAGGAACACCCCCGCCCATCTGTGGTCAGGTGGCAGGAGCATGGCCAGCATGCCACTCCAGGCAGTCATTCCCTAAGGGCACCTGACTTTGCCCATTAACATGTAACACAGAGTTTCAAAGCCTGGGAAGGCCCAGGAGGTTTGCTTTTTGTTGTGGAGCTGGAGATGACAGCCTGGGGGGTAGGCACAGGTGAGCACTGTACATCGAGCTGCATCTCCAGCTCATTTCAGTTTCAACATAAAGTGCAGCAGAGAAGCTGGTGAGACACCTGGGTGGGTAAAGACTTGCTGCATAAAGATGCCTCAGAGAGGCAGAGGCAGGGTGATTCCTGGGCTTGCTGGATACTAGTCTTGGGGAGATATAATAGGCAAGCCCCAATGAGAGACAGACTCAGTGAGAAACTGTCTCAAAGGAAGAAAGAAAAAAAAAGTAAGGTGGAGATTGATAGAGCAAGACACCTAACATTGAACTCCAACTTAAACATGCTCTTGTAAGGGCACTCAAACATATATGTGCACATATACATAAATAAAAATAAAATAATAGTGTAAATGATATGCCAGAGAGAAACTATTGAGAGAAACCTTTCAGCAAACCACTAGGGAGAAAGAGCTCATGAGCATCCTGTACATGGTGTGCTGGACCACAAGCCCTGCCACTGGGCATCTAACCAGAACCTGCAGTAGTGCTTCTTAACAGGGGTGAGCTCCACATCACCCTGGCAATGTTTGGATGCACAGAGAAAGATGGGATGTCTCTCTCTTCTTCCAACTACCCATCCAGTCTAGGCTCTGTCCTAGCATTGGCTGCTGTGATGCAAGTTCTTAGCTGTGAAGCCCAACCTACCCTCTGCTTCCTAGTCCTGGAACCTCCAAATGTGGGTGCCAGTACCATGGACCAAATAGGGGTTCTTTATGTATGTGTGCTATCTTATTAATCATTTAATTAATTTCAGGCATAAACATAGCCTAGAGGAGGGGCTGAGGAGATAGCTCAGTTGATAAAGTGTTTGCCACTCAGACATCCCTAGTACCCTGTAAAAAGTCAGGCATGATGGCATGTGTTTGTCATTCTCCTACATGGAGAGGTGAGGACAGAGGGGTATCCGGGACTTTCTGGCCAGCTAGCCTGCTCTAACTAGTCATTTTCAGATCCCAATGAGAGACCCTGTCTCAAAAAACCAAGGTGAACTGGGTGTGATGGGGCATGACTTTAATCTCAGCACTCAGTAGACAGAGACAGGAGGATCTCTGTGAGTTTGAGCCCAGCCTGGTCTATGGCCAGTCAGGCTATGTAGAGTCCTGTCTCAAAAAGTCAAACAAACAAACTAAAAACAAGGTGGATGACTCCAGAGAAAAACACCTGAAGTAGATCTCTACCAACACACACACACACACACACACACACACACACACACACACACACACACACACCTAAAAACACAAAGAAAAAGAAAAGCAGCCTAGGGAAGCTTGGTGCGCTTGAGCATGAAAGGTCTGTGTGATAGAATGATGAGAATTCAGTATTCACACTGAGTGGGTGGTTACATAGAACTGCACATAGGATATGATCACAGAGGGCTGGAGGTATACATCCATGCACACACATGACTACATATCAAAGTACCTCCTGCTTATATGTGATCGAGCACATCCTGTTGGGACCAGCAACCTACTGAAGTGAGAGCACATGGCTTGCTGGGCCTTTAAAGGGTGGCACACGCCTTTAATTCCAGCACTTGGGAGGCAGAGGCAGGTGGATCTCTGAGTTCCAGGCCAGCTTGGTCTACAGAGTGAGTTTTGGGACAGCCAGGGCTGCACAAAGAAACCCTGTCTCAAAATAACAAAACAAACAGACAAAACCAAAAACCAACAACAAAAAACCTTGTGGCTTGTTATTTAAATGAAAAACAACCCCAGCATTCCAGGAAGTTATCTGCCCTTGGGCAAGTAGTGCTTATAGGTTAGAGGCTTTTTTGTTTTATAGATCTCTTAAGAAGAGTAATTTAAACTTAGAACATAACTTTAGCTCTCCTAGGTGCTCCTAGTGGGTACACTTTGTCTTGAATTATTTATGCGTAACTCACCACTGTCTACGGGTACCTTCTGGGATTATTCCCCTTAGTTCCCTTTATCCATTCCCTTCCTTTTTATAGCACTAGGGACTGACTTGGGGTCTCTCACATGCTAAGAAAGCATTCCACCACTGAGCTACTTGCCTGATTCTTTTAAAAATGTTTTTATTTTAAGACAGAGTCTCACTAAATTGTCCAAACTGGCCTTGTATTTGTAACCAGGACTGGCATTGAACTCAGAATCCTTCTGCCTCAGCGGATGACAGACCAGCACCATCAAGTGTGAGCCCTATCTTACTTTTTCCAAATACATTGAGCACCACACCAGACTATAATTTTTGCTTCTTATATTATTTTTGCATCAAATTGTAGCAGGAATCTTAACAGTTCTTATTAATAAAATCAAACCTGAGCCAGGTATTGGGGTGAACTGGAAGATCAGAGAACCAGAACAAGCCATAGCTAACCTCACCTGGCCAACTTCTCAGCTGATCTTGTTTCCTCAGACTGGAAGCTTCTGTGTCCTCATCCCAATGGCTTTCAGCTGAACTGTGCTGCTAGAAGCCTGAAAGCTTAACTAGCCAAATACTTCTAGTTTCTGGTCTTCACGCCTTATATATCTTTCTGCTTTCTACCACCACTCCCTGGGATTAAAGGCGTGAGTCACCATGCCTGGCCATTTCCAATGTGGCTTTGAACTCACAGAGATCCAGAGGGATTTCTGCCTCTGGAATGCTAGGATTAAAGGTGTGAGTGCCACCGTTTTCTAGCCTTTGTATCTAGTGGCTGTTCTGTCTCTGACCCCAGATAAGTTTATTAGGGTGTACAATATTTTGGGGAACACAATACCACCACATCAAATACTTACAAAACACAAGAGAAAAGCAGTCCATCCTGTGGGCTCCTGTTTTATCCACCCAACATCCTTCTTCAAGCCTCAAGCCTTCCCTGTTACCATCCCTCTGATTAGAGAACTTTCTCAGCCATTCTTTAAAGGCAGTCTCACTATCAGCAAAGTCTCTGAGCTTCTCTTCAGCAGGGAATGCATCTCCCTTAAATTCCCAACAGACACCACCCCCAGTACAGAATGCAGTTTGGGAATCCTTTCTATCAGCACTTGAGACACACCAAGGCGCTTTCTGCAAGTGACCCTAGTTCCACATCCACTATCATTTGAGTGAGTGTTCCTCTCTAAGCTGTATTTCTTTCTCTTTGGATTCTTTCTTTCAAAATCTTTTCCTTTGTCAAATGAACTTTGATGGACATTGGTAGGATTTCTTTGGACTTAGCTTATTTGGCATTTTCTCTTCTTTTGTACTCTACAGACTGTCTTACCACATTTGAAAAGTTTTAAACCTTTTCAGTTCTGTTGTCCCTCTTGCTGACTTCTGGATCCCAATGATAGAAACATTGACCATTTACTTATTTTTTTAATTTATTTTATTTGTTTATTGTGCGTGTGTGTGCATAAACATGTACACCACAGGGAATGTGTGAAGATAAGAGAAATATTTGCAAGACTCCTTTCTCTCCCTCTACCATGTAGCTCTTGAAGATCAAACTCAGGTTGTCAGGCTTGGCAGCAAACACCTTTTCCCACTGAGCTATCTCCCTGGCCCTGTGTGTGTATTTCTTCACTTCCCAGCCTGAAACACTCACTCTTGCTTGTTATGGGGCCCTGAGGCTGGTTACTTCCTTGTTCAGAGACAGGGTCTCACCATGGAGCTCAGATTGGTTTCAAATTCTGTAGCCTAGGCTGGACTTGAACTCTCAGTCCTCCAGCTACAACTATTTGAGTGCTGACTATTCACTTTCTCTGTGACCAGATCGGGCAATACTACTCATTTGATCTCAGGTTCATTGATTTTTATCCTGATAAATCTCCTGCTGAGGCCATCTGGTGACCTTTTAATTTTGATTGAGTGTTTCATTTTCTAATTTCCTTGTTTAAAAAGATACAGGGTCTCACTTTGTAGCCCAGGCTGGCCTTAAACTCATGACAATCCTCCTGCCTCATCCTCATGAGTGCTAGGATTGCAATCGTGAGTCACCAATCTGGCTTAATGTTTTTTTTTTTTTTTTTTTTTTTTTTTTTTTTTTTTTTTTTTTAATAACCTTCTTTCTGGAGATTGTGGGAGTTTTCTAGTTTTTCTTTTGTTTCAAGAAAACTTGTAGGTCTGGTGTGTTGGGGCATACCTTTAATCCCAGGTAGAGGCAGGAAGACCTCTGTGAATTTGAGGCCAGTCTGTCTGCTCTACATAGAGAATTCTGGGCCAGCCAGGACTACACAGTGAAATCTTGTCTGAAAAAACATGGCAAAAAGCAAAATAAAGAAAAAGGGAGCTTGTTACATTTGGACCCTTTTTGTGATTCACCCAGTAAGCCCGGCATCCTGTCTTCACTCCCTAAAGCTGGTATTACCACAATCTGCATTAGGTTCTCAAAGGAACAGAAATAATAGGGTGACATAATATATGTGAATTTATTAGCGTGGTTTACAGGCTGTGGTCTGAATAGTCCAACAACAGCTGTCTCCTGACTAAAAGGCTCAGGATCCGCTAGTTTTCAGTCTGTGAGACTGAATGTCTCGGCAGTCCCAGTCTGCTGCTGGAGTCCTAGGTAAGTGCTGAAGAGCTGCCAGTTTCCAGTCTAAACTGGAATCCAGAAGAAGCATGTTCTAACACCAGTGAAGGAGTGGCATGGGCGTAGAGTGGATGATCTTGCCAGCCAGAGCAAGAGCAAGCAGGCAAACAGCAAAAGCTTCCTCCTTCCACACTGATGTGGCCTGCCACCAGAAGGTGTGGCCCAGTTTTAGGGTGAGTCTTCTTATTCACATGATCTAGATTTTGTGTGGTTCTCCCACCTCCAATGATCCATCCAAGAAAAATCCCTCACAGCTATGCCCAGCTGATTAGGTTTTAGTTATTTCCAGATGTAGTCAAGTTGACAGCCAAGATTAGCCATCCTCAAGTTGACACAATCATGTCTCCTTATGTCATGGTTAATTTCCAAGTGAAAACAATAATCAAGTCATAATGACAGCCAGGGTTCGTAGAGGGACCCTGTCTCAAAAAATTCAAAACAAAACATAGTGTGTGTGTGTGTGTGTGTGTGTGTGTGTGTGTGTGTGTGTGTGAGTGTGTGTTTAAAAAAAAGAAGAGGCAGCAGTTGTTGCTTTCCATGCTCAGCAACAGGCAGCTGAGTTCTGACTCAAGGGCGTCTAGAAGCTGCAGTGACTCACTGCTACCTCAGTCCCGCAACTGAAGGAGGGGCCACCTATAGAGCACAGAATGAGGTGACTTCCAGGGGCTCCTGTGTTTGCAGGGGTTGAGAGGGGTTTAAAATAGCATTTATTGCTCATGTTCCAAGTTATAAAATTAGTGCAGGTGAAATAATCAAGCAGTTCCATGTTTATTGCATGGTCCTGTGTGGTGGAGTATTAGTGTGGCAAAATTTGCATACATTACCTGTTAGTCTTCATGAGAATTTTATTAAGAAGGTTCTGGTATGTGTTAATCCCAGAGATAGAAGGAGAAAGACCACTGACCTAAATCATCATGGTCAAATTAATAAAAAAAACAAGCAATTAATTAAAGCAAGCTTTTTTTATTCCAGTACATGGACTGTCTCCCCCTAAAGGTAGAGTTCAAGAAGTCAGCACTGAACGAGGAAGACTTCCAAATCAGGGATTTGGCAGGCAATATAGGCATGGTTACAGGAGCAGAACATAACAATGTAGTCATAATAAGGTAGCCACAACAAGTTTTTGAAACAAGATGGTCATTTTTTGAAATAAAAATATGATTACTATAAGATGGCTTTTAAGTCCAAAATGGAGGCAGGCTGGTTCATCATCCCCCCTTGTCTTAGGTGACCTTGATAGGGTTCTTTATCTGGGTGTGGGATATGACAAAATTTGTAATGCATGCCCCTTTTATAAATTATACCTGTTTAGTTAGCATAGAAAGGACAAAGTTTTTAAGGCCATTATCATCTTGGTTTGCCAAAGGCACTGTAGGTAGTCAGTCATTTTGTCTTCTCTGCCGGGGACCTGTTGATCTAACATTCCAGTTTTCTATTGAGGATAAGGGGTGATGGGTTCTCTAAACTACATCCTACTGAAATTAGAACACCGTTGACAGGTCCTGGGAAGGATGAAATGTTAGTCAAAGACTAGGAGGGGATTAGAGTGATGGGGCATTCATCAGAAGCATCTGGTTTGAAGAGAGCAGTCACTTGGGTTGAACTGCTTACATCAGCTTTCAGCAAAGCCCGGGCTTTCCGATTTTATGGGACTGCCTGGGACTGGTGTGATATAGAGCACCTTTGGAGCAGTTTGTAGATGAAATTGATTTCTGGATGGTGTCAACTATATAAGTAAAACTCTGCCAGGACAGGTAAAGACTAGGTACAAAAGTTAAAGTTTAGGCACTTAAGGGAAACTGACATTTGGAGCTTCCCCCTCAGGAATAGGCAATAGGCAAGGGAGCTTGGGCTGTTGATTGACAGCAGTATTTATCTGGAGTTCATTTGACCTGTGAGAGATGGATCCAATTGTTATGACTTTCTTGGTTCCCTGAAACTTACATTATGATGTTTGTAATCTGTACTAAAATCCACATTATAGAAAAAGCAGCCAACAGGTGTCCAGAACAGCTGGAATAGACTCACACACTTGAGTCATAGCAAGAGCTATGGCTTTGGGTTAAAAAGCATGAACATTCTTTTCTCTGTCCAGAGGGTTATATATATAGATTGGACAGAGATGTTTTTAGCATGATAAGAAGCATCTTAAAGTCTATATTTAGAAGACAACCAGAAGAAATCTTTAATCTTGAGCTTGTGACTAATAATAGCAGTACTTTACCAGGGCTAGATTAATAAGTTATCAGAACTCTATGGATTAATGTTAAAACTCTGAACTTTTGAAATCTTAGTATAACAATAGCACAGAATAACTTGTATTTATATATTTTAAATAACTTTCTTAGATATTCATAATTTATTTAGATTTTTATATTTTTAGAAGTTTATAATTTATATAAACCTTAAACTTTTTATCCAATTATTTACCATTAGATATACATAAGTGGTTGATTTCTGAGAGCAGCCTTTGCAAAGCAAGTTCCTTTAAACAGTAAAAGTTACCTCTAAAACCAGTTTGTCCTTTAATATGAAACCTGTTTGTAAAGCAATCCTGTCTGTGAGTTCCCTTTTTCATCAGGTGACCTAATAGCTTTAGAAAAGCTAGGCCTGGTTTTTATACATGAAATGCATTGACCGGGCAGCTGCTACTAAATTAATGAAGCTAGAGTTAGCTGTCAACACCATTAGAGATCTGAGAAGGATAAATTATATCAGGAAGCATAATCCAAATAATCTATGTATCAATTAAAATGACAGAGACTTACCGCTGTCTGGGTGGTTACCTGAGGCTCCTGTGGTATTGGTGGCTTATTTGGGGCCAGTGGCAGTGTGTCTTCAGCTGTGCTGTCACACAGGACAGCAGGACATCTTCAGCTGCTGCACAGGGCGGCATAGGCCTTCGGCTGTCAGACCTGGAAGGTCCAAGAGATTTTCCTATGGAAGAGGCACTTGGAAAAACTAACCCACTGTGATTAGGCAGAGCAAGGCAGTCAACCAAATTGTGTCCACAGTGTGGGAAGAGCCCTGGTGGTGTTAGCAGATGCCCAGTGGTTAGTGTTACCATAATTCAAGTGGGGTTGTCTGTGCCCCTTCACCTCCTTCAAGACCTTAGGGTTGCTGCTTCATCTCCTTGAAGACCTTAGGGTTGCTGCTAGGAGCTGGCATTTCTCTCTATCATGGGAAGCTTTATCATTAAACATTTTAAATGCCTTATTCTGCAGATCTCTGAAAAGTTTTGAGGGCCATCTATAAGTATACCTGAATTTAAATAAACTTTACTTGTTTTTAGTTACTTGTTTTATGTTTAACCTTGAAAACATATACAGGAGGCTAAATAAAGCTTGTCCCTGTAAATGAATTATATGTGTAAAGAATTTGATCATTTATAAGGTGACTATTAATCTACATGTCTTAATCTTTAACAGTTTACAGTAAGTTAGTAGCCTCTTGTTTGTTTTTTTTTTTGTTTTTTTGTTTGTTTGGTTTTTTTTTTTTTTTTTTTTTGAGACAGGGTTTCTCTGTGAAACAATCCTAGCTGTTCTGGAACTTCCTCTGTAGACCAGGCTGGCCTCGAACTCGGAGATCCACCTGCTTCCCAAGTGCTGGGATTAAAGGCATGCACCACTACTACCCGGCTAGTTACTAGCATTTATAAGATTAGAATTCTACAGTTTTATCTCTGTTAAGTTTAGCCTTAAAAAGATTGCAAATTTTGAAATGAAATTCTTTTAGTATAAATCATAAATATAGTCCATAGGGAGACTGGCAACTTTACTTTTCTGGTCCTTTTATAGTACACCATTGCACAATATCACAGTTTCTTACATGACTCAGTTTATCAAAATAGCTAAAGCTTAACAAAGTTAGCAAAGACAAGGAGGTTAGCTGGAATAGACCTCAGGTAAGGAGAGACATTCTATAGGCTCTTTGTCAGACTGCTTAGGTCATTGTCTTGCTGCATAATAAGACAGGAATATCATCATTTCTGGTGTTTAGTGTTTCGTTTTATAATTGTGGCTCTAACTTTAGCTGGCTGGCGACTGTGCAGGGTGTTTGAGATTCTACGGTAGCCTTGAGCCTTCAAGAACAGTTAGCCAGAAGTGGAACTGCAGGCGTTAAAAAAAGCAAGGCTAATAAATTTGAAGACTATAGACATTGAAGGATTAGGTCTTTGTTTTAAGATTACCTATGTAACTTTTTAATTATTAACCCTGTGTTATAAGGTTTAAGTCAAATTTGTTCCAGATTTTACAAATTTTTAACTATATTCAGTAAATTTATAAATCCCAAGGCATAGAAAATTCGTACAATAAATCTTGAACCCAGGTCCTCTAGAACATCAGTCAGTGCTCTTAACCGCTGAGCCACCTCTCTTCTCTGCTGCTTCCATTTCTTAATGAAGCTGTTCCTTCAGAGGTGAAGGTGTGCCTCAGGGCCTTGGAATTTCTCGGGAGGGAAGGGTTTGTCTTCTGAATTTGGTTTGGGATCTTGATCTTACTGGGGAACTCCAAATGTTAATCCCAAAGATGTAAGGAGAAAGACCACCAACCCAAGTCATCATGGCCAAATTAATTAAAGTTAGCTTTTTAAAAACTTGTATATGCAGGCTACTTCTCCCTAGGGCAGAGTTCTAGAGGTCAGCCTTGGATGTGAGGAAGACAAGGATTTTATAAAGCTCAGGGGTAGGAGGTCTCCAAATGGGGCATATGGTGGGTAAAACAGGCAGGGTTATAGGAGCAGAACATGAGCATAACAAGTTAGTCATAAGGACCTCCTGAAACAAAGACATGAATGCAAGATGATTATAACAAGGTAGTCATAACAACCTTTTGAAACAAAGGTAGGGTTGCAAGATGATCATAACAACTTTTTGAGACAATGGCATAGTTGCCATTTCCTGGAACAGGCAATACAGAGCCATTTGTATTTACAGTCACAGGTGGAACATAGCCCAATCCTGGAGAAGCAGATTTAATCATAAACAGTAGTGAGCCTAGTTTGTCTTTCTATAAGATGGCCTTCAAGCCTAATATGGAGGCTGGCTGGTTTATCAAAATGTCAACATACCATTAACAAACCAGTGGATGATACTACCAAAGCCCATCTTAGGGAACCAGAGAGTTTATTGTGCTCACTTAGGAGCATGGTGACCCCAAAGCAGGTGCACTATTAGACAGTCTCATTCCCATAGATGCACAGATAGCGAACCCACTTCAATTAAACTTCCAGCACCTTGGGCTATACACCCCAGCACCTCCAGAAATGATAATGAGGGTGCATGTATTTATTGCAGAATTACATACAGCTGGCTGAGAGGTGCTGGCAGGGGTGACTGGAATCTTAAGCACGAGGCCAATGACCCTTCCCCCTCCTTCTACAGGGGAATACCCACAGGGCCAATGTTGAAGATCTTTTGCAAGTAGTTACAGCTGCTCTGATGATTTTGTTCCTTGCTGTAACACTCTACAGCAGGGGGAGAGAGAGATGGGGTGCTGATTTCATTAGAAGTCCGGACTTTATCTTGCATGTAGCTAATCTTCCCAGCCTGAACCAGTTACTGTGGTAGAGAACATGGAAGCAGCTGGTTCTGCTTGGTCAGATTCTGGGTCACCTCTCATTCCTAAAGGAAATGGGTGCATGGAGGGCTAAAAGAATAGATAGGTCTCTGGGCTGAAGAGCTGCCCTCAGAGTATTCTGATGACCTGGCCACTCAAGCCCCCACATTGCCCCTTTGTAAAGGGCATACCACCACCCATTCCAATCTCAGTCCATCCATATCCCTCCCCTCTCTCTATCCAGTCTAGGAAGCTAAGCCTCTTTTTCCCCATCCACTTTTCTAATTCCATCAGAGAAATATCTTAGAACTACCTCCACTTTGAGAGATGGGGCTTAGGAAACTCTCCATCAGTGCTTGGAGCCACTCTGGTCATTTCTGTAATTGGCTATGAGACACCATCTCTCCAAGCTCCCTCTTGAGTGGAAGACAACACTTGCAGCTGAGTCATAGGAGGGAAACAGGGGAGGTATTTGTTTTCTTTTCAGAAAATAAAAAAATAAAGGAAGCAAACAAGTAAGAATAAGAGAAACCAAAGTGAAACCCAGAGCTCATTTGTTGCCCCAGCTTGTCCTGAGCACCATTCTAGGAATTTTAACTAATCCATCCATTTGCAAGCCCTGGGAGCTGGCCCAGTTCATATCCAGCCAAGGAAATAAACCCAGCAAAGCTATCATATGAGAGGCCCATATGGATGATTCAGATAATATGAAAATGGCTGGGTTGTTTTGCTTTTCACTGAGCAATGTGTGTGCCCTAAGGATTTAAGTGTGAAAGGCTTAATCAGCACTCCAGGCACCTTGGGAGGTGGAGGAATTTTCATGGCTCAGTGGGAGGGGAGACTCTCTTACAGACATACCCAGAGGTTTGTCTCCTAGGTGAGTCTAGATCCTGTCAAGTTGACAGTCATCACACCAGGCATACACAGAGCCTGAGTTCAATATTGAGTACTGCTCAAACCAAAATGAGCAGAAAACTGCAACAGGATGTATTGGATCATGCTACCACTTACAATTTAGACTAGAGAAACTCCCAAAGTTGAGATTATCTACCCCATAGTATAGTCTAGTTTCTAGGTCATAATGCAACGTGAGTCTTGGTTCCAGCATTCACCAGCTCTGAGACCTTACAAAAAGCACTTCACCTGAATCTGTTTTAGTTTTGTCTTCTACAAACTGGGTCTAGTAATAGGAACTGCTTGAGAAAAAGGGTTGTTAAAGGTACTGATAAACAGAAAGTGCTGCTGATGCTTTCTGATGCATGGCAAAGGCTAGAAAAGTCACAGCGAGACTACAGGACTGGTGGGGTGGCTCAGAGGGTGGAAGCACTTGTCTCACAAACCCAAGTTCACTCCCCAAAACCCACATAAAAGTGGGAGGAAAAACCACTTTACAAAAGTTATTCTCATAGATATGTATGGATATGTATCCCTATGGCATGTATGGCCCCTCATCACACACACACACACACACACACACACACACACACACACACACACACACCAAAAATTTAATTAAAAGTAGTGACTGTTATTTCTGTCAGATTCATTTCAATTATGGCTTATGATATAAGATTATACAAAATACAGGTGATGTAGTTTGTAACACTATAAAAATGGGGCTAAGTGACCATTATGAAATTGAATATACCATTGTTGTTGCACTGGGGATTACTATTTAAATTCTAGATGGCATGTTTGCTTTATAACTTTAAAAGCATCAATAAGCAGGCTTATATAAAATATTAGCAATCCTGCCCACCTGGCAAGAAATAGCAAATGTTTCATTAAGTTTCCCAGCACAATATGAGTGGATTTTAAAAATCTTGAATGCCTTGGTTTATATGAAACAAGTTAGAGATGTGTGTACCTGTGTGTATGTGTGTGTGTTACATGTGTGTGCTTGTGTGTTTGTGTATGTTGTGTGCATGTGTGTTTGTGTGTGTCTGTACATTTGGAAGCCAGAGGTCAACCTTGGGTGGCTTCCTCTGCTGCTACTCTTTCTGATATTACAAGATGGGGTATTTCATTGGTCTGTAGCTCACTAATTCAGTTAGACTGGATGGCCAGTGAACCCCAGGGTCTGTCTCTGTCTTCCCAGTGCTGCATGATGAGCACTTGCTATCACACCTGGCTTCTTCAGTTGCGTTCTGGGGTTTGAACTCAGGTCATTTTATTGACTGACCTATCACCTATTCAGTTTTCGCTAAATGTCTTCAAACACATAACACAGTCACTGGCTCACTTAGGAGAGGGGCCTTTTCTTCAAGGGTTGATAGTAAATATTTTTGCCTCAGAGGGACATATGGTCCCCACCCAGATACTCTGCCCTGTTGTAGCACAGAATAGCCATGGAAACAGTACATGACAACTGTGCATGGCCCCATTCCAATGGTATTTTCTTTATGGGCACCAAAGTCAGAATTTTGTGCCATTTTCACATCGTGATCTGTTTTTCCCCCCTCAACCATTTGGGAATGTAAAAACCATTGTGACTCATAGGCTGAACAAAGAGAGGCAGATGGTGGGTTGGACTGGCCACCAGGCCATAGCTTCCAGACCCATCTTTAGCAGAAGCTGTCGCCTCCCTTCTCCCCCTCTTCTCCTTTTTCTGAGACCTGTTCTTGTGTAGTCCAGGCTGTGAACACTTGCTATGTAGCCAAAGATAACTTGAACTTCTGGTTCTCTTCCTCCACTTTCAGAGCGCTGAGGTTCCAGGCATGCACCACTGTGGTTTATACATTGGTGGGAGCGCTGAGGTTCCAGGCATGCACCACCATGCCTGCTTTATACATTGGTGGGAGCAGAAGTTTCCAGCTGGACTCAAAATAGCTGTTTCTGACGTGGGCTCTCCATGACTCATGCTGGAGTTTCCTAGCGTTGGGGTATTGTGGGCAGCATTTTTCACTCACTCCCACACTCACTCCCAGAGTCTAGACTTTTCTATCTTTCCCCAAATGTAACTAACCACCTCCAGTTTAACCCAGGTACCTGTCATTTCAGCCCTATTTGTTTTTAAGGGGGTGGTAGTCCTTTGTTTTGGTATGTGTATGCACATTCACGTGTGCATGCACAGGTGCACATGGAAGTCAGAGGTCAAAGTCAGGTGTCCTTCCTCATTTTTTGTTTTGAGAACAGGGTCCAGGACTCATGACCTCAATAGCCTGCCTGGCTGCCTCCACCTGTGAACGAAAGTGTGTGCTACCATACCCAGCGTTTCTTAAGGGGTTTCTGGGGCTCAAAGTCTCGTCCTCACGTTTGTGTGGCATTTTCCTGACTAAGCCATCTCCTTGCCCTCCTGACCCTATTTTCATTAGAAATGATCTCATCATTTAGATCCAATATCTTTCTCTCTATGCTCTGTTAAATTGAGACAGTGACCCCCAGTGGCAGGTGGCCACTTCATGAACTACCAAGCAAGACACTCAACATAGTCTTCACTGGGACCCAGACTAGGGCTCCAGACCCAGTTTTTACAGTCAGCTATGATGCTAGAGTTTGTGTCCAGAGATGCTCTGGCTCCCTGGGGCTCAGCCCGCGTTCATTTATCTGTCTAGTGACACTGTATGTGAGAACAGCACCCATGGCAACACCTCACTCCCTGCACAGAACCATAGGAAGCAGGAACAATGAAGTCATCCATGTCCAAAATGAAAGAAATGGCTAACCCTTTTTCAGAGCCTCCGCCCAATTCCCACACTATTCTCATGGTCTGGAACCTTCTGAATGAAAACCCTGTCATCCACATGGCTTACCTCCATGACAGGTTTCCAGGCTTTGAGAATTCAACCAGCAACATGCCTTTCAAGCTAGGCAGTTTTTAAAACCTGAAGTCTGACTTTCGACAGTCCTAATCACTTTCTCCCAAGATTCTCATTGTAGTCCCACTGAGCACATTTTTCTGAGGCACCATTTGGTTTTCTAACCATCCTTGCATGGCCAGGGCCCTCTGCTAATTCTTGACTTGGTTTTAAAATTGGAAGTTGGGGAGTCATGGTGAAGATTCTCGTGCTTCACAGCTCAGGATGTTTTTATAATTGTCTGGATTCATGAAGGAAATTGAAAAAACCCATGAATAATAGAATGAACCATCATGCTGTAAAGCATTGGTTGTTTATGCTTTTCAACCTAATCAGCCAATTATCCTGTCACTATAGGGTTATTTGTTCCACAGTTTTAACTCAACAGCCAGAATAACATGCTCTCTCTTTTTATTTTATTTGTTTTTGTGTTTTGAGGTGGAATCTCAGGTAGTCCAGATTGGCCTCAAACTTGTTATGTAGCCAAAGATGACCTCGAACATCTGATCCTTCTGCCTTCACCTCATCAAGCCTTAGGTCACAGCATGTGCCGCCATGTCTGGTTTATGCTGAGAATCAAACACAGGACTTTGTGCATGGTAGATGAGCACTCTACTAACTAAGCCACATCCTCAGTCTCAGAACAGCTCTCTGGGATATTCACTTGCTTGGTCCCAACAGGTCTCAGGAACCAATCTGAGCCCTTCTACTTAGGCTTAGGCTTAGGAGAACTGTGTCACAGCGGCCCAGTGACTCACCGAAGGTCATCTGGAAGTGTTGAGGAGAGGACATTGATTAATGCAAGATGACATTACATATAGTCCAGTAATCCACAGGACTCGACCATCATCTCATTTGGAGTGCCAGCTCTCTGGTACACATTCACAGGAAACCTTTTGGAAATCCTACTTGGGAGCTGCAGTTTCTGCCTGCCAGAAAGTCTCAGGGACATTTTACATGGTGATAAATCTTTGCTCTGGGAAAGATGTTCAGAACAAGTTGGACCTTGTGTGATAAATAGCCCCAAGGTGTCATGCAACCAAAAAAAAAAAAAAAAAAAAAGGCAGATAGATACCAGACAGAGGTCAGCAAGGACACTGAGTCTTAGCAAGCAGGTGTTGTTGTTGTCTGTTCAAGGTCAGCAGTTAGAAAGAATCAGAGCCAGGATTGGGGTCCAAGTCAGTCTCCTCAAGCCCCAGTGTCTGAGCCACATTGCTGACTATGCCCAGTCAGTGTTCTGTTGATGTAATGAATGTATGAGACAAAGCAACTTACAAAGAGAAAAAAATGGGGACTGAGGAAATGGCTCAGTAAAGTGTTTGTTGTGCAAACGTGAGGACCTAGGTTTGGATCCCAAGCACAAACATAAGAAGGCATGTAAGAGTATATTGTAGGATTATAATCCAGCATTGGGGAGGTGGAGACAGAACAGCCACTGGGGCTCTCTGGCTAGTCAGCCTGACCTACTCAGTGAGTTCCAGGTAAATGAGAGACCCTGTCTCAAAAGCCAAACTGGATGGCTCCCGAGGAACAACACCTGAGATTGTTCTCTGGTTTGCATGTGTATATGTTCATGTGTACACATACACACACAAACACACACATGTACACATATACTCACACACACTAAAAGATTTATTTTAGCTCAGTTTTGGAGATTCAGCATGTGGTCACTGCCTTGGTCTTGTGGCCTTCAGCTCTCAGGTAGGAAGTGGAGGAGGGGAAGAGGAAGGACTGGGTACCCATTCACAGCTCCAAGCCTGAGCCCCACCTTTTCAGTCCCCACCATCTCCTGATAGCACCCTTCTGGGAGCCAAGTCTTTAACACATGGGGCTTCAGGGGATGCTATGCAAACCATAGCACCTCAGATCACCTTGATGTTCTTGGAGAGGTCAGATGAGGCTGAGAAACTAGAAACTCAAGAGAAGTTGAAAAATGTGCTTGTGGCTGAGATGGAGAAAAAC
This sequence comes from Peromyscus maniculatus bairdii, assembly GCF_049852395.1. NCBI lineage: Eukaryota > Metazoa > Chordata > Mammalia > Rodentia > Cricetidae > Peromyscus > Peromyscus maniculatus. The sequence goes on along the minus strand of NC_134859.1, from coordinate 1,109,267 downwards.
ACTTCTGGAAGGCTATGGAGGCATTCTGGCTCCAGAGCTGCTGTGCTCTCCTCAAGGTAACTGAGTCAAAGAACACAGTGTGGAAGCTTCGGTGTGCAGCAGTATGCTTTCTCTTGGGCCCCAGCTCCATCCTCCTTCTCAAGACAGGCCTCAGGGATAAAGCAGCCAGGAGCTTCAAAATTTAAAGCAGTTACTTTACCCCCTTGGGAAAGAATGACTCATTAAAAAGCAGCTGGCTGCTTCCTTCTCACTCTATTAACATCAGAGAGAGGAGAGCCTCTCAGCCCACCCTGAGACAGAGTGCTTGAGGGCTGAAATGGGTTCACACGACAGCTGATGACAACCACCGGTGGGCTGCCACCAGGGCTTTTGTAATTGGGCTTAGATATCTATTCCCTGATACATAAGACTCTCCCTTGGGTCAAGGTCAGGAAGATGTTCCTGTGGAAATGTGAGTTTAGAGACTAGAGTCTAATTGGGTTGCTACATTTTCCCTAAAGAAGGTCATGGACTGGGCTGGAGAGGTGGCTAAGAGTGCTTGCTGCTCTTGCAGAGGACTGGAGTTCAGCTCCCAGCACCTATGCTGAGTGGCTCACAATTGCCTGTAACTCCAGCAACAGGAAATTCAGTGCCCTCTTCTGGCCTTCATGGGCCTCCACGTGTGTGTCTGCATACTCACACATGTACATTTTTAAATTATTATTTTTGTTTGTTTGTTTTCGAGACAGGGTTTCTCTGTGTAGTTTTGGTGCCTGTCTTGGATCTTGCTCTGTAGATCAAGCTGGCCTTGAACTCAGAGATCTGCCTGGCTCTGCCTCTCAAGTGCTGGGATTAAAGGTGTGCGCCACCACCGCCCGGCCATTTTTAAGTTTTTTTTTTTTTTTAAATGTTTTTAAAAACATTTTATTTAAATGTGGTGAAACATTTGTCTAGCACATGTGAGGCCCTGGACTCCCCAACTCCCTAGCACCAAAACCAATAATAACTATAAACACTTCCAAAACAACAACAAAAACCCCACAAGCAGAGTCAATGTAAAACAATAATAATAATAATAAACCTAGGTAAGTGTGTGGAGGTTTCACCTTGACCAGTTGGCCCTGTTGGTTTAGGCCTGTTTTGAGGGCCTGTGTTGAGGTGACATGTCCTAGTAAGAACATGTGAATTCTATGCAGGGTCTGTAGTTTTGGTAGTTCTTTGATCTAGCACAAGGGCTTTTTAATTAAGTCTGGATTGGAGTCTCAGCCCTGCCACTTATTGGTTGACCTTGACAAATCATTTACGACCTCTACAATGCTTTTAGATTAAACTAGAAAGAGATGGGTATGAAGAAGAGTGTTAGGGAGAGCAAGGAGCCTTTGTCCTGCACACCAGGATGTATGGATTGTAAAGTGACAGCAAGGTCCTGGCCACCTGTGCCTGCGGCATATGCTAAGGGATACTTCTTTTGTCATTAGCTATTTTATTCTCTGAGCCGGTGTTCATGGATATTTCAAACTGGGAGTGATAGATGTCTGTTATCTCTCCCCCAGGGAGGCCTAAGAGTTTGAGGTCAGCCTGCACAAATAGCAGTTTCTAGATTGCTAGTTCTCATTTGCTGTCACCCCATTGCTAGGCATGGGTTCCTTGGGCATATACACTCTCAAGATAAATGGCTGAACCTGTTGGCCCATCCCAGCCATGCCTGGCACTCAGCTCTTGTTTGCTGCTGCTTGTGAGGCACGTGTGTCCTTGGGGTGGCATTTGGGGATAAAAAAGATGGATTTAGCTGCTTCTTCCCCCAGGAATGACTCAACTCCTGGAAGTGCTGTGACAGCAATGGCAGTTGGAGCTCGAGATTTCTGTGCCTTAATGCTTTGTTCTCATCCCCAGCAAGTAAGCTCAGCTGGGAAACAGAGCCAACTTTCCTAGCCAGGCCGGACACTTCCTGCTCCTCTCATAATTTGCTTTCCTCAAGTGTCCAGCTGTTGACAGCTGATGGATGTCTCCCGAAATATCAGAAGGGAGTGTAGAAACCATCATGTGAGACTCTTGTTTATCTACTTCCTGTATCTGCCTTGCTGAGGTTTAAAGTCTTCCTCATGTAAAGGACGTGACCTTTGGCCCAGGTTATTCTAATCCTTGGAGGATGCCCTTTTAACAAACTTCCCATAAAATTGATGTCTTGCAACCTAAGAAAGGCCAAGCTTGTTTGGGCTTACAGTTGGAGGGGACACTCATCATGGTGGAGAGGGCAAGGTGACAGGAGCGGGGAAACAAAGGGTCACATTGCATCTGCAATCAGGAAGGAGACAAACACTGGTGCTGGTGCTCATGTCCTCCCTTTAGTTCAGGACCCCAGCCCACAGCAACAGCCTCATCTGTGATGGGTCTTCTTACTTCTGTTAACCCCAGATAATCCCGCACATGCATGCCCAGAGGCTAGTTTCCTGGGTGGTTGCTGAGCCTGGCAATAGCCATCTTAACCATCACTATGCTCACTAGCCTGCAACTGGCCATTTTGCATGTTCCAGAGGCAATACCACTGACATGCAGATGGCCTGTCTCTTGTCTGAAATGCTTGGGACCAGAATGTGCTGCAGACTTTGGAGCTTTCCAGATTTTAGACCAGAATCCAAAATGTTCCAAAAGGTCTTCTAATCTTCTGGGATCATCTTTTCAGATCATTATGGATTATGGCTGCTCAACCTATGTTCTGTTTTCTTTATTGATATAATGATGATGGTGCATTTCAAGTAGGAATATGCTCCTTAAATGAATAGATCACAAGGGTTTTGGAGTAGGACTCATCTATCTATCTATCTATCTATCTATCTATCTATCTATCTATCTATCTATCTATCTATCTATCTATCCATCTATCTATCAGGGGTCAAATCAATGGCCCTATGCATACCAGATAAATGCCCTACTACTGAGCTACATCCCCAGCTCATAGATCTCAGTTTTAACCTCAGCCTCATCTCTTCTTTTTCTGATTCTCAACTTCTCCTCTGTGAAATGGGATAACAGTTCTGACATCCCAGGGCTATTTGAAAATCAAATAAGGTCCCAAGGCTCCATGTGATACAAAATGCTCCATCAATTTTAGTTGTTGATGTTATTGCTGAGTATGACAGTTCATCTTCAGTACCAAACTGACTGGACTTGGAGTCACCTAAGAGACACACTTGTGGGTGTGTCTGTGAGTGAATTTCTAGAGAGGTTTAACTGAGGAGGGAAAAGTCACCCTGAATACTGGCAGCACCATTCATGGGTTGGGATCCCAAACTGTATAGCTAAGCATCGACATTCACCGATTTCTGCTTTCTGACTGCAAAATAGTAGAATCAGCATCTTCATCCCCCCACCTCCATGGGAACTGTATCCCATGATGAACTGTATCCCTTCTTAAACCTCGAGCCCAAGCCTTTCCCCTTAAGTTGTTTTGTTGGGTATTTCATCACTACAACAAGAAAGTAGCTAATACGTGGAATAAACCTGGTTTTTAAAACAATCATATTTACTGTGAGGGGGGGCATTGCACACATACCACAGCACATACATCTCCATGTCAGAGGACAACTTGCAGGAGTCAGTACTCTCTTGAATTCAGATCATCAATCTTGGTGGCAAGCACCTTTACCCCCTGAGCAATCTTGCCAGAACTCAAGTTTCTGGTGGGGATCACTATAATGTGCTTGGTTTAATGTTTAAGAACTGCCCTGGCGTGTTGCAATTTTCAGCATTTGTATCTTCAAAAGCAGGTCGGCTAACTGAATGGTGCATTGAAACACAAGAAGGGTTCTATTGTACTCTGGTTCAAAGGACATGCTCACAAGTACAGATATATGTAACCTGCACCAGGAAATGGCCTAGTGTGGGTAAGATATGACTCGTGGTTTGGGGGAAAATGAGGGAGAAAGGGCTCCAGTGAGCTGGGTCTGTTTGTATTCCATCTCTCCAATGTATTGGTGCTGGAATACATGCTGGGCAAGCCACTTTTACTTCACTGTGTAGCTACAGATGTGTTTGAACTTTTGACTCTCCTGTTTCCACCTGCTCAGTTCTGGGATTAGAGGCACACACAGTGTGTGCTGTGCTGGAGCTGGAACTCAGGGCGTTGCACATGCTAAATAAGCACTCTACTAACTGAGCCACACGCTCAGCCCATCACTTGTCTTTTCCAATCCCAGAGTCATTGTTAGGGATTAGATGAGATAAGACATAGAATCTGCAGCACAGCATCCCTGTTTTGCAGAAGAAAAAAAATATTCATCAGGGAAAGGACATTTGACATTGTGTAGCTGATGAATTAGAGCAAGTTTACTAATTTGGGTCCCTTGCTGGCTCCTGGAAGACTCCATTTCCCTTCCCATGGTCCCTCACACCTCTTGGCTGCTTTCTGAGACACCTGCTGCTTCCGGCCTGGCTTCTGATGGTTTCTGAGAGAGTGGCATTCTGACCCTGCTAGCATGGGGTGAGGTCAAAAGGTAGCAGGTTAAGTGCAGTGGTCCTTCAAAGGATCGTTGTGACCATATATGGAGCACAGCATACCTGGGCAAATTCATTCCTCACGAGTGCCAATGTGGAGGACTCCCTGACTTTCTGGTCACAGAGCTGCTGAGCCAGAGTGATTGACGGACTGCCCAAAGTCCTACAGGGAGTGAGGTGCGGGCCTCGCGCTCCAGCCCATGTCATTAGATTCCAGAGAGCCCCATTTATTCACCATCCAATTTCACCTTCAAAAGCTGGGTACCCAGAGTCAGCAAAGTTGCATAGAGTGATGTTCAGCCAATATGAATGTTATAATTATTGTGTATGTGTGTGTTGCATGTATAAGTGTGTGCACACATGTGGAAGCCAGAGGTTGATGTTTGGTGCTTTCCTCTATTGCTCTCACCTTAGTTTTTTGAGACAGGGTCCCTCACTGAACCTGGAGGTTATTGGTTCAGCTAGGCTGGTTGGCCAGCAAGCTCCAGGGATCTGCCTGTTTTCACATGCCTCTCATCCGCATTGCTGGTGTTACAGATGTCTGCTTTCATAAGCCATTATGCCAGAACATGTTTATGCCTTTTCACAATGTCAGAATTTATCAAATAACAATAAATTCACATCGTTTATGGAGTTCAACAACAGCAATTTATCATATAATCCACCTGACTTGGTAGTCTGGCTGAGGTAAATGCAGGTTCTTCTATTCCAATATTAATTATGAATATTAATTCTCAGATCACACAGAGCACAGTAAATATATTTATGTATCTCTATGCACATGGGCTACAGAATGAGTACAAGTTAAAGAAGCTGCAGCAGAGTTTAAGAGGGGTCAGAAATGGGCTGAGAAAGAGTCTTCTCAGTAAGACAATGAACTGGAGGGTGCTGCTGCTGGAGTTGGTCATGTTAGAGAGCAAAGCTGTGGAATTCAGCTGTGATGTAAAAGGCCAAACCAGATTTGGAGCAGAAAACAGGTCCAGGCCCAGATGGGCAAAAAGGTGGGCTGGCAGGCAGTTGATGAAGCTGCATCAACAGCAGAGGTGGAGGAAGCTGAACCCAAGCTTTAGGCACAGTTGAAGACTTCTTGCCCTTGACCAACATGCCAAGTATCAGATGCCATTGCAGTGTTAAGTGTGTGATCCATGCAAGGGAGCTTCCCACCTTTCCTTGGTCTGATGTGTCTCCTAAGTTCTTGAGCCATGTTTCCTGATAGGGTTTTAATATACCCATGTGCTTCTACATTCTCAACTCAGCCCTATAAAATTATAGGGATAAGTCATTTTTCAGTCTGTGCTGGGTAGGTGGTCCTGGCAGATGCAACAGAATGTCGATGCTTAGCTATACAGTTTCTAGGTCCACCCAGAGGCAGTCATCCTCCCTCAAAATGGAGGCAAAAGCTGCCTGTAAAATGGAGTATCCTGGGGCAAGGCGTGGCCCACGTGGAGTAAGTGAGAGCAGGCAGGGCACAACCGGCTCTCAGCACCTGACACGTCCACATGGGTGCATGGCAGGCACTTTTTCAACAGAGCAGTGCCCCCGGCCCATCCTTTCTCCTCTCCTCAGTAGAGCCTTATTGCTCCAGTCCTGGAGCATTTTGGTGTGATCCCTGGAGCAACGGGACCCAGAATATGATTGTGGGGTGGTGGGTCGGGGACTGAAGCACAACCAGCTTGCCCTGACCAGACCTTTGTCCAGCCCATAATGCTGGAAAATTTCCTGCAGATCCTCTTACACATCATCTTCCCAAGCCTCAGGCAGTAGTGTGGAAGAAATCAGCACATATATCTTCAAACAGGCTGCCTGTACCACCATAAAGGCCTTAGAATATTGCATCTTTTATCAACCTCTATTCCCTCTGGAAATGTAGCCAGAAGGACCCCTTCATTGAGGTCTGGCTTTGGGGATGGTCACTACAAAGCCGTATATAGGGGTGTGTATGGGGGGGGGGAGCTGAATTTTTTTAAATTGGGAAACAATTTATAATACAGTCACAAATAGAAGGGGCTTGGGCTTTTACACCACTGCATAGGAGCAGCTGAGGATAGGAAATACACGTGACATGTGCTGAGTGAGAAGAGAAAGGATGAGCTATTGAGATTCACCAAATCCACAGAGCAGTGGATGCATGTGTATGTGTTTAATGGTTTATATATGCATTATATATATTATATGTTTAATGGTATATATATGCATATATATGTATTAACATTTCTAACTAATAACATTTTGGTAGCTCTTTATTAGTCTTTTTAAGTATGTTTGAGGCTGGAAGTTCCCAGCATTCACATCAGATGACTCACAACCTGTGACTCCAGCTGCAGGGGAATCTGACACCTCTGGCCACATGTAGGTAATTTTATACAGAGGTCAGGTTCAGGTGTGGAATTGTCCCCTATAGTGTCATGGTGGTGCTCAGAAAGTTTGGACTTTGGATTCCAGATTTTTGGTTTTGAATTGGAGATTCTCAACCTCTGTCACCCTAACATGACATCTCATGGACTACCATAGGGAGTGATGACTATGGAGGCACAGACCTGTCACCCCAGGATGTAGAAGGTGGATTCAGAAGGATGGGAGTTCAAGGTCATACAGTTAATTTATGTGTGCGGGTGTTTCACCTGTGTGTGTCTGTGTACCATGTATCAGTCTGTGCCTGTGGAGGCTAAAAGAGGGCATCAGATCCCCTGGGGCTGGAGTTATAGAGAACCGTGGGTGCTGGGAATCAAACCCAGGTCCTCTGAAAGAGCAGCCAGTGCTCTTAACTGCTGAGCCATCTCTCCAGCCCCAGTATAGTTCCTTATACACGTTATATGGTAATGTGTATAAGTGACCATAGTGCACCGGAAGAGGGCTAGGGTATAGCTCAGTAGCCCAGTGCTCACCTACAAAGTCCTGTATTTGATTCTTAGCACTGAAAGTTTTTAAAAAAGAGAATGAAAAAGAAAAATAAAAGCCTGGAGGGATGTCCACTAAAAGGTAAGTAGTGGCTCTCTCTGGGCAGTGTCATATGGATATTTATTTATTTATTTTATTTATTGTGGGGATAGGGCACATGTGTGCCACAGTGTATGTATGGAAGTCACAGGACAACTTGTGGGGGAGGGGTTGGTTCTCTCCTTCCATCTTGTGTGTTCTGAAGCTTCAATTCAGGTCATCAGTCTTGCCAGCAAGAGCCTTTACCCCCTCACTGGCTCTAGATTTTTTCCCTCTGTATTTTTTTCCTACCAGCATTCTGTGAATTTCCCACAACAAAGCTCTGTTACTTTGTACCATTACTACTTACATTACTTATTAGCACCTTAAAACAATTAAAACAGAGTTTTCTTTCATCTAGAATCATCCTTAGTCTTTGAGGCTTGGGGATGCAAAATGGCCACGGTCAAAGAGGCAGACTGAGGGGCTGGGAGCAGGCAGAGACAGACAATGCCTTGGGAAAGTTCCCATGAGCCCACTGAGCCTCTGCAGACATCCCACCAGGCTCCACACATGTCTTAGTTCATTTTCTGTAATTAGGACAGAATACCCAGGAAAGGATGATTTGTAAAGAAAGGAGTTGATTCTGGTGAAGGACAGAAAGTTCACGTGTGGGTGATGCCTCGTGCTGCATCAGGGCAGCAGGTGCACGCAGGAGAGGTGAGTGAGCTAGGAAATGGAACATGCTTCATTACAAGCTGCCTCCTAGGAACTAATCCAGGCCTGTGAGAGAAGGCGCATACCTGGATTATCTCTAATCATATATCACAGGCCTCACTTTCTCTTCACTCCATTATGCTTGGGTCCAAGCCTCAACACAAGTCATATTAAAACCATAGCACCATGGATTTCCTGGATTTGGAAGGTTCCTCCTCTCACACACACTCTCAGCCTAGTTCATATCTCTGCCCCTGTGCTGTGTTATGGCTGCTGCGGCATGGTTGCTCCCCAGAGCAATAGCACAGTTTCCCTGTAAGAATGCTTATTTTTTTGGAGAGACAGGATCTCACTGTGTCCCAGATGAAACTCAAACTCTCAACCCTCCTACCTCTGCCTCCCTAGTAGCTGGAATGAGGAACCACACCCCATATGCCTGGTGGGAATTTTTGAAAGCCCTCATGGCATTAGAGTCCTGACACCAGTTTCCTGTTCACACAGGCCAGCTGGACATCATCTCCATGGCTGAGACCAGCATGATGCCAGAAGAGATTGAGCTGGAAATGGCGAAAATCCAGCGTCTCCGTGAAGTCCTGGTCCGTCGAGAGTCAGAACTCAGGTTCATGTGAGTGAGTGGGGAAGCAAGGTGGAGGTGTGAAGAATAGAGGCAGCCTGGAAAACATAGGTGATTGAGTGTCATGTACTAACACCGATTCCTCAAGGCACCAAGAAAACCTCTCATGGATGCCACATATTCAAGGAACTAAACTCAGTTTCCTCCCTCCCTCCTTCCCTCCCTTCCTTCCTCTCTCCCTCTCTCCCTCCTTCCCCCTCTTTCTTTCCTTCCTTCCTTCCTTCCTTCCTTCCTTCCTTCCTTCCTTCCTTCCTTCCTTCCTTCCTTCCTTCCTTCTCTCTCTCTCTCTCTCTCTCTCTCTCTCTCTCTCTCTCTCTCTCTCTCTCTCTCTTCTTTGTTTCCTTTCTTGGTTTTGGTTTTTTTTTTAGGATGGTTTCTCTGTATAGCCCTGGCTGTCCTGGAACTTGCTCTGTAGACCAAGCTAACATCAGACTCAGAGATCTGCCTGCCTCTAACTCCCAGGTGCTGGAATCAAAGGTGTTGCCACCATGCATGGCTTAAATTCCGTTTTCTTAATTAAAAAAATTTTAAGGAAAGAAAATAGAATACCAACAAATTATATATATATATAAAAAAAATCTTGGTTTTTTTGTTGAGGGGAGATAGATTGGGATCACCATAGAAGATAGTATACAGGTGGCATCTACAGTCTTCTCTCTCTGGAAATCCCAGGGTTCCTGGAAGCCTTAAGAAATGTGTCTTTAGGGCTGGGCAGTGGTGGCACACATCGTTAATCCCAGTACTCAGGAGGCAGAGGCAGGCAGACCTCTGAGTTTGAAGCCAGCCTGATCTACAGAGCAAGTTCCAGGACACAGTCAGGGCTACACAGAAAAACTTTGTTTGGAGGGGAAAAAAAAGAAAGAAAGAAAAAAAGAAAGAAATGTATCTTTATGTTTTAACTTTGTTATTTTAAGTGGGAAATTCCAGAAACTGGTTACTTATGGCTTTTTCTCAAAAGCTCTGTGCTGTGGGATGGTCTGTATGTCAAATAAAATACTGATTGGCCAGTGGCCAGGCAGGAAGTAGGTGGGACAAGGAGAGAGGAGAATTCTGGGAAGTGGAAGGCAGAGGCGGAGAGACACTACAGCCGCCGCCATGACCAGCAGCATGTGAAGATGCCGGTAAGCCACCAACCACGTGGCAAGGTACAGATTTATGGAAATGGATTAATTTAAGATATAAGCACAGTTAGCAAGAAGCCTGCCACGGCCATACAGTTTGTAAGCAATATAAGTCTCTGTGTTTACTTGGTTGGGTCTGAGCAGCTGTGGAACTGGCGGGTGACAAAGATTTGTCCTGACTGTGGGCAAGGCAGGAAAATTCTAGCTACAAATTAGATTACCACCACAGCTCTGCTCTCTGGCCTGTCATGTGATTGGTACATTTTGTTGTATTGAGAAATGCTTTTAACTTCCCATGTCCTTGGAGCTGAGCTGGGATGGCTTACCAACTCACAAGTGAACATTAGAATGTTAACAATGTAGGGCCCTATGTGTGTGGGGTGGGGTGGGGTGGGGTGCTGCAACAGCCACAACCCAGATGAAACTATGAAAGTATATACATACAAGTATGTATATGCAATCATGTATACATGCTAGTGTGTGTGTGCATATGTGTTTGGGGAAAGGGTGGTTCTTAATTTGAGCCAAGAGAAATAGAAAGCTGGTTGCTGGGGGAACTAGCAACAGTATTCCAGGAAGTGGCACTATCAAGGTGAATAGTCTGTGAACGTACAGCCTCTGGCTTGTTTTAAGGAGGTGTGGTATGGCATTTAGAGGTAATTTTTAAATTATGTAAAACACATATAAAATATATGTTTTGCACAAATATTAATTTTATATGCAAAAAAAGAATTTTAGATTCTCACTGTAACCTAGAGAAGCAGATATTTCATCTACTATTTCTTATTTTGTTTGTGTGTGACAGTGTCTTGCTATGTATCCCAGGCTGGCTTCTCAAATGCTGAACAGGTGCCTAAGTGCTCCACTAGGTTCAGCTGTTACTACCATGTCAAATAAGGCCTCTGGGTTGAGTTCAGGCTAGCCTGCTTCGAAAGCGATAACTCTTTCCCTGTCACTCATTAGGGATTGGGATACCCCCAGGTGCTGCCCTTGTGTGAGCTAAAGAGGCAAATTGGACCATCCAGCAGGCGACTCCCTGGGCTTTGGTGCCCTCAAGTGCAGAAGGGGAGAAAATAGCTGCTATGGGCCGCAGGAATAAATTATAAGAACTCAGCTGGTTATGGCAAAGCCACTACCTGAAGGGATCAAGGAATTCTTTCAGGGGAAGCTAAATTCCAAGGAGCATTTGGTGTTGTTTGGCTTGTTATATATCAACTGTCTTCTGTTATGAAAATCACGTGTGCCTTTATAGTTTTCCCAATTGATTTTTCCCTAAGAATTGCTAACTGTGTGGACTGATCACTCTCTGGACATATACATTCAAGGTATTTGGAGAACATCCCCAGGAAAGGCTTCCTTCCCCCAGCCCATCTGTTTCTCCCCTTTCAGTACTGGAATCAGATATCTCCCTCACCCACATTCAAGGACTAACAGAAATAACAGTCCAGACCATCACATACATGCTAGTCTCCTGACTTAAGGTAAATTCCAGAAGGAGACACTGCCTAGGTCAGGTGGATTTCAAGTAATAGCTTCGCACAATTTAGCTCATGCCCTCCTTCTCTTGCAGCCTTACTAATTTTATGGACCTCTAACTCCTTACTTAACCACTTCTAGGAATATTTAGATAGCCTTCTGTGCTGACAGCTATGCACAGCCAGAACCCCAGTTCAAGCCTCCCTGTAATTATCATCATTGGCAGCATCCGGCCAGGTCCATCCCCAGATGGAGGAAAGTACCTTATCTGAGATACCTCTGTATTCTCTAAGAACAGAACTACCCATTTGAGAAGGCCTGGCGGATGTGCCAATTAAGCTTAACTTCCTCCTTTCCCAAACCTTACCTCTAGTTCCAGATCTCCCTTTAACTATCACCAGAGGCATCTACCTGTACACAAGTTGCCTAGCAACCAAGCACACTTCCCCCCACCCTGTAGAAAAAACGGCAGATAGCTTGGACAGATAGGAGCCACAGGAAAAAAGGAGGCAGTTTTATTTTCTTCCATTGACCTAGCAACATTTTCTCCCAATCACATTTAAGATTATATATAGTTGAGCACATAAGATCCCTCTTCTTAGATATTACCCGAATTTAGTTAATTCATTTCCCCATTAGTCACTTCCCTTTTGGGTTGCAAATGATAATTAACAATTACTGCTCCTCTTTGTGATTCTTATCACCCCTCCGTTTGCCCCTGGAAGCTTGCCTTTGCACTACCAAGGGATTACTGCTTGTAAGCTTATGCATACCAGGACTCCCAGGGCATGGGACTCCCAGGGCACGGAAGGATGGAGAAGAAGATTTGGGAGAATAAATGACTGGACTAAGAGCTCGGTGCGCTGAGATTCTATTTCCTGAAAATAGTCCTCGCTGTTCATAGTTTCTCTCCTGAGCCCCTGGGATGTATAATATTAAGGCTGGTCCCTCTAATATTATACAAGAAATAGCACTGTTTTCTAGGGCTGCCTGGTGATCTGGGTCTCCAGAACTCGGGATTCCTGGGGATGAGCAGGGGTTCTCCCAAGAGAATATATGTTTCCCTCCCCCCCACTTTTTTTTTTTTTCGAGACAGAGATTTTCTTTGTGTAGCTTTGTGCATTGCCTGGAACTCGCTTTGTAGACCAGGCTGGCCTCGAACTCACAGAGATCCGCCTGGCTCTGCCTCCGAGTGCTGGGATTAAAGGCGTGTGCCACCACCACCCGGTGTGAGAATATATGTTTTTAAAAACTGGATTCTAACAGGCATACGGTGAGCATTTAGAACTGAAGCACATCAAAGAGTTAGGAGACAGGGACTCCTTCTTACACCTGGGAACCTAGGAGAATTGAAACAGCACTTCCAAACACCAGGGTCTGCAAGGAGGAGGTGCAGCCATCTTTCCTGGCTCTGTGAAGGGTCTCTATAACCAAAGGGAACACACAGAGGCTCCTAAACTTGAAGATGCTTATGCCCAAGTGAACTTAGTTCCATCAAGCAAGAACTGTGCTTGTGTGTGCACTTCAAAGTCCCTTAGCCCATGCATACAGCAGGCTAGTTCTGGTCAGATTCCTAAGCAAGCATCCTGCCCAGGCTACTGGACATGGAACACTAAAAAGACAGTAAGTGCAGCTAGATCTGTGTCCTTCTAAAGTAGAAAACAACAAAACAAAGGTAGCTGGGCTGACATCTCAGTTGTCTGTCAGCTCAATTCCATCCTCTACCAGAAGTGGAATTGGGGAGCATCACCCTCCAAACAGGTCACAGCATCTTCCTTTGGTGATTTTTTTTTCCAGCCCCACCTGTTCAGCAGGGTGTGTGATTATCCCATTTAGCAGAGGAAGAGACCAAGCCTCAGGGGTTAAAGGAGCTGCCACAGGTCTCCCATCTGGGAAAGAGGGAGTTAGAATCCATGCCCAGTCCCCCCCCCCCACTTCAAACCTATGCTCTCAGTATATAACACTCTGGTATTGTCTCCTACTCTGTAAAATGGAGAGCAATACTGACTGCAGCCATTCACTCTATTCTGCATGTGCCAGAGTGTGGCTTAAACAGAGGGATTGATGCTTCATGGGCATGACTCTGCTGATGGGATCCTTTGGAGGAAGGAAGGCTTCAGAACATTCCCAGTTTACAGATTTAAAACACCACCACCAACAACAAAAAACCAATGTTCCCTTTGTCTGGAAATAAGCAAACTGAAATATAAGGATTCAGAAACAACCCTGCACACTCCCCTCCCCCACCCCACTCCACCCAAGCATTAAAAGTAGGACAAAGAACACAGGCTGCTTTAGAGGACTGAGGACCCCTTCAGCCTGGAGTTACTTGAGATGGCTGGAGAATTCGTCTGCTGCTGCAGGAGCAATGGCTGGCAGTCTGTGAGAAAGAAAAGAAGGGATGGAAGGAAAGAAGGAAAGGAGGAAGATGGGAGGGAGGGGAGAGGAGGGGAGAGAGGGGAGGGGAGGGGAGGGAAAGGGCGCTGCAGAAACTACATCTGAATAAGCTGAATAGTTGCCTGTGGGGGGATGGAGGGGGAGGGGGACGGGGTGGGGACCTTTATCTCTCTTAATGTAAATGTAACATCTCTAGCATTCTGAGCAGTGCTGAGTACTTAGGCCAATTAATATTTCTCAAATGTACAATAGATTACCTTTCTCAACCTTACCCATCCTTATCCCTCAGAGCCTTGTTATTTCTCTCTCTCTCTCTCTCTCTCTCTCTCTCTCTCTCTCTCTCTCTCTCTCTCTCTCTCCTGACCTGAACCTAGCAGCCTTTGGCAGAACCAGTAGCAGTCATGGCCACGAGGAGACCGGTTCTGTTACACCCGCTCTGAGGCGATCTTTAAGCTGCTGTGGGACCTGTAAATTAACCTGTATTCCACAGTCCAGGTGGCCATGCGCAGATCCTTTTCAGACCAGGTGTGGTGGCAGCTGCCATCACTCCCTCTGTTTCTTCCTTGGTTTGTTACTGCTCTGTCCTCTGGGATGCACAGCCTCTCCTCATCTTTCTTCCGCCAGAATGTTGAGTAGTATGAGAGAGAGATGTATCCATTCTCTGAGCCCTATTGAGAACTCAGGAGCTTCTACTACTACTTGGGCCCAAGGCAAGGCAACTAAGAGCTGCTGTTTCCTGGGGGCTCTGAAATGTCACACAGTGTGCCCTACACACGGTATAATTCATTCACAGAAACCAACAAAATGTGGTTTCAACTTTTCCCCTACGTGGATATAGAAACCGAGGCAAGAGAGACATGACTGACTCCAGGTCAGTAGCTAGTGAACAACAGAAGCACAATTTGAACCCGTGATGTCTGTCTTGGAGGCAGAGCCTTAACCTGAAGCTACTCCCAATGCAAGGATCCCCTGTCCCTTAATTGTCCAGCCCTTCCAGAACAGAGCAAGCTCCTGCTGGGGTGCCCGCATGCCCACATTGGGTTTTGTCTTGCTTCACCATCTTTGTTAGGTCCCCAAGAAACCCTCACTCAATCCCTAGACCACACATTGCACTACAGAGCCCTCCCTGCCTTATCCTCCAGTGCCAGCACCCAGGGTCTCTCACAAGGAGTCTGGGGGACAGCTTCTTTCTCATCCACAGCACTCCGACATTTCCAGACCTTACCTAGAGCCACCTGATGACTTCTGGGTGTGCTAGGCTTCTGACAGACACCTACCAACATTTTCTAGTTCTCCTTTAGCTGAGCACTCCCCAGCCTCTCCTGGATTCTCAGAGACAGCACTTCCAGTCATACAATGAAGGAGCCATTGCCTCACACTTACTCAGTGTAGCCTCACCAACCAGCACTGATCCAAGTCTCCAAGCTGTGGCCAATGCTCTTCATTCATTCATCACATCCTTCTTATCAACATTTCCCACCCACCTCCTGGCACCATGTGCCTGCTCACTGCTGTGTCCCAAAGAAATTCAGGACAAATGACTAACTGAAGTGTCTATTAGCATAAGCAGGTGCTGGCTACCAGGTTCTCCCAGCATCACAAGTGCATGTTAGAGAGTCCTGGCTCCTCCCAGCACTTCTCACCCAGACCCACTACCCTAAAACCTCTCCAGCCCATGGGCTGGGCTTTGCTTCCTTTCCTCCAGCTTCTCCTTTTCTATAAAACTTAGCCATTTTGGCCATGTGCCCCCTGGATCCTCTGCTCTTGGCTCCTGGTCCCTTCTCTTGCCTTCTCTCTTCCCTGCCCCCCTATCTCCCATGGCTTGGTTCAGTTCGGAACCTTCCAGATACTTCTGCTGAACTCTCCCTCATATCTACAATAAAAACTTTCTCTCCCCATGTGTTGAGTTGAGAGTAGATAGAAGTCATATTGGACAGAAACTGTGCTAGGCAGCTTTCTGTTATGATAACAAACACCTAGGATAATGGATTCATAAACAGAGAGGATTCTCTGGGCTCAGGGTTTCAAGTTTCAACTGTGATCAGTTGGCTTCATTGCTATGAGCCTAGAGGAAACAGAATACCCTGGAAAGGAAGTAAGAAGAGATGGGGTCCCAAAATTCTTCTGCAAAAGAATCCCCCTATGGCCTAACTTTCTCTCACTAGGCTCCACCTCTTAAAGTCTCCACTGCCTTCTAAAAGCACCATCCTGGGACTATGCCTTTAACACGTGGGCCTGTAGAAGACATTCTAGATCTAGGATACAGAATGACAGTTTGGGACTTGCAGATCCTAAACCCCAAGTTAGTAAAGACAGCCCACTATGACCTTGCTGTGGAGCCCCCTTTCTTCAAGGGTTCCTGGGGACCTCTTAATGGTTTTGATTGCCAACTTGACTGGATTTAGAATCTTCTAGGGGACACAGCTCTAGGAGTGTCTAAGAGAGTTTCTACAGGGCTTTAACTGAGGAGGGAGACTCATGTTCAATATGGGCAGCTCCACCTGTTGGGCAGGAAACAGGAACTGGATGAAAAAGGAGACAGGAGAAAGCCATCTGGGCAGCAGGCAACTCATCTCTCTGCTTCCTGATGGTGGATGTGATGTGACCAGCTGTCTCATGCTCCTGCTGCACCTTCAGACAGTGGGACTAAGTAAGCCCCTCCAGTCTTCTACTGCTTTTTGCCAGCTGTTTTGTCCTAACAGGAAAAGTAACTATGACATTCACAATATTGGTACTTTTTTAGTTCTCCTGGGCCCGTGGCACACACTAAGTGCTTCGTAACAGGATATATCAAGACACTCAAGCCCATGCAGTCAAGTTATACACCACAGTCAGGTTCCTAGGCCATGGTCAGATCCATAGCTTAGTCATAAAGGAGCCCCCAGTAGTATGTTTCCCAATCTGAATACCCAGTATGTCTTCTCTGTGTCTTCCCTTTAGCTTGCCCTCTGGCTTCAAACCTACAAAATGCCATTTTGAGATTTCTTTGCTGAAATTTGTTGAACTTTCCTTCAAAGAAGTTAGGGAGCTCCTGGGTCTCAGAGAACCCCATCCCCTGCAGCAGCCAGCAGTAGCTGGGGGCTAATGTTTAGGACTGTCCTTCTCCAGGGCACTCTTGTCTCTCCAATCCTGTCTGCTGCTACAACCTCAGGCATATTCTCTTTTCCTTCATTCCAGCCAGGGATTACGTTATCAGCTTCTAATAACTCCTGTAGCCCTTGGCTACCTGGCTCAGCTCTCTGTCTCATACCCCTCCCTATTCCTGGGCTCTAGAAAATAAGTACCCTCAGCCTTCCAGTGGGCTGGGCTGGTTATTTCCACTCTCCACCTGCTGGATGTGTGGCCCTCCTCTCAGCTTGCTCCAGGCAGTGGCAGCTTTTAATGGCATCAGGCAAGGGAAAATGATGGTGTGAAGGGCATATCTCAGGAGTGAGGTCCTGGATTCTAATATTTCCCCAGAACTATTTCATTTAGAAACATAAGGTTTGAGGAAGAGCCCAAGTCCTAGGAACCTGGCAGAGATCCCAAGAGCGGCGGCAGATGCACACACTGCAGACCCCATCCATTCCTGAGGAAGATTCTCTGTGTATTGATGTATTGATCTTCATCATAGCTCTTGTGGTAGTTTGAAAGAAAATAGTTCCAAAAGGGAGTGGTACTAATAGGAGGTGTGGTCTTGTTGGAGGAAGTGTGTCACTGTAGGGGTGAGCTTTGAGGTCTCCTTTCCCCCAGCTTCACTCAGTGTGACAGTCAGTCGATCGACTTCCTGCTGCCTTCTAGTCAAGATGTAGCACTCTCAGCTCCAGCACCTCTTCTGCCTGCATGCTGCCATGCTCCCTATCATGATAATAATGGACAGAACCTCTGAAACTGTAAGCAAGCCACCCCAATTAAATGTTTTATTTAAGTGTTGCCGTGGTCATGGTGTCTCTTTACAGCAATAGAAACCTTGACTAAGACAGCTCTGGAGGTGGATGATATCACATACTCATTTTATAGATGAGAAACTGGGGCACAGAGAGATTGAGTTACTTGTCCAAGCTTGCATGGGTTCTGATAAACAGAGGATGGTGGTATGACCTGAGGTCTCTGGGGAGTGAGGGTAGGGATAGATCAATGCTTTCAACCCTTGAGCTTCTCAATGATTTTAGGTCTAGTTTCTATTGCCAATTATGTGGCCTAGAACAAATATTTGTCCTGTTGGAGCCTCAGTTTCTCCATAAGTACAATGTGGGAGGCCTGCTCCCACACTTTGAAGTGTTCTTATGAGAGAGGGATAAGAAAATATTAGATAGAAAGAGAGACCTAGCTGACCAGAGGAAAGACAGAAATACAGGATAGCTTTGGGAGGGCCTGGATCAATAGCCAACAGCCTCTTCTGTTTATTCAAAAGGGCTTTGTTTCTTTGTTTGTTTGTTTGTTTTTGTTATTATTATTATTAAGAGATTTTCTGTTCATTTTATATTCCAACCACGATTCCCCTCACCTCCCTCCTCCCACCCCCAGCCTTTCCCCCCAACCTCATCCATTCCCACCTCCTCCAAGACAAGGTCTCCCATGAGGAGTCAGCAGAACCTGGCACACTCAGCTGAGGCAGGTCAAAGCCTTTCTGCCCTACACCAAGGCTGCGCAAAGTGTCCCACCATAGGCACTAGGCTCCAAAAAACTGGCTCATGCACCAGGGATGGGTCCTGATCCCACAGCCTGGGGGCCCCCTAAACAGCTCAAGCTAAATGACTGTCTCACTTATCCAGAGGGCCTAGTCCAGTACTATGGGGGCTCCTCAGCCATTGGTCCACAGTTCATGCATTTCCACTAGTTTGGCTGGCCATCTCTGTACATTTTCCCATCATGATCTCCATGTCCCTTGCTCATAGAATCCCTCCTTTCTCTCATTGATTGGACTCCTGGAGCTCAGCCTGGCGCCTGGCCATGAATCTCTGTATCTGCTTTCATCATTCATTGGATGAGGGCTCTATGATGGCAGTTGGGGTATTCAGCCATCTGACCACCAGAGCAGGCCAGTTCAGGCATTTTCTTGACTATGGCCAGTAGTCTAAGATGGGGTCCTCCTTGTAGATTCCTGGGAACTTCCCTAGCACTCTGTTTCTCCCTATTTCCATGATGTCTTTATTTATCATGGTGTCTCTTTCCTTGCTTTCCCACTCTGTCCCTGTTCCAGCTCGAACCTCCCGTTCCCTTATTTTCTCATTCCCCATCCCTTGCCCTCCATAACCTCCCTCACCCCCAGTTTGCTCATGTAGATCTCATCTATTTATTCTTCGCTGGGTGATCCATGTGTCCTTCCTAGGGTTCTCCCTGCTAGCTAGCCTCCCTGGAGCTGTGGGTTGCAGTCTGGATATCCTTTGCTTTACATCTAGTATCCACTTGTGAGTGAGTATATACTATGTTTGTCCTTCTGAGTCTGGGTTACCTTGCTCAGGATATTTTCTAGTTCCATATATTTACCTGCAAATTTCATGATGTCATTGTTTTTCTCTGTTGAGTAGTATTTCATCGTGTATATGTACCACATATTATTAATCCATTCTTCAGTTGAGGGGCATCTAGGTTGTTTCCACATTCTGGCTATTATGAATAATGTTGACATGAACATAGTTGAGCATGTGTCCTTGTGGTATGATTGAGCATTCCTTGGGTATATGCCCAAGAGTGGTATTGCTGGGTCTTGAGGTAGATTGATTCCCAATTTTTCTGAAAAACTGCCATACTGATTTCCACAGTGGTTGTACAAGTTTGCATTCCCACCAACAGTTGAGGAGTGTTCCCCTTGCTCCACATCCTCTCCAACATAAGCTGTTCTCAGTGTTTTTGATCTTAGCCATTCTGACAGGTATAGGATGGTATCTCAGGGTTGTTTTGATTTGCATTTCCCTGATGACTAAGGATGTTGAGCAATTCCTCAAATGTCTCTCAGCCATCTGACATTCTTCCATTGAGAATTCTCTCTTTAGCTCTGTAGCCTATTTTATAATTGGATTGTTAGGTATTTTGATGTCTAGTTTCTTAAGTTGTTTATATATTTTGGAAATCAGCCCTCAGTCAGATGTGGGGTTGGTAAAGATTTTTTCCCATTCTGGAGGCTGTCGTTTTGTCTTATTGACCATGTCCTTTGCCCTACAAAAGCTTCTGAGTTTCAAGAGGTACCATTTATTAATTGTTGCTCTCAGTGTCTGTGCTGCTGGTGTTATATTTAGGAAGTGGTCTCCTGTGCCAATGCATTCAAGACTACTTCTTACTTTCTGTAACTGGAGGGTTTCTCTCCAGCTCCCGCCAAGCCCCAGCAGTCCCGGAGCCCACTTATAAAATAAACACACAGACTCTTATATTATTTAAACTGTTTGGCTTAATGGCTCAGGCTTCGAGCTATCTAGTTCTCACATCTTAAATTAACCCATTTCTATAAATCTATACCTTGCCACATGGCTCGTGGCTTACCAGTATCTTACATGTTGGTACTCATGGCAGCATCTGGCAGGATCTCCTGACTCAGCCTTCCTGTTCCCAGAATTCTCTTCTCTGCTTGTCCCACCTATACTTCCCGCCTGGCTACTAGCATTTTATTTATACAGAGCGATATACACAGCAACTTTCTCTTCTATCAAGTTCAGTGTAACTGGATTTATGTTGAGTCTTTGATCTACTTGGACTTGAGTTTTGTGCACAACAATAGATATGGATCTATTTGCAATCTTCTACATGTTGGCATCCAGTTATGCCAGCACCATTTGTTGAGGATGCTTTCTTTCTTTTTTTTTTTATTATACAGTTTTGGCTTTGTCAAAAATCAGCTGCAGATTAATGTCAGGATCTTCAATTTGATTCCATTGGTCTACATGTTGGTTTTTATGCTAGTACCAAGCTGTTTTTATTACTATAGCTCTATAGTAGAGCTTGAAGTCAGGGATGGTGATGCCTCCAGAGGTTGATTTATTGTACAGGATTCTTTTAGCTATCCTGGGTTTTGTTGTTTTTCCATATGAAGTTGAGTATTGTTCTTTGCAAGTCTATGAAGAATTGTGTTGGGATTTTGATGGGGATTGCATTGAATCTGTAGATTGCTTTTGCTAAGATTGCCATTTTTATTATATTAATCCTACCTATCCATGAGCATGGAAGATCTTTCCATTTTCTGATATCTTCTTCGATTTCTTTCTTCAGTGACTTAAAGTTCTTATCATACAGGTCCTTCACTTGCTTAGTTAGAGTTACCTCAGGGTATTTTATATTATTTGTGGCTATTGTAAAGGGTGATGTTTCTCAGAGTTCTTTCTCAGCCCTTTTATCATTTGTATATAGGAGAGCTACTGATTTTTTGAGATAATCTTTTATCCTGCCACATTACAGAAGGAGTTTATCAGCTGTAGGAGTTCCCAGGTAGAATTTTTGGGGTCACTTATGTATTGTCTGCAAATAGTGAAAGTTTGACTTCTTCCTTTCCAATTTCTATCCCTTTGATCTCCTTTTGTTGTCTTATTGCTCTAGCTAGAACTTCAAGTACTATATTGAATAAATAAGGGGAGAGTGTACAGCCTTGTCTTGTTCCTGATTTTAGTGGAATCGCTTTGAATTTCTTTCTATTTAATTTGATGTTGGCTGTTGGCTTGCTGTAAATTGCCTTTATTATGTTTAGGAATGTTCCTTGTATTCCTGATACAAGGTCTCTCCAAGACCTTTATCATGAAGGGGTGTTGGATTTTGTCAAAGGCTTTTTCAGCATCTAATGAGATGATCATGTGGTTTTTTTCTTTCAGTTTGTTTATATGATGTGTTACATTGATGGATTTTCATATGTTGAACCATCCTTGCATCCCTAGGATGAAGCCTACTTGGTCATGGTAGATAATTTTTTTGATGTGTTCTTGGATTCGGTTTGCCAATATTTTATTGAGTATTTTTGCATCAATGTTCATGAGGGAGATCGGTCTGTAATTCTCTTTCTTTGTTGCATCTTAGTGTGGTTTGAGTATCAGGGTAACTGTAGTCTCGTAAAAAGAGTTTGGTAATGTTCCTTCTGTTTGGAACAATTTGAAGAGCATTGGAATTAGCTCTTCTTTCAAAATCTGGTAGATTTTCAAAATCTGGTCCTGGGCTTTTTTTGATTGGGAGACTTTTAATGACTGCTTCTTATTTCCTTAAGGATTATTGGTCTATTTAAATAGTTTATCTGGTCTTGATTTAACTTTGGTATGTGGTACCTATCCAGAAAATTGTTCATTTCTTTCTGATTTTCTAGTTTTGTGGAGTACAGGTTTTTGAAGTATGATCTGATGATTCTCTAGATTTCCTCATTTTCTGTTATGTCTCCCTTTTCATTGCTGATTTTGTTAACTTGGATTCTCTCTCTCCCTCTCTCTCTCTCTCTCCCTTTTGGTTAATTTGGATAAGGGCTTGTCTATCTTTTCGATTTTTTCAAAGAACCAACTCTTTGTTTCTCTGATTCTTTGTATTGTTCTTTTTGTTTCTATTTCATTGATTTCAGCCCTCAATTTGATTATTTCCTGTTGTCTGTTCCTCCTGGGTGAGTTTGCTTCTTTTTGTTCTAGAGCTTTCAGGTGAGTCACTAGTGTGAGATTTCTCCATTTTCTTTATGTGTGCATTTAGTGCTATGAGTTTTCACTTAGCACTGCTTTCATAGTGTCCCATAAGTTTGGGTATGTTGTACTTTGGTTTTCATTGAATTTTAGGAAATACTTAATTTCTTTCTTTACTTCTTCCTTGACCCATTGGTGATTCATTTGGGCATTATTCAGTTTCCATGAGATTGTAGGCTTTCTGTAGTTTTTGTTGTTGTTGAAATCTAACTTTAAGGCATGGTGGTTCGATAAGATACAAGAGGTTATTCCAATGTTTTTGTATCTGTTGAGATTTGCTTTGTGACTGAGCATGTGTCCAGTTTTAGAGAAGGTCCCATGGGGTGCTGAGAGGAAGGTATATTCCTTTGTGTTAGGGTGGAATGGCCTGTAAATATCTATTAAGTCCATTTGAGTCATAATTTCTGTTAGGTCCCTTATTTCTTTGTAAAGTTTCTGTCTGGCAGATCTATCCAGTGGTGAAAGTGGGGTGTTGAAATCTCCCGCTACTAGTGTGTGGTGTTTGGTGTGTGATTTAAGCTTTAGTAATGTTTTTTTACAAATATGGGTGCCCTTGTATTTGGAGCATAAATGTTCAGAATTGAGACTTCCTCTTGGTGGATTTTCCCTGTTGTAAATATATAATGTCCTTCCTCATTTCTTTTGATTGATTTTAGTTTGAAGTCTATTTTATTAGATACTAGGATAGCTACACCAGCTTACTTCCTAAGTCCATTTGATTGGTAAGTCTTTTCCCAGCCTTTTACTCTGAGATAGTGTCTGTCTTTGAAGTTAAGGTATGTTTCTTGTATGTAGCAGAAGGATGGATTCTGTTTTCATATCCATTCTGTTAGCCTGTGTCATTTTATAGGTGAATTGAGACCTTGATACTAAGGGATATTAATGACCAGTGATTGTTTATTCCTGTTATTTTTTGGTGGTAATGTTGTGTGTTTCACTTCTTTGGTATTTGTTGGTGTGGGATTATCTATTGCCTGTGTTTTCATGGGTGTATCTAACTTCCTTAGATTGGATTTTTTTCCTTTTATTTTATTTTACAATACCATTCAGTTCTACATATCAGGCACAGATTCCCTTGTTCTCCCCTCTCCTGCCCCCCTCCCTCCCCTTCTCCCCAGCCCACCCCCCATTCCCACCTCCTCCAGGGCAAAGCCTCCCCTGAGGGCTGAGATAGACCTGCTAGACTCAGTCCAGGCAGGTCCAGTCCCCTCCTCCCAGACTGAGCCAACCGTCCCTGCATAAGCCCCAGGTTTCAAACAGCCAACTCATGCAATGAGCACAGGACCTGGTACCACTGCCTAGATGCCCAACTGGATCAGGCCCTCTGAATAGGTGAGACAGTTGATTGGCTTAGATTGGATTTTTTCCGTCTAGTGCTTTCTGTAGGGCTGGATTTGTGGACATGTATTGTTTAAATCTGGTTTTATCATGGAATATTTTGCTTACTCTGTCTATGGCAATTGAGAGTTTTGCTGGATATAATAGTCTGGGTTGGCATCCATGGTCTTTTAATATCTGCATAATGTCTCTCCAGGACCTTCTGCTTTTCAGAGTCTCCCTTGAGAAGTTAGGTGTTATTCTGATGGGTTTGCCTTTCTTTGTTACTTTTTCCTTTGCAGCTCTTAATATTTTTTTTTATTCTATATGTTTAGTGGTTTGATAATCATGTGGCAAGGGGACTTTTTTTTTTTTGGATCCAGTCTATTTGGTGTTCTGTAAGCTTCTTGTATCTTCATAGGCATTTCTTTCTTTAGGTTGGGAAAGTTTTCTTCTATGATTTTGTTGAATATATTTTCTGTGCCTTTGAGTTGGTTTTCTTCTCCTTCTATCCCTATTATTTTTAAGTTTAGTCTTTTCATGGTGTCCCAAATTTCCTGGATGTTTTGTGTTATGACTTTTTTTTTTTTAAGAAATTGAGTTTTTTTTGTTTTTTTTTTTTAGATTTATTTATTTATTATGTATACAGCATGTATGACTGCAGGCCAGAAAAGGGCACCACATCTCATTACAGATGGTTGTGAGCCACCATGTGGTTGCTGGGAATTGAACTCAGGACTTCTGGAAGAGCAGTCAGTGCTCTTAACCTCTGAGCCATCTCTCCAGCCCCGTGTTATGACTTTTTGGCTTTAGTATTTTCTTTGACTGACGAATCTATTTCCTCTATCATATCTTTAACGTCAAAGATTCTCTCTTCCATCTCTTGCATTCTGTTGGTTATGCTTGCATCTGTAGTTCCTGTTCATTTACTCAGATTTTCCATTTCCAGTATTCCCTCAGTTTGTGTCTTCTTTATTGCCTGAGATTTCAGTTTTCAAATCTTGCTAAGAAAACCCACCTCTTAGACTTACCCCTAGGGCATTATTTACTCACTTACTTATTTACTTATTTATTTTGGTTTTTTGGAGATAGATAGTCCTTGCTGTCCTGGAACTCACTATGTAGACTAGGCTAGCCTCAAACTCCCAGATATCTGCCTGGGTGTATTACCACACCTGGCCTGATGCTGGGCCTTCTAAAAGGCTCATGAGTACAACAAAGAAAAGGGGATCTGGGTGACATATCACATAGTGTTACAGTGGCAATTGTCCCAGATTATGTTCTCTAGAATCTCGCCAGCTGTATGATCTTGGTTGACTGACTTAACCTCTGTAAGACTGCTAGAAAGAATGGGAATGTGTGCCCTATAGGCAGTGAGCATTGTCCTAGACAGTGCTGGGACCAGATACAGGCTGGTAGGACATTGTCAACTATGTGTTAGCTTTTGTTGGTGTCAGTGTGAAAGATGGGTGGATTTTGGCAGTGGGGATGTAGTATGTAGGAGAGAAGACAAGGCACTGGCAGGAAGTCTTGGCAAGTGATTGACCATGGAAGGCATGGGGGGAGGCAGTGACTTCAAGAGCTCATTGACAGAATGCAAAGCTACATTACTCGAACTACCAGTGTTTAACTGGGTTTCTTCCAGAGTGACTCACTGCCTTTGATAGATGTTATTATCCTCCTGGTGTCTCTCTCATAAGATCTGAAAATTTCCACTTGCATTGGAAGCTCTAAGCTTTGTTCAATGGAATCCAGGACTATGTGTTCTTCTCTGTGCCCACCTGACAGCTTGTCTGCTTTTAAAAAAAAAAAAAATCACATATTGATTGAGATGTGTCACACAGGAAACAGAACTCAAGTCCTTTAAGGAGGGCAGTCTGTTTGGGGAAACACAAAAGCTGAGCTATCATGAAAGAGAGGAACTAAACCAGCCTGGGAACGTAGAGAAGGTTCCAGAAGGAGGCACTGGGCTGTTTTGAAGGCTGCACAGGAATTAGTTTGAGCAGCAAAGGTGCTATGACTTAGGAAATGTTTGGTCAAAGACTGGGAAGATGTGGGGCCATAACTCATAGGCTTGTAGAACAGCTACTGGGCCATAACTCAAGCACTCTGAGGCAGAAGAAGCTAGGGAATGGAGGAGCTGAGATGACTGTGGTTATATTGGTCTCCAAAGAAAGGAGTTGCTCATGAAATTAAAAACATAAAACCTTTCAAAGTTATCCAGACAGGAGCTGGGTGGGTCAGGTAGTTCAATGGCCATGCTCAAGCATTTATTTAGCTTGAACATGGCCCTGGATTCCATCTCTAGCACCATACATGCACACACACACACACACACACACACACACACACACTATGATTATTATTGTTGTTGTTCATAGTGATAATACAAATTTTAAAATTAAATAGCACAAACTTATTGTAAAAATAAAAATAAAAAAACTACAGAGAAGGGAATGGGGAATAGCTTGGTCAGCAGATTGTTTGCCATGTAACCATGAATACCTGAGTTCAGTCACCAGCAACCATGTGAAAAAAAAAAAAAAACAGGTGCAGCATTGCAGTCTTATAATCCCAGTGCAGGGAAGGTGCAAACAGGATTTGGGGCTTACTGACCAGCCAATCTAACCCAATCAGTGAGCTCCTGGTTCACCGAGAGACTTTTTCTCAAAAACTAAGGTAGTCCCTCCTCTCCCAGGCTCAAGGAACATCTCAGAAGAGTGGGTGGATAGAATGTAAGGGGTGGAGGATGGGAAGGAGTGCTGTGAAATGCTCTCTTCTGGAAATGACCTGGCTGTTGCACCCATAAACTCGCTACAGCTCTGGTAAGTTCTTACCTACACAAGAGCAAGCCAACAAGATCAGCCAGTATTCCAGCAGGTAGCACTAAATAGACTTAGTAGGTTTTGAGAGAGAGAGAGAGAGAGAGAGAGAGAGAGAGAGAGAGAGAGAGAGAGAACATGAAGGCAGGAGGTGGATGCGTTCGAGTTGAGATGGATATGATCAATGTATACATGCATGAAATTTCCAAAGAACAAATGGAAGATAAAAATAAAAAGTTGGTAGGCTGCTGCCTAGGTTGATAAAAACACCTGTCAAGCAAGCACGAAGACCTGGATTTGAATCCCTATCTAAGTAAAAAGCTAGGTGTGGTGGCACACATCTGTAACCCCAGAGGAGGCAGAGACAGACAGAGCTTCTGTGAAGCTCATTGACCAGCCTGCCTAGCCAGACTGAGGTTCAGTGAGAGACCCTGCCTCAAAAAAATAAGGTGAAAAGTAGTCAAGGAAGATATCCAACCTTGACCTCTGGCACATCCATTCTTGCATAGACACACACACACACACACACACACACACACACACACACACACACACACACATGCATACACAGGAATACAGTCCCAAAAGATATATCCAACATACACATACACACACACACACACACACACACACACACACACACACACACACACGAATACAGTCCCTAAAGACATATCCAACATACACACAAATACAGTCCCCCCAAAAGACATATTCAACACACACACACACACACACACACACACACACACACACACACACACCCTCAGAGAAGCTAAGAAGCTAATGAAGGAAGTAAGTATTCTTTCACAATAATGTAACACTGTGAATGGAGCCTCCCTGTCTCTTTTTGTGCAGATGCACCTTACAGAATGGGACCGTGATCTTTCCTGTGAGCTGCTTTCATGTGGTTTACTCTCCCACACTGCTAGTGTCTTCAGAGAACTCTACTTCATGCCTCTGCACCATAATTTGCTTCAGCCATGCTCTGCTGTTGGACATCCACTTGCTTCCTTTTTTTTCTCTTATAAACAGGCGGTAGCAGTCACAACTACATTTTCACATGCCCATAAGCTCCCTGGGATAAAAATTCATAAACAGTGGAAAGACTAAAGGATTTAACTGTCTTCAAAGTGGCATGGATTGCCAGTGTTGGTTCACTGAACAGCTCCACAGCTCTTGTGTATGCTCATGACTGTGCATGCATGAAGGTCAGGAAACAACTTGCCAGACTCATTCTTCTCCTTCAACTGCGTGGGTCCCAGGTATCATGTTGGTAGCAAAGCCCTTTACCCACTGAGCCATTGTACTAGCCCATCTGCCTTTTCACTGATGTCCTCCCAACTCTCATACAACTGGAAATTCTTCCACATGGCACTCCTCAGGAGTGAGAAGATAAGGAGGCTGGGATATCCCACCATTATCAGAACAGCCTCAGAGGCTAAACACAGCTTACAAAGTCTGACTAAGCCCCTGTCTTCATCTGTGTTGTTCCACCATAACAAGACAGAGATTAGAGAGGTCATAAAGAAAACAATTAGCAGACACAGTAGTATATACCCTATAATCTCAGCACTCAGGTGGCTACAGAGTGAGGTCCCCTATTCATTAAAAAAACATAAGAAATTAGCTTCACACCCAAGTCACAGTCTCCCATATCACTGATTAGGTTGCATTTTTTAAAAAGATATTTATATTCTTGAAGTTCTGGCTGCTGGAAAATCTCTGGAGAGGCAAGTGAGCATGGCTAAGGCTGACAGGCAAAAATTACTGGAAATAAGGTTTAGTTGGGAACCAAGTCCAGGCTGGGAGGCGTTGAAAAGGGCCACACCCTTCTGACTGATTCACCTCTCTCATAAGACAAATACATTTCAATGACTGCTAAATCTTAACACAAATTGTGGAGGGAACATTTGAAGCATAAAAGATTCTTAGATGGGGCTGGCAAGGTGGCTTAATGGTTACAAGCACTGGCTGCTCTTCTAGAGGACCCAGTGACACCCACATGGCAGCTCACAGATATCTATAACTCCAGTACCAAGGAATCCAATGCCCTCTTCTGGCCTCCATGGACACCAGGTACACACATGGTAGACAGACATTCAAGCAGGCAAGACATGCATACATGTAAAATAAAAGGTAAACTAAATTTAAAAGTTTAAAGTTCATATACACCACATACACACAAAAGAATCAAAACTCAGTCTAGAATATTCTTTCAAGAAAGAGTAAGCTGTTCTCAAGGGGATATGGTGTTCTTTGGGGAATAAGTGTCTCATCCAGGAAAGATCTGTTCACAACCCAGGAGACAATGGAGATTAAGACAGAGATCATTTAAAAAGCCCCAGGGAGGAAACTGATAGCTGGGCCTTCAAGGATGTCCCAGGGGCATCTCTTTCCTCTCTGTACCCTGGCCCCTAGCATGATGCTGGTAAATGGCTGGGCCAGGGCTCCCAGGAGACTTGTCCGTACATCAGCACAGTGTTATCAGGGATAACACTGATACTTACATGTCTAGTGTGCTGGGTATTTTACCCAGGTTGTCAGGTTTGGCTGAAGGCATGTTCAAAGGATTGTCTCCTACATGATTCTAGAGCCAGCCAAGTTGACAGTATTAACCATCACAGCTTCTAAATGGCATTCTGTCCTCTGAGTGTGTGTCGCACCTTCTCAGGCTACTCCATTTCCTCAAGCCAAATTGTTCTGACGTGTGAATGTGGGCGTTGGTTTAGCCTTGGCCAGATGTGCTGGTTAGGGCTTCTAATACTGTGATAAACACTGTGACCAAAAGCAGCTTGGGGAGGAAGGGGGTTGTTCACCTCACAGTTGTAGTCTAGGGAAGTCAAGTAGGAACTGAAGCAGAGGCCGTGGAGGAATGCTTACCAGCTTACTTCCCATGACTTACTCAGCTCGATTTCTTATACCATCCAGGGCCATCTGTCCAGGGTGCACTGCCTACAGTGGTCTGGGCCCTCCCACGTCAATCATCAATCAGGAAAATGCCCCCCCCCACTTGCCCACAGGCCAATCCTGTGGAGACATTTCCTCAGCTGAAGTCCCTTCTTTAGATAACTCTACCTTGTGTCAAGCTGACATAAAAACTAGCCAGCACACTAGACATGCAAGCATCAGTGTTATCCCTGGAGTGCTAATGTGCTGGCAAGTCTCCAGGGAGCCCTGGCCCAGTCATTTCCCAGCATCATGCTGAAGTTATTGTCTGCCTTCCACAGATGTGCTGTGACACTCATACACGTGTACCCCCCCACATGCATACATACACGTATACATTCATATAAAGGTAGATGGTAAATAAATGAAAAACAAAACAAAGATGAAGGTAGTGAGACTTGGAGACTTGGGGAAGTGAAGTCCCTGGTGCATGGCTTTTGGTTCCCCAGCTCTAGCTTCTCTCTATCTCTGTCTCTCTCTGTTTCTATTTCTGTCTCCATCTCATTTTCAACAAAATATCTGAGTTTTGAGTTTTAACTGGGTATTGCTGACCTTCAACTTGACTGACAGTTCAGACTAGATCCTTCTCTGTTGTGGAGCACTTTTCTATGCACTGGCAGGTGTTTAGCAACGCCCTGGGGCCTCATTCAGTAGCAACACTGTCTACCCAAAGGAGTTGTAATAGCACATATGTCTCCAGCCATATCAATTGTCCTTAGAGATCATATCACCCCATTAAGGATCATAATTTAGCTGGATTTCTATTAGTTGGAGATTCCAGAGACCTCCAGCTGAATACTTGCTGGGAGAAACCTCTTGTGGGATATTCACTATAGAAGACTGCTCAGACATGGGTTTAAGCCAATAGAAAGTCTTAATTAGTCCACTGGCAACTACATGGAGTATTTGGGATCACAGTGTAGCATTGAACCTTTTTCAGGATGAGCTTTTAAGCACAAAAAACCATGTTCTGGGTTAACATACTTCTGTTAACCAGAACAGTTAGCCAGAAATGGAACTACAGAAGCCAAAAGGCAAGGTTAGTACATTTAGAGACTTTCTCAGAACTATGGACTTTGATAGATTAAGACTTTGTTTTCATTTTAGCAGGTGGTGCTGTCTACAGATGAGTTTTATGGCCTGAATGGTATTTCTGTCATGGAGGCAGTTGTGCTAAGGTCTAGGAGTCTACTAAGGTGTGGGGCCCTGTTACAAACCAGCAGGCAGCCTATGCCCTTCTGGCAAGCCCTGGCTCATTCAAGGTGACCTGCTAGGATGTTCTAGGCAGAGTCTTGAAAAAGGCCTGGCATGCTTCTGGCATGAAGAGATGCAGACTGAATCCTTGCCCTGGTCCTGGGATCTCAGATGTTAGGAGTGGGGTGAAAACTGGGGGCATCTGAGGTCAGCCACAGGTGGGCCCACACTGTTCTGTGGTCACACTTCGGGGAGGAACTGCAGACTGAGGCTTTTGGTAAAGGTGTGGTGATGAGTAGGCACGTGGTCGGAGTCAGACTCCAGAGAGTAAGGCTCTCGTCCTGATCCTGTGTAACTTGTGGTCCAGCTAAGTCCCTTAACCTAAGTTTACATTGGTAGCTTCTCTATACCTCTTCCCAGGATGGTTGTCAAGGCCAACACAGAGTGCTGTTTCCAAAAAGACCCATCCTCCCTTCATCTGCTGCCTTGTTCTTCAGAGCACCAGAATCAAACCCAGGGCTTTGAGCATGCTGGGAGAGTATTCTACCCACTGAGCTACAGTCTTGGGCCAGAGTTAATTTTTTTAATAACACACACCCTACTATGACACACAGCAGAATTGTAGGGAAGCCCAGTTTAAACATACCCCTGGAAGGAATTTGTAAATTCCTATAGAAATATAAATGTTCATATTGGTTGACCAGTGGCTTGCTTGTCTAGGAATTTATCACAGAAAAACCTAGATGTGAGCAGTGCATCAATCACTGTATAGCAACATAGTGTGATACTGTACACACACACACACACACACACACACACACACATCAATTGACTTGCATTACTAACAGGGAACCATGCCCAAGATGTATTATTAAATAGAATTACATATAATTTGATGTAAAAAGATATATAAAGAAAAAAGAGCAAATTGCTGAAATATTCTGTATAGTAACAATGTCATATGATATTTATAACTAGCATATTTTTAAACCTGTAAGAATCAATACTAAACTAGAGGCATGAGTAGTACTCTGATTCAGTTTGTGTCTGGAAGCTTCAGAACTTGGAAGTGGATGATCAGTCCACAGGTCAGCCCCTGGGTATCAATGGTACAAAACCCAGAATCCAAGAGGTGAAAATTTTGGAGTTATATTTAAGGGCAGTGGGAAGGAGACAAAGAAACAGAGAGAGACAGATCAAGAAAAGACAGAGAAAAATAGTGACAGAGAGAGTGGACAACCCCCTACTTCTTCCTTTTCATCCTCTTCCCCTATCACCTCCAGCTGACTAGATGTTGCCTACATGAGGGCAGGACTTCCTTAAACAGTTCAGTGACTCACAAGCCAACCTCTGGGGACATTGTCACAGACTGTTGTGGTTTAAATGTAAACTATCCCTAATGTCAGGCTTATATGTTTGACCCCAGCTGGTGGTACTGTTGTGGAAGGTTATGTGATTTTGGAAATATGGGGTCTAGCTAGCTGTGGGGGCAAGCCTAGAGGGTTCTACATGCCAGGTTTCTGCCCAAGCTCTGTTTCCTAGTCTGGACTGTGTAAAAGTAGCTTTCAGGCTCACATGGCTACAGAGCTGCCTGGTGGACTGTAGTCCCTAGGACTGTGAGCCTAAACAACAACTCTTCCCCCTAAGTTACTTGTAAGTTCGGTATTCTGTCACAGCAAGGAGAAAAGTGATGAAGACCCAGACTTATTCAGAAACAGGCTGGTCACTGATAACCCAGGCCTCCTTCAATCAAGTTAAGCAGTCAGTATAGCTCTTGGAAGGGGCATCCACTCGCACCAGCTGCCTGTGTTTAAACCAGGCTAATGCTGATGTATGTTCTGCTGAAGTAACTTAGTGTGTGTCCCCTCCCCCACAGGATGGATGACATTCAGCTCTGCAAGGACATCATGGACCTGAAGCAGGAGCTGCAGAACTTGGTTGCCATTCCAGGTAATGTGAGTGATTGCACCCTCTTTTAGCTACTGCCTAGGGCTCTTCATCTGCCCTCTGTACCCATGTGTCGGGCTGACCAACAGGTAGGACTGAGGCAGGACTGATCCGGCCGGTCTCTCCCTGGGGCTGAGCAGGATGGTGAGTGTCAACAGCCCAGACCTCCCCTGTCTACCAGAGAGAAGCACACTGAGCTGGGAGTCTTGTCAAAGCAGGAACTCATTTTATCACATCAGGAGTGGACTTATATAGGTTGGGGTGATGAGGGATGGGGTGAGGATAGCAGGCCAATGAGATGATGCCATCTCAGTAGTTACTAGGCAGAGGCAATTCTAGGTCAGGTTGAGCTGAGTCACTCATCTGTGGGAGTCATGTCTGAAGACAGGTCGCCAAACTCGAGCTAGGCTCAGGAAGTTATACTGGGCCTCATGCCCAGGCCTTATGGGGGCCAACATCTCCCCCTTTTGTTTTTTGTAAGATATAGCCCCTGTGTTAGGTTGTCTCCCACTTGGAGATCTTACCCGTCATCGAGTACCATGTATCATAAATAGGAGGGGGAGGTCACTCCATGACCTGCCATAGGTTGTCTCAGCCCGCTTGAGAGCTTACCGTCATTGGTCAAGTGGAGAGCAGAAGAAGGGCACTCATAGGAGGATACCCAGCCATGGGAGGGACCAGACTCCTGAGTGGCTAATCTTTGGTAGTGTACCTCAATCTGATTTATGTTAATTGCCTCTAATCTCTGGTGGATAAATTGTGTGGACTTATAGAACACACAAGGCCCAATGGTGAAGAGGAAAATAAGGAGAAGGAAGGGTTCAAGGAGGGGAAGTAGGTAGGGTAAGAATCCATGAAGACCTGTCCATAGAGGACTGTCTTGAAATTTCCACCGTCTCCTTTCTAGGTCTTTCTGGAGCCTCTTTCTCTTATCCTGGATAATCCCCGACTTGTTAGTGTAGAAGCAGCATTTTTCCTGTAACAACAAAGGCCCCCCTTTTCTGAAGTTAGCAGATCTAACCCCCTCCTATTCTGGAGGACTACTTCAGCCAGAGTCTAACTGACTCTGCAGGTCAAGAATGGTGCTATAAATGGCTTTTACATCATCAATTAACTGAGTGGATAATTTCCTAAAAAGATGTGAGGACAGGCCTATCCCCCATGGCTCCTGTGGCCATGCCTGCAATTATTCCCAGTCCAGCAAGGAGCGGTATCATTTGAATGGCCCTCTTAGACCTTCCTCCTATGTAGTCAAAAGAGGGTACTGGAAGAGCCTCATCATTGGGGACATCTGCATCTGGTATCAGCATGGCAGGGGCACAAAGGACTGTCCATGACCCAGGGAGAAAGCTAAAAGCCATTCCTCCTCAGCACAAAAAAACCATTCCCATGGAGGGACATATCTCCTTGGGGGGGGGGGCGGTGCTAGTGTGGTTTCCAGCACAAAAGAAAGATGAGACCTGGCCCACATCAATGGCATCCATACTATTTTGTGGTGGAGCCCAGAGACAGGAAATTAGTGGGCAAAACATGGAGGGGCTGCACCTTAATAGGCAGGGTAGGGGAACAGCCTGGTGGGGGGATGGTAGAGGAAACATCAATTTCAAAAAAGGTAAGGATGGAATGGGAAACATTAACAGGCAATGCCAGTGGTCATGGTGGCCCCAGGCATAGGCAGAGCCAACAATTCTCAGCAAGGGAGGGATTGGTCTGATTGAGTGTGGAGAAATATGTCTCCAGGATGGCCTGGGTATCAGCATTGAGGTTAAGATCACCTTTCTGATCAGGGAGGGCTGAGGGGTGATAGAAGAGCTTGGGGAACTCAGATTTAAGCAATTGTTCCACTCTCTTTTGGATCTGTAACTCCTACAACTGGTCCTGCACTCCTCCACCATCAGAGTAACCCATGGGGGCCTCCAATTCCCAGTAAACATGGTCACTGGAGTGGCTGAAACAGGGTTTAGTTCCCCACTGGATGCCTTCCAAACAGAACCAAAAGTACCTGAATGGCCAATGCCATTTCTGGTGGTGATCCAGTAGGTCTTATTATCAGTCTTTCTAATGCATTCACACACCATGGTGTAGCAGGTGGCATGCATGGATTGGTAAAATGAGGTGCAGGGTCAGGGCCCAGGTTTGCCATTTACTGTAGGTATGATTTTAGGCTTGTCTACCCACACCCATTTATGTGAGGCAGATTCAATAATGGTGGTGCTGGTATGAATACTGAGGCATGCAACTTTACCCCCACAATCTGCTGTGCTAATCAGCTGTACAGAGTATGGTGAGGCCTTGAACACTCGACCACCACAATCACAGGGTTTTCCACATATCAAGTTCAGGGGTTCTTGTGCATCATAATGACCCCCAAACCCCTTTTCACCAGGCTGGGCAGTCAACATCAGCATCAGGACAAGCAACAGCATCCGCATCTTTGGTTGTTTCTGAGGAAGAAGCAAAAAGACTACCCTCTGGGGTAGAATACTCCCTGGAGCCGTCATTATCATTGTCCCCTTGTTGGGGTAAATATTTGGGGTCTCTGGCCGGTACCCAGATCTGAACCCTCTTCCTGCAGTGAGGAGTGAGTCCGGCCCTCTCCAGGCCCCAATTAAGGGGTCCCTCCACTTGACCCAAATGGTACTATAAGTAACCAAGGAGGACCAATGTTTTTGAAAAGGAGACAAAAGTTTATCTTCCTTAGAAAAATTTAAAATATTTAAGGTTAATAATGCCTTTCTTAGTTGATCATGACTCCCCCTTTTGTTTTGTAATTTGGACTTAAGTGTTTGGTTGAATCTTTCCACAATGGCCTGACCCCAAGGATTATAGGGGATGCCAGTAAAATGATAAATTTTCCAGGTGTGTAGGAAATTTACAAAGGCTTTGCCAATAAAGCATGGGTCATTATCTGTTTTGATTTGATTTGAAACATGCTTGGATTTTTCCCCGGCATGAGCTGATGCCCAACAGGCATGGGAGAAAGTATCTACAGAAAGAAAAACATATTTAAGTTTTCCAGATGGGGAATAGTGTGTGACATCAATCTGCCAGAGATGATTGGGGCGAAGTCCTCGGGGATTGCTCCCCATCTTTTGGAGGGGAGGGATTTGAAGGAAGGGCTGACAAGACTTGGAGGTCTGGACAGTTTTTTTGAGGTCTTTAATCGGTACCCAGGGAAACTTATGTTTCAGGCCTCTCCAGTTAACATGGGTAAGTAGGTGGAAATCTGTGGCCTCAGTAACAGTATTACATTGAGGCATTGAAGCCAGATGGTCAGCCAACTGATTTCCTTTGGAGAGAAATCCTGGCAAATTTTAGTGACCTCTAAGATGTTGTAAATAAATGGGATCGAGTCTCTGTTTAAGTAAAGAGTGAGCCTGAATCATAAGAGGAGAAATGGGATTGGAATCTAATTTAATATGGGCTTCAGCCAGGTTAGGCAAAAGATTTACAGCATACAGGCTATCAGAGGATAGATTAAATGACTCTGATATGGAGTCTAGCGCCATAACAACAGCAAACAGTTCCTTAAACTGTGCAGACCCCTCCATGTTGAGGAAGATTGTTTTTATAGGTATAGGTTCCTCTCCTCATCCAAGGGGTAGGAACACAACTAGGGAGCCCCACAAGCATCCCCTGTCGGTAAACACCTTAAGAAAATTGGGGTTTGGGTGAGGCAAAAAAATTCTAGGGGGCCTCTACTCCAGACGGGAGAAGGAACTCATCCATTTATAAGGACCATAATGTCAATCAGCCTTCTCTGGAAACCCCTCAAGGGCTATGGCAATTCTGCTATTATTTCTTTGGGGCCAGGTAAAGTCAGTAATTTTAAATGGAACAATAACAGAATGAGGTTCTGTGCCAAATATCCTGGCAGGAATATGCTTGCCCTTAATAATGCAATCGGCTACCTGGTTGATCAGGGAGTAAACCTGGGGGCTCCACCCACCGAGAGGTGAACACAATGAATGGGCTCTTGTGCTAACAGCACAGTGCATACGGTTTCCCCAGGAAAAATACACAGGGAGACAGGCAGGCCAGGGTTGAATCTCCTTAGGGGCGCTGTATCAATGGATTGTTGAACCTGTTGCAAGATTTGCAAATGGTGGGAGGATAAGGTAATCTGGATAAAAGATCAAGGCCCTTAAGGAGTTCATCTAAAGGGGTTAACTGCTCTGTGGGCACAGAGATCCATGACCTCAGCCAATTTATTTCTCCCAGCATCTTTTGAAGCTGAGTTAAGGTATAGGTCCCTTGAATAAGCAACTGGTGTTTAGCTGGAGAAACTGTATTAAGGGACAGGAGAGCACCCAGAATTTTAAAGGGGAGAATGGACTGTACTTTATCTGGAGCCACCCTAAAATTATGATCTTTAAAGATGGTAAGGAAATTAGTGGTCCTGAAGGCCCGTCAAAGTGGGGCTTCCTAGAATAATATCATCCATGTAAATATAAAATAAAATGTTGGGGCATCCCATTAGGGAGGAAAAAATATGTGACATAAAGTACTGACACATAGTGGGGCTGTTAGCCATCCCCTGGGGCAAAGTGGTCCATTTGAACCTTAAGTCCGGGCCCTGGAAATTGGTAGAGGGCAGGGAGAATGCAAACTTCTCCATATCATCTGGATGTAATGGAATGGAGAAAAAACAATCCTTAGTATCAATAATAGTCAGATAATAGGTATTAGGGATGGCAGATATCCAGGGAAGTCCCCTTTGGGGGATCCCAAATGGGATCATTCTTTCATTAATTTTTCTTAAGTCATGTAGGAATCTCCAGGAACCATTAGCCTTTTTTTTTTTTTTTTTTTTTTCTAAATAACAAAAACAATAGAGTTCCAGGGGCTGGTGGACAGCCGAACATGCCCCAAGGACAATTGTTGTTTAACCAGAGCATCAAGCTGTTGTAATTTAAAGGATAGTAGAGGCCACTGCTCAACCCATACAGGTTCCCCAGGTGTCCACTGAATCTTTGGCACCAGGGGGCAAGCAGTGGCCCTTGGGATTGGGGGTGAACCTGGGAAAAGTCTCATCTGAGCTTCTCAAAATAGGGATCATCCCTGTAATTGGGGTGAGTTTCCCACCCCTCCTCAAACTGCTGTTGGTACTCTTCTGTGTCAAGCACGTCGGTGGTGATAAAGGCCTCAGCTTCCCCAAGGATGTCCAGGCCAAGAATGTTGTCAGTTACACCAGGAACCACAAGGGGGTGCACCTCCCCATAATTACCATCGGGGTCAGTCCAGGACAACCAATTAGCTGTCTCCCATGACATAGAATAACCCCCCCCCCCACACACACACACCAAGCACGTGGGGTCCGGGAACCAACCGCCAAGAGGAGAGGATTTCCTCCTTTTGGATAACCGTATGGTCAGCCCCAGTGTCTATGATAAAATTAAAGGTTTTTCCTTCAATGGTTAGGGTCATCTTGGGCCTCAATCCAGGCACCAAGGGTACAGTCCAGTGGGCTTTGACCACCTCTTTCCTCTTATTTAACAGGGCTGGGGATCACCCCTGGGGGAGTTTAAAGGCACCCTTGGAGGTTGAATTTAGATCTACAGTCTTTGGCCCAGTGGAACCCCTTCTTACACCTGGGGCATGGGGTGTGGGGCAGGCCCGATTGGGGAGGAGCCATGGAGGCAACCTTAACATGGTTAGGACACTCTTTTAAAATGGCCTCCCCGCCCCCCACAACCGAAGCAGGACCGTTTTCCCCCATGGAGACTAAGGTTGTTATCTGTTCACTATTAGCTGCCGGCATGGCTACGGCCATGGTTTGAGCCTGGTG
Source organism: Peromyscus maniculatus bairdii (assembly GCF_049852395.1). Classification (NCBI taxonomy): domain Eukaryota; kingdom Metazoa; phylum Chordata; class Mammalia; order Rodentia; family Cricetidae; genus Peromyscus; species Peromyscus maniculatus. The sequence continues at coordinate 1,070,901 of NC_134859.1, read as the reverse complement.
AGAAGTAGAGCCAACATCTCGGGAGGCCACAATCCATTTACTAATGCCCTGATCTCTCAATCCAGCACAGGCAAGCTTATGATCAGTGTTCATGCCGTCCCACACCAACATTTTACCAAATTTATCCCTCAGCTCTCCTGGAGGAAACTTTCTCTGGAGGCTCTTACTGACCCTTTCAACAAATGTCACTAAGTCCTCGCCTGATCTCTGATGGACCCCAGCTATAGGAGCCTCTGTGGGGCCTTCATTCAATTTTTTTCCAAGCAGCTATCCCAAGTGCCCTAACTTGATCTTGACAGGGGGCAGGGATGACGGCCTGCTGGAGGCCAGTGGAGTACAGGTTGGAGGTACCAGACAGCATCTCAAAGGTGATTGGGATTTGAGGGTTGGCTGCTTGATTTCTCTCTGCCTGGACCCTGCACTCTAGATAGAAGGCATCCCATATCAAGTAGAGGGGTCCAGAGAGGACCGCTTTGGCGAGGGTCTTCCAATCCTGATTGGTCAAGGCTTGATGAGCCAGATCCAGAAGAACAGTCTCAGCCCAAGGGGACTATGGCCTGTCCTCTGAAATGGCCTTTTTAAGGTCCTTAAGGTCCTGAGCCTCCCAGGGAAACCAGGCAAAGGGGCGATTGCCGCCAGGGTTAATATTAACAGGAAAGAGGCCAGTCACATTCCCTGGGACCGCACCCCACCCAGAGCAGGGCAGAGGTGCAGACAGATTTGGGAGAATGGAATGCAAGATGGAGGGGGTGAGGAATGTATTGGTAGGGATAGCGGATGTTGAAGGGTCCTTTGAAGGCTGGTGTGTGTGTGTGTGGTGGTGGTGGTGGTGGTGGTGGTGGTGGTGGTGGTGGTGGTGTGTGTGTGTGATCAAAAGGATCAAGAGATGGAGACAAGGAGCCAGATGAGCCAGGCTGACTCAGGGATTTTTGGTTTGGGTGTGGCCTGAGTTTTTATGTCTCTTTTCTCTCTGGGGACTATGGAGGTCCAGCCCCTTGATAGTCCCCTCCCAGGGTCCAGGAAAAATATATAACCAGCTGATAATTAATCTTTGATGAAAAAAATTAATCTATGTACACGAAACTCCTTAGTCCATATACTTTATTATTCTTTCAGTTCTCTCTTTACAAGCTTCTATTCTGCTCTCATTTTTAGCTCCTTTCTTGCCTGATTTCTCTCTACATGTATCTGCTATCCCCTCTAGTTTTTATCTAAATTCCTTCATTTTAGTTCTGTCCCTTCTAGGTTCTCATCCATCTAGTTCTTTCCCATACTGGTTCCTCTCCCATCTCCTTCTCTCTCATTTTGTTCTTCCCCATCTGGCTTTTTCTCATCTTCCATTTCATCCCTCTAGTACTCTCTTCTTGCCCTTTAATCTAGTTCTTCCCTGTCTCAGTTTGTTTCTCTCCAATTCTTATCCATCTAGTTCTTCCATTCTCTTTTCTCCTGTCTCCTTATTATCTCAGTACTCCCTAAGTCTCTCAGGAATCCAGTTATAAACACAAGCAATATCAATCCTCTGGATGAGCAAGGTCACCAGGGTTGAATTCTTTGGGGTCATAAAGGCAGGTAAGAATTTTCCTCAGGCAGTGACCACCAGGCCTTCTTTTACAATCCAAAATGGGAGTGGTAAAAGAGGTCAACTGAGTGCTATGACCAGTTAGCATATCAAAAAGGGGATCTATATGCTCAGTCTACATTCTGAGAAGTGGTTAGGTAAGAAGTTAGGGGTCCATATAGTTAGCAAGGCTGTAAGAAAGGAGGGTCCGAACTAAACTGTATAAAGCTATTACTTAAGGTCCACCTTGACCTAGCCCGTGTCTCCTTGTGGAATTTACCTTAAATCAGGAGACTTATTATGTGGTGGTTTGGATTATTATTTCTGTTAATCCTTGAAAGTGGCTAAGGGAGGTATCTGATTCCAGTGATGAAAGGGGAGAAACAGATGGGCTGGGGGGAAGGAAGCCTTTCCTGAGGCTGTTCTCCAAATTCCTGGAATGTGTATGTTCAGAGAGTGATCAGTTCACACTGTTAGCCCTTCTTAGGGAAAAATCAATTGTGAAAACTATGAAGGCACACATGATTTTCATAACAGAAGACAGCTGATATATAACAAGCCAAATAACACCAAAAAGGTCCTTGGAATTTGGCTTCCTCTGAAAGAATTCCTTGATCCCTTCAGGTAAGTGGCTTTCCCATAACTAGCTGAGTTCTTATAATATTTTCCTGTGGCCTGTAGCATCTGGGCTCTGTTTCCTCTCCTTGAGGTCTCCCTATAGGCCCCTTATCCTTGTAGGGCTCCTGACTTATGTCTCCCTCTTAGAGTCTTCCGAGGTATCCATGGGCCACTTCTCCTTAATGGGCCTTGGTGGAAAGCAGCCTTTTAAGGCAGTACCAATGGAGATAACTCCCAGTGGAGGAATCTCTGCTCTGTCAACCTGGGCCCTGTGAATCAGGGTTTCTATTCTATCCCAGGTGTCCCAGTTGAAAAGACTGCCATCAGGCAACCATGGGGCAATCTTAATGAGGTTAAGTCCATGTCTAGAGTGCCTGACTACTAGAGAGGTTGAGACTCCTGCTCTTTAGTAGGACTCGCAGGGACTCCAAGGCAGGATTTAGCTTAGAAGAAGACTGCCCCATATCTTATGGGGTTACCCTCACCTGCAGACATTGGCCCATCAGCGTTCTTCTGTCAAAGAAATCGTTCCTCACATGGGGCACCAGTCTGTTGGGCTGACTGACAGGTAGGGCTGAGGCAGGACCGATCCGGCCGGTCTCTCCCTGGGGCTGAGCAGGATGGTGAGTGTCGACAACCCAGACCTCCCCTGTCTACCAGAGAGAAGCACACTGAGCTGGGAGTCTTGTCAAAGCAGGAACTCATTTTATCACATCAGGAGTGGACTTATATAGGTTGGGGTGATGAGGGATGGGGTGAGGATAGCAGGCCAATGAGATGATGCCATCTCAGTAGTTACTAGGCAGAGGCGATTCTAGGTCAGGTTGAGCTGAGTCATTCAGATGTGGAAGTCATGTCTGAAGACAGGTCGCCAAACTCGAGCTAGGCTCAGGAAGTTATACTGGGCCTCATGCTCAGGCCTTATGGGGCCAACACCCATGGGATTGGGAGGAGTGGGGTTGTCTCTTTTCCTAATGAGGACTCAGTCTTGCAATGGAGGCTCCATAAATTAAACACAAGTTCATGCAGGGTATGGTGGCACACACCTATAATCTAAACACTTAGGAGGCAGGAGGCAAGAAGATAGCCCACACATTTGAAACCAGCCTGGGCTACTGACTTCCACTGTATCTCAAACAAACAAGGTAAACACAAGTTTATGTCAGGCAGGGCCAACTTTGACCTCAGGCAAGCCACTTTATTTTTCCAAGACTCAATTTTTCTTTCTCTGAAAACAGAATAGTAGTATACCTAACATCAGTCTCATGAGGGACTGAGATGAACAGTTCAGTGGCGGAATACTTTCCTAGTGTGTGCAGGGACTGGTGTCTGAACCCCATCACTGCAAAAGTAGGATAAAGCTGCCCAAGTCTAATTATCCCAGAAGTAAACGTACACTTTGGGTCAAGCATCACTTTGGCTCAGAGTCCAGTAGTGCCATTTTTATTATGTGTGGAAACAGGGAGAATAGAGCAGTCATGGGTTAATATTGGGGTCAAACCTACATTAGTTATCAGTGGTACTGATTATCTCATCCCTTTTCCCCCTAAATGACTTACCTCCCCAAACACCCTGGGTTAGGTGCCCCATCGGCCTTCTGTTTATCAAAGGACTAACCAGTCAAGTGTCTGTTATATTAGAGTTCTCTGGAGGAGCAGAAACTATAGGATGAATATATATTTAAAGGGGATTTATTAGGTTGACATGATATACATGATATACTCTGGTCTCTGCACACTGAGGAGGCTGAGAGCCCAGTGGCTGCTCAGTCTATGAGGCTGGATTATGCCTCAGTAGCCCCAATCTGTCCCTGAGGGCCTGGCAGGTTCCTGTAGAGCCACTGATTGTCAGTTCACATTGGAAGGCCAAAGAATCTGGTTCTGAGATCTGCAAAGGAATGTAACAGCCACACAGCAGCAGCAAGCTGTGTGATGACTTCACAGATGGTAATAAATAATAGGCAAAAGCCAAAGCTTTCTTTCTCACATATTTAATCTATACTGCAACCAAATGGTGCCAGTTACATTTGATGTCAGTCTTCCTACTTCAGATAACCTGATTAAGAAAACCCCTTATGGCTGTTCATGGTAGCTCTCCTTTGTTGACTCAGCCAATGCATCTCTCTCACTTCATGCCACTGATAGCATGTGTGGAAGTCTGGTAGTGCTAAGGGAGGATTATTAATAGACACAGCTTCGTTTTCAAGAACTTGACCTTGGCAAGTGTAAAACTTGATTTATTGACTTGGCAAGTAAAAACTTGATTTATTTCTCTTAAAACTTGGGACTGGTTGGCATGGCTGGTGCATATAACAACTGGTTACTGAATGTTTGTACATGTCCCATATTATAGGCAATCTGGAAGTGATGTAATGTATACAAGAGGATATTCAGGGTCATATGTAAATACTAATTATGTCAGAACTTGGAAAAACTGATGCATAAGAATTATGAGTATGAGGTCTGCCTATTTCAAACCAACCAACCAAGCAACTTACAAGAACTCTATGACAATCTGTATTGAAACACTGGATGCTTAGAGTGGTCAAGGAATGCACCCAGAGTCACATAGCTGGGCAGAGAGGGCAAGTAGACCATCACAACCATCCTGTCTCTCCCAGACAGTAAAGGTCACAGGTGAGACAGGAGCTATAGGCCAGAGAAATCAGAAAGGAAGCCATAGCGTTGTTTAGGGAGGATAGATGGTGGCCCCATCTGAGGGAATGAAATGAGAAGCAAGCATGTAGGGGCATTAAAGACCTGGGTATGTGGCACAATAGGTGAGGTGGCTTTCTTTTTGCTAAGTGAATGAAAATAAGGACATGACTGCTCTGGTGTATGGTTGAGGATAAGGTTTTTATTGTAGATATGAGGAAGAGAACAGCCAGAGGCACCTGGAAGAGTCCAGACTGAACATGGCCAGCAGAATAGACTAAACCACTAGAGGAGGGAGATAAAGAAGGAGCAAGAGAGGAAGGGAAGAAAGGAGAGAGGGGCCAAGAGAATCAACAGAGCCCATGGTAACCAAGAGAACCAAGAGAGCAGGCATGGCCAAAATGGCTGAGTTATATAGAGAAAAATAAGCTGGGGAAGAGGAAGCAAAGCCCAGCTCATGAGTTAGAAAAGTTTTAGGGTAGGAGGTGGGGCTGAGAAGTGCTGGGAGGAGCCAGGACTCTGTAACAGGTACTTGTGATGGTGGGAGAACCTGGAAGCCAGTGTCTACTTTGATATAATAGACACCTCAGCTAGTCATTTGTCCTGAGTGTTTTGGAGACCTACCATTCCAGCATTTTGTTGATGCTAAGAGGTGACATAACCTCTTCTGTAATACTTCCTGCTAAAATTAAGGCATTGTTGTTGTTGGCCCAGGAAGGCTGGAATGATGGTCAAAGGATGGGAAGGGAGACAGGAGTGCAGGCTGGGGGACATCTGTTTTGCTTGCTGCCCAGGTTCCCTGAGACCACCTGTGGCTAGTGAAATGCAGGCTGCTTTGGAGCCATCTGGTATGTAGGTTCCAAGGACCACTGCAAGCAGCTTTGGAGCAGTCTGTAGTTGATTGGGAATCTGTTGGGACAGATGTAGACTAGGGACTGAAGATAAAGTTAAGGAGTTTAGGGGAACTTTTTCTCTTAGGTGTACATTTGAAACTTCCAGGCCTATGGTCCTGGTAATTGGAGCTGGGGGGAGTCCCCAGACAAAGAGAGAGACAGAGACAGAGACAGAGACACACAGAGATACACAGAGAAAGAGACACAAAGAGAAGGACAGAGTCAGACAGAGAGACACATGTGCACACACACAGATCCCACCCTCAGGAATAGGCAGGTGGGGGAACTTAGGCTGTTGATTGACAGGAAAATGGGGTCTGTTTGACCTGTGACAGGTGGATCCAAGTCTCATGACAAAAAGAGATAAAAGTTTTAGCTATGCTAGCATTACCACTGAAATCCACATTGTAGAAAAAGCAGTTGACTCACACTTTTGAGTCATAGTAAAAGCTTGGGGACCCCAAAAATAATTCTGGGTTAAAAGCATGAACACTCTTTCCTCTGTCCAGATGGTTGGATACATAGATTGGAAAGAGATGTTTCAGCACAATGAGAAATACTTTAGTCAGTGCTTTCCCAGGGCTGTATTAATAGCTTATCAGAACTCTACTGATTAATGTTAAAACTCTGAACTTTTGAAGTCTTAATATAACAATAGCATAATGAAGGAAAGAAATCTGAAACATTTCTCAATTTTCACATATCTTAAGTCATTTCCTTTACAACTTGCATTTACATACTGTAAAGCTACTTTCTTCAAGCCAGACAGTGGTGATGCACACCTTTAGTCCCAGAATTCAGGAGGCAGAGGCAGATAGATCTATGTGAGTTCAAGGCCAACCTGGTCTACAAAACAAGTTCCAAGATAGCCAGAGCTACACAGAGAAACCCTGTCTCACAAAAACAACCAACCAACCAGACAAACAAACAAAATTACTTTCTTAGACCCCCACAACTTAAATAGACATAAAAAATTTATCAGGAGACACAAGTGGTTGATCATTGAGAGTAGTCGTTGCAAAGAAAGTTCCTTTAAATAAAGGAATAGTAAAAATTACATTGAAACCTGTTTTGTGAGTTTATTTCTTTCAAAGTGAAGTCAGTCAGCAAGGTGAACTGTGTCTGTGTCTGCCTTTTTCAGCAGGAAATCCAGTGGCTCTACAAAAGTGAGGCCAGATTTTACATAGGAAATGAACTGACCAAGCAGCTGCAGCCTTGAGGGGAGGAGCTGGGTGCTTGCCACTGCCAAACTGACAAAGCTACAGTTGGCCATCAACACCATCCGAGATCTGAGCAGGATAAATAATGGCAGGAAGTATAATGGTCTATGTAGCAATTAAAATGACAGAGACTTACCTACTACCTAGACTCCAGTGGTCTTGATGGCTTCATTAGGGGACAGAGATTGTAGGTCTTTGTCACACAGGACAACATTACATCTTCAGTTACTGCACAGGATAGCATCAGCCTTCAGCTGCCAGACCCAAAAGGTCTGAGAGATTTTACCTGTGGAGGGGGGAACTTGGAAACTGACCTACTTTGTTGAGGCAGAGTAAAGCAGTCAACCCAACAGTGTCCTTAGTTTGTTCAGGGCCCTGATAGTGGGTGAGGCATGTGGCTGTTCTTTGCCTAATGATTAGCATTACCACAGTCCAGGTGGAATCATCTGTGCCCCATCTTCTTTGGACCTTAGGGTTGCTGTTAGGAGCTGGCATTTCTTCTATCATGGGAAACTTTAATTAAACATTAAATGCCAAATTCAGCAGATCTCTGAAAAGTTTGAGGACCATTATCTATTAAATATTTCTAAGTTAAACAAACTTTAGTTGCTTTTAGTTACTTGCTTTAGGCTTAATCTTGAAAATTTATATAGCAGGAAGCCAAATAAAGCTTGTCACTGTAAATGAATTTCATTTGTAATTAGCATGACAATAAGCATAGTTCTGAGCACATTAAAGAATTTGACCATTTATAAGGTGACTGAGCATTAACTTGCAGGTCTTAGTTATCTAACAGTTTACAAATTAGTAGCTTTTATGCCTTTAATCCCAACACTTAGGAGGTAGAGACAGGTGGATCTCTGTTAAGTTTGAGGCCAGCCTGGTTTACAAAGTGAGTTCCAGGACAGCCAAGGCTGTTACACAGAGAAATTCCACTTCTAAAAAAATTAAGGAAGGAAGGAAGAAGAAAGGAAAAAAGAAAGGAAAGAAAAGGAATTTATAATTTTATCTTTGTTAAGTTTGAGTTTTAAAAATTTTAATTAAAATTTTAATTGAAGATCCTTAGATTAAAAACTTTAACCATAAATGCAATAAATTTTAAACCATAAATACAGTCCACAGAAAGGCTGGGAACTTTTTTGATCCTTTTTTAGTGTACCATTACAGAATATCAGTTTCTTGTATGACTCAGTTCATCCAAGTAGTTCAAGCTTTGCAAGCTTAGCAGAGACAGAGAGACTAGGCACACATCTTCAAATCAGTTACTGTAAACCTTGTGAGTTTATAAACCTTATTTATCAAACATATATTGTTATTTATTGTCTTTGTTTGGGTTTCTGTTGGTGTAAAGATACACCACAACCATAGCAATTCCTATAAAGGAAAACATTTAATTGGGGCTGGTTTACATTTTCAGAGGTTTAGTTCATTATCATCATGGTGCAACATGGTGGCATGCAGGCAGACTTGGTGCTGGAAAAGATGCTGAGAGTTCTACATCTTGATCCACAGGCACCAAGATTTGATCTGAACTAGGTGTAACTTGAGCATAGGAAACCTCAAAGCCCACCCCCACAGTGACACACTTCCTCTAACAAGGCCATACTTACTTCAACAAGGTCACACCTCCCAATAGTGCTGCTCCCAATGAGCTTATGGAGGCCAATTACATTCAAACTACCACACTTAATCTAAAATTTTTAGAAGCCTGGTATTGAACAGTTAGTAAGGACATATGTGGTTAGACATACACCTCTAACTCAGTTTCTGTTAACCCGTGTAGACATTTACATACTTATATCCTTTTTTATAAACTTTATAAAGTTTTTATTTTATTTTTTTTTATTTTTTATTTTTTATTTATTTATTTATTTATTTATTATGCACACAGAAGAGGGCATCAGATCTCATTATAGATGGTTGTGAGCCACCATGTGGGTGCTGGGAATTGAACTCAGGACCTCTGGTAGAGCAGCCAGTGCTCTTAACCTCTGAGCCATCTCTCCAGCCCCAAAGTTTTTTTTTTTTATAAACTTTAGCAGTTTATCATCATACAAAAATCTATCCTAATCCAAGATATTTGGGAGACCTACTGTTACCTCCCTAGTCTAAAAAGGAGATACAATGATAAGCAGAGGGCTCAGTAGGACTAAGAAGTTTTATCATTGTTGCATTAGTTAGTTTATACTATGTGGTAACCTTAAGATGGTGGTGAAGTTACAGTACATGTACTCTCTTTTAACCTTAGTAAAGATGGCTGCCAGCCACATGGTTGCTTCTGTCTTGATGAGGTCATCAGCCAAGATGAAGGAGAGCCATGTAGTTGCTATTTAAAAATATCTACTTTCTAAACAAGAGTTGAATCCAAGTTTTACACACACACACACACACACACACACACACACACACACACACACACACACACAGAGTTGTAGATCTAATTTTGTTTGTTTTTCGAGACAGGGTTTCTCTGTGTAGCTCTGGCTGTCCTGGAACTCACTCTATAGACCAGGCTGGCCTCAAACTCAATGAGATCAGCCTGCCTCTGCCTCCCAAGTGCTGGGATTAAAGGTGTGCAGCACCACCACCTGGTGTAGAACTAATTTTAAGAGTTGAATCACATGTAGCAAATTAAGATTACCCATGCTTAAAATTTTAACTGTCAACCTTTTGTTATAAGTTTTAAGCTAACTTTTTGTTACAGATTTTACAGATTTTTTAACTATAGCCTATGAATTTACAAATCTTGAGATAGTTTACAGCATGGTCTTAAGAGATTTTTGGCTGGGCAGTGGTAGGGCATGCCTTTAATCCCAGCACTCGGGAGGCAGAGCCAGGCGGATCTCTGTGAGTTCGAGGCCAGCCTGGTCTACAGAGCAAGTTCCAGGACAAGCACCAACACTACACAGAGAAACCCTCTCTCGGGGAGAGGGGGGGCGGATTGTAGAGATAAAAGATTTTTAGGAGTGGAAAGTAGAAAAATCTTAGAGATAAGGGACTTTTGGAAGTGTAGAACAGAGAAAGTTTAGAAATAAGAGATTTGGGGTTCATTTGTTTGTGCAGTAGCAGAGGTTGCTACCATATGAGAGAATTTGAAAAATTGAGTGTGTCATCTTTGGCTATTGATTGAGCTGTACTGAGGCCAAGCCATTTCCAGTAAGACATTGGGGCTTTAATAAATCCCAGAGTCTGAGAAGAGAAGGAGAAAGAGGTGCAAAATGGAACTCCACCAGAGGGAGGGTGCCGGGAGGTGGGTGGGAAATGTTGATAAGAAGGATGTGATGAATGAATGAAGAGCACTGGCCACAGCTTGGAGACTTGGATTAGTGCTGGTTGGTGAGGCTACACTGAGTAAGTGTGAGGCAATGGCTCCTTCATTGTATGACTGGAAGTGCTGTCTCTGAGAATCCAGGAGAGGCTGGGGAGTGCTCAGCTAAAGGAGAACTAGAAAATGTTGGTAGGTGTCTGTCAGAAGCCTAGCACACCCAGAAGTCATCAGGTGGCTCTAGGTAAGGTCTGGAAATGTCGGAGTGCTGTGGATGGGAAAGAAGCTGTCCCCCAGACTCCTTGTGAGAGTCCCTGGGTGCTGGCACTGGAGGATAAGGCAGGGAGGGCTCTGTAGTGCAATGTGTGGTCTAGGGACTCATACCTAGGCCTCACTGAACAGGAGCCATGCACTTTCATCCAATGGGTGATAGTTGGTGACTGTCCATGCTTGCTGCATGGAGGTAGTGGTGACTTTTGGTCAACAAGAAATCTTTACCTTGCCTTTGCTTTCCAGGCAGCTCAGTGTGTCTTGTGTGCTCTATGTTCTACATCCACAGATTTAGCCATGAATGGACTGAAAGTACCCCTGGAAAAATAATATCCCCACTGAAAGTTGTACAGATCTTTTCTTGTCAGTATCCATGGAGGATACACATAACAACCATTTACTAAATGTGTGTGTTGTGTTCCATGTTGCAGACAGCCTGGAAGTGATTTAATATATACAAGTATTTGGGGTCGTATACAAATACTGTGTGTGTGTGTGTGTGCGTGCGTGCGTGTGTGTGTGTGTGTGTGTGTGTGTGTGTGTGTGTGTGTGTGTGAGATCTCCAGAAACATTGTCCACCTCCCTTGAGACAGAGTCCCTCAGTTGCCCATTAATTATACTAGACTGGATGGCCATCAAAACCCAAGGATATGCTTCTCTCCACTTTCCCAGCACTAAGATCATAAATGGATGCCGTTATGCCTGGCTTTTCTGTGGGTCCTGGGGATTGAACTCAGGTCCCCAAACTTGAAAGCCAAGCATCTTACTGTAAACTGAGCCATCTCCTAGGCCCCATACCATGACCTTTCCAAAGCTCTGTGTCCCTATCTGTAAAATACACACAAGAAGGCTCATAGTGCAGTCATATTAGCAAAAACAAAACAAAACAAAACACAAACAGAACTGAATACATGTCCACAGGCCAACCTAGGTTACAGCTTAGCCTCAAGGCCTACAAAGCATGACCCCAGCTTCTGTTGGCACAGGAAGTGGGAGAGACATGGCATTTGTTGAATACCTACTGCACACCCTATGTCTCTGTGGCAACCTCTGGAGCTTGGCCTTGGATGGAACTCAGAAAACAGTGATGATCCAGCAGGGGGTTCTAAGGTAGGAGGTGGCCACGGACTCAGGTTGAAGGAGACAGCTGGAATCGGCTCTATGTTGAGGGTTAAAGGGTTCATCTGCTAATGACAGCCTTGTTGCAGATATGAGGGGCCCAAAAACTAGAAAGAGGGCTGAAGATGAGACTAGGAAAACTATGAAACTTAAAGCCACTGTGGGCTCTCTCAGTCCAGATCTCTAAGGATTAAAATGAGGGGCAGCGTGCCCATCTGACTGTCCAGGGATGGACACTGACAAGTTCTTTGAGATCTGGAAACAAGACTAGAGGTGAGAACAAGGCATACTGTCCCTCGGTACCCATGGAGGGCTGATTGCAGAAGGCTATGAAAATATGAAGGAAAAAAAAAACCCTAAAGTTGTATTTTGTATGTTTGTTTGTTTTTGTTTTTTAAACAGGCTGACCTCAAGCTCATGATCCTCCTGCCTCAACTTTCCAAGTGCTGGCGTTACAGCTGTGTGCATCATCATACCTACCAGTCCATCTTATATAAGTCCCTTCCATACAAGGGCTGGGGAGATAGCCCAGTTGGTAAAGTGCTTACCTTTTAAGCATGAAGACCTGCATTTAATCTCCAGAACGAACACACACACACACACACACACACACACACACACACACACACACACACACACAGAGTCAGGCATTGCACCTGTACTTGTGATATCAGTGCTAAGGTGGCAGACACAAGAGGAAACCTCGTCTAAAAAGAAAAGTGGAGGCTGGAGAGATGGCTTAGTGGTTAAGATCACTTGCTATTTTTCAGGAGAACTGGATTCATTTCCCAAACCCACACAGAGTAGCTCACAACTGCTTATAACTCCAGCTCCAGAGCATCAGAGGCCTTCTTCTGGCTTCCACAAGTACCTGCAGCCATATGGTGCACACTCATATTCTCAGGCACACACATACTACAAACACAAACAAACAAAGCTGGACATGGTGGGGCATGCCTTTAATCCCTTCACTCGGGAAGCAGAGGCAGGTGGATCTCTGTGAGTTCGAGGCCAGCCTGGCCTACAGAGCGAGATCCAGGACCACCAGGACCACATAGAGAAACCTTGTCTCTAAAAACAACACCCCCCCCCCCAAAGCAAACAAATCAAAACTGTTAGACAGAACCTGAGGAACAACACCTGTCCTAGTTAGGATTACTATTACTATGATGAAATAGTGTGAGCAAAGGAGCTTGGAGAGTGATGAGTTCATTCAGCTTGCACTTCCACATCACTGTTCATAATCAAAGGAAGTCAGGACAGGAACTCAAACAAGGAAGGATCCTGGAGGCAAGAGCTGAGGCAGAGGCCCTTGAGGGGTGTTGCTTACTGGCTTGCTCCCCCTGGCTTGCTCAGCCTGCTTTCTTATAGAACCCAGAACCACCAGCCCAGGGATGGCACCACCCACAATAGGCTGGGCCTTCCCCCATTAACAACTAATTAAGAAAATGCCATACAGGCCTGCCTACAGCCCTATCTTATAGAGGCATTTTCTTAATTGAGGTTCTTTTAGGTGACTTTAGTTTTTGTCAAGTTGACATAAAACTATCTAGCGCAATTACCCAGTGTTGAGCATTATCCTCCACCTGCATGCATACACATGAGTGAGCACACAGACACATATATGTGCCCATTCATACACATAAACAAACACACAAGAGGCCATGTTGCCTCTTCAGGTTTACCCAGTGAATGAAGTCACAGAGCCACATGTCCAATCTTGTCCCTCAGACTCAGTGTTTCTACTACTTACACTCATTGACTGTTTTGTTCTTTCTTGAGACGGGGTCTCACATGTTGTCCCAGGCTAGCTTCAAACTCACCACTCTCCTGCTTCAACCTCCTTAGTGTTGGGACTGCAGACAAGCACCATCATAGCTTCCCCCCTGTTTTCTTCCTCCCAGAAAAAGAAAAAACCAAGCTGCAGAAGCAGAGAGAGGATGAGTTAATCCAGAAGATTCACAGACTGGTGCAGAAGAGAGATTTCCTGGTGGATGATGCTGAGGTGGAACGGTTAAGGTGGGGCCTAGGCCATCGGATCCCAAGCCTCTACTCCCTGCACCACCCTACAAACCCACTGTCTGCTCCTGGGACTCAGGGCCTTGCCTAACAGGCGTGGCCTCTGCCATTGCTCCCCAGACACTGAACCCTTTTGACAGCAGAACCTATTTCATATTCAAGAAAAACGCCATTTCATCCCTCAAAGTCCTCTTTATCTCAGCTGATTGCCATCTAGGCAGGTGGGCAGGAAGGAATCCATCATGTGATAGAGGACAAAGTGCCCTACATATTGTCTGGATGCATCAAAACTACTGTCAATACTTACAAACACTGCCCTCATGACAGTGTCTCCCATTCCCAGCTCTGTGCTTTCCTCTCCTTTTCTCCCCCTCATGCTGTTTCCTATCTATTTGTACCTGGAAATCTTAGCCTGGAGGCCCCCCCCCCCCATCTCTGGAGTTGTTCAACTAACTAGAGGCCCCTAAGAATGCCAGGTCTGGGTGCAGCTGTGCGTCTTGGATATTATGTCCCAGGACAAAGCCTTTGGAGTCTCTCTCCATGTAGGGGGCAACTTTCTCTTCATTGCCTGTGTCCTCTGAGAACTTTGCCAGAGTCAGCTGGGCTGCACAAAACCCATTTTATTCTTAGCAGCCTTGAAGGCAAAGGTGACTTTCTCTCTGAGATGGGCCCTGAACCTGTGGGAGTCAGGGTGTGTGGGCTAGCTTGAAGGCACAAGGATGTTTCCCAGTTCAATGAACCCCAGAAAGGTGACTGGGTCCTAGAATGTCCTTATTTCTGCCTTGAGGTCTCACTATAGCTCTGGGCCAGCATTTATACAGTGGTGTGTGTCTTCATTAGAGATACAGTCCACCTAGCACAGACTCACACACCATATGTACACGTTACACAATAACATATCCACACCGCCCACAAAGCTCAACATGTCTGCTCTCACTTAGCCCCTTTCTGGGTATCACTGGCATTTTCTTTGCTGACTTTATTTCCCTCTTCTCTTTCCCATGTCCATCTTCCCAGGGAACAGGAAGAAGACAAGGAAATGGCTGATTTCCTGAGGATCAAGTTAAAACCTCTAGACAAAGTAACCAAATCTTCAGCCAGTGAGTGCCTGCATGGTTCCCCCCTTCCCTATGACAGAGAAGATTTCAAACAAGTGAGGGCAGGGGGCATAAAACATGCTTTATAAATATAGCTCGAGCATGGGATGGCAGCAGGCAGTGCCAGGCTCATGAGCCTGCAACTTGTGCAGTTTCCCAGGTCCATGCCCTGATGTGCTCCATGCTTGGTTTAATGTTTTGCTACAATGGTCTTAAAACTTGTAGTAATTTTGGTTTCAAGAGCCTTGTGCTGTCATTTCCCCCAGTATAAGCAGCTGGTTCTGCAGAGCTGTCCTTCCACAGTCCCATTTGATGTGTTTCATTAAAGGGGGAGTTCCAGCTGCTGTTAGGGCTGGAATCTGAAAGAGCCAGAAACACAATTCTCAAAATAATTATTAGCTTTAAGAAACACCCAGAGCAGAAAGAGTTTTGCATGAGACAAATTTGGGAATACCTCATGTCCACCAGATGTTAAAGTGATCAGGGTTTCTGTTGCCAATGTCTTCTCTTTTTTGATATAATGTTTGGTAGAAATATCTAACTGCTACATTAGTGAGGTCCCTTTTAGTTTTAAGAACTATATATCCTGCCAGGTGGTGGTTGCACACACCTTTAATTCCAGTACTCAGGAGGCAGAGGCGGTGGATCTCTGTGAGTTTGAGGCCAGTCTGGTCTCCAGGACTAGTTCCAGGACAGCTAGAGCTGTTATACAGTGAAACTCTGTCTCGAAAAACCAAAAGGCAAAAACAAAAACAAACAAACAAACAAAAAATAAGTGGATATCCTTGGATATTGGTGGTGCACATCTTTAATCCCAGTACTTGGGAGGCAGAGACAAGTGGGTCTCAGTTTGAGGTCTACATACATAGAACTAGTTCCAGGCCAGCTAGAGCTACAAAGTAAGACCCTACCTCAGAAAAAAAAGTACATACCTTATTAAATTTAGACTAAGAAAATGGGGAAGAGTTGTTCAAGAAAGAAGAACTCATCCTCTGTGACACAGCACTGCTAAGCCTGCCTTTCCTTCTCCCCACAACTCATGTCCTTTACACTAGCTCCATGGCTCCTGTGTACTGGACCTGCCAGAACAACCTGAAGGAGTAAAGGTTCATTTGAGCTCCTGGCTTCAGAGGTGTCAGTCCATCATGATAGAGGGAGCATGATGGAGAAGAATAGTTGACATGATGTCTAGAAATAAAAGAAAAAAGATCATAGAAAGGGGCCAGAACAAAATGTATCTCCCAGAAGCATGCCCCAGTAACTCAGTTCCTCTAAGTGGGCCTTGCTCCACCTCCTTCCAACTCTAGCAATGCTTTCAAATTAAGAATCCTTCAAGGGATGACTCCATTAATTAGGCCAGAGCTTCACATTCTAACCTTCTCTGGAATACCACCATAGACACATCCAGAGGTATGCTTTACTAAATAGATAATTCTCAATCCAATCAATTTGAAAATTCATATGAACTATCATAATCTGATAAAGAGGTCTCCATGGGCCAGAACCCAGAACCACAGCTTGGCATCTCCAAGGTAATGCCAGACTCTTTTTTTTTTCTTCCCCTTTTTTTTTGGTTTTTCAAGACAGGGTTTCTTTGTGTAGTTTTGGTGCCTGTCCTGGATCTTGCTCTGTAGACCAGGCTGGCCTCGAACTCACAGAGGTTTACCTGGCTCTGCCTCCCGAGTCCTGGGATTAAAGATGTGCGCCACTGCTGCCCAGCACCAGGCTCTTTCTTGTACTTTAGTCAGGGTTCTCTAGAGGAACAGAACTTATAGAATGAAAAATTCTCTCTCTCTCTCTCTCTCTCTCTCTCTCTCTCTCTCTCTCTCTCTCTCTCTCTCTCTCTCTCTTTTTCTCTGTGTTACTTTATTCTATCCATGTTCCTACACAGAAGGTATATGTCTCTGCTCTCTCACCATGTTATTAGGTGGAGTCTTTCTATTTAATATTTTATAGAAGAGACAGGCCAGTGAGGAAACTGATTTTAGGCAGGGCTGTGTACCTTGTGGTTTTAGTGACCAATACAAGAGAGCCCTTCTATATTCCTCATACTTGACAACCATGTTTTCACAGGTCATTAAAGGGTGGCACAAAAAAACTGGACTTGTAGAACTTCTCAAAGTGGTGCACACATCTCATACACACAGCCTTCCATAGGCAACAACCTCTAGGAAGATTATCTCACAGTAAAATTTCAAAACTCATGGAAAATTGAATCACTATGACAGGAGTCAGTGGATACAACAAAGAAAATGACTTCCCAAGAACCTGATAGAAGAAGCCATCAAGATGGCTCAGTGGATAAAGACACTTGCTACACAAGCCTGACAACCTGAGTTTGATCTTCAGCACCCATGTAAATCTGAGAGAACTTCACACAGTAGTCCTCTGCCCTCCACACATATGTTCCCTACACAACATCTGTGTGTGTGTACACACACACACACACACACACACACACACACACACACACACACATATATATATATATATAAATGATAAATAAAGTTTTTAAAAAATATTAAAAAAACTATCTTGAAGAGACAGTGCACTGGGCATACTGAAATTATTAAAGAGACAAGAAACAAAACTCAAGATGAAATAGAACAATGTTATGAAAAAGAATAAACAGACTTGCAAAAACATTAGCCTCATTAATAAAACTTCTGTGGAAGAAAAAAATTAAAAGGATTAAATAAGGAGACACAGTTGAAAGCATGCTTCATAAAATGGAAGGCAGTTCTGAGGAAATTACTCAGGATACAAAACAAATAGGAAGCAGTGGAAAATACAATAGCTTCTACAAAGAGAGAGGGCAGAATGACAAGGTCTAACTTACATTTAATAGGTATTCTGAAGGGGATAAAATGGAGGATGACCAGTAGAGCATTCTGAAAAGATAACATGAGCATTTTCCTAAATTGAAGGGTGTGAACCCTCAGGTTAAAGTGCCTTGAACAAAATTTCCCATTTATCCTGCACTAGGCCTGGAAGCTAACATGATGAGAGGAACTGACTAGGAGATAGGCTAAAGCTTCACTTAAAACCTGAGGAATGAATGACATGAAGGTCCATGAATGAAAAACATAAAATGCATAGCCATTCTCCACAAGGCCTGGTCATGGGTTGGGTTTGGGTTGGACTGCCAATGGTCAGGGCTTTCTTGTCCTTACCTTTCTCTCTTTCCCTCTGCTTTTCCATTGCTGCAGGCTCCCGGGCAGAGAAGAAGGCAGATCCCCCACCTAGCAAGCCAACTGTGGCCAAGACAGGCCTGGCACTCATCAAGGATTGCTGTGGGGCCACCCAGTGCAACATCATGTAGCCCCTATGTGGGGTACCCCAGAGCCATGGGGACCATCCCCCACCCTCTTGTCCTCATAGCCCCCATTTTACAGGGGTTTAAGAGATTTCCAAGGCAGAAGGGGTTGAAGGCAAGCCCATGACTGCTATCAAGGGCCATGGGTATGGCAGGTGGGCCCAGCCACTGCTGTGCAGAGTGTAGCAATAGAAAGCCCCTCACTGTCGCATGGCCCTCCCCAGAGCATGCCCAACCCAGGAGTCTGTCTCATTGTTTATCTAACCACCAAGAAAGCCCCTCCCTTAAAAGAGTATACCCCCACAAACCCATCATGTGAACAAACTGGGAAAGGGGCATGCCCCCTAGGTGTGTATGGCTGTGAATTCCAATAATATAGCACCATGTTGGACCCATTCCCCATCCACCCTCCCAGCTTTGCTGTCAGATACAAGTCCTGTTCCCTGTTTGTCCTCTCCCAGGGACTATAGCCTGGAGGGTTCCACACAGCCCACACTCCTCTTAGGTTCCATTATGATCACTTTCCTAGAGGCACTGGCCTGTCTGTGAGGGCTGAGTTTGTGTGTGGTATTGGGTTTACGCCTCCAGCTCCCTCCCATCCTGTATCTGGTCATAGTTCACATCAGGCTCCAGGTTCTTTCTCAGTTTGCCATATCCAGCCCACAGTGGAGCAGGGTGGGGAGAAGTGGCCAAGAACAGTTGCAGTGCTTGGACCAGGTTGCAGAGAGCTGCAGGTGCCAATGTCAAGGTTGAGTGGTCGAGAAAGGGATCCAGAACAGATGCCAACCCACATCCTCTTCACCCACTGAGGGATGCTACAGGGAGTACCAGTGAGGGGTCACCCTGCTGGCCCAAACACATCTCTGTAAAGAACAATTGACAGGCAGGAAAGGAAGCCTGACCCAACTGTGTCCCGTCCGTCTGATGGTGTGTTTGAACCAGCCCCACAATTCCTCCTGTGTAACTTGATGTACATTTGCCATGGCCAGCCTGGCACAGCCTGTGTGACCTCTCTGTGCGTATATGTGTGTTGTGATTGGCCTAAATAGTTAGCACCAGTCAAGATTTGCTGATGTGCAAACTATCCATCAGAGAAAATAAAAATGAAAAACACAGACACCGCATTTTATAAGTTCTTACCTCTTTCTTGATTATGGACATGTACATAGGAAATCATTTTAAAAGTACAGAAAGTATATAAGAAAATTTAACCACTCACAACTTTCCCATGACCTCTGATATTTTGACATATTTCTTTGAAGCCTTCTCATAGATTTCTTTTGTCATGATTGGCATCCATATTGAAACACTTTATACCCAGCTTTCTTTTCAGTTATTATTATTCCACATAGGTTCCTCCTACATCATTAAAAGCTCTTTATTAATGTTAAACACTCTTCATAAATATTTATAATGGCTGTTTAGTACTCCATCTTGTTATCTTACCATTGCCTCATTACTGGGCATCTAGACTGTCCCTACCTTTTCCCACATTACAATAAGGTCATGATCAATATCCTGAGGAGATAAACCCTCATCTGAATTTCTGTCTTTTTTTTTTTCTAAGATAGACTAGAAGAAACATTGTTAGACCATTAATAAGAAGCATTTTCAAAATACTTGTCAACTTGGCTCGGGGTATAGCTTAGGTAAACTGCTTGCCTCACATGAACAAAGCCCCTGGGTTCTATCTCGACTTGTGTATAACCTGGGTGTGATAGGGCATGTCTGACTCAAAGCACTGGGGGGGGAGTGGATATGGGAGGTTAAGAAGTTTAAGGCCACCCTTGGCTACATGTTATATTTAAAGCTAAATAAGATCTCCATCTCAAAAAAAAAAAAAAAAAAAAAAAAAAAAGTAAATGGCTTTGGAATTGACTTCAGTTCCAGCTGTGGGACTTCAGTTCCAGCTGTGGGACCTGGTGTCTTGGTAGGGTGGACAGTGTGTGTCAGACCAGACCATGCACTGTTCCAGATGAGTTTCTGCTTCAGCCTACAGGCCACATCCTGATATCCTATCAGTGAAGATTCTCAGTAGGGCATTTGTCAGAATACTGGCCTCAGGGGGACACTATGTCCTCCTTCAGTACCCTAGACCACATGTGAAGCCAGGCCGTATGTGTGTCCTAGAACAACCACAATAAGTGAGCACAAACTTGGGGCTCAGTACCACAGAAATCCAGCATGAAGTCAAAGGTCCCTAGGGCTTTCACTGCCAGGGCTATGTGTGGGCAGAGTCCCTCTTGGCTTCGTTCAGTTCCTAGGAATCTTGGGCCTTGGTTGGTTTCAATGCTCCCATCCCTGCCTGTCTTCAGGCATTCTCCTTGTTCATCATGTAAGACACCAGTGATAGAGTTTAGGGCCCTAACTCAGTCTGACTTCATGATCTTCTGGATTCTAAATGTCTGGCTGTGTGGCTCAGACTTGGTTGCTGTGATGGAATGCCTGATAAAACAGCTTAAAGAAGGAGAATTGTGAGTTCACGGTTTCTGAGGGATCTACCCATGGCTGCTTAGCTCCATGCACTTGAGCAGGACAGAATGCAGTGCAGAATGTTGGAGGAGTCCTGTACCTCACAGTGAGCAGCAATGCCTACCTTATCTGGCTTCCCACTTCTATTCTACTAGGGCTCCCAGCCTGTAAGATGGGATTCTGCCACATACGGGGTAGGTCTTTCTCTCTTTGGAAACACCTTCATAGATACAGTTAGAGATGTGCCTTGTTGATCCCTCAGGTATCTCTTAATCCAATCAGACAAGATGAACCATCAGAGGTAGACATGAAATTGGGGCCGATGTAATTCAACTTCTTATAGACTCTTTTTACACTCTAACACAAAACACTATGACAACACAAAGGGCTCTCTGCTGTCCCTTCCCCCATAGAAAACACAGCAAGCCAAAGGGCCAAGAAGAGCCAATCCCTTACAAATATCCTGCCTCCAGTACTCACCTCACTAAGCTCCCAGCATCCAGTACCACTAAATTCCCAGCATCCTGTATCTCACTAAGCTCCAACATCCAGTACACCCACTAAGTTCCCAGAATGCATTACCTCACTAAGCTCCTAGCAGACCAGTATTATTTCTTGCTATTCCATTATTGGTTTTAAAAATAAATATCTAGGGCCAGTAAGATGGTTTGGTGAGTAAAAAAGTACTTGTCACACAAACTTGATCATCCCCAGAATCCACTGTGTTAGTTACTTTTCTATTGCTATGATAAAACACCACAGTCTAGGCAACTTATTTTTTAAAAAGCATTTAGAGGGTTAGAGTCCATGATGGTGCAGTGTAGGCATGGTGGCAGGAACAGTTGAGAGCAAACATCCTGATCCACAAGCAGAGAATCAAGAGTACACTGGGAATGGCAGTGGTCTTTTGAAAGCTCAAAGCCCACCTCCAGTGACATACTTCCTCCAGGAAGGGCACACCTTCCAACCCCTCCCCACCAAACAGCCACCAAATGGAACCAAGTATTCAAATGCACAAGACTTATGGGGTACATCTCATTAAAAAAAAAAAAAAAAAAGCCAGATGCAGTAGCAAGCCTCTGCAGCCTCAGCCCTCTGGCATGAGACGAGAGGCAGGAACAAGACACTCACTTTCTTGCCCAGAAGCTCTTGGCTCAGTTAGCTTGAAATACACAGCATGGCAGAAACAACAAGAGATCCTGCCTCAAAGGAGAGAACTGCCCTTGAAAGTTGTCCTCTGACCTCCAATGGACACCTTTGCACATGTGCATTCACACTCACAGCGTATTTCACACACACAATTATACAAGTTATAAAACAAACACTTACTTGTGGTTTAGCGGACAGGGCAGGATGAAATTGAGAGATGATGCTCTCAGATCACCAGGGCTACCACAAAGCTGGGGAACCTTGAAGACCATAGGACCCTCCACACCCAGACTCCACCCCTGTGGAAAGCATCAGAACTCTCAGAGAAATCTCCTCAGGGCAGGCCCCCAAGGAATTTCCAATACCCATTTATTGTACTGAGTAACATACACACATTGGCTTGCTTGCATCTCCTATTGGCCAACGAAGCAGATCCTTTTACTACCTCCACTGTGCAGTTGAGGAAATGGCAGGACTCCATGGCCCAGGTCCCGTGGCAGTTGGTAGGGGAACCATCTTTCATTGCTCACGCTCCTATATCCCTGGCAGTTCATTTTCTTCTTACTGCATTTAAACACATCTCACATTTAAGCAAATACCTTTCCCCTTTCGTTGCTGTCTTTCTCAGCATCTTCACAGCCTTACATTTTTTGAGGTGGCCATAGCCTTGCCACCCCCACCTTCCTAGCCTCCTGAGTCTACTTGTTTGTCCTTCTGGGGTTGGGACTTGTACGTGTTAGTGCTCCACCATGGAGCTGCTGCCAGATCTCTTAAGTCTCTTTTAACCTGTTTTTTTAAACTCACCAGGAATACAGCTATGAGGTTACATCTGGCTCAAGCACATGAGCCAGCCTGGCCTCTAGTGCCTATCATAGACACATGCTTCCTACCTCCCAGGAGGACCTCCCTTTATTTAACTTGTTTTTGAACTTTTTATTTACAGATGTGTGTGCATATGTGTGCCACATGTGTGTATGTATGCCACATGTGTGCAGGTATCTGTGCAGGCCAGAAGAGGGTGTCAGAGGCTATGGAGCTGGAATTACACGAGGTTGTGAGCTGGGAACTGAACTAATACCCGTCTCCAAAACAACCAACACTCTTAACTGCTGAGCCATCTTTCTGGCCTCTTATTACATAGCCTCCTGCCATGTAGGTCAGGTGAACTCAGTACCTAGACTGGCTTGGCCACAGGCTCTCTCAGACTTGCAGCATCCTGTTCTTGCCTCTCAAATGCCAGGGTTATAGCCCAACTTCCTGGGCTCCTTTAAAGCTTCCTGGTCCTGGGGACCCTCGGCGATTGTGCTCTTTTCTCTCTTCTACTCCTCAAACATCTTGGTTAGCCAACTACACTCAGACAGCTTCCTAGACATGTTCTTCAATCAAAATCTCTACTAAACTCAGATCCATCCTGAATCTGCACTGGAATACAACATGTGCATTAAAGTAACACATCCTAAGCAAGGGCTGGCAAGCTGCTGTCTAAGGCCCACTGCCTTCTGTCTTTGTAAATAAAGCTTTCAAAACCTTGACCTTGATGATATGTGTTTGGCCTGCATGTATGTGCACTGCCTGAATGCAGTGCCTATGGAGAAGAGAGTATTAAATTTCCTGGAACTGGAGTTGTCATTGCCATGTGGGTGCAGGGAATCGAGCGAGCCCCGGTCCTCTGGAAGAGCAGCCAGTGCTCTTAACCATTGAGCCACCTCTCCAGCCCCTGGAAATAAAGTTTATTGTAAAAAAAAGTCACTCTCACTCATTCCCAGATCACCTCTGGGTGCTTCTGTGCTAAGTAGGAGAGTTGCCTATTAAAGAACACATGGTCCACAATTTAGTCTCTGAGCCATAAGACAAAATTGGTCAACTTCAAGCTGACAAGATAGCTCAGCAGGTAAAGTACTTGCCACATAAGCCTGATGACCTGAGGTGGGTCCTGTGTGGAAGGAGAGAAGTGATTCCTGAAAATTCTCCTTTGACCTCCATACTCATATTGTGGCATGAGTCTCCCAACCCCCATCCGTGCCCTGCACACTAATAATTAATCTTTGGAAAAATCAGTTGACCCAGTCTAACTTAGTACTAAGTTTCTTCTAAGGATTCCCATGTTGGAGAAGGGAACCCAGCTGCCCTGTGGGAGACTAGCTCCCACCTTTTACAGGGTTCCTATGAGGAGGACAGAGGCATAAGGAATTTGTAGATAGAAAGATAGTGGAGATGAAACAAGAGAGAAACACAGGACAGCTTTGGAAGGACCCGGATAAAAATCTACTGGCCCCTTCTGTCTCTTCAAAAGGGCTTTTTATAGCAATGCCAAGGGGTGGGGCAGAAGACCTCCCCCTTGCTAGATCAAAACATAACACACAGCCAAGTGCAGAGCCTTCCAAACACCTGGTAACCATGCCCATGGTCAAGTCATCCCCTTATGCAGCCCTGCTGGTAAAGCAAGCTCAGATCTCATTAAGAAACCTCTGTGGGCTCCCACACTGCCCAGGGTTATTCCAGGACGTGCCCTCTTGTCTTTGGCTTCTTTATTACACATTTCTACTCAACTGCTACATCTTCAGCATCTACTTCATACGTATCTCTAGAATGTGGCCTCTCCTATGGTAGGCACTGTTATTACTTTGTCAATTTTTGTCAACTACAACCACTCATTAATCCTTCATTAACACTCATTCCTTAAATACCTTCACACAGCAGCCTATTGATTTTTCCTAAGCCATTTTTATGGTGAAAGAAGAAAACTGGTACTCGACACAGAGCACACAGGTTCCTTAGCTCCTCTTCCACTTTCTCTGTTGCCTTGTCTCCTAGATCTTCACGTTATTTCCCCTGCCAAAGACATCTCGGGTTCCTCACCAGCATTTCTTCATGCGGCTCTGCCTCCAGACGGATCATGCTGTGCTCTACAGCTGAAGTGATCTTTGCAAAGCATAGCTGTAATCAGGGCTGCTGCTTGTGGTCCTCCTGTGCTTTCCTACAGGCCTTAGTGGGAGAGTCCAAGGTCCTAGGCCAGCTTTCTCAGGTCCACACAATCTAAGCCTTCTGTCCACCCTTTTCCCAGTCCCTCTAGATTTGTGCCTTGGTTCATAGTGACTTAAGGAGATGGAGACAAACTGAACAGGAATTGCCAGCAAAGAAGGAAGACTGTGCAAAGAGGAGTGCCCAGTAGTAAGAGAAGATGCTGTATAGCACCCAGTAAAGTACCGGGGTAGAAGCCAATGCATCAGACAAGGAAAATTCTCTCATTGCAGTGCTGCAGGGCAGTAGGGCCATCATCCCCAGTTGGTAGATGGGTAAATTGAGGCTCAGAGTGGGGAAGTGATGAACTTTAAGTCACATAGCATGTATTGAAGTGATGGAGTTTGGTTCAGGGACCAGAAGTCTTGAGCTATCTATGTGAGAGTCTGTCAGATCTGGTGTTCACTTTATACGTGTGATTCCAGCATCATCATCAATACACTGGCTGTGAGGGACCAAAAGGAATTAGCTCATGGTCATGTCAGTAGTTAAGTCTCAAAGGAACATTCAAGTTCCATATCCCTGACCCTCAGGGCATGATTCAGCTCATGCACAATGTAGAAAGCTGTAGTTCCACTGAGCACAGGGGACACTACCAGCCAGGACTTAGACACCTGCCACTCCTAAGACAGCAGGTGAGCATCACAGCTGGGCCAGAGTGCTGAGGCCAGGAACAGACATCAGGCATGTTTCAATTTGTGGATGTGTGAGGTAATTCCATTGGTCAGTGCAGTCCTTGGCAGGTGCTGGGAAATGGATTGTGTGAACATTATATCCAGTGAGAAAGACAGAGATCAATGAGGAACTTGGAAGCAGAATGGAATCTCCTTGAATAGTGGGGTTAGCCAAAGGGACTGAGGCTTCACCATGGAGCTACATTGCTCAGAACTAAACCCCAGTGGAGCTCCACCTGAGTTAACCCAGGACACCGTCTTCACATCTCTTCACTTCCCATATCCAGCTTTTAAGATACTGGAATGCATAAGAGGACCAGGGGAGCTTAGAGTCAGGCATGTGATAAAGGAACCTGCCACCAGCAAGCCTGAAGACAGGAAGCTAGAAATGGGAAGGCTGCTAAGCTTTGCTGTGGTTCTTAAGAGGTCAGCAGGAGGGATGTTTCAGGGGCACCACAAATGATGCAGTTCTGATACCAGCCAAGGCCCCATGCCATGTACTTTCCCAAGATTCTTGCATGTCCCCAGGGCAGGTCCCATGATAACCTCTGAACCTCAGCATCTTCTGGCATGAGATTTGCCACATCTCTCTTGTGTGACCTGACACATGGCTCAGGTCACTCTTCTCCATACACTCCAGGATCCAAAGTTGCAAATAAGGCCCCAGGACACAAAGCCAATGTAGCATGAATCTTAGAAAGTCTTATTAATTAAATCAAACCTGAGGCCAGTTACTGGGGTCAATGCTGGTAGATCAGAGAGACAAAACAAGCCACAGCTATCTCACCTTGCCAATTCCTCAGCTGGTCCTGTTTCCTCAGACTGGAAGCCTCTGAGTCCTCATCCAGAATGAATCTCAGCTGAATTGTGTTGCTCTAAAGCCTGAAAGCTTAACCAGCCAAATGCTTAACCAGCCAAATGCCTCTAGTTTCTGGTCCTCACGCCTTATATACCTTTCTACTTTCTACCACCACTCCCTGGGATTAAAGGCATGATGAGTCACCATGCCTGTCTGTATCCTTGAACACATGGATTTCTGCCTCTGGAATGCTAGGATTAAAGGCATGTGCTATCACTGCCTATCTGTTATGTTTAATATTGTGGCTGCTCTGTCTCTGACCCCAGGTAAGTTTATTAGAATGCACAATATTTGGGGGAATACAATACCACAAGCCAATCTTCCAGAATGTCTATGAAAGTAGAAGGGTTTCTACCATGGCCACCTACCTGGAAAGAGACTGACCGTGAATTAGATTTCCTTTCTCCAACAGTTCTGCCACCTTCCCCGTCCTCACCCACTCCAATTTCCTTCCTGCTTAATTAGAACACTCGAGAGAAGTGGTTCTCAACCTTCGTATTGCTGTGACCCTTTAATATAGTTCACGTTGTGGTGATCCCCCCCCAGCATAAAATGATTTCATTGCTACTTTAGAACTGTAATTTTGATACTGTTATGAATCATAATGCAAATATCTAATATATGACCCTCAAAGGGATTGACAACTCAAGGCTCCCTCTTGATTTCTCTCTTCCTTCCTCCTTATGGGCCATATAGCTATGTAACACTTGGGGTATCATGGGTTGTTTTCCCTAGTCCTGCTGTGGAACTAGAAGGTGCAGAGGCAGTAGGAATGTGGAAGGAGACCTTACATTCTAGAGTTCAGATTTTCTGTGGAAGGAATGATAGGAATGAGAAGCTGAGGGTAGGTACTTTGTACACACACACACATGCACACAAGCACGCACATACAGGCTAGAGGTCAAAATTAGGTGTCTAATTACACTCTACTTTAGTTTTTGAGACAGAGTTTCTTAAAGAACTTGGACCTTACCTATGGCTAGACTGGCTGGCCAGTGAGCTTGAGGACTCTGCTTGTCTCGGCCTGGCTGCCAAGCCTAGCACTGTAGGTGTGTGCTGGGGACTGAAGTCAGGTTCTCATGCTTGTGCAGTCGACACCAGATCCACTGAGTCATCTCTCCAACTCCCTCAACTTTTTCTGCAAACTTTGCTATGGTGAAAGGTATTTTGAAGGCACTGCCCAGTGGTCGTTTGGAGCTTGTAACACTGAATTTCCCATACACTACACCCACTGAGAAGCAACTTGTCTCTTTCTTCCCAAGGGGGTAGAGGTGGGGATGGAGTGGGGACTCCATAGCTGAACCCGTGAAGGAAGTCCTTCCATCCCAGACTTGTTTATTGGGAAGGCAAGCTTGCCAGGAAGCACAAACCAGACATACAGGAAGTATATGTCTCCAAGAAAGAACATAGAATCCATCCTGGCTCTAAATGAAAGGCTCTCCTCCACACAAGGAACAGGAAGCAGGGCTGGAAAATGCAGGTTGTATTCACATGGAACCAACAGCCCAGCCACATGCCTAAGCCCCCAGCAACCCTTAAATGCCACACCATCTCACCTGATGCATTCCAGACTCAGTTTGCTATACAGCTGACACAACTTTCCTATCCTCTTGACAAATGATTTATATGTTATTGGGAATAGAATCCAGGGCTTTATGAATGGTAAGCAAGCATTCTACCAACAGGGCTACCCACATCTCCAACTTGTACACTTAACATTTCAGGAGGAGTGAAAAACTGAGGCCACTGGTGTAAGGTGACTGGTGTAAGGCCCTCAAGCCACAAGTGGTCAGGCCCTTCCCTCGAGGACCTCCAACTGCCAGGTTCCATCCACAGAACACTCTTAACTGCCCTAACTGCTGGACACAGCGCCCCCTGCCCCCAACCCTACAGACTAAAAAGCCAAAGCTCTGGATGATCCCACCAATGTCTACACTGGAAAGCTCCACTGCCCTGTAGCCTGTTCAGTTTGCTGCTCTTTCTCACCTGAGCAGAGGCAGCCACCCTCCTGGGTTTTTTTGGTTTTTTTTTTTTTTTTTTTTTTTTTTTTTTACCTCCCAGCAAATCTCACATGAGGTTTGTTTGCAGTGTGACTTTGTGGTATTTCCTGACTCCTGAATGCCAGGATACCTTTTCATCTGAGTTGTAATGGTTACATTTGGATAGGTACCACTAGTGCCTGCATTTCCCCTCATTGTCTAAGCTGCATTGTGACCCTATCCCTCATCTCCAGTTCACCAGCAACAGACTCACATTCCTGCTCATTGATTGCTCAGCACTCCATCCACCAGCAGCAATTAGGTAAGTTTCCCCTCTGGTTAGTATAAACATTTCCCTGAGTTCAAGGAAGTAACAGGTACCCCTCTGGAATTCTTTCTTGGAGGTGGAGGCACCCCTAGCCATGGTCTTTAAGGCTATGGCTAGCCTTCTTAACCTGACCCCATCCCCTCACACTTGGAGTTGCAATCCTACAGTTTTCTTAGGCTAAACCAGGCTATTGTGTCTGTTCCTGCCCATTTCTCCCATCTTCCCCACAAAGCAAATGGCAGAGCAGAGCACAGGACACAGAACAGAGCACAGGGCACAGAACAGAACACAGAACACAACACAGAGCACAGAACACAGCACAGAGCACAGAACACAGAACAGAGCACAGAACACACAACACAGAACACAGAGCACAGAACACAGAACAGAGCACAAAGCACAGAAGAGAGCACAGAGCACAGAACACAGAACAGAGCACAAAGCACAGAAGAGAGCACAGAGCAGAACCCAGAGCAGAGCACAGAGCACAGAACACAGAAGAGAGCACAGAGCAGAACACAGAGAACAGAGCAGAACACAGAGCAGAGCACAGAACACAGAACAGAGCACAAGACACAGAACAGAGGACAGAGCACAGAACACAGAACAGAGAACAGGGCACATAACAGAGCACAGGGCACAGAACAGAGCACAGGGCACAGAACACAGAACAGAGCACAGAAGAGAGCACAGAGCAGAACACAGAGCAGAGCACAGAACACAGAACATAGAACACAGAGCACAGAACAGAGTGCAGAGCACAGAGCACAGCCCACAGAACACAGAACATAGAACACAGAGCACAGCCCACAGAACACAGAACATAGAACACAGAGCACAGAACACACAACAGAGCAATCAACAGCTTTTGCCAGAGCAGAACTGAGGGAACTCCCCCACCCCA
The DNA here is from genome assembly GCF_049852395.1 of Peromyscus maniculatus bairdii. Taxonomy (NCBI): domain Eukaryota; kingdom Metazoa; phylum Chordata; class Mammalia; order Rodentia; family Cricetidae; genus Peromyscus; species Peromyscus maniculatus. The sequence goes on along the minus strand of NC_134859.1, from coordinate 1,041,486 downwards.
CTCCTGGAATGGAGCTGTAGCACTTCTGTTGGGAAAGCCTTCCCTTCAGCAGATCTGGCTGGTCTTCACAAGGCCACCCTTAAAACGGTAAATTATGAAAAAATCCAAGAGGTCATCCAGGACAAACATGATAACCTCTCAATTACTAGACTACCTTACAAAGGCCCTCTTACAATACAGCAATCTGGATTCCAAGACCCCAGATGGAAAGCAACTCCGGATGACCTACTTCTTCTCCCAGTTTCCCTGATATTAGGGCTAATCTTAAATGTCTAGAGAAAGGACCCCTGACTCCATAGGCAGAAGTCTTAGCAACGGCCTTTAAGGTATAACATGGGAAAGATGAAAGACTCTGAAAACAAAAATACCTGGTGCTAGTGAAGGCCTTTCAACTGGCCATAGCAACTGCCCAGGCTCTTTGATGTCCCAAAGCCTGAGAACCTTTGAGTTCCTGTTTCAAAAGCAGTCAGGAGGTTAACTGGGCCTGGGCCTGTCTGATCCCTTATAAATCATCCAGACTATGTCCAAGGTGCCATCAAGGGCAATGGAGTGTTGACTGCCCCCAGGATCCTCATGGTGTGGGGATATCAAGCCTAAATGGACCTTCAGCCGACCTCCTAGGTCTGGCCATGGACGACTAACCACTGCCATCTCTCACTGGGAGCCTCAGGTAGACATCACAGTATCAGGGCGATCTCTCTCCTTCTGGACACTGAGGTCACCTATTAAGTCCTGACAGTTTGAGAGACCTACATCTTCTTGTTCCCCTATTGTCAGGGTAGGGTGATGACTTTATCAGCCTCACCAAACCCCATCAAATATATCACATCCAGACTCAATACCCACACTCCCTCTACAGCCTCAGGGGACTTAAGCCTCTTATCTCTGACCTCTTACGGTTCTTCGATCTTTCCTTGCCCCCTTTCTCTTGGAGCTACCCGCGCTCTCTCTCTCGTACTGGGCCTATGTTTCAACTCTCCTTGCCTTCCAAAAGGAGCTGCCTGCTAAGTCCCACACTTAAAACCTTCTGGGCCTCTGAGAACTTGGCCCTCTTGCCTCATTTCCATCCTGGAACTCTCACAGCTTCTCGATGCCCTCCTGGGCTTGTGCCTCTCAGCTCCCATTTGGAGTTTATACAAGCTCCCTCCAGCAGAGTTCGTTTTCAGCGGAGTTCATTTAGTGACCCTTCCTCTTCCCCCACTAACTCAGATTTTATTAAAGCCTCACTTTGTTAGTACAAACAGAAGCGAGTGGAGGCCTTTCTCTATTCCGCAGGGAGGAATGCTTCTCTGTTAACCAGTCAGGTACAGCAAAAGACAAGATCGGACAATTCTAGATGGATCTCCAAAAATGTAAAGATAGCCTGAGGCCAATGGCTCACTGACAGTCCAATATGGAATTGGACACTACCCTTCTCAACCCCCTTCTCCTTTTCTTAATCCTATGAGTCAAACCCTGCTTTATAAACTTGTCTAGATTTTTTCAATAACAGATTCAAAAGATTTCTAACCAGACTTTTAATCAGTTGCTATTATAGGATTACTGGCTCCCAGCTACAGAGTCAGAGGCCAGTTGACTCCTGATTATACCTATGGTGAAAATCAAATTTGCCCAAAGGACTTCGATGTCCCTACTTAGCAGGAAGTAGTTTAAGAACATCACCCCTCTTTCCTGTGACCTGTTTATCAATAATAAGTGAGGGAGAAGATGTAAGCCCCTCAAACCACATGAGTGGCCAGGCCCATCCCCCAAAGACCTACATTGCCAGGTTCCACCCACAGAACACTCTAACTGCTGGACCCAGGCCCCATCCTACAGAGTAAAAAGACAAATCTCTAGACATGAAATCCCACTAATCTCTAGCCTGGAAAGCTCCACCCCCCCACTCCCTGAGAAACTCTATATAAGCCTTGTATCCTGTCAAGTTTGCTGCTGTTTCTCAGTTGAGGAGAGGCAGCCACCTGTTATGGGATATTATTTTAAGGTGTATTACTTTTGTTTATGTTGCATTTGTTTAACTCTGAAGCTGTGTTACTTTGCCTGTCTAAAACACCTGATGGTCTAATAAACGGCCAACAGCAAAGCAGGAGAAAGGATAGGTGGTGCTGGCAGGCAGAGAGACCATACAGGAGAAATCTGGGAAAGAAAAGGATCGAGAGAAGGAGGATGCAAGGGGCCAGATACCTAGCTAGCCACAGAGTAAGAGTAAGATTTACAGAAGTAAGAGAATGGGGAAAAAAAAAAAAACAGAGGAAAAAGGTAGCTGGGATAATTTAAGGAAAGCTGGCAAGAAACAAGCCAAGCTAAAGCCAGGCATTTAAAAGTAAGAATAAACCTCCCTGAGTCATTTATTTGGGAGCTGGGAAGGTCCCTAAAGAGGCAAAGAGAAAAAACAACCAACATCAGCCACCCTCCTGGTTTTTTCCAGCCCAATAAATCTCATGTGATGTTGGTTGTGCAGTGTGACTTTGTGGTACCCCCTGACTCTGACTGCCAGGACACCTTTTCATCCAAGCTGTAATGCTTACAATTGGACTGTTTTTTAACCCAGCCCCACCAACAAAAGCACTCATAACAGATGCTTGCTCATAAAGTTTATTGACAACTGTTTGGTCCCAACACACAAACAGCACTTGAACCACGGGGGCGGGGGAGGGGGGGCGGGGGGGGGTGTTCAACAAAATAGTTAAGAAAAACATCTTGTCCCCAAAGCCTGATCAAAAGAAACAGTGCAGGATGGGAAAGGGAATTTTGGTGATAACTTTTTTCTTTTTTTACAGATAAATCTAATCTGGTACACTTTCTAGCCAGAAAGAGTGTCTCATCATCTCCATGTGCATCATCATCTAAGCATCATCATAGCATCATCATTTAAGCCTCTGGATAAAGAAGGAGTGATTAGACTGGTCACTGTGGGCACATCACAGACTCAATGCGCTTTCACTGAATTTTCATATCTTTAAACTGCAATGGTTAGCTACACTAATCCCAGAAGCATGGGCAACTCCAGCAAGTGGCAAAGAAACATCCATTCACTGTACACAACTATTCTCTGTTGCCCACAGAATAAACTGATCTTTGAGATGGCTCCAAGTGACTTTAGTGACACCTGGTGTTTTCAAAGTCCATAATCCCTTCTACGCTTGCAAACCTTAAGTCTAAGCAAGCAAGCTTATCCTCCGGATGTCTGTGAATAAGGCAACTCATGTTCTCAACACTATTACATTGCTTAAAAGCCTTAAAGAAATTGCACACGTGCCACCTTACTTCCTATGTACTAATCTGTAGAGGAAGTGCCATGAGGCCTTGAAGAGGAAGTGCCTGCAGGATTTGCACAGTGTGGCAAGCCTGCAGAGCACTTCCAGTGCAGCTCCATTTTGGGCAGGTCATGTGCTAAGAACTGGGAATCACTGGCTTCATTTAAAAGATTTTGGCAACAAAAATCCAAGTGGTAAAAAAATCCCTCTAGTGTCTTTAATTTTGTGACATTTTTTCAAAATGCTGGCTATGGAATAAAAATCCATTTTCTGGCTTTCTAGAAAAAACCAAATATAAACATTTCCCACCAAAGAAACTATCAAACTAGTGGAAGACTGTGTGCCAACAGGTTTTTTCTGCTCTATGAATGGATCTGCCTTTTTTGCCCAACAAATACAACCCATTGTAAATGTCAGGTCTCTCCAGCAGAAGTGAGAGGCCACTCATGAGCGGACACCTCAGGCACTCAGAGAGAAAGTCATTCCACAGGGTGGTGTCCACAAAGGCTGGCTTTTCCTAAATACCAACATCAGACACCACAAAAAAACAAAAACAAAAAACGATCCCAAATGTGTTTCCAATAGTGAGAAGTAACAGAAAAACCAGACATTATTAAAAGATGACAAGATGAACTAACACGGACACATTGTCACATGGAGAACTTCCCAGCTTTATAGCCAACTTTAAAGTCACAAAAACAAAAGGTTAGGTTGATTAATCTTGGCCTTCACATTACAGATAGAACTCCAGTCTCTTCCTATAGTGGAAATAGTATCAAACCCACTCTTTTTGAAGCACCTTGCCACTCAGCTGATTTACAATCTATGCGTTTGATGCATAGTTAATCAGACTCTTTCCAATACCACCTCTCAACACATTAGTAATGTGTGCCATCATTCAAACACTGACTTTAAATTCATGACACCGAGACCATCTCCTTTCCTTAACTTGATCCTTAGCAAACTGGGACAGACAGAGTAAGGAAGCGTGAAACAACTTTACAGAAAGCTCCTAAATGGAATCCCTAAATGGAAACACTTAAAAATTGAGATGAAGCCACATTGGTCAACCACAGACATAGTTAAACAAAAAACAAGGCACACCAACAAGTCACCTGGAAACCAGGAACCCTCCTATGTCAGTCTGAAAATGGCCCTCCTGACGCTCACTCATTCCCTAGTGTGTGACCCACAGGCTCACAGACGTGCTTGGCTTTTCCAAAATCACAACAACATTTGCTTAAGCAAAAGACAAAGATTGCTCAATGGGAGTTAAGCCACTTCCTGCTGAGTGATCAATCACTGCTTACTCCCTCCCACCCACATTTCATAATAGTTTAGAAACATTTGGTAAATATATTATGGATTCCTTAACGAAGGCCAGAGTTCTTTTGAATTACTGAGAGAAATAAAGGAAAAAAAAGTTCATCTGAAAGTTCAAAAGGAACATTGCCCTATGGACCATCTATAAAAGTGGCTTCTGGGGTCAAGACAGAAAATGAGGTTTTTAAGCCCATTTCTGTGTGTAGAGTCAGCTTCCCCCTCCCCATCCTAACTTAATTCTGTGTTTAAATGGGAGTTAAAGCTTAGTTATAGGTGCAAAAGAAAAGTTGGCTGCCAATCTGACTCTTTTTTTGGGCTGCTTTTTGGCTGGGCTTTCCACTGTGTCCTTGATGAACAGTGGTGTGGGAGCTTCCAAGGAGGGACTGGGAGGAGCAGGGGCAGGTGCTGGGCTGCAAGGTGAGCAGGAGTCACAGGGCAGTGTCCCCCCCTCCTTCACTGGTACTGGTATTTCAGTTTTTTCTTCTTGGTTTAAAACTACAATTCCTAGAAAGACAGAAAAGTAAATAGATTTAGTTCTAGGTCTCATAAGAAGCACTGGTTTTCAGTCCTTCTGTATTTAAAAAACAAAAACAAGCTTATAAAACCCTACCAGAACCAGGTGTGATAGGTGGCTTGTTATTCCAGCCCTCAGGAACTGAGGCAGGATTACCACAGTACCAGGTCAGTCTTGGCTACACGTCAAGATACTGTCTAAAAACACAACAAAACAAGCTAGTCATGGTGGCAAACGCCTTTGATCCTAGCACTCTGGAGGCAGAGGCAGGCAGATCTCTGAGTCTGCAGCCAGCCTGGTCTACAGAGCGAGTTCCAGGACAGTCAGAGATATACAGAGAAGCCCTGTCTCAAAAAACAAAAACAAAAACAAAAAAAAAAACCAAAAAAACAAAACAAAAAAAAACCCAAAAAACAAACTAACAAAACAAACCAACAACCAAAATGTCATATTTATGTCACAATTTAGATATTAGCTACATGGTCAATAGTCAAATATTTATAAATGACAGATCACCTCTCTTTGGATTACAAATTTTAGATAGGTCATATTTGGCTACCTATCAAAGGTTAGTTTTTCTTCCTCAGACTCTTTGCTTCTTCATTTCTTTGTTTGGTGACCAAAGACTCATAGGCCTCACGTGAACTTTCAGAGGCAGCAGGGACCTTTGTGTAAGTGAGCACCTGCCCATTCTTCTTACAGAGGCCACATGCTCACCATGGTGTTGACACCAGGGACAAGAGGAGAGCCACATGGAACCATGGCTACTTTAGAAGGTCAGCTGTCTTAGAGCACATGTAACCCACATATGTTTGAGAAAGACAGACCACTGTGCCTTAGATGCCTTCTGTGTGTAGCAAGGGACCCCTAATGCCAATGACACAGGCCAAGTGATGGTGACAGAGTCCCAGCTTCTCTTCAGGAGATGGGCAGAGAACTGTGTTCCTTAGGTTCTTGTTCTCCTCTGTCACAAGCATTTGGAAGAGCTCCTGTGTACATGTGCCAGAGCCCCATGAAGAAGCAACTCTCCAGCTCTACCACCCCTAAGCCCTCATTTCAGAGAAGCACCATGAGCCTGTGCTCTTACTGTCTTTCCATGTCAGAACAAACACTCTCCAGGCCCTGTCTAGGGTCACAAGTGTCAAACCCTGCCTTAAAAAGACTATGGACAGTGGAAGCCTCGAGTAGAGAAGAAAGTATGGGCAGAAAAAGGAATAGTCAGAATATAGTGACAAAGAGGGGAAAGTGAAGGGTCTTGAAGAGCAGCTGGGACTCCTCAAAGAAGGCACAATGACAGACTGACAAGAGGCCTTAGTCACTTAACCTGTGGAGGTGGATGCCCCACGTGGCTTGCATAGAATTCCAGTGTCCATTAGCCCCAACACCTGACACCAGGCTAGCACTAAGTTAGGATGTTAAGAGGTCAGCTTTCAGCCAGGCATGATGGCACACACCTTGAATCCTCACACTCAGGAGGCAGAGGCAGGTGGATCTCTGTGAGTTCAAAGCCAGCCTGGTATACAGAGTGAGTTCCAGGACAGCCAGAATTACAGTGAGACCCTGTCTTGAAAAAACCCAAAACCAACAACAACAAAAAGGCCAGTCAGCTTTCTTGGCTTTCAGGTCACAGGGCCTCAGACCAGCTTCCTAAAGCCCTAGCATCCACTGGACCCAAAGCAAAGGTTTGTGTAGCAGGTGACAGGTGTTGCCTAAGCAGCAGCTGAACCTCGACACGGTGGGAAGGCCAGAAGTCCCAGACGACCTAAGACATGACTCACTACTCAAAGGCTCTTCCACAGCCTGGTGACATTGGCCCCCAACTTCAGATTATACTTAATATATAAGTTAAATTTGTTAGTTGAAACCCCCATAAGGAAAGAAAGAGTCTGAATAATCAGCACAAGTACTTTTATACCTGAAACAGTGTCATTTTTCCCTTTGTCCATCAGACACCTTCTACACTGGCATCATGGGTCATTTGTTAAACCAACAGACAAGTGACCAGCATACACGGTGTGACCTACCCAGAGGCTCTTGAGGGTATTCCTCAAACTGAATGAGATCCGTGGCTTGCAGGATGACGGGATCTGGTCTTAGCTGAGGGGATGGCAGGCATGAAGGGACAGGAGCACAGAGGAGGTCAACAGGGGAGCTGTTGGTCAGGTGCAGGAGCTCCTGCTCCATCTGGCTGGGCCCTGCACAGGGAAGGCAGGCGGCTACATTCAGCACAGGCACAAAGGTCTGCTCCTGCAGCTTTCTTCAGCCCCAGAAATCAGCATGAAGTACTCAAGCACTCGTTATGTGTGTATATAATATATATAATAAACAAAAACAAAGCCATTATCAGAATACTCCTGGAAAACAATATCTGCTGAAGACTTGTGTTCTTAAGAATACTGGTCTCTGAAGAGGCCCCAAAAAGAAGAGCCTTTGGAAGGGAAACCAAACTGCCGAGGATTGGGGCAGTAGAAGGAGCCAGGGCAAAGAATCTTCAGCAATGTCAGATGCTGGAAATAGCTTTTCTCAAAGCACAAGGCACAGTAATCCTTCTATACACTCGTGATGTTGTATGAAGACCGCTCTTACATTTAATGATGGAGTTCAAGTCTATAGGATGCTGGAGTTGCTTCTGTGATACAGAGCTGGCTCTACATAAAGCCTGTGACTCAGTAGTTACCTGGAGGAGCACTTTGGACCACTGTATGTCACGCCCCATGTCAGGTCCCTGAGCCCTTTTCCTCATGGGGCATGTATGTGCTGTCTCCTTTCCACATCTAGTCTAGCAATGACCCAGCTCAGCATAGCCCATCAACCTTGGTACCTACTCACCCTGACCAGGCTTTAGCAGAACTCTATTAGACTATCAGCACAACAAATTCACCTACCCTTCCATCCACCTCTGTTTAGCCTTCCTGGCACTCTGTCCCTAGGTCTTTGAGGCTAGGCTTTCTTTCCTTCTATCACCACAGTTTTAAACAGTTATTTAGTAAACACCAAAACACACCTGATATTGGGGTATTCTTTAAGGGTCTTACTTAGCCAGTCACTCAATACTACCACATATAGACCTGTTAAACTACACACCAAATTGTACTAGGAAAAAAAAATTAATGTTTAGGTCTGGAGAGATGGCTCAACAGTTAAAAGCACATGTTGCTCTTGCAAAGAACCTGGATTTGGTTCCCAGAAACCACATAGTGGCTCACAACCATCCATAATTCCTGTTCCAGGAGATCCAATGCCCTCTTCTGACCTCCTCAGTAACCAGGCAGGTGTACACATGGTGCACAGATACATGCAGGCAAAACACTCATACACATAAAAATGAAATACATCTAATTTTTTAATGAATGCTTAACCTTAATTAAATTGCCCACTGTCCTCTTTCCTCCAAGTGTCTCACCCCAAGCCTCCTCCTGGAACTTTAAGGCTTTAACCTACTTTGTTGCTTTTCCTCTAGTACCCAGTACCTGTTCTGAGCTGGAGTTCTGATGCTATTCGAGATTCTGAGACCTCCAGGATCTGTCTGCTAACTGCAGGCTGGTCTTCATCACTGGCAGGGAACAGGCCAAGGGAGCTTAGTTGGTCTAGAAGAAAAGATCACCCATCAGAGAGAAAGGTCAGTGAGAGAGAGAATCACAATTGAGTTAAGAGAGGGGAATGGGGCTTACTTACTTTTCATGTCATTTTTTAACACTACAATTCTCTTATAACCATGTCCCTTTATCCAGACGACCTGTGTAAAGACATACCATCTGGTTAAGCAGTAGAAAAGGAGGCGAAAGTACACTAACATTCAGGTGAGTGGGGCTTCTGTGCCTGCTTCTCATACACCAGAATCAGAACTCAGTAAATGCCAACAACTTTTCTATGTCCTTTCTTTAGCTTAACAGATAGCAGAGGATAGAAATACCCTCCCTCTGCCCCCAGAAAAAGCTGAGCAACCAGAATCACAAGACACAGTATAAAAAGTACTTATGACTCTTTAATAATGTCTACTGTAGCTTTGGGACTTAAATCCATAAACTTCCCACATCAGAGTACCTACCATTTCTAATAGAAACTGAACTCAACCTCAAAGGACAGCATCTCCCAGACTCTACAACTAACTGCTGATCCTGACAGTAAAACAGCAGCCCTGACCTGGTGGCACTGCTCTCCACCTTCAGCCAGGTCAGGGTGGGAGTATGCTTTGGTTCCCAGGGGTCTCCACCACAGATCTATCACCAAATTCCTGTCTTCAGTTTCCAGGCATTCTACTGTTTCATCAGAGGCTGAGCATCCTATGTCTCAAAAGCTTGGAATCAGAGGGGTTTTGGATTTGGGACTATTTGCATATACCTAATGAGATAATTTGTGGTCTGGGTGCATTTAAACTAGAAATTCATCTATTATCATCTCATAAGCACTGTATACACATAGCCTGAAGGCACTTTAGATGTATTTTTCCTTGTTTTTATAGTAAAAAAGTGTCTTGACTGCAATTCATCACAGGTGGTCAGGGTAGACTTTCCACTGTGGTGTCATGTTGCTTCCAGAATTTTTGGAATATTTTGGGTTTTAGAATTTGACTACAGGTGCTCCCATGTGTTTCAACCCAGCTCACCTCCTTCACTGATACTTTCTAGGGCCTTGGCATCGATGTCAGGACCCTGCATAAGTTCTCTCCTCCACTCTAATTTCTCTTAGTTTTTCTGTGGACAGCAGTGATGCTTTTCCAAAGGTAAAACTAAGCTTTCCTGCCTTCCCCACAGCAAAGGGAAGCTCTTACCTGGAGGAGAAAGGCCCTCAGAACAGCTCCTACTCTAGCAGAGGCTCTAGCATTCTTGCATTTTTTCATTTCTATTTTTTGGAGTACTGAGGATCAACTCAAAGCCTTGCTGTAAGCCCCTTGAGCCACTGGAGTGGCCAGGCCCCTCCCACAAGGACCTCTTAACTGCCAGATTCCACCCACAGAATACTCTAACTTCCCTAACTGATGGACTCTGCTCCCACACTGCAGGAGTGGCCAAGTTCCTCCCCCACCACCCCAGGACCTCTGCCAGGTTCCACTCACAGAATACTCTAACTGCCCTAACTGCTGCCCCCCACCCTGCAGAGCAAAAAGCCCAATCTCTGGACATGAAATCCCACTGATCTCTACCCCGAAAAGTTCTAATCCCTTCCCAAGAAGCTCTGTATAAGCTCTCTATCCTGTTCAGTTTGCTGCTGTTTCTTGCTCAAGCAGAGGCAGCCATCCTCCTGGCTTTTTCCCTCCCAATAAATATCTTGTGTAAGGCTTGTTGTGTAGTGTGACTTTGTGGCATTCCTTGGCTTGTAGCTGCCAGGATACCTTTCCATCTAAGCTGCAATGCTTACACTTGCCATGCAGCTAAGCAAGCACTCTCACAATAGATTCTCTTCCTCTCACAGCTACTGGCTGTTCATCTGTGCATGCCACCTTACCTACCACAACAGCCTGTGCATACTCCTTGCCACACGGTAACTCAGACATCTGTGATGCTGCCCTTCCAGGATCCCTATGCTCAGGAAGTGGGCCCTGCCTGGGCCATTGTCCCCCTCACTGGGGACATAGCTATGCTGTTCTAGCCACAATCTACTTAGGACATCTGCTTAAGTGTCCTATCTGGTTACACAACCACTGAGCACACTTCTAGGAAGGATGGCCTGCAACTTACTTAGCTGGCACACAAGAATAAAAGTTTAGAAAATCATGAGAAACACTAAAGTCATTCATCTTATCTGGCAGCACTCTGATGGCACCTTATATCTCTGATCAGGAGTCAGTGATGGCTCTTCAGGAAGACACTTTCTCGGAAGCTGAGGAAAACACCTACCTGTGGGATGGCTCCCAATAGCTCCTCCACACTACTGTAGCCGTATGTTTTGGGCTGCAGTGTTTCTCCAACATACTTGGTATAGGCCATGGAAAATTCATGAAGGAAAATCTGCTGGTAGTGATAGGTGTGAAGCAAAGACCGCACATTCTTTGCAAACAAGTATAGGCTTGTGAGCTTTACACACTCTTCTGCCTTATCATTTGTAAACACCTGGCCCAGAAGAGAGAGAAGGATTAGAAACTTCCTGAGTGACCACCTCTGTCCCCTCTGGTTGAAGGCCTTCTGGCCAAGAACACTCTGAAGGCCCCAAATCAACTTGGTTTCTAGGAGGGGCTCACAGAAGGGTCTCCCAGGGCCCTAGGAGGGGTTCATGGCAAGGCCTTCCAGGCAGGCTAAACAACCCAGGGCAACTTTGATTTCTCTGCAGTGTAATCCTGTCAAGTTTGAAGAAACTGTGTGAGCAGGGAAGGAAAGCAGGGAACTTGCAATCCCAAAGCAAGCAGACAGGAAAGATGACACAATCTCAAGAGATACACACAGTGGCTGTGGCCACTAGCTCTCATCTCCCAGAAATAATGTGAGGCAGAACAATGGTGGCTATCCTTGCAAACACACACAAAACTCCTGTGTCTTCTGGTACCCAGCTTGTGTCTTCTGGTACCCAGCTTTTGAAACTATATGTGGAGACTGAAAAACAAAAACAAAAAAAAAAAAACCCAAAAAAACAAAACAAAAACCTAGCAGTATAAAAATGTTTCTGAATCCCAACAATCAAAAATTAGTTGGAAAGCCAAACTCATAATGAACCCAAGGTGTGTTTCCACAGCACTTCTCCACACTGTATCACACTCTCAGCGTCACCCATGCTGTCCTGCCGTGCAACACCAACAAATGCTACCTGAATGACCTCAGTCAGATTTGCATCTACAGTATGCTATTAATGTAGCGTTTTTACTGCTCACTTCAACTTGCTATTATTTAACTCTGAAAAACATCAAAGACGCTCCAGGTCCTACAGTTTCAAGATTCAGCCAAGATTCTTTTACATGAAAGCAAACAAGTACATCCATCTCAATATGCAGATCTGTTCTTTTGTAAATGGTAAAAACCGTACGCATACCAATCAGTTATTCTCCAGTTCCATGAGCTCCAAAGCCTTTTTCTGACTTCTGTGGGCACCAGGCATGCATTTGGTGCACATATATAAATGCAAGCAAAACATTCATACACATAAAATAAATCAATCTAACAGTAAATAAATAAATGCAATTTTTTTTTTTTAAAAAAAAAAGAGGCCATGAATTTGAGAGAGAGCAAGAAGGGGGTGTATGAGAGGGGATGGGAGAGGAAATGGAAGGGGGAAATGATGTGATTCTATTTTAATTTCAAAAGATAAAAAATTACTAAAAGAGGTGGGCAATGGTGGTACACGCTTTTAATCCCAGCACTTGGGAGGCAGAGGCAGGCAGATCTCTGTGAGTTCAAGGCCAGCCTGGTCTACAGAGTGAGTTGTACATAGAGTAACCCTGTCTCAGAGGGGAAAAAAAATTACTAAAAGAAAGAAAAATGGCCAGCCAATTTCAGAACCTCCAGTGTTCCTCCAGCTCTACACACACTAATGCAGACCTAACAGGACTCCAGAAGAGCTGGGCTGAGAAGCTTCCAATATGATGGGTCTGAAGACCCATTCATAAATGTACCTCCACTAAGTAAGGCAGACTCTTCAGTAGCTCTGTCAAGGTCATGAACCCATATTCACAGGGGTTAAGAGGAGTACTGTGGGTGGTTTCGTAATGTCTCCTGAGCTCATCAACAGAAAGATAGGTATTTTCTTCCCAAGACATCAACAACACCAGCAACTGGGCGGTAAGAGACCGCAGAGACTTCTTGTTGATCAGCTGGATCTGTTTGCCAGACTTCAGATCAGCAACCTAAAGAAAGGAGAATGCAAACCCAGTTCAGATCATCTCATTCTGACTAACAAGACCAACAGAGGTTCTTACACTAAACAGAGTGAGTGGGTTTCTTTGTGACAGCAACCAACACTTAGAATGACACTGGAGCAGAAACTGCTTTCACCCTCCTACAGTTCGACCCATAAGCCCAAACTCCACCCATTCATCTTTCATGTAGTATTTGGAAGACACTGTTGTGGTCCTCTGCTTCTGTGTTCTTTCTTTCTTGCTGTTTTCCCCAAAGACAGACAGGTGAACTTGTTAGAATTCTGCCTTTACTCCAGCTATACATGTGCAGTTCAGGATCTTGTGTCTTACATCATCAGTGTGGGCTAGGGACTATGTGCATGCAGTGTGGTCACACAATCTGGCCTTAAAAAAGCCAGATGCAGGCCCCACCCTTTCTCTCTGCTCCCCCCCCCTCCAACCATCTTTCTCTCTTTCCTCCCCAGGCCTGGTCCTTTTATCCCTCCTCCCCTTCCTCCTAATAAAAGTTCTCTGTAACTAGGTAGTTGTGGCCATGGCTTGTCACCTTTCCACATTGCCACTTATTCATTTCATTGGTGCCGTAGACTCAGATAGGACATTCTGCCTGATCTGTGTCCAGGGCTAAGCATTGTTGGAAACCTATACCGAAGAACTGTGACTGCCCGCTCCACTTTTTTCATTTGCCCAGCCACTGGACCGCTCTGCACACACCACACATGCCACCAAGATTGGTGAGTTCCCCTGCCATTTCCCACGAGTCTCCCACGACTGTAGCCTGAGCTATATTCCTTGTTCCAGATCCTGGGGGGGGGGGGGGCGGGGGGCGGGGCTCGGGCTGCACTGGCACCAACTCATTCTTTCTCTTGATGAAGAGGTCAATGCTGTCGGACCCCCAGGGGGTCCTCCTGCTGCGTTTGCTCCCAGCCCTTACTCCTCTCTTGATGAATCGGGCAGTAACCTGAGCTGACTCATAGATCCTTCTCCAACCTCGGGGTTGACTAGAACTGGAGTCTGATCCTGTTTCTTTATTTTAATTTTTTATTTTTCTCTCGGCGCTGCAGCCATGGGACGTAGGGGCTTCCTCCTCATGGTTCCATTCCTCCTCTGACAAATGCCTTAAATATTTCCAGATACCATTAAGTTTGGCTGCTTGAACCCTGATATTTCACAGGAATTATCTAACTTCTGCCAGTGAATGGGTAAATGAAAAGAGTTACCTTATCCCCAAGCTTTCTACGGAAGCTCTGAACCCTTCTCCCTCTCCAATTCTGATTCTTTCCCTGCCATGTGCAACCACTTCTGTCTATCTGACTTCCGCTCCACTCTCCAGTATTGGGTGGGCATCTTCTGCCCAACCCTGGTTCTAACCTTAACTCACCTTAACTCCTCCCACTCGTTCTCAAGCTGCCCTGAGAGGCACAGACGGGTCTAAAATCAGGGTCTAAAATAAGTTTATGATCAGTTTATACCCTGCCTCCTGGCAGGTCTTCCTAAAGCTGTCCTCAAGCCAGCAGACATCAAGAAAAAAAAAATTCAAGACATGGAATAAAATCTGTCTCTTGTCCCCCAGACCTCCCCGATATAAGGGCTAAAACTTAAGCATCTGGAGAGCAAGGCTCCTGACCCCACAGGTGGGAGTGTCAGCTGTGGTATTTAAGGTATACCAGGGGAGAGATGAAAAAGCCCGAGAACAGAATTGCCAAGTGCTGGCACACGCTGTCCGACTGGCTCCCAAAAGCCACTGGGTCCCTGTTTTAAGTGCAGGGAAAAAAAAAAAAGAGGCCACTTTGGCTAGTACGTGCCCTGCCAGGCCATCAATTGAGCCTTGTTCAAAGTGCCACCTAGAAAGACAACCGGTCATCTGACTGCACCCAGGCACCAAGGGGCATGGGAGCATCAAGCTAAGACCTCCAGCAGACCTCTAGGCTTGGCCACAGGCTCGCTTGCAGGGAATCCAGAACACAGCATGGAAGCGATCCATTTCCTTCTTTCTGGACACCAGAGCCACTAACCCAGTCCTGGGAGTTTTGGGGTCTCACCTCTCCTCGTTTCCCTATTGTTGGGGTAGGGAGGACAGCCTTAGATTTAATTGTACTTTCAGGGTTACTTATGGGAAAAGGTTTTCCAGCTAAGATAGGAGCTTTCATTTCATTGCTCCCTCCAT
This sequence comes from Peromyscus maniculatus bairdii, assembly GCF_049852395.1. NCBI lineage: Eukaryota > Metazoa > Chordata > Mammalia > Rodentia > Cricetidae > Peromyscus > Peromyscus maniculatus. The sequence goes on along the minus strand of NC_134859.1, from coordinate 1,026,445 downwards.
GTGCCTCACTCCAGACCTGTCAGAAGTGCTTCTCCTCCTCAGGCACACAGACAGGGCCCTGATATCTGCCTTGTCCATAACTCCAGAAGAATGAGGTCTCACCCCACAAGCTTTTCTCTTCCTGGTTCCCTCTTCTAATTAACTGCTCAGCTAATGGTTACAGAATCACCACAGAACTGGAGTCCAGGGATCATCAAGTAAGAAACTCTAACAGTTAAAAGGTATTTATACCCCCAGACCCAAAAGTATCTGGGCTCTAAAAAAATTTTAATATAATCATCTATTACTGTTAAATGCTCTCAACAATTGATCACCTCTCTCTCCTGGATGCTAGACTAGTAAAGGAAACAGGTGCCTTAAAATAATGTCTCTGATAAAGCTTATCTCAGGTTAAAAAAAATTAAAAATTGTTCCAATCTCTCTGTCTCTCTTGTTAACACTAACCAATACAAGCAGAGTATTAAACACTATAATGGTCACTAATTTTCTCATAGCTGCTTCTTAATATGTTCAAAAATTTTCCCAAGCTCCAGAAACCAGCTTAAGTCCATCTGGACAGGTCGGATCTACGTCAGATAAGTGCCAAACACAAACTCCCCTGGTCTGGGAACACTCTAAAGAAAATAAAAATAATGATTCCTTTTTTCCTAAACGTTCTCTGTCTTACCAGCATCCTGTCAGATACAAAAGCAGCCAGAGTGTGAAGCCAAGAGGGATGAACGGCTCCAAGGCAGCAGGACAGCCCACCATCCCAGGACGCCTACCTCCCCAAGAGCCAACCAATGCCCACCAAGTCAGCTGGAAGCAGTTTTTCTGGGAGGAACGACGCCCCCTATTCCTATTCAAAGCCCCTTGCTTTTTTATAATAAGTAAAATGTGTGGAATGTTAGAATTCTGCCCTTACTCCAGCTACGCATGCGCAGTTCAGGGTCTTGCGTCTTACATCATCAGTGTGCACTGGCGACTACGTGCCCGTGGTGTAGTCATGTAATCTGCGCCTTAAAAAAGCCAGACACAGACCCCACCCTCACTCTGCTCTGCTCCCTCCCGCCCCCACCCCTCTCTCTTTTTCCTCCTGAGGCCTGGTCTTTTTATCCCTCCTCCCATTCCTCCTAAGAAAGCTCTCTGTAACTAGGTAGTCGTGGCCATGGCTCATGACCTTTCCACGCGGCAACCAGCGCCGCCGCCAGCGCTGCTTATCATTCATTTCAGAACTGACATGCTTCGGCCAAGCTAGTGACTAGGCTTGGTGAACACAAGGAGAACTGCACTTTTCTGAGGCCCTACAACTAATTTTAAAGCTGACATTTTCATCTGCTATGTATCTAACCGATCATTTCAGATTCTCAAGGAGACAAAGAACTTAAGGGAAGGAACCTGTGAAAGATATATGGCATCGTCTGGGCACCAAATACTAAGGCAAAGACAAGTGCTTGGTGACTGAGAGAGATATTGGCCTTCAGATGCAGGACCTGCCATAAACCTTAACTGCAGGTAGCAGAGCTCTGTGCACTTGTACCACCGGCCAGTGGATCCACTCTTCTCCCTTAGGCTTCTTCCCCATTGGCTTTGCTTTCTCTGCAAGAACCAAAGGGCTCATCACCTACATTAAGACCCAAGGGATCACATGCTTGTCCTCTTAAGGACTCTGGACTCACCCCAGCATCAGCACATCTTTATTTTTCAGATGCACTCTGGACTGAGATAAGAACATAGTGCATTCAATTAGTCAGCAGATACAAGTCCAGAGGGTTCAAGTCACTGTCTTAGGATCCCAGACCAATTACCAATACTGCTGCTTTTTAAGAAAACCAAACAAAACTGTTTCTTTGATTCTGCTGAAACCCATCTCTTGATCTCAAACATCTAGGACATGGTTCAGAAGTAACAATGCTTGGAGCACACTCAAGGCTCTTGTAGACAGCTTGGGAAGCTGTGCCTGGCATTTCCCTCAAGCTCCTCACGGGGCTCCAGTGGGCAGCCAAGATTGCACTGGGTCTCTCACCTTTTCCTGCTTTTGCTAATTGAACCAAAATTCCCATTAATTAATCTTTGGCTCTGGTTCAGAGTCTTGATCCGGTTTTTGTGGTTTTGAAACAGGGTCTCATTGTAGCCCAGACTGGCCTTTGCAGGTAGCCAAGAACAAGTCCTTCTCAACCCTTTAAGGAATGGAATCCACCTCAAGGTGAAGACACACCCTTAACTCTTCCCTCAGTTAAGAAAAGGGCTGGAGAGATGGCTCATTGGTTAAGAGCACACTGTCTGCTCTTCCACAGAACGAGGTTTCAATTCCCAGCATGACAGATCACAACCATTTGCAACTCCAGTCCCAGAGGATCCAAAGCCCTCTTCTGGCCTCTGTGGGCACTGCAAATACGTGGTGCACACACATGTAAGCAAAATACCCATATACATAAAAATACCAAATGTTCTTTAAAAACTGTTTATTCAGTTGTTCAAGAAAAAGACCCAGCTAAATGATGTGTGGGTTCATCATAAGACAAAGTACTTTTCCTTCCCAGAATTTCCAACCCCCACCCACAAGCCACCATGAGGCATGGCTGTGTCTACCCACCTTTCAGTCTTGACTTGGGAAGCCCTATATTCCTTTTTCTCTTCCGTCTTTTCTTTCGATACAGCCAGAGCCTAGGAACATGTTCCCTGGTACTCTGAGCTTCCTTACATTTTCTGTAAAACTACCCTCCTCACCATGTGGCTGACCTCTGTGCCAGCTTTTCAAATAGTATGGCTTTGTCTCCTCTCTTTTCCACTCTTCTAGGTACAGCAAAATTTACAGCCTGCCTACCTGGTTTTTCTTTTTTTAAACTATAATTGACCTCAAGCTTCCATTTTGAGTCTGTTTTTAGATTTTTTCTTCAATAAGACTAAAAACCTCAAGAAGAAACTCAGATGTCCTATTTCTTGGGGATCAGTGCTGGCTCTGCCAGACTCCTCAGGGTTTCTGGCAATACTAATTGCCTGCCTTTTAATGATGTAACAAAGGAAAAGATGGATCTGCTCCCAAACCTCTAGACAGTACTACTTTCCTCGATCTCTCCTGTTTTCTCTCAAGTCTCAGTCCTTTTTCACTTGGTTCTGTTTCTCCTTGTATGCAGTACTGAGGACTGAACCCAGGGCTTTGCAAGCTGAGCACGCTCTCTACTACTGAGCTGTAATCCAGTCTTTTTATTTTTTTCAAAATCAGAGATAGAGTCTTGTTAAGTTGCCCAGGCTGGTCTTGAATTTCAAGTATTCCTGCTTTAGCCTCCTGAGGTCCTGGGATTATAAGCCAAGCTTCTGTTTCTCAAGTGACCATCTTAGCACTAAGGGGCCACTAGTTCACTGGCATTCCTGTCAACAATTTAAGTTCTTCTGCCCCTAGGTCCTTTTTGTTTTGGTCATCTAGCCAGCTCTCACCATGAGCCCAGCCATCAGCTTCTGAACCTGCACCTGTGTGATATGCCAATGGTGGCTGTCTCTATCATCCATCTGTGAGCATCAGCTCCCCATGTGCACAATGTTCCTCATCCTTGACTCCACACATCAGACCTTCTCTGAGCTCTTCTACCTTAAGCCTTGACTCCTCTTCTCTTTAAACAGCTACTATAACCTTCCATTTAATGATAACATAGCACTCTTTTCCTGGTGACAAATGCCAGAATTAGTTTTACTAGGGTCGACCTAATAGCCCTCATTCTTGTGAAAGATTAAGGCTTCCTTCTGGTCTACCTCCACCTCCTCATCATACTACCCAGAAGCCCTTTCTCATCTGTGTCTACTCATTTCCCAGAAGCCTTTCTTGCCTGTGTCTGCTCATTTCTCAAGTCATCCTTCTTTGATACTCCCAAACACACTCAATTGCAGCACCTGAATATTGGCCCAGCTGCTCATTAGTTCCCTTCATCCCCTATATCTAGCTGCGGCCATCACGTTTTTCCTCTCACAAGCAAGCTAGCCAAAAGCTGTGGCAAATCCTGCTGCCATTTTCCCTTGACATCTCATTGCTGCCCCTACTCCAAGTGCTGTTCTCAGCAGCAAGCCAGTCACCTCCACCCACCTAAGAAGTCTCATGGAATGCAACTGGCCACTCTCCTTCTGTTTCCTCAAACCTATTGGCAATGGGTATATAGCCAGATTCTCTCTGTGCCTCTGACTGATGGTGCCACCACTTCCTGCTTCCCTTTCCATTTCTTCCTCCTGGCAATTATTCCCTAGTCCTGTGCTATAGATGTTCTGGAAACTGGCCAGCAGCTCTACCTATAAGTGGGAAAGGAAAGCATAAGAGGGCAGGGAAGAGGAAGAAGGTGCCCTCTAAAAGAGTTTTGCAGCCATAAGGGTGCTGCAAGCCATAGGAAAAACGTAATGAAATTCAGCTACTATCACAAAAGCTACTACTTCTCAGAAAAGCCAAAGACTTCTCCAAAGGTCAAGCCATGGCTTAAGAAGCCTTGGTGGTATTTTAGCTTTTGTATGTATATTAGCTGGTTCTTACAGTGATTTTCTTGTAATGCTATGTGTGCTTCCTAGAACTCCTAACAGTGTATTTATCTAAAATGCCTATCAAGCATCCAAGGTCAAACAAAACAATACCTGTCTCCTAGGTCAGGCAATAGCTTTATTTCTTGTGCTATTTAGGGTGAGACCCTCCTTTCTTATACAACCTTACTAATAAGATCCCTCACTTCTTACCTAACCACTTCTAGGAATGTAGACTGAGCACATAGATCCCCTTTGGGATATACTAACCCATCACTAGCACTCAGCTGACCTCCTCTTTTACCACTCCCATTTTGGGTTGTAAAAGAAAGCCTGGTGGTCACTGCCTGAGGAAAATTCTTACCTACCTTTATGACCCCATAAGAATTCAAGCCTGATGACCTTGCTCTGGCAGAGGATGGATATTGCTTGGGTTTATAACTGAATACTTCAGAGACTTGAGAGGACTCAGAGGTATAAGGAGATGGAGAGGAAGAAAAGAGTGGAGAACTTGAGGATGGAGAATGGAGAGGGAAAAGGAGGATTTTTGATCAGAGAGTACGTGTGGACGGGATGGAAGATGAGGAAGAACCAGACTGGGAACTACTAGCTGGGTAAGAACAAGATGAGAAGGACCAAGATGAGGCAGAATTAAGATGAGAGAAATTAGGCAAGAAAGGAGCTAGGCATGAGAATAGAACTAAAGTTGTGTTGATAGGATTTTATCTCAGAGGAATAAAGTAGACGGACAAAGAGCTTGGTGTACTTAGATTCATTTTCCAAAAATAATTCTCGCCATTTGTAGTTTCTCTCCTGAGTCCCTGGGAAGTATAATATTAAGACTGGTCCTTTTAATATTATATAAGACAAAGGCAATTCTAAGCTTGTGCTTATTCTTTAAATGACCCCTAAATAAGTCAGGATCCATGGAAGATACATGATACAGTTTCTCAGGAATCTTGGAAACAAAGAACTCTCTGGAAGGATTCAACTTTACCTGAGCATACACACCCTAGGGTAAAAAGTGACCTTGTCAAGTTCAGAATGCTCGTAAATAAAGATATAAAAGGAAGACCATGAATCTAAAGTATCAAATCAAGCTACCTTGTATTACCTAGTAAGGCACACTGCTGTGACACACAGAGTACAGAAATGCTGTGTGTACTACAACACCCCATGTGGACCATGACACAGCCTACTCAGTAGAAGGACATTGGCTTACCTTTACAACATGGCATAGCTTTTGTGTCAAAGCAGAGACTGAGCTGACATTGTAGTCTTGGAGACGAAATGTATAGCCAAAAGTTTTAGCATATTCTGTAAGCAGATCTGTCATCATAAGGCAGTTATCTTTTTGGGATCGCAGAAGCTTAACAAACTGGGCAGCTAGAGCTTTGAATCGCTCCACTTCGGTCAAAGTCAGGATTTTCTCTTCTCCACATTCCAACACCTTAAAAAACACATAGGGAGGAAGGAGGGGTTTGAATACATGATTGTATGTAGAGTTAAATAGCATGGAAACGTACACATTGGTCATTTAAGATGGGAGTGTGGTTATGGAGGTGCAGTTCTGCAAGATCAAAAAGCTCTTCCCTGGGCACTCAAATACACATGTAAGACATTCCTTTTTCTGGCGGTAAATTCTGGTATACATCTTACAACAATAAAAAGTTTTAACAAAACTTTGGGAGTCAAAGACCATGTAGATAAAATTAATAACAGAAATCCAACCCCACTTGGAAGAGTCCATCATGAATTCCCCCGACCTCCAGCCAACGAGATTTGGGAAGCATGGTGCTGCTCAAAAATACCCAGTTTAACATTTAAACAACCGCATCCCATTTTCAGTGATTACTCTAACACAAGTTGAAGATTTTTGTTTGTTTTGTTTTTTCGAGACAGGGTTTCTCTGTGTAGCTTTGCACCTTTCCTGGAACCACTAACTCACTCACAGGCTGGCCTCAAACTCACAGAGATTCACTTGGCTCTGCCTCCCAAGTGCTGGGATTAAAGGCGTGTGCCACCACCGCCTGGCGAAGATTATTTTGCTGTTTAACCCAGGCTGGCTTCAATCATAGAATTCTCCAGCATTCACCTCATAAATTCTGGGATTACAGAACAAATCCCCCATTTGTCTAAAATTACTAACAGTTTTAATGATGAGACTATTTCAAACTCATAACTAAAAACAGTAACAATACCTTCCTATACATTGCTCAGAAAAACAAAGAATTAGAATCTCTTCACTTACTTGTAAAATCTCAGGTATGGCTTCCAAAAGTTCCACCAGCTTGGTAAATCCATAATATGCAAGTTTGCACTGCCGGCCAAAGTGGTGGTGGTAACAGGGAATGAACTTGTTAAAGGGCATCCGGAAGTGGGGCTGGTGGCGCAGCAAGTCCACAACATCCTTGGAGAACTGCTTTGTCCTTTCTATCTCATCCTGAGTTCGTTCTTTAAAACACAAAGCACCTTAGACATCAGGCTTCCACTCACTGTGTTTAGTACCGGCCTGTAGTGTGTTACTGGAGTCACAGAGGTCAGCTTTGCCTTCCCCAGCCACACAGCCTAAAATCAACTAGACACTTGGTACTAGGTTCTTTGCCAGTGGTTCTTATACAGGCTCAAGGCATAATCATGAGAAGTGAGGTTGCTACTGTGGGAGGTGAGAGACACATGTCATCACCTACAAGACAGGAACAATTTATAAAACCTGTCCACTACACCTATGTGAACAAGACAGACAGAGGTCTAGGTCTTCAAGCAATACAACGTTACTTCTATGAAATCACACTTCTGAACATTCACACATTTTTTGTTTATTCATTTGATCTTCAGTTCAAAGTTGCCAGCAGAAAAGACTATTAGGCATCAAAACTTTAACAAAATTAAAGAAAAGAAAATTAAACAATGATCTTCATTTCTATTAATTTTAAATTCACTAGAAGAGAAGTGGGAAAAGACATACACTCTAAGTTTTATTTAACTCTGGAAACCTGTGACCTCAGGGACACAAAGACACTCTACCTGGTAAGGCAGGGGAGTATGATATAAGTAACAGGTCTGTTTCCCAGACTTGACTGTACTGAACAAGTGGAAAGACAAATGCCACATTTCAATGATTTGTTTTCTTCCAAAGTATGCATGGTGAAATAGTTCTCAGAGCTAAGACAGAGTCTCCATCAGGTGACATGGACACTAGAAACTGGGGCACACAGTTGGGAAGCATTTAACAAAGCTTCTTCTCCCCTTTGAGTAGATTCTTAAGAAACCAGTGTGCTTTCTTATAGGACACATGGCTTCCTTTCCTCCAAAGAACACAGGTTCTGTGTACCAGGCAGTTTTACAAACCACACTTCTCAGTGAACCATTAAGAACCATGGAAAGGGAGAGAAAAGGGCAACCTCCCCTAAAAAAACCAAAAATCAAAAAACTATTTCATTTAAAAGTAGTCAATGACTAGGATCATGTCTGCAATCCCAACACTTTGGGAGGCTGAGGTCAGAGTACTACTCTAAGTCCAAACCAGCCTTGGCTACACACTGAAGTTGGGTCTCAAAAGTACAATAAAAACAAAGACACTACTGAGATAGACAACATCCCTCCACATACCTCTTTTGCGGATACAAATGACCATGTCGTCATCTTGTTGGGACAAGCAGATGGTTGTGTCTGGTATCTCTGATATGATATCCATCAACTCACAGACACCATATTCTGTGACATCCCAGTCCTTTGAGAAACACCTATGTTTTAACATGGGAAATGGGTAAAGATGGGTAAAACTGTTGTCATAGTAACAAGCTTTACAAAACTCTGTTTAACAGAGACGTAAGAGGACTGTTTAAAGCTTGTGGGAAGAAAGAGCATTAAAAAATGTGTTTTTTTTTTTTTTTTTTTTTTTTAAAGCTTCCCATCAACTCACCAATGATAAGCCTGTGAGAATTCTTTCACAACGACCTGCTTGCTGGCCTGGGACTTGAGAAGTTTTAGTAAATTCTGAGTAAAACGTTTCACTTGGGCCCTATGTGTAAGGGTCAGCAGACGCTTGGAGCCCATTCCAAGAATCTGAAAATGAAATGTTCTGGTTACTTATACTATGAAGAACTCAAAAGATATGTAGTGTCAACCTCGTCTGTCTTCCTTGCTTTTGTTACTCTCAGAGTATCTCCCTCTATGTACAATGTTTGCAATTTGAAATGGACACAATTCAACATGTATAGTTAAAAAGAACAATGGCCCAGCTGTCTGGGGCCAGGTTCATTTGTTTTCAAAGTGCTATTGTCTCAAATGATCATGTGAGCACAAAGAGAAAGAACACATGCTCAGTCTGGATGACTAAATTTCAACTCTAAAAGATAGCTAAAGTTTTTCAGGCCTTTTTAACAAGTGGGAAATTATGAAAACACTGTCATCAGGGGAAGTTACAGGCAGCCTAGATAGGATTCAGTGCTAAACCCTAGTCCAGTGACTAATGTCCAACTTATGAAGGGTAGAGCCCTCAACTCCCTGGTAGGTACCAAGCAAATGATGATTACAGCAGTCCCTTGTAATGAGCATCCCAGAGAACACTACTGGAAAGGTACCAGCCCATAGACACTGGAAGGAAAATGCCCACAGGCCTCTAGGGAATTCTTCCAGGTTGGAAATTTGTAGTTTCCTCAAAACTTGGGAGGGCGCCTGCATTTTGAAGCAAGCTCTTAGAGAAATAAGGTTACTATTTGTCTGTGTCTTTGGCTGTGGCAGCTGAAGTCATGGAAGAACACTCCTTTCTTTGAACAAATAACCCCTCCTACCCTTTACCTGTAACACATGAGGCACTGCTTCTAGTAGCTCAATCAGCTTGGAATATCCATAATCTGAAACCCGGCACTGCTTTGCAAAATGGTGATGGTATGAAGGGATGAAATTGCTAATTGGTAGTATACAAGATGGTTGGTTCTTCAGTAAATCAATGACTTCTCTGCTGAACTGGATCAGCTGGGGATTACCCACAGGACTTTTAGAACGCAGAAGCCAAGGGTCTGGAGAAGGAAAAAACATGAAGACCTCAGGCATAATTTCACTGACACAGTGAACATAGTGTGCTCAATATGCAGCAAGCTGCTGTTTCAAGTTTCAGCTTGCACACACAGGCGCCACATAACAAAACAAACAGGCCATCTTACTATAGGCAGGCAAACTATTCCCCCTAATTCTCAAAAGGTGTCAAAGGAAAGCACAGAGTATTCTAGGGTTACGGCAGAAGTGAAGTTGAACAAGGATTTCTATATTTCACTGGCTATATTTCAAAGATCCATTTATCATTTGGACATATCGGTAATATTTTTCAGACAGTATAGATGGGCCCCAGGCAGGTGACCCATGAGAATGGAATTAACCAATAATGGAGCTGAAACATTAACCAGAAAGCTATGGGAGGCAGTAACTAGAGCAGGACGGAAAACAGACTGAGAAACAGATCTAGCTACCTACTTCCTTCCTGAAACCGTCTCACTATGAAGCCCTAGCAGGACTGGACCACACTATGAACAGCAAGCCTTCTGTCTCCTAAATGCTATGATAAAGAGGTCTGCACCATCACACCTCACAAAAACAAAAACAACCTACGTTGAGCTGGAATAGTGGCAAATGCCCTTAATCTTAGCATTAGGGCAGGGAAGGCTGAAGCAAGAGGATCCATGAGTTTAAGATAAGCCTGGGTTATACAAGTAAGACACTATCTCCAATAATTATTATTATTATTAGTAGTAGTAGTGATAATAATAATAGTAATACAAAACCTAAAAATAAAACGTTAAAAAAAAAATCAGACAAAAATCTTTATAGAAGTGAAAGGGATTTGTGGACTCATGTCACAAGACACAAAGTGGGCCTCCCATGGGTACTACGCAGCTCGAGACTGAGGGAGGAGAGGATGGATTCAGGAAGGAGCTCCTGCAGAGCTCCCCAAGAGCTGCTGACTCAAGCTCCCAGTTCCCTTCTCACCTTTCCTGTACAGGAAACAGGTGCAAGCCTAAAATGGAAGACACATTAGGGCCAAGGAGAAGGAGTGGGGGGGGGGGGGAGAAAGGGAGGGAGGGAGAGAGACAGAGAAAGAGAGAGAGAATATGTGTATGTGTGTGTATGCACTCATGGCATGGCACAGCTTGTGAAAGCTGGTTCTCTGCTTCTACCATGTGGATCCTGGTGCTCAAACTCAGGTTGTCAAACTTCATGGCAGCTGCTTCTACTCTCTGAGCCATCTTGCTGGCCCAACGCTGGTATTTTCAAAAGTCAGATTCTAACAACCCCTTAGCATCTGGGGAGTTTTAAGATCAGAGGAGAAACTTTGGTGAAAATGGTACTGCTGTTTGAAATCAAAACCACAACTTACTCCTGGCCTCCCTGTAGACAGGTTGGAGCTTAGGCCTTAATCCCTGATACCTGCCCACCTACCAGTGTTGGGAGGCGGGGGCTTGTTGTGAATCCACTTCACTACTTTGACACCATTCTGGGCAGTGGCAATGTTCACTCCTGGAATGCAGGTGATGAAGTGCTCTAAAGGGACACCCCTGGGGCTGTCTTGGATTATTTCTAGGTCACCAAACTCCGCAGCATAGCAATCTGGAAAGCTGAAGGGGGTAAAGGTTAAATGAAAATAATAAAAAGGGCAGTGTAGGCTGAACAGCAGGCTTTAATCTGTATCTGCTGAGAAATAACTGCTGTAGTACTGGCCTCTGTGACACATTCTAACAGCTCTAGAAATTCCTGGGCAGTGTTCTGTAGGGAGTTAAGTATGGAATTGGCCTTTGGCTGTGGCCTGGTGTACTCTGATGAATGATTTTCTCTCAGCCTTGGAACCTGAACACAGATGAAATGATGCACTTTATTGGCACCTGTACAGCTTTCACTATGGATGCACCTTTTCCTGCAGAGAAGAAACTGTCCTCGTTTTTTATGAAATTCAACATAAACCCTGTTTCTTGTTGAAATATTGAGTGCAGGGATCCATTTCTCAAAATTCAACCCCAGGACAGAGCCCTATTTCTAATCCTTGGTTCAGTCAGTAGGCAAACTGCAGGAATGACCCTATAACACTCGACTTCCAATGGCTAACATGGCTCACCTTAGCAAAGGCACAGTGCCCTCATGGGTCTGGAGAAGACTATGAACTTGAGGTGCAAACACTTTCAAAGAGAGGACCACAAAAGGAATCTTGTAAGAGTCTGGATCAAATTCATGTTCACTGCAGGAAAGACAGCAAGCAGTGAGCTGACGCTTCTCAGGAGTGGAAAGCATTCCTTGCTCACACTCTCTGGAGGGCGCTGATGTACCTGAAGTTCTTATTAGAGCAGTGCTGCCTGCAGACAGGTTCATGATACTCCAACTCTTCAAACAGAACTGGGCTGCAGTTTGTGGAGGAGCCATCATGTGACTGGGAAGAGCCTAGGGGGCTCTGGCGGGCCTGGCTGCTGGGTAAGAGACGCACCAGTGGCCCAATTCCCTGTTCACGGATTGCAATCGTGTCTGTTAATTTATATAAATCAGACACATTTAACTTGTGTCCATACCTAAGAACAGGAAAGAGATGTTATCTTAGAATGCTTTTCTTTTTTCTTTTTAAGATTTATTTATTTATTATACATACAGTGTTCTGCCTACATGTATGCCTGCACACCAGAAAAGGGCACCAGATCTCATTACAGATGGTTGTGAGCCACCATGTGGTTGCTAGGAACTGAACTCAAGATTTCTGGAAGAGCAGTAAGTACTCTTAACTTCTGAACCATCTCTCCAGCCCTAAAACGTTTTCTTATGTAGAAACACCTGACCTGTTTAAATAAAGAAATATAGAATGGCTTCCCCATCTCCCCAAGAGTGACATGAAACTACTGAGCTCATTCAATCCTGCAGCCATGTGGTTCCCTGCCAGCTACAACAGTACTCTCATTTGGTAGCTCCTTCCCCCTCCAGTGTCCTCACCTCAAGTGTCTAAGATGTGAGTTCTCTCAACATGTTCACTCCAACCACTGCCCTCTGAAGTATACTCCTTTTGAGAGATGTTCTCACCCACACTGACCTCAACTGTGAACCATTGTCCTCTATACCTGGACTCCTCAACCCTGGCTTGGATTTGCTATAGCTGGAGCATAATGGCCCAGGCTCTGGAAGCAGACAGATTTGAGTTCACATGCTGACTCTACTGCAGCCTCTGTAAACTTAGTCAAGATAAACAACCAGTTTGAGCCTCAATTTTGCTGTCTTTAAAACACAGTGATAACTTGTACCTCACAGTGCTGAATGAGGATAGTGTGTGACTAGGCACAGGTGGGGCTTGGCCTGGGTACTAGCAATTCCTTCCTACCTCTCCAGGTTCCATTGCCAGTTCCCCACATCCATCAGTCTTCTTTGGGGTCTCCCCACAGGGGGAGATAAACATTATCTCTACGCTCTCTCACTGTTGGTCCTAAACTCTCGTTCCTGTAGAGTGAAAATGACTGGTCTCTCAGGACTGACCCTGGCTCAGGCTCTCAACCCTTCCCTCCTGGCTCCATGTCACCAGGAGCCCCCAAACCTCACCCTGCCTCCTGCCCGAGATTCCCCATGTCTGCCATGCTCTCTTTCCACATGCTTTCCTTATCCCACCACCCTCACCACTGGGACCTCGCTTGCTTCCCTGGCCTTCCATCCAGTTATACCTCCCTCGCACCTCTTCTGGCTCTATCTGCTTCCCTGCCCATCACAATGCCTCTTCAGCAAATAGCAGCCAGTACTTTCAGAGCCAACATCTCTCTCACAGAGCCTCCAAAATAGCACTCCAACTCTCTAGATCGAGACTCCAACAGTGCCCCAAACTTCTATGTCCAAGACCTAACACTTACTGTGCCCCCACTCAAGCTTCATGCCCCTGGTTCCTGTTTAACTGCCCCGCCATGTTCCCAGATCAAATGTTTTCTACCTTTTACCTTGCCATTTGGCTTCCTACCCAACACCAGTCATCTGTTCCTGATCCACAGGCACTTGAATTTCCTCTTTCTTTAAAAAAAAAATTATTTCATGTGTATACATGTTTTGCCTACACGTACATTTATGCACCACATATGTGCAATGCCCTTGGAGGCCAGAAAATAACATCATATCCACTGGATATGGAGTTATAGGTGTGTGTGAGTTGCCATGTGGGTGCTGGAAATTGAATCTGGGTCAACTGCAAGAACCTCCTAACTACTGACCCATCTCTTTAGCCCAGTGGTTCTCAACCTTCTTATTCTGTGACACTTTAATACAGCTCCTCATGTTGTGGTGTCCCACCTCAGCCTAAGTTATTTTTGTTGCTACTTCATAACTGTAATTTTGCTACTGCTATGAATCATAATGTAAACATCTGATATGCAGGATATCTAATATTTGACCCCTGTGACAGGGTTGATTGACCTCCAAAGGGATTGCTACCCACGAGTTAAGCTCTAGTCCACCCATCCATGCCTCCATCCATTTACTTAGTTTTTGAGACAGTATCTCAGTCTGTCCTTTGCACAGCTGAGTATGTCGTGAACTCCTGATATCCTGACCTCCACTCCCAAATGTTGGAATTACCAATACATGCCACCAGGTCTCAAAGAGACTTAAAATTTCTGTAGCACATAATTCCTTGTAGTCTAACTGCATCAGCACAGAACTGGCCCAGTGCAGAACTCTTCCTCTTTTTCCCTCTCCTTGAAGATGGTTCTGACCACCATACCTCTCTGCTCACCCCCATTCCTCCATCCATGCAGCGGCTCATTCATTACTCATGGAGTAACTGCCACACCCCTGTGCTGCCTTCCTTTGGATCTCTAAAGCATTCTCTCTTCCCTGAACCTCCTTTTCACTGACATTTCTCTTTCATTCACAGAAGAATTTGAGAGATTTTCTCTTTCCTTCTAACAAACTCTTTGGACCCAGAACCATGCCCTTTGCAAATCTGCATTTTCTGCAGTGCCTCAGCTTTTCATAACACCTGTTGTGCACTGTACACTGAAGATTCTAGACCCTGTCTAAAGTATAGAGCAAGCTCACAAGTGCCATTCAAAGAGTAATAAAACTAGTTGGTAAAACAAAATAAAAGAGCTTAGCTTTGAGAACTGTGGTGGTTTGAATAAAAATGACCTTCATGAACTCATAGGGAGTGAACTATTAGGAGATGCGGCCTTGTCAGAGGAAGTATGTCAATGGGGGTGGGCTTTGAGGTTTCAGAAGCTCAAGCCAGGCCCAGTCTCTCTCTCTTCTTGCTGCCTGTGGATCTGGATTTAGAATTCACAAGCTCCTTCTCCAGCACCATGCCTGCCTGCCTGCCTGTGTGTCATCATGCTTCCCTCCAAGAGGATAATGGACTAAACCTCTGAAACAGTAATCCAGATCCAATTAAATGTTTTCCTTTATAAGAGTTACTATGGTCATAGTGTCTCTTCACATCAATAAAACAGAAGGTTGAGTCTAAATTTGCTAAAAAGGAAAGTTTAAAGAAAGTGCTAGATTCAAATTTCCAATCTGGTCAGTACTGTCTCTGTGAGAAGTTCCTTAGGGGTGAGCATGATAGTTTTTCATATAAAGTCACCAATCACTACTGACTGTATCAATGGAACAGTAAGCAGAACTTACCTCTTTTCATAGATGTCTATAAATTTAAAGAGAGGCAAACAACAGGCGGGGGCATCCTGAAGAATAGAGATTGTTTCTGCACTGTAGGACAAAAACCATGAGTTAGAGAAGGGACTACTCCTGTATATTACAAAGTATATGTATATTTTCTTCTTTTTTTTTCTTTCAGTTTTTCAAAAGATAGGGTTTCTCTGTGCAGCCCTGGCTGTCCTGGAACTCCCTCTGTAGGCCAAGCTGGCCTTGAACTCATAGAGATCCTCCTGCCCTGTCTCCCAAATGCTGGGATTAAAGGTGTGTGCCACTACCACCTGGCCAAAGTATGTTTTTTAAACGTTCACAAAACTAACACAATGTACATGCAGAGTGAACTTCCTAGTTTCTGATATGTCAGAGTTTACTTTTCAGAAAAGTTAAAAAGAAAATCAAAAGGATTTTTGGGACAAGTCAATGAAAGATTATAAAGTCATTCCCTGGGATTCTGTGGGACTCAGTAACAGGACCACATCAGTGCAGCAGAAAGACATGGGGTCTCCTGAGGACAGGGGCAGGGGCACACACTGGGTTTTAACTCAGAGTGAAGGCAGAATAGCTTGAGTTATCTCTTGCCATGTGTGTCTTATGTGTTAGATGTATGGAACTGGGATTCCTGCATGTGGTTGGATATGTAATTGCACACTGTATCTTCATCACTCTTCACAAAAAACATACAAAAAGTACTCAAAGAAAAACAAACAAAAAAGCCCAACCTGGAAGGGTGATTAGCCTGGAGCCACAGGATTAGAGGGCTTTTCTCCAGTTCTCTTACTTCCCCAAATACTGCAAAAACCTGAGTATTATTTTTATTCTAAGGAAAAAACAAAAAACACCAACAACTTCAAATACTGTCCAAATACAAATCAGAGAGGTCCTTAATATTCCAACACTCAGAGTGAATCCTATTTCACTAGCTCCCCACCACAGCGGGACAGCCAAAGCAGCACACACTGACCCAGTCATCAGAGAGACTCTACACTAGGACTCCAGCCAACACTTTACCCTTTTCAGGCTTCTGGGCGTTACTGTAGGGGAGTGCTAGTCTTAGAACCTGTTCTGGGTATACAGTATGCTACTTCACTCCCAAAGGCCTACCAAGTTCAAGTTTGAAAAAGAGCCAGAGGGTGGATTTCAAATCCTATTAATTCACAATAACCTTTACTGCATGCAAGAAGATTGGAAATGTGATAAAATATTTATTATTTTTCAAACTGTTTGTGAGTCAGTTGTTATGTCCTGATGTGAATGTCTTGGATGCTGTTTTTTTACCTTAGTAAAGATAGTGACTTGCTGGCAGCTCCGGTGGAGAGCGAGACCAGAATCTTCTTGCTGCCAATCTTGTGCCTCTGGAGGCTGGTCACTGCACAGATTGCTTCTTGCAGGTTTCCCATCTGCACAATGGCCTTGAGCTGGTAATCGGTATGGGGACTGAGCTCAACACTCTTGACCTACAATAGGACAAAATAAAACAGAGCACTACCAGTATCTACCCAGAGCTTGTCATCTTAAAAAATGAGAATGAACTATTGAGAAATACTAGTATATGTCAGGGCCTGCATGAGGTAACTTGTCTGAATGAGGTACTACAGGTGACCAGAGTGCAGGTGATCTTCAGAGAAGCTAGCCTGGCCAGTCTGCCTGTGTGCTCTGGCATATGTCACTCAGAGACCAGTGTTTCTGTGACTCTGCAAAATCCCAGGTTTATAAAAGGTACACTTTTTAGCAAACTGCACCTAAACACTGGACTGGGTACATTAAAATATAATGGGAAACAGCCAACATTCCTTTAGACCAGTAGTTCTCAACCTGTAGGTCACAACCCCTTTGGGGGTTGAATGAACCTTTCACAGAGGTCATATATCAGATATCCTGCATATCAGATATTTACATTACAATCCCTAACTATTGTTAAATTACAGTTATTAAGTAGCAATGAAAGTAATTTTATGGTTGGTGGTCACTACAACATGAGGAACTGTATTAAAGGGTCATAGCATTAGGAAGGTTGAGAACCACTGCTTTAGATTTTCTGTACTTCTGGATGTATGCAGCTCTTAGTCTCTCTATCTATTAGACAGGCACTTCTCATGACTAGCTTCATTTTCTCTGGGGTGATGTCCTAAACTGTGTGTTCTATATTTCTTCCAACACACAGAAGGGAAAAAAAGTTCAAACCTGCCTAGTCATACCCATGTCCTGGCTGTGGTTCTGTGTGTCCATTAGACCCTCTGGTTGGTACTAAACTCCACCAGGGGTAAAACCAGCAAGGACAGGAGTGAAAAGGTGGTTGGGGAGCAGAAGCTGGAGGAACCACTCAGCAGTTAAGAGTTTACATAGATTACTCTTCCAGAGGACCAAAGTTCAATCAAAGCATCCATGTTGGGGGGCATAAAACTGCCTATAACTTTAGCTCCAAAAGACCTGACACTCTGGCAACTACATACATCTGCACATATCCACACAGATACACACACATCCACATAACTAATTTATATCTTAAAAAAAAAAAGAGTGAAACTGGGTATTGTGGCTTATGCCTTTAATCAAATCAACTGGGAGGCTAAGGCAGAAGGATCTCACATACCTAAGACTAGTCTGAGCGACAGAGTTGAGATCCTGTCTTAAAAATGCCACCCACTCCCAAAAATTCAAACTAATTACCCTAATAACAAGAGTGAAGGTACCTGGCCATGCCTGGAAAAGGCCTCCTGGAGGAGCTGCTGCAGCTCCTTCCGGGACAGCCTGTAGTCCACGTTGCTGACCTGGATGTCAACACCATTTGCAAATGGGTCTGGGCAGTCATCACTGCTACTAGGATTGGCAACGTTGAAAGCAAGTGGCAAGGCTCTGTTTAAAAGGTTTGGAGACATACTCCTGCAGAAAACACACAAGATGTGAACAGTTCTAGGCAGTGGGTTCTGCCAACAGTTCTAGGCAGTGGGTTCTGCCAGTTCGGCTTTGTCTAAAACTACCAATAAAAGACCTTCCTATTTGTGTTGCAGTGGATTGTACCTTAAACCTATGCTGATTTAGGCTTACTGTCTAAAGTACTATGAGTTGACCTCAATAAAAATTATTCAATATCAAATGTTATTTCACAGAAATATTTAAAGCAAAATGGAGAAAATACAGGAAGCCTTCTTAAATTAAAATTCCACTCTGGGCATTTTAGTTTTACAAACTTAGTCTCTAATGCTTAGGTAAGGTTTAACCTCCTCTGATTTACAAGGCCTACAATCACAGTAGGGCAGGCTCTGGTGACAACTGTTACATGAAATTGTACATTCCCTTTCTGCAACGATTTAATTTTTTTTCTAAGATCTCACTAATTAGCTCTTGCTGTGCTGAGATTCAGTATGTAGACCAGCTGAACTCAATCTCATAGATCTAAGATCACTGCTTCCCAAGTGCTGGGATGAAAGGCATGTGCTACTGTGCCTAGCTTTTCCAGTGATTCTTAATCAGCTCTGCATAGCAAATGCAGTGTAAAAACAGGTCTTTGTGGCAGCTCTGTTTGCCAAGTCTCACAGCAGCCTCCCACAAAGCACCATATTAAGAGAGGCCAATGCACATCTCATTTTGGCTTCCCTCAACACAAAGAGTGTTAAAATGTTGGTTGTTTTTATTCAAGGCCTTACCAAGTTAACACAGGTTGGCCTTGAACTCATTTATGTAACCCAGGCTTGTGATCCTCCTGTCTCAGCTTCCCAAATGCTGGGAATATAAGTATGTACCACTATACCTGAATATAAGGACATCTTAACGTACTTCCCTGTTGACATGGAATCACCTCAATTTCCAAATGGAGGAGGGAACAATGGAGGAAAGCACTGCCTCTGAATGTCAGCTATGGTAACTTTCAGGGAGGGTCTGGCAGGGGAAATGCAGATCTGTCTCGGTGTCTAATATAGTGACCTGTAACCTTCCTGCTGCACATTCACCCCGTGAGTGAGAAAGCTGGACTTACCTTGGAGACCAAGACTGAGAGGTGAGCAGAGGGCTGACTTGCCTTGAGGCGATCAGCTTGCTGAATGCAGATGGATAGCTCACTTGGAAGACAGTTTCCTCTCTCTCCTTCTTCTCTACAGGAGAGCTGGCAACAGTCCAGGAACTGAGGTTCTCTTTTCTAACAGGAAGGAGAATTTGTAAATGTCACAGGTCTCCCATGGTTTCATAGAAGCAGTGACCAAGAAAGAAAAACTGGACATACTTCTGACTGCTTCTGTAAAGTGGCTCCATCAAGCCTGTGTTCTTCAGGGTGGGCACTGAAGTACTTAGACTACCATTAGGTAGTGCTGCCAGCCTCCCATGGCCTTGCTGGTGCTCACTGTTTCTGCTGCCAGTCTTTGACTCCATTCGGCACAATTCCTTTAAAGACACAAGTAGAGCCAAGCGGTGGTGGCGCACCCCTTTAATCCCAGCAATCAGGAGGCAAAGGCAGGCGGATCTCTGTGAATTTGAGGCCAGCCTGGGCTACAGAGTGAGTTCCAGGAAAGGTGCAAAGCTATATAGAAAAAACCCTGTCTCGAAAAACCAAAACCAAAACAAAACAAAAAAGACACAAGTGCAATGGCCTTAAAACCTAAGTACCAGCTGGGGGGTGGTGGCGCACGCCTTTAATCCCAGCACTCAGGAGGCAGAGCCAGGTGAATCTCTGTGAGCTCAAGGCCAGCCTGGTCTACAGAGTGAGATCCAGGACAGGCACCAAAACTACACAGAGAAACCTTGTCTCAAAAACAACAACAACAACAACAACAACAACAACAAAAAAAAAACCCAAAACAACAACAACATAAAAAAAACCAACCAACAAACAAAAAACCAAATCAAACCAACCCTCCCCAAAACAAACACCTAAGTACCTCAGATGGGTTAGATACTATACAGAGAGTAAAGCGACTAAGTCTCAGCAAAAACAAAAGGACACAACAGGAACTGGCAGGCACAGGACACACAGAAAGAAACCAAACCTATCATAAACTTCAAAATGCAAGAGATATCAAAATTACCTGTAAACTTTTAATGTTTATGTTTTTTGTAGCAGATCCAGAATTTGCCTGCAACCCTTTTCCAGGCATGGCTTTGGCACTGGGTGACTGTTCATTTGTGTCTTTGATGAGGCACAACTTTGTGTTAACTTTTTTCGGTGACTTCACTTTATCGGCAATTGCATTTGAATTCTTGGCTTCAAGGAATTCTCTATGCTTTGGAGTTAACGACACAATGATCCTGTTACCAAAGACATCTTCATTTTCCATTCGCTTCTGGGCCCGCTCTGCACTGTCTTGGTTTATGAAGCGGAGAATTGCACTGCAGCCTGTGATACTCAGCACTTTGCCACCACAGTTATCAGACAAGCGCCTAAGCCTGTTGCTGATGCTCTTGCCATCTTTATTGGCTGGTAGGTTATAAACATAGAGCAGAGTGTGGCACTGCAAGCACAGGGAAAGTGTTACTTCAGGGTCAGTCAAAAGCACACATTCAATTTCAAAACAAGAACAAATGTGATCTCCACTTCCAACTAACTCACACAAGAGGTAGGGACAGCAACTCTGACAGGAAAGGGTAAACCTATTCAGTGTAACTAAATGATGTTTCCAAACATCAGTTAGGCATGGATAAACTGAGTGACTCTGTTTCTATACATTGTCCAGAAGAGACCAACCGAGAGACCAGTAACTAGCTGCCTGGGGTGAAAAGGGAGTCAACACCAACTGGCAGACATCACATGGAAACCATTTCAAACTGCAAGTGCAACTTAGTAAATATTAAAAACCAATGAGCCGGGCTGGAGAGATGGCTCAGAGGTTAAGAGCACTGACTGCTCTTCCAGAGGTCCTGAGTTCAGTTCCCAGCAACCACATGGTGGCTCACAGCCATCTGTAATGAGATCTGGTGCCCTCTTCTGACCTGCAGTCATACATGCTTTATACATAATAAATAAATCTTCAAAAAAAATAAACAAATAAAAACTAATGAGCCTACAGAGCGAGTTCCAGGATAGGCCCCAAAGCTACACAGAGAAACCCTGTCTCGAAAAACAAAACAAAAACAAAAAAACAAAAAACAAACTTAAAAACCACACACAAAAAAAACCCAAAACAAAATAAACAAACAAACAAAAAAAAAACCACAATGAGCTGTACATATCAGTCAATAGCTGGTTACTTCTGTGGTCAGAACCCTTCCAGATATCTTGGCATGTATGTATCAAGAAATAGGGCCAGGCAGTGGTGGCACGCACGCCTTTAATCCCAGCACTAGGGAGGCAGAGACAGGTGGAGTTTGAGGCCAGCCTGGTATACAGGGCAAGTTCCAGGAGAGCCAAGACTAGAGAGAAACCCTTCTGGAAAAACTGAAAATAAATAAATAAATATAGAAACGGGGGTTGGGGGTTTAGCTCAGGGGTAGAGTGCATACCTAGAAAGCACAAGGCCCTGGGTTTGGTCCTCAGTTCCAAAAGAAAGGAATAGAACTGTGAAAATGCTAGGAGAATGAAGATATTCAAGGGCAACAGCAAAAGAAAAAGATTTGCTAAAAAAGGTTTAGTAAGGCCAACTATAGGCAGATACCACTTTTTTATCTGTCACACTGGTAAATATTTTAAAGAACATTCTCACTGATAAGAATAGGAAGAGACAATTCTCACTGATAAGTGTAAGAATCAATGCCACCTTCTTGGAGGACAAGAAGGACCTTGCCAGTGACTTCTGACCCAGAGCCACCACAGGTGAGAATGACAGCCTGGGTCAGCTGCTGGAGACAGTAAAAACTGAGTAGGAAACTTGTCCAATAATAGGCAGACTGCTTTAACAAATCCAGGGCCAGCCACAGACATGCTGTCAGTCAGCATTCTTTTTTGTTTATTCATTCTATTTTAAGACAGGGTTTCCTTGTGTAGCCCTGGCTGTCCTGGAATTCACTCTGTAGACCAGGCTGGCCTCAAACTCAGATCTGCCAGCCTCTGCCTCCTGGGATTAAAGGTGTGCACCACCACAGCCTGGCTTGTCAGTTAGCATCCCAATGCTTAAAATTATGGGCAATTTGTATCAGTATTCTATGTGGACATGGAAATACATCCAAGTTATGATACTAAGCTTTAAAAAAGACAAGTGCTTATCTCTGAGATAAAAACACAAGTTGGTTCTCTAGGCAAGTTTGAAAAGCACTAAATTTTATTTATTTATTTGTTTATTTATTTATTTACCATATTTATTCAAGACAAGGATTTGAGGTTTCCAAGTTTATTTCAAACTCTGATCAACCTCTTGCAAAAAACAGAACCTCGACCTGGTGACCGCTTGCTGAGGGCTGTCTCTCAGCCTCTACAACCTACCACTAGAAACCAACAGAGGCAGCCAGGCGGTGGTAGCGCACACCTTTAATCCCAGCACTCGGGAGGCAGAGCCAGGCGGATCTCTGTGAGTTCGAGGCCAGTCTGGGCTACCAAGTGAGTTCCAGGAAAGGCGCAAAGCTACACAGAGAAACCCTGTGTCTCAAAAAACCAAAAATAAATAAATAAATAAAAATAAAAGAAACCAGCAGAGGCAACAGAAACCCACTCACAGGAATCTTCAGTGGTAACCTGGGGGGTAAATCAGAAATGAACTCTTCAAATCTGATCAGCTCGTTAGCATGATGCAGCAAGGCTTCAGAGGCTTGGTTTTTGTGCACCAAAATGATGTGAAAACCGTGCCTGTGCCTCAGGTCACTGAGTTCCAATGCAAAGTTGACATCAGCTGAAAAGAAATGACAAGTTATTAGAAACATTCAACAGAAACAGCCCTGAACAGCTAGTGACATGACCAAGGAAACAGGCAGGCCTGGCTCAACCATTCTCCTCCTCCTTTTGAACAGGAGCACATTTTTTTTGTGAAGAATTAACATGACAGGGCAATGATACCACACACTCAAGACATAACTTTTTTCTAATATTAACAGGGAGCAGGTTGCAAATCTGAAAATTATTCATCTTGCATTTTTTAAAGTTATAATACTCCCCCCAAAAAACCATTTTCTTAAATAAACTGGCCTGCAATATCTCACAGAAAACATAAACAATCAGACTCTTTTTTTCTTTCTTAAATTTTTCAGACAAGTGCTCACTATGTAGCCCAGGCTGGCCCTGCACTCATCCTCCTGCCCTAGTCTCCTAGATGCTGGGATCAGAGGGGTGAGCCACCACACCAGGCTGTAGACTCAGCTGTTTCCCTAAACAGTTGTCAGCAATCATCACTGTATGCCCTGTGTTCACCTCTGTGGTTCTTTGGCTTGTACATTTCTGGTAATTCCCATGCAGTGATTGTGGCTGAAACCAGCAGATGCTTTGACACTTACTTGACACAAGAACCACAGTAGCTGGAGCAGTGTGTGTATTTGCAAACCTTCGAAGGCTCTGACGGAGTTTATCATCAGCAGCATTCTTTGCAGTAGCGTTTATATGAGCAACGGTTACCTGTGATTATTTATCAAAAGGGTCATTGAACAAGAGCTAGGGTTAGAAAACTGTCACACACTTGGTCCACATTTTTTTTTAAAAAAAAAAAACAAGGTCCCACTGTGTAGCCCAGGCTAGCCTTAAATTCTTGATCCTTCTGCCTCAGCCTCCAGAGTGCTGGGATTAAAGAAATGCACCACAACACCTGGCACCTAGTGGATAACACACAGGAAAAAAAGCTCTTCAATTACTGTTGGGAATATGGAGGTTACAACTAGATCTCAATAACTTCAGAACTGGATAAATAATATAAAAAGTTGAGAAATTAGCCCAAGTCTCATTTCCAATTGCTTTTGAACTTCTTTTATCCCCCTTTTAAAAAAGAAGAGGGAAAAGAAAGTCAAATTCTAAGTCATCATGATACATTTTTGTCCACAATCTGCATGTGATATGGTTAAGGTACAGTGTAGGATTCATTTTATCACCCGTCTATGTCATTCACTGTCTGGAGTCTACTGGACCTGGGGCTACATGACAGATGGAAGAGGAAATAACATTCCGTAGGAAGGCAAAAACAATGACTCCTATTAAAATCCTATAGACTTACACAAAGCTGTCTCCAAAGCAAAGTGCCTCAACCACATTAATTTTCATTTGGATTTGACTTTCTCTCTCTCTCTCTCTCTCTCTCTCTCTCTCTCTCTCTCTCTCTCTCTCTCTCTCTCTCTCTGTGTGTGTGTGTGTGTGTGTGTAAAAATACATATTTGTACGTTACATGTGAATACATAATTCTAAGCAGAAACATGGAATGTCAATGGTATTATTTATCTAAGAGTCAAAACATTTGGATTCTATTTTTAGCTTTACAGCAGACTTTAAGGTCAGACAGCCTTGATTTAAATTTTAGTTCATAATGCTGTGCACCATGCACACCTTTAATCTCAGCACTCAGGAGACAGAGATAGGTAGATCTCTGTGAACTCAAAGCTATCCTCACCTACATACCAAGTTCTAGGCCAGCCAGGGTTATCTGGTGAAACTCTCTCTAAATAAATAATTATTCCAGTTCTTTCATTTATTGGCAATATAACCCTAAGAAAGTGGTCTCCCTTCTTAGAGCCTCAATTTAATCTGTAAATTGTAAACAATACATCCATGCTGTATGCCTGGCTCAGAGAGCAGAAAAGAAGCTGAGGCAGACAACATACAGCCACTACAGTGCACATCGCCAAGGAACAAGCAACTTACTGCAAGAGCAAATGTCTCAATTTCAGCATTCTAAAAAGAAAAAACTGTGTGTGGCTTTCTCTCATTTGAAAACGGCGTAAAACATCACTAAACCGGGGGGGGGTGGGGGTGGGGGGTGGGGGGTGGGCTGGGGGGAGGGGTGGGCGAGAGGGGGAGAACAGGGGAATCTGTGGCTATTATGTTGAACTGAATGGTGTTGTATAATAATAATAATAATAAAAAAAAAAAAAACATCACTAAACCAAGCTGGAATTGGAATTTTAAAGAAAACACCCCAGGTAATCAGGCCAGCTATAGTGGCACATTCCTTAATTTCAGCACTTGCGGAGCAGAGGCAGGCAAATCTCTGTGAGTTCGAGGCCAGCCTGGTCTACAGAGAAAGTTCCAGGCCAGCCAGGGCTACAGAGAAACCCTGTGTCTTGAAGAATGGTTAAAAAAAAAAAAATTAAAAAAAATAATAATTTTTTTTTTTAATTATGTGTGTGAGTATCACATATGTGCCTGGCACCTGCAGAGACCAGAAGAGGGGTGTCGGATGCCTGAACTGGAGTTACAGATGGTTGTTAGCCATCTTATGGTTCTGGGAACTGAACCCGTTCTCTGGAAGAGCAGCCAGCGCTCTTAAATGCTGAGCCACTGCTCCAGCCCTCAGCAGATTACAATTCTTTCTTTCTTTCTTTTTTTACATTACAATTCTTTTTTAAAAGATTTATTTATTTATATGAATGTTCTGTCTGCATGTAAACCTGCATGCTAGAAAAGGTATCAGAACTCACTATAGATGGTTCTGAGCCACTATAGGGTTGCTGGGAATTGGACTCAAGATCTCTGGAAGAACAGTCAGTGCTCTTAATCAATGAGCCATCATTCAGAAGATTACAATTCTTAACAAAAATAAATAAACAAACAAATAGATAAATAAATAAATTTACCTGGCAATTATTTAGTTCTTGAATAACTTCCTTGTTTTCTTTACTGATGTCACACACACAAATAAACTCTGCTTCTCTGTGTCCTCTAAAAAACCTCTCACGGATTCTCTGTACAACAGTCGTTGCTGAACGGCCAGAGGGGACTGAGCAATTTTCAATATCCCAGAAAACGCCAATTGGGGGAAGAGCCTCCAGTACCTGTCCGGTGACTGCAACTTCTGGTGACCCTTAAAAAATATTAATACTTCCAGTTCCAGTTCCACATAGTGAAAAAGAAAACATATATTGCTAATATATGCAATAGGTAACAACCCATCATTCTAAATAGCAGAAATATCAAGTCATTGCTTGCCATTAAGCTTAAAGATAACAATTTCACTGGCCAACCCAAGAAGCAACCACAATATCCCAGTGACATACTGGGAGCGTGCGCGCGCGCGCACACACACACATACACACACATACACACACATACACACACACACACACACACACATACACACACACACACACACACACACACACACACACACATACAAGACAGGGCTTCTTTGTGTAGCCTTGGCTGTCCTGGAACTCGCTTGGTAGACCAGGCTGGCCTCAAACTCAACTCAGAGATCAGCCTGCCTCTGCCTCCCAAGTGCTGAATTAAAGGCATGCACCACCACCTGGCCACTCCTACTTTCAATAACAAACCTACAAATCAGTGGTGCCAAAACAACTCTATGTTAACATGCTGACCCATGATGGCTGTCTGCTCGGTATGGAAGAGCATGAAGAGACCATCAAAGTGAAACTGGCACTGATTCTCACTTTAAACTACTCTAATATGTCTCTAATATGTCATTAACATCTGTTTTAACCTTTCAGAGATGTTTTCGGATGATAAAACATCACAGTAACTACTTTTTAGGGAAATAATTTTGATTTCAAACTCTAAGGTTTCAAATACTACTAATAATCAGCCATTACTAAATTTTTCTAAATACTAAATATGTCTAGGGAGTATTAAGAGCCAAAGCTGAGTTCAAGCATGGTGGCCCATGCCTTAAATCCTAGCACTCAGGAGGCAGAAGCAGGTGAACTTCTGTGAGTTCGAGGCAAGGATGGTCTATACAGCCAGGGCTATATAGAAAGACCGTCTCATAAACATTAAAGTAAACATACAACCTAAGTGAGCCCCAAGTTTCCTACAGCACTTAATCTCTCCAATACACTCTCCACATTCCTATTCTGGTCTCAAACAGCCACAGCTCAACATGAAGTCCTAATAATAGTACAGATATTACCCAAATGAGGGAAAATAAGACTCACATACACTTTGAAATGTAAATGCACAAGGAAATCTTTATAGGCAGTTAAATACAACATTTGTGTCAGATATTGAAAACTCAAATGGAGGCTGTATAGGTGGCTCAGCAGTCAAGAATACTTGTTGCTCTTGCAGAGTACAAGGGTTCAGTTCCCATAATACACATGGTAGCTGGCAACCTTTAGTAACTCCAGTTCCGGGGGACCCAGTGCCCTCTTCTGGCCTCCACAAGCACCAGGCACACATAAGTACACTTACATACATGCATGTAAAACACTCAAACACATAAAAAATAAATGAATAAACGTTAAAAAAAAAAAGACAAATGCACTCTTTAATGCTACACTATTATTTACCAAATTTCGAAGTAGCATGGCCTAGACTGGTTGCCAACAACGAGGTCTCCTTCTCCATCCCTTTTGTTCCACAGCCATTACACAGAGGGATAGCTCGAGGTGCAGGCTGAGTACTTGGAGGTAGTACATTTGGCCAGATTTTAGCATCATCAATTATACTATTTCTTGCTGGCTGTTTTAACATTTTTTTTTAAAGGAAGAAGTTTTAGACACATCAATAAAGAACTCAGATTCATATACAAGTGAAAACACCATTCTAAGCTTTTCACCTTCCTCCTACCTGATAACCTCTGATAAACTGTATTTTCAAATCTTTATCAGAACTATCAGCTACCAATTCACAGTCTCATCTCAAGAAGCAACTTGAAATGATCAGGGACCTGTTTAAATACTCAGTCGTTTCCAACCTGGGACATGCATCTGTTATGAAAGAGATTTTACATGCACCTCCCATAAATAGCAGAAAAACCTTCCTTTGAATACTAGTGTGAATGGGGCCAAGCTTCACGTTCCTCATATTACAAAAAGAAATGAAAGGGCCAGTGTATAAGCTGAGTTTAACTTATAAGAACTCAACCAATTCTGTCCTAGAGAAGGATGAAAGAGATCATGGACTTGGCAAACTAAGATGTCCTGTAGGACATGGCTTTTTTGTGACCAGGGGCTCTAAAAGCACAAGCTACACACCTAAGAACACTACTTTTCTAGATGGTCTCTCATTTTAACCTTTGCATCTTTCAGTATCAGATGAAGCTATGCTAAGGGAGTGCGAGCTACACCATGAAGAATCTTCAACCCCATGCACAGTAAAGATATGGCAAGATAAAGACATTTCTAAATAGAACCTCAAACTTCATTATCTGCCCCCAGGTTAAAGAATAAAAGATACATACCTTGTTTAGACAGTCTTCACAGTAAAGTGAGCCCTTTAAACAAACCGGAGGTGCCACATTTAGGTGAAGAGAGTTGGTGCACAAGTGAGGTGTAAGCTCTGACTGGGAAAGACGATCTTCCAAACGCCCACAAGCCCCACTTGGGAAATCAGAACAGGGGAAATAGCCAGCAGAGGTGCAGCCCTGGAGAGTCGGGAACTGATGCAGCTTGTGCATGTTACTATGACATGACTGGAAATGGAGCTTCCCACAACATGGTAGGTGCTTGCAGGAAGGTAGGTTACTCTCTACACACATGCTGGGAAAGCCACTCGCAAGGCCCACCAAGTTGCTCCTAGCAGAGGCATTCTGCAGTGAAGATACAGACTGGAAAGCAAACCCTGACCCTACTTGACACGTGACTGTCCTGGTGCTTGGTGAGTCTAAGAGTGAGCCCGTGTGAATCAAGCTCCCAGAACCTCCACTACTGCCGCCACCACCACTACCAAAACGCATGGGCGAAGTGGAGGGTTCATTAGGGCAATGAACACAGCAGCTTACTTTGGGAACAGCTGAGAGCTGTACTTTTGGTTGCTGAAGAGAATGACTATCAGGAAGTGGGACTGCTGGGAAAAGTTCAGAGTCAACATGAAGAGGTGATGGTATATCCTTTAACTCCACAGCAGCTTTCTTATTCTCCATGTACTCTTCCTAAGGAGAGATCAGAACACAATTGCTGGAGACCACTGTATTTTGTTCTCTCATACACTACTGCAGTAAACAATGAAAAACAATGTTCAACTCTCTTTACACCACTTAATCATAACTGAACAAATATAACAGCATCCAGCTAAGACCAGGGACAATCTTCAGAGAGGTCTGCAGGAAGGCAATACAGAAACATACAACTAAAATTAATGCTATGACAGAATCTTAAGACAATTAGGCAGGGGGCTCTGTTTAGTTTCGGCAAGCCAGGTTAACCACCCTACCTCAGAGACTATATGTAAATTCCCCTTGCTTCAAAGCACTGTCTAAAGAAAACTGGGGCATACAAACAATCATTTCACAGCATTAAAGGAAGGTGGCTTATAAGCAAGTAGCTTCCTTTTATTTATTCCTGTAGTTGTTGAGTAAAGAGTTTTAGTTGGGTTCTCCTAAAGGAGGAGAGTGACATTCCAAACACTATGAATGAGACCAGCCATCTACCCAAAGTGGCCCAGCTGTGCTGCTGATAGTACTGAGGAAACACTGAAGCCTTAATGCAGCTTTTATACTATGGCCAGTGCACAGATACAGTGATTAATTAGAACCACCCATTCTCAGTTCAAAACCCAGCACCACCAAAAAGGAAAAGAAAGAATATACTTAATGTTCTCAAGAAATCCTGAACAGAAAGGTATTGTCAATATTTTCTAACTTAATAGACTTAAAACTAAGAGGGTAAGCCAGGGACAGTGATCACATCTGTCTGTAATCCTGCACTTGGGAGACCAAGGCAGAAGGATCACAAATCCAAAGCCAGCCTCAACTGTATAAGAAAAACTTATCTCCAAAGCCACAGGCCAAATCCACTTGAGAAATTTATAGTTAAATACAATTTATTTTATACTTTTCACTGATTTTACGATGCAAGCTTTGGAATTTGGGGCTTTAACAAGAAATCAAATTCCCCCCAGTTTTAAACCTTAAAACCTGTTACTCAGAGTGGAATACAGAGTTGAGCAAGTGTGTTTCTTGTTGAATGAGAGATTATAAAAATGTGCAGGGTGTTATATGGGCAGGAAAGACTGTCCCAGATCACCTGTACCAATTATCTATTCACAGCATGCTAAGTCTTGCACATAGTTACCGTTTGGGGACTAAGAGGCAATGTCTGCTCAGAATGAGAAAAGCAACCAGAGAATTTCCAAAGCCACGGCTTAGCATCATTATCTTGGTGAAGCCATCTAAGTGTTCTACTGCAAGGGTTCTCAGTTCCGTTCCCTTCCATCACATAGCCAGACAATGTGGTTCAACATTCTTTCATCTTTCTTTTCTTTCTTCCACCCTGTTAAAAATGAGTTGTCTTAGTTAGGGTTTCTATTGCTGTTGACAAAACACCATGACCAAAAAGCAAGTTGGGGAGAAAAGGGTTTATTTGGCTTACACTTCAGCATTGCTGTTCATCACTAAAGGAAGTCAGGGCAGGAACTTAAACAAAGCAGGATCCCGGAGGTAGGAGCTGATGCAAAGGCCATGGAAGGGAGCTGCTTACTGGCTTGCTTCCCATGGCTTGCTCAGTCCACCTTCTTATAGAATCCAGTACCAGCAGCCCAGGGATGGCACCACCCACCATGGGCTGGGCCCTCTACCATTGAAAACTAAATGAAAAAAAAAAAAAAGCCTTATAACTGGATCCCATGGTGTCATTTCCTCAGCTAAGGCTCCTTCCTCTAATGACTTTGGCTTGTGTCAAGTTGACACACAAAACCAGGCAACACACAGGTCAACGTCTGTTACTTCTTTACGAAAGTACCCATTTTATAATGTTAAAATGAGACCACAGCTGTATTCACGGCACAATGGCTCTCACATTCAGACCTTAAAGAACAAGGGCAGCATGGATATCACAGCTCAGTACAGGCTACTAAAATTTGGTACACTTGATTGGTTCTAACTATTTAAATTTGATTTAGAAAAAAAAAAATCTATGATCTGAGGCTGGGAGATGGTTGAGAAAAGTATTTGCTACACAAGGATGAGGACCTGAATTCAGATCCCACTCTTATAAAAGACAAGCATTCGACTGTAATTCCAGCACAGGAGAGGTGGAAATAGGCAGATGCCTGAGTTCAATGGCTACCCTTCCCAGCAAAAATCAGTCAACTCCAGGTTCAGCAAGACTAACTCAAAAAATAAGGTAGAGGGGCCAGTGACAGGGTTCACTAAAGGTGACTGCCTCCAAGCCTGACAACCTTAGTACCATTCCAACATATTAGAGAGAACTGACTCCCACAAGTTATCTTCAAAACTCCACATTTAAGCTATGGTATGCACGCGCGCACACACACACACACACACACACACACACACACACACACACACGCACACACACAAATAAATGTAATTTTTAAAAAACTAAAAGGGGCTGGAGAGATGGCTCAGTGGTTAACAGCACCGACTGTTCTTCCAGAGGTCCTTGAGTTCAATTCCCAGCAACTACATGGTGGCTGACAACCATCTACAATGGGATTTGATGCCCTCTTCTGGCATGCAGGTATATATGAAAATAGGGCACTCATATACATAAAAATACATATTTTTTAAATTAATAGAGAACGAAGAGGGATATACTCAACATCAACTTCTACATATAGGTGTACATATGTGCACCGGCATACACACCCACATGAACACGTACATATACCACACAAATCATTTATAAACTGCCATTCCTCATATCCCAGTTTTTTTCTATCTGTGCAAATGAATAGGCAAAGGAATCTCTTACATGTGTGTACAGGACACAGGTCAGCCTTGGGTGTTTTCCCCAATCTATCACCTTTTTTCTTCCTCCTCTTTTTTAAGGACAGGAGTTCTCTCTCTCTCTCTCTCTTTTTTCTGGAACTCACAAAGATCCTCCTGGCTCTGTCTCCCGAGTGCTGGGATTAAAGGCGTGCGCCACCACCGGCCGGCTTGGACAGAGGTTCTCACTGAACCTGGAGCACACCAATTTGGCTAGACTGGCTGTCCAGTGAACACTTGAGACCCTCCGGTCTCTCTCCATGACTGGGATTACAAGCACATGTTATCATCTCACCCAGCTTTTACACAGGTGCTGGAGACTGAACTCAGGCCCTCATGCTTGTGCAACAAGCACTTTACCTACTGAGCCACCGCCCCAGCCACTAGGACTTTACAAATGAGAATGGACTATAGACACATCCTATTTATTTTTAAGACACAGACATGCTTGAAGGACAGAGCCAAACCATGGACTCTGCACATCTCTAGGTGAGAACTCTCCTCTTCATTTGGCTGAAATAAGCCTCCAGGTTCTAAACAGGTGTGATGGCCTATAGCTCTTCTTAATTTTCAGATATTCTTCCTATAAGTTCTGCTTAGGAGAACAGAGAAGTTAACAGTAGGAAGCATCTAATATAAAAAAAAGAAACACAGGATCAGCCTTTCTGCTCCTGATATGAGCAAAGGGACAAGTTAAATGACCTCTGAGAACTTTGAATTCTATTCTACCAGAGAAGCCATCCCATTGATTTCTTCATTTGTTTATAATGAAAGTGCAATGTAACAGACTGGATCACCAAACATCCAGCAATTAAGAAAGTCACAACTCACAGAGTGAGATCCAGGATAGGCACACCAAAACAACACAGAGAAACCCTGTCTGGAAAAAACCAAAAAAATAAATAAATAAAGTCACAACTCACAGATGTATTTTATACCAGCATGACTTCACTCTTAGAGTATTAGTAGACCAAAGGGAAAGCCAACACACACTCTTTGGGCAGGAAGGAAGCTAGTAATAGTGAGAACAACCATTAAGGTTTTTAATTTGTAAGTCCTCACCACAACAGCCCAACAGTGGGCATTTTCAGTGATTATTTTATCAGAAATTTCATCTGTGCATGTAGAAAATAGGTTCTTTCAGCTGTTATCTCTGATAAGACACTTCTAAGAGATTTTACATCTCTATGACAGGGTGAAGGGAGAATGGTTCAAAATGTATGTCAAGTATGGGTGGACTGATCACATAAAGAAGTCTGCCAGCCAAAACCAGCCTGCCACCTGTATGCATGTGTATGTTTGTGTATGTATAACTAGTGCTTCTTGGACAGGATCTGATTCTGTAATCCTGAAGGCTAGCCTCAAACTTTTAACAATCTGCCTACCTCAGTCTTCCAAATACTGAGATTACAGGTGTAAGCCCCGGCACACCTGTATTTAAATGGCCTGTGAACTAAGAATATTATTTTGCACATTTTAAATTCCTGAGAAAGCATTCTTAAATATGAAATTTAAACTTTAGTATCCATAAAGTTTCACTAGGACACAGCTATACTCCTTCATTTAAATATTATCTATGGCTGAGTTGAACTGTAATTGAGACTTGAGTCTTTGCCACATAATCTGGTTATAAAGCCCAATATATTTACTATTTAGCCAGTGTGCTGAAACTATAAAGCTTAAGTTTCTATTTGTAGGCTGGGGGTGGGTGGGTATGGAGCTTAGTGGCATATGGAAGGTTCTAAGTTCAATCCCAGACAGACAGAAAGAGGGGAAGGGAGGCAGAAAAGGGGAAAAAAAGGAGAGAAAGTAGGAAGAAAGAAAAAGATGTTTGTTTCCTTGTCTGTACACTGTCTCAATCTGCCACAGCACTATAAAAATGAATTTAAAAATGCATGCACTGTCCATTTTCACCACTGTATCTTGTAGTCAGCCCAAGGCCTATTCCATGTAATCACAAATTATTGGTTGAATGAAGGAATTAACAGAATTAACCTAGTACACAACTGAAAATAATCTGGAGACAAAGTTAACTGCTATCACTGTTTGAATTATAATGTTTTTAATTATTAAATCCAGGTTGTGCCAGGTGGTGGTGATGCACTCCTCTGCACTCAGAAGGCAGAAGCAGGTGAATCTCTTGTGAGTTCGAGGCCAGCCTACAGAGCGAGTAGGACAACCAAGGCTACACAGAGAAACTGTCTGGAAAAAACAAAAACAAACAAAAACCCAAGTGTATCACCCAACAAGCTCCACTCTTACTCATAAGAACTTGTGATGTTCAGTGTTCATAATTTCAGCATGCTCAGACCTTCCAAAGCCAGGTAGTTCCTAAAAGTGAACTACCACTTTCAACACTTCACCGAGAAACAAACTTAAGTTTCATAGCTAGCTTGAGGTCAAAAGGCTCACCTACCTCTTTCTACTACACCAAGGTGCCATCGACATTGTTCAGTCAAAGAACCAGGAATAGTGGCACATGTCTGCTATCCCAACAATCAGGAGGCAGAAACAGGAGGATATCTGCCAAGTTGAAGAGCAGCCTGGGCTACATATAAAGTTCCAGGCAGCCATAGTTACACAATGAGACTTTGTCTCAAAAAAAAATTAAAATTAATAGATGTATTGTTGATTTTTTTTTTACTCTTATTCTTTGCTTTTTGGGGGCCCGCCACCCAGCTCCCAAATAAACACACAGAATCTTATTCTTTCTTTCTTATGAATGCTCAGCCTTAGTTTGGCTTATTTCTAGCCAGCTTTTCTTAAATTATCCTGTCTACTTTTTGCCTCTGGGCTTTTACCTTCTGTTTCTGTATACCTTTTCTTTACTTCTTACTCTGTGTAGCTGGGTGGCTGGCCCCTGGAGTCCTCCTCTCCTTCTCTTGTTCCTTAAGCCTCTCCTCCCAGATTTCTCTTCCTATTTATTCTCTTTGCCTGCTAGCCCCATCTATCCTTTCTCCTGCCTAGCTATTGACAGTTCAGCTTTTTATTAGATCAATCAGGTGTTTTACACAGGCAAAGTAACACAGCTTCACAGAGTTAAACAAATGCAACATTCACTTATTCACTACTGTATTCACCCTGAATCTACACTCCACTGTGCCTCACAAATGTCAATAAATGACCGCTGGACAAATGTAGAGCTCACGAAATGTGAAGGGAGACCATTTAGCTGACCGTTTCCTTGTATGCAAAACAGAAAGATCCTGGCAAGTCCAAAGATACTACTCGTACAACTAGAAAGCTCTTGGTTCCAACAAAAAAATGCTTGGCAAACTCGTGCTAGAATTAATGGGGGGAGTGGCTGAAACTGAAGTTGCATCCAAAGAGGCTGCTAGGAGAGCGCTCCGGAGGGCTGCAAAAACAAACAAGCCAAGGCAACTCCACCACTGTCCCTTTTCTCAACTTCGTAACTTTGCACACCCTGCGAAGGTTGCTGCTGACACCTGGAGGGCCCGGGAACGAGCAGGGAGGCAGGCGCCGGCAGGGAGCCAAACGCCCGGAAGACACCGCGCGGCCCCTTTGGCGGGTCCCGGACCCCACAGCATCAGTCTGGGAAAAAGGACGCTGTTCCCGGGCCAGCTAAGCTGCTGGTCGAACAACCCGAGCACCTGAGTGGAGTCCCGGCACTGACAGAGGACTCACCTCAGCCGCCAGGTCCTTCTCCGCTCACATTCCGACCCCGCCGTCTTCCCCCCGCCCCCCAGGCCCTTTGTTTTGATTCCCGACTCCGCACCTCCCGCCGCCGCCGCCAAGCGCACCCTCCGCTTCCGCTTCCGCTTCCGCGCCGCACCTCCCCTGTCGTAAAACCCACTCTCTTATCCAGTACTAGCCCCGCCCCTTTCTCATTCCCCCCCACCTCACACACTCACCTCTTCCTCCATGTTACCACACCCTTCTCGGCACCTCCCCTATAACCACGCCCTTCCCCCGCCCATCCCCAATGCGTCTCCGCCTAGCCCCGGTCCTTCCTCCTCTAGCCCCGCCCACCTCCCCTCCCGCTCTTCCCATCCTCTCTCTAGCTCCACCCCTTCCCTCGTCTCGCCCAGTCTTTTCTTCCGCCCCGCCCTCGCCTTCGCGTCTTCTCCGCGCGGAGCACGGTGGGAACTGAGGGGGGGGCGGGGCCTCGCGGCCCTGCAGCCTCGTCAGGCTCAGTCCCCTCCCGATAAACCTCTAAATAGGGTCTTTACCCGGGGGGCGGCCCCGGTTTTTTTAGCACGAACACCCAGTTTTGGAGTCCTCTCCCCTGGCTTGATGATGCCAGGTCAAATGGAGCCTCCAGGCGGAGAACTGAAGAACTTGTGTGATGAAGGCTAGAAAAACCCTGCCAAAAGAGATTTGCTAAGGTCCAGCCGTTAAAATCTTGGGAGGGAAGACGAAGGAGACCAGATTTCTGTGAAATCAAGCGTGTGGTGGCTTTTTAACGTCCTGACTCCTCAGGTGATAGTCCTGTTTTATTTTTACAAATTAAATTGTGTATGTTGCACAGCACATCTGCACAACCTAGTGGCGAGTACAGACAGAACAATAAAACCTACCAAAAGAGCTTTGGCAAGATCTGTCCTGCCTGCCGAGTTTCGGCCCAGCTGGCGCCGATAAAGTACATGCAAAGACTGCTGAATGTTGTCACCAACAATAAAGAATACATGATGACCTATCCATTTTTTTTTTTTTAAATTTTTGGATGTAGCATCTCATCTGTATAGCCTTGGTTGGCCTGGAA
The DNA here is from genome assembly GCF_049852395.1 of Peromyscus maniculatus bairdii. Lineage (NCBI taxonomy): Eukaryota > Metazoa > Chordata > Mammalia > Rodentia > Cricetidae > Peromyscus > Peromyscus maniculatus. The sequence continues at coordinate 989,926 of NC_134859.1, read as the reverse complement.
CTTGCCGTGTAGACCAAGCTGGCCTCCATCTCAGATTCTCTTGCCTATGAGAAGGCACTGAGGTGGTAGGATTAAAGGCATTTGTTTCACCTGGCAAACTTTTCATTTGAATAAACCTGGTGCTTTGTTTCAAATGAATACTTTTCAGGTGTCAGGTTGGGAACGAAAAAGAAGATGTTAAAGTTATAAAAACTTAGCGAAACCAAACTGTGAGCGGCCATGTGAGTTCTGGGAATTGAAACAGGGTCACTCTGGAAGAGCACTCGGTGTTCTTAACAGTTGAGCCATCTCTCCAGCCCAAATACTTAATGTTATAAATGGATAAACGATGCTCTATATTTTCTCCCCCCTCCCCAATTGAGCCTTGCAGTCTTCACTTTTATTTGACCTAAATATAAGTTAGGGCTTCCTGCTATTGTTTGTTTTTAGAGACAGGGTTTCTCTGTGTAGCACTGGCTGTCCTGGAACTCACCCAGGAGATCAGGCTGGCCTCAGACTCAGGGATCTGCCTACCTCTGCCTTCTGAGTGCTGAGATTATACAAGTTTTCAGGACTCAATGGGGTAAATTTCTGAAATCGTCAGCTGTTTACTATTTCCTGTTGCAAATTACGTTTTTAAAAAGAGCACATCTAAATGTAGGCACAGTTTAAAATGTGCTGGCTGAGTAGTGCTTTTAAATAGTTTCTGCTTAAAAGTCTGCCAGGAAGCCAGGTATAGTGGCACATGCCTTTAATCCAGCATTCGGGAGGCAGAGGCAGGTAGATATCTGAGTTTGATGGCAGCCTGGTCTAGAGTGAGTTCCAGGACTGCCAAGGCTGTCACACAAAGAAACCTTGTCTTGAAAAACCACGCGTGTGCGTATACCCGAACACACACACACACACACACACACACACACACACACTGAAGGGTTCAGGAATAGGAAGATAGGAATATAAGATAGAAATACAGAAATAAGATAGGAATATAGGAATAAAAAAATAAGCTTAAGCCGGGCGGTGGTGGCGCATGCCTTTAATCCCAGCACTCGGGAGGCAGAGCCAGGTGGATCTCTGTGAGTTCGAGGCCAGCCTGGCCTACAGAGCGAGGGCGCAAAGCTACACAGAGAAACCCTGTCTCGAAAAACCAAAAAAAAAAAAAAAAGCTGCCTGCGTTGTATGGACGGAGCAAAGATGGTCAGGGGATCAAACTGTCAGGATGCAGGGTGGGCGGGGGTGGGGACTAGCTCTTAAAAAAAAAGCTTAAGAGATGGAAGCTATGGAAGCTGACAGCTTTAACTAGGGCTGTCTTTATTTTACGATGGGCAACTCTGTTAGCTTTTTAGGATGACTCTCTGTTTTTAGGATGACCAAATGTTAGCTTTTTACGATGACTCTCTGCAGCTTTGGGTTAGGTGATAGCTACGGTAGACCAAAGTTATCCCTTAGTGAGTTCTACCTGACAACCTGCTTTGCATTGTTTCATAATCTTCCCGCTGTGAGAAACCAGCTATGTCAAGAAAGCTATAAGTCTTGGTAAATACTGTTAATTATGTCAAAAAGGACTACAGTGTTATACAAACATCAGTTAGCTGGAACCCTCTAAAACCTTGTCAGCCAGGAAATTGTAAATACTAAAATGCAATATATCTCTAAAAGTTTAACTTCAAAATTATAAAAATTTCTTTGTCCATGCCTAATGCTTGCCTCCTACTATAAAAAGGGGCTCATGACCCATCCCCAGTGCCACAGCTCAGAAACCGAGATTCTGGCTCTGGTCCTAGTTAAATGGTATTCTCTCTTTTCTCAACAGTAATTTTTAAAAATAAAGTTTGCTTCCGGTTTTAGACTTTGGTGGTCTGCGCCTCATTTTTTTGTGCACCCTTGGACTTAACAACACAAAAGTCTGCCAGGAAACAAATGGACTTTGATAACAAATTAGGAAGCAGAATTACCAAGAACATTTTTCTCCCCAGTCTCCAGATATGCAGTTCTACTTAAGGAGGACGAGTTCAAACACATAGTTGAAGAATCCTTTGTGCTTCTATTAAATTCTCCAGAAGGCACACCCAAGGGGTTTGTTATTGCTAAGGACACTGTTGTGTCTGTGTATAGGTAGAATTTCCCAAGGAAGAATTGATATCAATGAAAAAGATACTAGTTGCTGTTTTATTTTGTTTTCAAAGTCTCAAACAAATATGGCACTCTTCGTAGGTGTTTCTTTTACCTCCATTTTATTCTAGCTATTTTTGAATACTGACAATATTAACTAAAAATATAAAACGGGGAAAAAGTAATTGTGATGTTCAATTGCTATTTTAACAAATTTTAGCCACCAAACATAAAAGAGAGAAGACATTTTCCTTTGACATTTTTTGGAATTTTTTTTTTCTAGTCAAGAGGTAGACTAGGGTCAACAGATATTATAATACATAAAGCCAGCAGTTAGACTAAATGAAAAGCTTGAAAAAATGAGAATCATGAGTGCTTTCTAAAACATTCAATTTTGGGCTGGAGAGATGGCTCAGCTATTAAAGGCTACGCTCACAACCAAAAAAGACTCCATTTTACTTTCTCTACAAACTAGGCCAAGGGCTGGAGAGATGGCCAGTGGTTCTTCCAGAGGCTGGAGTGGTGGTGGTGGTGGGTGTTCTGAGTGTCCAAATGGCTTAGAGTAGTCTGTTGAGTCCAGTCCAGGGGGATCCGACACCTTTTTTGGCCTCCCTGGGCACTGCACACATAGTACATGAAGGAGACCACCCCCTTTCGCACAGCAGAGGTTCTTTCCAGGACCCCGGATTAGGCACAAACCACACCCAAGCACCTGTTTTCACAGAGAGATTCTTTACTAAAGGGGGAGGAAAGTTAAAGTGGCTGCTTTCTGACTCAGGAAGAAAAACAGCAGCAGGTGTGATTTTTTAAGAGGAGAAAAAGGGAGGGGGCAGTCTGTGTTAGAATGGGCTAGGATTGGGCATGTTAATTAGGTGAATCAAAGGGGGATTTTGATTTCTAGACTTTGATACTCTGATAGCTGGACCTTGATAGTCAGCCTCAGAAGGAGTAAGTGGCCAAATGAAGGAATAGACCTTGGTGTCTAACTTTAGGAATGTAACTTCTTTAGCGAGGCAAAGGGAATTGGGTAGAAGGGCAAGGCCTGCCAGAGCCACATGCTCAAGTGGACTAGTGTCCCTTCAGTACACAGACATACATGCAGCCAAAACACCCATACACAATACATAAATACATTTTAAAAAACAAAACAAAATGTCAGCCAAGGAGAGGATAGATGGGTGAATGGAAGCACAATTTAATCTTTCCAGAAGAATGTTTCCAGGGCTGGAGAGTGGTAAACCAGCAGCTGTACGAGCCTGACAACCATGTGAAAAGCCAGACATAGCACAGCTGTCTAATCTCAGTATGCCTACAGGTGATGGAAGGCTAAAGGCATTGGACTGGCTAACCTGGTGTTATCAGAAGTGTTGAGACCTTATCTCACACAAAATGAAAGGCAAGGACCAACATCTGAGATTGTCCTCTGAATCCCCTATCCCCCTCCTCCAGCTTTCAAATTTCTCTTATGCACTCAGGAGGGCTAGGAGGATCATGTGTTTGAGAGAAGCCTAAGCTACATAGGAAGAGCCTATCTGCAGCAACAAAGGAAAGAAAGAAGGAAAAGCCAGAAGGAAAGAAAGAAATTTATTATGAAAAGGTATAATTTCCTAAATACCCTGTTCATTTTATTTATTCCGTGTGTGTGTGTGTGTGTGTGTGTGTGTGTGTGAGAGAGAGAGAGAGAGAGAGAGAGAGAGAGAGAGAGAGAGAGGAGAGAGAGAGAGAGAGAGAGAGAGAGAGAGAGAGAGAGAGAGAGAGAGAGAGATTCTCTGTATAGCCGTATAGCCCTGGCTGTCCTGGAGCTCACTTTGTAGACCAGGCTGGCCTTGAACTCACGGAGATCTGCCTGCCTCTGCCTCCTGAGTGTTGGGATTACAGGTTTGTGCCACCAACTTCTGCTGGCCCAAACTTCTGTTCTTAATAAGACCTTATTATTATTTCAGGGCTTTAAGGAGAAATTTGAAAATCGTCAACCATGTAGTTAAAATGGGTTGATTGATATCATTTGGGAAGTATCCATACAGACACATTTCTACTTTGCCTATAAACTGGGTGCTGATTCCCGCCCAGCATCCTCACAGAGTGTTATAAATCAAGTAAAATTCTGAAGGTAGCAGGAAAAGGTTTTCATGGTTGGTATTTGAAAATTTCCTGAAAAATACTGAGGGAGGGGCAGGGGGCACTGGAGAAACGGCTCAGCAGTTAAGAGCACTGTCTACTCTTCCAGAAGACCCAGGTTCAGTTCCCAGCATGTACATGGAGGCTCATAACCATCTGCAACTCCTTTCTGCAGAATCCAATGTCCTCTGGCTTCTGTGGTTGTGGGGCATGCATGTGGTGTATATACACACAGACAACACACCCATACATAGTAAAGATAAATAAACATGAACACACTTTGGTACTTTCCTCAGTTTGGTATAGGCAGTGGGGTTCCTGTGTAGGCCTTTGAGTGCTTTTAAGGAACTATGGAATGGTCACCGTAGAATTAGAGATAGGTCACCCTGACGGGAGGCAGGAGGGGGAGGCATTACTTGTGTAGCCCATAAGCAGAACATTGTAAGAGTGAAAAAACAAAACAACAGCACCAACAATGACAAAAAATTCGTGGGTCTGAAGCTTTTTTTGTTAGCTACAAATCAAAATACCTTGGGCAACTTACTAGATTTCCTGCAGCTTTATTTTCTCATCTTTTAAACAACTACAGGAGGCTGGGGACATAGTTTGGTGGCACAGTGTTTGTCTAACGTGCCCAAGGCCCTAGCTTCAAGCCCAGAATTGCCCCAAACTGTAAGATAATGATGCCTTTCTGTGGTTCATCAGTCTCTCAAAGAAGAAAATTTGGCAGCTGAAATTGTGTATTTCTTCACTGTGTTAGGCCTTTGAGATTAGACTTTCTGGTTTATTCACCGGTTGTAAGATTACCTTGTGCCTAACAGTACTCAATAGATACATTAGTGAACAATTGGAGTTGCTTAATGTCAAGAATTACCAGGGCCTAAGATCCCAGCCAAAAAAAATAAATAATAAATAATAAGGCTGAGGCAAGATGCTCAGGAATTGGAGGCCAGCCCAGGCTAAAAAACAAAAACAAAAACAGAGGACTGAGATGTGATTCAGTTGGAACCTTGCTTCCATCCCCAGCACCTCAGAAAATCCTCCAGGTGGCACACACCCACACCCACACCCATAATTCCGACTTGGGAGGTGGGGCAAGACTACGAAACTTCAAGGTCAGCCACACAGCAAGTTAGAGGCCAGTCTGGACTTAGCATTGTGTCTGAGAGCATTGTGTCTGAGACATGTGGTTATTTAACTAATGCACATATTGTAGTTACTATTTACAAAGCACTGCACAAAGTGCTTTACAACTTATTTAGCCATGAGCAAAACCCCATTTTATCCACGAGCAATTAAATACCTAGTTCCAGTATCACTGAGCTAATAAGGGGGGAAGAGGTAGAATTCAGACAATTCTTCTACACTAAATTATGCTGTCTCAGAAGAAGCTATTGTGAAAGATTCTATTTGGGGTGTAAAGTTGTGGGACGAAAACGTGCCCTGTAGCCTGGGTGAAAGTTTGTTGTTTTCTATGCCAGTTTTGTCTCTGTGCACTCTAGAGTAGCACAGCATTTCTGGACTTGGGTAGGGTGCTTTCAAGTGTAATCCGATACCAGCTAACCCTAAAGCCCGGGGTTCTCCCAACTGCACCTTTGTCTCTTCCTCAGCAAGAGCAAGAGCGGATATTTGTAACCAGTGTGAAGGAGAGGCGTGCGGGTGTTCCTGGGTGAGTGGTACCTCGTGCACGGAGCCGCCTGAAGGCCCTCTCACACCGGCCTTCCGGGCCAGCAGCCCGCGCCTCCCCGCGCCCCCTCCCGCCCGGCACCACCATAGCTTGGTGGCGACGCGCCCGAGCCTAGAAGAAAAAGTTTCCAAACCTCGCTTCTCGGCGCTGATTGGCCGAGCTCGACGCGTCCCGGGCGCGACAGCCAATGAGAGGCGCGGGCCGCGAGGTGCCGACCGGGCTGGGATCGCGGTCAAGCCCTGTTGGCTCGCGCCGTGCGGGGATCATCGTCGCCTGGGCGGGGTAAGTGGAGCCAAGTTGCGGGCCGAGGGCCCCCAAGCCCGCAGCATCCAGCGGTCGAGTCCCCCCAGGCCTGGCCCCAGCTTTCAGCCTAACATCTGTGAGCTCCACCTCTCGCCCTGGCCAACTCTGTTCCCCTTCTGCTGGCCGCTTCCCTTCCTCAAGCCCTGCGCTTTTCCTGCCCCTTCATCCCACAGTCCTCGGGTCCCCAACTGCTGCCGCATGGGTACCGGCCTGTGTCCAACCTCCTCCACAGCGCCTCTTCGGTCTCGGCTGCCGACGTTTCAAATTTCTCTAGACATCACTTTGGATCAGATAAACTTTATCCGGTAAAGGGTGAGAGTGCTTACCCCACACCTTGAATGTTGGCCCAGCTCACCTACCCCTTTGAGGTCATGGGTAACCCAGCGTCACCTTGGCTCTGGAGCGACTTTGTCTTAACCAAGTCATCTTGGTTTTGTGCCAGGCTGTGCATCCTCCTGCTTTTTAACCTTCCTCGACTTACCTGATAAAGAAGAAGCCTTTTGCCGCGGGGTGGAGGTTTGTTATTTTCTCTGCCACCTGTTTCTGTGTATTGTGTGCTAGGATAACCTCTTAGGATTGGGACGGGTGCTTTTGAAGTACAATCTGACACAAACTACTCTCCAACCCTGAGGTTATCTAACCATTCACCTCTTCACCCAACACACTGGTATTCAACAAGTTTTGAGATTTAAGTAATTCCTTTTACAACGTTCCATATGGAGTTAAATACATGTGGCCAACCGGTTGAAGTAGCAGGCGCAACTTTATATTTTACCTCCACTTGGTTAATAGTTTGCTAACTTGATTTAACCTGTGTGGATATTTTTTTCCCTTCCAAAGTGTGTTCTACCGTAGAACTTGTGAACTTGATGAGATTAAACCCCCTTTTCTTCAGAGGGGGTTTCCTAGTGTGAGCCTCTACAGCCTGCACTGGGTTTGCACCAGTGTTGCGATGGAAATGCTTGATATATAGCCCAACTCTCAGTGGGTGTTAAAGAAATGATTGAAAAGACCTGGAGGGGGGCCCAGACCACAGTGGGAAGATTGCCTGGCACCTTGATCAGTAGAATGAAATGACCTCCGAACAATAGTTACTCTGTTTTTATTCTTATTCAAATATAAGTCCATCCCCCACCCTCACCCCCCAGTAATGAAGAATGAACCCAGGCCTTGTGCATTCTAGGCAGGGCTCTATTTCTGAGCTACATCCTTAGCCCACCAAGTATAAACCTTTAAATTTTCAAATGCAACCATATTTTCGACTCAAAAACACAGTTCTCACCTTAACAGAATAATAGTTCATTCTTGAACCCAGTGTGAATGACAGTGGCCCAAGAGCACAGATTCCAATTTCCTCAAACACCATGTTTCACTGTTGGCTGTGTGAGATCGTACTGGCTACAGAACAAATAGTAGTTAAGGTGTTTACCAAATACAGTGCTAGGGGTTACAGACACAGGTCACAGCAGGGAAAACCCTAGTAGAGTTTAAATTAGTGGAAGCTAGAAGTGTGCTGCGAACATATTTTAGGTTTGATACTTACAAGGTTGTTAGGTCAGATACTGGAATGGGCAATGAATACCTTTCAAAGGTACTAAAAATAGCACAAGATAATTTAGCTCTGATCTGCAACATTTTAACTCTACATTATCTTCAAGTTCAGTTATTTGGTTTGTAGAATCTTTTTTAAAAATATTTATTATGTATTATATCCTGCCTGCGTGTACACCTGCAGGCCAGAAGAGGGTACCAGACCTCATTACGGATGGCTGTGAGCCACCACGTGGTTGCTGGAAATTGAACTCAGGACCTCAGGAAGAACAACCAGTGCTCTTAACCTCTGAGCCATCTCTCCAGCCCCGGTTTTTTAGAATCTTTAACATAGGTGCAGCCAACCTGTCTTCCTTCCTTCCTTCCTTCCTTCCTTCCTTCCTTCCTTCCTTCCTTCCTTCCTTCCTTCCCTTCCCTTCCCTTCCCTTCCCTTCCCTTCCCTTCCCTTCCTTTCCTTCCTTCCTGAAACTTCAGTTAACAATATGTTTGCTGTAAATTGTATTTTTTTAGTTTCTTTTACCAAAAAGTCCATTGTAAAGAAGTGTGTCAGGTAGAAGTACTTAAGCTCAGTGCCTGTTGTAGCCCCACTCTGGCACTTAACCCTTTCTATCCCTGCTGCAGAGAGGGAGAAAGCAGTTACCGTGATGCTTTTCTACTGTAGTGCATACAGTTCTTATTTAACAGCATTATAGTTTCCAGTTGTCCTCTGCTGGTAGCTCTCCATGTTAGAGAATGGTAAGGACATTGTTTGCATGTTTCTGTACTTAAGCTTGAGGACAGAAGCCAGGCTTACTGCCTCTTGATGTGTTTTACAACAGTGACATCATTTCTGTAAATGCACACCATATTCTCATCATCATATAGGTTATGTGAGAATATTTGCCTCCTTTCTTTTCCCTGCCTCTCCCTTTCTGCTTTTGTTTTTGTTTTGAGACAGGTTTTTTTTTTTCCTGTGTAGCCTTGGCTGTTCTACAGCTTGCTCTGTAGACCAGGCTGGTCTTGAGCTCACAGAGATCTACCTGCCTTTGCCTCCCGAGTGCTGGGATTAAAGATATGATCATTCTCCACTTGCTTTTTTGACAATTTTATACAAGTGTATAATACTCAGCCCTACACTCTCTCTTTGATCCCCACCCTTCAAATTCCCATTCCACTTTCATGGTTTTTTTTTTTTTTTTTGGTTTTGTTTTGTGATGCACTGGTTTAACTAGGGCCAATTGAGTCTCCACCTTCTTTTTTGAGACATGGTCTCAGTGAATCTGGAGCTCGCTAATTTGGCTAGACTGGCTGGCCAGCATGCTCTGAGGATCCTCATATTTCTACCACACAAACTTCCAGCACTAGGAGTATAGCCTTGCTTTTACGTGAGTGTTGAGGGTTGAAACACAGGTCTTCATGCTGTGTGGCAGACACTACCCACTGAGCCATCTCCCCAGCCCACTCCCTGCCCCCCCCCCCCCAACTCTTTGCCAGGTCTCACTGTGTTGCCAGGTTGTGGTTTCAAATCCCTGACTTGGGCTGCAGCTCTCCTTTCTTGGTCTCCCAAATGGCACCACTGCACCAGGAGCCTGGTGTTTTCTAAGGACCCCTGGACTCTGTTCTTCTCCCTTCACCTTTATTCTGACTTTTTTCTATCCATCTTTTTTTTTTTTTCCTGGATCGCTGCAGAAGATCACCATTTTACACCTTGGCCTTCCTCAGCCAGCCACACCACCAGGATGAACTTTTGAGTTGAAGAGTCTGTCTGTCCCTCTCCTCAGAGTGCTCCAGTGGCTCCTTGTGGCAGCCAAGCATTCTTCCCTTTCTCCTCTTTTTGTCCTTTTTCCCTTCCATCTTTCTCTGTGGTCCAGGTTAGTTTAGGATCTCTCCTTTCTCCTGCCTCAGCTTCTCAAGTGTTGGGATTACAGGTGTCTACCACTACACACAAATGTGTTTGAAAAGTTGGCTGTGACTTAGTCCCTGGGTTTTAATCTGTGCTGCTCTTTCTTATCCTCTACTGTCAGCCTTCTGGACTTACTCAACTCCCCCACAGCCTGGCTACTTCTCTACTGTCTACGTGTTAATGTCCTCCTTTTCCTCCTCAATCTGCTTTCCTATTCTGGTTTTCTTTGAGATGGGGTCCCAGACTGGCCTTGAACTTGCGACCTTCTTGCCTCAGCTTCCTGAGTGTTGGGATGCCAGGAGTACAATACCCAACACTTTCCCATTTCACATGCTACTCATGGGTCACCTTCCTAGGAAGCCAACCTTGACTTCCAGGTTGAATTTTGGACTCCCTGTGTTCTCAGATACTGCAGGAATGCATATCACAGTGCGCTGGTGGCTTTTCAGGGACACATCCATGTCTAAACTCACCAAAGTATGCACTCCATAGCTAGGCCATTTGTTGTGGGTCAGCATCCTGTACAGAGTTCTGTCCCTGTGCTCACCCAGGGCTTTGCAGTAATTTACATGTAACTTGCATCTCTTTCCCCAACAAGTCCCCTTGAGAGGAGCAGGAATCTAGAAGATACCGTATTTGGATCTGAGGGTCCTATGCTAGGTACTGAATGTGGGGGCATATATATAAGCCCTGGGCTGTAATAGGGGATAGGCTACTTTTTATTTAGTTTTAGTTTTTGAGAAAGCATTGTTTTCCCATTTGATCTAGCATGAAGTTCAGGGATTTTACATTTATTTTTATTAAAGACCATCTGTTTACCCAGAAGTCACTAATGATTTTTAAACTTTTCTCATAGACACCATGTCACAGGAAGAGTGAGCTCCTGCCCATTTTACCATGGAGGACTCGGGAAAGACTTTTGGATCAGAGGAGGAAGAAACAAACTATTGGAGAGACCTGGCCATGACCTACAAGCAGAGGTTAGTCCTGCAGTGTCCTTCACTGCTTCCTACTGGGAGGATGGTGGCTGCCACTTCTGCAGGCCTCTCATATGATGCTCTGAAGCCAACAGTACTGACCCAGGAAGAAACTAGGATCACCTTGCTCTACAGAGACCCCTAAGCCTTAGGGAAGGCATACAGTCTGCCTAAGGCAACAGCTGTGAGAGGTAGAGTTGGGATTTGAACTACAAACACCTGAGGCACCTAACTATCCTAACATCTCATTGTATATTCTGGATGGGTCTTTATCTATTCCTGGATGTCCGGTCTTTTGTAGGGGAGAAGATTTACCTGTGTCTATCAAAGTAGACTGTTGCTGGAAAGATGGCTCGAGGTTAAGAGCACTTGTTGCTTTTGCAGAGGATCCAGGGTTAAGTCCTAACACCCACATGGTTGGTGCCTTACAACCATCCTTAACTCCAGTTCCTGGGGATCTGATACCCTCTTCTGACCTCCTTGGGCACCAGGCATGCAGGCAAAACACTCATACACATAAAAATAAAATTGAAAAAAAGGTATGCTTACTTTAAAGTTTGAAACTGGTGTTTCAATGCACATATCTATCGTGTGTGTGTGTGTGTGTGTGTGTGTGTGTGTGTGTGTGTGTGTGTGTTTTGGGTTCAGCACTATGTAAGTTCAGGCTAGCCTTGAATTCTTGAGCCTCTGACCTCACCTTCCTGAATGTTAAGATTACAGTTGAGTGCTTCAATGCTAGCTCTAACAAACTGTCTTCTTGTCCATAAAGTGGGAGTAACGGTGGCTGAATAAAGTCGTGATCCACACACATCACTGCGGCACAAATATCCAGCATCATTAATTCTGTGATAAATGTATTTGCAAACCTGCTACAGGGCAGAGAATACACAGGAGGAACTCCGAGAATTTCAGGAAGGAAGCCGGGAATACGAAGCTGAATTGGAGACTCAGCTGCAGCAGATTGAAACCAGGAACCGGGACCTCCTGTCAGAGAATAACCGCCTTCGAATGGAGTTAGAGACTATGAAGGTGAGGGGCACAGGAACATGTCTACAGGTAGGGGTGGCTTTGTGGCAGGCAGGTGTTGTATGGCTGAAGCAGCAGTCGTAGGATGAAGTGACCGCACCCAGGCCACTCCCTCCTGCAGTCCCTTCAGGTGTCTGTGTCATCGCTCTTTCTGCCGCAGTGGTGGAGATCTGTGGAAAGCAAGTCACACACATGGCCTACAGCCCTTCTTGGTGGTGGTCTGTACTGATTTCACAAGAGACGTGGTAAGGAGAGCTCATCAGAGGCCATAGTGTCATTAGAATTGCAGATTCTTGAGATTGAGTCAGTAGCCCAGGCTTACTGTGACCAGCCCTGAACTTACTATGTAGCTGAGGGTGGACTTGAAGTCCTGATCCCCTTGCATTCACCTCCTAAGTGCTAGGATTAAAGGTAAGCACCATCATGCCTGGCTTTAGAATGGCTGGTTCTTGTATATTACAGGGTAAAATGTGGTATCTCTTAGTGACATGTGGCTATTGAAATGAAAGCTAGTGAGGAAAAAAATAATTCAACACTAGCCACAGTTCAAGTGCTCTATAGCCACAGTGACTCATGGGTTTCACTTCTGGACACAGATCACAGAATACCTTCTAGAACATTCTATTGGGCCATGCCAGTCATAAGCAGTTTTATTAACTGGTTCTACTTGGACCCTTTGCCTGTGGTTTTATTTTTTTATGGATGTAGTTACCAGTAATCAAACAAAATCCAAAAATATTAAATGGGAAATCCCAGACAAATTTATACATTATGATGTAATGTTAATAATCATTCTGTTTTATAATTGTTAACTTTTTTTTTTTTTTTGGAGACAGGGTTTCTCTGTGTAGCCCTGGCTGTCCTGGAAATTGCTCTGTAGACCAGAGATCCACCTGCCTCTGCTTCCCAAGTGCTGAGATTAAAGGGGTACATCACCACTACCTGGCTATTGTTAATTTCTTACTTTGTAAGCTAAGCTTTATCATAGGCAAACATGGGAATAACAAAGCATATATAGGGTTTGGTAGTGTCTGAGGTTTTGGAGAATGTAGCAGAATGTCTTGGAATGTGTTCTCTCACATAAAGAGCAGGCACTGTGTTGCTTGAGAATGGACATTGTTGTGAGGGGCTGAGCTTTGCGCTGTAAGACAGTGAGTAGTACTTCTGGCTTTCATCTGCCAGAAACAAATAGCACTCCCAACTTCTGAGGTTGGAACAGCCAAAAATACTTGGGGGCTGTCGAGATGGTCCAGCTGGTAGAGGTGCTTGCCATCAAGCCTGATGCCCTGAGTTTAATTCCTAAGAGTTACATGGTAGGGGAAGAGAACTGGTGACTGCAAGTTGTTTTCTAGCCTCTGTATCCATGGGAGTGGGTTCTCTCCTTCCATCATGTGGGTCCCAGGGATCTAGCTTAGGTCATCAGGCTTAGCAGCAGTTGCTATTTCATCAGCTCAGTTTCAAAGTTTAAAAGCCGGGCAGTAGTGGCGCACACCTCCTAGCACTCGGGAGACAGAGCCAGGCGGATCTCTGTGAGTTTGAGGCCAGCCTGGTCTACAGAGTGAGATCCATGATAGGCACCAAAACTACACAGGGAAACCCTGTCTGGAAAACAAACAAACAACCAAACAAAAAAATGTATTTAAGGGGCCTGGAGAGATGGCTCAGTGGTTAAGAAAACTGGCTGCTCTTCCAGAGGTCCTGAGTTCAATTTCCAACAACCACATGGTTCTCACAACCATCTGTACTGAGATCTGGTGCCCTCTTCTGTTGTGCAGGCAGAACACTGTATACATAATAAATTATATATTTAATATCAAAAGCTAAAAATTATGAAGCTTCCCAGAAAAAAATCAGAATTTCTAACTTCCTTTGAGAGATGGAGACCTGGCTTCACAAGGCCTGCATTGTCCACACCAATGAATAGGTGAGCCCAGCCTGTCCTGGTCACTGTATCCTGATACCAAAGATTATCTCTTGCTCCTTGTCCTTTGTAGGGTCCAAATTTCTTGTTGACTCTGGAAGTATTTTCATTTGACCCTTGAAACAGGCAATGAAGAATCCTTCCAATTCTCACATTGAAGAGGCCTAAGGGCTGGAAGCTGTGAGGAGGAAGGTTTATGGCATGAACAATGGCTGGGGGAACCCTAAGAGGCCTTTCATAGGGCTGCATACATACCCTTCAGTTACTAAGTAATTATATGCTTCAAGACTGACCCTTGAGCTTGCAGAAAACCTCTTCATTACAACCTCTGGCCAGAGGCATGAAGCTTAGCACAGAGGCTGAGGGAAGAAACACTGTACAAAGAGCCTGCTACCTGTAATTGCCTATCAGTCACCTGTGGCAGATGGGTCAGCTGTTTGTCAACCTTGACTTCAGCAGCCTGTGAGGCATCAAACAGCGTTTACTGAGGTCTCCATCAGCTGACAGCTTTTTACGGTCAGTCCCAGATGAAAGATCAATGAGATAGCAATTTTCATGTCCCACATTCAAATATCTGAATCTATGCAGGCAGAGGTTCTGGGTCTCCACATTTTCCTGGGATCGAGGTTAATAATCTAGGATCCAGTTTCTTTTTGCTTAAGTGCAGATACTTGCTCTCTGATGCTTACCAGGAAACCCTAACAGCCTTAGGATATTGAAGGCCCCTTCCTGTTGTCATCCTGCAAATCAATTAACAGCCACTTCGGTCATTCTTTTCTGGGGGCTCTTACCCTCCTTCTTAGGCATGGGCAGTATGACATCACCTCCTGGCACATCTGGCACATCTCATAATAGCTTTGTTTCTTGAATCTAGTCAGGAAGAGGAGCTAGCCTTTTATTTATTTAAACTTTCTTGACAGCCTGCTTGGAATGTTTAGTATTCTTGCTTTAACAGTACATGCTCTGATGGCCCTGATCTTGGCTGTTATTTGTTGCAGCTCAACCTTGGGCCAGGCAAGTAACTGAATCTTAGTTTCTGTATCTCTCACAGGGGATCAGATGAGTTCACACATTATAGCCCAAGGGCTGGCACACAGTAACAGTCATCTAAACTGTTCTTTGCTCTGGGAAAGCACTGGCCAGTCAACTTGAGCTTCTTTTCCTTACACTGCTGGGGAGTGTCTTGAATCAGAAAGTTAGGATGGTTGTCACACTAAGTATCTGATGTCTCCTTTTGTGAGATAAAAGCAGCTAATGTCATTCTTGCTATTTTGCTCAAGTACAGTGCACATGAGTGAAGCAGGACCATATTAAGTTGTAGCTGAGGCCTGGGCGAGTGCATGTGACTTTCTTTGGCTATGGACACCTTGAATGAAGGTTGTTGGGTACTGAAGGGACAAGGTGAGAGAGGTCAGGATGACAAGTGCTGAGAGGATTAGCAGGCACATGGTTAGGAAAGTTAGTGCATGCATACTTTGAATGACTGTCACTTACCCCAGCATCCTCTGTTGTCCTGGCTAGTTTTATGTTAACTTGATACAAGCTGGAGTTATCTGAAAGGAGGGAACCTGAAATGAGAAAATGTTGCTGTAAGATCTGACTGTAGGGGTTTGGGATTTAGCTAAGTGGTAGAGCGCTTAAGGTCCTGGGTTTGGTCCTCAGCTCTGAAAGAAAAAAAAAAAAAAAAGAAGAAGAACTGACGGTAGCATTTTTTAAGTTAGTGATTGATGGAAGAAGGCCCAGCCTATTGTGGGTGGTGCCATCCCTGGGCTGGTTCTAGGTTCTATAAAAACACAGACTGTGCAAGCCATGGGGAGCAAGCCATTAAGCAGCACTCCTCCATGGCCTCTGCATCAGCTTCTGCCTTCAGGATCCTGCTCCATTTAATTCCTGTTCTGACCTCTTTTGATTTGGAAATATAAGCCAAATAAACTCTTTCCTCCCCAAATTGCTTTAGTCATTGTGTTTCATCACAGCAATAATAACCCTAACTAGGACAACTGCTTCTTACCTGAAATTTCCTGTCTGTGGAAAGAAAGTTCTGTTGACTGAGCTTAGGGGAGACTGGGAGAGGAAGCCTGGAGCTGCCTTGCAGGATGGGTGTAAAGGGATAACCCAGGGACCTGAAAATGAAGGGAGAGACATTCCTTAGGATGTTGAAGTCATGCTGAGGATGTGCCTCAGCTGGAGACTGAGAATACTTACCTAGCACACATGAAGCCCTGGGTTTGATCTCCACCACTGCATAACTGGGTGTGGAAGCTCATGCCTATAGTCCTAGCACTTGGGAGGTGGAGGCAGGAAGATTAGTTCAAGATCATTCTTCCTTCTTGGGTACATAGCTGGTTTGAGGCCAGTGTAGCATACATGAGACACTCTCCCAAGAAAAGATGAGCTACTGTTGCTGGGGTGGGAAGAACGTAAAGTTGGTGCCTGAAGCCATCAAATGTCTTCTATAGGTAGATGGCACTATCCATGTGTGGCGTCCCATATTTGATGTGGTAGTGGGGTGATGTTAGACAAAGGATGTGAACATGGATTGTCAAAGTCTTCACTGAGCTGGCTTCCATTCTGTCCTGCAGGAGAAGTTTAAAATGCAGCATTCAGAAGGCTACCGGCAGATCTCGGCCTTGGAGGATGACCTGGCTCAGACAAAAGCCATTAAAGATCAACTGCAGAAATACATCCGGGAACTGGAACAAGCCAATGATGACCTGGAGAGAGCCAAACGGTAGGTGGGGTGAGGAAAGGTTTATGAGACAGCAAATACAGAGCAAACTCAGAAATGGATCGTGAAGAACTTGGTGCTGAGCAAAACGAAACCCTAGTGGATCATGGGCAAGATGGAACATGTTTACTGTTTCTGGTGTTCTTCCCACCTTCCTGAAGATGTGAGTTTCTGTCTGGTTTCTTCTTCCTCCAGTTTGAAAGACTACCCTCAGAATTTCTTATAGGTAGGACTACTTATGACAGACTTTTGCTTATCTGAAAATGTCTTTAGTTTGCCTCCATTCACGATGTGTGTGTATATGTGTGAATAACCATGTGCACCTGTGAGCATTCTTGTGTGCCAGAGGACAACCTTGAGTATTCCAGGTTCTTTGCTGTTTTTGGTATTTTATTTAGGTGGTCCTGCCACCCAGCTCCCAAATAAATCACACACGGAGGCTTATTCTTAATTATAAATGCCCTGCCTTAGCTTGGCTTAGTTTCTAGCCAGCTTTCTTTATCTTAAATTATCCCCATCTACCTTTTGCCTCTGGGCTTTTCCTATTTTCTTCCGTAAATCTTACTCTGTGGCTTGGTGGTTGTGTAGCTGGGTGGCTGGACTCTGATGTCCTCCTTCTTCTCTGGTTCCTCCTCCATCTCTCTTTCCTCCCAGATTTCTCCTGCTATATATTCTTTCTGCCTGCCAGCCCCGCCTATCCTTTCTTCTGCTTTGGTATTGGCCAGTTCTTTATTAGACCATCAGGTGTTTTACACAGGCACAGCAACACAGGTTCACAGAGTTAAACAAATGCAACATAAACAAAAGTAACACACCTTAAAATGATATTTTACTACTTTTCCCCCTTTCTGTCTAAATAAAAATGAAAAGGTTTTAACTTAAACATAGTAAGACTGTATACAATAACAGTTATCAGGTAAGGATTACATTCACAATATCCTCTCCATTTGTAGTTAGTATATTCGAGAAAACAATTCATTATCTATCCTATCTTTGTGAATCTAAAATTTTACACCTAATTTACTTTCTATTGTAACTAAGGAAAACTGCAACTTTAACTATTTAGTCTTCAACTCTATCAAAGACCCAGAAGGATGTAATATTATCTAACAATAGAGACATTTGGCTTCCTGGACAGTCACCCAAAGTTCCTCTACAACATTGAGGCATCCATCTCCAGCCTACAGGCCTAGAGTATCTGGCAGACTCTTCTATAAAGCAGGAATTTTGAAAGACTGTCCTGCCTTGTTTTGGCAAAGTTCGTCAGTCGTGCCAGGCGGTGGTGGCACACGCCTTTAATCCCAGCACTTGGGAGGCAGAGGCAGGTGGATCTCTGAGTTTGAGGCTAGCCTGGGCTACAAAGTGAGTTCCAGGAAAGGCACAAAACTATACAGAGAAACTCTGTCTTGAAAAACTGGAAAAAAAAAAATTGGTCAGTTGCTTTTCTCTGTGTCCTGCAGAATGTCTGGCAGCCTCTTCCTTGAAGCAGGAGCCCTGAAGGACCATCCCACCTGTTTTGGCAAAGTTTGGCAAGTCTTTTTCCTGTGTGTCCTGCATGTCCAGTCTGCACAGCACATTTTCAGCAGTCAAAAGCAGGAGCAATTTCTTTGCTCAGTGGTTAACCTTGCCACAGTGAAAGCAAACTCCATAAGGAGTTTCTTCAATGCCCATCATCTTCTCTGAAGTAAATTGGTGCTTCCAGGAACAGATGTGTGTCATGAAAAGCCCTAAGTTCACAAAACATTTTAAATTCCATATTCTATAGTCTTTGAAAGGTTATCTATCTAAAATATATCTCTATATTATCTGGAAAGCATACCTAACATATCTACAGTTTGATTGTTATAAATGACTAGCCACTAGCCTATGTTTCCTGATTATCCTATTTAGTTTATAAAAGCTTTTAAAAACTAGAACTTCACCCTACATTTCCAAATGAACTTCATAGGTACAATACCTCAAACAAAAATAGAAACATACATACAATATGTTGTAAAACAAATAATATTAAATTTTTTTCAATATACAAAAATGCTTTAAACAAGAGTAGAAACATATGTACAGTGTAACAAAAATAACTTTAAATTTGTATTAATATATTCCTCTAAATGATAACAAAAATCCATAACCCACCAAATAACAAAAAACCACCCACACCCCCCAACTCTTGGGAATGTGGGTGTAGTTTTCTCTATACTTCTTCCTGCTATCTATGGATGAAGTATCTTTAGGGTTCCAGAGAGAAAATTTGAGATAATGACCACGTCCTGGGAAGACTAGCAGTAACCTTTGCTGATAGATGTCACCTGTCAAGTTCAGGAGATCTTGCTTGATCAAACCTGATCCATATTAACTCTGAAGGACTCCACAGCCTCTCATCTCCTATGGAAACAAAACTCCAAAGCATTTTTGATTTTCATTTGATAAATACATTTTTGACTTCTTTTTTAAAGTTAAGGCATTTCTAAAATATTTCTAGGTTCAATTTAGCAGTCCAGTTCACAATCCTATGTGTCCAAAAGATAGAAGAAGCTATCCTTTGCTTCTCAATAGTCAAAAAATTCAAAATCAACACATACAGGATCCAGACTACATGTGTATTTCCCATCTTACATAGCTTATTCTCTTTTATATTACTTTACTTCTCTCTTTGAAGACTCTTATTTTATAAACCATTTTTTTCTATGACTATACCCCTTTTCTTAAGCCTATGCACATTGTTAAGCACACTCGAACCTTTTAGAGATTTTTTCTATCTGGATCTCTTTTAATGCGTATCTCTAGTCTTTTTTGACTGCATTAGCAAACTTTTAAGCTGCTAACATACACCTGGATCCTCCATGAGTGGCTCTCAGTTTGCTCTGCCCACTTCTCGGAGCGGGGTGGGGAGTTGGGAGGGGAAGAAAGCCAAGCATGAAACTCAAGGCCTTTGGGAGGTTTGTCTGACCAGGAACTGCATTCAACCTTCCTAGAGCTCTATGCTTGCACTGTGGCATGCATTTTTACTTAGTTTTTTGTTCCTACTTAACGTATTAGGTGTTCAAGGGCTCGGTGACTGGCAGAAACTGTCTGGCCGAAACCTTAAAGGAGCTGTGTCCCCTTTTTTGTTGTTGTTCAGCTTTCTCAGGCTCTAGATGGATATACAAGAGCCCCTACTCGGTATACCAATTTGTTGTTGGGGTCTTTTCTCTTTTTTGGGGGGCCCACCACCCAGCTCCCAATAAATCACACATGGAGGCTTATTTTTATAATAAATAAGAATCTCATAAATGCCCAGCCTTAGGTTGGCTTAGTTTCTAGCCAGCTTTTGTTAACCTAAATTAGCCCATCTACCTTTTGCCTCTGGGCTTTTTCTATTCTCTTTCTTCCTTAAATCTTACTCTTACACTGTGGCTTGGTGGTTGTGTAGCTGGGTGGCTGGACTCTTATGTCCTCCTTCTTCTCTGGCTGCTAGATCCTCCTCTTCTCCCTGATTTCTCCCTCTATATATTCTTTTTGCCTGCTAGCCCTGCCTATCCTTTCTCCTGCCTTGCTATTGGTCAGTTCTTTATTAGACCATCAGGATTTTACACAGGCACAGTAACACAGCTTCACAGAGTTAAACAAATGCAACATAAACAAAAGTAACACACCTTAAAATAATGTTCTACAACTGTCCTTGTCTTCAATCTTAGACTCAGAGTCTTTCTTTTTGTTTTACCCCTGTGTATGTCAGCCTAACTGGTGTAAGCTTTCAGAGATGTTTCTGCCCACGATCTCTCTGTAGGAGAGCTGAGACTGCAGACTCTCTCACTAACAGGTCTGGTTTTTACATAGGTTCTGGAGATTAGAACTCAGGTCTTCACACTTGTGAGACACTCTCATCCAAGTGTTGACAAGTTTCTGCTGTGCCTGAAGATAACGGCTTCTCACACTTATTTATCTATCTATATATTTTTGCGACAGGGTTTCTCTGTGTAACAGTTCTGGCTGTCCTGGAACTCACTCTGTAGAACAGGCTGGGATTGAACTCACAGAGATCTATTTGCCTCTGCCTCCAACTGCTGGGATTAAAGGAGTATGCCACCACCACCTTGCTGCTTTTCACCTTTATTATGTTTACTTATTTCTCCTTATGGTTAGAATATGATGCCAGTCCAGTTCGGTTTTCTTCAGATGGATACACACTATTTATTTGACCTTTCATCATTTTCTCTAGGGTACTGAACTCAGCTCCACTGCATGTTAATTTTTTATTTATCCTGGCAACTATTTCTGGATTTATATTTGGTTCAGTCTATAGTCCTGGATAGTTCTTTGTCAACTTGACACAAGCCAAAGTCAGTTAAGAAAATGTCTCCATAAGGGCTGTAGGCAAGCCTGTAGGACATTTTCTTAATTAGTGATTAATGGGGGAGGGCCCAGCCCATGATGGGTGGTGCTATCCCTGACCTTCTGGTCGTAGGTCCTATAAGAAAACAGGCTGAGCAAGCTGTGGGGAACAAGCCAGTAAGCAGCTCCCTTCCATGGCCTCTACATCAGGTCCTGCCTCCAGGATCTTGTCCTGTTTGAGCTCCCATCCTGACTTTCTTCAGTGATGAACAGTCATGTGGAAATGTAAGCCAAATAAACACTTCCTTCTCAGGTTACTTTTGGTCATGCTGTTACATCACAGTAATAGTGACTCGTACTAAGACAGTGTGTGAAGCCACATTCTGAATCAAGCCACTGTCATTTCCACACATACATCTTTGATCAAAAACAAGTCATGTGATCACACTGAATCAGAGGGTGAAAGAGTGTATTCCATCCACAGTGAGGCTCCAGCAAGGGTGTGGTTGCAGGGACAGATGAAGAATTGGGACCAATAATGCAATTTCCATGCTGGAAGGTGGTGGCGCACGTCTTTAATCCCAGCACTTGGGAGGCAGAAGCAGGTGGATCTCTGTGGGTTTGAGGCCATCCTGGGCTATATGAGTTCCAGGACAGCCAGGGCTACACAGAGAAACTCTTGTGTTGTATAATCAATCAATCCATCAATGATGCAGTTTCCTACAGGAAGTTAGTACATTCACACAGTTCAAAACTAATATGGGTGAGAGTAGGAGTCCTTCCCTCCCCCACCCCCGCTGTCCCCTAGATTTTTCTTTTTGTTGTTGTTTTTTTTCGAGGACAAGGATTCTCTGTGTAGCTTTGGAGCCTGTCCTGGAACTCGCTCTATAGACCAGGCTGGCCTGGAACTCACAGAGATCCGCCTGCCTCTGCCTCCTGAGTGCTGGGATTAAAGGTGTACACCACTACTACCTGGCCCAGATTTATTCTTATTATTTTTAAGTATGTGTAAATGTACCTGTGTGTGGGTACCTGCAAAAACCAGAAGAGGCTTCAGATCCTCTGGAGCTGGGGGGTCCAAGGAGAGTGTTAGCTGCCTGATGTGGGTGCTGGGAACCAAACTCAGGTCTTTGCAAGAGCAGCAAGCACTATAGCACTTTTAACCACTGAATTATTCTCACCAGCCCAAGACGGGTTTTTTTTGTTTCTTTGATTTTTTTTTCTTCTTTTTTTTGGGGGGGGGGATTTCAAGACAGGGTTTCTCTGCCTCTCCCTCTGGAGTACTGGAATTAAAGGCATACGCTACCATGCCTGGCTTGTTTCTTTGAATTTTTAAAATGTTTTAAATTTAGCTGGGCAGCAATGGCCTTAAATTAAAATGCCCTTAATCCCAGCACTTGGGAGACAGACACAGGCAGGTCTCTGAGTTTGAGGCCAGCCTGGTCTACAGAGTGAGATCCAGGACAGGCACCAAAACTACACAGAGAAACCCTGTCTCGGAAAACCAAAAAAAAAAAAAAAAAAAAAAAAATTTAAAATCTTTTTTTTTTTTTTTTTTTGGTTTTTCGAGACAGGGTTTCTCTGTGTAGCTTTGCGCCTTTCCTGGAGCTCACTTGGTAGCCCAGGCTGGCCTCGAACTCACAGAGATCCGCCTGCCTCTGCCTCCCGGGTGCTGGGATTAAAGGCGTGCGCCACCAACGCCCGGCAAGATTTTAAATTTTTATGTGCACAGTGTTACAGTGCCTATAGAGGCCAAAAGAGGGCACTGATTTCCTAAAACTGGAGTTACAGACTTGCCATGTGGGTGCTTTGATTGAATTCTGGTCTTCTAGAAGAACAGCCAGTGCTTTTAAACACTGAGCCATCTCTACAGACCCTTTTTAAAAGATTTTAATTGTAGCCAGGTGGTGGTGGCACATGCCTTTAATCCCAGAACTTGGGAGGCAGAGACAGGCGGATCTTTGTGAGTCGAGGCCAGCCTGGTCTACAGAGCAAGCTCCAGGACAGGCTCCAAAGCTACATAGAGAAACTGTGTCTCAAAAAACAGGAAAAAAAAAAAAAAAAAAGATTTTTAATTGTGTCTGTGTGTAGATATGTATATGTAGGTATATGTAGGTGTCAATGGGTGCCAGAAGTATGGATCCCCTGGAGCTGGAGTTACAGGCATTTGTGAGTCACCTGACATGGGTGCTAGGAACTGAGAGTGGGTCCTCTGAAAGAACAGTACAGTATGTACTCTAATTGATGAGCTATCTCTAGCCCCTGGGGTTTTTGTTTGTTTGTTTTTAAATGGAAATTCAAACAAATAAAAGACAAATACTATTCAGCACTGTCATGAAAGTGGGAGGTGCTCGTGAGACCCCCACGTCTTCCCGAGAATTGACAGGTAGTTAATAGTTGCAGCTGAGACTTTCCTTCAGTGGACAACACTCTACAGTGTCCATAACCCTGGAAGCAACCTGCGTTGGTTCATTGGGTCACGCACATTAAAGACATAAAAACAAAGGAATAATAAAGGGGTGGAGAACAAAATAGGGTAATGAGTGGTCATGGTAAACATGATCAAAATGATGTTCATGTATGAAAATGTTATAAAGAAACCTTTATGTATCATTAATATATGCTGATAGAATAAAACAAAAGGCATTGTTATCCCTCCACCTCTGGTTCCGCCTTAACAGAACACTTTGTACTCAGAGTTGTACATCTTGCTTTTTCACTAAACAATGGATGCTGGAGATATCTGTCTGCTGAAGGACACAGAACACCCTTGTTCATCTACTGAGTGGTTGACATTGGCTGATACCATGATGACTGACTGATCCAGGCTCTTGGGCCTAGATGTTTTGCTGCTTCTCAGTTCCTTTACTGGTCAGTGTCTCTGTAATGAGCAATCTCCTGTGATGTGCACCTGTGCAGCGGGGTCCCATAAGTCGAATGGCCCTGTTAGAGGACACATGCCTGTGTGATTTGGATAGGACCAGTTTGTATTCCCAGTGGCTTAACACAGTGGTTTTTAGACTTAGGATGTTTGCTAATCAAATAGATGAGAAATGGGTTCATTTCAGCTTTGAATTCTAAAAGACCTGTAACTATGGTATTCATTTTCTATGAGCTACAATCTCATTCCTTCTCTCTTCTTCTCCCTTCCTCCCTCCTTCTCTCCCTTCTAATTCAGTATTTAGAATAAAATTCAGAGCCTTCTGCATACTGAGCAAGTGTTCTGTCACCAAGCTACATCTCTCACACTGTTTTACACATTTTGAAGTTGGAGTTTTGGGGAGAGTGAAAGGGTGTCTTCTAAAAATCTAGACAGGGTTTCATATAGCCTAGACTGGCTTTGCACTCACTCTGTAGCCAAGTATAATACAACCTTGAGGTCCTGATCCTCCTACCTCTACCTCCTAAGTGTTAGAATTAAAAATGTGTCTCCCTCCCAGTATATTGAAACTGGATTTTGTTGGTATTTTCATTGTTTCTAAGAGACTTTCATCTGTTTTTATTTGACATGAGCCCAAAGTATCCAGAGATTCTTTTGGTTTTGTCTGTTGTGTGCTTTAGTTAGTGTGCATGGGTTATTTGACTGTTGTATATTCAAGACATTCATAGTTGTGAGGCCTTTTGTTGTCTAGTCTTTTAAAACACTTGGCTTGAGCCAGGCATGGTGGCACTCACCTTTGATCCCAGCACTTGGGAGGCAGAGGAAGGCAAACAAACAAACAAATACAGAGAGAGAGAGAGAGAGAGAGAGAGAGAGAGAGAGAGAGAGAGAGAGAGAGAGAGAGAGAAAAGACCCTTGGCTTATGTTTTGATTGGTTGTTTTTCTAGTTTGGGAGGGGTCAGGGGATTGAGACAGGATTTCTTTATTTAGTCCAGTCTAGCCTTGAACTTGTAATCTTCATATGTTAGCCTCCCAAGTGTTAAGATTACAAGGATATATCATTACACCTGGCCTATTGTTTGTTTTTGAGACTCAAGAGAAGTGTGAGCTTCCTACCTGTTATGATTTTTACCTCTCCCTCCCCCCACTCCCTCCCCCCCACTAACACCAATTGGTATTTTTCTTAAGGTGGTAACAATTTAACATTAGCTTATTGAAGAATTTTCATGTATGTGTGGTATGCATGTGTGTACATGCATGTTTTCATGTGTGTACACATACATGTGCAGCCTGAGGTTGATGGTGGGAACTCTCATTTCTCTTGCACCTTATTCAGTGAAACAAAGTCTCTCAGTCAAACCCTGAGCTCACCTACATGGTCTAGTCAGCTTGCTCTGAGATTCTTTGTCGCTACAACCCCAGATAGAAACTGCAAGTAGGCCACCACACCCACCTGGTATTTACTTGGCTTCTCAGGATCTCAACTCTGGTCCTTGTGTTTGTAGCAGTTGCTTTAATCATTGAACTATCTCCCCAGCCCAGAGGACTAGTTTCTTTACCTCTTGGACCTCCTGAGTCCTGAGCACACTTCTGTTTTTCCAGAGACATCCATATCCCTCTGATCTTCTTCATTGTCATATCAGAGATACTGGGACAGACTGTGTGATATTTTGTTTGTGCTCTAACAAATAAAGCTTGCCTGGAGATCAGAGGGCAGAGTAGCCACTAGTTAGCCATAGAGGCCAGGCAGTGGTGGCACACACCTTTAATCCCAGCACTTGGGAGGAGGAAGCAGGAAGATCAGGAGTTCAAGGCCACCCTGGGCTAAAAGATCCAGTCTAAAAGAGAAACAGAGCCAGGTGGTAGAGGCTCATGCCTTTAATCTCAGCACTTGGGATCTCATGCCTTTAATCTCAGCACTTGGGATCCCATGCCTTTGATCCCAAAAACTTGGGAGGCATACGTCTTTAATCCCAGCATTAGGGAGGTGGAGACAGGAAATAATATGGCTGGGCAGAGAGAGAAATATAAGGTGGGTGGAGACAGGAGCTTAGCCCTCTTTTCGGCTGAGGAGTTGGTGAGGTGAGAGGTGGCTGTGGCTTGCTCCTCTGTCTCTCTGATCTTTCAGGATTTACTCCAATATCTGCTTCTCTGGGTTTTTATTATTAAGACCAGTTAGGATTCGCACTACAGCAGATCCTGAAATTAGACTCCGGAATGTTTTCCTTTTGTTGTCACTAAGTAGGCACCTTAGGTAATTTTATCTCCTTTGCCTTCTTTTAAGACCCTTTAAGAACAAACAGGTGCTAGCATGATGTTAATAGGGAATGTTGAATAAGTTAACAAATTCAGCCTTCCCCTGCAGTTGAAGGAACAAGACCTCAGTGAGCTTACAGGAAGAATAATGTGTTAACGCTGGACTCCAGACCTGCTTCCTCCTGCAGAAAATGCAGTTGCACTGCAGTCCCCCAGATGCCTTCTAGGGGCAAACACAGGGCCTCTAATTCTAAGTGCCATCATGAGCATATCTGTATGAAAAGCCTGTGGTTTACTGTGTGGACCACTTGATTCCTGCCTCATGTCACAGAGATACCCTTACTACCCCTGCTCTCTGTATGAGGAAGCAGATTCAGAGAAAGTAGCTGGGCCAGAGTTAAACACTAAATGGATTCTCTTTATTATTATTATTATTATTATTATTATTATTATTATTATTATTATTTTGAAGTTACAGCCCTTCTCAGTACCTTCATCACTATTTAACACTGTGTTCTAGTGAAATACCTACCCTGTTCACAAAGGAGTGGCTGTTGGAGGGCAGCTGGATGGGACATTGAGTGCCCAGAGCTTTTGAAACTTCAATTTTTTGTCATTACATGTGTGCACATGGAAGGAAGGGTGACAGAGGTCAACAGCAGGTGTTCTCCACACTATGAATATGTTTTATTACCATTAGTTAATTAAAGAAGCTGCTTTGGCTTATAGCAAGGCAGGATATAGCCAGGTGGGAAATCCAAGTAGAGATATGGGCAGAAGAAAGGTGGAGTCAGGGGAGATGCTGCAAGCTGCCAGAGGAACAAGATGTAATAGAACATGGGTAAAGCCACAAGACACATGGTGATACATAGATTAATAGAAATGGGTTAATTTAAGATATAATAGCTAGCTAGCAATAAGACTGAGCCATAGATCAAATAGTTTGTAATTAGTATTAATCCTTTGAGTGATTATTTTATAAGCTGCTGCAGGGCCAGAGAAAAGCCATCTGTCTATGCTCCTCAATCACCCCTGCCATGTTTTTAAGACAGAGTCTAGGTGTACTGCTGTGGGATGGTCTGTATGTCAAATTGCTCTGATTGGTCAATAAATAAAATACTGATTGGCCAGTGGCCAGGCAGGAAGTAGGTGGGACAAGGAGAGAGAAGAATTCTGGGAAGCAAAAGGTTGAGGCAGAGAGACACTGCCAGCCGCCGCCATGACCAGCAGCATGTGAAGACACCGGTAAGCCACCAGCCACGTGGCAAGGTATAGATTTATGGAAATGGATTAATTTAAGCTATAAGAACAGTTAGCAAGAAGCCTGCCACGGCCATACAGTTTGTAAGCAATATAAGTCTCTGTGTTTACTTGGTTGGGTCTGAGCGGTGGTGGGACTGGCGGGTGACAGAGATTTGTCCTAACTGTGGGCAAGGCAGGAAAACTCTAGCTACAGTGTACCTGGAGCTCCCTATTCTGGAGAGGCTGGCTGGGTGGCCAGAAAACCACCCAATACTGGGATAACAGGATCATGCTGTGTACCCAGCTTCTTATGTGGGTGTTGGGGATCTTAGCTCAAGTAGGTGCTCAAGCATTTAGTGACAGCCATGTGTGCAGCATCACTTTCTTTAAAGTCACTATGAGATGAATGCTGTGTGTGTGTGTGTGTGTGTGTGTGTGTGTGTCTGTCTGTCTGTCTGTCTGTCTGTCTGTCTGTGTGTGTGTCTGTCTGTCTGTCTGTGTCTTTGGACTGTTCTGAATGCTAATTAGCATTCTTAGATAAGCTAGAGGTGGTTGCTGTCAATAACGGGGCAGAGCACATAGGTCATCACTAAAGTCCCATATAGAAATCATCAGACTTGACCCTCAAGACACCCTGGTACAGGTTCTCAGCTCTGATGATTCCATTTTGTAGGTGAAGAGCCTGAGGCCCACGAAGCTAATGGACTTGACTAGGCCTGTGGTGTTTAGGATCGCCCAGGCACATCTGTCACATCCTTCAGGTCTGTGGGCACCAACAGATGCTGACATTGCTATCTTGGACAACTTTGTGTTTCTTTTACCCAGAGCCACAATCATGTCTTTGGATGACTTTGAGCATCGTTTGAATCAAGCAATTGAAAGAAATGCCTTCCTGGAGAGCGAGCTGGATGAGAAGGAGAATCTTCTCGAATCCGTGCAGAGGCTGAAGGATGAAGCAAGAGGTCAGAAGCTTCCCTGCCTTCCCCTGCATGGTACCTCTCTATCCAAGACAAAATTGTTCCTTGGTCTTGCCTAGCACTGCCTTTCCAGGGAGCCTGGAGCTGTTCTGTACATGAGCGGGTCTCCCAGAGACTGAGGGACAGCTCTTTGTGGACATTTGCCAGAATGGGTGTTCCGAATTGTCAGCTGCTGTCAGTGATTACTGGAGTGGCTGTCAGACACCTTATGTCTGCAGGAAAAGCCTTGGGGTTGACAGATTCAGCTTTGTTCATTGGTTTGTCCTCCTTGGTTCAGGAATGACTCTGTGGGGAATGATCCCATGCATGCCAGGCAGACTTGAGGCCTAGAAGCACAGGGTTTCTTGGAGATAAAAATGCCATTGTATTGCTGGCCAACTTTTGGTTGTTTTTCCAGGCATGAAGTTTTTAGACTAATGGGACCTTCATTGGTGAGCCAGCCAAGCTGAGTGCTTAAGAGTGTTTGTTCCAAGTCCTAATTTCTTTTTTGTTTTTTTTTGTTTTGTTTTTTGAGACAGGTTTTCTCTGTGTAGCTTTGGAGCCTGTCCTGGAACTTGCTCTGCAGACCAGGCTGGCCTCGAACTCACAAAGATCTGCCTGCTTCTGCCTCCCGAGTACTGGGTGAGCCACCACTGCCAAGCTTCCAAGTCCTAATTTCTTGTTTACTTATTTATTTTTGTTTTTCAAGACAGGGTTTTGCTGTGTAATAGCCCTGGCTGTTCTAGAACTCACTTTGTAGACCAGGCTGGCCTCAAACTCACAGAGATCCACCCGCCCCTGCCTCCAGAGTGCTGGGATTAAAGGTGTAAGTGATCACACCTATCCCTTCATTCTTCCTTCCTTCCTTCCTTCCTTCCTTCCTTCTTCCCTCCCTCCCTGCCTCCCTCCTTCCCTCCTTCAGTCCCTCCCTTCCTTTCTTTTTCTTTAAATGACAATTTGATTCCCAATGATGTAGTTACTAGATAGGGTTTTAAAGGCAACAGTTAGAGCTGGAGAGATGGCTCAGCAGTTAAGAGCACTGGCTGTTCTTCTAGAGGTCTTGAATTCAAATCCCAGCAAGCACATGGTTATCACAACCATCTATAATGAGATCTGGTGCCCTCTTCTGGTGTGCAGTCATCCATGCAGGCAAAACACTGTATACATAATAAATAAATCTTTTTTTAAAAAAAGAAGCAGTGGTCAAGTTTAAATAGTTTTAGATTTCAGAACATGTTGGATTCCATTAGGAGTACTCAGTGGAGCTGGGCATGGTGGTGCATACCTGTAATCCCTGCACTTTGGAGGAGCATCAATTGTTCAAGGTCATCCTTGGCTTCATAGCAAGTTCAAGGCCAGCATGGCCTACAGAGACCCTGTCTCCAAAACAAAACAAAACAAAACAAAACCTTGGATAGGAGAAATTCTCAATTGATTGATAAAGTCAATCAAATATCACAAAATTTAAAGAACTCTGAAATCTGAAGCACATCTAGTCCAAAACATTTCATATAAGATCTACTAGCCTCTTGAACCTATAGCCATCAGTAATGAAGACACCAATAAATCACAGAAATTTATTTTGTGGAATGTTAAACAGTTATTAAAATGAATGGGCATTGGTAGACATGTTGTCATGGGAAAGATGGGCCAAACCCTTCATGGAAGGGGAGAGAATTAATTAGTCACAGATAGGAAGTAGCATATCCACTGCTAATGTTTCCTAAAATCGCTTGTATTGTGCTCAGTGGGAGTTTCCAACACATGTGAACTGTGTCCAGAGGAGGTCTGGAAAGTTAGATAGTGGTGGACACTTAGAATCTAGAGCTCATGAGGTGGACTCGGGAGGATCGAGTATTTGAGGCCATCCTGGATACTTAGCAAGAAGCAAACACCTGCTGAGCCATCACCTTGCTCTGCAGGTCTACCCAACTTTCTCAGGTACTTTTCCTTATTCTCTGTCTCTTTCCAGTACTGGCCGGAGCCTGGCACTTCGGGCTCCCTTGCCATTGCTGAGTGCACTGGCCTAACTCAAAAGTGTGGCTTTCTCTCTTACTTTCTCTTAACTTCCATCTGGTAGCTGCTGAGATCTCAAGCTTGCCTGCTTTAAACTCTAAAACAGCAACAACACACACACACACAAAGAAAACTTGGCCACGTGTTCCAGGGAGAAGGGACCTTGGGAAGCGGGGATTTTCACTTGGAATTCTATACCATAATGTGAAGTCTTTTTAACCCTTAGCATGGTGAAGCACGTACTATAGTTTTTATGTTCTTCAGTATTTCATGCAGAAGGAAAGTGTGTTGTTTTGCATGACTGTTAGGAGGGCATGTGGTGTCCCTCCAGTCAGGGTTCCAGGTTGATTTCTGGGTCATAGCACTCCTGTTTTGGCTCCATCCTCACCCAAAAGTACAGACTCCTATTTTGTATCCTTTCCCTGCACAGATCTGCGGCAGGAATTGGCTGTGCAGCAGAAGCAAGACAAGCCCCAGACAGCCATGCCAGGCTCTGGGGAAACAGAAAGGACAGACATGGCTGTGCAGGTCACAGGCTCTGTGCCATCCACTCCCATATCTCACCGAGGACCCAACTCTGGTTTGAACACACCAGGAATATTCAGACGAGGTAAGGAGATGGAGCAGAGGGAGATTTTTCTTTGATTCAATGAGTTTGCCCTTAGGCCAGATGTGGTGGTACATGCTTTTAACCCTAGTACTTAAGAGGCAGAAGCAGGTGGAGCTCTGAGTTCAAGGCCAGTCTACATAGTGAGTTCCAAGATAGCCAGGGCTTTGTAGAGAGAACCTGTCTAGAAATGAATGAATGAATGAATGAATGAATGAATGAATGAATGAATGAAAAATTTGCTCTGGTAAGAACCTAGTATGGGTCCTGGGTAAGATGGTTTGGGTCTGGCTCAGGGTTAGGGAGTAGTATGGGGATGCTCAGTAGGGCAGGCTATCATGATATATGACAGAAGGGTCTTGAGTGAGGCAGGGCATAGCAGATTCGGTGGTAAAGGACAGAAACTGTCTAGAAGGACGGTATGTTGGTTTTAAATGTGGTGCTTTTACTCTGTGAGGAAAGGTCACGAGGCACAACAAAACCCATTATCAGAGCTTTATTAGGAGGAGGGGGAGGACAGAAGAGAGCGTGGCCAGGCCTGTGGAAGAGACACGTGAGAAGGGAGAGAGGAGGGAGGAGGAGAGAGCAGAAGAGAAGGGAGGAGTCTGTGACCTGCTTTTTAAGGATTCCCCTGTACATGTGCATGTAGGCTTATGGAGCTATGCCACACATGTGCAGATTGCGTGACCACGCTTTGCACATTGCACATTCACACAGCGCACGTAAGACCCCTTGCTTGGCTACTGAACATGCGCATGTGTGGTCATATAGCTGGAGGAGTGGCTGGAGTCCTAACATAGGACCCTCTTGACTCATGCCACAGAGGATGTGGGTCCATCCTAGCAGACCACTTTGGGCACACCAAAGGCCAGAAATCCAAAGGTCTAAATGCTGTATGCAAATAAAAGTCAGAAGAATCATGGGTTGGACATGATGGCACATATCTATAATCCCTGTGTTCTGGAGGTAGAGGCTATAGGATTGAGAGTTCAAGGCTAGCCTGGTCTACACAGTGAGTGCCTGTCTCATAAATAAGTAAATACTTATGAGGCAGAAGAGGTGTTCTGCAATAAATCTACCTGGAAATGGGCCCAATGTAATTGGTGTGCTTAAAACTAAGAAAATTGAGTTTTCTTGGCTGATAACCTGATAGGCAGGCCACTGAAGCCAAATAAACAATTATCAAATGCTCATTGTATGCTCAACAGTCTTTACAACACTTCATAGTAGGACCTCACAGAGCTTCCTCACAGCCTGCATCTTTCAGATGCATTGGCCAATGTCCCTGAAGTCACCTAACAGATAAAGGCAGAGTTGAGGTTCACAGCTAGGCAGGCTGGTTCTGTTGTACCCATGTTGTGAAACCTCCAGAGACCACCAAGGAGCTGATTTCCAATGTAAGCACACAAAGGTCTTTTTATTGTCAGGTTTGAACCTGGGCCACTACCCAGCAGAAGGGAAATGCAGTGGCAGCTGCAGGCCCAGGGGTAGGAAAGTTTTTAAAGGGAAAAACCACAAGCCAGGACTTACATGCCTTGGTATCTTGGGATTGGGTAGAAGGGATATGAGGCAAGTGATTTTTTTGAAACTATTGGGTTAGACTTTTGGCGCAGAACCATAACCTGCTCACAGGATATCTGGATATCTGCAAGGGCTATAAATCGCCAACAGGATGTCTGCAGGAGCATCTGGATCTTGTTAAACTTTACTGCCCTATTTCTTAATTGACTGCTTCTAGGGTATCTGTTCAAGGTGTCATGGCACATTTCTGAGGTTCTTCCTGGAACCGAGTACAGCCCCACTCACCAGGTGGTCTAAGATGGTTGTTCTTCCCTAAGATGGAGTCTGTAAAGTCAAGTCTAGGCCTTCATAGTTTCAGGGCATAAGCCCTGATCAGTTCACAGTGTGAACTTTGCTGAAGACTGGTGTGGTCTCTGGGGTCCCAGTCCAGAGCAGTTTCCTGTGTTTCCGTGTTCACATGACTCAACTTGGTGTCTTAGTTGCTGTTCTGTTGCTGTGAAGACACCATGACTAAGGCAACTCTTATAAAAGAAAGCACTTAACTGGAGGCCTGCTTACACTTTCAGAGGTTTAGTTCATTATCATCATGGCAAAGAGCATGGCAGCAGGCAGACACTTCCTGATCCACAAGAAAAGATACTGGGCCTAGTGTGGGCTTTTGAAACCTCAAAGCCGACCCCCAGTAATACTTCCTTCAAGAGGACCACACCTACTCCAACAAGGCCACACCTCCTAATCCTTAATATTTTCAAACAGTTTCATTCCCTGGTGACAAAGCATTCAAATATATGAGCCTATTGGGCCATTCTTATTCAAACCATCTGGAGATGAGTTAGTCGTTCAGGCTCAGCTGGTCTCAAATGAGGCCTACAGTTGTACCAGCTGTGTTGGGGAGGGGTTCATAACTTTAAAAAAATTATGTTTACTTATTGGGGGTTGCTGTGGTATGTACATGGAAGTCAGCAAGTACTTTTAACCACTGAGCCATCACTGGCCATGAGTGGTGCTGATTCATGCGGATTGCTCAGCTGGCTGTGGTGATGCATGACTGCAGTCCTAATGCCCAGACTGACAGGAAGGATCCTGCCTCTCCCTCCCATAATTGTGGCTATCCTGGTCATTGTTAATGTTAACATGCCTTGACTTGGTTTAAAAAGACTGACCTGTGAAATAGATGTTTAAGATAATCTTACCAAGAACTCAAAAAATAGACTGGTAGACTCTTGGCATGTTGTCCAGTTAACTCCTTAATGGTGATCAGTTAAAGGGAAGGTGTCCGAGTTCATCCCCACCCTATACAGACTGTAGGATACTGTGTGACCCATGCTTCTTCTTGTACACCCAGGTCTGGACAGTTCTAATAATGGGACCCCACTCACACCTGCAGCCCGGATATCAGCCCTAAACATCGTTGGGGACCTGCTTCGGAAAGTTGGGGTAAGCTCCAGCCTTTGAAGGGTTTTTTTGTCTGAAGGTTTTTCTAGACCGGGCTTCTTTTTCCACTTTCACAGAGACCTGAGTTTTAGATGTGCTTGGTCCTTCTGCACCTCTGAGCATCTTTAGCTCATGAGGTGGGAGTTTCATCGTAGAGGGGTAGGGTGCTCAGAATCCAGGTCCCCTTTTCCTTCTCAGGCATCTTCCATTTTTCCTCCCAAGTAATTTGGGATAATAGGGTGATGTCTATGTTTGTGTCTCTTTCTTTCAAGATTGGATCTCACTTTGTATCGCAGGCCTCATACTGGCTGCAATCCTCCTGCCTCACACTCTCCCAAATTCTGAAATTATAGTTGTGGGCTACAATGCTCAGTTGTAGGTTGTTTCTTAATTTGAAGGAAAATTAAAATCCAAAGGCCATTTAAAAATGGGTTAGTCTTCTCTCCATCTCTGTCTATAGAACATCTTAAGAATAGAGAGCAAAGACCTTGGCCTTCCTGGCTGTATGTTAATCACAAGGAGGGGCTTTTGTCCTCCTACAGCCACAGAGAATCCTTTGTAGTTGTGCTTTCAGTTTTGGAAACTATGCCTGAAGGCCATCTAATGTCAGCCAGGCCTGGCCTGAGGCAGAAAGGGAACACGCACATGCACACGCACACCGGTCTGCTTGCATACACTGTTATGCCCCGATCATGGGGACCTCCAAAAGACCACCACAGAGACCAAATCCCATATGTAAAATCAAAGAGCCTTTATTTCAAGCTCTGGAGCTTGGTCCCTCTTTCTGTCAGACACAGGGGTGAGAGCAGAGAGCCCTGAGCTCAGGTGGGGTTGGGTTTTTTATCATAGCAGAGGTTGGGGTGAGGGGATTTCCAGGGTTCAGGACCCTGAATGGCTGACAGTTGTCTAGGGGTGTCTTGGTAAGAAGGGGAAATAGGTGTGTACTAGTCGCAGGGACATCTGGCCACCTTATCAGCTTAAGGCTTTTCCTGGATCTGGGTGTTGCCTACCTGTAAGCTTGTCACAGAAGCTGTGTCTAGGCCTCTAAGCCTGTCACGGCAGCTGTATGGTCAAGCTGTTTTGGGGCCCCTCCACATACACAGGTCTGTAGGTTTTTGGGTTTTTAGGCTTGTTTCCTCCAAGTTCAAGGCCTTGTTTGACCCTCTGTGCAGGGTTAATGATGTAAACAAGTGAATGGTTCCAGAAGATGATTAGTACTATTGTTAGTATTTGGTGAGGGTAGTTCTTTTTTCTTTTTTGTTTTTTTTGGCACAGGGTCTTGCTATGTCACCTAGGCTTGCCTAGAACTTACAGTAATTCTCCTGCCTCAGTCCCTTGAGTGTTGGGATTACAGGTGTGCGCCACCATGTATAGCTCATATTTCACTAGGTGGAGTTAATGATTTTCTGGGAAGCTTCTCAATATTTTAGGTGGGGAGTTTTAGTTCTTGTAGATGCACTGAGTTCCACTGAGCACCCCTCAGAATCTTGGGAACACAATTTAGGTAGTTTTCTCTTCCCTGGCTCCCATGCTCTATTTGGTTTTTTGATAGTATCTCTCTGTAACTCTGGCTGTACTGGAGCTCACTATATAGACCAGGCTGGCAAGGGATCTGGACTTTGGTCTGACTGGACTCACATAGATCTGCCTGCCCCTGCCTTCTAAGGGCTTGTGTCAAAGCCATCATGCCCAGTGGCTCTCATGCTTTTATGTTCCTGTCTTTTTTGTCTCCTTGAGGGGTGGGGAGCGTGTGATAGGAATAGGGTTACATGGCCCAGGCTGGCCTCAGATTTGCTATGTAATTGAAGATAACTTTTAATTTCTGATTGTCCTGTCTCTACCTCCTGAATATTGGGGTTACAGGTATGCCATACCTAGTTTATGTACCACTGGGGATCAAACCCTGGTCTTCATGCATACTTGGCCACCACTCCCTCCCTCTTCAAGCTGGCTACTTCGACAGCCCCTTGTCTATACCTTGACTGATGGAAGGATGTTTCTTCCCAGGCCCTGGAGTCCAAACTAGCATCATGCAGGAACTTCGTGTATGACCAGTCCCCAAGCCGAAGAAGTGGTCCAGCTTCAGGGCGAGGAACCAAAAACAGAGATGGTGGTGACAGACGGCCAAGCAGCACCAATGTAGGAGATAAAGGGTCAGTACCTTTGATAAAGTCTATCAGGAGGTACTAGGCTGGTCTCTAGTTCTAAGGTTGTAAGATTATTGCAGCAAACCTTAGCCTCTACTTCCTTTTAATGTCACAGAGACTCCTTTGTAGCCTAGGCTGAACTTGAATAAGCCCCTTGCTTAAGGCCAAATGAGATGATATCTGAATTTTGGCAGGCAAATAAGGAGAGAGGAGTGTTTGTAATGTGATTCTGCACTGTGAGGAGGTCCTGTTCAAATCCTTTTGTTGGGGAGTTGCACTTCCCCTAGAACATTTTGTGAGTTGGGTTACACTATGTACTTGTGCATGTGGAGGCCCATGGTCAACTTTAAGTGGTGTTCCTCAAGTGCTGTTTATCTTGTTTTTTTTTTTTTTTTTTTTTTTTTTTTTTTTTTTTTTTTTTGGTTTTTCGAGACAGGGTTTCTCTGTGTAGCTTTGGAGCCTTTCCTGGGTCTTGCTCTGTAGACCAGGCTGGCCTTGAACTCACAGAGATCCACCTGCCTCTGCCTCCCGAGTGCTGGGATTAAAGGTGTGCGCTACCACCGCCCGGCTTTACCTTGATTTTTGAGACAGAGTCTGACTGGCGTGGAACTCATCAAGTAGGCAACTAAGCCCCAGGGATCCACCTGCCTCTGCTTCCTCAGTGCTGAGATCAAAGGCATGAGCCACCATGCTTGGTTTTTTACATGGGTCTTGAGGATCAAACTCAGGTCTGCTGCAGGGTTTTGCCACCTGAGCTGTTGCCCAGCCTTTGTTTTTAAATCTGTAGAACCTTCAAGAAACTAAATGGACTGAGTCAGTCCAGTTGGACCAGATCCTGAAAACAGCCACAGGAATGGGAGACAGAACTGACTGCCAATACTTCTTTTATTTTCTTGCCTAAGGGAAGCCCATAGTGGCCTCTAGAGCTAGGAATTCACCAAAAGAAGCATGCATTGCCCTGGGCCCCACGCCATGTCAGTCTGACAGATGTGAGGCAGGCACACAGGGAAATGAATTGATCCATGGTGCACACTTAGCTTCTGGACCTTTAAACACTGGTTTTTAAGTGTATTTATTTATTTTTACAACCAGGCCTCACTGTGTAGCCTTGGCTGGCCTGGGGCTTGAAGGGCTGTGCAGACCAAAGAGGTGCTGGTCTCTGTCTCCTGTGTGTTAGGATTAAAGGCATACATAACACCATGCCCAGTCAAAATTTTTATTTAAAATAAATTTTTTTAAATTATATTTATTGTGTGTGTGAATACACACATGTGCCCAAGTGTGTTTTCCATAGTGTACGTGTAAAGGTCAGAGGACAACTTGAAAAAGTCAGTTCTTTTTACTGTGTGGATTCTGGGATTGAACTCAGATTTTTAGGCTAAGCAACAAACATCTTTACCTGGTGAGCCATCTCTTCAACCTTAATTTTTTTTTTTTTAAAGATTTATTTATTTATTATGTATACAGTGTTCTGCCTGCCTGTATGCCTGCAGGCCAGAAGAGGGTACCAGATCTCATTGCAGATGGTTGTGAGCCACCATGTGGTTGCTGGGAATTGAACTCAGGACCTCTGGAAGAGCAGCCAGTGCTCTTAACCTCTAAGCCATCTCTCCAGCCCCTTAATTTTTTTTTTTTTTAATTCAAGGAGCTGGGAATGTTGCTCAGTAGACATAAGTCCCTGGGTTCAACTCTAAGCACTCCCCACTCTGAATGAAATGACCAAGAAGTGATATGTGACACTTTTGTACTGTCTTCTGAGATTGGGGGCTTTTCTGCAGCCTTTGGAATCAGGGAACCAGATAGCCAGTATCCTTTTCTTCATTTCACAGGAGAGAAAATTGAGACCCTGTGAGACTTGTTCCCGTTCTTGACATTCACTCCTTGAACCCTGGGGCTCTGTGCTAGGCACTGGGGTACTGCTGTCTCTCTGTTAAATATGGTTTGCTCTGTCTGAAGGTCAGGAAAACGCTTGGAGTTTGGGAAGCCGGCCCCGCAGCTCTCCTCACCAGCGCTGCCATCCACCCAGGATGTGGTCAAGCTTTTGCTTTAGGACCAGTGGGAGCTGCGCCCTCAGCTGTCTTGCTGTCTCACCCCCTACATTCAGCTTCTGGTTGTTGAATTTCCAAGTTAATTTGAGAAACAAGAGCCAGCATCACCAGTGTTCACTGTGTGCTGTGCAGCCTAGGCTGACTAAGGCTGTTGGCCATAGGCTCAGCGTCATCCCCGTAATGTGTCCAGTCCCTGGCAGTGTGTGTGCCATAGAAATGAGCTGGTGTTCTCCCCACCCCACCCCCCAGAGCAGGCAGTTCTAAGGTATGGATGATGGGGCTACCCTGTCATTGGCTACCTAGAGTTTTAATGGCCTCCAGAGGTGTTTTGAATATGCATAATATTCTTCAGGGGCACTAGAGCCCAGCACAGGAGCTCTCCTCTGCAGCCTGTTCCAACTGAAGCTGTCTTCTGGAACATTCTGCCAGTGCTTTTACAGCATGATTAAATTGTGTCTAGGACTGGGAGATTACAGAGGCATAGGGCTGTTTTAAACTATGGTTGTGTACTTTTGCCACCTTTCTCTGTCCTGGCTGTCCTGGAACTTGCTATGTAGACCAGGCTGGCCTTGAACTTAGAAATCTGCCTGCCTCTGCCTCCCAAGTATTGGGATTAAAGATGTATGTCACCACTGCCCAGCCCTTTGACACTTTTAATCTGCCTCAGGATTTTAGAGGTGTGTCTGACTCTTAGGTCAGTGGGAGATTATCCTCTGTAGATAAACCCTGCCTCCTATCTTTCCTGAGTCCATTGCACTAATGTTGGAGTGACTTCTGCATCATGACAACTCAGAGTTGGACTGGCCTTTTTTATGCCATCTCTAAGAACAAGACTTCATCCAGACACCATAGAATAACCAGAGTGACTAAAACATCAGATTGAGATCGCTGGCGGACTCTCCCTTGGGATGTGGAGAAATCAGCACAGGAACTGCAATGCCAGACTCTGTCTGGTCTGGGGTGAAGCACTGCCTCATGCTTGGTGAGAAGCAGTGAGAAGCAATCACACACTAATTTCCAGAGCTTAGCGGCCTTCACTTTGCTACTAACTTATTTTCTAGTAGATGGGGCAAAACTGGCCTTGAATTGGACCTAGAACTTTGAGTGCTACTGATATTCACAAAGTGGTTTTAAGCTCTGTGGCTATTTGTTCCACTCACACATTCTAATCTGGAAAAAGATGGACTTTATTTTTTATATTAAAAAAAAATAATAAAAAAAAAATGCCTGCCTTGCTATTGTGTTTGGTTCTTCCATGGCCCTGAAGTTAGTTGTTTTTTTTGTTTGTTTGTTTGTTTAGCCAAGTAATAAAATAATGGGATAAGTGTTTTTTGTGTGGGTATATGTAGTTGCTTGTGTGGATTTGGGGACACGTGTGTGCACATGTATGGGGATCACAGGTCAGCATCTGGTATCTTCCTCAGTTGTATGGGTGGTGTATGTAGGTGTTTGGGTGAGTGTGTGGGACACATGTGTGCACAGAGGTCAATGTTTGGTGTCTTATTTTTGAGGTAAGGTCTCTTACTAAACTCAAGTTCATCTAACAAGCTCAAAGAATCTCCTTTTCTCTGCCCTGCAGGGTAGGGTTACAGAAGTATACCATCTTGCCCAGCTTTTATGTGGGTACTAAGAGTAGTTAGGACCTCATGCTCAATCTGTTCACACTGAATCTGTTCTTTAAAATTTTCTATTGAAGTCAGCTTTTCCGCAGCTATTTGGGGGAAATGTTTGTATGTCATTCCAGTTATATTAGCATTTGGTAGAAGGATTGGCTTTTTCAGTATCCGTATTCTCTGTCTCATTTTTTTCTTTTCTTTTACCCTATTGAGTTGGGCTTTGGAAAAGTTTGTGTGGACTAGAACTTTTGCAGAGCATGTCTGCCTATAGTGCTATAATTGGGAATTAAAGGGCCCTGGCCTGCTTCTATAGGGTCTTCATGCTAAGAACAGTTTCTTAAATGGTTACTGGGGGTGGGGTGAGATAGCTTTGGACTTATGGTCATCCCTGCCTCAGCCTTCCATGGGCCACCATGCCTAGGTGTTTGGGTTTTTATTTTATTTTTTTAAACAGATCTGCTTGAAGATGAATGTGTTTTAGAGGCAGATGTAGCCTGCAAGTCTGAAATATTTATTTTTAAGTCCATTGTGTGTGAGCCATAACACTTCTATGAGTGTATGGCAACACTCATGTGATGTCCAGAGTACAGCTGTCTTTATGTATTTGAGACAGGATCTCATTATATAGATCATGTCATCCCAGAACTATGTAGCCCAGGCTGGCCTTAAGTTTTCAATCCTTCTACCTCCCCCTCCTAAGTCCTGGGAGTACAGGCATAACTCCCCTGTACCTGATGCCTGAAGGTAATTTTATACAGTAATTTTAGTGTGTCTGGGTTTTGATTATGGCCCATTCCATTTGGGATTTTCCAGTGTTGGTGGATAAGAGTCTTCAAAGGTTTTTGGGACATTTGGATTTTCAGACTAGATACTCAACCAGTACAGAGACAGGTTTGGTTGTAAAATGCTCTCCTTAGTACCTCAGTTACACAGCCTGGTACACAACCTTCCAGCTGCTCATGCCCAGTCAGGCATGTTGTATGTCCATGATTGTTTCCTCAGTTTATGAAAGAAATAAAAAGTTCATAGGGTCACTGAGAGGATTAAATAAGAATGTCCTGCCCCATCCTGCAAAAGACAACAGCTTGACAGAAGAGCCAACTCCATTCTCGTGACTTATAACCTTTTATTAGTGAAAGTGTCCATGGGTACAACCTGGGTGCAATAAGACAGTGTGATCTCTCTGTTTTCAGCCCTTGGAGCAGTGTTTCCTTTTTAATTCACATGACAAAAATAGTCACTTGGTCTTGGTGAACTGTGTGTGTGTGTGTCTGAGGTGTGGCAGCCAGAGGAGAGGGGAATTTTCAAACAAGGGCTTTCCTCCCTAACTGGAGTGGTCAGGGAATGATTTGGGAGTGGGCTGGGGGCAGTGGTACCCATTTAGGTAATTGACTCATTTCATGTAAACAAAGTTGCTGGTGACTGGTGACTGTGGCTATTTTCCTAAAACCTATCTTTGCATCCCACGGAATGCAAGGTCTGGCCTGCATCTCTTATTTGGGTTTTGTTTGATAGCACATCCTAAAACCTGAATTCACACCCTTTGTGTAGGGCTGTGGGGTTGGGTCATGGTGAAGGATGGAGTGATATCTGCGGCAGAGTCTGCTGGGTTCTGCTGTCTTTAGTGTTTTGTTTTCCCTGCCATGGTGTATAATTCTGAATTTATTCACTGGCTTTGGTTCCATTGAAGTCTGAGTCCCGAGCGTCCATTTCTTCTTCAGAACCATCTGTGTTTTCAATAACTCTACGTCCTCCAGCCCTCCTGGAAGGAACAAAGGAGGCCTCGTTTCCTCGCCTATGGGTTTTAAGCAGAGAATACACGTGTCGTTAGTAAGGAAATCTCCCAGCAAATTGGAAGAGGTTTTTTTTATCAAGGGCTAAGACCAAACACACATTCAACATGAATGAATGAGTCACAAACAAATTCAGGGTGAGTCCCAGCCAGTCTTAAAAGTCTGGGTGGTTCCATTTATTCAGTTGGCATGGGATTATTGGCTTTTAAAATATGTCTGGTTTGGTCATTTAATAATACTTAGGATTCTGGTCTGCCAGAGTGTTGAAGGCCTGGGAAGAGAAAAAGGACAAGGTAGGTGGAGAGTAGCTGACACAGGCCTAGTGAAAAAAGGTACTGTTTTGTCTGTAAGATTTCTGTCCTTTGTGGGAATAATAAAGGCATGGTTTTAGGTTTTCAAAATGGACTCCAAAGGCAGAATAGAGAGAGAGTGACACAGAGGACACTCCTTTGTTGAAGGGAAACAGCATCATCCCCTTGTGTGGAACTTCCTATCCTGAGTTCTCCCATGGTAGAGAGACTTGAGTGTCTGCCATGGTATCTGCCTTGAGCGTGTATTTTCCTCACTGTGGTCACATGATACATAACATAAAGTGGATGCTCATGAACATTTAAAGTTGTTAGTCTGAGGTGTGTGTTTGTTTCAGTGGGCAGGGCAGCCATGGGGCTTCACAACTCCTGTCTTCAGCCTCTGGCCTGCTCCCTCCTGGCTATCCAAGGCCACCAGATTTTATAGGAAGGGCTAATTATATAGAGTGTGGCTTTGGGTGAGAGGAGCAGGTGGGAAAAAAAGGGAGAATGGTCGGTTTACTTACAGCTAACATTTGCTATTTCACAGAAGGTTATGTGGATGTTCAATGACACAACACATGATCTTGTTGGGCACCCACCAGCACAGTCCTGTTTGACCTGAATTTGAAGACAGGTGCTAACACAGTTTAGTACAGTTAAGAAAGCCAATGTTGGGTAACAAAAGCAACTTGCTGGTCATAGGAAGGCTAGAGGGAGAAGCCATGGGGCTGTGTGCCCACCACTGACCCGTTCTGTAGCCCAAGGAATAGCTCAGACAGATGACACACCAGAGGCATAAGCAGGCCCAAAGGTTATGATCGGCAGGTCGGGGAACTCCCAGTGTGAACCTTTCGGGGTTTCCTAAGATGCAGTGATCAGGAATAAATACTTCAAAAGTTGTAGCCACTCCCAAAGTAAGACACCCTGGCCAGCTTCAGAGGGTCGCTTCAGAAGGGCCACTTCCTTGCCCATTTCTTCTCACTGCTGTGGGTCAGAGAGAAGGGGCCTAGAGTGCAGTGTGGAGAGGTGACTGTTAGTGGCCCTCTCCTCACAGCTACGTTTTTGCTTGGGAACCTGAACCCAGTGGGTGGTGGCCTGGGCTGGAAACTGTTTAAGTCTACATTGAGGTTCTAGTCACTTTGTGTCTTTTGAAAGTCTGTGCTGACTCAAAAGATTTGTCCCTTGACCTCAGAAACAAGTCATGCCCTAGTCATCAAGAGAGTCTTCAGGGGCATGGTTCCAGTGCAGGAATCACTATTGGAGGGTTCCAATCCTATTGGAGTGGTTCCAAATCCTAAACAAAAGGTTGATACCACATGGACAGTGGTGGCACACACTGTTAATCTCAGCACTCGGGAGGCAGAGGCAGCTGGATCTCTGAGTTCAAGGCCAGCCTGGTCTACAGATTGAGTTCCAGGACAGCCAGGGTTACTCAGAAACCCTGTCTTCAAAAACAAAAACAAACCAACCAAACAAAAATAAACAAACCAAAAAAAGGTTGATACCAACTCTCAGTTATAAGAAATAAGGGCCCTGCCAAAGGTTTTCTTAAAGGGCCTCTCCTCCTGGAGGGCTGTGAGTATTTCCAAACTCTTGGAGTTGACTCTAGGCACTATGAGTAGAACAGGCCTCCAGAGGAGAGTGGAAGCCTCTGCTATTTTGCCAGGACATTGTTTCCTGTTGGCTAGAGAAGGCTCCTCTGCTCCCCCCTCGAATCCTTGGGGATGCTCTCTGTAAAACCTCAACCAGCTTTAAGTATTTGGCAGCAAGAGCAAAGCTGAAGTTCTACAAGGAACAGGTAGATACAAGCAAGGGTGTCCTTAGCCTCAGTGTGGGGGACTGGGAACTCTATTGAGCCTTTGTTGCCTGGCTACACCATACCAGGAAAGAAAAAAAAAGGTGCTTAAAAATCAGAGAAGCAGAGACCCCTTATTGACAAGGGCCCCATGTACTTTGAGTCCATTCCCCTGACCGTGAAAATGTGCAAGCCCATGAGGCCTCCAGAAAAGGTTCCTACAGGTAATGTCCAATTCCCACCCTCATGTACTAAAAACTGGGCAGTAAGCATTAGCCCAAGATCAAGCCATTTGAAGCCCTGGCATCTGTGCTATGTCAGGGAGTGCTCATGTCCTTTGGACAGGACAAGTTTAACCATGAGTAGATGCTGTGCTGTGGTCAATGTGGCCCTGTGTTTATTTTATTCTGGACTATGACCCAGGCCAGCCAGATAGAAGCCAGGTCCATTTTCTAGGGGTTATGCAAAGGGGAAGGTATCTCACCTGTACAAGGAAAGTGTACTGCTGAGCATCCTGACAGTGTATGAGTGGCCTCAACATGCAGCTAAGAACAATCCCTGCAAGGGCTAGGGCTGTAGCTCAGTTGGTAAAGTGCTTGTCTACCATGCATGCATAAATCCCTGGGTTCCATCCTCAGTATCACATAAAACAGTGTAGTGAAACATGCCTGTAACTACAGCACTTGGGAGACAGAAGCAGGAAGATTTCTAGCTAAGGTCACCCTTGTCTACATAGTGAGTTCAAGGACAGCCTGGGTTATATGAGACACTGTTGCAAAACAACAAAACCAAAACAAACAAATAAACAAAAACAAAGCATGCAGACTTTTAAAATCTAATGGAGATGTGATCAAGGTGTTTTGCTAGAAGCCATGTTTGAATAAATGCCAGAAGGAAGGACAATGACTCAAGAGATGAGGTCTGTTCCTTACATTCACAATTCTGAACTAATCCAAGCCTTCAGATTGGGGGATCTCACAGAAATTTGCAAGGACTTGGAAAAGGGAGGACACAGGGAAGGAGTGCTGGGCACAGAAGAATGGGGACAAGGAAGGGGTGCTGGGCAGAGGAATGGGGACAAGGAAGGGGTGCTGGGCAGAGGAATGGGGACAAGGAAGGGGTGCGGGGCACAGAGGAATGGGGACAAGGAAGGGGTGCTGGGCACAGAAGAATGGGGACAAGGAAGGGGTGCGGGGCACAGAGGAATGGGGACAACATGACAAACAGGAGCTGCAAAGCTAGAGACACAAGATACCTGGTGGCTCACTGCGAAGTTTCCTGTGAGGGGGGCCCTCTGAAACAGAGAGAGTCCCCAGAGGTTACCATCCACACTTGGGAGGGAGCCAGTTAAGTATGCTAAAGGCACTAGCTTCAATTGAGTAATGAAAGGTACTTCTAAGTCAACATGAACCAGAGAGCCAGCCTGGAGAAACTGGCACTAAAAACAATGACAGGAACTATTTAAATTTCTGTCCTCATGAGTCACGTGAGAA
The DNA here is from genome assembly GCF_049852395.1 of Peromyscus maniculatus bairdii. NCBI lineage: Eukaryota > Metazoa > Chordata > Mammalia > Rodentia > Cricetidae > Peromyscus > Peromyscus maniculatus. Next base: position 945,236 of record NC_134859.1, on the reverse strand, counting down.
CCACCTAGAAATCCTGGCATTGTACAAAGGTAAGGAAAGGCCAGTCTGAAAGGCCAGTGTTGGACCAGATGCATGTGCAAAGTATGTGTGCTGTGTGTGGATGTCATCTTCATGAACACTATCTATCTTGTTTTTCAGACAGGTTCTCACTGGCCCAGAGTTCACCCACTGGGGTAGGCTAGCTGGCTGAAAAGTCCCAGGAATACTCCTGTCTCTGCCTCCCCAGAACTGGGATTCCAAAATGTGCCACCATGCCCAACTTGTTTTATGGGATTGAACTTGGGTCCTCATGCTCAAAGAATTACCAAGCAAGCTACTGCCCTAGCTCGGTGTCTGTTGGCTTTGGCAGCTAAGTGGGAGGTGACGAGCAACATGGCAGATGTTTCAGGCGTGTAGAAAGCCATCCACCTGGCCAACAACACTGTGAAACTTGCTCAATGGTTTCTTGTCTGCTGATTTCTTATTTGATTTCTTGCCACACAGCTTTAGGGTGTGAGCTCATGTGTCTGTGCACCTAGACTTAGAGAATGTGGTACATACAAAATGGTTTGGTTCTATCTTGGGCCTGTACCACCACAGGTCAAGTAAGTGGACAGAACCAACAGAGATGGTAAACATGACCTCAAAGAACCATTAAGCCTAAGAGAGAAGAGAGACATCAGTACAGGGGCAGATAGCCCTGCCACTCAGGGCACATTCTTTGGGTCATTGTGGAAACAGCTCTTGTGTATTGAGCCTTCAGCAGGGGAGCATCTCCTATACCTTTCCTAGACTGGAAAAGTTGGGAACAATGGTTTCTAGCCTGTCAAGTAGGAACCATAACATTCTCATCTTGAGGGACTTGAGGCTTCTTTCAAAACAGATCACTGAAAGTAAAAAGATGAAAAAGAGACCAAGATGGAACCTGGGCAGTCCAGTGCATAGTGGGTTTGTGATGGAGAGAGAAGGGCAGCCAGGGGAGTAAGCCCTGTGAGGCCCAGGGAAGAGGTCCTGTGATGGTCACTCTACCACGGGCTATTTGCAGCCATGTTGTAGCCTAAAGAAGGCCCATTGATTGATGCTACCTGCACATTGTATGTGGAAAGCGGTGGCAGAAAAGCAGGATTAGGATTTTCATTTAATGGAATAACAGAAGGAGAGTGAGACAGCACCCAGGTGCACACAGGGGATGCAAAGCTGATGAGGGCCAGGTTTAACAAGGCCTTGGCTCTGCTACAAAGTTCAGCACAGATGTCAGGGTGATGTAGGAGAAGACTGGTGTGTATTTCACTATCACTTCTGTTTTCCAGTTAAAAAAGAAGTGAGGTCATCAGTGGAAAGTGAGATGGGAGATAAGAAATCTACTTGTTGGGGAGATTTGGTTAGCTATCAGCACACTCAGAATGGAAGTGGCAGTGGGCTGTCATCTAGTTTGTGTCTCGGCTATGCAGAAGGTATTAATTACACTAGAGTTGGGCCTGGCACCAGCCTAATGAAGCCAGAAAAGCAAGAAAGGGCTACAGAGTGATGAGGCATAAAGGGCAAGTGCATGGTTGACCATGGAAAGGAAGCTGGGGCCACTGGGGGCCATGGAAGAAAACATGGAGGGAGCAAAGAACACAGAGCTAGCTAGCTAGCTACCACTGGCAGGATGCCCACAGTGCAGTTAGGAGTCTAGAGTCTCTCATCACATCCAAGAGTGCAACAAGATCAAGGGACAGAAAGCAAAGCTCCTAGGATATTAAAATCACAGAAAACAGGAGGAAGAGAGGCTAGAAGGCTGGAGTGTCCAGAATGACATGGTATAGAGCGGGAGGCAACCTTGACCAAGAGGACTGAACCCAGTCCCCACAGTAGTGTGGGCAGGGCATCTTCATGAGGGGCCACCTGGCAACTTCTGGAGACATTTGTCACAGTGTCGGTAGGTGGGCCTGCTGAAAACCTTATGTGTATAGCCAGGCCCAACCCTACCCGACACAGCAGTGTACTGAGGGTGAGAACCTGAGATAGAAGGCTCAAAAAAGAAGATAAGAAATGAGGGTTGGATCCTGCAATGAAGGACAGGCTTCTGGACTAGTAAAAATGTCCAGTGAATCACAAAGGTGGGAGGGAGTAGAAGGCATTGTTGGGTATAGGGATGCAGGGGAGTGGATGCATGGGTGTAGGGCAGGCACTTCAGGCTGGCCAGCCCACTGCCAACTGCTCCCCCCAATTCCTCACCTGAGCTTGCTCTTGAGGGCATTCACCTCTCGGCCCATGGCCTCGTTACTCTCAGTAGCCTCATCTAGCTCCCGCTGCAGCTTCCTGCGGTTGGCATTGATGCGCTGGGACTCCTCCTCTGCCTCTTCCAGCTGCCTCTTCAGCTGCTTGACCTTGGTATTTCCTTTCTCTGCCTGCCAAGGGAAGGACAGTGGGTCAGCAAGGCTGTACATGTGGGGCCCCAAAGCTCTGGGTAAGGCCAAGACAGTGAGGAAGGGGCAGCAGCTGTGGCTACCTGCTCCTTGTACTGTTCTGCCATCTTGCGCTCATCCTCCACCTGCAGCAGGACCTCCTTCAGCTTCTTGTCCTTTTGCTTCAGTGACTTGGTAGCTGCCTGTTTCTCTCTGTCATAGAGAGGAAAGGAAGGTAATTTCAGATTGAGATGGCATCCGTATAGTTGGTATGTTAACTTAGACATGGCATCCCTGTTGCATGTCTAGGTTAAGGTGTGTTACTTTTGTTTATGTTGCATTTGTTTAATTTTGTGAACCTGTGTTACTGTGCCTGTGTAAAACACCTGATGGTCTAAAAAAGAACTGGCCAACAGCAAGGCAGGAGAAAGGATAGGTGGAGCAGGCAGGCAGAAAGACTGCATAGAGGGAGAAATCTGGGAATGGAGAGGACTGAGCAGCCAGAGAAGGAGGAGGACTCCAGGGGCCAGCCACCCAGCTACACAGCAAGGCATGGAATAAGAGTAAGTTACAGAAGTAAGAGAATGGGAAAAGCCCAGAGGCAAAAGGTAGATGGGATAAGTTAAGGAAAGCTTGCTAGAAACTAAGCCAAGCTAAGGCCGGACATTCGTAATTAAGAATAAGCCTCCATGTGTAATTTATTTGGGACCTAGGTGGCAGGTCCCCAAAAGAGTAAAGCCAAACAATACATCCTAGCTTCCTTAATCCCCAAATCAAGAGTCACCCCAAAGAGAGCCAGATGTAGAATAAAGAAAGGTGAGGTATCAAGGCATAATACAGCCCACTGACCTAAGAACCTCTTGTGAAGAAATGAGCCAGCCACAAAAGGTTTTCATTGATGTGAGATGCCCCCACAGGCAAATGTTTGATACCCAGCAGGACAGTCTGTTTTGGCAAGGTTGTAGAACTTAGCTTTAGCTTAGTTGTGGGTCATGTGGCTTAGCTAGCTGAATGGGTCAATAGAGGCAGGACTTAAAGCTGATATTTGCTTCTGGTTTAGCCCAAACTCTGATGCCTGATCCACCAATATGTGAGAAGCAGCAGCTGTAGGTGAGCTGACCCCAAACCAAGCTGCTCCATAATGCCTTTCCCACACGAGGAACCCAAACAAACCCTGTCTTAAGTTGCTTTTGGTCAGGCAGCTTGTCAAAGTGAGAAAAGTCATCAATAGACTCAGCATGAGCCATCTCAAAGCAGACAGTTATAGTTGGGGATGATGGGGAAGGAAGGACAAAGGGTGATTTTGTTGTTGCTGGGTTTTTGTTTTTGTTTTTGAGATGATGCAAATGTTCTAAAAATATGATCATTCTACACATCTGCAAGTAAACTAAAAATCACAGGATTGTGTGAATCATCCAGAAAGCTGGTATAAGTAGCTCAGAATCTTTAAAACATTAAGTTGTAAAGGTACTGTGACTCATGATTAAGCAAGAAAGCTTTCTTGTGTCTGTGGGCTGGTGGTTAGACCTTTCATGTACCTGGTGGCAGGCAGGCACCCATCAAGTCTGGCTCATGTCTGGAGGACCATCACCATCCTAACAGCAACTAACATTTGGAGGGGTTGCTCTTGGCTAGAGGCAAGCCTAGTACTTTGTGTCTCCATTCTGTCCTCAGCACATCCCTGCAGTGTGGCCACCAGTGAACTCCATTGTCATACTCCAGAAATGAGGCTCTTAGGGTAAATGATTTCCCCAGTGCTCCCTTCTGGTCTCCAGAAAGCTGAGACTGGAGCTCCAATGCCCCATACCTGGCCTCCTGTTCAACCTGCTCTTCCAACTGTGCAATCTTAGCCTCCAGCGCCGCAACAGTAGACTTGAGTTTGGCTTTGACGGCACCCTCTATCTCCTGCAACTTGCTACGGAGTTCCTTGTTTTGGCGCTCCAGCTGCTGCCGGGCACTCTCATTCTTCTGAGCTGCACTGCGCTCTGTGGCCAGCTCATTGCTCAGTTGCTCAGCCTGGGAAAGAGGAATGGCCATGAGGCAGAAATTATAGAGCTGGGGTGGGTATCAGAACAAGTCTACTGCCATGGGCCCCTAAGGCTAGAGCACCTGCATTCTCTCTTTCTCCATCCACTCCATTCCTCGTCACTCCAAGACTCAGCTCAGAAGCCTCCTGTGTCACCTTGACTGAGCCAGGGACCTCTTGTTCAGTTCTTCCCATGTTCCCTACCCCAGACACTGAGGGGATACAGGAAGGTCCCTGGCACCTATCACAGAGAGATGCTCAGGAAGCTTCCACTCCACAGAGGCACTAAGGACTCTTGGGACTGGACTGAGCAAAGAGCACTGAGGGAAAACACTAGAGTCATTTATGATGGCCATGTGTTGGAGGGAGCCAGATAAGACCCTGAAGGTCTGTCCAGAGTCTTCTGAAGATAGCAGACAGGTACAGGCATGCCACTAGTGGACAAGGAGGTTTTGTGTGTCAACTTGACACAAGCTAGAGTCATCACAGAGGAAGGTGCCTCAGTTGAGGAAATGCCTCAATGAGATCCAGCTGGAAGGCATTTTCTCAATTAGTGATCAATGGTGGAGGGTCCAGTCCTTGGTAGGTGGTGCCATCCCTGGGCTAATGGTCCTGGGTTCTATAAGAAAGCAGGCTGAGCAAGCCAGGGAAGCAAGCCAGTAAGCAGCACTCCTCCATGGCCTCTGCATCAGCTCCTGCCTCCAGGCTCCTGCTCTGTTTGAGTTCCTGTCCTGACTTCCTTCAGTGATGAACAGCAATGCTGAAGTATAAGCCAAATAAACCCTTTCCTTCCCAATTTGCATTTTGGTTATGGTGTTTCCTCACAGCAATAGAAACCCTAACTAAGATAAGGAGGAAGAATCCTGTACCTTATTCCCAGGTTTCCTCTCTCTCCTTCATCCCTGGAGCTAACACAAAGCAGACCTGTGGTGCATGTTACTTAGTCACTCTTGGGCTTCACTTAGACCCTGTCTCAGGAAACCCAAGGAACTTTGCTCCTGTGTGGGGAACATGGTCAAGTGGTCTTGCCTCGCTGTAGCCCCCAGATGGTCTGCTATTTTGAGTCTAGGGGCTGAGTGCCCAGTATAGGCATCCTGTGTAGGGCAGAAGCAGCCACCAAGAACTAAATGGGCACCAGACAGGGCAGGTTGCTTACTGAGTCCACCGTACTAACTTAAACGGCCCAAGGAGTTGTCCCCTCCCTTTCCCTTCACTCTAACCTCAGTATCTCCTACCTGCAGGGTGGCCTTGCGGACCCTGTCACTCATGGCCTCCATGTTGCCCTGCTCTTCCTCCAGCTCCTCCTCCAGCTGGGCGATTCTTGTCTCCAGGCGGCGCTTCTCATCCTGCAGTGTATTCCTGAGGGGAATGAAGCTGCCTTGGGGACCCATGGACCTTACCCAATTATAGGACACTCTCCCTGGAAAGGTGCTGTCTCAGGTGGCCCTGATTCTCTAAACAGGGGAAACAAGCTCAGGGGAGACTAAAGTCACCCAAGATCACCTTGTGTCATGGTTTGAATATGAAATGTTCCTCACAAACTCATGTACTGGGGACTTGGTTACCAACTGCTGGCCTCTGATAAGTGACTAGATTCTGAGGCTCTGGCTTAATAAATGGGTTAATTCCTTGATGGATTCAAAACATAATGATTTTCCTGGATGATGAGAAGCAGGAAATGGAGGTTAGTTGGAAGGAGCAGGTCACAGTGGGGTAGGGTAGATGGATGTCCTTTGGGACTCCACTCCCTTCTTAAATTCCCAGTTTCCTGTCTGCCCTGAGGTGAACAGCCTCTTCAGCAAGCCCCTGCCACCATGATGTCCTGTACTAGCCTGACCTTGGACTGAATCCTCTCAGACCATGATAAGCCCTTTCTTCTTTAAGCAGCCTCTCATGTTTCTGAGCCATAGCAGAGCAAAATTAGATACAGCCTGCTAGGAAATGGTGAGCCGGGACTCACATACAGACCAGCACCAGCTAAGCCAGAGTGGGGCAGGAACAATGTCTGTCTTTGCCCCTGCCCCTACTCACACAGAATGAATGAAATGACACATTTCCAAATCAGTGAATGGGAAGGCTGTGGGGTAGATCCTTTTCCAAGCCCCAGTCTGTTCTGTCAGGGCTCTGGTTTGTTGTCATTGAAGTGAGGGTCCCTGGGCACATTCATGCTGGTTGTTCTCTCACCCCAGGTCCACCTGCCTCCCCTGCAGCCTTACCTTCCCGCCAGGCTGCTGGCCAGCTCCTCAGCCAGCTCCTCCTTCTCCAGGTCAGCTTGCTTGCGAGCTCTCTCAGCTGCTGCTAGGTCCTGAAGCAGAAGAGAGAGGCTCTAGCTATTTGAAATGTAGTTACCCTTCTGAGCTCAGGGAGGCGCTCTTCGCTCTTTGTGGGAGGGAGGGACACTCATTTAGAAAGAAGCTGGCAAAGGGAAGGAAATCTGTGTGTCTGAGCCTAGGGGAGCAGTGTGGGTCCTGCCACAGCTTCATGAGAGAGGCTGTCACAGCAGGGAAAGCTGCTACCTCCTGGAGCTGCATGAGGTCTGCTTCCAGGCTCTTGGCTTTCTTCTCATTCTCTTTTGAGGTGGCAAAGATCTCATCTCTGGAGGCACGGGCATCATCCAGCTCTCTCTGGAAGTCCTTCATCTGAGCCTGCATGAGTCAACAGGACAAGCAAGACCTGTTTCACTCACCTGATTCTGCACAGGGAGACTTACCTCTGCATGCCAACCCCTTGGAATTTCCAGTTTATCTTGGTGTATTCCTGAGGCTCGGCTGGGCCCCAGGCCTCTAGTGTTAGAACCCTCCATGTGAACTGAGGAGAGTGGACAAGAGCCCAGGAATGGTGCCTCACTCAGAAAACAAACATCTGTGGCTAAATAGTGGCACAGATCAGCTGGTGGCCTGCGCCTCTGACAGAGGCAGGGTGCTTCCAGAGGTCTCCACACTGATGCACCTGGCCTGGGGAGCTGCCTCTTCTTCCCCCTACATTCCTTCTTCCCTGAACACAGCATCACTCACCTGCAGTTTTCGAAGCTGCTTGATGGCTTCTTCCCTCCCTTTGATGGCCGAGTCAGCCTGAAGCTCCAGGTCTTTCAGGTCCCCTTCCAGCTTCTTCTTGGCTGCTGCCGCCAGAGCCCTCTGCTTCCGTTCATCTTCCAGTTCTGTTTCATACTCATGCAGCTGAGCCAGGAAGAAAGGCACAGGCTACACGGATGCCCCTCAGAGCCTGGGCTCACTTAGCTACTCCTTGAGCTCCCAGGGACTCAGAACAATCTGGTGGGGTTAGGGGTGTCCACTGTTTCCACCAAGTAGGTTTTAGGGGCTGAATTTAGGTCATGAATCTTGGCAGCAAGTAAGGATGGAGGATGGGGTTGTCCCCAGTCACAGATGAGAGCTGACTCACCTGCCGCTGTAGCTGCCTCCGCTTCTCTTCATTCTGTTCATCTCGAGCCTGGAGATCTCGTTCAAACTGGCCCTTGAGGGCCTGCATGTTGACCTCCAGCCGCAACTTGGCATCCTCAGTGGCCTGCAGCTCATCCTCCAGCTCCTCTAGCTGGGTTTTCATCTCTTCCATCTGGGTCTCCAAGGCACGCTTAGATTTCTCTAGCTCATGCACCTGGAAAGCAGAGTGGGTAGGGCCTTTGCTTAAGTGAGGCTTCACCCTCACGGAATGGAGGCTCATGAGACTAGAGCAGTGGCCTAGGCTGCTAGAATCTGACATGACTCCTGATGTCTCAGCCCCTGCTGCTATTCCCTAGCCTCCTGTGCCCACAGCAGACTGATGCACCTCAGTGAGGCACCAGGTGATGAGATTCAGAACCACTTACATTCTTGCCCACATCATCCTTGGAGCTGACCAGGTCTTCCATCTCAGCTTTGAGCATCTTGTTGGTCCTCTCCAGCTCCTCTTTGGCTTCCAGGGCCTCCTCGAGGGCCCGGGCTAGGGACAAAGCCTTTGTTTCCTTTTCCCTGGCCTCTGCTTCAGCTCGGTCCCTCTCATCAGCATATTTTGAAGAGATGTTCTTTTCCTCAGCTAACAACTGAAAGAACACAAGGCTCAGAGGTATCCCCAGCATACTTGAAGCTCATTGAACCCCAGATGTGAAGAAGCCCTGTTACACTGAATGTGCCCAGTGCAAGTGCAAACAATTTAGATACACGTGGAAGTCAGTTAGGATAATCTTACTTTCTTACTGCTAGATCAAACTGCCCATTGGGCTAGCACATCCACTACTGAGGACAAAGTGACATTGAATGATGTTTTTGTTGCATGGCCACAAGTATCTTTCTTACAGAGATAGCTCATGCACCATCCTGAGGGTGTATGGTTATGCACATGCTTGGAGAAAAGTCAAAGATGACTTTGTTTCAACTTAACACAAATTCATCTGATGGAAGATGGAGCAACATGTTACAGATCGTATCACCTGAAACCAGACTTGCAGAATTCAGTAGAGATAGATGAGCAGCAGGGACCTTCTAACAGCATGGGGGACACCAAACCCCACAGAATATCAAAAGGAAGACGGTGAAACACAACTTCTAACAGCATGGGGACACCAAACCCCACAGAATATCAAAAGGAAGATGGTGAAACACAACTTCTAACAGCATGGGGGACACCAAACCCCACAGAATATCAAAAGGAAGACGGTGAAACACAACTTCTGGCCCTCTATTGGATAATGAAGCCATGGCTGCAAATGACTGTTCAGAGCAGCAGGGCTGCTGGGGAAGGGAGGAACCAGGGTGTCAGCCTGTCATGGGGAGCAGTGAACCCTGAACCCCTAGCATTTGGACTCACAGCACAATCTGTAAACTGAGTTTTAGAATAACCCTATATTACATATAAATAGTGTTTAGTAAGTATAGGTAACATATATTAGAGCTAGTATTTAGGAGTTTGGGTCATAACAGGTGCATTTATCAGAACAGTGTGACTGCACACTTAAAGGATGTATGCTTTGAAGCGTATGTAAATTTACCCCAAAGATATAAAATAATAATAATAATAACAATAGTGTTTTGAGACAGTCTTGCTATGTAGCCTAGCCTAGGCTGACCTTAAATCCATAATCCTTCTGCTTCATCTTCCTGAGAGTCAGAATTTCAGGCCTGTGCCACCATGCCTGACTGCAAAACTATTTTTAAGTCTTTTTTTATATTTATTTATATTTATTTGTGTATGTGTGTATGTGTGTGCCACAGGATGACCAGAGACAATTTGTGGAAGTCTGGTCTCTCCTTCCGCCAAGTAGATTTGATTTTTGATTTTAGGGACTGAATTTAGGTCATAAATCTTGTCAGCAACTTTATAAGTTGAGTCATCTCACCAGCCAAGTATCATATAATATGTAATGGGACATGTGAAGGGAGAAGGGCACAGATGTCTGTGATTTGCTTTGAAACTCGCCCAAAAGATTAAATATGTTGGGTTGCTGTGATTCATCTTGATTATAAATAACTAGGACAGGGCTAAGCATGGTGGCGCACACCTTTAATCCCAGCACTTGGGAGGCAGAGACAGGCAGATCTCTGTGAGTCAGAGGCCAGCCTGGTCTACATTACAAGTTCTAGGCCAGCCAGGGCTACATAGTAAGATCCTCTCTTCACCCCCCACTCAACCCCAAAGAAAGTAGGACAAAAGGCATGTGACTGGTTCTGGCAGTGACTACTCAGTTGCTTTAAATTTCACATAATGAAGCATTTGGGGAAAGTGGTATTAACAAGCATATACTTTGAGGGAAGGGGCTGTGCCTCAGTTGATAGAATGTTTGCCTACCATGCAGGTAGCCCTGGGTTCAGTCCCCAGTACTGCATAAAACTGAGTATGGCACACCAGTGACCCCAGCACTCCAAAGGTGGAAGCAAGAGGACTAGAAGTTTAGAGATTGAAAGTCAACTAAAACTGCATAGTGAGTTCAAGGCCAATACAGCCAACAGGAGACCATCTAAAAAGAAAAAAAAAAAAGAAAAGAAAACAAAAAGAAAAAAAAAGAAAGAAAAGTGGAAATTAAATAATATGTTCTGAAGAACAGGTGCTTGAAATTACTTCTAACATCCAGCAGTGCTTCTGAGTATTCACTGAGTGAGTGGGATAAATGACCCTCATTTTGTTAGGGATTGTTCCAGCCCTTAAGGCTATATCTGTGAGCAGTTTTCACAGTGTTTGTGCCTAGAAAAATCTCAATGTTAAGCATTCTGATGTGTTCATGCCTTGACCTAGTGGCCCTTATATGTCATAGCCACCTAAGATGAGACAAGATAGCCTTCCACTGCTTCCAGCAAAGTCCAGATGAAATTCAGACTCCCAGCACCACCACAGTGCCTCACAGAACTGACCTCACCCCATGTTCAAGGACAGGACAGTGAGCTCTCAGCCCTACCTGATCAAATTTCTTCTGCTTCTTTTCCAGATTGGACACTAGTTGCCGCTGGTTGTCCAAGTCTACAACCAAGTCATCCAGCTCCTGCTGAAGCCTGTTCTTAGTCTTCTCCAGTTTGTCATAGGCGGCAGCCTTTTCCTCATACTGCTGGCTGAGGCCCTCCATCTCCTTCTGCAACCTCTTCTTCCCCTCCTCCATGGCCTCCACGGTGCTTGCGAAGTCCTGCAGCTTCTTCTTAGAGTCCGAGAGCTGAAATGGCCAAGAGTTGGGCCCTGAGAAGTGAACCCTCTTCCTCCTCACTGAGGCAATGCAACAGCAGAGGGAGCGAGTGAGCAAACAAACCACACAGGCCCAGAGGAGAGGAGAGGACCCATGGGGACTCCAGAGAAGAGTCACAGCGACCCTGTAGGTAAGGAGGGGACCCACTGTGGGCCCCAGAAGAGAGGTGAGGATGCACGGTGGGCCCCAATATGCTGTCCATACCTGAACATTCAGGGTGGAAACATGGCGCTCCAGGTTTTGCTTGGCTTCCATCTCCTCATCTAGCTGTTCCTGCAGGCTGTTCCTCTCATCTTCCAACTGACGCAGCTTGGTGGACACATTGAGCTTCTGCCGAGTTTCTTCTTGAAGTAGCTCCTACAAGGGAAAGCATTCATGGCGGTCTCAGGAATTCCCCCCAAGGAAGCAGGCACTCCAGGTCTCCCAGGTGGTACAATAGGATACTTACTTGAGTGTCTTGAAGCTGGGATCCAAGGGATGCCACATCCTTGGTCAGTTTGATGGCCTTGCCCTCTGCCTCATTGAGCATACCTGTGACACTCTCCACTTCATTCTGAGAAGGATGAGAGACTGGTGAGTTGAAAGTCATATGACACATCAGCAAGAGGAGCTTTTTTTATTCAGAGTACATCACACACCTTTGTGGGATAGGACCTGTGGTGGTCAGTGACAGAAAATGCCCAGGAAGTGAGAGACAACTGTGGCTCCTTCTAGAACCATCAGCTACAAGTTGAGAATCCTGGCCTAGACTGCAGTTCTAAGAACCTATCAGAGCCCCATCATATTGACTGGGCCCAGTTAGGATCCACCTTATTGGATTCCAAGTCTACACTAAGGTTGGCAGAGATGAGCTGCAGATCTCAGAGTCCCAGTGTTGAAAGTCACTTCTGACTCGTTCACTCCTTACCACTGGGGAGGAAACTGTAGGTAGGTCCTACTCTCACCCCTATTCATTGCTCTTTCATGACCTTTATGGCCATCACCAAAGAGGTGGCTGCTAAAGGCATGGAGCAGAGCCCCTTCCTGCATCTCTGCATTCTGTACCAGCCCTGGCAGCTCTGCACAGGTGTGCCTGGGACGTACAGCTGTAGCCCGCACCTCACTTTTTCCATTTATAATGAGGCTTTAAGTGTCACTGTGTATTGGAGTAGCAAACCCCTGTTCTCAACTTCAGGGAACCAGACCTGTGGTGTTTCCCTGCTCTCTAGACCTAGCTTGTGAGTACAGTAAGTATTTATCAAACTTGGGGCCATTTTTGGAAACTGAAACTCAGGCCAAATGTGTCTCTGAGGCTAAATCCAAAGATACACAGGCTCTATCATTCATCAGCTTCAGTTGCCTCTGTTACTTGGGATAAACACCAACATACATCTAATTGGGACATCAGGGGCCCTTTGTTATCTGGCCACAGCTTCCTTCTCTGGCCCTATTCTGTACCATTTCTCCTCCCAACTTGTCAGCACTGCTGGCCCTTGACCCCTTCTACTTTTTACATTTACCACTGGGTCTTTGCATATACTATTGCCTCTGCTTGAAAACATATGCATCTGAGTGTCAGTGCTCCTAAGGGCAGCCTTTCCTGGCCCCAGGCTGCCTGTATTTGCCCTTGCAGTATGATGTCTGTTTGTGGCCATCTCTCCCACCCTCAGCAGGCTGGAGTTAAGATGGCATAGAGACAATCTGTCTTCTTCCTTGTTCTTTTATCTCAGGATTAAGCACAATGCCTGGCATCCAGTAGGTGCTCAGTAAATGTTCACGAGGTTTTGACAAAAAGAATTCACACAGGGAATGCAAGGATGCATCTCAAGGAAGCCAATTCGCTGGCAACAAAGGGACTTGGGAGGCTGTGCAGAGGTCTCTTGCAGTAGAGCAGCTGCCCTTACCTGTAGCTTGTGAACCTTGTCATTCAGTTCAGCCCGGGCACGCTCCCCATCACTGCACTTGGACAGCAGCTCCTGCAGCTGCACCTCCAGCTTCTTCTTCTTGTGTTCCACCTCCTGCTTTGCCTGGCCCAGGACACGCAGCTCCCCGGCCAGGTCTGCGTTCTCCTTCTCCAGCGTCTGCTTGCTTTTGTCCAGGTTTGCTTTGGCCTGCCGAGGGAAGCAGAGGGAGGTGGGCTTGTCTGTTTCTCTCCCTGCCCCTCCCTCTAGTCTATCTCATCCAAGGGAAGGGATGGAGGGAGCATAGAACTTCTGCAGAACTCCTGGGATTCCAGTTCCCAGACTCAGCAATCAGATCTCGAAACACATCCAGAAGCCTCATCAACCTTCTTCCATGTCCTGCTCTGTATGGATTATCAAATTTTAGGACATTTCCCAGGAAAATATGGATTCCTAGCTCTTCTTTAACAACTTCATGTTCTGTTTTGTGTAATCCCAGCACTCAGGAGGCAAATCCTGAATGTGAGGCTAGAGTTATCTAATATGATCCTGTTTCAAAAGAAGAAATAAAGAGAAAGAAAAAGAAAGGAAGGCAGACCACAGTGGCTTATGTTTGTAATCCCGGCACTCCATCTGAAGCAGGTGGATTACTATGAGTTCCAAGATAGACTGGGCTTAGAATGAGATCCTATCTAAAAATAAGAAAAATGTGTGTGTGTGGGGGGGGGGGAGGTTGGTCTGTTTTCATATTTCAATAATTTGACTCCCAAAAAACAAACTAAAGACCTTTTCTCAAGGCAAAGACCAGCCGATCTAGGCGTGGCTGCTCTGTTAGTGGGGCAGTCCCGCTCCAGGTGGCTCTGACTGCCACCACTCTCTATTTTCTTTCCCATTCATTGTCTAATTTCCCCTGCTACTTCTGTGTTCGTTATTTTACCTAACTAGTTCCTATACATATGTGGGTCACCTAAGCAAAAAAGTGTTTGGATAAGAACAGGAAACAGGAGGAGGACTTCAGCTGGCAAGGAGGACAGAAGAGAAAACCATCCTGGAGTCTGAGAAAACCATCCACCTTCCAGACCCCCTACAACATATCTGGGCTACATAATTTCTCTAAATCTGAAAGCTGTGAATGTCATAGCTTTTTGGGTTGTAAGATATTTGTATTTATACATAAAGAAGCACCTTGGGGAATGGACTCAGACTGAACATGATTTGCCTACTTTTCATAGACATCGTCCCCACAGCCTGAAGATCATTTTATCAAGTATCTTGGTACACCTGCATTCCGACTATGACCCATCTCATGATCTGGGGTAGAATTTTCACTTGTAATGCTCAGAAAGTTCTGGGTTTTTGGAGCATTTCAAGTCCCAAAGTTCTAGACAAGAGTGGGTAAATTCTGCCATCATAATGTGGTTTCTGGGATGCTTCTTGAGCACACACCCTTTTGAACTGCTCCAGCTGCTCCGTGAGCTCCTCCACTGCCTGTGTATGCTTCTGCCTCATTTCCTGGACCTGGGCCTCATGGGACCGTGTCTCCTCATCCAGGGCCTTCTTCAGCACCGTCACTTCCTGTTCCCTCTTGGCTCTAGGGAAAAAGAACACAGTGGATGACACTCAGGCCAGAGACAGGGGTTTGCCTGTGACAGTACTGTGCAAGAGGACAAGAAGTCTCCTGGTACCCAGAGCTGAAGTTGTTCTTTGCTGTGTGAGCCATAGTGACTTGCCTAACCTCCCTAACCCCACAGTGTTATATCAGCTGTGAAACGAGGAGCATGTTACCTGCTCCAAGAATCTCTCAAGGATGGCAAACAGGCATAGAAAATATAAGTAAGAGTGTGTCTGTAGTCTGCAGATATCCCTTAAATATTAACACTGTTGGCTTTATCCAGCACTTACTATATGCCAGGTCCTAAGCTAAGATGTTTTTTTTCTTGAAACAGGATTTCACTCACTACATAGCCCGGGCTGGTCTCAAATTCACAATCCTTCTGCCTCTACTTCTGAGTGCTAAGAATGAGCCACCAAGCCTAGCTGGACCTGTTTTTCCATACACAGCATCTCATCTTCATAGCAACTCTATAAGGTAGCAATGTCATTTGCAGGCTAAGGGGGGAAGCACCTCACCCATGGGGTCCCAACCACTGTGTGACAGAGGTACAGCATGAAGCCAGCCTGGCTTGGAGCTTTTAGCCACTGCTCTGGGTCTTTCTGTATCTCCAGACAGGTGTGTGTGTGTGTGGGGGCGGGGCGCAAAAAGGTGGAACTAACCTTTGGTACATGTATAAAACCCAAAGTGTGGGGAATGCTGGGTTGCAGTTAACAGAGACCTTACCATAGGATATGCTCAAAAGGTATATATGCTCATTAAATGAATAAATGACCTGTGTTCACTAGAGACAGAATATTGTCTGGGATATGGTTGTTTGTCTCCTCTATTTACTTGTAGTGAATCTTAAGTTGGAGACCAATCTGATGAATGTTATTTTTTAAATTTAACATAAAACATATATACATGCACACATACAGAAGAAGAAATTATTTAAAAATCCTGACTAGGAATGGAACTGGAGGTATTTGACATCTGTTCTATCATTTTTAAGTTGTTCTTGAATTATGCACTATTGTTCTCCTGCAGATAAAACTAAACATACTCGTGTTCTAGGCACAACCAGGAAGGCCAGTGATTTCAGATCTGCTTGGAGTCAGTGGTCCCTGGGGCCCAGCCCATGCACCTGAGCTCCTGTTGTGTGGCTGTGCTGTCCAGTGTATCCTCCAGCTCTGTCTTCAGTGCCTCCAGCTCCTCCCCCAGGTCTCGTTTCTGCTTCTCAGCCTTGTTCCTGGCAGCCCGCTCTGAGTCCAGGTCCTCCTGTAGGTCTGAGACATGGCCCTCCAGCTCTCGAATCTTCTTTAGGGCATTGTTTTTCTGGGCGATCTCTTCATCAAGCCTGCCCGGGATGGAACACCCAGATTAAGACTTCACAGCCAAGGCTATCCAATGCCAAAAACTGTTCTGGGACTAGCTTCTGTGTCCCAAAGTGTAGGAGGCTCAGCTTAAAGAAAGCACTGGAGAAATCAGGATTATCAATCACATGGGCCTATTTCCTTCAATGGAAGGAAATGAATGATGCCACATGGAAAAGTGGTCAATCAACCTGGTGATTCTTTTCTTTTCTTTTTTTTTTTTAAGTATTAATTACCATAAGGTAATACGTGATTTAATTTTTTTTCAATTTTTATTGTATAACTTGTAAGCCTATATAAAAGAAAGGAAAGATAATGAATTATTTTGTAACCAGCACACAATTTTAAACAATCACCAGCATTCTGCCTTTCTGACTTCATTTATTCCTGACTTCTAAGTGCTGGGGTTTGTGAGTGTCCGTGAGTAACCACGCTAACCTGCAGCTCTGGCCTGTCTTCCTGCTTCAGAATGTCTCATTCTGAGGAACTGGAACCACAGAAGCTTTTTGCCTGCCATGACTGAGAATCCGTGTTCAGTGGCTGTTAGAGCTGATTGCTCCACAGAACAGGCCCGTTCTTCCTGACTGGTTTATCTTTCAGGCTCTCTTCCCAGCTCCCTATGTTTGTGTGGCCCCTTTGTGGGTCTTTAGTTTCCATTAAGACACAGGAGTTTGTGGCTTAGCTGGGCTTCTGGTCAGGCTGGTCAGACGAAACACCAGTGGGGAAGTAGGACACAGGCCAGAACTAAAAACCTGATTCTTTGCTTTTCTATTAGGAGCTAGCCTCCACCTGGATCCCCCAATATCCTGAACATTGCTTAGGCCCTGATACTTCAGTGAATAAAACACATCCCTATGAAAGAGGTCCCTTGTACTTTACATATTCCACCAATAAAATCTGTCCTTATGCTCATCACAGATCCTTTTCTAGGCCCTAACCCTGAGCTCTGTCCTGGTGCATGGTGGAGCTAACATCTGTTTATTTCCATGGCAGAATCTTGCTTATGGAACACAGGCTGTCCATAAAATTATGGTCCTCCTGCCTCAGCTTCTTGAGTGCTGGGACTACATGTATAGATCATCACATTCAGCTTTGCTATCCAACTTGACTATGATGAATGGGAAGGCCTAGGATGAGAGACAGGCAGGTGCTCTGATGTTGTGCTTACAGCCCAGCAGCTGCCAGAGAGATCAGGGTCTTTCTAGGTAACCCAGATGCTATTCCAGCACAGACTAATGCACTGGAGTGACATTTTTATTAGTCACCCCCCACCATGCACTCCAAATTAGAAAAGAGATGAGCCAGAAGACTAATCAAAAGCCCTGGGTTTGAGCCCCAGCTCTGCCTCTTACAAGCAGTGTGGGCAGGTACCTCCTCAACTCCCTAGAGGAGTGTAAGAGCATCAAGGTGTCTGAGGGTGCTTCTGGGAATGAGCTGAGCACACAACAAATGGGGCAGTAGTCATTTCCTGCTGCCATATCACAGGTTGAGGCCAGCCAAATGCCAGTAAAAAGGAAGCACAGAGGGAATAGGAGGGGCAGGAGACTTAGGCTGTGTGACTGGGAGAAATGTGGTCAGAGGCTGGGGAAGCTGCTGTACAGAGAGAGTAGGATGGGGAAGATGAAGGCTGCCCAATCTAGACATGCAATGTTTGTGATACAGACAGAGATGGACTCAGTAGGTGACTGGAAACTCAGAACTGGGGTTCAGATGACAAATTCTGGGCACCCCAGATGCTACAATACCATTGGAGTAGGGGCGCTGCAAAGAGGTTGAGTTTGAAGGGAAGAAAAGTTGAATGTGAGGTTTAGGGGTGAGAGCATAGTTGGGAAGGCTTCCAGGAGTAACATCCATCCCAAGGGCCTATGGCCACCTCAAAAAGCAGAGGGCCTCTGGACACACACACACACTCACACACTGGGACTGGGACACACACACACTCACACACTGGGACTGGGACACACACACTCACACACTGGGACTGGGACACACACACACACACTCACACACTGGGACTGGGACACACACATACTCACACACTGGAACTGGGACACACACACACTCACGCTAGGACTGGGACACACATATACTCATACACTGGGACTGGGACACACACACACACACACACACACACACACACACACACACACACACACACTGCACCTGGCCAGGGCTGCTTGCAGCTCCTCCTCTTTCTTTGCTAGCTGCATCTTGAGCTCCGCAATCTGTGCCTGCAGGTCAGCGATCTGCTCATGGAAATCACTGGCATCACCCTCCAGTTTCCTCTTCAGTTTCTCCAGCTCCTGTCGGCTCTTCTCCTCTTTCTTCAGCCTCACTGCAACAGAGCCAAGGGTACTTCAGCATGGGGACGTCACCAAGAAGAGACCTAGCTAGGCCTTTTTGCCTGGGCTGTGGACATTGCACAATCAGCCCTAGACCCTTTTTCAGTGTGTGTGAGTGTCCATGTCCATGTGTATCTGTGTGTGTATGTGTGTGAGTATCTGTGTGTAAGTGTGTATGCACATGTGTGTAAGGCCTTTGGAGGCAGAAGAGGCTGTTGGATCTCATGTAGCTGGAGTTAACAGGCATTTGTGAGCGACCTACTGTGGGTGCTGGGATCCAAACTCGGGTCCTCATGATGTAGTAGAAAGGACTTAACTGCTAGGCCATCTCTCCAGTCCCTGTGTATTACCTTTTAAAGAGGCCATATAGAGTAGTGGGCTTTGTGAGGACATTTCATAGATACACATGGTGGGAGTTTGCTTGAACTTGCCTCAATTATTCTCTCTTGTTCCTCCTTCCCTCCCCTCTCCTCCTGATCCCCTTTCTTTCTTTTCTCTTCCTTCCTTCCTTCCTTCCTTCCTTCCTTCCTTCCTTCCTTCCTTCCTTCCTTCCTTCCTTTCTTTCTTTCTTTTCTTCTCTCCCTCCCTTCCTCCCTTCCTCCCTTCCTCCCTTCCTCCCTTCCCTTCCTCCCTTCCTCCCTTTCTCCCTTCCTCCCTTTCTTTCTTTCTTTCTTTCTTTCTTTCTTTCTTTCTTTCTTTCTTTCTTTCTTTCTTTCTTTCTTTCTTTCTCTTTCTTTTCTTTCTTTCTTTCTTTCTTTCTTTCTTTCTTTCTTTCTTTCTTTCTTTCTTTCTTTCTTTCTTTCTTTCTTTCTTTCTTTCCTTCTCTGGAACTCACTTTGTAGACCAGGCTGGCCTCAAACTCACAGAGATCCGCCTGCTTCTGCCTCCCAAGTGCTGGGATTAAAGGTGTGTGCCATCACTGCCTGGCCTGGTCCCCTTTCTTTATTCAAATAGTCCCTCTTTCTGCTTCCTGATTTTTCTTTTTTAGAATCTTAGTCCATATGAGAGCAAAGATATTGTCCTTTCTCTCCCTCTCTTGTCCAGCCACTTGCCCCACCTTAACACCCCTTCCTTTCCACAGACCTTCAGCTTTCACATCCTATGCATATATACTTATTTAAAATCTAGACTCTGGCTGGGGGTGTGGCTCAGCTGAGTGTGGGCCTTGCATGCACAAGACTTTGGGTTCAAGTCCTAGCACTGCATAGTGGCCACCTGTAAAACAGCATTTGGGAGGTGCCAGCAGGAGGATGAGGAGCTCACAGCTAGCTTTGGCTACATACTAAGTTTCAGGCTAGCCTAGACTACATGAGACCCTTTCTAAAAATAAAGTAAAATAGGTCCAACAGGATGACTCAGCAGGTAAAGGTACTTGTAGCCAAGCTTAACAATCTAAGTTCAATCTCCCGGAGCTGCACAGTAGAAGGAGAGAACCAACTCCACAAAATCGTCTGTGACTTCCATGTGCATGCTGTGACATGCATGACCACACACCATCCACACACATATAAACACACACACACACACACACACACACACACACACACACACACACACACACTACATATGACACACATAAACATGCACACTCAATCAATAAATAATAAATGTATTTTTAAAGAAAATGGAAAATAAAATAATAAAACCATATAAAACAAAATATTAAAATCTAGATTCCACATATGAGAGGAAATATAATATTTGTCTTTGAGCCCAGTTCATTTCACTTAACATGGCTCCTGGTTCCACCTATTTCCTCACTTACCCTCCAGTTCTGAGATCATGGACTCATGCTTGCTCTTCAGCTTTGTGAGGTTTTTAGCCTTTTCTTCCTCCTCTGCTAGATTGGTTGTTAAGTCGCTGACTCTCTCTTCAAGGAGTTTTCGTTCCTTTAGGGGCAATGGGAAAACAATAATTGCAGTGGTTTTTATTTCTCCTCCATGGTTTATGTTTTATTTCCAGTAGCTTCTATATGAACAGTTTAAAGAAAATCCAATTCCTAATCACAGGCTCCAGGAGTTCCATATGGTAGAAGTTCTTTAGGAACTGCCCAGGCTGCCCACTTCTTGCCTCTTGCCAGTGTGTCCTACACACTCAATGTTCAGCTAAAGAACTTTCCCATTCCTCCCACAGGACAGCTTGGCTTTGCCTCAGAACCTTTGCAGAGCAGGTCAACGTTGTATTCCTAACTGTTCCTCAATCTACATCCATGCCACCTTCTCCAGGAAGTCTCCTTGGAGAGCCTTCCTTCATCCCCTAGTGTTCCACTCATCAGGGTGAGCATCTTCAGACCCTGGTCACAATGGTAATGGTTACTTCTTTCTTGCTAGAGTGTAAGCCCCAGTGCAGGACACTGGACTCCTACTCCATGAGTGTCCTGATCCACACAGAGCCTGGTCCACAGGGGGCCTAGCTGATGCCCAGCCTGAACTAATGGAGTCAGCTGGCTTGGGATTATTAACTGAAGTGACTGCTTGTCCCTATTTTCCCAGGGTGCTTCTGCCATTAGTGCTGGACATGTGGTAAGACTGGTACATCTAACGCACTTTTGAAAGCTTGTTGTTCTGATCGTCCATGACCAAGATGTCATCTTCCAGTTTCTTGATCTTGGCTTCAGCTGTGACCTTCTCAAGCTGTAGTTTCTGTCTGGCAGCCTCCTCCTCCTCCAGCTGCTCCTCCAGGTCCTTGGTTGGGGGAGAGACAAGGATCACAGCCTTACTGGAACAAAGTCACTAGAGATCTGGGGCTAGCCAGTGTGGAGGCTGGGCTGAGTATACCCTGTACACTGCTGTCTCCTTCAGAAACCCATGTAGGCTACTAGGCTATTCTTGATTTGCTCATTGTCAGTGATAGGTGTTTACTGGGTGTTATAGTCAGTACCATACTCCAGACCTTCCTTGATAGTCTTTCCTCCCAGAGGCAGGAAATTAGTCCCCATGAGTGTGTGTGTGTGTGTGTGTGTGTGTGTGTGTGTGTGTGTGTGTGTCTGTCTGTCTGTCTGTCTGTCTGTCTAAGAATTCTCAACACAATTGAAAGGTAGTAATAGATTGATTGTAACCTTAGAAGCCTGGGCCATGGAAGGCACTGTGGCTTCCTCCCTCCTTCTTCTGGGGGCAGTCCACAGCCATAATAGGAGGAAGTTCAAGCAGCCCCATGAAGTGGCTGAGGAATTGGCACCTCCTGTTAACAGCCATGCGAATAAGCCACAAAGAAGTTGATCTTTTAGCCTGACTGAGCCTTCAAATGACTGGCGCTGATCATGAGTGGCCATAAGCACATCCGCAGTTGCTGACTACTAAGATAAATATGGACTATTTGAAGCTGCTGTATTCAGACTGTTTTGTTACAGTATAATAACTAACACAGTTATCCTTACACCAAGTTGCTAACAGGCAGGGGGTCAGCATACGGAACACAAGACAGTAGACAGAGCAGGCTCTGGAGACTTGTGTTCAGTTCCTGACCCAGCTCTGTGGCACTGGGCAGATGGCCATTGGTCTCTAAGCCTTAGTGCCCCATCTTCCAGCATCGGGCCATGTATCATCAGAGGCCTTCACTGAGGGTCCAGTGAATATTTTCCTGCAACATCTTACCAGCATCTGCTGAGCCATCTTCTTCCTCTCAGCCTGCAGTTGCTGGCCCCGGTCCTCCTCTTCCTCCAGGCGGGCCTCCATCTCATGTAGGATCTCCTCCAGTTCCTGCTTCTTGGCTGCCAGCCGGACCCGCATCTCCTCAGCCTCAGCATACAGCTCTGTCTCTGCTTGCAGCTGCTCCTGCAGCAGAGTCTTCTCCTCGGCCAGCTGCATGCAGGATTAGAAGGTGGCCATGAGATCACCCATGTCTCACTGTGGCTGAGCCCTTGGCTCTGCTGCCCCCACAGCCCACAGTGCACTTGTTTAGACCTGAGTGTGCTTCTGCTCCAGCTCCTTCAGCTCACTCTCTGCCTTCTGCTGCCTCTCCTTGATCTTCTGCATCTCCTCCTCCTTGGCCTGCATCTCTTCCTCCTGCCGTGTCACCTGGAGCAATGGCTTTACCTGCATATATATACATAGCCATCATTAGAGGTTTTGGCCAAAGGGAGCCATTTTCATCAAATATTAGATTGGTTCTCAGCTACAGATGATTTTACCAACACCCATCTAGGTGACACTGGGCAATGTCAGGGACATAATCAGCAGTTGAAACAGGGATGGAAGATTCTACAGGCATTAGTAGGTAGAGGCAAGAGAGATGGCTTACATTCTAGAACAGTTTCTAGGAACCTCTTCCACAAGACAGAATTGCTGAGCCTAAACTATTGGCATGGCAAAGGTAAGGGACTTTTCATTGTTTCTTTTTTGCAGTACTGGAGATTGAACCCAGGACTGTATACTTTACCAATGAGCTACACCCTGAGTCCATGGGCCTCTTATTAGATCAGTTTATTAGAACAAAATGAAAGGAGAAAGAATCAAGGGAGTTGGAGGTGTTGATGCATCTTTGCAAGAAAAAAACCAAAACCCTCCACGGCTGTTCCCCAGCCACAGTCAGTGTCACAACAGCACATTTCCTTCCAGTTTTCTTCCTCCTGTTTAAAGAATAGTGATAGTGCACACCTCTAATCCCAGCACTTGGGGAGCAGAGGCAGGAGGATCTCTCTGGGTTCAAGGTCAGCCTGGTTCACACAGAGTTCTATATCAGCCATAGCTACACAGAGAGACCCTGTCTCAAAAAGGAGAACAAAAAGGCAAGTATTGCACTGAATGCTTAGTTTTACATTCTGGTTTCATCATTTAATTCTGTCCATCGTTTATATTCTGTTCTCACCACTCATTGTTTCTTACCTCATGCTGTGCATCAGTCAGTTTTAGACAGGCATTTACTAGTTGATTCCCCTACCACCATCCCCATCAACAGGTGAACCAATGAATCTGCTATGGAAACTCTGTCACTGTCACAGAGGCTGTGGAGGATGCCCTAAATTCCTGCTTCTCTTTATGGGAGATGGTTTTTTTCAGGATGGTCTCTTAGCATGTGGGTTCATGGGAACATTTGCAGAGAGCAGCTTCCTGTCAGGCTTCTTCTCCAGCTTGCTTGGCACCCAGAGTCTCTGCCAATGAACCCCATGGCTGCCTTCACACACTTAGCAGGATTTGCCATTATCTGTTTCTGGGACTGTTGTTATCATCTGCTTCTCCAGTTGGTTGTCATATGAAGCCATGGACCATGATACCAACTAGTACACTCCTGGCATACAGCAGGTACTCAATAAATACTTCCTTGGGGAAAGAATTTCCACACTCAGGGGTATATAAAAGTAATATATAAGTTTAAAGTCAATAAACATATCTTTGTGCAACCAGTGATGCTGCAGAGGCCAGTGGTACCCAAAGGCCCTGCAAGCTGCAAGGAATAAAATGAACTACCAATTCAAGCAGCAAGTGAGGGCTTCCTACTTCATCATGCTGAGTGAAGCACCAATTCTGCAAGGCACCATGCTACAGAATTTCATTTACATCTTGAAACAATGGGGTACAGAAAGGAAGGGTAGAAGTGAAGCTGTTGGGGGCCACAGAGAAGTGGGTTTGCTACATAAGTGCAATAAGATGGATTCCTTTTTTTTTTTTGGTTTTTTGAGACAGGGTTTCTCTGTGTAGTTTTGGTGCCTGTCCTGAATCTCACTCTGTAGACCAGGCTGGCCTCCAACTCACAGAGATCCACCTGGCTCTGCCTCCAGAGTGCTGGGATTAAAGGTGTGAAGGTGGATTCTTGGGGTGACAGAAACACCTTGATTTGCTTTAAGGTCATGACTGTAACCCACAAGCCAAAGGGGAGCACCTTCACAGGCCTGCATGTGAGGTCTGGCTTTAGGCCTCCACTTCAAGAGCCACTTTGGACCACCTCCATTCCCACATCTAGAGATCCCAGTAGGGCTTGATTGGGGAAGTGGAGGAGGTTAAGTGACTTCTGGGAAGGTGTAGAGTCAATCACTCACTTTAGTGAAGAGCCTCCACCATTGCCAGTTTCGGAGCTTGAGGTAGGCAGCACAATTCCTCTGGATCACCTTCATGGCTGTCAACTGTTGCTGCCTCTTGGTGAAGGCCCTAGGGAGAGTGAGGCAGGGAGCCATGAGGTGCTTCCCTCATGGTTCATGGCATCATTCACTGTATAGAACATTCTCCATTCACTCCAACCAATTTTTCTGAGCATCAGAACCAGCATATTATCTGATCAAGCCACTTAAGCTGGCTCCCAGAGCCTTTCTCAGGAGGCAAGGGAAACTCCAGGCTCACAAATACCTCAAAAACAAAGCTAGAAATGATATCTAAGGAAAAGTTCGATGCTATGTTTCTGCAGGGATCCTTCGCTCCCCTAGTTGTACCAGTTAAGTTCTGACAGACTTATTTATACCTTGGTAGTATTTCAGAATTCTCAATCCTTAATACCAAATCAGCACTATATTTCTTTAGAGCTTCTGGGTTTGAAAAACTACAAAATGATGACCACAATCCCACTCTGCCATGTGAGCTGCCACATTGGCTGTGGGTACATTTAAGAATACCAATTATTATTAAGAGTACCAATTATTTTGGGAACAGGAATGATGACAACAGAGAATTTAATTATAAAATTGAACAAATTAGGACTGCTGTTGTACTAAGGGCTTCCCAATATCTGGACTTAGCCATACTGAGTCTCTCTGACCCAATCAGGGCTCTGCAGATGTGGTGTAGACTATACCTGATGATAGCACACACTCCAGGCATCAGTACCAGGGAGATCTCTCTGAAGTGTCCCTTCCTTCCTTCCTTCCTTCCTTCCTTCCTTCCTTCCTTCCTTCCTTCCTTCCTTCCTTCCTTCCTTCCTTCCTTCCTTCCTGCTTTTCTCTCTCTCTCTCTCTCTCTCTCTCTCTCTCTCTCTCTCTCTCTCTCTCTCTCTCTCTCTCTCTCTCTCTGAGACAGGGTTTCTCTTTGTTGCTCCAGCTGTCCTGGAACTTGCTCTGTAGACGAGACTAGCCTCAAATGCACAGAGATCCACCTACCTCTGGGCATGTGCCACTAATGCCCAGCAGGGGTGTCTTTCCTTGAGGAACCTGAGTCTCACCTAGACACCAAGCAGAACAGATGGAGCATTGCAACTTCTAAGGTCCTACTTTATGAATCCTATTTGAACATAGGGCTAGAGATACAGCCACATAATTTTTCCTCTGACATGTTATTGTAGCCTAAGAGATGTGAAATGTAAGCCAGCCATACTTCTAAGCCCTTCCTGGGCATCATTCCATTAGCTCCTCTTAACAATTTCATGAGGTAGAAATGACTGCACTCAGGAGAAATGTGAGCACATAGGATGAGGAATTGAGAATAAGAACCCAGGTCTAAAACTCTCAAGCCCATTGGCTGTCACTTGTCCTTCCTGCATCTATAACCAGCATACACATTTCAGTTGGAAGCTTTCTTTCCTTCTCAGGTAGAAGCTGTTGATTAAGGACACATCTTAAAAGAGATAGCTTCTTGGAATCAGGGAATCCTGATGCAGGGCTGGAAATCCCCTTCTCTGGACTTAGGTTTCTACTATGAATTTGAGGGAAGTTTTAGGATACGGGAAACTGTGTTTACTTTCTGGCTAGGTAGCCACGACACATTGCCTGGAAGGCCATGATGACATCAGTAATCTTCAGGTCCCGTTCCTCCTCCAGGTGGGCCAGGACTCCCGTACGGAAGAAGATTTTGCTCTGCCCAATCCTGTACAGGTTGGGGTCCAGTTCAAGGGCTTTGATCTGAGGAGGACAGGAAAAGAAGAGTTGCCATTTTCAACTGTGCCATTTGTTCAGTATGGCATGTATTTAAAAACTATCCCACCCAGATAGCAACTGGAAATATGACCCAAAGCTGGAAGGTCACAATTGAATGTCTGGGGAGGAGGGTCCAGGATTAAGCTCACCATGAGAATGCAAGCTTGCTTTCCATCCATGAAGCCTTTGGGGATGGCGTTCGCTGCCAGGATCTCATAGCTTAAAATACAGGACAGAAGTTGCTCAACACATCTCCATCATTCACGCTTTCTCCAGGTCGCTCCCCACCACTCCACCAACACCAGCAGGCTCACCGTTGCCGGAACTCTTGGAAGACAATCCTGTTGGGGAAGCCCTGACGGCAGATGCGGATGCCTTCCAACACGCCATTGCACCTCAGCTGTTCCAGCACCAGAAATGCATCCAACTTGCCAGACTGTGGAAGTAGAAGAGGCCAGTGACCACTGGAGCAGCAAGCCCCAGACCTCAGGGCCAGAAAACATCCTTGGCAGTCTGTGCAGTCTTCACAGGGTTTAACTGAGGTGTAATGTCCACTGTTGCCATCTCTGGGTTTCTATACTTTCTTTGGTACTATTTGTCCCATAATCCTCATTGTGCTTAGTGGTGCTAGCACCCCTGGCTAGAAACTAGGGATGTTTTCCCCTCACTGTCCTCCCCCTCACTTCCTGGACATCACTGCCTCATAGCTCTTACCTCCCAAGTCTCTCACAGTAGGTTTCTTAAAAAAAAAAAAAAAAAAAAGCAGATGTGGTGTGCGTGTTAATGTTCTTGCATGTCTATGAGAGCACACACATGTGAATGTGCATACACATTTTTGATGTGTGTGTATGTGTGATATGTGTATGTGATGTGTGTGTATGTGTGTGTCATATGTGAGATGTATGTCTGTGCCTGTGTATGTGTGTGAAGTGTGTGTGTACATTTGGAGGTCTAAAGTTAGTGTCAGAAATCATTCTCAATCACTCTTACATCATATTCACTGACTCATTCATCCACTAAAACTCAAAGTTCAGTCTCTTAGCTGAACTGTTCTGGGGAGTCTCTGTCTATCTTCTGAGATTAAAGCTACAAGCAGACCACCATACCCACTAGTATTTATGTGGGTTTCTGGGGTTCCAAGTCCTACTTGTGTGGCAAGCTCTTTAAATGGTGGAGCCATCTCCCCCAACCTACTTTTTTTTTCTTTTTTCTTTTTTTTCTGGAGCTGAGAATCGAACCCAGGGCACTTGCTAGGCAAGCACTCTACCACTGAACTAAATCCCCTACCCCCCAACCTACTTTTTTGTGCCATTGTTTCTTCTACCCAGACAACTGCAGCACCTTCCCACTTGATCATCTCTCCTCAGTCCTGCCTGCCCCTTCTAGCTCCTCATTTGGGCTAAAACATAATTTTGATCATGACCTACTGCTTAAACTCCTTCCGTGGCTTCCTACAGATAGGATGCCATCACAAGAGGAACTCCATAAACCAGTCCAGTCCCATCCCTAGCTCATGCCACCATGTAGCAATATGAAACAAGGGGGCTAGATAATGGCTGGCTCAATAAAGCACCTGCCTTGTAAGCATGAGACCCATGTGAAAGGCTGAGCATAATGCCATGTGCCTGTAATCCTAGAATTGTAAGAAGGGAGGCAGAAACAGGAGGATTTCAAAAAGCTCATAGAACAGCTAAACTGTCCTTTGTGGTGAAGCTTCAGGCCAGTGAGAAAGCTGTCCCACGTAGAAGTGGAAGGTGCCTAAGGACTCACATCAGAGCTTGTCTTCTGACCTCTATAGTATACTGTGTATGTGCACCCTATACTCATAGGCATGAACACACCCAAGCACACAAAACAAAAACAATATAAAATGACCTAGCTACAATTTTCTTGCCCAGACTCTTAATTTCTCACCTCTACACATTTTCTTACCCCAAGCCTTTAACCTAAAATGCCTCCAAACACACTCATACCCCACTATGTACTTTACCAAGTTGATGCCTACCCATTTCTTTTTAATAACATTTATTATTTATGGTATATATGTGTATAAGGGGGGGTAAGTTTGGGTACAAGTGTGCCACAGTGTGTGTGTGGAGGTCAGAGGACATCCTGCAGCAGTTTTTTTCCTTCTGCTATGTGAATCCCAGGGATGGAACTCAGGTCATTAGCCTTGAGAGGAGGAGCCTTTACCCACTGAGCCATCTCCCCAGCCCCTCTACCTGTTCTGAAAGTTCTTGCACAGGTAGCTACCCCAGCTTTTTGTTGTTTTCCTAGTTTACCATTGTGGTTCTAGCCTGTGTGTCAAGGTCCCTGTGGTCTCCCATAACCTCAGCACCAATGACATTTGGGCCCACTAATTCTGTGTTGTGGGAACAATGGGGCATATAATGAGATGTCCAGCAGCCTCCTGGCCCCTACTAGATGCTGTAGCAATTACCTTCCACTGTGACAAGCAAATGTGTCCTCAGTGATTTCTGCAACACTGTATCCTAAGTATCAGTCACAAATAGCAGCTTTGCAAGCATTTACTGGAAGAATGGAAGGGTTGGTAGCCTCATACCCCACGCCACTACCTAGCTAAACAGTCTCTGGAAAGATTCCCTCCCTTCCTTCCTTGACCGACATTGCTTTTAGGCATAGGGAGTAGACGACCCCCAATCCAGACAACTCTCCACATGTGTAGATGCAGGCCTTACTTGAGGGTGGTCAGGGCAGGAACCAAGGTCAGACCTCTGTTTCTGCCCCTCCACCTCATTAGTTTGCCCCATTGCCTTCCAGGTGCCTCACTGCAGTCCTTCAGCACTATCCTGTAAGCAGAAGCTCCAGGCTGGGGGATATCTCACCCTCTTCTCGTGGTTGGGGATGATGCAGCGCACAAAGTTAGGTGTAGTGTTGCGCAATGTAGTCATCAGCTTCCCCAGCTGTTCTTTGTAGAGCTGGCCCACGGTGCGAAACATGCCCTTCTTGGTCTTAGAGGCACTGGGAAGTGAGCTCTCAGTCATCTTGGCCATCTGGTCCAGCCCCACAATGCGGTCCACTGTGGGTTACATGAAGGGTGACATCAGTCTCTGGCCCCTTCAGAGATCCTGAACCTCTGCCATAAGCCAGAGGAGCAAACTGAAGACGGCGGTCAAAGGAGATGTCTGTGCAGGTCACACTCTATGGGGGACCCTGACTCCATCTGGGGACCACCCCATCTTTCTCTCTGATGGTCAGCAGTACCCTCATCTCTAGGGCTTCTAAGTGGTGTCAATTTGGGTATCTTTGTGAGCACCTGAGTGGCAGGATGAACCAATGTCCTCTGTTCAGTCACAGAGACCAAAGGAACCAGCTTCATTCTTGGTACTAACTCACTGGGTAGCCTTGCCCTGGCATTGTGTTGTGCTTCAGTTTACCTTTCTCAACAAATGGCAGCAATAGCAGCATCTAACTCCTAAGGATGGAATGTGACCACAAGGCCTCGAAAGCCCTCAGCTCCACGGTAGCCTTCAATACTTTCTCTGCCCTTAGGGATATGCTGAGAATTGACCATGTATGGGCCCTAAGCCCCTACCAAAGGCCCTGTCCACCTCAGCTCCTAGGCTACTGATCTCTAACAGAAGGTGTCAGACAATGAGTATATCAGGTGGTGAGATGTGCTCAGAAAAATCAAGGACAAAAGAGGGAGGAGAGGGAAGAAAAATAGAAGAGGATGGGGCGAACAAGAGGGAGAGAAGGAGTGACCTTCCTGAGACAGGGTGATGGAGACTGTCTGAGAAGCTGATCTCTATTAAGGGAGACCTTGATGCAAGGCTGCATAACACTTGTGAGAGTCAACCTCATGCAATTCCTAGGGCAAGCAAGACATGGTTTTGACCCAGTTTACAAATGAGGACATCCAAATTTAACAGTTAGGCAACATGTCCAAAGTCACAGCTCATATATGGCAGAGACAAGACATGAAGTCCTTCTGACTTCATCACGGGGACTGCTTCATCATGCCTAGTCCCACCACTTCCTGGGCTCTGACGTAGGACCTTCTTGGTGAATCCAGGAATGGAAGGGAGGAGCTCAGTGTCCCTCATTTAAGAAGCTATGAACTGAATTTTCCAGGGGAAAAAGGGCAGATCTATGTTAAAGATTCTACAAGGATGACAGATTGGTAATTATGGAGAGCTGAAATGTTGCAGATCAAGAACCAAATCATCTTGGGCTATCTTTAGCCCCTAAGTGACCATTTATTGTCTACATCCATGCCTGACCTAATGTTAATCTGACTATCACAGACAGTTTGGGTCTGTCTTAACAGACCTCCAATTTCCACTGGCCCCAAAGCTAAGACTATCATCAGGTCCCCACCAGAGTCCTTAAAAGATTACCTTGATTTATGACTTACTTTTGTTCTGGGACATTAAAACCTCATGAAACCATTTCTACACTGAGACATCCATCTGGGGTATCCTGAGCCTGTGTTCTCCAGCCAGAGTCACTCATTCTCAGTTTAAGATAAACTCTTACTTCCTATAAAGGGAGAACTGTGTGTCGTGTGGACAAGGCTGTTTCAATGTGACAGCATTAGCATGTGACAGCCTGGTCCTCTCCCTGTCCCTACATGGGGCCTCCCAATTTGGGGCAGATGTAGAAACCAGGGCAGTAGGTCTGAGGTGTTCAACCTTCTAGCTCAAAGCTGCCTCCAGGCCTGAAAGGCTTACCATCCTTCCACAGGTCGGCCACAAACTTGTCAGAGGAGGCATTGAGGAGTGAGGTCACGTTGTCATTTAGTGGGTCCATGTTCTTGGTCAGCCAGGCACTTGCATTATAGTCCACCTGCCAAAAGTCACCCTGACATCAGCTTCCCTGCCTCAGAAACCTACCACAAAGTCCAAATCCTCCCATATTCCTCTCACATCTCTAGACATCAGATGGGAAATGACATTTTTGATGTTGCCATGATGGGTCTCCACTGAGGTCAGAATCTTCAGGGAACCTGCACATAGTAGGGCATTCACCAGTGGCAAGCCAGTGCCAGCAAATCCTCTTGGTGTTCCACAGAGCCTCAGAGGAGCCACTTTTTTTTTTTGCCATAGTCTTACACTAAGCCCCAGAAATGGCCAAAGGAGGTAATGGTGACAAAAAGCTGTCATAGACACCCCATGCTTCCCCCATCCCAGGACAGCTTGACAGGAATCCTCATTATTATTGCAGGGGTTTCTTTCCCACTGTCTGGTGAACGTGGTTTTTTTTTTTTTTTTTTTTAACTGTGCTTCATCGAAGTACTGGGGGTTGAATCTAGGATGTCAAGTGGGGTGGGTGCCCTAGTTTGTTTTCTGTTGCTGTGATGAGACACCCTGACCAAAGCAGCCTAGGGAAGGACAGGGGTTATTTGGCTCACAATTCCAAGCTGTAGTTCATCACAGAGAACAGTCAGGGTAGGGACTCAAAGTGTCACATCCATAGAGAAGCAAATGTGCCCATGCTGCCCGTTTCTGCACCTAGCTTTCTCTGTCACCTATGAGGTAGTGCCACCCACATTCAGGGCAGGGCTTTGTACCTTAATTAGTAATCAATATAATGTCCCCAGCCCAACATGCCCATAGGACAACCTGAACTAGGTAATTCCTCAGTTGAAACTCTCTTCCAGATGATTCAAGATTTGAGACTAACCTTCATAGTGAGCAAGTGCTCTACCACTGAGCTACACCCCTAGCCTGCTAGGTTTTGATACATGGCTATATAGGAAAGGTCACTGAAGGCTTTTGAAATTCCTAACTTGCTTAATGCCCAACTTTAATGACTGTGACTACAATACAGAATGGACTGACAACACAGCTCTGGTGGGTTATGATGGGATGTGGGTTGCTATGGCAATAGCTAGCCTGATCTGTGACAAGACTGAAAAAAAATATGTAGGAGCCTGGGAAAAGTGCTAGTGGTATATGCTTAAAGTAGTATAAGTTCCACTGAGTATAAAGTAGGAGGCAAAGAGGCCAAACTATAAATATTTTCAGCTTGGTGGCTATACAGTCTGTCACAATGGCCAAACTCTGCCCTTATAACACCAAAGAAACCACAGATCTCACGGAAACAAATGGGCCTGGCTGTGTTCCAACTTTGGACTGCAGTCTATCAATCCTTTGAATGGAGCACTGCCTGTTCCCATGATGCAGTAGGGATAATAGAAGGGTGAATAAAATAATTCTATAAGCCAGAACATGCTATGGCTTTTCTTTTCTTTTTTAAATACATAAGTATGGATGTTTTGCCTGTGTGAGTCTGTGTGCCATGTGTGTACAATGCCAGCAGAAGCCAGCTGTGGCTTTTATATTTTATTCAGGACACACTAATATTCAAGATGATGATGTTGGTGATGATAGCAATGTTGACAGCAATGGTGAAGATGCCAGCTCTCACAGTCTCCCCCAGATGGAACACAATAGTGATGCCAGGGATTCTTGTGATGCTAGAGAAGATTCACTGGTCCCTCACTCCAGGGGCCTGGCCTGTGGGTTTGCCATGGAGCAAGTAGTATTTGGAGTCTTCCCAGGGAAGAATATCCTGGTTAGGACATCTGAGATGCTCACTCTCACTCCTAACAGAGGCTTCAACAATTATACAATGCCCTTAGCTGGGAACTGACTTGCTATAAGTCTTTGGAGGGCACAGCCATTGCCAAAGCACCTTTGCTGTGGACACCCCACCCAGGCACCCTTGGGATAGAGCACCCCTCAAGAGCCCCCACCAGTACCTTTCCTGCATAGTGGATGATGGAGA
Organism: Peromyscus maniculatus bairdii; assembly: GCF_049852395.1. Lineage (NCBI taxonomy): Eukaryota > Metazoa > Chordata > Mammalia > Rodentia > Cricetidae > Peromyscus > Peromyscus maniculatus. The sequence continues at coordinate 912,464 of NC_134859.1, read as the reverse complement.
ACTCAGTTTTGTCCTTTAGCTGCTTGGGCTTCTGAAATTTTGGGTGGTTGCCCTGCTCTGAGCACAGCTTCTCCACAAAAGACTTGTCTGTGGCCTTGGGGAACCAGCATTCTTCATCCAGCAGGGCCAGCACACCTGGAGGGTTGTTCTGGGACACAGGAGGGCAGGGTCACCACTACTCAGGGTCACCACCAAGCTCACTGGGAAGGGCCAACCATCCAGATGTCACACACACACACAGCCCAGTGTGGTGGCACAGGACTAGAACCTTGGTAAAAATGTGGAAAGTGGAGGCAAGGAGGATCAGGAGTTCAATGCTAGCCTCAGCTACAAACAAGTTCAAGGCCAGACTGAGCTATATGGGACCCTATCTCAAAAAAATATTTTCCCCTCCAAAAAGAGAGAGGTTACCCACAGGAGTGGCACTGCTACTTCATTTTGCTTATTAAAAGTGAATCCATGCCCTCTTTCCTCCACCCTCAAACCTATCAAACCATTACCCTCCAGTAACAGACAACTTGAGGGATTGAGAGCAAGAACTAACAGGACACAATTCTTGCTGCTGCTCATGCTAGGCAATACACAAATATCACAAATATTTCATTCTCCTCTCCCACTTCGAGTGGGGATGGAAATCAGGGCCTAGAGCCTGTTAGGCAAGCACACTCTGTCACTGAGCTATATTCCCACCTATTTTGTTGGTTTGGTTTTATTTGAGACAGAGCCTCCTACACTCTCAGACACAGTTTGAGACCTATATCCCAGGCTGCCAGAACTCACTATTCAGTCAACATTAGACTCAAACCTGCAGTAATCCTCCTGCCTCAGCCTCCTGTGTGCTGGGATTAGGTGTGAGCCATCATACCCAGTTAAGATTACACAAGAATTATGCCAGGCAATGGTGGCACATGCCTTTAATCTCAGCACTCGGGAGGCAGAGCCAGGCAGATCTCTGTGAGTTCGAGGCCAGCCTGGGCTACAGAGTGAGTTCCAGGAAAGGTGCAAAGCTACACAGAGAAACCCTATCTTGGAAAAAAAAAAGATTACACAAGAATTTTAGAAGAATCTGTTGTTTTGCTCCCTTATAAATTTACTCAGGATCCCTTTCAACAAGGATTTTCCTGTGTCTGAGAGGGTCTAAATTAAGGTGTCAGTATGTACCATTGACACTGGGAGAACTGCCTCCACACTGAGTACTCCATCTCGTGGAACCATTTCCTGATTGTCCTCCACAGTGCCTTGCCAGAAGTGTCAGTTTGGTTTCACCACTGGCTCTTCCAGGAGGTGGGGGTCCATCTTGTTCACAGTTATAGAACCCTTAAAGAAGAGGCCTAGCATGCTGTGAGTGTTTGCCTGCTATGACTCTAGAAGTTTGGGATACATCAGTGGATAAAGCACTGACTCTTTGGGAATGGATGAGCAGAAGAGAAGAAGAGAAAGACTGAGGGAATTGCATGATGGTGGTGTATGCCCTAATCCTAGCACAGGAAGGCTGAGACAGAAGGATTGTCACACTCATGCATCAACCAGGTGTGGTGGTGCATGCCTGAAATCCCAGCACTTGGGAGCTGGAGGCAGAAAGATCAGAGGTTCCAGGCCATCATCAAATACATAGTGAGTTTGAGGCCAGCTGGGGCTACAATGAGACCCTGTCTCAAAAAAAAACTTATATATGCTAATAAAAATATTTTTAAACTTTAAAGAAAGAGAGCACATGCCGAGCAAGGGCAAGGTCCTGGGCTGCAACCCCAGAATTGCTAAAATAATTATTTTGCTGAGGACCAGCATGACTAATCTCAACACCGAGAGGGCTGAGGCAGGAGGACTCTTAGGGTTTGAGGCTAGCCTGGTCTACATATTGAATTCCAAGTGAGCTGGCTCAAAAAGGGGAAAAGGTAGTGTAAAATGAAACAACTTTGATTGTAAACATAGAAAGCATGGCCTAGTTCCCCAAAACTCCATTTATAGCCTTCCAGGACTTGCCCAGAAACACCACCCACATGGAAAGCATGCTCTGACTAGGTGTGTGCAAATGGACCAGGATGCACAGTGCCAGTCCCTCACCGGCCGCTCAATCAGCTCGATACAGGGCTGCAGGTCCAGGCCAAAGTCGATGAAGTTCCACTCAATGCCTTCTCGTTGGTACTCCTCCTGCTCCAGGATGAACATGGTGTGGTTGAACAGCTGCTGCAGTTTCTCATTGGTGTAGTTGATGCACAGTTGCTCAAAGGAGTTCACCTGCATGTATGTATGGAGAGGGAGAGCAGCTGAACTGGATGATATCATAGGACAGGGAGTTCAGCTTACAGGAATCCCCATGGCCTGGACCTGGCTTCCTGAAGAGCCCTTCCTGCCTCCTCAGCACTCAGAGAGGTGCAAGACTTAAATAAGACTGTATAAAGCCTCATATGGCTGGCAAAAGTGATCCATACCCATACCACAGGGCACTCACCTCATGTGATCTATATATAGATGGACTAACCATATGTTTTCTTTACCATTTCACAGACAGGAAACCTGAGGCTCAAGACAGGGTGATCCCACAGTAGAATTCTTTGATACATCTGTCAGCCTCTAGGGCTTCTCTTTCTCTGAGACATTCTCTCCAACTCATGGGAGTGGGACCCAGGCATTCTGCATACATTACATGAAATATGGTAAGAACTTGAGCTCAGTGATTAGCTTGGAGTTGACCCATTGGCTCAACACAAGTGAGCAGGAAGCATTGCAACTGCTACTTCAAGATTTAGGTTGAAGCTCTTAGAAATGAGATGCTCTTTTCTAAGATTGCTAAGTGGCAATCTGGAGCTCTGGCAATATCTTGGCACCATGAAGGGAGAACTGTTGGAAATGGAGCCAATGTGGTAGAAAGCAGAACAGGCAGCTCCTGCCTACTGCATCCAACTATGTTGGCTAGACAATTTATACAAGCCAATACATAAATAGTGGATTTATGTCTCTTACGCACACTCAAGTATAACCTTAACCAGATAGCTTCCTACCTATAATGCCTATCTGTATGCCTTCCTACAAAGTAAGTGTCTCAAAGCCCATCCCAGAAGACCAAGACCATGGATATACCTCAAAGATCTCAAACCCAGCAATATCCAGAATCCCCAAGAAGGAAGCCCCTTGCCGATGGGTTTTGTCCAAGGCTTTGTTTACACGGCTGAGAATCCACCTGAAAAGGCGCTCGTAGGTGGCCTTGGCTAAGGCCTCAATGGCAAAGTCAGCCTGTAGGACAGTGAAGGAAACATGGATATTACCAGCAGGAAAGTGGCAGAAAGAGTGGTCAGACTTAAGGAATGGTGGGATGCATGATGAAATACCACCCATGAGAAACCCGCAGAGCCTGTCCCCACCTAGGATCAATTAGAGGCTATCAGCCCTGTTTGAAAATATACACAGACATTTCCACAAGTCAGGTTGTTTAAGATCAGTGATGTGTGAGGGACTCTGCTTTCAGTCAGCAGTGTCCTCAAAAGTTGGCATAAGACTGAAAATATTTTAGTATTAGATAGATGAAGGATGTAGAGGTGAATGGGTAAATAGATGAATGGATGAATAGAGGAATGGATGGACAGGTAGAAGAATGGTAGATGGCTGACTGGTGGATGAGTAGATTGGAGGAAGGGTTAATGCGTAAATGGATGTATGGATGGGTTGGCAGGTGAGTGGATGGATGGGTGGTTGAATCAATATGTGGATAGGTGGGTGGATGATGGATGGTTGGTAATGAATGGATGGTTGTTAGTCAAATGAGTGCTTGGATGGACAGGTAGATGGTGAGTTAGTGGGTGGATGATGGATGGGTGATTAGATAGATGAACATATGGGTAGATGGATGGATGGTAGGTGGATGAATAGATGGCATGTATGTGAAATGACAGGTGGTTGAATGGGTAAATGGATAGAAGGCATTCACAGCATCATTACCTGCTCTTTAGTCTGAGCTTTTTGTACCACATCCCGTCCAACTTTGATTCGTGGGGTCAGGATGGCTCTGGTGAAATCTGTCACATTAATCCCCACAAGGTGGCAAACTTTCTGAGCAGCTGTGTGAGAAAAAAAAAATCATTTTAGCTATGCCATCAAAGAAGCTAGGTGCCACTGGGACCAGAGGGGGATGCCACTGTCATCTATACTGTTTATTTCTCTCTAAAGAAAAAGAAATGTTAGTCACCACCTATATGGTGGTGCACACCTGCCATTCCAGCACTTGGGAGATGGAGGCAGAAGCATCAGAAGTGCAAGCACATCTCTACCCACATAGTGAGTCTGAGCCCTGCATGGGCTATATGAGACCCTGACTCAAAAAAATAAAAGGCAAACAAATAAAAACAATTGCAAAAGAAAGGAGAAAAGGGAAACTATAATGTGTTTATAAATGTCTACTCTTGTCACAAAGCATGTGGCTTGTTTTCATACTGTGTATATTTCTGCACTTAAAAACTTATTTTCAAAATCACACAGAACTATACTCTCACTCAGCTGCTTCCTACACATAAAGACTTGTGTATCCCATGGAGGGGGGTATGCCCATGCAAGTGCACATATGCCCAGCAGATAGTCGAAGTTTAGGATTCCTCCATTGCTTCACAAGCTCTCAGTTCATGTCTCTTTTTGTGGATTCCCCTGAAGGACTGGATCCTGTTCATGTGCCACATTTGGGGAGAATACTCCACAATGTATGTCCAATAGTGTGGCCTCTGTGGGACTGTAAAGCAATACAATATATAGTCTGTGGTGGCTCCAAAACTAGAAAGCTTATGTTTAGCTACCACCAAGAGTGGTGGGAGCCAAGGGATCTTCTCAAAAGAACAAAATATTGAGTATTTTCAAGAAAGGTTGGCAGAATCAGTGGGGGAACCAGAGAAGGGGAACCAGGGTTCTAAGTTAAACTATAAATTTCAGATAAATAGCACTTGGTAGCAGAACCTCTTTTTAAAGGTTTTGTTTTATTTATGTATCTGTATGTGAGTACACACGTGTGCGGGTGGTGAAAAGGGTGATGGATACCCTATAGCTGACAGTTGCGAGATAACTGACCTGGGTGCTAAGAATCGCACTTGGATCCTCTGGAAAAACAGCACGTGCACTTAGCCTCTGAGCCATCTCTCCTGGCCCAGGGAACATTTTTTTTGTGATGGAAAGTGTTATAGCTTATCTGGACCACCTGTGCTTTATCTGGCACCCTCTCCTATGCAAGAAACTTGAGGCCTGATTCCTCAGCAAGACTGAATACCATAAGAAGGGCCTGAGCTGGCTTTTCCTTCTGTGTCCCAAGGTCTGGCAGAGTGCAACTGCTTAGGAAGTGCTTATTCAATAAACAAACCATTGGAGGGTTCAGAAGAGATGACTGTGACAGCCTGTCTGGCCTGAAATGCTGAACTTCTGACTTTGTGCTCTGGGATCTGCAGTCATGAAACACTCGAAGGAAGAGGCAGTGACAGCAGTATGGGAGCCCGTTCTCGGGTTCCTCGTGGCTTTACCCAGGAGGTCCGAATAGAGGATGATCTGGACCACGGGCCTGAGTGCAGGTGTCTGAGATGGTCTGCACTTGGCTGTGCTGGGGGAGGAGGTCTTTTGCTCCACCCCTTGGCATCTCTATAAAAACCCTGGGCCAGGGACAGTCGGGGCCTGTTGGACTAGGTTCCAGGCCCTCTTGAGGCTATCCTTTATTTTCTATCTATTTATCTCCTCAAGATTCTCGGCTATAAATCCCTCTATCTAATATTTCCTGCTGATTGCACTCAAGAAAACTCTGGGGAACTGTGGGGGTGGTGGGTAAACGCCCCACACAGCAGAAAGCCCCCATTGCCATGGGGCACATGCCCAGGACCTGAGTGAATGGCTGAGATGGCAGATGGTGCCAGCCCTGTGCACATAGTGCCTTCCTATGTAGAACATACCTCTAATAAAGTTTAACTTACACAGGAGGCACCGTAACAAGCTAGTAACAGTGATCAGTAGTCAGGCAGCCAGCATGGTGGTGCACACCTGCCATTTCAGCACTTGGAGGCTGAGGCAGGAGAACTGTGAGTTCTAGGCCAGTCTGGGATACACAGTGAGGCCTTGTCTCAAAAAAACAAAAACAAACACAAAAAACCTTCTAATAATAAAGTAACAATGACAGTAACAATGAATGACATAATTATAACTATATTATAATAAAAGTCACACAAAAGTGGCCTTTCTCAAACCCCCTCCCTGTGTTGTCCCTTACTTTTAGACCACAGCTGACTGCCATGTGCAACCATAGATAAGAAGATATCTGCATTACCAAAGTCGAAGTGGAACCTGCTCTCCTATCTCTCAAGCTATCATCACTGGGACAAGTGACAAGTACCTGTATTATCAGGCATGGATGCCTGGTCTGTATTCCGTTCCTTCTTGAAAACAATGTTTCCGAGCTGAAGGACGGATGATACCACCTTCAAGATGGCTGAAGTAGAGAGAGAAGAGTAGATTAGACAGTAGCAACACAAAGTATTCTGAGAGTTGGCATCATCACTGGACACCCAGAGTCAAACAGTGTCATCCCTCTGTAGACCAAGTTCTGACTTATTGCATCTTCACAAGAGTCAAATTGGCTTGCAGGGGAAGATGCCTGGATGTAGGAGCTGATATTGCCAGGAAGTTGCTGTAAACCTCTTATCACATGGGATTTCTCTATGCTGCTGGGACTTACAAGTTCTAGCCATGGATCAAATATAGTTCACTGACTATTATGGATGAATGGATGGAGTGGGATGCCACTATTTGGGGTTATAACAGATATCCCCTCTACACTTTGGCCACAAACCTAAGGCTATAAGAGCTGGAACACAACTGGCATTGCTGTCAAGACAACTACAGCCTATATAGGAACCACAGTGTTGAACAATAGAAGACCAGAAACCAGCTTTTAGAGAAATTCTTGAGTCCCTAGAACCTACTGAACCTGTAACCAACACGTCCGAGTTTTCCAGTGTAAGTTACTATAATTTGATTCTAGACCATCCTCCATGAGCTTCTTGTCCTAGCTCTTGGCCCCCAGCTAATGTGCTATTTTGAAAGCCAAGAGGCAGGGCCTAGCCTGTGGAAGTAGGCTGATGGGGCAGTTCCTTCTCATCCTGCCTGCTGTGGTTTAAGGAGCTCTGTCACACCTTCTCACTGCCATGATCTTAACAGTTCCACCATGTCTTCCCTCCATGATAGGTGGAGACCCTCTGAGACCATGAGCCAAGATAAATCCCCCTGTCTGAAGTTGTCTAGTTTTGTGTCAGCAGTGAAGCAGAAGTAACCAACACAGTGAATCACTTTTTTTGCTTATATCAATTTGGGTCAATTGCAACCAAAAAAGTTTTACTTCAGCCACTTGCCTAATAAACCATGTGTGGCAAGATTCACTTTTCTTCTCTTTATTTTCCTTCTTTCCCTCTCTCCCTCCGTTCAGGAGGTAGGGAACTCAGAGAGTAGCCATCCACCCTGATCAGATGAGGGCCCAAATCCCTCAGCACCACAGACACAAATCCAGTCTGCTAGGCCAAGATATGAAACTCACCTAGCTGTTCCTCTTCATTGAAGCCCATGATGGACATGGCCTCCAGTGTCTCCTGGAACATCTCATCATCTTGTGCAGCTGGGATGGGCACAAAGCCATTGGATAAAAATGTATAGCTGTTGAAGCTCTCCAAAAGCAGGTCATCTAAAAGAAAGGAGGAGAGTGAAGTGAGTAAGGAGACATGCTTCTACATTTAGTATGACACAGGGTCCCAGCAACAGTCTGGGCCATCACTATTTCTCTCGCTTTCTCAAGGTGTGGGCAGTTAAAACCCATCCTATATGTCATCATGTACAGTTCCCAGCAGTCAGTGCTGGTCTCACATGGTGGTGCAGGTTGTATACTATGCCAATTTCACCTGTGTGTTATGTTTATATCAAAAATCACACATGCACATACATTTTAAAAATAAATTACTACATAAAGGAATAGAGAGTAAACTAAGACAATAACAGATTAACATATTCTAAAGAGTATATTATGTACTGCTCAAGCTATTTCAGGACATCAAATTTAGGTCTTATATGCTGAATATATGCTCTTACTCCTATTTTTTCTTTTTCTCTTTTCTTTTTTCTTTTCTTTTCTTTTCTTTTCTTTTCTTCTTCTTCTTCTTCTTCTTCTTCTTCTTCTTCTTCTTCTTCTTCTTCTTCTTCTTCTTCCTCTTTTTTGGTTTTTCAAGACAGAGTTTCTCTGTGTAGCCCTGGCTGTCCTGGAACTCACTCTGTAGACCAGGCTGGCCTCGAACTCAGAGATTCACCTGCCTCTGTCTCCAGAGTGTTGGGATTAAAGGTGTGCCTCACCACTGCCCAGCTCCCTTCTCCTTTTTCTTCCAACTATTTCTAATTGAATCAATAGACAAACCTTTTATCAAAGGTTAACAAATCTGGCCCACTGGTTGCCTTTGTAAATAAAGTTTTATTGAAACAGGACTGCCTCCATTTCTTTGTGAGCTCTCCCACTGTAATAGTAAGCAGCTGTAACAGAAACACTATGGTCCTCAAAGCTTAGGATATTTATTGTCCGGCCCTTTAGTGAACCTATTTGCCAATCCCTTGTTTATATTATTACATCTAATAAAATGTGCTTGTTTGTGCTGGGCTTGCTGGTACATGCCTGTCTGTACAAGGCTATAGGCCCAGTATTCTGAAGGCCAAGGCAGGGAATCTTAAGTTCAAGGTCAATCTGGTCTACAGAATGAGATTGTTGGGAGTGAGCACCCTCTGAATCAAGCTACCTAGTACATAGGCCAGGGAAGACTAAGACAGAGGAGCTCTTACCCTGCTGGTGAAGGCTTTCCAGGGGTGGCCTGTGGGCAGAGCACCCACACCCCTATGCATGACCCCTTACCTTCCTTACAGAGGTAAGGAAGCCTAGTAAAATCATTGTTTCTGCAGAGTGAACTTTAGTGGTGAACTTTTGTGCCACTGTTTGTAGCTGGGAGGTTAGGAGAAGGGACAGATGTTACTGTGTGTCCCTGGGAAGAAAATTTAGCAACAGTGTCTCAAGAAAAGAAAGCTGTTCTGTAAAAAGTCATATTCTCTCTCTCTCCTCTTTCTCTGGATGTATACAATGCACACGTGTTCTTTTGTGTATGGAAGTGTGAGTGTGCGCATGTGTTATGAGTATGAGTGTGCATGTAGAGGCCTGATGTTGACATCAAGTCTTTCTCAATCACCTTCCCCCCCCCCCGCCCCCACCTTATTGTTTGAGGCAGGTAGGCTCTCTGACTGAGCCCAGAGATCACACATTCAGCTAGACTAGCTAGTCTGGGGATTCTGTGACCACCCTGTGAGTGCTGGGATTACAGGTAAGCTGCTACACACTCCCAGCCTTTACATGGGTTCAGCAGATCTAGAACTCAGGTCTTCATGTATGTAAAGCAGCTATACTCAGCTGCTCTATTTCCTTTGTGCTGTTCGTTTTTCATCTCCTGTCCATTTTCAGCCTTTCTTTGCTTCTTTCTTTGTTTCTTTGTTTCTTCCTTCCTTCCTCCCTCCCTCCCTCCCTCCCTTTCTCTTTCTCTCTCTCTCTCTCCTCATTGATTGTTACCCTTCTAACACATCTGTTCCTTGCCAAGACAATTAGAGATACTTGGAGTAACATCAGGGAGATGCTCTCTTTTTAAGCCAAGGTCTTTTATGGGTCAGGTCACCTTGAAGCCACTTGATGAACCCAAAGTTGACACACTCAAGGCCAAGGTAACTCAAGTTTCTGGCTTCAGAGAAACATGGGACTAGTCACAAGGACTTGGGTCTTTGCCAACACCATTATCCATGGTTTAGAGAGATTCACAGGCATTTCAATCTCTCACCCAGCTCTGTCATTAAGAATAAAGATAAGGCTGGGTGTGGTAGTGTTTGCCTATAATCTCAGTGCTTCAGAGGCAAAGGCAGGGGATTGCTATGAGTTTCAGACTAGCCTGGAATACTTAGTGAGATACCAACTCAAAGAAAGCAAAACAAACAAACAAAAATGCAATTGGCCCTAGACTCTCCCCTATTTCCTGGCTCAGCTGCCCCTGGCTCAGCTGTGGAAAAGCTTGCTGCAGAGCATGGAGCAAAATGCAGCTGGGAATCCAGAGGGATGAAAGGTAAACAGCTTCAGCAAGGGGCTCCCACTGTGAACTGCACCTCACCTATTTGCTGGTGTAGATCCACTCAGCATCCAGTCCATCTCACACCAGGTGCTCCAGAAGACCATGCTTCAAGAACAATGAAACAAGGGGCCATGCAGCTAGTGCGGGGTGATGCAAAATGCCCCATCTTGGCTGGGCTGATCACATTCCTTTCAGAGCTTCCCTTCCTTTCTCCTTTCATTTACTTTTCTCTCCTTCTATCTTCCTTTCCCTCCTCTCTTTCTCTTCCCCTTCCTCTCTCCCTCTCTCCTTCAGGGTTCCATTACGTAGCCCATGCTGCCCTTGACCTTGCTATCTTGCTTCCACCTCCCAGTACTGAAATGACAGGTGTGCTTCACACCCCAGTCCTTTTGCTAATCTTAACCAAAATAACTGAGGGGAGAAGCAGATGGAAACCAAGTCTGTCAGTTTTCTAACTTAGTCTTAACCCTAGCATACAATGTGGATCCCACTATCCACCCATACTCACCAGTGTATCCCTTTTCTGGCTGTAATTTTGATGTTCCTTTAAGAATTTGATTCCTCAACTCTGAGGCTTCTGTGACACCCTACCCCCACCCGCGGCCCCATCCTCCCCGACCCCACCCCCTACCTCCCACCCCCGCAGAAAAAGAAAAGAAACAGTCTAGACAGGAAGCCACTGAAGAGAGTCCTTAAAAACTGTGATAGAAAGTTTAAAGTGTAGCTCTTCACAGTTGATGGGGGTGGGGAAGGACTCAGTGTTCTTTAAGGGGCTGGCCATGGGGAGTTTGACCATGCTCCATTGAGTACATATATGGGCAACATAAATTAAACTTAGGGTATTTTCTTTGTTTTTCTTCTTTTTGGGGGAGGGGCAGGGCACAAGAATGGGGAGGTGGACCTGTGAGGACTGGGAAGAAAGTATGTTTGGGGTGCATTGTGTGAAATTCCCAAATAATCAAAAATATTATGTTGGAAAAAATTTTGATTCCTGCATGGCTTATTTCTCACCTGAAATACATGAAAAAATTAATTTATAGTAGAAGTTGGCAAATTTCAGTATGCTTCTTGTTCTTATAAATATAGTTTTGTTGAAACATATTCATTCTTCTGGGTTATGCATTACTGTGGCTGTTTCTGCACAATGGCAAAGTTAAGCAGAATCTATGTGTCCTGTAGAGCAGTAGACAGTGGCTATTTGTCCTTTTAAAGAAAGTCTGTTTAGCTGGGATGTAGCTCTACTTACAGGACTTGTCTGGTGTGTATAAAGCCTGGGGCTTCATTCCCAGAGTCAAAAGAAAGACTGGAGGGAGGGGGGAGTGGAGGAGGTTGTGCATGTGTGTAATCAAAACACTTGGGAGATAGAGCAGGAATCAAGGTCAGCCTTGGCTATGTAATGAGTTTGAGGCTACCCTGGGCCACATGAGACCCTGTCTCAAAACAGAACAACAAGATCTGTGTAAAAGTCTTGAATTCACTGCCCCTCCAAATTTCTTCTAAACTCAAAGGCTAGGCTTTGGGGCCCATGTCTAGCACTTGAGAAGTTGAGGCAGAAGGATAACAAATTCAAGATTAAATTGAATTTAGTCAGTTTAGCAATTTCTGGGCCACCCAGACTACAAAGTAAGAACTGATCTCAAAACCAAAACCTAAGCCAACTAAACATAATTGAAAGGTTTTGTTTGTTTGTTTTGGGTTTTTTATTTTTTTGGTTTTGGCAGGGTCTCATAGTTGGCCTGGAACTCACTATGTAGACCAGATTGGCTTCAAACCCATAAAGATCTCCTGGCCTCTGCTTCTTGAGTGTTGGGATTAAAGCAATGTGCCATCCTACCAGACACCTGGCAAGTTTTCTAGATGAGCACCTAAGTCATTGTCATCTGCTTCCTTTAAAGTCACAGATTGTAACTGGATCTGAACAGTTAATGCTCTAATAATGTGTGACTGATAGCGATCTACCACATCACATAGTTGATGAGGATATCTAAATAAAGGCCACACTCATGCACCAGAGGAGGTAAGGGACTGCATACCTGCCACTCCAGCATCAGATATTTCCCAGTTCCTGACCCTGAACCCATCACAGGGCAGACACTCACTTTTCATCTTTTCTTTGGCTCCAGCGATCAGATAGTAAAAGATGTGGAATGTCCTCTCATCCCTGGCCTGGCGAATTGCCCGAGACTTTTCCAAAAGATCTGGTTGGGGAGGAGTTAAGGACTCTTGGGCCAGATCAGGGATTCTGCTCACAGCTTGGGGATTCAGCTTCCAAAAACCTAACTACTAACCCACCCTGTCAAGCCAGCTGCTGCAGGTGTCCCCAGGACCTGAAAGGCTCCCTGGAAAGTTTTAAGACCTAAGAGCTGGCAGAGTTGGCCACTATTTCTGATTCATGAGCCTGTGTAGGACAGCTGATCTCAGATGTCTTTAAGGACACAGGGTTTGGCCTTGGGCAAGGCTCATCAAAGAGGTGATGAAGGCCACGTGACCCTAGCTCTATCCCAGCACATGCTATAAACATGATGCAAATTAATTCTATTCTAATTCTATTCTCCAGACATCATCTCTGTCTCACCCACAAAGCCCAGAGAGTTGAGAGATCAGTCAAGAATCCAACACAGGTCTTGAGGGTTTACATGTAACCCTACTCCACAATACCTCCTGTTAAACACAAGAAGGGTTGTTCCAGAAGAAACTCCAGAGTCTGCAGAGAGGAAGGGGATTCTGTATTTTTCCTGGGCTCCCTTACCCCCAAGAGGCCCCAGCTCAGCAAAGGATACATGTTTCGATGTTGGCGCCCACGATGTAACCAGTGACATCAAAGTTGATGCGAATGAACTTGCCCTGGAGAGGAGAGGAGAACAAGCTGATGGAGTGGCCAGGCTCAGTACAGACTCCACACCACAGGCAGGCAGGGGTGTCAGAGCGCCAGTGGGAGAAGGAGAGACTCTCAAAAACTCTCAGAGCTTCACAGTCCTGTTGGGCCACAGCAAGCAGCAACCCCGGGCCTATCAAACCCATGCAGGGAACATCATTTGTTCATGAAACAACTAAGTCCTTCATGGCTGACCCAAGGGGGTAGGGAAACTGAGGCTGACATAGGTTAAGTGGCCTGGCATGACATTGCTCTTCAGAGGTGGCTGTCAGTCACAGGCTCTTCTACACCAAGTAGGCTAGGCTGAAATGCTTTTTGTGCATGTGTGATTGTGTGTGTGTGTGTGTGTGTGTGTGTGTGTGTGTGTGTGTGTGTCTGTGTCTGTGTCTGTGTGTCTGTGTGTGTATCTGTGTGTGTGTGGTGAGGGGGGGACTGGATGCACACACCAGGGGAAAATGTCAAGTTTCTCAGGCACTGTCTATCTTGTTTGCTCAGATAGAGTCTCTTATAGATAGAGGCTGGAACTCTCCAAGTAGTCTAGGCTGGCTAGTCAGCCAGCCCTAGGGATTCTCTGCTTCCCCATTGTTGGGACTACAAGCATATGCTACCATGTCTTGCTTTTTATTGTGGGTTCTGGTCCTTGTATTTGTAGGGCAAGCACTTACTGAGCTATCTGAGTTCCTGCTAATGCTGTGAATGGAAACCCTGGCCTCATAGATGCTAATCCAGAGCTCACCCAGAGTAACTCCTCCACGCTCCATACCTGAATTATGAACAAGTCAGGGTCTTGCTAGGTAGCCCAGGTTGGCCTTGAATTAATAAGCCTTCTGTCTCAGCCTCCTGAGCGCTGGAATTACAGACATGCACCACTATACCTGGCTGTGACTGGCCTCGTTTCTCCTTCATATTAGAGGGAGGGCATCAAGATAGTTTGTATGACTCTGAGATGTGCAATAAGAGTGTTACTTCGCATTGAATGAGATGGAAATGGTCCTGGGCAACATAGCGAGGCCCAGAGGGAGCTCAGGGTGGGCAGGGAAACATCTCCAAGGACATTTAATTTCTATGATTAATTTTGTTCTCATTTATGTGTATATGTGTGTACCTATGTGTGAATGTCTATGGGTGCCCAGGGGAGCTTGAAGATCCCCTGGAGCTAGAGTACCCTTGAGCAAGGAAGGAGACAGCCTTGGGACTTGGGAAAGGGTACATAGGGACAGTGACACCTCTCACATCACTGACTGCTGGTCCACAAAGCAGATCCCCTTCCTGTGTCTGGAGCCAGACCAAGGTTATTCACTGTGATTCTTAGTGCCTAGTCAGTGCCAGGTATATATTACATGCTTAATAAAAACTCAACAAATGAAAAGAGGGCATGGTCTATATAAAAGTCCACCAGAATGATTGTATGCAGTAAGTGCTTAGTCGGTATTTGGTAGAGGACAGATGTATGTGTTATAGAGTAGGTGCTCAGTTATGCTTTGTTGAATGAATGAATGAGTATTGCATGTGTCTAATATGTAGCAGGTGCTCAGTAAATGTTAGTTAGATAAACCACAAATGTTAATGCCTAACTGAGAATGGATGCTCAATGACTGTTGAATGAATGAATGAGGACAGGAGCCCTTGGGACAAATGTGGACTGGGAACAAATGTGGTTGTCCTCTATTGCCTCTAGTCCTTTAGTCCCAGAGGGCCCTTATACTCTTCTAGTATGTGTTCTTGGGTGATATGTGACATTAGGGTGCCCATATCAGTTCCAGAAAAGCCCATATAGCTCTGTTACTTACAAAGCGAGAAGAGTTGTCATTCTTGACAGTTTTTGCATTGCCGAAAGCCTCCAGGATTGGGTTCGCCTGTAGAAGCTGCTTTTCCAGCTCCCCCTAAAATTCATTCACATCTAGTTATGGGGGAACACAACCTAGGACCTGACATAAAGCTCTGCCCTTTGGTCACAGGCTCTGTCCTGTTTTTGGCTCCTCCTAGGCCCCAAATGTCCCATTCAGATGTACAGGATCTGTTCACAAGAGCTTTCTGACAGAGAAGATATCTGCTCCCTAAAAAGACTGCTTCCCAGAGACAAAGGTCATTATATCATACAATGCTGGGATGCTTACAACCCCATTAATAGCACCCCTAGGAGTGTGCAATGTACAACCTGCCTGCTGTCCTTGGTGATATCACAGTTCAGGTTTGCCTTCTTCAAGCTAAGCTACTACAACTTTCTCGACAGCTTAAGTGCAAATTTTAAAAGTTGCAGCATTTCACCTGGCAGGCCTGGACTTCTGATGTTTCCTATGGAAGATACTTTGGGAGGCTCCAAACCCACCAGAAATCCTTTTCAGCAGCTGCAGAATGAAGCCTTGAAGCTGCACGAACTCTGTCTAGCAGATTAAATGCAGCTGAGACTGCGTGCAGCCCCCCAGGCCCCTCTGCAGGGCTCCTGTGTGCGAATGCAGTCATGAGATTAATGGAGGTAAGGAAAGGGCCAACAAAGTAAGCCATGCCGGGAAAGCAAAGAGATGTCAAACCACAGAAGGCAGTGGCTACTGCTGCTGCCTGGCTATCCCCCTAGAATGCAGCCTGCAAAATAAGATGCAGAAGGCCTTATCTTCATGGAAACCCCAGTACCAAGTGGACCTGGTCCACTAGAGAAATTGACAAGAAGAGTCATCTACTTTCCTTGGCTAGTAGGAAGAAACTTGGAGTAATTGCATCTACTTGCAGACTTGGGATCCAGTTTCCCCACAAAGCTCCCTCTTCTGCAAAGAGGTTTTTAGCAGGCGTATTGAAAGGCCTTCCAAGGAGAGCTTTGAACATAGAGACCTCATCTGATGGATATTGAGACTGTGTTCCAGAATCGTTAATTGACTTGGCAGAGGTTACATAGCCTATGTCAAATAGCATTCAACTTCTTGTCTAAGACAAAGTACTATGTGGTCCAGCATCTACCTACAACAGAGTAGGTGACATGAACATGCTGGAGGGTCTCTTCTAGGCTGGGACCCATGTGACAGCCCAGAGTCCAGTTCACATATGCAGAGGTCCATGCAGGGCTAGGTTGTGTGTTGCTCAGCTGGGGCCTTACCTAGCCACCAAAGCTAGTGCATCACAAACCCAAGATGGTTTCAAATGTCTTCGGTGAGGCAACTGGCATGCAGGAGAAGAGACACGTATGACACACACATGCACAAAGACACACAGGTGCAGGGGACCGAGCTGGGGCAGGAAGGCAGGGAAGGTAGCTTTGGCCTGGCTGGGTTTCCCACTGACCAAGCCAGGGCCACTCTGGAGCCTAATGGTCCTAAGATGCTCAACAGATGGGATGGTTCAGTGTGTTGAGAAACTGATGGCAGGCACATTGTGGGAAGGGATGAGGTTTATTTTGAACTGGGAAAATCCATCCAGGTTGGAGTGCAGCCCTGGGGATTCTGGCAGGAGCCTGTGGTCAGCTAACACGCCCCACTCTGCACTCTGGCATCACCCCCACTCCCACCCACGCACTGCACGATATTTTGGTGCCTCTACTAGTCTGGGGCCAGGAACTCAGGGGTTTGCCCTGCTCTCACATCCACTAGGGGGCCCGTGGGTGCAACAGATGCATGCAGGTCTTAATCCACTCGGTGCCTCCCGTCACACCAGGAACACTCTGTTACTCACGTAGGCAAAAGATGGGCCTTGCTGCAGTGAGACAGCACAGTATGAAACAGACGTCAGTGCTTCTGCCTTCACACCCAAGCCCACCCGACAGTGGGAGCCCTGGGTGGAGCTCCTCCTCCTCGCTGCTACTGCTACCAGCCCCAGCCCACAGGGATCAGCTCCTCCCCTTCTACTGTTCCCTAGCCTCTCCTTCCTTCTCTCCCTTATCCCTCCCTTGTTCCCTTTGTTCCTTTTGAGACACTGTATAGCTAGACTTACTTTGAACTCATGATCCCCCTGCCTCAGCTCCTGAGTGCTGGGATCACAGATTCACACCATCACAACTGCTAGGCATCTCATTTCCTAATTGCTGGCCTCAGTGGATGTCTTCCTCCCTCCCTCCCTTCCTTCCTTCCTTCCTTCCTTCCTTCCTTCCTTCCTTCCTTCCTTCCTTCCTTCCTCCCTCCCTCCCTCCCTCCCTCCCTTCCTTCCTTCCTTCCTTCCTTCCTTCCTTCCTTCCTTTCCTCCTTCCTTCTTCCCTCCCTCCCTCCCTGCCTCCCTCCCTCCCTTTTTTGACAGGGCCTCATGTATCCCAGGCTGGTGTCAAACTTACTAGATAGCTGAAAATGAACTTGAACTTCTGGTTCTCCTGCCTTTACCCAAGTGTTTGGATTACAGTGTACACTACCACATCTGGTTTATGGGATGCTGGGGATGAGCCCAAGGCTTTGTGCCTGCTAGGCAGGCACTCTATCAATTGAGCCCCAGCCACTTCTCCCCCCTCCCCCACCCTGGCACTGGCCTCTGGTTTGATGGGGGAAGAAATGTGTCTGAATAAACAGAGAGAGAGTATCCAGCCCTCATAAAGCTGGGTCATCCTAACTGTTATGTCTTGTTTTCATTACATAGAAAAAGGCTAGGCTGGGGAGAAGTGGGATTCTCTCTGTCACACAAGCTCAGGCCAGTGTTCCCTACACATAACCCTAACAGGCTATCCTATAGTTCTAGGCTTGTTTAAAGGGAAAAGTATCCCAGGACATAGCCAGCACCCACCCCAGGTCCCTGAGAGCTCCAGGCTCACTGGCCACTGTGCCAGTCTGTCACCCCTAAGAAGAGAAAGCAAGATGCAGGGTGGCAGATGCTGTCATCCGCCTGTCCCCAGCATCTATACAGAGGTACTAACTGGACCCAGGGTCCCACATGGGACAGATGAGGAATGCAAATGGAAGAGAGTAAGAAAAGCAAGGGAAGGTTCTAGAAACTCCCTCTACTTTCCTTCTAAGTCTCCCTCCTGCTGGGCCAGAGTGGGGCCTTTGTGGGGTTTTTGTTTCTTGGTTCTGTTCCTGTCAGTGTAACCACAGGTCCCTACAGGACCTCATCCTTGTGGTGTGTGGCTCACAGAAAGAGCCCCACATGTCGCTGCAGGTCCTCATCCTTGTGGTGTGTGGCTCACAGAAAGAGCCTTAGCCAATAGTGCATCAAGGACCCATGCTGAGTGACCCCAGCATCCATCTCCCCTGGGGGTGGGACATGGAGTCGTTCCAATTTGGGACTGAGTCCTACCCCCTAGGGACAGGATGTGGGCACATTTGCTGGCTCCAAGTATACTGTGGCATATAGGGACGAAGGCCAGGGAACTGGAGTTTGTGGGACAGTCCTCACAGCAGGAAATCTATTCACAGTAACTGGATTTAGTAGGGCCACTGCTAAGAAGTATTCATAGAAGACCTCAGAAGAGGAGGCTCAATCCCCAGACTGCTGGGACCAAGTAGCCATGGCAAGGGGAGGGGGTCCCCAGAGCCAGCATGCTCTACCCAGGGGGACCAACACTGGGGGCACAGATTGAGTTCTCACTCTAGTGTTCTATTCACTCAAGTCAGCTAAGACTAGGTGTAGCCTTGGTGACAGCACTTGACACTTACCGTGATGCTACTGTCTTTCTTGCCCTTGTGGGAGGACGCCACCACAGCCAGGTACTGGATTACTTTCTTCGTGTTCTCTGTCTTCCCAGCTCCAGACTCACCTCTGAAAGACATGAGTATGATGACCCTATAAGCCAGGCAGGACCCTCAGAGTGGGGAAATTGAGTCTCCTCCTGGAAGAGGCATTAGCTGGCTGTTTGTGTGTACAGGTGCACATATGTTTGGGTGAAAGTTTGTGTACATATGTATAGAGGCCAGAGGTCAACCTCAGTTACCATGCAGGTTACTCTCTGGCTGTAACTCACCAGTTAGGCTAGGCTTGCTGGCAGTGAACCCCAAGGTTCCGTCTATCTGTTGTGTCTCCCCATTGATGAGGGTACAAGCTCATCACTCTGGCTAATGTTTTTTAACATGATTCCTGAGAATCTGAGCTCAGGTCCTCAAGCTCACAGCAAACACTTTACCCACTGAGCCATCTCTTCAGCTTGAGCTTTGGTTTTTCACCAGACCAAATGAACCCAAGTAGACTCAGGCCCACAAGCCAGTGTATTCTTCTAGAAATAGTGCAAGAAAGAGCCCAGAAGAAGAGGGAAGAAGAACCTGAGTTCTGCTACAAAGGATCAAACTCTGGTCTGTTTAGCACCGTCTGCTAAGAGGCATTGTCAGCAAATTTTACTCAGAAGAGCTGGACAAGAAAGAGGCTTCCAAGGAAGAGAGAGAACCTTCCAGAAAAGCAGAGCCTAAGGCAGAGACTCTAGAGAAAAGAATGCCTTATCCCATGAGTCACTGAACAGAAGCAAGGCCCTCCTTCCTCAGCAGAATCCCTTTAATATCAGGCAGCTAGCTGATAATCTCAGACAAGTACCAAAGGGCTTCTTTGGCCGGAGTAATTTACACTAACGTGCATATAGCTGATAGCTTCCCACTGGTGGCGCACTGATGGCCTAATGAGAAGACTCATTCTGGAGCATGAGAAGCCACCATCTTGAGCCACCAGAGATCACTGCAGTGGGGCTTCTCTACCCGTGAGCTCCAGTACCACCTCTGGTTCCTCATGTCTGCTAAGAAGAAAGGATGGGGTCTCTACTCACGTTCCTTCTTCATCATCTTCCGCCCAGATTTTTTGTTTGTTTTTTTCTTTGCTCAAAAGCTCTCATTTTCTGAGCTCACTTCATATTTCACGATATAAGAGAGACTTTTTTTAAAGTCTGGAAAAAAATTCATCCATGCAAAGGTCAGCCTGGGGTTCTCTGGACTGAGCCAATGGCCCAGTTGAACATAGCTCTGCTCTTTTCCCTAAATAGAAGGAAAGAAATTAACTTTCTCAGCCAAGCATACCACAGTGACTTCACTCAGGCTGGAGAAAAGAGAAAAGAAAGAGCAACTGTTTGCTCTGAGTATCTGGCCTGGCCCCACAGAGTCCACTGTCCAGAAACAATGCTTCATGCCAGCTTCCTGTTATCCCCTGAACTGGACACAGTTTGAATGAGAACTGTTCTGCAGAGGCAGTGTCTGAACACAGTCCCTAACAGGTGGTGCTGTTTTGGGAGGGATAGGCAGGAGAGAGACATCGGCAGGTCTGTCAGGCAGAGAGGATGAATAGAAGGAGAACTCTGGGAGGAAAGAGAAGAAGTAGTCAGAGAAGGATGAGGACATCAGGGGCTAGCTATCCAGCTACACAGTCAACCACAGAGTAAGAGTAAAAGTAAGATTAAGAGAAAGGTAAAAGCCCAGAGGCAAAAGACAGACAGGATAATTTAAGAAAAAACTGGCAAGAAACAAGCCAAGCTAAGGCTGGGCATTCATAATTGAGAATAAGCCTCTGTGTGTGATTTATTTGGAACCTGGATAGCGGGCCCCCCAAAAGAGCAAAAACAAACAACAACAACTCTGGGCTTACTTGTCCCCTCACTTCAGTACCTTTAATCCTCTCAGCCATCTAATGAAGAGCTTCGTGATTATTCTCACCACCTTCTTGGGGAAACTGAGGCTTAGAGACACTGAAGTAAACTGATCTAGTTCCAGGTACTCCCATGGACAGAAAACAGAAGGAGAATGAAATTTGAACTAAGATCTAAATAATAAGACAATCCATATTCTCCATCCTCCCACTTTTTATTTTGATAAATGAGAGGGAAAGACAGAGGGACATCTCAGCCTTGGACTCTGAAACTGAAATCAGGGATCAAAGAACTAAGCCACTCAGTTGTGTACAACATAGTATAAATTACTTCAGTCGAGCTAATGTCAATATAGTGGATAAACTTCTCTTTCAACTGAAGGGGAAGGATCTTGGTCAGGAAGGGAGGGAAAGTTCTGCATTCTGAGCACAAGCCTCATGATTTGCATGTTGGCATCCTGTCCTGTTCCGCTTCCTACCATCCATGCTTTCCCATCTGTCCTTCTGTCTCTGCTCCTGACCACAGCGAGGATATCAGCAGCGACAGACTCTGGGAACCCTTCCCTCCCCTTGGTCCTCTAGGCTCAACTATTTCCAAGTGTTTCTGATAAAAATAAATTGTCTTAGATGGCCTTGCCAAAGAACACACCCAAGTCCCAGGCTCCAGGCATCTGAAGTTGGCAGGCTCTGAGTGGCTCCAGAAACATGCCTATCTCTGCTTTGGTGACCCTGGAACTCTGTGTGACAATGCTGTCCCCATCCAAGCCCCTGTCATGGTTCTGAGGAACTTGCCTCCAGCTTCCCATTCCTGGGGGGCCCCTGGCTTAGTCAGATGGAACTGGGTTTGTCATGATCTACAGCTGTGTTCACTCCCTTGGTGTGTGTGACCT
The DNA here is from genome assembly GCF_049852395.1 of Peromyscus maniculatus bairdii. NCBI lineage: Eukaryota > Metazoa > Chordata > Mammalia > Rodentia > Cricetidae > Peromyscus > Peromyscus maniculatus. Next base: position 891,093 of record NC_134859.1, on the reverse strand, counting down.
GTACAGTTTCATGGGGGCACTCTCGTGGTATGTATGACCTGTACAGTTTCATGGGGGCACTCTCGTGGTATGTATGACCTGTACAGTTTCATGGGGACACTCTCGTGGTATGTATGACCTGTACAGTTTCATGGTGACACTCTCTTGGTATGTGTGACCTGCATAGTCTCATGGGGACATTCTGAGAAAATCTCTGTGCTTGATGGAAGGGTCTGAAAATCCTTAATGACTTCTCATCATGGAACTGTACATTCTCATTTGCATAAACTTAACACTATGGGGTAGTCCTGCCTCTCCAAGTTGAACATCACTAAAAGCTTATTACAGGCTGTTGTCAGCCTCAATAAGGAGCCAAATTGGCTACATACTCACAACTCCTCCTAAGTCCCACCACTAATGCAAGCTGGCTGTGTCCTCTGGTATTAGTGTCCAACTCCTACACATCCTGTGAAGCCCAGTTAGATAGCACTCATTTTGAATATTATCTGGACTCAATTTGTTCATCCCCTATAGCCTTCATTAGCTGAATGGCACAGGGGCTCCTGGAATCAGACAGCCTGAGTTCAAATACCCACTCAACCAGTCACCTGCATGGCTTTTCGTAAGTCCCTTAACCTTCTGGGCCTTTGCTTCCTTACCCACAAAATAAGTGCAAGCCAAGCATTCCATATGACCACTGTGATGGTTAATCAAGAGAACACAGCACTCAGTATGGTGACTGGCACACAATCATACCTGCTGTTTCTCCTTTACACTTGTGTGCTCTGTCTGTACCATGATCTCCACCATTGGTTCTTGTGCCAACCCATAAGCCCCACCACATTTCCCCGTCTAGGTGTGGAGTGGGCAAGCCACTTCTGTACAGGGATGCATAGCAATCATTTCAGGCTTTGTGGGTGTCCTGGTTGGTTTCTGTCAACTTGACACAAACCTAGACATATCTGGGAAGAGGACTCTTAATTGAGAAAAATATCTCCTTAATATTTGCCTTAAGTGATGACTGATGTGGGAGGTCCAGCCCATGTGTGGGTGTCATGAGGTGTGCTAATCTATGGTCTCTGCCTGCATCAGTTCCTGTCTTAGGGCCCTGCTCTGACTTTTTTGGTGATGAATTAGGATGTGGACTGTGATATAAACTAAATAACCCTCATCTCCCCTCATGCTGTTTTTGGTTGTGGTGTTTTATCATAGCAATAGAAAGCAAGTTAAGATAGTGGGCCATGGAGCCTCATCACACCTAACTTGGCATGGCCACTCTAGTGTGGGAGCAGCTCTGTAAACAAGTGGATTGCAGATATGTTTAATAAAACTCTGTTTACAAAATACAAACAAAGGTCACTGGGCCCTGGTTGGCCATGTCTATTGATTTTACAGTGTGAGCTTCTTACTTCTTCATCCCTAGACAGAGGTCCCCAGTAATGATACCTTCCTCTCTCCTTAGTCACTCTCTCTCTCTCTCTCTCTCTCTCTCTCTCTCTCTCTCTCTCTCTCTCTCTCTCTCTCACACACACACACACACACACACACACTACTCTTACATAAATAAATGTTAAAAAATAAAAGACATGAAGAATCTCTCACACCCTCCAACCACCATGACGTTCTGCCCAAGCAACTGGGTTGAATGCTATGAACCAAACCCTCTGAAATCATGAGTACAATATCAATAAATCTTTCCTGTTTCCAGTTGGTTATGCCAGATGTTATATAAAAGTAACTAATACATAAGCTGGTGAGCTAGCTCAGCAGGTAAAGGCACCTGCTATCAATCCTTCTGCCTTGTGTTTGATCCCTAGGACTCACATGGTTGGAGTCTATAAGAAAGTAGGCTGAGCAAGATATGAGGAGTGAGCCAGTAAGCAGCACCTTTCCATGGCTGCATCAGCTCCTGCCTCCAGGTTCCTGCCCTGACTTACTTCAGTGATGCTGGAAGCATCACAACACAAAGTTGTCCTCTGACCTCTACATGCACCATGACACTTGTGCACTCCCCAACATGCACAATAAATATATGAAGTGTAGTTAAAAATAGAACGATACCAGGCATCCTTAAGCATTTGAAAATACTGGTTTCCACTACATGAGCCCTGTGACAGGGCAGAACTGGGCAATTCAACTGTGAACACATCAAAGATCCCACCCTGGTGATCTTTGTCTTCAGTAAACAACAAAGGAAGAACAGCTTCACTTACGTGCACAGAATGGACTGGTCTTCGCGATCTGCAAACAGAGAAAACAGTGTGAATTAGATCAAGCCCTGAATCTAAGGGTCTGGACATGACTCAAGCTCTCACATGTTGGCAAGACTGGAGGTGGCCAAGGGCCATTTGTACTGGATGCCCAGAACACAAGGGGCCAAAGTGAACCCATGAGGACAGCCACAGTCCCTGGGGTGGTCCTTGAAAGAGGCTTGAGCCTGATCACCTAGGAGGCCACAGACCCCCAGCCACACCAGCTCTGGGGGACCCAGAGCCTCCCCTATCCTGATTAGGTTATAGACTGGGGGGGTTCAGCTTGGCCAGGTATCCTTGTGACCATAGGTCTCTGCTCTGAGGCCTAGGATAAGTGTTTTAGCTTGCTGTGTCAGCTCCATCAGCTGTGAAGTGTTGTGGTGGACGGCCCTGGGTTGTGAGCACCAGCACTCATTTCTCTCCTTGGGGGGGCAATGCAGGTTCCTTTACATCTGTCCCCATGTTACCCCTGCCATCCTAGAAAGCTATGATAGCTATTAGTATGTCAACTCAACATAAGCTAGAGCCATCTGAAAGGAGGGAACCTCAACTGAAGAAATGCCTCTATAAGATCTGGTTATAAGGCATTTTCTTAATTAATGTGAGAGGGCCCAGCCCATTCTGGGTGGTGCCATTCCTGGGCTGGTGGTCCTGGGTTCTATAAGAAAGTAGGCTGAGCAAGATATGAGGAGTGAGCCAGTAAGCAGCACCTTTCCATGGCTGCATCAGCTCTTGCCTCCAGGTTCCTGCCCTGACTTACTTCAGTGATGTGGAAGCATAAGCAAATAAATCCTTTCCTCCCACATTGTTTTGGTCATGATGTTTCATCACAGCAATAGCAACCCTAATAAGACAGAAGTCTTGGAATGGTTCCTTTTGTGCCCAGGGGAGAGTTAAGATTGTACCCAGAGCTGAGCTGACTGGATCATCTGACTTAGAGTCTTCACTTGGTTAGAGACCTCCAATGCCAGCCATATGGTTGGGTGCCCTGTTATCTGTTTTGAATGGATCATAGATAAATAGGCAGACAGATGAACAGATCAGAGGACAGAGAGGAGGACGGATAGATGGATAATGGGAGCAGGAAATCAGGAATTCAAAGCCATCCTTGGCTATGTAGTAAGTACCAGGCCAGGCCCTTGAAAGAAAGAGAGAAAGAAAGAAAGAAAGAAAGAAAGAAAGAAAGAAAGAAAGAAAGAAAGAGAGAAAGAGAGAAAGAGAGAAAGAGAGAAAGAGAGAAAGAAAGAAAGAAAGAAAGAAAGAAAGAAAGAAAGAAAGAAAGAAAGAGAAAGAAAAAGAAAGAAAGAAAGAAAGGAATAAAGGAAGGAAGGAAAGAAAAGAAAGAAAAAGAGGGGGAAGGAGGGGGAGGAGTAAGAAAGGGAGGAAAAGAGAAGAAATAATAAAGAAAGTAAGGAAGGAAGAAAGGAAGGAAGCCCATAATACTCTAATTGAGGTGAGGGCTGGAGGAACCAGTTCCCTGTGGCTAGAACCCAGGCAGCAAGAATGTCTCTATAGCCTGATGACCTGACAGGGTCTCATGTAGGCCAGGTTAGCCTCAAATTCACTATGTAGCCTAGGATGACTTTGAATGTCTGATCCCTTGTCTCTATTTCCTCAATTCTGTGATTCCAGGTCTCCAGCACTCACCATTCATGCAGCACTGGGGATGGCAGTCTCATGCACATTAGGCAGGCACTTTGCTCTCTGAGCTGTGTCCCCAGCCAGCCCTGACCGACATTATTTTAAGGAAGATCTTAAGTATTGGCAGACCATGGGCTTCTTCCATCTGACCTGAGGAGCCAGGCTTTCTCAGCAACCTGGCAAGAGCTAGGCCCTGAGCAGGAGAGATTTATAGGGTCAGAGGCTCCTAGGCCTCCCAGAAGGAGGAGCAGTCTGTGCTGTGGGCCACTGGCAGCTCTCTGGCCCAGGATGTTCCCATAGGAAACACAAGCGTGGGAAGCACTCTCTGGGCAAAAGAAGTGCTTCTTTGGGTCAGCTGTTGAACTGACCCCAGGGAGCTTGCCTGAACTTTCCATGGCTGGGGCATTCTGTTTCCTCTCTGAGCCCAGTCTTTGAGAGAGCCAGGGAGGGGATAGTAAGATGGCTCAGTGGGTAAAGGTGCCTGTGGCCAAACCTGAAGACCTAAGTAACCTTGGGGTCCACATGGTAGAAGTAGAGAACTGACTCCCACAGTTGTCCTTTGACCTCCACACATGCCTGTGCACATACACAAAATCAATAAATGTAATTCATAAATTTTTTAGAAGGCAGAACAAGACCTTCTGCCCCACCACACATCTCCTTGTCTACTCAGGTCCTTCTGTTAATCATGACTGTGAAATTCACAGGACATGAGCCAGCTCAAAACAAGTAACTTTGGGTACTTAGGATATTCATAACATCACATGAGTACCACCTCTATCTAGTTCCAGAACATTCTGTTACTCCCAAATAAAACCCTATACTCATTAGGCCATTATCATCCATCAGCCATTCCCACTCACCCTTGGTAACCCACATGCTTAGTCTGTATCTGTGTTCACTGGCTCTGGGTATTTCACACAGGTAGACACACAGCACTTTCTCTCATGCCTGGCTTCTTTCATGTTTGGGAGGGTTATCTGATTTGTACTATATATTACTACTTTATCCTGTTCACAACCAAGTAATACTTCATTATATAATAGACGACATTTTATTCATCCATGGATGGAAATTTGGGTTGTTTCTACCTTTGGGCTACTGTGAATTGTACTGCTGTAGATTTTCACAGAGAAGTTTTTATTTGAGTACTTATTTTCAGCTTTTGAAATAATACCTGAAAGTCAGTACCTCCATAATATTATCTCTGCCTCCACACTTCTCTATGGCTGAGACAGGGATCTGTTTACTGTACACCTCACCTGCAGAGCTGCCCTGGACAGTGGTACAAATTTCACACTGTCTAACTATAAGGGGAGATTGTTGGAGATTTGTATGTTCATGAAAACAACTGGCTTGCAGATTGAAGAAAAGCATCTTGAGAAAGAGGTGTCTTTTTCTAATTCTGCAAAGGCTTCATATTCTCTCTGGCTCCCTTTGACCAAAGATTTTATCTATTGTAGCAACTAACCTTCCCATGATCATTATTTAACCTGTTAGATTTTCAGTACATTTGGAAGAACGTATATGGCATACAGTGTTGTTCTTATTTTCTTTCTCAAGTTGGTAAAAACAAACAAACAAAGGACTGTGTAGCATTATATTTACATTCACCTCAAAGAGGAAGGAAAGAAAATATCCATCACCTGATGAATGGATTTAAAAAATGTGGTATATTCACTCAATGAGCTATTATTCATCCATGGAAAGGAAAAGGGCTGACACCTGCTACAGTAGTTGTGAATCTTAAAAAGGCTACACCAAGCAAAAAAAGCTGGTCCCAGAATGTGACTAATCAAAAGTTTCCATTCACCTTACTTGTCCATAACAGGCAAACTTGACTAATTGCCTGGGGCTGGGTGAGAATGTGGAGTGACCTCAATGAGTACAAGATTTGGAGGGAGGATAACAAATTTTAATGAAGTTACATTGACAGCTCCATATCCTGTAACAACTCACTAATGACTTGTGACTTGCATATTTATTTATCTATTTGGTTTTTCGAGACAGAGTTTCTCTGTGTGTATGCCTGGCTATCTTGGAACTCACTATGTAGACCAGGCTGACCTCAAATTCACAGAGATCCACCTGCCTCTGTCCCCAAAGTGCTAGGATTAAAGGTGCACACCACCACAGCCCCGTGTGACTTGCATATTTAAAATTGATTTACGTATGCTAGGTACATTTTATCAGAATAAAGCTTTTAAAAAACACAATTAATTTTTTACTCCCTCATTTTTTTTTTATTTTTGAGACAGTTATGTAGCCCAGGCAGACCTCAAACTCACAATCTTCCTGCTTTTACATCCTGGGAGCTGGGATTTCTGGCACTACCACTACACTTGACTTATACCACGTCTAAGTTCTGCTGTATACCAGGCCCTGGAAACACAAGCCAACAAGAGCCACTGTTCCTTGCTTCTACATAGTTGATGGCGCTGATGGCACAGTGTAGGAGTTGTGGTGGTTTAATGGAAATGGCTCCCATAAACTCAAATATTTGAATGTTTAATCACCAGTTAGTAGAACTGTTTGGGAAGGATTAGGAGGTATGACCTTTTTTGAGTGGGTATGGCCTGACTGGAGGAGTTGTGGCCTGATTGGAGGAGGTGTAGTTTTGTTGGAGGAGGTGTATTGGGAGGGGCGATTTGAGGTTTCAAAAGCCCATACCAGGGTGAGTGTCTCTCTGTGCCTGCAGATAGGGATGTAAAACTCCCAGCTACTGCTCCAGCACCATGCCTATCTGCTTCCCACCATGATGATCATGGACTAAACTATAAGCAAGGTCCCAGTCAAATGCTTTTTTTTTTTTTTTTTTTTTTTTGGTTTTTCGAGACAGGGTTTCTCTGTGTAGCTTTGCGCCTTTCCTGGAGCTCACTTGGTAGCCCAGGCTGGCCTCAAACTCACAGAGATCCGCCTGGCTCTGCCTCCCGAGTGCTGGGATTAAAGGCGTGCCCCACCAACGCCCGGCCCAAATGCTTTGTTTTATAAGAGTTGTTGCAGTCAGAACACTGACTTAGAGAGGAGCCAAATGGGCAAAGAAATGATTGAGGGCTGTAGTCACACTTATAACCAGGACATTTACCAGTGCACAGACCTCAGGATACCTCTGTGGCTTCCCAGAATGACAAGAAGCCTTCCAGGCTGTGTTCATAACTGAACTATGTCAAGGATATGTGTGCAGGAGGGAGGGGGGTCAGGTAGGGGTGGGCATAGTATCCCTGGCCTGACCAAAGCAGTTCCCATGAACAATGACAGCCCTGCTGTGACTCAGCTTCTAGCTGAAGGCTCTGGGTCCTGGGACCTCACCCCCATCACTAATCTGCCCAGGTCTACTCTTCCTACCTGGCCTGGGGGCTTGTCTTTGGATGTCTGAGTCTTGGGATGTGCTTGTGGGGAGTGGGATAATAGGCCTGGGATCACCCCCACTGAGGCAGGCATAGCAGGCCAGGACTCCCTGGAGGTGGCCAGCAATCCAGAGTCTTACAGACTGGCTATTTCAGTTGATCCCCAGCTGGAGTTCTTGTTGACTGGCTGCTGAGGCTGAGGCGTGCAGGCTATCCATAAAAGGAGAAAGCCGAGTGGAGCTGGGAAAGCATCCCAGGCTCCATGCCTCTCTTCCTTCTTCTTGTACCAGCCAGCTGTAGCTATGAGAGAGGGTGGGGACTGCAAGCCCAAAGAATGTGACTCCCTAGTTCAGATCTCCCAAGAAGTTGGCTTCCAGAAGATTTTTACACACTCTGTGAAGCTAGTACAAACTTGTCATCCTGAGTCTCCTTTGACACCAGGGCAGCTGACAGCTAAGGTTCAGGCATGGCTCAGAGTGATGTTCAGACCACCTGGAGTAGACAACAAAGACACTGAGCCACAGAGATGGATTCTACAGCCTTGACACACCCACCCCACCACCATCCCCGCCGCTCCTGTTGCTGAGGACCTGGCCCCTCCCCTCTTCTGCATTCTCTCTGGCAGACTCAGATAGGTTTGCACTGGGCCCAGGGAAGCATTTTCTTACCCTTAGAACTGGACCATTGAGGGGTACCTGGGACTGGGGACTCTGATGGCCTCTGGGGGCTCAGCTCTTTCTTATCTACCCCCTTCTCCTTCCTCCAGCCCTAGGAGCCTCTCCCACCTCAAGTTAATGGTCACCTCCCAGGAGACATCCACTGTCTCCTAGTTTAGGAGACAGGCCCCAGGGTAGCATCCTTCAGCTTCTGAACCTCCCTTCTCTGCCCTGTGAGACTACTTAACTGATGCCCCTGAACCAGACTGTGTGTGTGGGAGGGCTGTGGCATATGTTAGGCCCTCAGTCAATCCTGCTGAGACAATCAGCTGGGAGACCACATACTTTTTATGCTCCCTGGATGAGAAACATGATTCAACATACCAGTATGGACACCTCAAAGCTACTCCCCTAGGCAAGCCTGCTTCTCCAACTCAGAATTTACTATTTATTCATAAATTTAAGAGTCTTGACTGCCTCCTGTCTCTATAAGAACCCATGGGCACCAAAGATCGGTGGATATTCACATCTCCACTTATATGGGGAAACCTAGTCACTAAGTCTACCCTCACAAATGGGACATATGCCCACACCCAAGAAACTCCAAAGAGTGAGACAGTCCCTTCAGCCACATGAGGCTGTGGCTAAAAGGTGCTGAGACAGTTCCTTACCAGAACCTGATCTTGCTAGCTCTCTGGTGCTGTACTTACCAGCCTCTAGTGAGCAGTGCCTTCTTATCACCTCTAACTCACCCAGGAGGCTAACCTGAGCTACATACTGCATTCAATGTCAACTTGAATTACAGTGAGAGCCTGTCTCAAGAGACCAAGGGTGAACAGAGGTGAGGGAAGGAAGGAAGGATGGAGGGATGGATAGATGGATGGAGGGTGGACAGACGAATGGAGGGGTGGATAGATAAAGTCAACAATTTGTAATTATTTGTTTATGGAACAGCTAAATAGGTGAGGAGCAACTATGCCCAGAGACTCAATCAACTAGAGGCACTGTACCCCACTGCACTAGCCAGTCCAGACTAGGCAGAACTGAGCATAGTCACAAACCTTCCTGGAAGCAGAGACACAACTGCTTCCTGTCTTGGAGACATGTTTGTAGGGTACCAACTTTGAGTCAAACAGCCTGACACTAGGCACTCCCCATCTAGTGGCCTCTGTGCTGCACAGCTGTTTCTTCATGGGGAAAACAGATCCAAACCCAGACTTTTCAGGAGCACAAAAAGCTACTCTATGAGACTAGATTGAGAAAGCCTTGAAGCTACCCATCACACAGCTCAGAGCCGTGAGTGCTGTATTGACTTGTCATTAGCACAATTGTACATGCTTATATGTACACACATGTATGTGGAGGCCAGAGTTGAACCTCAGGTGCTGGCTCTCTCAGGGTCTCTCACAAATCCTCCCAAGGAGCTCACTGATCAGGCTAGGCACAAATCCTCCTGTTTGCACGTCTCTAGCTCTGGTATTATAAGCTCTCACACTCAACTTTTTCACATTGTGTTCTCACTTTGCACAGGTCCCTACTTTACCAACTGAGCTACCTCCCAGTCCCCTATTTTCATCATTGAAAACAGATGTCTGTAATTCTAGACCTTGAGAGGCTATGTAGGGCAAGGGGATTTCACATTCCAGGTCATTCTGGGCTACATAGTGTGACTCTGTCATGAATGCATGTATGAGTGGGTGAATGAATGAAGAATGACTGAAGCTAGCAACCCAGAGCAGTGTCTATGGACAGTAATGACTCTGAATCAGGAGGTTAGAGTAACATGGCCATGGTTAACCCCTTTCTTTAATTAGAAGATGCCAAAACTGGAACATTTGTGTCTCCCCGCAAATCTCCACCTTAAGGTGAAGTGGGGCCCTTGGAGGTGATAGGTCACCGATGGGATTGGTGTCTTTATAAAAACAAAAACAAAACAAAAAAAATCAAGGGAGTTTATTTCCCCTTGGACACAGCAGCAGGGACACCATCTTTGAACAAGAAATAGGCCTTCACCAGACTGAACAGGAAATGGGCCCTTGCCAGATCCTGTAATGTGCCTTCATCTGGGCTTCCAGTTTCCAGAACTTCAGGGAGTAAATTTCTGTTGTTTATAATGGCATTTTGTTATAGTAGACTGGACAGATTAAGACCTAAAACCCCAAATGGGCGTGCTCGTATATGTCTATAATCCTAGCAAGAGGCTGAGGAAGGAGCCTGAGGCAGATGATGATTGCCATGAAAGTCTTATAGCTAGACTGTGTCTTGAAAATAAAAATAGGTCTGGAGAGATGGCTCGATGGTTAAGTGCACTGGTTGCTCTTGCAGAGAAACTGGGTTCAGTTCCCAGCACATGGAGGCTTACAACTCTCTGTAATTCCAGTTCCAGGGATCTGGTGCCTTTTTCTGGATTTAGTGAATACCAGGCATGCAATATGGTGCACAGATAAACCCTCAGGTAAAATACCTATACACATTTAAAAAAATCTTTAAAACCAAAGCAAAAACAAATAGCAACAAAGACCTATGGCCTATTCTAGTCCCTTTGCCTCTGGGCCCAGTTTTCTCTTTGACACATCATCTGCATGACCTTGAAGAAAGAAAAGTCACCAGGTTTCACTCTCAATTTTAAGGCAAATCTTTTGTCATGTGAAACCCCCTAAAAATTATCAAATGCAGAGGCTCCTATCAGCTCTCCAGGCCCAGGTTTGATAGTGTCTGTTCTCTTCTCCCCTCATCTACAGACCAGCCTGTGGGGATCAGGTAGGCATGGGCCAGTTCCCCTAAGGCATACCAACCATAGAACAGAAAGACCTGCTTCCTGCCCACTGCCCAGCCTTAGCTTAGGCGTGGAGAGGGCTAAGCTAAGAGTCCCAGCTGCTTTCTTTTTCATCACTGACAGGGTCCTCTTGGTGCTGATGAGGTGAGAACAAGGCACTTGTGATGACACAAAGCCAGCTTCCCACCTCCTAAGGCCTCTACCATCAGGTTAGAGTTAAATCTTATCTGCCTTTCACACCTCCCCTACTGTTCACCCCAGGGACCCTGGTGATGACCCACAGGGTCCTATCAGAAGACTTAGTGCACCATCTCACACTCTGCCTGTAATTTGCTGAGTCCAACTCTGGTTCCCAAGTGTTCAGCCTTCAACACCCAAATAAGAAGCAAGACCCACAGGGACAAAAGGCCTTTCCTGGGCGGGGGGTCAAGGACAGCTCAGTTCCACTATTGGATCAGGCAAACTCTAGGGGTACTAGGGGTCACAGGCAACAAGTTCAAAACAGTCTGACACTATCTGATCTTTGGAAAATTCTTCACTTCTCTGAATCTCAATTCTTATCTCTAAAAGGGGGTTGACAATAGTGTTGGATGACCAATAAGCCATGCATGTATGGTCAGGGGACATGTACAGACACAGACACACACACTTACACACTCATGTATGCATATACACACACAAGGGAAAATTTGCTGTTTCCTCAAGATCAGCAAGGTATATGTCACTTTAAATTTTAATTTTGCTTTTATTTAGGGTAAAATTATGGTACATGGACCATAATATTTCAGGACTGAATTTTAAAGCTCCTAAGTGAGTCCTGTCTGCCTCCAGGTTTCTGATAAAAGATTGAGAAGACTCCTTGCATATAAAAAGCAGGAAACAACCATTCCCATTGAGCTGGGATGTAGTTCAGGGACAGAATGCTGGACTAGCATGCACAAGACCCAGGTTTGAAGCCCAATATTGGAAAGGAAAAAAGAGAAGCCCACAGAAACAACAACAAATGTTAGAATCCAGACCAGACAGCTGCCTAGGCCACAACAGAGCTGCCCTACTGAGGGAACTGAATGACTTTCTAGCTACCAGATTTCAGATGCCTGGATTTCTTACTTTGGAGCGGTTAAGAACATTGGCTGCTCTTCCAGAGGTCCTGAGTGCAATTCCCAGCAACCACATGGTGGCTCACAACCATCCATAATAAGATCTGTTTCTGGTACCCTCTTCTGGCCTGCAGGCAGACATATAGGCAGAACACTGTATACATGATAAATAAATAAATCTTTAAAAAAAAAACTCTAAAAAAATATAAAGTAAAGTCCTTGAAAAGGGAGTAAAGTAATATTTTAAAAAGCCATGTAAAAATGGAAAATACACAGAGAATCTGGATATTGTATGTTATTGTGTTGTCTTTGAATTGTTTGGCAGCTGAGGAAGGAGCAACAGCTGCTAAGAGACATTTGATTATAAATGTTGCTGTATTAATCCAACCTATATATTTTGAAAATGCCTTGACTTCAAAATTTAAGTCAAAAGATACATTATTTTGGAGAAGAGGTTATGCTTTTGTTTCCACAGGAAATGAGAGGCTTCAGATTCATTTTGGATTAAGAAAAATCAGGTTTGATCAAGGAAGACCCCCTGAAAAATCTGTCATGGGAACAAATGGCGCAGATGATCCAACACTTCAGAGTGCCTCTGATGAAGTTTTCTCTGAGTTATGCATCCAGAACAGTTTCAAGGCTGCTGGCTGAGATAATCCAGCCTCACAGAATTCTCCAGTCAGGACTTGACCATAATCTTGAATTTTCTCAGGGTCCCCCCAAAGAGTACCAGTACTCCCAATCAACAGGAAGTAGTCTAGAGAATTATGCCCACATTCCCCCCCCCCAAAATGGGTTATGGATATTTATTATTGTTTAAAGGGAGTTTGTTACAAGTTGTTATAGATAATGGTCAGGAAAAATGCTAAACAAAGGGGATTAGATTCAAGGATCTTGTTCTGAAAAGAAAAAGGGGGATATAGAAATGATAGGATAAAGGTAACTTATTGAATCTACTTTAATACAAAAACCAATTATTCTTACATTGGCATGAATTTTAGTTTATTGATATGAATTTAAAGTTAATTTTGTTATTTGCATATTTCTACTTTGTTTAAGATATTATGTTTGGGCTAGAGAGATGGCTCAGAGGTTAAGAGCACTGCTTGTTCTTTCAAAGGTCCTGAGTTCAATTCCCAGCAACCACATGGTGGCTCACAACTATCTGTAATGAGATGTGGTGCCCTCTTCTGGCCTGCAGGGATGTGTGCAGGCGGAACACTGTATACATAATAAATAAAAATCTTTAAAAATAAAAAAAAAAAAGATATTATGTTTATGCAACTCACTTAAAAATGTAATGTATCATTAAGAAATACAGATTAATAGTCATCTATAATTGTCAAACTTATAGTCATGTTAGGTTTTCTAGGTATGCAAAGATATATTTTAGATAGATAGGTAATCTTCAAACACTTCAAAGACCTATGGAATATGGCATTTAAAATATTTTAATAACCTAAGGCTTTTCATGACAGTGAGACATGTCTACTCCTGGAAGCACAAATCTACTTCAGAGAAGATGATGGGCATTGAAGAAACTCCATGTGGAGTTTACTTCTTTGTAGCAAAAGTTAGCCACTGGGCAAGAAACCGCCCTTACCTCTACTGCTGACAGTATGCTGTCCATATTGGACAAGCAGGATACAAAAAAAGTGACTGCCAAACTTTGCCAAGACAAGAAAGGACAGTCCTTCAAAAATCCTGCTTCAAAGAAAAGTCTGTCACATATGCTGGACCTGTAGGCCGAAGATGATGCCCCAGTGTTGCAGAGGAACCTTGGGTGGCTGTCCAGGCAGCTTGAGGTCCTTGTCATTAGGTAACATTTCACCCTTCTGGGGTCTTTGATGGAGTTGAAGACTAAATAGTTATAATTATAGTTTTCCTTAGTTATAATAGAAAGTAAATAAAGTACAAAACTTTAGACTCTATCTTCTGGGGCTGGAATTACAGAAGGCCTGCCATGCCCCCTGACATTCACTTTGGTCCCTTTAGCTGCATAGCAAGCACTTTAACTGCTGTAAGCCATCTCCTTAGTGTCCCCTAAACTCTATTTTTAATGTTTATTCCATTTGCTCTTCCCTCTTAAGGAGCTTGGCTTCCTTTGAGGAAGGAGTATCATGAACTACAGCATCTGGGCTCTCACCAGTCCCCAACAGCCCTTCTACACTTCCTCTGCTCATATCCAAAGAAAAAAGAAAAGAAAAACCCACTCTAATAGTCACTTGACAGATACTGAGTGGCTACCACACACCAGGCATCAGCAAATGAACTGTTATTATGACAGTCACTGTGCTAACTCAGAACAGAACTCATGGGTCTCAGAAGTTTCTGGTCCCTCAGAAACTTAGTGGCCATATACCAAATGCGCAGTGCTTATGTGTTAACCAGGTGACCCCAGCCTGACCCTGGAGGCACTGAGGTGGTAGCTGGGGCTATAGGGCTTCACTTCTGCCATTAGTAAGTAAAGAAAGTGTCAGCCAGCCGGGCGGTGGTGGCGCACGCCTTTAATCCCAGCACTCGGGAGGCAGAGGCAGGCGGATCTCTGTGAGTTTGAGGCCAGCCTGGGCTACCAAGTGAGTCCCAGGAAAGGCGCAAAGCTACACAGAGAAACCCTGTCTCGAAAAAAACCAAAAAAAAAAAAAAAAACCAAAAAAAAAAAAAAAAAAAAAAAGTGTCAGCCAGCTGACTGATGCCACAAGACAGCAGGTTCATGGGGGGAGGGGAGGTCATACTGGAGCCACACCATCCTCTACCAACATCCCACATTGGTGAAAGAGACATTAAGTGCATGAATAGAACATTGGAGCCTGTCCTGGAACTCACTCTGAAGACCAGGCTGGCCTTGAACTCACAGAGATCTGCCTGCTTCTGCCTTCCAAGTGCTGGGATTAAAGGCGTGTGCCATCACTATCCAGCAAAAACTTTCCTTTTTTAATTAGACAAAAAGGGGGAAATGCTGTGGCATAATCCTCTTGTACACTGTAAAGATTTGCCACTTGAACTGGTTTAATTAAATGATTGGTCAGTAGCCAGGCAGGAAGTATAGGTGGGAAACCAAACTAAAGATGATGGGAACACGAAGAGAGGAGTCAGAAGTCACCAGCCAGATGCAGAGGAAGCAAGATGAGAATGTCATACTGAGAAATGGTACCAAGCCATGTGACTAAACATAGATAAGAATTATGGGTTAATTTAAGTGTAAGAGCTAGTTAGTAATAAACCTGAGCTACCAGCAGATCATTTATAAGTAATATTAAGCCCCCAAGTCAATTATTTGGGAGTTGCTGTTGGGGCAGAAACTTCTGCTTACAGAGGCTAACACATTTTAGAAGAAGAATTTGGGGCAGGGCTTGTGATTCAGTACCTAGAAAAATCAGACTTGGGGTGGAGGAAAAGGTTAAGTACTAACTCCAGGGAAAAGAATAAATCACAAAGAAAAAATAAATCATGGGACAGTGCAGACCTGAGCATTGAAGATCATTACAGAACCTCAGTAACATAACTGCTACATAGTGTCTATCTAATCCTAATAAGTTCAGACCTGAAGGCTGAGTGCACTGAAATGAAGGCAAGCAAGCTGTAGTAGAGTCCATGAGATAAGGCAAGGCCGTTGGGATGAAACGACAGGTACAGCTCTAAGGATGGACGAGTTAGATCCTGATCTCTCACAGCCAAGAGTCAAAAGGTGATGAAAAATGGGTGCCGTGCTGGCAATATAGTTATTATTTAAAGACAGATATAAATACCTGTGGAGAAGGGGCAGGGCTAATGTCCTTCACCAGATTTGAGGAATTGTTTGATGCTAAATCATCAACCTGTATGTTTTTAATGAAAACAGAAACTGATTTTTAAAAAGATAGTAAGAAATCCCTATATGTACAAACACAGAACATTCCAGTAAAATGTATACTAGACAAGGGTATATGTGATTCTTTACAGGGAAAATAGTGGGGTGAAATTCAGCATGTGTGCTCTTACACACACACACACACACACACACAAACAAAATCAACAACAACAAAAAATATCCCAAGAATGTCTAAAAAACTGGAATCCATAACTGTCTCTATAGAGGTGAGCTAAGAGTCAAAGCTGGGTGGCCTTCTGAACTTAGACATACTATCTTTCCCCAAACAAACCAACAGGCACAGGGAAATAAAAAAATGGAATATGATCTCATTTGCATATGCACATACATAAGATAAGTATTTTCCTGTGTGTATGAATGCTTGTTTGAAGATGGGCACACACGTGTGTGTGTATGTACACATGAGTGGAGGCCTGAGGTTAATGCCAGGAATCTTATCATTCTTCCACCTTTTTCATTGAGGCTAGGTTGCTCAGTCAAACCTAGCTTCATTGATATGGCTAGTCTTCCCTGAAGATTCAGAAAGAGATTTAGCTGATCCATCCTCTATCAACATGACATCCCACATTGGTGAAAGAGACATTAAGTGTATGAATAGAATTCTTCCCAAGCTTATGATTTTCTCCATGATATTTGTTAAAGATTCTTTTAAATTCTTTTGTGGACCAGGGAAATGACTCAGTGGGTAAAGCTGCTTGCTACACAAGCCTGCTGACCTGAGTTCAATCCCCAGAACCCATAGTGGAGGGAAAGAACAGTTGTTCTCTCACCTACACATGTGTGCTGTGGTATGCTCACACATACACACAAACACAACACTAAATTTAAAAAATATAAGTTCTATGGATGATAGTTCAGATATGGCCAAAATGAACGACTGTTACTAATCAATTAACTGTGAGTATGTATTGGGGTGTGGCACTGAAGACTGAACCCAGACCTTACCTTACCAGTGCCAGGCTAGTACTCTTAGCACTGAGCTACACCTCCAGCCCACTTTTCACTTTTCATTTGAGACAGGACCTCACTAAGTTGCCCAACTGGCCTTAAAAGTTCTCTGTAGCCTAGACAGGCCCTGAACTTATGATCCTCCTGCCTCAGCCTTCCAAATAATTGAGATTACAGGCCTGTGTCACCAGGCCCAGTACTTTAAAGATTTATTTTATTTTTAATTTATGTGTATATTTATGTAGGTTTGTGCATCTGAGTATAGGTGTATGGTGATAATTTATTTGTACTGAAATGTGATTTTATTTGTATGTTAATAAATAAAGTTGCCTGGGGGTCAGAGCTAATAGCAAGCCATAGCAGAGCTGGGTGTTGGTGGCACACGCCTTTAATCCCAGCTCTTGGGAGGCAGAGCTAGGCAGATCTCTGTGTGTTCAAGGATACGGCCAGCATGGAGACACACGCCTTTGATCTCAATACCAACCATGGAAGACCTGGAGGTCTGTACAGACAGGCAGTGACGAGGAGGTCATGTGGTTGGGTTTACAACCAATGAGAAGGCAGAACAGAAAGTCAGTAAAAAGACACACACACAGGAAGTAGGTCTCTTGGCTGAAGAGGATAGCTGCAGCAGTGAAGGGTAAGGCTCTTAGCTCTGACCTCTTGTTTTTGTTTTTGTTTTTTTTTTTTTGGTTTTTCGAGACAGGGTTTCTCTGTGTAGCTTTGCGCCTTTCCTGGAACTCACTTGGTAGCCCAGGCTGGCCTCGAACTCACAGAGATCTGCCTGGCTCTGCCTCCCGAGTGCTGGGATTAAAGGTGTGCGCCACCACTGCCCGGCGTAGCTCTGACCTCTTGGGCTTTTATCTTTGCATTGGCTCTGTGTTCTTATTTACTAAGATGGTTACTTCTACATTGGTGTCCATGGAGGCCAGAAGAGAGCGTCAGATCCCCTGATTGTGAGCTGTGTGACATGGATACGAGGAGCTGAACTTGGATCCTCACCAAGAGCAGCAAGTGCTCAAAAGTAATGAACAATTTCTTCAGGCCCCACTTTAATGAATTTTTTAAAATTGCAGAGTACTATAATAATGTTTCCCTCCATCAGTACCCGATTCTCCTCTACTAATTAATTTTTATTTCTTCTATTATTCAAAGAAAACATGTTTCATGGACCTCCCTAAACCCCAGAAAAGAGTCAGATGTGATCTCAACCAGTCATGAATAATCCAGTGCCTTTTGCCAGGCAGAAGGGCTGGCATGCACATAAGGCCCTCCTTATTATGGGAGGGAGGAGGAGATTTGGAGTAAGACAGTGATTAAAGCTAGCACTGAGATACACAGACAAACAGATCTCTGGAGCTCACTGACCAGCCAACCTACCCTAAATGGTGAGTCCCAGGCCTGTCTCAAAGGAAACCTGGGTGGCACCTGAGGGATGTCACTCAAAGTTGTCCTCTGGCCTGCCTACACACACACACACACACACACACACACACACACACACACACACACACACACACACACACACGTGCAACTGTCCTCTTCTTTCATGCTTTGGATATCTGGGGGACCACATGGCAACCATTGCTCCTTGACAAACTTCCAGCTTTTGACTTTGCAGATCACAATTCTCCAGCACCCTTTTACTTTCATTTTTAATAATTCTCACTGCTTTATGCCTCTTCCTTTGGGAAATTTTGTGCAAGCTTTGAAGGATGAAAATGTACAAAATGGCAGCCTCTTTAAACAAAATAATTCTTTGGAAAAAATCCCCACCACTGTGGAACCATATAGCATGATGACTCTGCACACAGGAAACCCAAGAACAGAAAAGTTAAATATTTACTAACTGGGCACACCTGACCCCAAGGATGAAAAGCATATAATCCAGATCCAGAGCTTGAGGCCATCAAGGGCAAGAGTTCAGTTAATAAGTGTAGAGGAATCAGAATGGTACAGTATAATGGGGAGAGAGTAGGACATCTGGACCTTCCTTTTGGGGAGCACATGAGGGTAACAGGCCCATCTAGTAAGACTAAGGTACAAAGGATCACATTTGGGGAACAGCTCAGTGCTTATTATGCTACATGGTGCAAACCCTGCATCACGCCCCTTGAGGAATGAAAATTGCTCTTAAAACATAATGGCATGGGCTGGGCATGGTGGCGCATGCCTTTATCCCAGCACTCCAGAGGCAGAGGTAGGCAGGTCTCCATGAGTTCGAGGCCAGGACAGTCAGGGCTACACACAGAGAAACCCTGTCTTGAAAAATCAGTCCACATCCCCTCAAAATTGTAGTGGAGTGTCTGGTCCCCAGAAGAAGTCTTTTTCCCAAGGACAGGCATTTGAATAGGGTACCTCAGAGCCTTGAGGAAAGTTCTGCTTTCTAAAAGCAATCATTCTCGGTAGCTCTGGGAGAAGGAAACTGTGGCCCTTCCATTCATGTAAGAGGATGCCTAGTGGAGTTGAGAACAATAGACATTTAGATTCTTACTGAACTTACCGCTTTTGTCTCAGGAAAAAAAAAGTGCTGTAATACATCGAGTCTGCTTTCAGTCTTGCTGTGGCTCAACTACTGTGCAACTAATAATAAACGAGTAGCCATTCTGATTCACCCTCAGATTGTGTCAGTCTCCTCCTTCCCCTCGCTGACTCCACACCTCTTCTTTGGGACCTGAACCCCACTGGAGTCTACAGATATCATCATATAAAAATGTCATGCCTTGCCGGGCATGACGCTCACACCTTTAATCCCAGCATTCAGGAGGCAGAGGCAGAGGCAGGCAGATCTCTGTGAATATGAGACTAGCCTGGTCTACAAGGCAAGTTCCAGGACAGCCTGTCTCGAAAAACAAAACAAAACAAAACAAAAAAAAAAAAAAAAAAAGTCATGCCTGGATCTATAGCTGCCATCATGTGATCATAAGGAAGAAACCAACAAAATGCCAAAAAAAAAAAAAAAAAAAAGCCTGCATTAGAGCCGCTGAATCAAACAGCCCTGAGACCATCGACCTGCAGCTTCTTATTATGTGATGCATAAACCTGCATGGCTAAGCCACCAAAAGCATGGCCAATGAATGATACGAACACCAGAGCTCTGTACAGTTCACGAAAGAGATGTTTGAGCTGATTTCCAAGTACACTTTCATACAGGGAACCACAAATACAAAAATATAACACAGTTCGAATTCTAACTCCAAAACCTAGTGGGGGTTTCCCCACTTTGGATAGCGTCATCCTGACCCACCTTGCAGGGCTCCCCCCTGCTGGTCTTTGGTGGAATGGCAGGCTCATGTCTGGACAGAGGAAGTTCGTATTAAGCCTGAGGTCTGGCGAACTGTTGGTGGCACTTCTAGGCACACGTGGATTCCTGCTGTCAGGGATTGCCATCAGAGCTCTTCTCAATCCTCAACTCAGACCTGTGCCCCTTTGAGCTGACTGCCCCTGTAGAGGGACGTAAGTGTGCGGGTTCCATGTGGTTCTTACCTGTTCGTTGCACCTGCTTGTGTTAACTGTGGTCTCATAGCTATTAACCTGCACCAGTGTTCTCCATATTGTTGTCCTGTCCATGAATCACTCCTAGCATCCTATATATGAAAGGCTTAGGTCTAGTGTGTTCAGATTTGAGAATATTTGCAGATTCATCATGAGGTAGCCAAGTCTCATATATTAAAGATTTTATTTTTTTAATCATGTGTGTGGAGGGGGTGGTGGTGATGTCCATATGAATGTAGATGCTCATAGATACCAGAAGGATGTTGAATCCCTTAGAGCTAGAGCTACAAGAATTTGTGAGATGCCTGACCTGGTCTTGGGAACCAAACTCAAGTTCTCTGGAAGAGCAGGAAGTGTTCTTAAGTGCCGAGCTGTCTCTGCAGCTCATCTGAAGGCCGTTTCACGTGGTATTTGTTTGCTTGTTTGTAGACAGGATCTCTCTATGTAGTCCTGGATGTCCTGCAGCTCTATATATTGATCAGGATGGCCTGAAAGTCACAGAGCTCTGCCTGCCCTACCTCCCACTGCTGTAACAGTGATCTCTCACACCATTATACCTGACCCATGTGATTTCAAATAACTTTGCTCATAAACAAAATTTCATGGCCTAGAACTTGCACTTCCTAGAATTTGCAATGAAATTATCCCAGATCTTGGAGCATTTTAGATTGTGGATTTTGGAATTAGGGATGTTTGACCTGTAGTGCCTTATGCTTAGAAGGGGCTTTTGTTGATCAAGTACCAAACTTGTTTGGATGTAAGATCTAATAGTTCATTTAACTCTCATGTCAGCCCTAGGAGGTGAGGCACAGACCTCTTTGTTTGGATGGATGCATTGATTGACTGATTAACTTTGAGACAGGATCTCATTTTGTAGCCCTGGCTGACCTCAAACACTGTGTAGCCTAAGACAGTCTTAAACTTTGCCTCCTTAGAAACACTGATTCAAAATAGTGTCAACTGGGTTGAGAATCCCAAACCCAAAAACCCCAAATCTGAAACTTTAGTCCAAACATGAAGTCACAAAGGGAAAATTCCATTTGACAAAGTGTTACTTCATGCACAAATTATTTAAAATATTGTCAAAAATTACTTTGAAACTATATAAAGTAGGGATGAAACATGAATGAATATTGTTGTTTAGACTTGAGTTCCAGCCCCACAAATTCTCATCATGCATATATGAAAATATTCCTAAATCTGGAAAAAAAAAGTTCCAAATCTACAATGGCTCTGGTCCCGAACATTTCAGATAAAGGAATCACAACCTGAATTTGGAGTGTGTGTGCAAAGGTCCTCCACTGGCAAAGCCAGCACAGCAAGGCTCCCAGAAGTGATATAGCGACTATTATCCCCTTTCACATACAAGGAAATTGAGGCTGAGGAGGAGAAGACATATGACCACAACCCCAGGGATGGACACTGGCAGGTGGCAACCCAGGTCTATGCACTTATCCACAGCCTGTCCCCAGCTTCTTCCTCTCTGGCTGCTGGCTGGACCAGCAGCACCCTGTAATAGTCACAGGGATGGCAAAAGCCAGAGAGGGCAATGCCCGTATTTGCTCAAGCCCTGGGTTCCCTACCCCTCCTTGCTGCAGACTGATGTTCCTTTTGCTTTTGTCCTTTTTTAGTCAAGGCATTGCCTGCCAAACTCCACATTCCTGATGGGGACTCAAGCAGGTGGGGGTGGGGACTGAGGCTGAGCCCTGAGGTGGCTCTCAGGCCTGGCAGGCTCACCTTGTAGCATGCTTCTGTAGGCTGTGTCAGCGATGGCATAGATGTGGGGTGGCATCTCATGCCTCTTCTTGCCCTTGTACATGTCCACAATCTTCTCTGAGTAGATGGGTAGGTGCTTGTAGGGGTTGATCACCACACAGAAGAGGCCCGAGTAGGTCTGCAAAAGAGAGCTAGGCTCAGTTCTGGACATTTGGATGGGTGAGAGAGCTCCCACACCCACAATCAGCAGCCTCATGCTGCAGTGGGGAAACTTAGGATCCTCAGCAACTCAGCAGGAGCCTTGTGGTAAAGGAAGAAAAAAGCAAGATTGGATTCCCAGGCCATCTGTGGTTGAGTCTTAACCAGCTCTGGGCTCCCAACCCACCACTCTACCTCACTAAGCCTCAGGAACTTAACTTATATGTCTGTGTGTATGTTATTGTGTGGGGTACACATGCACGTGTGTGCAGACATGTGGAAGCCACAAGTCAACATGGGGCATCTTCTCTAATATTCACCTTTTTATTGTTTAAGATGGTATCTCTCACTGAACCTGGAACTTACCAATTTGATTAGGCTGGTTAACAATAAGACCCAGGGATCCCTGTCTCTGCCTCCCCAGCATCAGGGTGGCAGGAATGTGGCTCACCACACCCAGCTTTTTCCATACGTGCTGGGAACTCAGGTCCTTCTGCTCGAGCAGCAAGCACCTTACCAGCTAAGCCATCTTCCCAGTTCTCCCAAAATTCCTTCTTTATGTATCTCATCTTTATTTTTTAATCGGGCTATGATTAAAATATAGAATGCTACTTAAGAATACCAATGGGCAGTGGTGGAGTGTGCCTTTAATCCCAGCACTTGGGAGGCAGAGGCAGATGGATCTCTGAGTTCAAGGCCAACCTGGTCTACAGACTAAGTTCCAGGAGAGCCAGGGCTACACAGAGAAACTCTGTCTCAAACAATGAAACAAAACAAAGAATATTAATGACAGTGGCTTTTAATTTATAATAAAAACAGTGAAGAAATATCTAACCACAAAAGCCTGTGGAGAAGGGAGTGTGTGTGGACAGTAGGACTGTCCTAACCTTATACAGAAGGGGACAATGTGGTCGATGCTTAGAAGTAATTTAATAATTTAGGGATGTAAATGATGACAAGTGAGAGACACATATTACAAACCAGAAGTGCCACTGAAATATATAGGGTGCTAACCCACAGTAGGGAGGAGGTACATACTACAGCACGTTCAAAGGTGAAAGGGAACAGGCTGAGTGTGTGGCAGTGAGTAGAGTGTTTGCTTAGAATGCAAGGAACCCTGGCTTTTATCCCCAGTGCCACATAAACCACGTGTGGTGGTGCACATCTGTAATTCCAGTACTCAGAGCATCAGGAGTTCAAAGTCATCCTCAACTATAAAGCAATTTTGAGGCCAAACTGGGCTACATGGGATCTTATCTTTAAAAAAGAAAAGATGGTGGTGAAATGACAAGGAATAAATGTGAGAAATAAAATAACAAAAAATCAAAAGCAAGATCATACCTGCTGCTCCTCACAGCTGCAGGATTGGTGAGGAGAAAGGAAGGACTACTGGGGCTATGGTGGCCCCAAAGGCCCAAGCTTAATAACTCCGCAGTGTCTGTCCCTCCCCAAGGCCAGGAGAGAGTGGAACAGTGACAGGAGACTCACACCAACCAAGAAATAAGAGAAGCTCTGAGGAGTGCTGGGGTGACCATGGGAATTCCTGGGGTGCTGGGTCTTGAAGGACAGCGAAGGCAATCCAGATCAGGAGACTGAAGGCTCAGAGGCAGAGAGGGAGGCAGAAAGCAGCATGTGGGCTGCAGCTGGACCAGTCAGAAGGCAGAGGCATCTTTGGAGGTCAGCAGAAGCCAGGACAGTCTCTGGCTAGGTGGGCGATCTTCCTGGTGTCTCCCAGGTCATTCTCTGACCTGAAAAGGCCCCCTGCAGTTACCCCTACACACCGACCTCCTGTTCTGTCCTCTTCAGCCTCAACCTAAAGCTTGGCATGTAGTAGGTACTAAATAATGCTCATAAAAGGACTGCCAAGGGTTAAGTTGAAGCCTCCCCAGGGGTAGAGGCAGCTTGCTTTGCCTGTATGTCCTAGAGAGCTTGAACTGCACACAGCAGGCGTTCAGTGGATGTCTTCTGTGCCATGACTGTGGCCTGTTCCTTCCTATCCCCTTCACACCCAGGCTCCCAAAGAGTAGTGCCAATCATTAAACATCTCAGTGAAAACCAGCCAGGCTCTACCTGTTTTGGATCTCAATCCTGGCCCCCAGGTCACTGGGGCAACACCCCTTTCAGAATGATGTCATTTATGTCTGGGACACCACCACTTTCTCCTGGTCTAAACTCCAGGAAGTAGTTAAGAATACTGGGGACTTGAATTTGAACCCTCACCCTGCTACTTTCTAGCAGGGAGACCCTGGACAAGTCTCAACCTCTCTGAGCTTCAGTCATCTTGATCTGCAAACCAGGAGGACACAGTAGCAATTCTCACAGCTTTGCTCTGAAATGAAATGATGCACATAAAGTATCTAGCATCATGCTTGTATGTAGTAGGTGCTCATTTGGTGTGATTATGCCTGGACGCCTTTAGTTACATGAGACCAGAAAACATGGCACCTTGGAGTCTCCATATACACTGTTCCCACTGCTTGGAATTCTTTTCCCCTGGTCTTTCATTTTCATCTCTGCTTTCAGGGCTCAGCTTCAACATCACCCTTTCAGACCTAGCTGTACACTAGTGTGTTTCCAGTACCCAACACAGGGTAAACACTTATCCAGTAAGTATTTGTTGAATAGAATCTGTAAAAGAAAGTTCTTCTGATTTCATCTCTGAATTAAAAAAAAAGAAAAGAAAAAAAAAAAAGGACATGATCACTCCTAAGTATGGTTGAGGAGGTTTATTATAGATGTGAGGGAGAAAACAGAGGCATCTGGAAGGGTCCAGACTGAACTGGGCCATGAGAGGTGTGGTGGTGGGAAGCAAGAGAGAGGAGCTAGGAGCCAAGAGGCCAAGAGCAAGCCAGGAGACCAAGAAACCAAGACCTCTTTAGGACATGTAGCCAAAATGTCTAGGTCATTTGGGAAGGGCAGCTGGGGGAAGGTCAGCACAGCTCAGGGGCTGGAGAGTTTAGGGTAGGGGGCAGGGCATGCCAGCCAGAATGAATCTTTAACAGGAGATTCTGGGAGAACCTGGGGACAGCAGCTGCCTTGATATATTAAATACACACATCAGCTAGCCATTTGTTTGAGAACTAACTTCCTGCTTGCTTCTACTTCTCCTTTTGAGTCCATATACACAACAAGCACTTACTCCATGCTTCAGGCAGATCTGAGTCTGCTCAGCTGGCAAATCCTCTTAAGGAAATTAGGGTCTCATGCCCAGGATAGTCCCTCTCCTGATGTTTGCTTGAGTTCAGAGGTTTCAGCATCCCCTCCCCTCCCTTGTCCCAGCCAGGCATCTCAAGGCCCAATGCCACCAGCAGGTCCCAGCTGGAGTAGGATCTCCTTTTTGTGACCGTATTAGGAAGCAGGCCTGGCTGTTCCCCATGCTTTATATGGTCAGCTCCACAGCACAGAGCAGGAGCTGCTCCCAAGGCCTTGGCCTCAGGAAGAGAGAAGGATTGGTAGTGATGGGGAAGAAGCTGACTGAAGGACACATGCCAGGGGCAATCTCAGCTTGTCTCACAACCCACTAGGTGTGCACATGGCCTGACCCTGAGCCTCCCCTTCCCTCCAGAAACTAGTCTGAACCCTGCATTTTCTACAAGACTCTCTGTGGCATCCATACTTTCTGAGTATCTATGCTGAAGACAGATACTTCACCAAGAATGTACTTCTGCTGTGGCTGGAAGACCAGTGGCAGCTGAGGAGCCTGTTAGTAGGGGGTGGCCTTGCTGGTACAGTCCATGGCCACAGCAGGAGATTCTACTCTGCTATGAAGAGTACACATTCAGATACACAGATGTATAGAATGTGGCCCACACTGCTAGTTTGAGGGAACAGAGTATGTTCTTTATTTATCTACGTATGTATAAAATAGTGTACAGGGCCTGGTGAAAAACAGGAGTCAAGGACAGCAGGATCATACCTATATTCCCAGAGCTCAGGAGAGCTGAGATGAGAGGATCTCAAATTTGAGTGAGATCCTGTCTCTAAGCAAATGGTGGGCCAGTCTCTCTGAGGGTGGGGGTGAGGGTGGGAAGGATAAGGGACTGGAATGAAAGGGAAGGTTCTCTGTGCCCTTACATAGCTGATTTAATTTCTATACACCTTAGCTATTCAATAGGCCTTAGATCTGACGAGGTAGGTACTGACAGAGGCAGAAGACCACAGGCACAGCTGAGTGACAGGAGCAAGTTGCCTAAGGTTCAGGGAGTGACATTGCTGTTGGATTTATTAGACTCTGGGATCTGCACAAATGACCCTGTAAATCACATGTGTCCCCAAGATAAAAGGCTGAGAGTTAAAGGTGGGGAAGGACTCTTGCCTTTTGAAACATATGCCTTTCTTTTGGGGGTGTATGCAAGGTATGTGTACAAGTACATGTGTACACATGTGTGCATGTGTGTAGGGGCCAGAGGTCATGTTGGGTATCTTCCACTATTATTTGAGACAAGGTCTCTCACTGAACCTGGCATTCACTGGCTGGCACCCAGTGAGGTCCTAGGATCCATCTGTCTCTACCCACCCACTGCTAGGGTTACAGAGGTACACCACCACACCTGGCTTCTTACGTGGTCACCGAGTATCCGAACTCAGGTCCTCATGCTTGCACGGCCTCAACATTAACTTTCTCAAAACATTTCTTGAGTTATCATTGCAGATGAGCCCTGCTTCATCTTTAAAGTCATAAGGCTGTAACAACTAATTCATGTGACTCCCCAAGAGGTGGCCTGCAGTTGTCCTTCTTTCTATCCTCTGCAGCCCTATGGAGTGACTTCTTCCAGTGTTTCTACTCAGGAAAGTCCCTGGCACACAACAGACCCACAACTGAGCTCCCTCTCCTGTAGCCCCCACACCACCTTTGAGCCTGGAACAGAGCTGACTGCTAATGTCCTCTGGGATAAATTACAATTATAGAGGTCTCAGCCAATGACAATGAACAGAAGAGCCAGGGGGCCTGAGACAGGAGTCAGAGCTATGTGCAAGGTGTGCCCTAAACCCTGAAGCAGCCCTGCAAGGAACCCATAGTCAGAAGAGGAGGCAGGCCCTCTGTCTTAGACAGAACCTTCTAGATGCCAGAGGACACAAGGTCTGCCAGGACCTTCTGAAAGGTCCTTTGTTTAGGATGAGTCCAGTAGAAGGACTCTATCATTAAGGAAAAAATCAGGCAGTCAGCCTCCTGAGCTGAAGGCCCAGAAGTCCCTGACACATCCAGTCAACAGGAGCCCTACATGCTGCAGCAGGCTAGGGTCACTCCTGGCTCCCGGACCCAGACTGTTTTTATTTTATCAGAAGTTTCTCTGAAGTGATTCATTTGAGCAGAATGATATTAGGCAGCAGTGGACATGTAGTCCTTCAGTCAAGAAGATTGAATCTAATCCTCCCAGAGAAGCATGGCAGGGATCTGAAACGTCCAGACAGTTTTAATCTGTCTCTAATGATGGTCTGGTCCCGTGCTTCCCAATTTCCACCATGTCAGAGAATTGAGAGGTGAAGTGAACACTCAGGCCCATCCCCACATAGTGATGATGCATCTTGAGGGGAGACTAGAGTCCTAGGGCCCAGTACTCTATCCAGCAAGTACTACTGATTTTCCAATTTAAAAAAATGTAGGACATTTTATAGTCCACAGGGGGCTTTTTGTCATTTTCAAGAGGCAAACTGCAGCAGGTATGTCTAACTTGCAGTCCATGGGCCATGTGAGTCCTAGAATAGATATGAAATTGGGGCAACAAAGTTCTGTAGGTGACAATATTATGCCACATTGTCAAAGGCTGGATACCCTGAAAAGGTGGAATGAGATGCTATGGTCCTTTTCCAGAGGATGTGCAAGGGACCCAACACATGACCAGTAACAGCCAGTAACAGCAGACACAAAAGCAAGAACAAGACCCTTGGGGGGCTGGAGGGATGGCTCAGAGGTTAAGAGCACTGGCTGCTCTTGCAGAGGTCCTGAGTTCAATTCCCAGCAACCACACGGTGGCTCACAACCATCTATGAGATCTGGTGCCCTCTTCTGGCCTACAGGTATACATGCAGGCAGAACATTGTATACATAATAAATAAATAAATATTAAAAAAAAAAAAAAAGAACAAGACCCTTGGCATCTGCCAGGAAGTATCCATGATCTCTTTCTAGAAAGAGCCTCAGGAAAGGCTGTCACGACTCCTCACAATTCAGAGAAGAAAAGAACATTTGGAGAAATAGGGAATCTTCCAAAGAATTCACCAGCACCTTCAGAGATGAAAGTGGACAAAAGGCCAGGGTCTCTACCTGCCAGGCAGTAACCATGGGGACATCTGTGTTCTTTGTGTTCTAAGGAGCTGGTCCAGTCCACAAGGAGCCTGTGTCCTCTAGGTACCACCTCCATCAGATAGCTTAGGCTGAGCAACAGAACGTGATGATGAGATTGATTTAGAATTATAACATCTTGTAGAACAGCTGTTAAACTCATGACATGTGGCCAAGATACAACTGAAGAAATGACCTCATAAATATTTGTGTTTAAAATTAACTCACAAGCCAGGCATTGCAGTGCATGTCTTTAATCCTAGCAGAGGTAGGTGGATCTCTGAGTTCGAGGCCAGCCTAGTCTACTGAGCAAGTTCCAGGACAGCCAGGGATACAAAGAAACCCTGTCTCAAAAACAAACAAACAAACAAACAAACAAACCAATCAATCAATCAATCAATAAAATTAACTCACATCCCAATGTAGTTAAGGCATGAGGCAGCCATGTTGGAGAATGTGACTCCAAGTCACTGGAGTAGACCCACAGAGTCCTAGTTCCCATGTGGCCATTCCTGTGTGACACAGAGGGCCTCCATGAAACCTATTTAGATCCTTATGTGCCCTACCTAGTTCCCAGGGTCAGGGAGGCACCAGCCTTTCTGATGAGCTTTTCCTAATTCCATGATGGAGGAAAGGTCAGGAATGACATCCTCAACATCCATGGTGTCCTGTCATTTGCTTTAGCACTTGTGGAAGGTGATCATTCCCATTTTACAGACATGAGGACTGAGGCTTCCAGAACACAACAGTCTGCTCTATACCTTGAACCAGGCAGGAAAGGACAGAGATGTGAACCAAGGTCTGAATGACCTTACTTTGTAGTGTGAACCCTGTTTGTAGTCAAATCTGTAGAATTTTGACCTGCATCCTAAACACAACTTTTGTGTGTATGTGGTGCATATGTGTGTGTACATGTTTGTGTATGAAAATGTATGTTCTTGCCAGAGCTTGATGATGGGTGGCTTCCTTACTTGTTCTCTGCCTTATTTTTTGAATTGGTGTTTCTCATTAAATGAAGAACTCAATTCAGCTAGCCTGGCTGCCTAGCAAGCCCTGGTGTCTGGATCCCAGCATTGGGTGCTGGGATCCAAACTCAGGTCCTCAAACACACATAACAAACACTTTTTTTGGAGACAAGTGTTATATAGCTCACTATATAGCTCATGCTGGCCTCGAACTCTTGATCTTCCACCTCAACCTCCCAAATGCTATGATTACAGATATGCACCACATCCAGCTCTCACAAACACATTTCCAGTCCCCTTTCTTCCATAAAGAAGCTAAAAAGAGGTCATAATCCCAAGATACTCACGTAGATTAGGCCTGAGAAGTATCGCTCTCTCAGGTTGTGAAGCACAGAGGCCTCGTTGAGGCATGTCAGTTCTGCCATGTCTTCCACTTTGGAGAACTTGGGTGGATTCATTTTTTGGATGTCATCTTTGCCCACTGTGACCTTCTTGCCATTTTCCACCAGCTCCACGACTACCTCATCGCCTTTTTCCTCCTTGATGCTGGCTGCCTCAAAGCCCTGCTTCTCTGAGGGGACCCATACCAACTTCTTGGCCACCCAGTCGGCCTGGGCCATTGGGCTGTTGATGAAGTTTTTATCCACAAAGAGGAACTTCTCATCATCACTGAGTTGTCCTTTCTGTGCCATGGTGTCTGGTGGTCCCCTGTAGAGTGGAGAGAGGGTGTTAGAGTGAAGCATAGAGACAAGTAGGCCCTCACCTCACCACATCTAGGGATGAAGGGTGCAGAAATATCTCACAAAAAAATAAGAATGCTCTCTGCAGTACTGGTTACATTATCAAAGAGGGCAAAAGCCTGAGGCCCTTTAGTGAAGGAATGACATGAGAATCTCATAATGAAACCCAGACAATCCAAATGTCCACCTATGTGAGACTAACCAGGACATTTTCTTACAGTGAACTACTACTTGCTGCTTAAGAAGTTTGTCTGCAAGTGTTGACATGGAAAGATACTTAAACCTTCTTTTTGTTTGTTTTTGGTTTTTTGAAGCAGGGTTTGTGTAGCCCTGACTGTCCTGGAACTTGCTCTGTAGACCAGGCTGGCCTCAAACTCACAGAAATCCACCTGCTTCTGCCTCACGAGTGCTGGGATTAAAGGCGTGCGCCACCATTACCTGGCTAAAAGATACCTAAATCTTAACTGTCTATTACAGAATAAGAGACGGGTCACCTGATGTGTAAACACAGAACTACCATATGATCCAGGAATTCCATTCATACGATAAATTAATGTATCAATGTATCTAAAAATGTGGTCATAAATGTTCCTAGCAAGTTTATAATAGCCCCAAAGTAGAAATACCACAAGTGCCCATGAACAGATGAATAAATGAATAAAATGTGGTAGATCCATACAGTGAAATATTATCGAGCCATATGTTGCACCTGCTACAATGTGACTGAATTTGAAGACAATGCTGAAAGAAAGACCACAGAGGGTATCATTCCATTTATCAGAATTGTCTAAAATAGGCAAATCCATGAAAACAAAGTAAATTAGCCCCTGCCAGGAGCAGAGTAAGAATCACAAGTTAACAACCAACAGGTGCATAGTTTCTTTGTGGGGTGATGAAAATGTTCTTTTTTAAAAAAGTTTTTCAAGACAAAGTCTGCATAGCCCTGGCTGTCCTGGAACTCACTCTGTAGACTAGACTAGCTTCAAACTCACAGAGATCTGCCTGCCTCTGCCTCTCGAGTGCTAGGATTAAAGGCGTGTGCCACTACCACCTGGCTAAAAATGATCTTGAACTTGTAGCAGAGGATGCACTAAAAATAATTGGATTGAAAAACTTCAGTGGGAAAGGAGCTTGGCGGTGGAAGGTGTGCTTAGCTTCACAGCATCAAAAACAATAGATGAGGAGATTCGATTGTATGTGAATTGTTTCCAAATGAAGATCTATTGCAGGGAGGGATGCTGGGGATTGAGTATCAAGAGAGCATTTTTAAAAATAAAAGGGAATTGTAGAACAATATAATAGCCTGTTTTTCTGTTTAAAAATTATCTGAAATCTGGACGAGGGTGTAGCCCAATGATGGATTATAATGTAAAATATAACATATGTATGTGTTCATGTGTCCATGTGTGAATATGTATGTATTCATGGGTGCATCTATGTGTATGTGTTCATGTATGTACCACATGTATGTATGCATATGTTTGTGCACCGTGCATATGTTTACATATGTGTACACTTATGTATGTATACATGTGTACTTTAATGTATGTGTTCATTCATGTGTGTGTACATGTTTGTTTATATTTGCGCTCATGTGAGGGGGTTCACATATGTGCATGCATGTGTGGAGGCCAGAGCTGGATGTCAGGTGACTTCTTCAATCACTCTCCATCTCATTTTTGAGATAGGGTCTCACTGAGCTTGGAGCTCACCCATAGATAGATGGATCAGCCAGACCCTGCCATCTTCCTGTCTCCTTCTGTCCAGTGCTGGGATCACAACTCCCAGGTCTGGGCTCTCAGAATCTGAACTCAGATCTTCATTCTTTGCAACTGGGCTATTTCCTCAGCCCTTACACTCTTCATTTTAAGAGTAACTGTTAGCTGGAAAGCTGCTGGAGGGCTGTTAGGGGATGGATCAGGCTGGACCACCTAACCCCATAAACTAATCAGACCAACAGAGAGAAAAAAAAAGTAGAAAAACAGAAGCATCCAGGCACAGTGGCTCACAACCTCGGCATTTGGAAGACTGAGGCAAGATGATTTCTGTGAGTTCTAAGCCAGCTTGGGTCACAGAGTTAAGAACCTGCCTTAAAAAACAGACCACAAAAATGAGCCTCCAGATTTGATGAGACCCTGTGTAGTCTGGGCTGACTTCAAACTCATAATCATTGTGCCTTGGCTTCCTGAGTGCCAGGATTGTAAGCACACATCACCACTTTTACCTTAGATAATTTATTAAATTCTGTGGTGAGAAGTTAGGCATGACAACTTCCAGTATCTAGGAGGTGGAGGAAAGAATAGGAGTCCAAAGTCATCCTCAGCTACTTGGGGAGTTCAAAGTCATCCTTGGCTACATGACATCTTTTTGTTGTTTGTTTTGTGTTTTATTTTGTTTTTGTTTTTTAAATAAAAAAGTAACAAAGCATTAAAGAGGGTATTGAGAGAGAGCTCAGGGAGTAAAGGTAATTGCCACAAAACCTGATGACCTGAGTTCAATCCTCAGGGTCCACATGATGGAAAGAGCAAACCAACTCATGCAAGTTGTCTTCTGACTTCTACACATGCACCATGGCATGTGTGAGCCCACACACATGTACACCCATGAATTTTTAATTTTAAAAAAGGAAAATAAAACTTACTTTAAGCACATAGTTCAGCAGTGTAAAGTATATTTCACATTTTCTATAATAGATGAGGACCCTTTTTAATGGCCTCCAGTTACTTAGAGGGCTGGAGTAGTGTGCCATTCATCAACAGCAGCAGACTCTTTAAATTGCAACTAAGTAAGAAAACATCATAAAACGTTGAACAGAAAAATGAAAATACATGCAGATTAGCTTTTCCAGGAATCTTGTCTAAACCGGGACTCAGAAGCACAAATGAGATCAAGTGCAAAGACTGAGTCTCAGGCCAAAAGAGGAGTGAGGGCAGCTGGCTGCTCCCTAAGGCTTTGTTGCCCTTGACAGTGTGAAGCACAAGACTGTTTTGGTCTAAGCCAGGGAGGTTGAAATTTTGGTTTCAGACTGGGTGCTTTGGAACCCTGATGCCCAGGAATATTTGGGGTTGGGGGAGGGGTGAGAATGGGATCAAGGACACTTTTCAAACACTGCAGTAATGACAAAGCCAACAGGCAGGGCTCAAATGACAACACCACCCAGACCTGAGTTTGAATCTCCCTGACATATAAGAAGCAAGGCTTGCCATGTGTGATTATAACCCCAGTGCTGGAAAAGGGTTAGAGACACACAGATCCAGAGAACTTGATGGCAGAAATAGGGAGCTCCCAGTTCAGTACAGAGCCTGTACATGCTCACACACCCACCTGTGTGCACCCCTACACACACACACACACACACACACACACACACACACACACACACACACACACGAGAGAGAGAGAGAGAGAGAGAGAGAGAGAGAGAGAGAGAGAGAGAGAGAGAGAGAGCAGCTATGTGCCACATCTTCCTTGCCCTTCACTAAAAGATGCAGAGCCTAGACAGAACATCCCAGTTACTGGCAGATTTTAAAATCAGACAACCATTCTGTTCCTATGAACCTGTAGAGAGGAAGGGGCTCCCGAAACAACACTGGATATGTACTTACCTTGGAAAGAGTTCACTGAGGCCCCCAAATAAATTATACCAGTAATAGTTGTAATAGCTGCAAAGTCGTATGGAGTGATAGTTACTCCCTTATTTAATGTCATAAATAAGTAAGTAAGTAAATAAGTAAGTAAATAAGTAAGTAAGTAAATAAATAAATAAATAAATAAATAAATAAATAAATAAATAAATAAATAAATAAAAAAACAGAACCCTTAGAGATGACTAGGGTATAGCCTAGAGGCGGAGCACTTGCCTGGCATGTTCCAGGCCCTGGGTTCCCATTGCCAGTACCATAAAACACAGTGATAACGCAAAAAAAAAAAAAGCACATTTAAGGCAGGAGAGTGTAGTTTAGAAGTGGAACACTTGCCTAGGATGCCCTAGGCTCTAGAGTCTATCCCCAGCATTGCAGAAACACTTGTTTACAAATGAGGAAACTGAGGCACACAGAGGCAAAGTAGGTTGTCTGTCCTTTTAGCTGATCATTGCAGCATCTGAAGAAAAGGTTTTTGTTTGTTTGGTGTGGGGGATATTTTTGTTTTGTTTTATTTATTTATTTGTTTGTTTAGAATTTCGAGGAGGTGGCAGAGAACCTGAAGACAGAAAGAATTTCAGTCATGCAGAGAACACATCCTGCCTCTGTTCTGGCAGCTTGGAAATTCAGGATAACTCAGTTTATTGTTAGAAGGACTTGCCTCAGCCTGCTCTCAGAGCCTGAAGTTTTCAAAAGCTGAGGACAGTGACAACACAGCAAGAAGTATCAGGAGAGGCATGGGGAGGAAGGAAAACAGGAAAGCTGCAGCTGCCAGCCAGGCACAGTGGCACACACCTGTAGTCACATGATGGAGGAGGTGCGTTTGAGGCAAACCTAGGCTACAAAGAGAGACTCTGTCTCAAAACAAACAAAAAAATGGACTGGGATGTGGTTCAGCAGCAGAACACTTGCTCAGCATGCACAAGGCCCTACTTCAAATCCCAGTACCAGGACAAGATGACGGTTGGAACCAGGGAACACAATGGCAGCAGAGACCCCACAAGAGGGATTGAAGTGACATTTAGTCTTCTAACTCCCGTCCAGCCTCTGTGCTATTGGCCTTAGCCCTGGCCAGTTCTCTGGCTCTGTACAGTGTGAGAGTTCAGCAGGGCCTACTTTATGCCAGTATCCACCTTCTCCCAGGTGTGACATCAAAAGGAAATCCAAACACTGCCAGCTATCACTCCCAGAGGGGAAACTGTCCACAGTTTGAAACAAAAATCTTTTTTTTGGAGACAAAAATCTCATGTAGCCCAGGCTGTTCTCATCATTTTGTAGCTGAGAATAACTTTAAAGTTCTCCTGATTGTTGGGTATACAGGTGTGCACTATCACACTCAGTTTCTGGGGTGCTGGAGATCAAATTTGGGGCTTTGTGCATGCTAAGCAAGCACTCTACCAACTGAGCTATATTCCAAGCCTAAATTTATTCTTTTTAGTTGGTCAATGTTTAAGGTGCTGGAGATCAAACTCAGGGCTTGCACATGCTCAGTATGTGCTCTACCATTGTGCTATATCCACCAGGCTCAGGCACAAGCTGGTCACACAGTAGCAGTCCTCCTGCTTCAGCCTTCCAAGTGCTTGGAGTATAGGTATAACCACCATGCTTGCCCCCACTCTACATATTGCCTGGATTTTAAACAGCACAGAGATAAGAAATAAGCTCTTAGAGCCCAAGCTGCAGTTCACTAAGCCAGTCAGTAGTGTCAGTTCTAGTTCAAGGTCACATCTCCATCCAGAAAGTCACTCAATGAGCAAGAGAGGGAAGAGAATCCTAAATGCACTAGTTCTTCAAACCTGTGCTGTCCCAGGAGGCCTTTGGGGCTGTAATCTGTTATTAACCATCACTACTTAGCCCTCTCATCCTTTTCTTGATATAGGATCTCACGTAGCCCAGTCTAATCTCAAACTCACTCTATAATCAAAGATGGCTTTGAACTCTTTTTTTAAAATAATTTTTTCTTTTTTTTATAAATATTTTTATTTTATAATTATTTTAATTTTACATATCAGCCACAGATTCCCCTGTCCTCCCTCCTCCCACCCCCAGACTTCCCCCCCCCATCCACTCCCCATTCCCACCTCCTTTGAACTTTTGATCCTCCCACCAAACGCTGGGGCCACTGGTGTTTCCTACCATACCTGGTTCATGTGGTTCTGAGGATGGAATGCAGGGCTTTCCATCTCTATCAACTGAGTTACATCTTCCACCCAAGGCCTGCTACTCATTGGCCATCAGACCAGGGGTGTCCCATATCCATCATCTCAAATGTCTTATGAAGGTCCTATGAAGTGAACATCACTTATATCCCCATTTTCCTGTTACCACAACTAAGGTCATAAAAGGTCAAAAAAAGGCTTGACCCCAGCTCTAACCATCCTTCTACTCTCAGCAGTAAACTCTTCCTCACCCGCTGGCCCCAGTGCCACTCGGCTCCCCACCACCCTCAGCCTCCCCAGCACCTTCTCACCCCCCAAAAGAAAGAGAATAAGAACCTATCCCTTCACAGTGGCTTGGTGACACCCCCCAACTCCCGGGGAATCCCAATGACTTTTCAAGCTGCTTCAGAAGGAAGGTCTTTTAAATAGCGAATCGTGAAGGTGAGATGACTCTGTCTCTCCCACCAAGAGAAATGGGTGGTTAAGGGAAAAGGTCATGAACTGGGGAGATAACAAAGTGCTTGCTGTGCAGACAAGAAGACTTAAGTTAGAGCTCCAGAAACTGTGTTTTAAAAAGAAAGAAAGAAAAAGCTATATGTGGTGGCATGTACACATAATCTAGCCCTTGAAGTGGAGGGGAAAGACAAATCTTGGGGGCTCAAGGCCAGCCAGTCTAGCCTACTTGGCAAGTTCCAGGCTGATGAGGGCCACTGTTTCCAAAAGCAAGGTGGATGGTACCTGAGGAACAACAGCCATCTCTCTCTCTCTCTCTCTCTCTCTCTCTCTCTCTCTCTCTCTCTCTCTCCCCAACACACACACACACCTGAGGTCACTCCTGTTAAGGACCTTTAGGCCCTCAGAGCCCCACCGTGCTTTGCATCTCACCACTTATTTATGACCACATAAATAAGATAAATGCTGAGATACATACAGGCCTAGTTGGTCCTGATGGGCATCTGCAGTCCCATTCCAGGCCCATCTAAAGACAGCTGCTGATTTCCAGTGTGCTGTCTATTCACCCCTTTGCTGAGAACTCATACAATTATCCAGAAAGGCAGTATACAAGCCAAGAATATATACAAGCTAAGCATCCTTTAACTCCAATGATTCCAAAGCTCACAGTTTTTTGAAGGTCAATATTGTACAAGCAGGAAAGTTCATACTTGACTTCATATAACAGGTCACAATTAAAATGTAGAGTTAAAAATATCACATATGAGCTGGGCAGTAGTGGTGCACACCTTTAATTCCAGCACTCAGGAGGCAGGTGGATCTCTGTGAATTTGAGGCCAGTCTGTTCTATAGAGAGAGTTCTAGGACAGCTAGAGCTGTTACACAGAGAAACTGTCTCAAAACCAAACCAAACCAAACCAAACCAAACCAAACCAAACCAAACCAGACAAAAACCCACTGCATACAATGACTGTCCAGTCATATGCATAAAACAAAGATGAAACATCAAGATTTGTGTTCACAGTTGGATGTGATGGCTTGTGCCTTTAATCTCAGCACTTGGGAGGCAGGGGCAGGAGGATCTCTGTGAATTCAAGGGCAACCTGATCTACAGGGAGTTCCAGGAAAGCCAGAAGTACATAGAGAGAACTTGTCTAAAAACAAGAACAAAAAACCAAAACAACAACAGCAAAAAGATTAGTGTGCTCAGAGTTGGGTCTCATTTCCAGGATATCTCATCATGTATAAGCAAATATCCCAAAATCAAAAAGAAAAATTTGGAACATTTCTGGTTCTAGGCATTTCTGATAAGCAACAGTCAACCCACACATGGATACTCGCCCAAACACTATTTATACATGGTGGCATGGACCCAGTATATTGTAAGAATATATATCTGGTAAGATATACTTCCACACAACAGAATACTATGCAGCAGATAAAAAGAAGCATACAATGATATAAGGATATAGAAAAGATAGTGAAGATTTGTCATAAGGTGAAAAAACATTTCATAGAATTCCAGAATTTGCATAAAAAAGGAAATTTGACTTAGAATAATTTTAGGATGACATATAAGAAAGTTTGTTAGGAGCGCATATAGAGACAGGCAGAATGGAGGGAGGTAAAAAGGACAGAAAGATGCTTATCTGGAGTCAGAGGAATGGCTAGGATGACCCTTGGTGGTCTCAAGCATTTCTGAAGTTCCCTATCATTGACTGCATGCTTCACTAGCGGAGGAGCAGGAAGGTACAGTTATCCTTTGGTCCGTTTCAGGGCCACTTTGGATACCACAATCCACAGATGTTGAAGTCTCCTCCATAGAAAGCTATAGTGTTTGCACAGCACCTTGACACCATCCTAGGTATCTTCCAGAGTGATAGAAATAGTTGTGCTGCATAACTTAGTGACAAGAAAAGAGGTCTGTATGTGTTCAGTACAGACGGTGTTAAAAACAAACTTCCAGTCCAAGGTGCCCTGGATTCATCTGTGGGGACCCATAGCACAGAGGACAAGTTCAAGTGGGCATGAGTAGAATAGGCCAGGCCCCTACCCTCTGTCAGCCATTCTGATGAAGATGGGTCTATGAAGCTCTGGTGAGTCACAGCAGCCTGACCTCCCCCTGCAAGAGTGCTGGGTGGTTTCATCCTCTGTGGTCTCAATCACAGACAAGAGTGCCTTCAAGGGACTGGAGAGATGGCTCAGTGGTTAAGAGCACTGACTGCTCTTCCAGAGGCTTCTATTCCCAGCACCCACATGGCAGCTAACAACTGTCTGTAACTACAAGATCTGACACCCTCACACAGACATGCATACAGGCAGAACACCAATGCACATAAAATAAAAATAATTATATATAAAAAAGTGTGCCTTCAAATTCTTGCTTGCCCTTCTCTAGCTTTGTGCCCCGTGGTCCTTGAGGCCTGTAGGTCAGTGTGACTAAAGGTCATGGTGACAGAAAGAGAAGGAGGAAGCAAAGGGGCAACTGTGAGACCCAGGCAGGCTTCTCGTGGACACAGGAGATCCAAGAAGACTCTAAAGGGATAGAGTGATCACAAATGGGCTAGTCGAACTGGTCAGGAGTATGCTGCTGGCAGAACTTCTGTCACTTCTCAGAGCCCAAAGAGGAACTGGGTTTGCAAAAGGATTTATAGAAAAGGAAAATTCTGGATGAGTTTCTGCTTTAGGAGAAAGACCACATTTTGGACTTTCTCGTTTATTGATAGTGGCTGTGTCACACAGAGCACACTCCTAAACACCTCTGGTCTTATTGCTATAAATGACCATCGGCTGAAATTTGCAAGAGTCAGCCTTGTGTCAAACCCTTCAAATGAGTCATCTATCAGATGCTCCCAAAAGGGCAACCCTTAGGCTCTGGAGTCACAAGAATCTTGGTTTGTAGGCTCCCATCTTTTATAGACAAAGCAAGGTTTTCAAAACCCACATTTATGAAATAGAGGTGAAGACTATTAGTTCTTCCAAAGGGCTACTGTGAAGACTCAATTTTTTCTTTCTCTTTTGTTGCAGCCCTGGAGATTGACCCCAGGACCTTGTATATGCTAGCTAAGTGATCCACTTCTGTGAGGACTAAGCAAGTGCCACCAAAGCATTAGCATTCTGTCTGACACACACTGACTAGTCTCATCAGTTCCATTTTGCAAAAGGGAAAACAATCAGGGAGAGAAACAACAACAACATATATATTTAATAAGCTCTCCAGGTAGCCCAGGCTGGCTTTGAACTCACTATGTAGATGAGGATGACCTTGAACTTCTGATCCTCCTGCCTCACCTCCCAGATGCTGGGATCATAATTATGCACCGTTAGGCTGGATTTTGATTTTTTCTTTTTCTTTTTCTTTCTTTCTTTTTTTTTTTTTTTTTGAGATAGTGTTTCCCAGTGTAGTCTAGGATGGCCTGAACTTTCTATGTAGCCCAGGCTAGCCTCAAACTCCCAACACACCTGGCACAATAAAGTGCTTGGTACCTTCTGACTCTGATTATTTGACATGGGGCATAGTTTTCTTAAAGTATAATCTATATTCTATTTCCAAATTACTTGGTGGTTCATCAGGTTTCTGATTAGATGCACAGAAGAAAAGAGATAATTTTTACCAGAAAATAAAACTTCCACATAAGGAGGGATAGGAAAAAGGGAACCTCACTTCTTTCTAAGTGTCCCCCATTCCCTGAAGGGGAAAGACAGAGAAGTCCCCAGAGTCCAAGCCAGCCAGGCTGTAGTGCAAGGCTGAGTGATTGGCCG
This sequence comes from Peromyscus maniculatus bairdii, assembly GCF_049852395.1. NCBI lineage: Eukaryota > Metazoa > Chordata > Mammalia > Rodentia > Cricetidae > Peromyscus > Peromyscus maniculatus. The sequence continues at coordinate 851,111 of NC_134859.1, read as the reverse complement.
GGGGGGGGGGGGGGGGGGGGGGGGGGGGGGATGGCCTCATGGAAAACGCTACCATACATGGGCATGTCTGCCTCCAGCCCAGCCTCCCACAGAAAAATAATGATAAATCCATAGCGACTACCTTGTACGGAAGAGAGGCTCTATTTCAGATATGATAATAAAAATCCATGGTGTTTATGAAACAAACCCACAGGTTTCTCCAGGGTGGCTTAGCACAGGCATGTTTTGGGGTCTAGGGATGGCAGCACCCCAGCCTCACCGACTTGCACCACACCCTCATCCCACTCCGGAGCAGTCTTTAAATTTGTAAAAGGTCAGTTTAATCTTCTCCAAAGAGTGCTAAGTGTTTGTTTTGCTTGAAGCAGTGGATCCACCAGAAACATGAGTCCAACAAATTTTGGTTTTCAGTAGAGAGAAAAGAGGCCAGGGTCAAGGTATAAACTTGGCATCCAACAAACTGGGAAATGGACTTACAGTACTGGTTGGTCATGTGACCCTGAGGAAATTACTTAACCTTACTGAGCTTTGGCTGTGTTATATACTAAATAAGCTCACAGTGTCTTTGTGATGAGGTGGATGTAATGATTAAAAGAACCCAATTCCATTTAAATGCTGTTAAAGTACCTGACTTGAAAGTGTGCCATCAACAATAGCATAAAACGGAAGGTGTTCCCTGCCATGCCAGACTTTCGGACCTGCATAGCCAATCTCTTTTTCTTTAAGCCAAGTCTAAAAGCGCATCTTGAAGTAAACTGAATAAGAGAAGAACCTTCACCAAAGGAAACAGAATGAGACAGAGCAGTTCACTAAACACAGCCGGACCTCCTTTCTTTCCCAGCAAGCACAGCGGCAGCTCTCCGTTCTTAGTGGTAAAACCAGAGCAGCCTAGTCTGGCTTTCTAAAAACTTTCTCTTGTTCTCTGACAGGCATAGCTTTGAAGGGTGCTTTCCACACATGGCAAGACCCTCTAATTCTGAACAGCAGAACTTTCTCCTGCTAGTTCCTCTGACCTGACTGAGAGCAACCTTCCCACTGAGGAGCCCCCAAACCCCAGTGCCTGCTCACTTTGTGCACCTGTGGGTGGCAGCTATCCTGGGCTATTCACCTGGGTATCCGGGACCCTAACATCAACCTGGAGAAGAGCTCCTTTGTTAACAGAGCTAATAGAAATGAACCTTAACAACAAGTAGCCTTGTCTACCAGGGACTACCAACAGCACACCCACCTAACATGGAACACGCTACATACAGCCTGTGCCCAGGCTATCAACACTCTCACCCATTTTTGGTGGGTCACTTTGTGTGATGGTCAGCGGGTTATCCATCCTATGATTTTCTAGTTAGAATAGCCTGGGGGTCTGCTCCCTGCCTCCAAAATGAGATTTCAAACCAGGACCCACAGTGCTTTCACCACTGGTGCTAAAGTAGGCTATTTTGTTTGTTTGTTTTTTAGACGCTAGCATACCTGGAATTGGGCCTAGCCACCAGAACCTTTAATTGGTTGGTACCTCTACTTCCCCAGGGGGTACCGCTCATTGGCAACACTGGTTTCCAGGGGAAATCCATGGAAGGTCTAGGATGACCCTGCACCTGGCTGGCTTCTTTCCACTTCCCATCCTTATAAGACATGACAATCAGGACCTCTGGAGTCCCCACTCCCAGAAGGATGCTCTAGAGGCCGCTCAAGCCCACCACCCAGATTTACCCCCAATGGGACCACTTCTACTTACAGATCTGCTACTGGGGGGCTAGCGGGAGGACACGGGGTGGAGAGCTCGGATCTGGCGCTGGTCCCACGCTGGGGCTGTCCAAATCTTCCTGTGCACGTCGGACGCCTGGCTTTATAGAGCCGGCTCTCCCCGAGGGTAAGAAGGGGAGGTGGCAGCCGGGAGGGGTGGGAGGGTCCTCTGCCCTTCGCGGCGCCCCCTGCAGGTGAAGACCACAGCCGCGGGGAAGCACCTGGCAGAGGCGCAAGGGGGCTGCCAGCGCACTGGCCGGCAGCCTCAGCCCTCGCTCCCAGCAGCCATCCAGATCCTGGGTCCCTAGAGGAAAGGGATCCGGTACGCAGCGTCTGTAGGGAAACTTGAGAATTTCTCCCCTCGGTCCATTCCAGCTGGATTTTAACCTCTTCGTGTCCATACTGGGAACCTGACACCTCCTTCTCTTCCTCATCCCCACTTCCTTCGCCCGCTACTGTCTAGATCTGGGCCCGCTGTTCTGAGCAGGAGGCAGGGAAAGGGGATTTTTTTTTTTTTTTTAACTCCGCAAAGTGCAAGGCAGGATATCTTATACCCTCTTGTGACTGCTGGGAATGTCCGGGAAGGGGAAATTTTTGCTTTTCTGAACTTGTCCTCTGCAGCTCCATTCACTCTACAACTAAAATTAAATATAATCCCGGAGTGCCTGGGACCGATAACGTGGCTTCTCTGAGCCTCGTGTCCGCAGCTGAAAAGTGGGGTGCTTTGGAGAAGAGAGCATTGTGGCATTTGGAGGAGGTGTGTTACATCCTAAGAGAATGTGAGGGACTTTCTGGCCCCACGAGTTTTCAATTGTCCCAAAAGCAAGGGATTTTGTCCACTTAGCGATCACAGTCTCTCTCCCTTGGCCCTGTGTGGACCTAGGTCCGTCCGTCTCTTGTCTGACTTGACACTCTCTTCATCCCATTCTTCTAGCTTTGACGATTTTTTCTTGTTTCTATCATTCCATTTGTATGTCCCTAAACACTCTCTCTCTCTCTCTCTCTCTCTCTCTCTCTCTCTCTCTCTCTCTCTCTCTCTCTCTCTCTCCCTCTCTCCCTCTCTCCCTCTCTCCCTCTCTCCCTCTCCCTCTCTCCCTCTCTCCCTCTCCCTCTCCCTCCCTCCCTCTCTCCCTCTCTCTCTCTCTCTCCCTCTCTCTCTCTCCCTCTCTCCCGCCACATGTACATCCTCAGGCCATAAAAGGAAATCGAGGCAGGGCTGGCCCCACTCCAAGCTGGGGACGCCTAGCGGACCCTCGAGGTCCCAGGCTGGTCCTCCCTCCTGGGCCTGGGCGGGCAACCCAAAAAGGGAAGGCGCGATTCTTGCAGCAGGAATTCCCTGCGCGGCATACCAGCGGGGCTCCGGCTCCCCCTGACTAAATATGGTCCAGCGAAGCCGCCTGCTGAGCCTGCGGAGCGCTAGGGGAACCCCAGTGCTCAGGCAGGAGCTCCAGGCCCACCGGCAGCCCAGCCGGTGCTCTGAACTGGAGTATGGCCTGGCCAAATATACTCCAGCCCGCAGTGCTCAGTGGCCCCATTTAGCAGGCCAGAAAACTGAGGGTCCTGAGGGTACGCAGCACTTTCGGGACCTTTTAATACAATGTTCACTCTGGGGAGCAACCAGGGAACTGGCAGCAAGGTCAAGGGAGGCCTCTGGGCAGAGTCGTCTGAATGGAAGTCCGCTAAGCCTCTTAATAGCAGCAGGACTATGGGCAAGTAACTGTACCTGCTCCGCCTCAGTTTCCCTGTCTGTAAAAGGGGGAGAATGCCAGCTCCTTCCTATTTTTCGTAAGCAGTCCTTGTAGCGGTGGGAAATTAACACACTGCACCTGTGTAGGCCCTAGGAAGCCCAAGAAAGTTGCACCAAGCTGGCTGTGGGATATAGAGGGCCACACAGCCTCCCGTTGGCTTTGCACACAGTTATCTGTGTCTCAGCCCCTCTAGACCCCTTCTGCATCCTTCTAGTACTAGTTCACCCGCTTCTCTCATCCTTGAAAACGTCTGCATCCTGGTCCTCCCTGTCCCTACCCCCACCCCACTGCCCAGTGGGGCGACATAGAGCAGAGCCAAGGACAGCAGCTTGGCTGGCCCTCTGCGGAGGTGGGGGAGGAGCCCTCGGGATGATGGATGAGGCTGCTTCCCCAAAGCTTCTTCACAGCTGCACGTAAAAGGAATGGAAACCGTCCCTGCGCTGAGCTCAGGAGGAATGGAAGGGGGAAGCCCAGGGCCCACTTGCACCTACCCACTCTGGAAACAGCCCAGAGCTGGCCATCCCAATGATAAGAAGGGCACTCCTACCAGGCCCAACAGTCACTTCCAAGGGGCACAGCTGATTTTTAAAGGACTGTGTGAATTTTGAAATGAAAAGCTGATTTTTAAAGGACTGTGTGAATTTTGAAATGAAAATGATTTCATTATTAAGAAGAGACCGGGCCAATAAAATGGCTCTATGGGTAAAGCACTTGCTGCCTAAGCCTGACCACTTGAGTTCCATTCTTAGGACCCATATGGTGGAAGGAGAGAACCAACTGACTGGGACACAATATTCTCTCTTTCATGTGTAGCAGTGGCACAACTCCACCCCCTGATAAATAAATGCAATGAAAACGTTTTCAAAAATGAAGACTGCATTGTGTATGTGGAATGTGTGCACATGTATCAATCACAGATATCAGTTCTCAGGAGCCATCCACCACAAGGTCTATATAGATCTGGTTGGCCTAGAACTGTCTATGTAGACCATGCTGGCAGCAAACTCACTGAAATCAGCCTGTCTTACAAGTGCTAGAACTCAATGTGTGCACTACCACATCTGACATTGCTTTCGTTGTTATTTTCACTTTGTTTTCAAGACAGAGTCTCTCACATGGGCCCCAGGCTTGGCTGCTTAGGCCAGTGCACTCTGGCCAGTGTAGCAAGGTTAATAGAAGAGCTGGGATTCTAACCTGGGCTGGCTGATAGAGTCCATTTATAGTGAGGGGTGGTGGTACTTGTGTATGTGTATATACGCGTTCTTGTGTGTGGAGGCTGGAAGTCAACATTGGGTATTTTCACCAGTTGCTTCTCCACTTTATTTTTTGAGACAGTGTCTCTTGTTGAGCCTGGAGCTTGTTGATTCTGCTAGGCTGCTAGGCCAGCCAGCCATCAAGCCCAGGGATTCTCTTCTCTGCCTCCCCAATGCTGGGACTACGGGATTACACGCAGCTTTTTATATGGGTGCTGGAGGATCAGGTTCTCCTGCTTGAGTGGTTAAGTACTTTATTGACTGAACCATCTTCTCAGCTCCATTTCATCTTTCCCCCAGCAGTGGAGCTTAAACCCCTAGTCTTGCTCACTGAATGGACTCTACCAGCCAGCTCAGGTTGGAATCCCAGCTCTTCTATTAACCTTGCTACACTGGCCAGATGACTTAACCTTTTACTTCCGGGCAATCTGGGCATTAGGTGTAAAGAAGACAGAATTTCCACCTTCTTGGCAGAGACAGTGACACAAGAATGAGGACCTGAATTCCATCTCTAGCCCTCATGTAAAGAGACAAGGGGTTGCCCAGAATTCACTGACCCTTGCAAGCACTCTACCACTGAGGCTCAGAAGCCTGATCATAGCTCTGCTAAGCACTAACCAAGAACCTCTGGGGTTATCCACATCCTTATGTGCCATTGTCTTAGGAAAGGCAAACACCAGACTCTCTGCCTTTTCTACCTTGCTGGGTTGTTAATGACTGTGCTGGCCTTGTATAAACCATCCGTGCCCTCCTGACATGCTTGAGCAGCACTCAGGGACAGTATGTTCATTTAACAGTCAATAAATATCTGCCCACTGTGAGAAGTTCGGATATCTGAAGTCTTCAGAAGGACCCTGTTCTAGGAGTAACAGCAAAGGCTTCTGTTTTGTTTCTTGTAGTTGAAAAGGTCACTTATTTTTAAAAAGAATAAAGTCACTTTACAAAATGCTTCTTTGACTGGGTGATGTTGAATAAATTGTATGTTTTCTGTGAGGGATAGTTTAATGGGCGTTTCCATGGACTCACAAGACAATAGAGGGTAAGTTTCTCTTCAGAGTCTTTTTTATAGACAGGGTCTCACTGTGTAGCCTTGGCTAGTTTGGAACTATGTAGACCATGCTGGCCTCAAACTCAGTGAGATCCACTTGCCTCTGCCTCATGAGTGCTAGGATTAATATATATATATATTTTTTAAAGCAAATAGTTTTAAATAGCTACTGACTTCTAAAAGCCTCTAGCTTTAGGGAAATCAAAAATTGTATCCAAGCATGGCTGACTCCTGTGTGTGCTTCACAATTTAATTATTTAAAGTGTATCAGCTTGGCTGGGAAATGGTTCAGTGGGTAAGAATGCTCACTGCACAAGTATGAGGACCTGCATGTGAGTCCCCAACACTCGTGTAAAAAGTGGGGCATGGCAACACATACCTGTAACACCTGTGCTCTGTGAGATGGAGACAGGAGGCTCACTGGGCCTTCTGGGCTACCCGCCTAGCTCTAGCAAATTCAGTGAGAGCCTCTGTCTCAGGGAATAAAGCAGTGACAGGACATCTGACATTCTCCTCTGGCCTCAAATGTGTGCACTCGTGCACAAACCCACACATACAAAGCCAGGTCAATGTGACATAAGATCTGCCTCCTCATGAAGAACCATCTTTCCTCACAAGCACACATCAGTGGGAATTGTCACAAGCACACTGTGTCACCCTCACGATGACCCATTGACTCTCTAGATAGATGACTGCATCTGTTGTGCTGTTCCTCTTAACTTATGTCCAATTCTGGTCTTCCTGTAACTACAGATGATGTCTCTACTGGGAAGAGTTCATAATTCTCAGTAGTTTTAGTATTCTTATAAAACTAAACATATTCTGTATGGTGGTTTGAATAAGAATGCCCCCATAGGTTTGGTCCCCAGATGGTAGAACTAGGAAGGGGTAGGTTTTGAGGTTTCTGCAGCCCAGGCCATTCCTAATCAGTACTCTCTGCCTCATGCTTGTGGATCAATATATAAGCTCTCAGCTACTGCTCCAGCGCCATGCCTGCCTGCATGCTACCATGTTCCCCACCATGATGGCTATGGATTCTAGTCCTCTAGAACTGTAAGCCCCCAACAAATTCTTTCTTATGTTAGTAATACCTTAGTAATTATATTTTGTCACAGCAATAGAAAAATAAGGCACTCATCAGAAAATTCTTCTTGGGAATTTACCCAAAAGAGATGAGCTTAGCTTCACCCAGTCCTGTACATGGGCATTTATAGCAGCATTCTGTTATTGTGTTTTTGAGACAGTTCTCACCAAGTAGCCCACACCTTTAAAACTGATCCTCATATATCAGGTTCAGCAGCTTTATTAACTGCAAGCACCTGGATAGAGCCATGCCATTTTCTAGTAGGTGGACAGGTAACTAATGAAGAGGCAGGATTCTGCACTTGAAAGAGCTAACAAGCCAGAAAAGTATGGGAAAAACTTCATGGCACATTGCCAAACCTGGAAGATGCAAATGGCTCGAGCCACAGTGTCCAGGAAAAGGCACGAGCAGGTGTCAGGGCACAGTGGCTGCACTGCCTGTACTGCTACAGAGAACTCCCATCACTATCTTTGTCAGTGACAGAGCAGGCTTTCTCTGTAACAATTGCAGCTCCAATCAGACAAAAGACAATGGAAGAAGACAGGGCCTGTGGGAGGAGAGTGGGGTGCTCAGTGCTTCCTACTTCATTTGGCCAGGCGCTTGAAATCTGTTAAACAAACGACCATGTGCTTGTGTGTAGAAGTATATGTATGTGTATCTTCTTATTTTTTATTTTTCTGAGACAAGGCTTCACTACTAGCCCTGGCTGGCCTAGAATTTGCCATGTAGACCAGGTGGGCCTCAAACTCAGGAATCTGCCTCCAGAGCGTTGGGACAAAAGTATAAGCCACCATACCCAGGATTTTACTTTTTGAGACAAGGTCCCTCACTGAACCCAGAGCTCACCGAATTAGATGAACTAATAGGCCAACGAGGCCCAAGGCAGTCTCCACCCACCCATGTCCGTGACAGCAGGAACCTGCAGCCGTGTCCAGATCTTTATGGAGATGCTGGGCATCTGGGGAACCTCAACGCCAGTCCTCATGCAAGCAACTTTCCCCGACTAAGCCATCTCCAGGAAGTCCGGTCTCACTTTATTTCAAGTATTCCATACAGACCACAGTCCTCACATGACGGCTGCCACAAACATCAAATGCCAAGTGTCTGGGAAACAGTCTTCCAGAAGCCTTTAAAGGCACATTCTCAACTGTCAGTACTTCAGACACTTGGCTTTTTGCTAAAGGAACTATCGAGTTGACATAATCAGCCAGGCATGCAAGTCATATACAAAAGTGTTCTTGCACATAATTATAAAGCTATCTGTTTCTTCTACACAAACATATATGCTAGGCTTAAATTTATGATCTTCAGAAGCTAGCCCTGGGCCTGATAGGCATTTTTGTTTGACCAAGTTTTGAATAGCCAAGTCTCCTATAACCATCTGGTTCTACTCCCATCCAATTTTTGTGTCAATTCAAGTTTTTCAATAAACTTCTCTTGTATTTCTAGAAGGTAGCTTCTCCCAACCCCAAGAAACCCCCAGTGAGGTATCACTGTTTCTGAGGGCAGCCTGGTAGGTCTTCTGGGCTTGTGCTTTCTTCAACACACCTGCTTTTTCTTTCTTGGGAGTTTTCAATGTCGCAGCTTAGCCAGGCATGGTGGTGCACGCCTTTAGTCACAGCACTCTGGAAGGCAGAAACACATTTAAGAGTTCTAGGCCAGCCTGGTCTACATGATGACACCCTGTCTTGAAAACAAATGTTCCAGCCTACAAACCTTTTTAAGAAGCCACAGGAAGTAAATCAGCTAGTGTTCATAAACCCCAACAGTAGACTGTCTTCAATTCTATTTTTGGTGTTGTTTGTTTTAGAGATCATTAGGGTTTCTTCTATTTTTATGTATGAGTATGAGCATGTGAGTCCAGGTGCTCAGAGAGGTCAAAAGAGGGCATCAGATCCTCTGCAGGAGCAAAAAGTGCTAACCACTGAACCATCTCTCCAGCCCCTTGATTTTTGGGGGGACATGGGATATGGTCTAGAACTCCTGCCTGAGCCACCCAAGTACTTGCCTAGATTACAGGTGTACCTGGTTCTTCCTCAGATTTTAAGAATATAAAGCCCTGGGCCGGGTGGTGGTGGCGCATGCCTTTAATCCCAGCATTCGGGAGGCAGAGACAGGAGGATATCTGTGAGTTCAAGGCCAGCCTGGGCTACAGAGAGAGTTCCAGGAAATGCTCCAAAGCTACATAGAGAAACCCTATCTCGAAGAAAAAAAAAAAAATATAAAACTCCAGGCTGGAGAAGATGGCTCAGCAGTTAAGAGCATTGGTTACTCTTCCAGAGGTTTCTGAGTTCAATTCCCAGCAACCACATGGTGGTGGTTCACAACCATCTATAGCGGGATCTGATGCCCTCTTCTGGCATCAAGTCAATAAAGCACTCATATACATTATAAAAAAAAAAAGGAACACAAAACTCTTCTTTAGTTGGATAATTAAAAAACAAAAATGGTAACACATTTTAAATATAGACAGAAAGCAAACCAAAATTAAAAATAGATGGTTTTCCTTTTTTCAAACATGTCAGGTCCCCCAGGCTGTGACACCGACCCTCCAGAGTGAGAGTGACACCCTATGAAGGAATGGCAGATATCAAGTACACACATGTACCAGTTCGGCCTTCAGTCCCCAGCTGCCCAGTGAGCCAGCTCCAGTCATCCTTGTTTCAGGGGTCCTCTCCGGATGACAAGATAGTGAGATGACAGCCTCTACAGAGCTCAGTTGATTTTCATTAAGCAATCATTAAAAGTAAAACATTGCCTAGGCATAGACAGATTCTGTTTATCTTCCATTTTGGTAATTTCACAACAATATACAAAATTATAAACACTTGCTAGTCTGGCCCTAAATAACTGCAATTCCTGAGGTAGCACAGCATCCATAGCTGACACCTCTGAATATTAACCAAGTCCTCTGAGAGGATATTTGCACAAAGAACATAATGGAATTCATAACTATAGTCAGTGCAGATTTAGAAGTGGAAATGGGGTGTGTATGAGCTTCAGGAATTGGTGGCCTAAGTGAGTTTGCAGTACTAGAGACTCAGAGAGATGCACTCTGAACCCAGGTTGTGATGAACACCCCAGTCCAGAGACCTGTACCTGTTCCCAATGCTGAGAGCCCAGCACACACTTTCTGAGAGCAAAGATAACAAGTACTGCTAAGACAAGAAACAGTGTTTGTACACAAACAGGAAACAGAGGTCAGAGTGATGACACTTGAAGACCAGGTCCAAAAGGAAAAAATTTCTAAACAGAAACAAAAACTGCCAGTAAAGAAAATACTGAGGGGTCTGGTGTTGTGACACAATGCTTAATCCTAGCACATGGGAGGCAGAGGCAGGATTTCTGCGAGTTTGAGGCCAGCCTGGTCTACAAAGTGGTTTTTGAGACAACCAGAGCAACAGAGACAGGGTGGTGGTGGTGGTGGTGGTGGTGGTGGTGGTGGTGGTGGTGGTGGTGGTGGTGAGAGGGAGAGGGAGGGGGGGGAGGGGAGAGAATATGAATGAATGAATGAATACTAAGGGCTTGGAAAGACAGCTCAGTTAAGATTGGCTGCTGCTCACAACTGCCTGTGCCTCAAGCTCCAGGGGGACCCAGCACCTCTGCACCTAAATACATGAACACCTGTATACACACACATGTGTACACACATGCACATACCTAAAAATAAGTATTTTTAAAAGATACATCAAAAATCTTACAGTGAACAAAAATAACACAATAGAAAAACCCTTATTTCTGTAAAATCTTCAAATAAATTAACCAATTTAGGAATAACTTTGAGGATGATTATCAGATTGCAGTCACTACCAACTAAATATGATTCCAAAGTCAGATATGATGTGCAGTCTCTCCTCTGAGAGAGAGTTAACAGAGAAGTGATTCAGGAAGCCCAAGAAGCTCATGCAGCTTTGGTCATGGCTGCATTGTTGAGTCTAAAATGACTACATTCAGAAAGTCTCTGTAAGCCAGAGACAGAACTCTGCAATAGATAAACTTCCCCTACTATCTCCAAAGCTCCAAAGCCTTGACTTGTAAATAGCAGAAGGGTTACAGACTCAGCTATGACCTTGTCCACCACCACAATCACCATAGTAACATGCACACACCCAGAAACAAGGCCTCCAAACCACCCCTGATAGTTCTACCACAGGAAAAGCCCAGCCAGATTAGTAAGGGCTGCCCCAAGAACTATAAGCACCCTGTCTGACCTGGTATCAAATGTTCCAGATGCCAAAACACTTGTTAAATATTGTGTCTGTCTTGTCCATATGAAGCCAATCACAAGTCCTACTGAAAACATTCTCTAAATCTATAAGAAGGCTGTGCTGGCAAGACAGCCTATGAAAGAATGGTATACACAAGTACACATTCTAACAATGAAGAGTTAAGAAAGAGTTAATTTGGGGGCTGGGCAGAAGGCTCAGAGGTTAAGAACACTGACTACTCTTGCAAAGGACTTGGGTTCAGTTCCCAGCACCCACATGGTGGCTTACAACTGCCAGTAACTTCAGTTCCAGGGGATATGACACCCTCTTCTGGCCTCTGTGGGCACTGTATGCACATGGTGCACAGACATACAAGCAGGAAAAACTCATATACATAAAATTAAAATCTTAAAAAGAGAAAAACAGTGAATTTGTGAGAAATTATTGGAGGAGATTCATGCAACCAAGGAATATCTCCAAGTTAACACTGAAATAATTATTATCTGGGAAAACCAAAACTACAAAATAGGCACCATAGGAATGGAATTTCAAGACTGCAAAATTGTCAAAGACAACATTAGACCCAGTCATTATAAGCCCTCATCAGCCAATTCAATAAAATGTATATTCTATACTATGCTTGCAAAGTATGAAAAGGAATATGGACATAATACACTCCAATTTTAAGGGCTCCAATTTCTAACACCATGCATTCAAAACTTCAATTGCCAGTATATTATATGACCATTCCTTGTGTGTCTTTACTAGAAGTCATCAATAATGGGATGTGGGGGTGCTTCTGTTTGCCACCCTAAAACAGAACTGTGTCCCATGTTCTCTGATAAAACAAGAGAGAAAGAAAGCCCCCATCAGAAATGGGGCTGGCACTATTTCTGGGCTGCTGTTTGCATGGCTCTGTACTGTCTCTAGGTCTGGAGGTGTCCAGGTACTTATACCATGGCAGCGAGCTTTTTTGACACACACATTACAGGAGTAGGCACCCTTTATGTGTCAGTAATCTACCCTTAGCTTGTCAATGTTAACAGGCTGTTCTGCTGTGGGATGGTCTGTATGTCAAATTGCTCTGATTGGTCAATAAACAAAACATTGATTGGCCAGTGGCCAGGCAGGAAGTAGGTGGGACAAGGAGAGAGGAGAGTTCTGGGAAGCAGAAGGCTGAGGCAGAGACACTAGCTGCCACCATGACAAGCAGCATGTAAAGACGCCGGTAAGCCACCAGCCACGTGTCAAGGTATAGATTTATAGAAATGGGTTAATTTAAGATATAAGAACAGTTAGCAAGAAGCCTGCCACGGCCATACAGTTTGTAAGCAATATAAGTCTCTGTGTTTACTTGGTTGGGTCTGAGCGGCTGTGGGACTGGCGGGTGACAAAGATTTGTCCTGACTGTGGGCAAAGCAGGAAAACTCTAGCTACACTGTTCTTCCATTTACTATGCTTTCAAATACAGTATCAGCTTATTTTCTTTGCTGAAAGTACAGTTAGGAGGATCAACAGGAAATACATTCTAAATACATTTATATTTTTACATTGAAAGGAAAAACTGGAAATGGGCTCCTCTAAGACTCTGCAGTTACGGATCCCCTTACGCAACAGGGTTTCTAAGAATTTTAGAGTGATAAAGACCACTCTAAGGGGGTTTCCTTCACCATGTTCTACATTAACAGTAATGTTTTCAATCCATCTTTGAGGAGTGGATGACAGGCATCACCAAATACAACTCAAATTGGTAACATTGCAAGTCACCAATGCCACGGACAGCAGTCATCTCTTTTCCTGTGGCACACACTTGGCTATACATTGTTAAGCTATGTCCCCCATGCTTGTTTATCTATGATATAAACTATGTGACTCTTACACTGTGCAACTCTTGTCAGGAAGGAGCCATTGATGGTAACAGCTGTGTTCTGTGAAATAAACCTGTGGCTACACTAGAAAAATCTCCTTGATAAACAGCAAAGTAGCATTTAGAGAAAGAACTGTAGCAGCTCCTCTTACGATTTTCCTATCCCAAGAATAAAAACTCATGTTTACTAAGTCTCTCAGAGTCCATGTAAACAAACGTCAGCACCTCTATAGCTGTCACTGTGTGCACAAGGGAGCTCCACAAAGAGCTCTGACAATGCCTCCATTAAAGTTCCTACATGGCACTTCTCCCAAGGCCTGTCCTGTCATGCTTACATTCTTTACAGAATAAAATAAACTCTCTGTTTCACTTAAAGCAAAATTAAAAGAATTATTTCCCCCTTTACCTTTTCATTAAATTCCCTAGTAGAAGCCAAACTGTTCTTGGGAAAAGAGCATTGTTATCTAGTTTAAAGATCAACACTAGACAGTGTCTTAGGGTTTTCACTGATATTATAAAAACCATGACCAAAAGCAACTTGGGAAGGAGAGGTTTTATTTCTGTGTACAGTTCCACATCACAGTCCACCACTGAGAAGTCAGGGCAGAATGCCACAGAGGGGTGCTACATACTGGCTTGCTCCCCATGGCTTGCTCCGCCTGCTTTCTTACTGAGCTCAGGACCACCTTACTCTTACTCTTACTGAGCTCCAGTGACACCACTCACAATGGGCTGCACCCTCCACGTCAATTATTAATAAGAAAACGTACTACGGTCTTGCTCACAAGCCAAACTGGTGGAGGGATTTTCTCAATTAAGAGTTGCTCTTCCCAAATGACTCTAGCTTATGTCAAGCTGAGAAAAACTAGCCAGGGCAGACAATAATTGAGATATTTCTTAAAAATAAAATTTTATAGGAATAAGTTCTGGTTTTAATGCCCTTGAAATACTTTTTAAAACACGAATGGGTTTTCCCACAGGTCTCTATACTTCTAGCTGAAGGAATTTTAATGAGCAGAGCATATGGACAAAGATCTGTACTTGTATTTTATTTTCAGTGCTACAACTGAACCTGGGACCTACACATGCAAGGCAAGTGCTTTACTGGAGGTACATTCACAGCCCTTAGAGATGGCCTCTAAAGAAAAGGAAGAAGTACTTTTCAGTTTTCACAAACTTAAGAACTTTACAAGTACATCCTGGCCTGGCGGTGGTAGTGCACACCTTTAATCTCAGCACCCGAGAGGTAGAGGCAAGTGGATCTCTGTGAGTGCCACGACAGCCTGATCAGACTGAGTTCCAGGACAGCCAAAGCTACACAGAGAAACCTTGTCTTGAAAAACAAACAAAAAACCAACCCCCCCCCCAAAAAAAAATCCTGAAAACAGCACATTTTTTTCTCCAGTAGCTTCTAGCAAGCTAGATGATGGATTAGTTTTTCATAGATGCAGTAAAACTTGAGGGGCTAAATGGAGACTATCAAACATTTACAAACTGTGGTGGTCTAATCTATGGTATCGGGAATAATAAGTTAGTTACTCCACATACACGGCTGAGATCAGACAGCCTGGTATATGTATCATCTACTGACTGCTTGCACAGCAGCATGAAGCTCTTCAGTCATGGTGCTTGGCCCCGTGTCCTTCTTCAGGTGGTCATCTAGAGAAAATACATAGGTGTTAATACTCATTCCAAATCAAAACAGGAAGATAAGCAAGTATACCTGTATATATTTTAGGACGTTATATTAGTATTTTATCATTTTCCTTATACTATGTATTGACTTGAGGGGGTGGGGGCTGGTAGGCATGCATGTGGAGGTCAGAGGAACTTGAAGGAATCAGTTCTCTCCTTCTAAAACATGTTCCAAGAACTGAACTCATGTCATTAGGTTTGGCAGCAAGCCTACTGAGCCATCCTGTTAGCTCTACTTTGTGAGTTCTCATTTCTTAATTGTCATGAGGAAATCATAAATGTTTAGTATTAGAGACTAAGTGTAATAATTCAAGTGTTTCTTCTTCATTGGGTAGAGGAGCAACAGGATCTTACTATGTAGCCCAGGCTGGCCTTCTGCCTCAGCTTGAGTGCCAACATCACAGGCTTCCACCACATGGCCAACCTGATTTTCTTTTTTCTCTGACTGAAGTACAGAGGGGGCCCTGTGAGCCTTTCTCTCAGATATAAGGAATCAACTCAGGAGGAAGGACAAGTGTGCAATCAGCATTGTAGAATCATCCAAAACAACAAACTACCTGCTAGCTGAGCCCTCATGTTGCATACAAAAAAAGGAGTACAGTTTATATCTTCACATCAAAACTGTAACACTATCCAGGAAATTGTTCTTTTAAAACCTGCAAGATGGCTCAGTGGGTAAAGATGTTTGCCACAAAACTCTGATCCCCAACTTTGATCCCTAACACTTACACAAGTACAGAACTAGTAGCTACAAGTTGCCCTCTGATCTCCACATATGTACAGCAGTCCATGCATGCACCGGCAGTGTAATAAAAATGATTACTAAATAAAATAAAATTGAAAGAGAAACTGGGTATGGGGAGACATGCCTATAATCCCAGCACTTAGGAGCCTGGGGTAGAAGGATAAATGCAAGTTCAAGGCCACTCTGATCCACATTGAGAGCTGCTTGTCTCTGCTCCACCAAACTTGGGGTTATAGGCACATATGCCATGTTGGAGAGATGGTTCAGTGGTTAATAGCACTTACTGCTCTTGTAGAGGACCCAGGTTCAATTTCTAGAACCCACATGGCAGTTCACAATCTTGAACTAGTCTGTAAATCTAGTTCAAGGAAATCTGATGTCCTCTTTTGGCCTCCTTGGGCACCAGGCATAGTGTCAGGCAAATACCCACACACACAAAAATATACATATAAAACTTTATTTAAAAAAATGTCTGAGTCAGGCGTGGTGGTATATGCCTATAATCCCAGCTGCTGAGGGAACTGAGGTAAGAGGATTGTCAGCAGTGTGAAACATGGAAAAACTGTCTTAAAAAAAAAAAATCACCAGGCAGTGGTGGCACATGCCTTTAATCCCAGCACTCCAGAGGCAGAACCAGGTAGATCTCTGTGAGTGAGTTCAAGGCCAGCCTGGTCTACAAAGCAAGTTCCAGGACAGGCTCCAAAGCTACACAGAGAAACCCTGTCTCGAAAACCAAAAATCAGACAAACACAGGTAAAATTTAAATTTAAATTAAAAAATGAAGAGCTTTTAAATTAATTTTTCTCTCTGTATATGTGCACACATGCGAGCACATATGCACACATGTGAGTGTGTACACACAGGCCAAAGCAGGTACATGTGGAAATTAGAGGGCAACTTTTTTTTTTCTTTTTTGGTTTTTGGAGGCATAGTTTCTCTGTGTAACTGTCCTGGAACTGGCTGTAGCTGGATAAATCTTTCTCGCCCGCTGTTACTCCAATAACCAGTCAGAGGCTTAACATTAATTACAAACAGTTTGGCCTATGACTCAGGCTTATTCTTAGATACCTCTGACATCTTAAAAACCTGTGGATTTCTTCCAGGCTGATAGGGTTTGATCGACCAAGACCCTCTGAAAGGTCTCTGATGACAGCCATGGCCCAGATGATCCAACATCCAGAAAAGCTTCAAGGCAACTGGCTGAGACTCATGATGCAGCCTCACAGACTACTACAGCCAAGATTTAACTATAATTCTAAATTTTCTCAGGATCCCCATAAGATTACTAGTGCCCCAATCAGCAGGAAGTAGTATAGAAAACTATACCCAAATTCCCAAAATATTGTTTATAAATGTTTGTTTCTATTTAAAGGGGTTGATTATGAATGCAATCTCTTTCTAAAGAAAAAAGGGGGATATGATATAGAAATGATAAAAAAAATCTACTTTGATTAAAAAAAAACTTCATCTCAAAATACTTTACATTTGATACAGATTTGGTTTACTGATACAAATTTAAGGTCAATTTTGTTATACTGTATATATATTTCTACTCTTGTTTAAGGTACTATGTTTAAGAAACTCATTTAAAATTGTAGTGCATAATTAAGAAATACAGATTAATAATTAGTCATCTATGATAATCAAGCTTATAGTCATGTTAGTTTAGTTTTCTAGATATACAAAGATATATTTTAATTAGGTAGGTAATCTTCAAACACTTCAAAGACCTAGAAAATATGGCATTTAAAATATTTTAAAAACTTAAGACTTTTCTAAACAATGAGATACATCTGCTTCTGGCAGCACCAGTTACTTCAAAAAAGATGATGGGCATCAAAGAAACTCATTATGGAGTTTGCTTACAATGTGGAAAAAGCTATTTGGGGAAGAAACTGCTCTTGCCTGGACTGCTTGACAGTATGTTGTATAAACTGGACATGCAGGACCCATGGAAAAATAACCTCTGAACTTTGACAAAACAGGGTGAGATGGTCCTTCAGGTTCCTGCTTCACAGAAGAAACTGCCAGACGTTTTGCAGGACACAGAGAAAAGCAACTAACAAACTTTGCCAAAAGAGGCAAAACAGTCCTTCAAATTTCCTGCTTCACCAAAAAGTATGCCTGAGACTCTAGGCCTGTAGGCTGAAGACAGATGCTCCAATGTTACAGAGGAACTTCGGGTGACTGTCCAGACAGCCAGACATCTCTGTTATTTCTAGAATTTTGGAAGTTGCTTACAATGTACTTCCTGTTTATTTAGGTAATATTAGATATTTCTGGGGTCTTCGACAGAGTTGAAGACTAGATAGTTATATAGTTTTAGCTATAATAAAAGGTAAATTAGATATAAAACTTTAGACTCATAAAGATAGCATAGATAGGATATTTTCTTTAATTTTCCAAATACAAATAGACTAGATATTATAACTATAATTCTTGCTTGATAACTTTTGTTATATGTAATTTTACTTTGTTAAAATAAAAACCTTCCTTTTGGATTAGACAGAAAAAGGGAAGTGCTATGGGGTGGTCTTTCTGTATGCTGTGAATATGTGTTGCTATCACTGGTTAATAAAGAAGCTGCTTTGGCCTATGGCAAGACAGGTTATATAGCCAGGCAGGAAATCCAAGCAAAGAGAAAGGGAGAAGAAAAGCAGAGTTGGGAGATGCCTGCCCGCCCATCCAAGAGGCAACATGCCAGCAGACCAGTAACACCACAGCCATGTGGCAATACATCAATTAATAGAAATGGGTTAATTTAAGATGTAAGAGCTAGCTAGCAAGAAGCATGAGCCATAGACCAAACAGTTTGTAATTGATATAAGCCTCTATGTGTTTATTTTGGGGCAGAACAGCTGCTGTCTGGGCGGCCAGAAACTTCAGTCTACAACTGGCTTTGCTGGCCTCAAACTCACTGAGATCCACCCGCCTGCTTCTTCCTCCCAAGTGCTAGGATTAAAGGTGTGCACCATCACTGCCCAGCTTCAAAGGACAACTTTTAGCACTTGGTTCCTTCCTTCTGTTGTGAGGGTACTGAGGCTGTCAGGTTGTTGGGTTTGGCAGTAAATGCCTCCCACCCACTGAGCCACCTCACTGGCCCAAACTGTGTGATTTTGCACATTAAAACAGAACTGAGATGGGCTCTCCATCATAAAAACCTCAACTTTTATTTGGGGCAAAACCTATTCTGCCTCAAAGATCACATCCACTCAGCACAGGACTAGGAGACAGGCTATCTTTCTGAAGGTGGGTGCCTATGTGATCCTCGCCAGCACCTTATACCTTCCACTAAAGCCAGATGAGCTGTCAAGTGGAGCCACGTGGCTCCTGCAGTCATGTGGACTCAGAGCAACCACAAATGATGATCTATAGCTGAGGGCTCTTCTCAAGGCATTGCACAAAGAGGTCACTGTGTGCCAGGAAAAAAAAATGTGATGATGAAGAAAATAATTTGTAAGCCAGGAATGGTGATGCAAGCCTTTAATTCCAGCACTATGGAGGCAGAGCCAGGTGAATCTCTGAGTTCAGGACTAGTTTGGTCTACAGAGCTAGTTCCAGGCCAGCCAGGGCTACACAGAGAACCCATCTCAAAAAAACAAATAAACAACAAAAAAGAAAATAATTTGTAAAATCACTGTCCCTGTAGTTCTGTAGCCACCCTCACTTACGAGCTTTCTCTGGAGCTTTCTACAAAGCAGGTGCCCAAAGCCACTTTACTGACTGGACCCACACTGCTAGTAGCACTGTGCACCTAAGCATGTCTCACTCCTCAGCTTGCTTGCCTCCTCCCCCTCCCCCCCTTCCTCTCTCCCTGCACAGGAAGGTGATCAGAAGAACTGACCCTAGTTAATGACTACTCTCCTCACTTTCAACTCTCTACTGCCATTAACACTAATATTAAGGAGATTCTAACACATTTACAAACCAGAAGTTACTTCTCAAAACCTTGTTTTTCTTCATGAGACTAAATCAGTGTCTTGTGGTTGCTATGTTAACTATATTAATGTGTCATCAGCAACCAAGAGGGACAGGAACTGTCATGCATTCTTCTTAGGTGTAAACACTAGTAAAGCCTTTCTAGGGGACTAAATAGTATGAATCATATGTTTAAATATGCCTATGTTGTCTGTGAACCAGCAATTCTGCTTTAGGCACCTCCACAGGCGAGATATTTGTATGTACAGACAAAGATACAACTTACAAATTATAAACTCAAAACCTTAGCCCTAGTTCATCAGTAAAATAAGAGGTGTGACAATACCACACTACAGGGACCCAGACCCACTGTTCCACAAGCACAATGCAAGGTAACACACATGCAGATTCTTAAACACACAGAATCAGTCCATAGTGACTAATAAAAGGTCAACAGGAGCACCTTCCAAGAAAGAGAGGGGATCTGGGGAGTTAGGATGGGCATGGCAGAGGACGTTAAAGGGAACTTTACATTACTCGAGAATTTCAGAAGTTTCTATATGTATTGACATGGCTAGTGGTTTATTTTGCATTTTAAGTATTGATAAAATAGTATTTTGCTCTAGGATCTGAGCCTTAGTGATTTCTGGCATGAGCTTAGAAAGCTCCTACACTCATGCTCTGGCTTATCTGGATGGCAGCCTTGTGTTGAACCTTGGCCTGTACTGAGTCACAGCAGCCTTGGCTCTCTGGAAGTTAGTAGGAATGATTGTCCAACCTAGTCAGCTCAGCATCACAACAGACGATAAAACCAGTCAAGTCACAAATAACGTTATCCTGATTCACAAGTATGTCACTTTTAGAACTTAAGAGGCACCAACTCACTCACATGGCAGCGTTGGTCACAGAACCTTACAAAACTTCACAGAGCAACTTGCATCCTGGGTATTAAGAATTTATTTCAACTCTCATGTTAGCTGCCTGAACCCCACTTGTAACCACCCCTTGAGAAAGAGTGCCAACTCTACCACATGAGAAAACACCCATCTACAATGCACTCATTTCAAACAATCAACTCAGAACCTGCTGCCAACGTGATCAAAACAACAAAAAGCTCATTTCACTTTATTATTTTTCTTATTTATTTAGTCCTATCTGTTTTATTTTTGGAGACAGGGTCTTATTATGTAGCCCAGGCTGGCCTTGAACTCAAGATCTTCTTGCTTCAGTCTTCATTGCCTAGATTACAAGCCTGAGCAACCATGCTTTACTTTAAAAGTTCATTTTAAAGATGAGCATTCTGAGTTGGATTCAAAGGCTCATGCATCTAATCCTGGTATTAAGAGGTTGAGGAAAGATTGATGTAAGCTCTGGGACAGCAGAAGTAGAGTGAGAGCCTGTCTCAAAAGTATTTTGAAAAAGAATCTGTTATCTGTAGGTAACTGTCATCTACTACAGAAAGTATCCTGAAAATGTAATAGCACACACAGACATGGCTTCTCTGTATAGTAGTAATCTTGCCTTGTATTTTTCAGTCTGGGAAAGGTGGGAGGTGGGAGAAGACTTCTTGATTTCAAAGAAAACTATAGTGTGGTAAGACAGGCTATTCCAAAAGACCACACTGATGTGAAAGTCAGAGTTTCTTTCAAGACCTTGACTTTGAAATTATCATCACTTTGTCCAGTCAAGGTTTTCTTTCCCCAAAGCACTTGGATTTCTGGAGGTTAATTAAGTAAGACAGGCTAACACTGGACTAGACGTAAGCACAATTAAGCTAGGACTCAAAAGCTCCAGAGAATAAAGTCAATGAAGTTAAAAGAAGAATGTCAGAAGCGCCTACCCTTTGGTCTTCTGTTGGGCTTCCAGCTGGGATGCCTATTTGGAGGCTGGAGTGTCGACTCTGTCAGAAACACATTCTGGATGTCATCTGGAGGACCACGCAAGAAATGGGCTAAAATTCCATACAACAGAGGACTATTTCAGGAAGAAGGCAAAACCAAAATCAATTCACTTCTCATAAGTAGAAAAAGCTTAAGACATTTGCTTTAAAGGTAAACTCTGACACCGTAAATGCACCTAACTCACTAAGTCGCAAAAGACACTGGATTATTATCCAAGTGGCAAATGGTCACTCTCAGTTTAAAACTACCAATTAACTTGAGTAAGAATTTTTTTTTCCCCCAGACAGGGTTTCTCTGTGTAGCCCTGGCTGTCCTGAAACTCACTCTGTTGATCAGGCTGGCCTTGAACTCACAGAGATCCATCTGCCTCTGCCTCCTGAGTGCTAGGATTAAAGGCATGCGCCACCACTGCCTGGCTCTTGAGTGAGAATTTTTAAACCCCCAGAAAAAATATTAACACCATTAAAATCATCTAAACTGAAATGAAACTATAATCAACCCACTGGAATTCAGCTTTTCAACTCCAAGCCCAGCCTGAAAACCTTCCTAGAACCTAAAACTGGTTTACCATCCACTGTCTTGTCAAGGTTACGCCTAGAAAGCATGTGGTCTGCCTTCAAATCCTGCTTTTGCCAACCGCCAGCTACAGACCTTGGAAGGTCTCCTGAAACTCACAGATATTTCTCTTTCTTAAAGGGTGCAAGCAGAGGGCTAGAGAGATGACTCAGCGGTTAAGAGCACTGGCTGCAGCCAGGTGGTGGTGGCTCATGCTGCTCAGTGGGAAAGCACTCACCTATCATGTGCAAAGCCCCAAGTTTTAGCCGGGTGGTGGTGGTGGTGGTGCACGCTTTTAATCCCAGCACTCAGGAGGCAGAGACAGGTGGATCTCTGTGAGTTCAAGGCCAGTCTGGTCTACAGAGTGAGTTCCAGGACAGCCAGGACTGCTTGCTTCACAGAGAAACCTTGTCTCGAAGAACCCAAAAGAAAAAAAAAAAGCGCCCAAGTCTGGTCTCCAGCATGTACACATACACACCCCCAAATTCCCTGAAAGGCTGCAACGTGTTCCCTCACATTCTGGAAATAAAGCTGGTCACCAGTTTCCTTTTTAACTTGCTCATCTGAGGCAATTGTCTCAGAGGCTACCAAAGAGCTAGGGATACAAAAAAAATCTTACAGCTAGCTACTCACTCCCAACACCTGCTAACTGCAAACTAATGCCTTCTGCTTGAATGACCCCATACCCAACTGCTCACCGGTAGCTACTGTGGCAGTCTGAACAGGAATGGCCTCCATAGACTCATATATTTGAATGTTGGTCATCAGGGAGCGGTGCTACTTGAGAGGGATTAGGAGGTGTAACCTTGTTAGAGTAGGTGTGGTCTTGTTGGAGGAAGTATGTCACTGGGGGTAGACTTTGGGGTTTCAAAAGCCCAAGTCCCAGCACCTCCTCTCTTCCTGTTGCCTGGAGATCTAGATATAGAACTTCCAGATACTTCTCCAGCACCATGCCTGCCTGTGTGCTGCCATGCTTCCTACCATGATGAAAATGGACTAAACCTCTGGAACTGGAAGCAAGCCAATTCAATGCATTCCTTTATAAGAGTTGTTGTGAGCCGGGCGGTGGTGGCGCACGCCTTTAATCCCAGCACTCGGGAGGCAGAGGCAGGCGGATCTCTGTGAGTTCGAGGCCAGCCTGGGCTACCAAGTGAGTTCCAGGAAAGGCGCAAAGCTGCACAGAGAAACCCTGTCTCGAAAAACCAAAAAAAAAAAAAAAAAAAAAAAAAAGAGTTGTTGTGGTCATGTGTCTCTTTATAGCAACAGAACACTAAGACAGCTACTCTTAGAGACTTTTTTTCCCACACATTTCAAAAACTGTCCAAATGTATAAAGCATTGCCTTGTTTTGCTTAACACTCAAATGCAGTGATTATTGTACCCATGACCACTCTCTCTACAGAATGGGGACTACGCCCCCTTAAAGATTTCTTCACCAAATAAATCTGGTTACCAATTTAGATGACAAAGGCTTTTTCTGTGGCAGGATTTCTTGGGGGCACATGCTCTGTTTATGCACATCATGAATGACCAAGAGGGAATGTGGTTCAATGACCTTTTGTGAGCATCTTATAGAATATTCCCGTCACTCTCTGGGAACACTACAGAAAATAGTGTGCTGCCACATCTACAGCATCTACAGCAGTATCCCACATTATACCATGTGTCAGATAGGTTTTGGTACAATAGTAAAATGCTGGAAAATCCCTCATTGATACAGGAATAAATAATCCACAATGACACAAGAACATGACAGTTGTTCATAACAAAAGGGAAGACATGGTTCTACATGGAAAGAAATGGAGGCAGAGAGAGAGCCTTCAATAGACACCCTTACATTATGTGTAGATAAAAACAAATTGAGACAAAATACAATTCCCCCCAAATAAAAGGAACTCAAGTGTTTGAAAAAGAGATGTATATATACAATACAATTCTCTCATAAGTGGAAGAAAATACACACAGCTGTGGACTCTACCTTTAAAACTTGAGCAGCAGTCAGGCATTGTGGCTCACGCCTTTAATCCCAGCACTCAGAAAGCAGAGGCAGGTGGGTCTCAATGAGTTCAAGGCCAGCCTGTTCTACAAAACGAGTTCCAGGACAGCCAGGGCAGTTACACAGAGAAAACCTATTTTGAAAAAACCAAAAAAATCCTAAAACCTGAACAGCTACATGAGAAGCCTATGAGGAAGGTGTAAGGAGGCAAAAAGAACACCCCTGTATTCTGGACACACTGCATTTAAAATGTCAGTGGACACGTGAGCCCCAACTCAGGAAAACAAGCACATTTGTCCTATACAGACCTCACTAGAGACTCAAGAGTGCGGTGGGGAGGTGTGCAAAAGAAATGAAAGTAGAAGACAGAACTTGTTCAGTGCCCACGATGAGGGAGTTAGGTTAAATGGCATACATGTACAGCAGTTCATGTTAAGACAAACATAATTCTATCATAAAAACAAATGAAAAAATTCAACAAATTCAAGAAAACATAAGTCTTCTAAGAAATTTCCACTAGGAAAGGTTGCACTGAGATGTGCACTCAGGCACTAGGTACAAACTAATAAGCCAGTTAGGGACTCTCTGGGAAAATGTAAGGTATTAAACACAGGGAAAGAACTAAGAAATGATCAGTGTAAATGCGGAGGAGTATTTACGATGCAGACAGCAGAAGAGATGGACGGTAACATGAAAGCAGAGGGCAGACAAAGGAGGTCTGGCAATGAAAGAATGTAAGCAGTAGGGTGAGAGGAAGCTGATGGGAGGGCTTTTCGGTTATTGTTGTTCCTATACTGGAGTGAAGAAAGCAATGAGGAGAGAACAAAGCCTTAGAAAGGAGAAAAAGATCAGGAGGCCAAGAACAATCCTTAGAAAGAAGTAAGGGTGTGGGGGGATAATGATGAAGGGGGAGCTGGAGAGATGGCCCAGCAGTTAAGAGCACTGGTTGTTCTTCCAAAGGACCAGCTTCAATTCCCAGTACCTACTTGTTGGCTTACAACCACCTATAACTCCAGCTCCAAAGCCTTTAAGGAAATCAGGCATGTATGTGGTGAACAACATGCATGCAGACAAAATACCCGTCCACATAAACACATTTTTTTTTTAAGTTTAAAAAAGAAAGAAGTAGAGGGCTGGGCCAAGGAGACTGCTCAGGGGTACAGGGTGTGTTGCACCCTTAGCAGTCATGGCCCTGGTTCAATTACTACCACTGAAAGAAAGAAATTGGGGGAAAAGTTCTCAAGAAAGAAAGAGGGAGGCAGGGTAGCTGGTTAGGTATTCAGTCCTCTGAAGACACAGCAAGCTCAGCTGCAGCAGAGAGCTCAGGTGACTTTGCTGCCACACTTCTTGGACCTCATATAGTGTATAACATACAGTAAACCCAAGTAAGTTCCTGCTGGATTAAAATGAATCATAGCTAGTATTATGCAATTGAATCTGAATACAACATCTGTAAACCTCTTTTAAAAACTTCTTACATTGAGTCATCTTTTGATTCTTCAAAGGCATTTAGTTCACGGATGAGAAACTGTCTGTCCAATGGAACTATGGGTTGACCAGATTCTAGGGGGGAAAAAAATTCAGGAAAACACTAAGTCTATTAATCAAAAAGGCAAATTCAACTTTGATAATAACCACACCTGCTAGGTATACACATTTCTCAGACTTTGGGAGAATGTTGACAGATCAAACTGCATATGACTTTATGATGTCAGCATATTCCAATGCAATTAAATGTAGAACTTAATTACAGCTTACCACATACTCACTTTGGTAATATGGTTTCTGAATCTAAAACTATAAAGCTGGACTTCAGTAAGCTTCCTAAGATGCCTATGGATTAAACACATGGTAATACTAAATAATTCATTTAAAAAATATATACATTTAGGGATAGCAATTCTAAAATTAAAATTATTAAATTTTTAGACTGAGTCTTACTCTAGCACAGACTGGCCTCACATTCATTAGGTGACCTTGATTCTTCTGCTGTGGCTTCCTGAGTGCTGGGACTACATGTGTGAGCCACCACTTCCCTGGTGAAAGTGAAATGGTAGAGCCACTCAGAAGCAGTGGCAGTTATTACCTGAAGGGAAACATTCACTTCTCAGACAATTGGCAATTCTATCTTTAGTTATTTATCTACAAAAATAAAATGATGTTCACACAAAAACTTCCAAGTAAATGCTTTTGAGGATTTGATTCACTGCTGCCAGAAAGTATATATCACTAAAAATGTCTACAAGAGCAGATGAAATGGCACAGCCACAGCATTTTCTTATTCACAGGGTCAAAGTCAACATGACTGAACCTCCAGTGTATTTTACTAGGTGAAGTGAGGCAGCAGTGTCAAAAGGCATGTTCTGTAGGCTTCCACTTATATGGCACTCTGGAAAAGGCAAACTTGATTAACAGAAATTCAGTCTCTCTTCTCTTCTCTACTCTCCACAAGTGCTGTGAATTAGCCTCTGGCCTCACATATTAGGCAAGTGTTCTCCCACTGAGCTAGCTACAGACCCAGTGCTTTTCTATTTTGTATTTTAAAGCAGTGTCCTCCTGCCTTAGTCCCTTGAGTTTCTAAGATTATAGGCATTAGCAGTCATACCAATCTAAAACACTTAATTATGGAATTAAGTGTTAAGTTAAAATATGGAATGAGCACTGTCACTATTTCATCCTAGGGATGATACCTAGGTAATGACCAGCTGCAACAAACTGAGGGAAATAGACACTGATAATAGATCTTTAGAGATCCTCAACATATCAAAATCATTATCCTTTATGAGCATGTGTGCTTAATAGTACATAGAGAACCTGTAATGGAAGGTCCTAGCTCTTATTTTCCCCAACAGCATAAAGCTCACCAAAACCTGTTCATGCTATGACAAGAGCCCATGGGATGCTAAGTGTTCAGTCACCTGCATGACATAATAATGAAATTACATATTCAGGCTAACTGCTTTCTAAGAATTAGAAAAAGGGTAAAGCAGAGCTTTTTTCCAGAGATGAACAACCACTTACCTGCTATAAGGACAGAGGCTGTGTACTTATATTTGTTGAATTCCAAATACTCCCTAATTAATTCATTAATTAGAAGGTTTTCATGAGACAATGATGGTCGGGGTTCATGATCATCATCCAGGGCATTGAAAACTTCAGCACGGATCCTTGCTTTTAAATGTCCTAACACTCCCCTTTTTTCCAAGGTGTTCTTTAAAACTGTTAAATATAAAACATAAATGGTTCTGTTATAAACTAAATGTTGAAATTTCAGGTATGTGCTAAAGAATAATGTTTAAAAGGAAAATGACACAAATACAGCTCTTAGTTTAAAGAGCAAGTTGAACAATTATATCAATATCATACGCTATGTTTGTAAAAATTAAAGTCTCCATATTATAATAATCCATTCTCAATGTATTTGTCCAAATTCAAGTTTATCCATGTTGTATCTTTAGTTAGGGACTGTAGTTTGGTAGGGGAGAAAAGGGTGAACAGAATTACAGTTTGCTTACACTCCAATCTCCCACAGATTTTCAAGTGTCTGCCAATCTATAGGGGACCCAGACATTACTAATAGCCTTTAGTCCAGAAAGATGGTTATGGAAAACAACTATCCTCCACAAAAAGAGGAATATATCATTACTGTTGATGATACTTTTGAGATTCATAGCTGACTTGGTTTTGTTTTTCAAGACAGGGTCTCATTATGTAGTTCTAGCTGTCCTAGAACTTACACTGTAGACTAGGCTGGCCTCGAACTACAGAGATGCGCCTGCCTCTGCTTCTTGAGTGCTGGGACTAAAGGTGTGCACCACCACACTCCTGGCTGAAATCCATAACTGGTTTATTGTTGTTTTTTCCAGACAGGGTTTTTCTTTGTAGCCTTGGCTGTCCTGGAACCCCCATAGCTGATTCTTAATGAAAAAAGTATTTTGGGTTTTGGTTTTGTTCTGCTTTAAGGGATCTAGAGCTGGAAATGTTGCACATTCCTATAATCCCAGCACTTGGGAGGCTGGGAAGTCAGACCAGCATGGGCCTCATATCTACGTCGTAACCCAAGCTAACTTTAAACTTCTTATGTAGGCTGAGCATGACCCTGAACTTCTGATCCTCTTGTAGACTGTGTTGGGATTACAGGTGTACATGACCACCCTAATTTATGTGTTGCTGGGCCTCATGGGCCTCATGCATGATAGGCAACCTATATCCCTAGCCCAACAGTAGGATTTTAAAACTTCAAGCCTGGTTAGAAATGTAATACGAGAGGCTGAAGAGATGGCTTAGTAGTTAAGAATGCATATTGTTCTGTCAGAGGACCTCAGTTTACTTCCTGGCACACACATGGGCAACTCACAACCATCTGTAACTCCATGGGTACTGGCCTCCTCAGGCAACTTGCACTCTTGTACACATGTGTACACACACACACACACACACACACACACACACACACACACACACAGAGACAGACAGACAGACAGACAGAGACAAAGACAAACAGAAAAGACAAAAATAAATCTTAAAAAAAAAAAAGAGTAATTAGACTGCTAACCTAAGGAGTCAGGAGTATATACATCCCAACCCAGCTACTACCCAGGCCTAGAACCAGGGCTTTGAGTTAGCCCACCCCAACATCCACCTCATCTATGAACTGCTGAAGTATGTGAAGGGGCTGGACCTGAAGACCCAAAGCTACAGGATCTCCATGATACAAGGCAACAACAGAATATTAAAGAGGAGTCCTGGTGAGGGTCCAGTGTCAAGATGGTAGCAAAACGAGAGGCCTTAAACCAGACCAATGACTCACTGGAATGAACACTTACAAATAAAGATGTATGCTGAGACTTTTTTTTGGTATGTTATGTTTTTTTTTTCTTTTAAATTTGATTTTATGTTGGCGGGGGAGGTTGCAAGGGCATAGGGTAGATATGAAGGGATGGGGAGATGAATGGGATCAGTATGCATGATGTGAAATCCACAAAGAATCAATTTTTTAAAAGTCACCATCCCTTAACAGTAATCTGGAACCTTCCCTTTTCAAATAGTCTTTTGTGGCTAAATGGCAATTCTAAAGAATCAATATAATGCCTAGAATACAGCAAGAGCTCACTAAATGTTACAAATATATAATACCAATAGTGCCTTACACTATTGGTGAAAAAAAAAATGTAGGTTTTTTTTTTTTTTTTTTTTTTTTTTTGAGACAGGGTTTCTGTGTAGCCTTGGCTGTCTTGGAATTGGCTTTGTGTAGACCAGGCTGGCCTCAAACTCACAGAGATCTGCCAGCCTCTGCCTCCTGAGTGCTGGGATTAAAGGTGTGCGCCACCACTGCCCAGCTAACAAGTGTAGTTTAACAGTGCACTTTGCTCTGCCAATGGCAAAAGCATTATTAATACGCTACAATAATTAAAATTCATAAGACAGCTTATCCACTTAGCTACATACAGCAAAGTTCCTAAGCTTTGGTAAATAACAACATCCTTGCCCATTTAATTAAAGATATATTCTTAGACTTTTCATCTTTCTCCTTTGTTTTTAAAACATTCATCCCTTCAACCTTTCTACAGGTATACTAACTGCAGTTGTCAACCAATTATACTTTGTAACAGACCCATAAAAGGAAAGCTTTATCATACTCTTAGGATCATAACACAACCCCTGTTCTCTAGTTCCATCTTTGGAAATTAAATGGAGTGATTCTTTTCTACTGGCAACCATCCTGTCCCAATTACTCTGAAGTACACAAAGTACAGCCTCAATCTTAGCAGAAAATGAAAAGTAATGAAGCTGGAATTGGGAAACATAGCATGTCCTTCATGAGTTGGTGGCAAATTCCTAACCCATGTCTTAGTTGCCTTCTCCATAGCAATGAACTCTATCTCTCAGAGAAAGATCTAGGTGAGATGGGAGAGTGCTTTAAATGAGTAAAAGGCCCATAAAATAGAAGATCATTGATTAGGAAACAAGTTTTCATTACATTTCTCTTGGACACAGAACATATTAAGAGCCTGAGAATACAGAAAAAAAAACAAAACAAAAAAAAAAAACCCAACAAAAAACGTAAAGAGGCCCCTAAATCTATAGGGGCCACCCATAACCTTCAGGGTGTCACTCTCATTCTTTATTATTTTACTCTTTGTATTTTATGCTTACAATGCTGTTACCATAAATACTTCTTCAGGAACCAATCTTTTTTAATTAATTAATTAATTTTTTGGTTTTTCGAGACAGGGTTTCTCTGTGTAGCTTTGCGCCTTTCCTGGAACTCGCTCTGTAGCCTAGGCTGGCCTACGAACTAACAGAGATCCACCTGCCTCTGCCTCCCGAGTGCTGGGATTAAAGGCGTGCGCCACCACCGCCCCCAGCTTCAAGTCTTTATTCAAGCAGTAGAAAAGATGAAGGACCAGAAGCAGAGGACAAGCAGGAACCAATCTTAATCCGACTTATTTCCCACCAAATTTTCTTGAAATCCCATGAGAAATTTATACAACATCACACGTGTTATGTATACCCCACTCCCAGAAGGGCTCCAATGATTCACGTGAAATCCCTCCTGAGGACTGAGGCATGTCTGTTTTTGACCTGCTCACCAGCACAGTGCCTCCAATACACATTTAGTCCATGGTTACTGCATTAAAGCCTCCAAACTACCCTACTTCGTCCTCTCCAAATTTCCACTACCATTGGCTTATTCATTGTTTAGCAGAATAGCATGGTGATTAACGCCTGGTGTGCTACTGTACTTACGGGATTTCCACACCAGTTTACTTGTACCTAAATTATCTTGGGTGAAATATTCCACTTCTGGGCACCTCAACTCCCCAATGTATGAAATGGACAGAGGATTTGTTACATTCAATCAAGTAGTTGTTGGATGAGTTGTGTCTTACAGAGAGGATAACCACACTGAATCTTAACTACAATTACGACTCAAACATTAACTACAATTACTATTCAGAGTTAACAGTAAACACGTGTCGTTGATGGCTACTCATTGTTTTTGCAGTTCTGGAGATGGAACCCATAGCCCTGCACATAATCACTTTGTCATGGTCAAAAACCCTGAACACATGGCCTAGCCTTGGCGCTGTCGGCTCAGCGGGGTTCTGAGAGATGTCCAGACGTCTTGAGAAACAGACCTGCAACCCTCTCAGAAACTAAAGATTCCAGTCCTTTCCCCCAGCTCTAAGTCTGGCCCGCCCATAGCGCATGCGCAACGGTCACTCCCCGTGGGCCCCGCCACCTCAGAACGACCTCGAAAAGAGCCGAGCCAGTGTTCCGCGCGCTCTCCTTCCGTCCTATCCCTATCATGGACGGAAGGCGCGACGCTTCCCACTGGCAAGCGTCCCCTCGGCGCACTCACCAGCTTTCAACTCAGTAACAGTCGCCATTTTTCAACGGCCGCTGATGGCACACCTTCGGCTGCGCGTACGCGCGGCGCTGTGGCGTAATCTCCAACCAATAGGAGCACTGCTCTCTTCAGGCGCAACCTCGACCGTTTCTGTGTCTGCTGTCGGGTGATTGGCGAGCCGCCTCCAGAGGCTTCACCAATCAGCGAGCGTGTGAGGCGGGCCCTGATACGGGAAAGGGCGGAGCCAAGAGCGAATCAGTTCCCCAGCGTTGCCGGTGGGTGCTGCTGCAGTCCTGGAGGTTAAGGTGCTGGCTGCTCTTCTCAGTGTGGAGAGGCCTTGTGGATGGTACGGCCTCCCAGACTCAATCCAGCGTCAGAGTTACCTGGAAGACGTGTCAGAACAGACTGCTCTGACTCATCCTTGGGTCTTTCGGAGTCGATGACCGAGAGTTGGTTTTTCTGCTAAGTTCCCGGATGCTGGTGTGAGGAATAGCACCTCTCGTCTTCCAGGGCACTCACTAGGAAGCCTTTACACGCCTCAGGTTAATGATGCCCATTTTACAGAGAAGGAAACTTGAATTTTCAATAGTCAACGATCTTTCATTAAGATCACCTGGAGATGGTGGAGGTGATACCTAAACCTAGGCCCATGTCTCTTCAAAGCCTGCCCTCCACACTGGAATTAATACCAAGTACATTTGTAGTCCCTGAGCTATTTGTGGAAATAACTGATAAAGGAATAAGATGTAGCTTTACAAGAAGAAAAAAAGAACATGGGAATAATACATTCAAAACGGTATGAGACAGTATGATTACAGTTGGCTCTCCAGGGTAGCCAAAGACACTGTAAATAAGAAGCAATCTTGACCTAGATTCTAAAACTGGACCCTTAAAATTCTGGACAACCTGTTAGAATTCCTAGCTACTCCCCCAGTGTAGGGCCTTACATCCTATGTAATCTGTGGTGTGCTGCATGATCATATAATCTATGCACATGCCTGGCCTAGTTACATAAACCCATAAACGCATGTGGGGGGCACTATAAAAGCAGGTTCCACCTATTTCTCTCCTCTCTTCCTGCACGGTCATTCCACAGGCCTATGCACACCCCTTCTATTCCCTTCCCTTAATAAACTCTTAAGAATGGGTTTCATTGTGCCTCATGGCTTCTCTTGCATGATAAAGAGCACTGCTTAATAAATAAGACAGCCCAATAATAGAAGTCTATTTATTAGTGGATGCCAGTGAGCATATTTCCAAGGAAGTGAAATGTAATAGGAAGTATAGACTTAAAAAGAATCACTGTTTTGTTTTTCGACCTCAATTGTGTAGTCCAGGCTGTCTGGGCATTCACTCTGTAGCCCAGGCTAGCATTGAACTAACAGTCTTCCTGTTTCTGTCTCAGTGCTGGAATTTTACCGGTGAGTGCCACCATACTTGTACAATTCTTTTTTGCTTTTTATTAAATTTGCCTCAGGAAGATACATGTATTTTCTTCCTAAGGTTGGCTTTGTTCCTCGCCTGCCTTCCCCTTTGAGTCTCTGTATAACAGTGCTGGCAGTCCTGGAACTCACTTTGCAGACCAGGCTGGCCTTGAACTCATAGAGTTCTGCCTGCCTCTGCCTCCAGAGTGCTGGGATTAAAAAGTATGCACCACCACAAGATTTCTCTGAAGTACATAGGGTGGCTTTGAATTAGTGCTCCTTTCTTTAACCTCCCAAGTGCTGAGATGAGAATTGTGCATCACCATAAATGCTCCTGAGATATTTCTGAATATGGGTAGCAGTTTTAAAAGTTTGAAATCAATGTAGAAGAATGGCTCAGTGAGTAAAGTGCTTGCTGCATATGTCTGAAGAGCTGAGTCTAGATCCCCATCACCCATGTAAATGTTGGCTTGGGGGGTCCCTGGGGCAAGGTGTCTAACCAGATGAGCCAAATCAACAAGCTCTAGTTCAAGTGAGAAACTTTGCCACAACATCAAAAGTAGAAAGTAATGGCAGAAGACACTTAATATCAAATTCTTAGAGGAATCTATTCTCATTTTAGACTAGTCTAATTTTATCCCATGTTGGGTAGATCTGATCTGTAACTTTAGAAAGATCTCATTCAGTCAGGCATTCATTCCTATTTTGTGAAACCACTTTGCCCAAATACATGGTCAGCAGCTCAGGAAATTAGCAGGACTAATAACATTCTGCAGGTGAGAGCAGCATGACTGAATGTTGTGGTGGTATTCTATTTGTACTGAAATGTGATTTTGATTGTATGTTAATAAATAAAGTTGCCTGGGGGTCAGAGCTATTAGAGCCATAGCAAGAGCATAGCGGTGGTGGCGCACGCTTTTAATCCCAGCGCTTGGTAGACAGAGCTAGATAGATCTCTGTGTGTTCAAGGATACAGCCAACATTGGAGACACACGCCTTTAAGACCTGGAGGGCTGTACTTACAGGCAGTGACGAGGCAGTCAAGTGTTTGGGTTTACAACCAATGAGAAGGCAGAACAGAAAGACTATGTAAAGACAGACACACAGGAAGTAGCTCTCTTTCGGAGAGGTGGGAGCACCGCAGGAGGAAGGGTAAGATTTTAGCTCTGAGCTCTAACCTCTTGCCTTTCTCTTTTACATTGGTTCTGTGTTTCTTATTTAATAAGATGGTTGGTTACATCTACATCTGGCGCCCATCATGACAAGAATTCATTAAAAACCGCTTGGCTTGGCCGCAGGTCCGGTTTCCCTCAAGGGCGGCCGGATCCCTAGCCCGGGCCCAGGTCCACTTGGCCTCAGGCCAGACTAACTGTGAGCTACTTGCTTAAAGTCGGTGCTAAAAACAACTCAGGCCTGCCCTGCCGAACAGGGCCCCTGCCTGTAAAGCCAACACATGTGGTCGGAGTTTAAGGAATCCAGAGCCAATCCTTGACTCGGCTCAAGAGGGAACACGTGGCTGGATTTAAGCTTTAGCCAGCTACGCTTTCTTGCGTTTCTCTCTCTCTCTCTCTCTCTCTCTCTCTCTTTCTCTCTCTCTCTGGATTCACACCTCGGACACTAGGTGGCTCTTTTGAAATTCCCTCGGGTTTCTACTGTTCTACGCAGATTTGGTAAGTCACAACATATCAGATATTTTAAAGGAAACTATTTAAAAGAGAAATTTTTTCCACATTTGAAAAAAATGGGTTTTATGTGTACATTGGAAGAATGGGTTTTGTTTGAAATTATGGCAGTCTGACAATGGAACAACTATATGAGAAGATTAATATTGATCGAATTATGCAGTTTATTACTATGCTTATCCTCATTTTACTATTTAAAAAGATAGTCAATTTAAGTGCCAGGATGACAGCTTTAGAAAAACTTGTTAAACCTGTAAAAATTCAGACAGAAGAAATTAACAGTGAAGTTGTTTCAAGTTTGGATCATAAGGTTACAGAAAGAAAGCCTGTTTTCACACAGTCACCCTTAATTTATCCTGTAACTGTACAGCAGTTGCCTGATCAAATGACTACACAAAATATTTGGGCTCTAATTGAAATGTTGGATTTACGAAGGTTTAAGGAGGCAATAGTATCTTATGGCATGCATTCCCCATATGTAAAGCAAATGTCAAACTCTTGGTCAACATATAATAGGGTTGTACCACAGGACTGGCGGGAGCTGGCACAAGCTGTTCTTGAACCCAGTCAGAGGCTTCAGTTGTTTTTTTTAAAGTGACTTCACTTCTGTTAAGTCACAGTATTTTTTTTTAAGATTTATTTATTTATTTGTTATGTATACAGAAGAGGGAGCCAGATTTCATTACAGATGGTTGTGAGCCACCATGTGGTTGCTGGGAATTGAACTCAGGACCTCTGGAAGAGCAGTTGGTGTTCTTAACCTCTGAGCCATCTCTCCAGCCCGAGGCTTCAGTTTTAAACTTGGTTCAAGGATGAGGCTAAAAACATAGAAAAACAATGGAGGGATACAAGAATACAAGTTTGCCAGGATCAGCTTATTGGAAAAGGCCAATATGCTTCAGTACAAACACAATGTTTATATGATGTCCAAACCCTAATTTTATGTCGAACAGCAGCCTTGAATGCATGGAACAGAGTTGAGGAACCAGGAAAAAAAAACTGAGACATTTACAAAGGTAATGCAAGACCCAAAAGAATCTTTCACAGATTATTTGCAAAGACTGGCTTCAGCAGTAAAGAGAATGGTCTCAGATTCAGAAGCTAGTAAGATAATAATTGAATCTTTGGCCTTTGAGAATGTGAATGCAGCATGCAAAAGAATAATTCAGGCCGTTAAAGGCAAGATCTGCACCTTTGGAAGGTTGGATAAGAGATACAGTTAATGTTGAGGCTCATGAGCATGATGATATGTGGGTAGGAGAAGCAATTTCAAAAGGTTTGAGGAATGTTAGATGTTTTGGATGTGGAAAGCAAGGACATTTGAAAAGGGACTGTAAACAGGGCATTCCTAGAAACAATGTTTCTTCAAGGAACAATGGCAACAGAATGCCCCTTCCTTCTGGAGTATGCAGAAGGTGTGGTAAGGGAAAACACTGGACCAAAGAATGTAGATCAACAAAGGACAGACAGGGTAATCCTTTGCCTCAGTCTTTGGGAAACTCCCGGAGGGGCCTCATGCAGGCCCCCATAGCAAATCCAGTTCAAACCTTTCCTGCAGCTGTAGAGGAAAACCCTGCTCAGAGCAATTAAATAACCAAATGCCTATTGGAATAAATCATGCTGGTCAGGATGATGAAACAGAGAGAATAGAAAATTCAGGAGAAAACATAAAGAAAATTTTTTGGCAAACTTCTATTAATGAACAAAGACCAAAATTAACGATAAAAATAAATGGTGTTTTGTTATCTGGTCTGGTAGACACAGGTGTGGACGTTACCATAATTGCACCGGAATTTTGGCATACAACTTGGCTTCTTCAGGAGGTAAAGTTCAACTGTTAGGAATTGGGACATTATCTCAGGTGAAACAGAGTGCAAGATGGCTCAAATGTATAGGTCCAGAAGGACAGAGAGGAAAATTAAAACCATATGTCGCTAACATAGCTAGGAACCTGTGGGGTTGAGACTTGTTACAACAATGGAATACTCAGATTAACATCCCTCCAATCTCAGAAACAAATCATAAACTAGCACATGTTTCTGAGAGAAATATTAGAAGATACTGTTCTAATGAGTGGTCACCAGCCATCCATATTATACAAGAACAGGGCACAACAACTGATGATCTTCCAAAGACACAAACAGCTCTACCTTTAAAATGGTTAACAGACAAGCCTGTATGGGTCCAGCAATGGCCTTTAACAATAGAGAAAATCCAGGCTTTAGAAGAGCTGGTAGAAGAACAGTTAAAGGCTCAGCATATTGAAGAATCAACCAACCCTTGGAATTCTCCTGTATTTGTTATTAAAAAGAAATATGGTAAATGGAGAATGGTAACAGACCTTAGAGCAATTAACAAAGTAATTCAGCCAATGGGCTCTCTACAATCTGGAATTCCTTTGCCCACTCTGTTACCAAAAGGATGGCCTCTCATAGTTATTGATTTAAAAGACTGTTTCATTTCAATACCCTTACAAGAAAAAGACAAAGAAAGATTTGCTTTTACAGTGCCTACTTATAATAATTCTCAACCGGTTAAAAGATTTCAATGGAGGGTCCTCCCACAGGGAATGTTGAATAGCCCAACTCTGTGGCAATATTTTGTACAACAGCCATTGGAAGTGATATGTAAAAAATTTCCTAAATCTATAATTTATCATTATATGGATGATATTTTACTAGCTGACTCAAATGCTGATACTTTAGAAAGAAGGTTTGAAGAAGTAAAGAAAATTTTGCCTTGCTGGGGATTACAAATTGCTCCTGAAAAGATATAAAGAGGATATTCTATTAATTATTTAGGATATAAAATAGAGCTACAAAAAATTAGACCCCAAAAGGTGCAAATTAGGAGAGATAGACTACAGACTCTTAATGACTTTCAAAGATTATTTGGAGATATTTGTCATCTACGAACTATTGTTGGGGTAAAAAAATGATGAACTGAATAATTTGTTCAAAACCTTAGAAGGTGACAAGGACTTAAATAGCCCAAGAGAATTATCACCTGAAGCTGAGAAAGAATTGGCCTTGGTAGAAAAGAAAGTACATGAAGAGCACGTGGATCGTATTGATCCAAAGCTGGATTGCATTTTGGTTATTTTACCTTCTAGGCATTCTCCTACTGGAATATTAATGCAGAGGGAAGATATTATATTGGAATGGATATTTTTACCAAATAAACCAAATACAAAATTAAAAACTTATGGCCGGGCGGTGGTGGCGCACACCTTTAATCCTAGCACTCGGGAGGCAGAGGCAGGCAGATCTCTGTGAGTTCGAGGCCAGCCTGGTCTACAAAGTGAGTTCCAGGAAAGGCGCAAAGCTACACAGAGAAACCCTGTCTCAAAAAACCAAAAAAAACAAAAAAACAAACAAACAAACAAAAAAAAAACAAAAAAAAACCTTATGGGGAAAAAATCTCTGACTTGATTTGGAAAGGAAAATTGAGATTGAGACTTCGTCAATTAGCAGGAATAGACCCAGCAGAAATTGTCATACCTTTAACTAAGGAGGACATTGAAAAATTATAGACAGAAAGTGAATCTTGGCAAAGAGCTTGCAGTAATTTTTTGGGAGAAATTAACAGCAAATATCCCAAAAGCGATAGAATTGATCTTATAAAGAGAGCTGATTGGATCTTGCCTCGAATTGTACAGGAAAAACCCATATCTGGAGTTTGTACATTTTATACAGATGCTAAAAAACAAGGAAAGGCAGGTTACAATACAGAAAATTTAAGTAAAGTGGTTCAAAGTCCTTATAATTCAGTGCAAAAATCAGAAATGTATGCTATTCTGTTGGTATTAATGGATTTTTCAGAACCTCTCAACATAGTAACTGACTCTCAGTATGCTGAAAGAGTGGTATTACATATTGAGACTGCAGAATTTATCCTTGATGCTTCAGAATTAACTTCACTATTTATTCAATTACAAGATACAATCAGGAAAAGGATTCATCCTTTATATATAACTCACATCTGACCCCATACTGGTCTGCCAGGCCCTCTAGCACAAAGCAATGATGAGATTGATAAATTATTGATAGGAAATGTGCTGGAGGCCTCAGAATTTCATATAAAACATCATGTCAATAGTAAAAGTTTATAAAAGGATTTTTCCATAACCTGGCAACAAGCCAAAGAAATAGTAAAGAAATGTCCTAATTGTTCCTTCTACAATCAAACGCCATTAGCAGCAGGATGTAACCCAAAGGGTACTCAGAGGAATGAAATCT
Organism: Peromyscus maniculatus bairdii; assembly: GCF_049852395.1. Classification (NCBI taxonomy): domain Eukaryota; kingdom Metazoa; phylum Chordata; class Mammalia; order Rodentia; family Cricetidae; genus Peromyscus; species Peromyscus maniculatus. The sequence continues at coordinate 812,659 of NC_134859.1, read as the reverse complement.
GGCAGATGGACATGTTTCACTTTGCAGAATTTGGAAAACTGAAATATGTACACCACACCACTGATACTTATTCAGGATTTCAATGGGCAACTGCTTTGAGTTCTGAAAAAGCTGATTCTGTAATCACTCATTTGCTAGAAGTTATGGCCATTATGGGTATACCTCCACAAATTAAAACTGACAATGCTCCAGCATATGTCTCTGTTAAAATGAAACAGTTTTTTGCTTATTACAATATAAAGCATATTACAGGCTCACCACATAATCCTACAGGTCAAGCAGTCATGGAAAGATCAAACAGAACTCTAAAGGATATGCTAAACAAACAGAAAGGGGTAACAAAAACCCCCAGAAATGGACTGCATAAAGCTCTATTAACTTTGAATTTTCTCAGTGCCAATGAGAAAGGAACAACAGCTGCAGAGAGACATTGGATAATAGAAAAACTACAGAATTAAATCAGCCTATATACTTTAAGGATGTGCTGACCTCAGAATGGAAACCAGGGTATGTATTATGTTGGGGACGAGGTTTTGCTTTTGTTTCTATAGGAGAAGATAAGCTGTGGGTACCATCAAAATTGATGGAGGTTCGATCTGAACAAGAGAGACCTCTTAATTAGAGGAGGTGATAATTCATCAACCATCATGAACATCCAATTTAAACTAACTTGTACCAGTAACACATGCCTGTTCGTTTAATCAGATAATAACTTGCCAAAAAGGAACATCCCCAAAATTAGTCTTGGGGAAAGGTTTTTGTTTTTGTCTTTTAAGAGAATGAAGGTTAAGGAATCTGTAGAACACAAGACAAATGAGACAACTGAAGAAAAGAGACAAATCATCTATCCCAGGAAACAGAGTGAAACGGTATATGGGTATATATTATCTAAAAAATTTTATGTCTTCCCAAATGTTTGTTTCTGCTTTTCTCTAAAGATTTAACACTATTGGTCTTCTAATAGTCCCAGTTCAATTAAAATTTAAAGCTGACTTTGGAGTTGGAGAATGGCTCTCTTCTTCTTTAAACTCAAGCATGTTGTTAAAAGGAAAATGTAAACTCCCTGTATCATGCCAGAATAAAAGAGCCATCTTCTGCTATGGGACAGGACAAAAGCCAAATTATTAAGGGACTATTCTATTACTAATCTCAACTCTTTGATTCTATTCTGATTCTTTAAACTTAAAGTATGAATTTTATATCAAAATTTACAAAATTAATATATATATATATATATATATATATATATATATATATACATTTTAAACTTTGTTAAGATATGAATGGTCATATAGAGTACTGGCTAATTCTAGAAAGAAAAAAGGCTTCAATTAGTTGCATATATATGTCTTTGTGTTTGAGTCTCTTATCAGTTTTCTGCAGGAAATCACGGCCAGGCCTAACAACAACTGAAGTCTCCAGGAAGAAGATGGGGCCCCACAACAACAAAAACAACAATTCCACATGGACAATAATAATATCACTAAGCTGACAAACATCATCTACAGATGAACTTTGAACTACAAAGTGCTCAGAGCAATTTTGAGATGACTAGCTGAGATGATCCAGTCTCAAAGACTACTTGAATAAGGACTTGAGATAAACCCTGAACTTTCACATTATACACAGACTGGATAATAATGAAGGATATAGTTACCTTTCCTAGAATTTGACAATTTACCTAAAATTTTTCTTTCAGGATAAAGATAACTGCGCCCATACCCAGCAGGAAGCAATTTTAAGAATACGACGCCCACATTCCCAAAGAGGTGGTGTGGGGTGGGTGGTTTTTTGGTCTTTTTAATGAGTTTTGGGTCTGGGATAAGTTTCATTGTTTGGGGGTTGTTTATAAGTTGTTGTCAAGGGTTAGGAAAAAGGCTAAGCAAAGGAGATTAGATTTAAGGTTCTTGTTTAAAAAAAGAAAAGAAAAGAAAAGAAAAAGAAAGAGAGAAAGAAAGAAAGAAAGAAAGAAAGAAAGAAAGAAAGAAAGAAAGAAAGAAAGAAAAGACAAGAAAAGACAATTACTAGTTTTAAATACTTTACATTGGATTGGATTGTTTTGTATTATATACAGATTTGAAATTGATATTGTTAGAAAATGTTATATGTATATTTCTAATTGTATTTATACCATTCATTTAACAATGTAATGCAATTTTCTGGTCCTTGAATGTTATTATTACCAATTATTAGGATATAAAGAAATGAAAGTTAGTAGTTAGACATTACAATAGAACTTGTAGACCAAAAGATGGCAGAGGTTGGGTCCAAGTCAGTGTTGTTCATGTGTCTCGGTAACATTTGCCGGTCACCCATTGCAGAAGCAATTTTCAGAAAATTGGTAACTGATGAAAATGTTCCAGATAAATGGAGGATAGACAGTGCGGCTAAATCCACCTATGAAGTGGGGAAGGCCCCTGACTATTGTGGGCAGAGCTGCATGAGAAAACATGGCATCCCCATGAATCATGTTGCATGGCAGATTACAAGAGAAGACTTTGCCACATTTGATTATATACTGTGTATGGATGAAAGCAATCTGAGAGATTTGAATAGAAGAAGTAATCAAGTTAAAAACTGCAAAGCTAAATTGAGTTACTTGGGAGCTATGATCCACAGAAACAACTCATTATTGAAGATCCCTATTATGGCAATGATTCTGACTTTGAAGTTGTGTACCAACAATGCCTCAGGTGCTGCAAGGTCTTCTTGGAGAAGACTCACTAGATGGTCCTGCCCACCACCATTGAGCAACTCACTCACCAGAGCCATGCCCAAGGGTGGTGGCAGTCCTTATCCCCATGCCCCACCTGTCTTTTCAGCTGATTTACTACTGTATATCTTTAAAATAACTGTAGGTGGAAATTAGGTATATGTTCAGAAGGATAAAAATATTTGAGTAAGACAATTTGAGGTGTGGCTAAGCATTCTTAGACTAATTGAACCTCTCACCTTGTCCTAATTACAAAATAGTGGAACAAACAAATATGGAACAAAATAGAACCCAATAAAGTAAGAATGACCTACAAGGTCCAGATCAGCCTCTGAGCCCAGCCAGCCTGAGTAGTCTGGTCTAACAGAGTGTGTGCATGGGCAGCTCCCAGAGGTACCATTTGCCTGCCTTATACCTCTGTCCTAGACTCTTGTGACAATAACTCCATCCATATCAACCTTCCATTTAACACTGGAAGAGTTTAAATCAGACACTGAGGGCATTCAAATATTTGAAAAAGGAGAAGCTGGATGTGATAATGCAGGCCTGCAATTCCAGCAGGCCCTCTTGGGCTATACAGTAGAGATGGGAGCAACAGATTGATAAAATGAGCATTTTTACTCTTCCTTGGTTTTTGTCTGGTGTTTTTGAGCTTTGTTCATATTTTGACTCTCTAGTGGTAAGTTTGTAGTGTTCTTTCATCAGCATTTTAAAAAGTTAACAGGCAAGCATAAGTAATTTTAGTGCATTTTCTGAAAAGTGACCTCAAATTCATATGACTATATGTCAGAAAAGAATGTGAGTTAAACTGGGAAGTTAATAAATACAACTGAAATAGAAAAAAAAAAAACAACAATAGAACTTGTAGTCATATTAGATATGTTTTAAAAATTGAGCAGATATATTTTAGTTAGACAGGTCATCTTCAAACCCTTCAGAGATCTACAGAATATGGCATTTAAAATGTTTTAATAACTTAGAAAATTTTTCTTTTTTGAGACATGTCAGCTCCTGGCAGTACCAATCTACTTCAGAGAAAATATGGGCATTGAAGAAACTGCATATGGAGTTAACTTTCATTGTGGCAAAAGTTAGCCACTGAACAACAAAGTATCCTCCAATCAACAGGACAAAATGGACAGAGAGAACACGAAACAAAGGACTACTGATTCTTGCCAAAACAAGTGTGGATATGGCTTTATCAAAAGGCATCTTCTGAGGCCAGGACAATATGGTACCATCCCTGAAGTGGCCTTCGCAATCCAGAAAAGGTACAGTGCCCTTTTCTTCGAAGGCAGCTGAACAGGCAGTGGGCTGATGGCTTCTGTTGTGCAATGGAACAGCAGCTGAAAGCTCACGCCTCTCGATAGTAGACTGGCATTTAGTAGAGGGATGTGGAGAAGGGGATGCTGAGATGAAGCCATATATACACAGCCAAGAAGAATGGACAGCTGAATTAAAAAACCATCAACAATTTACAGAATTTAAAATCCTGAATCATGACAGGACACTAGTGGAATTCAGGTGTTTCTGGTACATGGACTGTTCTCACTCATTGTGAGGTTGAACTGTTGATCTTGTGTACATCCTACTTCACAAATGAGTCTGTCAGATACGCTAAGCCTATAGGCTGAAGATGATGCCCCAACACTGCGGAGAAACCTCAGGTGACTGTCCAGGCAGCTGGCTGTTTCTGTCAACTCACAAATTTTTTGGAAGTTGCTTGCATGCACTTCCTGTTTTTATTTTTGTTAGCTAATATTATTTCCTTCTTGGGTCTCTGAGGGAGTTGAAGATTAGTTAGTTATAGTTGAAGGTTAGTTAGTTATAGTTGAAGATTAATTAGGATAGAAAGTGAATTAGATACATTTTGGACTTACCAAAATAGGATAGATAATGGAATTATTTTCTCTGATTTGTCAAATACAAATGGACTAGACATTGTTTAGGTATTTATTACTTGTATATATTGTATATAGTTATTGTACTCTTGTATATAGTTTTTCTTTTGTTAGTTATAACCTCTTTCTTTTCATTAAAATAGAAAAGGGGAAATGTGGTGGTATTCTACTTGTACTGAAACGTGATTTTGATTGTATGTTAATAAATAAAGTTGCCCGGGTGTCAGAGCTATTAGAGCCATAGCAAGAGCGTGGCGGTGGTGGCACACACCTTTAATCCCAGTGCTTAGTAGACAGAACTAGATAGATCTCTGTGTGTTCAAGGATACAGCCAGCATTGGAGACACACACCTTTAAGACCTGGAGGGCTGTACTTACAGGCAGTGATGAGGCAGTCAAGTGTTTGGGTTTACAACCAATGAGAAGGCAGAACAGAAAGACTATGTAAAGACATACACACAGTAAGTAGCTCTCTCTCGGGGAAGCTAGGAGCACTGCAGGAGGAAGGGTAAGATTTTAGCTCTGAGCTCTGACCTCTTGGCTTTCTCTTTTACATTGGTTCTGTGTTTCTTATTTAATAAGACGGTTGTTTACATCTACAGAATGTACTGATGTGGAATTCTAGAGGCCACATAGAATGCGACTGGCTGCTGTAATCACCATGCATTAATTGACATCTATCACTATGGTCACCAAAAATAGATACATCTCAAATTTTCGCTTAGAGGCATGATTTTTTTGGATGTGGTAACATGTCTTCTTACTCTGTATGTAATCATATGCTGTAAGTAAGAGAATTACTTGAGTCAGGAGCTCAGAGTCATCCAGGGCAATCATAGTGTTGCTGTTTTCTGTGGGCATGTCATGCTTATCACCGTCATGAAGCAGGGCACTATGGTGATTTACAGAAGACTGTAGCCATGGCAACAAAATAAACAGTTATACCTTCTCCAGCTACAATGAATCTTGGAAATGCTAAAATATATCAAGGTTAAAAAAAATGAATGACAGAGGGGTGGGACTTTGCAGTAGTACAGCTGCCTTGAGTCACACATGTGCCTGTGAGTAATCTTAATAAACTCATTTACTCACCAAGCTGGAAATCCTTCTTTGGTCCGTCTTCTTCACTACTGGGGTAAATAGGCATTTCTTTTCCATCTCCTTAGGAATGTTGCACAACAGTAACATATGAGATCCTAGCCCTTTTAATAATAAGAACTTAAAATAGATACAAACATTCATTCACATTGAACACTATTGGTGAGGATGTGAAAGGCAGATAATGCCAAAGCTAACTGGCAGGTGAGCAAATTGGCACCACCACCCAGAGGTTGTTTGATGAGAGCAAACAACCTTCCTTGTCCTTTAGCTTACTTATTCTTGTTCTCAATGTACAATATAAAGATATTAGCAGCTAATAGAAAGGGACTTATTTATGAGGATATTTATTGTGGTACTGTTTGTCAGAAATACTCAAATAAAAGCAATTGATGGGACTGATGAGAAGGCTCAGTGTGTGCCTGAAAACCACCAAGCCTGAAAACCTGAGTTTGGACACTGGATCCCACCCATATGGTGGGAAGAGAGAACAGATTCTCAAATGTTGTCCTCTGACCTCCATCTGTACACTGTGACATGGGCATATGCCTCCCCCTTAAGAATAAATATATGTCAAAAAAGAAAGACTCACAATCCTAAGTTGTTTTTGTCAAAGACACTATGTAAGTGGCATGGTAGGGTTGCTTTGAAACACAGCTCTGCCAATGCTTATTCAGTCACATATTTATGTTTTTGATGTTGTGATCCCAATCCTAAGAGTTTATCTAAGACCAGTAAAAACATGTTCACCCAGAAGCCGGGCGGTGGTGGCGCTCGCCTTTAATCCCAGCACTCGGGAGGCAGAGCCAGGTGGATCATTGTGAGTTTGAGGCCAGCCTGGGCTACCAAGCAAGTTCCAGGAAAGGCGCAAAGCTACACAGAGAAACCCTGTCTCGAAAAAAACAAAAACAAAAACAAAAACAAAAACAAAACAAAACAAAACAAAACAAAAAAAACATGTTCACCCAGAAGCCTGTGTGCAAAGAGGGCATATTTAGTAACAATTGCCTCAAATCAGAAACAGCCTAATGTCTTATAATTGCTGAATGGATAAATGAACCATGGTATGTATCCCACAGGGTATTGATGATTAAAAGGGGCTGAGATTTTGAGACATGCCACATGTCTGACTCTCAAATACATATGTTCAGTGAAAGAAACTAGGTTCCTTCTGTCCTGAAACTTACCACGTAGCTGAGGATAACCTTGAGCCTCCAACTCTGCCTCCATTCCCTGGTGTTGAGTTGATTTATGTTTTTTAAAATTAGTATTTGTGTGTGTGCACATGATGTGTGTGTATGCCAATGGTTCTCAATCTTCCTAATCCTGCGACCTTTTAATACAGTTCCAAATATTGTGGTGAACCCCAACCATAAAATTATTTCATTGCTATTTCATAACTATAATTTTTCTACTATTAATATAAATATCTGCTACGCAGGATATCTGCTTTGCAACTCCCAGAGAGGTCACAAGTCACAGATTGAGAACCACTGATATGCCATGGTGAACATGTGCAGATCAGAGGACAATTTTGTGGAGTCAATTGTCTCCTTCCACCTTTATATAGGTTCTGGGGATCAAACTCAGATCTACAATTATACTGTAGTGGTTTGAAAGAAAATGGCCCTTAAAGGGAGTGGCACTATTAGGAGGTATGGCCTTGTTGGAGGAAATGTGTCATTGTGGGAGTGGGCTTTGAGGTCTCTTTTACTCTTTTGCTCAAGCTTCCCTCAGTGTGACTTTCAGACCATTTCCTGTTGCCTGCAAGATGCAGGACTCTCAGCTACATCTCTAGCATCATGTCTGCCTACATGCTGCCATGCTTCCCATCATGATGGTAATGAACTGAACCTCTGAAACTGTAAGCAAGCTACCTCAATTAAATATTTTCCTGATAAGAGTTTCCGTGGTCATGATGTCACTTCACAGCAATGGAAACCCAAACTAAGACACATACCAAGTGCCTTTACCTTGTTAGCCATAATTGACATTTTTTTAAAACATTTTTTTAATGATTTATGTATTGTTATTTTATGTGCATTGGTGTTTTGCCTGCACGTGTGTCTGTGTAAGGGTGTCAGATTCCCTGGAGTTACAGACAGTTGTAAGCTGCTATGTGGGTGCTGGGAATTGAACCTGGGTCATCTGGAAGAGCAGCCAGTGCTCTTAACCACTGAGCCATCTCTCCAGCCCATGACTGGCATTTTTAACTAAGCACCTGCACTGCTGTGAATGGAGAGCTAGGAGGAGGTGCCATGAAACAACACTTTTCAGATTGCCAGGGACATCGCTTACTCCCTGACCTTGGATCCATGAAGCTGTTTGTAGGAGTCCTCTCAGTTATATGCATACTCATTTCTGGAAATGGGAATGTTTTGAGATAGAGTCTCTCACTGTCCTGGAACTTGCCAAGTAAACTATGCCAACTGGTCAACAAACCCAGGGTCCAACTGTCCAGCCTTCCTAGTGCTAAGCACATACCACCACACCTGGCCTTTTACATGGGTGCTGGGGCTGAAACTCCAGTCCTCATGTTTATGGGGCAAGTACTCTACCACTGAGCCATCTCTGCACCCCTGTCTAATCTTGTGACATCGCTATATGACACTGCTATCCACAGAGTGTCAGACCACAGTCATACCTATCCTGGTATGTATGAGGCTGGTGAGTCCTAGGTTGGACATGCCTACTTAAGCCATCTCTACATGACTTTTAATACTCAACACAGTTGATGACATGTAAATAGGTTCTCTCTCTCTCTCCTCTCTCTCTCTCTCTCTCTCTCTCTCTCTCTCTCTCTCTGTGTGTGTGCGCGCGCGCGCGCGTGCACGCACATGTGTGCACATGCATGTGAGTGTCCATGGATGCCATAAGAGGGCATTATTTCCTGTGGAACTGGAGTTACAGGTGGTTATTAGCAACAATATAGGTGCTGAGAGCTAAACTCAGGTCCTTCGTAAGAGCAGTATGTGCTCTTATCAATGAAGCCATCTCTCCAGTCCCACAAAGTTATATTGTCTAGGGAAAAAGTCTTTGCATATTGAGTTTAGATGTTACTATGTTTTCCAGTACTTTCAATAATTGTTTGAGTCCATGGATATTAACTGCAGATATAAAGCACCAACTGTTTGAACAAATGCTTTCACAGTACACCAGCTTCATTCCAACTAAGGCAGGACAGAGATGGTACTGAAATAAAGTCAAACTGCTGTGTGACTTCTTAATACTGTAATTATGATCTTCAGACACCAGTGGAAGACCACGGCCACTGATAATCTCAGATGGAAGAAATGACAGTGAATTTCATGGAACCTGAGTCCATGAGCTATTTGGGAATTTTATGATTGGTCTTACACATTTTGCTTTATTGTCATGCAATAGGCTAAGCAATCCAGCTATATATTTATGTGTATAAAACTGTGTATACCAGAACACTCCAAGCAAGGGGGAGGAGCTCCATTCACGTGGGACCTGATGTATCTATGAGTGTGACAGCTTATTTAAGTGTTAACAGATATCACTGACACCCATTTCTGTAAATAAAGCCAAACCAATAGTTGAGAGGCTCCACCAAAACTCAAGACACATGAGGTGTTTTGTCTAGCACTTTAAGATGTTTGCTGACTACTGGGGGTTGTCTTTCTGTATGCTGTGAATATATGTTGTTCCCATTGGTTAATAAATAAGCTGCTTTGGCCTATGGCAAGGCAGTTTAGAGGCAGACAAGAAATCCAAGGAGAGAGACAGGAAATAGTAAGGGGGAGTCTGGAGAGACTCCAACCCACCACCGCCCAAGGAACAACATGTCAGCAGACCGGCAAAGGCACAGAACACATGGCAAAACATAGATTAATAGAACTTGGTTAATTTAAGATGTAAGAGCTAGCACTAGACTGTTCAGATATGCAGATCCACCTTACCATGTAATCAATTTGATAGTCCCCAACTGATAGATAACTGTTTTTTGTTGTTGTTGTTTTCTTTCATCTTTGGGATCTATTTTGAACCAGCCCTGTTTTCAGTGCTCAGCAGTTAAGCAACCAGCAGCTATTGTCCTGGAAGGCACAGGTTCGGGCAACTCTAGCTTGGGAATGTTTTCTCTCTGACTTTTTGTGTCTGGATAGTTCTGAAGGCTTTGTTAAGACCCTGACCTCATTTGGAGTTGGTCTGGTTGAACAACTAAACGTAAGCAGTTCTTGCTGGCTCTGTATTGGGACTAGACGGGAATTGTGCCAACTTGTTCAGACAAAAGAACTGGAAAAACCTTTGCAAAATTAAGGTCTTCGTGTGCATTCATGGACAACTCTGACCATCATTGTGGCTGCAGCTTTTGGTGGTTATATGCAGACTTTGATTAGCTGGTCTCCTACACAGGAGCTGGGGGTTTGTGAGTTCTGATAAAGCAGAGCTGTTCATGAACCCCTTTCAGATGCATCACCTCTCGAGTTCTACCTGGCCATCTACTTGTAGTTAACTCTCTACCATGTTCTTGCTTGGTGCTACTGTTAGGCTTACCCACAAAATACTCCTTTGCAAAACAGACTTGACAATCTTGTGTGGGGAGCAGTCTAGAGGCAGTGGAAGTGTAGATGTTACTGAAGCCACTGCCCAACTTGCTCAGTGGTCTTGTGCTCCCGTGTCATGCTGAGTGGGGTTCATTAAGTTGAAATGTTCCCTGAGAAGAGGCATATTAAACACTGTGCCCCTTGATTCCTGTGAGTCGGTAATTTCCCAAAACTTGGCCAAGCATCAGATTAACTCAAGAGGCAAGAGAGAATGCAGGAGCGGCTCTAAATCTGTGGGCTCTGGGCTAATCTTTGCAGTATGGTTCTGTGGAGTATCCAAGAGACCTCAGACCTCAGCCCAGCTTTCGACATCTCTTCTACTGCTCTTCCTGTTAGGTCCAACTTCTCTTGTTGAATGTTGAGAAAACTGCTCTTGGTGAAGTTATAAATCCTTCCCCTCCTTGGTTAAGGAATCAACTCTGACTCGCCAAGGCTCCAACACTGATCCTGCACAGCCGAGTTTAATAGGTTCTTCAAAACCTTTTTTCCCCCAGAGCTTGGCACTCAGACAAAGCAAAAGTCCTTTTGCTTCTAAGCTTTTGTCTTCTTCACATTTAATAAACTCAGCTTTGACTGAGCACTGACATCTCTCTCTCCATCCTGAAGCAATGACTCTAATGAGTCCGACTTCCCAGAAGCACCCAGAACACAAAAAAATCACAGGAACAAGGACCATAGCAGCTAAAAATAGTGTCACTAGCTGGCTTAGTAGCACACACCTCTAATTCCAGCACTTAGGAGTGGAGGCAGGAGGATCAGTTGTTCACAGTCACCCTTTCTACATAGCCAGAGACCAGCTTGGGTTACACAAAACTCTGTACCCTAAAAATACTGCATTCCAGTGAGACAGAAGAGCTGTCCCAATCTGTTCCACTCACAGATAAACCTTCAGCTCTCATCGTGCGGAGGACTGTGTGAAGCTATGCTGATAGGAGACAGATAAGGAGTGGATGGTTGCTGTTTGTAACAAAAGGTTGGGACTCACATTCAGTATAACAACCATAAGAATAAATGGCACATGCCTGTAATTTCAACACTCAAGAATCTACGACAGAGTTGCTGTGAATTTGAGGCTAACCTAGGCTTCATAGTAAATGCCAGACCTGCTAACGGTTCGCAACTAGTATCTCAGCAACAGATTTCAAACACTTCTTGAGTAGGCGTGTGTCGTCGGGTCTTAGAAGGAATAAGGAAGGATTGTTGCACAGGACAGCGGTTTCACATACCATCAAACTGATGTACTGCTGAGAACCAGTGTGAGCACTGCAGATGTCAGGCAAACTCAGCCCTGTTTCCTCAGCAAGGGCAATGGTGTGTCCTAATCAAGCTATTTCTTTTTCAGAGCAGCTCTCCTCTGAGTTAAAATTTACATGTAACAGAAACACCGAGGGGAAACAGCACCTAAGGAATTGGACAGAAATGTACCTGCGTGGCTTTTCTCCACAACCGAAATAGAGAACATTTCCATCATCCTCAAAGTTACCTCGAGTCCCTTGAGTAGGTTCCCGTCCATCTACCCTCAGCCCCAGCCACTGCTGTCTGCTTTGTGTTGCTGTGGATTAGGGGAAATCAGTATGGCTTTTATTTGTGTGTGGTTTCACTCAGCGTGACTCTGTGAAAAGCACACATGTTACTTGAGTCAGTTTTCTTCTGAGTAATATTCTGTTACATGAAGATGCTGTTATCCTATTGGTGTGGACCTCAGCTGTTTTTAGTTTGGGTTATTATGAATAAATGATTGTGAACATTTATATACAATGTGTGTGAACATATAACTCCATTTTTCTTCAATAAATATTGGTGGTAAAAAAAAAAAAAGATGTAAGAGCTAGCTTCCATTGGCCGTACAATTTGTAAATAATATTAAACCTCTGAGTCATTATTTTATAAGTGGCTGCAGGACTGCAGGACTGAGTGGGACCAGAGAAAACTTTCAACCACACCTGACTCCTACATTCTGGTTCCACGTTTTTCTAAGAAAAAGGTATACAGTAATCTCTCAGTGATGATTATTTTTCCATAACAATAAGCTAGAAATAATTTTTAAAAAGAGCAATGAGATATGTGGATGGGGGCCTTCCTGGCCCATAACATAGCTGAGTAATGGACAGCCATGGAGAAAGAGGAGTGAGCCTGGAGGTGTGAGGCACTGGGGATTAATTGACTAAGTCAGTGCCTGATCCAAGGCCACTGATGACCACATCAAGATACTCTGAACAGTCTTTTTCTTTTCTTCAATCTCTTCCTTTCATCTCTATCTTACTCTTCACTTTCTTTCCTTTCTCTCTCTTCCTCTTCCCATTCTCTCTTCCTGTCTCCCTCCCTCCTTCTCTCCCTCTCTCCCTTCCTTTCTTTTCTCCTCTCCCCTATCCCAAATTTTCTTCTATGTCTACCCCTTCCACATCCCATTCCTTCTCTTCATCTTCTTCCCCTTCTTGGTGTAGCCCTTTGTTTGGACAGTTTCTTTAGGTCTAGTTCATGGCCACTCTGCCATTTCTTCCTAAACCTTCTGGGGTCAGATTGGACTCATCCTCTATCATAGGAGAGTTGAGAATGGAAAAAGGCACAAATTAAAAGAAAGCTTCCAAGCAGAGAAACATCACCCTGGCCCACCCCGAAGGACAACGTCGTATCAGCTTCTTAGGGACAAGTCCTCTCAGTGCCTGGTCCTTCTTGGAGTCAGCTAGCACTTGGGTCAGTTATGTAGGATTTCCTTAACATGGAGCTTCCCAGGGATGAAGACTCTGTTAAGGCTGTTGAGAAGTCCGTCTTCTTCCTTTCCTGCAATGTTGATCCAAGAGACCTCCCTCAAGCCTCTTGCATATACAAGCACTCTCTGGAGCTTCTCAAGGAATCTGGGACTCTCCCAGGGACCAGTGACAAGTCTGCCTCTGATCCCCATCCTGCTCCACTCCCTGAGGTGTGCCAGGTGACTCATGGATCAGTCATGCCACATACCTGTCACCAACAGAAAGGTTGAGTTCACCTGTACCATGTCATGCAGGACTACCTGGTAGTGCTGCCTGGGAACTCTTTACTCCCCATCCATCCAGAACAGGAACATTTAAATGTTGTCAAGAAGGAAGTTTTACTTTGTTTTTGTTCTGTTTAGGTGTTTGGTTTTATTTGTTTATTTTTTAAAGGTGGATATTTATGCTAGTTCTTTAGAGGAAACAAAATTGGGTCCTCCAGGTAAAATGATCCCTTGTGCCTCTTCCACAAGCCATTTTCAGACAGATGAGCAAGAAACTCATTTAAAGCCCAGCTTATCTAATGAATTAGAGATTAAGAAATTTAAAGCCTTGTTCAATGAGTGAATTAGAGATTAAGGAATTCTTGGGGTAACTTGCTGAAATGCAAGCTGTTAGAGGAAAACAGCCCAGCAGAGCTGTGGGCTGAGCTCAAAGGAGTTTAATGTCCTCTAGCCAAGAGTTAGTGGCTTTCTTTCCAGGAGACACACTGCAGTAAGAGGCTTGAAAGAACAGGAGAAATCCTCCTGTAGGTGGAAATTTACAAATATGGACAGCAGCTGTTGGAAATAGCAACTCCTCTGAAGACCAGCCATGGGCAACTTTTGCAAAGATGGCATGGTGCAGGGGCAGGGGACAGATTACTCTGTGGGTAAAGTGCTTGCTGATTTAAAGGGATCAGCCAGAATCCTGAGGGTTTTGCATTCTTCCTGGATTTATTAAGGAAGAAAATAGCCACTGTCTTTATTGGCATTGCTAGAAAAGGAGTGGCTGTTAGTTTCAAAGATGGCTCACAGGAAACTTTCCTGAAGATTATTCCATCTGATCCTCACAGGAGCCCAGAAGACTGATGGAAAAGATGGGAAAGAGGAAGACAACAAGCTTCAGGAGGGCAGGATGACCTGCCCAAAGCCTCAGAACTGGATCCATACAGTACGATGATGCCAGCTAGACTATGCACATCCATGCCGTATGTGTTAGATCAGACTCTCTGACTACCAGAAATCAGGCTGAGCTCCTCTGCAGCCTCTTTTTTGGATGGAGGATGGACTTAATAAAGTAAGCTGTGGCTCATGGCTCTTACAAAAGAGTTCAGTTTGCACCCCCCCACTGGCATCTGTGAACATGCCCAACCTCCCTGATTCCTAGAACAAGGACAGCCTCACTGTTATCTAATGCCTTCCTACCTTGTGACTCTTAGTACACATGGCCAAGCTAGATTACATGGTACAAAGCTTGTCCTTGATTCCCTCAAAAACTGTAAGACTCAGAAACTCCCTTTGTCCCCTGCAATTGAAGAGAAGGTACTCTCTCTTCAAAGCCCCAGCCAGTGTGGTGGCCAGGGGCCATGATGTGATATCTTGCTTGACAGTCTGGGAACTGAAGGGTCTGTCTGTCTGTCTTAAGGACCTCCCATGATGCTTTACATGGCAGCTATGTCTCCTAACATTAGTCCACCCCAAGATCTCAGTTAAGACTTCCTATGATAAGTCTGTAACTCTCCCTAAAGCTCATGGGAAGGATAATTCCCTGTTGGCTCCTTTCTACATGCCTGTATTAATTTCTAACAGTATAGTGGTTGGAATGAACTCCTAGATCCACAGAATAAGGACTTTTTCATGTTGAGTAAAGTTGATTTACACCTCTTCTTCAAAATTTCTTCAAGTTTTCCTAGAGTGTGACCCAATAGGAATTTTCCATTCTTGTGCCGAGGGTGTAGCTCAGTGGGGAAAGAACTGCTCTAGCATACCACAGGCCCTGGGTTTGATCTTCAGCACTCCCTAAAAATGTGGTGGTAGAGACACACACAGACAGGCCTGTGTTGTTATCTTCTGCTGTGAGATGGTCTTTCTGTATGCTGTGAATGTGTTGCTATGATTGGTTAATAAAGAAGCTGCTCTGGCCTATGGCAAGTCAGGTTTTAGCTAGGTGGGAAATCCACGAGAGAGACAGGAAGAAGAAAGGCAGAGGTGGGAGAGATGCCAGCCTGCCACCCAAGGAGCAATGTGCCAGCAGACTGGTAATGCCACAGCCATGTGGCAAAACATAGATTAATAGAAATGGGTTAACTTAAAATGATAGAGCTAGCTAGCATGAAACTTAAGCCATTGGTCATACAGTTTGTAATTAATATAAGCCTCTGAGTGATTATTTTATAAGCAGCTGCAGAACCAAGGGAATGGGTGGGACCAGAGAAACTTCAGAAGTGGAAATTGGAGGACCAGGACTTCAGGCTCCTGCTTGTCATCAGCCAGCTAGAGGCCCACCTAGATGGGCTGCATGAAAGCCTGTCTCTAACAGCAGAAGGACTGAAGTTAAAGACAGTTGTACGTTGCCTGATGCAAGTGCCATCTCTCCAGCCTGGTAGAATATTTTTACAAATACATTCCTGATCCTCATGGAGCCTGGCTTCCCACCAGAACCCAGAGGCAGAGCCCTCTTTCTCTGTACGAACTCTAATCACACAAGGCTGAGTGAGAATCCTGATTATTCTGTGTTTTTTGGCAAATGGTCTCTGCATTGAACTTTGATATCAGCGACTATCAAAAAAATGAAGTCAGGCCGGGCGGTGGTGGCACACACCTTTAATCCCAGCACTCGGGAGGCATAGCCAGATGGATCTTTGTGAGTTTGAGGCCAGCTTGGTCTACAGAGTGAGATCCAGGACAGGCACCAAAGCTACACAGAGAAACCCTGTCTCGAAAAACTAAAAAAAAAAAAAAAAAAAAAAAAAAAAAAAAAAAAAAAAGATGAAGTCAGGAATGAAGTGCATGCCTTTAATCCTAGCACTGGAAAGGCAGAGGCAGGAAATTGTGAATTTGAGATCAGCCTAGACTATATAATATAGCCAGACTCAGAAAGAGATAGGCCCCATGAATTGTACTTAACTCTTGGGATGCTAACACAGTATCAAGTTAGTCAATGCATGAACAACACTTAGTATGGTATCTGGGACACATCTTAAGAGGCAGCAAGCTCATCCTCTGTAGATGAATTTCTAAATGGTCTTATTAAATAAAAAACATGGAGCCAGATATAGGGGTGAAAGTCTGAGAGAGATCAGGGAAACAAGGAATGTTACAGCTAACCTTATCTCACCAACTCAGCAACTTCCAAATGCAAGTTACTTCCTCTCTACCCATGCCTATAGGCCTTGCTGTTCTGCCATCTGATTTGCTCTCTCTGTCCAGCTACATCACTTCCTCTTCTTGCCCAGATCTGTCACTTCCTGTCTGTCTGCACAGACCTCCAGACCTCCATGGTTAACTAGTGTTGGAATTTAAGGCGTGTGCCACCACACTTGGCTCTTTTCTAGTGTGGCCTTGAACTCATAGAGATCCAGACAGATTCCTGCCTGCCAAGTGATAGGATTAAAGGTGTGTGTACTGTTGCCTGACTTCTTTGTTTACTTATAATGGTTGTTCCTATTCCTCTGATCTTCAGGCAAGCTTTATTTATTAAAGCACAAGTAAAATATCACCACATTTCAGCACAAATAAAATATCACTAAATCTTCCTTTCCTATACTGTTCCTATCTCTGTCTCTGGAACCAAAATCTTCCTGGACTGGCAGTGTGCTAGACAATAAGAATGCTGGAGTGAATAGCCAGGGTCTCTACTCACACAGCACTCTCAGGCTGACTTAGAATTTCTATTGCTGTTATAAAGGCCATAATCAAATCCCATAACCTCTTAGAGAGAAGAGGGTTTATTTCATCCTACACTTCCAGGTAACAGTTCATCACGGAGGGAAGTCAGGGCAGGAACTCAAGGCAGAAACCTGGAGTCAAGAACTGATATAATGGCCAAAGGGAAACAAAGCTTGCCATTCATGGCTTACTCCGCCTGCTTTCTTAGACCACTCAGGACTGCCTGTCTAGGGGTACACAATGAGCTTGTCCTACCATATCTATCAAGAAAATGCCCCGTAGGCTTGCCAAATTGGTATGGAAACTTTCTCAATTGAGTTTTTTTCCACCAAATGACTATAGCTCATGTCAAGTTAGCATAAAAGGCCAGCACACAGCCCATTGGGGGAGTGAAGTAGCAATGGATTTAATATGTAAGTTCAAACTGATGTGTTAATCAACTTTTCTGAGGAATTGGAAATGTAGCTCAGAGGCAGAGCACTCTCTTTAAATGCAAGGTCCTGGGTTCCTTAATTGGGAATATAAACAAACAAATAAATAAACAAACATATAAATTGGGGCTGAGAAGATGGGCCTATGGTTTAGAGCTGTTGGTCCTCTTGCAGGAAACCATTATTCAGTGCTCTTACATTGGGCAGCTCACAAATGCCTGTCTCAACAAAAACAAAAACAACAACAAAAACCACAGAAACAAAATCAAAACCCTGTCAAGAATTCACCCAACAAAGGTAAAAGGAGAATGGAATGCTGGAGACCGTTGAGCCCCTGGCTTGTGACTAAAGCCAACTCTGCCACAGGACATGTTACAGACAGGAAACAAATTAGGTTGATTTGAATTTCTATTTCTTGCACCCAAGATTCTTTTTTTCCCCCTTGTGTTTCTGTGTAGCCCCCACTGTCCTGGAACTCACCCTGTAGTCCAGGCTGGACTTGAATTTAGAGATACCCCTGCCTCTGCCCCAGTGTTGGGATTAAAGGGCTTCACCCAAGATTCTTATTACCCATTGCCTTTTGGATGCCTACAGCATATTCCTGGGCCTCTCTATGTTTTTTCCTCCCTCCCTCTCTCTGTACATGTTTAATATTGTCTGTTTATTGTTTCTCATGTGCAGATGCTAAACTCAGATGTTATACTCAGTTTAAGTATTATCTGCACAGCACATTTATAAGAACTAGCCATTCCCAAGGCAAAAATGACATGTTCTAATGTGGATTCTAATGATGAACTACACATTAACAGAAAATGTGGTGATATTTTGTTTGTGATCTAACAAATAAAGCTTGCCTGACGATCAGAGTGTGGAGCTAAGCCACTAGTTAGCCATAGAGGCCAGGCAGTGGAGCACACACCTTTAATTCCGGCACTCGGGAGGTGGGGACAGCAAGTGACTTGGTGGGGCAGAGAGAGGAAGTGATAAGAGGAGACAGGACCTCAGCTCCCTTTTAGGCTGAGGATTCGGTGGAGGTAAGAAGTCTCTCTGATGGCTGACTGTTCTGCATGTCTGATCTTTCAGCTTTTACCCTGATATCTGACTCTGGGTTTTTATTAAGACCAATTAGGATTCATGCTACAAGAAAATAAGTGATAGTTTATGGAAGTATTTTAAAATATATGAATAGGACTGGTAAGATGGCCACTGAACATGACAACCTGATCAAGTTTGATCCTGGGACCCATATGGTGGAAGGAGAGAACTGTCTCCTGAAAATTGTCCTCTAACCTCCACACACACAGGCTATGGCATATGCTTGTGCAAACACATGTGCATGCACGTACACACACACACACACACACACACACACACACACACACACACACACATTTAATTTTTTAAATGTTTTACATGTCTGAATACATGTAGAATACTTATGTCCTTAGGTAATTCATCTAAACCAAAGGCCTCCTTCAATGCCTTACAGAGGATGAATAGACCTGGACAGGTTTTTCTCAAAGTAGGCAGAATGATCATGTCAAATTGGCACTTAATGTCTGATTTATCTTCATTTCATTCTCTCCCGCCCCATTCTTCTGCCTTCCCCTTCTATGTACTGGGATTAGAGGCATGTACCACCATATCCACCTCATTCTATTCTTCATTCCTCCACCAAAAGAAAACAAAGCTTTGTTTAGACCAGCTGGCTAGCCCTTCCTTCCTTCCTTCCTTCCTTCCTTCCTTCCTTCCTTCCTTCCTTCCTTCCTTCCTTCCTTCCTTCCTTCTTTCCCTCCTTTCTTTCTTCTTTCCTTCCTTCCTTTCTCCCTTCCTTCTTTTCTCCTGTCCTTGCTTGCTTTCTTCCCTTTTCACTCTATAATAGTCTTTCTGTTAAAAACATTTCATGTTGTTCATCATTGAGTGACCAAATACTTGGTGAATCCAGGGCTTAATGTCTTCCTGTGCCCACAGCTATTTCTCTTTATTTTCATAGCTTGCCCCAGCTTGTCTCTATGGGAACACTAAGCAGAGCAGAGAGAGGTCCCTCTAGACATTCAATTTTAAATAACCATCTCCCTTCATGAGAAGACACTTCCAGTGCCATGACTGCATAGGAGGGACTCAGTCACTTATTTCCTATCCAGTGGAGCATTTATTCAAGGCACTAACTGCATGTAAATACATATTTATATATTGCTGGGAAGATGGGCATCACTTTTAAAAGAATTGTAGATATGACTATCAGATTTTTTTTTACCTGTTTGTTTATTGAGATAGTGTCTCTCATAGGCCAGCCTGGTCTCAAACTCTCTATAGTCAAGGATAGCCTCAAACTCTTGATCCTCCTGCTTTCATCTCCTGAATGCTGGGTTCACAGTCATGTGCCACTATGCCAACTTTATCAATAATTTGTAAATATTTCATCTCATTCTACTTGATAATGTCCTTTGATGCACAAAGTTTTTAATTTTGATGAGGTCCAACCTCATCTGCTAATACTTTTGCCAAGTGTGGTAGAGCATACCTGCAGGCCTAGCACTTGGGAGGTTGAGACAGGTTTACCTTGATGAGGCAGTATCTCTCTTGTTTCTGCTTCTGTAATGACATCAATCAGAGGCCGGTGACAGTCTGGGAATGACTCTCTCACACTCAGTGGTCACAGCAGTCAGCGTTATGTCACACACAGATGAAAATTTCCCTCGACTATTTATATTTAATCTCTGTGACAACCCAATGGAACAATTACTGTTGTCATTTCTGCTTTGTACACAGAAAAACTAGAGCAAAGAGAAGTTGAACAACTTGCCCAGGCAGAACATGGTTGGTAAGAAATAGCTGCCGTGCACATACCTTTAATCTTAGCACTCAGGAGGCAGAGGCAGATGGATCTCTGTGATTCTGCTCTACAGAACAAGTTCCAGGACAGTCATAGCTACACAGAAAAATTCTATCTCAAAAAAACAAAAGAAAGGAAGGAAGGAAGAAAGAGAGAGAGAGGAGAGAGAGAGAGAAGGAAGGAAGGAAGGAAGGAAGGAAGGAAGGAAGGAAGGAAGGAAGGAAGGAAGGAAGGAAAGAAAGTTGAGAGTTAAGTCTAGACCATCTGAGCAGAATCTTATTTACCATATTGCTATGTTGCCTAAAATGTGAACATAGATGTAGATGTAACCAACCATCTTATTAAAATAAAAAACACAGAACCAATGTAAAAGAGAAAGCCAAGAGGTCGGAGCTCAAAGCTAAAATCTTACCTCCTGCAGTGCTCCTAGCTTCCCGAAAGAGAGCTACTTCCTGTGTGTCTGTCTTTACATAGTCTTTCTGTTCTGCCTTCTCATTGGTTGTAAACCCAAACACATGACTGCCTCGTCACTGCCTGTAAGTACCACCCTCCAGGTCTTAAAGGCATATGTCTCCAATGCTGGCTTTATCCCTGAACACACAGTGATCTACCTAGCTCTTCTACCAAGTGCTGGGATTAAAGGTGTGCGCCGCCACGCTCTTGCTATGGCTCTAATAGCTCTGACCTCTCGGCTGAGGAGATGGCTCAGTGTGCACAAGTATGAGTACCTGAGTTTGGATCCCCAGCATCCACATTAAAAAGCTGGACACAATGGCACATGCCTGTAATCCCAGTAATGGGACGAGGAATCAGGAAGATGGTTGGCCAACCAATCTAGTGGAATCAGTGAGTTCCAGGTTCAGCAAGAGACCATATCTCAAAAAATAAGGAGGGAACTGGCTCAGTGGTTAAGAGCATTTGCTGTTCTTGCAGAGGACCAGAATTCTGTTCCCAGAACTCACATCAGGTGGTTTATAATGGTCTGTAACTCCAGCTCCAGGAGGTTTAATGGCCTCTTCTGGCCTCTGAGAGCCACATACACATACATGCCATTACACATAAGAAATAAAGCAAATATTAAAAAAACAAAAAACAAGATGGTGGGCAATACAGGATAACAACTAATATCAATCTCTGGCTTTGACACATACATCCGCATATACACATCTACATAGGAGTATAGAAATATTAGGATCACAAACAGCCTGTGTTAAAAATATGATGCAAGAGATTGGAGAGGTGGCTCAATGGTAAAGAGCACTGGCTGCTCTTCTAGAAGATCCTATTCAGGTTTAGTTCCCAGCCAACACCTGGCTACTCATGACCTCATGACCACCTGTTACTCTTTTGTTTTGTTTTATTTTGATTTTTGGTTTTTGAAGACAGGGTTTCTCTGTGTAGCTGTCTTGGAATTCATTCTGTAGACCAAGCTGGCTTCCAACTCACAGAGATCTGCCTGTCTCTGCCTCCCAAGTGCTGGGATTAAAGGCATGCATCACCACCACCACCTCATAAAATAAATAAATTTTGAAAAATGTGATTCAAGAGCTTCCTTTTGATGACTTAGATCTTCAGAAAACTCTTTTATTTTATTTATTTATTTCTAACCAAAATCTGGTGAATACTAGGCAAGCATTCTACCACTGAACTTCACGAGCTATTTATCTTACTTAAAAAAAATTATCTTAATTTTTTTCCTACTTCCTCTTCAAACTCCAGTGCCAGGAGATACTCACAAAACACATCTCTGTCCAGTCCTTTAGCGATAAGGAAATTGTGACTCAACAGACTAGTTAAGGAGTTGGAAGTCTGTCCATCTTGAGTTCCATTTCAGCTCTATCCCTCACCAGCTAGTCTGTTCTTTTGTTGTGTTCTTCTTTGAGGTAGGATCTTGCTACACACCCCTAACTATACTTGAACTCAAGATCCTTCTACCTTCTGAGTGTTGAGATTACAGTCATGTACCACTACATCAGGATTAGAATTTTTTTTTAACAAATTAAAAAAAATTTTTTTAAATTTATTATGTTACACTGTTGTGCTTGTACACCAGAAGAGGGTACTAGATCTCATTATAGATGGTTGTGGTTTGCTAGGAATTGAACTCAGGACCTCTGGAAGAGCATCCCTAATCTCTGAGCCATCTCTCCAGCCCAGAATTCTTCTTAATAACTCTATTTTTTATTTTTTATTATTATTGTTAATTTATGTGTGTGTGGTTTATATATATGTAAATGTGTGTGTGTGTGTGTGTGTGTGTGTGTGTGTGTGTGCATGTGGAGACCAGGCATTGATGTTGAGGGTCTTCCTCAATTGTTCTACACCTTAATTTTTGAAACAGGGTCTCTCACTGAACCTAGAGTCCACCAATTTGGCTAGACTGGCTTGTCAGCAAACCCCAGAAATCCTCCTGCCTCTGCCTCCCCAGTGATAGGATTATGGGTGTGTGCTATAGTGCCTGGCTTTTTACATGGGTGCTGGGATCTGAACTCAGGCCCTGCTATTTGTACAGCAAACACTTTACCAGCTGAGCCATCTCACCAGCCCTGGTATCATCATCATCATCATCATCATCATCATCATCATCATCATCATCTCAGTGAGGGGTGTCAACCCTGGGTCTTATGCATGTATCACAGAACTGCATCTGAGGCCTAACTGTTGCTACCAGCAGCAAGAAACTCAACTCAGTGCTGTGGGCTGTGCAGCTTTGAGGCCTTCCCTCTGGGATAGCCACTTGGGGCTAGCTGAGGTCTTCACTTACACTGCAGAAAAGCATCTCAGGAAGATTCAGTATGAAGTAAAGCTGGGGTCTGTATTAATTGTTCTCTTGCCACTGTTACCAAATACCTGACAAAGCAACTTAAGAAAGGAAGGATTGGTTTGCTTTAGAGGGATTCAGGCCTCGTGATGGGAACAAAATGGCAGCAGGTGGTTTTGTGGTCTCATCAGTAAGTAGTTACATCAGGTTGGCAGTCAGGAAACAGAAACAAACAGGAAGTAAAGCTCAGAGCTCACCCACAGTGATCTACTTCCCCAACCTGGGTCCCTGATTCTAAAGATTGTACAGCCTTCCAGAACAGTGCCTGCCACCAGCTGGGGACCAAGTGTTCAAGCACAGCCTGTGAGAGACATTTCACATTTACACTACACACAGAATTATTTAAATGACAGGGTGGCTCATGCCTGTAATCCTATAATCCCAGCACTCAGGAGGCAGAGGCCAGAGGATAACAAATTCCAGACCAGCCTGGGCTATATAGGGAGTTCCAGACCAGCCTTGGCTATATCAGCTGCATGGTAAAATGCTGTCTCAAAAACAAAAACAAGGGGCCAGAGAGGTAGTGCAGTGACTAAGAGTGCTGGGAGAGCTTATGTGAGACTCTATGTTTAAGGGCATGGAGAGAGAGAGAGAGAAGGAAGAGAAGAGGAGGAAAGGAAGGAGAAAGTCAGGAGATGGCTCAGCAACTAAGAGCAATTTTACATGAGGACCTTAGTTTGAATTCCCATTACCAATGTAAAAATATGGGTATGGCCATGTGTCTTTATAATCCCAGCACTGTTGGGTGGAGGCAGGCAGGCCCCTGAAGCTCTCTAGCCAGCCAGAGTAATTCAACCAAATAATAAGCTTCATATTAAATGAGAGACCCCTCTCAAGGCAACATGACAGAGACTGATAGGAGACACTTGTTTTTTTGTTGTTGAAGTTGTTTATTTGTTTTGGATTTTCGAGAAAGGCTTTCTCTGTGTAGCCCTGGCTGGCCTGGAACTCACAGAAATCAGTTTGCCTCTGCCTCCTGAGTGCTGGGATTAAAGGCATGTGTCACCACCACCTGCCTATAGAAGATGCTTGTCCTCTGGCCTCTGCATGTGTGTATATGTGCTTAAGCATCTGCACCACACACATAACCTACCCCCACACATACACATACAAAAGAGAGACAATAGTGCATGCTCAAGTTCCTTAAGAGAAGTCCCACTGAGGTGTCTCAACAACATTTACATATGTGATTCTGGTGGCCTTTAAACTTGCCTTGTTCAGAGGATGTCATCTCTATAGGAAAAGTGGTATAGCTGTTAATCTTCAGCTTCCTCTAGCGAGTGAGATGACAAGGCCCCTTATGAGGTGCAGGTGTTCAGGTTCGCAGACACAAAAGGAACACTGATAAGATAAAAACACAGGTTACAAGGGCCCATGGAGTTCTCATTCTATAGGTTTACTATGAGTAAAGGGTGCTGGCAAAGTTGCATAAACTTTGACAGTAGGTGAGGTTCTCTTGACGTTTTAATGCCTAATCTGCACAGCAGGTTTTGTTGGTTGGGTGGAAATTCTTGTCTCTAAGGTAATGTAAAATGGAAACTAGGACCCAGGGGTTCCTCTCCCCGACACCCCATAACTTCTTCCCAACTTTCTATTCTACCTCCTTATTGTATTAGTTTATTGTGGTGACATAGACATAATGGACCAATTTGACCAATTCAAATGTCCTTAAGTAAATTCATATGGCCATCATATGTTGTCTGACCTTTCCTAGCAGGATGTGAATCCACATCTACTCCTCCTTGACTGGACACCAATGACAGACCAAAGAAACCATTCCACATAGGTCTAATGTAGGGAACCAGTGAATGTACTGAGTGAGTTACAGGAGCATGAGCAGCTATACCACTGAAGAGGCTCTCTCCTCAAGCAACAATTAATCACTTGAATATGCCAGGAAAGGGCAGAGCTTCATGAGACCCTACCCACTTCACAAATGTAGCTGCTTATATGTCCTAGGAAGGGGTGAGGCCTCATGCTTACCTCCCATACCTACTGAACCCTGTCTTATTCCATGAGGGAATCAGTGTGCTCAGTTTGATGAGTGTCTTGTGTGGCAGTCATAGTTGTTCTGATTTCAAATGGACTACAGCCATGCCACGCCCAGAGGACAGAATTCTACACCCTCACCCAGCTCTAGAACATTTGTCACCATCCCCTTTCTGTAGCTTTGTCCTAATAATGACTGCAGTCTGCTGTAGTGCTCCAGCTTTGTCTCTGAATGTTTCTAGTCTAGGAACCACATCCATGTGGACACATGTAATATATTTTCTTTTATGACTGTTTTTAATCAAACCATCACCATAATTGTAGTAAGTAATTTTTTTATATCATGTATAGTCATGGTACAATATAGTGTGTTTCTTTTAAAATGTTTATTTATTTCATTATTTGTATGTATGTGTGAGTTAGTGCAGGTGCAAAAAGCCACTGATGCATATGGAAGCCAGAGGGCTTTAAGGGAGTCTGTTCTCACTCACCTTTACCTTGCTGAGGCTGGGTCTCTCTTATTGTTGTTGTACTGTGTACCCCAAGCTAGCTGACCCTGAAGGCTTCCAGCTGATTCTCCTATCTCAGCCTCCTATTTCACTACTAGGGTACTGGAATTACAAATGTGTGTCACTATATCTGGCTTTTTAAAAATGTGTTTTAAACTGAAATAGAATTATACCACTTTCCACTCTCCCTTTCTTCTCTCCAACCTCTCCAGGGACCATCCCTTGAATCCATCCCATGCCATCCCCCAACAATCTCAAGTTGATAGTCTTATTATTGTTATGTATGTATATGCACAGACTAAAATGTGTAAATACAACTTTATGAGTCTGTTTTGTTGTTTGTGTGTATATGGTTGTATAAATACAACTTGCTGAGTCTGCTTTTGTTGTTTGTATGTATATGATTTCAGGACTGACCACTCTGCATGGACAACCAATAAGGGAGCTCATTCCTGGGAGAGGCTAATTCTCCTTTTCCTGGCAGTCATTAATTGCCTACAGTTTTTTGTCTATAGGTGAGATGCTGCAAAATTTTCTCCCTTCCTTGTTACCATATCCTTTGATATTGCCATTGTTTATGCAGCCATTTCTAGGAGAGACTATTTCACGACAGACTTCCTATTACTCTGGCTCTCACAGTCTTTCCACCCCCTCTTCTACAACGTTCCCTGAGCCATGGATGCAGGAGCTGTGATGCAAATGTGTCCACTGGGGCTGGGCTCCCAACGATCTGTTGATCTCTGCATTGTGTCCAGTTGTGGTTCTCTGTGATACTCTCCATTTGCTGTAAAGAGCAGCATGTTTTTACGCAGGGTGGTAGTTACACTTACTCAGGAAAGGTGGCTTGCACTCCACACTGGATTTTTTTATATGGGTTCTGGACATAGAACTCAGGCTATCAGGCTTGTGTGGCAAGTACTCTTACTGTCTGAGCCATCTCAGTAGACCATTTGTTTACTCGTTTTTTGGACTCATGTATGTTAGGCAAATGCTCTACCACTGAGCTTTTTCTCTGGCCCAAAGTGATAGATTTCATTATGACATTTTGTTTGTTAGTTTGTTTTGAGATAGGGACTCACTGTACAGCCCAGACTGGCTTAGCATTTGTATGTAGACCAGGTGGCCTTGAACTTGTGGTAATCCTCCTGTCTCTGCCTCTTAAGTGCTGAGACATGAGATTTCACCACCACACACAGCTCATAATATTTTTATACATACAGAGAGTTTGATGGCATTTGATCATATTCACTCAACATACTGCATTATCCTTTTAAAAATATTTTTTAAACTTATGTGTTTTTATGTGTACATGTGCCTTCAAAGGCCAGAGAAGGTGTCAGATTCCCAGGAACTAGAGTTACAAGCCACTGTGAGCTACTTGACATGGGTGCTGAGAAGCAAACTCAGTCACTCTACAAGAGCAGGAAGTGCTCTTAACTGAACCACAATTACCCTTTCTGGTCTCCCCTCCTTTCTACTGCTGATACCTCTCCTCTTTCCACCCATCACCCACCTTCTACTTGCAGGTATCCTTCCAGGTCTGGCTTATTTTATTCAGTGTGACTGATTTTGATTGTCATGATGTCTTCAAGTTCATGTCATAGCATAGCATGGTCAGCATTCCCTTCCTTTCTGTGGTGGAAAAGGTTCCATTGCACATAGATGCTACATTTTATTGTCCATTTACCATCTATAGTCACTGCTGGCTTCCCTTTTTGGCTCTGGAGAAATACTCTGATGTAGCATGAGTGTGCACATGTCTGCCCACGCTCTCACTTCTGGGCATGTTCCTGCAATTGAGATTGCTGAGTCATTTCCATATTAGTTTTTCTTCAAAGGATTATGGGAAGTCATGATGACTTGATGCTTTCCTGCTTTCACAGAATCCCTCTAGCTGCTATAAGGGGCTCAGGCTGTGGTGGGGGAGATGGGAACTGAGAGACTTGAGAGAAGGCAGGTGCAGGGGTTCAGGTAAGAGATGACAGAGCCTTAAAGCATGAAGCTTGCAGTCTGGCTTGGGAGGCTACAGAAAACAAAGAAAGGAACAAATGATTACAAGTATGGAAAAGTACTTCAGAAGACACAAATAGAGACAGGGTGCTATGACTGCAGGAGAACAAAACAAAATAATACTTTCTCTACCTTCCTTCTCCCTCTCGTCCTCTTGCCCTTCTCCTCTTTTCTTCTTTCTGTTCCTCTTCTTTATCTCGCCATTATTTCTCTTCCTCCTCCTCCCCCTCTCCTCTTTCTCTCCTCCTCCTCCTCTTCCTCCTTCTTTCTCAAGACAGAGTTTCTCTGTGTAGCCCTAGCTGTCCTGGGACTAGCTCTGTAGACAAGGCTGGCCTGGAACTCACAGAGATTCTCTTGCCTCTGCCTTTCAAGTGCTGGGATTACATGAAGCCCCAAACCCTATTCAGCTTTATGGTGTTGAGGGCTTCCCTGGGACAATAAGGATGGAATTAAAGGAAGACTCAGAAGGAGTCCTCCACCATTAGTCAGTGGCAGCAGTGGTGCAGAGTGTATTATTTATTTTCTATGGCATTTTATAAACTCCTCAGCCACATATGACCAACTTTCTAACTCCTCTTGGCCTCTGTTTCCTCACTTGAAGCATCAGGGTACACCTGCTCACAGGATTGCTGTGTTGAGCAGGAAGTACAGGGGGTGATGCCAGGCATAGCATCTAGGGAACAGGAGCTACACAGCTGCTTATTCTGTACTGCTCATGATGCTTCAAACAGAAAGAACTGCCTAAAGTAGCTTGAATACTCTGTAAACTCACAAAACATTTCAATGTAACTTTTTACTGTTCCTTTATTTAAAGG
Organism: Peromyscus maniculatus bairdii; assembly: GCF_049852395.1. Taxonomy (NCBI): domain Eukaryota; kingdom Metazoa; phylum Chordata; class Mammalia; order Rodentia; family Cricetidae; genus Peromyscus; species Peromyscus maniculatus. Next base: position 784,349 of record NC_134859.1, on the reverse strand, counting down.
AATTCACTCTATAATGACTGCCCTCAGTAATCAACCCCCTATGTCTTCTGGCAAATGATTAGATAGAAAAAAGTATAAAGTTTAAAACTTAAGTTGTGAGGATCTAAGAAAATGTTTTAGGGTCTATGAAGGTGTTTTAAGGTACGTAAATACAAGTTATAAAGGTCTGAAGATGTGAAAGCTTAAATGGTAATAAGAAAGTGATTTAAGGTCTATAAAAAGAATGAAAAAATGTTTCATATTTCTTTCCCTTGCTATGCTACTTGTTATAGTAAGAATCTAAAAGTTCAGAGTCTTAACATTAACCAATAGAATTGTGATAGCTTTGGTAAGTGCTGACTACTATTATCATAGTTACAAGCTCAGGATTTTAAATCCCCTTTGGTTGTTTTCTAAGTATAGGCTTAAGAGTGCTTCTCGTTGTGCTAAGAATATGTCTAATCTGTATACACCCAGTCTTCTGGACAAAAGAAAGCATTCATACTTTTAACCAGAATCATTTTTGGGTCCCTTATGACTAAAGGGGGTGAGTCTATTGCCTTTTCTACAATGTAGATTTCAGTATAGATTACAAACAGTGGGAATGCTAATGTGTCTAAAACTTTATCTTCTGCTCTGCCAGCATCTTACCAGGTCCCCTCAACATCTGCATCCTGGACATCTTGAAAATGGCTACTTCCAGGTGGTCCAACCTCACAACTGCTTTAACCAGGCCTGCACTTTCCTAGTGCTGATGGCCTCACAGAGCCTGGATAGTGAGTGAAACAGTAGCTATCCCAGGACTCATCCAGCGTCCAGTTTTCTTAGGTCCTCCAAAGATGCCAACACCCCCAGGATGAAAGAAACATTTTTATTCTATCAAAGGTACTCAACCTGACAAGGGCCCTATTTCCTGAATCTCTTTGTACAGATCCATTACAATTATGAGGTACAGTTTCCACCAATGGGATGAGATGAAGTCACCAACTAGTGAGTGTAACATGGTTTGGGTTCTGGTGCACCTCTCTTGCAAAAAGAAACCTCCTTGCTGAATTATTTTTGCTTTGGTCTTCATTCTGGTTCCCCAGACAAGTCCTAATTGACTCTTTGATGTAACTTGGTGTTAATTAGCAGAGAAAGGTAGCCATGTATTCTTAGGTGCTATTGCTAGTGCAGAAACTCTGATAGGCCACACTACATACTAATAATATTTAAAGAGAGGGATTTAGTGGGAGAGACTTTACAACAATTACTTTTGCTGGTTTTATAAGCTTGTGTGTATATATAGGTTTTCTTTGTATGATCATGGCAAAATATACCATGCATTCAGCAAATGTATACTATATGCATATTTTTGTATGATACTGTGGGCTTAATTTGCATTTTCTGATTATAAATGAAGCTGAATTTTTTTTCTATTTTTATTTACCATGTGGATTTTTCTCCTTTTTGAAAGGGAGTATTCAGTGGTGCAGCACTTGTCTAGTGCTTGTGAGGCCCCAAGTGAAAAGGAAAGAAGGAAATCAAAGAGTAAGGGAGGAAAGAGAGGCAAGGTACAGTATCTTGTTCTTTTTTTCTGGTACTGGGGATTGAAACCAGGGCATTGCACATGCTAGGCAAATGCTTTACTACTGAGTTGCATCCCCTTGTCATTCTTGAAGAGGCCAAACTTAACATTAGTGCAGCCATATCAGGCTGCAGATTAACAATACTGGGACTAGGCCTCACCATTACAATAACCAGGAAAAGCCACAAATTGTACCCTGTGTGAGACCAATCAGAATAGAGACAAACAAGTATTAGATGCTCCAAGACATAAAGGGTAGCTTACATCACTTGTATATAGGTTGCCAATCTCCTTGCAGCAACACCAAATACCAATCCCTGTTTGACAAGACTTCTGTTCTCTCATTCCTGCCCAGTCAGGAGTTCAAACCCCATCTGAATCCAGAATTCCCCTACTCCCCATCCTTTACTTCTTAAAAACCCTTCCACAACTGAGCTCAGGGCTCTCTCTGATCCAACCACTGTGTCAGAACAGACAGAGAGCCCAAGTTTGAGCTTGCAATAAAGGCTCTTTGCTTTTGCATACGAACTTGGACTATTGGTGATGGGGGGTTCTCTGGGTGGCTCATGACGGGCATAACAATACTTATATACTGTGTAGTTTTATTTTGTTGATTTCAAAGACTTCTTTACTTGGTCTGAGGAGAAAGTTTCTGTCACACACACCTTGTGAATATCCTCTACTTTCTTTTGATGAGAGTTTCTAAATGTAGTTGAACTTAATATCCTACTTCCTTTTTTTTAAAGAAATTTTCTACTCACTCCACATACCACCCACAGATCCCCCCTCCTCCCTCCTCCTACCCCCCAGTCCTCTCTCCCAAGCCACCCTGCATCCCCACATCCCCAAAATCAAGGTCTCCCATGGGGAGTCAGCAGAGCCCAGCACACTGAGCCTAGGCAGGTCCAAGCCCCTTCCTACTGCACCAAGGCTGTGCAAGGCATCACACCACAGGCACCGGATTCCAGAAGCCTGTCCATGCACCAGGCACAGATCCCAGTCTCCCTGCCTGGGTGCACCCCCCCTCACAAACAGTTTGAGCCAAACAACCGTCTTCCATATCCAGAGGGCCTAGTCCAGTCACATGGGGGCTCAACAGCCACCAGTCCACAGTTCATGGGTTTCCACTAGTGTGGCTGGTCATCTCTGCACGTCCTCCCATCATGATCTCAATGTCCCTCGCCTGCAGAATCCCTCCTCTCTCTCATCATTTGGATTCCCAGAGCTCAGCCTGATGCCTGGCCGTGGATCTCTGCATCTGCCTCCATCAGTCACTGGACAAAGGCTCTATGATGACAGCTAGGTTATTCGCTAGACCAGTTACCAGAGTAGACCAGTCCAGGCACCCTCTGGCACACTGCCAGCACTCCCAGGTGGGCTCATCCTTGTGGATTCCTGAGAGCCTCCCCAGAACCCTGCCTCTTCCTATTCCCATGATGTCCTCATCTATCATGGTATCTTCCTCCCTGCCCTCCCACTCTGTCCCTGTTCCAGCTTGACCCTCCCATTTCCCTATGTTCTTATCCTCCACTCCTCGCCCTCTGCTACCCCCCCACATCCAGTCCGCTCATGTAGATCTCATCCACTCCTCCTTCGCAGGTTCATTCATGTGTCCCTCCTAGGGTCTTTCCCTGTTAGCTAGCCTTTCTGGAGTTGTGAGTTGCAGTCTGGCCATCCCTTCCCTCACATCTAGTATCCACTTATGAGTGAGTATATATTATGTTTGTCCTTCTGAGTCTGAGTTACCTTACTCAAGATGATTCCATCCATTGGCCTGCAAATTTCATGATATCATTGTTTTTTACTGCTGAGTAGTACTCCATTGTGTATATGTGCCACATTTTCTTTATCCATTCTTCAGTTGAGGGGCATCTAGGTTGTTTCCAGGTTCTTGCTATTATGAATAATGCTGATATGAACATAGTTGAGCATGTGCCCTTGTGGTAAGATTGAGCATTCCTTGGGTATATGCCCAAGACTCAATTCCTTTTTGTATTTTATGTAAGTCCCTAATGGCAGTGCAGTGGGAGAGACCTTAACATTAAGGGGAAACTATTTTCTTACATTCAGGACAGTGAAATCTCTGGCCAGGGTGAAGACCTAACATTTCAGTTGGGCAGATCAATGGCCTTGCCTTAGGACCAGCACTTAGGATATCAGGACAACCTCCAGGAAGGTGGACTGACCTTAAATCATTAAAAAAATAGGTGGAATAACTTCCTTAAATGAGATACTGTACTTTTCCTTCCTAGACTTCTTTCCCCATGGATCTCTGTGAAGTTCAGTAGTATCTGCCTGCCCCTTTGACTCAGAAAGGAAATTTCCCTTTTTCTTTTAAAACCTGGCTAAACTTTTTCTGATCCTTAGGGCTTTTTCACTACCTCTAAAGCTCACTTCCTGCATGTGACTGACCTATCTGCCACTGAACAGCTTTTCTTTTATTTTTCTTTATTTGTATTTTATGTATGAGTGATCTGCATGTATACCTGAATGCCAGAAGAGTGAGCCACTATGTATGTGCTGGGAATTGAACTCAGGACCTCTGGAAGAGCAGCCAGGGCTCTTAACCACTGACCCATCTCTCCAGCCCATAAATGGCTTTTCTCCTTCTCCTCTTCACTCTCCTCCAGGCAGCTGCCAGGATTGGCAGTTTGATTGTCCTGTAGTGTTTTCCTTTTAAATGCAAGCTAATAAAGTTGTTCTCTAGCTTCCCTTTGAGTCCATTCCTAAGTCCTTTTATTAATGAGACTAGGAACCCCAAAAGGGAACCCGAAGTTTCTGGTATCATATGGCATCTCTGATAGGACTCACCAAACTTCCCAGCAACACTGATAACTGAAAATATTTAGGATAGGTTTTGCTATGCTTTTAGGAGACTTTTCCTTTTTATTTTTTCTTACTTTCCCAAGAATGGCTGCTTTTGTACATTTTTTTCTTTCTTCTCTCCTCAGACCACACCAATTTTAGAAGCTTTTTTTTTTTTCTTTTGGTTTTTTCGAGACAGAGTTTCCCTGTGTTGTTTTGGTGCCTGTTTTGGATCTTGCTCTGTAGACCAGGCTGGCCTCGAACTCACAGAGATCCGCCTGGCTCTGCCTCCTGAGTACTGGGATTAAAGGTGTACACCACCACCACCACCACCACCACCACCACCACCACCACCACCACCACCACCACCACCACCACCATCCGGCTAGAAGCAAATTCTTAAGTTAAAAACAAAGTAAGCAGACAAACAAACAAAAACCCTGAGATTTTGTCATTTTATTGCAAATAGGGTCTCAAGTAGCCTAGGCTAGCCTCAAACTTGCTATGTATCTGAGAATGATCTTGAACATCTTCCACCTTCAGGATGCTAAGTTAAGCTATACTGTTTATGTCGTGCTAAGGATTGAACCTAGGGCTTTGTGCATGCAGGGTAAGCATTCTACCCATAAGCTGCAATTCCAGCCTCTAGTTATAAACTGCTGCAAAAGAATTAACACCTTCTAACTGGGTAGCATTCCTGCAGGATTATTGTGCTTTCCGCATGGCCCTTTTTTATTTTAATCATCACTTATTACATTACACAGATCTAGTCCTGGTTTCCCCCCAGAGCCCCTGTGTCCATTAATTCCAGATGGTGCCTGTATGTATGTATGTATGTATGCATATATGTATATATGTATGTATGTATGTATGTATGTATGTATTTATGTGGGGGTGGTATTGATTTTGAGACAGAGTCTTACTGTGTGTGTAGCCTTGCCTGACCCAGGATTTGCTATTTAGACTAAGCTGGCTTTGAATTTGTTGCAATCCTTCTGCCTTTTCCTCATGAGTGCTGAGATTCCAGGTGTGCATGTCTGGCCTTACTTCTGTCTTCATACCCAATGCTGTTTGTCTGTTTATCCATCCATCCCTCCATCCCTCCATCCCTATCTACCTACCTACCTATTGATCTATTATCTATCTATCTATCTATCTATCTATCTATCTATCTATCTATCTATCATCTAACTACATATTTTATTGAGAAATTGGACCTACAAAAGTCATTATGTGAGGCAACGCTACTAGGTGAGTACTATTATTATACACAGAAGAAACTAAAGTTTGAAACATAACTGGGCCATAGGACTGGGAAGATGGCTCAGTTTATTAAGTATTTGCAACAAAGCATGAGTGATGGGAATGTTGTTCTGTATACTATGAATGTGTGCTACTCTGATTTGGTTGATAAATAAAATGTTGATTGGTCAGTAGTCAGGCAGGAAGTATAGTATAGGCAGGATAAGCAGAGAGGAGAAATCTGGGAATAGGAAGGCTGAGTCAGGAGTTGCCAGCCAGACACAGAGGAAGCAAGATGTGAAGGCAGTACTGAGAAAAGGTACCAAGTCATGTAGCTAAACATAAATAAGAATTATGGGTTAATTTAAGTGTAAGAGCTAGTCAATAGTTAGCCTGAGCAGTTTTAATTAATATAAGCCTCTGTGTGTTTACTTGGGTCCAAGCAGCTGCAAGACTGGCCGGTGAGAGAGATTTGTCCTGACCACAGGCCAGGTGGGACACAGGAAAACTTCAGCTACATATGAGGACCTGAGTTTGGATCCCCAGCATGGGTATGGTGGCATATGTTTGTAATCTCTGGGGAGAAGGAGGCAGGCCAATCCCTGGTAAACTTCAAGTTCAGTGAGAAGTGCTGTCTCAAAAAATAAGGTAGAGTGGGCTGGAGAGATGGCTCGTTGGATAAGAGGACTGGCTGCTCTTCTTAACGGACCCGGGTTCAATTCCCAGCACCCATGTGGTGGCTCACAAACGTCTGTAATTTTGGCCTCCTTAGGCAATTGACATGCATGTGATGCTTAGACATGCAGGCAGGCAAAACACACATACACATAAAAATAAATCTTAAAAAAAAATAATGTGGAAAGTGATTGAGGAAGCCATACATGGTTTGAAAGAGAAATGTTCTTCATAGATTCACATTTTTGAGCAATTGGTTCCCTGTTGGAGACACTGTTTGGTGAGGTTATGGAACTTTTAGGAGATGGAGGAAGTTCGCTGGGGCCAGGCATTGAAAGTTTATGGCCTTGTCCCTTTTCAGTTACCTTTTCTGCTTCCTTTTTGTGGATGAGATGTGATCACTCTCATCTTCCTGGTCCTGGAAGAGTGATCAAGTAGCCTGCTCCTGCTACTTGCTATCACACCTTCTTTCATGATGGATTCTTATTCCTCTGGAACCAAAAGCCAAAATAAACTCTGTAAGTTGATTATGATAATGCTATTTCATCATGGCAACAAAAAAGTAACTGAAAATGACATGCAAACTGAAATACAACCTCTTCTTCCTCCCCACCCCCTCACACTGAAGGTTTGTTTTAGCTCAGGGCTTCAGAGAGTTCAGTCAATGGTGGAGGTAGAACAGCTGTTCATCATACCCTAGAGTGATAACATACCCTGGGATGGTCCTCTTCTGGTGACCTACTTTCCCCTACAGCACCACTTCCTCAAATCTCCACATTCTTAAAAAAATTTCTATTTTTTTTTTATAATTTTTGGACAGGGTCTCATTGTGCAGCCCTGGCTAGCCTGGAACTCAACATGTAGACCATGCTGTCCTCAACTTCATAGAGATTTTCTTGCCTCTGTCTCCCAAGTGTGGAGACCCACCACACCCAGTCAGTTTCTACAGTCTTTCAATGTAGCACTAGTGGAGTGGCTAGGGAACAAGCAATCAAAACATGAGCCTGAGGGTTACTGCTATAATAGATAACATGAATGGACCTAGAGGTCATTGTGTGAAGTGATCCTGATACAGAAAGCCAAGTACTGCCTGGCTTCACTCTTTTTTTTTTTTGAGACAGGGTTTCTCTGTGTAGTCTTGGCTGTCCTGGAACTCAATCTATAGACCAGGCTTGCCTCGAATTCATAGAGATCCACATGTGCCGCTGCTTCCCAATTAAAGGAGTGTGCCACCACTGCCCAGCTGGTCTCACTCATAAGCAGAAGTAGAGAGAGGAGGATGGAGAGGAGAGAATGAAAGGGAGAGAGGGAAGGAGGGAGAAGGGAAAAGAAGGGGACGAGGGAGAGCATCTAGGATTAGAGCTATGCATACATGAGGACCTGAGTTTGGATCCCTAGCATGTCAAAAGCCTGCCATGGCCTTCCTTCTTCTCCTTCTATTCTTTCTTCTTTCTTTTCTGTGTCTTTCATCTCCTCCCCTTTTCTCCTCTCTTTTCTTCTCCTCAGACATTCACCAAACTACTGACTTCTCTCTTTCCTAAACTTCTACCAAGACATACAAGCTAGTGCCTCCTGTGTTGTGTTTAACCTGGAGCCTTCCTCTGGGGCCACACACATAGCCTATGCCACCCAGCACCCCTCATATGGGACCACATACTTTATGGTGCTCCCAGCAGATGTAAAAGAATTTGCAGAACTGGAAAGACCTTCTTTGAGCCTGAAACCCAGAGAATCTAGAGATGGAAATTGAGGTCTATATCAGAGCTTAGCCAGTCTAAGGATAAACTACAACTAGGCTATTCTCCCAATTCCCACCCCCAGGAGCTGGTGCTGAAAAATCATCCAATGCTTGCCCCTTGGAGTTAAGAGAGGTGTAATATCTCAACCATTGACAGTGCAGCTGCTCTTTCTGGTGTAAGTGGCCACATGGGGTGTACAGCACAAGACTACTTAGGTCAGGACTGAACTCAGTGTTTACACTAAGCACCACTAGGGAAATCCAGTCCAATGTACATGAGCAGTACAGTCCCTGGAAGATCTGGTGCTCGTCCACCAACACCAGCCAAATCACATGACATCGAAATGCAAATGATGATTTGTCCAAGATACCTGTGTCTATGAGTGCTCCTCTAACTCTGGATCCTGGATCAGCAGGAGGACCAGAGCTGGAACAAACAGCTGATCCTTCATGTGTCCCTGTACAAGAGAATTGTCAGTGCTGGTTAGAGGATTGTTGTATCTCTTTCACTTTCAAGAGCAACATGTACAAGGGTTGGAAAGGGACCTCAGAGCATAGCTAGTGTCCTGCAGGAGCTACCTGCCACCCCTTCCACTTATATTTTGGCTCTATTTAGGAAATCTGGAGTCTCTCCTACAAGGTCATCAACTACAGCCTAGGGGGTGGTCACTTCATCCATATGTGGTTTAGCCCAGCCAGGGCTACCCTAAGGAGGAGATGGTGAGGTTCTTTTACTCTAAGGCCATGAGTGGAGTTGCACTCCATGGGCCTGGCCCCAGTAATGCAGCCTGCTTGTAACTAGCCTGCTGCTCTGGAGTCTCAGCTGAATTGTACCCTCTACGTCCTGGGTACTCCTTCCTTGCTTAGGCTCCCAGCTCCCAGTATCCTTGTGGCAGGGCCTGTGATGGCCAGTTTAAATAGACCTGGCATTTCACATGGAAAAAGAAACAGCAACAGGTATGGTGGTGCACATTGATAATCCTAGCCCCTAAGAAGTTGAGATAGGAAGATATCTGGGCCTTGGACAATCTAGCCAACTGGTGAGCTCCAGGTTCAGTGAGAGCCCTTGTTTCCAAAAACTAAGTGGCGAGCAATAAAGGAAGACATCCAACATCAATCTCTGGCATCCACAAGTACATGCAGTACCCCTATATATGTGCACTGCAAACAAAAAAAGAAAGAGAAGTAGAGAGCAGAGGAAGAGTTACAGAGCCCTCAAAGGGTGAGGAGGAAAGAGGTGGTAAGGTTAGAGAACAGCAGCAGAAGAGTTAAACAGGAGAGTGTGGTCCAGCATTCTACAGCATACTCAGGTGACAACTCTTTCTTTATAAGTAGAGGACTTGGGTACTTCAAATTATCACACACTGTGCTCCACAACTGTGTAAAATTATTAAGCACTAATTAAAATCCCCAATAAACAGGACAGCACCCTAGAAAATTACAGCAATGTAATTTTTCTGCAGCATTTCATTTTCCTTGGCTTAAAAGCTCTTGACTATCTGGTCCTTTCCATCACTACATGTAGCCTAGGCTGGAGGAGTCTACTGTGTCCTATTTATGTTGTGCAGGAGATCAAGCCCAGAGCTCTGTGTGTGCCAGGCGAGCACTCTACCAACTGAGCTGCATCGTAGCTTTTCCATCAGTTTGTTTGTTTATAGCTGGTCTTTGGGCCATGTGAAAGAAGCTGTGAATAGTGACTATGGAGGTCTTTAGCAGGATAGAAGAGGTGGGGCTGGTTTGGCAGGAGTCAAAGGTGAGGATGTTGGCTAAGCAAGTGCTGGCTAAGCAGAGCAAAGCTTCAAGGAGAAATGAAGGCCTAGCCCCAAATGTGTCAGGCACTTTGGCCTCTTTGGGCAAACTGGCTCAGGAAAGCTGAATGTGAGACTCCTGCACATAAAACTTAACAAAAACAAGGCTGTATCTAGAAAGCAAATGAAACCACCAGAATAATGGCCCCCTTTCTACCTTCTGGATTCTGCTTGCTTGGAGTTGGTCTCAGTTTGAGGCACCAAGACAGCTACTGCCTTTCCAACATGTGTTTCTTGTCAGACTTCTAGTCTGGATGTGGTAGGGAGGCCTCATCAAAATTGTCTTTCCCTAAATTCTCAGTTCAAATTACTCTGTGTCTTTCAGATTGTGTGATAGGTTGACATGCTCAAGCTTTGTCCAATCACTACATCCAAATGAATGCAGCACACTGGGTAGGGATACAAGTTGACCCCAGGAGAGGACAGGGAATGACAATTTAAAAAAATGTGAATCCAAAACCTGTATAGTGAGGCATGCCTATAATCCCAGGACTAGGGAGGCTAAGGCAGGAGGACTAAGATTTTAAAGCCAGCCTAGACTATATAGCAAATTCTAGATCTGTCTCAAACTGAGACCCTATCAATCAATCAATCAATCAATCAATCAATCCAATCATATTACTGATCCTGGCCTAAAATCTCCATCAGTGAGTCTCAACAAGTTTGAGTTTGATCTCCCAGTACATTTACAATGTAGAGCCATTTAAAACATTTTATTATGTATCTGTGTGAGTGTTTGTGTATGTGAGTACAGGTGCCTGGGGAGAACAGGAAAGGGTGCTGGATTCCTTGGAGCTTGAGGTTACAGGTGAGCCACCTGACATGGGTGCTGGAAGCCAAACGCAGGTCCTCATGATAGAACAAGTGCTCCTAATCCCTGAGCCATTTCTCCTGCTTTGTTGTGGAGACATCGTTGGTTGTCACCATGGGAGAGTACACATAAGGACAGAAACTGGGAGTGATGAAACAAACATCTTAAAATGCACAAATGCAGTCTGCCAAACTAACAGTAGGATGGACACAGGGAACTCGGTTCTCTGGTGGGCTTATTTTGATTGTCACAACACACTCAAGATTTATCCACACAGTACATTTCCTTTGTGAAGTGGAGAACATTTCACTGGACAGAGATACTACAAACAGTGTCTCCACAATAGGCAGGAGAGATGTCTAAAGGGTTCAGAGTACTCACTGTTTTATCTTGGAGACCTGAGTGTGGCTCCGAGCACTCATGTCAGGTGTTCCCCAAACACAAAAGGATGGGCTGGAGAGATGGTTAAGAGCTTATGATCACTTGCTGTTTTTACAGAGGATCTGGGTTCAGTTCCTAGCCACCCATATGGCAGGCAGTTCACAACTGTCTGTAACTCCAGTCCAGGGCATCTGACCTCCTCTTCTGGCCTCAGAGGGCACTGCAAGCATGTGGTGCAAATACATACATTTGGGCAAATATGCACTTCAAATAAAAATAAATAAATTTTAACAAAATAAACCTGAAGGTTGCAGTTTGGCTGAGGAGGTCACAGGAACCTCTGCTTTCCTGGGACATGGAGACTTACTTGTTTCTCTCTCTCTCTCTCTCTCTCTCTCTCTCTCTCTCTCTCTCTCTCTCTCTCTCTCTCTCTCTCACACACACACACACACACACACACACACACACACACACACACACACACACACTCTCACTCTCATGCTTGTTCTCACTCTTGCTCTTTCTCTCTGGACAAAGCTGGGGATGGAATCCAGGGCCTTTTGTATGCTAGGCAAGTGTTCTACCACCAAGCTACAGCCCCACCTCCACTTCCTTCACGGCAGGGCAGGGATTGTGTTTTGTTCACTGCCATGCCCCTAGCACCCAACACCATCTCTTGATAGGTCTTCAAGAATTATGTTTATCCTACTCCTTTATTTTTATTTAGAAATTAATTTTGAGGGGCTGGTGTCAGGAGCCATTGTCATGAACTTTTGCAGGCCAGGACACAATTACAACTTACAGCAATTGATAATTCAGATGTCAACTCACCAGAGGAATCATTGTCTGATGGGACACACTGTCAAGCAAGGCTTGCAGGCCACTGACTCTGAAAACTATTGCTCCCATCTGTAGTTTCTTGTGTAACAACAGCTATGATATCTTCCCATTTACCATGCATTTTCATATAATGTGTACATGTAATCGCATGAGTATATCTCAATCTTATGGGCAAACATATTTGTGGGTGGCCAGGAAGATAACTTCTTGATTAACTGTGTAATTTTGATGAATAGAAACATACTAAATATGCTTCATAACTAGAGCTATTGTTCCATGTGGGCTGTAGGCACTTAGAGGTCTTGTTCTCCATCCTTAGCCACTGACAAGGCAAAATGGCCAAACGAAGTGTCCTTGTGGAACTTTCACAGAGTGGAATTGCAGGTGCCTGGTCTTGTTGGATCAAAACCCTTCAAAAGAATTATAGTGATCCAGAAGTGATAGTGCAGGTGTCTGGCCTTGGTATATCTTAGTCCTTCAAGAGATCAATAGCACCTATGTTGCCCTAAGCTTCCTCCATCGGCACCTCCCCACTCTGATTCAAATAACAATGAACACTTTGTATTTATTTCTACACCAGTTTTGAATGCAAGATTTTAGGCTTAGTAGACTGACTATGTTTAGGTCCCAAGATTCAGGTGATTAACAGAAAAAGGCTATTAACTGATTAAACATGTCTAGATATTATTAACCACATAAAATAGTACATGTATTCTTTGCCTCTTACTTAGATCTCTTATTGGTTCAGTCTCTTCCCTTTGTAAACCTTGTAACTATCTCTTTAAGAGATAGCCAGAACTTAAGCTGACCAAGTCTGCCAAGTGTGACGCTTATAAGAATGCTTGTCCCTGAGAGTTTGCTTTGTAGTTTTTACTAATAAGTTGCTAATGAATGGAGATATATTTGTAATTGGTAGAATAATAAAGATGAAGAGAAGAAAAAAGATAGTAGAATAAGGAGCACAATAAAGAGAACATAGAATGAAGAGCATTTGACTAGGTGTGCGAAATTATTATAGAAATCTTCTTTTTTCCCTCGCTCCTGGAAGCGTTTCTCTTAAGAAACCCTGGGTGGGGGCTGAGGGCAAGTCTCTTGACCTCTACAGGCTGGGGATGTAGCTCGCCTAGCATGCATGAAGCCCTGAGTTTGATCTTAATTATTACGTTATCCAGTTGACACACACTTGTGATCTAAGCATCTGGGTGGTAGAGAATTGTGAGTTTAAGGTAATCCTCAGGAATGTAGCAAATTCAAGGCAAGCCTGGGTTACATGAGATCATTCCTCAAAAAACAAACCAAGGATCTGGCAGTATAGCCCAGGTTGGCCTTGAGTTTTCTATGTAGGCTCGTCTCAAACTTTTAATCCTCCAGTCTCTGCTCTCCAAACACTGGGTTTACATGTGTTTACCATCAAATCTGGGTAATTTCAAAATTCCTAATCATAGTATAAGTTTTATACATTAAAGTAAGCTCAATGCATTTAAAAACACATAGGTGGATACCCATATAAATAAGAACACACTGCTATCAGCCTGCTCAACCTACAGGTCATTCCCTGCTCTCTGGCAGGTTCTTGCTCTCTTCTACCCTAGTTGATCTAGAATTCACTATATGGACCAGGTTGGCCTCAAACTTGCATGCATCCACTTGCCTCTGCTTTCCTGAGTGGAGGGATTGCAGGTGTCTGCCATGAAATCCAGCTTGTATATTAATTTTGCCTCTTTTTAGTTTTCAATACTGAGGGCCAAGCCCAGGCCCTGGAGCCAGCACATGCTCCACCACAGAGCTACAGTTTTAATCTCTTCTTTTTGAAACAGGGTCCCAGCTTGCTAAGTTGCCCTGGCTGGCCTTGAACTACCCCAGGTAGGCCTTGGTCTTCCTATCTCCAGAGTAACTGAGATGACAGGCCTGACCTATCAGGCCTGACTTCTTTTCTCTTCCCTTCCCTTCTCTTCTCTTCTCTTCCCTTCTCTTCCCTTCCCTTCTCTTCTCTTCTCTTCTCTTCTCTTCTCTTCTCTTCTCTTCTCTTCTCTTCTCTTCTCTTCTCTTCTCTTCTCTTCTCTTCTTTTTTCTTTCCCTTCCTTCCTTCCTTCCTTCCTTCCTTCCTTCCTTCCTTCCTTCCTTCCTTCCTTCCTTTTCTTTCTTTCTTTCTTTCTTTCTTTCTTTCTTTCTTTCTTTCTTTCTTTCTTTCTTTCTTTCTTTCTTTCTTTTTTTTTTTTTTTTTGAGACAGGGTTTTTCTGTGTATCTTTGGAGTCTGTCCTGGACCTCACTCTGTAGACCAGGCTGGCCTCAAACTCACAGAGATCTGCCTGCCTCTGCCTCCTAAGTGCTGGGATTAAAGATGTGCACCACCACTGCCCGGCATTTTTTACTATTCTTAAAAAGATATTTATTTTTGTATGTGTATAATATATGTGTGTGGGCACATATGGAACATTGCACATGTGGAGTTTCATAGGACAATTTTAGAGAGTCTATTCTCTCCACCCAATTAAAAAATATTTATTTTTATTTTGTATACATTGATGGTTTTCCTGAATGTATTTCTATGTGAGGGGGTTGGATCCTGGAGTTACACATAGGCATGAGCTGCCATGTGGGTGCTGGGAATTGAACCTGGGTCCTCTGGAAGAGCAGTCAGTGCTCTTAACCACTGAGCCATCTCTCCAGTCCTCTCTCTACCCATCTTTATGTATGTTACAGAGATAGAACTCAAGTTGTTAGGCCTGGCAGCAAGTGCTCATACCTACTGTCCCAGTTTTCCCTAGTCTTTTTTTTTTTTTTTTTTTTTTTTAAAGTTTTCCCTATTCTTGAACATCAGATAAACAGAACTGATCAGATGCTGGTTTGTGCCTGCCTTGAAGTCCCTTATCAGGCTTTGTGGAGTTAATCCACACTGTGGTACAAGCCTTTTAGTAGAGGTTATGGATAGACAGAATCAGTGTTTCTCTTGTGTAGAACTGCTGTTGAGATGCTCAGCTTAGTAGACACTACCAAACCCTCTTCCAAGAACCTGTGTGTAAATCCCCTGTGACTCATGTCAGCACCCAGTCACAGGCTTGCCTAGTGAAAAGGATCAAAGATTTGTTGAAAGAAAAAGTGAGTAAAGAGGCTAAGAATGGAAAGAAATCATACTTGTGCCCTACCTAGATTCCATTGGTGGCTCTTCCCAGTCTCTTCCTTGGCTAGCATAATCCTGCATGCTTGGGTCCTGGTAACTCCAACCTAGGCCATGTGTCCCACCTGCTTCCCTCTCTCCATCCTATTCCCAAGCTGGTTCCTCTAAGGTCTTTCTTTCTGTTCATTTTCTTGTGTGTGTGTCTGTGAGGGGAGGTACATGTGCACATGTCTTCAAGACTCAGTTGTTGTCCATCTTATTCATTCATTCATTCATTCATTCATTCATTCATTCATTCAGAGTCTGTCTTAATATGTAGCCCTGGCTGGCCTGGAACTTATAGAGATCTGCCTGCTCTTTGCCTTCTGAGTCCTGGGGTTAAAGGTGTGTGCCACCCTGCCCAAACTTCCACCTTATTTTTCAAATTAAGTTAAATTTATTTTGTGTGTATTTGTGAGAGAAGGTGCTGGTGTGACATGGAGCATTTGTGGCAGTCAGAGAAGATCCTCAGGAGTCAGTTCTCTTCTGCTACTTTGTGGGGCATTGAACTCAGGTTGTCAGGTCTGCATGCCAATGCCTTAGCTGGATGAGCCATCTTACTGGCTTTCTCCACTTTATTTTTGAAACAGCATTCTCACTGGACTTCACAAGTAAGTTGGCTGGCTGGGTGGTGAGCTCTAGGGATCTGCCTGTCTCCATCTTTGCAGAATCAGGGTTATAGATGTGCCCTGATGTGTACACCATGTGGGTTTTTGTTTTTTTTTAATACTTTTGACATGGATGCAGGAGATCAGAACCCAGGTTCTCATGCTTGTGCATCAGTACTTACAAGCTAAAACTCAGTATCTTCCTTCCTCAGCCTCCCAAATACTGAGATCATGGGCACACAATACCAATCTTGGCTGCTTCATGGTTTTCTTATAGGCTTTCTTTAGCTCAGGACACAGTCCACACTGGAATCTCAACTCTGTGTTTAGCTCAAAAGCTGTTTTCCAGAAAGTCTTTTTGACTTTTACCTGAGCAGGCCCAGCCCCCTTTTGACTCTCTTTATCCCTCTTTCTTCCTGGATTTTGCAACAGTTGTAAACACACTTTCTGTTATGAAATTATGTGGGTAATATCTGCTGCCTTACCATTAAAACTTGACAATGCAGCTCCACTCTAAGGTCTATCAGATTTGAACATGCCCTAGCATGACCCCTGGTATACAGCAGATGCTCAATAAATATGGGTAACAGTGCATTGAGCATTGCCACCTGAAAGTAATTGTCCTTTAAAAACTTACTCATAGAGATGGCTCTACAGGCAAAGGCACTTACTGCCAAGCCTGATGATCTGAGTTAGATCCTTTGAGCCCTGGGGATTCCAAGAGAAACAACTCTCCTAGGCTGTCCTCTGACTGCCACAAGTAGATATTTACATGCATACCCACATACATACACACATAGAAATAATTAAGTAATGTTACTATAACAATAACAAACAAACGCTCACTCATATTGAGCAGGACCTGGACCAGTCAAAGAGTCACAGAAAAATCCTGTGTCCTTCCTTCTTCCCTCATTAAGAACTTTGTTTTTTTTTTTTTTTTTTTGGGGGGGGGGGTTATGCTCTGTTCTTTGTTTTATTTGCTGTAGCTGTTTGTGCACATGCTAATGGGGACTGTGCATCAGGTGAACACCTAAGAAGAGGAGGAGAGAGGGGAGGCATTGCTGGAGCCCAGCTCTTCTGTTTCTATATCTTAAGCAGTATTGAGGCAGTATCATACAGTGGTGAGTATTATTAATTTACTCTCTCCTCCGACCCCCAGTAGGACTGCCTTGTTACAAAGCTGGGCTCAGTCATTGACCATGTAAATGATCTTTGACAAGTTGCTTCTGCTTTCTGTTTTGGTCTCTAATCTGAAAAAGAGGAAGAATAATACTATGTACTTTATGGGTTAATGCATGAGTTTTAGGTTAATGTGTGTATATTGTTAAGCATGAAGCCTTGAGTAGCTCTCCAACCCTGTTAAGTAGTCTTCGGTGTCTAGACTTCAGTGTCCTTGCTTCTGAGATGAAGATCAATAACTGGGTTGTTGCCAGGCCTACTTCATGGGGTAGGTAGGTGTAGGCTCTGTTTCCATTACCTAACACATTCTCTGGCTTGTGGTCGATTCTCATAAATTATGCTTATCCTCCTCATTTACCTTTATTATTATTTTTTAATTAAAATATTTTCGAGGGGCTGAGGTGGCATAGCTCAGTTGGTAGAGTGCTTGCCTAACATGGATGAAGCCCTGGGTTCTATTCTCAGCACCACATTAACCCAGTTGGCTAGGTTATAAAGAAGCTGAGGCATGGCCCGGCGTTGGTGGTGTACGCCTTTAATCACAGCACTTGAGAGGCAGAGTGGCAGGTGGATCGCTGAATTCAAGGCCAGCCTAATTTACAAATCTAGTTCCAGGGCAGCCAGGGGCTACACAGAGAAACCTTGTCTCAAAAAGGGGGGCGGGGAGGCATGAGGATCAGAAGTTCAAGGTCATCTTCACCTGCATAGTGCATTAGAGGCCAAACTTAGTTATATGAGACCCTGTCCCCAAATCCCTACCAAGCAACAACAAGGAAAGGACTTATTTCCTGGCAACACTCAGCGGAGAAATTCCCAGGGTGCTTTGCAGACCATGGGAGGAGGGGTGGCAACAGGTGTTTTGGATGGAGATCTCAGTGTTTAGGATGGAATCATAAGGCTCCTGATTCGAACGAGCTCCACTTCTACTCAATGAGTGGCCCTGAGCGAGTTTCCTCACCTCTCAGTTTCCCTATTCCCTTTCCTTTCTTGGGAGCGCACATCCTTACCCCGTCAGCTGCAAGCCAGTTGACTGTGAAGGAAATAGCTCCAAATCCCGCAGCAGGGGAAAGACTGTACAGTTAGGATCGCCTAGGACGGAGCCAGGGTGTGGAGGGCCCGGTGCCGGGTCCTCGCGGCCCTGTCGGCGTTAGGAACTGGCAGAGGGTGGGAGCTGCAGACGCGGCCTACAGGCCCAGCCCGGGACACCGAGTGGCCTCGCTTGCTCCCACGCGCGGGGCGGGGCGGGGCGGGGCTGCATCCCGGTGACGCGGGCCAACCGCGCGACGCTGCGGCTCCTCGCTCAGCCGGCCGCCCGCATGGCGCTGCGCAGCTTCTGCAGCGCTGATGGCTCCGACTCGCTTTGGGTAGGTGGTGGGCCGCGGGTGCGGCGAGGGGTGGCCGGGAAGGCTCTGGGGACGCGGGGGGCGCGGGGGACTCTGGGACGCGCGGGCCCAGCTGCTCCCCAGCCCGAGCCCCGCTCTGCAGACGTGGGGACCCGCCACCCGGGCCCGGGAGCAGCCCCGCGGCCAGACTCTGGGGACCCGGTTCCGGGAGAGCAGGGCGTGTGCGGGGAGGGGCCTCTGTGCTTTGGGTTTCTGCCCTGAGAGGGGACGCTTGATCTGGAGGCAGCAAAGTGGGGGTTTTCCGTCCTTTGTGGGGATAGAATCCCCATTCTCAGCACACCCCTCATCTCTGAACACCCAGCAGGAGCTCTAGAAAGGGACTTCCCACCCCTTGTTTGGGGGATCCCCCAACGTTTTGTTTTACCTCCCTATTCTCTGGTATCATGTTTTTCTCATCCTATCCTTCCTTTCTGCCTAAATGCTACCAGGAAAGTTTAAGGAAACAGTAAGGATAAGCCAAGAGAAGGGTAGGAGTCCTTTCTACCCCACTTTGTGTGTTTGGGGTACAGTGGAAGATGCCTGGGACCCTGGTAGAGTGCCTTCCACCTTGTGAGGCTCTGGGGATATTCCGGGGACTTCAGGTCCTCTCCAGGTAGCTTTCTTCTGAAATGATCCTAGGCTGGGTTCCCTGGCTGACTGCTCTAATCCCCAGTGCTTGTGGATTTCATGTCCCCGTAATGCGATTTGCCCATTGTTCCAGAACGCTCCTGTATCATGCAGTCCTGATTATTTAGTGAATACAATAGGAGAGCCTGGACACAATGACTTTTCTTTCTGTTTGAGAAACAGGAAAAACACCCGTTTCTTAGTCACTGATTAGCGCCCACAAGTATTTTCTTGTCCTGTTTTGGAGTACCTCCCTGATAGGAGTGGTGACCTATGAAGGCCCACTGGCAGACTTTAGTGTTTTGGGTGAGAAAGGATGCCATTTTTGGTCGAGATACTTACCACACACATATATGACTCCCATTTTAAAGCCACAAAGCTGGAGGTTTCTCCAGGGCTGAAAACAACGCTAGTGATTAGCATTCAGGCGCCTGTAAGAGATTGGTGCCTGTTTGCCACAGAAGAACACCTGTGTGTTTTTTACCCTTATGCTGTGTGTGGAGAGAACAGAATTATTCTGCAAGGACCCGCTGGAATCTGGCTCAGTGTTACTTGGATGCTGGTGTATTTCCCGGTTTATATTCTTCTCTTGTGGTGGGCGAAAGTGGGTTGACTAGACATTAGATTCTCTACCAGTGTGTATATTTTGCATATACATACATACACATATACATACACACATACTTTATAATATATATATATATATATATATATATACTATATATAGTATGTATGTATGAAGGCATGCATACCATGTCATACATGTGTAAGTCAGAAACCTGAGGCGGGGGTGGTTTTCTCCTTCCACCATGTGGGGTCTGAAGATTGAACTCAGGTCTTTAGGCAGCAAGCATCTTGCTAGCCCATACTAGGATGTATTTTATTGCTGGGCAGTGATGATTAAAATGTGTTTGGTGTGTTTTCTATCTTCTAATCAGATAAGAAGGCTACCCAAGAAACCCAGTTTTGTGTTCTCTCTTTCTAGGGACTTTTTGCCACAGAAAATTAAGATAGATAAACTGTGCTTCACCTTAGGCAGGTTCCCATCCTCCCTCAATTTTCATCGTGGAGACCTCCTATGCCCCTCCTCCCACTGGTCTAGGCTTGCTGGATGCCCTGTTTCTGGAGTCCTGGAACCAGAATGAGTGAGAGGGCAGTTGGCAAGCAAGAACTTCCCTGTAGCTAGAGAATCCAAACACAATACAGAGTGGGTTGGTTAGCCTGGTAGAGGCACATACCTGCAATTGCAGCACTTGGGAAGCTGAGGCAGAAGGATTAAGAGTTTCAGGGTAGCTTGGTTTAGAGTGAGACTGTGCCTCAAAGGACAGCAAACTGAAGCAGGTGGCTTGGGTCTTCCAAAGCTAAGTGTTGCAGTCAGCACAGACTTACCTCATGATAGGCAGGCACCCACACTCCCCACCCTCTGAGATTGAACCTAGGGCCTCACACAAACTATCATTGTGTTAAACATTGGTTCTGCAACTAAGATGGGTTACTTTTTTTCTGTGTACCTCAGTTTCCCCATGTGTAATAATGGAGTACATAGCAAATGGCAACTGCCTCTGTGGCTGAGATCAGAGTCGTGTGTGTGTGTGTGTGTGTGTGTGTGTGTGTGTGTGTGTGTGTGTCTCCTTTCCTGGAGCCTGCTGGACTCCTTTCACTCTTGGAGGTGCTTCACCTTGAGAGCATGGTGGTGAGTGACAGAGCCTCTTCTGTTTGTTAACTTGACTTGGAGGGTGTTCACAGAACACCTGAGGAGGGGGGGCCTCAGGGACATGCCTATGTTACTGTATCCTGAGAGGAGCTGGGGCACCTTTGCTGCTCTGTCTTCAGAGAAGGTGGTCCTTTCTCTTGGTGGCCAAAACCTGTGGTGTCCTTGATTCTTGTTCCCTCCTACTATGTATCTGCCTGTTCTTGCAGAATGTATCTAAACTTGTCAGGGCTGCCTCCTGGGGCCTGCGGTGCCATCTACTACTGACTTGTTACTGCTTTTGAACACTACTTGTTTTTGTAGGGCTGGGGCCTGAACCTAGGGTCTTAATACATCGAGCTACTGGCACCTTCAGTCCTCTTTTGCTTTTTATTTTGAGACAAGAATCTCACTAAACTACCCAGGCTGTCCTTAAACTCTGTAGCCCACGTGGGTCCTGAACTTGTGATCCTCCTGCCTGAGCTTCCCCAGTAACTGGAATAACAGTCCTGTACCACCACACCCAGCTTCCTGTCACTCTCTCTCTGTCTTCCCCTTGATCCCTGCAGTCTAGTATCAGTCCAGCAGCCAGAGAACATGGTTTTGATTTTTATTCTTTTGTAATGCTGGGGATAGAATCAGGGCCTGGCAACTGCTAGGCCCACTCTTCTCTGCTGAACTCCAATTCTAGCCCAGAGGAATCCTATTAAGACACACCAGACCCAGCACTCAGAAGGCAGAGGCAGGCAGATCTCTCTGAGTTTGAGGCCAGCCTGGTCTACAAAGCAAGTTCCAGGACAGCCAGGAAGGACTGTTACACAAAGAAACCCTGTCTTGGAAAAAAAAAAAAAAAACAAAGCAAAACATCATAGTGAGAGAGAAAGGGGGGCAGACCAAACCCTGCCTTTCCTCTGCTCAGCACCCTTCAATGGCTTCCTGGGGGGTGGGGGGAGGAGACAGACAGACAGACCAGATCCTACCTTTCCCCTGCTCAGCACCCTTCAGTGGCTTCCCAGTCATTGTGTTCAACCAGCTCTGGAACATCTGGCCCTGCTCTCTCTCTCTCTCTCCTGATCCAGCTGCTCTCTTGGTTACTCTCTTCTCTCCAGTCACAGGGATTCCTCAGGCATCTTTTCCCTGACCCCTGCCACTTCTTGTACACCAGTTTTCTGTTCCCACCTCATAGCTTTTATTTGTTCTCATACACCAAAGAGTTTACTTACTTCTTTGCTGTGTATGTGACTCCAGTCCTAGTATCTAAGACAGCATCTGGTGCTCAGGAATTACTTGTTGAATGAATAAATGACATAAAACCCTAGAATAGCTTTCAAGCTTCCTTGAAGACTCTCTCTGAGACATTCAGGATAAAATGTTATTCTGTGTGTGTGTGTGTGTGTGTGTGTGTGTGTGTGTGTGTGTGTGTGTGTTTTTCTCTGAGACAAGGTTTCTCTGTGTAGCTTTGCACCTTTCCTGGAACTAGCTTTGGAGACCAGGCTGGCCTTGAACTCACAGAGATCCGCCTGCCTCTGCCTCCCAAGTGCTGGGATTAAAGGCGTGAACCACCACCGCCCCGCCTATTCTATGTTTTGTATTTTGTCTTGCAATAGTCCAGTGAGGTCATGTTCATCTGTTTTCCCCTGGGCCTGGTGCCTTGCATCCAGTAGGCTCATCCATTTAAACAAATAAATAAAACTAAATAAAATGTATTTATTTATTTATAGATAAGATCTCCTATATAATGATGATCTGGAACTTGATGTGTAGACCAAGCTAGCTTCAAACTCATAGGCCACCTGCCTCTACCTCCTAAGTATTGGGATTGAAGGTATATGCCACCATGTCTGACTTTTTGTTTTATTTTTTAGACAGAATCTTGCTTTGTAGCTCAGGCTAGCCTGGAACTTACTATCCTCTTGTCTCAGTCTCTTAAGTGCTGGGGTTATAGGCTGGTGCCAGTAGACCTGGTTTCAGTGTTTGAGTGTGTATGCCTGAGACACATGTTCTGAATTGGGTTTTAGATCCAGCTTACCTCTAGGCTGGCTTGACTTTGTTTATTTACTTAATCTTTAATACTTTATTTTTTACTACACTTATATAACCCAGGCTGGCCTCAAACTTGCAATGTAGCTGAGGATGACCCTGAACTCTTGATTCTCTTGCCTGAGCTTCCCAAGTGCTGGGACTACTGGCATGTACCATAACCATAATTATGTGAATGCTGTCATTCCTGATATTTAATGACTGGAGGATTTTGCATAAACACCTGGCTTTCTGGCTTCTCTTAAAAAATATTGGACAGCATTGGGCCTCACTGTAGCTGCTCCTGGAAAACAGGCCTGTAGAACCCACTCCTCCTTACTACTGCTCTCTTGGAAGGCCAAGTGTCCATTGCCTCTGCTTGTACTTTCTCACACCTGGTTGGCACTCTTCCTGGGTAGAGTCCATGTGGCATCTGTCTGTTAGTATTTGAATTGAGATCTATTGCTTCATAGCCCAACCTTAAGGTGGCTGAACTGGGGCTTACCTGACTCAGTAGGTTATTAAGTTTTGTTTGTTTGGGATAAGGTTTGGCTGGGGCAAAGGTTGGCTTGGATCTTATTGAGTAGTCTAGGCTTGCTTGCTTTAAACTCTTGATCATCTTGCCTCAGCCTCCCAAGTGTTGGGATTAGAAGATGTGTGCCATCAAGCCTGGCCTTTAGATTTTTAAAAAAAGATTCATCATCATTATCATCATCATCAACATGAACATCATCAAAGCACAGCCTTACTATAGAACTCTGGCTGGCCTAGAGGTCACTATATAGACCAGGCTGGCCTCAAGTACACAGAGATGGGCCTGCCTTTGCCTCCAGGCTACTGAGATTAATTAGTAAATTAATTTTTTGGTTTTTCTAGACAGGATTTCTTTGTAGCTTTGGCTGTCCTGGAACTCATTCTGTAGACCATGCTGGCCTGAGATCTGTCTGTCTCTGCCTTCCGAGTGCTGGAATTAAAAGTGTGTGCTATTGCCATCTGGCTTTTTTTTTTTTAATTACATATCTATATTTATATAGATAGATAATTTTTTTGGAGGGGGCAGAATATTGAGATTAAAGGTATGTTTCACCATGCTTATTTTTAATTTTCCCTCTGTTTCTGTCTCTGTGTGTTTGTGTGTATGGGCATGTGTGTGGGTGCTTGAGGAAGCCAAACATTTGGATGCTCTGGAGTTGGAGTTACAGGCAATTATGAGCTGCCTGATGCAGGTGATGGGAACTGAACTTGGATCCTTGGCAAAAGCAGTACAGGCTTTTAACTGAGTCATTTCTCCAGCCCTTAGTTTCTTTCCTTAATGCTTTCTGTGTGTGTTTCTGGGGAATGAACCCAGGGTCTTAAACAAATAGGCAAGTGCTCAGTTGCTCAGCCGCACCTCATCCCCATCTGGCCTGACTGATGACATGAAGACCCTTCCTCAGTCCCAGGTATGTTTGCCTTAGCAGGAGGGGGTGGCTGAGGGTTGTTCTCCTGGGAACCCTAGGATTCTGAAACAGATATCTGATATGCCTGTGGGCTCTAGATTTTCCAATTAGGGAAAGGCTTGGCTTTTATGACCAGATCTTAATGGTCAGTAAAAACACCAGCTTGTAAAAACTGGCCTGAACTTTTATAAAAGTCTTAAAAGTTGGGATCCTAAGGAGAGCCCAGACATCCTGGAACAAGCTTCTCCTAGCTTGACAAGAAATTGGGGATATCATCTGCCCTGGTGGAGGTGTGTGCCTGTCTTTTTCCTCTTTTCCTTGGGCTTAGCTGATTGAAGATGCCATATTATGGTAAGACACTGTATTTATGGGAGCATTAGGTGTGGAAAAATAGGGCCTACTTTCTCAACCTCAGCCCTGTTCATGGTTGGACCACATTGTTCTTTGTGGTGTAGGACCACGCTGGGTACTTCAGGGTATTTGACAACACCCTGGCCTCTGCCCACAGGTTGCCAGGCATACCTACCCTTGTTACAACAACCAAAAATGCCTCCAGGCAGTGCCAAATGTCCCTTGGAGGTTAACCCACAGTCATTGATGTAGACGAAGATGGAGGACCAACTTTAGGCTAGAAGTCTACCCTCACCTGGAGTTCCTGGTCTTTCAGCTGTGCAGCTTATTGGGTAATTGATGTGGAGTTGCCCTGGAACTTAATGCGAGATGAAAGGTTAAACTCCAGTGAGCCACGAGGGAACTTGGAGTGGCCTGGTCTGTTTCCTTCCTTCACAAGAGCTGTTTTCCCTCATCCACTCTTCCTGTTAGTATGTAGGGGACAGTTTGGTGTCACCAGTGAAAATGTCTTTGACATAGAGAGTAGCTATGAGGCTCTACCCCTTTGTTTTTTGTTTGTTTTTTTCTTTCTTTCTTTTTAGAGAAGGTCTCACTGGGTAGCTCTCATTGGCCTCAAACTCAGAGCCTCTGCCTCTTGAGTGCTCAGATCAAAGGGTGTTTACCATGCCCAGCCATTCATTCTTTTTTGTTCATATGTGGAGGCTAGAGATGGATATTCATTTTATGAGATGAGGTCTCACTGAACCTGGAGCTTACCCATTTAGTTAAGCTTACTGGCCATAGGGCTTCTGCTACTTTCTGTCTCTGCTTTCCTACCCTGGGATTAGAAATGCATGCATGCACTCAGCTTTTACATGGGTGCTGAGAGGGCACTAGACCCGCTTAGCTACACAGCCCTCATTCCCTCTGAGACAGCATGTCCTGGAACTTTACTTCCTTCTTCCTCAGTCTCCTCAGTGCTGGATTGTAGGTGTGTGCCACCACACCTGGCTTTCTACTCCCTCACTTTGAACTGCTTCAGGTTAAGTAGCCGGCAAACAAGTCCAGAGTCTATTGCTGTCTTGATTTGCCTATTGGACTCATCCTTGGGGTTAGTGATCAGGGAGGGTGGCTGCCACCCTCAAGTTATAAAGAAGATTTTTATGAAACTTTTCCCTGCCTTTTTTCTGAGTTTACTCTCTGAGAACCTCAGTTTCTTTGACCTCTTGGGTGGTGACATGCTTGTTTACAGAGAGCCTGGATTAAGTGCTGAACTTTAGAGAGCTTTGGTGTGGCTTTTAGGATCTTGTTTGTTCCCTTGTTCCTCCACAATCACGTACCTCCATTTTTTTTTAATTGAACATCTTCTAAGTTATTAAGCATCTACTATGTAGTTGTAAACAAGACAGGTCAGGTCCATATCCTCCTGGGGTTTGTGCTAGGGATGCCACAAACAATTCCAGATCATGATAAACCACACAGGGACTTAAACCAGGAGGAACAAGGGTGAGTATAAACCACCTTAACAAGAAGTGACATTTTCTCCCACCATCTTGGTGGTGGAGCTGGCTGTGTAAGGATCTGGAACAAAAGTCCCAGAAAGAATGAAAACTCATGCAAAGGTCTGTAGTTGGAAGTTTTTCTATGTCCTGCCTGACCTGCAGCCACTCAGGCTCAAATAAACATACAGAGGCTTATATTATTTTCAAACTATGGCCATGGCATGCTTCTTGCTAGCTAGCTCTTATATCTTAAAGTAACCCATTTCTATAAATCTATCCTTTGCCATGTGGCTGGTGGCTTACTGGTACCTTATATCTTGTTTCCCCTGGTGGCGGCTAGCAGCGTCTGCCCCTCTCCTGTCTTCTTCTTTCTCCCCAGCTTGAATGTACTGCCTAACCTTATTCTGCCTCATCATTGGCCAAACAGCTTTATATATCAACCAATCAGAGCAACACATATTCACAGCATACAGAGAGACATCCCACAGCAAAGATCCTGAGAAGCATGATGTGGTCACAATAGCACCGAATATAATGTACACACACACACACACACATTTATTTTTGTTTTATGTGTATGAGTATATCACATGTTTGTCTGCTGCCTGCAGAGGCCAAGAGAGGGCAATGGATCCTCTGGAACTGGAGTTACAGATGGTTATGAGCTGCCATGTCATGCTAGGAATTGGACCTGAGTCCTCTGCAAGAGCAGCCTGTGCTCTTAATTGCTTAGCTATATTCAGCCCCTATGTACATATTTGAGACCGAGTGCCATGCAGCCCAGATTGGCTTTGAACTTCACCTGTAGCAGGGGGTGATCTTGAACCTCTCATCCTGCCTCTCCTTCCTGAGTGCTGGGATTATAGGGGAATATCAGTGACCCAATTTCTTCAGAGTTGGGATGGAAATTGGCTTCACAAATGCTAGGTGAACACTCTGCCTACTCAGCTCCATCCCTGGCTCTGTATCACTGAATTTTAAAAGCTCAGAGGAATTAATAGGACCAGTTGAACTGTCTCTTTAAAGCCCTGCCTGAAGCTTTTCACAGATGCATGGTCTTGTATAATATTAAAGGACTAACCTTAATATTATACTTCCCAGGGGCTCAGGAGAGAAACTACAAACGGTGAGAATTATTTTCAGGAAATGAATCTAAGTACACCAAGCTCTTTGTCCATCTACTTTATTCCTCTGAGATAAAATCCTATCTACACAGCTTCAGTTCTTTTCTCATGCATAGCTCCTTTCTTGCCTGATTTCTCTCTATATTTATCTACTGTTCCCTCTAAGTTCTATCTTAATTCTCTCGTCTTGATTCTGCCTCATCTAGGTCCTTCTCATCTCGTTCTTAACCAGCTAGTAGTTCCCTATCTAGTTCTTCCTCATCTTCCATCTCGTCCACGTGTTTTCTCTGGTCAAAATCCTCCTTATCCCTCTCTGTTCTGCATCCTCAAGTTCTCCACTCCTTTCCTCCTCTTTGTCTCCTTATACCTCTAAATCCTCTCAAGTCTCTGAGGTGTACAGTTATAAATACAACCCATAGTGATTCTCTGGCAATGCAAGGTGACCAGGCTTGAATTCTTATGGGGTCATAAAAGGCAGGTAAGAATTTTCCTCAGGCAGTGACCCGTCAGGCTTTCTTTTACAACCAAAATGAATGCTAATGATCCATTAGTCAAGAAGGGAATTTATGTGCTCAATCTACATTCCTAGAAGTGGTTAGGTAAAAAATTAGGAGTCTATTAGTAAGGCTGGAAGGAAGGAGGGTCTCACCCTAAATAGCACAAGAAATAAAGCTATCTGCCTGACCTAGGAGACAAGTGTTGTTTTGTTTGGCTTTGGATGCTTGATAGGTATTTTAGATAAATACACTGTTAAGAGTTCTTAGAAGCACGCACAGCATTACAAGAAAATCACTGTAGGAACCAACTAATATATATACAAAAGCTAAAATGTCACCAAGACTTCTTAAACCATGGCTTGACCTTTGGAGAAGTCCTTGACTTTTCCAAGTAGTAGCCTTTGTGATAGTAGCCGAATTCCATTACATTTTCCTGTGGCTTGCAGCAGCATGGAGCCTAGCAGAAGGGACTAGAATCCCAGGTGGGTGCTCTGCCGGCCGGGCTAGGGAGGGAGCTATGCTTGTCCAAGACAGTCAGACCTTTGATCTATCTGGTGGAGCAGATGGAAGGTGCTGTGCTGAGGATGGTATCACCTCAGCCCTGGATCTCTGTGTTTAAATTAAGCTTGTACCCCCTCCCACCGCCTGTCTCACCCTGGTTCAGAACCTTAGCTAAAAGCTTACAAGGTAAGACTGAGCTGGGATTGTCACTTTCCAGCCACCTTTGATTCTACCTTGAAACAGCTTTTGATGACAATGAAGTCTTTTCTTTTTGGTTAGGTAGATTTTCTTCTGGTTTCTAGAAAATGTCTTTAAAAGCTAGACTGCAGTTTTCTTGATGGTGATCCATCCCCCTTTTTTCTTTTTCTTTCTTTTTTCTTTTTTTTTTTTGAGACAGAGCCTTTAGCCCAGGTTGCCCTCAAACTCCTTATGTAGCCAAGGATGACCTTGAACTAACTCCTTCCCCTCCCCAGTGTTAATGTTGTGAAACGGTTCGAGAGGCTTTGGTGGGTTTGGACCAAGGTGAACTGCTGTGGGTGAGGCACACCATGCAGACAGTGGCATGGCTCAGTGGAAAGTTACTCACATGGCAGGTGTGACATCTACATGGAAAGTTTTATTATTATAGAGGCGGGAAGGGAAGGAGAGAGAGAGAAAGAGAGAGGTGCATGGTACCTCTGGTGAGAAATGGTAGAGAGTGAAGGGGAGGAGTTTTTTCTTAAAGGGGACTTTACATAAGATAATGTCAGGATGCTGGGCGGGTCCCCAAGGGGTGGGTCAGAATACTAACATTCCTCCCTTTTGGTTATTATAAAAAGGTAAATTATGGATAACAAGTAGGGGGGAATGAGGGTGTTGAATTCTCAAGACTGCTTCCTGTTGACAAGGGGCAAAGTAGGGAGGGGAAGTTGGGGGTCACACATGGCGGGAGGTGTGAGTGAAGAAGCATTCAGTTAGCTGTCATTGTGGAGATCTCAGGCGTCTGTTCCTTGAAGGAGCTGAGAAGACAGGTTGCAGCAGTGATGTTCAGAAGCTTGGGGGAATGGCACACCAAATCAGGAGTACAGGAGCCATCGCATCTGCTGTTTCTCTGGAGGTGGAAATGTCTCCATTCATCCTGTAAATGAATTAGGAGATAACAGAGTTTTTATGAGTGGGCATGTGTGTGAAGTTAACCTGTCAGTATTTGCCTGGTTGGCATCCTTGGAGCTGGTGCAGGGGATGGCTTACCTGGAGGACCCCCTGTTGATTGGCCTTGGCACAAGTCTGGAGGAGGGGTCGATCTGTGCAGGTACTTGTAAATGTCTGTAAAGCAACTGGAACAGATTTACATCTTGGTGTCATAGCTTTTGGTTAAAAGGTATGAACATTTCCTGGCTTCAGCCCAATGAAACATATCTTTAATTCTATAACCAGAGGAAATTTACTGAATGGAAGTGGTTGAGTGAGTGAAGGAGGAGGGAGACTTCCCTAAACATCATCAGATCTGAGGAGGATATGTAAGTGACAGAAGTGAGACAGCTTTTTCTATACTCATATAAACAAACCTTAAAGCTGTTTCTTTTATCTAATTCTCCAGGGGATACTGAGAGCAGTCAATAGTAAAAAGTTACATTGAATTCTGTTCTGTGAGTTTATCTGATCTGGTAACAAGGTAAGTTGTGTCTAGACCTAGTAGTAGCCCTAGGAGAGGGAGGCATGTGAGTTTTACATAGAGAACTGAGAAGGCAGCTGAAGCAAAGCCTGGTCATCAAATGGAATCAGAGATCTGAGAAGGATAAATTATATCTGAGTGCAGACCAAGCAGCTTTAGAATCTGTTAAAAATGACAGGGACCAGTTCATACCCAGTTAGCCATACCCAGGTCTCCACATCATTGGAGGCAGAAGTATCAGAACAGCATCAATCTTCAGCTGCCAGGCCCATAAGGTGGGGTTTTTTCTGTGGAAGAGGGACATAGAGAAGACTGATCTTACTTTGTCTAGGCAAAAGGGGTACAATCAATTCTCTGATGTCCTGCTGTTTGTCCAGTCTGCCCTGGGTGTTGGTGGCAGGTGTCACATTGGGGCATCTTGCCCAGAGGTCAGCATTGCCATAATCCAGGTGGAAACAGCGTGGTGCCTTACAATCTTCTTCAGAGACCTTGGGTCACTGCTAGGATCTGGGAGTCTCTGTCTGATATAATAAGCTTTTTGATCAACATTTCAAATGCCATATTCTGCAGATCTCTGAGCATTTGAGGACTATCTGTCCATTAAGTATGAATGGCTGACCGTCAACTAGTAGTCCCTAAGTCTCCAATATGTTAGTAGCTTTCATAAGGCTAGGACTTACTGTCTCCTGAGAAGGCAAAGAAGAGTGACAGGGGAAAGATCCCAGGGCCGAATGGGAACAGGAAAAAGGGGCTTATGAGTCGGGGTGTGGCCCAACTCTGAGAAAAGGACCCTCTGAGAAAAATACCCTCTCGGGGGACCAGAAACTTCATCATAGAATATATATCTTGCTTATTAGATACCCCATTTATCAAACATGAAATCATTTATTTAAATTTTCTAGAAGAAATAGGTGTAAATCTCTGTTAGCTTTTATTAATCTGAATTAGATCTTTATAAATTTAAATTTCTATTATCATGTAGAGTATACTATAAACCAGTGTTGAATCAAATATAGCTTTACATCTCTGTTATCATACAAAAAATCCATACCAATCCCAAATATTTGAGGCTTGTTGCTTCCTTATTCTAGAAAGAAATAAAATGAATAGAGAGGTCATCAGGGCTAAATGTATTTTTAACCTTAGTAAACCTTAGTAGAAGATGGCTGCCAACCACATGGCTGTCTGCATCATGATGAGGTCACCAGCCAAGATGGAGGAGAGGAAAAGAGTGAAAGTCCGAGTCATAAATGTCCCAAGAAATCATGGTTCCCATGGATGAGGGGGAAAGGAGTCACTACAGCCTGTAGCCGTGAGCGTCTCCAGGACAAGATGGAGGACAAAATGAGAACCAATGTAATATGAATTGCTAAACAGTTTTATTAATAGAAAACCCAGAGCCAGATATTGGAGTAAAAGCTCTGAGAAGATCAGAGAAAAAGAACAAGCCACAGACAACCTCACTTTGCCAACTTCTCAGCAGATCCTCACCCCTGAGGGTTTTAGCTGAACTGCTGCTTAGTTCCTGTCTCCTCACACCTTATGTACATTCTCCACCCAGCCATGTCACTTCCTGGGGTTAAAGGTGTGTGCATTCCAAGCAAAGGCGTGAGATCTGAAGTGCTGGGATTAGAGTGTGCTACCACTGCCTGGACTCTGTTCCCAGTGTGGCCTTGAACTCGCAGAGATCCTGATGGATTTCTGCCTCCCAAGTGATAGGATTAAGGGTTTGTGCCACCACTGTCTTGCCTCTATGTCTAATCTAGTGGCTGGCTCTGTCCTCTGATCTCCAGATAAATTTATTAGGGTATACAATATATTGAGGGTACACAATACATCACCACAGACCAAGCTGTCAAAGAGGGGCCATTGCTACACTCAACAGGGCTTGGGATTAGCCTGACTAAGCCAGGGGAGTCTCAGCACTAGTAACTAGGATTTTCGAGGAGGCCAGTGAGAACGAAAACCAAGAGGGAATCTCATCCATAGGAAAAGGTCAGGAATTGTATCGCAAAAGCTGAAAGGCCTAAAGGAGCTGTGGGCAGCTCCAGAGGTGGTGTGACAACCCAACTGAAACTTAGATGATTGCTGCTGGTGGACGGGTTGGTGAGTGATGGGGTGAGCTGCAGCCTGTTGTGGGTAGGCTGGGTCCAGGATCCTGGCATGCTGGGGGCTGCCAGGAGCCTATCCGAGTCACACAGTTAACGACAGTGGTGTGTCACCATGTTAAGTTACAGGACAGATGTGACATCCATGTGGAAAGTTTTTATGGGGGGGGGTGTGCAATTGGGGAAGGAGTTTTTTTCTTAAAGGGGACTTTACATAAGATGATGTCAGGAGAATGGGTGGGTCCCCAAGGGCCGGGTCAGAATACTAACACCAAGTGCTAGGATTACAGGTGTGATCTACCACTTCTATTATTGGGGATCACACCCAGAGCTTTGTGCATGCTGAGCTATAGCCCAGGACCTCAAGCACATGAGATAAGTAGACACCACTGAATTTATAGCCCCCAGACCTCATTTTTTTTTTTTTTTTTTTTTGTAAATCTTGTGATGGAATTTCAGAATTGTTCAAGCTTAGCATCCAGACTTGAGCTGGCCATCTTCCTGCCTCTGCCTCCAGAGTAGCTGGGATGACAGCCCTCTAGGTCTGGTGCTGTTGCTTTAAAAAAAAGTGAACAATCTAGAAGAATATGAGGGAAAAGTCAAGTTTCAACTACTTCCCTGCCTACCACCCTCTGAAGGAAGCACTGATGACGAGAACACGTATTTGTAAACATCTTTGCGGTTTGCACCTGCGTGTGTACATTTCTCCCTGTATGCTTCATACTGTAAATATTCTGTATCTTGTATCCTTTTCTTAATAGTAAGATCTAATATCCTTCTGTGTGAAGTCTGTGAAATTAGAAAGAACAAGAAGTTATATTTCTTTTCAAGCCTGCCTTCTGTGGAAAAACTAAGAAGCCAAGGTCTAGCCTTGTCTTCTGTTGGTGACTGTTAGGGTCATTTTCAGTTTTTCAGTCTGTTAATCAGTACTGGGGGTGGGGTGGGGAGAAAGAATATTCCTGATCATACTCTATGTATTTGCATGCAAATATATGCATATGACTCAACAGAATAAGTTTCCCTACTGGAAGTTGCCTGGTTAAGAGATATTTACCTTTTGAAATTTGCTAGTTAATTACTAGGTTGCTACACGGTTATACTCCCACAAATCACCCCACCAGCACTTATTAAACACCTACTGTGTTCCTAGCATATATGTCTTGAGCAAACTGGGAATCCTGTTGGAGTTGCTTTTCTGGATGTGAGAGAGTTTTGCTCAGTGAAGTTAAACCTTGCATACCAGAGAGCTGAGGTCAGGAGACCAAAGGAGGGGGGTTGGGTCCCTTCCAGTTTTTCAAAGATGTGTTTAAATGCTAAGCATTTTTTCCATGTTATTTAAGAAGTGCTCTGAATTAACAGTTAAACAACATGTAAGGCTTTATACTTAACATCCTGTCCTCAGATGTCACTATGCCCGCCTCCCTTTAAAGTTTCAAGTTGCAGCAGAGTTTTCTGATGATAAAAATGACATGTGTGCTATAACCAAATAAACCACACAATAATCGTGTTTACATAAATGCTGTTCGGTTGGGCCAGCCTGTAGCCATGCCCTTCCACTCTGCTTATAAACTGAATAGCATATGTAAATGTGCATAGAATTATAGTCTTTATTCTGCTGATGTTTTTACCATCCATATAGATACACAGAATCTCACTAATCTTTTATATTAGTTATGTAATATTCTAGATTATAGAGCTGTGACTTGGATTTTGTTTGTCTAGAGTTCCCTTTTATCCAAAATGTATCCTTGTGCATGAGTCAAAATTATATACATTTTAATATTTAATATAAAGGCTGATTATTTTCCAAGAAGTCTTGCTGGAGACTTTGTCAGGGCTTCAGGTCCCAAAGAGGATGTGTGGAGTTGAGGGGGTGGGAGATGGGGGAGAAGGATGGGATCTCAGGGTGAATCAGGATGGCTGCCAGCAGCATTTATTGAAAAAAGAATACACCTTTTATTAGAGTTGCACATAGGATTAAATGGGAGAAAGGGGGCATGTGAGCTGGGGTGTGGCTTGAGATCAGGGGTTGAGGAAGCTAGCATTGACCCTGACAATAGGCAATATGTTACAATAGGTTGTATGTTAATGGAAGGGCCATAAGTTCCTCTTGCCAGAGATAAGGAGAATGACTGGTTTAGCAAGCAGAACTTTCCTTAAACACCAAGGGAAAAGAGACCCTTATCCAAATGCCCGACCTTGGGACTTTTGGGTACCAGACACTATACTTCAACGTCTTAGTCTTAGATGGGCCTGTTACCTCATATGCTCCCCAAAGGGAAGGTCCAGATGTCCTACTCTTTCCCCATTATACTGTACCATTCTGATTCCTCTACACTTATTATTAACTGAACTCTTGCTCTTGATGGCCTCAGACTCTGGATCTGGATTGTAGACGTTCATCCTTGGGATCAGTTATTTCTAATAAATCTCTAATGTTCCTGTTTTTGGTGTAATTAGGAGGGCACAGTGGGATTCCTGGTTCCATGGTGGTGGGGATTTTTTTTTCCAAAGAATTATTTTGTTTAGAGAGGCTACCATTGTACACATTTTTATCCCTTACCAAAGCCTGCACAAAATTTCCGAAGGGAAAGGCAGTAATATTGAGAATCATTAAAAATGAAAGTAAAAAGGTGTTGGAGAAGTGTGGTATGCAATGTTGAAATGTTGGAACTTTGTCAAGCAGCAATGGTCAGTCACTGTTAATATTCTGATATGCCCCTTGAAATCCCACCCCTTGGCACCGCCCTGTGTCCTGACATAAAAGCCTTATTCTTCTCCCACGAGGGTGTGCACCCTTGACCTTTCTCTTCTCTCTCTTTCCTTTCTCTTCATCTCTTTATTATAATAAACTCTCCATGTCGATGTAGCATCTGGGTTGTGAATTACTGGCCACCTCTGCTGCTGCCATACCCATGTGGCGTGCATCACCCAGCCTGCTGCTGCATTTGCCCAGCATGTTTCCCTGCACATGCGGGATACCCTCGGGGTACCCCCCCCCCCACTAATTCATAATAGTCACCATGTAGTCCACACTAAAGTCTATAGCTATAGCTTTTCTGAATGTCAGTGAATAAAAATTCCCATTTCTAGCTGGGTGTAGTGGAGCATATCTGTAATTCCAGGCTGAGACTGGAGGCTTATGAATTAGAAGTCAATTTCTGCAACATGAGAATGAGGAAAAAAATCCACTTGTCCAAATCCAAGTCAATACTGTGCCATTCTAGAGATCTGGGATTCTGAGGCAAGAGTCTCACAAGTTCAAGGCCTGCTTAAATTACAGAGGGACTTACAAGTCAGCCCATAAGTATATAGTGTGCTGGGGTCCTTGGCCCTCTGTCTCTCTTGAGCATTGTGAAGATTCTCTCCTGGGCCATTGTGCATCTGCTTGTGTGCTAACCCTCAAGGCTTAGCCCTCTTTGGAGTTTTGAGTGACTGAAGTGGTAGATTGCATTCCATTTGTGATATTTTACTGCTGTAAGAATTTCCCATCCTTACATAACCTTGTAATGGTAACTTTCAGTGCTCCATCACACTTCCTTGTACCTGTGGATTATAATTCATGTCATTATTAGCTGTGGTTTGACATTTAAGTCACAATAGCAACCTTTTCCTCCTCGGTCTCTGACTTTTCTTTCTTTCTTTTTTTTTGAGAGAGAGAAAACGTGATGGACTGCTATGGACATAGGGTCTGTTGGCTTGTTTCTTTGAAAGCCATTCCTGGAGTAGAAGGAACAGCTCAGAACATTCAAAAAGGTTACATTCTAGCTTTTGCTTTGTTTTCAAAAGAGTTGGCTAGCTCACAGTTGTAGCATGGTCCAAGAATAGCTGTCTGTTCTCATCATCATCATGATGTGTGTGTGTGTGTGTGTGTGTGTGTGTGTGTGTGTGTACGCGCGCGTGCGCTATGCTGGAGATTGAGTTCAAGGCTTCATGCATGCTGGGCAAAGTGCTATACCACTGAACTATACTCCATTCCTATTGCTGTTCTTAAGAGTCTATTCTTAAAAGTAGATGAAGAGTTGGGGATGTAGTCTAGTTGGAAGATTGCTTGTTTAGCATTCACAAAGCCCTGGATTCCATCTCCAGCACCAATTTTATAAACCAGGTGTGGGGTGCAAACCCTAGCATTCAGGTGGAGGTGGAGACAGGATGATCAGGAGGGTCATCCTCAGCTACATAGTGAGTTCAAGGCCAGCCTGGGATACATGAGGCTTTATCTCAAAATAAAACAAAACAAAACACACAAAACAAAAATAACACACATCTCCCTTTCAAACAAAACCCAACAGATAGATGAGGACTGGAAACTTAGCTTAGTGGTAGAACATTTGTCTAACATGCATGAGGCACCACAAATAAAACAAAATAATGACAAAAGGTAAAGACAATGATAGGTTCTTTCCTACATGGTCTCTCTGATCAGCTTTGTAAGTAAGGCTGGATTCCCCAGGCCTGGGAAGGTTAGCTGGTGGTTATAATTAGGTCTGCTTGTCTTTGAGAGCTTTGATAAGGCTTTATTGATGACTTAACCCAGGATGTGTCTCATATCAGTATTTTGGGGCACTGCAGCTGTATTTTAGCCAGGCTTTGCTATTTTCTTTGGTCTCACCCATGATTCATGATGTCTGGTGGGTCACTTCATTCTTGGTGCTGGGGACAGAGCTGACCCACCTGGATGACAGCATTCTTGGTGAGAGGAAGGAGTGGAGAAAGGCTTCCTTGAAGTCAGTCCTTCTGTATATCTTGAGGGTCCAGGGGGAGGGAAGGTGTGGCCATAGGGAATCTGGAGATGTGTTGCTGGAAACAAAGCCAGGTGTGGGAGCAGGTGGATTTGAAAACTTGTTACTTCCCATCATCTGGAGTGTGAACTAGTTGCTTGATGAGAGCTTCTGTTTCCTTATTTGTAAAATGGGTGTCATGGTTGTGCTACATATTTTTGAGTGTGTACTCAGATCTCCATGCCTATGTGTATACATACATGTAGAAGCCAGAGGGTGTCTTCCTTTAGACTCCATTCTGTGGTGATAAGGGAGGTGGGTGGACAGGAAACAACAGTGGAGATAGTGCAGGGGGATTTCTGGTGTGGCAATTGTCTTGGGCTCATTCAAGCCATGGCAAAATCAAGATATCCTGTGTTGTTCCTGGTTCATCCAGTTGGACCTCTCAACCCAGGTATCTAAGACATTTCGGGTTGATTCATCAGTCTGTCTAGGGTATGTGGAGTGTTTGGCTGTGGGGAAGGTGGGTGGGGGAGTCTGGGACAAAGTGAGTATTGGGTGTCACTTCTGACACTAGACATGTGTGGAGATCTCAGTCTGCAGCTCCCTTTGAAGCTCAGGCGTAAGCAATCCAGCCTCTCTACCTAACTCCAGTGCAGCCTAGAGTCAGCCACGGATGCCAATGGTGGCTGCACTCATGGCCATGCATGTACTCTCCAAACAGCACAGTGATTGAGTTACTTAAAGGAGCTAAAAGCCAGGTGTGGTGACCACCCAGCTAGGAGGATGGAGAGCTCAAGGAAGGTTGGGCTACAGAAATTCAAGTCCAGCCTAGACAACTTAGTGCCTATCTTAGAAGAAAAAAGTAAAAAGAGGATGTAGCTTAGGGTTAGTGTACTCGTTAGATCATATGACACCCTAGGTTTGCTACGCAGGCCTGCCAGAACAAAGGAAGAAGACATCATTCTTTCACCCATTCTTTTCTTTTGTATTATGAGAAAGACAGTTTATATAAAATGACTCACCCATAACACCCTTCATCAACCCCTGCAGCTAACCAGGTCTTGTTTGCTAACTTCTGTGTACAGGGCTGTCTTGGGGAAAATGTGAGATAAGGCTTAGGTGGGATGGCCTTTCAACTTTCTAGGTGCCCCATAGGGCATTCAAAACTGATTATCCCCACTCGTGATCTCATGTCCTGGTGTAATCTATACATAGTCCCCAAGAATCACTTGAGTACTTACCAGGCATCAGCCTGGGAACTCAGCCCTTCTTTGAGAGGAATATTAAATTAGGGACTCTCACAGCAGTTGTTGTTAATTGCATTGAAACTCTTGACTCCTAGCTGGTGAGAGACTTAAGCCAGACTCGTGGGTGAGGGCTCCTTTCCTTACCCATGCCCCTGTCATCTACCTTGTTTCTGTCCTGCTTAGTTTCACTGCACAACCAGGAGTGCCATGATATCGACACTATGTCCTCCCACCTTCTTGTGTGTATGTAGCATGTGTGAGCGAGCATGTGTTTCATGTGTGATGTATATGCAGGTGCCTGTATGTGGAGGCTAGAGGCTGACATTAAGAGCCTTTCTTAGTCACTATCTTATTCTTTGGATTGTTTAGCTAGCCAACTGGCCCTGCAGATCTCTTTGACTTCTTAGTACTGGGACTATAGGAGGGCGACCATCCATCCCTGCCTGGCTTTTTATATGGGTGATAGGGATCCAAACTCTGGTACTCATACTTAGGTAATTAGAATGCTTTACCCATTGATGCATCTCCCTAGGCCTTGTATCTTGCTTTTTATCTTTTAGGATTACATTTGTTTTCAAGAAACAGAAAACCTAACTAGGGACTTAAGCACGAAGGTATTCTTTTTTTATTATTACATAGCAGGAATTCCAACACCTCTTATTGTTGCTGGCATTACTATCCCAGACATTTTCATGATGTTTTCCTCCAGGCTCCAAAATGGTTGCTCCAGCTCTACGAATACCTCTAGGTTCAAGGGAAGAGCTGCATCAGCCTCCTGTATCTCCTTATATTTATGAAAGCATAGCTCTTACTTGCTCCAAAGGCTCTTTTGTCTGCTGTACACACTTAGGTTCCTATCTTCTAGTCTGGAACTGTATTATATGACCATCTTTGGCTGTAAAGGAGCGAAAGCTAGCTTTTGGTTACATGCTGTAGTGGGAGACAGCACAGGAGCAGTAAGTTAGGTACAGTTGTTGAGTAAGCAGCCAATGGTAGCTGTCACAGATGTATCTATTCCATATTCCTTTTAAATTAAAAATTTAATCGCAAAGGAAGTTTCCAGTTAGTTAAAATACCTGTGAGAGCTGACAAGAGGTGAGACTTAGTGGGTGAGAGTACTTACTGGCAAACCTGACAACCTGAGTTCAGTCCTGTGGACCCACATGGTAGAAGGAGAGAATCAACTTCTGCAAGGTGTCTTGGCCTTCACATGTGTGCCATGGGATGTGTAGGCTTCCATGAGTGGGTGTGAGCATTCATGCACTCACACATATACACAAATAAATCAACCTGGGGCTGGTTACATTCATGGGTTTATATAATAATGTTAAAGGGAATTAAGTTGCCCATCAGGATCCATAATGTGTTAATTCTGAATGTCCTCAAATTCCTGAATCCCTGGATGCTCAAGTCCCACATGTAAAATGATTTAGCATTTGCATAAAATCCATTCACATCCTTCCATATACTTCAAATTGACTGTAGATGAATTACAGCACTGAATGAAATGTGAATCTTGTTTAAATAGCTGTTCTATTTTGTTTAGGGAATAATGACAAGAAAATATTCTGTCCATGTTCAGCATAGTGCAATTTTATTTCCAGATACAATCTTAAACTTTAAAAAAAAATTGTGTGTGTGCGCGTGCGTGCGTGCGTGCCTATGCCATTGTACACATGTGGAGGTTAGTGGGCAACTTGAGAGAGTTATTTTTCTCCTATCATGTGGTTCTGGGAATCCAGGTCATCAGTGACAGGTCTGTTAATTGCTGAGCCATCTCACTGGCCTTTCCTAATATTTTCAGTCTGGAGTTGGTTGACTCTGAGGATGTAGGGCCTGTGGATATGGAATGCTGAGTATATATACATACTGTAAACAGGGGGAAAAGCTCTGAAACCAGCAAGACTGATCAGTGGTTCTCAATGCTGTGCAGTTGACTTTAATCCCCAGGGGGAAACATGGTAGTGTGGCATAACACTTTTAACACTTTTTGGTGGCCCTAAGTAATGGAGGGGAAGCTGCTATTGACACGTAGAGAGAGTCATAGCTCAGGATAGCCTCAGACACCAGAAGTTCACAGTGAGGAGACCCATGCTTGCGCTCAGTGTCTCTGTTCCTGGGGACCAGAGGATTGGCCAATCCCTTCATGCAGCTTTTGCAAGGTCTCTATCAGTCCTGAGATGGGATTAAGAACAGGCCCATGAATGTAAGACTCATTTTGATGACAATGGGTGCAGGGTGCTCATGTTGAGATAACTAACAGCTCATTTGTCAGACAAGCCTTACCCTAGTATCCATGTTGGCAGGAGCAGCATCTTTGGAGAACACTTCTTTCCTGAGACCTGGTAGGAGTCACAGGCTGTGAGTGACCACAGTCTTTGGAGAGGCCTGTGGCTGGGTGACGTGAAGAGCTTGTTGTTGTCTCTCCGCCTGGGTTTGGCATAAACAAGCTGGCCTGGGCATGTGGCTGGTGGAGACAAGAAGACAGCTGGCATTGGAGACAGTGCAGCTGCTGCCAAGTCCCTGATCTGGCCAGGCAGGTACTTTGGCAATTACACTTAGCCTTCCCATTAAAGGTAATTGAGTGTCAGGGAGCTGCAGTGCGGAGGCAGGACACATGGAGTTGTGCCTTCTGAGAAGCAGTGACTTGGTGTATTTCTTTTGTGTTTTTTCTTCTTCATTTTCTTCCCCTTCCCCTTCCTTTTGTGTAGTGCTGGAGCAAACACTTTAGCATCACTGCGTCCCCAGCACCTTTTCTGTTTTTTCTTTTTAAGAAAAGGTCTCACTAGGTTGCTCAAGCTAGCCTTGAATTCATTGTGTAGCCCAGGCAAGTCTCGAACCTCTGATCTTCCTGACTCAGCTTTCCCAGCAGTTAGGATGAAAGGCCTGCACCACCATGCTCATGCAGTTGCTGTGTTTCTTTCTTGACTCTGGAAATGTAGAAGAAAGCCTCCCCTTGAATAGTGAAGTTGGATTAAAGAAGAAATCCCCTCAAATTTGTGAGCTGCATCCCAGAGAACAACAGGGAAATGTGGCCTGGGACATTGATGGATAAATGGAGTGCATGGTAGAGACAAGAGCTGAGATACTAAAATCTGGGAGGGTGAGGATGTGGCTCAGGATGCAATCAGGGCTGGGTCTGATCCCCAGCCCTACATAAGCTGGATGTGGTAGTACATGTCTGTAATCCCAATTAGTGATACACTGGTGTCCCTTTCTCACAAAGGCCACAGTTGTAAACATATGTGGAACAGTGACACACAGCACTAGTGTACTCTCTGTTCAGATGTTCAGATCATTAGCTGCGTGATCTTGAATTGGCAGCTTTACCTGTAGTCTGTGCCTGTGTTCTCATGTAGAACATAGTAATGGCACCTTACTGAGCTATGAAATTAAATGAGCTAATACATTATAATGCATGTGTCTTGTTGCATAGAATGCCATGTTAGTATCCCTCTCCTCCTCTTGGGGCTATTTACATCACACTCTCATGTGTTTGCTGTCTTGCTCTGAGCAAAGCCCATGCATCTTAAACTGGAACCATAGTAGAGAGTGATAGATTTTTCATAGGCCATTGAATTTGATGGAGTCAGTCTCCTTGGTGTGAGTCTAGCCTCTGAAATCTGTGCCTCCATTTCCTGGTGGGAAGCTTCCTTTTCCTTCAGTTAACCTGTTCCCGAAGTCAGGTCTGTCACCAGGTGATCTCCAGGCCCTCCAGTGACCATCCCCTGAGGTACCTTTTAGATTGCCATTTCCATTTCTACTTGGGCAGACCTTATTAACTTCTTCCAGAAGCTTGCACTGACCTCACAAGAGGAAGTAACAACAATGAGGAAGTAAGCTTCTCAGGTCCAGGGTCCCTTAGTTCCTGTCAGTTGTCATATCTGCATATCTCTCACCTGTAGATGCCTGCCAGCCTGTCTTGGTTTACTTTCTCAAGGATCATATCTCAGTCATCTGTGTATCCTGGTTTTTCCCTTGTTCTTTGTCAGCCTGAGACTTAGGAACTAAGTGAAGTGCAGTGAGTCTGAGAATCACACTGTCCATGTTTCCTTTAGCTTAAGAAGCAGATACAGGTTGGTGAGATGGCTTAGGGAATAAAGGTGCTTGCCACTAAGTCTAGCACCCTGGGTTTAATCTCTGGACACACAATGTGGAAGGAGAGAACTGGCTCTCCTATTGTCTCCTACCCTTTACCCCAAATGCACACACACACACACACACACACACACACACACACACACACACACACATACACACACACACACACACACACACACACACACACACACACACGAGAAAAACAAAAACAAAAGAAGCAGTTTCTAAAAGGAGTACGTTGTATCA
Source organism: Peromyscus maniculatus bairdii (assembly GCF_049852395.1). Taxonomy (NCBI): domain Eukaryota; kingdom Metazoa; phylum Chordata; class Mammalia; order Rodentia; family Cricetidae; genus Peromyscus; species Peromyscus maniculatus. The sequence continues at coordinate 742,364 of NC_134859.1, read as the reverse complement.
TAGTTTGGAATAGAAAAGTCTGGTCACATGTGGTGCCATTGGTGAGGGAAAGATGCCTTCCCCCCTTGCCCTTTGCTACCTGCTGCAGGTGGGAGAGCTGGCCCCAGGATCACAAGAACAGGAGAGCTGTCCCTGCCCTTCATTGGCTGTGGTATACAGGAGAGTGTGGCTCTGCACCTGGCCTGGGGAGCACATTAGAGCTGACCCTGTAGGTGAGGGTGCAGGTGAGCCAGTCCACGGAGAGTAGAATTGACCCTGCTCCTTGCTGCATTGGATGAGCTAGCTGGGGCAGTGGTGGAGACCACCCCCTGGTGGTGACAATGAGGGAAAGCTGGTGGGCTAACCTATCCATTTACCACTCAGGCTCAAAACCAGGCTATGAATTAGCACACCACAACATCCACCCCATTTGTGAACTGTTGGAATGTGTGAAGGGGCCAAACCTGCAGATCCAAAGTTGCAGGATCTCCATGACACAGGACAACAGGATATCCAGGAGGAGTCCTGGTGAGGGCCAGTATCGATAGGGTAGCAAAAGGCAGAGGCCTTGACCCAGACTTATGATCCATTGCAATGAACAAGTAAAGATGTATGGATTAAGGGGTATAATGTGTGACTCACAGGACCACACTACAGCTTCCATGCCAATTTTTTTGTTTTGTTTTTGTATACTTTTAATTTTTTTTTTTAAGGGGGAGGTTGCAAAGGCAGAGGGCAGAGGTTCGGGGACAGGGAGATGAGTGGGATTGGGATGCATGATGTGAAATTTACCAAGAACCAATAAAAAGCTTTAAAAAAAGAGAAAAGAACAGGCTGGCCACCACCCCGGTGTGGGTTGGGCCAGTACAGTGAGCATCCCCTTGCCTATCCCACTCTGCAGTGGAGGAAAGGCATGCTCTTTGTGCTTAGGTGTGCCTTCTGTGGGCCAGGTAACAGTAGAAATGTCAGAACTAGAGCCAGCTCTAGAGAGCTTGCTTAGCGTGAATGTGGTTCTGTGATCAAACCTCAGGACCACCAACACCACAAAACAGAGAGAACCATGGCTGGGAATGTTGCTCACTTGTCTACATACATGAGGTCCTAGGTTCAATCCCTAGAACCACCAACCACACACACACCAAAAAGAGAAAAAAAGGGAAAAAAAGTAGCCTCACATTTTACAGGTGCTTCAGAAAGACTGACTGCTGTCTTAGAAGGGGACAGCTTCATCCAAAACTTTGCTTACTTGCGGGCCTCCATGATAAAAGGATGTAGACAAAGACATTGGTGTTGATGGTCGTCTCGACAGGTATATGTCTTTGTTTTAGTTTCTGACAAACTTAGAGAAATGAAAGCAAGCAAGCAAGCAAAAATGGGGCTGAGGATGTAGCTCAGTTGATAGAGTGTTTGCCTGGCATTCAGAAGCCTTGGGTTCCATCCCCAGCACTGCAGAAACTGGGCATAGTGGAGCACACCTGTAGTCCTAACCCTTGGGTGGCTGAAGCAAGCGGATTGCCCTGAGTTCAAGGCTGGCCTGGACTGCATAGGGAGACCCTGTTACAGGACAACATGACTGAGTCTTACATTGTCTATTAAAGTGAATTTTAAAAGCAATTTCTTATTTTCTGTATCTCTGGCATCTAAACACCAGCTATGTGCAGGGAGCAGAGCCTAGATGTCATACCAGGGCTGCAAGGATCTGCTGATTTCCAGGGAAGGGCAGGAACGAAGGTCCCATAGGCATATCACCCAGGTGAGGGCAGGATCCAAACCAGTGTGCCAGTGGCTCCACTTTTATTTACTGCCTACCGTAATCGTCTGGGGTAGTGGTGACAGTGACACATTACTGTACACTTGTGGCTGAAACACACATTTCTTCCTTCTCCATCTGCAGTTGAGTCTAGAACATGAGTCAACCTGCCCTTAAAGTCCTGGTGTTTTTAGTTTCCAGAGGCTCCCTCTGGCCACATGCTATCTTATGTCCTCTGACTTTGATTTTCCTGTGTAAATCCTTGCCTGTGTTCCAGTGGATCACCTGGGTCATGTCCTAATGGATGGATCTTTTATTTAAGCATTGTGGTTACATTTATTTACTTTTTGTGTGTACATGCATGTGTGTCATTGCATATGTGTGGGGGTCAGAGGAAAACTTTAGGGAGTTGTTTCTCTCCATCATGTGGGTCCCAGAGATTAAAGTCATTAGGCTTGGTCATTAGGCTTAACCCACTGAACTATCTCACTGGCCCTGCTATTGAAAGATCTTTAATTGCATGTCACCTGTGAGGTGACATCTTAACAAGGGGACAGGACTCAGGCATTTGGGGGCCACCCTGTTACCTCCTTTCCTAGTGTACCTGGCACACTGTTAGAACTGAGTATAACATCTGCTTGTTTGAGACAGGGTCATGCTTTGTAGTTCAGACTGGCTTTGAGCTCAAATCTTCCTCCCAAAACCTTCCAAGTACTGTGATTGCAGACGTATGCTGTCATACCTGGAGGGGCCCAGTAGGTCTTTACTGAATGAGAGGCTGGAGAATATGGGAAGGGCAAAACAGGAGGTGGGTCTGGAATCAGGGTGGCTGTTGTGTGCCTAGGATCATGGTAAAGCAAGGGCCAATTTGAGTAGCATTCATCTTGCCAGCTCCTGTTCTCGAAGTTCTGATGATACTACATCCTGTCCTTCCTTGCCTAGGGCTCTTCTCTTGCTTCACCAGGTGCTTGGTCTGCACATCAGGCATGAGGATTTGGGGTGTTTCTTGGCCAGGATAGTGACTATTTCTTACCACTCCTTAAGGGGAGCCAGAAGGTCTTGATGTGTCTAGCTTAGTGTTTCAGAGATTTTTGTCTCTGAGGAGCTGAAGCCTGGGTGCCTGATGAGGGGTGTCTTTGGGAATGTGGACTCTTAACATTCAGGGACGAACTGATGATCAGGTGGGATTCCTCAGCCTCAGTGTTGTTGGTGCTTGGGTTGTTTGCTGGCCTGCTCTGTGTATTAGGCTTGTTTAAACATCTTTGGCTTCTGCCCACAAAATGCCAGTGGCACAGTCCCTTGACACCTTATTGAAACAACCAGAAATCTTTCCAAGCAATGTAAAATGTCACTTGGAAGACAGACTGGCCCCTAGTTTGAAAAACAGTGTTTTAAATCATAAGTTAGAGGGTAGAGGTGTGGCTTGTTGGTGGAGGACTTGCCTAACTTGTTTGAGGCCCTGGATTTGATACCCAGCATCAATATACCAAAATAAGAGATCCCCCCCCCCCTTATTCCTGTGACTCAGTGCTGGTTTTTTACCCTTAGGGATGATGCTCAGGCAATAGATGAATACCTGTTCCCTGTCCCTGCTCTGTCCCAGGCACACCCCTATGTCTGGTACATGTGCCCACCACTTTCTGTCCCAGATGGTGCCAGAGAAATTTGGTGACACTCAAGGGTCTGAATTAAAAAGGAGAGGGAAGGGGCTCCTTTCTTGCTTTGAGTGCTTGGCTTGCACATCTGACACGAGGATTTGGGTGCTTACCTGTCCAGGACAGTGACCATTACTTCCCCTTGGTAGCCCAAAGTCTGGCTGTGCCTGATTCAGTGTTTCTGAGCTTTATTCTTAGTTGTGATGAGTCAGAGGGCACAGGAGGGTAGCTCAGCTGGCAGCAGGTAGGTGGCATTGCTGCCAGCATGTCACCGAGCCTTTCCTCACCCTATCCTCCGAATTGTTCCAGGATTGCCATTGGAAACAATACCCATGCCTTCTCTTAAGCAGACCAGTGTTCTGCAGCTCAGAGCATCCCAGGTCAACTACTCCTTGGTTGCTCTTGGCTTCTGAGCTGCTCTGTGGCCAGGTTACTGGGCCTGGGCTTGTTCTGGGCAGGGCCTTTTTAAGTGGCCTGTGGCTGCTATGACCTGTGCCCTTGACCATTGTCAGGGGAAGAAACTTGGAAAGGCCTGGAGCGAGACTCCTGAATGTGTGGCTCTGGGTCTTGGAGTCTACAGTCTCTGCTATGTCCCTGTGTCCCTTTCTGTGAAGCTTAGGATTCTCAGTGGAGAAATGGAGGGCATTGCAGTCTGTGTGTACGAAGAACTGTTCTCAGCCTAACCCTGGGCTTGCACCCACCCCTCCTCGATGTTGTTCCTCATGGCTGCTGACCCTGAACTTCAGTCTGCTGGTGAACAACTAGACTCTGAGGCAAACCAGGTCGTACCCCTGCCATCTCTACCTCTACTGTCGCTGAGGGCCAGTGTCTGGAGTATTCACAAGTTTGAGCCAGAACATGCCTTGTCTGCTTTGTACAAGTGAACTTGAATTCTCTAACGCCGTCCTGTCCCAGAGAGCTTTCATGAGCAGGTTGCTGCAGTTTGGGGTGTTGCAGCCTTCAGAGTCCCAGGATTGAGTTTCAGGGTCAGAGATGGGAGCTCAGGTTTAGGCCCCTCTGGTTCTCTATTCCTGAGCAGACTTTGTGAATAATCTAACCATTCTGTCCTCACCACCCTGTCTAAAAAAGAACCAAATCAGTTGTTGTTGTTGTTGTTGTTGTTGTTTTTTCCATTTTGCAGTACTGGGAGTTGAACTTAGGGATTCGTGCTAGATAAAAACCACTGAGCTACAGCCTCACCCCCCCCCTTTTTTCCCCCAACTTTTTCTTTTTGAACTTGCATTCTTCTTGCCTTAGACTCCCCAGTACTGACGAGATGTCTTCTTTTGTTTCTCTGACTTTGGAGGCAATAGCAAAGTAGCTCAGACTGGTGCTGGGAGAACCAGAGCTCCCAGCCTGCAGGACTGTGGTGGCTGTTGTCTTGACATTGGTTGGTGCTGGTTCTCTTTTTGGTTTGTTTCCACCTCAGAGATCTTAACCCTTCAGCTTTGTTGCTGTTTGTTAATTAAACATGAATTGAAGCTGTCGCTGGTATTTTAGAAGCGGCATGTGCAGAGTGAAAATCCAAACAGGACCAAAGATAATAAACTCCAAATCCTAGTTTCTGTGTTTCTTTGGCTTCAGGCCAACCTTCCAACTAATCAGCTGCTCAGGCTCTTTCTTGACTGCCTAAGAAAATGTCCCTGCTCAGCCATGTGTGTCTTCTTTAGGCTGATTTTAATTGTTTATTTATTTACTTATTTTGGTAAAAAGCATCTTGTTATGTAGCCTAGGCTAGCCTTGAACTCCTCATCTTCCTATTTCAGCCTCCCAAGTGCTGGAGTCACACAGGTGTGCTCTTAGTGCCCAACTCTATGGTGATAGTTTGTGTGTGCCTGTACATGTATACATGTTCCCTGTGTGTAGTTCATGTGGAGGCCTCTGTCAACCTTAGTTTTTGAGACTGGGTCATTGGGCTACACTGGCTGGCCAGGAAACATCAGGGGTCCACCTGTCTTCACCTCCCAGAACTGAGATTACAGTTATACACTGCTGCACTTGTTTTTATTTTTATTTTTATTAATTGTGTGGGTACTAGGGATCAAACTCAGATCCTCATGTTTTCATGACAAGCACTTTACCCACAGTGCCACCCCCTCCTCCACTAGTACTGATTTTAGTGTGACAGTGGTACACATAACTGATAAACAGTACAAATGTTTTTATTTCTAGACAGGTTTCTATGTATGGCTTCAGGCTTTAGGCTGTGCATATTTGCCTGCATATTATATGCTTGGATCTCAGTTTCTGTCCCCAGAAATGGGTCTTACGGGAAGGTTGAGACAAGGTTCTGTTCTATAATCCACACTGGCCTTAAACTCAGGCCCTTTTCCTGTCTCTGATTCGTAGCTGCTGGAATTAAAGGCATGTGTCAGTATGCTCCACACAAAATGGCTTTTCACAGTTGTACCCGTGTACCAGAGTACATTTTAAGGATTTGAGTCTGACATCAGTAGCCACACATAGTGGTGCATACCTGTAATCCTAACATAGGGAGGGTGGAGGCCTGAGGCAAGAGGATCAGGAGTCTAAGACCAGCCTACGTGATATACAAAAGAATCACCTCTGCTCCCTGGCCTCCACCTTGAAAAGGTCACTGTGGTCTCAGGTACTTGGAGCAGAGCTGGCTTGCAGCACTGCCACCTGAGTAAAGGCTCATGTGTGCTCTTTGTGTAGGTGGTTTTTTTCTCCTCCTCTCTTTTTGAGAAAGGGGCTTGTATAGATAGCCCAGGCTTACTTTGAATTTCACCTGAACCAAATCCCCAGCCTTTCTGCTTTATTTCTTTCTGGGTTTTGCTTAAAGTGCTTTTCTGCTGTTTGCTGTAAGCTCCGGCACCTTCCCTGCTGCTTTCTTTCTTGGCACTTGCAGCTGTTAGGTTTAGAGTTGTTTTTGGTGATGTCTGCCTGCCCCCCCTTTCCTTCCCTGTGCTGGGGTGAATCCAGGGCCCCATGCCAGGTGAGCACTCTCCTACCAAGCCACACTCTAGCCTGTTTGCACCTCTTTCCATGGAATAAGACTATCAGATAGTGGACCCTTTATCTTTCTGCCAAATGATACGGGCACCTGGAAGTTCCTGATAAGTGATTGTCCCCAGGTGACAAGCCAGACAGTGGCAGGGAACTGAAAACTTAGGATGATCAGGCCCTGGGAATGCTCAGTACACAGTCAGTCCTTGTTGCCCTGAGGACTCCTTGGATATGACTCAGCAGTGGACCAAATTTATGATCGATTTTTCAGGCCGGTCTTCCTTCCTTGGCAAGGCAGAGTCCTTGGCAGACTCCCTGGACTCTGTCATTTGGCCTGGAGCAGTATCGTAAAGGGAGGGATGGCTGAGGAGATGCTCAGACTGTGGGCAGTTCCTCAAGACACTCAGCCGAGCAGGGAGGGGTGGCCAGAGTCAGGGTATTCTAGGCAGGGGGCCTTGTCTGTGGTAGTTTGAATCTGACTCAATGGCAGAGCTTCTGGAGTTTGTCTAGGATGGAATGTGAAGTGGCAGGTGGAATGAAGGCATCTTCAAAGACAGGCACCACCCAGCCCACACCTCAGCACTTGCTGCAGAGCTGACTGGCATGCTGAGACAGGGTCTCATAGTGTATCCCTAGCTGGCCTGTAACTCCTTGCCTTACCAGGCTGACCTCAAACTGACAGATATCCACCTCTGTTTCTCCTACCTAAGTGCTGGGATTAAAGGTGTGTGCTACCACACCCAGCCTTTGGGCAAGTTACTGAGGCCCTGTCTCAAAATAGAAAGTACTGGAGATGTAGCTTAGTGGTAGAGGGCTTGGCTAATATGTGGGAGAGCCTGGGTTCCATCTGCAGGATTGAGAAAAGAAAAATATAAGAGTGTGCTGACAAAGATGCCCTGTGTCAAGAAAACCAAAAGAACCCTGTAAGACAGAGTTTTATGGACACACAAAGCTCAAGGGCTTGGGAGTTTCCTCTCAGATTCTCCTCAAGGGTCTGGGTTGAGGGCAAGGGGACTAGGAGAGTGGGGCAGAGCATACATTCTGCACCCTGGGTCACATAGGCTCATCTCCAGCTGGGTTTGTGTCAGGGCAGTTGGGTTCCTGGGTAGTTGTAAGCTCAATCAGGCTGGATTGAGTTCTGAGGATCCTTGGTTAAGAGAGAGCACTGGGGAAGGAAGACCAGGTGACTGGTGTCTTGAGTTGGTGGCAGTAAGTCCTTTGCTTGAGCCTAGAAGTGACAGCCACAGTGCCTGCTGTGTGACTCAGGTTGAGGTTGGATGAAGGAAATATTGGGAGGCTCCAGGTGTTCTTGTCCCAGCTATGCTTAGGGCCATCATGGGCTGTGAGGACAGATGGCAGGTGGGGCTCCTGGCTCTGTGGCTGTGTGAGTTTGTGTTCACGACTTTTCCTTTGGAGTCCCTTCCTGTCCCTCTGGCTCAGCTCTGGGGCAAGGTGCCCATCTCAGCAATCCCCCTTCTTCAAGGAGATGCCCTCTCCTCCGCTAATGGCATTTTCAACTGATCTGCCTTGTGCAAGAAGGAGTGCACCTCTAGCTGGAGCCTTTCCTGCTCCTTAGACATTTTCAGTGCCAGTGGTGGGTGGCAATGGTGACAGTGGTTGATCTGCTTTGAGTAGCCATGTGGGATTAAGCTCTTCCATATACCACCCCCTTAGTTCTTTTCAGAACCTTCCAAGCACTTCACCTTCCTGGCCCCTATACTGGGGAAATCCCTATGTCCTTCCCAGATTCACAGGAGGTTGAGGTCTTAGGTCAGAATCCACATTTATGGTTTGAAAGCCAGGGCTCTTAGCTAGACCTGGGCTGCTGGTGACTAAGAAAACTATGGACTGTTCTTTTTTAAACAACAGCAACTAAGAAAACCATGGACTTTTTTTTTTTTTTTTTTTTTTTTTTTGTTGTTGTTGTTGTTGTTTTCAAGACAGGGTTTCTCTGTGTAGGTTTGGTGCCTGTCCTGGATCTTGCTCTGTAGCCCAGGCTGGCCTTGAACTCACAGAGATCCTCGTGGCTCTGCCTCCTGAGTTAAAGGTGTGCACCACCACCACCACCACCACCACCACCACCACCACCACCACCACCACCACCACCACCACCACCACCACCACCACCACCCCCCAGCTATTTTTTAAACAACAACAACTAAGAAAACCATGGGCTGTTATTTTTTAAACAGCAGCAGCACCAGCAGCAGCACCAGCACCAGCAACAACAACAAATAAAACAACCAACCATGAGAGCTGAGGAGATGGTTCAGTCAGTAAAGTGCTTGCTATGCAACTTTGAGGACCTAAGTTCAATCCCTTGTAACCAAGTAAAAAGCCAGGAGTGTGAGTTTGCAATCCCAGTTCTGATGAGGTACAGATGAGGACCCCTGGGGTTCACTAGTGAATTGGTGAGCTCCAGGCCAGTGAGAGATGCTGTCTCAAAAAATAAGGTCCTTTGGCATTCATACAAATGTATGCACATTCACATTTGCACAGTCGCACACACATTTACACAGAATAGAGTTGACTTCATGGTACCTTTAAGGAAAATTAAATCATTTGCATCTGGGTGATATCTGGAAGGATAGCTTAGCAAGGAAAGGAAGCTTAGCAAGAAAAGCTTACCTGTAAGGAGGTTTAACAGGCTGTGTGTAAGGGGAAGAAAGGCTAATTTTTCACCATATTATTTTGTATACTTAGAAAAAGTTTTAACATATCATGTAATTACCTGTGAAGGGCAAAGAAGTATCAAAAGAAAGGAATCATGGGTGAATTTATTGTGTGCATTGATGGAGGGATAATGGGTGATGGTGGTTACTGACAGGATGATAAATGGTGCTGGTGGCGGCACTGGTTGCCGTGTGGAAAGGTCACGATCATGACAGAACCCAGTGTTAGTTTTTAGAGCTTTATTAGGAGGGAAACGGGTGTGGGGGTGGGAGGGGTTAGGGTGGGGAGTTGGGGGGGAGGGGAAAGAGGAGAGCCAGGCCTAGAGAGAGAGAGAAAGATGGTGGTGGTGGTGGGGGGGGGGGGTGGGGGGGAGGAGCAGAGCAGAGAGCAGAGAGAGAGGGTGGGGTCTGAGTACAGCAGGTGGTCTGAGATGGTGGCTCTTTCCCTAAGATGGAGCCTGTAAAGTTAAGTCTAGACCTTCACATTCCAACTGCTGGGATTAAAGATGTGCACCACCACACCTGGCCCAGCACTTTATTTATATTTTTTAAATTAAAAAAGTTTGTGGCAGCCGGGCGGTGGTGGCACATGCCTTTAATCCCAGCATTCGGGAGGCAGAGGCAGGCGGATCTTTGTAAGTTTGAGGCCTGCCCGGTCTACAGAGCGAGATCCAGGAAAGGCGCAAAAGTACACAGAGAAACCCTGTCTCGAAAAACCAAAAAAAAAAAAAAGTTTTGTGGCTTCAGTGAGGTGGTTCAGTGGGTAAAGATGCTTACCAACAAGCTGACAACGTGAGTTTGACTCTTGGGACCCACACAGTAGAGAGAGAGAACCACCTTCTGCTAGTTGCTCTCTGACCTTTACTTGGATGCTGTTGTGAGTGTGCATGCACACACACACAAGTATAATATAATGTTAAAAGGTGTTGTGTATACATATGTGTGCAAGTACATGTTTATGTATATATACATTTGGAGTTCAGAGAACATCTTCAGCTGTCATTTCCCATGTGCTGTCAACTTTGATTTTTTGAGATGAGGTTTTCATGGGTCTGTAGCTTGCCAAGTACACTCCATCCTTTCAGCATTGTAATTACAGGTGTTCACTGCCACACTGAGCTTTAAACATTATTATTATTATTATTATTATTATTATTATTATTATTATTATTATTATTATATAGTCCCAGCTGGCCTAGAACTCACTGTATACAGCAGGTTTTCCTCAAGCTCACAGAGATCCATCTGCCTCTGCCTCTGCTGGGATTAAAGGCGTGTGCCATCATGCCTGGCCCCTATTTTTTTTTTTTTTTTTAATGTGGGTCCTGGGGATTGAACTCAAGTCCTCATGCTTTCTCAGCAAGTACTTTAATACTGAACCATCTTCTTAGCCCCTGACAGTAGTATTTTCTATGAACATCTAGCCTAAGGACAGACACACAGTACTGCTGTCTGGGCATTATGTGCTGATGGTGATAGAGGTCTGGAGTCTTTAATTCTTGAGGCAAATATGCAAATGACCTTATTATCCCCAGGTTCTTCAAAGTTCAAGAGCTCATCTGTCCTTCAGGTCCCTTTAAGTGACAACCTACCTCCATCTCTCAAGCAGAGGCACTTGCAGCTCTAGGCTTACCTGCCTTTTGCTCCTGTTAACTTGCTGCCCTGGCTCTCTGGCCACTGATGTTTTGAAGTTTGCAAAGTGTTGAGAGGTCCCTGGATGTAGGAATCATGGTTTATTTCTTTGAGCCTAGAGTAGCTGGATTTGAACTCTGTGAGCCCTGTTCCCTCGTGGTGTGACAGCTGACCTTTGCATGTGCTTGTGTCCACAGGATTGGAATGTCACATGGCAAACCAGCAGCCCTGACTTTACCAAGTGCTTTCAGAACACCGTCCTCACATGGGTGCCTTGTTTCTACCTCTGGTCCTGCTTCCCCCTCTATTTCCTCTATCTCTCCCGACATGACCGGGGATACATCCAGATGACAAACCTCAACAAAGCCAAAACTGTAAGTCATCTAGTGTCGATGTGGGGTGGGGCACAGAGATAGGTATGCAGCCCAGCCTTGTATAAAGTAGGCAGAAGAATGTGATAGATCAAGGCTGGAAATTTGGAGCTAAACATAGGTTCAAAACATGACTTTTGAGTGAATATTTAACCTCCATGGTCTCAATTTCCCTGTGTATGCCCTGGGGCTGCTGGAAGCTTTCTCAGAGTATCATAAGAAGGTCTTCATGAATTAAAACAATTTACTTGTATTTTTTTTTTTTTTTTTTTTTTAACTTTGAAAGTTATTTCAGGTCTGAGGGGATGTCTCACAGATCTCCAGAACCCTTGTGAAAGTTGAGGTGGAGACAGGAATCCCTGATTAAGCCAGACTATCTGAAAAGGGATCTCTAGATTCAAACAAGAGACCCTGCCTCAGGAATAAAGTGAAAGGCAATTAAAAGATACCTGGTAGGAACCTCTGGGCTCAGTGTGCACCTGTACCTGCACACGTGTGTGTCCCCACACACATGCACCTGCATGACACTCACATGCAGAAAAAACAGAAAAAGTTTTCATTTTGAAATAATTTCAGACTACAGAAAATCGCCAGGATAATACAAATCCTGCACCAGCCTCTCTGCCTGAGCATCACATTGGCCAGGGTTTCCAGTGTTGCCATTTGTTTCCTCCTTAGTCTTTGCTTTTTTCATGTGCACATATTCCTATGAATTTTTTTCTTGGCCCTTTGTGAAGAGGTGACATATACCATGCCCTTGAGCTCCTTGATTCTTTTTCTAACCTTTTTTTTTTTTTTTTTTTCTGAGGCAGGGTCCTGCTCTGTAACCCAGGCTGGCCTGGAACTCGAGATCCCCCTGCCTTTGCCCCTGCTCTTCCCATGCCAGGATTTCAGACCACCACACCTGGCGTATCCATCACTCTTCAGTATTTCTTTCCTCAAATTGAGCTGTTCTTTTATTAAAGTACCATCAGTGACAGGCAGGGATGGAACCATCTTAAGCCCCTGAGGGGCTCTAGTAGCTGTGGCTAGATGTCAGATTCCATGCAAGGTACTAGGGGTATGAGAATAAGTAAGATGACTGGGCATGGTGGAGCACATCTGTCTTCCCAGCACTCGGTAGGCTGAGGCAGGAAGATCAGGAGTTCAAGGCCAGCCTGGGCTACATAGTGTGACTCTGTCATAGAGACAGAGTAAGAAGCCGGATGTTTTAACTGAGGACCTTGGAGGTCGCCTGGTGCCCTTGTGGTAAACTTTTTTGTGGATGGTAAGAGAGATCCCAGGATTGTTGTTGTAAGGTGCCGTGATGTTCCCTTTTCTTCCAGGCTTTAGGATTCTTGCTGTGGATCATCTGTTGGGCAGACCTTTTCTACTCTTTCTGGGAAAGACATCAGGGAGTGTTCCTAGCCCCAGTGTTACTGGTCAGCCCAACTCTGCTGGGCATCACCATGGTGAGTTGTTGACTGGTGGGGCTAGCAATGAGAAATGAGAGGACTTGGGCTGTGGTGTGCCTGAGTCGTAAAGTGTTTGCCTAGCATGAGCAAGGGCATGAGTTCTATTGACAAAAGAGAAGTTTCTCAATGAGCCAGGCATGGTGGCACATGACTTCATCCTAAGCACTTGTTGGGCTGGGGAGTTCAAGGTCAGCCTGGGCTACGTGAGACCCTGTTTCACAAAGCCAAGAAATAGAGGTTAGAGAGATGGTTCAGTACTTAAAAATGCTTGCTGTTCTTGCAGAGGACCCAAATTTGGTTCCACCATGCACACTGGGTGGCTCATAACTCTTGAAATTCCAACTCCAGGAGGATTCTTCTTCTGACGTTTGTGGGTACCCACATACATTTAGTATATGCATAGACACATACACATACCTATTAATAAAAATAAATCTGAGAAAAACAAAAACAAAACCTAAAACCAATAGACAGGACTGATGAGATGGCTCAGAGGGTAAAGGTGCATGTTGTGTAAGCCTGAAGATGTGAGTTCAAGCCCTTGATCCCATACAAAGGCAGAAGAAGGGAACCAACTCTATATAAGTTGTCTTCTGACTTCCACATACTCACCATGGCATTTGTGACATACATGTTTTGTGTGCATGTGTACACACACATACACACACAATAATAAAAATTTTAAAACCTCCAAAACAAAATATGCAGAGTCACTAATGTTTAGGGGAGCCATCAATAGGAGCCATAGTCCCTACCCTGCTCTGCAGCTCACTACATCTTTAAGTGAAGTTTACAGACTGTTATTTGTAGTAATTTCTTGAGAGATGGATTCAGGAGTTCTGAGGCTTTAGGGGGGCAGAATAATAAGCAAAGTGGGAAGCAGTGGTGGCTTCTAAGATCCCACAGCTCAGCACCAAAGACAGTTGTCTTTAAGTTCACAGAAACATGGTGAACGGGTACTGAGTCTGGCAGGACTCCTGGTATTGTACATGAGCTTCAAGTCATTTCAAGATCGACCCTGTGGGACAGGCACCATGTGTCTCCTTTTATAGGTCATGAGATGAAGGCACAGAGAGGCCCAGGGTTGTGTTTGAGGTTGTGCAGTTCATGGGTAGCTGAGCCAGGCTTGGGTCCTGTGCTGTCATGTGTATACCTGCTGCATTGTGGTCAGAGTGATGTTTCCAAATTAACTTGTGTGCTTTGGGCTCCTCTGAGAAGCCCAGAAGGTTCTTAGAGAACAGAAGCTTTGGCAGCTGGAGGGGGAGGAGGAGGAGGAGGAGGAACAAACTCAGAGTAGACTTGGGAGCAGAGAAGTTTATCTACAGAAGGGTTGGAGGTGTGTAAGGAAGACCAGGCTGTAAAGCAAGGACAGTGGAGGCTCAGGAGACAGGGGTGTGGACAGCTGGCTCAGTACTGGGGACAGGGAAGACATAGTGCTGCTGATGGCTATGTTTACCAGGTGCCAGGCACAGTACTGACTCCTTCATGGCTCATTTTCATACATTTGTACATTCTTCCCATGTTTTAGATAAATGAGTAGAAGTCCAGAGAGGTGACAGGACTGGGCTAAGGTCACAAAGCCAGGAAATGGTAGAACCACACTCCCACTGCTGTCCTGATGTCTCTGGTGTCTCTTGACTTACTCTCTGGTTCTCCTGCTGGCCTGGGATTCCTTGTAGGCACTCTAGTAGGCAGTCAGCAAACATGCTGTTGCCCTGATTGTAAGATAAAAGTGTTGCCTGTCTGAGCACAGACATCAAATGGTTTCTCTACAAAAGACTAAAGCTATATACAGAACTTTGAGTAGGGAGCTCTGAACTTGGATCTGGGGGTGCTAGTGAAGGAGACTTCATTGAGGGGAGGAATAATGAAGCTAAGGCCCAAAGGTGAATAAGATGAAGGGTGTGAGAGCAGAGGACTATCCTGTTGAGAGCAGCATGTCCAACAGTCCTAGGGTAAGCGAGAAATGGAGTGTTGGCTGTGTGTCTGGAACAGGGATGGATTAGAGGGGATCAGGGAGAATGTGACAGTTGGGAGGTAGAGGACCCCAGGGAACTCTAGCCTCACAGCATGTGGGGTCTGCTTTGCTTTGCCTCTTCTCAAAGCTGGGTCTCAGTTCTAAACTGAACTTTCCTCACATCCCTGTTAGGGCTTTACTAGAATCAGGGACTGGGGACATGGCTCAAGTTTCTAAGAGCACTTGCTGCACAAGCATAAAAATCTGTTCAAATCTCCAACACCCATGTAAAACGTTGGACATGCCATATATATCTGTAAACCTATGCTATGGAGAGCAGAGGCAACTTGGCCACTACCCAGCTCCAGGTTAAATGAGAGGCTCTCTGTCAAGAGAGTAAGGCAGAGAGGATGGAGCAGGACACTCAGAATTGTCCTCTGGCATCCATATGTACACCCACACAGAGCATATATGACACACACACTCCCATACAAATACACACACAGAATAAAAAGAAACCGTTAGTAAATTGCTACAACTTGGGCTGGAGAGATGGCTCAGAGGTTAAGAGCACTGACTGCTCTTCCAGAGGTCCTGAGTTCAATTCCCAGCAACCACATGATGGCTCACAACCGTCTATAATGAGATCTGGTGCCCTCTTCTGGCCTGCAGTCATACATGCTGTATACATAATAAATAAATAAATAAATAAATAAATAAATAAATAAATAAATAAATAAATCTTTAAAAAAAGAAAGAAAGAAAATTGCTACAACTCTTTAGGTAAGAGCTATGGTACAGCTGAAACTGGGGTAAGTGCCTCTTCAGGCAGTTCTTGGACCCCTGAGTCATGCATGGTTTCCCATGTGCCACTGTGGGGCCTGAGTTTTTGCTTTCTCTAAACTGTAATGTACCTCTCTCTTCCAGCTGCTCGCCACGTTTTTAATTCAGCTTGAGCGAAGGAAGGGAGTCCAGTCCTCGGGGATTATGCTTATTTTCTGGCTTGTAGCCCTACTGTGTGCCATCGCCATCTTGAGATCTAAGGTCATTTCTGCCTTAAAAAAGGTAATTGATGGCCTGTGGGAGAGACGCTTATTCCATCTTGTATAGTCATGTGTTGATATGGGAACCACAGGATGGGGACCATATGGACCCTACTTCTTTTCCAGGAACAAAATTCTCACCAGTCAGGAACAGACTTTGTTCTAGAGCCTTCTTTCCTCTATGCAGGCAAATGCTGTGTTACACTAGTCCTCTGCAGTGTTGTAGGCTGTCTGGACTGGAACTGAGCTGCGTTGAACTGGGAGCTGTGTTTGCCTGGGAGCTACTCCCCAAGGGCCCTAGACATGTCCCCATGTTACCTTGGTGCAATCAGCTGCAACTCTGGCAGGAAGTTGTTAGGGCTAGCTGCTGTGTGCCACTCCCAAAACTTTTAAAGAGTGTGCACTTCTTGATTAATCGGCCATTTCTTGTTATCTGGGAGCTAGAGACTGCCATGAACATGGAAGAGGGATGGAGCAGTTGTGGAGCACCTATGGTATAGAGCACCACCTCTGTGCTAGGGACAGCAGATGGCATTAGTTGAGTTTATGTTTTCGTAAGTGCTACTTTAGGGACTGCATGTTACTTGTGAATAATCTGAAGACAATGCGCAGACCCTAATGAGGTATCTCTACCTCAGCACTAACTGACAAGTGGACAGAGATTTCTTCATTGTGGGGCACTGTCCTGTGCTTTGTGTGGTATCTAGGGGCACCCTGACCTCCATACCCTGGGTGCTAGGAGCACCCCTTATCCAAGTTAGTGACAAACAAAATGTCCCCAGACACTGGAATTTGTTGCCTAGGAGGCAAAACCTTTTTACTGTTGCTATAATCAAATCCTATAGTCAGGATGATTTAGAGAGAAGAAAGGTTTATTGAGCTTGTGGTTCTGAAGGCTGGGAGGTCTGAGGTCTTGGGGCTGCATCTGGACAAACCCTTGCTGGTGAATTCCCTGTAGAGGCCTTATGGCAGCTCAGGACATCATGAGGATACCAGCTTGTGGCTCTTCCACCTCTTACAAATACTCCTAACACCATGGACTCCCACCACCGAACACCATTTCCTGTGACTATACGGATTTGGTGAGGCATCTGTACCCTGCTTCCAGGGAAGATTATGGTGATCTGTGTCCCTTGCCTTCTTTCCTGCTCAGGATGCCCAAGTGGACGTGTTTCGAGACACCACATTTTATGTGTACTTCACCCTCGTGCTTGTCCAGCTTGTGCTGTCCTGCTTCTCAGACAGCTCGCCCCTGTTCTCCGAAACTGTCCATGACCTGGTAAGTGTGACCCAGATGTGTGCAAAGGTGGGAGAGAAGTAGTCTATGCCAGCTAATACCAACTGGGCACTGGTTCTGAGCTCAACACCAACTGGGTATTGGAAGTTCTGAGCCTCATGTTATTAGTGCAGACTCACCTTCCATTTTTCCAAAGGACCATAGAGAAATCACTCAACCTGGGCTTGGATATACCAGTGTCTCTGGAGGCAGAGAGTCTGCTTTGCTGTATTCCTGGCTGTGCCTTATGACCTAGCTGATAGCTTTTACCCAGCATGGCGATTTTTGAAAATGGGAGCAGAATCCACAGCTGAAAACTTAGCAAAATATACATGAACTCCAACCGCCCAGGCTTTCAAGAAATATGGGAAGTCTTGGCAGATTAGGGCCATGGTCTCACAGGGCAGTAGTTGATAGGGGCTGGGGCTGTGGATCCCCATTGTCTTAGATCTTGAGTTTCTTCTACGGTACCCACCAGGCCCTCTGCCACCACTGTCAGTTCCAAGGATGTTCTGTGAGCTGCTGCTGGTCTATCTTTCCCTCTTTTTAGTCTGTCCTTAGCCCTTTCCTCCTCTACTTCTTTTTTGTTCCTTCTTTCCTCTTTCTTCCCTCGTTACTCCTCTCTCCTTCAAGTATATATCAAGTGTCCCTCCAGGTGGCCTGGCGTCCTTTGGGGCTCTCATCAGCCCAGTGGGAGTACCATTTATCTAGACCAGGTCCTATCAGACAGTAGTCTGTAGGCAAATCCCCACCATCCACTGGCTTTTGTCAATAAATTTATATTGGAACATAGTCTTTCTCATTCATGAAAATATCCCACATGGCTGTTGTGGACTTAAAAAGAGAATTAAGGAGTTGCCGCTGAGACTGTATCCCCTCAAAGCCTGACATTTGCTGTTTTGTTCTCTGCAGTTGAAGTTTGCCAGTCCCTAGTCTGGAACATTCTTTTAGCTCTGTTGATTTGGTGCCTTGCATTTGTATCTCCTCTTTTTCAGGGCTTCTTTCTTCATGTGAACACACAGTGCAGTCACATGAGTGGTGAGAACAGGGCATAGCTGTTCACTAGCTCCCTGCTGTGCTGAGCACTTAATACACACACACACACACACACACAGACACATACACACACACATACACACACACACACACACACACACGCACGCACGCACGCACGCACGCACGCACGCACGCACGCACGTACGTCCATCTCTTTTGTCCCATTTTTTCAGACAGAAAAACTGAGTCATAGGGACTTAAGTCTGTTGAAATTGCAGAGTAGGATTTTGAACCTAGGAGGGCCTGGCCTTTCTGTAGAACCCCACTTGAGGATAGGTTTAATAATGGCTGGATTGGTTCTTCAGGCCCAAAGGTAGAGATTGCCCTGGGATCTTGCTGCCTCAGGCAGGGTTGGCATGTGTGGACCCTTAGTTCCTATTTCTGCTATAACACTGTAGGGAGAGGCGTTCAGTGTAAGGGTCCTCTGAGGTCTGCTTGGGGCCTTCTGGGACATGGGATGAGGTTTCTACTCTGTCCACTTCCCCTAAAACCAGGAAGGAAGTAGAGGTACCAGTGTGCTCAGAGAGCTGCTAAAGTCCTGGTGTCATGCCAAAACTTGGTTCCCTCTAAAGATGTTATGTTTGTTTATTATGACAAAATATATGCAACCCAAGATTGACCTTAACTG
The DNA here is from genome assembly GCF_049852395.1 of Peromyscus maniculatus bairdii. Lineage (NCBI taxonomy): Eukaryota > Metazoa > Chordata > Mammalia > Rodentia > Cricetidae > Peromyscus > Peromyscus maniculatus. The sequence goes on along the minus strand of NC_134859.1, from coordinate 723,924 downwards.
CTTTAAGTGTACAGTTGAGCAGCATCAGGAGCTTTTGATTTCATTCTTACCACAGGTACTGTGGCTGGCTGGCAAAGATTTCAACTGGGACTGTGTTAGACACACAGAATCCTGATCCCTCCTGGGGCCAAACCTGACACAACTTTGACAGCATCTCCAGGTTGTTTAGATGTGTATGTGTGTGTGCAGAAAAGCTGAAGTGGGACTAGTTCAGAACTCTCAGACTTGAATGGGAGATTTTTTTTCTTTTTTCCTTTCCTTTCCTTTCCTTTCCTTTCCTTTCCTTTCCTTTCCTTTCCTTTCCTTTCCTTTCCTTTCCTTTCCTTTCCTTTCCTTTCCTTTCCTTTCCTTTCCTTCCTTTCTGTCTCTTTCTTCCTTTCTCTTTCTTTCTTTCTTTCTTTCTTTCTTTCTTTCTTTCTTTCTTTCTTTCTTTCTTTCTTTCTTTCTTTCTTTCTTTTTCTCTTTCTTTCTTTCTTTCTTTCTTTCTTTCTTTCTTTCTTTCTTTCTTTCTTTCTTTCTTTCTTTCTTCCTTTCTTCCCTCCCTCTTTCTTTCTTTCTTTCTTTCTTTCTTTCTTTCTTTCTTTCTTTCTTTCTTTCTTTCTTTCTTTCTTTCTTTCTTTCTTTCCTTCCTTCCTTCCTTCCTTCCTTCCTTCCTTCCTTCCTTCCTTTCTTTCTTTCTTTCTTTCTTTCTTTCTTTTCTCTCTCTTTGAGACAGGTTTTCTCTGTGTAGTTTTGGTGCCTGTTCTGGATCTTGCTCTGTAGTCTTTTTCTTTTTGGTTTTCTGAGACAACATTTCTCTGTGTAGCCCTGGCTGTCCTGGAATTCACTCTGTAGACCTGGCTGGCCTCGAACTCAGAGTTCCTCCTGCCTCTGCCTCCCAAGTGCTGGGATTAAAGGTGTGTGCCACCACCGCCTGGCTAAAGAACACCATTTTTCTAACTCACCCTTTTGGCCAGGTAGGACCCCTTCTGGCTGCTTTTAAGGCTTTGAACATTCCCATTCACCTTTGGACTAGTGGCTATGGAGTTTAACCATGTTCTGTCCTTACCTTGTGTGTTTCCTGCCCAGTGACTTTGCCAAGTTTCAAACAGAAACAAATGTTGATACCCTGATTTTACCCAAAATCAGCTTCTTCTGGAATTGTGGAAGTGGAACTAGGATCAACAGACTGGGTGGGAAACTCATCATTATACTGGGCTGTCTCCTCTGCTCTCTATAAAACTCTGAGGCTGCAAGCAGCATTCTTGGTTGTAGAGAACACTTGCTGTCCCTTCACAGAGGCTGTTTTGGATTGAGATCTTGATGTGCACATGTTAAATGCTGGACTTCTTGAGCTCTGTGCTGGTATCTCCACCTGCTGTTGAGCTGACCTTCTGCCTCTGAGAAAGATTCTCTGATGGCTGTCAAAATCTCTACAGCTCCTGTATGAGATGCCTGTAAGAACTCAACATTCCTAGCTTGACCTCCTGTGTAGACCATACAGCCTCCATCATAGACTGCTTTCACTTCTCTTGTCTGCTGTTGACCCCAGGGCTCTCCACAGTCGAGACAAGTGTTTTGCTGCTGAGCTATGCCTAGCCTTCTGCTGTAGGCGTAAGTCCCTTCTGGGTCCTTGGGTATGCTGTACTTCTCCACACTCCTGGGTCTCTGCACATATTGCTTTCTGTCAGGAATGCCTTGCTTTTGCTCTTGACATAGTTGCCTTCTATCCCTCTTCAAATTCTGGCCTTCCTTAGAGAGGCCTTCTTTGAGCCTCATGAACAAGTCCTTGTTGCTGTATGTGAGCTCAGTGGTCATATCTACCTACATTTTAGATACTGTTGCAATTAAGTTTTACCTTTTTTTCTTTCTATTTGTATAGTCATTTGATGATTGTCTTTCTGTCTCTAGAGCCTCACTATTTCACTCACATAACCCTGCCATTTTTTTTTAGATATAGTAGCTCAGACAGGCTATTTTGCCTCTATTCTCATTTAAATGCAAAATGGGGGTAACACTTAACCCTGCCTTGGAGGGTATTATTGGATGAGTGTGTGGACAGCTTGTAGAGCAGGGTAACTGTACCTCCAGGTGTATATGGGTTGTCTCTTTGTTTATATTTGTGTATGTTTCTTGGCACATGGTAAATGTTCAGGAAGTATCATCTGGGTGGGTGAAGGAAGTGAGATAATAATAGGATAGTGTTTAGACAGTCCACAGGGCCATAAAACAGTAAAATCTGGGCTGAGAGTGTAGCTTAGAGAACACTTGCCTAGCATGTGCAATGCAACAGAAAAGTGTGCACCTCTTTGTAGAGAGTGCCTGGTGCAAAGTAAATGCTTAATACAAATTTGCTCAATAAATGGATGTGTAAAGTGGGAACAATGATAATAACACCACCTCACAAGGTTGAGGTGGCAGTGTAGGAAGGAAAGGTCCATAGTACTTTATAGAGTGCCCAGTACATAGTAGGTCCTCATAAAATACTTGTTGAATGGATGAATGAAGTGGGGCCGATGTTAAAAAAAAGGTCATGGGGTCGCTATGGAAATGTAAGTGGAGATAGGTTTGTGTAATGTTTACACATAGTAGGTACACAGGAAACATTTGTTGGGTAAAACTGGAGGGGTGAGCTCTGGTCTTTTCCTGTGGCTCAAGAGAGCAGCCCATGTGGGGTGCAGAAGTTTGAGGGTGTGGGCCATGGGCCTTTGAAGGAAGGATGGTCAGCTCTACCTAGCTTTCCCAAATGTGAAAAGTTAAGTTTGGGTTTCCCTTATCCTCTCTCCCCTGTGCCTTCTATCTCCTAGAATCCGTGCCCAGAATCCAGCGCCTCTTTTCTTTCCAGGATCACTTTCTGGTGGATTACAGGGTAAGGCTGGGCTTCTAGATGAGGTAGGTAGTGGGACATGAATGCAGTGGGTGTACGAATGCTTCTGCGCAGCTCAGCTGCCTCTAATTCCCTCCTGTACTGTCTGCAAGTTATATCTTGAGGTCACAAAGTAGCTTCCAGTTTTATGTGATAAATACATGGGCTGTGAGCCCCTTTAGTCTCTGGTGTAGGCTTGCCTTTGGGTTGAAGGGTTTTCTAACTATTTAATGTGGTATCCTAGCAGGCTTGGTTCCAGAAAAGTATGCAGATACTACACTTTCTGATTGATGCTCAGCCCTCCATATAAAGCAGAGTAATGTTTAACCACATCTGCCTTGTATTCTGAATCATCTCTAGATGCTGCATGACCCCTAATGCAGTGTAAATAGCTGCTGTGCTCTACTGCTTAAGGAATAACTTGAGACAAAACTTTTCCAAACCTACAAATGCAGAGCAGTGACTGCTGTTATTGTTGTTGTCCCCTAGTTTATAGTAAAGTCATATGTGCATATCATAGGAAATACATGAGAACAATATACATGATCAATGACAAGAAAACACCTAGAATTTGCTGATATTTTCATACGATGCAAGAAAAACAGATTCAAGGTTATCCTTGACTACATAGAGTGCTTGGGGCCAGTCTGGGCTATATGAGGCCCTGTTTGAAAATAAAATAATTAAAAATAAAACTTACAAAGCAGAACAATAATTAGAAATACCCAGCTATTTCTTTCTAAACACATGGTTCACCTGTCTGTCAAGATGGGCTCATTTCCCTAAAAGACAGTAGAGTTAGCCATAATTAAGTAATACGCCTTCATATCCACTCATCCTCAGATTTTTCCAGTCATGCCTGGACAGTGACAGCAGGTGTGTGAGGGGAGTCCCACTGCACTCTTCTTTCAATGCTCACTGTGTCTCCCTTTGTGCCTTGCTCCCAGGATGATGGTGCAGGGCTACCGCCAGCCCCTGGAGAGCAGTGACCTCTGGTCACTAAATAAGGAGGACACATCAGAAGAAGTTGTACCTGTGCTATAACTGGAAGAAGGAATGTGCTAAGTCAAGGAGGTGGGTGTCATGTTTCTGTGTTCTCCCAGATGAGGCAGATGTGGCCTAGGCTGACCTGTTATCTCCCTTAGTCACTGTGGCCTGAATCTCTTAAGTTTCTTGGTTCTGGGGAAACTGCACCAACTCTCTAGGTTGAAGTTTCTCATCTATCAGATGAGTGGAAGTGTGTAACGTCAAAGGCAGACCCAGCAGCTCCCTCCTGTATTGTCTGTAAGTTATATCTTGACATCACTGATAGATTAGCTCTCCAAAAGGAGAGAGGAGGCCATCCGCCAAGCTGGAAGTTTATTCTGCTGGTCACAGCCCTCAGCTGTGTATGCTGGGGCTTGGGCTTTGTCCTCCTTATTCAGTCTCTCTTTACCTCTCCCTCTCTGAACATCTTTCTGGTGTCTTGAATGTTCTTGCTGGATTGAATGGCTTTTTTTTATTATTATATTTGTATTTATTTATGTATACATGTGTGGGTGTGCATTTGCCATAGCATGCATGTATGGAGGTCAGACACTGAGTCTCCATTCTTCTTCTCAAGGTTTTCTGTTCTGCTCATAAGATAAATGTCATCTGATGGGCCATACTTTAGTGCTGGATCAACCCTGGGTGACTTTTCTAGGAAAGTTGTGTTTACTCATCTGAGGCAGATTTGGCCTGGGCACTTCTGTTTTGCTGGAGAGGGTGTGGCAGGAACTGGCCCACTAGGCTTGAAAGCTGTCACCCAAAGACTGACTTCATGAAGACCCTGACCTTTGGGGATGTTCATCTTGGTGAGGTTCATCTTGCTCTTTTTCCTAGAAGTGTGAGCACATTTTACACCTGTGGATAGGGAGGGGTAGGAAGGAGTAGGGAGCAAATCTTGTTGGGCTGGAACTTGGCAGGGCCACTTATCCAGAGAAAAGGTAAGCTGAGATAGATTCCGGGCTGCAGCGTGTTCTGCTTGTCCAGGGAAGTGGTGAGAGAGGCATGGGCTGGGAAGCCTGCCTTGGTTTCCTGGCCTGATGGGCTCTGTGGGAATTTGGTCTGCCCTGCCTCCTAATTCTCCTTTGTTTCTGGCCCAATGCTTCTTCCTTTGTGTATGATAATATTTTGTGTCCTCCTCCCCTTGTGCTCCTCTTACAGTAAGGCTGCTTTCGATCATGTTTCCTGTTGGCATGAATATCAAGTGGTTCAGTGGCTGCGGAAAAGAGTTTGGTGGTGTTTTGTTTTGTTTTTGAATTAGATGTAGTCACTTACCTGTTGTCATTCTGTTCCTAGGTAGATGCCCAACAGAATGGAAACTTAGGTTCTAAAAGGCTTGTGCATACTTGTAGCTGCTTTGTGAGTGATAGCCCAAAACAGAATCAACCCCAAACACCCATTAGAATGTAAGCAGAAGTTGGAATCACTGCTCAGAGCAGAGCGAAGAAGCACAAAGTTATTATGCTAAGTGAAAAAGTGAACAGATAGTCATCCCCCCAGTATTTGATGCCTAAAGGGACTTGAACAAGATGGAGGATGTACCAGCAATGCTCCAGTGTATCTAATTAAAAGAAAATCAGGGCTGGAGAGATGGCTCAGAGAAAGTACCTGAAGCACTTCCAAAGGATTCCAGTTTGTTTCTCTGCACCCATGCTGGACAACTCCTAGGACTTCAGGTTTATTCAGGATATCTTGAGAAGATGGAAGAGCTGTCAGCCTCCAAGCTCCGTCTTGGGGAAGTCATGGCTCAGAGAGCTCTTATAGAGAGGGATTGAGTTCCACATCTAGGCTTGATGTCATTTATGGGGTATTTACCTTCTCAATTGGAACATTCCCCAGATTACCAATGACCTTGTCTCCTGAGTCAGTTTCTAATTCTTTAGGTGAACACATTATTTTCAGGCAAGCTAATTTTTTTTTTTTTTTTTATTTTAGAACAGATGAGCAAGTCCTTAGCCCTGAACTTTGATCTTATTTAAAGACCATTGATATTCCATGTTCTGAAAAATGAAAAGTATTCTTTTAGGAGGTTTGGGGACCAGAGATTGTTCTTTTTCACCCCTTTCTCCCATAATAGTTGACTGTAACAGCTCATGTGTCAGCTGTCATAAGGTTTTTGTTGTTGCTGCTGGTTTAGAAGTCACGGCATCAGGCAAAAGGGAACAGTAACTTCACCAGGGAGAAATTTGTAAAGGACAGCTTATCTAAAAATAGGTAGTGCAAAACAAAATGAAATAGCTATTAATTACTGTAACAGGTGATGGTTGAAAAGACTGAGATATGATTTTCCCATACCTATAGTTTTAGTTACCTGTGATCAAACATGAAATGAAAATGTTAAATCTAAAATTGCATTCCTAAGGTTTAAATTATGCACTATTCTTATTCCATCCTACTCTGTCACCCAGGGTAGGAACTGTTCTTTTGTCTACTGTGTCTACACTGTACACACTACCTACCCACTGCTAGTCAACTACTCAGCAGTCATCTTGGTTATCAGATTGGTGGTGCTTATGGTCAAGTAATCTTTAGGTAGCAGCCTAAAGCTACATCACAGTGCCTGTCATTTGCCCTACTTCATCTGTCTTCTTTTAGTATCACAAGAAGGATGAGGACAGCATAAGAAAGTGTTTCAAGAGTAACAAAACACACTCATATTGTGTAATTTTTATTGTAAATGTTTCTTTCTTTTTTTTTAATTTTTGGTTGACTTGTAGATTAAACTTTTATCCAATAATATCCATGGATAAGAGGGGATACTGAATATTTAAATGTGTAAGAATATAGTCTGTATAGACTTGTGTCTGCAGAATGGAGGGAAGATTCTAGACTTAGGTGACTTTGGGCTGGCATTTCACTTGTGTGAATGCCTCCTGGGGTGTTTGTCTTCATTCAGGACTGGCCTATGTAGGACAGGGCAGAACTACAGCACTGCACAGGATGAGGACTTAGACCCACGAAACAAAGCTGCTTGAAGGCTTATGTAGCTGTTTTGGCACATGACCATATCTAGGCTGATATTTTCTTTCCTATGTAGCTGAAGATGACTTTGAACTTGAAGATTCTTCTTGCCTCCATCTGCCAAGTGCTGGGACTATGTGCAAACCATGCTCTTAGTTCTTAGCTTCTGTGTGTGGAAGTTGGGTCCATTCTCAGTGCATTTCTGAGGGCCTGGAGAAATGGCTCATACTGCCATTACAGAGGACCAAGATTTGGTTCCCAGCACTCACATCAGGTAGCTCACAACCACCCAGTTCCTCATTATCCAACACCCTTTTCTGGCTTGCACAGGTACCTGCACTCACATGGTGCACACAAACTCATGTAGTCAAATGCACATATGTGTAAATAAAAAAAAATTAGTTTTTGTATACAATGTGAGGTCATGGTCTAGCTTATTCTCTGCATGTGGCTATCTAGTTTCCTCCCACTATTCTTTTGTTTTTCTTTGTTTGAAAAGAGGTCCTTACCATGTAGCCTAGGCTGTCTTTCTACTCAATTCCCAAGTGCTAAGATTGTAGGCATGAGCCACCTTGCTTGGCCCATCACCAGTTTTTGAAAAGACTCTTTTGTCCCTTGACAGAAATCACCTGCTTCTGGATTTTTTTTTTCCTCCTGGGTTTTTCCAGACAGGGTTTCTCTGTGTAGCCTTGGCTGTCCTGGAACTCACTATGTAGACCATGTTGGCCTTGAACTCACAGAGACCTGCCTGCCTCTGCCTCCTAAGTGTTGGGATTAAAGGCGTGCGTGCGTCACCACCGCCCAGCCTGCTTGTGCATCTTTAATTTGGGGCCTTTACTTCTACTACACTGGCCCCTGTGTAGCTTCCTTGTGCCTTTCTTGACATCTGTTAGCACAGTAAAATTTGAAATTGTACAGTATGAGGCTTGGCTTCATTCTTCTCTTTCGGGATGGTTTTAGCTTATCTGGGTCTCGAGTTCCCATTATAGATTTTAGAACTGATCCATCACTTCCTGTGAAGCAGCCAGTTGAGCTTCTGAGAGGAATTGTGTGTCTGACATGAGCTTGGGGCTGCCATACTCCCAAGCCTTTCAGTTATGTCCACTACTCAGTTTGTATGACCACCCTATGAGGTAGAGGTAGGCAGGACTCAATTTATTTAGACAGAGCCTCACTGTGCTGCTCATTTTTTTTTGCCTCAAAGCCTCCTCTCTCTCAGCTTCCCCAGTCATACATTGCCACAACCTGGCTTATGATGAGCCCTGTTTTGCAAAAGAGGAAATGAACTTGCATTTGCAGCCAGCAGATGGCCCAGGCAGGACCCAGGTCTCCTCAGTCCCAGGGTCATACCTACTACATTAAGCTGCCTCTCTATGGTGACTTGTCTTGGATTCTGCTCTTAACAGTCTTGACTGTGGGTTTCCTCTCTGGCGGACCCAATAATTTACCATCCTCGTGTTATAGGCAGCCTGTGCGGATTGTGTATGCATCTCCCAAAGACCCCAGCAAGGCCAAGGGAAGTTCCCAGTTGGATGTGAATGAGGAGGTCGAGGCGCTGATTGTCAAGTCCCCCCAGAAGGACCAGGACCCCTCTCTGTTCAAGGTGTTATACAAGACCTTTGGGCCCTACTTCCTCATGAGCTTCCTGTTCAAGGCCCTTCATGATCTGATGATGTTTGCCGGCCCTGAGATCTTGAAGTAAGAACTCTTGCCTGACTGCCTGGCTCTGCTCGACTTCCTGGGTGGTTCTGCCATGTCAGGAGTAGGCTTGTTACTCACTGCCTTCACCTTCCCCAGCTTCATTTAACGAGCACATGAGTTGTAGCCACGTGCAAGTCACAGAAGCCTCCTGAATCCAAAGCTGGGAGAATATGGGGAGCCGGGCGGTGGTGGCGCACACCTTTAATCCCAGCACTCGGGAGACAGAGGCAGGCGGATCTCTGTGAGTTCGAGGCCAACCTGAACTATAGAGAGAGTTCCAGGAAAGGCGCAAAGCTACACAGAGAAACCCTGTCTTGGAAAAAAGAAAAAAAAAGAAAAAAAAAAAAAAAAAAAGAAAAAAAGAATATGGGGTTGTCTAGAGCAAGGATGTGTAGATAGATTTCTTGAGCTTCTGCAAATTGGAAACCAAGAAGACAGCAAAGGGGCCTCTGTCATGTTTCTCTCCATCACCTTGGTCCCACTGTGCTCTGTTTGACCTTGCTAGTGGGGAGACAGATTTATCAGTGTGGTGATCCTAAGGTAGAAGTCCCTGTTGTAAGAGGCTGGCACCTGGCAGTCATATCACCCCTGTGAGGTAAAGTGTTGTCCGACTTCCTGTGGCTCAGGTGGAAATTATTATGGTGACTTGGAAGTACTTCATCTTGATGTATGTATCACACTCACATTCCTCCTCCCCCAAACAGGTTGATTATCAACTTTGTGAATGACAGGGAGGCTCCCGACTGGCAGGGCTACTTCTACACGGCACTGTTGTTCGTCAGTGCCTGTCTGCAGACGTTGGTTCTACACCAGTACTTTCACATCTGCTTCATCAGTGGCATGCGCATCAAGACGGCTGTGGTGGGCGCTGTCTACCGCAAGGTAGGCTGGGTACCCACCCCAAATCCTGTGGCCTCAGAATCCAGGATGGCTGAGCTGGGGCTCCCCAGGACCTGTGTGGAGATTTCCAGCCCAGCATCCTCAGCAAAGAAATGGGGGCTATGGGGACCATGGGGCCAGGGATAGCCCCTATCAAGCTTTGTCCCTTAACGTAGTTGTTCTCAGTGCCTGATGTGTGAGATGCTAGTAAAACCACATGCTGCCTGTGCTGTCTTGGCTGTCTTGATGCAATCATGGGTGGAGATCCAAGTACAGGGGCTGAAGAGATGGCTCACTAGGTAAAGTGCAAGCCTGATGACCTGAGTTCGGAGCCCCAGAACCATGTAAAGTTGGCATGGTAGTACATGTCTATATACCCAGCAGCGAGCTAGGAGGTGGAGACAGGAAAGTCCCTAGAAGCTCCTGAACGAGGTAGCCTGGGGTACAGTAGTGATGAGATCCTGTCTCAAATAAGCTGGAAGGCTAGGATAACACTTGACCTCCACATGTTTACAGTTTTTTATTTTTATTTTATTTTTTAAAGACAAAGCAATCTATGTTAAATCTTTATTCTAGTTTATTCCTGGGTTTGCCTTCATTCTCACCCTAGATTTGAGCTGAAGAGGTAGTGTGATTCTTGAACAGAGGAGGACAAGCTTTAAATATTTTTTTTTGCCTTGCTGGAAGTACACATGATTGGCAGGGACTATCCCAGCCATGGCCCCACCTCCACTTTTTTTTGTTGTTCAGTTTTTTCCCCATAATTTTAATTTTTATTGAAAATAGATTTTTTTATACAATATATTCTGATCAAGGTTTCCCCTCTTCCAATTCCTCTCTGATCCCCCCTATCTACCCAAATCCACACCCTTTCTCTCTCTCCTTAGAAAACAGGTAACTTAAAAAGACTTAGTGATCTTCCAGCACACTCATGCCCTGGCCTCTGAGGTAGTACTACCACCTGACTCATAGGCTGGCAAGAGAATTGGCTTTCCTAGTGTTTCCTACCCCCTGTTACACTCGCCCGTTAGCTTGAGTCCTGGTGCATGGGCTGCAGCCCAGACCAGTGGGATATTGAAGTCAAGCTTGTTGTGCTCAGTGGCACAGGTGTATTTTTAAGACTCTCCAGATGATTGTGTACAACCATGCTGGAGAATAAATGTCCGGATGGATCTCTCCACTAGAGTCCCTTGCCCCTGACACCTCAAGACACTTTAGGTATCATGACTTGGTATCACAATTTTCTGAGTAGAGGCCAGAGACTGTCTTGCAGTCAGTATGCAGACTGGCCAAACAAAGCATTTTCTAGCTCCCAGTGTCAGAGTGCCAGCCAAGGCTGAGAACCTTGTGTTGGGATCTGGGGCCAGCAACATTTTCATGACCTTTGAGCTTCTTAGAAATCCAGAATCCTAGCCTACCACAGACCTACTGATCAAGAAACCACAGGGTTCTACCCTCAGGTGACATGCCTGCATACTGAAATGTGCAAGGCCATGGTTTAGAAAGTGTCTAGAACAGCTCAGGATTGGGGGAGAAAACCACTGTCCAGAGTCTTGTCCAGGGTCTGGGGAGAGTCACAACTCTTTGCCTTCACCTGTAGGTTCAACTCTTCCCCTCTCCTGTATCCCACAGGCTCTTGTCATCACCAATTCAGCTAGGAAGTCTTCTACGGTTGGGGAGATCGTCAACCTCATGTCTGTGGATGCCCAGCGCTTCATGGACTTGGCTACATACATTAACATGGTTTGGTCAGCCCCTCTGCAAGTCATCCTAGCCCTCTGGCTTCTGTGGCTGGTGTGTGTTTGCTCTTGGTCTCCTTGTGCAGGGAGGGCTGGCCTTGTCTAGACACTGACAGGGAGGGCATGGATGGGAAAGAACATTTCTTGCTGTTATTTACATTTTATTTTCTGGTCCATTGACCAGTTTCTGGTTATTTTATTCTTTCCTTGTGTTATCAGGGATAAGTTTTATTTGGTGGCTTGGTATATATGCACTGTCATTTCTGTGTGTGTGTAGGCAGGCAGTCAGGCAGGCGGGCGGGCATGAATGCACACCTGTGTACACAGGATTCAGAAGTGGACCTCAGGTGTCTTCCCCAATCTCTCTCCACCTTATTTTTTTGAGAGAGTATCTCTCACTGAGCCTGGAGCTCACTGATTTAGCTAGGGTAATTGGCCAATGAGCTCCAGCTTTTGTCTCTGTTTTCCCTACCCCAGCATTGGGATGACGGATATTGCCACACCCAGGTATTTTTGTTTTTGTTTTCCTTTTGAGACAGGATCTCACTATGTAGTCCTTGCTGCCCTGGAACTTGCTATGTCTACTAGGCTGTCCTCAAACTCAGAGATCCTCCTGCCTCTGCCTTCACAGTGCTGAGATTATAGACATGCATCACCATGATCATGATAATCTTTTCATGAAGTATATGTAATTAACAACCTTATATATAGTTAAACCACCAACTTTCTCCCACTGCACACCTTCAAATGTGAAACAAACTTATTTATTGAACCTAAGTATATTGGCCAAGAGTTTTTCATTGTAAGGAATAGAAATCCATCTTAGCTTCAACAGACAAGAGGAATTTTGGGAGAGGAGTACTCATACCGGGGATCCCCAGGTATGGATGGGTCCAGAAGAACTGCCATGTTTAGAGGACTCAGTTTCTTTCTTGTTATTTCTTGGCCCTGCTTTCTTTAATTGGCTTCATTGATAATGCCCTTGTGTCATCTTTAAGACCTGATGGCATTCATTGCCTCCATGGGTCTTTCCTGAGCACTGTGATTAACTAGCTCAGTCTGATTGGCCACCCTTAGTCATGAGTCCCCTCTGTTGCAAAAAGATGTGATAATCTTTCTGCTGGGCCATGAGTAGCTCCAAGACTGAGAAGATGGTAAGCCAGAAACAGCACATGCTCTGTCCATTCCCACAGGAATTCTTTCTCTTTTTTTCCTTTTTTTTTTTTTTTTCTCTGTCCCAGTACTGAGGATGCAACTTGGGGCCCCTTTGCATGCTAGGAAAGTGCTTTACCACTGAGCTCCATCTACAGCTGAAGGAATTGCCTTCCTTACTCCCAATTGATGATTCTTAACCCATTTTTGGTGGATTACCTCCCAGTGCAGACATGTGTGCACATTCACATGTGTGAGTGTGGGCACACTGGCTTGAGTGTCATGGCTCTAGAGGCAATGGGACCTGGGAAAATGGAACCAATAAATGAGGTAAACTAAAGTCTCATACAATAGCCAACTTTATTCAGAGGCCCAGACAAATTATATCCTGAGAATTAAGAAAAGTCACATGAGTAAAGTTTTCATGAGTTCAAGCTGTACAATCACAAGGACAAAGCCACAAGTGGCAAAAACATGTTTTTCCATAGAGGCATATAAGTGATAATTTAAATATTTAATCCAATAACTTCAGCAAGCAATAATGAGTAATCTGAAGTAAACTCACTCCTACCCACTACACCTGGGAGGATTAAAAAAAACACATTCCAAGAACAATTACGTATTTTCAGGAAACTGAGGTCACAAGGGTCTTGTCTTATTTTCTTGGAGTGTTCTCACAGGCTCTTAGAATTCTCATGTAAATCCATTCCTGGACCTCGATGTGACACTTGAGGTTAGAGGATAACTTTGAATGTTGGTCTTCCCTTTCTACCTTGTTTGAGGCAGGGTTTCTCTGTTGTTCTCAGCTGTGTGTGCCAGGCTGACTGACCTTCAGACTTCCAGGTTACTCCTACCTCATCCTCCCCTCACATTGTAGGTCTCTGGGTTTACAGATGTGCATACATGGATTCTGAGGATATGAACTCAGGCCACATGCATGCGTGTAGGACAAACATATGACCTACTGAACCCAGCTCCCCAGCTGGGAGTCCCGGTATCCTTAGCATAGGAGTGTGTCTGATTTGATCTTCTGAGGTAGATTTTTGGCCTCATAGTGTACTATCCTTGACACCCTTGTGAACGAATAGCATTAGAGTCTCCATGTCTCTGGTGGGTGTTATATCACACCAGCAAAAACAAACAACTCCCCCAACCCCAAAGGACCAAAACAACAGCAAACCAACTCCATCTGTTGAATGGAGTTTACATTTAAACTTAAAAAAATTATCTTTGTGTGTGTGTGTGTGTGTGTGTGTATGTGTGTGTGTGTGTGTGTGTGTGTGTGTGTGTGTGTGTGTGCGCCACAGCTCATGTGAAGGTCAGGGGACAACTTGTGAGCATCAGTTCTCTCCTTCCACCATATGGGACCTAGGGTTATCAGGCTTGGTGGCAAGAGGCTTGCAGACAAACCCATGATCTCATTTCCCCAGCTCTCCTGTGGCAAACACCCTTGCTCACAGAGCCATCTCACCAATGCCACTGTTTTGTATAGATAGAGATGAGTGGTGAGTGGAATGATTTTGATGATGTAGCTGAGAAAGAAAAACCAGACCCAGGACTTGGCTCTTGGGTAGCAGCCCTGCACTGTGGCTCCAGCCCCACACAGAGAACATAAAAAGCTAAATACAAATCTTCAAGTGGATACCGTGGAGTTCACCCTTTCCTAGGAACTGTAATCCATGTGAAATGTTGAGAAGCCTCCATATTTTATTTGTGAATCATGAAGAAGGATCTAAGGGAAGCTAGTCTGGGCTGTACAGTAAGGCTGTCTTGAGATCAAAGCAGGATTTCCTTATTCAGACCACCAACCCCACAGTTTAAGATGGTGGCTGCTGAGGCTGTTCTGGAACCAGGCTATCTTTTCCATTCTGGGTTCTTATGACCTTGGGCACATCCTCCCCTTACCCCACCTAAGAAATATTTATTGTGACAGCATGTGTCTTCAGTATTCCAAATTGTGACCATTGACTAAATGAGCATGTGATCCTCAGGGAGACTAATCAAATATCAAAAATTATTATAAAATTTATTTCCCAATATGTTTATATTGCATGAGAAACCTAGCCAGGCGGTGGTGACACACGCCCTTAATTCCAGCACTTGGGAGGCAGAGCCAGGTGGATCTCTGAGTTCAAGGCCAGCCTGGTCTATAGAGCGAGATCTAGGACAGGCACCAAAACTACACAGAAATCCTGTCTCAAAAAACCAGAGACAGAGGAGAGAGAGAGAGAGAGAGAGAGAGAGAGAGAGAGAAAGAGAAACTCATAACTTGGCTGGAGAGATAGCTCAGGGGTTAGGAGTGCTTGCTGCTTTCAGAATCCAAGTTTGGTTTCCAGCACCCATGTCAGGCAGCTCACAATTGCCTGTAACTCTAGCTCCAGGGGATCTGATTTATTCTGGCCTCCACTGGCCGGCACATGTATACATGTGGCATTTATACACATAGACACGCACACACACACACACACACACACACACACACACACACACATACATACATACATATATATATATAATACATTTTTTTTTAAAGCAGTAAGTGTGGAATTAACCCATAAAATTTTTATTTGTAAAGTTAGGGAGATGGATCAATCTACAAGTGCTTGCCAGGTAAGCACAAAGGCCCAAGTTTGATCCCCCAGACCCTCCCTCTCAAACAAACAAAGCAAAACAAAAAAACCTCTATAATATAAGAATTGTGGCAATTGAGACAGAGAAAGACAAATTTCTAGGGCTCACTGACATGTTAGCCTAGCCTGACCAGCCAAAATCGAGGCAGATGATATCCTGAGGAATGGCACCCAAGTTTGATTTCGTACACACATACCTGTATACTGCACCCCCACCCCCCATGAACACTCAACCTGTGTATGGCCACCCCCATGCACACACACTTGTGTATCATACCCTGCCCAACAAGCACAAGTGATTATAATAAACATTTTTTTAAAAATCAGTGCATTTGATCATAGAATGTTCTGCTAGCCTGTGCTGGGAGTGTCATGAAGTGTGTAGCATGCACTGTATCAGGGTCCCCAGAGCCATACCAGGCTTGCAGATTCCTTAGTTGGACAATCGAGTCAGAGCTGATTATAGAAAGCTCTCAGAGATGGTGGGGGATGGCTTAATCCGTAAAAGGCCAGCTGTGCAATGTGAAGGCCTGACTTTGGATCCTCATTACCCATTCAAAAGCTGGGCCGTGCAGCACATGTTTCTAATCCCAGTATTGGGAAGAAATGAGCTCTAGGATCATGTAACTCTACCCTGTCTCGAGAAATGAAGTGAAAAGTTACTGAGGAAGACACCAGAGTCAACTCCCGCATGTGCAAGAATGCGTGCACATTCTCACATGTACACACATACACTCAGCAAGGATAAGGCACCCATGCAAGAGCAGACAGCAACAAGTTTGAGTCTCTAGCAAGTCAAGGTCACAGTTGTGAAGCTGGGGAAGATAGGTTATTGCACCTCATCTGTGTGTATGCTCTGCCTGGCAAGTACAAAATGCCTTGTAGAAGTAAGGAGGCGGCCCACAAGCCACACTGTTGGTGCAGGCTGTGGTGAAGCAAGACTTCCCCACCCATGAGTGACAGGAAACCCCTTTGTAACCCAAGTCTTACAGTACCAGCCACCAGCCAATCTTTTTTTAATTAATTAATTAAATAATTTTCTTTCATTTTTCTTTATTAAGAAATTTTCTACTCCACATACTATTCACAGATCCCCCCTCCTTCCTCCTTTCACCCCCAGCTCTCTTTCCCAAGCCACCTCGCATCCCCACATCCTCTAAATCGAGGTTTCCCATGGGGAGTCAGCAGAGCCTAGCACACTGAGCCTAGGCAGGTCCAAGCGCCTTCCCAATGCACCAAGGCTGTGCAAGGTGTCACACCACAGGCACTAGGTTCCAGAAGCCTGCCCATAGACCAGGGACAGATCCTGATCCCCCTGCCTGGGTGCCCCCCAAACAGTTCAAGCCAAAAAACCATCTTCCATATCTAGAGGGCCTAGTCCAGTCCCATGGGGGCTCCATAGCCACCAGTTCACAGTTCGTGGGCCACCAGCCAATCTTCTAGCTACCCTTCCAGTCATCCAGATGGGCACTAAGTCATCAGGCTGGAGGTTAACTAGCCAGCACCTTAAGGCCTTTCTAAGATTTCAAAGGTCAAATTTGCATTTCTTACCTGGTTTTCAAGAGCTTTGGATAAGGGATAGTTTGCCTACATATTCTTAAAAGGGTTGGAAGGACCCCCACTGAAAATGTTTGATGTCCCATCTTTCGGCAAAATGAATAAATGACTGGCACCATACTTGGTTGGTGGGTCCACCTGGAGTGTGTAGTCTACATTAGATGATGTGAGTACCAGGCCTCTCTTCTGTTTGCCAAGTGACTAATTATCACCTGTCTTTCCTTAGAACCTGGGCCCTTCTGTGTTGGCTGGGGTGGCTGTGATGGTCTTCATGGTACCCTTCAATGCTGTGATGGCCATGAAGACCAAGACCTACCAGGTAGGATGTCTATCTCCATGAGGCTTCACCCTGAGCCCTGACCTGGGTCTTTCCAGATGAAGGTCACCCAGTTTCCTGATGGTCAGCCTCATCTATTATAGGTTCCATAATATAGCAACATTGCTTCCTTGAGTGTCCTGGCCTTCGAGTTTCTGCAAGTTTTCCAAGGGGCAGCCATGGTCAGTGCCCCAGAGCTGGTCTGAGCAGGCAGGCAGAGAGAGACTCTGTCATAGTGACTGGCAGCCCATCTCCCTCCCTCTCTCTTTTGTAGTGGTTACTTATGTATATACAGTGCTAACTCTTATTTTGAGAGACATTTTTTAAAAAAATGTTTGAACACAGTAAGTGCTTTTCTACTGTACAATTTTAAGTTACAAAAGACTGTAGGTTAGAAGGAGTGGTGTCCTGTGTCCTACCTTCTTGGCCACACTGAAGTGGATCCTCCCCCCCACCCCCTCCCCTTCAGTTTTTCGAGACAGGGTTTCTCTGTGTAGCCCTTGACTGTCCTGAAGCTCACTTTGTACCAGGCTGGCCTAGAACTCATCAAGATCTGCCTGCCTCTGCCTCCTGAATGCTGGATTAAAGGTGTGTACCACCACTGCCTGGCTGTAATTTCTGCCTGCCCACCCCGCCCCTGCTTCCTCCTTCCCTCCATCTCATCCTTCCTTGTCTTGATTTTATCATGTAACCCAGACTGGCCTCACTTTCAGTCTTCCTGTCTCAAACCACAAGGATTACAAGCTTGCACCATCCTGCCTGGCTTTATCTCTAGAGCTTTCCACATACAATATAATTATATGTATAATTAGGCTTGGTATGAAATGATGTGCTTCTTTTTAATAGTTCTTTTTTTCCTCCTTTTATTGAAAGATTTTCCCCCTCATATAATATGTCCTGATATAGTTCTCTTCCCTCTACCCCTCCAGTTCCTTCCTATCTCCCCTCCTATTAAATCTACTCCCTTTCTGTCTCTCATTAGAAAACAAACAGGCTTCTCAGGGAATATAATGTAATATAATGATGAAAGATAAAGATAAACTAAGAGCTAACTCATTGAAATTGGACAAAACAAACCGAAGGAAACAAGCTAGAGAGAAGGTGCCAGAAACAGAGACATGCTTGTTTGCATACTCAGGGATCCCATGAAAACATTAAACTGGTGATACTTTTATCATGTATTTTTAATCCAGTGGACATTTGTAGTGGTAAGATTTTCTCTTCCTGTGTGGATCATATGGTATTCACATCCCATGTTTCTCTGCCCCCTGTTGTTGGGCATGCTGTCCTTGGCTGCATTGATGGCCTCCAAGTGGGCTGACCATGATGGGATGGTGGCCTTGTAGGCTGAATTTCTAGAGCAGGCCAGTCGACAGGTTTTGTCCTGGAATAAGTAGGCTTCTCTGGGTGGCTTACCTTCAAAACTGCTCCTATCTCTGTTTTCAGGTCTAGTTGTGTATGGTTCCCCTATGTGTGACCCAGGGGTGACCATGGCACCAGCCTGGCTGAACATGGCATGGCTGTGTATGAAATGCTTTGAAAACTGTCTGCCAAGGGTGATGTGCCAGATGGTTTTAAAACATTTAACAACTATATGTCTTTGTCATGGCTTGTGAGAACCAGTACCAGCCGGACCTGGCATGTTTCAGTATTTTAATCAAGAGAGTGGCTGGAAATCAGTTACGAGAAAAAGAAAAAATACCTGGCGTGGTGGTGCTCTTGTCAGTCTAGCACTTGGGAAGCTGAGGCAGGGAGTCTATAGAGTAAGACCCTGTAAAAAGAAAGTGCTAGAAGAGAAGGAACAGGAGGGAGGAAGAGAGTAAAAAGAAAAGAGGGAATAATTTATTCTCTCCTGGTTTGGATCAGCAGCATGAGGTGGCATTCCCTGTTCTTTGACTGCCTTGGGGCCTTGTCTCACTTCCATCTCTCAGCTCTGAGTTGGTCTTTCAGTCAAATCCAACCTGATTTGAAGAAGTTTCAACTTGTATAATGGCTGAGTCTTTTGTCATGGTCTGGGAGCTGACATTATGGCTTATGGGGTCCAAGGCCAGCTTTCCCAATCTCTGGTAGGAGCCATTTCTAATTATAGATGTCTCTAGGGCCCAGGTTGCTGATCTCTTTCCCTGCAGGTGGCACACATGAAGAGCAAAGACAACAGAATCAAGCTGATGAATGAGATCCTCAATGGGATCAAAGTACTTAAGCTATATGCCTGGGAGTTAGCATTCCAGGACAAGGTCATGGACATCAGGCAGGAGGAGCTGAAGGTGCTAAAGAAATCTGCATACCTGGCAGCTGTGGGCACATTCACCTGGGTCTGCACACCTTTTCTGGTGAGTGGGGCAGTTATTTTTGTGAGGGATGTTTGTTATGTCTTCTGTTTTTAAACCTAAATATTTGTAAAAATTTTAAAATCAAATTTACTAATTTGTGTGCCCGTGTGTAGGGTGTATGAGTGCTATGGCACACATGCAGAGGCCAGAGGACATCTATAGTTCTCTCCTTCTACCTTGGAGGCTCCAGGGATTGAACTGAGCTTGTCAGGCTTGGCAGCAAGTGCCCTTGCCATTGAGCCAGCACCTAAATATTTTTCCAAGGCTGCTAGTTCAGGGCTGGGGTTTAGCTCAGTGGTATAGCATTTGCTTAGGTATGATGTCCTGGGTTCCATCCCCATCACTACAAAGCTAACCAGGCAGACAAAAGATTGCCATTTGAGCAAAAACTTCCCCATCACTCCTCTCCAAGGCTGATACCCTGCTTTATTTACAATGCTTGGCAGCTCCACATCGCTAGCCCAGCTGCTGTTACAGAATGGAAACCTGTGCCTTCAGCTTCCTTCATTGAGAAACTCTCACAAGAAAGCATACTAGGGCTGGGGTGATGGCTCAGCAGTGAAGGGTTTACCTCATAAGAGTGAGTTCCTGTGTTTGATCTTCAGTACCTTATGTTCAACAACAGAGCCAGAAGTGGTGGGGAGGCAGAGACAGGCAGATTCTGGGCTCCCTGGCCAGGCTGAGTTAAGGCCAGTGACAGAGCCTATCTCAGGTGGATGGTGCCTAAAGACCAGCAGTTGATCTGGGTGTGGTGGTGCATGCTTTTAATCCCCGCACTAGGGAGGCAGAGGCAGATGCATCTCTGAGTTCAAGGCCAGCCTGGTCTACAGAGTGAGTTCCAGGACAGCTAGGGCTGTTAAACATTAACAGAGAAACCCTGTATCAAAAAACCAAACCAAAACAAAACAAAAAAATCAAAACTAAACA
Source organism: Peromyscus maniculatus bairdii (assembly GCF_049852395.1). NCBI lineage: Eukaryota > Metazoa > Chordata > Mammalia > Rodentia > Cricetidae > Peromyscus > Peromyscus maniculatus. The sequence goes on along the minus strand of NC_134859.1, from coordinate 703,858 downwards.
ACCAAACAAGTAGAAGGGCCACTGAGGTTATTGTTCTGGCCTCTACATGCACACATACACATGCACACACATGCACAAAAATATGTCCAAACATACACAATGTTATCTGAACTAAACTGCATACTTGGTTGCCATAGCTGGTAGATGCCAGGGGACCAGTGTCTTCTTGTTACTAAATGATTGCAAACTGTGGCTTGTCAGTGGCCTAAGACCATGTGTCCAGTGGCACTGCCAGACATGTTCTAAAATTACAGTTCTGTTTATTGCCTGTGTCTGGAATGTCAGCTCTGGGAGGACATCTGTGGACACCTTGTCCTTATTCCTCAGAGGTCCACTCAGTACCCTGCTGTTCATGGTAGCTACCAGATCATATAGGAAGTTCTAAAGTGTACATGCATGCTGTCTCCCACATCTCCGCTGTGACAATTCCTTTGCTCCAGAGAGACTGTTCTGTGCATGTTCAGAAAAGAGTGTCTAAGGTTATAGGTATTTAAAAATGCCTTTATGGGGGCTGGAGAGATGACTCAACAGTTGATGCTCTTCCAGAGGACTGAGTTCAGTTCCTAGCATCCAAAGTGAGCTGCTAACAACCACCTGGAACTCCAATCCCAGGGGATCTGACACCTTCTTCTAGTTCCTGTGGGCACTCTCACACACACATGTGGCACATACACAGAGAGAAACACACACAGATAAATAAAAATAAGATAAATCTTTAAAATATTTTTATGTGTTCTAGTAGAATTACAGTAGATAGCCTGGCATGCTCAATGTCCTGGGTTTGATTTTCAACTCTGAATAAAAAAAAAAAAAAAAAAAAAAAAAAAAAAAAAAGAGTGTCTTCTGACATGGACAAATCACCCTATCCTTCCTTACCCTGTTAGCTGGCTCTTCCTGTGGGCCCATACCTGTTTTGGGCACAAAAGCACCTTGCATTTTACTCCCTTTGCTTTCACACAGTAATTAAGGGCACCATAGAAGTCTTTATTGTTGAGAATTAGGTGTGTGGCTGATGGGGGTGGGTGACAAGGTTTACCTGAGTTGTGCTCCCCTAAGAGTGAGATGGGCCTGGAACACTTTATTTTTTTTATAACCCTTGTGTTTTGGTTAGGCTTACTGTTGCTGTGAAAAGACACCATGACCATGGGCAACTTTTATAAAGAAAACATTTAACTGGGGGGTGGCTCACTTACAATTTCAGTCCATTATCATCATAAGGGAGAGTGTGGCAGCTTGCAGGCAGACATGGTGCTAGAGTGGAGAGTGCTACATCTTCCAGGCACCTGAACTCAACAGAAGCATTGAATGGTATTCTGAGCATAGGAAACCTCAAAGCCCGCCCCTACAGTGACACACTTCCTCAAACAAGGCCATACCTACTTCAACAAAGCCACACCTCCTAATAGTGCCACTCCCTGAGATTATGAGGGCCAGTTACATTCAAACTACCACATTGTACTCCCTGGCCCCCATAGATTTGTAACAATATTATGCAAAATGCATTTAATTCAACTTCAAAAGTCCCCATACTCTATAACAGTCTCAAACTTGTTTCAAAGTCCCAAGTTTCTTCTGAGACATGTGGCAATTTCTTAACTATAATCCCTTTGTAAAATCAAAAGGCAGATCACATTCTTTCAACATAAAAATAGCACATTACCATTCCAAAACACAGGGAAGGGAGCATAGTGAGGAAATGCTGGACTAAAGCAAGATCAGAAACCAGCTGGACAAACTCCAAACTCCATGTCTGATGTTGAAATGCTCTTCAGATCTCCAACTCCTTTCAGCTTTGTTTACTGCAACCTTGACAGAACCTGCAGTTTCTAGCCTGTTTCTGAAAATGCTAGCCTTCAAAGATCTTTTGCTCTTGTCTCCATTCCAAAGCCAGAAAGTACTAGAGAGGATTCTGGACCTCTGAACTTGCCCCTTAGTTTCTGGCTAAGTTAGGTATATGTTACCTTTTTAATTGCTGTGACAAAAATCTCTGACAGAGGCAATTTAATGGAGGAGGGCTTAGCTTTGCCTCACAGATACCAGTGCACTGTGGTGCTTAGGATAGCTTTGGACCTGCAGTGCATTGGGAGCTTGGCTTTCAGTATGGTTACTCCCAACTTGGTGGATCAGGACGCAGGGTCAGGTTTTAACCTGGAAGACCTGTTCTGGAATCTGATATCTGTCAGCCAGGCCTGGTGTCCTGAAGGTTCCATGTCCTCCCCAGACAGTGGTACCTGCTGGAGAGCAGCTATCCCAACACAAGAGCCTGTGGAGAGATTTTTACCCTGAAGTCAGAGCAGCTGGGAAGGCTGAAAATGTTGGGATTCCAGCATTTTGGCTGAACCTTTTGTCAAGAAACAGTTGAGGCCAGTTGTTAGCGTGGCCCTGGGCCCTGAAAAGGTACCCAGCCTCTGCCTGCATTAGGAGAAAAGATGTGGTCTGTGTTGCCTTTCCACTGGCAGGCTTCTGCTTCAAGGATGGGTGGTGTTCACCTATGGTGATGAGAGACAGGTGAGAGGCCTTGACTCTTGTTCTGGGGCCAGAGCTTAGTGTCTGTCACTTGCTCCTCTTTTCTAAGCCAGAGTTCAGATCTTGGTGATCTATGAGCTGCTTGCCTCTTATTTGTCCTGGACCTCCTTCTGCAAAGTAATTACCAGCCCCTGGGGTAATGACTACTATGTGGCACTTTACTGATCAGAGCTTGGCATGTTATGTCTGTCTCCAGAGCAGAGAGGCCTTGGCATATGGCATCTAAATGATACCTGTGTGTGGGTGTATAAATGAGTGCCTGAAAGTTGTATTGCTTCAGTTCTATCATGCTGACAGAAATCTGACTCCATCTACTAGAATGTCCAGGGCCTGGCCTGGTTGTTAGGGAATGTTAGCATTCAGACTACACATGGCAGCCTTGGCGGGTTTGAGCCAAGGTGCCTGAGGCAAGTGAGGGAGACATACCATATAGATACACTGGGTAGTGGCCAAGGAGGCACAATGGAAAGTCACTTACACTATACAGGTAGTACCCATGAGGAAAGTTTTATTATTAAATGGGGAGGGGAGAGGAGAGAGAGAGAGAGGAGAGAGAGAGAGGGAAAAGAGAGGGAAAGAGAGAAAGTGGAGGTGCATGCAGCCTCATGGAAGGAGAGAGAGGGAAAGAGGAAGGAAGAGAGAGAGAAGGGGGAGGGGTTTTCTCTTAAAGGGGACTTGAGGTAAGATCACATGGTCAGGAGGCTGGGTGGGTCCCCAAGGGGGGGGGTCTGAGTGCTAATATTCCCCAGCTGGCCCCTGTGTGCCAGTCTCAGCCACTCTGCACGACCAACTCCACTCCAGAGTCCTTGATGCCAGGGCTTCCAGGCCTGCCTTGCTCCCCAGCCTGTGGCACCCAAAACCTAGTAGTTGTTCAGTTAACAGATGATGACTGTGTAGCTGTGTGGTCGTTACACAAGTGTGTGGGTTTACTCTGTTCCGTGGAATGAAGACACAGAGGCATCTTAAGAATGAATTTAGCCTGTCATGGCTGCAGGGGAGTCCAACCTCGAAGGACTGAAGCCTAACCCTTTGCCTAGGGCAGTTTTATTTCTCTCCAATACAGTTTAGCCAGTTAATTTCCATATGCTCAAAACAACCTGAAAGGGGCTCCCAACAATACAATGCCAAGTGCAAATTCCTCGATTTCTCAGGTACTAGGGTTTTCCAGGTTTCCTGAATCAAGTTTTGCATAGGCCCTTGTATCTTGGGAAACTCCAAGACAGGATTCACATAGAGGGCAGCAAGGGAAACAAAAGGTGTCTGCTAAACAAAAGATGGATTAGGGCTAGGTGCTATGCTCTGGAGCCAGGCCAGGTGCAGCTCAGCAGGGATGCAATGACTGTTTGTGTGACCCTCACTTCCTGGGGAGCATAAAACTCTGGGCCTGATGGAGTTAGAGCAGTGAGAGCAGACATGAGTGGAAGAGAGGTCAGACTGATGAGAAAGGATGATATCTACAATCCAGTGGGCCCTGGTGCTGGCCAAGATTGGCTTTTATACTAGAGCACTTTCATTACAGTGTGTGTGTGTGTGTGTGTGTGTGTGTGTGTGTGTGTGTGTGTGTGTGTGCGCGCGCGCGCGGCATGTGCAGAGGTCAGAGGACAACCTGTGGAAGTAGGTTCTGTCCTTCCACTATGTGTTTCCCAGGGATGGAACTTGGGTTGTCAGGCTTGGTGGCAAGTGCCTTTATCTTCTGAGCTCTTTTGCTGGCCCCTAAGTTTTTTCATATTTGAGATATGCCCCCATATTAGTTTATAGCTTCACACTTTCTCTAGTAGGCAGCAAGCTCAGCAGCCATTTTCATTACCTAGTAGAAGACCTTATACTTGTCTTCTAGTCCCAAGGATACAAGTTACCCCCAATCCCTTATTCCCACTAATTCTGGTAACCATCAGTCTGCTTCCTACCTCTGCAGAGTTGCCTGTTGAAAGCATTCTGTATAAACGGAATAAAAAATGAGGGGGTTAGGGGTGAGGTAGTTTTTTTAAGTTACTGGCTGAACTATAAGCATGAGGTTACTAATTGCTAACAGGATTTAGGATAACTATAGAGACATAAATTTTTTACTCCCTATGTCCTGCTTTTGTTGAACCCAGGATATATACATTCAGATTTATTGTTCCAGTCCTGCTCTCCTATAAGTTCAATTTCTGGTCAGTTGAGCCCATTACTCCCCATATCTTGTTTTGCCAAGTCCAGGATACATAGATTTATTATCCCAGCCTTACAAGTTCAACTTCTTATCACTTCTAAAACTGTTGGTCAGCAAATACCTTTGGAGGAGGGGAGGGGGAAGCATCTCCCAAGATGGCTACTGATTTTTCCCTTTCAATCTCTTTGCTGGATACATCAGACTCAAACTTCTAGGAGGATGGAATCCTTGGCAGCATGGCCAAAGGGGCCTGGCCATAAGTGTAAAGTGGAATAAATTCAGCCTCCTGGGTGACCCTATAGGATTTTCACTCAGTCAGTACAGTATAAGATGTCCTTAGAGGTGTGTCAACTTCATGTCATATATGGGGAGCCAACCCATCTGAGGAACAGAGCCCACACTGGGCCACACAATTGACATGCTCTGGGTGAATAGGTTCTAGTTTCATGACCCACTGGCTTCTAGGGGTGATTGAAATGACACAGATGTGCATGGCTGCTCCTGCTCAGGTTATGTCCAGGGGAAAGCCATTGGTAGCTCCAGGACCAGACCTGTCCATCTGCTCTATATATGCTTTTCCGAATTGCTTATAGTACTTGTGTCCCAGAGGACTCCTAAGGGACCCTGTGGCTACCCACTAGATGATACCAGGGAGTCTCCCATCTGAGCAGCAGAGAGGGACAGACTCAAAATCATCAGGCACTTGTCCCCTCCTGAGTCAAGTCACCCTCTGGGATTATTCAGGACTCTTCTTTCTCCAGACAAAGGATGAAATTAACATACCAAAGGGCTGTCCTTGGGGCATGATCAGCCTGTTGTACACCATCCTCACTGCTGGGACTTTCTGGCTTTTGTTTTGTTTTTGAGTCTTAACCCAGACTGGCCTTGAACTTCCTCTGTAGCCAGGAATGACTTTACATTTCTGATCTTCCTGGCTCTTCCTCTTCAGTGTTGGGAGTACAGATATGCACTACCCTATTTGGCTCTTGCAGTGCTGGGGTGAACTCAGAGTTTCATGCATGCCAGGAGAACCTTCTATCAACTGATGGACCCCAGGGTCACCTGCATGTCAAGAATACTTACCACAGTGGCCAGGTGTTTGACCCCTGATCATCCATCTTTCTGGTTCATTCTTTATGATGCCTCTGCACCTGCACCCCTCTTAGGCTTTTTCCATTTTAAGCCCTGTGGAGAGGTCTGACCTGACTGAATCTCCCTTCCTTCTGAGGGTGGTGCATCTGTGACTCCATCATTCAACACTTTGTCCTGTTTGCAGGTGGCCCTGTCAACTTTTGCTGTCTATGTGACCGTGGATGAGAGCAACATCCTAGATGCAAAGAAAGCCTTCGTGTCCCTAGCCCTGTTCAATATCTTGCGCTTCCCACTCAACATTCTGCCCATGGTCATCAGCAGCATTGTGCAGGTGTGTATTTGGCAGAGGGGGCCAGGAGAGTAACATAGGGGCTCTCAGAATCCTCCTATGGTCATCAGTAGCATCATGCAGATGTGTGGGGGACAGTGGGAACCAGGAGTTGGGAGCTGTCAGCATACTCCTATGGTTATTAGCAACATTGTGCAGGTATGTGGGTAACAGGGAACCAGGAGGGGGAATGGGGACTCTGAACCATGGTGCACACAGGTTCCTCAGTGTCATCTGGATCCAAACTGTCCTATTGATTTATTAGAGAAGCCCTGACCACACTTTTCCAAATTGCTCATGTTGTTGAGTCCTGGACGACCCAGTGGAGCCTTGTGCATGAATCACTTGCTGATCCCAGCATGGCTCCTGTCTTAGCAGTAAGGAGTCATTTGATTCTATTCTGAGAAAGAAACACAGAATGTCCGGCTTTGTAGCCTAGGTTGGCCTAGAACTCAACTCTAGCACAGGCTAGCTTGGAATTTATGTTCTTTCCATTTAGGCCTCAGAAGTTCTGGGATAAGAGGTATGGACTTTACCTCAAGACTTCTCTTTTAATCTCAAAGAATCTTTCTGGAGTGTTCTATGTTCCTCTGGCCTCTCTTAGCTGGTGTTTAAAAAACATAAGTCTTGGCCTACTTCTTCAGTTTTATATTCTGCTGAGGGGTCCTAATCCACTCTTTAAAAACTCTGAGGACCTCTTTCCCTCTTCCTCTTCCTGTTTCCATCCATTCTTCCTGCTTTCATTCTTTGTGCGCTAAAGAATTTTTAAGCAAACCTAGACCCTTTGCCTATACGTACTGCAGCATGTGTTGTCTTTCCATAATTAGGACCCAGAACCCAGTAATTTATCGAAGTCAAACTCAGTCTGTCAGTGTAGAGGTGCTGCCTTCCAAAGTCCCATTGCACGAGGCAGCATGCCCTTCATTTACTGACTTCTGTGGGCACCAGGTGTAGGGTGGCAGGTGGTACAGATGGTGTCAGGGTGACACACCCTGTGCTTACTTCTCCAGGCCAGCGTCTCCCTCAAGCGTCTCCGGATCTTTCTGTCTCATGAGGAGCTGGAGCCAGACAGCATCGAGCGGTGGTCGATCAAGGATGGTGGGTGCCTTTCATCTACCCACTTTGGCTCCTTATCCTGGCCCCTCCAGGACCTACAAGACCCAGGGTTCGGCCTCTGCAGAGGGACAGGAAGGGGCTTCGCTATTATCTTGTCCCCTGCCCTTTGGGCTTTTCAGTCCAGGTGTTGGTTCTGTTCTGGGTGAGAAACAGCCCAGGTTCTGCTTCTGCCTGTGTGTGTGCACTCAGAACTTCATTTTCCTCATCGGGATCTTTCATTGGATGTCTTAATTGATTAATTTATTGCTGGGGATTAAAAACAGGACTTTGCTGGGCGGTGGTGGCGCACGCCTTTAATCCCAGCACTCGGGAGGCAGAGGCAGGCGGATCTCTGTGAGTTCGAGGCCAGCCTGGGCTACCAAGTGAGTTCCAGGAAAGGCGCAAAGCTACACAGAGAAACCCTGTCTCGAAAAAACAAAAAACAAAAAAACAAAAAACAGGACTTCACACATAGCTAGGCAAGTGCTCTACTACTGAGCTATAGCCTCAGTCTACTTTTTACTTTTTGAGACAGGGTTTAAGTTGCCCAGGCTGGCCAAACTTGGGATCGTCAGCCTCCTGAATGGGTGGGAGTACAGGGCTGTGTCACTAGGCCCAGCCAGGTACCCTGTGGATTTTTTTTTGGTTTTTCAAGACAGGGTTTCTCCATGTAGTTTTGGTGCCTGTCCTGGATCTCACTCTGTAGACCAGGCTGGCCTCAAACTCATAGAGATCCACCTGGCTTTGCCTCCCTAGTGCTGGACATTTGTAACTAGAGTTTTCCTGCCTTGCCCACAGTCAGGACAAATCTTTGTCACCCACCAGTCCCACAGCCGCTCAGACCCAACCAAGTAAACACAGAGACTTATATTGCTTACAAACTGTATGGCCATGGCAGGCTTCTTGCTAACTGTTCTTATAGCTTAAATTAATCCATTTCCATAAATCTATACCTTGCCCCGTGGCTCGTGGCTTACTGTTGTCTTCACATGCTGCTTGTCATGGCGGCGGCTGGCAGTGACTCCTCCGCCTTCTTGTTTTCTCAGTTCTCTTCTCTGTTAGTCCCGCCTATACTTCCTGCCTGGCCACTGGCCAATCAGTGTTTTATTTATTGACCAATCAGAGCAATTTGACATACAGGGCATCCCACAGCACTTCCCCTTTTCTTTTCTTTTTTTTAAAAGGAAGGTTTTAACTTTTACACATCTCCAAAGCCAGCTTGGTATATTTGGGAATTTGGGAATAGCTTCTCTTACTACTTCCTGCTGGAGGGGGGCGCTGTATCTTATGGGGACACAAAAAAAATTTTAGGATTATGGAGTAGTCCGTGAGGGTGTATCATCGGAGCCAGTTGCCTTGAAATGGTTCTGGATGTTGGATCATCTGGGCCTTGGTGTCATTGGAGACCTTTCAGGGAGTCTTGGCTGGTCAAACCTGATGCATCTTAATCTGGAACAAATCCATAGCCTCTGGCTTTCTGTGGAAACAAAAGCAGAGCCTCCTTTCCAAAGCAACATATCCTTAGATCCAAATTTTGAAGTCAAGGTATCTTTAGCTTTTACAATCAAATGTTTTTCTTCAGTTACGAATATCAAAGAGAACATAATCCAGATTCTCTGTGTGATGGCCATCTTTACGTGGCTTATTTTTTATATTACCTTGAACGTATTGCTTTAAACTGCAGCATTCTAAGACTGAAACGGTGCTGTGGCTGCTGGCTCTGCCCACTTCAGCTTCCCAACATGGCAGTGGTACATTTTCTGTCAGCTCTGGGAGCCATCAACTCTCAGAAATAGTGGGTCTATGCTTCTATCAAAGCAGCATGTAGCCCAGAAACCTCTTTTTGTTTTGTATTAGCAAAGGCTAAATCCACCATGCAGCTTAATGTGCCACTTGCAGAGGCCTCATTCCCGCCATACTGCAGGCCGAGCCAGGAACCAGCCATAGTAGCTCAAACATGCAGGCTGCCACTAACTTGAGAGAAACAACTAGGAACTGTTTTTAGCTCCGTTTTAGAATCTTTTTTCTCAGGTTTTAGGTGGAAATTCTTGCCACCACTGGCCAATTTTTATCACTGGGTTTATTTCATAGACTAGTTGATCTTCTGGCTAACCCCTAAGCTGCGATCTTGTTTGGGAGTCTCTAGTCACTTTATAGTCACTGTTAATGGCTCCAGCAGGGGTGAGCCTTTTCTGGTGGGGTGTGTGTGTGTGTGTGTGTGTGTGTGTGTGTGTGTGTGTGTGCGCGCACACACACTTCAAACACACAATGTAGCATGGCCCTTAGAGCAGGAGCCAGGGTCAGCAAACTTGCCTGAGATGGCCAGCAGGTAAGTCTGGGGCTGAGATTTCCTGAGCACATCTTCTGCTACTAGCCTTTGTTCCTGGGCCTCTGTGTATATACTCACTACTGCAGTGGTTCAGGGTGGTGCCAGCAGCACAATCCTGGCTCACAGGAGGAAAGAGGTTCAGAGAGACTGTCTAGCTGGGAAGTGGTAGCATTCAAACTCACACCCTCTGGCTCAGAGACCAGTAAACAGAATTGAAGACAGCGTCTGGCCATTGGCAATGAGGTGTATATAGTGCCAGGAGCCTAGTGGGCTATTATAGGATATCATCAGTGATGTATGAGACACAGGTCTTCCCCCCCTGCCCTTAGAAGGTTATCACAGTGGGTGCTTGGGGCTCACAGTTCTTGTTGAGGACAGCCTTATGACTGTTGGTGCTGACTAGTGTCCCTGACATCTTCTCCCCCCCCCCCCCCACCACATCTCATAGTAGTCATCCCAGTGTGACAACCAAAATCATCTCCAGGTACTGCCATGTGTCCACTAGGAAGACACTTGTCCCTTTTTTAGAACTATAGACTCAGCAGGTGCTGGAACTCTGCTGCATGGTTTTCTGCTGTCCTGAGGCTCTTGGAGTGTGGGAAAAACACTGTGGACTCCAGAGCCAAGACAGCCATCAGAGCTCCTATAGTCAAGCTGTGCACAGTTCTCTGCAAGCGCCACTGAGCCAGGACCAGTCCTTCTGCTTCTGAGGTGTTTAATCACCATGCAGCCCTGCCTGTCTGCCCCACAAAAGCTTAGTTTGCTGCTGTATTGCTGGTATACCAGCTTCTGGATGATTCTTGGAGTAGCACACCTTGTTTCCTTTTATGAGGTGCAACTCCTGCTTAGTACTCACTCCTCTTGAGGAACTGCAGTTAGTTTCACTTAACTAGCAATCTCCTCTTGCTGTGGGTTTCTGGTCTATGGCACTTACCCTGGAAGTGTTTCTGGCAGCTTTAAAGGTAGTTGCTAATTAAGGAACTTAAAAAAAAAATTAGAGACAGAAGTAAAAGGAAACAAGGGGAGACAAAGTTAATGGAGCAGGGCAGGACTTTCAGAATCTGGATCTTATAATGTGGGCATTGGACAAACTCCCACCCCTTCCTCACCTTCCTGTAGCACTTCCTATTCTTTAGCTGGCTTCTAGTAGATTTTTTTTTTTTTCAGTTGATTGCTACTAAAGTTGTAGAAAGATTGACCTGCTGGGGGGTGGGCAGGGTGGGATGGCTAAGGGAGGGGAACAGAAAGGGAAGATGTTTTAGGATCCAAGAATTGAGGAGTAAAGGCTGTAGCTTTAAAGCAGATGATAGCCTAGGACCTGGAGTGTGTTGATGGGTGTGATGGTGGTTACCTTGGTGGAGAGAGGTTTACATGAGGGCACAACTCTTTTCTCCTTGATCTTGGTTCATGCTTAACACTCCCAACTTGAGATCGAGGAGGGTCTCCCCAAGCACTGAGTAACCAGTGATGGTCCTCAGCCTCTGCAGGAGACCAGAGCATGGCATCTGCATGTGTGCCTGTTGCCATGCATGACTCCTAACATATTGTCTCTGATGTTTTCCAGGTGGGGGGATGAATAGCATCACTGTGAAGAATGCGACGTTCACATGGGCTAGGGGTGAACCTCCCACGCTGAATGGGTAAGCCTGGGAAGTAGACACACTGACATTGGGGCCCTGAGCAGTCTACCTTTGTGACCCTGACTTTTGCCTTGAGCCTCAGTTTACCCATCTGGAAAAAGATCCAATCACAACTACTTGGACTGTTGTGAGGAGCAGCTCAGAAGGTACTTGATATAGGAGTCCCTTCTGATTGTGACAGTAAGTCATGCTCCTGGGCCACAAAGGGGATTTGGGGTTTGGGGAAGTGAGAAGGTCCATTTGAAGGTACTGCATGATCCAGGGTATCAGGAGCCTGTAGAACTCTGCTATTCCTCTGACTTCCTTCCTATCTCCTATTGGCCCAAATTGGGTGTGGTGTTTCTCTCTGAGCCAGTCACAGAGCCTGGAGGCCCAGGGTGTGCTGGTGTCTAGGCTGGGTTCCCGTCGAAGTGTTCCTGTCTTAACATTGTGGTTCTCTGTATTCCTCAAGGTTTCCTAGCAGCCTGTCTACACCTACCCCTTCCACTGGTCTGTCTGCCCACGCAGCTCTTATCTGTCTATAGCATACCTGTACCTGTCCTTATTCCCTGGACACCTCTTCTTCTCGTGCTTCTCATGCACTGTGACTGTACTTGCTTAGTTGTTGTTTGTTTTTGCTCTTTTGGGGGGCCCGCCACCCAGCTCCCAGATAAATCACACATGGAGGCTTATTTTTAATTATGAATGCCCAGCCTTAGTTTGGCTTGTTTCTTGCCAGCTTTCCTTAACTTATCCTGTCTACCTTTTGCCTCTGCACTTTTCTCATTCTCTTACTTCTGTAAATTTTACTCTTATTCTGTGGCTTGCTGTGTAGCTGGGTGGCTGGCCCCTGGACTCCTCCTCCTTCTCTAACTACTTCTTTCTTCTCTCCCAGATTTCTCCTTCTGTATATTCTCTCTGCTTGCCAGCCCCACCTATTCTTTCTCCTGATTGGCTAGTGGCTGTTCAGCTCTTTAGTAGACCATCAGGTGTTTTACACAGGCACAGTAACACAGAGTTAAACAAATGCAACATAACAAAAGTAACACACCTTACACAGCTTCACAGAGTTAAACAAATGCAACATAAACAAAACACACTTTAAAATAATATTCTACAACACTAATCTCCTTAAGGAATCTGAAACATAAGGCCAAGGGGACTTTTTTGGAGGCAAGTTTGTCATTTGTGCCCCTAAACAATTGTTCTCTGATGTGGCAGCTTGTCTGCTGTATTTTATCAATCACAGAACAGATTCTAAGGAGAAAGGCATAGCTCCCTTTCTACTTCCACTAACTACTCAAGGTGTAAGATCTTCCATAGGATTAACTTAAATCCTGCCCGATTCATTTGTAGTGTTTCTCTTTCCTGTGCCTGTACTCCACTTTCCACATCCTGGCACTCAGGTTTCCTGGTTCTTTCACCTGCCACTTTGAATCCCCAACCTTTTATGTTTAACCTTTGCCTCCCCTTAGCCTGTAAGAATATCCTGGTCTCCCCTGGAAGAAGGGAGGAGCTGCCTTCCTGGGTGTCCTTCACAGGGTGGCTCCATGACCCTGCTCCTCATAGTGCAGCACAAAAGACTCAATAGTGATGAGTGGTCCAGGGGCTAGGGAGATGACTCAATAAGTAAAAACCTGAATGTGGTCCTCAGCCCATGGGACAAAAGCTTGGCATGATGATATCCATGTAATCCCAGCACTGGGGAGGCAGAAACAGGTAGATCCTTGTGGCTGAGTAGCCTGCTTGGGGAGTTCCAGGCCAGTGAGAGACTCTAAGAAACAAGGTGGATGGCACCAGAGAAATGACACCTGATCTTGCCCTCTAACCTGCACTCACAAAAGAATCAAACAGTTGATCCATGTGGTTAGCTAGCTAGTGCCCAGGGATCAGAAGAAGGGCCTCTACCTGGGGGCCTGGGATGGAGGCCAGAGTGCTGAGCGTGAGCTGCATGAGCAGCTGTGTCTGCATGCATGATGATGAGCTAGTCTCACTGTAGAGCTTACAGCTCAGGTTTCTGCACTTTTTAAAGGCAGGGTCTCACTATGTAGTCTTGATTAGCATAGAAGTTACCATGTAGGCCAGGCTGGCCTCAAACTTGTAGATATCCGCCAGCCTCTGCCTCCTGGGTGGTGGGATTAAAGGTGTGCACCACCACCTCTATTTGTTTTAATGGACCATTTCAAAGCTGAGTTGTGGTGTGCACCTGCAGTATCAGCACTTGGGAGGGAGAGGCAGGAGGATCAGGAGTAGGTCAGTCTCACTTACATAGTTAGTTGGCAGCCAGCTTGTGAGACCTTACCTCAGGGATGGGGCTGAGGAGTTCAGGGGAGATGGCTCAGTCAGTAAAGTGCTTGCTGTGCTAGATGAGGATAATTCATGTTAAAAGAGAACAGCATTTGCTGGGTATAGCAGTGTATGCCTGAGGTCCCAGCACTGAGTAGGCAGAGACAGGAGGATCCCTGGAGCTTACTGGGCAGCCATCCTAGCATACTGGAAAAGCTCCAGGCCAGCAAGAAACCTTGTGTCAAAAAAGTACAAGGCAGGGCTGGAGAGATGGCTCAGTGTTGCTCTTTCAGAGAACCTGGGTTCAATTCTCAGTACCCACATGGCAGCTCACAACTGCCTGTAACTCCAATTCCTGGGGGTCTGACACCATACCAATGCACATAAAATAAATTTAAATAAATTATTTTTTAAAAAAGTTAAGGCAGACAGAGCCTAAGGAACACATTGCTCTCTGGCCACTACATGTCCATACACATGTACACACACATGTCCACATGTGCACACAAACATAAGGACCATTCAGAGTTAATAAGATCTTTCTGGAACTCAGCTCTCATCTCTTCACACACACCCCAGTGTCCTAAACCTGGCCTGGCACCTTGGTCTTTTATCCTCTGGACTTTTTCAGCCGGTCCCAGGTGCCTAAGAATTTGAGTTCAACTGAAGGTGGCTTGTCATTGGAGACAGTGTTGTAGACCCAGTGAGGTGAATACCCTCTAGCACCTATTCTGAGTGACACATAGCCCTTGGGCCCTACTCTGGCCAGGCTTTGTGATGCATTTACATTGGGCCCCTCAGGCCATGGCTCACCTTGCCCCACAGCCTTGGAGGTGTCCAGACATGGACCATCACAGCCAGTGAGTGTGGGCCACCCTCATCAGGGGAGGGTCTGTGGCACTGTGCTCTTGAGGCTCCTCATTGTGTCCTTGCAGCATCAACTTCTCCATCCCTGAAGGAGCTCTTGTGGCCGTGGTGGGCCAGGTAGGCTGCGGGAAGTCTTCTCTGCTGTCAGCCCTGCTGGCTGAGATGGACAAGGTCGAGGGACACGTGGCTCTCAAGGTAGGATGGGGCCAGGATGGGGAGAGATGGTCTGGGAGGAAGGCTCAGCCCAGTGTCTCTCACAAACTGTCCAAGGGAACAGCCCTCTCCTCCCGCCATCTCCCGTTTTCTCTGTTCCTAGGAAGGCAAGGTTTCAGTGACAGCCACTCCTTGCTTTCCCCCAGCTCTTTGGCTAGTGTGGAGTCTGGTAGCTCCTCAGTAAACAGGATATGGATGCTCAGATACGCTGCAGAGGAGAGGTCATCCGTGGCTTCTGCCTTCTGAATTTACCTCATTTCACTTCACATGATGATCTCCAGCCCCAACCGCTTTATCTCGTTTGTGTGTGTGTGTGTGTGGCTGGAAAGCAGAAGGGGGAGAAGCCGAGGGAGGGAGGAGCACTGGGGTGAATTTAACCAAAGGACGATGATGCATCTACCTGAAAATGCCAGGACAGAGGAAGGGAGGGGTGAAAACTCCTAGGTAGATCCTAGCATCCCCTCCTCCACTCTCCCTTCATTGTATAGTCTCTCTGGATGGAACCTTCTGGCTTTTTTCTTGGGGATTTTTCTGTGTCTCATCCTGTAAATAGGATATAATAACTGCTGATGGATGTGGCTGGAATAATCTCAGAACCTGGTGCAGAAACACAGTTTGAATCCTTAGTGTTAGTTGAATTCTTAATATGGGCCTGAAGGGGGAAAGTGTGGAATTAGAGATCTGAGGTACAGTGTGCTTTGACCTGAGCTAAACTTCTCATGAAGCGTTAAAGGCTGCTGTAAGAATGAGTCTTGGGGCTTTCTGCATGCACCTTGTTCCCTCGGAGGCCTTCCCCTACTGTGTAAATCAGTTCCTTACAGTGTCACCAGCAGCCTCTGCAGTAGCCAGAGAGAAAAAACAAACGAACAAACAAAATCCCAGCTATTCAGCCAGCCTTTGCCAGATGCATGTGCCTGGACCTGTCTGTCATCTGCATCCTCTTCTCCTGGGAACTCAAGTTTGGGGATATGGGATTATGTTACTGTTTTATTTCAATTCAGATACTTCCCTTGTTTGTTCAGTGAGCTTTTAGAAGTAAGTGGACAGTGCCTCAGTCCAGGCAAATACCTGTTGTTTCAAGATATGTCTTGTTGTTTCTTCCAAGCAGTGGTAGGGCAATATGAACAAGACTGACAAAGGGAAATTGCCTGTCATGTTTAGATATCCATGTTGTATTCTGTTTCATAATTCCTGGGTTCCTAACATCCCAGGCACTGATGTTTTGAGTCTAAGACCTATTTATAGCTGGTGATTTCAGAAAGTGTATTGAAAGCATTTTTCCCCAGTGTTGTGGTAGACGTGGCCTGTGACTGAATATCTTGTGAGGTTTACAACTGGGGTACCCTGACACTTGGGGCTTATAGAAGCTGGAATGTTAGAATAGCAACTGAGTTATTTTTCTGAGATTTTAGGTCCAAATTTAGGTCACTTCTATTCCCTTGTTTTATAATCCTTTGTGGCATTTCATCACCTTTTTTGAAAAAGTTGGACATGACACCAGCCCTGTGTGAACTGGTCCCTGTCACCTGCCTTCCTGCCTTCCCTGTTCTCACATGAGTCACCCATGTCCAGTCAAGCTGTCCTTTCTGTCCCTTGAAAGAACTGGATTCATTTCTTCCTTGTCTGTGATGGTCCCCCTGGATTGATGACCTTCTCTGTTCTTGCCCTTGCTGTGTGTTTTGTGCAACTAGCTCTTCTTCAAGTCTTTGTCTTTCCTCTCCACCACCTGCCACACAGGGCTCCGTGGCCTATGTGCCCCAGCAGGCCTGGATTCAGAATGACTCTCTCCGAGAGAACATCCTATTTGGGCACCCCCTGAAGGAACGTTACTACAAGGCAGTGTTGGAAGCCTGTGCTCTCCTCCCGGATCTGGAAATCTTGCCCAGCAGGGACCGGACAGAGATTGGTGAGAAGGTCAGTATGGCATGGGTATAGCCTGTAGCTGTCAGCTGCTGCTGTGTAACAAACAGGGGCACACTTTGTTGGTGCCTTTCTCATAAAATGTTGTCCCCCTGCAAGTGGACTGTCAGGGACCTGCTGTCTACAGCCTGTGCCTCTGCTCCTTTTGTGAAGCTCTGTGAATTTGGTGAGGGTCTATACCATCTGGCTCTTGGTGCTGTGGTCTGAGTTGTGGTGTCAGTGGCCACCCAAGTGGGAGCCTCTTGAATGGTGGTGCAGAGTCCAAGACATTAAAAAAAAAAAGGTGCTGTGCTTATGCCACATAGTGTCCCACCCCTAGTACAAGACACTGGGAGTGACTTGCCTTGCACCCCGGAGGTGTGTCTGTGAGTGACAATGCAGATGGCTCTAGACTAGCTGACATATACTTCTTCACTTGGCACAGAAGCTCTTGTGATCCCTAATGGATGGCTGAGGAAAGGGAGCCTCAGAGAGGTTAGAGGACTTGCCTGATGTCAAGTCACATAGCAGAGAGACAGGTTCTTAAGTCCCTCTTGTCACTTGTTCAGTTGTCACTTTTGAAGAGGGCCTTAGGTGTGCCTCCCAGCTCACTTGCTTCTGTGCAAATAGTTGTCTTGTGTATATGCTGGGAGTGTAGCCACACAGAGTGACAGGGACCTCTTGGGAGAGCTGAGTTTGTGTGCTCCCAGTCTCCATCCAAGGATCCATTCACCAACTCGCTTATTTGATGCATGATGTCTTTGTTTTTTGTTTTTAGTTTTCCAGAGCTGAGGACCAAACCCAGGGCCTTGTCCTTGCTAGGCAAGCGCTCTACCCCAACCCCTCATGATGTCTTTTACCTGGTATAGGTCTGGAGATCCTTTGGATCTGCTGGGGCCCTTGGGTTGATACAGGTTGGAGGTGCCAACCAAACTGAAAGGTCTGAGTATTGTGTGGGATCCAAGGCAGGATTGCCAGAGTCTCCAGGACAGGCTGGGTGGGTAGGCAGCCTGCTCATCAGCCTTGTTCTGTTTTATAAATGCTGGGATCTAGCACTTGGAGATACCTGACTGTCCCCCTCAAGTCCCAATGGCAAAGTCTGGAGGGCATCAAGGATTGACTAATCTTGGATACTGCATCTGCCTTCAGGTCAATAAATTGTGTCCAAAGGACATTGGGAGGGACCTTTGTAGTTGGACCTGTCATCCCAGCATGGATCCTCATCAGGAAGCTGAGGCAGGAGAATCATGAGTTTGAGGCCAGCTTAGGCCACCTAGGAAGATCCCATCTTTTTTATTTATTTATTTATTTGTTTTTTATTTTTTTATGTATACAGCATATATGACAGCTGGCTAGAAGAGGGCACCAGATCTCATTACAGATGGTTGTGAGCCACCATGTGGTTGCTGGGAATTGAACTCAGGACCTCTGGAAGAGCAGTCAGTGCTCTTAACCACTGAGTCATCTCTCCAGCCCCCTTATTATTTTTTATTTTTATTTTATTTTACAATACCATTCAGTTCTACATATCAGCCACGGGTTCCCCCTATTCTCCCCCCTACCCCTCCCTACCCCCAACCCCCCCCCCCCCCGTTTCCACCTCCTCCAGGGCAAATCCCCCCCCCTCTCCCAGGACTGCAATCAACCTGGTAGACTCAGTCCAGGCAGGTCCAGTCCCTTCCTCCCAGACTGAGCCAAGTGTCCCTGCATAAGCTCCAGGTTTCAAACAGCCAACTCATGCAATGAGCACAGGACTTGGTCCCACTGCCTAGTTGCCTCCCAAACTGATCCAGCCAATCAACTGTCTCACCTATTCAGAGGGCCTGATCCAGCTGGGGGCCCCTCAGTCTTTGGTTCATAGTTCATGTGTTTCCATTCATTTGGCTATTTTTTTTTTTTCAATAATTGAGTAAGGAAGATCCCATCTTAAAATACAAAAAATGGCTAGCAGTGTGGCTTAGTGGTAGAGCACTTTTTTAGTATGTGCAAAGGCCCTGAGCTCCCTCGCTCCCCCCCACCAAAAAAAAAAAAAAGATGAGAGATAGCTACTGGGCTACTGGGGCCAGCCTCTGCACAGGAAGGCAGTGTATCTGGACAGGCCCAGGGGCCAGCCTCTGCACAGGAAGGCAGTGTATCTGGACAGGCCCAGGGGCCAGCCTCTGCACAGGAAGGCAGTGTATCTGGACAGGCCCAGGGGCTAGCCTCTGCACAGGATGGCAGTGTATCTGGACAGGCCCAGGGGCTAGCCTCTGCACAGGAAGGCAGTGTATCTGGACAGGCCCAGGGGCTAGCCTCAGCACAGGAAGGCAGTGTATCTGGACAGGCCCAGGGGCTAGCCTCAGCACAGGGAGTGTATCTGGACAGACAGGCTCAGGGGCCAGCCTCTGCACAGGAAGGGAATGTCTATCTCTATAGGTTTGGGCAGTTTATCAGTAGGTATTACACGGCCATGGTGTTGGTCACCTGTTGTGGGGGATGGGCTGCTGCTGTTCAGTGCTGACCCCCTCCTCTGTGAGGAGTACTGGCTAGATCTCAGCACTCTGGGTGCAGCCAGCTTCACTGTGTTTTTGCAATAGAAATGGCAGTTGAGAGTGAAGCTCACCACAGACTGTGGCTGCTAACAGCAACAGTAGTGATGCCAGCTATAGCATAATATAGTAAGTGTACAGAAAAGAGTATCTTTGCCACATCCACTCTTCTACAGGCTGATGGCTCTAGAGATGTCATCAGCTGCCACTGCCTCCTCTTTCTTGTGGCACTAGAGACCAGACCCAGACCATTGTGCACCAGGCACATGCTCTATAACTGAGCTGCATCCCCAGCCCTCCTTTTATGTTTCACTTGATATGTTGCTTAGGCTGGTCTTGAACTTGCCATCCTCCTGCCTTAGCTCTGAATAGCTGGGCTGATAGACCTGTTCCAGCAGGCCTGTCTGTTTTCCCTCCCTAGCACTTGCTGGGTGGGGTCAGGCACCCCACTCATCAGCTTTTCTGTCCCCACTCTTGTTTTGTATGGTTCTGGGGCCCCTCAGGATTGTTAGGGGATCTCAAGAAACCCACCCTCCTCACTGTCTTCCTAGGGTGTGAACCTATCAGGAGGTCAGAAGCAGCGTGTGAGCCTGGCCCGAGCTGTGTACTGTAACTCAGACATCTATCTCTTTGACGATCCCCTCTCGGCTGTGGATGCCCATGTTGGGAAGCACATCTTTGAGAAGGTGGTTGGTCCCATGGGCCTGCTGAAGAACAAGGTACTCTCCCAGGGCCAGGACTTAAGTTAATTGGCAGTGTGGCTCTGGACAAGTCCTCAATTCTTGGGCTTGCCTTCATGCTGTGTGTGTGTGTGTGTGTGTGTGTGTGTGTGTGTGTGTGTGTGTGTACAGTATGTATGTTGTCTTAGGGTTTATGTTGCTACAACAAACATCCTGGCTAAAAGGCAAGCTGGGGAGGAAAGGGTTGATTTGGCTTACACTTTCACATTGCTGTTCATCACTGAAGGAAGCCAGGACAGGAACTCAAGCAGGGCAGGATCCCGGAGGCAGGAGCCGATGTCTTGTTTAACCTGCTTTCTTTCTTTTTTTTTTTTTTTTTTTTTTCCTTTTTCAAGATAGGGTTTTTCTGTGTAACAGCCCTAGCTATCCTGGAACTTGCTTTGTTGACCAGGCTGGTCTTGAACTCACAGAGAGCCGATGCCTCTCAAGTGCTGGGATTGAAGGTGTGCACTACCATTGCCTGGCCAGCCTGCTTTCTTATAGAACTCAGGACCACCAGCCCTGGGATGGCACCACCTACCATCTCCCACCCCTCCACTGATTACTAATTGAGAAAATGCCTTACAGATGGATCTCATGGAGGCTTTTCCTCAACTGAGGCACCTTCCTTTCTGATAACTCTGGCTTGTGTCAAGTTGACACAAAACCAGCCAGTACAGTATGTATTGGTGTGCGTGCCTGTATGTATGCAGGTGGAGGCCAGAAGTCAATCATGGGTGTCTTTACTCAGGCACCTTGTTCTTTTAGACAAGGTTTTTTTCTTGAACCTAGAGCTCATTGATTAAACTGTGCTGCCTCAATGATCCTCCTGCCTCTGCTTCCCTTAACAGGACTACAGGGATCTATCCCCATGTCTGACTTTTTCACATGGATTCTGGGATCAAACTCAGGTCCTTGTGTAATAAGCACTTTATGAATTAAGCCGTCTGCCAGCTCCCTGAGGCAGGTATTTTACCAGGTCTTTTATAGGGTGTGTTCTTGGCCCCGCTTGAATTGATTGCCTCATGGCTAAAGGACCTTTCTTCCTCATGATCACCCAGACCTCCAATAAAGCTGTCATTCCTTCCCCATGGCAGGCAGAGGTGGAGCTTGTAGCAGGAAGAGGCTCAGCCAGCCTTAGCCAGAGAGGAAACAGAGGCTGTGATCCTGGTTTTTGTTTTGTTTTGTTTAGGTTGATGGAGGAACATACTGTAGGTGAATTTCTAAGCGGTCTTATTAAATAAAGAACAAGGAGCCAAATATAAGGGTGAAAGCCTTAGAGATCAGGGGAATAGTGATAGCCACCAACCTTACCTCTCCAGCTCTGCAGCTACCAAAAGGGGACCTACTTCCTGTCTACCACACCTCAATTGCCTTGGTGTTCTGCCCTCTCATTGACTCATAGCCCAGCTACCTCACTTCCTTGTTACAGCCTGTCTGTACAGACCTCCAGGTCTCTCTGGTTGGTACTGGGATTAAAGGCGTGTGTCGCCACACTTGGCTGCTCCCTAGTGTGTCCTTGAACACCCAGGACCACTGCCTAACTTTTGTGTTCACTTAATGGCTTGCTATTTCCTCTAATCTCCAGGCAAACTTAATTTATTAACATACAAATAAAATATCACCACATTTCAGCACAAATAAAATGCCACCACAACATACTGGTTCTTACTTCCTAATTATAAAGTAGCAATTTGTATAGGAAGAAATGCTGAGGTTTGAAAAAAAACAGCAAAACCAAAGCAACTATTCCCACCCTTTCCCTTAGAGATGGTGTGCTGTGTATGTCAACTTTTAAAGCAATCTGGTTCATCAAGAAGGGAATATCATCTATTGACAGTCTGATACATACGTATTTGCTCAGCATGGCCAAACAAGCAGAACCATGCAGCACAGACCAGTTTTGTGGTGTATTTGAGCTGGAAGGATAGGGAAGTTACTGTCTAAAACACAAACATCAGAGTCAGGCATGGTGGAGTGTACCTATTAGCCAGACCCTGGGGGAGGCTGAGATCAGATGGTTAGACTAGCCTGGCCTACATAGCAAGAACTTGTCTTCAAAGACAAGGGTTGGAGAGGTAGCCCAGTAGTAGAGTGCCTGCCTAGCATGTACAGGCCTTGAATTTAGTTCTTATTTCTGCAAACACACAGTGGGGCTGTCAAATGCAGATGCCTCACTATTCCTTCATCCACATTCTTGGGTGTTGTCTGTCTCTCTCTTAGAGTTTCCTTCTCAAATAGTCTCCCAACTCTGAATACCCTTCTCTGTAAACTGCCACCTCCAGCACTGGTTCTCGTCTGTGGGTCATTTTGTCTCCACCCCTGTAGTCCAACGAGAGAGAGAGAGAGAGAGAGAGAGAGAGAGAGAGAGAGAGAGAGAGAGAGAGAGAGAGAGATTGTGTGTGTGTGTGTGGGTGTGTGTGTTCGTGTTCCCAAAGCCTTTGGATGTGAGCACTGCCACTGGGTCCTGAGATTCAAGATACCTCTAGTCTCTACAGGGCTGTGACAGTTTCCTTCACAGTGCTGATGGGATCAAGTCTCTGCTTTGCTCATAGACACGGATCCTGGTCACCCATGGCATCAGCTACCTGCCCCAAGTGGATGTCATCATTGTCATGAGTGGCGGCAAGATATCAGAGATGGGCTCCTATCAGGAGCTGCTAGACCGGGATGGGGCCTTCGCCGAGTTCCTGCGCACCTATGCCAGTGCTGAGCAGGACCTGGCCTCAGAAGATGACAGTAAGGATGGCAGGGGGACTCAGGAGCTGGCTCTGATCATCTTAGCTGCTTATGGGAGGGTTTTACCTGTGCCTTAGGGGCGCAGTTCATTAGAGCATTGGGTAACAACCACATTGGGCTTTTGGGGACCAAAAAAATGGATAGACCTGCTTAACCTTGCAGGTCAGTTACAAGGGTTCTCAGCACAGGGGACACAGGGTTGGGCTTTGTCTTTGTGACCTTAAGGTTAGTCTTTGTCCTTCCTGTAAAGTACTTTCTCCTGTGGGCTTTAGGCTCCTCAATGGTTAAAATGGGGACAATAATCATTATAGTTTTTTCTATTCCTAGGGGGGCCAAGTAATAAGTGACAACCATGATGTAGCTCAGAACAGCATGAGGCATATAGGATGTGGCCTAAGGCAGGTGTGAACACTCACAGTGGCCATGTTCCTCAGAGCTTTGTGGTCTGGGACCCTTCCTTAAGACCCTCTGAGCTGTGTCTCTATCCCTGATAGCCCGAAATAGCAATGCAGGGCCAGCCTGACATATGCTGGTGATTAGTGTGGTCTTGGGTATGTGAGACATCCTGGGTGCTTGATAACCATAGCTGTACTGTTCCTCTGACACATGATACTACAGACATGACTGTTGCAGCCACCCTACCTGTTGTCCTGGGCCTCTGCTGTTGGCCTGAGTTTTAGGTCCCAGTTGAATCTGCCCCTGCAGACTTTGTTTCTGGGGAACTTAGGAAGCAGGTGCCAGGCTCCAGCAGCCTGGGTCCCTCTATCAGTGGCCAGCAAATTAGGGAACATTTTGCAGCCTTTTCAGGCAGGCTCTTGTTTTATTAGTCACATAGGCTCTCAGAGGACCCTCTGGTTAGCTACAGGGTGTGGCTGCTGTGGTGCCCCGTAGTGGCATTAGAGGGTTGGCTCCACTTCCTCACTGGTTGTCACTTGTCAGTCATCCCATCTCCCATCAGAGGTGTACAAAGTGCCTGCTGTATTGAAGGTGCCCCTTTCCAGTGTTGTGTAACTTCATGGGGTGCACCAGGAGCTGGGAGTCAAATGACAGATAAGATCTAGTCTGTGTCTTGGTGTCTGGGAGGAGAGACAGACTAAATGATAAAGAATGTCATGGTAGTTCCTGCATCAGAGAAAAGGCCCCACATCACCCTGAGGTGGGGTCCAGGATACATCTGAGCCGAGTGGCCTTGTCTCACCTTCATGTTGATCCTCATGTAGCTGGCCCAAGGGAAGGGTCTGTGGGGCCTGGCCTTCCCAGGGGGACAATGGACTCACCTGCCTCCTACTGTCACACCTTCCCTGAGCCTGTAGCCTGCCTGCCCACAGTGCTTTCCAGGCTGGTTCCTCCCAACAGTGTACGGATGGAACCTGGGGCTTTGCTTGTGCCAAGCCAGTGCTCTGTCTCTGAGCTGTGCCCACCCTCCTTTTTCTTCTTTATTGCCCATACTGGAGACCAAGCCCAGACTCGGTTGCAGGCTGGGCTGCATCCCCAGCCCTGCTTTTACTTTTCACATTGAGATGTTGTCCAGACTGGTCTTGAACTTACTGTCCTCCTGACTCAGCCTTAAGAATAGCTGGGACTAATGGTCTGTGCACCATGCTTGGCTTCCCTGCTCTCCTGCTGGTTAAACACAATTGGAGCTTCTGGAGAAAGATGCTAGTCAGGGTTCTACCAGCCCAGGTGGGATGGGGAAACTGAAGCATGCACAAGGCAGGTCCTCAGCCCAGTTTACCCCTTCAGTCCTCTGGGTGGGTTAAGAAGGAGAAGAAGAAGCACAGAGAAGGGGTTGCCTATGGCTCCTAACATTTCCCAGATCTCTTGACTTCCAGGCAGCAGAGTGGTAACTGAGAAAGGTCAGTAGCATCAGGGCTATGATGTAGGAGGATGTAGGCATCCTGGAACAGCTGCTTATTTTATCATTTTATCATGAGGCTTTGTGGGTGGCTCTGGGATGTGTTTTCAGATCCAAGCTTGCTTATCTCCCAGGCTAAGTAACCCCATCCGGCATACTTCTCAGAGGCCATATTATGAAGTGCTGGGCATATAGCAGATGGATAGGGAAAGGGCAGGGTTCAGAAAGCTGCTTTTCCATTCCTGGGCATGAAGGATGGTGCATGTGACCCTGGCAGTGAAGGAGAGGTGTGATGTAGCAAAATCCAATGGCTGTACTAGGGTCCCCACCCTCTTTCATATGAGGTAGTGTGGGGCTGAGGTTCAGACCAAGGGCTTTTAGGCAGACAACTGAACCTACCCAACCTATTTTAAACAAAGAAATGTGCAAGTAACCCATCAGTCAGAGGCCAAGAGATGGAGTGGAATTTGGGGACTGAGGGCTCTAGACAGCCTGCTAGGGCAAAGTAATGGGGATGGTTCTTAGTCGTTATGGCTACTGATGGTAGATTAGGGTCTCAGGAGAGGGATTCTGACAAGTACTTCCTAGGCAAGGGAGCCCCAAGGTGATCCTGGTGGACCATCAGCCCATGGGCACTGGGTAAGTGGAGAAGGAGTCACCACAGAAACTCTAATGGAGCCACTGAAGCAGGGGCAGGAGGGATAGGGGGTGTACCATGCATAATTGTGTGTGCTTATTTATGCCTGAAAAGTTCTGCTTGTTACCATTCACCCTAGTAACATGGCTGTTTTGGGGTTTGTATTTTTTTTTTTTTTTAAAGCAAGAAGCAGTGGCTGGGTTATGGAGACAAGTGAGTCAAGTGCCTGTCTTAGAAACACTTGGACTTGTGTCTGATCCCTAGGACCCAAGTAAAGAGTCAAGTATGGGGAAGTGGAGATAGGTAGATCCCTTGGGCTCACTGGCCAGCCAGCCTACCCTACTCACTGAGCCCCAGGATGGGAGAGATCCTGTCTCAGAATTCAGGATGGACAGCACTCTAGAAACAATGGCCACGGTGTTGTAACCTCAGTCCATGTGCATATACACACAGACATGTATGCTCACAAAATAACATAATGAAAATGTACAGATACTGATGTTCAAGGGGACGTTTAAAGAGCGAATCTCAGTCCAGGTCCAAAATTACCTGGAGCACATTCATAGATGTTCATACAAGCAGCACCTCACTGAGCCTTGTGATGTCACCTCTGCCTCCTGCATATGAGGGTCAGGTACATTCCCATTTTACAGATGTGCAGCTTGGCTGGGAGAGGTTTTGCATTTCCTTAGGGCACACAGCTAAGTGGAAACTCAATCCCACAGACTGCTGGAACTGAGTCCCTTTAGGGATGCAGACAGGATCCAGGTATCTGCTCATTTACAGAGCCACCCCCACCCACCTCAGGGGGATTCTTTGTTAGTTTGGAGCCCTCCTCTAGTCCCATTCTCTTTAGCCTGTCTACGGCCCTCAGGACTGTCATGTGGTAGCCTTGCTCTGCATTTTGTGTTGATCTGTGTGTCATGCTTCTGAGTCCCCAGGTCATCCTGACAGTGTTGCTAGCTCTCTGCTTGTGTCTGTGACACACACACACACACACACACACATACACACACACACACACACACACACACCTGCCTGAGCCCTTGATTGTCTGTATTTCCTCCTCTCTTCATTAGTACCAACGAATGAAGAAGCCATTGTAGGGAGGGAGTCACAGATTGATGGCTGCTGTTGAGTTAGGGGGGACAGTATGCTTGGTGCCCCTAGTCACCATCAAGTGCCATTGAGTTCTGATCTTGTTGACACCAGTGGATCCTTCTGGGGTTAGGGCAGGCATCTAACAGCTGTACCCCCATGTGGCCTCACCAGTTGTTCAGACATCAAAACCTTATTGCTAGAGGCATGGATGTTCTAACAGGCCTGCTTACCCAGGCTCTGGGCATCTCCTGGGTAATGTGACCACACAGGATAAACACTGGCACTGAGGGGGCCTCTGGGCCTTTGCCTGCAGTAGATGACATTGTCACAGTGGTTGACATTAGTTTAGTTTTGAGACAAGGCCTCAACATGTAGCCCAAGTTTTTAACCTGCAATCCTCTAGTCTCAGATGACAGCCTGCATCATGGTTTGGGTGTGAATTTGTGTTAAGCAGTGCCCCCTACTGGATGGATGTTTAGACCCCAGTATACGTGGCCCTGTCTGCCCTCCCTGCCTTGGCTCCAGCTGCTCCCAATGAGTGCTTTTTCACCCATAGCTCCTGGTGCTGTCTGCCCCCAGCAAAGCAGTCAGGAGCAGAGGCCTGTACTTCTCTGAGGGCCTGAGCTGTGAATGGAATTTGGAGCAATATGCGTCTGTCTTCTTAAGCTCCCTGGTAGTCAGAGTCACTGTTGCCTACTCTGGAAGTGACTGAGTTCTTGGCCTTTTGTTTGCTTTGCCTAGCTCTTGATGCCATATTCTCCCCTCTTCCTGTCTTCTGCAGGTGTCAGTGGCTCAGGGAAGGAGTCAAAGCCAGTGGAGAATGGGATGCTGGTGACGGTGGGGAAACACCCTCAGAGGTAAGCATTGGGAGGGCATCCAGCCCTGCATTGCTTCTGGCCCTGTATCTCTGCCTGTGGGAGCTGAGAAGGAGCAGGTAGCACCTCCACACTACCCACCACAGCTCTCAGGCATTTGGAATATGTGTACATCCTGCCCACCTATCCATTCTTCAAGAGCCTTCCCAGGAAGGAGTCAGCACTGACCTATTCACACAGGCCTGCCCTTCATTTGTTTGTTCCTACTTCTGAACCTTGCCCGGTGCATGACCTGTGTCATTCCTCAGGTTCCTGAGATGGGGCCTGACACCTTGGGTGATCACAGACAGTCACACTCATGGTGATGCTGGTCTGGGAGCTGGGCACAGTGTTAGCCTGCAGTCTACTGGCCTCCAATTCTCTCCTGGCCTGCTCCCATCTCACAGCAAACAGATAGAGGCTCACCATCTGGGCAGCTCTAGAGATGCTCAGCTCAGATTTGAACCAGTGCCCAGAGGCTCTGAGCCAACAGCCCTAAGCTCTATGTTATGCTCTCCAAAGATATTACTTGGGGTTAGTTGGAGAATTTTTTTGAGGCAAGGTGGTGGTGTTTTTTTGTTTTTGTCTTTTTTAAACTCTTTACTTCTAGGGGTCCCACCACTCAGCTCCCAAATAAATGCACAGAGGCTTATTCTTTCTTATAAACTCCTGGCCTTAGCTGGGTTTTCTTAATATAAATTATCTCATCTACGTTTTATCTCTGGACTTCTACCTTTCTCTATTTCTGTCTATCTTTTCTTTCTCTCTTATTCCATGTCTGGCTGTGTGTCTCTGTGGCTGGCCCCAAGCATCCTCTTCTCCTTATTTTGCTCTTCAGTCTTTTTTTTTTTTCAGAGCTGAGGACCAAACCCAGGGCCTTGTGCTTGCTAGGTAAACCGTCTACCACTGAGCTAAATCCCCAACTCTTTGCTTTTCATTCTTTTTCCCAGACTTCTTCTTCTATTTTTTCTCTCTATCTGCCAGTCCCACTGTCCTTTCCCCTGCCTCGCTATCTGCCATTCAGCTCTTTATTAGACCAACCAGTTGCTTTACACAGGCACAGTAACACAGCTTTACAGAGTTAAACAAATTCAACATAAAAGAATGCAATACATCTTTGCATCATTAAACAAGCGTTACACAGCATAAATAGATGTTACACATCTTCAACTAATATACAATAGCAGGGTCTTGTGTATCTCAGGCTGGCCTTGGATTGGATAAATAGCTAAGGATGAACTTGAATGCCTGATCCTCCCATTTCTACCTCTTTGATGATGGGATTACAGGTGTGTGCCTAGTTTAATACCATGCTTTAGATGGAACCCAGAGCTTTATTCTACCAAACAAGCTACATCTCCAGCTCCCAGATCCTTTCTTTACATGAAAGATTGTTCCCACACACCTTCTGCCCATTGCTTTTCACACCTATCACAGCAGCCCCATTCCTAACATACACATCCCTTTCCATGGAAACATGTTCTTATGGGGAATGTCAACAGGGGCACAAGTATGTATGTGTTCATGTGTGTGCTTGCATTCCCTAAGGTTCTTCTTTGACATCCTACTCTCCTTGGCAACAGGCATCTCAGCAGCTCTTCTTCCCACAGTGGGGATGCTAGCCAGCAGCACAGCAGCACGGCCGAACTGCAGAAGGCCGGAGCCAAGGAGGAGACCTGGAAGCTGATGGAAGCAGACAAGGCACAGACAGGGCAGGTGAGTGAGTACAGTGCAGAGTGCTTTGCTTGGCATATGGGAATGCACATATGTATCTGATGGCAGGCCTGCCAGCGCTCTGTGTTTAGTTTCTATGCCGAAACCCAGGTCAGAGAGGCTAAGTGACTTTCCTGGAGTTGGGATCTGAGCTGCTGTCTCCATGTTGGTACTTCAGTTTCTGCCTGTGCTCATGACTGCCTGACTGTGAGCTGCCTGGAGTATTGAATGGGACCTCCCAGGCTACAGATAGGCCAGCTGCAACCATTTCTCCATCCTTATTGTCACTTTCCCAAACGTGTTGCACTTCCTTGCACCTCGGGGCCTTTACACTTATGTGTCACCCCCTTCCTTTCCTATTTTCCATTCATAGCTGGTAAACTCTTCAACATGACTTCCTCAGGGAAGGTACCCTGGTACC
The DNA here is from genome assembly GCF_049852395.1 of Peromyscus maniculatus bairdii. NCBI lineage: Eukaryota > Metazoa > Chordata > Mammalia > Rodentia > Cricetidae > Peromyscus > Peromyscus maniculatus. Next base: position 674,885 of record NC_134859.1, on the reverse strand, counting down.
TACCCACCTGGGCACTTGGATAGCATTCTGTGCCTCTTATGGCTCTTCTCTGCTTATATGTTTGAGTGGGTCATAAGCTTGTCTGAGTGTTTGACTGGAAGCTAATGTGGGAGGAAGAAAGCCTGTCTTTGCTACTACTAGCTGACATCATTGATTAACAGGGTAGCAGGGTATCGAGGGCCTGGGCATAGGAGGGTGGGATGGGCTGTAAGGAGTCACAGGAGCTGCTATTCTCATGCTGGCACTCTATGGGTCCTAGGTGCAGCTGTCAGTGTACTGGGACTACATGAGGGCCATTGGCCTCTTCATCTCCTTCCTGAGTATCTTCCTCTTCCTATGCAACCATGTGTCTGCCCTCGCCTCCAATTATTGGCTGAGCCTCTGGACAGATGACCACCCCACTGTCAATGGGACTCAGGAGCACAGGACGTTCCGACTGAGTGTCTATGGAGCCTTGGGCATCTTGCAAGGTATGGCTGTGGTTACTTCATGTGTAATTTCCTAACTGAGTCCCCAAGTCCTCAGGGAATTTATACCACAAACTGAGCCAGACCTAGGTGGACAGAACCTGCCACATGGTGGACCCTGAATGCTTGCTGAATTTATGCCCATCCTCCCTCCCAGTCAGCTCAAGCCACATGGCTGATTGCTGGCTGAGTTGGCATTGAATGAAGCAGCCCAGCTCTGGAGCTTACTCTAAAGCTGTACCTGTAGGTCTGTGTGCTCATAAAACTGCTTTGTACACACTTGTCCTTCCTGTGTCCCTGATGCACTTGTGAGTCTTCTTGGTGTATGAGTTTCTTCTGCATCCTGGCATGCTGCTGGGAAGGTGCTTAGTACTGTTTGTGGCTCTGAGTGTCAATGTTCCCATTTTACAGGTGAGGTGACTTACCTTGATTGATATGGGAGGGCCCCAGCTGACAGGGTTGGCAGTGCCAACTTCAGAGTATGCCTTTCCCCTGTTCTTGGTGAAAGAGCCTCAGGTAGAAGTTCCCAAAAAAATTCTGTGGACTGTGGGCTGTTTGGAGGAGCCACAGATGTCTCCTGATCTCAGAGGTAGCTTTGGAACAAGTCATCAGAAGATTAGGCATGGATGTCTTGAATTTCTCCATCTATAACCTACTTCCCCCTGCCACAGAGCCAGGGACTGCAACAGTTTTCATATTACAGTTTGGAGAAAGCAAAGAACTGAGAGGGTGTGCTATTTCCCTGGGTTCACACAGCATCAGTATCTGCTTCAAGAGCTGTGCTGTCTGGCACAGTAGCCATCAGTCATGGGATGTGATTTGAATTTTAGTTCATTAAAGTTAAGGGAAAATTCAGTTCTTCAGAAACGCCTGCAGTGTGTAGTATACAATGAGTGCTGGTTACTGAGGGCCACCATCACTGGCTTGCTGAGACACACAGGGCCAGTCTGCAGATGATACTTCCTGTATCTCACACTCAAATCTCTATTGCCGTCCTAGGTGTGTCAGTATTTGGCTACTCCATGGCTGTGTCCATTGGGGGCATCTTTGCTTCCCGTCACCTACACCTGGACCTGCTGCGCAATGTCCTACGCTCGCCCATGAGCTTCTTTGAGCGTACACCCAGCGGGAACCTAGTGAACCGCTTCTCCAAGGAGCTGGACACAGTGGATTCCATGATCCCCCAGGTCATCAAGATGTTCATGGGCTCACTCTTCAATGTCATTGGAGCTGTCATTATCATCCTGCTGGCCACACCCATCGCCGCTGTCATCATCCCACCCTTGGGCCTTGTCTACTTCTTTGTGCAGGTGAACAACAGATGCTCCCTCATGTGCCATATCCCCAGAGGGCTGGTGAGAATATGACCACAGCACTCGGCTGTTATTGTCTGTTGTGAATACTTAAGAGGGCTGCTTTTAATTTACAGCACCCATTTAAATAAATATGCTTTCTTTCTCATCAGTTTTACTCTTTTGAGCTGTATATTAGGGGGAAAGCTTACAGCTGTCAAGGCAGTTGTTAATAGACTGAAGAACAAATTCTACAGTGGAGTCATGACGAACGGCAGCCTCATCAGGGTGGATGCTGATGCATATAGCACATTAGAAAGCAGCTTATTTTGAGACTGATGTGGCCCTATGGGTCATTTGACACCCTTTTTGTTTAGTTCTGCTTTGCTGTCTTCACATAAGTTTTCAATCTTTAAGTTGGTCTCATGGTCCAAAATGGTCACCAAAGTTTTAGCTATCATATCTATAATTCAGACATTGAGATTAACACAAAGGAACAGAACAGGGAACCTGTGGCCTTCATATCAGAACTACTCTTTTAAATCATCTAGTCCTCAAGTTCAGCTGTATGACCGTTATTTGCACGGGAGGACTGGGTACATTGTGGTTTTCAGCAACCAGTTTCCTTCGGGAGAGGGGCAGCTGTTCTGGTTCATGCCTTGTCTCCTTTCTTGGGTCATTTCTGTGTAGATTACATTTTCAGGTGACAGGTAAGAGAATAGAGACTCAAAGAGAAAGCATCTTTTTCAAGTGGCAGAGCCAAGAGTGGGACCCTAGGTCTCTGTGGCTCTGAGGCATGTGCTCAGAGCCCTGTCTGAAGCATAGTCATTCATAAGGTTGGCTGTTGAGATTGCTGGGGAAATAATGGCAATGTAAACTAATGCCTGCTGACACCTGCTTGTTATCCCAGCACTCAGGGAACTGAGGCAGGAGTATTCCATAAAGAAAGATGAAATTGTAGGATAAAAGTCCATTTTCTGGACTTCCCCTATAGCTTCTTTAAGTCAGTGCCACCTGTTTACTGGAACATCTGAACTGCATTTACCAAAATGTAGTAAATGTGCTCATGGCTGCCTGGAAAGCTTCCTGAAGGTTCCAGTTCAGAACAGGCACATTGTAGCACTAGAAACTAGAAATGGTCATAACCTTAGAGCCCCATGAGGAGTAAAGTGTTTTCCTTGCAAGCATGAAGACCTGAATTGATCCCTAGATAAGCCAAGCCTGGGCCATCAAGACGCTGCCAACCTTGATGGCCAAGCAGGACCCACATGGTGGAAGGTGAGAACTCCTTCCTCGAGTTGCTGTTGATCTCTATGCATGCTCTATAGCATGAATAAGTAAGTGTAAATTAAAAAAAAATTAAAGAAAGGCAGATGAAATGTGTTTATAATCCTGGTGCTAGAGAGGCAGAGACAGAAAGACCTCGGGCTCATGGGCTGGGCAGTCTAGCCAGAAAGCTCTAGGTTCAGTGAGAGAGCCTGTCTCAGAAACCAAGGTGGAAAAGAGATCAAGGAAGTCATGATATTGATGTTAACATGTGTACACACAAATAACTTGTGGTGTGGTTGTATGCTGGACATGGTGCTGCTATTGCAAGACATGAGCTGCCCGTTCCTATACCCTGTGGATGAACCTCACAGGTGCTATAGTGATGGAGAGACACCAGACTGAGAGCTCCACTTCATGGGGAGGAGGTTTAAGAACAATGTAATGACTGTGGTGACTGAAGTCAGAGGAGTGGTAATGCCTGAGGAAGGAGGTCATTGCCAGGAGCCTCTGAAGAAACTGAACATGGAGAGCTTGATGGGGTTCTCCAGGTGTAGATGAATGTGAGATGGTGATTTTCATTTGTGGGCTGAGAAGTCTCATGTGTGCTGGGCAAATCTGTGGCCGTGGCTTCTCAGCCCCAGCTGTGAGTCAGTGTTCACTCAGTTGTGTTGCTCAGAGGATTTAGTACACCCCACAGCTACATTGTCATTTCTATGTTATTATGACAAAATACCTGATTGTAAACAGCTTAAGGGAGAAGATTTTCTTCTGTTTACAGTTTCAGTGCTGTCTGTGATAGTAAGGAGGGCATGACATGGTCAGGAAGCAGAAGATGTTTGTATTAGCTTACTTTTTCCTTTATCCAGTCTTCATCCAGACTCCTAGACATGAGATGGTAGCTCTCACATTCAGGGCAAGTCTTCTGGCCTCAGTTAATCCTCTCTGGAAAATTCCGCATATGCACTCAGGTGTGCTACCCTGATCTTTTTGGTGGCTCTCAATCAATGCTACAGTCACTGTTACAATAGTGTTTGTGTAGCACAGTTTAAAGTTAGCTTTGAGATATACATATTTATAGATGCCCACAGAAACTTTCCTCTAAGAAAGGTGTAATCATCATACTCAATTCTGTCCATTTATTGTAGGCAGACTTTTCTTTCCCGCCAGCCAGTTCTCAAATAACTACACAGATTTACTATTAATTATCAATGTTTGGCCAATAGCCCAGGCTTGTTACTAGCTAACTCTTACATTTTAAAATTAATCACATTTCTTATCTACACTCTGCTTGGTACCTTTTCCAGTACGGCAAGTTCATTTGCTTCCTCTGCATCTCCTTGTGACTCCTAAGACTCCTCCTCTTCTTCCTATTCTCTTTTTGTCTGCTAGTCCTGCCTAACCTCTACCTGTCCAACTATTGGCAAGTTAACTTCTTTATTAAACCAATCACAGTGACATATATTCACACAGTATAAAGGAATGTTCCTCTTCTGTCTGTCTGTCTTAATTTTTGTGGCACTGGGAATGAAAACCAAAGTGTTAGACCAGTGTCTTCCGCTTAGCCATACTCTTCCCACATCCCCTTATACATTTAAATTTACTTAGTCTTTCTATCCATATCATTTTCAGTATATTAGTTACATTTCTATCAATGTGATAAAACCTCTATGACCAAGGCACCTCATCAAAGGAGAGTTTATTTGGGCTTACAGTTCCAGAAGGAGAAGAGTCTATCACAATCACATCAGGGAATCATGACAACAAGCACCAGCTGTCATGGCTGGAACTGCTGAGCTCATGTCTTGAACTATGAAACAAGAGAGCAAATGGGGAATGGCATATGGCTTTTTTTTTTTTTTTTTTTTTTTTTTTTGGTTTTTCGAGACAGGGTTTCTCTGTGTAGTTTTGCGCCTTTCCTGGAACTCACTTTGTAGACCAGGCTGGCCTTGAACTCACAGAGATCCGCCTGCCTCTGCCCTCTGAGCGCTGGGATTAAAGGCGTGCGCCACCACCGCCCGGCGGTGTATGGCTTTTCAAACCTCTACTCCTGCCCCAGGAGTTACTGTCGCACTCCTCTGTTGTCCATGGCAACTGCTTGCTAGTCACACTGCTGAGAACTCCTGGGCCTGGCCTGGTCCCATGTGCACTCCTGCAGAGGTCACCTCAGGGGACTCATACCAGGCAGTAGTCTGTGCTCCTCCGCTTGTATTAAAAAGAACAAATACATTTTTAGAACTGAGATCATTCCTGACCACAATCCATGTCAGATTGGATTTTTACAGTAATGAGATTGGAAGTGGAATATGAAGTGATTTGGTAAAGGGAGACTCGGTAAGTCTGAAAAGGAGTGGCCTGATGAGACCAGGCTGGGGGTAAAGTGGGCAAAACATGCAGGAGGACAGGGGACAGCTGGTGCAGAGTACAGAGTTGGCAGGATGGTGCTCGAGGCTGCCACATCTGTGCATGGCCTGGTGGGAGCCACTGGTATGCCCTGTGCTTGGCTGGGGCAGCCTCCTTGGGGCCATTTTTTTTCTTTTTCATTTTTCTTTATTAAAAATTTTTCAACGAACTCTACATACCACTCACAGATCCCTCCTTCTCCCTCCTCCCTCATCCCACCCCTAGCCCTCCCTCCCAAGCCACCCCACATCCCCCAAATCAAGGTCTCCCGTGGGGAGTCAGTAGAGCCCGGCACACTGAGCCTAGGCAGGTCCTTGGGGCCATCTTTATTAACTTGCCCTGCTGCAGTGGATCAAGTCAGCAAAGGGACAGGAAGGACACCAAGGATCAAGTTACTGCATATTAGTGACCCATCAGCACCTTGAGAACTGGGGTCGTACTCTTACTAGTCTCCTTTTTACAGAGGCCAAAAGAGCTCACAGGTCCTCAAGTGAATAATGTAGTGTCTATTCATTGGCTTCTTATAGCTTCCAGAGTGAGAAAGGGTACTGGGATTTTTTCTGCTTTCAACACTTGCTGAGCATCTGACTAGGGCAGAAGCAGGGTGGGGGTGGTATCTGTCTACAAGGATAGGTGAAGCAGGTCTTAAGGGTAACATGATTATGACCCAGTGGCTGGGATGGGGACACAGAAAGGAAGTGATGTAGGGTAACAAGCCCAGGACAGCAGGAGGAGGCAGAGCCAGGTACAAGGAGTGGGGGCCAAGTCAGCAAGGGACAGGAGTGACCCCGCTGAGGGAGAAGGAGACAAGAGTTGCTTAGTCTCTCAATATGTGAAATGGGATGAAAAGAAGACTACAAAGGTCTCATCCCTTATATATAAAGAACTATTTAGGTGTGCTGGATAGTTTTATGTCAACTTGACACAAGCTAAACTCATCTGAGAGGAGGGAACCTCAGTTGAGAAAATGGCTTAAGACTGGCCTGTAGGCAAGTCTGTAGGGCATTTTTTAAATTAGTGTTTGATAGGAGGACCCAGCCACTGTGAGTGGAGCCACCCCTGGGCTGGTGGTCCTGGGTTCTAAAAGAAAGCAGAATGAGAAAGCCATAAGGAGCAAGCCAATAAGCAGCGCCCCTCCATGGCCTCTATATCAGCTCCCACCTCCAAGTTTCTGCCCTCTCTGCTTTTTAATGATGAACTGTCATATGGAACTGTGAGTGAAATTAAGCCTTTCCTTCCCAAGTAGCTTTTTGTTATGGTATTTCATCACAGCAAAAGTAACCCTAACTAAGATAATAGGTAACTAATTAAAGCTAGGAACAGGAGAGGTGGCCCTCCCCAAGGAAGGGCACACCAATTGGTTGCCCAGTGCTAAAGGGTCAGCCCTGAAAGCATATATATATATATAACAGTATTTGGACTCAAATAGTTTATATTTAGGAATGTATATGTGTTTATATCTACTTATATACATGCAATAATGATAAGTGAAAGAAGAGACCATGAATTTGAAGAACAAGGATAGGCATATGGGAGAGTGTGGAGTTGCCATGCACCTGAGGCTGCTGACATAGGCAGTTGCTCCTGGTTTAGTGGAATCCAGGGGGTTCCATGCTTGTTGACATGTGTATGTGACATGTACAGTATATGTGCATATGAACATGTGAGACTCACACAGAAGAACTTACCAGTAGCTCTTACCTGTTGTTCTCACAGTCTACTGTGCAAAATGGCTTTAGTGTTGCTACTATACAGAAGGAACCAAGGCTAAGACAGCACAGTGACCTGGCTGGGATTCTGTGTTAGTAGCAAATGAAGATTAAAGAGGTCTGTCGGTCACAAAGCCTGTTTCTCAACCTGTACTGTTGGGAGATGAAAGCCCCAAACATTTAGGACTTCTGAGAGGCCAGGCAGTCTGGAGTTTATTTCAGGTCCATCTTGCTGCTTCTTAGCCATGGACCCAAGGAGGAGGCCAGTTGTACCTCTTTGTCTCCATCCAAAAGCAAGAAAGAGCACTGCCTAGATTCATAGGTGGCAGACAGGGGATGTGCATCCAAGTAGCTGTGACTACTGTCCCACGGTTCACCACGTAAGCAGCCCATCTCCAACGCTTTGGTCTCTGGAGGTGTCGGCTATGTCTGACTTCTCCCAGTATGCCTCAGGCGGATGGGATGTGGGGCTAGCACTGATTCTGTGTGTCTGTCTCTCCTACAGAGGTTCTATGTGGCCTCCTCCCGACAGCTGAAACGCCTAGAGTCTGTCAGCCGTTCCCCTGTGTACTCACACTTCAATGAGACCTTGCTGGGGGTCAGTGTTATCCGTGCCTTTGAGGAGCAAGAGCGCTTCATTCGCCAGAGCGACCTGAAAGTGGATGAGAACCAGAAGGCCTACTACCCTAGCATTGTAGCTAACAGGTCAGTAGGATAGAGGAAGCTAGCTGAGTGCCTAGTCCCTCAGCCTGTTTCTTCTGGGAGAGAAATGGAAACAGAAGGGCCATCCAAAGTGCACAGGATCATGGTGGCATGTGCCTGAAGGAAGATTACCATGAGTTTGAGGTGGGCTTGATTACCTAGCGAATTCCAGGCAAGCTAGGCTATAGAATGAGACCTTGTCTCAAAGATAAAGCAATCCAAGGACTGGAGAGATGGTCTGGGGCTAATATTATTTACTGTGCAAGCATGAGAACCCACATTTATGTCCCCACATACCCTTGGCATTGTGGGGTGCAGATGGGGGGTGGTCCCAAGAGCTCAATGTCCAACCTTGTTAATAGCAGCTTTTTTCTTCCTCATGTTAAGATCCATCTCTTGCCAAGGGGCTGATTTTATTTATTTATTTTGTAATTATTGCTATTATTTTGTGGTGGTGACTCTCAAACCCAGGACCTTGTGCATGTTAGGCCAGTGATCCACCACTGAGCTCTGTTCCTGCCCCTGTCCCTTTTTGCAAACAGCAGTCCCTCTGGCAGTCAATGATATTTTAGGAATTTCCAGGGAATTATTTTTTGATTTTAAAGATTTCCTAAGAAAAAGTCAATCTTTCTAAAAGCAAACTTGAAGTTCCAGGATGGGGATTGCTTCTGGAGAATTCTATTTTAGTCCCCAGGCAAGCCAGACTCATGAAGAGCTGTTGACCTCAAATCCTATGGGCCGTTGGCATACTACTCCCACCCCCAACCCCCGCCCCCTCCCAGTTCATATCTTGGATGAGGGGTACCCATAGGCCTTTCTCTAGAAGTGCCAGGAAGTTAGGTCAGCTGGCAGATGGGTTTAGCTCTGCCCCATGAGCATAAAGCTGGTCATCTGTCTGTCTGTCTGAGATACTCCTAAATATCTCCTTGCAGGTGGCTCGCTGTGCGTCTTGAGTGTGTGGGAAACTGTATCGTGCTGTTTGCTGCCCTGTTCGCTGTCATATCCCGGCACAGCCTCAGTGCTGGCTTGGTGGGCCTCTCGGTATCTTACTCGCTGCAGGTAGAAGGCTCTTTCTTGGGTTGAATGGTCTCCTCATGGCAACCACATTTTGAGTTCCTGGACCTTGGCTTTGGGTATCTGCAGGAATGGGGAAAGGAGAGGGCTTGAAATGGAGATTGAGAAGTTGGTACAGAGCATGGGAATCCTGACAGACGGCCTGCATTCTTCATCAGTCAAAAGATTCTCAGCGACTTGATGCTTTCAAAGCTATGACTTTCCCTCTGAGTTTGTGTTAGTTGCATCTCATGATGTTTGTCATACTGAGTTCCAAATATTTTCTTTTGTTGATTGAGATGGGTTATTACTCTGTAGCCCAGTCTGGCCTAGAACTTAACATAATTCTCATGCTTCAATCTCTCTGGAGCACCGGGATTAATTATGGATATGAACCATCACATGAAAATCACCCAGTTTCAGAATATTTTCCAGTTTCCTGTATGACTTCTATTTTTGTCTGCCTTTTCTTTCTTTCTATCTTCTTTCTTTCCCTCCCTCCCACAGTCAGAGGACAACTCTGTGGAGTCAGTTCTCTTCTTGCATCTTTCCATGGCTCTGGAGGGTAGAACTCAGGTTGCCAGGCTTACTCAACAAATGCTTTGCCCATAGTGCCATCTCACAGCTCTTGACTGCTCTTGAAAGGTGTGATCCCTAAGAGGTATAGTGTGTCCACTCTGGGTGATAGCTCTATATGGGTTACTCATTTCTGTGTTTGTTTGAATGATATGATTCATGCTTAATGAAAATGAGGCTACACTTTCCCCAAAAGACCCCACATGACTGTCTTCACTGGCAGATAACTTCGTACTTGAATTGGCTTGTTCGAATGTCCTCTGAGATGGAGACCAACATTGTAGCCGTGGAAAGACTAAAGGAGTATTCTGAAACAGAAAAGGAGGTAAGTCAGGATCCCATCCTGGCCCCTTGGCCTTGGCCTTTCAGACACCCCTTGGGTGTCCTCTGCCAACTCAGAGGGTGAGCTGTGTGTCTTCCAGGCCCTCTTGGGCTTGTCCTGTCTGTTTTTAACACTTACTAAGAACCACCTTGTTTTAGAGGCAGGAAATCATCCACACACCCTGTTTTCCCCAAGATACCTGTGGGCTGTGTCTCTTACTAAGGAACATTTTCCCCTGTGATTCTTTCCTTCACTTGATGATGTCACAGAGAAAGTCTTAGCCCTGGTTGTCACTCGAGGCTCATGGCCACCTTATTAATTAAGATGGTTCCCCCACAGCTGGCAAATAAACTGCAAACTTCTCTTTCACAGCCTCTAACAGGCAACCTCTGCCTGCCAGTTACTGCTATTTGCTATGTCGGTTTACAGGGGCTCTTTTTATGGGGAATCAAATTGGAATTAAATTGCACCAGTGCAGAAAATTTCCATAAGTTGAAGAATTAAGTGGAAATGAATTGAAGGGGGCTGGGGAGATAGATCAATGGGTGAAGGGTTCAGATCCCTAGAAGCTACATAAAGACTGAGTTTGGCAGCTTGCACTTGCTGATTTCTCTTATCCCTCTCGTTGTGATCCAGGCTCCCTGGCAAATCCAGGAGACGGCTCCACCCAGCACCTGGCCCCATTCGGGCCATATAGAGTTCCGAGACTACTGCTTGAGGTATCGAGAGGACTTGGACTTGGTTCTCAAGAACATAAATGTCACCATCGAGGGTGGAGAAAAGGTAGGTGTGCCATCTTCCATCCTCACTAACTCATAGTCAATGGAGTGAGGAGTAAAGGAGGCTGTGTGCCCTCCTCCATTCCCATTGATATAGGGTCTAGCATGAACCCCCACATCAACCAGTAGTTAGTCACAGCTCATACTATGGGATTGAGGTGCTTTTACAGGGAGGAATCATGGGAATAAAAGATGCTGAGTGTATTCAACAGGTGGCAAAGTGGACCACTGAAGGACAACCTATGGAAATGCAGATATGCTTTGGGAAAACATTTGAATGAACTGTAAATACTAAAATGATCCCTCTGCTTTTTTTGGACAGTTGGAATATGTAGCAGTTCTGGCCCAACCCCCTCCAGGCTGTTTATAGAAAATCTTAGCCCTCCACTTCACCCCAGTTCCTCCTGTGGGGTCTGTGTGCCTATGTGGTCCCTTTAAAGCATTGGCGTTTGTAAACTATCTAGAGTAATAAGATGCTGCTGCCATCACCAGGATGACTTATAGGGACATGTAGTTCTAAGCTATTCCTGGAAGTCATTTCAGACTATGACCTATAGAACTTTCTCAGAAACTTGGTCAGGGTTCACCCTAGGCATTTGCATCTTGTAATATTGGTTTGTTAAATTATCCATCCACATGTGTCAGAGTCTTCTGTTTCTATGAGATAGTCTCTGAGTCTTTATGTGTTTATGGGGATTCAAGTACGTGTGCTGGGCTGCGATAACTGTGGGCGAGCCCATCTCAAGCCCAGATGTAAAAGAGAGGAGAAAGAACTGTCACTGGACATTGGGAATGTCAACCATTGGCCAGTAACTGGGGTGCCCACCCAGGCCATATCAGAGAAGTTCAGGGGCTTTGCTTGAATCTGAGGTGTTGTCATGGCTCCAGGAAGGAATTCCCGTTAGAGGAGAGAGGAACCATGTGGGAAGCCAGGAAACACCTTGTTATTTTCTGACTCTCTCTAAATGAACATAACATAACTCACCTAAACATTTCTCTGCACCCTATTCCTTTGAGCATCTCTACTGACTTATAATAAGTTCTTAGCCTTTGGAAGCCTGCAAAGCAAAGGGCATCCTTTTCAACCTTTTGTCAAAGTAGCCCCTGAAGATTGTAGGTCTTGGAGAAGCTGGTGGGTGAGCACCTTGATAGTAGCTAAAACAACTAGATGACCACAGCTCTGACCCAGCCACTTGCTGGGAGAACATTGAATCTGCAGCGTTCTCACCTCACCACAGTCCCTTCCTGTCCTGCAGGTTGGTATTGTGGGCCGTACAGGAGCTGGGAAGTCATCTCTCACCCTGGGTTTGTTCCGGATCAATGAGTCTGCAGAAGGGGAGATCATCATCGATGGGGTGAACATTGCTAAGATTGGCCTGCACCACCTGCGCTTCAAGATCACCATCATCCCTCAGGTGGGCGAGGCTGGTGGTTCCTGCACATACTGAAGCCACACCCTCTGTATACATAGACTCAGCCAACTGTAGATGGAGAATGGTGTTTTTGCATTCATGTATTTATTGGGAGGAGGGGAACAGGTCATATATATGAAGATCAACTGCAGGAATCAGTTCTCTATATGTGTAATTCTGAGTATAGAATTCAGGTCATCAGGCTTGGTGGCATGTGCCTTTAGGTCACTGAGCCCATGGCTAGTTTTTTTTTTCAGGTTTAGCATCTGCATTTAATACCATACATAGATTTTTAACCCCAAGTGATGTGATGCACAGCCATTTCCCCAGTATTTTCTTGGTATTAGGTAGTACATCATCTAGACATGGCTGTATATAGGAGCTGTGAGTAAGTTATGTGAAAATACTATACTGTATCATACAAAGAACCAGAGCATCTATGGATTTAGATAGTAACATTGTCTTCTCTGCCAGTTGCAGGATTCAGTGTGTTAATCTCTAACACTTCCTGGAACTAAGCTACAGATAAAAATTTTCTAAACCAATCCCTGTGGGCAACAGTTCCCTAAGGCATTATTTGTGGTTGTGGTTTTTCCTTAACTTTCTCTGAGTCTCTTTTCTGGAGGTGGGATTGAGTGAGTGTATTAGTTACATTTCTATTGCTGTGATGAAATACCACCACTAAAAGCAACATCGAGGATTTACATATTGAAAGTTTGGAGGAGTTTTGCAAGAATAAAGGTTTTGGTCCAGTTTACCCAGGGCTTTTCAGACATTTCCTGTTACAGACATCCTACAGAGTTCATACTTTGGAGAGAATCTGAGATCTTTTCCTGTTGTAGTGTGAACATCTCATTTCTTCTATCTGTGAGCTTCCCTGGTTCATTGTGGTGTGACTGTTATGTTAGTTACTTTTCTGATAGTTGTGACAAAATCTTTGACAGTCATCTGCAGGAAAGAAAGGTTTATTTTGGTCACAGTATCACAGGGTTGCTTTCTACCATAGTGGGGGAAGCATGGTCACACAGTAGGTATGTGGTGGGGACCCAGCCAGCATCAGAGCCAAGTCTAACCTGCCTTCCCCAGACAGGCTCCACAACATCCTAAAATAACACCACCAACCAGGGAACAAGTGCTCAAAACATCAGTCTGTGGGGAACCTTCTAGATTCAGACCCTCACACATACTATCTACTGTCCTTGCACAGGATCCTGTTTTGTTCTCGGGTTCTCTCCGTATGAACCTGGACCCTTTCAGTCAATATTCTGATGAAGAAGTCTGGATGGCCCTGGAGCTCGCTCATCTGAAGGGCTTTGTGTCAGCTTTGCCTGACAAGCTGAATCATGAGTGTGCAGAAGGCGGAGAGAACCTGAGGTAGGTAGGCAGGCAGGGGCTGGTGTGTGAAGATTCTGCCCTCTTGCCTATGTGCTAGCTTCAGTTATTATCACCCGGGCAGCCAGCCTCCTGCTTCAGTGCTAGGGTGGTCAGCCAGTGGCCTGTGCTGCTCATCCTGGCTGGGCTCCTTCATGGGACAGGGTTGCCGGTACAGCTGACTTTTGGCTGATCTACTTGGCCTTAGTGGGATCAATGCACATATTTTGCCCAGGCATGCTGTCATGGTGATGACAGATGTGTAAGAGTGAATATGCTCAGTGTCCATTCCCACGTTAGGCCTCTACTGGCCATTCATTGGCCAGCATCCTGTTAGCTAAAGCCAGACACATAGCTGAGTCCAGCCAATGCTGAGTCTGCTGCAGCTCAGTGATATCATGGATACTAAGCCACTCTGTCACCCACATCAAAATGGCCTGATACTTTGAATATCACCTCTGAGCCTTTTGTTGGGGATGGTTCTAAGGCCATTTCTTGCTCACCAGAAAGTGTAGCATGATTGGTGTTTGTCACAGGCATGGACATGGGTGTGGACTTGTTCTCCTGCCCAAAGCCCACCCCCAGACAGTCTGCTAGCTTTCTTCCCTGCAGGCCTGGTTCAGGATCAGGGTAGTTTGAGCCCCCATCTCTAGGCTTTTCTCCTTTGCTAGTGTCGGACAACGCCAGCTTGTGTGCCTGGCCCGGGCTCTGCTGAGGAAGACAAAGATTTTAGTGTTGGACGAGGCTACAGCAGCTGTGGACCTAGAGACAGATGACCTCATTCAGTCCACCATCCGGACACAGTTTGAAGACTGTACTGTGCTCACTATTGCTCACCGGCTTAATACCATCATGGACTATACAAGGTAAGGCCCCAGAGTGGATCTGTGGGCCTACAGGGTTGATCCTGTCCAGTCATATTCATTCATTCATTCATTCATTCATTCATTCATTCATTCATTCATTCATACATCACCATCCTTATGCTCAGGGCAATCCCAATTGGTGGGACTCTACTGTCATCGGAAGAACCAGGTTATCCAGTGTTATTTCAGTCAGCATATTGATATGCATGCGAGGCCTGCTATGTGCCCCATGTTATTCTGGACTCTGGGGTTCCCTCTCAAAGCTTAGGGAATATCTTAAGGACCAGGACACTTAATTAAAAGAGAGGGACAATGATCACAGCAACACTGATTTCAGAGGGTGGCATGTGCTGTGTATAAGTGATAACAAGGAAGTGGTAGGGTGGGTACCCAGCTGAACCCACCTCTCCAGCCTCTAGAGTTTTTAATACTTTCTGCAGAGCAGGCAATCTCACAGATATCAGACACATCTCTTTGCGTAATGCTCACGTCTGCATCCCTCTCCATGCAGGGTGATCGTCTTGGACAAAGGAGAAGTTCGGGAGTGTGGTGCACCCTCTGAGCTCCTGCAGCAGAGGAGCATCTTCTATAGCATGGCTAGGGATGCTGGCTTGGTGTGAGCTGGGTGCTGGTATATCTGGTAAGAACTATAGGGCCAGCATCCCAGTGTCCAAGGATGAGCCAGCAACCCTGGGAACCCAAGCCTCACAGACAGAAACCACAAAATAAAAAGAAAACCAAACTAAAAAGAAGCAAAACAGACAAAGCAGCAGCCACCATCTGGCCCCATCCTGGATCTGACCTTGAAGAAACTGGGAGATAGATGTATCCCACTTTGAACACACATCTGGCCTCTGGTACCACTTGTGAGGCTCCTGGAAGTTCACCTATGCTCTAGCCCTAGCTCACAGCAGGGCCTTGGGCAGCTAAACTTCTGGAGAAATTGCTGGTGTCAAACACACTAGTTAGTGACCAAACAGCCATTGCCTCATGTCTCTCCAGCCACATTCATGGATGCCAAGGCT
The DNA here is from genome assembly GCF_049852395.1 of Peromyscus maniculatus bairdii. Lineage (NCBI taxonomy): Eukaryota > Metazoa > Chordata > Mammalia > Rodentia > Cricetidae > Peromyscus > Peromyscus maniculatus. The sequence goes on along the minus strand of NC_134859.1, from coordinate 659,642 downwards.
TGGAGCCTCTCCCTAGCCTGCCAGCTCTTGTATCACGTCCATGGCCCTGTTGGTTCCAGAAGAGTGCTACCCGTCTTCAGACCTACAGTTGAAAGCATGGGAACAACAACAAAACAAAAACAAAACACAACACACAAAAACCAAACAAAACAACCAAAACCAAAATTATTGCCTCTGTGTGATGTCCCCTTGCCTGCCATTTGGTCTTCAAGCACTCTGACACTGTGCCCTGCACCTAGTGCAGCTCTCACAGGACTTGCTTTAGAAGCAGCCTTGTAAAGGGATCTTGCCAGACAGGCTCAGAACCAGGCCAGGCAATACTGCCTTCCCAGGGACTTACATCTTGCCCCACCATCCCTCCCTTGCTTTCTGCGTCTTCCTATCTATTGCTGGGGAGGGCTCACTCCTCTTAGAAGGTCTGTGAGTAGCAAAAGTCAAGAGAACAAAGGGCAGTACCCACAGATAAGAAGGCTGGTACCAAAGACAGAACCAGAGTCCCCTCCAGGACAAGAAGACCATTCACAAATAGCAATGACCCCCTTCTATATCCCCCCTCCATTTTTAAGGATTGTTCCAGAGAAAAAGACGGTCCCAAGAATTTGGTATCTAGGGAGGAGGTACTGGACTCAGGGAATAGCCATGCCCAGCTCTGCACTTGATCCTCAGTCTGAATCCTTCAAAGTGGTCCTCTAGGTGTTTGGGTTACAGACCAAAGAGAGACCCCATGGGCAGTGAAAACTTACTGCCAGCTACAGTTCATACATGCTATGAATTTCAGCACTGATTTTCTTTAGGTGATTTACTTTTTCTCTAGGTGGCAATATGTGTATTTATTATTTTGTAAATTGTACCATTCTTTCACGTTAAAGGACCCAGATTTCTCCTGGGGGTCTTTTTGTAAGGACACTGGAAACGTGAATATTTGCAAATAATTTGCAGTAAAGAAAAATATTTTATTTCTTTCTAAACAACCATCTTATTTTCTTTTGGGCACAAAGCTTTCCAACCTCCACTCTGGAAGAACCAGGCTAGGAGAGTTATGTTATTGCTGTTGTCAGAAGTGGCGGGATAGGACAGAGAGGTGGCTCAGCAGTTATGAGTGCTTGCTCCTCTTGCAGAGGACTGAAGTTCAGTTCCTAGTACCTGCATCAGGTGACTTACAACTGCCTGTATCTCCAGCTTCAAGGGGTCCAGTGTCCTCACAAATTAAAAATAAAAAAGAAATGGGAGAGGCTAAGGTTAAGAGCTGCCTGGGGTCTGGCAGTGAGTCAGAATGGTAAAGTACACCAATATCTGTGCTTGAGTACTGTCATTTTTTGGTCATGTGACCCTAGGCAAGACAGTTAGGCTGTATGCCTCAGTTCTGTCTGTAAGGTAGCCACGTTCAGATTCTGAGACAAAAGCTACAATCTACTAACCCAGATACTTTGCTGTAGTGGGTGGGGCTGAGCTGCAATTAACAAGGCTTAAGATCTTGGGGAATGGGGCTAGTGAGATGGCTCGGTTGATAAAGGGCTTTCTATCTGTTCATGAGAGCCTACATTTCAATCCTCAACATAAATGCTGGTATATGTGTACAATTGTATATGTACATACATAGTGTTTATATGCATATAAACAGTATATGCATATAATCCCAGTACTGGGGAGGAAACAGGAATATCCCTGGGGCTCTCTGGCCAGCACGCTTAGCCAAATCAGTGAACTCCTTGTTCAATAAGAGCTTAAGGTAGGGGCTGTAGCAATGGCTCAGTGGTTAAAAATGCATGATACTTTTGCAGAGGACCCGGGTTCAGTCCGCAGCACCCACATTGGGCAGCTCAGAACTTTCTGGCCTCTAAGGTCACCTGCCCTCATGTGCACATAAACACAAACTTATGCACATATGCATGATTAAACATAAAATGAATCTAAAAAAGCAAAATGATGAGCTGGAGAGATAGCTCATCGGTTAAGAGCTCTGGCTGTTCTTCCAGAGGACCCGGGTTCAATTTCCAGCACATAGTAGCTCACAACTCACAAATGTCTGTAACTCTAGTTTATTTTGGTCTCTACATGCACCAGGCATAAATATTGTGCAGACACATGCAGATAAAATACATTTTTTAAAGGTAGAGAAAAATATCAAATGTTAGCCTCTGGCCTTCACACAGGTGCACACAAAGTGGACACAGGCTTGACAATCTCCAAGATGATTTGGTCCCCTCTCCAGAGTAGAAACTCAAATTGGTCTCTTGTCCTTGCCACTGGCTTCTGGGTTCCCATAGTGGGAGATGGGAGAATGTGCATGACAGCCTCTCTTCAGTGTCTAAAACTGTGTGCACAGGCACATGTAGCCTGCCATTGAAACCATTGGTCTACCTCAATGACAAAGCAGTGGGAGAGAGGAGCCCTGATGGTAAGACTCAGAACCATCTGGACCTGGCTGGACCTGAACCATATATATGGGGTGTGTTTCCTGCCTCAATTCCAAGCCAGATCCTCAAGGACTTCAGAGCTCACTGAGGGAGAGCTGGGATAGGGCACTGGGTTTATTTGCCCAGTTTATTTGTTCTGTGGAGAATCTGTTAAAGAAAATAGTCAAATTCTCAGATCAGGACTTAAGAGCCCAGGAGCTCCCCAAGCTCTCCCAGTGTCTGTCCTTAGCTGTGCCTCCCAGTTACAGTCTTTCTACCCAGCAGCCATACCAACTCCATGAAACATGTCGATGGTGTAATCAGGTCAGTCACATCCTCCTGTGTCCTCTCCCAGATCCTGTTCAAGCTGGCTTTGCTTCAGAGGCCTCTGCCATCTGTGTTTTCTCTAGAGCACCTCCCTTGGCTCCACACACAGTGTAAAAAGGGCCTCTTGAACATAACCCACTAGGAACTGCAGATCCTGCCTTGATGCCACAGAGGTCATGACACCCTGCCGGCTGGGGTTTAATGAGTATGAAACAGTTCAGAAAAAACATCTGATACAGTGCCTGGACCCCAAGACTACTTGCCAACAGAAAGGTTGTATTAGTTCCTCCTTCCTGTCCCTGGCTCACCCAGTCAGTATTTATTGGGTGTCCCTGTTTTGTACTGTCCAAGGTTCTGGAAACACATAGTAGACAAACATCCAATTTCTCAAGTAAATCTAAGAAGGAAAGGAAGCTTGCCCCAACCTCTGCCCTTGAGGTGGGAGTCTGGGACAGAAGTTGATTCTGGGCATGTGCTGAGGAGATGGAGAGGCCTGATGGCTGGAAAGGTGGGCTGCTGAGCAGAGATTGCCGTCAAAATCCTCTGGCTTCAGTTTTCTATCAAAGGGCCTTAGTGACTGCCAATACATCCTTAAAGAGATGTAGGAAGGAAGGGCTTGATGATGGTACTACTTCCTCTGGCTTAGTTTCCTGAATTCGTTCCATCCCAGCACCACATAAAAGAAAAGAAAAAAAAAAAAAGCCATGTGGTACTGGTGCACACCTTTAATCCCAGCACTCAGGAGGCAGAGGCAGGCAGATCTCTGTGAGTTCGAGGCCAACCTGGGCTACAGAGTGAGTTTCAGGAAAGGCATAAAGCTACAACAGAAACCCTGTCTCGAAAAACAAACAAAAAAAAGCTATAGAAATAGCCTGAGGCTGAGGCTTGAGGGATTAATGGTTGGGTCACCCTGCTGGCTTGTCCAGATGCTACCATATATTGGCCACCTATGGCACAGGCTCTATTCCTAGACCAATGTATCTCTTAAGCATCTCCAGCTGGACTTAGAGACACACAGCAGCCTCTGCCTGAGTGCTCTGTTGCCCAGTCTCTGCTTCCCCTAGAGCAGAATTGCCAGCAGGAGCACTGGAACTGGGTGATTAGAAGCCAAGGGCTGGTTCCCACTTGGTCACTGGGCACCTTGTGTCACCACTTTCTAGCTTTAGTTTCCCCTTCTGCACAACAAAGGCAGCCATTGGTGATGAGGCTGACTTTGCAAAGTGGAAAGCCTCTGAGCTTCTGGTCATACTCACAAAATGGGATCTGTCTGGGCTGAAGGGGAACCATCAGAGAAGGGTGGGTCATCAGGACATGAGTGGGGTAGAGTGGCCCTGTATCTTTTGAACAGGTTTAGTCCTCTCCTGACCCTAACATAGTAACTGCCCATGTATCAGGTACTAGGGCAGACTACACCAGTAATGAGGCCCCTGCAGATCATGGCAGTATGTGGGAATTGCTTTGCCACAGTGATAGAGGGGCATCTGAGTAGGACCCAAGAATACTGCTCAACATACTCAGCATGCACAAGACCTACCAGCCCTGGCCCACAGCCAACATTGCAGTGATGTTGCTAGGTAACAGTAATAAGTCAGGGTGGGTATAGTGTCACAAGACTGTTACTTTCTCTGGATGCTGAGACAGAGGAATTAGAGTTTGAGAGTAGCTTGGGCAATATATTCAGAGACTCAATCTTGCAACTTTAAATAGGTGTAGAACCGAATCCAGAGCTAGGGATGTAATGCAGTTGTGTGCTTGCCTAGCACACATGAAGCTTTGTGTTTGAGCCCCATAAACAGGGTGTGATTACTAAACAAGCCTGAAATCCCAGCACTTGGGAGGTAGAAGCAAGAACATCAGAAGTTCAAGGCCATCAGCTACAAAGAGCTCAAGGCCAGCCTGGGCTATGTGAAACCTTGTCTCACAAAAGGGCAACAGAAGCACTGGATACAGACATACAAGCAATAGAAGAAATGTGGACATGCTCATATCAATGTGCCATTTAATCTTGTTCTAGAGTTAGGCATCTCTGGAACAAACAGGGCAGAGGATCTATGGGTTCTCTCTGTGTGGTTTCTTAAAACTGTATGTGAAATCTGCAATGGCCTCAAAATAAGGGGAGTTGAGGGAAATGTACTTACTATCACGCAGGTTCAGGGCATACAGCCTGATTGGCCTGGGGTAGTTGTGGACTTGAAGTAGATAACTAGGACTGAGTCACTGTTCACTTTGGCTACAGAATGAGCATAGCTGTGTAGATGTTGCTCGGGCTGATTTGGACATGCTGGGTCCTTGCAGGTCTGGTGCTTTAATAGTCCATCACTTTCTCTGCCATCTTCCTCCCATAGAGGAGTCTAGATTAGACACCCTGGGGAGCCACAAAGACCCCTGGGTCTCTGGCATCTCTGGCCACTGCAGGCTTTATGAGTGGCTCCAAGGGGGTTGCCAAGAGTCCTGACTCAGGCCAGGCTTGATTCCTGGGCTAGTCTGCAAAACCTTTCTGGACCAGCAGGTGGTCAGCTCTGTCAGTGAAGCCTCATCCATGACCAGCATCCTGTAGGGAACAGAGATGTGGGACAGTTCTTAGGACAGCAGTTGAGAGCCCAGCTCCACTCCAAATTTACCCTCTAGATGTCTGACGTCCTGAGCAGCTTCTTGACCCAGCTTTCTGGAAGCACAGATCCTAGGCTGTTCTTTCCCCTGTGACCTTGGTTATGCCCCCTGCACAGTGGACACTCCTAGATAAACATGTTATATGCCTCCATGGCCCTGTGCATCACTGTCAGGAGGAACACCTTACCTGGCATAGTCTGTCACAGAAAACAGACATTGAATGGTAAGTAGTACCATGCACAAGAACCCAAGGGCTGCTTCTATCTGCAGCTCTGTCCATGGATCTATGGAGGCAGTAGCATCATCCAGGATGAGGATCTAGGTTTTTCCAGAGAAAAGCACATGCTAGGCATAGGAACTGCTTCTGAGCCATGTTGTGAATAAGCTGCATGGTTAGCCTAGGTTAGAGTAGGCTTGTCTACAAGCAGGCCCTGGGGTCAGCTGCTGATGGTGCCCATATGCGTTGTCTTCATCATGAGGACCAAAGTCTGCAGAAACTCCATTTCTGTTGTTTTGCTTTAGGCTGATTGTGGGCAAATTGTTCACACCTTCGGTGCCTTGACTTTCCTCCTTGTAAAAGTGCTGTCTTTCTCCCTTCTTCCCTCCCTTCCTCCCTCCTTTCTTTCTTTCCCTTCATTTTCATGTGCACTGTGCATACATGTGTGGACATGTATGTGGAGGACAGAGGCCTACATCAGATGTCTCCCTCAATCACTCTCCACTTAATTTACAGAATCAGGGTCTCTTCCTGAACCCAGATCTTCTTGATTTATCTAGCCTGGCTGGCCAGTTTGTCCCAGGGATCTGTCACTGCCTCCTGAGCACCAAGATTGTAGTGACTGCTATGCCCACCTGGCATTTACATGAGTACTGGGGATCCAAACTCTGTTCCTTACACTTGCATAGCAAGCTCTTTACCCACAGCATTGTCCCAGTCTGGTTTCTCCTCTCCATGGTCTCCAGCCATCTCTATCACAACATGTGAAGTGTTGATGTAGATATCAGCCACAAAAGGTAGATGCCGGTAGATTTTTGTTTTGTTTCAGACCAGGTCTTACTATGTAGCCCAGGCTGTCCTGGAGCACTCTATGTAGAGCAGGTATTGCACTCAGAGATCTGCCTGGCTCTGTCTCCTGAGTATGGCCTTAAAGGTATGAAACACAATGCCTTTTTTTTTTTGACAGTGTTTCACTATGCAGTCCAGTCTGGCTTCAAACTTGGAATCTTCCGGTCTCAGTCTCTTACGTGCTGGTATCACAAGTCTGCACTATCAGGCCCAGCTATGTATTAGGGTACTTCACAGTACTAAGCTATACATTCAGGGAAGGCTATGGGCCAAGGCTGTAGTACAGTGGCAGAACACTTATTCAGCATGCACAAGGCCCTGGTTAACTGTTCTGCACTGAAAAATAAAAGTACAATGATAAAATTTATGTTATGTGTATTTCATGCTTAAAATATTTTAGCAAAAGACATTACTGGAGAGATGGTACATTGAGCAATATGCTGGCCATACAAGCATGAGGATCCAAGTTCAGATCCTCATTTCCCACTAAACTGTAGGACACAATGGCATGCATCTGCAATCTCAGCTCTGGGGAAGCAGAGACAAGAGGATCCCTGAGGCTTACTGGACAACCAGCCTAGCACAGTCAATGATCTCAGGGTTCAATGAGAGACCCTGTTTCCAAAACTAAGGTGGAGAGCAATAGAGGAAGACATCAAAGGTTAAATTTTGGGCTGCACACACACACATCACACCCCCCCCCCCCGATTTTAGGAAAAGAACATACACTATATTACTTAGCTACAACAATTGTGAAATCAGTGTCAAACATCATGCCATCAAGCATTGTTTGTTTTGTTTTTTCAAGACAGGGTCTCTCTTTGTAACCCTGGCTGTCCTGGACTTGCTCTGTAGAACAGGCTGGCCTCAAAGTCACAGAGGTCCACCTGTCTCTGCTGGGACTAAAGGCATGTGCTGCCACTACCTGGCAAGTATAGTATTTTTGTAGCAAAAATAAAGTAGGATAAAGAGTCTAGATTGGGTTTTGCCATGGGAAAAGGAACATGGCACAGAGATCCCGTGGCTTGGGATTGCAGTGAAGGATTGGGACCTGGATTGGAAAAGGGGTTGAGGATGCCCTGAATATCCTTGCCCTTGTCTACTTCCTATTGGTCATTGCACTGGTGGATGGCCATATTTCAGGTTATCTTCCTGGCCAATGCACTTATATTGCAGCTGTCCTAATACTATGAAGATCCTGAGCTACACTGCTTCCAGTGCTACCCAGATGCCTTTATCTGTGTGCTCCTGAAGAAGGACCAGATTCATCCACAGAGATCCTTGGAACAGGACAGGGTTCTGGTGGGAGGGATGCTGGGTCAGAACAGGGTCATGCCATATCTCCCACCTCCTCCTCTCCATTGTCACAGGCTTCACCTGAAGGATGGTGGTGATTTAGGACGGCAGTGTGTGCAGCCCCACATAGGTGATGGGGATCCTACTGATCTAGACAACAATCTTAGCTGCTAACTGAAGCTGCAGCAGGCCTCCAGCCAGGGAGGACTTCCTGGGCCCTGTCCTGTCCACAATATCTACCTGCCAGGTAACAAGAGGATGACCCCCACACTGAGCAGCTCTTCCCTAGTCTTAGGGTTCATGGATGTGAAAGGGCACAGACTTGTTCCTCCACTCACCATCCTTTGAGCCTGCCTCCTTCAATACAACTATTCATCAGTATATCCCATCTTCCATCTGGGCATGCTTGCTTCCCCTCCACATGGCATTTCTGTCTCTTGCCTTTCCTCTATGCTGTAGCTTCCTCCATCACTCCAATTACCTTACCTCCTGTCCTATTTGTGCCTCTTCCTTCTATCCCTTACTCTTTTACCCATGCATTAATCCATCTATCTTTTCTTTCATGTACTCCAAATCTTTCTTTATAGTCATTCCTACCATGTCCATTCATCTAATTCTTTTCTATGCCCTATCCCACTCCTTCATATATTCCTTATCCATCCTTCCATGAAGCTGAACATGCCCCTCATTAGGAGACATTAAAGTATATGGAGCCAGAGTTCAGGAGACCACCCTCAGAGGCATATCTTGGCTGAAGAGAAGCCCATTCAGGAAGTACTAGATGGGAAGTTAAGAAACCTAGGTAGGGTCTGACTTGGAGTGTGGTGCTCACAAAGATGTATTGGGAAGGATGTTCACCTTCTCTCCTGCATGGATATTTAGGAATATACCCTGTACAGCCATCAGCAACTCTGCTCAGTGGCCCAACTCAAATTCCTAGAACTAGATAGATCCCCCTCAAGGCTATGGAGGCTGGGCTATACAGGTAGGCAACATCCAGAGAGCCTGGGTAGGGTGGACATGAGTAAGAGGAACTCTCTTCCCAAGTTTCTTGAAAATGTCCTGCCTCTCAGAGACTCAAGTTTCTGAGGTATACTAATACAACACAACAGCTTACAAGGATGTACTAGCAAAAGAATGCCTGTAAGTACCACTACAGCAATGCACATGGATTTACTTGTATAGCAGCTCACACAGACACAATAGCAGAACAGTACTCGCTGATATACTAGTACAGAAGTGCACATGATTAAGCCAGTATACTGTACTAGTACAGTAATACTCATGGATGTACTAGTAAAGAAGTACACATAAATTTACTATAGAAGCATGTAGGATATATTACCATATCTGGACATATGGATGTACTGGTAAACCAAGGGAAGGGAGGTACTACCTAAGGAAGTACTAGACAGTACTACACATGGATAGAACACTGCATGGAATCACTAGTATAGCAGCACACACATATCTCTTACTAAAGCATTGCACATAGATGTCTTAGCAAAACTGGAAGTGCTACTACTATTACAGAAGCACACAGTGACATTTGCACTACTGCATCTGTGTATAAAACTGTACAAACACATCCATTTGCAGTGCTGTAAGTATATTCAGGTATGCTGCTTTCTAGTACATCCATAAGCAGTGCTGTTCCAGTACATTAGTGTGTGCTGCCATAGCCAGTACATCAATGTGCACAGCTATAGTAGTATATCCATGTGTGCTCTTATCTAATGTTTATCTATGAAATGACCAAGAAAGGGGGAGGGGGGAGAAAGGAGAAAGATAAATGGGATAAAGTAGGTAGAGAATGAGGAGGGAAAAAGAGTAGACAGGATGGAGAAAGAGTGTAAGGTGGGAGACCTGAGAGAGATGAGAGAGATGTGTGAAAGTAGGGACACAGATTGGAGAGGGAGGAGAATGAGAGAGGGAGAGAGGTGGAGAAAAAAGTGAGAGGAGAGATGGGAGAGAGAATAGAGAAAAGTGAAGAGACAAGAGAGCAGGAAGAAAGAGAAGACAGGAGGAGTGTGTACAAAGATTGAAGAGAGAAATGGAGTGGGACAGAGAAGAATTGAGAAAAGAGAGGGGCCAATGTAGATGTAACCATCTTTTTAAATAAGAAACACAGAGCCGATTGCAGAGTTAAAAAGCCCAAGAGGTCAGAGCAGTAGCTAAGAGATAAAAACCTTACCCTTCACTGCCTCTGCTGTCCTCTTCAGCCAGAAAACTACTTCCTATATGTCTGTCTTCTCATAGACTTTCTGTTCTGCCTTCTCATTGGTTGTAAACCCAACCACATACCCTCCTCGTCACTGCCCATCTATACAGACCTCCAGATCTTCTATGGTTGGTGTTGAGATTAAAGACATGTGTCTTCATGCTGGTGGTATCCTTGAACACACAGAGATCTGCCTGTCATGTGATTGGGATTAAGGGCGTGTGCTACCACTGCCAGACTTCTGCTATGGCTTGCTATTAGCTCTGATCCCCAGGCAACTTTATTTATTAACATTTAATTAAAATCACATTTCAGTACAAATAAAATATCACCATATTTCCCCTTTTCTATTTTAAATTTGTTTTTCTTTTTGGAGCTGAGGACTGAACCCAGGGCCTTGGGCTTGCTAGGCAAGCGCTCTACCACTGAGCTAAATCCCCAACCCCTTCTATTTTAATAAAAAGAAAAAAAGGGAAAAGGTTATAACTAATAAAAGAAAAACTATATACAAAAGTACAATAACTATATACCATATATACAAGCAATAAATACCTAAAAAAATGTCTAGTCTATTTGTATTTGACAAATTCAGGGAAAATAATTTCATTATCTATCCTATTTTGGTAAGTCCAAAATGTACCTAATTCACTTTCTATCCTAACTAATCTTCAACTATAACTAACTAATCTTCAACTCCCTCAGAGACCCAAGAAGGAAATAATATTAGCTAACAAAAATAAAAACAGGAAGTGCATGCAAGCAACTTCCAAAAAAAATAATGTGAGTTGACAGAAACAGCCAGCTGCCTGGACAGTCACCCAAGGTTTCTCCACAGCATTGGGGCATCATCTTCAGCTTATAGGCTTAGTGTATCTGACAGACTCATTTGTGAAGTAGGATGTACACAAGGTCAACAGTTTGACCTCACATTGGGTGAGAGCAGTCCATGTACCAGAAACACCTGAATTCCACTAGTGTCATGTCATGATTCAGGATTTTAAATTCTGGAAATTGTTGATTTTTTTTTTAATTCAGCTGTCCATTCTTCTTGGCTGTGTGTGTGTGTGGCTTCATCTCAGCATCCCATTCTTCTCCACATCCCTCTATTAAATGCCAGTCTACTATTGAGAGGTGTGAGCTTAGTTACTCTTTAAGAATAACTGTTTCAGCTGCTGTTCCACTGCACATGAGAAGCCATTGGCCCACTGCCTGTTCAGCTGCCTTAGAAGAAAAGGACATTGTACCTTTTCCGGATTGCAAAGGCCACTTCAGGGATGGTGCCATATTGTCCTGACCTCAGAGGATGCCTGTTGTTAAAGCCACAATCACACTTGACTTGGCAAGAATTGGTAGTCCTTTGTTTCATGTCCTGTCTGTCCTGTTTGTCAGCAGTTGATTCGAGGATACGTTGTTGTCCAGTGGCTAACTTTTGCCACAGTGAAAGTTAACTCCATGTGCAGTTTCTTCAATGCCCATATTTTCTCTGAAGTAGTACTGCCAGGAGCCGGCATGTCTCATAGTCATAACAAAAAAGAAAAATATTCTAAGTTATTAAATATTTTAAATGCCATATTCTGTAGATCTCTGAAGGGTTTGAAGATGACCTGTCTATCTAAATTATATCTGGTCGATCTTGAAAACACACCTAATATGACTACAAGTTCTATTGTAATGTCTAACTACTAACTTTCATTTTTTTATATCCTAATAGTTGGTAATAATAACATTCATGGATCAGCAAATTGCATTACATTGTTAAATGAACACTATAAGTATAATATCTTGAACAAGATTAGAAATATATGTATGGCATTTTCTAACAATATCAATCTCAATATATATAATTTGTATACAATATACAAAAATCCAATGTAATGTAAAGTATTTAAAACTAGTAATTGTCTTTTTCTTTTTTTTAAACAAGAACCTTAAATCTAATCTCCTTTGCTTAGCCCTTTTCCTAACCCTTAACAACAACTTGTAACCAACCCTCCTAAACAATGAAAATTATCCCAAACCCAAAACCCGTTAAAAGACCAGAAAAAAAACAAAAACAAACAAACAAACAAACAAAAAAAACACCCTACCCACACCACCTCTTTGGGAATGTGGGCGTCATATTCTTAAAATTGCTTCCTGCTGGATATGGGTGAAGGTATCTTTATCCTGAAAAGAAAAATTTTAGGTTAATTGTCAAATTCTAGGAAAGGTAACTATATCCTTCATTGTCCAGTTTGAGCATAATGCCAAAGTTCAGGGTTTATCTCAAGTCCTTATTCAAGTAGTCTTTGAAACTGGATCATCTCAGCTAACCCTCTCAAAATTGCTCTGAGCACTTTGTAGTCTAAAGCTGATCTGTAAAAGATGTTTGTCAACATAGTGATATTATTATTGTCCATGTGGAATTGTTGTTGTTGTGGGGCCTCATCTTCTTCCTGGAGACTTCAGTTGATGTTAGGCCTGGCCGTGATTTCCTGTAGAAAACTGATAAGAGACTCAAACACAAAGACATATATATATGCAGCTAATTGAAGCCTTTTTTCTTTCTAGAATTAGTTAGTACTCTATATGATCATTCATATCTAAACAAAGTTTAAAATGTATATATATATGTATATATATTAACTAGTAAATTTTGATATAAAATTCATATTTTAAGAAAAGTTTAGAGAATCAGAATAGAATCAAAGAATTGAGATTAGTAAAAGAATAGTCCCTTAATTAATTTGTTTTTTCTTCTGTCCCATAGCAGAAGATGACTCTTTTCTTCTGGCATGATACAGGGAGTTTGCATTTTCCTTTTAACAACATGCTTGAGTTTAAAGAAGGAGAGAGCCATTCTCCAACTCCAAAGTCAGCTTTAAATTTTAATTTAACTGGGACTATTAGAAGACCAATAGTGTTAAATTTCTTTAGAGAAGAGCAGAAACAAACATTTAGGAAGACTTATAAAATTTTTTTTTAGATGATATACCCATACGCCATTTCACTCTGTTCCTGGGATAGGTGATTTGTCCCTTTTCTTCAGTTGTCTCATTTGTCCTGTGTTCTTCAGATTCCTTAACCTTCATTATCCTAAAAGACAAAAACAAAAACCTTTCCCCAAGACTAATTTTGGGGATGTTCCTTTTTGGCAAGTTATTATCTGATTAAATGAAAAGGCATGTGTTAGTGGTATAAGTTAGTTTAAATTGGATGTTCATGCTAGTTGATGAACTATAACCTCCTCTAATTAAGAGGTCTCTCTTGTTCAAATCGAACCTTTATCAATTTTGATGGTACCCACAGCTTATCTTCTCCTGTAGAAACAAAAGCAAAACCTCGTCCGCAACGTAATACATATCCTGGTTTCCATTCTGAGGTCAGTACATCCTTGAAGTATATAGGCTGATTTAATTCTGTAGTTTTTTTCTATTATCCAATGTCTCTCTGCAGCTGTTGTTCCTTTCTCATTGGCACTGAGAAAATTCAAAGTTAATAGAGCATTATGCAGTCTATTTCTGGGCGTTTTGGTTACCCATTTCTGTTTATATAACATATCCTTTAGAGTTCTGTTTGATCTTTCTATAACTGCTTGACCTTTAGGATTATGTGGTAAGCCTGTAATATGCTTTATATTGTAATAAGCAAAAAAACTGTTTCATTTTAACAGAGACATATGCTGGAGCATTGTCAGTTTTAATTTGTGGAGGTATACCCATGATGGCCATAACTTCTAGTAAATGAGTGATTACAGAATCAGCTTTTTCAGAACTCAAAGCAGTTGCCCATTGAAATCCTGAATAAGTATCAATGGTGTGCTGTACATATTTCAATTTTCCAAATTCTGCAAAGTGAAACACATCCATCTGCCAGATTTCATTCCTCTGAGTACCCTTTGGGTTACATCCTGCTGCTAATGGCGTTTGATTGTAGAAGGAACAAGTAGGACATTTCTTTACTATTTCTTTGGCTTGTTGCCAGGTTATGGAAAAATCCTTTTTTAAACCTTTACTATTGACATGATGTTTTTAATGAAATTCTGAGGCCTCCAGCACATTTCCTATCAATAATTTATCAAACTCATCATTGCCTTGTGCTAGAGGGCCTGGCAGACCAGTATGGGGTCGGATGTGAGTTATATATAAAGGATGACTCCTTTTCCTGATTGTATCTTGTAATTGAATAAATAGTGAAGTTAATTCTGAAGCATCAAGGATAAATTCTGCAGTCTCAATATGTAATACTACTCTTTCAGCTTACTGAGAGTCAGTTACTATGTTGAAAGGTTCTGAAAAATCCATTAATACGAACAGAACAGCATACAATTCTGATTTTTGAACTGACTTATAAGGACTTTGAACCACTTTGCTTAAATTTTCTGATTTGTAACCTGCCTTTCCTTGTTTGTTGGCATCTGTATAAAATGTACAAACTCCAGCTATGAGTTTTTCCCATACAATTCAAGGCAAAATCCAATCAGCTTTCTTTATAAAATCATTTCTATTGCTCTTAATTACTCCCAAAAAATTACTGCAAGCTCTTTGCCAAGGTTCTATTGGTGAAATTATTTTGGCCACTCCAAGTAGTTAAAAGGATATTTATTTAATGGCAAAACTCACAAATTAAGTGATAGGTAGGTTGCAGGGTCTGGGAAAGGTGTATCACAGTCCAGCAGTGTTCTCTGGAGCTCTGCTCAGTCCACCTCCAATGTTCAGGGTCCCGGCACAGAGAGAGTGGAGAGAGAGAGAGAGAGAGAGAGAGAGAGAGAGAGAGAGAGAGAGAGAGAGAGAGAGAGAGAGAGAGAGAACTCGCCCATCCAGCTCTCGGGTCTCCAGGCGCCTCCCCTGGCCCTGCCTCGTAGGCATGACAGTTGCCAGAGTCTCAATGGGGGTTGGAACTTCCAGATCCAAGCTGGAATGGCTACCCACTACATCTCCCCCTTTTTGTCTAAATAAGAAGGTTCTAAACTAATACAAGACTATATACAAAGGAATGGTTATCAAATATTGTCCAGGAATAATGAGGGATAATGACCCAGATAAGATGGAACTACAACCAATGCAAACAATTTGAAACAAGAAACACATACTAAAATCCAGAGATGTATAGAGCATAGGTAAAGGGCATGTTATAAAGATCATTCAAAGGTGTCCTATCCTAAAAAACCTGAATCTAATACTTAACATGTTCTATCTAAGATATCATATATACTAAGTTGTAACTATAACTGCTAGTCTTCAGTCCCATCAAAGACCTGAGAAGGAACATAATGGTACCTGAGAAATGGTAGATGGATGCAAGCAACTTTTGGGAATCTTGCAAGAGTAGACCAAGACAGCTGGCATTCATCTTTAAGGGAAGTTTCTATTTCCTCTTTAATGGAGTTTTTAATTTCCTTTTTTAAGGGAAGTTTTTATTTCCTCTTTAAGGGAATGTTTTATTTTTTCTTTAAGAGCCTCTATCATCTTCTTAAAGTCATTTTTAGGGTTGATTTCTTCTGTTTCTTCTGTCTTGGTATGTTCAGGTCTTGCAGGTGTAGAATCACTACATTCTGATGTTGCCATATAGGTCTTTATGTTGTTGCCTGTATTTTTGCACTGGCATCTACTCATCTCTTCCTCTGCTCGGTGCAGGTGGTATCTGTATCTGAGAGTGCCTCTCTTGTTCTAATTTTTAGTCTTGGTTTAGTAGGAGCTCTTGGTTAAATTGGTGCTATTGGGCTGTTTCTTCAGGGGCAGCTGATCTCAGCCAGTGAAGTACATACTTATGATTCTGGTGATCTGGTTTGGTGGCTGGGCAGCGCCTTCTTCTGTGTTCCCAGGTCACATTTTGTTCATTCGTCAACTCCTCAGCTGATCTTGTTTCTTCAGACTTCAAACTGTAGGCATCTGAATCCTCTCCCGGATGGATTTCAGCTGAGCGGGGTAGTCTCACCAACTCCTCCAAGTTGTTGGGTTTCACAGGATCAGCAGCTGGGCCCTGGGTTGTCCTCAGACGGAGTGTTCAGATTCGTTCTGGTTCCGTCCCACGGAGATAGCTTCTTCCCCGGGTGTTGGGGTTAGAGTCGTCCCTGTTCCAAGCTGCGTCTGCTTGTTTCTGTCGCCGGGCCTGTCTACCTCTGTGGGCTGGTGCTGGGCCTGTATGTCTCTGCCGGCTGCTGCCGGGCCTGTATGTCCCTGTCGGCTGCCACCTGGCCTGTCTACCTCTGCGGTCCGCCGGAGGGCCTGTATGTCCCTGTCGGCCACCGCCGCCGGGCCCATCTCGGAAAATTTCTTAATAATAAATTTTTTTTTTTTTTTAAAAAAGAGGATCTGTAGCTCTCCCAGAGTACCCATAGAGCAGCCAGCAATTTTCTGTAACTCCAGTTCCAAGTGCCCTCTTCTGGCCTCTGTAGTAACTGTATGCTTGTGGTGCATAGAAAGCACTTAAACTACCCATAAGTAAATGAATCTCAAGAAAAGTTATGCACAAAATGAATAGTCAAGCAACACTAAAAACACCACATCTCAATATGTCTTAGAAGGTTAATGCCTCTGCATTGCCAGTATCACTGGTGATATATTTCAAAGAAAAGAAAGGCAGATAGATATCTAGGAGTTTCTTGATTTCTTTTATACTCCTATAATTAATGTTCTCACTTCCTGAGATGCAGTTGAAAACATGTATTTTTCTAAAGAATGATATGAAAAATCATGTCATGAACATTTGTATACTGGACTGTTTTTTTAAATTATTTTTTTTGAGTAGCTAAACATTAGTGGTAGAATATGGATCATTTTCCATCATGAATTGGGTATCCATGGAATCCACACCCACGACACCATCCCAATATGTTGCCCTGTCTGGCTGTGAATTTTTATTGTAGCAAATGCTGCCTAGAATTATAAAGATCCATCTCTGCCTGTTGAGTTGTATGGTTACAAGAGTGTAGTTGGAAGTTTTCCAGTGTCCCAGCCGGCCAGTGGTCAGGACAAATCTCTCCCACTCACATCTCCCAAGTAAGCACATAGGGGATTTTATTAATTATAGCTGCTTGCCCATTAGCTCAGGCTTATTACTGACTAGCTCTTACACCTAAATTAACCCATAATTCTTATGTATGTTTAGCTACGTGGCTTGGTACCTTTCCTCAGTTCTGCCTTGTCATCTTGCTTCTTCTGTGTCTGTCTGGAGACTCCTGACTCAGCCTTCCTATTCCCAGAATTCTCCTAGTCTGCTTATCCTGCCTATACTTCCTGCCTGGCTACTGGCCAATCAGCATTTTAATTATCAACCAATCAGAGCAACACACACTCACATACATACAGAGTATACACATACATAGCATACAGAATGACATTCCACAGCACTTCTGTAAGGCAAAGGACAATGTCAATAGGACAAAAAGGCAGACTACAGAATGAGAAAAGATCTTCCCTAACCCCACATCTGACCACATCTGACAGTGGGCTGATCACTAAAATATATAAAGAGCTCAAGAAGCCAGAAATAAAAAAACAAACTACTTTTAAGGGTAGGCTGCAAAACTAGCACTAGATGACCAACAGAAAGCAAATTCAATGGCATTCTCAAGGTATATATTATATATTTACTTTATCTGTGCATATTATGGCTTCCAGTTTTTTGGTATTTGGTATTTCTAGGTGTGCAAACAAGTAGGTCTTTGTGTCTATATCTGCTTTTTATGACCTTTCTTTGACAAATTTCCTGCTATTTGTTACTTTTGTCCTATTCTGATGCATATTTTTTTTCATCTTATACTGTATACTATGTTGTTATCCCTAGGAAGCATGTTTGCTTTCTGATGTGAGACAGAAATAAGATTGATCAGGATGAGGTATGGTAAATAGGAGGACCTTGGAGTAGAAGAGGAAGGCAAAATCATAATCAAGATGTAGTATGTGAAGAAATTTATTTAATAAAAAGTGATAAAAATTACAAATTCACATTATAGTCAAAACACAAATAAGGTAAATAATGCAAAAAATGGAATTATGAGCAAAAAATTTCCCAAGATATCAATTTTTTAAACTGAAAATAGACTTTTCATCATGGTTTTCCCTTCCCCAATGCCTTCCAGATCTTCCCTACTTCCCTACCATTTGAAATCCACACCCTTTCTCTCTCTCTCTCTCTTCCTTCCTCCTTCCTTCCTTCCTTCCTTCCTTCCTTCCTTTCTTTCTTTCTTTCTTTCTTTCTTTCTTTCTTTCTTTCTTTCTTTCTTTCTTTCTTTCTTTTTTTTTCTTTCTCATTGGAAAACACAGAGACATCTAAAATAAATGACTAAAACAAAAACAAACATGGAAGAATAGGACAAAACAAACAGAAAAATTGGTAAATCTCATCAAGGTTATTTTGCATTACCATCTACTGCTGGGTATAGAGGCAGCCCTAAGTGTGGTTTATGTACCCAGTGAGACCCCTTTAGAGAATACTATGTTTCCTTTCATTTCCTAAGCAAGTCTAAGCCTCTGCAGTGATCACTGAAGAAGTTGAAACTGTCTTCTTTAGGTATCTGAAGTTATAAATAATTGATCATAAGAGAAGTGCGAATTGTTTTTAAAATAATTTCATGTTCTTCCTTTCTAATTTATAAGCAGCTAGTTATAGAAAACATGCCTGGAGAGATAACCTCTCTGGAAAGGAAGGTGTAGTTCTAGATAAAAGTTTCTGAAAATAAGCAATGTTCAAATTTATTCTTCTAGTAACAACAAATGCAACCAATGTGGTGTGGGGTATCAGCTACAACAAAGATATTTTCACCCTCAAATCATAAAATTGAAGCAAAGTTACTTCTACTATATGCATCTTCCCCCTTTCAACTATTTTAATATTCTTACAGAATCCAATATTTTTACACACTCACACACACACACATCAGTTCACATACAAAAGGACTGCACTGACTTATGAAGAAACAATTGTAGCCTGGTGGTGGTGGTGGCACATGCCTTTAATTCCAGTACTCAGGAGGCAGAGGCAGGCGGATCTCTGTGAGTTAGAGGCCAGCCTGGGCTACAAAGTGAGTTCCAGGAAAGGCGCAAAGCTACACAGAGAAACCCTGTCTCGGAAAAAAAAGAAAGAAATGAAAGAAAAGAAGCAATTGTTTTTCTCTTGTATTAGTTATTATTTCTCTCTTCCCTGATTAAAAATTACATGACATGAAAAATGAAATGTAAGATAGGCTTATTTTGCTTCCCTTTTAAGAAGAGATATCTGGTCATTACTGCAGGTAAGATACTGTGGGATTCAGATGAGCTGCAAGTGGGGAGAGCTTGAGGTATCAACTCTTCATATAGTAGAGAATATGGGAGCTGAGACTGAAAGCCAGAGCCTGAGGTAGGTAGAACCTTCAAAAGTATGAGTAATGACTCACTTCTACACTATAGGTTCAAAATCTTAATGTTCATACAGCCTCCACATATCACCAGAATCAGAGTATTTACTTGTGTAACCACATTACCTGTGTTCATGTTCATCTCCATACCATGTATATGACTTTCCTCAGCAGAAATTATCCTAGATAAAATATACTCTGAAGGCCAACTTACAGGATCCCTGAGCCTGCCCTATATCACTTGTTGCCTAGAGTTCTGAAGCCCATGTACAAGCTTCCTTGGAATCTTCATATTTGCATCTCATTTTGCTTTGTGAATGACAGAATCACTTTAAAATATTGTTGTGTTCAACCACCATCTTAAAGTGTAGCCTGGTTCATTGGGTATAGTTACAATGGTCTCTTTGTGATGGCCCATGGGGAGTATTTCTGTATTTGATAAAACTCTCTAGTAGGGATCCATTTGATCAGCATTATCAATCATATATATTTCAAAACACTTGTCATTTTCTCAATTTAATTCTTCTATGTGTGCTGTTTTACTCTGAAGGCAACCTAAACATTTCTTGTTTACACCGCATGAGTTTTCTGTTTAATGCTGTAACTCTTTTTTTTTTTTTTTTTTTTTTTGGTTTTTTCGAGACAGGGTTTCTCTGCGTAGTTTTGTGCCTTTCCTGGAGCTCACTTGGTAGCCCAGGCTGGCCTCGAACTCACAGCGATCCGCCTGCCTCTGCCTCCCGAGTGCTGGGATTAAAGGCGTGCGCCACCACCGCCCGGCTAATGCTGTAACTCTTGAACAATTACAGGTGCTTTGTCACACAATTTGCCGGCAAGTTCAAACTTACCAGGTTTGACCCTGGACTAATGAGTTACTTACTTTCGTTAGCTCATTGAGGATTTTGTACACTGGATTTTGAAGATTTTCATCATATTCTTCAAGTTTCCCTAGATCTAATCCCCATCTATACCCACAGAACCTTCTGTATTTTCAATCATCTCGTAAAATGAGTCCTGTTATGTTTCTTGAAATTGTGGCCTTCCACTGAAACATTGTTCAGTTTCTAGAGATATACCACATGAAGAAAATTCACTCTGGTTTCCCAATTCATATATCAAATGCCATGAGCTTCTCAGCTAGGGGGAGGACTTTATGATTACTTCCCATCTCCATGCTACACTTTGGTCCTCATGCTGTATAGTAGGCTTGTGTATGCTGTCACACTTACTGTGAGTTCATATTTGAAGATATCCTTGTTGTGTTCTGAGGAAACTGTTTCCTTACAATAATCAACCACCTGTGTGTCTTACAATCTTCCTGTCTATTCTTCACTACCCTTCATGAGCCTTGTGAAGAGGGGATTTGATGTAAGTATCACATTTAGGGATTAGCATTCTCTACTTTTATATTCTGAACTTTGGCCAGAAAAACTTCTGTTTATTTTAGCTTTACTTTGGGATTCCTGTTTTCATAATTTGGAATATGATGCCTGTTTCAATGAAAAGTAAAATATTGATAGTGACTTTGAGTAGAATATAAAAGGAAAATGGGATATCATCAGACTAAAGAGATGTGGTTGGAGTCACATGTGGAGTCTGGTGAAAATGAGAACAGAAAGCAGGAGAAATTTGGGGAGAGGTGCAGATTAGACAATATTTCCATGGTACGAAATGAGCTGAAAGAGTCACAGTAGCAAAGGAGAGAATGCATTTGCAGTATAACAAGAGAGGATGAGCACTAGGATTAAGGAATGGCTGTCAGGACCCATATAAAGAGGAAAGCAGCAAGAATAAGGAAACAGTCTACACTTCCAACATGGAATCCAGGTGGTAGTGGAACTGGAACTCCCTACAGGGTAAAGCATATTGTCAAGGAGCCCAGTTGCTGAGAGACTGGCATTGCTTGGCAAAGAAGAGCCTGTGTTGTTGGCAGGTACTAAACTATTAGAACAATTTTCTGTGACAATGTTTCTTTTTTCATGGCACACTAGATTTGTAAATACAGAAACTGCATGAATTCACAATTCTTAAAGTAATATTTATTACCCAGATCCTTCAGAGAATATGATATGGGTAAATCAAAAACCAAGGAGCCTTTGGACATTCTGACTGAGTTTGTGTGTGGCAGGGGCCACAATAGACAGTCATGGACACTGGCCTATTCAGATGAAGATTCTCTTCTATTCATGATATAAAGATGTAGCAGTCTGGAGGGGTGTAGGGTTTGGTGTCTCACCCTCTGTGATTAAAGTGAGCTTATTACTCCTTGTAGACATTGCCAAAGAACAGGAATACTGAGTCCAGAGCCAACAAATTTCTTATCCTCTAAGTCATTTTTTTAAAATCTCTACATGGTTTAATGTACTATGGGACTAAGAATTCTGGGGCCACAGGTTTCTCCCTACAGATGTGCTCACATCTCACTGGGTTCTGAATGCAGAGAGATGCCTATGCTGAGGTTTATTTTCCTCTTGTCTCTCAAGGTACCATGACCCAAAGACCCCATTTGTCTTATATTTCTGCTTTCCCTCAGTGTAAAAAGATTGTGGATTCTATAGGAAGTCATGTGGTGCCTAACTCACAAACTCATAAATTGCTGAAGTCTGCAATAGTTCTTTCTGTATAAATGACTATGGTCTATTGTTGAATGCAGCCTTGTTTGTGAAGACAATACTTTAATGAGCCCAGCCCATATCTAGCACACAGAGCATACATAGCACATAGGAATGTGAAAATTGAGGACATTATTATACATGACCAATATTACTGAAATTGTTTGTTTTCACTCTTCCTATACCCATTTTCTATATTTTATATACTGGTTTCAATTAAATTCATATTTTCAAATATTTCATATTTTTACATATTTCATGTGTGCAATTTTCTTCCTCTTTCTAACTATGAAAGTTTTTTATGTTTCTTTTCCATATTGTGTCATAAGAGTCTATTCTCTGGCTTTCTTTCTCTTCCTTCCTTCATTTTTTACCTTGTTTCTCTTTTTAATTTGCTGAATGTTTTTTCCTTTATCCTATCAACACTAATGTTTTATTATTTTTAAGTTTTCATCACAAATTATTCTAAATAATTTCAATTTATTTTATGTTGTTATTGGTAGTGTATCTGTTATCTTTATTATTATTATTCCTTTTCCAGTTTTATTTTTATTTAAATATTTATTTATATTGTTTTCTTCTCTTTTCTCTCTAGCCCTTCTGAAATTCCTCCATGGCTCTTATCTCTCAAATTACCTCTTTTAAAATTAATATTGTTCACTATTTGTATGTGTGTGTATTTGTGTGTGTGTTTTATGTATGTGTTTTATCTCAAGAACCAATAGACAATTAGAATACTGAGTGATTATACAGTGTGCCAAGATTACAGTTAAAACTAAACATGATATAGCCTTCAAAAACAACTAAAAGTAAGTGTTTTTATAAAGATGGTTTTATTTTATTTTTAAAACTTTATTTATTATGTATACAGAAGAGAGTGCCAGATCTCATTACAGATGGTTATGAGCCACCATGTGGGTGCTGGGAATTGAACTCAGGACCTCTGGAAGAACAGTCAGGCTCTTAACCTCTGAGCCATCTCTCCAGCCCCAAGATGGTTCTTTTGCACAACAAATTGAAAGTAATTGACTATTCTCTGATTGTAATAAACCAACACTGGAAATAACAATAGCCTATTCTATAAAACCTGGCTATTCACTTATAGAAGAGTGAAAGTAGATTATATATCTTTACCCTGCTTGAAAATCTATTCAAATCAAAATCTATTCTGAGACTGCCATTACAATATAAAGTTCCTGACACCAAGAAGAAAAGCTTACAGAAAATGTAGTGTGAATTTTTCATAGAGTGCTAAGAGCACGAGACACAAAACCAAGAATCGACAATAAATAACATCACATGGGGTTACATAGCTTTTACAAAGCAAGACAAACAGCCATTCTGCATAAGGAGAAAAATGTGTTCCTACTCTCCTTCAGACATAGTATTAACATGTCAAACATGTGAAGAGCAGCAAAAATCAAAACAATCAGAAATTACAACCACCCCAAAACAATTAAGCAGAAGTGGGCATAAAGCTGAAAGGTAGTTTTCAAAAGAATCAAAACATCCAGCAATTGTATTGTAAGGTTTTTACCATCTTCACCCAACACTATAATGCAAATAAAACTTTAAAAATGTCAGGGAGACACTGCAGCTGCCGCCATGACCAGCAGCATGTGAAGACGCCGGTAAGCCACCAGCCATGTGGCAAGGTATAGATTTATGGAAATGGTTAATTTAAGATAAAAGAACAGGGACAGGGCTATTCAGGCCCGGCGGCAGCCGGCAGAGATATTCAGGCCCAGCGGCAGCCCACAGAGGTAGACAGGCCCGGCGGCGGAGACAAGCAGACGCAGGTAGGCCTGTGGCGGCGGCCTGTGGAGGTAGACAGGCCCAGCGGCGGCAGCCGACAGGGATATTCAGACCCGGCAGCAGCCGGCAGAGACATTCAGGCCCAGCGGTGGCCCACAGAGGTAGACGGGCCCAGCGGCGGCCCGCTGAGGTAAACGGGCCCGGTGGCAGCGGCCGACAGAGACATTCAGGCCCAGCGGCAGCCCACAGAGGTAGACAGGCCTGGCGGTGGAGACAAGAAGACGCAGGTAGGCCTGCGGCGGCAGCCCGCAGAAGTAGACAGGCCCAGCAGCAGCCCGCTGAGGTAGACGTGCCCAGCAGCAGCAGCCGACAGGGCTATTCAGGCCCGGCGGTAGCCAGCAAAGACATTCAGGCCCAGTGGCGGCCCACAGAGGTAGACAGGCCCGAGGCGGAGACAAGCAGATGCAGGTAGGCCTGTGGCGGCGGCCCGTGGAGGTAGACGGGCCCAGCTGCGGCAGCCGACAGGGACATTCAGTCCCGGCTGCAGCCAGCAGAGACATTCAGGCCCGGTGGCGGCCCCCAGAGGCAGACAGACCCAGCGGCAGCTGACAGGGACATACAGGCCCGGCGGCAGACTGCAGAGGTAGACAGGCCCAGGGACGGAGACAAGCAGACGCAGCTTGGAACAGGGACGCCCCTAACCCCAACATCTGGGGAAGAAGCTATCTCCGTGGGTCAGAACCAGAACGAATCTAAACACTCCTTCTGAGGACAACCCAGGGCCCAGCTGCTGATCCTGTGAAACCAAACAACTTGGAGGTGTTGGTGAGACTACCCTGCTCAGCTGAAACCCATCTGGGAGAGGATTCAGATGCCTACAGTTTAAAGTCTGAAGAAACAAGATCAGCTGAGGAGTTGACAAATGAACAAAACGTGACCTGGGAACACAGAAGAAGGTGCTACCCAGACACCAAACCAGATCACCAGAATCATAAGTATATAATTCACCGATCAAAATCAGCTGCCCCTGAAGAAATAGCCCAATAGCACCAATTTAACCAAGAACCACTACTAAACCAAGACTAAAAATTAGAACAAGAGAGGCACTCTCAGACACAGACACCACCTGCACTGCACAGAGGAAGAGATGAGTAGACACCAGTGCAAAAATACAGGCAACAACATAAAGACCTATATGGCAACATCAGAATGTAGTGATTCTACACCTGCAAGACCTAAACATACCATGACAGAAGAAGCAGAAGAAATCAACCCTAAAAATGACTTTAAGAAGATGATAGAGGCCCTTAAAGAAGAAACAAAACATTCCCTCAATGAGGAAATAAAAACTTTCCTTAAAGAGGAAATGAAAAACTACCTTAAAGAGGAAATAAAAACTTTCCTTAAAGAGGAAATAAAAAACTCCATTAAAGAGGAAATAAAACTTCCCTTAGAGAGGAAATGAAAAACTCCATTAAAGAGGAAATAAAAAACTCCCTTAAAGAAATGGAAGAAAAAACGAACAAAAAATGGGAAGAAATCAAATCAAGCCAAGAAAAAGCAATTAAACAGATGAAAGAAACATTCCAAGATCTGAAAAATGAATTTGAGACAATAAAGAAAACACATGCTGAGGGAATGCTGGAAATAGAAATCCTGACTAAACGAACAGGAATTACAGAAACAAGCATAACCAACCGATTGCAAGAGATGGAACAGAGAATCTCTGACGCTGAAAACACGATAGAGAAAATAGATTCGTCAGTCAAAGAAAACAATAAAGACAAAAAAGTCCTAACACAAAACGTCCAGGAAATTTGGGACACCATGAAAAGACCAAACCTAAGAATAATAGGGATAGAAGAAGGAGAAGAATACCAACTCAAAGGCACAGAAAATATATTCAACAAAATCATAGAAGAAAACTTTCCTAACCTAAAGAAAGAAATACCTATGAAGATACAAGAAGCTTACAGAACACGGAATAGGCTGGATTAAAAAAAAAAGTCCCCTCGCCACATAATAATCAAAACACTAAACACACAGAATAAAGAAAAAATATTAAGAGCTGCAAAGGAAAAGGACCAAGTAACATATAAAGGCAAACCCATCAGAATAACACCAGACTACTCAATAGAGACTATGAAAGCTAGAAGATCATGGACAAACCTTATGCAGACACTAAGAGACCACGGATGCCAACCCAGACTATTATACCCAGCAAAACTCTCAATCACCATAGGTGGAGTAAACAAAATATTCCAGGATAAAACCAGATTTAATCAATACCTGTCCACAAACCCAGCCCTACAGAAAGCACTAGAAGGGAAAATTCAACCCAAAGAAGCTAAACACGTCCATGAAAAATCAAGCAATAGATAATCCTACACCAACATACACCACAGAAGGACAACACAACACAACCAAAAAAAAAATAACAGGAATTAACAATCACTGGTCATTAATATCCATCAATATCAATGGTCTCAACTCACCTATAAAAAGACACAGGCTAACAGAATGGATAAGAAAACAGGACCCATCCATATGCTGCATACAAGAAACACACCTTAACTCCAAAGACAGACACTACCTCCGAGTAAAGGGCTGGGAAAAGGTTTTCCAAGCAAATGGACCTAAGAAACAAGCTGGTGTAGTTATCCTAATATCTAATAAAATAGACTTCAAACTAAAATCAATCAAAAGAGACCAGGATGGACATTACATATTCATCACGGGAAAAATCCACCAAGATGAAGTCTCGATTCTAAACATTTATGCTCCAAATACAAAAGCACCCACATTCATAAAAGAAACACTACTAAAGTTTAAAACGCACATCAAACCCAACACATTAATAGTGGGAGATTTTAACACACCACTCTCACCAAAAGATAGATCTACCAGACTGAAACTTAACAAAGAAATAAAGGACCTAACAGATGTTATGACTCAAATGGACCTAATAGATATCTACAGAATATTCCATCCTAACACAAAAGAATATAGCTTCTTCTCAGCACCCCATGGAACCTTCTCAAAAATTGACCACATGCTTGGACACAAAACAAATCTCAACAGATACAAAAAAATTGGAATAACCTCCTGTATTTTATCAGACCACCATGCCTTAAAGTTAGAACTCAATAACAACAAAAATTATAGAAAACCCACAAACTCATGGAAACTGAATAATGCCCACCTGAAACATCAATGGGTCAAGGAAGAAATAAAAACAGAAATTAAAGAGTTCCTAGAATTCAATGAAAATGAAAGTACAACATACCCAAACTTATGGGACACTATGAAAGCAGTGCTAAGAGGAAAATTCATAGCTCTAAATGCACACATAAAGAAGATGGAGCAATCCCATACCAATGAATTAACAGCACAACTGAAAGCTCTAGAACAAAAAGAAACAAACTCACCCAGGAGAAATAGACGCCAGGAAATAATCAAATTGAGGGCTGAAATCAACGAAATAGAAAACAAGAGAACAATACAAAAAATCAATGAAACAAAGAGTTGGTTCTTTGAAAAAAATCAACAAGATAGACAAACCACTAGCCAAATTAACCAAAAGGCAAAGAGAGAGCACCCAAATTCACAAAATCAGAAATGAAAAGGGAGACATAATAACAGACAATGAGGAAATCCAGAGAATCATCAGATCATACTTCAAAAACCTGTACTCCACAAAAATGGAAAACCAGGAAGAAATGGACAATTTTCTGGATAAATACCACATACCAAAATTAAATCAAGACCAGATAAACCATTTAAATAGACCAATAACCCCTAAAGAAATAGAAACAGTCATCAAAATTCTCCCAACCAAAAAAAGCCCAGGACCAGATGGTTTCAGTGCAGAATTCTACCAGACTTTCAAAGAAGAACTAATACCAATCCTCTTCAAAGTGTTCCACACAATAGAAACAGAAGGAACACTACCAAACTCTTTTTATGAGGCTACAATTACCCTGATACCCAAACCACACAAAGATGCAACAAAGAAAGAGAACTACAGACCAATCTCCCTCATGAACATTGATGCAAAAATACTCAACAAAATATTAGCAAACCGAATCCAAGAATACATCAAAACAATCATCCATCACGACCAAGTAGGCTTCACCCCAGGGATGCGAGGATGGTTCAACATACAGAAATCAGTCAATGTAATACACCATATAAACAAACTGAAAGAAAAAAACCACATGATCATCTCCTTAGAGGCTGAAAAAGCCTTTGACAAAATCCAACACCCCTTCATGATAAAGGTCTTAGAAAGATTAGGAATACAAGGAACATTTCTAAACATAATAAAAGCAATTTATAGCAAGCCAACAGCAAATATCAAATTAAATGGAGAGAAACTCAAAGCGATACCACTAAATTCAGGAAGAAGACAAGGCTGTCCACTCTCCCCATATCTATTCAATATAGTACTAGAAGTTCTAGCTAGAGCAATAAGACAACAAAAGGAGATCAAAGGGATACAAATTGGCAAGGAAGAAGTCAAACTTTCACTATTTGCAGATGATATGATAGTATACATAAGTGACCCCAAAAACTCTACCAGGGAACTTCTACAGCTGATAAACTCCTTCAGTAAAGTGGCAGGATATAAGATCAACTCAAAAAAATCAGTAGCCCTCCTATACACAAATGATAAAAGGGCTGAGAAAGAAGTCAGAGAAACATCACCCTTTACAATAGCCACAAATAATATAAAATACCTTGGGATAACACTAACTAAACAAGTGAAAGACCTTTTTGATAAGAAATTTAAATCTCTAAAGAAAGAAATTGAAGAAGATATCAGAAAATGGAAGGATCTCCCATGCTCATGGATAGGTAGGATTAACATAGTAAAAATGGCAATCTTACCAAAAGCAATCTACAGATTCAATGCAATCCCCATCAAAATCCCAACACAATTCTTCACAGACTTGGAAAAAAAATACTCAACTTTATATGGAAAAATAAAAGACCCAGGATAGCTAAAAGAATCCTATACGATAAAGCAACCCTTGGAGGCATCACCATCCCGGACCTCAAACTCTACTACGGAGCTGTAGTAATAAAAACAGCTTGGTACTGGTATAAAAACCGACATACGGACCAATGGAATCGAATTGAAGACCCTGACATTAATCCATGCACATATGAACACCTGGTCTTTGACAAAGGAGCCAAAACTATACAATGGAACAAAGAAAGTATCTTCAACAAATGGTGCTGGCATAACTGGATGTCAATATGTAAAAGATTACAAATAGATCCATATCTGTCACCATGCACAAAACTCAAGTCCAAGTGGATCAAAGACCTAAACATAAATCCAGTTACACTAAACTTAATAGAAAAGAAAATAGGAAGCACTCTTGAACGCATTGGCACCGGAGACCATTTCCTAAATAAAACACCGACAGCACAGACCCTGAGCACAACCATTAATAAATGGGACCTCTCGAAATTGGAAGCTTTTGCAGGGCAAAAGACACAGTCAATAAGACAAAAAGACAGCCAACAGATTGGGAAAAGATCTTCACCAACCCCACATCTGACAGAGGATTGATCTCCACAGTATATAAAGAACTCAAGAAACTAGACATCAAAGTACTGAACAGTCCAATTAAAAAATGGGCTAAAGAGCTAAACAGAGAATTCACAAAACAAGAACTACAAATGGCTGAAAGACATTTAAAGAAATGCTCAACATCCTTAATCATCAGAGAAATGCAAATCAAAATGACTCTGAGATACCACCTTACACCTGTTAGAATGGCTACGATCAAAAACACCAATGACAACCAATGTTGGAGAGGATGTGGAGCAAAGGGAACACTCCTCCACTGTTGGTGGGAATGTAAACTTGTACAACCACTGTGGAAATCAGTATGGCGGTTTCTCAGAAAATTAGGAATCGAACTACCTCAAGACCCAGCCATCCCACTCTTGGGCATCTACCCAAGGAATGCTGATTTATACCATAAAGATACATGCTCAGCTATGTTCATAGCAGCACTCTTTGTAATAGCCAGAACCTGGAAACAACCTAGATGCCCATCAACAGAAGAATGGATGAAAAAAATTTGGTACATATACACAATGGAATACTACTCAGCAGAGAAAAACAATGAAAGCATGAAATTTGCAGGCAAATGGATGGAACTAGAAAAAAATCATCCTGAGTGAGGTAACCCAAACCCAGAAAGACAGTAATGGTATGTACTCACTCATTGGTGGATTCTAGATATAAAATAAAGAACAATCAGACCACAACCCATAGAACCCTAGAGGCTATATATATACCATGGAGGTCCCTAGGACGACTGTGGCATATAATAAATTTCAGTTTTACTCAATTATTGAAACAAAATAGCCAAATGAATGGAAACACATGAACTATGAACCAAAGGCCGAGGGGCTCCCAGCTGGATCAGGCCCTCTGAATAGGTGAGACAGTTGATTGGCTTGATCAGTTTGGGAGGCATCTAGGCAGTGGGACCAAGTCCTGTGCTCATTGCATGAGTTGGCTGTCTGAAACCTGGAACTTATGCAGGGACACTTGGGTTAGTCTGGGAGGAAGGGACTGGACTTCTCTGGACTGAGTCTACCAAGTTGATCACAGTCCTCGGGGGAGGACTTGTCCTGGAGGAGGTGGGAATGGAGGGTGTGCTGGGCGTAAGGGGAGGGCATGGAAGGGGGGAGAATAGGGGAACCCATGGCTGATATGTAGAACTGAATGATATTGTAAAATAAAAAATATATATCACAATAAAAACCAACCAACCAACCAACCAACCAAACAAACAAAAAAGATAAAAGGACAGTTAGCAAGAAGCCTGCCACGGCCATACAGTTTGTAAACAATAAAAAAAAAAATGTCAGGATGACGATGTGTAAACAGCATTTTCTCTACAAACAGGAAGACCTGATTCAAATCCCCAGCATGCCTAAGAAAGTCAGTGTGGTTTTGTAGAACCCCAATCCAAGTGCGGTAAGGTTGGATGCAGGAGGATTGACTGGGATTCAGCTGAGTCTTGGTGACAGTTGTGCTCTGAATGGAGTAAGGCAGAGAGTGATTGAGCAGGATGACCACTGGCTTGTTGTGGGAATTCGATATGTTTAGCCAATGGTATTGTGGTGACTAGCCCTATTAGTGTGGTCTGCTCTGGGTATATGACCCTATAAGAACTGAGGAGGAGGGTAGAACTCTCTCCTTCTGGGACATGGAAGGTTTCCTGATGCCAAGGTCCTGTGAGGTGGGATGGACCATTCCCCATTCTTCCCTGGGTGACAAGGAGGAAGCAGTGCTGCTTCATTCTGTATTTATTTGTGAGTATATTATTCCCTTTCAGCCCTTAAATTATTGACCAGAGTTCTGTGGGTTCTCACTTTATCTGGTCCCATAGGGCCTGACCCCAAACTGCTCTGCTGGGAGCCCACTCACTGCCCAGCATGCCAGTTGGGGCAAGACCAATGTTTGGGTTAACCCAAGGGCTGCCTGAAAAGGGCCAGCAGGTTCAGGTCCAGGCTCTTAGAGACATGGGCCCAGGCCCCTCACCTGCACTCCACAGCCTGGGCCTCAGTCCAGCTGGCAGTTCCAAACACCCATCACAGCCTGCACTCCCAAATACAGGTTTTAAAAATTCCTACTCCTGACTAGTAGCCTCCAAACACAAGTGGTGGTGGTATGGCGATGCCTGCAAAAGATTGTAGTCATTGAAGATGCTGCTTTGGCAAATTCTGCCCCACTCCTAGCTGCCTGCAACATCATGATGCTCCTCCTGCCTCTGAGCTGCCTACAGAGTGCCCCAGCTCATCCAGCCAGCATTCAAGTCATGCCTGCCAGCCAGCTGGCCAAAAACACAGTCTCTGGTCTCTCAACAGCCCCCTCCCCTATGTGTGAGCATGTGGACATGGGCAGGCGCCTGAGCCCTGCTGGGAACACAGACACTGCTCTCATTCTAACCAATTTTGTTCGCTTTATAAACAACCCCCAAAGTAGAATCTGCTGTGACCTCAGGGGTATAGTTTCTTCCCCATCCTCTGGCATCCTTGCAGTTCTGCCTAGCACTCACACATATCAAGTCAGCCCAGGTCTATAGCATTGCTTGCTTGGATCTCATCCCACCTGCTTTGGCATGACATCTTAAACACCTGCACTTTAACTACATGCTGTCTCTTGTCCTACAAGAAGTTCTTTTCTGGTAAGCAAAGTCAATGCTGGGCTCCCATTGACATATAAAGTGGAAATAGCTCTCGCACCTGTTCCCAGCAAGTACAGTGCATTGGATGCCAGAGAACCTATTGTTCTTTACATTTTCCTAAGCAGAGTTGAA
Organism: Peromyscus maniculatus bairdii; assembly: GCF_049852395.1. Lineage (NCBI taxonomy): Eukaryota > Metazoa > Chordata > Mammalia > Rodentia > Cricetidae > Peromyscus > Peromyscus maniculatus. Next base: position 627,692 of record NC_134859.1, on the reverse strand, counting down.
AGAGATATTGCCTGGGTCTCGGAAAAGCACAGTTCTTTTGTTCTGAGCAAGCTTCCTCTTCTGGCTGCATTGGAAACACAGTAAAGAGAATGCTTCTTTCTCAAAAACAGAGTGTGATTCTTGTAAGGGAACTCTGTGTTGCATTCCCCTTTCTAAACTGAGTTTAACCACATGCTGTCTTTTGTCCTATGAACAACAGTTCTTTTCTGGTAAGCAATATCACTGATGGGCTCCCATTGACATTCAGAGTAGAAATAACACTCCAGTCTGCTCCCAGTAAGTACAGTGAATTGGATGTAAGAGAAGCTACTGTTCTTATCAGTTTCCAAACAGAGTTGAAAGAGATATCACCTGGGTCTCAGGAAATCAAAGTTCTTTTGTTCTGAGTAACCTCCCTCTGCTGGCTGCATTGGAAACACAGTAAAGAGAAGAATGCTTCTTTCTCGAAAACAGAGTGTGTTTCTTGTAAGGGAACTAGGTGGTAAATTCTCCTTCATAAACTGAGTATAACCACATGCTGTCTCTTGTCCTACGAACAGCAGTGATTTTCTGGTATGCAAAGTCACTTCTGGGCACCCATTCACATACACAGTGGAAATATCACTTGCGTCTGTTCCCAGCAAGTATGGTGCATTGGATGCAATAGAAGCTACTGTTCTTATCAGCTCCATAAGCAGAGTTGAAAAGATATTGCCTGGTTCTTGGAAAAGCACAGTGCTTTTGTTCCTAGCAAGCTCCCTCTTCTGGCTACATTGGAAACACAGTAAAGAGAAGAGTGCTTCTTTCCTGAACACAGAATGTGTTTCTTGTAAGGCCACTCAGTGTTGAATTACCCTTCCTAAACTGAATTTAATGCCATGCTGTCTCTTGTCCCATGAACAGCAGTTCTTTTCTGGTAAGCAAAGTCACTGTTGGGATCCCATTGACACACACAGTGGAAATACCACTTGTGTCTGTTACCAGTAAGTACACTGCATTGGACATAAGAGAAGCTATTGTTCTTATCAGCTTCCTAAGCAGAGTTGAAAGAGATATCACCTGGGTCTCAGAAAAACACAGTTCTTTTGTTCTGAGCAAGCTCCCTCTTCTGGCTGCATTGGAAACACGGTAAAGAGAAGAGTGCTTCTTTCTTGAAAAGAGTGTGTTTCTTGTAAGGGAACTTGGGGTTGAATTCCTCTTCATGCTGTCTCTTTTCTTACAAACAGTAGTCATTTTTTGGTAAGCAAAGTCGCTGTTGGGCTTCCATTGACATACAGAGTGGAAATGACATGCTGTCTCTTGTCCTATGAACAGCAGTTCTTTTCTCATAAGCAAAGTCACTGTTGGGATCCCATTGGCATACACAGTAGAAATTCCACTCCCGTTGGTTGCCAGCAAGTACAGTGCATTGGACAAAAGAGAAGCTATTGTTCTTATCAGCTACCTAAGGAAAGTTGAAAGAGATATCGCCTGGTTCTTGGAAGAGCACAGTTTTTTGTTTCTAGCAAGCTCCCTCTTCTGGCTGCATTGGAAACACAGTACAGAGAAGAGTGCTTCTTTAACAAACACAGAGTGAGTTTCTTGTTGAATTATCCTTCCTAAACTGAATTGGACCACATGCTGTTTCTTGTCCTACAAACCGCAGTTCTTTTCTGGTAAGCAAAGTCACTGTTGGGTTCCCATTGACATACATAGTAGAAATACCACTCAAGTCTGTTCCCAGGAAGTAGAGGGCACTGGATGTAAAACAAGCTACTGTTCTTATCAATTTCCTAAGCAGAGTTGAAAGACATATTGCCAGGGTCTTGGAAAAGCACAGTTCTTTAATTCTGAGCAAGTACCCACCTCTGGACACACAGTAAACAGAAGAGTGCTTCTTTCTGGAACACAGAGTGTGTTTCTTGTAAGGGATCTTGGGGTTGAGTCCCTTTCTTAAACTGAGTTTAACCACATGCTGTCTCTTGTCCTATGAATAGCAGTTGTTTTCTGGTAAGCAAAGTCTTTGTAGGGTTCCCATTGACACACACAGTGGAAATACCACTCTCGTTTGTTCCTAGCAAGGACAGTGCATTGCATGTAAGAGAGACTACTGTTCTTATCAGTTTCCTAAGCATAGTTGAAAGAGATATTGCCAGGGTCTAGGAAAAGCACAGTTCCTTTGTTCTGAGTAAGCTCCCCCTTCTGGATGCATTGGAAACACAACAAAAGAGAAGAGTGCTTCATACTGGAACACATTGTGTTTCTAAAGTGGGAACTGGGGGTTGAATTCCCTTACAAAAAACTAAGTTTAACCACATGCTGTCTCTTGTCCTACAAACAGCAGTTGTTTTCTAGTAAGCAAAGTCACCGTTGGGCTCCCATTGCCATACACAGTGGAAATAACATTCATGTCTGTTGCCAGCAAGTACAGTGCATTGGAAGTAAGAGAAGCTACTGTTCTTATCAGTTTCCTAAGCAGAGTTGAAAGAGATATTGTCAGGGTATCAGAAAGGCACTGTTATTTAGTTCTGAACAATCTCCCAATCCTGGCAGCCTTGGAAACACATAAAAGAGAAGACTACTTCTTTCTTGTGTTTCTCGAAGGGGAATTAGTGGTTGAGTTCCCCTTCCTAAACTGAGTTTAACCACATGCTTTCTCTTGTCCTAAGAACAGCAGTACCTTTCTGGTAAGCAAAAACACTGTAGGTTTCCCATTGACATATACAGTGGAAATAACACTTGCTTCTGTTCCAAGCAAGTACAGTGCATTGGATGTAAGAGAAGCTACCATTTTTATCAGTTTCCCAAACATAGTTGAAAGAGATATCACCAGGATCTCAGAAAAGAACAATTATTTAGTTCTGAACAAGCTCACCCTTCTGGCTGCCTTGGAAACGCTGTAAAGAGAAGAGTGCCTCTTTCTCGAACAAGAGTTCGAGAGTGTGTTTCTTGTAAAGGAACTCAGTGTTGAATTCCTCTTCCTAAACTGAGTTTAACCACATGCTGCCTCTTGTTCTAAGAACAGCAGTCATTTTCTAGTAAGCAAAGTTACTGTTGAGCTCCAATTGACATACACAGTGGAAACACCACTCGTGTCTGTTCCCAGCAGGTTCAGTGGGTTGGATGTAAGAGAAGCTAGTGTTCTTATCAGGTTTCTAAGTGAGCTGAAAGAGATGTCACCTGGGTCTCTGGAAAGCACAGTTCTTTTTTTTCTGAGCAAGCACCCACTTCTGGCAACATTGGAAATGCACTAATGAGAAGAGTCCTTCTTTCTCGAACACAGAGTGTGTTTTGTGTAAGAGAGCTCAGTGTTGAGTTCCCCTTCCTAAACCGTGTTTAACCACTTGCTGTCTCTTGTCCTAAGAACAGCAGTTCTTTTCTGGTAAGCAAAGTCACTGATGGGTTTCCTTGGACATACACAGTGGAAATACCACTCACGTCTGTTCTCAGTAAGTACAATGCATTATATTAAGAGAAACTATGGTTCTTATCAGTTTCCTAAGCAGAGTTGAAAGAGATATTGCCTGGGTCTTGGAAAAGCACAGTTCTTTAGTTCTGAGCAAGCTCCTCCTTCTGTGTGCCTTGAAAACACAGTAAAGTGAAGAGTGCATCTTGTTCGAACACAGAGATTGTTTTTCATTAAAAACTTGGGGAAGAATTCCCCTTCCTAAACTGAGTTTAACCACATGCTGTCTCTTGTCCTGGAAACAGCAGGTCTTTTCTGGTAAGCAAAGTCACTGTTGGATTCCCTTTGACACACACAGTGGAAATACAGTTTGAGTATTTTCCCAGGAAGTACAGTGTATTGGATGTAAGAGAAGCTACTGTTATTATCAGTTCCCTAAGCAGAGTTGAAAGAAATATCACCAGGGTCTCCGAAAAGCACAGTTCTTTTGTTGTGTTCAAGCTCCCTCTTCTGGATTCTTGGAAACATGGTAAAGAGAAGAGTGCTTTTTTCTTGAAAAGAGAGTGTGTTTCTTGTAAGGGAATTTGGTGTTGAATTCCCCTTCATAAACTGAGTTTAACGCCATGCTGTCTCTTTTGTTGCAAACAGCAACTCTTTCCTGGTAAGCAAAGTCATCTTTGGGCTCCCATTGAAATGACATGCTGTCTCTTGTCAAACAGTAGTGCTTTTCCAGTAAGCAAAGTTACTGTTGGGTTCCCACTGACATACACAGTGGAAATACCTCTATAGTTTGTTCCCAGCAAGTACAGTGCATTAGATATAAGAGAAGGTAGTGTTCTTATCATCTTTCTAAACAGAGTTGAAAGAGATATCTCTTGCGTCTCCTAAAATCACAGTTCTTTTGTTCAGAGAAAGTCTTTCTTCTGGCTGCATTGGAAACACAGTAAAGAGAAGAGTGCTTCTTTCTTGAAAACAGAGTGTGTTTATTGTATGGGACCTTGGTGTTGATTTCACCTTCATAAGCTGAGTTTAATGACATGCTGTCTCTTGTCATTCGAAAAGCAGTTCTATTCTGGTAAGCAAAGTCACTGTGGCCCCCATATTGAAATACACAGTGGAAATACCACTCGTTCTGTTCCCAACAAGTACAGTACATTGGATGTAAGAGTCTAATCACCTGCTGTCTCTTGTGTTACAAGCAACAGTTCTTTTCTGGTAAGCCTAGTCACTATTGGTCTCCAACTGAGATCCACAGTGGAAGTAGCACTCATGTGTGTTCACAGAAAGGGCAGTGCATTGGATGGAGGAGAAGCTGCTAATCTTTTCAGTTTCCTAAGGAGAGCTGAACTAGATATGGACCATGTGTGTAGGAAGCACAGTTCTTTTGTTCTGAGCAAGCTCACTGTTCCTGCGGTATTGGAAGCACTGTAAAGCAGAGGAGTGCTTCTTTTTAAAAAGCAGAGTATGTTTCTTGTAAAGGAACTCATTGGTGAATTCTGCTTCCTAAACAGAGTCTAATCACCTGTTGTCTCTTGTCCTATGAGCAACAGTTCTTTACTTGTAAGCCTAGTCATTGTTGAACTCCCATTGACATACACAGTAGAAATAGCACTCACGTCTGTACAGCAAGTACATTGCATTGCAAGTAAGGGAAGCTGCTGTTCTTATCACTTTCCTAAGCAGAGTTGAAATAGATATGGCCCTTGTGTATAGAAAGCACAGTTGTTTTGTTCTTGGCAAGCTCACTATTCTTATTGTATTGGAAATACTGTTAAGCAGAAGAGTGCTACTTTCACAAAAGAAGAGTGTGTTTCTTGTAAGGGAACTCAATGGTGAATTCCCCTTCCTAATCAGAGTCTAATCACCTGCTGTCTCTGGTTATATGTGCAACAGCTCTTTTCTGATCTACCTAGTCACTAATGGGCTCCCACTGAAATCCACAGTGGAAATAGCACTCGAATCTGATCCCAGCAAGAGCAGTACATTGGATATAAGAGAAGCTGCTGTTCTTATCAGTTTCCTAAGCAGAATTAAAGTAGATATGGCCTGTATGTGTATGAGACACAGTTCTTTTGTTCTCAGCAAGATCACTGTTCCTGCTCTATTGGAAACACTGTAGAGTGTTTCTTTCCCAAAAACAGAGTGTGTTTCTTGTAAGGAAATTCAGTGGTGAATACCCCTTCCTAAAAGGGGAATAATCACATGCTGTCCTGTGAGCAATAGTTCTTTTCTGATGAGCCTAGTTACTATAGGCTCCCTTTGAGATACACAGTGGAAAAATCACTAGCATCTGTTACTACCAAGTGCAGTGCATGGTATGTTAGAGAAGCTACTCTTCTTATCAATTTCCTAAGCAGAGTTGAACTTGGTATGGTGTGTAGGAAGCACAGTTCTTTTGTTCTGAGCAAAGTCACTGTTTCTGCAGTATTAGAAGATCTGTAAAGTAGAAGAGTGCTTGTTTTTCAAAAGCCAAGTGTGTTTCTTGTAAGGAAACTCAGTGGTGAATTCCCCTTCCAAAAATGATGTATAATCACATGCTGTCTCTTGTCCTATGACGAACAGTTCTTTTCTGGTAAGCCTAGTCACTATTAGGTTCCCATTGAGATACACAGTGGAAATAGCACTCGTGTCGGTTCCCAGCAAGTGCAGTACATTGGATGTAAGAGAATCTTCTGTTATTCTCAATTATCTAAGAAGAATTGAACTAGATATGGCCCGTGTGTGTGAGGAAGCACAGTTCTTTTTCTTTCTTTCTTTTTTTCTTTCTTTCTTTTTTTTTTTAGCAAGCTCACTGTTCTGGGAGTACAGGAAACACAGTAGAATACAAGAGTGCTCCAATCTCAAAAGCAGCATCTGTTTCTTGAGAGGCAACTAAGTGTTGAATTCCCCTTAATAAACAGAGTTGAATCACATGCTTTCTCTTGTCCTATGAGTAACAGTTCTTTTCTGGGAAGGAGAGTCATTATTAGGCTCCCATTGAGATACACAGTGGAAATAGCACTCACATCTGTTCCCAGGAAGGGCAGTGCATTGGATGGAAGAGAAGCTATGTTTATTCTCAGTTTCCAAAGAAGATTTGAACTAGATATGGCCAATGTGTAGGAAGCACAGTTCTTTTGTTCTAAGCAATCTCACTGTTCTGGCTGTATAGGAAACACAGTGCAGTAGAAGACAGCTCCTTTCTCAAAAGCAGAGAGTGTTTCTTGTAAGGTCTGTTGAATACCCTTGATAAATGGAGTGTATTCACATGATGTTTCTTGTGCTATGAACACAGTTATTTTCTGGTAAGGAAAGTCACTATTGGGATTACATTGAGATACACATTGGAAAAAGCAGTCACTTTTTTCCCCCAGCAAGGGCAGTTCATTGTATGGAAGAGAAGCCACTGTTCTTCCTAGTTTTCTAAGCAGAGTTGAACTAGATATGGCACATGTGTGTAGAAAGCAGTTCTTTTGTTCTGAGCCAGCTCACTCTTCTGGCAGTGTAGGAAACACAGTAGAGTAGAAGAGTGCTCCTTTCTCAAAAGCAGAGTGTGTTTCTTTTTAAGGCAAGCTTGTGTTCAATTCCCCTTCATAAACGGAGTTGAATCACATGCTGTCTCTTTTCCTATGAGCAACAGTTCTTTTATGGTAAAGAAAGTCATGATTAGGCTCCCATTGAGATATACAGTTCAAATACCACTCCAGTCTGTTCCCAGGATGTACAGTGTTTTGGATGGAAGAGAAACTATTATTCTTGGAAGTTTCCTAAGCAGAGTTAAACTAGATATGGCCCATGTGTAGGAAGCACAATTCTTTTGTTCTGAGCAAGCTCATTGTTGTGGCTGTATAGAAAACACAGTAGAGTAGAAGAGTGCTCCTTTCTCAAAAGCAGAGTGTATATTTTGTAATGCAAGCTAGGGTTGAATTCCCCTTCATAAACAGAGTTGAATCACATGCAGTTACTTGTCCTAGAAGCAACAGTTCTTTTCTAGTAAGAAAGTCATTATTAGGTTCCTTTAATATACACAGTGCAAATAGGACTTGTGCCTGTTTCCAGGAAGTACATTGAAATGGAAAGAAGAGAAGCTACTGCTTTTGTCATTTTCCTAAACAGAGTTTAACTAGATATGGCCCGTGTATGTAGGAAGTACAGTTCTTTTGTCTGAGCAAGCTCATGTTCTGGCTTTATATGAAACACAATAGAAAAAAAGGGTGCTTCTTTATCAAAATCAGAGTGTGTTTCTTGTAAGGCAAGATAGTGTTCAATTCCCCTTCATAAATGGAGTTGAATAACATGCAGTTTCTTGTCCTATGAGTACAGTTCTTTTCTGGTTAGGAAAGTTATTATTAGAGTCCTATTGAGATGCACAGTGCAAATAGCACTTGCGTCTGTTCCCAGCAAGTATAGTGTATTGGACAGAAGAGAAGCTACTGTTCTTGTCATTTTCCTAAGTAGAGTTGAACTAGATATGGCCCATGTGTGTAGGAAGCACAGTTCTTTTATTCTGAGCAAGGTCATTGTTGTGTTGTATAGGAAACACAGTAGAGTAGAAGAGCACTACTTTCTCAAAAGAAGAGTGTGTTTCTTGTAAAGCAAGCTAGTGTTCAATTCCCATTCATAAACAGAGTTGAATCAGATGCAGTTTCTTGTCCGATGATCAACAGTTCTTTTCTGGTAAGGGAAGTCATTATGAGGCTTCAATTGAGATACACAGTTCAAATAGACATCGCCTCTGCTCCCAGCAAGTACAGTATATTAGACGGAAGAGAAGCTACTGTGCTTGTCAGTTTCCTAAGCAGAGTTTATCTAGATATGGCCCATGTCTGAAGGAAGCAAAATTCTTTTGTTCTGTGCAAGCTCACTGTTCTGGCTGTATAGGAAACACAGAGTAGAAGAGTGTTCCTTTCTCAAAAGTAGAGTGTGTGTCTTGTAAGGCAAGCTAATGCTCAATTCCACTTCATAAGCAGAGTAGACTCACATGCTGTCTCTTCTCCTACAAGCAACATTTCTTTTTTGTTAAGGAAAGTCATTTTTAGGCTCCAGTTAAGATACGCAGTGGAAATAGCACACGCGTCTGTTCCCAGGAAGTACAGTAATTGGAGAGAAGAGAAGCTCCTGTTCTTTTCAGTATCCTAAGCCAAGTTGAACTAGATATGGCCCGTGTGTAGGAAGCACAGTTCTTTTGTTCTAATAAGCTCACTGTTCAGGCTGTATAGAAAACACAGTAGAGGAGAAGAGTGCTCCTTTCTCAAAAGAAGATTGTGTTGTTGTAAGGCAAGATAGTGTTCAATTCCCATTCATAAATGGAGTTGAATCAGATGCAGTTTCTTGTCCTATGACCAACAGTTCTTTTCTGGTAAGGAAAGTCATAATTAGGCTCCCATTGAGATACACAGTTCAAATAGCCCTTGCCTCTGCTCCCAGCAAGTACAGTGAATTAGTCAGAAGAGAAGCTACTGTGCTTGTCAGTTTCCTAAGAAGAGTTGAACTAGTTATGTCCTGTGTTTGTAAGAAGAACAGTTCTTTTGTTCTGAGCAAGCTCACTGTTCTGGCGTTATAGGAAACACAGTAGATTTGAAGAGTACTGTTTTCTCAAAAGCAGAGTGTGTTTCTCTTTAGGAAAGTCAGTGTTGAATTCCTCTTCATAAATGGAGTTGAACCACATGCAGTCTCCTATTCTTTGAGCAACAGTTATTTTTCGTAAGGAAATTGAATTTTTGGCTTCCTATGAGAATCACAGTTGAAATGGCACACAAATCTTTTACATGTAAATACAGTGCAATTGATGGAAGGGAAGCTACTTTTGTGCTCAGTTTCCTATGCAGAGTTGTACTAGATATGGCCCCTGTGTGCAGGAAGCACAGTTCTTTTGTTCTGAGCAAGTTCACTGTTCTGTCTGTATAGGAAACACAGTAGAGAAGTAGAGTGCTCTTTTCTCAAAAGCAAAGTGTGTTTCTCATTAGACAACCCAGTGGTGAATTCCCCTTCATAAATGGAGTTGTACCACATGTAGTCTGTTATCCTATGAACAAATGTTCTTTTAGTGTAACAGAAGTCACTTTTGGGCTCCCATTGAGTTACACACTGGGAATGGCACTCACATCTGTTCCCAGTAAGTACAGTGCATTGGATGGAAGAGAAGCTACTCTTGTGCTCAGTTTCCTAAGCTAGTTGAACTAGATATGGCCCATGATCGTAGGAATAACAGTTATTTTTTTCTAAGCAAGCTCACTGTTCTGGCTGTATAGGAAACACAGTAGAGTAGAAGACTGTTCTTTTCACAAAAGCAGAGTGTGTTTCTTATTAGGCAAGCTGGTATTAAATTTCCCTTCATAAATGGGGTAGAATAACATGCAGTCTCTTATGCTACGAGCAAGAGTTCTTTTCAGGTAAGGAAAGTCACTATTGGGCTGCCATTGAGATAAACAGTGGAATGGCACTCGCGTCTGTTTCCAGCAAGTATAGTGCATTGGATGGAAGAGAAGCTATTGTTGTGCTCAGTTTCCTAAGCAGAGTTGAACAAGTTATGGCCCGTGTGTATAGGAAGCACGGTTCTTTTGTTCTGAGCAATCTCACTGTTCTGGCTGAATAGGAAACAGAGTAGAATAGAAGAGTGTTCTTTTTCTCAAAACCAGAGTGTGTTACTTATTAGACAGCCCAGTGTTGCATTCCCCTTCATGAATGGAGTTGAATCCTACGCAATCTCATACCCTCCCAGCAACAGTTCTTTTCATGTAAGGAAATTCAATGTTGGGCTCCCACAAAGATACACATTGGAAATGGCATTCTTGTCTGTTCCCACTATGTACTTGGCATTGAATGGAAGAGAAGCTACTGTTGTGCTCAATTTCCTAAGCAGAGTTGAACTAGATATGGCTTGTGTGTGCAGGAAGCATAGTTCTTTTGTTCTAAAAAAAACTCACTGTTCTGGCTCTATAGGAAACACAGTAGAGTAGAAATGTGCTCCTTTCTCAAAAGCAGAGTGTATTTCTTGTTCGGCATCCCAGTGTTGAATCCCCCTTCATGAACGGAGTTGAAACACATGAAGTGTCTTATTCTATGAGCAACAGGTCTTTTTTGGTAAGGAAATTCACTCTTGGCCTTCCTTGAGATACACAGTGGAAATGGCACATGCATATTTTACCAACAAGAGCAGTGCACTGGATGGCAGAGAAGATACTGTTGTGCTCACTTTCCTTAGCAGAGTAGAACTAGCTATGGCCTGTGTGTGTAGGAAGCACAATCCTTTTGTTCTGAGCAAGTTCACTATCCTAGCTATATAAGAAACAGAGTAGAGCACAAGAGTGCTCCTTTTTAAAAAGCAGAGTATATTTCTTATTATGCAACCCAGTGTTGAATTCCCATTCATAAATGGGGTTCAATCACATACAGTCTCTTATCCTATGAACAACAGTTCATTTCAGTTAAGGGAAGTCACTGTTGGGCTCCATTAAGATACCCAGTGGAAATGGCACTCACATGTGTTCCAAGCAAGTACTGTGCATTGGAAGGAAGAGTAGCTACTGCCGTGCTGAGTTTCCTAAGCACAGTTGAACTAGATATGGCTTGTGTGTAAGAAGCACAGTTCTTTTGTTCTGAGCAAGTTCTGCTTGTATAGGAAACACAGTAGAGTAGATGAGTGCTCTTTTCTCAAAATTAGAATGTGTTTCTCATTAGGCAACCCAGTGTTGAATTTCACTTCATAAACCGATGTGAATCACATGCAGTCTTAACCTATGAGCAACAGATCTTTTCGGGTAAGGAAAGTCACTATTGGGCTCCCATTGAGATACACAGTAGAAACGGCACTTGCGTCTGTTCCCAGCAAGTACAGTGCATTGGATGGAAGAGAAGCTACTGTTGTGTTCACTTTCCTAAGCAGAGTTGAAGTAGATATGGCCCGTGTTTGTAGGAAGCACAGTTCTTTTGTTGTGAGGTATCAATGTTCAGCCTCTGTAGGAAACACAGTAGAGTCCTCTTTTCTCTAAAAGCAAAGTGTGTTTCTCGTTAGGCATCCCAGTGTTGAATTCCCCTTCATAAATGTAGTTTAATCACATGAAGTCTCTATCCTGTGAGAAACAGTACTTTTCAGGTAAGAAAAATGACTCATGTGCTCCAATTGAGATACACAGTGGAAATGGAACTCGTATTCGTTCACCTCATGTACAGTATATTCTATGGAAGAAAAGCTACTGTTGACCTCAGTTTCCTAAAAAGAGTTGAACTAGATATGGCCCCCATGTGTAGGAAGAACAATTCTTTTGTTCTGAGCAAGCTCAATGTTCTGGCTGTATAAGAAACACAGTAGACTAGAGGAGAGCTCTTTTCTCAAAAGCAGAGTGTGTTTCTCATTAGGCACTCTAGTGTTGAATTCCCCTTCAAAAAACGGAGTTGAATCACATGCAATCTCTTATCCTACCAGAAACAGTTCTTTTCGAGTAAGGAAAGTCAATCTTGGGCTCTCATTGAGATACACAGTAGAAAAGGCACTCGCGTCTCTTCCCAGCAAGTACAGTGCCTAGGAAGGAAGAGAACCTACTGTTGTGCTCAGTTTGCTAACCAGAGTTGAACTAGATATGACCCGTGTGTAGAAATCACAGTTTTTTGTTCTGAGCAACCTCACTGTTCTGGCTGTATAGGAAACACAGTAGAGTAGAAGAGTGCTCTTTTTGCTAATCCGAGTGTCTTTCTTGTTAGGCAACCCATTGTTGAATTCCACTTTATAAGTTGAGTTGAATCACATGCAGTCTCTTATCCTTGGAGCAACAGTTTTTTCTGGTAAGGAGATTCACTCCTGGGCTCCTATTGAGATACATCGTGAAAGTAGAGTAGAAATGTGTTCCTTTCTCAAAATCAGAGTGTGTTTCCTATTAGGCAACCTATTAGGTGTTGAATTCCCCTTCATAACGGAGTTGAATCACATGTAGTCACTTATTCTATGAAGAAAAGTTCTTTTAGAGTAATGGAAGTCACTTTTGGGCTCCCATTGAGATAAACATTGGAAATGGCACTTGTGTCTGTTCCCAGAAATTACAGTGCATTGAATGGGAGAGAAGCTACTGTTGTGCTCAGTTTCATAAGCAGAGTTGAACAAGAAATAGACTGTGTGTGTAGGAAGCACAGTACTTTGTTTTGAGCAAACTCACTCTTTTGGCGGTGACAGAAACACAGTAGAGTAAATGAGTACTCTTTTCTCAAAAGCACAGTGTGTTTCTTATTAGGCAACCCAGTGTTGAATTCCCCCTGATAAACGAAGTTGAGTCTCATGCAGTCTCTTATCCTATTTGCAACAGTTCTTTTCTGGTAAGGAAAGTTAATCTTGGGCTCCCATTGGGATACACAAAGGAAATGGCACGTGTATCTGTTACCAGCATGTACAGTGCATTGGATGGAAGAGAAGCTACTCTTTTGCTCAGTTTCCTAAGCTAGTTGAACTAGATATGTCCTGTGTGTTGGAAGAACAGTTATTTTGTTCTGAGCAAGCTCAATTTTCTGGCTGTATAAGAAACACAGCAGAGTAGAAGAGGGCTCTTTTCTCAAAAGCTGAGTGTGTTTCTTATTAGGTAACCAAGTGTTTAATTACCCTTCATGAACAGGGTTGAATCACATGCAATCTCTTAACCTGCTATCAAAAGTTCTTTTCTGGTAAGGAAATTCACCCTTGGCCTCCCATTGAGATACACGGTGGAAATGGCACTCACTTCTGTTCCAAGCAAGTACAGTGCCTTGGATGGAGTAAAAGCTACTGTTCTAGTCTGTTTCCTAAGCAGAGTTGAACTAGATATGACCTGTGTGTGTAGGAAGCACAGTTCTTTTGTTATGAGCAAGCTCAGTGTTCTGGTTCTATAGGAAACACAGTAGAGAAGAGTACTCTTTTTTTCTAAAAGCAGAGTGTGTTTCTTGTAGGCAAACTAGTGTTGAATATCACTTCATAAATGGAGTTCAATCACATGCAGTTTCTTTTCTTATGAGCAACAGTTCTTTTCGAGTAAGGAAAGTCACTATTGGGTTCACATTGAGATACACAGTGGAATGGTACTCACCTCTGTTCCCAGGAAGTATAGTGCATTGGATGGAAGAGAAGCTACTGTTGTGCTCAGTTTCCTAAGCAGAGTTGAACAAGTTATGGCCCGTGTGTATAGAAAGTACAGTCTTTTGTTCTGAGCAAGCTCACTGTTCTGGCTGAATAGGAAACACAGTAGACAAGAAGAGTGATCTTTTTCTCAAAAGCAGAGTGTATTTCTCATTAGGCACCCAAGTGTTGAATTCCCCTTCATGAATGGAGTTGAATCACATGCAATCTCATAACCTAAGCGCACCAGTTCTTTTCACGTAAGGAAATTCACTATTGGGCTCCCACAGAGATACACAGTGGAAACGGCACATGCATATTTTACCAGTAAGTGCAGTGCATTGGATGGCAGAATAGCTACTGCTGTGCTCAATTTCCTAAGCAGAAGTGAACTAGATATGGTCTGTGTGTAGGAAGCACAGTGCTTTTGTTCTGAGCAAGCGCACTGTTCTGTTTCAATAGGAAACACAGTAGATTAGAAGAGTGCTCTCTTTTCTAAAAGGAGAGTGCGTTTCTCAATAGGCAACCCAGTATTGAAATTCACTTCATAAACTGAGTTAAATCACATGCAGTCTCTTTTCCTAAGAGTAACAGTTCATTTCGGGTCAGGAAAGTCACTCTTGGGCTCCCATTGAGATACACAGTGGAAAGGGCATTCACATCTGTTCCCACCATGTACTGTGCATTGGATGGAAGAGAAGCAATTGTTGTGCTCAGTTTCCTAAGCAGAGTTGAACAAGATATGTCCCGTGTGTGTAGGAAGCACAGTTCTTTTGTTGTGTGCTACCTCACTGTTCTGGCTGTACAGGAAACACAGTAGAGTAGAAATGTGTTCCTTTCTCAAAATCAGAGTGTGTTTCCCATTAAGCAATCCTTCATAAACGGAGTTGAATCACATGTAGTCACTTATTCTATGAAGAAAAGTTCTTTTAGAGTAATGGAAGTCACTTTGGGCTCCCATTGAGATAAACACGGGAAATGCCACTCGTGTCTGTTCCCAGCAAGTACAGTGCATTGGATGGAAGAGAAGCTACTGTTGTGCTCAGTTTCCTAAGCAGAGTTGAACTAGATATGGCCCGCATGTGTAGGAAGCACTGTTGTTTTGTTCTGAGCAATCACTGTTCAGCCTCTATAGGAAACACAGTAGAGTAGAAGAGTGCTCTTTTCTCAAAAGCCGAGTGTGTTTCTCATTAGGCAACCCAGTGTTGAATTTCCATTCATAAACGTAGTTGAATCTTATGCAGTCTCTTTTCCTGTGAGCAACAGTACTTTTTGGGTAAGGAAAATCACTCATGTGCTCCCATTGAGATTTACAGTGGAAATGGAACTTGTATCCATTCACAGCATGTACAGGGTATTCGATGGAAGAGAAGGGACTCTTGTGCTCTTTCCTAAACAGAGTGGAACTAGATATGGCCCGTGTGTGTAGGAAGAACAGTTATTTTATTCTGAGCAAGCTCAATGTTCTGGCTGTATAGGAAACACAGTAGACTAGAAGAGAGCTCTTTTCTCAAAAGCTGAGTGTTTTTTCTCATTATGCATCCCAGTGTTGAATTCCCCTTCATGAACAAAGTTGAATCACATGCAGTCTCTTAACCTATGAGCAACAGTTCTTTTTTGGTAAGGAAATTCTCTCTTGGCCTCCCAAATAGATATACAGTGGAAATGGTACTCGCGTCTGTTATAGCAAGTACATTGCTTTCAATGGAAGAGAAGCTCCTGTTGTTCTCGGTTTCCTATGCTGAGTTGAACTAGTTATGGCCCGTGTGTTAGGAAGCACAGTTCTTTTGTTCTGAGCAAGCTCACTGTTTCGCCTCAATAGGAAACACAGTAGAGTAGAAGAGTGCTCTTTTTTTCTAACAGCAGAGTGTGTTTCTTGATAGGCAACCCTGTGTTAAATTTCACTTCACAAACGGAGTTGAATCACATGCAGTCTCTTTTCCTATGAAGAATAGTTCTTTTCATATAGGGAAAGTCACTCTTGGACTCCCGTCGAGATATACAGTGGAAATGGCATTTGTGTCTGTTCCCACTGCGTACAGTGCATCAGATGAAAGAGAAGCTATTGTTGTGCTCAGTTTCCTAAGCAGAGTTGAACAAGATATGTCCCATGTGTGTAGGAAGCACAGTTCTTTTTTTCTGAGCAAGTTCGCTGTTCTGGCTGTATCAGAAACACAGTAGAGTAGAAATGGGCTCGTTTCTCAAAAGCAGAGTGTATTTCTCGATTGGCAACCCAGTGTTGAATTCCCCTTAATGAATTGAGTTGAAACACATGAAGTGTCTTATTCTACGAGCATCAGTTCTTTTTTCGTAAGGAAATTCAGTGTTGGGCTTCCATTAAGATACACAGTGAAATGGCATATGCGTATTTTACCAGCAAGTGCAGTGCATTGAATGGCAGAGAAGCTACTTTTGTGCTCAGTTTCTTTAGCAGAGTTGAACTAGATATGACCCGTGTGTGTAGGAACCAAAATTCTTTTTTTCAGAGCAAGATCACTGTTCTGGCTGTATAGGAAACACAGTAGAGTAGAAGAGTGCTCCTTTCTAAAAAGCAGAGTATGTTTCTCCTTAGGCAACCCAGTGTTGAATTCCCATTGATAAATTTTGTTGAATCACATGCAGACTCTTTTCCTACGAACAATATTCTTTTCGGTTATTGGAAGTCACTCTTGTGCTCCCATTGAGATACACAGTGGAAATGGCACTCATGTGTGTTTCAAGCAAGTACAGTGCATTGGAAGGAAGAGTAGCTACTGTCGTGCTTAGTTTCCTAAGAAATTAAGTTGATCTAGATATGGCCCGTGTGGAATAAGCACAGTACTTTTGTTCTGAGCAAGTCTCTGTTCTGCCTGTATAGGAAACACAGTAGAGTAGAAGAGTGCTCTTTTCTCAAAAGCACAGTGTGATTCTTGATCTGCAACACAGTGATGAATTCCCCTTCATAAATGGAGTTGAATCACATACAGTATCTTATCCTACAATAAACTATTCTGGTAAGGGAAAATACTCTTCGGCTCCCATTGAGGTAGACAGTGGAAATGGCACTCGCATCTGTTCCATGCAAGTACAGTGCATTGGATGGAAGAGAAGCTACTTTTGTGCTCAGTTTTCTAAGCAGAGGTGAACTACATATGGCCCGTGTGTAGGAAGCACAGTTCTTTTGTTCTCAACAAGCTCCCTGTTCAGCCTGTATAGGTAACAGAGTACAGTAGAATAGTCCTCTTTTCTCAAAAGCAGTGTGTGCTTCTCCATAGGCAACCCAGTGTTAAATTACACTTCATAAAGGTTGTTGAATTACATGCTGTCTCTTTTCCCACAAGCAACATTTTTTTGGGGGGGTAAGGAAAATCACTCTTGGGTACCCATTGAGATACACAGTGGAAATATCACCCCATCTCTTTCCAGCAAGTACAGTGCAGTGGATGGAAGAGGAGTTACTGTTGTGCTCAGTTTCCCAACAAGAGTTGAACTAGATATGGCCTTTGTGTGTAGGAAGCACAGTTCTTCTTTTCTGATCAAGATCACTCTACTGGCTGTATAAGAAACATTTTAGAAGAGAAGAGTGCACTTTCTCAAAAGCAGAGTGTGTTTCTCATTAGGAAACCCAGTGATGTATTCCCCTTCATAAACGGAATTGAACCACATGTAATCAATTATCCTATGAGCAACAGTTTTTTTGGGGGGGGGTAAGGAAATCCACTCTTGGGCTTTCTGTGATACACTGTAGAAATGGCACTCGTGTCTGTTCCCAGCATGTACAGTGTATTGGATGGAAGATATGCTACTGTTTTGCTCAGTTTCCTAAGCACAGTTGAACTAGATATGTCCTGTGTATGTAGGAAGCACAGTTCTTTTGTTCTGAACAAGCTCAGTGTTCTGGCTGTTCAGGATACACAGTAGAGTAGTAGAGTGCTCTTTTCTTTAAACAGAGTGTGTTTCTTGTTTGGCAATCGAGTGTTGAATTTCTCTTCATAAATGGAGTTGAATCACTTCCAGTCTCTTATCCTATGATCAAAATTTGTTTTCTGGTAAGGTAGTCACTCTTGGGCTCCCATTGAGATACACAGTGGAAATGGCACTCGCCTCTGTTCCCAGCATTGGATGGAAGAGAAGCTACCATTGTGCTCAGTTTCCTAAGCAGAGTTGAACTAGAGATGGTCCATGTGTGTAGGTAGCACAGTACTTTATTTCTGAGCAAGCTCTCTGTTCTGGATGTATAGGAAACACATGGTGTAGAAGAGCGCTCTTTTCTGTGAAAGCAGAGTGTGTTTGTTTTTAGGCAACTCCGTGTTGAATTTCCCTTCATAAACATGGTTGAATCACATGCAGTCTCTTTTCCTACAAGCAACAGTTCTTTTTGGGTAGGGAAAGTCACTCTTGGGCTCCCATTGAGATACACAGTGGAAATGGCATTTGCGATGGTTCCCACAATGTACTGTGCATTGGATGGAAGAGAAGCTACTGTTGTGCTCAATTTCCTTTGCAGAGTTGAACTAGATATGGCTTGTGTGTGCAGGAAGCACAGTTCTTTGTTCTGAGCAAGCTCACTTTCTGGCAGTATAGGAAAACCACAGTAGATTAGAAAAGTGCAGTTTTCTCAAAAGCAGTGTGGGATTCTGTTTAGGAAACCCAAATTGAATTCCCCTTTATAAATGGAGTTGAACCACAAGCAGTCTCGTATTCTTCCAGCAACAGTTATTCTTGGTAAGGAAATTCACACTCTGGCTTCCATTGAGATATACAGTTGAAATGGCACACGTGTCTTTTACAAGTAAATACAGTGCAATGAATGGAAGAGAAGCTACTTTTGTGCTCAGTTTCCTAACCAGAGTTGTACTAGATATGGCCTATGTGTTTAGGAAGCACAGTTGTTTTGTTCTGAGCAAGATCGATGTTCTGGCTGTATAGGAAACTCAGTAGATAAGAAGAGTGTTCTTTTCTCAAAAGCAGAGTGTGTTTTTCGTTAGGCAACCCAGTGTTGAATTCCCTTTCATAAACGGATTGAATCACATGCAGTCTCTTACCGTAGGAGCAACAGATCTTTTTGGGTAAGGAAAGACACTATTGGGCTTCCATGATATACAAAGTGGATATGGCACTCAGGACTGTTTCCAGCAAGTACAGTGCATTGGATGGAAGAGAACCTACTGTTGTTCAGTTTACTAAGCAGAGTTGAAATCGATAGGGCCAGTGTTTATAAGAAGTACAGTTCTTTTGTTCTGAGCAAGCTCACTGTTCTGGCTGTATAGGAAACACAGTAGAGTAGAAATGGGCTCCTTTCTGAAAAGCAGAGTGCATTTCTCGATATGCAATGCAGTGTTGAATTCCTCTTAATGAACAGAGTTGAAACACATGAAGTGTCTTATTCTAAGAGCACCATTTCTTTTTGGGTAAGGAAAGTCACTATTGGGCTCCCATTGTTATACACATTGGAAATGGCACTCGCCTCTGTTTCCATAAATTACAGTGCATGGGATGGAAGAGAAGCTACTGTTGTGCTCACTTATGAAGCAGAGTTGAACTAGATAAGGCCTGTGTGTGTAGGAAGCACTGTTATTTTGTTCTGAGCAAGCTCAGTTTTCTGGGTATATAGGAAACACAGTAGCGTAGATGAGTGCTCTTTTTTCAAAAGCAGACGTGTATCTTGCTAGGCAACCCAGTGTTGAATTCCCCCTCATAAACAGAACTGAATCACATGTAGTCACTAATGCTATGAGCAACACTTCTTTTCCAGGAAGGAAAGTCACTATTGGGATCACATTGAGATACACAGCAAAAATGGCATTCGTGTCTATTCCTTGCACGTATAGTGCATTGGATAGAAGAGAAGCTACTGCTGTACTCAGTGTCCTATGCAGAGTTCAACTAGATGTAGCCCGTGTGTTTAGGAAGCACAGTTCTTTTGTTCTAAGCATGCTCAATGTTCTGGCTGTAAAGGATACACAGTAGAGTAGAAGATTGCTCTTTTCTCAAAAGAGCAATGTTTCTTTTTTGGCAACCCAGTGTTGAATTCCCCTTCACAAACAGAGTTGAATCACATGCAGTCTCTTATCCTGTGAGCAAGAGTTCTTTTTGGGGAAAAAAGTTACTATTGGGCTCCCATTGTGATACACAAGTAAATGGCACTTGTGTATTTTCCCAGCAACTACAGTGCATTGGATGGAAGAGAAGCTACTGTTGTGCTCAGTTTCCTAAGCAGAGTTGAAGGAGGCATGCCCCTTTTGTGCAGGAAACATAGTTGTTTTGTTCTGAGCATTATTACTCTTCTGGCTCTAAAGTAAACATAGTAGAGTAGAAGAGTGCTCTTTTCTGAAGAAGCAGAGTGTGTTTCTCATAAGGCGTAAGGTGTTAAATTCCCCTTCATAAACATAGTTGAATCACTTGCAGTCTCTTATCCAAGAGCAAGAGTTCTTTTCGGGTAAGAAAGCCATTAGAAGCCTCACATTGAGACACACACTTTAAATGGGACTCGAGTCTGATCCCGGCAAGTACAGTGCATTGGATGGAGGAGATGCTACTATTGTGCTAAGTTTCCTTAGCAGAGATGAACTAGAAATGACCGTGTGTGCAAGAAGCACAGTTTTTCTTTTCTGAGCAAGCTCAATGTTTGCCCTTATATGAAACACAGAAGAGTAGATGAGTATTCTTTTCTCAAAAGCAGAGTGTTTTTCTAGTAAGGCAAGCAAGAGTTCAATTCCCCTTTGTAAACGAAGATGAATCCCATTCAGTTTCAAGTACTAGCTGAAAGAGTTAGATTAGGGTTAGGAAAGCCACTCTTGTGCTCCCATTGCCGTGCACAGTGCAAATAGCACTCGCGTCTGTTCCAAGCAAGTACAGTGTATTGCACTGAAGAGGAGCTCCTGTTTTAGTCAGTTTCCTATCCTGAGTTGAATTTGATATGGCCTGTGTATGTAGGAAGCACAGTTCTTTTGTTCTGACCCAGCTCACTGGGAAACACAGTAGAGTACAAGAGTGCCCCTTCACAAAAGCAGACTGTTTTCCTTGTAGGGCAAGATACGATTCAATTCCCCTTCCTAAACAGAGTTGATTCACATTCAGTTTCTCATTCTAGCAGCAGCAGTTATTTTGGGGTAAGAAAAGTCACTCTTTTGCTCCCCTTGCAATACACAGAGCAAATAGCACATGGATCCCAGCAAGTAAAGTGTATTGGACTGAAGAAGAGCTCCTGTTTTAGTCAGTTTCCTATGCTGAGTTGAACTGGATATGGAACGTGTGTAGGAATAACAGTTCTTTTGTTCTGAGCCAGCTCACTGTTCTGGCCCTATAGGAAACACAGTAGAGTACTAGAGTGCCCCTTTCTTAAAAGCAGAGTGTTTTTCTTGTAAGCCAGGGTAGGGTTCAAATCCCCTTCATAAATGGAGTTGAATTCCATTCAGTTTGAACATCTAGCAGCAATAGTTTGTTTAGGGTAAGAACACCACTCTTATGCTCCCGTTGCCATACACAGTGCAAATAGCACTCACGTCTGTTCACAGCAAATACAGTGTATTTGACTGAAGACGAGCTCCTGTTTTAGTCAGTTTCCTACGCTGAGAAGAACTGGATGTGGCTCATTTGTGTAAGAATAACAGTTCTTTTTTTCTGAGCCGGCTCACTGTTCTGGCCATATAGGAAACAGATGAGAGTACCAGAGTGCCCCTTTCTCAAAAGCAGAGTGTTTTTTTTTGGTAACCCAAGTTAGGGTCCAAATCCCCTTCATAAACGGAGTTGAATCCCATTCAGTTTGAATTTCCAGCTGCAAGAGTTAGTTTAGCGAAATTTCAACCACTCTTATGCTCCCGTTGCCATACACAGTGCAAATAGCATTCGCGTCTGTTCCCAGCAAGTACAGTGTACTGGACTGAAGAGGATCTCCTGTGTTAGTCAGTTTCCTATGCTGAGTTGAACTGGATGTGGCTCGTGTGTGTAGGAATAACAGTTCTTTTGTTCTGAGCCAGCTCACTGTTCTGGCCCTATTGAAAACACAGTAGAGTACCATCATACCCCTTTCTCAAAAGCAGAGTGTTTTTCTTGTAACCCAAGCTACAGTACCATTCCACTTCCTAAATGGAGATGAATCCCATTCAGGTTGAACTTCTAGCTGCAAGAGTTAGTTTGGGGTAATGACAACCACTCTTGTGCTCCCCTTCCTATACACAGTGCAAATAGCACTCGCATCTGTTCCCAGCAAGTACAGTGTATTGGACTGAAGAGGAGCTCCTGTTTTAGTTAGTTTACTATGCTGAGTTGAACTGATGTGGCCTGTGTGTGTAGGAATAACATTTCTTTTGTTCTGAGCCAGCTCACTGTTCTGGCCCTATTGGAAGCACAGTAGAGTACCATTGTACCCCTTCCACAAAAGCAGAGTGTTTTACTTGAAATCGAAGCTAGGGTTCCATTTCACTTCCTAAAAGGAGTTGAATCCCATTCAGGTTGAACTTCTAGCAGGAAGAGTTAGTTAAGGTTAAGTTTAACCACTCTTATGCTCCCCATGCCGTACACAGTGCAAATAGCACTAGCATCTGTTCCCAGCAAGAACAGTACATTGGACTGAAGAATAACTCCTGTTTGAGTCAGTTTCCTATGTTTAGTTGATCTGGATGTGGCTCTTGTGTGTAGGAATAGTAGTGCTTTTGTTCTGAGCCAGATCACTGTCTGGCCCTATAGGAAGCACAGTAGAGTACCAGAGTACCCCATTCTCAAAACCAGAGTGTTTTTATTGTAAGCCAAGATAGGGTTCATATCCCCTTCACAAACATAATTGAATCCCATTCAGTTTGAACTACTAACAGCAAGAATTATTTGGGGTGATGACATCCACTCTTGTGCTACTCTTCCAATACACAGTGCAAATAGCACTTGCGTCTGTTCCCAGCATGTGCACCGTATTGGACTGAAGAAGAGCTCCTGTTTTAGTCAGTTTCCTACGCTGAGTTGAACTGGATGTGGAAAATGTGTAGGAATAACAGTTCTTTTGTTCTGGCCTTATAGGAAACACAGTAGAGTACCAGAGTGCCCCTTTCTCAAAAGCAGAGTGTTTTTCTTGTAAGCCAGGGTAGGGTTCAAATCCCCTTCATAAACGGAGATGAACTCCATTCAGTTTGAACTTCTAGCAGCAATAGTTTGTTTAGGGTAAGAAAACCACTCTTATGCTCCCATTACCATACACAGTGCAAATAGAACTCGCGTCTATTCCCAGAGAGTACAGTGTATTGGACTGAAGAGAAGCTCCTGTTTTACTCAGTTTCCAATACTGAGTTGAACTAGATATGCCCCGTTTGTGTAGGAAGCACAATTCTTCTGTTCTGAGCCAGCACACTGTTCTGGCCCTATAGGAAACACAGTAGAGTACAAGAGTGCCCGTTTCTCAAAAGCAGAGTTCTTTTCTTGTAAGGCAAGCTAGGGATCAATTGTCATTCTTAAAACATTTGAATCCAATTCAGTTTCACGTTCTAGCAGCAAGTGGTAATTCAGGGTAAGAACAGCCATTCTTGTGCTCTCCTGGCCATACAGGGTGCAAATAGTACTCGGGATGGTTACCAGCAAGTTCAGTGTATTGGACTGAAGAGGACTTCCTGTTTTACTTAGTTACCAATACTGAGTTGAACTAGATATGCTCCATTTTTGTTGGAAGCACAGTTCTTTGTTGTGATCCAGCTCACTGTTCTAGCCCTATAGGAAACACAATAGAGTAAAGAGTGCCCGTTTCTCAAAAGCAGAATGTTTTTCTTGTAAGGCAAGCTATTGTTCAATTAACCTTCCTAAACGGAGTTGAATATCATTCAGTTTCAAGTTCTAGCAGCAAGTGGTAATTCAGGGTAAGAACAGCCACTCTTGTTCTTTCCTGGCCGTACACAGTGCAAATAGCACTCGCTGCTGTTCCCAGAAAGTACAGTGTATTGGACTGAAGAGAAGCTCCTGTTTTACTCAGTTTCCAATACTGAGTTGAAATAGGTATGCCCCGTTTTTGTAGGAAGCACAGTTCTTTTGTTGTGATCTAGCTCACTGTTCTGGCCCTATAGGAAAAACAGTAGAGTACAAGCGTGCCTGTTTCTCAAAAGCAGAGTTTTTTTCTTGTAAGGCAAGCTAGGCTTCAATTAACCTTCCCAAACGGAATTGAATCACATTCAGTTTCAAGTTCTAGCAGCAAGTGTTAATTCATGGTAAGAACAGCCACTCTTGTGCTCTTCTGGCCATACACAGTGCAAGTAGCACTCGCGTCTGTTTCCAGTAAGTACAGTGTATTGGACTGAAGAGAAGCTCCAATTCTATTCAGTTTCCCATGCTGAGTTCAGCTAGGTATGCCTCATTTGTGTTGGGAGCACAGTTCTTTTGTTCTGAGCCAGATCAATGTTTTGGGCTTATAGGAAACACAGTAGAGTTCAAGAGTGCCCATTTCTCAAAAGCAGTGTGTGTTTCTTAGAAGGCAAGCTAGGGATAAATTGCCATTCTTAAATGGAGTTGAATCACATTCAGTTTCACATTCTAGCAGCAAGTGTTAATTCAGGGTAAGAAAAGCCACTCTTGTGCTCTCCTGGCCATACACAGTGCAAACAGTACTGGCGTCTGTTACCATCAAGTTCAGGGTATTGGACTGAAGAGGACCTCCTGTTTTACTTAGTTACCAATACTGAGTTGAACTAGATTAGCCCCTTTTTTGTAGCAAGCACAGTTATTTTGTTGTGATCCAGCTTACTGTTCTAGCCCTAAAGGAAACACAATAGAGTAAAAGAATGCCCATTTCTCAAAAGCAGAGCGTTTTTTTGTAAGGCAAGCTAGGGTTCAATTAACCTTCCTAAATGGAGTTGAATCACATTCAGTTTCAAGTTCTAGCAGCAAGTGTTCATTCAGGGTAAGAACAGCCACTCTTGTGCTCTTCTGGCATATACAGTGCATATAGCACTCGCGGCTGTTCCCAGCAAGTACAGTGTACTGGAATGACGAAAAGCCCCTGTTCTAGTCAGTTTCCAGTGTAGAGTTGAACTAGGTATGCCCTGTTTGTGTAGGAAGCACAGTTCTTTCGTTCTGAGCCAGCTCACTGTTCTGGCCCTATAGGAAACACAGTAGAGTACAAGTGTGCCCGTTTCTCAAAAGCAGAGTGTTTTTCTTCTAAGCCAAGCTAGGGTTCAATTGCCATTCTTAAATGGAGTTGAATCACATTCAATTTCAAGTTTAGCAGCAAGTGTTAATTCAGGGTAAGAACAGCCACTCTTGTGCTCATCTGGCCATACAACAATGAAGATAAATCTCACCTCTGTTCCCAGCAAGTACAATGTATTGGACTGAAGAGAATCTCCTATTGTAGTCAGTTTCCAATGCTGAGTTGAACTAGATATGCCCTGTTTATGTAGGAAGCACCGTTCTTTGGTTGTGAGCCAGCTCACTGTTTTGGGACATTAAGAAACAGAGTAGAAGACAAGAGTGCCCGTTTCTCAAAAGCACAGTGTTTTTCTTTTAAGGCAAACTATGGTTCAATTGCCATTCTTAAATGGAGTTGAATCACGTTCATGTTCACGGTCTAGCACCAAGTGGTAATTCAGTGTAAGAACAGCCACTCTTGTGCTCTTGTGGCCATACACAGTGCAAATAGCACTCGCGTCTGTTCCAAGCAAGTACAGTGTATTGGACTGAAGAGAGCTCCAATTCTTGAGTGTTTCCAAGGCTGAGTTCAACAAGATATGCCCAGTTTGGGTAGGAAGCACAGTTCATTTTTGTGAGCCACCTCACTGTTCTGGTTCTATAGGAAACTAAGTAGAGTACAAGAGTGCCTATTTCTCAAAAGCAGAGTGTTTTTCTTGTAAGGAGAGCTAGGGTTCAATTGCCATTCTTGAACGGAGTTGAATCATGTTCATTTTTACGTTCTAGCAGAAAGTGTAAATTCAGGGTAAGAACAGCCACTCTTGTGATCTTCTGGCCATACACAGTGCAAAGAGCACTCATGTCTGTTCCCCGCAAGTACAGTGTATTGCACTGAAGAGAAGCTCCTATTCTAGTCAGTTTCCAATGCTGAGTTAAACAAGGTATGCCATGGATGTGTAGGAAGCACAGTTCTTTTTTTCTGTGCCAGCTCACTGTACTGGACTTATAGGAAACACAGTAGAGTACAAGAAGTCCCTTTTCTCAAAAGCAGAGTGTTTTTCTTATATGGCAAACTAGGGTTCAATTAAACTCCTAAACGGAGTTGAATCACATTCAGTTTCAAATTCTAGCAGCAATTGTTAATTCAGGATAAGAACACCACTCTTGTGTTATTCTCGCCACACACAGTGCAAATAGCATTCGCGTCTGTTCCCAGAAAGTAGTGTATATTGGACAGAATGGAAGCTCCTGTTTGACTAATTTCCAATGGTGAGTTCAACTAGATATGGCCCGTTTGTGTAGGAAGCACAGTTCTTTGTTTTGAGCTATCTCACTCTACTGGCCCTATAGGAAACAGAGAAGAGTGCTAGAATGCCCTTCTTCAAAAGCAGAGTGTTTTTCTTGTGTGGCAAACTAGTGTTCAATTAAACTTCCTAAACGGAGTTGAATCACATTCAGTTTCACGTTCTAGCAGCAAGTGTTAATTCAGGGTAAGAACACCACTCTTGTGCTATTCTGGCCATACACAGTGCAAATAGCATTCTTGTCTGTTCCCAGCAAGTACAGTGTATTGGACTGAAGAGAAGCTCCTGTTTGACTTAGTATCCAATACTGAGTTGAACTAGATATGCCCCGTTTGTGTAGGAAGCACAGTTCTTTGTTTTGATCTATCTCACTGTACTGGCCCTATTGGAAACAGAGTAGAGTGCAAGAATGACCTTTTCTCAAAAGCAGAGTGTTTTTCTTGAATGTTAAACTAGGGTTTAATTAAACTACCTAACGGAGTTAAAGCACATTCAGTTTCAAGTTCTAGCCGTAGATTTTAATTCAGGGTAAGAAAAACACTCTTTTGCTCTTCTGGCCATACATAGTACAAATAGCATTCGCGTCTGTTCCCAGCAAGTACAGTGTTTTAGACTGAAGAGAATCTCCTGTTTGACTTAGTTTGCAATACTGAGTTGAACTAGATTTGCCCCGTTTGTGTAGGAAGCACAGTTCTTTTGTTTTGAGGTAGATCACTGTACTGGCCGTATAGGAAATACAGGAGAGAGCAAGAATGCTCGTTTTTCAAAAGCAGTGTGTTTTTCTTGTATGGCAAACTAGGGTTCAATATAACTTCCTAAACTGAGTTGTATCATATTCAAATTCATGTTCTAGCAGCAAGAGTGAATTCAGGATAAGAACACCACTTTTGTGCTATTCTGGCCATACACAGTGCAAATACCATTTTCTTCTGTTCACAGCAAGCACAGTGTATTGGACGAAGAGAAGCTCCTGCTTGACTTAGTTTCCAATACTGAGTTGAATTAGATATGCCCTGTTAGTGTAGGAAGTAGAGTTCTTTTGTTTTGTGCTTGCTCACTTTAAAGGCCCTATAGGAAACACAATAGAGTGCAAGAATGCCCTTTTCTTAAAAGCAGAGTGTTTTTCTTGTATGGCAAACTAGGGTTCATTTAAACTTCCTAAACGGAGTTGAATCACATATAGCTTCAAGTTCTAGCAGCAAGTGTTAATTAAGGGTAAGTACACAACTCTTGTTCTGTTCTGGCCATACACACTGCAAATAGCATTCTCGTCGATGCGCAACAAGTACAGTGTATTAGACTGAAGAGAAGCTCCTGTTTTTCTTAGTTTCCAATACTGAGTTGCACTAGATATGCCTTGTTTGTGTAGGAAGCACAGTTCTTTTGTTTTGAGGTAGCTCACTGTACTGGCTGAATAGGAAACACATAAGAGTGCAAAAATGCCCTTTTCTCAAAAGCACAGTGTTTTTCTTGTGTGGCAAACTAGGGTTCATTTAACTTCCTAAAGTGAGTTGAATCACATTCAGTTTCAAGTTCTAACTGCAAGTGTTACGTAAGGGTAAGAACACTACACTTGTGCTATTCTGGCCATAAACATTGCAAATAGCATCGCGTCTGTTTTCAGCAATTACAGTGTATTGGACTGAAAAGATGCTCCTGTTTTACTTAGTTTCCAATACTGAGTTGAACTAGATATGCGCCATTTGTGTAGCAAGCACACCTCTTTTGTTTTGAGCTAGCTCACTCTACTGGTCCTATAGGAAACACAGTAGAGTGCAAAATGCCCTTTTCTCAAAAGCCGAGTGTTTTTCTTGTATGGAAAACTAGGTTTCAACTAAACTTCTTACACGGAGTTGAATCACATTCAGTTTCAAGTTCTAGCAGCAAGTGTTATTTCAGGTTAGAACACGACTCTTGTGCTATTCTGGCCATACAGAGTGCAAATAGCATTCGTGTCTCTTCCCAGCAAGTACAGTATATTGGACTGAGGAGAATTTCTTGTTTTACTTACTTTCCAATACCATGTTGAACTAGATATGCCCCGTTTGTGTAGGAAGCACAGTTCTTCTCTTTTGAGGTAGCTCACTGGACTGGTACTATAGGAAACACAGTAGAGTGAAAGAATGCCCTTTTATCAAAAGCAGAGTGTTTTTCATGTATGGCAATCTGTGTTCATTTAAACTTTCTAAACAGAGTTGAATCACATTCAGTTTCAAGTTCAAGCTGCAAGTTTTAATTCAGGGTAAGACACAACTCTTGTGCTATTCTGGCAATAAACAGTGCAAATACGATTCCAGTCTGTTCCCAGCAAGTACAGTGTATTGGACTGAAGAGAAGTTCCTGTTTTATTTAGTTTCCAATACTGAGTAGAACTAGATATGCCACGTTTGTGTAGGAAGCACAGTTCTTTTGTTTGATTTAGCACACTGTACTGTACTTATAGGAAATACAGAAGAGTGAAAGAATGCTGGTTTCTCAAAAGCAGTGTGTTTTTCTTTTATGGCACTCTAGTGTTCAATTAAACTTCCTAAACTGAGTTGAATCATTTTCAGTTTCAAGTTCTAGATGCAAGTGTTAATTCAGTGTAAGAACACAACTCTTGTGCTATTCTGGCAATAAACAGTGCAAATACGATTCGAGGCTGTTCCCAGCAAGTACAGTGTATTGGACTGAAGAGAAGTTCCTGTTTTAATTAATTTCCAATACTGAGTTGAACTAGATATGCCCTGTTTGTGTAGGAAGCACAATTCTCTTGTTTTGAGCTACCTAACTGTACTGGCCCTATTGGAAATACAGGAGAATGCAAGAATGCCGGTTTCTCAAAAGCACTGTGCTTTTCTTGTATGACAAACTAGGGTTCAATTAAGCTTCCTAAACTGAGTTGGATCACATTCAGTTTCAAGTTCTTGCAGCAACAGTTAATTCAGGGTAAGAACACCACTCTTGTGCTATTCTGCTCATACATAGTGCAAATAGCATTCGCATCTGTTCCCAGCCAGTACAGTGTATTGGACTGAAGAGAAGCTCCTGTTTTACTCAGTTTCCAATACTGAGTTGAACTAGATATGCCCCGTTTGTGTTGGAAGCACAGTTCTTTTGTTCTGATCTAGCTCACTGTACTGGCCCTATAGGAAACACAGTAGAGAGCAAGAATTCCCTTTTCTCAAATGCAGAGTGTTTTTCTTGTATGGCAAACTAGGGTTCAATTAAACTTCCTAAACGGAGTAGAATCACTTTCACTTTCAAGTTCTAGCAGCAAGTGTTAACTCAGAGTAAGAACACCACTCATGTGCTATTCTGGCAATACACAGTGCAAATAGCATTCACGTCTGTTCCCAGCAAGTACAGTGTATTGGAATGAAGGGAAGCTCCTGTTTTATTTAGTTTCCAATAGTGAGTTGAACTAGGTATGCGCCGTTTGTGTAGGAAGCACAGGTCTTTTGTTTTGAGCTAGCTCACTGTACTGGCCCTGTAGGAAACAGAGTAGAGTACAAAAATGCACTTTTCTCAAAAGCAAAATGTTTTTCTTGTATGGAAAACCAGGGTTCAATTAAACTTCCTAAACGGGGTTGATTCACATTCAGGTTCAAGTTCTAGCTGCAAGTGTTAATTCAGGGTAAGAACACCACTCTTGTGCTATTCTGGCCATACACAGTGCAAATAGCATTCACGTCTGTTCCCAGCAAGTTCGATGTATTTGGGAGGAAGAGAAGAACCTGTTTGTCTTAATTTCCAGTACGGAGTTGAAATAGATATGCCCCGTTTTTGTAGGAAACACAGTTCTTTTGTTTTGAGCTAGCTCACTGTACTGGTCCTATAGGAAACACAGTAGAGTGCAAAAATGCCCTTTACTCAAAAGCAGAATGTTTTTCTTGTTTGGAAAACTAGGGGTCAATTAAACTTCCTAAATGGAGTTGAATCACATTCAGTTTCAATTTCAAGCTGCAACTGTTAATTAAGAGTAAGAACACCACTCTTGTGCTCTTCTGGCCATACACATTGCAATTAGAATTCGCGTCTTTTCAGAGCAATTACATTGTATTGGACTGAAAAGAAGCTCCTGTTTTACTTAGTTTCCAATACTGAGTTGAACTAGATATGCCCCGTTGGTGTAGGAAGCACAGTTCTTTTGTTTTGAGCTAGCTCACTGTACTGGCCCTGTAGGAAACACATTAGAGTGCAAGAATGTCGTTTTCTCAAAAGCAGAGTGTTTTTCTTGTATGGCAAACTAGTGTCAATTAAACTTCATAAATGGAGTTGAATCAAATTCAGTTTCAAGTTCTAGCAGCAAGTGTTAATTCAGGGCAAGAACACCACTCTTGTGCTAATCTGGAGATACACAGTACAAATAGCATTCACATTTGTTCCCAGCAAGGACAGTGTATAGGACTGAACACACGCACATGTTTTACTTACGTTCCAATACTGAGTTGAACTAGATATGCCCTGTTTATGTAGGGAGCTCAGTTCTTTTTTTCTGAGCTATCTCCCTGTAGTGGCCATATAGGAAACACAGTAGATTGCAAGAATGCCCCTTTCTCAAAGCCAGAGTGTTCTCAATGTAAGGCAAACTAAGGTTTAATTAAACTTCCTAAAAGGAGTTGATTCACAATCAGTTTCAAGATCTAGGACCAAGGGTTAATTCAGGGTAGGAAACCACTCTTGTGCTAATCTGGCCATACACAGTACAAAGAGCATTCATGCCTGTTCCCAGCAGGTAAAGTTATTTTTCTGAAGAGAAACTTCTGTTTTACTTAGTTTCCAATACTGAGTTGAACTAGATATGCCCCATTTGTGTAGGAGGCTCAGTTCTTTTGTTCTGAGCTAGCTCACTGTACTGGCCCTATAGGAAACACAGGAGAGTGCAGGAATGCCCCTTTCTAAAAGGCAGAGTGTTTACTTTGTAAGGCAAACTAGGGTTCAATTAAATTTCCTGAAAGTAGTTGAATTAAATTCAGTTTCAAGTTCTAGCAGCAAGTGTTACTTCAGGGTAAGAACACCACTCTTGTGCTATTCTGGCCATACACAGTGCATATAGCATTCGCGTCTGTTCCCAGCAAGTACAGTGTATTGGACTGAAAAGAGGCTCCTGTTTTACTTAGTTTCCAATACTGTGTTGAACTAGATATGCCCCGTTTGTGTAGGAAGCACAGTTCTTTTGTTCTGAGCTAGCTCACTGTACTTGCCCTGCGGGAAACACAGGAAACTGCAAGAATGCTCCTTGCTAAAAGGCAGATTATTTTCATTGTAAGGCAAACTAGAGTTCCATTAAACTTCCTAAACAGAGTTCAATCACATTCAGTTTCAAGTTCTACCAGCAAATGTTAATTCAGGGTAGGAAACCACTCTTGTGCTAATCTGGCCATACACAGTACAAATAGCATTCATGTCTGTCCCAGCAAGTATAGTTATTGTTCTGAAGAGAAGCTTCTGTTTTACTTAGTTTCCAATACTGAGTTGAACTAGATATGCCCCATTTGTGTAGAAAGCACAGTTCTTTTGTTCTGAGCTAGCTCATTTTACTGGCCATATAGGAAACACAGGAGTGCAAGAATGCCCCTTTCTAAAAGGCAGAGGGTTTACATTGTAAGGCAAACTAGGGTTCAATTAAACTTCCTAAAAGGAGTTGAATCCCATTCAGTTTCAAGTTATAGCAGCAAGTGTTAATTCAGGGTAAGAACACCACTATTGTGCTAATCTGGCCATACACAGTGCAAATAGCATTCACGTCTGTTCCCAGCAAGTACAGTGTATTGCACTGAAGAGATGCTTGTGTTTTACTTAGTTACCACTACAGAGTTGAACTACATATGCCCAGTTTGTGTAGGAGCCACAGTTCTTTTCTTTTGAGCTAGCTCACTGGATTGCCCCTATAGGAAGCACAAGAGAGTGCAAGAATGCCCGTTTCTCAAAAGCAGAGTGTTTTCCTTGTATGACACACAGGGTTCAATTAAACTTAATAAACGGAGTTGAATCACATTCAGATTCAATTTCTAGCAGCAAGTGTTAATTCAGAGTAAAAACACCACTCTTGTGCTATTCTGGCCATACACAGTGCAAAGAGCATTCACGTCTGTTCACAGCAAGTACAGTGTATTGGGTGAAGAGAAGCTCCTGTTTTACTTAGTTTCCAATACTGAGTTGAACTAGATATGCCCCGTTTGTTTAGGAAACACAGTTCTTTTTTTCTTCTAGCTCACTCTACTGGCCCTATAGGAAATGCAGGAGACTGCAAGAATGCCCATTTCTCAAAAGCAGAGTGTTTTCCTTGTATGGCAAACTAGAGTTCCATTAAACTTCCTAAACAGAGTTGAATCACATTCAGTTTCAAGTTCTAGCAGCAAGTGTTAATTCAGGGTAGGAAACCACTCTTGTGCTTATCTGGCCATACACAGTACAAATATCATTCATGTCTGTCCCAGCAAGTAAAGTTATTGTTCTGAAGAGAAGCCTCTGTTTTACTTAGTTTCCAATACTGCGTTGAACTAGATATGCCCCGTTTGTGTAGGAAGCACAGTTCTTTTGTTCTGAGCTAGCTCACTCTATTGCCCCTATAGCAAAAACAGGAGAGTGCAAGAATGCCTGTTTCTCATAAGCAGAGTGTTTTCCTTGTATGGACCACTAGGGTTCATTTAAACTTCCTAAATAGATTTGAATCACATTCAGTTTCAAGTTCTTGCAGTATGTGTTAATTCAGGGTTTGAAACCACTCTTGTGTTAATCTGGCCATACACAGTGCAAATAGCATTCGTGTCTGTTCCCAGCAAGTACAGTGTATTGGACTGAAGAGAAGCTTCTGTTTTACTTAGTTTCCAATACTGATTTGAACTAGATATGCCCCGTTTGTTTAGGAAGCACAGTTCTTTTGTTCTGAGCTAGCTCACTGTACTAGTCCTAGAGGAAACACAGTAGAGTGCAAGAATGCCCCTTTTTCATAAGCAGAGTTTTTTCCTTGTATGGCACAATAGGGTTCAATTAAATTTCCTAAACGGAGTTGAATCACATTCAGTTTCAAGTTCTAGCAGCAAGTGTTAATTCAGGGTAAGAATACCACTCTTGTGCTATTCTGGCCATACACAGTGCAAATAGCATTCGTGTCTGTTCCCAGCAAGTACAGTGTATTGGACTGAAGAGAAACTTAGGTTTTATTTAGTTTCAAATACTGAGTTGTACTAGATATGCCCCATTTGTGTAGGAAGCACAGTTCTTTTGTTCTGAGCTAGTTCACTGTACTGGCCCTATAGAAAACACAGAATAGCACAAGAATGCCCCTTTTAAAAGGCAGAGTGTTTTCATTGAAAGGCAAAATAGCGTTCAATTAATCTTCCTAAAAGGAGTTGAATCACATTCAGTTTCAAGTTCTAGCAGCATTTTTAATTCAAGGTAAGAACACCACTCTTGTGCTATTCTGACCATACACAGTGCAAATAGCATTCCCCTTTGTTCCCAGCAAGTACAGTGTATTGGACTGAAGAGAAGCTTCTGTTTTACTTAGTTTCCAATACTGATATGAACTAGATATGCCCCGTTTGTTTAGGATGCACAGTTCTTTTGTTCTGAGCTAGCTCACTGTACTAGCCCTAGAGGAAACACAGTAGTGTGCAAGAATGCCCCTTTCTCATAAGCAGAGTTTTTTCCTTGTATGACATAATAGGGTTCAATTAAATTTCCTAAACGGAGTTGAATCACATTCAGTTTCAAGTTCTAGCAGCAAGTGTTAATTCAGGGTAAGAACACCACTCTTGTGCTATTCTGGCCATACACAGTGCAAATAGCAATCACGTCTGTTCCCAGCAAGTACAGTGTATTGGACAGAAGAGAAGCTGATGTTTTACTTAGTTTGCAATTTGGAGTTGAACTAGATATGCCCTGTTTGGGTAGGAATCACAGTTCTTTTGTTCTGAGCTAGCTCACTGTTCTGGCCCTATAGGAAACACAGGAGGGTGGAAGAATGCCCATTTATCAAAGGCAGAGGGTTTTCATTGAAAGGCAAACAAGCATTCAATTAAACTTCCTAAAAGTATTTGAATCAAATTCAGTTTCAAGTTCTGGCAGCCAGTGTTAATAAAGGGTAAGAACACCACTCTTGTGCTAAACTGGCCATACACAGTGCAAATAGCATTCGCGTCTGTTCCCAGGAAGTACAGTGTATTGGACTGAAGAGAAGCTCCTGTTTTACTTAGTTTCCAATACTGAGTTGAACTAGATATGCCCCATTTGTGTAGGAAGCACAGTTCTTTTGTTCTGAGCTAGCTCACTGTACTGGCCCTATTGGAAACACAGGAGACTGCAAGAATGATCGTTTCTCATAAGCAGAGTGTTTTTCTTGTATGGGAAACTAGGTTTCCATTAAACTTCCTAAACAGAGTTGAATCACATTCAGTTTCAAGTTCTAGCAGCAAGTGTTAATTCAGGGTAGGAAACCACTCTTGTGGTAATCTGGCCATACACAGTACAAATAGCATTCATGTCTGTTCCCAGCAAGTAAAGTTATTGTTCTGAAGAGAAGCTTCTGTTTTACTTAGTTTCCAATACTGAGTTGAACTAGATATGCCCCATTTGTGTAGGAAGTACAGTTCTGTAGATGGTGATATTTTATTTGTACCTAATTGTGATTTTAATTTTATGTTAATAAATAAAGGTGCCATGGGGTCAGAGCTATTAGAGCCATAGCAAGAGCGTGATGGTTAGAAGAGCTAGGTAGATTTCTGTGTGTTCAGGGATACACTCAGTATTGGAGACATATGCCTTTAAGACCTTGATGGCGGTACTTACAGGCAGTGATGAGGCAATCTTGTGGTTGGGTTTAGAACCAATGAGAAGGCAGAACAGAAAGACTATTTAAACACAGACAAACAGGAAGTAGCTCTCTCGTAAGGAAGTTAGGAGCACTGCAGGGGGTAAGATTTTATCTCTGAGCTCTGACCTCTCGGCTTTCTCTTTTACATTGGCTCTGTATTTCTTATTTTAATAAGACGATTGGTTACATCTACATCTGGCGTCCAACGTGACAAGAATCCATTAAAAACTGCTTGCGACCGGCTCCCTAGCCGGAGCAGCCGGCTCCCTAGCCCCGGCCCAGGTCTGCTTGGGCTCAGGCCGGACTGTGAGCTGCTTGCTTAAAGCCAGTGCTACAAACAACTCAGGCCTGCCCTGCTAAACAGGGCCCCTGCCTGTAAACCCAAGCCTTGACTCGGCTCAAGAGGAAACAAGTGGCTGGATTTAAGCTTTAGCCAGCTACACTTTCACTTTCACTTTCGCTTTTGCTTTCTCTCTTGTTTTCTCTCTGTCTCTCTGTTTCTCTCTCTCTCTCTCTCTCTCTCTCTCTCTCTCTCTCTCTCTCTCTGGATTCACACCTAGGACACTAGGTGGCTCTTTTGAAATTCGCTGGGATTTCTACTTTTCTATGCAGATTTGGTAAGTCATAAAGGAAACTATTTAAAAGACAATTTTTTTCCACATTTAAAAAAATGGGTTTCCCGTGTACATTGGAAGAATGGATTTTGTTTGAAATTTTAGGCAGTCTGACAATGGAACAACTATATGAAAAGATTAGTATTATGGGAATTATGCAGTTTATCACCATGCTTAATCTCATTTTACTATTTAAAAAGATAGTCGATTTAAGTGCCAGGATAACAGCTTTAGAAAAACCTGTTAAACCTGTAAAAATTCAGACAGGAGAAATTAACAGTGAAGTTGGTTCAAGTTTGGATCATAAGGTTACAGAAAGAAAGCCTGTTTTCACACAGTCACCCTTAATTTATCCTGTAACCGTACAGCAGATGCCTGATCAAATGGCTGCACAAAATATTTGGGCTCCAATTGAACTGATGGATTTTAAAAGGTTTAAGGAGGCAACAGTATCTTATGGCATGCATTCCCCATATGTAAAGCAAATGTTAAACTCTTGGTCAACATATAATAGGATTATACCACAGGACTGGCGGGACCTTGCACAAGCTGTTCTGGAACCCAGCCAGAGACTTCAATTTCTAGCGTGGTTTAAGGAGGAAGCTAGAAACATAGAAAAACAATGGAGGGATAAAGGAATACAAGTTTGTCAGGATCAGCTTATTGGAGAAGGTCAATATGCTTCAATACAAACACAATGTTTATATGATGTTCAAACCCTAATTTTATATCGAATGGCAGCCTTGAATGCATGGGACAGAGTTGAGGAACCAGGAAAAAAACCTGAGTCATTCACAAAGGTTATGCAAGGCCCAAAAGAATCTTTCACAGATTTTTTAGAAAGACTGGCTTCAGCAGTAAACAGAATGGTCTTAGGATCAGAAGCTAGTAAGGCAATAATTGAAGCTTTGGCATTTGAGAATGCGAATGCAGCATGTAAAAGAATAATCAGGCCGTTAAAGGCAAGATCTGCACCTTTGGAAGATTGGATTAGAGAAACAATTAATGTTGAGGTTGATGAGCATGATGATACATGGGTAGGAGAAGTAATTTCAAAAGGTTTGAGGAGTGTTAGATGTTTTGGGTGTGGAAAGCAAGGACATTTTAAAAGGGACTGTAAACAGGTCATTCCTAGAAGCAATATTTCTTCAAGGAACAATGGCAACAGAATGCCCCTTCCTTCTGGAGTATGCAGAAGGTGCGGTAAGGGAAAACACTGGACCAATGAATGTAGATCAACAAAGGACAGACAGGGTAATCCTTTGCCTCAGTTTTCGGGAAACTCCTGGAGGGGCCTCATGCAGGCCCCCATAGCAAAACCAGTTCAAACCTTTCCTGCAGCTGTAGAGGAAATCCCTGCTCTGAGCGATTAAATAACCAAATGACTATTGGAATAAATCATGCTGGTCAGGATGATGAAACAGAGAGAATTGAAAATTCAGGAGAAAACATAAAGAAAATTTTTTGACAAACTTCTATTAATGAACAGAGACCAAAATTAACGATAAAAATAAATGGTGTTTTGTTGTCTGGTCTGGTAGACACAGGTGCGGACATTACCATAATGGCACCAGATTTTTGGCATCCAGCTTGGCCTCTTCAGGAGGTAAACGTTCAACTGTTAGGAATTGGGACATTATCTGGAGTGAAACAGAGTGAAAGATGGCTGGAATGTATAGGTCCAGAAGGACAGAGAGGAAAATTAAAACCATATGTTGCTAACATAGCTATGAACCTGTGGGGTCGAGACTTGTTGCAACAATGGAATACTCAGATTAAAATCCCTCCAATCTCAGAAACAAATCATAAACTAGCACATGTTGCTGAGAGAAATATTAGAAGGCATTATTTTGAGTGGTCACCAGCCATCCATATTATACAGGAACAAGGCACAACAACTGATAATCTTCCAAAAATACCAACAGCTCTACCTTTAAAATGGTTAACAGACAAGCCGTGTATGGGTTCAGCAATGGCCTTTAACAACAGAGAAACTCCAGGCTTTAGAAGAGCTGGTAGAAGAACAGTTAAATGCTCAGCATATTGAACAGTCAACCAGCCCTTGGAATTCTCCTGTATTTGTTATTAAAAAGAAATCTGGTAAATGGAGAATGGTAACAGACCTTAGAGCAATTAACAAAGTAATTCAGCTCTCTACAATCTGGAATGCCTTTGC
This sequence comes from Peromyscus maniculatus bairdii, assembly GCF_049852395.1. Classification (NCBI taxonomy): domain Eukaryota; kingdom Metazoa; phylum Chordata; class Mammalia; order Rodentia; family Cricetidae; genus Peromyscus; species Peromyscus maniculatus. The sequence continues at coordinate 590,301 of NC_134859.1, read as the reverse complement.
CTACTCTGTTACCAAAAGGATGGCCTCTCATAGTTATTGATTTAAAAGACTGTTTCTTTTCAATACCCTTACAAGAAAAAGACAAAGAAAGATTTGCTTTCACAGTGCCTACTTATAATAATTCTCAACCAGTTAAAAGATTTCAATGGAGGGTCCTCCCACAGGGAATGTTAAATAGCCCAACTCTGTGCCAATATTTTGTACAACAGCCATTGGAAGTGATACGTAAAAAATTTCCTAAATCTATAATTTATCATTATATGGATGATATTTTACTAGCTGACTCAAATGCAGATACATTAGAAAGAATGTTTGAAGAAGTAAAGAAAATTTTGCCTTGCTGGGGATTACAAATTGCTCCTGAAAAAATACAAAGAAGGGATTCTATTAATTATTTAGGATATAAAATAGAGCTACAAAAAATTAGACCCCAAAAGGTGCAAATTAGGAGAGATAGACTACAGACTCTTCATGACTTTCAAAGATTATTTGGAGATATTTCTCATCTACGAACTATTGTTGGGGTAAAAAATGATGAAATGACTAATTTGTTCAAAACCTTAGAAGGTGACAAGGACTTAAATAGTCCAAGAGAATTATCACCTGAAGCTGAGAAAGAATTGGCCTTGGTAGAAAAGAAAGTACATGAAGGGCACATGGATCATATTGATCCAAAGCTGAATTGCATTTTGGTTATTTTACCTTTTAGGCATTCCCCTACTGGAATATTAATGCAGAGGGAAGATATTATATTGGAATGGATATTCTTACCAAATAAACTAAATAAAAAATTAAAAACTTATGGGGAAAAAAATCTCTGACTTGATTTGGAAAGGAAAATTGAGACTTCGTCAATTAGCAGGAATAGACCCAGCAGAAATTGTGGTACCTTTAACTAAGGAGGACATTGAAAAATTATGGACAGAAAGTGAACCTTGGCAAAGAGCTTGCAGTAATTTTTTGGGAGAAATTAACAGCAAATATCCCAAAAGCAACAGAATTGATTTTATAAAGAGAGCTGATTGGATTGCCTCGAATTGTATGGCAAAAACCCATATCTGGAGTTCGTACATTTTATACAGATGCCAATAAACAAGGAAAGGCAGGTTACAAATCAGAAAATTTATGTAAAGTGGTTCAAAGTCCTTATAATTCAGTGCAAAAATCAGAATTGTATGCTATTCTGTTGGTATTAATGGATTTTTCAGAACCTCTCAACATAGTAACTGACTCTCAGTATGCTGAAAAAGTGGTATTACATATTGAGACTGCAGAATTTATCCCTGATGCTTCAGAATTAACTTCACTATTTATTCAATTACAAGATACAATCAGGAAAAGGAGTCATCCTTTATATATAACTCACATCCGATCTCATACTGGTCTGCCAGGCCCTTTAGCACAAGGCAATGATGAGATTGATAAATTATTGATAGGAAATGTGCTGGAGGCCTCAGAATTTCATAAAAAACATTATGTCAATAGTAAAGGTTTAAAAAAGGATTTTTCCATAACCTGGCAACAAGCCAAAGAAATAGTAAAGAAATGTCCTACTTGTTCCTTCTATAATCAAACGCCATTACCAGCAGGATGTAACCCAAAGGGTACTCAGAGGAATGAAATCTGGCAGATGGATGTGTTTCACTTTGCAGAATTTGGAAAATTGAAATATGTACACCACACCATTGATACTTATTCAGGATTTCAATGGGCAACTGCTTTGAGTTCTGAAAAAGCTGATTCTGTAATCACTCATTTGCTAGAAGTCATGGCCATCATGGGTATACCTGCACAAATCAAAACTGACAATGCTCCATCATATGTCTCTGTTAAAATGAAACAGTTTTTTGATTATTACAAAATAAAGCATATTACAGGTATACCACATAATCCTACAGGTCAAGCAGTTATGGAAAGATCAAACAGAACTCTAAAGGATATGCTAAATAAACAGAAAGGAGTAACAAAAACCCCCAGAAATAGACTGCATAATGCTCTATTAACTTTGAATTTTCTGAATGCCAATGAGAAAGGAACAACAGCTGCAGAGAGACATTGGGTAATAGAAAAAACTACAGAATTAAATCAGCCTATATACTTTAAGGATGTGCTGACCTCAGAATGGAAACCAGGGTATGTATTACGTTGGGGACGAGGTTTTGCTTTTGTTTCTACAGGAGAAGATAAGCTGTGGGTACCATCAAAATTGATAAAGGTTCGATTTGAACAAGAGAAACCTCTTAATTAGAGGAGGTGATAGTTCATCAACCAGCATGAACATCCAATTTAAACTAACTTGTACCTGTAACACATGTCTTTTCATTTAATCAGATAATAACTTGCCAAAAAGGAACATCCCCAAAATTAGTCTTGGGGAAAGGTTTTTGTTTTTGTCTTTTAGGAGGATGAAGGTTAAGGAATCTGAAGAACACAAGACAAATGAGACAACTGAAGAAAAGGGACAAATCATCTATCCCAGGAAACAGAGTGAAACGGCGTATGGGTATATATTATCTAAAAAAAATTATGTCTTCTTAAATGTTTGTTTCTGCTTTTCTCTAAAGATTTAACACTATTGGTCTTCTAATAGTCCCAGTTCAATTAAAATTTAAAGCTGACTTTGGAGTTGGAGAATGGCTCTCTCCTTCTTTAAACTCAAGCATGTTGTTAAAATGAAAATACAAACTCCCTGTATCATGCCAGAATAAAAGAGCCATTTTCTGCTATGGGACAGGACAAAAGCCAAATTAATTAAGGGACTATTCTATTACTAATCTCAACTCTTTGATTCTATTCTGATTCTTTAAACTTTTCTTAAAGTATAAAATTTATATCAATATTTACAAGATTAATATATACATATACATTTTAAACTTTGTTAAGATATGAATGGTCATATAGAGTACTAACTAATTCTAGAAAAAAGGCTTCAGTTAGCTGCATATATATGTCTTTGTGTTCGAGTCTCTTATCAGTTTTCTGCAGGAAATCATGGCCAGGCCTAACATCAACTGAAGTCTCCAGGAAGAAGATGGGGCCCCACAACAACAACAGTTCCACGTGGACAATAATAATATCACTGAACTTACAAACATCATCTACAGATCAGCTTTGAACTACAAGGTGCTCAGAGCAATTTTGAGATGACTAGCTGAGATGATCCAGTCTCAAAGACTACTTGAATAAAGACTTGAGATAAACCCTGAACTTTGGCTTTATACACAGACTGGATAATAATGAAGGATATAGTTACCTTTCCTAGAATTTGACAATTAACCTAAATTTTTTTTTCCGGATAAAGATAACTTCGCCCATACCCAGCAGGAAGCAATTTTAAGAATATGACACCCACATTGCCAAAGAAGTGGTGTGGGGCAGGTGGTTTTTTGGTTCTTTTAATGGGTTTTGGGTCTGGGATAATTTTCATTGTTTAGGGGGGTTGGTTACAAGTTGTTGTCAAGGGTTAGGAAAAAGGCTAAGCAAAGGAGATTAGATTTAAGGTTCTTGTTTAAAAAAAAAGAAGGAAAAGAAAAGAAAAAGATAATTACTAGTTTTAAATACTTTACATTATTACCAACTATTAGGATATAAAGAAATGAAAGTTAGTAGTTATAGACATTACAATAGAAATTGTAGTCATATTAGATACGTTTTAAAAATTGAGCAGATATGTTTTAGACAGGTCATCTTCAAACCCTTCAGAGATCTACCGAATATGGCATTTAAAGTGTTTTAATAACTTAGAAATTTTTCTTTTTTGAGACATGTCGGCTCCAGGCAGTACCAATCTACTTCAGAGAAAATATGGGCATTGAAGAAACTGCATATGGAGTTAATTTTCATTGTGGCAAAAGTTAGCCACTGGACAACAAAGTATTCTCAAATCAACAGGACAAAATGGACAGACAGAACACGAAACAAAGGACTACAGATTCCTGCCAAAACAAGTGTGGTTATGGCTTTATCAGAAGGCATCTTCTGAGGCCAGGACAATATGGCACCATCCCTGAAGTGGCCTTCACAATCTGGAAAAGGTACAGTACCCTTTTCTTAGAAGGCAGCTGAACAGGCAGTGGGCCGATGGCTTCTGTTGTGCAATGGAACAGCAACTGAAAGCTCATGCCTCTCAATAGTAGACTGGCATTTAATAGAGGGATGTGGAGAAGAAGGGGATGCTGAGATGAAGCCATATATACACAGCCAAGAAGAATGGACAGCTGAATTCAAAAACCATCAACAATTTCCAGAATTTCAAATCCTGAATCATGACATGACACTAGTGGAATTCAGGTGTTTCTGGTACATGGACTGCTCTCACCCAATGTGAGGTTGAACTGTTGACCTTGTGCACAACCTACTTCACAAATGACTCTGTCAGATACGCTAAGCCTACAGGCTGAAGATGATGCCCCAACACTGCAGAGAAATCTCAGGTGACTGTCCAGGCAGCTGGCTGTTTCTGTCAACTCACAAAATTTTTGGAAGTTGCTTTTGTGCACTTCCTGTTTTTATTTTTGTTAGCTAATATTATTTCCTTCTGGGGTCTCTGAGGGAGTTGAAGATTAGTTAGTTATAGTTGAAGATTAATTAGGATAGAAAGTGAATTAGATACATTTTGGACTTACTAAAATAGGATAGATAAGGGAATTATTTTCTCTTATTTGTCAAATACAAATGGACTAGACATCGTTTAGGTATTTGTTACTTGTATATATTGTATATAGTTATTGTACTTTTGTATATAGTTTTTCTTTTGTTAGTTATAACCTTTTGCCTTTTTTGTTTTATTAAAATAGAAAAGGGGAAATATGGTGATATTTTATTTGTACTGAAATGCGATTTTAATTTTATGTTACTAAATAAAGTTGCCATGGGGTCAGAGCTATTAGAGCCATAGCAAGAGCGAAATGGTTAGAAGAGCTAGGTAGATTTCTGTGTGTTCAGAGATACAGCCAGTATTGGAGACATATGCCTTTAAGACTTGGAGGGCGGTACTTACAGGCAGGGATGAGGCAGTCATGTGGTTCGGTTTAGAACCAATGAGAAGGCAGAACAGAAACACAAACAAACAGGAAGTAGCTCTCTCCCGGGGAAGTTAGGAGCACTGCAGGAGGTAAGATTTTATCTCTGAGCTCTGACCTCTCGGCTTTCTCTTTTACATTGGCTCTGTGTTTCTTATTTTAATAAGACAATTGGTTACATCTACACAGTTCTTTTGTTCTGAGCTGGCTCACTGTACTGGCACTATAGGAAACACAGGAGAGTGCAAGAATGCCCCTTTCTAAAAGGCAGAGTGTTTTCCTTGTATGGCACACTGGGGTTCAATTAAACTTCCTAAATGGATTTGAATCACATTCAGTTTCAAGTTCTATCAGCCAGTGTTAATTCAGGGTAGGAACACCACTCTTGTGCTACTCTGCCCATATTCAGTACAAATAGCATTCACATCTGTTCCCAGCAAGTACAGTGTATTGGACTCTAGAGAAGCTCCTGTTTTACTTAGTTTCAAATACTGAGTAGAACTAGATACGCCAAATTGTGTAGGAAGCACAGTTCTTTTGTTCTAAGCTAGCTCACTGTACTGGCCCTATAGGAAACACAGGAGAGTGCAAGAATGCCCGTTTCTCAAAGGCAGAGTGTTTTCCTTGAAAGGCAAACTAGCAATCAATTAAACTTCCTAAAAGGAGTTGAATCACATTCAGTTTCAAGTTCTAGCAGCAAGTTTAATTCAGGATAAGAACACCACTCTTGTGCTAATCCAGCCATACACAGTTCAAATAGCATTCGCGTCTGTTCCCAGCAAGTACAGTGTATTTGGACTGAAGAGAAGCTCCTGTTTTACTCAGTTTCCAATACAGAGTTGAACTAGATATGCCCCGTTTGTGTAGGAAGCACAGTTCTTTTGTTCTGAGCTAGCTTACTCTATTGCCCCTATAAGAAACACAAGAGAGTGCAAGAATGCCCGTTTCTCAAAAGGAGAGTGTTCCTTGTATGGCACACTAGGGTTCAATTAAACTTAATAAACGGAGTTGAATCACATTCAGATTCAAGTTCTACAAGCAAGTGTTAATTAAGGGTAAGAACACCACTCTTGTGCTATTCTGGCCATATAAAGTTCAAATAGCATTCGCGTCTGTTCCCAGCAAGTACAGTGTATTGTACTGAAGAGAAGCTTCTGTTTTACTTAGTTTCCAATACTGAGTTGAACTAGATATGCCCCGTTTGTGTAGGAAGCACAGTTCTTTTGATCTGAGCTAGCTCACTGTACTGGCCCTATAGGAAACACAGGAGAGTGCAAGAATGCCCCTTTCTAAAAGACAGAGTGTTTTCCTTGTATGGCACACTAGGGTTCAATTAAACTTAATAAACGGAGTTGAATCACATTCAGATTCAAGTTCTAGCAGCAAGTGTTAATTCAGGGTAAGAACACAACTCTTGTGCTATCTGGCCATACACAGTGCAAATAGCATTCCCGTCTGTTCCCAGCAAGTACAGTGTATTGGACTGAAGAGAAGCTTCTGTTTTACTTAGTTTCCAATACTGAGTTGAACTAGATATGCCCAGTTTATATAGGAAAGACAGTTCTTTTGTTCTGAGTTAGCTCACTGTACTGGCCCTAGAGTAAACACAGAAGAGTGCACGAATGCCCCTTTCTCAAAAGCAGAGTTTTTTCCTTGTATGGCACCCTAGGGTTCAATTAAACTTCCTAAATGTAGTTGAATCACATTAAGTTTCAAGTTCTAGCAGCAAGTGTTAATTCAGGGTAAGAACATCACTTTTGTGCTATTCTGGCCATACACAGTGCAAATAGCATTCGTGTCTGCTCCCAGTAAGTTCAGTGTATTGGACAGAAGAGAAGCTGCTGTTTTACTTATTTTGCAATACTGAGTTGAACTAGATATGCCCCGTTTGTGTAAGAATCACAGTTCTTTTGTTGTGAGCTAGCTCACTGTTCTGGCCCTATAGGAAACACAGGAGAGTGCAAGAATTCCGGTTTCTCAAAAGTAGCGTGTTTTCCTTGTATGACAAACTAGCGTTCAATTAAAATTCCTAAATACATTAGAATTACATTCAGTTTCAAGTTCTAGCAGCAAGTTTTAGTTCAGGGTAAGAACACCACTCTTGTGTTAATCTGGCCATACACAACACGAATAGCATTCAAATCTGTTGCCAGAAAGTACAGTGTATTGGACTGAAGACAAGCACCTGTTTTACTTACTTCCCAATACTGAGTTGAACTAGATATGCCCCGTTTGTGTAGGAAGCACAGTTCTTTTGTTCTGACCTACCTCACTGGACTGGCCCTATAGGAAAGACAGTAGAGTGCAAGAGTGCCTGTTTCTCAAAAGTAGAGTGTTTTCCTGTATGACAAACTAGCGTTCAATTAAACTTCCCAAAAGGATTTGAATCACATTGAGTTTCTGGTCATACACAGTATAAATAGCAATCGCGTCTGTTCACAGCAAGCACAGTGTATTGGACTGAAGACAAGCACCTGTTTTACTTAGCTTCCAATACTTAGTTGAACTATATATGCCCCGTTTGTGTTGGAAGCTCAGTTCTTTTGTTCTGAGCTAGCTCACTGTAATGGCCCTATAGGAATCACAAGAGAGTGCAAGAATGCACATTTCTCAAAGGCAGAGGGTTTTCATTGAAAGGCAAACAAGCATTCAATTAAACTTCCTAAAGTAGTTGAATCATATTCACTTTCAAGTTCTACAGCAAGTGTTAATACAGGGTAAGAACACCACTCTTGTGCTATTCTGGACATACACAGTGCAAATAGCAATCGCGTCTGTTTTCTGCAAGTACACTGTATTGGACTGAAGAGAAGCTCCTGCTTTACTTAGTTTCCAATACTGAGTTGAACTAGATATGCCCCGTTTGTGTAGGAAGCACAGTTCTTTTGTTCTGAGCTAGCTCACTGTACTGGCCTTATAGGAAACACAGGAATGTGCAAGAATACCCGTTTCTCAAAAGCCGAGTGTTTTCCTCGTATGACAAACTAGCGTTCATTTAACTTCCTAAAAGGAGTTGAATCACATTCAGTTTCAAGTTACAGCAGCAAGTGTCAATTCAGGGTTTGAAACCACTCTTGTGTTAATCTGTCCATACACAGTACAAATAGCATTCGCGTCCGTTCCCAGCAAGTACAGTGTATTGGATTGAAGAGAAGCTTCGGTTTTACTTAGTTTGGAATACGGAGTTGAACTCGATGTGCCCCGTTTGTATCGGAAGCACAGTTCTTTTGTTCTGAGCTAGCTCACTGTATTGCCCTTATAGGAAAAACAGGAGAGTGTAAGAATGCCCGTTTCTGAAAAGCAGAGTGTTTTCCTTGTATGGCACACTAGGGTTCAATTAAACTTCCTAAAAGGTGTTCAATCACATTCAGTTTCAAGTTCTAGCAGCAAGTGTTAATTCAGGGTTTGAAAACACTCTTGTGTTAATCTGGCCATACACAGTACAAATAGCATTCGCGTCTATCCCAGCAAGTACAGTGTATTGGAATGAAGAGAAGCTTCGGTTTTACTTAGTTTCCAATACTGAGTTGAACTGATATGCCCGGTTTGTGAAGGAAGCACAGTTAGTTTGTTCTGAGCTAGCTCACTGTACTGGCCCTATAGGAAACACAGGGGAGTGCAAGAATGCCCGATTCTCAAAAGTAGAGTGTTTTCTTTGTATGACAAACTAGCATTCAATTAAACTTCCTAAAATGAGTTGAATCACATTCAGTTTCAAGTTCTAGCAGCAATTGTTAATTCAGGGTAAGAACACTACTCTTGTGCTATGCTGGCTATACACAGTTCAAACAGCATTCGTGTCTGTCCCCAGCAAGTGCAGTGTATTGGACTGAAGAGAAGCTCCTGTTTTACTTAGTTTCCAATACTGAGTTGAACTTGATATGCCCCGTTTGTGTTGGAAGCTCAGTTCTTTTGTTCTGAGCTAGCTCACTGTAGTGGCCCTATAGGAAACACAGGAGAGTGTAAGAATGCCCCTTTCTCAAAAGAAGAGTGTTTTCTTTGTAAGGCAAACTAGGTTTCCCTTAAACTTCCTAAAAGGAGTTGAATCACATTCAGTTTTAAGTTCTAGCAGCAAGTGTTAATTCAGGGTAAGAACACCACTCTTGTGCTAATCTGGCCATACACAGTGCAAATAGCATTCGCGTCTGTTCCCAGCAGGTACAGTGTATTGGACTGAAAAGAAGCTCCTGTTTTACTTAGTTTCCAATCCTGAGTTGAACTAGATATGCCCCGTTTGTGTAGGATTCACAGTTCTTTTTTTCTGAGCTAGCTCAGTGTACTGTCCCTATAGGAAACTCTATAGAGTACAAGATAGCCGGTTTCTCAAAAGCAGAGTGTTTTCCATGTATGGCACACTAGGATTCAATTAAACTTCATAAATGGAGTTGAATCACATTCAGTTTCAAGTTCTACCAGCAAGTTTTAATTCAGGGTAGAATACCACTATTGTGCTAATCTGGCCATACTAGTGCAAATAACATTCGCGTCTTTTCCCAGCAAGTACAGTGTATAGGACTGAAGAGATGATCCTGTTTACTTAGTTTGCAATACTGATTTGAACTAGATATACCCCGTTTGTGTAGGAAGCACAGTTCTTCTGTTCTGATCTAGCTCATTGTATTGCCCCTATAGGAAACAAAGGAGAGTGCAAGATTGCCCTTTTCTCAAAAGGAGAGTGTTTTCCTTGTATGGCACACTGGGGTTCAATTAAACATCCTAAATGGATTTGAATCACATTCCGTTTCAAGTTCTAGCTGCAAGTGTTAATTCAAGGTAAGAACACCACTCCTGTACTATTCTGGCCATACACAGTGCAAATAGCATTCGCGTCTGTTCCCAGCAAGTACAGTGTATTGGACTGAAGAGAAGCTTCTGTGTTACTTAGTTTCCAATACTGAGTTGATCTAGATATGCCCCGTTTGTTTAGGAAGTACAGTTCTTTTGTTTAGAGCTAGCTCACTGTACTGGTCCTATAGGAAACGCAGGAGTGTGCAAGAATGTCCCGTTCAAAAGAAGATTTTTTCCGTGTATGGCACAATAGAGTTCAATTAAATTTCCTAAACGGAGTTGAATCACATTCAGTTTCAAGTTCTTTCAGCCAGTGTTAATTCAGTGTAAGAACACCACTCTTGTGCTACTCTGCCCCTACTCAGTACAAATAGCATTCACATCTGTTCCCAGCAAGTACAGTGTATGGGACTGAAGAGAAGCTCCTGTTTTACTTAGTTTCAAATACTGAGTTGAACTAGATACGTCGTGTTTGTGTAGGAAACACAGTTCTTTTGTTCTAAGCTAGCTCACTGTACTGGCAGTATCGGAAACACAGGAGAGTGCAAAAATGCCCGTTTCTCAAAGGCAGAGTGTTTTCCTTGAAAGGCAAACTAGCATTCAATTAAACTTCCTTAAAGGAGTTGAATCACATTCAGTTTCAAGTTCTAGCAGCAAGTTTAATTCAGGGTAAGTACACCACTCTTGTGCTAATCCAGCCATACACAGTTCAAATAGCATTCGCGTCTGTTTCCAGCAAGTACAGTGTATTTGGACTTAAGAGAAGCTCCTGTTTTACTTATTTTTCAAAACGGAGTTGAACTATATATGCCCCGTTTGTGTAGGAAGCACAGTTCTTTTGTTCTGATCTAGCTCACTGTACTGGCCCTATAGGAATCACAAGAGAGTGCAAGAATGCACATTTCTCAAAGGCAGAGGGTTTTCATTGAAAGGCAAACAAGCATTCAATTAAACTTCCTAAAGTAGTTGAATCATATTCACTTTCAAGTTCTACAGCAAGTGTTAATACAGGGTAAGAACACCACTCTTGTGCTATTCTGGACATACACAGTGCAAATAGCAATCGCGTCTGTTTTCTGCAAGTACACTGTATTGGACTGAAGAGAAGCTCCTGCTTTACTTAGTTTCCAATACTGAGTTGAACTAGATATGCCCCGTTTGTGTAGGAAGCACAGTTCTTTTGTTCTGAGCTAGCTCACTGTACTGGCCTTATAGGAAACACAGGAATGTGCAAGAATACCCGTTTCTCAAAAGCCGAGTGTTTTCCTCGTATGACAAACTAGCATTCATTTAACTTCCTAAAAGGAGTTGAATCACATTCAGTTTCAAGTTACAGCAGCAAGTGTCAATTCAGGGTTTGAAACCACTCTTGTGTTAATCTGTCCATACACAGTACAAATAGCATTCGCGTCCGTTCCCAGCAAGTACAGTGTATTGGATTGAAGAGAAGCTTCGGTTTTACTTAGTTTGGAATACGGAGTTGAACTCGATGTGCCCCGTTTGTATCGGAAGCACAGTTCTTTTGTTCTGAGCTAGCTCACTGTATTGCCCTTATAGGAAAAACAGGAGAGTGTAAGAATGCCCGTTTCTGAAAAGGAGAGTGTTTTCCTTGTATGGCACACTAGGGTTCAATTAAACTTCCTAAAAGGTGTTCAATCACATTCAGTTTCAAGTTCTAGCAGCAAGTGTTAATTCAGGGTTTGAAAACACTCTTGTGTTAATCTGGCCATACACAGTACAAATAGCATTCGCGTCTATCCCAGCAAGTACAGTGTATTGGAATGAAGAGAAGCTTCGGTTTTACTTAGTTTCCAATACTGAGTTGAACTGATATGCCCGGTTTGTGAAGGAAGCACAGTTAGTTTGTTCTGAGCTAGCTCACTGTACTGGCCCTATAGGAAACACAGGGGAGTGCAAGAATGCCCGATTCTCAAAAGTAGAGTGTTTTCTTTGTATGACAAACTAGCATTCAATTAAACTTCCTAAAATGAGTTGAATCACATTCAGTTTCAAGTTCTAGCAGCAATTGTTAATTCAGGGTAAGAACACTACTCTTGTGCTATGCTGGCTATACACAGTTCAAACAGCATTCGTGTCTGTCCCCAGCAAGTGCAGTGTATTGGACTGAAGAGAAGCTCCTGTTTTACTTAGTTTCCAATACTGAGTTGAACTTGATATGCCCCGTTTGTGTTGGAAGCTCAGTTCTTTTGTTCTGAGCTAGCTCACTGTAGTGGCCCTATAGGAAACACAGGAGAGTGTAAGAATGCCCCTTTCTCAAAAGAAGAGTGTTTTCTTTGTAAGGCAAACTAGGTTTCCCTTAAACTTCCTAAAAGGAGTTGAATCACATTCAGTTTTAAGTTCTAGCAGCAAGTGTTAATTCAGGGTAAGAACACCACTCTTGTGCTAATCTGGCCATACACAGTGCAAATAGCATTCGCGTCTGTTCCCAGCAGGTACAGTGTATTGGACTGAAAAGAAGCTCCTGTTTTACTTAGTTTCCAATCCTGAGTTGAACTAGATATGCCCCGTTTGTGTAGGATTCACAGTTCTTTTTTTCTGAGCTAGCTCAGTGTACTGTCCCTATAGGAAACTCTATAGAGTACAAGATAGCCGGTTTCTCAAAAGCAGAGTGTTTTCCATGTATGGCACACTAGGATTCAATTAAACTTCATAAATGGAGTTGAATCACATTCAGTTTCAAGTTCTACCAGCAAGATTTAATTCAGGGTAGAATACCACTATTGTGCTAATCTGGCCATACTAGTGCAAATAACATTCGCGTCTTTTCCCAGCAAGTACAGTGTATAGGACTGAAGAGATGATCCTGTTTACTTAGTTTGCAATACTGATTTGAACTAGATATACCCCGTTTGTGTAGGAAGCACAGTTCTTCTGTTCTGATCTAGCTCATTGTATTGCCCCTATAGGAAACAAAGGAGAGTGCAAGATTGCCCTTTTCTCAAAAGGAGAGTGTTTTCCTTGTATGGCACACTGGGGTTCAATTAAACATCCTAAATGGATTTGAATCACATTCCGTTTCAAGTTCTAGCTGCAAGTGTTAATTCAAGGTAAGAACACCACTCCTGTACTATTCTGGCCATACACAGTGCAAATAGCATTCGCGTCTGTTCCCAGCAAGTACAGTGTATTGGACTGAAGAGAAGCTTCTGTGTTACTTAGTTTCCAATACTGAGTTGATCTAGATATGCCCCGTTTGTTTAGGAAGTACAGTTCTTTTGTTTAGAGCTAGCTCACTGTACTGGTCCTATAGGAAACGCAGGAGTGTGCAAGAATGTCCCGTTCAAAAGAAGATTTTTTCCGTGTATGGCACAATAGAGTTCAATTAAATTTCCTAAACGGAGTTGAATCACATTCAGTTTCAAGTTCTTTCAGCCAGTGTTAATTCAGTGTAAGAACACCACTCTTGTGCTACTCTGCCCCTACTCAGTACAAATAGCATTCACATCTGTTCCCAGCAAGTACAGTGTATGGGACTGAAGAGAAGCTCCTGTTTTACTTAGTTTCAAATACTGAGTTGAACTAGATACGTCGTGTTTGTGTAGGAAACACAGTTCTTTTGTTCTAAGCTAGCTCACTGTACTGGCAGTATCGGAAACACAGGAGAGTGCAAAAATGCCCGTTTCTCAAAGGCAGAGTGTTTTCCTTGAAAGGCAAACTAGCATTCAATTAAACTTCCTTAAAGGAGTTGAATCACATTCAGTTTCAAGTTCTAGCAGCAAGTTTAATTCAGGGTAAGTACACCACTCTTGTGCTAATCCAGCCATACACAGTTCAAATAGCATTCGCGTCTGTTTCCAGCAAGTACAGTGTATTTGGACTTAAGAGAAGCTCCTGTTTTACTTATTTTTCAAAACGGAGTTGAACTATATATGCCCCGTTTGTGTAGGAAGCACAGTTCTTTTGTTCTGATCTAGCTCACTGTACTGGCCCTATAGGAATCACAAGAGAGTGCAAGAATGCACATTTCTCAAAGGCAGAGGGTTTTCATTGAAAGGCAAACAAGCATTCAATTAAACTTCCTAAAGTAGTTGAATCATATTCACTTTCAAGTTCTACAGCAAGTGTTAATACAGGGTAAGAACACCACTCTTGTGCTATTCTGGACATACACAGTGCAAATAGCAATCGCGTCTGTTTTCTGCAAGTACACTGTATTGGACTGAAGAGAAGCTCCTGCTTTACTTAGTTTCCAATACTGAGTTGAACTAGATATGCCCCGTTTGTGTAGGAAGCACAGTTCTTTTGTTCTGAGCTAGCTCACTGTACTGGCCTTATAGGAAACACAGGAATGTGCAAGAATACCCGTTTCTCAAAAGCCGAGTGTTTTCCTCGTATGACAAACTAGCGTTCATTTAACTTCCTAAAAGGAGTTGAATCACATTCAGTTTCAAGTTACAGCAGCAAGTGTCAATTCAGGGTTTGAAACCACTCTTGTGTTAATCTGTCCATACACAGTACAAATAGCATTCGCATCCGTTCCCAGCAAGTACAGTGTATTGGATTGAAGAGAAGCTTCGGTTTTACTTAGTTTGGAATACGGAGTTGAACTCGATGTGCCCCGTTTGTATCGGAAGCACATTCTTTTGTTCTGAGCTAGCTCACTGTATTGCCCTTATAGGAGAAACAGGAGAGTGTAAGAATGCCCGTTTCTGAAAAGCAGAGTGTTTTCCTTGTATGGCACACTAGGGTTCAATTAAACTTCCTAAAAGGTGTTCAATCACATTCAGTTTCAAGTTCTAGCAGCAAGTGTTAATTCAGGGTTTGAAACCACTCTTGTGTTAATCTGGCCATACACAGTACAAATAGCATTCGCGTCTATCCCAGCAAGTACAGTGTATTGGAATGAAGAGAACCTTCGGTTTTACTTAGTTTCCAATACTGAGTTGAACTGATATGCCCGGTTTGTGTAGGAAGCACAGTTTCTTTGTTCTGAGCTAGCTCACTGTACTGGCCCTATAGGAAACACAGGGGAGTGCAAGAATGCCCGATTCTCAAAAGTAGAGTGTTTTCCTTGTATGACAAACTAGCATTCAATTAAACTTCCTAAAATGAGTTGAATCACATTCAGTTTCAAGTTCTAGCAGCAATTGTTTATTCAGGGTAAGAACACTACTCTTGTGCTATGCTGGCTATACACAGTTCAAACAGCATTCGTGTCTGTCCCCAGCAAGTGCAGTTTATTGGACTGAAGAGAAGCTCCTGTTTTACTTAGTTTCCAATACTGAGGTGAACTTGATATGCCCCGTTTGTGTTGGAAGCTCAGTTCTTTTGTACTGAGCTAGCTCACTGTAGTGGCCCTATAGGAAACACAGGAGAGTGTAAGATTGCCCCTTTCTCAAAAGAAGAGTGTTTTCTTTGTAAGGCAAACTAGGTTCCCATTAAACTTCCTAAAAGGAGTTGAATCACATTCAGTTTTAAATTCTAGCCTAAAGTGTTAATTCAGGGTAAGAACACCACTCTTGTGCTAATCTGGCCGTACAGTGCAAAAAGCATTCGCGTCTATCCCATCAAGTACAGTGTATTGAAATGAAGAGAAGCTTCGGTTTTACTTAGTTTCCAATACTGAGGTGAACTTGATATGCCCCGTTTGTGTTGGAAGCACAGTTCTTTTGTTCTGATCTAGCTCACTGTACTGGCCCTATAGGAATCACAAGAGAGTGCAAGAATGCACATTTCTCAAAGGCAGAGGGTTTTCATTGAAAGGCAAACAAGCATTCAATTAAACTTCCTAAAGTAGTTGAATCATATTCACTTTCAAGTTCTACAGCAAGTGTTAATACAGGGTAAGAACACCACTCTTGTGCTATTCTGGACATACACAGTGCAAATAGCAATCGCGTCTGTTTTCTGCAAGTACACTGTATTGGACTGAAGAGAAGCTCCTGCTTTACTTAGTTTCCAATACTGAGTTGAACTAGATATGCCCCGTTTGTGTAGGAAGCACAGTTCTTTTGTTCTGAGCTAGCTCACTGTATTGCCCCTATAGGAAACACAAGAGAGTGCAAGAATGCCCGTTTCTCAAAAGGAGAGTGTTCCTTGTATGGCACACTAGGGTTCAATTAAACTTAATAAATGGAGTTGAATCACATTCAGATTCAATTTCTAGAAGCATGTGTTAATTCAGGGTCAAAACACCACTCTTGTGCTATTCTGGCCATGCACAGTGCAAACAGCATTCGCGTCTGTTCCCAGCAAGTACCTAGTATTGCACTGAAGAGAAGCTCCTGTTTTATTTAGTTTGCAAGGTTGAAGTGAACTAGATATGCCCGGTTTGTGTAGGAAGCACAGTTCTTTTGTTCTGATCTAGCTCACTGTACTGGCCCTATAGGAATCACAGGAGAGTGCAAGAATGCACATTTCTCAAAGGCAGAGGGTTTTCATTGAAAGGCAAACAAGCATTCAATTAAACTTCCTAAAGTAGTTGAATCATATTCACTTTCAAGTTCTACAGCAAGTGTTAATTCAGGGTAAGAACACCACTCATGTGCTATTCTGGACATACACAGTGCAAATAGCAATCGCGTCTGTTTTCTGCAAGTACACTGTATTGGACTGAAGAGAAGCTCCTGTTTTACTTAGTTTCCAATACTGAGTTGAACTAGATATGCCCCGTTTGTGTAGGAAGCACAGTTCTTTTGTTCTGACCTAGCTCACTGTACTGGCCTTATAGGAAAAACTGCAGTGTGCAAGAATACCCGTTTCTCAAAAGCTGAGTGTTTTCCTAGTATGACAAACTAGCGTTCATTTAACTTCCTAAAAGGATTTGAATCACATTCAGTTTCAAGTTATAGCAGCAAGTGTCAATACAGGGTTTGAAACCACTCTTGTGTTAATCTGTCCATACACAGTACAAATAGCATTCGTGTCTGTTCCCAGCAAGTAAAGTGAATTGGAATGAAGAGAAGCTTCGGTTTTACTTAGTTTTTAATTCGGAGTTGAACTGATATGCCCGGTTTGTGTAGGAAGCACAGTTAGTTTGTTCTGAGCTAGCTCACTGTACTGGCCCTATAGGAAACACAGGGGAGTGCAAGAATGCCCGATACTCAAAAGTAGGGTGTTTACCTTGTATGAAAAACTAGCGTTCAATTAAACTTCCTAAAATGAGTTGAATCACATTCAGTTTCAAGTTCTAG
Source organism: Peromyscus maniculatus bairdii (assembly GCF_049852395.1). NCBI lineage: Eukaryota > Metazoa > Chordata > Mammalia > Rodentia > Cricetidae > Peromyscus > Peromyscus maniculatus. The sequence goes on along the minus strand of NC_134859.1, from coordinate 573,338 downwards.
CAGCAATTGTTAATTCAGGGTAAGAACACTACTCTTGTGCTATGCTGGCTATACACAGTTCAAACAGCATTCGTGTCTGTTCACAGCAAGTGCCCTGTATTGGACTGAAGAGAAGCTCCTGTTTTACTTAGTTTCCAATACTGAGTTGAACTTGATATGCCCCGTTTGTGTTGGAAGCTCAGTTCTTTTGTTCTGAGCTAGCTCACTGTAATGGCCCTATAGGAAACACAGGAGAGTGTAAGAATGCCCCTTTCTCAAAAGAAGAGTGTTTTCTTTGTAAGGCAAACTAGGTTTCCATTAAACTTCCTAAAAGGAGTTGAATCACATTCAGTTTTAAGTTCTAGCAGAAAGTGTTAATTCAGGGTAAGAACACCACTCTTGTGCTAATCTGGCCATACACAGTGCAAATAACATTCGCGTCTGTTCCCAGCAGGTACAGTGTATTGGACTGAAAAGAAGCTCCTGTTTTACTTAGTTTTCAATCCTGAGTTGAACTAGATATGCCCCGTTTGTGTAGGATTCACAGTTCTTTTTTTCTGAGCTAGCTCAGTGTACTGTCCCTATAGGAAACTCTATAGAGTACAAGATAGCCGGTTTCTCAAAAGCAGAGTGTTTTCCTTGTATGGCACACTAGGATTCAATTAAACTTCATAAATGGAGTTGAATCACATTCAGTTTCAAGTTCTACCAGCAAGTTTTAATTCAGGGTAGAATACCACTATTGTGCTAATCTGGCCATACTAGTGCAATTAGCATTCGCGTCTTTTCCCAGCAAGTACAGTGTATAGGACTGAAGAGATGATCCTGTTTACTTAGTTTGCAATACTGAGTTGAACTAGATATTCCCCGTTTGTGTAGGAAGCACAGTTCTTCTGTTCTGATCTAGCTCATTGTATTGCCCCTATAGGAAACAAAGGAGAGTGCAAGATTGCCCTTTTCTCAAAAGGAGAGTGTTTTCCTTGTATGGCACACTGGGGTTGAATTAAACATCCTAAATGGATTTGAATCACATTCAGTTTCAAGTTCTAGCAGCAAGTGTTAATTCAAGGTAAGAACACCACTCCTGTACTATTCTGGCCATACACAGTGCAAATAGCATTCCCGCCTGTTCCCAGCAAGTACAGTGTATTGGACTGAAGAGAAGCTTCTGTGTTACTTAGTTTCCAATACTGAGTTGATCTAGATATGCCCCGTTTGTTTAGGAACTACAGTTCTTTTGTTTAGAGCTAGCTCACTGTACTGGTCCTATAGGAAACGCAGGAGTGTGCAAGAATGTCCCGTTCAAAAGAAGATTTTTTCCATGTATGGCACAATAGAGTTCAATTAAATTTCCTAAACGGAGTTGAATCACATTCAGTTTCAAGTTCTATCAGCCAGTGTTAATTCAGGGTAAGACCACCACTCTTGTGCTACTCTGCCCCTACTCAGTACAAATAGCATTCACATCTGTTCCCAGCAAGTACAGTGTATGGGACTGAAGAGAAGCTCCTGTTTTACTTAGTTTCAAATACTGAGTTGAACTAGATACGTCGTGTTTGTGTAGGAAACACAGTTCTTTTGTTCTAAGCTAGCTCACTGTACTGGCAGTATCGGAAACACAGGAGAGTGCAAAAATGCCCGTTTCTCAAAGGCAGAGTGTTTTCCTTGAAAGGCAAACTAGCATTCAATTAAACTTCCTTAAAGGAGTTGAATCACATTCAGTTTCAAGTTCTAGCAGCAAGTTTAATTCAGGGTAAGTACACCACTCTTGTGCTAATCAAGCCATACACAGTTCAAATAGCATTCGCGTCTGTTTCCAGCAAGTACAGTGTATTTGGACTTAAGAGAAGCTCCTGTTTTACTTATTTTTCAAAACGGAGTTGAACTATATATGCCCCGTTTGTGTAGGAAGCACAGTTCTTTTGTTCTGAGCTAGCTCACTGTACTGGCCCTATAGGAATCACAGGAGAGTGCAAGAATGCACATTTCTCAAAGGCAGACGGTTTTCATTGAAAGGCAAACAAGCATTCAATTAAACTTCCTAAAGTAGTTGAATCATATTCACTTTCAAGTTCTACAGCAAGTGTTAATACAGGGTAAGAACACCACTCTTGTGCTATTCTGGACATACACAGTGCAAATAGCAATCGCGTCTGTTTTCTGCAAGTACACTGTATTGGACTGAAGAGAAGCTCCTGCTTTACTTAGTTTCCAATACTGAGTTGAACTAGATATGCCCCGTTTGTGTAGGAAGCACAGTTCTTTTGTTCTGAGCTAGCTCACTGTACTGGCCTTATAGGATACACACGAGTGTGCAAGAATACCCGTTTCTCAAAAGCCGAGTGTTTTCCTCGTATGACAAACTAGCGTTCATTTAACTTCCTAAAAGGAGTTGAATCACATTCAGTTTCAAGTTACAGCAGCAAGTGTCAATTCAGGGTTTGAAACCACTCTTGTGTTAATCTGTCCATACACAGTACAAATAGCATTCGCATCCGTTCCCAGCAAGTACAGTGTATTGGATTGAAGAGAAGCTTCGGTTTTACTTAGTTTGGAATACGGAGTTGAACTCGATGTGCCCCGTTTGTATCGGAAGCACATTCTTTTGTTCTGAGCTAGCTCACTGTATTGCCCTTATAGGAGAAACAGGAGAGTGTAAGAATGCCCGTTTCTGAAAAGCAGAGTGTTTTCCTTGTATGGCACACTAGGGTTCAATTAAACTTCCTAAAAGGTGTTCAATCACATTCAGTTTCAAGTTCTAGCAGCAAGTGTTAATTCAGGGTTTGAAACCACTCTTGTGTTAATCTGGCCATACACAGTACAAATAGCATTCGCGTCTATCCCAGCAAGTACAGTGTATTGGAATGAAGAGAACCTTCGGTTTTACTTAGTTTCCAATACTGAGTTGAACTGATATGCCCGGTTTGTGTAGGAAGCACAGTTTCTTTGTTCTGAGCTAGCTCACTGTACTGGCCCTATAGGAAACACAGGGGAGTGCAAGAATGCCCGATTCTCAAAAGTAGAGTGTTTTCCTTGTATGACAAACTAGCATTCAATTAAACTTCCTAAAATGAGTTGAATCACATTCAGTTTCAAGTTCTAGCAGCAATTGTTTATTCAGGGTAAGAACACTACTCTTGTGCTATGCTGGCTATACACAGTTCAAACAGCATTCGTGTCTGTCCCCAGCAAGTGCAGTTTATTGGACTGAAGAGAAGCTCCTGTTTTACTTAGTTTCCAATACTGAGGTGAGCTTGATATGCCCCGTTTGTGTTGGAAGCTCAGTTCTTTTGTACTGAGCTAGCTCACTGTAGTGGCCCTATAGGAAACACAGGAGAGTGTAAGATTGCCCCTTTCTCAAAAGAAGAGTGTTTTCTTTGTAAGGCAAACTAGGTTTCCATTAAACTTCCTAAAAGGAGTTGAATCACATTCAGTTTTAAATTCTAGCCTAAAGTGTTAATTCAGGGTAAGAACACCACTCTTGTGCTAATCTGGCCATACAGTGCAAAAAGCATTCGCGTCTATCCCATCAAGTACAGTGTATTGAAATGAAGAGAAGCTTCGGTTTTACTTAGTTTCCAATACTGAGTTGAACTGATATGCCTGGTTTGTGTAGGAAGCACAGTTAGTTTGTTCTGAGCTAGCTCACTGTAATGGCCCTATAGGAAACACAGGAGAGTGTAAGAATGCCCCTTTCTCAAAAGAAGAGTGTTTTCTTTGCAAGGCAAACTAGGTTTCCATTAAACTTCCAAAAAGGAGTTGAATCACATTCAGTTTTAAGTTCTAGCCTAAAGTGTTAATTCAGGGTAAGAACACCACTCTGTGCTAATCTGGCCATACACAGTGCAAATAGCATTCGCGTCTGTTCCCAGCAAGTACAGTGTATTGGACTGAAATGAAGCTCCTGTTTTACTTAGTTTCCAATCCTGAGTTGAACTAGATATGCCCCGTTTGTGTAGGATTCACAGTTCTTTTTTTCTGAGCTATCTCAGTGTACTGTCCCTATAGGAAACTCTATAGAGTACAAGATAGCCGGTTTCTCAAAAGCAGAGTGTTTTCCTTGTATGGCACACTAGGATTCAATTAAACTTCATAAATGGAGTTGAATCACATTCAGTGTCAAGTTCTACCAGCAAGTTTTAATTCAGGGTAGAATACCACTATTGTGCTAATCTGGCCATACTAGTACATTTAGCATTCGCGTCTGTTCCCAGCAAGTACAGAGTATAGGACTGAAGAGATGATCCTGTTTACTTAGTTTGCAATACTGAGTTGAACTAGATATTCCCCGTTTGTGTAGGAAGCACAGTTCTTCTGTTGTGATCTAGCTCATTGTATTGCCCCTATAGGAAACAAAGGAGAGTGCAAGATTGCCCTTTTCTCAAAAGGAGAGTGTTTTCCTTGTATGGCACACTGGGGTTCAATTAAACTTCCTAAATGGATTTGAATCACATTCAGTTTCAAGTTCTAGCTGCAAGTGTTAATTCAAGGTAAGAACACCACTCCTGTACTATTCTGGCCATACACAGTGCAAAATAGCATTCGCGTCTGTTCCCAGCAAGTACAGTGTATTGGACTGAAGAGAAGCTTCTGTGTTATTTAGTTTCCAATACTGAGTTGATCTAGATATGCCCCGTTTGTTTAGGAAGTACAGTTCTTTTGTTTTGAGCTAGCTCACTGTACTGGTCCTATAGGAAACGCAGGAGTGTGCAAGAATGCCCCGTTCAAAAGAAGATTTTTTCCGTGTATGGCACAATAGAGTTCAATTAAATTTCCTAAACGGAGTTGAATCACATTCAGTTTCAAGTTCTATCAGCCAGTGTTAATTCAGGGTAAGAACACCACTCTTGTGCTACTCTGTCCATACTCAGTACAAATAGCATTCACATCTGTTCCCAGCAAGTACAGTGTATCGGACTGAAGAGAAGCTCCTGTTTTACTTAGTTTCAAATACTGAGTTGAACTAGATACGTCGTGTTTTTGTAGGAAACAAAGTTCTTTTGTTCTAAGCTAGCTCACTGTACTGGCACTATCGGAAACACAGGAGAGTGCAAGAATGCCCGTTTCTCAAAGGCAGAGTGTTTTCCTTGAAAGGCAAACTAGCATTCAATTAAACTTCCTTAAAGGAGTTGAATCACATTCAGTTTCAAGTTCTTGCAGCAAGTTTAATTCAGGGTTAGAACAACACTCTTGTGCTAATCCGGCCATACACAGTTCAAATAGCATTCGCGTCTGTTTCCAGCAAGTACAGTGTATTTGGACTTAAGAGAAGCTCCTGTTTTACTTATTTTCCAATACGGAGTTGAACTATATATGCCCCGTTTGTGTAGGAAGCACAGTTCTTTTGTTCTGAGCTAGCTCACTGTATTGCCCCTATAGGAAACACAAGAGAGTGCAAGAATGCCCGTTTCTCAAAAGGAGAGTGTTCCTTGTATGGCACACTAGGGTTCAATTAAACTTAATAAATGGAGTTGAATCACATTCAGATTCAAGTTCTAGAAGCAAGTGTTAATTCAGGGTCAAAACACCACTCTTGTGCTATTCTGGCCATGCACAGTGCAAACAGCATTCGCGTCTGTTGCCAGCAAGTACCTAGTATTGCACTGAAGAGAAGCTCCTGTTTTATTTAGTTTGCAAGGTTGAAGTGAACTAGATATGCCCGGTTTGTGTCGGAAGCACAGTTCTTTTGTTCTGATCTGGCTCACTGTACTGGCCCTATAGGAATCACAGGAGAGTGCAAGAATGCACATTTCTCAAAGGCAGAGGGTTTTCATTGAAAGGCAAACAAGCATTCAATTAAACTTCCTAAAGTAGTTGAATCATATTCACTTTCAAGTTCTACAGCAAGTGTTAATTCAGGGTAAGAACACCACTCTTGTGCTATTCTGGACATACACAGTACAAATAGCAATCGCGTCTGTTTTCTGCAAGTACACTGTATTGGACTGAAGAGAAGCTCCTGCTTTACTTAGTTTCCAATACTGAGTTGAACTAGATATGCCCCGTTTGTGTAGGAAGCACAGTTCTTTTGTTCTGAGCTAGCTCACTGTACTGGCCTTATAGGAAACACAGGAGTGTGCAAGAATACCCGTTTCTCAAAAGCCGAGTGTTTTCCTCGTATGACAAACTAGCGTTCATTTAACTTCCTAAAAGGAGTTGAATCACATTCAGTTTCAAGTTATAGCAGCAAGTGTCAATTCAGGGTTTGAAACCACTCTTGTGTTAATCTGTCCATACACAGTACAAATAGCATTCGCGTCTGTTGCCAGCAAGTACAGTGTATTGGAATGAAGAGAAGCTTCGGTTTTACTTAGTTTGGAATACGGAGTTGAACTCGATGTGCCCCGTTTGTATCAGAAGCAGTGTTCTTTTGTTCTGAGCTAGCTCACTGTATTGCCCTTATAGGAAAAACAGGAGAGTGCAAGAATGCCCGTTTCTGAAAAGCAGAGTGTTTTCCTTGTATGGCACACTAGGGTTCAATTAAACTTCCTAAAAGGTGTTCAATCACATTCAGTTTCAAGTTCTAGCAGCAAGTGTTAATTCAGGTTTTGAAACCACTCTTGTGTTAATCTGGCCATACACAGTAAAATAGCATTCGCATCTGTTCCCAGCAAGTACAGTGTATTGGAATGAAGAGAAGCTTGGGTTTTACTTAGTTTCCAATACTGAGTTGAACTGATATGCCAGGTTTGTGTAGGAAACACAGTTAGTTTGTTCTGAGCTAGCTCACTGTACTGGCCCTATAGGAAACACAGGGGAGTGCAAGAATGCCCGATTCTCAAAAGTAGAGTGTTTTCCTTGTATGACAAACTAGCATTCAATTAAACTTCCTAAAATGAGTTGAATCACATTCAGTTTCAAGTTCTAGCAGCAATTGTTAATTCAGGGTAAGAACACTACTCTTGTGCTATGCTGGCTATACACAGTTCAAACAGCATTCGTGTCTGTTCCCAGCAAGTGCAGTGTATTGGACTGAAGAGAAGCTCCTGTTTTACTTAGTTTCCAATACTGAGTTGAACTTGATATGCCCCGTTTGTGTTGGAAGCTCAGTTGTTTTGTTCTGAGCTAGCTCACTGTAATGGCCCTATAGGAAACACAGGAGAGTGTAAGAATGCCCCTTTCTCAAAAGAAGAGTGTTTTCTTTGTAAGGCAAACTAGGTTTCCATTAAACTTCCTAAAAGGAGTTGAATCACATTCAGTTTTAAATTCTAGCCTAAAGTGTTAATTCAGGGTAAGAACACCACTCTGTGCTAATCTGGCCATACACAGTGCAAATAGCATTCGCGTCTGTTCCCAGCAAGTACAGGGTATTGGACTGAAATGAAGCTCCTGTTTTACTTAGTTTCCAATCCTGAGTTGAACTAGATATGCCCCGTTTGTGTAGGATTCACAGTTCTTTTTTTCTGAGCTAGCTCAGTGTACTGTCCCTATAGGAAACTCTATAGAGTACAAGATAGCCAGTTTCTCAAAAGCAGAATGCTTTCCTCGTATGGCACACTAGGATTCAATTAAACTTCATAAATGGAGTTGAATCACACTCAGTTTCAAGTTCTACCAGCAAGTTTTAATTCAGGGTAGAATACCACTATTGTGCTAATCTGGCCATACTAGTGCAATTAGCATTCGCGTCTTTTCCCAGCAAGTACAGTGTATAGGACTGAAGAGATGATCCTGTTTACTTAGTTTGCAATACTGAGTTGAACTAGATATTCCCCGTTTGTGTAGGAAGCACAGTTTTTCTGTTCTGATCTAGCTCATTGTATTGCCCCTATAGGAAACAAAGGAGAGTGCAAGATTGCCCTTTTCTCAAAAGGAGAGTGTTTTCCTTGTATGGCACACTGGGGTTGAATTAAACATCCTAAATGGATTTGAATCACATTCAGTTTCAAGTTCTAGCAGCAAGTGTTAATTCAAGGTAAGAACACCACTCCTGTACTATTCTGGCCATACACAGTGCAAATAGCATTCCCGCCTGTTCCCAGCAAGTACAGTGTATTGGACTGAAGAGAAGCTTCTGTGTTACTTAGTTTCCAATACTGAGTTGATCTAGATATGCCCCGTTTGTTTAGGAAGTACAGTTCTTTTGTTTAGAGCTAGCTCACTGTACTGGTCCTATAGGAAACGCAGGAGTGTGCAAGAATGTCCCGTTCAAAAGAAGATTTTTTCCATGTATGGCACAATAGAGTTCAATTAAATTTCCTAAACGGAGTTGAATCACATTCAGTTTCAAGTTCTTTCAGCCAGTGTTAATTTAGGGTAAGACCACCACTCTTGTGCTACTCTGCCCCTACTCAGTACAAATAGCATTCACATCTGTTCCCAGCAAGTACAGTGTATGGGACTGAAGAGAAGCTCCTGTTTTACTTAGTTTCAAATACTGAGTTGAACTAGATACGTCGTGTTTGTGTAGGAAACACAGTTCTTTTGTTCTAAGCTAGCTCACTGTACTGGCAGTATCGGAAACACAGGAGAGTGCAAAAATGCCCGTTTCTCAAAGGCAGAGTGTTTTCCTTGAAAGGCAAACTAGCATTCAATTAAACTTCCTTAAAGGAGTTGAATCACATTCAGTTTCAAGTTCTAGCAGCAAGTTTAATTCAGGGTAAGTACACCACTCTTGTGCTAATCCAGCCATACACAGTTCAAATAGCATTCGCGTCTGTTTCCAGCAAGTACAGTGTATTTGGACTTAAGAGAAGCTCCTGTTTTACTTATTTTTCAAAACGGAGTTGAACTATATATGCCCCGTTTGTGTAGGAAGCACAGTTCTTTTGTTCTGATCTAGCTCACTGTACTGGCCCTATAGGAATCACAGGAGAGTGCAAGAATGCACATTTCTCAAAGGCAGACGGTTTTCATTGAAAGGCAAACAAGCATTCAATTAAACTTCCTAAAGTAGTTGAATCATATTCACTTTCAAGTTCTACAGCAAGTGTTAATACAGGGTAAGAACACCACTCTTGTGCTATTCTGGACATACACAGTGCAAATAGCAATCACGTCTGTTTTCTGCAAGTACACTGTATTGGACTGAAGAGAAGCTCCTGCTTTACTTAGTTTCCAATACTGAGTTGAACTAGATATGCCCCGTTTGTGTAGGAAGCACAGTTCTTTTGTTCTGAGCTAGCTCACTGTACTGGCCTTATAGGATACACACGAGTGTGCAAGAATACCCGTTTCTCAAAAGCCGAGTGTTTTCCTCGTATGACAAACTAGCGTTCATTTAACTTCCTAAAAGGAGTTGAATCACATTCAGTTTCAAGTTACAGCAGCAAGTGTCAATTCAGGGTTTGAAACCACTCTTGTGTTAATCTGTCCATACACAGTACAAATAGCATTCGCATCCGTTCCCAGCAAGTACAGTGTATTGGATTGAAGAGAAGCTTCGGTTTTACTTAGTTTGGAATACGGAGTTGAACTCGATGTGCCCCGTTTGTATCGGAAGCACATTCTTTTGTTCTGAGCTAGCTCACTGTATTGCCCTTATAGGAGAAACAGGAGAGTGTAAGAATGCCCGTTTCTGAAAAGCAGAGTGTTTTCCTTGTATGGCACACTAGGGTTCAATTAAACTTCCTAAAAGGTGTTCAATCACATTCAGTTTCAAGTTCTAGCAGCAAGTGTTAATTCAGGTTTTGAAACCACTCTTGTGTTAATCTGGCCATACACAGTACAAATAGCATTCGCGTCTATCCCAGCAAGTACAGTGTATTGGAATGAAGAGAACCTTCGGTTTTACTTAGTTTCCAATACTGAGTTGAACTGATATGCCCGGTTTGTGTAGGAAGCACAGTTTCTTTGTTCTGAGCTAGCTCACTGTACTGGCCCTATAGGAAACACAGGGGAGTGCAAGAATGCCCGATTCTCAAAAGTAGAGTGTTTTTCTTGTATGACAAACTAGCATTCAATTAAACTTCCTAAAATGAGTTGAATCACATTCAGTTTCAAGTTCTAGCAGCAATTGTTTATTCAGGGTAAGAACACTACTCTTGTGCTATGCTGGCTATACACAGTTCAAACAGCATTCGTGTCTGTCCCCAGCAAGTGCAGTTTATTGGACTGAAGAGAAGCTCCTGTTTTACTTAGTTTCCAATACTGAGGTGAGCTTGATATGCCCCGTTTGTGTTGGAAGCTCAGTTCTTTTGTACTGAGCTAGCTCACTGTAGTGGCCCTATAGGAAACACAGGAGAGTGTAAGATTGCCCCTTTCTCAAAAGAAGAGTGTTTTCTTTGTAAGGCAAACTAGGTTTCCATTAAACTTCCTAAAAGGAGTTGAATCACATTCAGTTTTAAATTCTAGCCTAAAGTGTTAATTCAGGGTAAGAACACCACTCTTGTGCTAATCTGGCCATACAGTGCAAAAAGCATTCGCGTCTATCCCATCAAGTACAGTGTATTGAAATGAAGAGAAGCTTCGGTTTTACTTAGTTTCCAATACTGAGTTGAACTGATATGCCTGGTTTGTGTAGGAAGCACAGTTAGTTTGTTCTGAGCTAGCTCACTGTAATGGCCCTATAGGAAACACAGGAGAGTGTAAGAATGCCCCTTTCTCAAAAGAAGAGTGTTTTCTTTGCAAGGCAAACTAGGTTTCCATTAAACTTCCAAAAAGGAGTTGAATCACATTCAGTTTTAAGTTCTAGCCTAAAGTGTTAATTCAGGGTAAGAACACCACTCTGTGCTAATCTGGCCATACACAGTGCAAATAGCATTCGCGTCTGTTCCCAGCAAGTACAGTGTATTGGACTGAAATGAAGCTCCTGTTTTACTTAGTTTCCAATCCTGAGTTGAACTAGATATGCCCCGTTTGTGTAGGATTCACAGTTCTTTTTTTCTGAGCTATCTCAGTGTACTGTCCCTATAGGAAACTCTATAGAGTACAAGATAGCCGGTTTCTCAAAAGCAGAGTGTTTTCCTTGTATGGCACACTAGGATTCAATTAAACTTCATAAATGGAGTTGAATCACATTCAGTGTCAAGTTCTACCAGCAAGTTTTAATTCAGGGTAGAATACCACTATTGTGCTAATCTGGCCATACTAGTACATTTAGCATTCGCGTCTGTTCCCAGCAAGTACAGAGTATAGGACTGAAGAGATGATCCTGTTTACTTAGTTTGCAATACTGAGTTGAACTAGATATTCCCCGTTTGTGTAGGAAGCACAGTTCTTCTGTTGTGATCTAGCTCATTGTATTGCCCCTATAGGAAACAAAGGAGAGTGCAAGATTGCCCTTTTCTCAAAAGGAGAGTGTTTTCCTTGTATGGCACACTGGGGTTCAATTAAACATCCTAAATGGATTTGAATCACATTCAGTTTCAAGTTCTAGCTGCAAGTGTTAATTCAAGGTAAGAACACCACTCCTGTACTATTCTGGCCATACACAGTGCAAAATAGCATTCGCGTCTGTTCCCAGCAAGTACAGTGTATTGGACTGAAGAGAAGCTTCTGTGTTACTTAGTTTCCAATACTGAGTTGATCTAGATATGCCCCGTTTGTTTAGGAAGTACAGTTCTTTTGTTTTGAGCTAGCTCACTGTACTGGTCCTATAGGAAACGCAGGAGTGTGCAAGAATGCCCCGTTCAAAAGAAGATTTTTTCCGTGTATGGCACAATAGAGTTCAATTAAATTTCCTAAACGGAGTTGAATCACATTCAGTTTCAAGTTCTATCAGCCAGTGTTAATTCAGGGTAAGAACACCACTCTTGTGCTACTCTGTCCATACTCAGTACAAATAGCATTCACATCTGTTCCCAGCAAGTACAGTGTATCGGACTGAAGAGAAGCTCCTGTTTTACTTAGTTTCAAATACTGAGTTGAACTAGATACGTCGTGTTTTTGTAGGAAACAAAGTTCTTTTGTTCTAAGCTAGCTCACTGTACTGGCACTATCGGAAACACAGGAGAGTGCAAGAATGCCCGTTTCTCAAAGGCAGAGTGTTTTCCTTGAAAGGCAAACTAGCATTCAATTAAACTTCCTTAAAGGAGTTGAATCACATTCAGTTTCAAGTTCTTGCAGCAAGTTTAATTCAGGGTTAGAACAACACTCTTGTGCTAATCCGGCCATACACAGTTCAAATAGCATTCGCGTCTGTTTCCAGCAAGTACAGTGTATTTGGACTTAAGAGAAGCTCCTGTTTTACTTATTTTCCAATACGGAGTTGAACTATATATGCCCCGTTTGTGTAGGAAGCACAGTTCTTTTGTTCTGAGCTAGCTCACTGTATTGCCCCTATAGGAAACACAAGAGAGTGCAAGAATGCCCGTTTCTCAAAAGGAGAGTGTTCCTTGTATGGCACACTAGGGTTCAATTAAACTTAATAAATGGAGTTGAATCACATTCAGATTCAAGTTCTAGAAGCAAGTGTTAATTCAGGGTCAAAACACCACTCTTGTGCTATTCTGGCCATGCACAGTGCAAACAGCATTCGCGTCTGTTGCCAGCAAGTACCTAGTATTGCACTGAAGAGAAGCTCCTGTTTTATTTAGTTTGCAAGGTTGAAGTGAACTAGATATGCCCGGTTTGTGTCGGAAGCACAGTTCTTTTGTTCTGATCTGGCTCACTGTACTGGCCCTATAGGAATCACAGGAGAGTGCAAGAATGCACATTTCTCAAAGGCAGAGGGTTTTCATTGAAAGGCAAACAAGCATTCAATTAAACTTCCTAAAGTAGTTGAATCATATTCACTTTCAAGTTCTACAGCAAGTGTTAATTCAGGGTAAGAACACCACTCTTGTGCTATTCTGGACATACACAGTACAAATAGCAATCGCGTCTGTTTTCTGCAAGTACACTGTATTGGACTGAAGAGAAGCTCCTGCTTTACTTAGTTTCCAATACTGAGTTGAACTAGATATGCCCCGTTTGTGTAGGAAGCACAGTTCTTTTGTTCTGAGCTAGCTCACTGTACTGGCCTTATAGGAAACACAGGAGTGTGCAAGAATACCCGTTTCTCAAAAGCCGAGTGTTTTCCTCGTATGACAAACTAGCGTTCATTTAACTTCCTAAAAGGAGTTGAATCACATTCAGTTTCAAGTTATAGCAGCAAGTGTCAATTCAGGGTTTGAAACCACTCTTGTGTTAATCTGTCCATACACAGTACAAATAGCATTCGCGTCTGTTGCCAGCAAGTACAGTGTATTGGAATGAAGAGAAGCTTCGGTTTTACTTAGTTTGGAATACGGAGTTGAACTCGATGTGCCCCGTTTGTATCAGAAGCAGTGTTCTTTTGTTCTGAGCTAGCTCACTGTATTGCCCTTATAGGAAAAACAGGAGAGTGCAAGAATGCCCGTTTCTGAAAAGCAGAGTGTTTTCCTTGTATGGCACACTAGGGTTCAATTAAACTTCCTAAAAGGTGTTCAATCACATTCAGTTTCAAGTTCTAGCAGCAAGTGTTAATTCAGGTTTTGAAACCACTCTTGTGTTAATCTGGCCATACACAGTAAAATAGCATTCGCATCTGTTCCCAGCAAGTACAGTGTATTGGAATGAAGAGAAGCTTGGGTTTTACTTAGTTTCCAATACTGAGTTGAACTGATATGCCAGGTTTGTGTAGGAAACACAGTTAGTTTGTTCTGAGCTAGCTCACTGTACTGGCCCTATAGGAAACACAGGGGAGTGCAAGAATGCCCGATTCTCAAAAGTAGAGTGTTTTCCTTGTATGACAAACTAGCATTCAATTAAACTTCCAAAAATGAGTTGAATCACATTCAGTTTCAAGTTCTAGCAGCAATTGTTAATTCAGGGTAAGAACACTACTCTTGTGCTATGCTGGCTATACACAGTTCAAACAGCATTCGTGTCTGTTCCCAGCAAGTGCAGTGTATTGGACTGAAGAGAAGCTCCTGTTTTACTTAGTTTCCAATACTGAGTTGAACTTGATATGCCCCGTTTGTGTTGGAAGCTCAGTTGTTTTGTTCTGAGCTAGCTCACTGTAATGGCCCTATAGGAAACACAGGAGAGTGTAAGAATGCCCCTTTCTCAAAAGAAGAGTGTTTTCTTTGTAAGGCAAACTAGGTTTCCATTAAACTTCCTAAAAGGAGTTGAATCACATTCAGTTTTAAATTCTAGCCTAAAGTGTTAATTCAGGGTAAGAACACCACTCTGTGCTAATCTGGCCATACACAGTGCAAATAGCATTCGCGTCTGTTCCCAGCAAGTACAGGGTATTGGACTGAAATGAAGCTCCTGTTTTACTTAGTTTCCAATCCTGAGTTGAACTAGATATGCCCCGTTTGTGTAGGATTCACAGTTCTTTTTTTCTGAGCTAGCTCAGTGTACTGTCCCTATAGGAAACTCTATAGAGTACAAGATAGCCAGTTTCTCAAAAGCAGAGTGCTTTCCTCGTATGGCACACTAGGATTCAATTAAACTTCATAAATGGAGTTGAATCACACTCAGTTTCAAGTTCTACCAGCAAGTTTTAATTCAGGGTAGAATACCACTATTGTGCTAATCTGGCCATACTAGTGCAATTAGCATTCGCGTCTTTTCCCAGCAAGTACAGTGTATAGGACTGAAGAGATGATCCTGTTTACTTAGTTTGCAATACTGAGTTGAACTAGATATTCCCCGTTTGTGTAGGAAGCACAGTTTTTCTGTTCTGATCTAGCTCATTGTATTGCCCCTATAGGAAACAAAGGAGAGTGCAAGATTGCCCTTTTCTCAAAAGGAGAGTGTTTTCCTTGTATGGCACACTGGGGTTCAATTAAACATCCTAAATGGATTTGAATCACATTCAGTTTGAAGTTCTAGCTGCAAGTGTTAATTCAAGGTAAGAACACCACTCCTGTACTATTCTGGCCATACACAGTGCAAATAGCATTCCCGCCTGTTCCCAGCAAGTACAGTGTATTGGACTGAAGAGAAGCTTCTGTGTTACTTAGTTTCCAATACTGAGTTGATCTAGATATGCCCCGTTTGTTTAGGAAGTACAGTTCTTTTGTTTAGAGCTAGCTCACTGTACTGGTCCTATAGGAAACGCAGGAGTGTGCAAGAATGTCCCGTTCAAAAGAAGATTTTTTCCATGTATGGCACAATAGAGTTCAATTAAATTTCCTAAACGGAGTTGAATCACATTCAGTTTCAAGTTCTTTCAGCCAGTGTTAATTCAGGGTAAGACCACCACTCTTGTGCTACTCTGCCCCTACTCAGTACAAATAGCATTCACATCTGTTCCCAGCAAGTACAGTGTATGGGACTGAAGAGAAGCTCCTGTTTTACTTAGTTTCAAATACTGAGTTGAACTAGATACGTCGTGTTTGTGTAGGAAACACAGTTCTTTTGTTCTAAGCTAGCTCACTGTACTGGCAGTATCGGAAACACAGGAGAGTGCAAAAATGCCCGTTTCTCAAAGGCAGAGTGTTTTCCTTGAAAGGCAAACTAGCATTCAATTAAACTTCCTTAAAGGAGTTGAATCACATTCAGTTTCAAGTTCTAGCAGCAAGTTTAATTCAGGGTAAGTACACCACTCTTGTGCTAATCCAGCCATACACAGTTCAAATAGCATTCGCGTCTGTTTCCAGCAAGTACAGTGTATTTGGACTTAAGAGAAGCTCCTGTTTTACTTATTTTTCAAAACGGAGTTGAACTATATATGCCCCGTTTGTGTAGGAAGCACAGTTCTTTTGTTCTGATCTAGCTCACTGTACTGGCCCTATAGGAATCACAGGAGAGTGCAAGAATGCACATTTCTCAAAGGCAGACGGTTTTCATTGAAAGGCAAACAAGCATTCAATTAAACTTCCTAAAGTAGTTGAATCATATTCACTTTCAAGTTCTACAGCAAGTGTTAATACAGGGTAAGAACACCACTCTTGTGCTATTCTGGACATACACAGTGCAAATAGCAATCGCGTCTGTTTTCTGCAAGTACACTGTATTGGACTGAAGAGAAGCTCCTGCTTTACTTAGTTTCCAATACTGAGTTGAACTAGATATGCCCCGTTTGTGTAGGAAGCACAGTTCTTTTGTTCTGAGCTAGCTCACTGTACTGGCCTTATAGGATACACACGAGTGTGCAAGAATACCCGTTTCTCAAAAGCCGAGTGTTTTCCTCGTATGACAAACTAGCGTTCATTTAACTTCCTAAAAGGAGTTGAATCACATTCAGTTTCAAGTTACAGCAGCAAGTGTCAATTCAGGGTTTGAAACCACTCTTGTGTTAATCTGTCCATACACAGTACAAATAGCATTCGCGTCTGTTGCCAGCAAGTACAGTGTATTGGAATGAAGAAAAGCTTCGGTTTTACTTAGTTTGGAATACGGAGTTGAACTCGATGTGCCCCGTTTGTATCGGAAGCACATTCTTTTGTTCTGAGCTAGCTCACTGTATTGCCCTTATAGGAGAAACAGGAGAGTGTAAGAATGCCCGTTTCTGAAAAGCAGAGTGTTTTCCTTGTATGGCACACTAGGGTTCAATTAAACTTCCTAAAAGGTGTTCAATCACATTCAGTTTCAAGTTCTAGCAGCAAGTGTTAATTCAGGTTTTGAAACCACTCTTGTGTTAATCTGGCCATACACAGTACAAATAGCATTCGCGTCTATCCCAGCAAGTACAGTGTATTGGAATGAAGAGAACCTTCGGTTTTACTTAGTTTCCAATACTGAGTTGAACTGATATGCCCGGTTTGTGTAGGAAGCACAGTTTCTTTGTTCTGAGCTAGCTCACTGTACTGGCCCTATAGGAAACACAGGGGAGTGCAAGAATGCCCGATTCTCAAAAGTAGAGTGTTTTCCTTGTATGACAAACTAGCATTCAATTAAACTTCCTAAAATGAGTTGAATCACATTCAGTTTCAAGTTCTAGCAGCAATTGTTTATTCAGGGTAAGAACACTACTCTTGTGCTATGCTGGCTATACACAGTTCAAACAGCATTCGTGTCTGTCCCCAGCAAGTGCAGTTTATTGGACTGAAGAGAAGCTCCTGTTTTACTTAGTTTCCAATACTGAGGTGAGCTTGATATGCCCCGTTTGTGTTGGAAGCTCAGTTCTTTTGTACTGAGCTAGCTCACTGTAGTGGCCCTATAGGAAACACAGGAGAGTGTAAGATTGCCCCTTTCTCAAAAGAAGAGTGTTTTCTTTGTAAGGCAAACTAGGTTTCCATTAAACTTCCTAAAAGGAGTTGAATCACATTCAGTTTTAAATTCTAGCCTAAAGTGTTAATTCAGGGTAAGAACACCACTCTTGTGCTAATCTGGCCATACAGTGCAAAAAGCATTCGCGTCTATCCCATCAAGTACAGTGTATTGAAATGAAGAGAAGCTTCGGTTTTACTTAGTTTCCAATACTGAGTTGAACTGATATGCCTGGTTTGTGTAGGAAGCACAGTTAGTTTGTTCTGAGCTAGCTCACTGTAATGGCCCTATAGGAAACACAGGAGAGTGTAAGAATGCCCCTTTCTCAAAAGAAGAGTGTTTTCTTTGCAAGGCAAACTAGGTTTCCATTAAACTTCCAAAAAGGAGTTGAATCACATTCAGTTTTAAGTTCTAGCCTAAAGTGTTAATTCAGGGTAAGAACACCACTCTGTGCTAATCTGGCCATACACAGTGCAAATAGCATTCGCGTCTGTTCCCAGCAAGTACAGTGTATTGGACTGAAATGAAGCTCCTGTTTTACTTAGTTTCCAATCCTGAGTTGAACTAGATATGCCCCGTTTGTGTAGGATTCACAGTTCTTTTTTTCTGAGCTATCTCAGTGTACTGTCCCTATAGGAAACTCTATAGAGTACAAGATAGCCGGTTTCTCAAAAGCAGAGTGTTTTCCTTGTATGGCACACTAGGATTCAATTAAACTTCATAAATGGAGTTGAATCACATTCAGTGTCAAGTTCTACCAGCAAGTTTTAATTCAGGGTAGAATACCACTATTGTGCTAATCTGGCCATACTAGTACATTTAGCATTCGCGTCTGTTCCCAGCAAGTACAGAGTATAGGACTGAAGAGATGATCCTGTTTACTTAGTTTGCAATACTGAGTTGAACTAGATATTCCCCGTTTGTGTAGGAAGCACAGTTCTTCTGTTGTGATCTAGCTCATTGTATTGCCCCTATAGGAAACAAAGGAGAGTGCAAGATTGCCCTTTTCTCAAAAGGAGAGTGTTTTCCTTGTATGGCACACTGGGGTTCAATTAAACATCCTAAATGGATTTGAATCACATTCAGTTTCAAGTTCTAGCTGCAAGTGTTAATTCAAGGTAAGAACACCACTCCTGTACTATTCTGGCCATACACAGTGCAAAATAGCATTCGCGTCTGTTCCCAGCAAGTACAGTGTATTGGACTGAAGAGAAGCTTCTGTGTTACTTAGTTTCCAATACTGAGTTGATCTAGATATGCCCCGTTTGTTTAGGAAGTACAGTTCTTTTGTTTTGAGCTAGCTCACTGTACTGGTCCTATAGGAAACGCAGGAGTGTGCAAGAATGCCCCGTTCAAAAGAAGATTTTTTCCGTGTATGGCACAATAGAGTTCAATTAAATTTCCTAAACGGAGTTGAATCACATTCAGTTTCAAGTTCTATCAGCCAGTGTTAATTCAGGGTAAGAACACCACTCTTGTGCTACTCTGTCCATACTCAGTACAAATAGCATTCACATCTGTTCCCAGCAAGTACAGTGTATCGGACTGAAGAGAAGCTCCTGTTTTACTTAGTTTCATATACTGAGTTGAACTAGATACGTCGTGTTTTTGTAGGAAACAAAGTTCTTTTGTTCTAAGCTAGCTCACTGTACTGGCACTATCGGAAACACAGGAGAGTGCAAGAATGCCCGTTTCTCAAAGGCAGAGTGTTTTCCTTGAAAGGCAAACTAGCATTCAATTAAACTTCCTTAAAGGAGTTGAATCACATTCAGTTTCAAGTTCTTGCAGCAAGTTTAATTCAGGGTTAGAACAACACTCTTGTGCTAATCCGGCCATACACAGTTCAAATAGCATTCGCGTCTGTTTCCAGCAAGTACAGTGTATTTGGACTTAAGAGAAGCTCCTGTTTTACTTATTTTCCAATACGGAGTTGAACTATATATGCCCCGTTTGTGTAGGAAGCACAGTTCTTTTGTTCTGAGCTAGCTCACTGTATTGCCCCTATAGGAAACACAAGAGAGTGCAAGAATGCCCGTTTCTCAAAAGGAGAGTGTTCCTTGTATGGCACACTAGGGTTCAATTAAACTTAATAAATGGAGTTGAATCACATTCAGATTCAAGTTCTAGAAGCAAGTGTTAATTCAGGGTCAAAACACCACTCTTGTGCTATTCTGGCCATGCACAGTGCAAACAGCATTCGCGTCTGTTGCCAGCAAGTACCTAGTATTGCACTGAAGAGAAGCTCCTGTTTTATTTAGTTTGCAAGGTTGAAGTGAACTAGATATGCCCGGTTTGTGTCGGAAGCACAGTTCTTTTGTTCTGATCTGGCTCACTGTACTGGCCCTATAGGAATCACAGGAGAGTGCAAGAATGCACATTTCTCAAAGGCAGAGGGTTTTCATTGAAAGGCAAACAAGCATTCAATTAAACTTCCTAAAGTAGTTGAATCATATTCACTTTCAAGTTCTACAGCAAGTGTTAATTCAGGGTAAGAACACCACTCTTGTGCTATTCTGGACATACACAGTACAAATAGCAATCGCGTCTGTTTTCTGCAAGTACACTGTATTGGACTGAAGAGAAGCTCCTGCTTTACTTAGTTTCCAATACTGAGTTGAACTAGATATGCCCCGTTTGTGTAGGAAGCACAGTTCTTTTGTTCTGAGCTAGCTCACTGTACTGGCCTTATAGGAAACACAGGAGTGTGCAAGAATACCCGTTTCTCAAAAGCCGAGTGTTTTCCTCGTATGACAAACTAGCGTTCATTTAACTTCCTAAAAGGAGTTGAATCACATTCAGTTTCAAGTTATAGCAGCAAGTGTCAATTCAGGGTTTGAAACCACTCTTGTGTTAATCTGTCCATACACAGTACAAATAGCATTCGCGTCTGTTGCCAGCAAGTACAGTGTATTGGAATGAAGAGAAGCTTCGGTTTTACTTAGTTTGGAATACGGAGTTGAACTCGATGTGCCCCGTTTGTATCAGAAGCAGTGTTCTTTTGTTCTGAGCTAGCTCACTGTATTGCCCTTATAGGAAAAACAGGAGAGTGCAAGAATGCCCGTTTCTGAAAAGCAGAGTGTTTTCCTTGTATGGCACACTAGGGTTCAATTAAACTTCCTAAAAGGTGTTCAATCACATTCAGTTTCAAGTTCTAGCAGCAAGTGTTAATTCAGGTTTTGAAACCACTCTTGTGTTAATCTGGCCATACACAGTAAAATAGCATTCGCATCTGTTCCCAGCAAGTACAGTGTATTGGAATGAAGAGAAGCTTGGGTTTTACTTAGTTTCCAATACTGAGTTGAACTGATATGCCAGGTTTGTGTAGGAAACACAGTTAGTTTGTTCTGAGCTAGCTCACTGTACTGGCCCTATAGGAAACACAGGGGAGTGCAAGAATGCCCGATTCTCAAAAGTAGAGTGTTTTCCTTGTATGACAAACTAGCATTCAATTAAACTTCCAAAAATGAGTTGAATCACATTCAGTTTCAAGTTCTAGCAGCAATTGTTAATTCAGGGTAAGAACACTACTCTTGTGCTATGCTGGCTATACACAGTTCAAACAGCATTCGTGTCTGTTCCCAGCAAGTGCAGTGTATTGGACTGAAGAGAAGCTCCTGTTTTACTTAGTTTCCAATACTGAGTTGAACTTGATATGCCCCGTTTGTGTTGGAAGCTCAGTTGTTTTGTTCTGAGCTAGCTCACTGTAATGGCCCTATAGGAAACACAGGAGAGTGTAAGAATGCCCCTTTCTCAAAAGAAGAGTGTTTTCTTTGTAAGGCAAACTAGGTTTCCATTAAACTTCCTAAAAGGAGTTGAATCACATTCAGTTTTAAATTCTAGCCTAAAGTGTTAATTCAGGGTAAGAACACCACTCTGTGCTAATCTGGCCATACACAGTGCAAATAGCATTCGCGTCTGTTCCCAGCAAGTACAGGGTATTGGACTGAAATGAAGCTCCTGTTTTACTTAGTTTCCAATCCTGAGTTGAACTAGATATGCCCCGTTTGTGTAGGATTCACAGTTCTTTTTTTCTGAGCTAGCTCAGTGTACTGTCCCTATAGGAAACTCTATAGAGTACAAGATAGCCAGTTTCTCAAAAGCAGAGTGCTTTCCTCGTATGGCACACTAGGATTCAATTAAACTTCATAAATGGAGTTGAATCACACTCAGTTTCAAGTTCTACCAGCAAGTTTTAATTCAGGGTAGAATACCACTATTGTGCTAATCTGGCCATACTAGTGCAATTAGCATTCGCGTCTTTTCCCAGCAAGTACAGTGTATAGGACTGAAGAGATGATCCTGTTTACTTAGTTTGCAATACTGAGTTGAACTAGATATTCCCCGTTTGTGTAGGAAGCACAGTTTTTCTGTTCTGATCTAGCTCATTGTATTGCCCCTATAGGAAACAAAGGAGAGTGCAAGATTGCCCTTTTCTCAAAAGGAGAGTGTTTTCCTTGTATGGCACACTGGGGTTCAATTAAACATCCTAAATGGATTTGAATCACATTCAGTTTGAAGTTCTAGCTGCAAGTGTTAATTCAAGGTAAGAACACCACTCCTGTACTATTCTGGCCATACACAGTGCAAATAGCATTCCCGCCTGTTCCCAGCAAGTACAGTGTATTGGACTGAAGAGAAGCCTCTGTGTTACTTAGTTTCCAATACTGAGTTGATCTAGATATGCCCCGTTTGTTTAGGAAGTACAGTTCTTTTGTTTAGAGCTAGCTCACTGTACTGGTCCTATAGGAAACGCAGGAGTGTGCAAGAATGTCCCGTTCAAAAGAAGATTGTTTCCATGTATGGCACAATAGAGTTCAATTAAATT
Organism: Peromyscus maniculatus bairdii; assembly: GCF_049852395.1. Lineage (NCBI taxonomy): Eukaryota > Metazoa > Chordata > Mammalia > Rodentia > Cricetidae > Peromyscus > Peromyscus maniculatus. The sequence goes on along the minus strand of NC_134859.1, from coordinate 551,470 downwards.
TCCTAAACGGAGTTGAATCACATTCAGTTTCAAGTTCTTTCAGCCAGTGTTAATTTAGGGTAAGACCACCACTCTTGTGCTACTCTGTCCATACTCAGTACAAATAGCATTCACATCTGTTCCCAGCAAGTACAGTGTATGGGACTGAAGAGAAGCTCCTGTTTTACTTAGTTTCAAATACTGAGTTGAACTAGATACATCGTGTTTGTGTAGGAAACACAGTTCTTTTGTTCTAAGCTAGCTCACTGTACTGGCAGTATCGGAAACACAGGAGAGTGCAAAAATGCCCGTTTCTCAAAGGCAGAGTGTTTTCCTTGAAAGGCAAACTAGCATTCAATTAAACTTCCTTAAAGGAGTTGAATCACATTCAGTTTCAAGTTCTAGCAGCAAGTTTAATTCAGGGTAAGTACACCACTCTTGTGCTAATCCAGCCATACACAGTTCAAATAGCATTCGCGTCTGTTTCCAGCAAGTACAGTGTATTTGGACTTAAGAGAAGCTCCTGTTTTACTTATTTTTCAAAACGGAGTTGAACTATATATGCCCCGTTTGTGTAGGAAGCACAGTTCTTTTGTTCTGATCTAGCTCACTGTACTGGCCCTATAGGAATCACAGGAGAGTGCAAGAATGCACATTTCTCAAAGGCAGACGGTTTTCATTGAAAGGCAAACAAGCATTCAATTAAACTTCCTAAAGTAGTTGAATCATATTCACTTTCAAGTTCTACAGCAAGTGTTAATACAGGGTAAGAACACCACTCTTGTGCTATTCTGGACATACACAGTGCAAATAGCAATCGCGTCTGTTTTCTGCAAGTACACTGTATTGGACTGAAGAGAAGCTCCTGCTTTACTTAGTTTCCAATACTGAGTTGAACTAGATATGCCCCGTTTGTGTAGGAAGCACAGTTCTTTTGTTCTGAGCTAGCTCACTGTACTGGCCTTATAGGATACACACGAGTGTGCAAGAATACCCGTTTCTCAAAAGCCGAGTGTTTTCCTCGTATGACAAACTAGCGTTCATTTAACTTCCTAAAAGGAGTTGAATCACATTCAGTTTCAAGTTACAGCAGCAAGTGTCAATTCAGGGTTTGAAACCACTCTTGTGTTAATCTGTCCATACACAGTACAAATAGCATTCGCATCCGTTCCCAGCAAGTACAGTGTATTGGATTGAAGAGAAGCTTCGGTTTTACTTAGTTTGGAATACGGAGTTGAACTCGATGTGCCCCGTTTGTATCGGAAGCACATTCTTTTGTTCTGAGCTAGCTCACTGTATTGCCCTTATAGGAGAAACAGGAGAGTGTAAGAATGCCCGTTTCTGAAAAGCAGAGTGTTTTCCTTGTATGGCACACTAGGGTTCAATTAAACTTCCTAAAAGGTGTTCAATCACATTCAGTTTCAAGTTCTAGCAGCAAGTGTTAATTCAGGTTTTGAAACCACTCTTGTGTTAATCTGGCCATACACAGTACAAATAGCATTCGCGTCTATCCCAGCAAGTACAGTGTATTGGAATGAAGAGAACCTTCGGTTTTACTTAGTTTCCAATACTGAGTTGAACTGATATGCCCGGTTTGTGTAGGAAGCACAGTTTCTTTGTTCTGAGCTAGCTCACTGTACTGGCCCTATAGGAAACACAGGGGAGTGCAAGAATGCCCGATTCTCAAAAGTAGAGTGTTTTCCTTGTATGACAAACTAGCATTCAATTAAACTTCCTAAAATGAGTTGAATCACATTCAGTTTCAAGTTCTAGCAGCAATTGTTTATTCAGGGTAAGAACACTACTCTTGTGCTATGCTGGCTATACACAGTTCAAACAGCATTCGTGTCTGTCCCCAGCAAGTGCAGTTTATTGGACTGAAGAGAAGCTCCTGTTTTACTTAGTTTCCAATACTGAGGTGAGCTTGATATGCCCCGTTTGTGTTGGAAGCTCAGTTCTTTTGTACTGAGCTAGCTCACTGTAGTGGCCCTATAGGAAACACAGGAGAGTGTAAGATTGCCCCTTTCTCAAAAGAAGAGTGTTTTCTTTGTAAGGCAAACTAGGTTTCCATTAAACTTCCTAAAAGGAGTTGAATCACATTCAGTTTTAAATTCTAGCCTAAAGTGTTAATTCAGGGTAAGAACACCACTCTTGTGCTATGCTGGCCATACAGTGCAAAAAGCATTCGCGTCTATCCCATCAAGTACAGTGTATTGAAATGAAGAGAAGCTTCGGTTTTACTTAGTTTCCAATACTGAGTTGAACTGAGTTGAGCTATATGTGCCCCGTTTGTGTAGGAAGCACAGTTCTTTTGTTCTGAGCTAGCTCACTGTATTGCCCCTATAGGAAACACAAGAGAGTGCAAGAATGCCCGTTTCTCAAAAGGAGAGTGTTCCTTGTATGGCACACTAGGGTTCAATTAAACTTAATAAATGAAGTTGAATCACATTCAGATTCAAGTTCTAGAAGCAAGTGTTAATTCAGGGTCAAAACACCACTCTTGTGCTATTCTGGCCATGCACAGTGCAAACAGCATTCGTGTCTGTTCCCAGCAAGTACCTAGTATTGCACTGAAGAGAAGCTCCTGTTTTATTTAGTTTGCAAGGTTGAAGTGAACTAGATATGCCCGGTTTGTGTAGGAAGCACAGTTCTTTTGTTCTGATCTAGCTCACTGTACTGGCCCTATAGGAATCACAGGAGAGTGCAAGAATGCACATTTCTCAAAGGCAGAGGGTTTTCATTGAAAGGCAAACAAGCATTCAATTAAACTTCCTAAAGTAGTTGAATCATATTCACTTTCAAGTTCTACAGCAAGTGTTAATTCAGGGTAAGAACACCCCTCTTGTGCTATTCTGGACATACACAGTGCAAATAGCAATCGCGTCTGTTTTCTGCAAGTACACTGTATTGGACTGAAGAGAAGCTCCTGCTTTACTTAGTTTCCAATACTGAGTTGAACTAGATATGCCCCGTTTGTGTAGGAAGCACAATTCTTTTGTTCTGAGCTAGCTCACTGTACTGGCCTTATAGGAAACACAGGAGTGTGCAAGAATACCCGTTTCTCAAAAGCCGAGTGTTTTCCTCGTATGACAAACTAGCGTTCATTTAACTTCCTAAAAGGAGTTGAATCACATTCAGTTTCAAGTTATAGCAGCAAGTGTCAATTCAGGGTTTGAAACGACTCTTGTGTTAATCTGTCCATACACAGTACAAATAGCATTCGCGTCTGTTGCCAGCAAGTACAGTGTATTGGAATGAAGAGAAGCTTCGGTTTTACTAAGATTGGAATACGGAGTTGAACTCGATGTGCCCAGTTTGTATCGGAAGCACAGTTCTTTTGTTCTGAGCTAGCTCACTGTATTGCCCTTATAGGAAAAACAGGAGAGTGCAAGAATGCCCGTTTCTGAAAAGCAGAGTGTTTTCCTTCTATGGCACACTAGGGTTCAATTAAACTTCCTAAAAGGAGTTCAATCACATTGAGTTTCAAGTTCTAGCAGCAAGTGTTAATTCAGGGTTTGAAACCACTCTTGTGTTAATCTGGCCATACACAGTACAAATAGCATTCGCGTCTGTTCCCAGCAAGTACAGTGTATTGGAATGAAGAGAAGCTTCGGTTTTACTTATTTCCAATACTGAGTTGAACTGATATGCCCGGTTTTTGTAGGAAGCACAGTTAGTTTGTTCTGAGCTAGCTCACTGTACCGGCCCTATAGGAAACACAGGGGAGTGCAAGAATGCCCGATTCTCAAAAGTAGAGTGTTTTCCTTGTATGACAAACTAGCATTCAATTAAACTTCCTAAAATGAGTTGAATCACATTCAGTTTCAAGTTCTAGCAGCAATTGTTAATTCAGGGTAAGAACACTACTCTTGTGCTATGCTGGCTATACACAGTTCAAACAGCATTCGTGTCTGTCCCCAGCAAGTGCAGTGTATTGGACTGAAGAGAAGCTCCTGTTTTACTTAGTTTCCAATACTGAGTTGAACTTGATATGTCCCGTTTGTGTTGGAAGCTCAGTTCTTTTGTTCTGAGCTAGCTCACTGTAGTGGCCCTATAGGAAACACAGGAGAGTGTAAGAATGCCCCTTTCTCAAAAGAAGAGTGTTTTCTTTGTAAGGCAAACTAGGTTTCCATTAAACTTCCTAAAAGGAGTTGAATCACATTCAGTTTTAAGTTCTAGCAGCAAGTGTTAATTCAGGGTAAGAACACCACTCTTGTGCTAATCTGGCCATACACAGTGCAAATAGCATTCGCGTCTGTTCCCAGCAGGTACAGTGTATTGGACTGAAAAGAAGCTCCTGTTTTACTTAGTTTCCAATCCTGAGTTGAACTAGATATGCCCCGTTTGTGTAGGAAGCACAGTTCTTTTGTTCTGAGCTAGCTCACTGTATTGCCCCTATAGGAAACACAAGAGAGTGCAAGAATGCCCGTTTCTCAAAAGGAGAGTGTTCCTTGTATGGCACACTAGGGTTCAATTAAACTTAATAAATGGAGTTGAATCACATTCAGATTCAAGTTCTAGAAGCATGTGTTAATTCAGGGTCAAAACACCACTCTTGTGCTATTCTGGCCATGCACAGTGCAAACAGCATTCGCGTCTGTTCCCAGCAAGTACCTAGTATTGCACTGAAGACAAGCTCCTGTTTTATTTAGTTTGCAAGGTTGAAGTGAACTAGATATGCCCGGTTTGTGTAGGAAGCACAGTTCTTTTGTTCTGATCTAGCTCACTGTACTGGCCCTATAGGAATCACAGGAGAGTGCAAGAATGCACATTTCTCAAAGGCAGAGGGTTTTCATTGAAAGGCAAACAAGCATTCAATTAAACTTCCTAAAGTAGTTGAATCATATTCACTTTCAAGTTCTACAGCAAGTGTTAATTCAGGGTAAGAACACCACTCATGTGCTATTCTGGACATACACAGTGCAAATAGCAATCGCGTCTGTTTTCTGCAAGTACACTGTATTGGACTGAAGAGAAGCTCCTGTTTTACTTAGTTTCCAATACTGAGTTGAACTAGATATGCCCCGTTTGTGTAGGAAGCACAGTTCTTTTGTTCTGACCTAGCTCACTGTACTGGCCTTATAGGAAAAACTGCAGTGTGCAAGAATACCCGTTTCTCAAAAGCTGAGTGTTTTCCTAGTATGACAAACTAGCGTTCATTTAACTTCCTAAAAGGATTTGAATCACATTCAGTTTCAAGTTATAGCAGCAAGTGTCAATACAGGGTTTGAAACCACTCTTGTGTTAATCTGTCCATACACAGTACAAATAGCATTCGTGTCTGTTCCCAGCAAGTAAAGTGAATTGGAATGAAGAGAAGCTTCGGTTTTACTTAGTTTGGAATTCGGAGTTGAACTGATATGCCCGGTTTGTGTAGGAAGCACAGTTAGTTTGTTCTGAGCTAGCTCACTGTACTGGCCCTATGGGAAACACAGGGGAGTGCAAGAATGCCCGATACTCAAAAGTAGGGTGTTTACCTTGTATGAAAAACTAGCGTTCAATTAAACTTCCTAAAATGAGTTGAATCACATTCAGTTTCAAGTTCTAGCAGCAATTGTTAATTCAGGGTAAGAACACTACTCTTGTGCTATGCTGGCTATACACAGTTCAAACAGCATTCGTGTCTGTTCACAGCAAGTGCCCTGTATTGGACTGAAGAGAAGCTCCTGTTTTACTTAGTTTCCAATACTGAGTTGAACTTGATATGCCCCGTTTGTGTTGGAAGCTCAGTTCTTTTGTTCTGAGCTAGCTCACTGTAATGGCCCTATAGGAAACACAGGAGAGTGTAAGAATGCCCCTTTCTCAAAAGAAGAGTGTTTTCTTTGTAAGGCAAACTAGGTTTCCATTAAACTTCCTAAAAGGAGTTGAATCACATTCAGTTTTAAGTTCTAGCAGAAAGTGTTAATTCAGGGTAAGAACACCACTCTTGTGCTAATCTGGCCATACACAGTGCAAATAACATTCGCGTCTGTTCCCAGCAGGTACAGTGTATTGGACTGAAAAGAAGCTCCTGTTTTACTTAGTTTTCAATCCTGAGTTGAACTAGATATGCCCCGTTTGTGTAGGATTCACAGTTCTTTTTTTCTGAGCTATCTCAGTGTACTGTCCCTATAGGAAACTCTATAGAGTACAAGATAGCCGGTTTCTCAAAAGCAGAGTGTTTTCCTTGTATGGCACACTAGGATTCAATTAAACTTCATAAATGGAGTTGAATCACATTCAGTTTCAAGTTCTACCAGCAAGTTTTAATTCAGGGTAGAATACCACTATTGTGCTAATCTGGCCATACTAGTGCAATTAGCATTCGCGTCTTTTCCCAGCAAGTACAGTGTATAGGACTGAAGAGATGATCCTGTTTACTTAGTTTGCAATACTGAGTTGAACTAGATATTCCCCGTTTGTGTAGGAAGCACAGTTCTTCTGTTCTGATCTAGCTCATTGTATTGCCCCTATAGGAAACAAAGGAGAGTGCAAGATTGCCCTTTTCTCAAAAGGAGAGTGTTTTCCTTGTATGGCACACTGGGGTTGAATTAAACATCCTAAATGGATTTGAATCACATTCAGTTTCAAGTTCTAGCAGCAAGTGTTAATTCAAGGTAAGAACACCACTCCTGTACTATTCTGGCCATACACAGTGCAAATAGCATTCCCGCCTGTTCCCAGCAAGTACAGTGTATTGGACTGAAGAGAAGCTTCTGTGTTACTTAGTTTCCAATACTGAGTTGATCTAGATATGCCCCGTTTGTTTAGGAAGTACAGTTCTTTTGTTTAGAGCTAGCTCACTGTACTGGTCCTATAGGAAACGCAGGAGTGTGCAAGAATGTCCCGTTCAAAAGAAGATTTTTTCCATGTATGGCACAATAGAGTTCAATTAAATTTCCTAAACGGAGTTGAATCACATTCAGTTTCAAGTTCTATCAGCCAGTGTTAATTCAGGGTAAGACCACCACTCTTGTGCTACTCTGCCCCTACTCAGTACAAATAGCATTCACATCTGTTCCCAGCAAGTACAGTGTATGGGACTGAAGAGAAGCTCCTGTTTTACTTAGTTTCAAATACTGAGTTGAACTAGATACGTCGTGTTTGTGTAGGAAACACAGTTCTTTTGTTCTAAGCTAGCTCACTGTACTGGCAGTATCGGAAACACAGGAGAGTGCAAAAATGCCCGTTTCTCAAAGGCAGAGTGTTTTCCTTGAAAGGCAAACTAGCATTCAATTAAACTTCCTTAAAGGAGTTGAATCACATTCAGTTTCAAGTTCTAGCAGCAAGTTTAATTCAGGGTAAGTACACCACTCTTGTGCTAATCCAGCCATACACAGTTCAAATAGCATTCGCGTCTGTTTCCAGCAAGTACAGTGTATTTGGACTTAAGAGAAGCTCCTGTTTTACTTATTTTTCAAAACGGAGTTGAACTATATATGCCCCGTTTGTGTAGGAAGCACAGTTCTTTTGTTCTGATCTAGCTCACTGTACTGGCCCTATAGGAATCACAGGAGAGTGCAAGAATGCACATTTCTCAAAGGCAGACGGTTTTCATTGAAAGGCAAACAAGCATTCAATTAAACTTCCTAAAGTAGTTGAATCATATTCACTTTCAAGTTCTACAGCAAGTGTTAATACAGGGTAAGAACACCACTCTTGTGCTATTCTGGACATACACAGTGCAAATAGCAATCGCGTCTGTTTTCTGCAAGTACACTGTATTGGACTGAAGAGAAGCTCCTGCTTTACTTAGTTTCCAATACTGAGTTGAACTAGATATGCCCCGTTTGTGTAGGAAGCACAGTTCTTTTGTTCTGAGCTAGCTCACTGTACTGGCCTTATAGGATACACACGAGTGTGCAAGAATACCCGTTTCTCAAAAGCCGAGTGTTTTCCTCGTATGACAAACTAGCGTTCATTTAACTTCCTAAAAGGAGTTGAATCACATTCAGTTTCAAGTTACAGCAGCAAGTGTCAATTCAGGGTTTGAAACCACTCTTGTGTTAATCTGTCCATACACAGTACAAATAGCATTCGCATCCGTTCCCAGCAAGTACAGTGTATTGGATTGAAGAGAAGCTTCGGTTTTACTTAGTTTGGAATACGGAGTTGAACTCGATGTGCCCCGTTTGTATCGGAAGCACATTCTTTTGTTCTGAGCTAGCTCACTGTATTGCCCTTATAGGAGAAACAGGAGAGTGTAAGAATGCCCGTTTCTGAAAAGCAGAGTGTTTTCCTTGTATGGCACACTAGGGTTCAATTAAACTTCCTAAAAGGTGTTCAATCACATTCAGTTTCAAGTTCTAGCAGCAAGTGTTAATTCAGGGTTTGAAACCACTCTTGTGTTAATCTGGCCATACACAGTACAAATAGCATTCGCGTCTATCCCAGCAAGTACAGTGTATTGGAATGAAGAGAACCTTCGGTTTTACTTAGTTTCCAATACTGAGTTGAACTGATATGCCCGGTTTGTGTAGTAAGCACAGTTTCTTTGTTCTGAGCTAGCTCACTGTACTGGCCATATAGGAAACACAGGGGAGTGCAAGAATGCCCGATTCTCAAAAGTAGAGTGTTTTCCTTGTATGACAAACTAGCATTCAATTAAACTTCCTAAAATGAGTTGAATCACATTCAGTTTCAAGTTCTAGCAGCAATTGTTTATTCAGGGTAAGAACACTACTCTTGTGCTATGCTGGCTATACACAGTTCAAACAGCATTCGTGTCTGTCCCCAGCAAGTGCAGTTTATTGGACTGAAGAGAAGCTCCTGTTTTACTTAGTTTCCAATACTGAGGTGAGCTTGATATGCCCCGTTTGTGTTGGAAGCTCAGTTCTTTTGTACTGAGCTAGCTCACTGTAGTGGCCCTATAGGAAACACAGGAGAGTGTAAGATTGCCCCTTTCTCAAAAGAAGAGTGTTTTCTTTGTAAGGCAAACTAGGTTTCCATTAAACTTCCTAAAAGGAGTTGAATCACATTCAGTTTTAAATTCTAGCCTAAAGTGTTAATTCAGGGTAAGAACACCACTCTTGTGCTAATCTGGCCATACAGTGCAAAAAGCATTCGCGTCTATCCCATCAAGTACAGTGTATTGAAATGAAGAGAAGCTTCGGTTTTACTTAGTTTCCAATACTGAGTTGAACTGATATGCCTGGTTTGTGTAGGAAGCACAGTTAGTTTGTTCTGAGCTAGCTCACTGTAATGGCCCTATAGGAAACACAGGAGAGTGTAAGAATGCCCCTTTCTCAAAAGAAGAGTGTTTTCTTTGCAAGGCAAACTAGGTTTCCATTAAACTTCCAAAAAGGAGTTGAATCACATTCAGTTTTAAGTTCTAGCCTAAAGTGTTAATTCAGGGTAAGAACACCACTCTGTGCTAATCTGGCCATACACAGTGCAAATAGCATTCGCGTCTGTTCCCAGCAAGTACAGAGTATAGGACTGAAGAGATGATCCTGTTTACTTAGTTTGCAATACTGAGTTGAACTAGATATTCCCCGTTTGTGTAGGAAGCACAGTTCTTCTGTTGTGATCTAGCTCATTGTATTGCCCCTATAGGAAACAAAGGAGAGTGGAAGATTGCCCTTTTCTCAAAAGGAGAGTGTTTTCCTTGTATGGCACACTGGGGTTCAATTAAACATCCTAAATGGATTTGAATCACATTCAGTTTCAAGTTCTAGCTGCAAGTGTTAATTCAAGGTAAGAACACCACTCCTGTACTATTCTGGCCATACACAGTGCAAAATAGCATTCGCGTCTGTTCCCAGCAAGTACAGTGTATTGGACTGAAGAGAAGCTTCTGTGTTACTTAGTTTCCAATACTGAGTTGATCTAGATATGCCCCGTTTGTTTAGGAAGTACAGTTCTTTTGTTTTGAGCTAGCTCACTGTACTGGTCCTATAGGAAACGCAGGAGTGTGCAAGAATGCCCCGTTCAAAAGAAGATTTTTTCCGTGTATGGCACAATAGAGTTCAATTAAATTTCCTAAACGGAGTTGAATCACATTCAGTTTCAAGTTCTATCAGCCAGTGTTAATTCAGGGTAAGAACACCACTCTTGTGCTACTCTGTCCATACTCAGTACAAATAGCATTCACATCTGTTCCCAGCAAGTACAGTGTATCGGACTGAAGAGAAGCTCCTGTTTTACTTAGTTTCAAATACTGAGTTGAACTAGATACGTCGTGTTTTTGTAGGAAACAAAGTTCTTTTGTTCTAAGCTAGCTCACTGTACTGGCACTATCGGAAACACAGGAGAGTGCAAGAATGCCCGTTTCTCAAAGGCAGAGTGTTTTCCTTGAAAGGCAAACTAGCATTCAATTAAACTTCCTTAAAGGAGTTGAATCACATTCAGTTTCAAGTTCTTGCAGCAAGTTTAATTCAGGGTTAGAACAACACTCTTGTGCTAATCCGGCCATACACAGTTCAAATAGCATTCGCGTCTGTTTCCAGCAAGTACAGTGTATTTGGACTTAAGAGAAGCTCCTGTTTTACTTATTTTCCAATACGGAGTTGAACTATATATGCCCCGTTTGTGTAGGAAGCACAGTTCTTTTGTTCTGAGCTAGCTCACTGTATTGCCCCTATAGGAAACACAAGAGAGTGCAAGAATGCCCGTTTCTCAAAAGGAGAGTGTTCCTTGTATGGCACACTAGGGTTCAATTAAACTTAATAAATGGAGTTGAATCACATTCAGATTCAAGTTCTAGAAGCAAGTGTTAATTCAGGGTCAAAACACCACTCTTGTGCTATTCTGGCCATGCACAGTGCAAACAGCATTCGCGTCTGTTGCCAGCAAGTACCTAGTATTGCACTGAAGAGAAGCTCCTGTTTTATTTAGTTTGCAAGGTTGAAGTGAACTAGATATGCCCGGTTTGTGTCGGAAGCACAGTTCTTTTGTTCTGATCTGGCTCACTGTACTGGCCCTATAGGAATCACAGGAGAGTGCAAGAATGCACATTTCTCAAAGGCAGAGGGTTTTCATTGAAAGGCAAACAAGCATTCAATTAAACTTCCTAAAGTAGTTGAATCATATTCACTTTCAAGTTCTACAGCAAGTGTTAATTCAGGGTAAGAACACCACTCTTGTGCTATTCTGGACATACACAGTACAAATAGCAATCGCGTCTGTTTTCTGCAAGTACACTGTATTGGACTGAAGAGAAGCTCCTGCTTTACTTAGTTTCCAATACTGAGTTGAACTAGATATGCCCCGTTTGTGTAGGAAGCACAGTTCTTTTGTTCTGAGCTAGCTCACTGTACTGGCCTTATAGGAAACACAGGAGTGTGCAAGAATACCCGTTTCTCAAAAGCCGAGTGTTTTCCTCGTATGACAAACTAGCGTTCATTTAACTTCCTAAAAGGAGTTGAATCACATTCAGTTTCAAGTTATAGCAGCAAGTGTCAATTCAGGGTTTGAAACCACTCTTGTGTTAATCTGTCCATACACAGTACAAATAGCATTCGCGTCTGTTGCCAGCAAGTACAGTGTATTGGAATGAAGAGAAGCTTCGGTTTTACTTAGTTTGGAATACGGAGTTGAACTCGATGTGCCCCGTTTGTATCAGAAGCAGTGTTCTTTTGTTCTGAGCTAGCTCACTGTATTGCCCTTATAGGAAAAACAGGAGAGTGCAAGAATGCCCGTTTCTGAAAAGCAGAGTGTTTTCCTTGTATGGCACACTAGGGTTCAATTAAACTTCCTAAAAGGTGTTCAATCACATTCAGTTTCAAGTTCTAGCAGCAAGTGTTAATTCAGGTTTTGAAACCACTCTTGTGTTAATCTGGCCATACACAGTAAAATAGCATTCGCATCTGTTCCCAGCAAGTACAGTGTATTGGAATGAAGAGAAGCTTGGGTTTTACTTAGTTTCCAATACTGAGTTGAACTGATATGCCAGGTTTGTGTAGGAAACACAGTTAGTTTGTTCTGAGCTAGCTCACTGTACTGGCCCTATAGGAAACACAGGGGAGTGCAAGAATGCCCGATTCTCAAAAGTAGAGTGTTTTCCTTGTATGACAAACTAGCATTCAATTAAACTTCCTAAAATGAGTTGAATCACATTCAGTTTCAAGTTCTAGCAGCAATTGTTAATTCAGGGTAAGAACACTACTCTTGTGCTATGCTGGCTATACACAGTTCAAACAGCATTCGTGTCTGTCCCCAGCAAGTGCAGTTTATTGGACTGAAGAGAAGCTCCTGTTTTACTTAGTTTCCAATACTGAGGTGAGCTTGATATGCCCCGTTTGTGTTGGAAGCTCAGTTCTTTTGTACTGAGCTAGCTCACTGTAGTGGCCCTATAGGAAACACAGGAGAGTGTAAGATTGCCCCTTTCTCAAAAGAAGAGTGTTTTCTTTGTAAGGCAAACTAGGTTTCCATTAAACTTCCTAAAAGGAGTTGAATCACATTCAGTTTTAAATTCTAGCCTAAAGTGTTAATTCAGGGTAAGAACACCACTCTTGTGCTAATCTGGCCATACAGTGCAAAAAGCATTCGCGTCTATCCCATCAAGTACAGTGTATTGAAATGAAGAGAAGCTTCGGTTTTACTTAGTTTCCAATACTGAGTTGAACTGATATGCCTGGTTTGTGTAGGAAGCACAGTTAGTTTGTTCTGAGCTAGCTCACTGTAATGGCCCTATAGGAAACACAGGAGAGTGTAAGAATGCCCCTTTCTCAAAAGAAGAGTGTTTTCTTTGCAAGGCAAACTAGGTTTCCATTAAACTTCCAAAAAGGAGTTGAATCACATTCAGTTTTAAGTTCTAGCCTAAAGTGTTAATTCAGGGTAAGAACACCACTCTGTGCTAATCTGGCCATACACAGTGCAAATAGCATTCGCGTCTGTTCCCAGCAAGTACAGAGTATAGGACTGAAGAGATGATCCTGTTTACTTAGTTTGCAATACTGAGTTGAACTAGATATTCCCCGTTTGTGTAGGAAGCACAGTTCTTCTGTTGTGATCTAGCTCATTGTATTGCCCCTATAGGAAACAAAGGAGAGTGGAAGATTGCCCTTTTCTCAAAAGGAGAGTGTTTTCCTTGTATGGCACACTGGGGTTCAATTAAACATCCTAAATGGATTTGAATCACATTCAGTTTCAAGTTCTAGCTGCAAGTGTTAATTCAAGGTAAGAACACCACTCCTGTACTATTCTGGCCATACACAGTGCAAAATAGCATTCGCGTCTGTTCCCAGCAAGTACAGTGTATTGGACTGAAGAGAAGCTTCTGTGTTACTTAGTTTCCAATACTGAGTTGATCTAGATATGCCCCGTTTGTTTAGGAAGTACAGTTCTTTTGTTTTGAGCTAGCTCACTGTACTGGTCCTATAGGAAACGCAGGAGTGTGCAAGAATGCCCCGTTCAAAAGAAGATTTTTTCCGTGTATGGCACAATAGAGTTCAATTAAATTTCCTAAACGGAGTTGAATCACATTCAGTTTCAAGTTCTATCAGCCAGTGTTAATTCAGGGTAAGAACACCACTCTTGTGCTACTCTGTCCATACTCAGTACAAATAGCATTCACATCTGTTCCCAGCAAGTACAGTGTATCGGACTGAAGAGAAGCTCCTGTTTTACTTAGTTTCAAATACTGAGTTGAACTAGATACGTCGTGTTTTTGTAGGAAACAAAGTTCTTTTGTTCTAAGCTAGCTCACTGTACTGGCACTATCGGAAACACAGGAGAGTGCAAGAATGCCCGTTTCTCAAAGGCAGAGTGTTTTCCTTGAAAGGCAAACTAGCATTCAATTAAACTTCCTTAAAGGAGTTGAATCACATTCAGTTTCAAGTTCTTGCAGCAAGTTTAATTCAGGGTTAGAACAACACTCTTGTGCTAATCCGGCCATACACAGTTCAAATAGCATTCGCGTCTGTTTCCAGCAAGTACAGTGTATTTGGACTTAAGAGAAGCTCCTGTTTTACTTATTTTCCAATACGGAGTTGAACTATATATGCCCCGTTTGTGTAGGAAGCACAGTTCTTTTGTTCTGAGCTAGCTCACTGTATTGCCCCTATAGGAAACACAAGAGAGTGCAAGAATGCCCGTTTCTCAAAAGGAGAGTGTTCCTTGTATGGCACACTAGGGTTCAATTAAACTTAATAAATGGAGTTGAATCACATTCAGATTCAAGTTCTAGAAGCAAGTGTTAATTCAGGGTCAAAACACCACTCTTGTGCTATTCTGGCCATGCACAGTGCAAACAGCATTCGCGTCTGTTCCCAGCAAGTACCTAGTATTGCACTGAAGAGAAGCTCCTGTTTTATTTAGTTTGCAAGGTTGAAGTGAACTAGATATGCCCGGTTTGTGTCGGAAGCACAGTTCTTTTGTTCTGATCTGGCTCACTGTACTGGCCCTATAGGAATCACAGGAGAGTGCAAGAATGCACATTTCTCAAAGGCAGAGGGTTTTCATTGAAAGGCAAACAAGCATTCAATTAAACTTCCTAAAGTAGTTGAATCATATTCACTTTCAAGTTCTACAGCAAGTGTTAATTCAGGGTAAGAACACCACTCTTGTGCTATTCTGGACATACACAGTACAAATAGCAATCGCGTCTGTTTTCTGCAAGTACACTGTATTGGACTGAAGAGAAGCTCCTGCTTTACTTAGTTTCCAATACTGAGTTGAACTAGATATGCCCCGTTTGTGTAGGAAGCACAGTTCTTTTGTTCTGAGCTAGCTCACTGTACTGGCCTTATAGGAAACACAGGAGTGTGCAAGAATACCCGTTTCTCAAAAGCCGAGTGTTTTCCTCGTATGACAAACTAGCGTTCATTTAACTTCCTAAAAGGAGTTGAATCACATTCAGTTTCAAGTTATAGCAGCAAGTGTCAATTCAGGGTTTGAAACCACTCTTGTGTTAATCTGTCCATACACAGTACAAATAGCATTCGCGTCTGTTGCCAGCAAGTACAGTGTATTGGAATGAAGAGAAGCTTCGGTTTTACTTAGTTTGGAATACGGAGTTGAACTCGATGTGCCCCGTTTGTATCAGAAGCAGTGTTCTTTTGTTCTGAGCTAGCTCACTGTATTGCCCTTATAGGAAAAACAGGAGAGTGCAAGAATGCCCGTTTCTGAAAAGCAGAGTGTTTTCCTTGTATGGCACACTAGGGTTCAATTAAACTTCCTAAAAGGTGTTCAATCACATTCAGTTTCAAGTTCTAGCAGCAAGTGTTAATTCAGGTTTTGAAACCACTCTTGTGTTAATCTGGCCATACACAGTAAAATAGCATTCGCATCTGTTCCCAGCAACTACAGTGTATTGGAATGAAGAGAAGCTTGGGTTTTACTTAGTTTCCAATACTGAGTTGAACTGATATGCCAGGTTTGTGTAGGAAACACAGTTAGTTTGTTCTGAGCTAGCTCACTGTACTGGCCCTATAGGAAACACAGGGGAGTGCAAGAATGCCCGATTCTCAAAAGTAGAGTGTTTTCCTTGTATGACAAACTAGCATTCAATTAAACTTCCTAAAATGAGTTGAATCACATTCAGTTTCAAGTTCTAGCAGCAATTGTTAATTCAGGGTAAGAACACTACTCTTGTGCTATGCTGGCTATACACAGTTCAAACAGCATTCGTGTCTGTTCCCAGCAAGTGCAGTGTATTGGACTGAAGAGAAGCTCCTGTTTTACTTAGTTTCCAATACTGAGTTGAACTTGATATGCCCCGTTTGTGTTGGAAGCTCAGTTGTTTTGTTCTGAGCTAGCTCACTGTAATGGCCCTATAGGAAACACAGGAGAGTGTAAGAATGCCCCTTTCTCAAAAGAAGAGTGTTTTCTTTGTAAGGCAAACTAGGTTTCCATTAAACTTCCTAAAAGGAGTTGAATCACATTCAGTTTTAAATTCTAGCCTAAAGTGTTAATTCAGGGTAAGAACACCACTCTGTGCTAATCTGGCCATACACAGTGCAAATAGCATTCGCGTCTGTTCCCAGCAAGTACAGGGTATTGGACTGAAATGAAGCTCCTGTTTTACTTAGTTTCCAATCCTGAGTTGAACTAGATATGCCCCGTTTGTGTAGGATTCACAGTTCTTTTTTTCTGAGCTAGCTCAGTGTACTGTCCCTATAGGAAACTCTATAGAGTACAAGATAGCCAGTTTCTCAAAAGCAGAGTGCTTTCCTCGTATGGCACACTAGGATTCAATTAAACTTCATAAATGGAGTTGAATCACACTCAGTTTCAAGTTCTACCAGCAAGTTTTAATTCAGGGTAGAATACCACTATTGTGCTAATCTGGCCATACTAGTGCAATTAGCATTCGCGTCTTTTCCCAGCAAGTACAGTGTATAGGACTGAAGAGATGATCCTGTTTACTTAGTTTGCAATACTGAGTTGAACTAGATATTCCCCGTTTGTGTAGGAAGCACAGTTTTTCTGTTCTGATCTAGCTCATTGTATTGCCCCTATAGGAAACAAAGGAGAGTGCAAGATTGCCCTTTTCTCAAAAGGAGAGTGTTTTCCTTGTATGGCACACTGGGGTTCAATTAAACATCCTAAATGGATTTGAATCACATTCAGTTTCAAGTTCTAGCAGCAAGTGTTAATTCAAGGTAAGAACACCACTCTTGTGCTATTCTGGACATACACAGTGCAAATAGCTTTCGCGTCTGTTCCCAGCAAGTACAGTGTATTGGACTGAAGAGAAGCCTCTGTGTTACTTAGTTTCCAATACTGAGTTGATCTAGATATGCCCCGTTTGTTTAGGAAGTACAGTTCTTTTGTTTTGAGCTAGCTCACTGTACTGGTCCTATAGGAAACGCAGGAGTGTGCAAGAATGCCCCGTTCAAAAGAAGATTTTTTCCGTGTATGGCACAATAGAGTTCAATTAAATTTCCTAAACGGAGTTGAATCACATTCAGTTTCAAGTTCTATCAGCCAGTGTTAATTCAGGGTAAGAACACCACTCTTGTGCTACTCTGTCCATACTCAGTACAAATAGCATTCACATCTGTTCCCAGCAAGTACAGTGTATCGGACTGAAGAGAAGCTCCTGTTTTACTTAGTTTCAAATACTGAGTTGAACTAGATATGTCGTGTTTGTGTAGGAAACACAGTTCTTTTGTTCTAAGCTAGCTCACTGTACTGGCACTATCGGAAACACAGGAGAGTGCAAGAATGCCCGTTTCTCAAAGGCAGAGTGTTTTCCTTGAAAGGCAAACTAGCATTCAATTAAACTTCCTTAAAGGAGTTGAATCACATTCAGTTTCAAGTTCTTGCATCAAGTTTAATTCAGGGTTAGAACAACACTCTTGTGCTAATCCGGCCATACACAGTTCAAATAGCATTCGCATCTGTTTCCAGCAAGTACAGTGTATTTGGACTTAAGAGAAGCTCCTGTTTTACTTATTTTCCAATACGGAGTTGAGCTATATGTGCCCCGTTTGTGTAGGAAGCACAGTTCTTTTGTTCTGAGCTAGCTCACTGTATTGCCCCTATAGGAAACACAAGAGAGTGCAAGAATGCCCGTTTCTCAAAAGGAGAGTGTTCCTTGTATGGCACACTAGGGTTCAATTAAACTTAATAAATGGAGTTGAATCACATTCAGATTCAAGTTCTAGAAGCAAGTGTTAATTCAGGGTCAAAACACCACTCTTGTGCTATTCTGGCCATGCACAGTGCAAACAGCATTCGCGTCTGTTCCCAGCAATTACAGTGTATTGGAATGAAGAGAAGCTTCGGTTTTACTTAGTTTGGAATACGGAGTTGACCTCAATTTGCCCCGTTTGTATCGGAAGCACAGTTCTTTTGTTCTGAGCTAGCTCACTGTATTGCCCTTATAGGAAAAACAGGAGAGTGCAAGAATGCCCGTTTCTGAAAAGCAGAGTGTTTTCCTTGTATGGCACATTAGGGTTTAATTAAACTTCCTAAAATGTGTTCATCACATTCAGTTTCAAGTTCTAGCAGCAATTGTTAATTCAGGGTTTGAAACCACTCTTGTTTTAATCTGGCAATACACAGTAAAATAGCATTCGCGTCTGTTCCCAGCAAGTACAGTGTATTGGAATGAAGAGAAGCTTCGGTTTTACTTAGTTTCCAATACTGAGTTGAACTGATATGCCCGGTTTGTGTAGGAAGCACAGTTAGTTTGTTCTGAGCTAGCTCACTGTACTGGCCCTATAGGAAACACATGGGAGTGCAAGAAGGCCTGATTCTCAAAAGTAGAGTGTTTTCCTTGTATGACAAACTAGTGTTCAATTAAACTTCCTAAAATGAGTTGAATCACATTCAGTTTCATGTTCTAGCAGCAATTGTTAATTCAGGGTAAGAACACTACTCTTGTGCTATGCTGGCTATACACAGTTCAAACAGCATTCGCGTCTGTTCCCAGCAAGTACAGTGTATTGGAATGAAAAGAAGCTCCTGTTTTACTCAGTTTCCCATACTGAGTTGAACTAGATATGCCCCGTCTGTGTAGGAAGCACAGTTCTTTTGTTCTGAGCTAGCTCACTGTACGTGCCCTATAGGAAACACAGTAGAGTGAATGAATGCTGTTTTCTCTAAAACAGAGTGTTTTTCTTGCATGGCACACTAGGGTTCAATTAAACTTCCTAAACGGAGTTGAATCACGTTGAGATTCAAGTTCTAGCAGCAAGTGTTCATTCCGGCTAAGAACAGCACACTTGTGCTTTTCTGGCCATATACAGTGCAAATAGCATTCGCGTCTGTTCCCAGCCAGTACAGTGTATTGGACTGAAGAGAAGCTCCTGTTTTACTCAGTTTCCAATACTGAGTTGAACTAGATATGCCCCGTTTGTGTAGGAAGCACAGTTCTTTTCTTCTTAGCGAGCTCACTGTACTGGCCCTATAGGAAACACAGGAGTGTGCAAGAAAGTCCGATTCTAAAAAGAAGAGTGTTTTCCTGGTATGACAAACTAGCGTTCAATTAAACTTCCTAAAAGAAGTTGAATCACATTAAGTTTCAAGTTCTAGCAGCAAGTGTTAATTCAGGGTAAGAACTTCACTCTTGTGCTAATCGTGCCCTACACAGTGCAAATAGCATTTACATCGGTTCCCAGCAAATACAGTGTATTGGACTGAATACAAGCACATGTTTTACTTACTTTGAAATACTGAGTTGAACTAGATTTGCAGTGTTTGTGTAGGAAGCTTAGTTCTTTTGTTCTGAGCTAGCTCACAGTACTGGCCCTATAGCAAAAACAGGAGAGTGCAAGAATGCCCCTTTCTCAAAAGCGGAGTGTTTTCCTTGTATGGACCACAGGGGTTCAATTAAACTTCCTTAATAGATTTGATTCACATTCAGGTTCTAGTTCTAGCAGCCAGTGTTAATTCAACGTAAGTACACCACTCTTGTGCTACTCTGGCCATATACAGTACAAATAGCATTCACATCTGTTCCCAGCAAGTACAGTGTATTGGCCTGAAGAGAAGCTTAGGTTTTATTTTGTTTCAAATACTGAGTTGAACGAGATACGCCCCGTTTGTGTAGGAAGCACAGTTCTTTTGTTCTCAGCTAGCTCACTGTACTGGCCCTATTGGAAACAAGGAGTGTTCAAGAATGCCTCTTTCTCAAAAGCAGAGTGTTTTCCTCCTATGACAAACTATCCTTCAATTAACTTCCTAAAAGGAGTTTAATCACATTTAGTTTCAGTTTCTATCAGCAAGTGTTAATTCAGGGTTGGAAACCACTCTTGTGTTAATCTGACCATACACAGTACAAATAGCATTCCCGTCTGTTCCCAGCAAGTACAGTGCATTGGATGAAGAGAAGCTCGTGTTTTACTTCGATCCAATACTGAGTTTTACTAGATATGCCCGATTTGTGTAGGAAGCACAGTTGTTTTATTCTGAGCTAGCTCACTGTACTGGCCCTTTAGGAAACACAGGAGAGTGCAAGAATGCCCTTTTCTCAAAAGGAGAGTGTTTTCCTTGTTGGCACACTGGGGTTGAATTAAACATCCTAAATGGATTTGAATCACATTCAGTTTCAAGTTCTGGCAGCAAGTGTTAATTCAGGGTAGAACACCACTCTTGTGCTACTCTGGCCATACACAGTGCAAAATAGCATTCGTGTCTGTTCCCAGCAAGTAAAGTGTATTGGACTGAAGAGAAGCTCTTGTTTTACTTAGATTCCAATACTGAGTTTAACTAAATATGCCCCGTTTGTGTAGGAAGCACAGTTTTTGTTCTGAGCAAGCTCACTGTACTGGCCCTATAGGAAAATCAGGAGAGTGCAAGAATGCCCGTTTTCAATGTCAGAGTTTTTTCTTTGTATGGCACACTAGTGTTCAGTTAAACTTAATAAACGTAGTAGAATCACATTCAGATTCAAGTTCCAGCAGCAAGTGTTAATTAGGGTAAGAAGACCACTCTTGTACTATTCTGGCCATACACAGTTCAAATAGCATTGGCGTCTGTTCCCAGCAAGTACAGTGTATTGGACTGAAGAGAAGCTCCTGTTTTACTTAGTTTGCAATACTGAGTTGAACTAGATATGCCCCATTTGTGTAGGAAGCACAGTTCTTTTGTTATGAGCTAGCTCACTGTATTGCCCCTCTAGGAAACAAAGGAGAGTGCAAGAATTTCCATTTCTCAAAAGCAGAGTGTTTTCCTTGTATTGCACACTTAGGTTCCGTTAAACTTCCTAAATGGATTTGAATCACATTCAGTTTCAAGTTCTAGCAGCAAGTGTTAATTCAGTGTAAGCACACCACTCTTGTGCTTCTGGCCATACACACTGCAAATAGCATTCGCGTCTGTTCCCAGCAAGTGCAGTGTATTGGACTGAAGAGAAGCTCCTGTTTTACATAGTTTCCAATACTGAGTTGAACTAGATGCCCCGTATGTGTAGGAAGCACAGTTCTTTTGTTCTGAGCTGACTCACTGTACTGGCCCTATAGGAAAGAGAGGAGTGGGAAAGAATGCCCGATTTTCAAAAGTAGTGTGTTTTCCTGGTATGACAAACTAGTGTTCAATTAAACTTCCTAAAAGGAATTAAACCACATTCAGATTCAAGTTCTAGCAACGAGTATTAATTCAAGGTAAGAACACCACTCTTGTGCTATTCTAGCCATATACAGTGCAAATAGCATTCGCGTCTGTTCCAAGCAAGTACAGTGTATTGTACTGAAGAGAAGCTTCTGTTTTACTTAGTTTCCAATACTGAGTTGAACTAGATATTCCCTGTTTGTGTAGGAAGCACAGTTCTTTTATTCAGAGCTAGCTCACTGTACTGGTCCTATAGGAAACACAGGAGAGTGCAAGAATGCCCCTTTCTAAAAGGCAGAGTGTTTTCATTGTAAGGCAAAGTAGGTTTCAATTAAACTTCCTAAAAGGAGTTGAATCACATTCAGTTCAAGTTCTAGCAGGAAGTTTTAATTCAGGGTAGAATACCACTATTGTGCTAATCTGGCCATACACAGTGAAAATAGCATTCGCGTCTTTTCCCAGCAAGTACAGTGTATAGGACTGAAGAGATGATACTGTTTTACTTAGTTTGCAATACTGAGTTGAACTAGATGTACCTTGTTTTGTAGGAAGCACAGTTCTTCTGTTCTGAGCTAGCTCATTGTATTGCCCCTATAGGAAACAAAGGAGAGTGCAAGAATTTCCATTTCTCAAAAGCAGAGTGTTTTTCTTGTATGGCACACTGGGGTTCAATTAAACTTCCTAAATGGATTTGAATCACATTCAGTTTCAAGTTCTAAGCAGCAAGTGTTAATTCAGGGTAAGAACACCACTCTGGTGCTATCTGGCCATACACAGTGCAAATAGAATTCGCGTCTGTTCCCAGCAAGTTCAGTGTATTGGACTGAAGAGAAGCTCCTTTTTTACTTAGTTTCCAATACTGAGTTGAACTAGATATGCCCCGTTTGTTTAGGAAGCACAGTTCTTTTTTTCTGACCTAGCTCATTGTATTGCCCCTATAGGAAACAAAGGAGAGTGCAAAAATTTCCATTTCTCAAAAGCAGAGTGTTTTCCTTGTATGGCACACTGGGGTTCAATTAAACTTCTTAAATGGATTTGAATCACATTCAGTTTCAAGTTCTAGCAGCAAGTGTTAATTCAGGGTAAGAACACCACTCTTGTGCTAATCTGGCCATACACAGAGCAAGTAGCATTCGCGTCTTTTCCCTGCAAGTACAGTGTATAGGACTGAAGAGAAGCTCCTGTTTTATTTGTTTGCAATACTGAGTTTAACTAGATATACCTCATTTGTGTAGGAAGCACAGTTCTTTTGTTATGAGCTAGCTCATTGTATTGCCCCTATAGGAAACAAAGGAGAGTGCAAGAATTCCAATTTCTCAAAAGCAGAGTGTTTTCCTTGTATGGCACACTAGGGTTCAATTAAACTTCCTAAAGGAAGTTGAATCACACTCAGTTTCAAGTTCTAGCAGCAAGTGTTAATTCAGTGTTTGAAACCACTCTTGTTTTAATGTGGCCATACACAGTACAAATAGCATTCTCGTGTGTTCCCAGCAAGTACAGTGTATTGGACTGAAAAAAAGCTTCGGTTTTACTTTGTTTCCAATACTGAGTTGAACTAGATATGCCCGATTTGTGTAGGAAGCACAGTTGTTTTATTCTGAGCTAGCTCACTGTACTGGCCCTATAGGAAACACAGGAGAGTGCAAGAATGCCCCTTTCTAAAAGGCAGAGCGTTTTCATTGTAAGGCAAACTAGGTTTCAATTAAACTTCCTAAAAGGAGTTGAATCACATTCAGTTTCAAGTTCTAGCAGCAAGTTTTAATTCAGGGTAGAACACCACTATTGTGCTAATCTGGCCATACACAGTGCAAATAGCATTCGCGTCTTTTCCCAGCAAGTACAGTGTATAGGACTGAAGAGATGATCCTGTTTTATCTAGTTTGCAATACTGCGTTGAACTAGATATACCTTGTTTTGTAGGAAGCACAGTTCTTGTGTTCTGAGCTAGCTCATTGTATTGGCCCTATAGGAAACAAAGGAGAGTGCAAGAATGCCCTTTTCTCAAAAGGAGAGTGTTTTCCTTGTTGGCACACTGGGGTTGAATTAAACATCCTAAATGGATTTGAATCACATTCAGTTTCAAGTTCTAGCAGCAAGTGTTAATTCAGGGTAACAACACCACTCTTGTGCTACTTTGGCTATACACAGTGCAAATCGTTTTCGTTTCTGTTTCCAGCAAGTACAGTGTATTGGACAGAAGAGAAGCTCCTGTTTTACTTAGTTTCTATAACTGAGTTGATCTAGATATGCCTCGTTTGTTTAGGAAGCACAGTTCTTTTTTTCTGAGCTAGCTCACTGTAATGGCCCTATAGGAAACTCAGGAGAGTGCAAGAATGCCCGTTTCTCAAAAGCAGAGTGTTTTCCTTGTATGGCAAACTAGGGTTCAATTAAACTTTCAAACGGAGTTGAATCACATTCAGTTTCAAGATCTAGTAGCAAGTGTTAATTCAGGGTAAGAACACCACTCCTGTGCCAATCTGGCCATACACAGTACAAATAGTATTCACCTCTGTTCCCAGCAAGTACAGTGTATTGGACTGAAGACAAGCACCTGTTTTACTTACTTTCTGATCCTGAGTTGAACTAGATATGCCTCCTTTGTTTAGGAAGCTCAGTTCTTTTTTTCTGAGCTAGCTCTTTGTACTGGCCCTATAGGAAACACAGGCTAGTGTTAGAATGCCCATTTCTCAAAGCAAGAGTGTTTTCATTGTTAGGCAAACTAGGGATCAATTAAAGTTAATAAACGGAGTTGAATCACATTCAGATTTAAGTTCTAGAAGCACATTTTCATTCAGGGTAAGAACACCACTCTTGTGCTACACTGGCCAGACTCAGTACAAATAGCATTCACATCTGTTCCCAGCAAGTACAGTGTATTGGACTGAAGAGAAGCTCCTGTTTTACTTAGTTTCAATACTGAGTTGAACTAGATATGTGCTGTTTGTTTAAGAAGCACAGTTCTTTGTTCTGAACTAGCTCACTGTACTGGCCCTATAGGAAACGCAGGAGAGTACAAAAATGCCCCTTTCTCCAAAGCAGAGTGTTTTCCTTGTATGGCACACTAGAGTTCAATTAAACTTCCTAAACCAAGTTGAATGACATTCAGTTTCATGTTACAGCACGAAGTGTTAATTCAGGGGTTGACACCACTCTTGTGTTAATCTGCCCATACATAGTACAAATAGTATTGGTGTCTTTTCCCAGCAAGTACAGTGTTTGGACTGAAGAGCTTAGGTTTTATTTAGTTTCAAAAACTGAGTTAAAAATGATACGCCCCTTTTGTGTAGGAAGCACAGTTCTTTTGTTCTGAGCTTGCTCACTGTATTGCCCCTATAGGAAACACAAGAGAGTGCAAGAAAGCCCGATTCTCAAAAGCAGAGTGTTTTCCCTGTATGGCCCACTAGGGTTCAATTAAACTTAATAAACGGAGTTGAATCACATTGAGATTCAAGTTCTAAAAGGAAGTATTAATTCAGGGTAAGAACACCACTGTTTTGTTCTTCTGGCCATACTCAGTGCAAATAGCATTCGTGTCTGTTCCCAGCAAGTACACTGTATTGGACTGAAGAGAGGCTCCTGTTTTACTTAGTTTGCAATACTGAGGTGAACTATATATGCCCCGTTTGGGTAGGAAGCACAGTTCTTTTGTTCTGAGCTAGCTCACTGTAGTGGCCCTATAGGAATCACAGGAGAGTGCAAGAATGCCCATTTGTCAAAGGCAGAGTGTTTTCATTGAAAGACAAACAAGCATTCAATTAAACTTCCTAAACAGAGTTGAATCACATTCAGTTTCAAGTTCTAGAGCAAGTGTTAATTCAGGGTTTGAAAACACTCTTGTGTTAATCTGGCCATACACAGTGCAAATAGGTTTCGTGTCTGCTCCCATGAAGTACAGTGTATTGGACCTAAAAGAAGCTCCTGTTTTACTTAGTTTCCAATCCTGAGTTGAACTAGATATGCCCCGTAGTGTAGGAAGCACAGTTCTTTTGTTCTGAGCTAGCTCACTGTACTGGCCTTATAGGAAACACAGGAGAGTGCAAGAATGCCCCTTTCACAAAAGCAGAGTGTTGTCATTGTAGGGAAACTAGGGTTCATTTAAACTTCCTAAACGGAGTTGAATCACATCCAGTTTCAAGTTCTAGCAGCAAGTGTTAATTCAGGGGAATAACACCACTCTTGTGCAAATCTGGCCATACAAAGTGCAAATAGCATTAGCGTCTGTTCACAACAAGTACAGAGTATTAGACTGAAGAGAAGCTCCTGTTTTACTTAGTTTCCAAACTGAGTTGAACTAGATATGCCACATTTGTGTAGGAAGCACAGTTCTTTTGTTCTGCGCTAGCTCACTGTATTGCCCCTATAGCAAAAACAGGAGAGTGCAAGAATGCCCGTTTCTCAAAGGCAGAGTGTTTTCATTGTATGGCACACTTGGGTTCAATTAAACTTCCTAAAGGGAGTTGAATCACATTGAGTTACAGTTCTATCAGCAAGTGTTAATTCAGGGTTTGAAACCACTCTTGTGTTAATCTGGCCATACAAGGTACAAAAGCATTCGATCTGTTCCCAGCAAGTACAGTGCATTGGATGAAGAGAAGCTCCTGTTTTACTTAGATTCCAATACTGAGTTGAACAATATATGCCCCGTTAGTGTAGGAAGCTTAGTTCTTTTGTTCTGAGCTAGCTTAGTGTACTGTACCTAGCGGAATCACAGGAGAGTACAAGATGCATGTTTCTCAAAAGCAGAGTGTTTTCCTTGTATGGCACACTAGGGTTCAATTAAACTTCCTAAACTGAGTTGAATCACATTCAGTTTCAAGTTATAGCAGCAAGTGTTAATTCAGGGTTTGAAACCACTCTTGTTTTAATCTGCCATACACAGTAGTAATAGCATTCGCGTCTGTTCCCAGCAAGTACAGTGTATTGGACTTAAGAGAAGCTCCTGTTTTACTTATTTTCCAATACTGCGTTGAACTAGATATGCCGCGTTTGTGTAGGAAGCACAGTACTTTTGTTCTGAGCTAGCTCAATGTACTGGCCCTATAGGAAACTCTGGAGAGTGCAAAAATGCCCGTTTTGAAAAGTAGACTGTTTTCCTTGTATGACAAACTAGCGTTCAATTAAAGTTCCTAAAAAGAGTTGAATCACATTCAGTTTCAAGTTCTAGCAGCAATTGTTAATTCAGGGTAAGAACACTACTATTGTGCTATTCTGGCTATACACAGTGCAAATAGCATTCATGTCTGTTCCCAGCAAGTACAGTGTATTGGACTGAAAAGAAGCTCCTGTTTTACTTAGTTTCTATAACTGAGTTCAACTAGATATGCCTCGTTTGTTTAGGAAGCACAGTTCTTTTTTTCTGAGCTAGCTCACTGTAATGGCCCTATAGGAAACTCAGGAGAGTGCAAGAATGCCCGTTTCTCAAAAGCAGAGTGTTTTCCTTGTATGGCAATCTAGGGTTCAAATAAACTTTCAAACGGAGTTGAATCACATTCAGTTTCAAGATCTAGCAGCAAGTGTTAATTCAGGGTAAGAACACCACTCTTGTGCCAATCTGGCCATACACAGTACAAATAGCATTCACCTCTTTTCCCACCAAGTACAGTGTATTTGACTGAAGACAAGCACCTGTTTTACTTACTTTCTGATACTGAGTTGAACTAGATATGCCCCATTTGTGTAGGAATCTCAGTTCTTTTGTTCTGAGCTAGCTCTTTGTACTGGCCCTATAGGAAACACAGGCTAGTGTTAGAATGCCCCTTTCTCAAAGCCAGAGTGTTTTCATTGTTAGGCAAACTAGGGATCAAATAAACTTAATAAATGGAGTTGAATCACATTCAGATTCAAGTTCTAGAAGCACATGTTAATTCAGGATAAGAACACCACTCTTGTGCTACACTGTCCATACTCAGTACAAATAGCATTCACATCTGTTCCCAGCAAGTACAGTGTATTGGACTGAAGAGAAGCTCCTGTTTTACTTAGTTTCAATACTGAGTTGAACTAGTTATGTCCCTTTGTTTAAGAAGCACAGTTCTTTTCTGAGCTAGCTCAAAGTACTGGCCCTATAGGAAACCCAGGAGAGTACAAGAATGCCCCTTTCTCAAAAGCAGAGTGTTTTCCTTGTATGGCACACTAGGGTTCAATTAAATTTCCTAAACGGAATTGAATCACATTCAGTTTCATGTTCCAGCCGCAAGTGTTAATTCAGGGGTTGAAACCACTCTTGTGCCAATCTGGCCATACACAGTACAAATAGAATTGGTGTCTTTTCTGAGCAAGTACAGTGTTTGGACTGAAGAGCTTAGGTTTTATTTAGTTTCAAAAACTGAGTTGAAAATGATATGCCCCTTTTGTGTAGGAAGCACAGTTCTTTTGTTCTGAGCTAGCTCACTGTATTGCCCCTATAGGAAACACAAGCGAGTGCAAGAATGTCCGATTCTCATGAGCAGAGTGTTCTCCTTGTATGGCACACTAGGGTTCAATTAAACTTAATAAACGGAGTTGAATCACATTCAGATTCAAGTTCTAAAAGGAAATATTAATTCAGGGTAAGAACACCACTGTTGTGCTATTCTGGCCATACACAGTGCAAATAGCATTCCTGTCTGTTCCCAGCAAATACAGTGTATTGGACTGAAGAGAGGCTCCTGTTTTACTTAGTTTGCAATACTGAGGTGAACTATATATGCCCCGTTTGTTGCGGAAGCACAGTTCTTTTGTTCTGAGCTAGCCCACTCTATTGCCCCTATAGCAAAAACAGGAGAGTGCAAGAATGCCCGTTTCTCAAAGGCAGACTGTTTTCATTGTATGGCACACTAGGGTTCAACTAAACTTACTAAACGTAGTTGAATCACCTTCAGTTTCAAGTTCTAGCAGCAAGTGTTAATTCAGGGTAAGAACACAACTCTTGTAGTATTCTGGTCATATACAGTGCAAATAGCATTCGCCTGTGTTCCCAGCAAGTACAGTGTATTGGATTGAAAAGAAGCTCCTGTTTTATTTAGTTTGCAATGTTGAGGTGAACTAGATATGCCCCGTTTGTGTAGGAAGCACAGTTCTTTTGTTCTGAACTAGCTCACTGTACTGGCCCAATAGGATACACAGGAGAGTGCAAGAATGTCCCTTTTAAAAGGCAGAGTGTTTTCATTGTAAGGCAAAATAGGGTTCAATTAAACTACCTAAAAGGAGTTGAATCACATTCAATTTCAAATTCTACAGCAAGTGTTAATTCAGGGTAAGAACACCACTATTGTTCTATTCTGGCCATACACGGTGCAAATAGCAATAGCGTCTGTTCCCAGCAAATACAGTGTATTGGACTGAAGAGAAGCTCCTGTTTACTTAGTTTTCAATACTGAGTTGAACTGGATGCCCCGTTTGTATAGGAGGCACAGTTCTTTTGTTCTGAGCTGGCTCACTGTACTGGCCCTATAGATAACACAGGAGTGTGCAAGAATGCCTGATTCTTAAAAGAAGAGTGTTTTCCTGGTATGACAAACTAGCGTTCAAATAAACTTCCTAAAAGGAGTTGAATCACATTCAGTTTCAAGTTCTAGCAGCAAGTGTTAATTCAGGGTAAGAATACCACTCTTGTGCTAATCGGGCCGTACACAGTACAAATAGCATTCACATCGGTTCCCAGCAAGTACAGTGTATTGGACTGAATACAAGCACCTGTTTTACTTACTTTCCAATAATGAGTTCAACTAGATATGCAGCGTTTGTGTAGGAAGCTCAGTTCTTTTGTTTTGAGCTAGCTCACAGTACTGGCCCTATAGCAAAAACAGGAGAGTGCAAGAATTCCCCTTTCTCAAAAGCACAGTGTTTTCCTTGTATGGACCACTAGGGTTCAATTAAACTTCCTTAATAGATTTGATTCACAATCAGTTTCAAGTTCTAGCAGCCAGTGTTAATTCAGGGTAAGAACACCACTCTTGTGCTACTCTGGCCATACTCAGTACAAATAGCATTCACATCTGTTCCCAGCAAGTACAGTGTATTGGACTGAAGAGAAGCTTAGGTTTTATTTAGTTTCAAATACTGAGTTGAACTAGATACGCCCCGTTTGTGTAGGAAGCACAGTTCTTTTGTTCTGAGCTAGCTCACTGTACTGGCCCTATAGGAAACGCAGGAGTGTGCAAGAATGCACGTTTCTCAGAAGCAGAGGGTTTTCCTCTTATGGCAAACTAGCGTTCAATTAAACTTCCTAAAAGGAGTTCAATCACATTCAGTTTCAAGTTCTAGCAGCAAGTGTTAATTCAGGGTTGGAAACCACTCTTGTGTTAATCTGGCCATACACAGTACAAATAGTATTCGTATCTGTTCCCAGCAAATACAGTGCATTGGCTTAAGAGAAGCTCCTGTTTTACTTAGTTTCCAATACTGAGTTGAACTAGATATGCCACATTTGTGTAGGAAGCTCAGTTCTTTTGTTCTGAGCTAGCTCACTGTGTTGCCCCTATTGCAAAAAAGGAGAGTGCAAGAATGTCCCTTACTCAAAAACAGAGTGTTTTCCTTGTATAGACCACTAGGGTTCAATTAAACTTCCTTAATAGATTTGATTCACATTCAGTTCAATTTCTAGCAGCCAGTGTTAATTCAGGGTAGGAACACCACTCTTGTGCTTCTCTGGCCATACTCAGTACAAATAGCATTCACATCTGTTCCCAGCAAGTACAGTGTATTGGACTGAAGAGAAGCTTAGGTTTTATTTAGTTTCTAATACTGAGTTGAACTAGATACACCCCTTTTGTGTAGGAAGCACAGTTCTTTTGTTCTGTGCTAGCTCACTGTACTGGCCCTTTAGGAAACACAGGAGTGTGCAAGAATGCCCGATTCTCAGAAGCAGAGTTTTTTCCTGGTATGACAAACTAGCGTTCAATTAAACTTCCTAAAACGAGTTGAATGACATTCAGTTTCAAGTTCTACCAGCAAGTTTAATTCAGGGTAAGAATACCACTCTTGTGTTAATCTGGCCATACACAGTACAAATAGCATTCCCGTCTGTACCCAGCAAGTACAGTGTATTGCACTGAAGAGAAGCTTCGGTTTTACTAATTTTCCAATACTGAGTTGAACTAGATATGCCTTGTTTGTGTTCGAAGCACATTTCTTTTGTTCTGAGCTACCTCACTGTATTGCCCCTATAGGAAACACAAGAGAGTGCAAGAACGCCCGTTTCTCAAAAGGAGAGTGTTTCCCTTTTATGGCACACTAGGTTTCAATTAAACTTAATAAACGGTGTTGAATCACATTCAGATTCATGTTCTAGAAGCAAGTGTTAATTCAGGGTAAGAACACCACACTTGTGCTACTCTGGCTATACTCAGTACAAATAGCATTCACAAATGTTCCCAGCAAGTACAGTGTATTGGACTGAAGAGAAGCTCAGGTTGTACTTAGTTTCAATACTGAGTTGTACTAGATATGCGCCGTTTGTTTAAGAAGCACAGTTCTTTTGTTCTGAGCTAGCTCACTCTACAGGACCTATAGAAATCGAAGGAGAGTGCAAGAATGCACCTTTCTCAAAGCAGAGTGTTTTCCTTGTTTGGCACACTAGGGTTCAATTAAACTTCCTAAACGGAGTTGAATCACTTTCAATTTCAAGTTCTAGCAGCAAGTGTTAATTGAGGGGATCAAACCACTCTTGTGTTAATCTGGCCATACATAGTACAAATAGAATTGGTGTCTTTTCCCAGCAAGTACAGTGTATTGGACTGAAGAGAAGCTCCTGTTTTACTCAGTTTCCAATACTGAGTTGAACTAGATATGCCCCGTTTGTGTAGGAAGCACAGTTCTTTTGTTCTGAGCTAGCTCACAATACTGGCCCGATAGGAAACACAGGAGTGTGCAAGAATGCCCCTTTCTCAAAAGAAGAGTGTTTTCCTGGTATGACAAACTAGCGTTTAATTAAACTTCCTAAAAGGAGTTGAATCATATTGAGTTTCAAGTTCTAGCAGCAAGTGTTAATTCATGGTAAGAACACCACTCTTGTGCTAATCGGGCCATACACAATAAAATAGCATTCACATCTGTTCCCAGCAAGTACAGTGCATTGGACTGAATACAAGCACCTGTTTTACTTACTCTCCAATACTGAGTTGAACTAGATATGCCCTATTTGTGTAGGAAGCTCAGTTCTTTGTTCTGAGCTAGCTTACTGTAGGGGCCCTATAAGAAACACAGAGGAGTGCAAGAATGCCCGTTTCTCAAAGGTAGAGTGTTTTCCTTGTATGACAAACTAGCGTTCAATTAAACTTCCTAAAAGGAGTTGCATCACATTCAGTTTGAAGTTCTAGCAGCAATTGTTAATTCAGGGTAAGAACACTACTCTTGTTCTTTTCTTGCTATGCACAGTGTAAACAGCATTCGCGTCTGTTCCCAACAAGTACAGTGTATTCCACTGAAGAGAAGCTCCTGTTTTACTTAGTTTCCAATACTGAGATGAACTAGATATGCCCCGATTGTGTAGGAAGCACAGTTCTTTTGTTCTGAGCTAGCTCACTGTACTGGCCCCATAGGAAACACAGTAGAGTGTAAGAATGCCCGTTTCTCAAAAGCAGAGTGTTTCCCTAGTATGGCACACTAGGCTTCAATTAAACTTCCTAAACGGAGATGAATCACATTCAGTTTCAAGTTCTGGCACAAGTGTTAATTCAGGGTAGGAACACCACTCTTGTGCTAATCTGGCCATGCACAGTGCAAATAGGAATCCCGTCTGTTCCCAGCAAGTACAGTGTATTGGACTGAAGAGAAGCTCTTGTTTACATATTTTCCAAAACTGAGTTGAACTGGATTCCCTGTTTGTGTAGGAGGCACTGTTCTTTTGTTCTGAGATAGCTCACTGTACTGGCCCTATAGGAAACACAGGAGTGTGCAAGAATGCCCGATTCTCATAAGCAGAGTGTTTTCATCGTATGACAAACTAGCGTTCAATTAAAATTCCTAATAGATTTGATTCACATTCAGTTCAAGTTCTAGTAGCCAGTGTTAATTCAGGGTAAGAACACCACTCTTGTGCTACTCTGGCCATATTCAGTACAAATAGCAGTCACATCTGTTCCCAGCAAGTACAGTGTATTGGACTGAAGAGAAGCTTAGGTTTTATTTAGTTTCAAATACTGAGTTGAACTAGATACGCCCCGTTTGTGTAGAAAGCACAGTTCTTTTGTCTGAGCTAGCTCACTGTACTGGCCCTATAGGAAACACAGGAGGGTACAAGAATGCCCGTTTCTCAAAAGCAGAGGGTTTTCCTCATATGACAAACTAGCGTTCAATTAAACTTCCTAAAAGGAGTTCAATCACATTCAGTTTAAATTCTAGCTCAAGTGTTAATTCAGGGTTTGAAACCACTCTTGTGTTAATCTGGCCATACACAGTACAAATATCATTTGCATCTGTTTCCAGCAAGTACAGTGCATTGGCTGAAGAGAAGCTCTTGTTTCACTTAGATTCCAATACTGAGTTGAACTAGATATGCCCCGTTTGTGTAGCAAGCTTAGTTCTTTTTTTCTGAGCTAGCTCACACTACTGACCCTAGAGGAAACACAGGAGAGTACAAGAATGCATGTTTCTGAAAGGCAGAGTGTTTTCCTTGTATGGCATAGTAGGGTTCAAGTAAACTTCCTAAACTGAGTTCAATCACATTCAGTTTCAAGTCTAGCAGCAAGTGATAATTCAGTGTAAGAACATCACTCTTGTGCAATTCAGGCAATACATGGTGCAAATAGCATTCGCGTCTGTTCCCAGCAAGTACAGTGTATTGGCTGAAGAGAAGCTCCTGTTTTACTTAGATTCCAATACTGAGTTCAACTAGATATGCAGCGTTTGTGTAGGAAGCTTAGTTCTTTTGTTCAGAGCTAGCTCACAGTACTGGCCCTATAGCAAAAACAGGAGAGTGCAAGAATGCCCCTTTCTCAAAAGCAGAGTGTTTTCCTTGTATGGACCACTAGGGTTCAATTAAACTTCCTTAATAGATTTGATTCACATTCAGTTTCAAGTTCTACCAGCCAGTGTTAATTCAAGGTAAGAACACCACTATTGTGCTATTCTGGCCATAAACAGTGCAAATTACACTCGCGTCTGTTCCCAGCAAATACAGTGTATTTGACTGAAGAGAAGCTCCTGTTTTACTCAGTTTCCAATACTGAGTTGAACTAGATACGCCCCGTTTGTGTAGGAAGCACAGTTCTTTTGTTCAGAGCTAGCTTACTGTACTGGCCCTATAGGAAACGCAGGAGTGTGCAAGAATGCTGTTTCTCAAAAGCAGAGGGTTTTTCTCATATGACAAACTAGCGTTCAATTAAACTTCCTAAAAGGAGTTCAATCACATGAAGTTTCAAGTTCTAGTAGCAAGTGTTTATTCAGGGTTTGAAACCGCTCTTGTGTTAATCTGGCCATACACAGTACAAATATCATTCGCGTCTGTTCCCAGCAAGTACAGTGCATTGGCTGAAGAGAAGCTTCTTTTTTTACTTTGATTCCAATACTGAGTTGAAGTATATATGCCCCGTTTGTTTAGGAAGCTTAGTTCTTTTGTTCTGAGCTAGCTCACACTATTGACCCTAGAGGAAACACAGGAGAGTACAAGAATGCATGTTTCTCAAAAGCAGAGTGTTTTCCTTGTATGGCACAGTAGGGTTCAAGTAAACTTCCTAAACGGAGTTGAATCACATTCAGTTTCAAGTCTAGCAGCAAGTGATAATTCAGTGTAAGAACATCACTCTTGTGCTATTCTGGCAATACACGGTGCAAATATCATTCGTGTCTGTTCCCAGTAAGTACAGTGTATTGAACAGAAGAGAAGCTGTTGTTTTACTTAGTTTGCAATTCAGAGTTGAACTAGATATGCCCTGTTAGTGTAGGAATCACAGTTCTTTTGTTTTGAGCTACCTCACTGTACTGGCCCTATCAGAAACACAGAGGAGTGCAAGAATGCCCGTTTCTCAAAGGTAGAGTGTTTTCCTTGTATGACAAACTAGCGTTCAATTAAACTTCCTAAAAGGAGTTGCATCACATTCAGTTTGAAGTTCTAGCAGCAATTGTTAATTCAGGGTAAGAACACTACTCTTGTTCTTTTCTTGCTATTCACAGTGTAATCAGCATTCGCGTCTGTTCCCAACAAGTACAGTGTATTGGACTGAAGAGAAGCTCTTGTTTACATATTATCAAAAACTGAGTTGAACTGGATTCCCTTTTTGTGTAGGAAGCACAGTTCTTTTGTTCTGAGATAGCTCACTGTACTGGCCCTATAGGAAACACAGGAGTGTGCAAGAATGCACGATTCTCAAAAGCAGAGTGTTTTCCTGGTATGACAAACTAGCGTTCAATTAAACTTCTTAATAGATTTGATTCACATTCAGTTCAAGTTCTAGTAGCCAGTGTTAATTCAGGGTAAGAACACCACTCTTGTGATACTCTGGCCATATTCAGTACAAATAGCAGTCACATCTGTTCCCAGCATGTACAGTGTATTGGACTGATAAGAAGCTTAGGTTTTATTTAGTTTCAAATACTGAGTTGAACTAGATACGCCCCGTTTGTGTAGGAAGCACAGTTCTTTTGTTCTGAGCTAGCTCACTGTACTGGCCTTATAGGAAACACAGTAGGGTGCAAGAATGCCCGTTTCTCAAAAGCAGAGTGTTTCCCTTGTATGGCACACTAGGCTTCAATTAAACTTCCTAAAAGGAGTTCAATCACATTCAGTTTCAAGTTCTAGCAGCAAGTTTAATTCAGGGTAAGAACACCACTCTTGTGCTATTCTGGCCATACACAGTGCAAATAGCATTCGCGTCTGTTCCCAGCAAGTACAGTGTATTGGCTGAAGAGAAGCTCCTGTTTTACTTAGTTTCCAAACTGAGTTGAACTAGGTATCCCACATTTGTGTAGGAAGCACAATTCTTTTGTTTTGAGCTAGCTCACTGTATTGCCCCTATAGCAAAAACAGGAGAATGCAAGAATGCCCGTTTCTCAAAGGCAGAGTGTTTTCATTGTGTGGCACACTAGGGTTAAACTAAACTTCCTAAACGGAGTTGAATCACGTTCAGTTTCAAGTTCTAGCAGCAAGTGTTTATTCTGGGTAAGAACACAACTCTTGTTCTATTCTGGTCATACACAGTGAAAATAGCATTCGCCTGTGTTCCCACCAAGTACAGTGTATTGGATTGAAGAGTAGGTCCTGTTTTACGTAGTTTCCAATACTGAGTTTACTAGACATGCCCCGTTTGTGTAGGAAGCACAATTCTTTTGTTCTGAGCCTTCTCACTGTACTGGCCCTATAGGAAACACAGGAGTGTGCAAGAATGCCCTTTTCTCAAAAGCAGAGTGTTTTCCTTGTATGGCACACTAGGGTTCAATTAAACTTAATAAATGGAGTTCAATCACATTAAGATTCAAGTTATAAAACGAAGTGTTAATTCAGGGTAACAACACCACTCTTGTGCTACTCTGGCCTTACACTGTGCAAATTGTTTTCAGTCTGTTCCCACCAAGTACACTGTATTGGACTGAAGAGAAACTCCTGTTTTACTTAGATTCCATAACTGAGTTTAACTAGATATGCCCCGTTTTTTTACGAAGCATAGTTCTTTTTTTCTGAGCTAGCTCACTGTAATGGCCTTATAGGAAACTCAGAAGAGTGCAAGAATGCCTGTTTCTCAAAAGCAGAGTGTTTTCCTTGTATGGCAAACTAGGGTTCAATTAAACTTTCAAACGGAGTTGAATCACATTCAGTTTCAAGATCTAGCAGCAAGTGTTAATTCAGGGTAAGAACACAACTCTTGTGCCAATCTGGCCATACACAGTACAAATAGCATTCACATCTGTTCCCAGCAAGTACAGTGTATTGGACTGAAGACAAGGACCTGTTTTACTTACTTTCTGATCCTGAGTTGAACTAGATATGCCCAGTTTGTATAGAAAGCTCAGTTCTTTTGTTCTGAGCTAGCTCACTGTAGTGGCCCTATAGGAAACACAGGAGATGGTTAGAATGCCCCTTTCTCAAAGCCAGAGTGTTTTCATTGTTAGGCAAACTAGGGATCAATTAAACTTCCTAAAAGGAGTTGAATCACATTCAGATTCAAGTTCTAGAAGCACATGTTAATTCAGGCCAAGAACACCATTCTTTTGCTACACTGGCCATACTCAGTACAAATAGCATTCACATCTGTTCCCAGTAAGTAAAGTGTTTTGGACTGAAGAGAAGCTCCTGTTTTACCTATTTTTTTGCTGAGTTGAACTAGATATGCGCCGTTTGTTTAAGAAGCACAGTTCTTTTGTTCTGAGGTAGCTCACATTACTGGCACTATAGGAAATTCAGGAGAGTACAAGAATGCCCTTTCTGAAAAGCATAGTGTTTTCCTTGTATGGCACACTAGGGTTCAATTAATCTTCGTAAACGGAGTTGAATCACATTCATTTTCAACTTCCAGCAGCAAGTGTTAATTCAGGGGTTGAAACCACTCTTGTGTTAATCTGGCCAAACACAGTACAAATAGAATTGGTATCGTTTCCCAACAAGTACAGTGTATTGGACTGAAGAGTAGCTTAGGTTTTATTTAGTTTCAAATACTGAGTTGAAAATGATACGCCCTGTTTGTGTAGGAAGCACAGTCCTTTTGTTCTGAGTTAGCTCACTGTACTGCCCCTATAGGAAACACAAGAGAGTGCAAGAATGTCCGGTTCTCAAAAGCAGAGTGGTTTCCTTGTATGACACACTAGGGTTCAATTAAACTTAATAAACGGAGTTGAATCACATTCAGATTCAAGTTCTAAAAGGAAGTGTTAATTCAGGGTAAGAACACCACTCTTGTGCTATTCTGGCCATACACAGTGCAAATAGCATTCGTGTCTGTTCCCAGCAAGTACAGTGTATTGGACTGAAGAGAGGCTCCTGTTTACTTGGTTTGCAATACTGAGGTGAACTAGATATGCCCCGTTTGTTTAGGAAGCACAGTTCTTTTGTTCTGAACAAGCTCACTGTACTGGCCCTATAAGAATCCCAGGAGAGTGCAAGTATGCCCCTTATAAAAGGCTCAGTGATTTCATTGAAAGACAAACAAGCATTCAATTAAACTTCCTAAAAGTAGTTGAATCACATTCACTTTCAAGTTCTAGCAGCAAGTTTTAATTCAGGTTAGAATACCACTGTTGTTCTAATCTGGCCATATACAGGCAAATAGCATTCGCTTCTGTTCCCTGCAGGTACAGTGTATTGGACTGAAGAGAAGCTCCTGTTTTACTTAGTTTCCAATACTGATTTGAAAGAGATATGCCACATTTGTGTAGGATGCTCAGTTCTTTTGTTCTGAGTTAGCTCACTGTATTGCCCCTATAGCAAAAACAGGAGAGTGCAAGAATGCCCCTTTCTCAAAAGCAGAGTGTTTTCCATGTATGGCACACTAGGGTTCAATTAAACTTACTAAAGGGAGTTGAATCACATTCTGTTTCAAGTTCTAGCAGCAAGTGTTAATTCAGGGTTTGAAACCACTCTTGTGTTAATCTGGCCATACACAGTACAAATAGGTTTCGTGTCTGCTCCCAGTAAATACAGTGTATTGGACAGAAGAGTAGCTCCTGTTTTACTAGTTTGCAATACGGAGTTGAAGTAGATATGCCCCGTTTGTGTAGGAATCACAGTTCATTTGTTCTGGGCTAGCTCACTGTACTGGCCCTATAGGAAACACAGGAGAGTGCAAGAATGCCCGTTTTTCAAAAGCTGAGTGTTTTCTTGTATGGCATACTAGGGTTCAATTAAACTTCCTAAACGAAGTTGAATCACATTCAGTTTCAAGTTCTAGCAGCAAGTGTTAATTCAGGGTAAGAACACAACTCTTGTACTATTCTGGTCATACACAGTGCAAATTGCATTCGCCTGTGTTCTCAGCAAGTACAGTGTATTGGACTGTAGAGAAGGTCCTGTTTTACTTAGTTTCCATAACCGAGTTGAACTAGATATGCCCCGGTTGTTTAGGAAGCACAGTTCTTTTGTTCTGAGCTAGCTCACTGTACTGGCCCTATAGGAAACTCAGGAGAGTGCAAGAATGCCCGTTTCTCAAAAGCAGAGTGTTTTCCTTGTATGGCAAACTAGGGTTCAATTAAACTTTCAAACAGAGTTGAATTACATTCAGTTTCATGATCTAGCAGCAAGTGTTAATTCAGGGTAAGAACACCACACCTGTGCCAATCTGGCCATACACAGTACAAATAGCATTCACATCTGTTCCCAGCAAGTACAGTGTATTGGACTGAGACAAGCACCTGTTTTACTTACTTTCTGATCCTGAGTTGAACTAGATATGCCCGGTTTGTGTAGGAAGCTCAGTTCTTTTGTACTGAGCTAGCTCACTGTAGTGGCCCTATAGGAAACAGAGGAGAGTGTTAGTATGCCCCATTCTCAAAGCCAGAGTGTTTTCATTGTTAGGCAAACTAGGGATCAATAAAACTTAATAAACGGAGCTGAATCACATTCACTTTCAAGTTCTAGCAGCAAGAGTTAATTCAGGTAAGAACACCACTCTTTTTCTAATCTGGCCATATACAGGCAAATAGCATTCGCGTCTGTTCCCAGCAAGTACAGTGTATTGGACTGAGACAAGCATCTGTTTTACTTACTTTCTGATCCTGAGTTGAACTAGATATGCCCGGTTTGTGTAGGAAGCTCAGTTCTTTTGTACTGAGCTAGCTCACTGTAGTGGCCCTATAGGAAACACAGGAGAGTGTTAGTATGCCCCATTCTCAAAGCCAGAGTGTTTTCATTGTAAGGCTAACTAGGGTTCAATTAAACTTCCTAAAATGAGTTGAATCACATTCAGTTTCAAGTCCTAGCAGCAAGTGATAATTCAGGGTAAGAATACCACTCTTGTGCTAATCTGGCCATACACAGTGCAAATAGCATTTGCGTCTCTTCCCAGCAAGTACAGTTTATTGGACTGAAGAGAAGCTCCTGTTTTACTGAGTTTCCAATACTGAGTTGAACTAGATATGTTCCCTTTGTGTAGGCAGCACCGTCCTTTGTTTCTGAGCTAGCTCACTGTAGTGTCCCTATAGGAAACACAGTAGTGTGCAAGAATGCCCCTTATAAAAGGCAGAGTCTTTTCCTTGTTAGGCAAACTAGGGTTCAATTAAACTTCCTAAACGGATTTGATTTACATTCAGTTTTAAGTTCTTGCAGCAAGTGTTAATTCAGGGTAAGAACACCACTCTTGTGCTATTCTGGCCATACACAGTGCAAATAGCATTCAAGTCTGTTCCCAGCAAGTAAGGTGTATTGGTCTGAAGAGAAGAACCTGTTTTACTTAGTTTGCAATACTGAGTAGAACTAGGTATGCCCCAATTGTGTAGGAAGCTCAGTTCTTTTGTTCTGAGCTAGCTCACTGTATTGTCCCTATAGGAAACACAGGAGAGTGCAAGAATGCCCGTTTTCAAAAGCAGAGTGTTTTCCTTGTATGGTCTACTAGGGTTCAATTAAACTTTCTAAACAGATTTGAATCACATTCAGTTTCAAGATCTAGCTCAAGTGTTAATTCAGGATAAGAACAACACTCCTGTGCTACTCTGGCCATACACAATGCAAATAGCATTTGTGTCTCTTCCCAGCAAGTACAGTGTATTCGACTGAAGAGAAGCTCCTGTTTTACTTAGTTTCCAGTACTGAGTTGAACTACATATGCGCCTTTTGTGTAGGAAGCACAGTTCTTTTGTTCTCAGCTAGCTCATTGTACTGGCCCTATTTGAAACGCAGGAGACTGCAAGAATGCCCATTTCTCAAAAGCAGAGTGTTTTCCTTGTATGGCACATTAGGGTTCAATTAAACTTCCTAAAAGTAGTTGAATCATATTCAGTTTAATGTTCTAGCAGCAAGTGTTAATTCAGTGTAAGAACACAAATCTTGTGTTAATCTGGCCATACACAGTACAAATAGAATTTGCGTCTGTTCCCAGCAAGTACACTGTACTGGAGTACTGGACTGAAGAGAAGCTTCTGTTTTACTTAGTTTCCAATACTGAGTTGAACTAGATATGACCCATTTGTGTAGGAAGCACAGTTCTTTTGTTCTGAGCTAGCTCACTGTATTGGCCCTATAGGAAACACCAGAGAATGTAAGAATGCCGGTTTCTAAAAGCCAGAGTGTTTTCTATGAAAGGCAAACTAGCATTCAGTTAAACTTCCTAAAGGGATTTGAATCACATTCAGTTTCTAGTACTAGCAGCAAGTGTTAATTCAAGGTAAGAACACCACTATTGTGCTACTCTGGCCATACACAGTGCAAGTAGCATTCAAGTCTGTTCTCAGCAAGTACAGTGTATTGGACTGAAGAGAAGCTCCTCTTTTATTTAGTTTCCAATACTGAGTTTCTAGATATGTGCCGTTTGTTTAGGAAGCACAGTTCTTTTGTTCTGATCTAGCTCACTGTTCTGGCCCTATAGGAAACACAGGAGAGTGCAAGAATGCCCGTTTCTCAAAAGCAGAGTGTTTTTCTTGTATGGCAAACTAGTGTTCAATTAAACTTCCTAAACGGAGTTGAATCATGTTCAGTTTCATGTTCTAACTGCAAGGATTGATTCAGGCTAAGAACACCACTCTTGTGCTATTTTGGCCATACACAGTGCAAATAGCATTTGCTTCTGTTCCCAACAAGTACAGTGCATTGGACTGAAGAGAGGCTCCAGTTTTACTTAGTTGCCAATACTGAGTTGAACTAGATATGCCCCGTTTGTGTAGGAAGCACAGTTCTTTTGTTTTGAGCTAGCTCACTGTATTGCCCCTATAGCAAAAACAGGAGAATGCAAGAATGCCCGTTTCTCAAAGGCAGAGTGTTTTCATTGTGTGGCACACTAGGGTTAAACTAAACTTCCTAAACGGAGTTGAATCACGTTCAGTTTCAAGTTCTAGCAGCAAGTGTTTATTCTGGGTAAGAACACAACTCTTGTTCTATTCTGGTCATACACAGTGAAAATAGCATTCGCCTGTGTTCCCACCAAGTACAGTGTATTGGATTGAAGAGAAGCTCCTGTTTTACTCAGTTTCCAATACTGAGTTTACTAGACATGCCCTGTTTGTGTAGGAAGCACAATTCTTTTGTTCTGAGCCTTCTCACTGTACTGGCCCTATAGGAAACACAGGAGTGTGCAAGAATGCCCGTTTCTCAAAAGCAGAGTGTTTTCCTGGTATGGCACACTAGGGTTCAATTAAACTTAATAAATGGAGTTCAATCACATTAAGATTCAAGTTATAAAACGAAGTGTTAATTCAGGGTAACAACACCACTCTTGTGCTACTCTGGCCTTACACTGTGCAAATAGTTTTCAGTCTGTTCCCACAAAGTACACTGTATTGGACTGAAGAGAAACTCCTGTTTTACTTAGTTTCCATAACTGAGTTTAACTAGATATGCCCCGTTTTTTTACGAAGCATAGTTCTTTTTTTCTGAGCTAGCTCACTGTAATGGCCCTATAGGAAACTCAGAAGAGTGCAAGAATGCCTGTTTCTCAAAAGCAGAGTGTTTTCCTTGTATGGCAAACTAGGGTTCAATTAAACTTTCAAACGGAGTTGAATCACATACAGTTTCAAGATCTAGCAGCAAGTGTTAATTCAGGGTAAGAACACAACTCTTAGGCCGGGCGGTGGTGGCGCAAGCCTTTAATCCCAGCACTCGGGAGGCAGAGGCAGGCAGATCTCTGTGAGTTCGAGGCCAGCCTGGGCTACCAAGTGAGTTCCAGGAAAGGCACAAAGCTACACAGAGAAATCCTGCCTCGAAAAACCAAAAAAAAAAAAAAAAAAAAAAAGAACACA
This sequence comes from Peromyscus maniculatus bairdii, assembly GCF_049852395.1. Classification (NCBI taxonomy): domain Eukaryota; kingdom Metazoa; phylum Chordata; class Mammalia; order Rodentia; family Cricetidae; genus Peromyscus; species Peromyscus maniculatus. Next base: position 509,782 of record NC_134859.1, on the reverse strand, counting down.
ACTCTTGTGCCAATCTGGCCATACACAGTACAAATAGCATTCACATCTGTTCCCAGCAAGTACAGTGTATTGGACTGAAGACAAGGACCTGTTTTACTTACTTTCTGATCCTGAGTTGAACTAGATATGCCCAGTTTGTATAGAAAGCTCAGTTCTTTTGTTCTGAGCTAGCTCACTGTAGTGGCCCTATAGGAAACACAGGAGAGTGTTAGAATGCCCCTTTCTCAAAGCCAGAGTGTTTTCATTGTTAGGCAAACTAGGAATCAATTAAACTTCTAAAAGGAGTTGAATCACATTCAGATTCAAGTTCTAGAAGCACATGTTAATTCAGGCTAAGAACACCATTCTTTTGCTACACTGGCCATACTCAGTACAAATAGCATTCACATCTGTTCCCAGCAAGTACAGTGTTTTGGACTGAAGAGAAGCTCCTGTTTTACTTATTTTCATTGCTGAGTTGAACTAGATATGCGCCGTTTGTTTAAGAAGCACAGTTCTTTTGTTCTGAGGTAGCTCACATTACTGGCACTATAGGAAATGCAGGAGAGCACAAGAATGCCCTTTCTGAGAAGCAGAGTGTTTTCCTTGTATGGCACACTAGGATTCAATTAAACTTCGTAAACGGAGTTGAATCACATTCATTTTCAACTTCCAGCAGCAAGTGTTAATTCAGGGGTTGAAACCACTCTTGTGTTAATCTGGCCAAACACAGTACAAATAGAATTGGTATCGTTTCCCAACAAGTACAGTGTATTGGACTGAAGAGTAGCTTAGGTTTTATTTAGTTTCAAATACTGAGTTGAAAATGATACGCCCTGTTTGTGTAGGAAGCACAGTCCTTTTGTTCTGAGTTAGCTCACTGTACTGCCCCTATAGGAAACACAAGAGAGTGCAAGAATGTCCGTTTCTCAAAAGCAGAGTGGTTTCCTTGTATGACACACTAGGGTTCAATTAAACTTAATAAACGGAGTTGAATCACATTCAGATTCAAGTTCTAAAAGGAAGTGTTAATTCAGGGTAAGAACACCACTCTTGTGCTATTCTGGCCATACACAGTGCAAATAGCATTCGTGTCTGTTCCCAGCAAGTACAGTGTATTGGACTGAAGAGAGGCTCCTGTTTACTTGGTTTGCAATACTGAGGTGAACTAGATATGCCCCGTTTGTTTAGGAAGCACAGTTCTTTTGTTCTGAACAAGCTCACTGTACTGGCCCTATAAGAATCCCAGGAGAGTGCAAGTATGCCCCTTATAAAAGGCTCAGTGATTTCATTGAAAGACAAACAAGCATTCAATTAAACTTCCTAAAAGTAGTTGAATCACATTCACTTTCAAGTTCTAGCAGCAAGTTTTAATTCAGGTTAGAACACCACTGTTGTTCTAATCTGGCCATATACAGGCAAATAGCATTCCCTTCTGTTCCCTGCAGGTACAGTGTATTGGACTGAAGAGAAGCTCCTGTTTTACTTAGTTTCCAACACTGATTTGAAAGAGATATGCCACATTTGTGTAGGATGCTCAGTTCTTTTGTTCTGAGTTAGCTCACTGTATTGCCCCTATAGCAAAAACAGGAGAGTGCAAGAATGCCCCTTTCTCAAAAGCAGAGTGTTTTCCATGTATGGCACACTAGGGTTCAATTAAACTTACTAAAGGGAGTTGAATCACATTCTGTTTCAAGTTCTAGCAGCAAGTGTTAATTCAGGGTTTGAAACCACTCTTGTGTTAATCTAGCCATACACAGTACAAATAGGTTTCGTGTCTGCTCCCAGTAAGTACAGTGTATTGGACAGAAGAGTAGCTCCTGTTTTACTAGTTTGCAATACGGAGTTGAAGTAGATATGCCCCGTTTGTGTAGGAATCACAGTTCATTTGTTCTGGGCTAGCTCACTGTACTGGCCCTATAGGAAACACAGGAGAGTGCAAGAATGCCCGTTTTTCAAAAGCTGAGTGTTTTCTTGTATGGCATACTAGGGTTCAATTAAACTTCCTAAACGAAGTTGAATCACATTCAGTTTCAAGTTCTAGCAGCAAGTGTTAATTCAGGGTAAGAACACAACTCTTGTACTATTCTGGTCATACACAGTGCAAATTGCATTCGCCTGTGTTCTCAGCAAGTACAGTGTATTGGACTGTAGAGAAGGTCCTGTTTTACTTAGTTTCCATAACCGAGTTGAACTAGATATGCCCCGGTTGTTTAGGAAGCACAGTTCTTTTGTTCTGAGCTAGCTCACTGTACTGGCCCTATAGGAAACTCAGGAGAGTGCAAGAATGCCTGTTTCTCAAAAGCAGAGTGTTTTCCTTGTATGGCAAACTAGGGTTCAATTAAACTTTCAAACAGAGTTGAATTACATTCAGTTTCATGATCTAGCAGCAAGTGTTAATTCAGGGTAAGAACACCACACCTGTGCCAATCTGGCCATACACAGTACAAATAGCATTCATATCTGTTCCCAGCAAGTACAGTGTATTGGACTGAGACAAGCACCTGTTTTACTTACTTTCTGATCCTGAGTTGAACTAGATATGCCCGGTTTGTGTAGGAAGCTCAGTTCTTTTCTACTGAGCTAGCTCACTGTAGTGGCCCTATAGGAAACAGAGGAGAGTGTTAGTATGCCCCATTCTCAAAGCCAGAGTGTTTTCATTGTTAGGCAAACTAGGGATCAATAAAACTTAATAAACGGAGCTGAATCACATTCACTTTCAAGTTCTAGCAGCAAGTGTTAATTCAGGTAAGAACACCACTCTTTTTCTAATCTGGCCATATACAGGCAAATAGCATTCGCGTCTGTTCCCAGCAAGTACAGTGTATTGGACTGAGACAAGCACCTGTTTTACTTACTTTCTGATCCTGAGTTGAACTAGATATGCCCGGTTTGTGTAGGAAGCTCAGTTCTTTTGTACTGAGCTAGCTCACTGTAGTGGCCCTATAGCAAACACAGGAGAGTGTTAGTATGCCCCATTCTCAAAGCCAGAGTGTTTTCATTGTAAGGCTAACTAGGGTTCAATTAAACTTCCTAAAATGAGTTGAATCACATTCAGTTTCAAGTCCTAGCAGCAAGTGATAATTCAGGGTAAGAATACCACTCTTGTGCTAATCTGGCCATACACAGTGCAAATAGCATTTGCGTCTCTTCCCAGCAAGTACAGTTTATTGGACTGAAGAGAAGCTCCTGTTTTACTGAGTTTCCAATACTGAGTTGAACTAGATATGTTCCCTTTGTGTAGGGAGCACCGTCCTTTGTTTCTGAGCTAGCTCACTGTAGTGTCCCTATAGGAAACACAGTAGTGTGCAAGAATGCCCCTTATAAAAGGCAGAGTCTTTTCCTTGTTAGGCAAACTAGGGTTCAATTAAACTTCCTAAACGGATTTGATTTACATTCAGTTTTAAGTTCTTGCAGCAAGTGTTAATTCAGGGTAAGAACACCACTCTTGTGCTATTCTGGCCATACACAGTGCAAATAGCATTCAAGTCTGTTCCCAGCAAGTAAGGTGTATTGGTCTGAAGAGAAGAACCTGTTTTACTTAGTTTGCAATATTGAGTAGAACTAGGTATGCCCCAATTGTGTAGGAAGCTCAGTTCTTTTGTTCTGAGCTAGCTCACTGTATTGTCCCTATAGGAAACACAGGAGAGTGCAAGAATGCCCGTTTTCAAAAGCAGAGTGTTTTCCTTGTATGGTCTACTAGGGTTCAATTAAACTTTCTAAACAGATTTGAATCACATTCAGTTTCAAGATCTAGCTCAAGTGTTAATTCAGGATAAGAACAACACTCCTGTGCTACTCTGGCCATACACAGTGCAAATAGCATTTGTGTCTCTTCCCAGCAAGTACAGTGTATTCGACTGAAGAGAAGCTCCTGTTTTACTTAGTTTCCAGTACTGAGTTGAACTACATATGCGCCTTTTGTGTAGGAAGCACAGTTCTTTTGTTCTGAGCTAGCTCATTGTACTGGCCCTATTTGAAACGCAGGAGACTGCAAGAATGCCCATTTCTCAAAAGCAGAGTGTTTTCCTTGTATGGCACATTAGGGTTCAATTAAACTTCCTAAAAGTAGTTGAATCATATTCAGTTTAATGTTCTAGCAGCAAGTGTTAATTCAGTGTAAGAACACAAATCTTGTGTTAATCTGGCCATACACAGTACAAATAGAATTTGCGTCTGTTCCCAGCAAGTACACTGTACTGGAGTACTGGACTGAAGAGAAGCTTCTGTTTTACTTAGTTTCCAATACTGAGTTGAACTAGATATGACCCATTTGTGTAGGAAGCACAGTTCTTTTGTTCTGAGCTAGCTCACTGTATTGGCCCTATAGGAAACACCAGAGAATGTAAGAATGCCGGTTTCTAAAAGCCAGAGTGTTTTCTATGAAAGGCAAACTAGCATTCAGTTAAACTTCCTAAAGGGATTTGAATCACATTCAGTTTCTAGTACTAGCAGCAAGTGTTAATTCAAGGTAAGAACACCACTATTGTGCTACTCTGGCCATACACAGTGCAAGTAGCATTCAAGTCTGTTCTCAGCAAGTACAGTGTATTGGACTGAAGAGAAGCTCCTCTTTTATTTAGTTTCCAATACTGAGTTTCTAGATATGTGCCGTTTGTTTAGGAAGCACAGTTCTTTTGTTCTGATCTAGCTCACTGTTCTGGCCCTATAGGAAACACAGGAGAGTGCAAGAATGCCCGTTTCTCAAAAGCAGAGTGTTTTTCTTGTATGGCAAACTAGTGTTCAATTAAACTTCCTAAACGGAGTTGAATCATGTTCAGTTTCATGTTCTAACAGCAAGGATTGATTCAGGCTAAGAACACCACTCTTGTGCTATTTTGGCCATACACAGTGCAAATAGCATTTGCTTCTGTTCCCAACAAGTACAGTGCATTGGACTGAAGAGAGGCTCCAGTTTTACTTAGTTGCCAATACTGAGTTGAACTAGATATGCCCCGTTTGTGTAGGAAGCACAGTTCTTTTGTTTTGAGCTAGCTCACTGTATTGCCCCTATAGCAAAAACAGGAGAATGCAAGAATGCCCGTTTTTCAAAGGCAGAGTGTTTTCATTGTGTGGCACACTAGGGTTAAACTAAACTTCCTAAACGGAGTTGAATCACGTTCAGTTTCAAGTTCTAGCAGCAAGTGTTTATTCTGGGTAAGAACACAACTCTTGTTCTATTCTGGTCATACACAGTGAAAATAGCATTCGCCTGTGTTCCCACCAAGTACAGTGTATTGGATTGAAGAGAAGCTCCTGTTTTACTCAGTTTCCAATACTGAGTTTACTAGACATGCCCTGTTTGTGTAGGAAGCACAATTCTTTTGTTCTGAGCCTTCTCACTGTACTGGCCCTATAGGAAACACAGGAGTGTGCAAGAATGCCCGTTTCTCAAAAGCAGAGTGTTTTCCTGGTATGGCACACTAGGGTTCAATTAAACTTAATAAATGGAGTTCAATCACATTAAGATTCAAGTTATAAAACGAAGTGTTAATTCAGGGTAACAACACCACTCTTGTGCTACTCTGGCCTTACACTGTGCAAATAGTTTTCAGTCTGTTCCCACAAAGTACACTGTATTGGACTGAAGAGAAACTCCTGTTTTACTTAGTTTCCATAACTGAGTTTAACTAGATATGCCCCGTTTTTTTACGAAGCATAGTTCTTTTTTTCTGAGCTAGCTCACTGTAATGGCCCTATAGGAAACTCAGAAGAGTGCAAGAATGCCTGTTTCTCAAAAGCAGAGTGTTTTCCTTGTATGGCAAACTAGGGTTCAATTAAACTTTCAAACGGAGTTGAATCACATACAGTTTCAAGATCTAGCAGCAAGTGTTAATTCAGGGTAAGAACACAACTCTTAGGCCGGGCGGTGGTGGCGCAAGCCTTTAATCCCAGCACTCGGGAGGCAGAGGCAGGCGGATCTCTGTGAGTTCGAGGCCAGCCTGGGCTACCAAGTGAGTTCCAGGAAAGGCACAAAGCTACACAGAGAAATCCTGCCTCGAAAAACCAAAAAAAAAAAAAAAAAAAAAGAACACAACTCTTGCGCCAATCTGGCCATACACAGTACAAATAGCATTCACATCTGTTCCCAGCAAGTACAGTGTATTGGACTGAAGACAAGGACCTGTTTTACTTACTTTCTGATCCTGAGTTGAACTAGATATGCCCAGTTTGTATAGAAAGCTCAGTTCTTTTGTTCTGAGCTAGCTCACTGTAGTGGCCCTATAGGAAACACAGGAGAGTGTTAGAATGCCCCTTTCTCAAAGCCAGAGTGTTTTCATTGTTAGGCAAACTAGGAATCAATTAAACTTCTAAAAGGAGTTGAATCACATTCAGATTCAAGTTCTAGAAGCACATGTTAATTCAGGCTAAGAACACCATTCTTTTGCTACACTGGCCATACTCAGTACAAATAGCATTCACATCTGTTCCCAGCAAGTACAGTGTTTTGGACTGAAGAGAAGCTCCTGTTTTACTTATTTTCATTGCTGAGTTGAACTAGATATGCGCCGTTTGTTTAAGAAGCACAGTTCTTTTGTTCTGAGGTAGCTCACATTACTGGCACTATAGGAAATGCAGGAGAGTACAAGAATGCCCTTTCTGAGAAGCAGAGTGTTTTCCTTGTATGGCACACTAGGATTCAATTAAACTTCGTAAACGGAGTTGAATCACATTCATTTTCAACTTCCAGCAGCAAGTATTAATTCAGGGGTTGAAACCACTCTTGTGTTAATCTGGCCAAACACAGTACAAATAGAATTGGTATCGTTTCCCAACAAGTACAGTGTATTGGACTGAAGAGTAGCTTAGGTTTTATTTAGTTTCAAATACTGAGTTGAAAATGATACACCCTGTTTGTGTAGGAAGCACAGTTCTTTTGTTCTGAGTTAGCTCACTGTACTGCCCCTATAGGAAACACAAGAGAGTGCAAGAATGCCCGTTTCTCAAAAGCAGAGTGTTTTCCTTGTATGACACACTAGGGTTCAATTAAACTTAATAAACGGAGTTGAATCACATTCAGATTCAAGTTCTAAAAGGAAGTGTTAATTCAGGGTAAGAACACCACTCTTGTGCTATTCTGGCCATACACAGTGCAAATAGCATTCGTGTCTGTTCCCAGCAAGTACAGTGTATTGGACTGAAGAGAGGCTCCTGTTTACTTGGTTTGCAATACTGAGGTGAACTAGATATGCCCCATTTGTTTAGGAAGCACAGTTCTTTTGTTCTGAACAAGCTCACTGTACTGGCCCTATAAGAATCCCAGGAGAGTGCAAGAATGCCCCTTATAAAAGGCTGAGTGTTTTCATTGAAAGACAAACAAGCATTCAATTAAACTTCCTAAAAGTAGTTGAATCACATTCACTTTCAAGTTCTAGCAGCAAGTTTTAATTCAGGTTAGAACACCACTGTTGTTCTAATCTGGCCATATACAGGCAAATAGCATTCGCTTCTGTTCCCTGCAAGTACAGTGTATTGGACTGAAGAGAAGCTCCTGTTTTACTTAGTTTCCAACACTGATTTGAAAGAGATATGCCACATTTGTGTAGGATGCTCAGTTCTTTTGTTCTGAGTTAGCTCACTGTATTGCCCCTATAGCAAAAACAGGAGAGTGCAAGAATGCCCCTTTCTCAAAAGCAGAGTGTTTTCCATGTATGGCACACTAGGGTTCAATTAAACTTACTAAAGGGAGTTGAATCACATTCTGTTTCAAGTTCTAGCAGCAAGTGTTAATTCAGGGTTTGAAACCACTCTTGTGTTAATCTGGCCATACACAGTGCAAATAGGTTTCGTGTCTGCTCCCAGTAAGTACAGTGTATTGGACAGAAGAGTAGCTCCTGTTTTACTAGTTTGCAATACGGAGTTGAAGTAGATATGCCCCGTTTGTGTAGGAATCAGAGTTCATTTGTTCTGGGCTAGCTCACTGTACTGGCCCTATAGGAAACACAGGAGAGTGCAAGAATGCCCGTTTCTCAAAAGCAGAGTGTTTTCCTTGTATGGCAAACTAGGGTTCAATTAAACTTTCAAACAGAGTTGAATTACACTCAGTTTCATGATCTAGCAGCAAGTGTTAATTCAGGGTAAGAACACCACACCTGTGCCAATCTGGCCATACACAGTACAAATAGCATTCACATCTGTTCCCAGCAAGTACAGTGTATTGGACTGAGACAAGCACCTGTTTTACTTACTTTCTGATCCTGAGTTGAACTAGATATGCCCGGTTTGTGTAGGAAGCTCAGTTCTTTTGTACTGAGCTAGCTCACTGTAGTGGCCCTATAGGAAACAGAGGAGAGTGTTAGTATGCCCCATTCTCAAAGCCAGAGTGTTTTCATTGTTAGGCAAACTAGGGATCAATAAAACTTAATAAACGGAGCTGAATCACATTCACTTTCAAGTTCTAGCAGCAAGTGTTAATTCAGGTAAGAACACCACTCTTTTTCTAATCTGACCATATACAGGCAAATAGCCTTCGCGTCTGTCCCCAGCAAGTACAGTGTATTGGACTGAGACAAGCACCTGTTTTACTTACTTTCTGATCCTGAGTTGAACTAGATATGCCCGGTTTGTGTAGGAAGCTCAGTTCTTTTGTACTGAGCTAGCTCACTGTAGTGGCCCTATAGGAAACACAGGAGAGTGTTAGTATGCCCCATTCTCAAAGCCAGAGTGTTTTCATTGTAAGGCTAACTAGGGTTCAATTAAACTTCCTAAAATGAGTTGAATCACATTCAGTTTCAAGTCCTAGCAGCAAGTGATAATTCAGGGTAAGAATACCACTCTTGTGCTAATCTGGCCATACACAGTGCAAATAGCATTTGCGTATCTTCCCAGCAAGTACAGTTTATTGGACTGAAGAGAAGCTCCTGTTTTACTGAGTTTCCAATACTGAGTTGAACTAGATATGTTCCCTTTGTGTAGGCAGCACCGTCCTTTGTTTCTGAGCTAGCTCACTGTAGTGTCCCTATAGGAAACACAGTAGTGTGCAAGAATGCCCCTTATAAAAGGCAGAGTCTTTTCCTTGTTAGGCAAACTAGGGTTCAATTAAACTTCCTAAACGGATTTGATTTACATTCAGTTTTAAGTTCTAGCAGCAAGTGTTAATTCAGGGTAAGAACACCACTCTTGTGCTATTCTGGCCATACACAGTGCAAATAGCATTCAAGTCTGTTCCCAGCAAGTAAGGTGTATTGGTCTGAAGAGAAGAACCTGTTTTACTTAGTTTGCAATACTGAGTAGAACTAGGTATGCCCCAATTGTGTAGGAAGCTCAGTTCTTTTGTTCTGAGCTAGCTCACTGTATTGTCCCTATAGGAAACACAGGAGAGTGCAAGAATGCCCGTTTTCAAAAGCAGAGTGTTTTCCTTGTATGGTCTACTAGGGTTCAATTAAACTTTCTAAACAGATTTGAATCACATTCAGTTTCAAGATCTAGCTCAAGTGTTAATTCAGGATAAGAACAACACTCCTGTGCTACTCTGGCCATACACAGTGCAAATAGCATTTGTGTCTCTTCCCAGCAAGTACAGTGTATTCGACTGAAGAGAGCTCCTGTTTTACTTAGTTTCCAGTACTGAGTTGAACTACATATGCGCCTTTTGTGTAGGAAGCACAGTTCTTTTGTTCTGAGCTAGCTCATTGTACTGGCCCTATTTGAAACGCAGGAGACTGCAAGAATGCCCATTTCTCAAAAGCAGAGTGTTTTCCTTGTATGGCACATTAGGGTTCAATTAAACTTCCTAAAAGTAGTTGAATCATATTCAGTTTAATGTTCTAGCAGCAAGTGTTAATTCAGTGTAAGAACACAAATCTTGTGTTAATCTGGCCATACACAGTACAAATAGAATTTGCGTCTGTTCCCAGCAAGTACACTGTACTGGAGTACTGGACTGAAGAGAAGCTTCTGTTTTACTTAGTTTCCAATACTGAGTTGAACTAGATATGACCCATTTGTGTAGGAAGCACAGTTCTTTTGTTCTGAGCTAGCTCACTGTATTGGCCCTATAGGAAACACCAGAGAATGTAAGAATGCCGGTTTCTAAAAGCCAGAGTGTTTTCTATGAAAGGCAAACTAGCATTCAGTTAAACTTCCTAAAGGGATTTGAATCACATTCAGTTTCTAGTACTAGCAGCAAGTGTTAATTCAAGGTAAGAACACCACTATTGTGCTACTCTGGCCATACACAGTGCAAGTAGCATTCAAGTCTGTTCTCAGCAAGTACAGTGTATTGGACTGAAGAGAAGCTCCTCTTTTATTTAGTTTCCAATACTGAGTTTCTAGATATGTGCCGTTTGTTTAGGAAGCACAGTTCTTTTGTTCTGATCTAGCTCACTGTTCTGGCCCTATAGGAAACACAGGAGAGTGCAAGAATGCCCGTTTCTCAAAAGCAGAGTGTTTTTCTTGTATGGCAAACTAGTGTTCAATTAAACTTCCTAAACGGAGTTGAATCATGTTCAGTTTCATGTTCTAACAGCAAGGATTGATTCAGGCTAAGAACACCACTCTTGTGCTATTTTGGCCATACACAGTGCAAATAGCATTTGCTTCTGTTCCCAACAAGTACAGTGCATTGGACTGAAGAGAGGCTCCAGTTTTACTTAGTTGCCAATACTGAGTTGAACTAGATATGCCCCGTTTGTGTAGGAAGCACAGTTCTTTTGTTTTGAGCTAGCTCACTGTATTGCCCCTATAGCAAAAACAGGAGAATGCAAGAATGCCCGTTTCTCAAAGGCAGAGTGTTTTCATTGTGTGGCACACTAGGGTTAAACTAAACTTCCTAAACGGAGTTGAATCACGTTCAGTTTCAAGTTCTAGCAGCAAGTGTTTATTCTGGGTAAGAACACAACTCTTGTTCTATTCTGGTCATACACAGTGAAAATAGCATTTGCCTGTGTTCCCACCAAGTACAGTGTATTGGATTGAAGAGAAGCTCCTGTTTTACTCAGTTTCCAATACTGAGTTTACTAGACATGCCCTGTTTGTGTAGGAAGCACAATTCTTTTGTTCTGAGCCTTCTCACTGTACTGGCCCTATAGGAAACACAGGAGTGTGCAAGAATGCCCGTTTCTCAAAAGCAGAGTGTTTTCCTGGTATGGCACACTAGGGTTCAATTAAACTTAATAAATGGAGTTCAATCACATTAAGATTCAAGTTATAAAACGAAGTGTTAATTCAGGGTAACAACACCACTCTTGTGCTACTCTGGCCTTACACTGTGCAAATAGTTTTCAGTCTGTTCCCACAAAGTACACTGTATTGGACTGAAGAGAAACTCCTGTTTTACTTGGTTTCCATAACTGAGTTTAACTAGATATGCCCCGTTTTTTTACGAAGCATAGTTCTTTTTTTCTGAGCTAGCTCACTGTAATGGCCCTATAGGAAACTCAGAAGAGTGCAAGAATGCCTGTTTCTCAAAAGCAGAGTGTTTTCCTTGTATGGCAAACTAGGGTTCAATTAAACTTTCAAACGGAGTTGAATCACATACAGTTTCAAGATCTAGCAGCAAGTGTTAATTCAGGGTAAGAACACAACTCTTAGGCCGGGCGGTGGTGGCGCAAGCCTTTAATCCCAGCACTCGGGAGGCAGAGGCAGGCAGATCTCTGTGAGTTCGAGGCCAGCCTGGGCTACCAAGTGAGTTCCAGGAAAGGCACAAAGCTACACAGAGAAATCCTGCCTCGAAAAACCAAAAAAAAAAAAAAAAAAAAAAAAAAAAGAACACAACTCTTGCGCCAATCTGGCCATACACAGTACAAATAGCATTCACATCTGTTCCCAGCAAGTACAGTGTATTGGACTGAAGACAAGGACCTGTTTTACTTACTTTCTGATCCTGAGTTGAACTAGATATGCCCAGTTTGTATAGAAAGCTCAGTTCTTTTGTTCTGAGCTAGCTCACTGTAGTGGCCCTATAGGAAACACAGGAGAGTGTTAGAATGCCCCTTTCTCAAAGCCAGAGTGTTTTCATTGTTAGGCAAACTAGGAATCAATTAAACTTCTAAAAGGAGTTGAATCACATTCAGATTCAAGTTCTAGAAGCACATGTTAATTCAGGCTAAGAACACCATTCTTTTGCTACACTGGCCATACTCAGTACAAATAGCATTCACATCTGTTCCCAGCAAGTACAGTGTTTTGGACTGAAGAGAAGCTCCTGTTTTACTTATTTTCATTGCTGAGTTGATCTAGATATGCGCCGTTTGTTTAAGAAGCACAGTTCTTTTGTTCTGAGGTAGCTCACATTACTGGCACTATAGGAAATGCAGGAGAGTACAAGAATGCCCTTTCTGAGAAGCAGAGTGTTTTCCTTGTATGGCACACTAGGATTCAATTAAACTTCGTAAACGGAGTTGAATCACATTCATTTTCAACTTCCAGCAGCAAGTATTAATTCAGGGGTTGAAACCACTCTTGTGTTAATCTGGCCAAACACAGTACAAATAGAATTGGTATCGTTTCCCAACAAGTACAGTGTATTGGACTGAAGAGTAGCTTAGGTTTTATTTAGTTTCAAATACTGAGTTGAAAATGATACGCCCTGTTTGTGTAGGAAGCACAGTTCTTTTGTTCTGAGTTAGCTCACTGTACTGCCCCTATAGGAAACACAAGAGAGTGCAAGAATGCCCGTTTCTCAAAAGCAGAGTGTTTTCCTTGTATGACACACTAGGGTTCAATTAAACTTAATAAACGGAGTTGAATCACATTCAGATTCAAGTTCTAAAAGGAAGTGTTAATTCAGGGTAAGAACACCACTCTTGTGCTATTCTGGCCATACACAGTGCAAATAGCATTCGTGTCTGTTCCCAGCAAGTACAGTGTATTGGACTGAAGAGAGGCTCCTGTTTACTTGGTTTGCAATACTGAGGTGAACTAGATATGCCCCGTTTGTTTAGGAAGCACAGTTCTTTTGTTCTGAACAAGCTCACTGTACTGGCCCTATAAGAATCCCAGGAGAGTGCAAGAATGCCCCTTATAAAAGGCTGAGTGTTTTCATTGAAAGACAAACAAGCATTCAATTAAACTTCCTAAAAGTAGTTGAATCACATTCACTTTCAAGTTCTAGCAGCAAGTTTTAATTCAGGTTAGAACACCACTGTTGTTCTAATCTGGCCATATACAGGCAAATAGCATTCGCTTCTGTTCCCTGCAAGTACAGTGTATTGGACTGAAGAGAAGCTCCTGTTTTACTTAGTTTCCAACACTGATTTGAAAGAGATATGCCACATTTGTGTAGGATGCTCAGTTCTTTTGTTCTGAGTTAGCTCACTGTATTGCCCCTATAGCAAAAACAGGAGAGTGCAAGAATGCCCCTTTCTCAAAAGCAGAGTGTTTTCCATGTATGGCACACTAGGGTTCAATTAAACTTACTAAAGGGAGTTGAATCACATTCTGTTTCAAGTTCTAGCAGCAAGTGTTAATTCAGGGTTTGAAACCACTCTTGTGTTAATCTGGCCATACACAGTGCAAATAGGTTTCGTGTCTGCTCCCAGTAAGTACAGTGTATTGGACAGAAGAGTAGCTCCTGTTTTACTAGTTTGCAATACGGAGTTGAAGTAGATATGCCCCGTTTGTGTAGGAATCAGAGTTCATTTGTTCTGGGCTAGCTCACTGTACTGGCCCTATAGGAAACACAGGAGAGTGCAAGAATGCCCGTTTCTCAAAAGCAGAGTGTTTTCCTTGTATGGCAAACTAGGGTTCAATTAAACTTTCAAACAGAGTTGAATTACATTCAGTTTCATGATCTAGCAGCAAGTGTTAATTCAGGGTAAGAACACCACACCTGTGCCAATCTGGCCATACACAGTACAAATAGCATTCACATCTGTTCCCAGCAAGTACAGTGTATTGGACTGAGACAAGCACCTGTTTTACTTACTTTCTGATCCTGAGTTGAACTAGATATGCCCGGTTTGTGTAGGAAGCTCAGTTCTTTTGTACTGAGCTAGCTCACTGTAGTGGCCCTATAGGAAACAGAGGAGAGTGTTAGTATGCCCCATTCTCAAAGCCAGAGTGTTTTCATTGTTAGGCAAACTAGGGATCAATAAAACTTAATAAACGGAGCTGAATCACATTCACTTTCAAGTTCTAGCAGCAAGTGTTAATTCAGGTAAGAACACCACTCTTTTTCTAATCTGACCATATACAGGCAAATAGCATTCGCGTCTGTCCCCAGCAAGTACAGTGTATTGGACTGAGACAAGCACCTGTTTTACTTACTTTCTGATCCTGAGTTGAACTAGATATGCCCGGTTTGTGTAGGAAGCTCAGTTCTTTTGTACTGAGCTAGCTCACTGTACTGGCCCTATAGCAAACACAGGAGAGTGTTAGTTTGCCCCATTCTCAAAGCCAGAGTGTTTTCATTGTAAGGCTAACTAGGGTTCAATTAAACTTCCTAAAATGAGTTGAATCACATTTAGTTTCAAGTCCTAGCAGCAAGTGATAATTCAGGGTAAGAATACCACTCTTGTGCTAATCTGGCCATACACAGTGCAAATAGCATTTGCGTCTCTTCCCAGCAAGTACAGTTTATTGGACTGAAGAGAAGCTCCTGTTTTACTGAGTTTCCAATACTGAGTTGAACTAGATATGTTCCCTTTGTGTAGGCAGCACCGTCCTTTGTTTCTGAGCTAGCTCACTGTAGTGTCCCTATAGGAAACACAGTAGTGTGCAAGAATGCCCCTTATAAAAGGCAGAGTCTTTTCCTTGTTAGGCAAACTAGGGTTCAATTAAACTTCCTAAACGGATTTGATTTACATTCAGTTTTAAGTTCTAGCAGCAAGTGTTAATTCAGGGTAAGAACACCACTCTTGTGCTATTCTGGCCATACACAGTGCAAATAGCATTCAAGTCTGTTCCCAGCAAGTAAGGTGTATTGGTCTGAAGAGAAGAACCTGTTTTACTTAGTTTGCAATACTGAGTAGAACTAGGTATGCCCCAATTGTGTAGGAAGCTCAGTTCTTTTGTTCTGAGCTAGCTCACTGTATTGTCCCTATAGGAAACACAGGAGAGTGCAAGAATGCCCGTTTTCAAAAGCAGAGTGTTTTCCTTGTATGGTCTACTAGGGTTCAATTAAACTTTCTAAACAGATTTGAATCACATTCAGTTTCAAGATCTAGCTCAAGTGTTAATTCAGGATAAGAACAACACTCCTGTGCTACTCTGGCCATACACAGTGCAAATAGCATTTGTGTCTCTTCCCAGCAAGTACAGTGTATTCGACTGAAGAGAAGCTCCTGTTTTACTTAGTTTCCAGTACTGAGTTGAACTACATATGCGCCTTTTGTGTAGGAAGCACAGTTCTTTTGTTCTGAGCTAGCTCATTGTACTGGCCTATTTGAAACGCAGGAGACTGCAAAAATGCCCATTTCTCAAAAGCAGAGTGTTTCCTTGTATGGCACATTAGGGTTCAATTAAACTTCCTAAAAGTAGTTGAATCATATTCAGTTTAATGTTCTAGCAGCAAGTGTTAATTCAGTGTAAGAACACAAATCTTGTGTTAATCTGGCCATACACAGTACAAATAGAATTTGCGTCTGTTCCCAGCAAGTACACTGTACTGGAGTACTGGACTGAAGAGAAGCTTCTGTTTTACTTAGTTTCCAATACTGAGTTGAACTAGATATGACCCATTTGTGTAGGAAGCACAGTTCTTTTGTTCTGAGCTAGCTCACTGTATTGGCCCTATAGGAAACACCAGAGAATGTAAGAATGCCGGTTTCTAAAAGCCAGAGTGTTTTCTATGAAAGGCAAACTAGCATTCAGTTAAACTTCCTAAAGGGATTTGAATCACATTCAGTTTCTAGTACTAGCAGCAAGTGTTAATTCAAGGTAAGAACACCACTATTGTGCTACTCTGGCCATACACAGTGCAAGTAGCATTCAAGTCTGTTCTCAGCAAGTACAGTGTATTGGACTGAAGAGAAGCTCCTCTTTTATTTAGTTTCCAATACTGAGTTTCTAGATATGTGCCGTTTGTTTAGGAAGCACAGTTCTTTTGTTCTGATCTAGCTCACTGTTCTGGCCCTATAGGAAACACAGGAGAGTGCAAGAATGCCCGTTTCTCAAAAGCAGAGTGTTTTTCTTGTATGGCAAACTAGTGTTCAATTAAACTTCCTAAACGGAGTTGAATCATGTTCAGTTTCATGTTCTAACAGCAAGGATTGATTCAGGCTAAGAACACCACTCTTGTGCTATTTTGGCCATACACAGTGCAAATAGCATTTGCTTCTGTTCCCAACAAGTACAGTGCATTGGACTGAAGAGAGGCTCCAGTTTTACTTAGTTGCCAATACTGAGTTGAACTAGATATGCCCCGTTTGTGTAGGAAGCACAGTTCTTTTGTTTTGAGCTAGCTCACTGTATTGCCCCTATAGCAAAAACAGGAGAATGCAAGAATGCCCGTTTCTCAAAGGCAGAGTGTTTTCATTGTGTGGCACACTAGGGTTAAACTAAACTTCCTAAACGGAGTTGAATCACGTTCAGTTTCAAGTTCTAGCAGCAAGTGTTTATTCTGGGTAAGAACACAACTCTTGTTCTATTCTGGTCATACACAGTGAAAATAGCATTTGCCTGTGTTCCCACCAAGTACAGTGTATTGGATTGAAGAGAAGCTCCTGTTTTACTCAGTTTCCAATACTGAGTTTACTAGACATGCCCTGTTTGTGTAGGAAGCACAATTCTTTTGTTCTGAGCCTTCTCACTGTACTGGCCCTATAGGAAACACAGGAGTGTGCAAGAATGCCCGTTTCTCAAAAGCAGAGTGTTTTCCTGGTATGGCACACTAGGGTTCAATTAAACTTAATAAATGGAGTTCAATCACATTAAGATTCAAGTTATAAAACGAAGTGTTAATTCAGGGTAACAACACCACTCTTGTGCTACTCTGGCCTTACACTGTGCAAATAGTTTTCAGTCTGTTCCCACAAAGTACACTGTATTGGACTGAAGAGAAACTCCTGTTTTACTTGGTTTCCATAACTGAGTTTAACTAGATATGCCCCGTTTTTTTACGAAGCATAGTTCTTTTTTTCTGAGCTAGCTCACTGTAATGGCCCTATAGGAAACTCAGAAGAGTGCAAGAATGCCTGTTTCTCAAAAGCAGAGTGTTTTCCTTGTATGGCAAACTAGGGTTCAATTAAACTTTCAAACGGAGTTGAATCACATACAGTTTCAAGATCTAGCAGCAAGTGTTAATTTCGGTAGGAACACAACTCTTAGGCCGGGCGGTGGTGGCGCAAGCCTTTAATCCCAGCACTCGGGAGGCAGAGGCAGGCAGATCTCTGTGAGTTCGAGGCCAGCCTGGGCTACCAAGTGAGTTCCAGGAAAGGCACAAAGCTACACAGAGAAATCCTGCCTCGAAAAACCAAAAAAAAAAAAAAAAAAAAGAACACAACTGTTGCGCCAATCTGGCCATACACAGTACAAATAGCATTCACATCTGTTCCCAGCAAGTACAGTGTATTGGACTGAAGACAAGGACCTGTTTTACTTACTTTCTGATCCTGAGTTGAACTAGATATGCCCAGTTTGTATAGAAAGCTCAGTTCTTTTGTTCTGAGCTAGCTCACTGTAGTGGCCCTATAGGAAACACAGGAGAGTGTTAGAATGCCCCTTTCTCAAAGCCAGAGTGTTTTCATTGTTAGGCAAACTAGGAATCAATTAAACTTCTAAAAGGAGTTGAATCACATTCAGATTCAAGTTCTAGAAGCACATGTTAATTCAGGCTAAGAACACCATTCTTTTGCTACACTGGCCATACTCAGTACAAATAGCATTCACATCTGTTCCCAGCAAGTACAGTGTTTTGGACTGAAGAGAAGCTCCTGTTTTACTTATTTTCATTGCTGAGTTGAACTCGATATGCGCCGTTTGTTTAAGAAGCACAGTTCTTTTGTTCTGAGGTAGCTCACATTACTGGCACTATAGGAAATGCAGGAGAGTACAAGAATGCCCTTTCTGAAAAGCAGAGTGTTTTCCTTGTATGGCACACTAGGATTCAATTAAACTTCGTAAACGGAGTTGAATCACATTCATTTTCAACTTCCAGCAGCAAGTATTAATTCAGGGGTTGAAACCACTCTTGTGTTAATCTGGCCAAACACAGTACAAATAGAATTGGTATCGTTTCCCAACAAGTACAGTGTATTGGACTGAAGAGTAGCTTAGGTTTTATTTAGTTTCAAATACTGAGTTGAAAATGATATGCCCTGTTTGTGTAGGAAGCACAGTTCTTTTGTTCTGAGTTAGCTCACTGTACTGCCCCTATAGGAAACACAAGAGAGTGCAAGAATGCCCGTTTCTCAAAAGCAGAGTGTTTTCCTTGTATGACACACTAGGGTTCAATTAAACTTAATAAACGGAGTTGAATCACATTCAGATTCAAGTTCTAAAAGGAAGTGTTAATTCAGGGTAAGAACACCACTCTTGTGCTATTCTGGCCATACACAGTGCAAATAGCATTCGTGTCTGTTCCCAGCAAGTACAGTGTATTGGACTGAAGAGAGGCTCCTGTTTACTTGGTTTGCAATACTGAGGTGAACTAGATATGCCCCGTTTGTTTAGGAAGCACAGTTCTTTTGTTCTGAACAAGCTCACTGTACTGGCCCTATAAGAATCCCAGGAGAGTGCAAGAATGCCCCTTATAAAAGGCTGAGTGTTTTCATTGAAAGACAAACAAGCATTCAATTAAACTTCCTAAAAGTAGTTGAATCACATTCACTTTCAAGTTCTAGCAGCAAGTTTTAATTCAGGTTAGAACACCACTGTTGTTCTAATCTGGCCATATACAGGCAAATAGCATTCGCTTCTGTTCCCTGCAAGTACAGTGTATTGGACTGAAGAGAAGCTCCTGTTTTACTTAGTTTCCAACACTGATTTGAAAGAGATATGCCACATTTGTGTAGGATGCTCAGTTCTTTTGTTCTGAGTTAGCTCACTGTATTGCCCCTATAGCAAAAACAGGAGAGTGCAAGAATGCCCCTTTCTCAAAAGCAGAGTGTTTTCCATGTATGGCACACTAGGGTTCAATTAAACTTACTAAAGGGAGTTGAATCACATTCTGTTTCAAGTTCTAGCAGCAAGTGTTAATTCAGGGTTTGAAACCACTCTTGTGTTAATCTGGCCATACACAGTGCAAATAGGTTTCGTGTCTGCTCCCAGTAAGTACAGTGTATTGGACAGAAGAGTAGCTCCTGTTTTACTAGTTTGCAATACGGAGTTGAAGTAGATATGCCCCGTTTGTGTAGGAATCAGAGTTCATTTGTTCTGGGCTAGCTCACTGTACTGGCCCTATAGGAAACACAGGAGAGTGCAAGAATGCCCGTTTCTCAAAAGCAGAGTGTTTTCCTTGTATGGCAAACTAGGGTTCAATTAAACTTTCAAACAGAGTTGAATTACATTCAGTTTCATGATCTAGCAGCAAGTGTTAATTCAGGGTAAGAACACCACACCTGTGCCAATCTGGCCATACACAGTACAAATAGCATTCACATCTGTTCCCAGCAAGTACAGTGTATTGGACTGAGACAAGCACCTGTTTTACTTACTTTCTGATCCTGAGTTGAACTAGATATGCCCGGTTTGTGTAGGAAGCTCAGTTCTTTTGTACTGAGCTAGCTCACTGTAGTGGCCCTATAGGAAACAGAGGAGAGTGTTAGTATGCCCCATTCTCAAAGCCAGAGTGTTTTCATTGTTAGGCAAACTAGGGATCAATAAAACTTAATAAACGGAGCTGAATCACATTCACTTTCAAGTTCTAGCAGCAAGTGTTAATTCAGGTAAGAACACCACTCTTTTTCTAATCTGACCATATACAGGCAAATAGCATTCGCGTCTGTCCCCAGCAAGTACAGTGTATTGGACTGAGACAAGCACCTGTTTTACTTACTTTCTGATCCTGAGTTGAACTAGATATGCCCGGTTTGTGTAGGAAGCTCAGTTCTTTTGTACTGAGCTAGCTCACTGTAGTGGCCCTATAGCAAACACAGGAGAGTGTTAGTATGCCCCATTCTCAAAGCCAGAGTGTTTTCATTGTAAGGCTAACTAGGGTTCAATTAAACTTCCTAAAATGAGTTGAATCACATTCAGTTTCAAGTCCTAGCAGCAAGTGATAATTCAGGGTAAGAATACCACTCTTGTGCTAATCTGGCCATACACAGTGCAAATAGCATTTGCGTCTCTTCCCAGCAAGTACAGTTTATTGGACTGAGGAGAAGCTCCTGTTTTACTGAGTTTCCAATACTGAGTTGAACTAGATATGTTCCCTTTGTGTAGGCAGCACCGTCCTTTGTTTCTGAGCTAGCTCACTGTAGTGTCCCTATAGGAAACACAGTAGTGTGCAAGAATGCCCCTTATAAAAGGCAGAGTCTTTTCCTTGTTAGGCAAACTAGGGTTCAATTAAACTTCCTAAACGGATTTGATTTACATTCAGTTTTAAGTTCTAGCAGCAAGTGTTAATTCAGGGTAAGAGCACCACTCTTGTGCTATTCTGGCCATACACAGTGCAAATAGCATTCAAGTCTGTTCCCAGCAAGTAAGGTGTATTGGTCTGAAGAGAAGAACCTGTTTTACTTAGTTTGCAATACTGAGTAGAACTAGGTATGCCCCAATTGTGTAGGAAGCTCAGTTCTTTTGTTCTGAGCTAGCTCACTGTATTGTCCCTATAGGAAACACAGGAGAGTGCAAGAATGCCCGTTTTCAAAAGCAGAGTGTTTTCCTTGTATGGTCTACTAGGGTTCAATTAAACTTTCTAAACAGATTTGAATCACATTCAGTTTCAAGATCTAGCTCAAGTGTTAATTCAGGATAAGAACAACACTCCTGTGCTACTCTGGCCATACACAGTGCAAATAGCATTTGTGTCTCTTCCCAGCAAGTACAGTGTATTCGACTGAAGAGAAGCTCCTGTTTTACTTAGTTTCCAGTACTGAGTTGAACTACATATGCGCCTTTTGTGTAGGAAGCACAGTTCTTTTGTTCTGAGCTAGCTCATTGTACTGGCCTATTTGAAACGCAGGAGACTGCAAAAATGCCCATTTCTCAAAAGCAGAGTGTTTCCTTGTATGGCACATTAGGGTTCAATTAAACTTCCTAAAAGTAGTTGAATCATATTCAGTTTAATGTTCTAGCAGCAAGTGTTAATTCAGTGTAAGAACACAAATCTTGTGTTAATCTGGCCATACACAGTACAAATAGAATTTGCGTCTGTTCCCAGCAAGTACACTGTACTGGAGTACTGGACTGAAGAGAAGCTTCTGTTTTACTTAGTTTCCAATACTGAGTTGAACTAGATATGACCCATTTGTGTAGGAAGCACAGTTCTTTTGTTCTGAGCTAGCTCACTGTATTGGCCCTATAGGAAACACCAGAGAATGTAAGAATGCCGGTTTCTAAAAGCCAGAGTGTTTTCTATGAAAGGCAAACTAGCATTCAGTTAAACTTCCTAAAGGGATTTGAATCACATTCAGTTTCTAGTACTAGCAGCAAGTGTTAATTCAAGGTAAGAACACCACTATTGTGCTACTCTGGCCATACACAGTGCAAGTAGCATTCAAGTCTGTTCTCAGCAAGTACAGTGTATTGGACTGAAGAGAAGCTCCTCTTTTATTTAGTTTCCAATACTGAGTTTCTAGATATGTGCCGTTTGTTTAGGAAGCACAGTTCTTTTGTTCTGATCTAGCTCACTGTTCTGGCCCTATAGGAAACACAGGAGAGTGCAAGAATGCCCGTTTCTCAAAAGCAGAGTGTTTTTCTTGTATGGCAAACTAGTGTTCAATTAAACTTCCTAAACGGAGTTGAATCATGTTCAGTTTCATGTTCTAACAGCAAGGATTGATTCAGGCTAAGAACACCACTCTTGTGCTATTTTGGCCATACACAGTGCAAATAGCATTTGCTTCTGTTCCCAACAAGTACAGTGCATTGGACTGAAGAGAGGCTCCAGTTTTACTTAGTTGCCAATACTGAGTTGAACTAGATATGCCCCGTTTGTGTAGGAAGCACAGTTCTTTTGTTTTGAGCTAGCTCACTGTATTGCCCCTATAGCAAAAACAGGAGAATGCAAGAATGCCCGTTTCTCAAAGGCAGAGTGTTTTCATTGTGTGGCACACTAGGGTTAAACTAAACTTCCTAAACGGAGTTGAATCACGTTCAGTTTCAAGTTCTAGCAGCAAGTGTTTATTCTGGGTAAGAACACAACTCTTGTTCTATTCTGGTCATACACAGTGAAAATAGCATTTGCCTGTGTTCCCACCAAGTACAGTGTATTGGATTGAAGAGAAGCTCCTGTTTTACTCAGTTTCCAATACTGAGTTTACTAGACATGCCCTGTTTGTGTAGGAAGCACAATTCTTTTGTTCTGAGCCTTCTCACTGTACTGGCCCTATAGGAAACACAGGAGTGTGCAAGAATGCCCGTTTCTCAAAAGCAGAGTGTTTTCCTGGTATGGCACACTAGGGTTCAATTAAACTTAATAAATGGAGTTCAATCACATTAAGATTCAAGTTATAAAACGAAGTGTTAATTCAGGGTAACAACACCACTCTTGTGCTACTCTGGCCTTACACTGTGCAAATAGTTTTCAGTCTGTTCCCACAAAGTACACTGTATTGGACTGAAGAGAAACTCCTGTTTTACTTGGTTTCCATAACTGAGTTTAACTAGATATGCCCCGTTTTTTTACGAAGCATAGTTCTTTTTTTCTGAGCTAGCTCACTGTAATGGCCCTATAGGAAACTCAGAAGAGTGCAAGAATGCCTGTTTCTCAAAAGCAGAGTGTTTTCCTTGTATGGCAAACTAGGGTTCAATTAAACTTTCAAACGGAGTTGAATCACATACAGTTTCAAGATCTAGCAGCAAGTGTTAATTTCGGTAGGAACACAACTCTTAGGCCGGGCGGTGGTGGCGCAAGCCTTTAATCCCAGCACTCGGGAGGCAGAGGCAGGCAGATCTCTGTGAGTTCGAGGCCAGCCTGGGCTACCAAGTGAGTTCCAGGAAAGGCACAAAGCTACACAGAGAAATCCTGCCTCGAAAAACCAAAAAAAAAAAAAAAAAAAAGAACACAACTGTTGCGCCAATCTGGCCATACACAGTACAAATAGCATTCACATCTGTTCCCAGCAAGTACAGTGTATTGGACTGAAGACAAGGACCTGTTTTACTTACTTTCTGATCCTGAGTTGAACTAGATATGCCCAGTTTGTATAGAAAGCTCAGTTCTTTTGTTCTGAGCTAGCTCACTGTAGTGGCCCTATAGGAAACACAGGAGAGTGTTAGAATGCCCCTTTCTCAAAGCCAGAGTGTTTTCATTGTTAGGCAAACTAGGAATCAATTAAACTTCTAAAAGGAGTTGAATCACATTCAGATTCAAGTTCTAGAAGCACATGTTAATTCAGGCTAAGAACACCATTCTTTTGCTACACTGGCCATACTCAGTACAAATAGCATTCACATCTGTTCCCAGCAAGTACAGTGTTTTGGACTGAAGAGAAGCTCCTGTTTTACTTATTTTCATTGCTGAGTTGAACTCGATATGCGCCGTTTGTTTAAGAAGCACAGTTCTTTTGTTCTGAGGTAGCTCACATTACTGGCACTATAGGAAATGCAGGAGAGTACAAGAATGCCCTTTCTGAAAAGCAGAGTGTTTTCCTTGTATGGCACACTAGGATTCAATTAAACTTCGTAAACGGAGTTGAATCACATTCATTTTCAACTTCCAGCAGCAAGTATTAATTCAGGGGTTGAAACCACTCTTGTGTTAATCTGGCCAAACACAGTACAAATAGAATTGGTATCGTTTCCCAACAAGTACAGTGTATTGGACTGAAGAGTAGCTTAGGTTTTATTTAGTTTCAAATACTGAGTTGAAAATGATATGCCCTGTTTGTGTAGGAAGCACAGTTCTTTTGTTCTGAGTTAGCTCACTGTACTGCCCCTATAGGAAACACAAGAGAGTGCAAGAATGCCCGTTTCTCAAAAGCAGAGTGTTTTCCTTGTATGACACACTAGGGTTCAATTAAACTTAATAAACGGAGTTGAATCACATTCAGATTCAAGTTCTAAAAGGAAGTGTTAATTCAGGGTAAGAACACCACTCTTGTGCTATTCTGGCCATACACAGTGCAAATAGCATTCGTGTCTGTTCCCAGCAAGTACAGTGTATTGGACTGAAGAGAGGCTCCTGTTTACTTGGTTTGCAATACTGAGGTGAACTAGATATGCCCCGTTTGTTTAGGAAGCACAGTTCTTTTGTTCTGAACAAGCTCACTGTACTGGCCCTATAAGAATCCCAGGAGAGTGCAAGAATGCCCCTTATAAAAGGCTGAGTGTTTTCATTGAAAGACAAACAAGCATTCAATTAAACTTCCTAAAAGTAGTTGAATCACATTCACTTTCAAGTTCTAGCAGCAAGTTTTAATTCAGGTTAGAACACCACTGTTGTTCTAATCTGGCCATATACAGGCAAATAGCATTCGCTTCTGTTCCCTGCAAGTACAGTGTATTGGACTGAAGAGAAGCTCCTGTTTTACTTAGTTTCCAACACTGATTTGAAAGAGATATGCCACATTTGTGTAGGATGCTCAGTTCTTTTGTTCTGAGTTAGCTCACTGTATTGCCCCTATAGCAAAAACAGGAGAGTGCAAGAATGCCCCTTTCTCAAAAGCAGAGTGTTTTCCATGTATGGCACACTAGGGTTCAATTAAACTTACTAAAGGGAGTTGAATCACATTCTGTTTCAAGTTCTAGCAGCAAGTGTTAATTCAGGGTTTGAAACCACTCTTGTGTTAATCTGGCCATACACAGTGCAAATAGGTTTCGTGTCTGCTCCCAGTAAGTACAGTGTATTGGACAGAAGAGTAGCTCCTGTTTTACTAGTTTGCAATACGGAGTTGAAGTAGATATGCCCCGTTTGTGTAGGAATCAGAGTTCATTTGTTCTGGGCTAGCTCACTGTACTGGCCCTATAGGAAACACAGGAGAGTGCAAGAATGCCCGTTTCTCAAAAGCAGAGTGTTTTCCTTGTATGGCAAACTAGGGTTCAATTAAACTTTCAAACAGAGTTGAATTACATTCAGTTTCATGATCTAGCAGCAAGTGTTAATTCAGGGTAAGAACACCACACCTGTGCCAATCTGGCCATACACAGTACAAATAGCATTCACATCTGTTCCCAGCAAGTACAGTGTATTGGACTGAGACAAGCACCTGTTTTACTTACTTTCTGATCCTGAGTTGAACTAGATATGCCCGGTTTGTGTAGGAAGCTCAGTTCTTTTGTACTGAGCTAGCTCACTGTAGTGGCCCTATAGGAAACAGAGGAGAGTGTTAGTATGCCCCATTCTCAAAGCCAGAGTGTTTTCATTGTTAGGCAAACTAGGGATCAATAAAACTTAATAAACGGAGCTGAATCACATTCACTTTCAAGTTCTAGCAGCAAGTGTTAATTCAGGTAAGAACACCACTCTTTTTCTAATCTGACCATATACAGGCAAATAGCCTTCGCGTCTGTTCCCAGCAAGTACAGTGTATTGGACTGAGACAAGCACCTGTTTTACTTACTTTCTGATCCTGAGTTGAACTAGATATGCCCGGTTTGTGTAGGAAGCTCAGTTCTTTTGTACTGAGCTAGCTCACTGTAGTGGCCCTATAGCAAACACAGGAGAGTGTTAGTATGCCCCATTCTCAAAGCCAGAGTGTTTTCATTGTAAGGCTAACTAGGGTTCAATTAAACTTCCTAAAATGAGTTGAATCACATTCAGTTTCAAGTCCTAGCAGCAAGTGATAATTCAGGGTAAGAATACCACTCTTGTGCTAATCTGGCCATACACAGTGCAAATAGCATTTGCGTCTCTTCCCAGCAAGTACAGTTTATTGGACTGAGGAGAAGCTCCTGTTTTACTGAGTTTCCAATACTGAGTTGAACTAGATATGTTCCCTTTGTGTAGGCAGCACCGTCCTTTGTTTCTGAGCTAGCTCACTGTAGTGTCCCTATAGGAAACACAGTAGTGTGCAAGAATGCCCCTTATAAAAGGCAGAGTCTTTTCCTTGTTAGGCAAACTAGGGTTCAATTAAACTTCCTAAACGGATTTGATTTACATTCAGTTTTAAGTTCTAGCAGCAAGTGTTAATTCAGGGTAAGAGCACCACTCTTGTGCTATTCTGGCCATACACAGTGCAAATAGCATTCAAGTCTGTTCCCAGCAAGTAAGGTGTATTGGTCTGAAGAGAAGAACCTGTTTTACTTAGTTTGCAATACTGAGTAGAACTAGGTATGCCCCAATTGTGTAGGAAGCTCAGTTCTTTTGTTCTGAGCTAGCTCACTGTATTGTCCCTATAGGAAACACAGGAGAGTGCAAGAATGCCCGTTTTCAAAAGCAGAGTGTTTTCCTTGTATGGTCTACTAGGGTTCAATTAAACTTTCTAAACAGATTTGAATCACATTCAGTTTCAAGATCTAGCTCAAGTGTTAATTCAGGATAAGAACAACACTCCTGTGCTACTCTGGCCATACACAGTGCAAATAGCATTTGTGTCTCTTCCCAGCAAGTACAGTGTATTCGACTGAAGAGAAGCTCCTGTTTTACCTAGTTTCCAGTACTGAGTTGAACTACATATGCGCCTTTTGTGTAGGAAGCACAGTTCTTTTGTTCTCAGCTAGCTCATTGTACTGGCCCTATTTGAAACGCAGGAGACTGCAAGAATGCCCATTTCTCAAAAGCAGAGTGTTTTCCTTGTATGGCACATTAGGGTTCAATTAAACTTCCTAAAAGTAGTTGAATCACATTCAGTTCAATGTTCTAGCAGCACGTGTTAATTCAGGGTAAGAACACAAATCTTGTGTTAATCTGGCCCTACACAGTACAAATAGCATTTGTGTCTGTTCCCAGCAAGTACAGTGTACTGGAGTACTGGACTGAAGAGAAGCTTCTGTTTTACTTAGTTTCCAATACTGAGTTGAACTAGATATGACCCATTTGTGTAGGAAGCACAGTTCTTTTGTTCTGAGCTAGCTCACTGTATTGGCCCTATAGGAAACACCAGAGAATGTAAGAATGCCGGTTTCTAAAAGCCAGAGTGTTTTCAATGAAAGGCAAACTAGCATTCAGTTAAACTTCCTAAAGGGATTTGAATCACATTCAGTTTCTAGTTCTAGCAGCAAGTGTTAATTCAAGGTAAGAACACCACTATTGTGCTACTCTGGCCATACACAGTGCAAGTAGCATTCAAGTCTGTTCTCAGCAAGTACAGTGTATTGGACTGAAGAGAAGCTCCTCTTTTATTTAGTTTCCAATACTGAGTTTCTAGATATGCGCCGTTTGTTTAGGAAGCACAGTTCTTTTGTTCTGATCTAGCTCACTGTTCTGGCCCTATAGGAAACACAGGAGAGTGCAAGAATGCCCGTTTCTCAAAAGCAGAGTGTTTTTCTTGTATGGCAAACTAGTGTTCAATTAAACTTCCTAAACGGAGTTGAATCATGTTCAGTTTCATGTTCTAACAGCAAGGATTGATTCAGGCTAAGAACACCACTCTTGTGCTATTTTGGCCATACACAGTGCAAATAGCATTTGCTTCTGTTCCCAACAAGTACAGTGTATTGGACTGAAGAGAAGCTCCAGTTTTACTTAGTTGCCAATACTGAGTTGAACTAGATATGCCCTGTTTGTGTAGGAAGCATAGTTCTTTTGTTCTGAGCTAGCTCACTGTACTGGCCTATAGGAAACACAGTAGAGCAAGAATGCCCGTTTCTCAAAAGCAGAGTGTTTTTCTCCTAAGCCAATCTAGGGCTCAATTGCCATTCTTATATGGAGTTGAATCACATTCAGTTTCACGTTCTAGCAGCAATTGTGAATTCAGGGTAGGAACAACCACTCTTGTGCTATCTGGCCATACACAGTGCAAAAATCACTGGCGGCTATTCCGAGCACGTACATTGTAATGGAATGAAGAAAAGCTCATATTCTAGTCAGTTACCAATGCTGAGTTGAACTAGGTATGCCCCGTTTGTGTAGGAATCACAGTTCTTTTGTTCTGAGCCAGCTCACTGTTCTGGCCGAATCGGGAACACAGAAGAGTACAAGAGTACCCATTTTTCAATAGCAGAGTGTTTTTCTTCTAAGCCAAGCTAGAGTTCAATTGCCATTCTTAAACTGAGTTGAATCACAATCATTTTCAAGTTCTAGCAGCAAGTGCTAATTCAGGGTATGTACAGCCACTCTTGTCCTGTTCTGGGCATACACAGAGCAAATAACACTCACAGCTGTTGCCAGCAAGTACAGTTAATTGGAAAAAAAACTTATATTTTAGTCAGTTTCCAATACTGAGTTGAACTAGGTATGCCCCGTTTGTGTAAGAAGCACTGTTCCTTTGTTCTGAGCCAGCACACTGTTGTGGCCCTACAGGAAACACAAAAGAGTAGAAGAGTGCCTGTTTCTCAATAGCAGAGGGTTTTTTTCTAAGCCAAACTAAGGTCAATTGCCATTGTTAAATGGAGTTGAATGACATTCAGTTTCAAGTTCTAGCAGCAAGTGTCATTTCAGGGTAAGAACAGCCACTCTTGTGCTCTTCTGGCCATACACAGTGCAAAAAGCACGGGCTTCTGTTAACAGCAAGGACAGTGTATTGGACTGAAGGTGAGTTCCTGTTTTACTTAGATTCCAATACTGAGTTGAACTAGGTATGCCTCTTTTGTGTTGGAAGCACAGTTCTTTTGTTTTGAGCCATCTCACTGTTCTGGCCCTATAAGAAACACAGAAGTGTACAAGAGTGTCCGTTTCTCAAAAACAGAGTGTTTTCCTTGTATGTCAAGCTAGGGATCAAGTGCCATACTTAAACGATGTTGAATCACATTCACTTTCAAGTTCTAGCAGCAATTGTTAATTCAGGGTAAGAACAACCTCTCTTGTGGTCTTCTGACCATACACAGTACAAATAGCACTGCCGGCTGTTCCCACCAAGAACATTGTAATGGAATGAAGAAAAGCTCATATTCTAGTCAGTTTCCAATGCTGAGTTGAACTATTTATGCCCTGTTTGTGTAGGAATACAGTTCTTTTGTTCTGAGCCAGCTCATTGTTCTGGCCTTATAGGAAACACAGAAGAGTACAAGTGTGCCCGTTTCTCAATAGCAGAGTGTTTTTCTTCTATGCCAAGCTATGGTTCATTTGCCATTCTTAAATGGAGTTGAATCACATTCAGTTTCAAGTTCTAGCAGCAAGTGTTAATTCAGGGTAAGAACATTCACTCTTGTGCTCTTCTGGGCATACACAGTGCAAAAAGCAATGGCATCTGTTAACAGCAAATACAGTGTATTGGACTGAAGAGAAGTTCCTGTTTTACATAGATTCCAATACTGAGTTGAACTAGGAATGCCTCGTTTGTATTTCCAGCACAGTTCTTTTGTTCTGAGCCAGCTCACTGTACTGGCCCTATAGGAAACATAGTAGAGTATAACAGTGCCTGTTTCTCAAAAGCAGAGTGTTTTTCTTGTAAGGCAAGCTAGGGATCAATTGCCATTCTTAAATGGAGTTGAATCACATTCAATTTCAAGTCTAGCAGCAATGTTAATTCAGGGTAAGAACAGCCACTCTTGTGCTCTCCGGCCATACACAGTGCAAATAGTACTCGGAACGGTTACCAGCAAGTTTAGTGTATTGGACTGAAGAGGACCTCCTGTTTTACTTAGTTATCAATACTGAGTTGAACTAGATATGCCCCGTTTGTGTAGGAAGCACAGTTTTTTTTGTTGTGATCTAGCTCACTGTTCTTCCATATATGAAACACAGGAGAGTACAAGAGTGCCTGTTTCTCAAAAGTGGAGTGTTTTTCATGTAAGGCAAGCTAGGCTTCAATTAACCTTCCTAAACGGAGTTGATTTACATTCTGTTTCAAGTTCTAGCCCAAGTGTTAATACAGGGTAAAAACAGCAATCTTGTGCTCTGCTGGCCATACACAGTGCAAAATAGCACTTGCATCAATTCCCAGCTAGTACAGTTTTGGACTAAAGAGAAGCTCCTAGTCTAGTCAGTTTCCAATACTGAGTTGAACTAGGTATGCCCCGTGTGTGTAGGAAGCACAGTACTTTTGTTCTGAGCAAGCTTACTGTTCTGGACCTATAGGAAACACAGGAGAGTAATTGAGTGCTCGTATCTCAATAGCAGAGAGTTTTTCTTCTAAGCCAAGCTAGGGTTCAATTGCCTTTTTATATGCAGTTGAATTACATTCAGTTTCAAGTTCTAGCAGCAAGTGGTAATTCAGGGTAAGAACAGTCACTCTTGTGCTCCTTTAGGCATACACAGTGCAAAAAGCACTGCCATCTGTTAACAGCAAGTAGAGTGTATTGGACTGAAGAGGAGTTCCTTTTTATTAGATTCCAATACTGAGTTTAACTAGGAATGCCTCGTTTGTATTGGAAGCACAGTTCTTTTGTTCTGAGCCAGCTCACTGTTCTAGAACTATAGGAAACACAGAGATGTACAAGGGTGCCCGTTTCTCAAAAGCAGAGTATTTTTCTTCAAAGCCAAACTCGGGGTCAATTGCCAATCTTAAATGGAGTTGAATCACATTCAGTTTCAAGTTCTACCAGCAAGTTTTAATTCAGGTTAAGAACAGACACTCTTGTTCTTTTCTGCCTTTGTACAATGCAAAAAGCACTGGCGTTTGTTAACAGCAAGTAGAGTGGATTGGACTGAAGAGGAGTTCCTGTTTTACTTAGATTCCAATACTGAGTTGAACTAGATATGCCTCGTTTGTGTTGGAAACACATTTCTTTTGTTCTGAGCCAGCTCACTGTTCTGGCACTTTAGGAAACACAGTAGAGTTCAAGAGTGCCCAAATCTCAAAAGTAGAGTGTTTTTCTTGTGGCAGACTAGGGATCAATTTCCATTCTTAAATGGAGGTGAATCACATTCAATTTCACGTTCTAGCACCAAATGTTAATTCAGGGTAATAACAGCCACTCTTGTGATCTCCTGGCCATACACAGTGAAAATAGTATTCGGGTCGTTTACCAGCAAGTTCAGTGTATTGGACTGAAGAGGACCTCCTGTTTTACTTAGTTATCAAAGGAGTTGAACTAGATATGCCCCGTTTTTGTTGGAAGCACAGTTTTTTGTTGTGATCTGGCTCACTGTTCTGGCCCTATGGGAAACACAGTAGAGTACAAGAATGCCCGTTTCTCAAAAGCAGAGTGTTTTTCAAGTAAGGCTAGCTAGGGTGCAATTAACCTTCCTAAATGGACTTGAATTACATTCAGTTTCAAGTTCTAGCAGCAAGTGTTAATTCAGGGTAAGAATAGCCACTCTTGTGCTGTTCTAGGCATTGATAGTGCAAATAGCACTGGCGTCTGTTAACAGCAAGTACAGTGTATTAGACTGAAGAGGAGTTCCTGTTTTACTTAGATTCCAATACTGAGTTGAACTAGTTATGCCTCATTTGTGTTGGAAGCACATTTCTTTTGTTCTGAGCCAGCTCACTGTTCTGGCCCTTTAGGAAACACAGTAGAGTTCAAGAGTGCCCAACTCTCAAAAGTAGAGTGTTTTTCTTATAAGGCAAGCCAGGGATCAAATTCCATTATTAAACGGAGTTGAATCACATACAGTTTCACATTCTAGCATCAAGTGTTAATTCAGAGTCAGAAGAGCCACTCTAGTGCTCTACTGGCCATACCCAGTTCACATAGTGCTGGCGTCTATTACCAGCAAGTTCAGTGTATTGGACTGAAGAGGACATCCTGGTTTACTTAGTTACCAATACTGAGTTGAACTAGATATCCCCTGTTTTGTAGGAAGCACAGTTTATTTGTTGTGATCTAGTTCACTGTTCTGGCCATATAGGAAAAACAGCAGAGTACAAGAGTGCCCATTTCTCAAAAGCAGAATGTTTTTCATGTAAGGCTAGCTAGGGTGCAATTAAAATTCCTAACAGAGTTGAATTACATTCAGTTTCAAGTTCTAGGAGGAAGTGTTAATTCAGGATACGAACAGCCACTCTTGTGCTGTTCTGGGCATTGATAGTACAAATAGCACTTATGGCTGTTCCCAGCAAGTACAGTGTATTGGAATGAAGAAAAGCTGGTATTCTATTCAGTTTCCAATGCTGAGTTGAACTAGGTATGCCCAGTTTGTGTAGGAAGCACAGTTCTTTTGTTTTGAGCCAGGTCACTGTTCTGGCCCTATAGGAAACACAGAATAGAACAAGAGTGCCCGTTTCTCAAAAGCAGAGTGTTTTTCTGTACGGCAAGCTAGGGATCAATTGCCATTCTTAAATGGATTTGAATCACATTCACTTTCAACTTCTAGCAGGAAGAGTTAATACAGGGTAAGAAAAGTCACTCTTGTGCTCTTCTGGCCATACACAGTGCAACTCGTACTGGCATCTGTAACCAGCAAGTTCAGTGTATTGGACTGAAGAGGACCTCCTGTTTTACATAGTTACCAATACTGAGTTTAACTACATATGCCCCGGTTTTGTAGGAAGCACATTTCTTTTGTTGTGATCCAGCTAACTGTTCTAGCCCTATAGGAAACACAGTAGAGTACAAGAGTGCCCATTTCTCAAAAGCAGAGTGTTTTTCATGTAAGGCTAGCAAGGGTTCAATTAACCTCCTAACCGTGGTTGAATCACCTTCAGTTTCAAGTTCTAGCACCAAGTGTTAATATAGCGTAGGAACAGCCACTCTTGTGCTCTTCTGGCCATACAGAGTGCAAATAGCACTCGCGTCAATGCCCAGCAAATACAGTGTATTTGACTAAAAAGTAGCTCCTATTCTAGGCAGTTTACAATGCTGAGTTGAACTATGTATGCCTCATGTGTGTTGGAAGCACAGTTCTTTTGTTCTGAGCCAGCTCACTGTTCTGGCCCTATAGGAAACACAGTAGAGTTCAAGAGTGCCCGTTTCTCAAAAGCAGAGTGTTTTTCTTCTATGCCAAACTAATGTTCAATTGCCATTCTTAAATGCAGTTGAATCACATTCAGTTTCAACTTCTAGCTGGAAGAGTTAATTCAGGGTAAGAAAAGTCATTCTTGTGCTCTTCTGTCCATACACAGTACAAAAAGGACTGGCCATTGTTACCAGCAAGTACAGAGTATTGGACTAAAGAGGAGTTCCTGTTTTACTGAGATTCCAATTATGAGTTGAACTAGATATGCCTCGTTTGTGTTGGAAGCACAGTTGTTTTGTTCTGAGCCACCTCACTGTTCTGGATCTATAGGAACCACAGTAGAGTTCCAGAGTGCCCGTTTCTCAAAAGTAGAGTGTTTTTCTTGTAAGGCAAGCTAGTGAGCATTTGCCATTCTTAAACAGAGTTGAATCACATTCAGTTTCACGTTCTAGCAGCAAGTGTTAATTCAGGGTAAGAACACCCACTCTTTTGCTGTTTTGGGCATACACAGTGCAAATAGCATTCGAGTCTGTTCCCCGCAAGTACAGTGTATTGGAATGAAGAAAAGGTCCTATACTGTCAGTTTCCAATGCTGAGCTGAACTAGGTATGCCCCATTTTTGTAGGAAGCACAGTTCTTTTTTTGTGAGCCAGCTAACAGTTCTGGCCCTATAGGAAACAGAGAAGACTACCAGAGTGCCCGTTTCTCAATAGCAGAGTGTTTATCTTCGAAGCCAAGCTATGGCTCAATTGCCATTCTTAAATGGAGTTAAATCACATTCAGTTCCAAGTTCTAGCAGCCAGTGTTAACTCAGGTAAGTATAGCCACTCTTGTGCTCTTCAGGCCATACACAGTGCAAAAAGCACTGGCGTTTGTTAACAGCAAGTACAGTGAATTGGACTGAAGAGGAGTTCCTGTTTTACTTAGATTCCAATACTGAGTTGAACTAGGTATGCCTTGTTTGTGTTGGAAGCACACTTCATTTGTTTTGATCCAGCACACTGTACTAGCCCTATAGGAAACACAATAGAGTGAAAGAGTGCCGGTTTCTCAAAAGCAAAGTGTTTTTCTTGTAAGGCTAGATAGGGTTCAATTAACCTTCCTAAACACAGTTGAATCACATTCAGTTTCACATTCTAGCAGCAAGTGTTAATTCAATGTAAGAAAAGCCACTCTTGTGCTCTACTGGCCATACATAGTGCCAATCATACTGGCGTCTGTTACCAGCAAGTTCAGTTTATTGGACTGAAGAGGACCTCCTGTTTTACATAGTTACCAATACTGAGTTGAACTAGATATGCCCCGTTTTTGTAGGAAGCAAAATTTTTTTTGTTGTGTTCTAGGTCAATGTCTGGCCCTATAGGAAACACAGTAGAGTACAAGAGTGCTCGTTTCTCAAAAGCAGAGTGTTTCTCATTTAAGGGTAGGAAGGGTTCAATTAACCTTCCTAAGCGGAGTTGAATTACATTCAGTTTCAAGTTCTAGCACCAAGTGTTAATATAGGGTAAGAACAGGCACTCTTGTGTTCTTCTGGCCATACAGAGTGCAAATAGCGAACGTGTGAATGTCCAGCAAGTACAGTGTATTGGACTAAAGAGAACCTCCTATTCTAGTCAGTTTCCAAAGCTGAGTTGAACTAGGTATGCCTCATGTGTGTGG
This sequence comes from Peromyscus maniculatus bairdii, assembly GCF_049852395.1. NCBI lineage: Eukaryota > Metazoa > Chordata > Mammalia > Rodentia > Cricetidae > Peromyscus > Peromyscus maniculatus. The sequence goes on along the minus strand of NC_134859.1, from coordinate 475,281 downwards.
GAAGCACAGTCCTTTTGTTCTGAGCCAGCTCACTGTTCTGACCCTATTGAAATAGAGAAGAGTAGAAGAGTTCCCGTTTCTCAATAGCAGAGTTTTTTTCTTCTAAGCCAAGCTAGGGTTCAATTGCCATTCTTAAATGGAGTTGAATCACATTCAGTTTCAAGTTCTAGCAGCAAGTGTTAATTCATAGTAAGAACAGCCACTCTGTGCTCTTCTGGCCATACACAGTGCAAAAAGCACTGGCGTCTGTTAACAGCAAGTACAGTGTATTGGACTGAAGAGGAGTTCCTGTTTTATTTAGATTTCAATACTGAGTTGAACTAGGTATGCCTACTTTGTGTTGGAAGCACAGTTCTTTTGTTCTGAGCCAGCTCACTGTTCTGGCCCTATAGGAAACCCAGTAGAGTACAACAGTGCCCGTTTCAGAAAAGTAGACTGTTTTTCTTGTAAAGCAATCTAGGGATCAATTGCCATTCTTATATGGAGTTGAATCACATTCAGTTTCACGTTCTAGCAGAAAGTGGTAATTAGGGTAAGAACAGCCACTCTTGTGCTCTTTTGGCCATACATATCGCAAAATAGCACTCCCGTCTATGCCCAGCAAGTACAGTGTATTGGAATAAAGAGAAGCTCCTATTCTAGTCAGTTTACAAATCTGAGTTGAACTATGTATGCCTCATGTGTGTTGGAAGCACAGTTCTTTTTTCTGAGCCAGCTCACTGCTCTGGTCATATAGGAAACAAAGAAGATCATAAGACTTCCCGTTTCTCAAAAGCAGAGTGTTTTTATTCTAAGCCAAACTAAGGTTCAATTGCCATTCTTAAATGGAGTTGAATCACATTCATTTTCAAGTTCTAGCAGCAAGTGTCAATTCATGTTAAGAACAGCCACTCTGTGCTCTTCTGGGCATACCCAGTGCAAAAAGGACTGGCGTCTGTTAACAGCAAGTACAGTGTATTGGACTGAAGAAGAGTTCCTGTTTTGTTTAGATTCCAATACTGAGTTGAACTAGGTATGCCTCCTTTGTGTAGGAAGCACAGTTTTTTTGTTCAGAGCCAGTTCACTGTTCTGGCCCTATAGGAAACACAGAAGAGTACAAGAGTGCCCATTTCTCAATAGCAGAGTGTTTTTCTTCTAAGCCAAGCTAGGTTCCAATTGCCATTCTTAAATGGATTTGAATCCCACTCAGTTTCAAGTTCTAGCAGCAAGAGTTCATTCAGGGTAAGAACAGACACTCTTGTGCTATTCTGGCCATACACAGTGCAAAAAGCACTGGTGTCTGTTAACAGCAAGTAGAGTGTAGTGGACTGAAGAGGACCTCCTGTTTTACTTAGTTACCAATACTGAGTTGAACTAGATATGCCCCGTTTGTGTTGGAAGCAAATTTTTTTTGTTGTGATCTAGCTCATTGTTCTGGCCCTAAAGGAAACACAGTAGAGTACAACAGTGCCCGTTTCTCAAAAGCAGAGTGTTTTTCATGTTAGGCTACCTAACGTTCAATTAACCTTTCTAAATGGAGTTGAATTACATTCAGTTTCAAGTTCTAGCAGCAAGTGTTAATTCAGGGTAAGAACTAAAACTCTTGTTCTCTCCTGGCCATGCACAGTGCAAATAGTACTGAGTCGGATACCAGCAAGTTCAGTGTATTGGACTGAAGAGGACCTCATGTTTCACTTAGTTATAAATACTAAGTTGTAGTAGATATGCCCCACTTTGTAGGAAGCACAGTTCTTTTGTTGTGATCCAGCTCACTGTTCTGGCCCTAAGGAAACACAGTAGAATACAAGAGTGCCCGTTTGCTGTGGATATCGTTCTATATAAATAAAACACTGATGGCCAGTGACCAGGCAGGAAGTAGGTTGCCAAGCAGGAAGTAGGTGGGACAAGGAGAGAAGAGAATTCTGGGAAGCGGAAGGCTGAGGGGAGAGACTCTGCAGCTACCGCCAGGACATGCAGCATGTGAAGACGCTGGTAAGCCACCAGCTACGTGGCAAGGTATAGATTTATAAAAATGGGTTAATTTAAGATAAAAAAACAGTTAGCAAGAAGCCTGCCACGGCCATACAGTTTATAAGTGATATAAGCGTCTGAGTGATTATTTTATAAGTGGATTGTGGGACTGCGGGGCTTGGGGAACCTGGAGAGAAGCCCTCCAGCAACACCCATTTCTCAAAAGCAGATTGTTTTTCATGTAAGGCAAGCTAGGGTTCAATTAACCTTCCTAAGTGGAGTAGAATTACATTCAATTTCAAGTTCTAGCACCAAGTGTTAATGCAGGGTAAGAACAGCCACTCTTGTGTTCTTCTGGCCATACACAGTGCAAATAGCACTTGCATCAATTCCCAGCAAGTACAGTTTTGGACTAAAGAGAAGCTCCTATTCTAGTCCGTTTCCATTGCTGAGTTGAACTAGGTATGCCCCGTTTGTGTATGAAGCACAGTTCTTTTGTTCTGAGCAAGATCACTGTTCTGGCCCTATAGGAAACAGAGAAGAGAACAAGAGTGCCCGTTACTCAATAGCAGAGTGTTTTGCTTTGAATCCAAGCTATGGTTCAATTGCCATTCTTAAATGGAGTTGAATCACATTCAGTTTCAAGTTCTAGCACCAAGTGTTAATTCAGGGAAAGAAAACCCACTCTTGTGCTCTACTGGCCATACACAGTGCAAATAGTACTGGCGTCTGTTACCAGCAAGTTCAGTGTATTGGACTGAAGAGGACCTCATGTTTTACTTAGCTACCAATGCTGAGTTGAACTAGGTATGCCCCGTTTTTGTAGGAAACATATTTCTTTCGTTGTGATCCAGCTCAATGTTCTAGCACTGTAGGAAACACAATAGAGTAAAAGAGTGCCCAAAGCACTCAAAAGCAGAGTGTTTTTCTTGTAAGGCAAGATAGGGTTCAGTTAACCTTCCTAAACAGAGTTGAATCACATTCAGTTTCAAGTTCTTGCAGCAAGTGTTAATTCAGGGTAAGAACAGCCACTCTTGTGCTGTTCTGGGCATACACAGTGCAAAGAGCTCTCATGGCTGTCCCAGCAAGTATAGTGTTTTGGAATGAAGAAAAGCTCCTATTCTAGTCAGTTTCCAATGCTAAGTTCAACTAGGTATGCCTCGTTTGTGTAGGAAGCACAGTTCCTTTGTTCTGAGCCAGCTCACTGTTCTGGCCCTGTAGGAAACACAGAAGAGTACAAGAATGCCCGTTTCTCAAAAGCAGAGTGTTTTCTTCTAAGCCAAAGTAGGGTACATTTGCCATTCTTAAATGGAGTTGAATCACATTCAGTTTCCACTTCTAGCAGCAAGTATTAACTCGGGGTAAGAACAGCCACTCTTGTGCTCTTCAGGCCATACACAGTGCAAAAAGCACTGGCGTCTGTTAACAGCAAGTACAGTGTATTGGACTTTAGAGGAGTTCCTGTTTTATTTAGATTCCAATACTGAGTTGAACTAGGTATGCCTCGTTTGTGTTGGAAGCACAGTTCTTTTTTTCTGAGTCAGCTCACTGTTCTGGCCCTAAAGGAAACACAGTAGATTACAACAGTGCCCATTTTTCAAAAGCAGAGTGGTTTTCATGTAAATCAAGCTAGGGTTCAATTAACCTTCCTAAATGAGTTGAATTACATTCATTTTCACGTTCTAGCATCAAGTGTTAATTCAGGGTAAGAACAGCCACTCTTGTACTCTCCTGGCCATACAAAGTCCAAATAGTACTCACGTTGGATACCAGCAAGTTCAGTGTATTGGACTGAAGAGGACCTCCTGTTTTACTTAGTTAACAATACTGAGTTGAACTAGATATGCCCCGTTTTATTAGGAAGCACAGTTCTTTTGTTGTGATCCAGCTCACTGTTCTGGCCCTAAAGGAAACACAATAGAGTACAAGAGTGGCCATTTCTCAAAAGCAGAGTGTTTTTCTTGTAAGGCAAGCTAGGGTTCAATTAACCTTCCTAAACTGAATTGAATTACATTCAGTTTCAATTTCTAGCAACAAGTGTTAATATAGGTTAAGAACAGCCACTCTTGTGCTCTTCTGGTCATACACAGTGCAAATAGCACTGGCGTCTCTTCCCAGCAAGTACAGTGTATTGGACTAAAGAGAGGCTCCTATTCTATTCAGTTTGCAATGCTGTGTTGAACTCGGTATGCCTCATGTGTGTTGAAAGCACAGTTCTTTAGTTATGAGCCAACTCACTGTTCTGGACCTTATGAAACACATAGAGTACAAGAGAGCCTGTTTCTCAAAAGCAGAGTGTTTTTCTTGTAAGGCAAGCTTCAGTTCAATTGCCATTCTTTTTTTTTTTCTGTAACGTGTTTATTATGTGCAAAAAAAAAAAAAAAAGTACACAACAGCTTACTCCACATATCTGTAGTAGAGTGCAGGCTTGCCTGCATATACACCAATGAGGTAGAGACTTCACACACAGCTTCACAAACCCACAGAGTAGCTGGGATATACAACAATGCAATATCAGCTCAGCAGGAGGGAGGAGGGGTTAGGACACTGGTTCTTTGGCACACAGCTTCCCTAAGAGCGGCAAGGAGTAAGTAAATTAAAAAGGAAAAGAGTCAAGTTTGCAAATTCCAGTAGCATTTTTTTGTCAACTGGGTTGATTCATACATTCTTCAAATAAAATATGTAAGGAAGTGTACTTGCCCCTCTAAGAGAAAGGGCTCCTGTGAGCCTTCAACTGCCCCCACCAGAAAGCAACCCTTTTTTTTTTTAATTTTTAAGCTCAGTTACAAAAGAAAAAGTCCTGTGACTGTGATTAAAATCTTCTGTCCACCCTTCCCACCCCACATAAGTGCAATGTAAGAAGGTATGACAAACTATTTAAAACTTTATACAGCAGCTGCTCAGACGTAATTTTTTCCCTCCATTCCAGTTTTAAATAAAATAATTTTCCCTTGGTTACAAATGCTTTGATTTGCAACTGTGACCAGCAGTCCCCCAGACACAAATTTTCTATGCCAGAAAGAAAAAAATCTATTGTTCCAAGTGACTTAAAAACTGTTTTAAGGAGTGTAAAAAGGAACCAGTAAAAACCCTCGAGCGTAAACTATGAAATATGATTTGGTTTAAATGAAGAGCAAAGTCTTCTTGTTTGTTTACAGTAAAAAAAAACACCAGCTGAACACTCAGTTTATGCTGTTCAGGTGGGGGTTAAACAAAGGAAAGGCACTGTATGGCAACTGCAAGAATGAACGGATGAGACCTGTGTATCACCACTGCCAGTATTTCAAGGAATGTAGAAAGCGCTTTAATAAATAAACTTAGGTGTAGGCATCTGTCAATACCTCCCGGACACACAGTTTGTTGTTGTTTTTCTTTTCATTTGCAAAATGAGGAACTAGAATCTGGGAAAACTACATTTGCTTGAGGGTGAGCCTGAGGGTCCTTGCTCTGGCACACCCCCTGAACACAAAACCTCACAAAACTCATTGTGCATTAATTAGTGCAGAAACAAAGACAGATTTAGCAAGTACAAAGGTGACTACAAGTTTCCCTTGTCTGCAGAAAGCTAGCTCCTTGGGCGCCAGTGCAGGGTACAGGCCTGATTTGCCAGCCTTGGGCAATACAGGCCACTGGGCAAGGCCAGCTTCTCTAGCTGGCATCTCAGTTTTTCTGGTTCCTCATCAGGGGGCTGTGATGGCGCAGGCCTTCCATGCTGTGTCGCCAGTGCCAGCAGCTTCGGCAAAAATACTTGAAGCAAACCTGATCTCGACAGAAGAAAGGGCCAGGCTGTGAATTGCAGATAAGACACAGAGAATCTTCTAGATAGGGGTCAATCTGAACCTTCTTGGTAAACTTGGTGGTTTTGATCTCCACAAAAGCAGCACTGACTGCTTTCAGGTAACTACGTTGGTTATTGAAAGTCATACGACCAGACCCAGTGGGGTACTTGTGCTTATCTGTGTCAATCCCAGCATACACCACTCCACCAAATAGGTCATTCAAGATGGCAGCCAGAGCCTCAGCATTGAGCATCCCGTGCAAGGCACCAACAAACACCGTCCTGCTTGGATCCAGCCTCTGAGATGGGCTCCAGACAAAGTTGCTGTCAGCCAAGACCCAAGGGATTACCTGCACCTCTTTGCAGCGCATCCTTCGGCTGGACATCTTGAAATAATATTCACTCAGGCCATCTGGGCTCATAGGGTCATGAGAACAAGCCTGAAGCAAGGCCCGGACAGACTTCTCTAGTTCAAACACCAAATACACATACCCTTTAGGCGTATTACCTTTGGGAGGACACCGGGGGTGCTTGCCATCCTTACCAGGCCACTCCACGCTCAGAGAGCCAAAAACATGGAAGATGTTAACCAATTCAGCTTCCGTAATATCCCAAGGAACACCTCCTAAGAACCTTGCATGAGTAGATGGGGTTCTTATAGTTTCGTGGAGGAAGCTGGCCACTCCAGGTACAAGTAGCTTCATTTACAGCTGCTGCCTGCCGGTGTAGTCTAGCTTCTCTCTCTATGCTGAAAGGGTCTTTAGGAGCTTCAAGAAGGTCCCAGGATGGCCACACAGAAGCTCCTGGCCATCTCTTTGAAGCACTGGTTGGAGAGGGAGTAACTGCAGCCAGAGCAGCTTGTTCTTGGTCCATTCGGGACCCAACGCCCATCTTTAGAGGGTCTCTGGGCCCATTTCCCGTCATAGAAAGGAAGGGCAGAGGAGGGGAAATGCGAAGGCTTGAAATCGAATCTGAGAGATGATCTGATCCAGAGCTGAAGCCACTCGTGTCTGAGTCAGAGAGGCTGCTAGAACGGGAGTCCAGGATGGGCCGAGTGTCCAGGCGAGATCCTCTAAATGAGGGTGCTGGGAACTTGTCCAAGTCAGACCCAAGGGGATCCAGAGACAGGAAGCTCAAGGGGGTTTGTCCTAGGACATTTCCCAGTGGATTTTGGAGCATGCTTAATACCGACTGTGTGCCGCTCTGGGCTGAGGAGTCTGAGTCCTGAGTGCTCCAGGGTCGGTCCCAGCCAGTCAGTCTGAGTGATTGCAGGCCAAGGCACAAGCCATTTGCATCTGGGAGGCCACAGGGAGATTCTTGCGCAGAGGTGGGGAAAAGCATCCTGCTTGTAACTGTTTCTTCAGAGTTCTGGAAGTCTGGCAAATGATCATGAATTCCTCGATTTATGGGTGTTGTGCAGACTTTACTGAAGTCCAATGAATCATCCAAAGTGGCATTTATCCTTCGAAAGATACTGGCATTGCTACACATAGACAGTGCAGGAACATCCTGGTTGTCCCAGCAATCTTTTATTCTTCCCTTTCTTCTCCCTGCGCCCCCCCCCCTCCGGCTCGGGCTCCAGAAGCAATCGAACGTGTGAAGCCACGTGACTTCCCCGGGCTCGGAGAGGCCGCGGCCGGCACGTGAGGCCCTGCGGCTCCTCAGCTTTAAAGGAGCCCGGCAGGCGCCTTCATGGCGCGTGGCGCCAAGCGTGGCCCCAGCCCGAGAGCTCCCCACGCCGCCCCGCGCCACACCGCGCCTTGCCAGGCCGCCCGCCGAGCGACGGGGGCCTCCCTCCTGACGCCAAGGGGGCGCTCCTCAAGTGACGGCGGGGGGCGCTCGCCAGAGCAGCCGGCCGCGGCCTCCTCAGCTGCCGCCTCTGCTCTGGTTCACATGCGGCGACGACAGCAGCTGTGTGAGGAGGAAGTGCCAGGGACACCCGGGCGCCATTCCGTGCCAGCTGCTCCCGACTGGACATAACTTCGAGGCCAACTGGCATCTGCAAAAAAAGCGCAGCTCCGAGGCCCCAGCCGCAGCCCGCGGAGGGCCGTGGCACTTTTAAGCCCAAAGGCCTGAGTCACGAGGAGGCTCCCTGCCGCCCCCACTACACACCACAATGCTCCACAAGGCCCAGGACAGTGGGGCATGTGACCGATGCCCCACCCAGGATGCTCGCTCCGGAGGCGGTGGCCATGGCGGGCCTGTAGGACAGCCAGACAGCACTCCATCCATTAGGTGAGGAAGCCCAATTGCCATTCTTAAACAGAGTTGAATCACATTTAGTTTCATGTTCTAGCAGCAAGTGTTAATTCAGAATAAGAATACCCACTCTTGAGCTATACTGACCATAAACAGTGCAAATAGTACTGGCGTCTGTTACCAGCAAGTTCAGTGTATTGGACTGAAGAGGACCTCCTGTTTTACTTAGTTACCAATACTGAGTTGAACTAGATATGCCCCGTTTGTGTAGGAAGCACAGTAATGTTGTTTGATCCAGTCCAGTGTTCTAGCCCTATAGGAAACATAATAGAGTAAAAGAATGCCCATTTCTCAAAAGCAGAGTGTTTTTCTTGTAAGGCAAGATAGGGTTCAATTAACCTTCCTAAATGGAGATGAATCACATTCAGTGTCAAGTTCTAGCAGCAAGTGTTAATTCAGGGTAAGAACAGACAGTCTTGTGCTGTTCTGGGCATACACAGTGCAAATAGCACTCGTGGCTGTTCCCAGCAAGTACAGTGTATTGGACTGAAGAGAGCTCCTATTCTAGTCAGTTTCCAATGCTGAGTTGAACTAGGTATGCCCCGTTTGTGTAGGAAGCACGGTTCTTTTTTTCTGAGCCAGCTCACTGTGGTGTCCCTATAGGAAACACAGAAGAATACAAGAGTGCATGTTTCTCAATAGCAGAGTGTTTCTCTTCTAAGCCATGCTAGGGTTCAATTGCCATTCTTAAATGGAGTTGAATCACATTCAGTTTCCACTTCTAGCAGCAAGTATTAATTCGGGGTAAGAACAGCCACTCTTGTGCTCTTTTGGCCATACACAGTGCAAATAGTACTGGCGTCTGTTAACAGCAAGTACAGTGTATTGGACTTAAGAGAAGCTCCTGTTTTACTTAGTTTCCAATACTGAGTTGAACTAGATATGCCCCGTTTGTGTAGGAAGCACAGTTCTTTTGTTCTGAGCTAGCTCACTTTACTGGCCCTAGAGGAATCACAAAAGACTGCAAGAATGCACGTTTCTCAAAAGCAGAGTGTTTTTCATGTAAGGCAAGCTAGGGTTCAATTAACCTTCCTAAACGGGGTTGAATTACATTCAGTTTCAAGTTCTAGCACCAAGTGTTAATATAGGGGAAGAAGAGCCAGTCTTTTGCTGTTCTGGCCATACACAGTGCAAATAGCACTCACTTCTCTTCCCAGCAAGTACAGTGTATTACACTAAAGAGAAGCTCCTATTCTAGTCAGTTTCCAATAGGGAGTTGAACTCTGTATGCACCGTTTGTGTAGGAAGCACAGTTCTTTTGTTCAGGGCCAGCTCACTATTCTGGCCCTATACGAAACACAGAAGAGTACAAGAGTGCCCGTTTCTCAATAGCAGAGTGTTTTTCTTCTAAGCCAAGCTAGGGTTCAATTGCCATTCTTAAATGGAGTTGAATCATATTCAGTTTCAAGTTCTAGCAGCAAGTGTTAATTCAGGGTAGGAACAGCCACTCTTGTGCTCTTCTGGCCATACACAGTGCAAAAAGAACTGGCGTCTGTTAACAGCAAGTACAGTGTATTGGACTGAAGAGGAGTTCCTGTTTTACTTAGATTCCAATAATGATTGAACTAGGTATGCCTCGTTTGTTTTGGAAGCACAGTTCTTTTGTTCTGAGCCAGCTCACTGTTCTGGCCCTATAGGAAACTCAGTAGAGATCAAGAGTGCCTGTTTCTCAAAAGCAGAGTGTTTTTCTTGGAAGGCAAGAAGGGTTGAATTGCCATTCTTAAACAAAGTTGAATCACATTCAGTTTCACGTTCTAGCAGCAAGTGTTAATTCAGGGTAAGAAAACCCACTCTTGTGCTCTACTGGCCATGCACAGTGCAAATTGTACTGGCGTCTGTTACCAGCAAGTTCAGTGTTTTGGATTGAAGAGGACCTCCTATTTTACTTAGTTACCAATACTGAGTTGAACTAGATATGCCCCTCTTTTTTAGGAAGCACACTCATTTTGTTTGATCCAGCTCAGTGTTCTAGCCCTATAGGAAACACAATAGAGTAAAAGAGTGCCCATTTCTTAAAAGCAGAGTGTTTTTCTTGTAAGGCAAGATAGGGTTCAATTAACCTTCCTAAACTGAGTTGAATCACATTCAGTTTCAAGTTCTAGGAGCAAGTGTTAATTCAGGATAAGAATAGCCACTTTTGTGCTGTTCTGGACATACACAGTGCAAATAGCACTCACGGCTCATCCCAGCAAGTACAGTGTATTGGAATGAAGAAAAGCTCCTATTCTAGTCAGCTTCCAATGCTGAGTTGAACTAGTTATGCCCCGTTTGTGTAGGAAGCACAGTTCTTTTGTTCTGAGCCAGCTCATTGTTCTGGCCCTATGGGAAACACGGAAGAGTACAAGAGTGCCCATTTCTCAATAGCAGAGTGTTTTTCTTCTAAGCCATGCTAGGGTTCAATTGCCATTCTTTTTTTTTTCTCATTCTAGGCCTGTAGGCAAAAGAAGGATGCCTCAACATTAAAGAAGAACTTCGGGTGACTGTCCAGGCATCCAGATGTTTTGTTCTTAATTAAGTAACATTTCACCCTTCTGGAGTATTTGATGAAGTTGAAGACTAGATAGTCATAGTTAAAATTTTCCTTATTTATGATATAAGGTAAATTAGGTATAAAACTTTAGACTCACAAAGATAAGATAAATAATATAGTCTTTTTCTCTAATTTTGCCAAATATAAATTGACTGGTTATTATAACTGTAATTCTTTTTTTTTCAAACTTCAGTTTTCTTTTATTTCTTTATATATATATATATATATATATATATATTATTTTACAATACCTTTCAGTTCTACATATCAGCCATGGGTTCCCCTATTCTCCCCACTCCCACCCTCTCCCCTTACCCCCAGCCCACCCTCCATTCCCACCTCCTCCAGTCCAAGTCCTCCCCCGAGGTCTGTGATCAACTTGGTTGACTCAGTCCAGGGAGGTCCAGTCCCTTCCTCCCAGACTGAGCCAAGTGTCCCTGCATAAGTTCCAGGTTTCAAACAGCCAACTCATGCAATGAGCACAGGACTTGGTCCCACTGCCTAGTTGCCTCCCAAACTGATCAAGCCAATCAACTGTCTCACCTATTCAGAGGGCCTGATCCAGCTGGGGGCCCCTCAGCCTTTGGTTCATAGTTCATGTGTTTCCATTCATTTGGCTATTTTTTTTAATAATTGAGTAAAACTGAAATTTATTATATGCCACAGTCGTCCTAGGGACCTCCATGCTATATATATAGCCTCTATGGTTCTATTGGTTGTGGTCTGATTGTTCTTTATTTTATATCTAGAATCCACCAATGAGTGAGTACATACCATAACTGTCTTTCTGGGTTTGGGTTACCTCATTCAGGATGATTTTTTCTAGTTCCATCCATTTGCCTGCAAATTTCATGCTTTCATTGTTTTTCTCTGCTGAGTAGTACTCCATTGTGTATATGTACCACATTTTTTTCATCCATTCTTCCGTTGATGGGCATCTAGGTTGTTTCCAGGTTCTGGCTATTACAAAGAGTGCTGCTATGAACATAGCTGAGCATGTATCTTTATGGTATGAATCAGCATTCCTTGGGTATATGCCCAAGAGTGGGATGGCTGGGTCTTGAGGTAGTTCGATTCCTAATTTTCTGAGAAACCGCCATACTGATTTCCACAGTGGTTGTACAAGTTTACATTCCCACCAACAGTGGAGGAGTGTTCCCTTTGCTCCACATCCTCTCCAACATTGTTTGTCATTGGTGTTTTTGATCGTAGCCATTCTAACAGGTGTAAGGTGGTATCTCAGAGTCGTTTTGATTTGCATTTCTCTGATGATTAAGGATGTTGAGCATTTCTTTAAATGTCTTTCAGCCATTTGTAGTTCTTGTTTTGTGAATTCTCTGTTTAGCTCTTTAGCCCATTTTTTAATTGGACTGTTCAGTGCTTTGATGTCTAGTTTCTTGAGTTCTTTATATATTGTGGAGATCAATCCTCTGTCAGATGTGGGGTTGGTGAAGATTTTTTCCCAATCTGTTGGCTGTCTTTTTGTCTTATTGACTGTGTCTTTTGCCCTGCAAAAGCTTCTCAGTTTCGAGAGGTCCCATTTATTAATTGTTGTGCTCAGGGTCTGTGCTGTTGGTGTCTTATTTAGGAAATGGTCTCCAGTGCCAATGCGTTCAAGAGTGCTTCCTATTTTCTTTTCTATTAAGTTTAGTGTAACTGGATTTATGTTTAGGTCTTTGATCCACTTAGACTTGAGTTTTGTGCATGGTGACAGATATGGATCTATTTGTAATCTTTTACATATTGACATCCAGTTATGCCAGCACCATTTGTTGAAGATACTTTCTTTGTTCTATTGTATAGTTTTGGCTCCTTTGTCAAAAACCAGGTGTTCATATGTGCATGGATTAATGTCAGGGTCTTCAATTCGATTCCATTGGTCCATATGTCGGTTTTTATACCAGTACCAAGCTGTTTTTATTACTATAGCCCTATAGTAGAGTTTGAGGTCTGGGATGGTGATGCCTCCAAGGGTTGCTTTATCATATAGGATTATTTTAGCTATCCTAGGTCTTTTGTTTTTCCATATAAAGTTGAGTATTTTTCTTTCCAAGTCTGTGAAGAATTGTGTTGGGATTTTGATGGGGATTGCATTGAATCTGTAGATTGCTTTTGGTAAGATTGCCATTTTTACTATGTTAATCCTACCTATCCATGAGCATGGGAGATCCTTCCATTTTCTGATATCTTCTTCAATTTCTTTCTTTAGAGATTTAAATTTCTTATCAAAAAGGTCTTTCACTTGTTTAGTTAGTGTTATCTCAAGGTATTTTATATTATTTGTGGCTATTGTAAAGGGTGATGTATCTCTTATTTCTTTCTCAGCCCTTTTATCATTTGTGTATAGGAGGGCTACTGATTTTTTTGAGTTGATCTTGTATCCTGCCACTTTACTGAAGGAGTTTATCAGTTATAGGAGTTCCCTGGTAGAGTTTTTGGGGTCACTTATGTATACTATCATATCATCTGCAAATAGTGAAACTTTGACTTCTTCCTTGCCAATTTGTATCCCTTTGATCTCCTTTTGTTGTCTAATTGCTCTAGCTAGAAATTCTAGTACTATATTGAATAAATATGGGGAGAGTGGACAGCCTTGTCTTGTTCCTGAATTTAGTGGTATCGCTTTGAGTTTCTCTCCATTTAATTTGATGTTTGCTGTTGGCTTGCTATAAATTGCTTTTATTATGTTTAGAAATGTTCCTTGTATTCCTAATCTTTCTAAGACCTTTATCATGAAGGGGTGTTGGATTTTGTCAAAGGCTTTTTCAGCATCTAAGGAGATGATCATGTGTTTTTTTTTTCTTTCAGTTTCTTTATATGGTGTATTACATTGACTGATTTTCATATGTTGAACCATCCTTGCATCACTGGGATGAATCCTACTTGGTCGCGATGGATGATTGTTTTGATGTATTCTTGGATTCGGTTTGCCAATATTTTGTTGAGTATTTTTGCATCAATGTTCATGAGGGAGATTGGTCTGTACCAATGGAGTTGAATCACATTCAGTTTAAAGTTTTAGCAGCAAGTGTTAATTCAGGGTAAGAACAGCCACTCTTGTGCTCTTCTGGACATACACAGTGCAAAAAGCACAGGCGTCTGTTAATAGCAAGCACAGTGTATTGAACTGAAGAGGAGTTCCTGTTGTACTCAGTTCCAATACTGAGTTGAACTAGGTATGCCTCCTTTGTGTTGGAAGCACAGTTTTTTACTTCTGAGCCAGCTCACTGTTCTAGCGCTATAGGAAACACAGTAGAGTACAACAGTGCCCATTTATCAAAAGCACAGTGTTTTTCTTTTAAGGTAAGCTAGGGATCAATTGCCATTCTTAAATGGAGTTGAAACACATTCAGTTTCTTGTTCTATCAGCAAATGTTAATTCAGGGTAAGAACAGCCACTCTTGTGCTCTCTTGGACTATACAGTGCAAATAGTACTCTCGTCAGATACCAGCAAGTTCAGTGTATTGGACTGAAGAGGACCTCCTCTTTTAGTAAACAATGCTGAGTTGAACTAGATATGACCCATTTTTGTAGGAAGCACAGTTTTTTGTTGTGAACCAGCTCAATGTTCTGGCCCTATAGGAAACACAGTAGAGTACAAGAGTGCCTGTTTATCAAAAGCAGAGTGTTTTTCTTGTAAGGCCAGCTAGGGTACAATTAACCTTCCTAAATGGAGTTGAATTACATTCAGTTTCAAGTTCTAGTGCCAAGTTTTAATATAGGGTAAGAACAGCAACTCTTGTGCTGTTCTGGGCATAAACAGTGCAAATAGCCATCGCGGATGTTCACAGCAAGTACAGTGTATTGGAATGAAGAAAAGCTCCTATTCTAGTCAGTTTCCAATGCTGACTTAAACTAGGTATGCCCCGTTTGTGTAGGAAGCACAGTTCCTTTTTTCTGAGCCACCTCACTGTTCTGGCCCTATAGGAAACACAGAAGAGTACAAGAGTGCCTGTTTCTCAATAGCAGAGTGTTTTTCTTCTAAGCCATGCTAGGGTTCAATTGCCATTCTTAAATGGAGGTGAATCTCATTAAGTTTCAAGTTCTAGAAGCAAGTGTTAATTCAGGGAAAGAACAGACACTGTTGTTCTCTCGTGGCCATCCACTGCAAATAGTACTGGCGTCGGTTACCAGAAAGTTCAGTGTATTGGACTGAAGAAGACCTTCTGTTTTACTTAGTTACCAACACTGAGTTGAACTAGATATGCCTGATTTTTGTAGGAAGCACAGTTGTTTTGTTGTGATCTAGCTCAATGTTCTGGACCTATAGGAAACACAGAAGAATACAAGAGTGCCCGTTTCTCAATAGCAGAGTGTTTTTCTTCTAAGCCAAGCTAGGGTTCAATTACCATTCTTAAATGGAGTTGAATCATATTCAGTTTCAAGTTCTAGCAGCAAGTGTTAATTAAGGGTACGAACAGCCACTCTTGTGCTCTTCGGGCCATACACAGTGCAAAAAGAACTGACGTCTGTTAACAGCAAGTACAGTGTACTGGACTGAAGAGGAGTTACTGTTTTACTTAGATTCCAATACTGAGTTGAACTAGGTATGCCTGTATTTTGTTGGAAGGACAGTTCTTTTGTTCTGAGCCAGCTCACTGTTCTGGCCTTATAGGAAACAGAGTAGAGTACAACAGCGCCCATTTATCAAAACACAGTTTTTTTTTCTTGTAAGGCAAGCTAGGGATCAATTGCCATTCTTAAATGGAGTTGAAACACATTCAGGTTCATGTTCTATCAGCAAGTGTTAATTCAGGGTAAGAACAGCCACTCTTCTGCTCTACTGTCCATACACAGTGCAAAAGGCACTGGCGTCTGTTAACAACAAGTACAGTGTATTGGACTGAAGAGAAGCTCCTGTTTTACTTAGTTTCCAATATGAGTTGAACTAGATATGCCCCGTTAGAGTAGGAATCACAGTTCTTTTGTTCTGAGCTAGCTCACTGTACTGGCCCTATAGGAAACATAGTAGAGTGCAAGATTACCCGTTTATCAAAAACATACTGTTTTTCTTGTAAGGCAAGATAGGGTTCAATGGCCATTCTTAAATGGAGTTGATTCATATTCAGTCTCATTTTCTAGCAGCAAGTGTTAATTCAGTGTAAGAGCACCACTCTTGTGCTATTCTGGCCATACACACTGCAAATAGCATTCGCTTCTGTTCCCAGCAAGGACAGTGTATTGGACTGAAGAGAAGCTCCTGTTTTACTTAGTTGGAAATACTGAGTTGAACTAGATATGCCCCGTTTGTGTAGGAAGCACAGTTCTTTTCTTCTGAGCTAGCTCACTGTACTGGCCCTTTAGGAAACACAGGAGAGTGCAAGAATGCCCATTTCTCAAAGGCACAGTGTTTTCATTGAAAGGCAAGCAAGCCTTCAATTAAACTTACTAAGGGGACTTGAATTAAATTCAGTTTGAAGTTCTAGCAGCAGGTATTAATTCAGGGTAAGAACACCATTCTTGTGCTAATCTGGCCATACACAGTGAAAATAGCATTCGCTACTGTTCCCAGCAAGTACAGTGTATTGGACTGGAGAGAAGCTCCTGTTTTGCTTAGTTTCCATTACTCTGTTGTACTAGATATGCCACATTTGTATAGGAAGCTCAGTCCTTTTGTTCTGAGCTAGCTCACTGTATTGCACCATTAGCAAAAACAGGAGAGTGCAAGAATGCCCCTTTCTCAAAAGCAGAGTGATTTCCTTGTATGGCACACTAGGGTTCAATATAACTTCCTAAACGGAGTTGAATCACGTTCAGTTTCAAGTTCTAGCAGGAAGTGTTCATTCAGGCTAAGAACAGCACTCTTGTGCTATTCTGGCCATACACAGTGCAAATAGCATTCACGTCTGTTCCCAGCAAATACAGTTTATTGGACTGAAGAGAAGCTCCTGTTTTACTTAGTTTCCAATACTGAGTTGTCTAGATATACCCCGTTTGTGTAGGAAGCACAGTTCTTTTGTTCTGAGCTAGCTCACTGTACTGGCCCTATAGGAAACACAGTAGAGTACAAGAAGGCCCGTTTCTCAAAAGCAGAGTGTTTTTCTTGTATGGAAAACTAGGGTTGATTACACTTCCTAAACAGAGCTGAATCACATTCAGTTTCATATTCTAGCAGCAAGTGTTAATTCAGGGAAAAAACCACTCTTGTGTTAATCTGGCCATACACAATACAAATAACATTCGTGTCTATTCCCAGCAAGTGCAGTGTATTGGAGTGAATAGAAGCTTCAGTTTTACTTAGTTTCCAATACAGAGTTGAACTAGATATGCCCCCTTTGTGTAGGAAGCACAGTTCTTTGTTCTGAGCTAGCTCACTGTACTGGCCCTATAGGAAACACAAGAGAGTGCAAGAATGCCCCTTTCTCAAAGGCAGAGTGTTTTCATTGTAATGCAAACTAGGGTTCAATTAAACTTACAAAGAGTAGTTGAATCACATTCAGTTTCAAGTTCTAGCAGAAAGTGTTAATTCAGGGTAAGAACACCACTCTTGTGCTAATCTGGCCGTACACAGTACAAATAGGATTTGCGTCTGTTCCCAGCAATTACAGTGTATTGAACTGAATAGAAGCACCTGTTTTACTTAGTTTCCAATACTGAGTTGAACTAGATATGTACGTTTGTGTAGGAAGCACAGTACTTTTGTTCTGAGCTAGCTCACTGTACTTTTCCTATACATATCACAGAAGAGTTCAAGAATGCCCGTTTCTCAAAGGCAGAATGTTTTCATTGAAAGGCAAACAAACATTCAATTAAACTTCCTAAAAGTAGCTGAATCAAATTCACTTTCAAGTTCTAGCAAAGAAGTGTTAATTCAGGGTAAGAACACCACGCTTGTGCTAATCGGGCCATACACAGTGCATATAGCATTCGCATCTGTTCCCAGCAAGTACAGTGTATTGGACTGAAGAGAAGCACCTGTTTTACTTAGTTTGCAATACTGAGTTGAACTAGATATGCCCCGTTTGTTTAGGAAGCACAGTTCTTTTGTTCTGAGCTAGCTCACTGTACTGGCCCTATAGGAAAAACAAGAGAGTGAAGGAATGCAGGTTTCTCAAAAGCAGAATGTTTTCCTTGTATGACAAACTAGAGTTCAAATAAACTTCCTAAAAGTAGTTGAATAACATTCACTTTAAAGTTCTAGCAGCATGTGTTAATTCAGGTTAACAATACCACTCTTGTGCTAATCTGGCCATACACAGGGCAAATAGCATTCCTGTCTGTTCCCAGCAAGTACAGTGTATTGGATTGAAGAGAAGCACCTGTTTTACTTAGTTTCTATTACTAAGTTGAACGAGATATGGCCCGTTTGTGTAGGAAGCACAGTTCTTATGTTCTGAGCCAGCTCACTTTATTGCCCCTATAGGAAACACAGGAGAGTGCAAGAATGCCCATTTTCTAAAAGCAGAGTGTTTTCCTTGTATGGACAACTAGGGTTCAATTAAACTTCCTAAATAGATTTGACTCACATTCAGTTTCAAGTTCTAGCAGCAAGTGTTAATTCAGGGAAGAACACCACTTTTGTGCTAGTCTGGCCATACAAAGTACAAATAGCATTCACATTAATTCCTAGTTAGTGCAGTGTATTGGAATGAAGAGAAGCTCCTGTTTTACTTAGTTTCCAATACTGAGTTGGACTAGATATGCACCCTTTGTTTAAGAATCACAGTTCTTTTCTTCTGAGCTAGCTCACTGTACTGGCCCTATAGGAAACACAGGAGAGTGCAAGAATGTCCGTTTCTCTAAAGCAGAGTGTTTTCCTTGTATGACACAATAGGGTTCAATTAAACTTCCTAAACGGAGTTGAATCACATTCAGTTTCAAGTTCGAGCAGGAAGTGTTATTTCAGGGTAAGAACATCACTTTTGTTCTATTCTAGCCATTCACAGTGCAAATAGCATTCGCTGCTATTCCTAGCAAGTACAGTGTATTGGACTGAAGAGAAGCTTCTCTTTTACTTAGTTTCCAATACTGAGTTGAACTAGATATGCCCCGTTTGTGTAGGAAGTTCAGTTCTTTTGTTCTGAGCTAGCACACTGTAGTGGCCCTATAGGAAACACAGGAGAGTGCAAGAATGCCCCTTTCTCAAAGGCAGAGTGTTTTCATTGTAAGGCAAACTAGGGTTCAATTAAACTTAGGAAAAGTAGTAGAATCATATTCAGTTTCAAGTCCTAGCAACAAGTCTTAATTCAGGGTAAGAATACCACTCTTGTGCTAATCTGGCCATACACAGTGCAAATAGCATTTGCGTCTGTTCCCAGCAAGTACAGTGTATTGGACTGAATAGAAGCTCCTGTTTTACTTATTTTACAATACTGAGTTGAACTAGATATGGTCCGTTTGTGTAGGAAGCACCGTCTTTTGTTTCTGAGCTAGCTCACTATAGTGTCCCTATAGGAAATACAGTACAGTGCAAGAATGCCCCTTATAAAAGGCAGAGTCTTTTCATTGTTAGGCAAAATAGGGTTCAATTAAACTTCCTAAATGGATTTGAATCATTCAGTTTCAAGTTCTAGCAGCAAGTGTTAATTCAGGGTAAGAATACCACTCTTGTGCTACTCTGGCCATACACAGTGCAATTAGCATTTGCGTCTGTTCCCAGCAAGTACAGTGTATTGGACTGAAGAGAAGCTCCTGTTTTACTTAGTTTCCAATACTGAGTTGAACTAGATATGCCTTGTTTGTGTAGGAAGCACAGTTTTTTTGTTCTGAACTAGCTCACTGTACTGGCCCTATAGGAAACACAGTAATGTGCAAGAATGCCCGTATCTTAAAGTAGAGTGTTTTCCTTGTATGACAAACTAGCGTTCATTAAACTTCCTAAAAGGAGTTGAATCACATTCAGTTTCAAGTTCTAGCAGCAAATGTTAATTCAGGGTAAGAACACCACTCTTGTGCTACTCTGGCCATACACAGTACAAATAGCATTCGCATCTGTGCTCAGCAAATACAGTGTATTGGACTGAAGAGAAGCTCCGGTTTTACTTAGTTTCCAATTCTGAGTTTAACTAGATATGCCCCGTTTGTGTAGGAAGCACAGTTCTTTTGTTCTGAGCTAGCTCAATGTATTGCCCCTATAGGAAACACAAGAGAGTGCAAGAATGCCCGTTTCTCAAAACCAGAGTGTTTTCCTTGTAAGGCACATTAGGGTTCAATTAAATTTCCTAAGCCGAGTTGAATCAAGTTTAGTTTCAATTTCTAGCAGCAAGTGTTAATTCAGGGTAAGAACACCACTCTTGTGCTAATCTGGCCATACACATTCAAATAGTATTCGCGACTGTTCCTAGCAAGTACAGTGTATTGGACTTAAGAGAAGCTCCTGTTTTACTTAGTTTGCAATACTGAGTTGAACTAGATATGCCCCGTTTGTGTAGGAAGCACAGTTCTTTTGTTCTCAGCTAGCTCACTGTACTGGCCCTATAGGAATCATAGGAGAGTGCAAGAATGCCCCTTTCTCAAAGGCAGAATGTTTTCACTGAAAGGCAAACAAGTATTCAATTAAACTTCCTAAGGTAGTTGAATCACATACACTTTCAAGTTCTAGCAGCAAGTGTTAATTCAGGGTAAGAATACCACTCTTGTGCTATCTGGCCCTATACAGGCAAATAGCATTCGCCTCTGTTCCCAGCAAGTACAGTGTATTGGACTGAAGAGAACCTCCTGTATTACTTAATTTCCAATACTGAGTTGAACTTGATATGCCCCGTTTCTGTAGGAAGCACAGTTCTTTTGTTCTGTGCTAGCTCACTGTACTGGTCCTATAGGAAACACAAGAGTGTGCAAGAATGCCCGTTTCTCAAAAACAGAGTGTTTTCCTTGTATGACAAACTAGAGTTCAAAAAACTTCCTAAAAGTAGTTGAATAACATTCACTTTAAAGTTCTCGCAGCATGTGTTAATTCAGGGTACGAACACCACTCATGTGCTAATCTGGGCATACACAGTGCAAATAGAATTCGCGTATGTTCCCAGCAAGTACAGTGTATTGGACTTAAGAGAAGCACCTGTTTTACTTAGTTTCTAATACTAGGTTGAACGAGATATGGCCCGTTTGTGTAGAAAGCACAGTTCTTTTGTTCTGAGCTAGCTCACTGTATTGCCCCTATAGGAAACACAGGAGAGTGCAAGAATGTCCATTTCCTAAAAGCAGAGTTTTTTTCCTTGTATGTACCACTAGGGTTCAATTAAACTTCCTAAATAGATTTGACTCACATTCAGTTTCAAGTTCTAGAAGCAAG
The DNA here is from genome assembly GCF_049852395.1 of Peromyscus maniculatus bairdii. Classification (NCBI taxonomy): domain Eukaryota; kingdom Metazoa; phylum Chordata; class Mammalia; order Rodentia; family Cricetidae; genus Peromyscus; species Peromyscus maniculatus. Next base: position 454,529 of record NC_134859.1, on the reverse strand, counting down.
GTTTAATTCAGGGAAAGAACACCACTTTTTTGCTTGTCTGGCCATACAAAGTACAAATAGCATTCACATTAGTTTCTAGCAAGTACAGTGTATTGGACTGAAGAGAAGCTCCTGTTTTACTTAGTTTCCAATACTGAGTTGGACTAGATATGCACCCTTTGTTTAAGAATCACAGTTCTTTTCTTCTGAGCTAGCTCACTGTACTGGCCCTATAGGAAACACAGGAGAGTGCAAGAATGTCCGTTTCTCTAAAGCAGAGTGTTTTCCTTGTATGGGACACAAGGGTTCAATTAAACTTCGTAAACAGAGTTGAATCACATTCAGTTTCATATTCTAGCAACAAGTGTCAATTCAGGGTAAGAATACCATTCTTGTGCTAATCTGGCCATACACAGTGCAAATAGCATTCGCTTCTATTCCCAGCAAGTACAGTGTATTGGACTGAAGAGAAGCTCCTGTTTTACTCAGTTTCCAATACTGAGTTGTACTAGATACGCCCCGTTTGTGTAGGAAGTTCAGTTCTTTTGTTCTGAGCTAGCACATTATAGTGGCCCTATAGGAAACACAGGAGAGTGCAGGAATGCCCCTTTCTCAAAGGCAGAGTGTTTTCATTGTAAGGAAAACTAGGGTTCAATTAAACTTAGGAAAAGCAGTTGAATCACATTCAGTTTCAAGTCCTAGCTACAAGTGTCAATTCAGGGTAAGAATACCACTCTTGTGCTAATCTGGCCATACACAGTGCAAATAGCATTTGTGTCTGTTCCCAGCAAGTACAGTGTATTGGACTGAATCGAAGCTCCTGTTTTACTTATTTTCCAATACTGAGTAGAAGTAGATATGGTCCGTTTGTGTAGGAAGCACAGTCCTTTGTTTCTGATCTAGCTCACTGTAGTGTCCCTATAGGAAATACAGTAGAGTGCAAGAATGCCCATTATGAAAGGCAGAGTCTTTTCATTGTTAGACAAAATAGGGTTCAATTAAACTTCCTAAATGGATTTGAATCACATTCAGTTCCAAGTTCTAGCAGCAAGTGTTAATTTAGGGTAAGAATACCACTCTTGTGCTACTCTGGCTATACACAGTGCAAATAGCATTTGCCTCGGTTCCCAGCAAGTTCAGTGTTTGGACTGAAAAGAAGCTCCTGTTTTACTTAGTTTCCAATACTGAGTTGAACTACATATGCCCTGTTTGTGTATGAAGCACAGTTCTTTTGTTCTGAGCTAGCTCACTGTACTGGCCCTATAGGACACACAGGAGTGTGCAAGAATGCCCGTTTCTCAAAGTAGAGTGTTGTCCTTGTATGACAAACTAGCGTTCAATTAAACTTCCTAAAAGGAGTTGAATCACATTCACTTTCAAGTTCTAGCAGCAAATGCTAATTCAGGGTAAGAACACCACTCTTGTGAACTCTGGCCATACACAGTACAAATAGCATTCGCGTCTGTGCCCAGCAAATACAGTGTATTGGACTGAAGAGAAGCTCTTTTTTTTACTTGGTTTCCAATACTGACTTGAACTAGATATGCCCTGTTTGTGTAGCAAGCACAGTTCTTTTGTTCTGATCTAGCTCAATGTATTGCCCCTATAGGAAACAGAAGAGAGTGCAAGAATGCCCGTTTCTAAAAGGCATAGTGTTTTCCTTGTATGGCACATTAGGGTTCAATTAAATTTCCTAAATGGAGTTGAATCAAATTCAGTTTCAATTTCTAGCAGCAAGTGTTAATTCAGGGTAAGAACACCACTCTTCTGCTAATTTGTCCATACACATTCAAATAGCATTCGCGACTGTTCCTAGCAAGTACAGTGTATTGGACTTAAGAGAAGCTCCTGTTTTACGATTTTCCAATACTGAGTTGAAGTAGATATGCCCCGTTTGTTTAGGAAGGACAGTTCTTTTCTTCTGAGCTAGCTCACTGTACTGGCCCTAGAGGAATCACAGGAGAGTGCAAGAAGGCACGTTTCCCAAAAGCAGAGTGTTTTCCATGCATGGAACACTAGGGTTCAATTAAACTTCCTAAAGGGATTTGAATCACATTCAGTTTCAAGTTCCAGCAGCAAGTGTTAATTCAGGGTAAAAACATAACTTTTGTTCAATTCTAGGCATACACAGTACAAATAGCATTCGTGTTTGTTCCCAGTAAGTAGAGTGCATTGGACAGAAGAGAAGCTGCTGTTTTACTTAGATTGCAATAAAAGTTGAACTAGATATGCCCCGTTTGTGTAGGAATCACAGTTATTTTGTTCTGAGCTAGCTCACTGTTTTGGCACTATAGGAAACACAAGAAAGTGCAAGAATGCCCATTTCTCAAAGGCAGAGTGTTTTCATTGAAAGGCAAACAAGCGTTCAATTAAACTTCCTTAAAGGTGTTGAATCACATTCAGTTCAAGTTCTAGCAGCAAGTGTTAAATCAGGGTAAGAACAACACTCTTGTGCTAATCTGGAGATACACAGTACAAATAGCACTCGCGTCTGTTCCCAGCAAGTACAGTGTATTAGACTGAAGAGAAGCTCCTGTTTTACTTACTTTCCAATACTGCGTTGAACTAGATGTGCCACATTTGTGTAGGAAGCCCAGTTCTTTTGTTCAGAGCTTGCCCGTATAGGAAAAACAGGAGAGTGCAAGAATGCCCGTTTCTGAAAAGCAGAGTGTTTTCCTTGTATGGCACACTAGGGTTCAATTAAACTCCCTAAAGGAGTTGAATCACATTCAGTTTCAATTTCTAGCAGCAAGTGTTAATTCAGGGTAAGAACACCACTCTTGGCCTATTCTGGTCATACACAGTGCAAATAGCACTCGCGTCTGTTCCCAGCATATACAGTGTATTGGCCTGAAGAGAAGCTCCTGTTTTACTTAGTTTCCAATACTGAGTTGACTAGATATACCCCGTTTGTGTAGGAAGCACAGTTCTTTTCTTCTTAGCTAGCTCACTGTACTGGCCCTATAGGAAACACAGGAGAGTGCAAGAATGCCACTTTCTAAAAGGCAGAGTGTTTTCCTGGTATGGCACACTAGGGTTTAATTTAACTTCCTAAATGGAGTTGAATCACATTCAGCTTCAAGTTCTAGCAGCCACTGTTAATTCAGGGTAAGAAACCACTCTTGTGTTATTCTGGCCATACACAGTACAAATAGTCATTGTGTCTATTCCCAGCAAGTACAGTGTATTGGACTGAAGAGAAACTTCAGTTTACTTAGTTTCCAATACTGAGTTGAACTAGTTATGCCCCATTTGTGTAGGAAGCACAGTTCTTTTGTTCTGAGCTAGCTCACTGTACTGGCCCTATAGGAAACACAGGAGAGTGCAAGAATGCCTGTTTATCAAAGGCAGAGTGTTTTCATTGAAAGGCAAAATAGGGTTCAATTAAACTTCCTAAAAGGAGTTGAATCACATTCGGTTTCAAGTTCTAGAAGCAAGGGTTCAGTCAGGCTAAGAATACCACTCTTGTGCTAATCTGGCCATACACAGTTCAAATAGCATTCGCGTCTGTTCCTAGCAAGTACAGTGTATTGGACTGAAGAGAAGCTCATGTTTTACTTAGTTTCCAATACTGAGTTGAACTAGATATGCCACATTTTTGTAGGAAGGACAGTTCTTTTGTTCTGAGCTAGCTCACTGTACTGGCCCTAGAGGAAACACAGTAGAGTGCAAGAATGCCCGTTTCTCAAAACCACTGTGTTTTCCTTGTATGGCACATTAGGGTTCAATTAAATTTCCTAAACTTAGTGGAATCAAGTTCAGTTTCAATTTCTAGTAACAAGTGTTAACTCAGTTAAGAAAACCAATCTTGTGCTAATCTGGCCATACACAGTACAAATAGCATTCGTGTCTGTTCCCAGCGAGTACAGTGTATTGGACTGAAGGGAAGTACCAGTTTTACTTACTTTCCAATACTGAGTTGAACTAGATATGTTCCTTTTTTGTAGGAAGCTCAGTTCTTTTGTTCTGAGCTAGCTCACTGTAGTGGCCATATAGGAAACACATTAGAGTGCAAGAATGCCCGTTTCAAAAAGGCAGAGTGTGTTCATTGTAAGGCAATCTAGAGTTTAATTAAACTTAGTAAAAGTAGTTGAATATATTCAGTTTCAACTTCTAGCAGCACGTGTTAATTCAGTGTAAGAACAACACTCTTGTGCTAATCTGGACATTCACAGTACAGATAGCTTTTGCGTCTGTTCCCAGCAAGTACAGTGTATTGGACTTAACAGAAGCACCTGCTTTACTTAGTTTCCAATACTGAGTTGAACTAGATATGCCTCGTTTGTGTAGGAAGCTCTTGTCTTTTTCTCTGAGCTAGCTCACTGTAGTGGCCCTATAAGAAACACAAGAGAGTGCAAGAATGCCCCTTTCTCAAAGGCAGAGTGTTTTCATTGTAAGGCAAACTAGGGTTCAATTAAACTTCCTAAAAGGTGTTGAATCATATTCAGTTTCAAGTTCTAGCAGCAAGTGTTAATTCAGAGTAAGAATTACCACTCTTGTGCTACTCTGGCCATACACAGTGCAAATAGCATTTGTGTCTGTGCCCAGCAAGTACAGTGTATGAGACTGAAGAGAAGTTCCTGTTTTACTTAGTTTCCAATACTGAGTTGAACTAGATATGCCCTGTATGTTTAGGAAGCACAGTTCTTTTGTTCTGAGCTAGCTCACTGTACTGGCCCTTTAGGAAACACAGGAGAGTGCAAGAATGCCCGTTTCTCAAAGGCAGAGTGTTTTCATTGTAAGGCAATCTGGAGTTTAATTAAACTTAGTAAAAGTAGTTCAATCACATTCAGTTTCAAGTTCTAGTAGCAAGGGTTCATTCATGCTAAGAACACCACTCTTGTCCTAATCTGGCCATGCACAGTTCAAATAGCATTCGCGTCTGTTCGTAGCAAGTACAGTGTATTGGACTGAAGAGAAGCTTTTGTTTTAATTACTTTCCAATAAGAGCGTCTCCGGTTTTAATTAGTTTGCAATACTGAGTTGAACTAGATATGCCCCGTTTGTGTAGGAAGCACAATTCTTTTGTTCTGAGCTAGCTCACTGTACTGGCCCTATAGGAAACACAGGAGAGTGCAAGAATGCCTGTTTATCAAAGGCAGAGTGTTTTCATTTTAAGGCAAACTAGGGTCAATTAAACTTCTTAAAAGGAGTTGAATCACATTCAGTTTCAAGTTCTAGCAGCAAGTGTTAATTCAGGGTAAGAACACCACTCTTGTGCTAATCAGGCCTTACACAGTGCAAATAGCTTTTGCATCTGTTTCCAGCATGTACAGTGTATTCGACTGAAGAGAAGCTCCTGTTTTACTCAGTTTCCAAAACTGAGTTGAACTCGATATGCCCCGTTTGTGTAGGAAGCACAGTTCTTTTATTCTGAGCTAGATCACTGTACTGGCCCTGTAGGAAACACAGTAGATTAGAAGAATGCACGTTTCTCAAAAGGAGAGTGTTTTTCTTGCATGGCACACCAGGGTTCAATTAAATTCCTAAACGGAGTTGAATCACGTTCAGTTTCAAGTTCTAGCAGTAAGTTTTCATTCTGGCTAAGAACAGCACTCTTGTGCTATTCTGGCCAATCACAGTACAAATAGCATTCGCATCTGTTCCTAGTCAGTACAGTGTATTGGACTGAAAAGGCGCTCCTGTTTTACTCAGTTTCCAATACTGAGTTGAAATAGATATGCCCCGTTTGTGTAGGAAGCACAGTTGTTTTGTTCTGAGCTAGCTCACTGTACTGGCTCTATAGGAAACAGAGTAGAGTAGAAGAATGCCCGTTACTCAAAAGCAGAGTGTTTTTCTTGCATGGAACCCTAGGGTTCAACTAAACTTCCTAAATGGAGTTGAATCACGTTCAGTTTCAAGTTCTAGCAGCAAGGGTACATTAAGGCTAAGAACAGCACTCTTGTGCTATTCTGGCCATACACAGTGCATATAGCATTCGCGTCTTTTCCAAGCCAGTACAGTGTATTGGACTGAAGAGAAATTCCTTTTTTACTCAGTTTTCAATACTGAGTGGAACTAGATATGCCTCGTTTGTGTAGGAAGCAAAGTTCTTTTGTTGTGAGCTAGCTCACTGTACTGGCCCTGTAGGAAAGACAGTACAGTAGAAGAATGCCGGTTTCTCAAAAGCAGAGTGTTTTTCTTGCATGGCACACTAGGGTTCAATTAAACTTCCTATTCGGAGTTGAATCACGTTCAGTTTCAAGTTCTAGCAGCAAGGGTTCATTCAGGCTAAAAACAGCACTCTTGTGCTATTCTGGCGATACACAGTGCAAATAGCATTCGCGTGTGTTCCCAGCCAGTACAGTGTATTGGACTGAAGAGAAGCTCCTGTTTTACTCAGTTTCCAATACTGAGTTGAACTAGATATACCCCGTTTGTGTAGGAAGCACAGTTCTTTTGTTCTGAGCTTGCTCACTGTACTGGCCCTATAGCAAACACAGTAGAGTAGAAGAATGCCCGTTTCTAAAAAGCAGAGTGTTTTTCTTGCATGGCACACTAGGGTAAAATTAAACTTCCTAAACGGAGTTGAATCAGGTTCAGGTTCAAGATCTAGCATCAAGCTTCATTCAGGCTAAGAACAGCACTATTGTGCTATTCTGGCCCTGCACAGTGCATATAGCATTCGCGTCTGTTCCTAGCCAGTACAGTGTATTGGATTGAAAAGAAACTCCACTTCTACTCAGTTTCCAATACTGAGTTGAACTAGATATGCCCTGTTTGTGTAGGAAGCATAGTTCTTTTGTTCTGAGATAGCTCACAATACTAGCCCTATAGGAAACATAGAAGAGTGCAAGAATGCCCGTTTTTCAAAAGCAGAGTGTATTTCTTGCATTGCACACTTGGGTTCAATTAAACTTCCTAAACGGAGTTGAATCACCTTCACTTTCAAGTTTTAGCAGCAATTGTTCATTCTGGCTAAGAACAGCACTCTTGTGCTATTCTGGCCATACATATTGCATATACCATGCGCGTCTGTTCCCAGCCACTACGGTGTATTGGACTGAAGAGAAGCTCCTGTTTTACTCAGTTTCCAATACTGAGTTGAACTAGATATGCTGCGATTTTGTAGGAAGCACAGTTCTTTTGTTCTGAGCTAGCTCACTGTACTAGCCCAATAGGAAACACAGTAGAGTACAAGAATACCCGTTTCTCAAAAGCAGAGTATTTTTCTTGCATGGCACACTAGGGTTCAATTAAACTTCCTAAACCGAGTTGAATCACGTTCAGTTTCAAGTTCTAGTCGCAAGTGTTTATTCAGGCTAGAACAGCATTCTTGTGCTATTCTGGCCATTCACAATGCAAATAGCATTCGCGTCTTTTCCAGCCAGTACAGTGTATTGGACTGAAGAGAAACTCGTGTTTTACTCAGTTTCCAATACTGAGTTGAACTAGATATGCCCTGTTTCTGTAGGAAGCACAGTTCTTTTGTTCTGAGCTAGGTCACTTTACTGGCCCTATAGGAAACACAGTAGAGTAGAAGATTGCCCGTTTCTAAAAAGCAGAGTGTTTTTCTTGCATGGCACACTAGGGTTCAATTAAACTACCTAAACGGAGTTTAATCAGGTTCAGTTTCAAGTTCTAGCAGCAAGGGTTCATTCAGGCTAAGAACAGCACTCTTGTGCTATTCTAACCCTACACAGTGCATATAGCATTCGCGTCTGTACCCAGCCAGTATAGTGTATTGGAATGAAGAGAAACTCCTCTTTTACTCAGTTTCCAATACTGAGTTGAACGAGATATGCCCCATTTGTGTAGGAAGCATAGTTCTTTTGTTTTGAGCTAGGTCACTTTACTGGCCCTATAGGAAACACAGTAGCGTGCAAGAATGCCCGTTTCTCAAAAGCGGAGTGTAATTCTTGCATGGCACACTAGGGTTCAATTAAACTTCCTAAACGGAGTTTAATCACGTTCAGTTTCAAGTTCTAGTAGCAAGGGTTCCTTCAGGCTAAAACAGCACTCTTGTGTTATTCTGGCCATACACAGTGCATATAGCATTCGCGTCTGTTCCCATCCAGTACAGTGGATTGGACTGAAGAGAAGCTCCTGTTTTACTCAGTTTCTTATACTGAGTTGAAGTAGATATGCCCCGTTTGTGTAGGAAGCACAGTTCTTTTGTTCTGAGCTAGCTCACTGTACTGGCCCTATAGGAAACACAGTGGAGTGCAAGAATGCCCGTTTCTCAAAAGCAGAGTGTTTTTCTTGCATGGCACTCTAGGGTTCAATTAAACTTCCTAAACGGAGTTGAATCAGGTTCAGTTTCAAGTTCTAGCAGCAAGTGTTTATTAAGGCTAAGAACAGCACTCTTGTGCTATTCTGGCCATACACAGTGCAAATAGCATTCGCGACTGTTCCCAGTCAGTACAGTGTATTGGACTGAAGAGAAGCTCCTGTTTTACTCAGATTCCAATAGTGAGTTGAACTAGATATGCCCCGTTTGTGTAGGAAGCATAGTTCTTTTGTTCTGAGCTAGCTCACTGTACTGGCCCTATGGGAAACACAGTTCAGTACAAGAATGCCCGTTTCTCAAAAGCAGAGTGTATTTCTTGCATGGTACACTAGGGTTCAATTAAACTTCCTAAACGGAGTTGAATCAACTTCAATCTCAAGTACTAGTAGCAAGTGTTCATTCAGGCTAAGAACAGCACTCTTGTGCCATTCTGGCCATACATAGTGCATATAGCATTCGAGTCTGTTCCCAGCCAGTACAGTGTATTGGACTGAAGAGAAGCTCCTGTTTTACTCAGTTTCCAATACTGAGTTGAATTAGATATGCTCCGTTTGTGTAGGAAGCACAGTTCTTTTGTTCTAAGCTAGCTCACTGTACTGGCCCTGTAGGAAACACAGTAGAGTAGAAGAATGCCCGTTTCTCAAAAGCAGAGTGTTTTTCTTGCATGGCACACTAGGGTTCAATTTAACCTCCTAAACGGAGTTGAATCACGTTCAGTTTCAAATTCTAGCAGCAAGTGTTCATTCAGGCTAAGAACAGCACTCTTGTGCCATTCTGGCCATACATAGTGCATATAGCATTCGTGTTTGTTCCCAGCCAGTACAGTGTTTTGGACTGAAGAGAAGCTCCTGTTTTATTTAGTTTCCAATACTTAGTTGAACTAGATATGCCCCTTTTGTTTAGGAGGCACAGTTCTTTTGTTCTGAGCTAGCTCACTGTACTGGCCCTATAGGAAACACAGTAGAGTACAAGAATGCCTGGTACTCAAAAGCAGAGTGTTTTTCTTGCATGACACACTAGGGTTCAATTAAACATCCTAAGTGGAGTTGAATCACCTTCAGTTTCAAGTTCTTGCAGCAAGGGTTCATTCACGCGAAGTACAGCACTCTTGTGCTATTCTGGCCAATCACAGTGCAAATAGCATTCGCATCTGTTCCCAGCCAGTACAGTGTATTGGACTGAAAAGAAGCTCTGTTTTACTCAGTTTCCAAAACAGAGTTGAACTAGATATGCCCCGTTGTGAAGGAAGCAAAGTTCTTTTGTTCTGAGCTCGCTCACTGTACTGGTCCTATAGGAAACACAGTAGAGTGCAAGAATGCCCGTTTATCAAAAGCAGAGTGTTTTTCTTGCATGGCACTGTAGGGTTCAATTAAACTTCCTAAATGGAGTTGAATCACGTTCAGTTTCAAGTTCTAGCAGCACGGGTTCATTCAGGCTAAGAACAGCACTCTTGTGCTATTCTGAACATACACAGTTCATATAGCATTGGCGTTTGTTCCCAGCCAGTACAGTGCATTGGACTGAAGAGAAGCTCCTGTTTTACTCTGTATCCTATACTTAGTTGAACTAGATATGCCCCGTTTGTGTAGGAAGCACAGTTCTTTTGTTCTGAGCTAGCTCACTGTACTGGCCCTGTATTGAACACAGTAGAGTGCAAGAATGCCCGTTTCTCAAAAGCAGAGTGTTTTTCTTGCAAGGCACACTATGGTTCAATTAAACTTCCTAAACCGAGTTGAATCACGTTAAGTTTCAAGATCTAGCAGCAAGTGTTTATTCAGACTAAGAACAGCACTCTTGTGCTATCTGGCCATACACAGTGGAAATAGCATTCGGGTCTGTTCCCATCCAGTACATTGTATTGCACTGAAGAGAACCTCCTGTTTTACTCAGTTTCCAAAACTGAGTTGAATTAGATATGCCCCGTTTGTGTAGGAAGCACAGTTCTTTTGTTCTGAGCTAGCTCACTGTACTGGCCCTGTAGGAAACAAAGTAGAGTAGAAGAATGCCCATTTCTAAAAAGGAGAGTGTTTTTCTTGCATGGCACACTAGGGTTCAATTAAACTCCCTAAACAGAGTTAAATCACGTTCAGTTTCAAGTTCTAGCAGCAAGGGTTCATTCAGGCTAAGAACAGCACTCTTGTGCTATTCTGGCCATACACAGTGCAAATAGCATTCAGGTCTGTTCCCAGTCAGTACAGTGTATTGGACTGAAGAGAAGCTCCTGTTTTACTCAGATTCCAATACTGAGTTGAACTAGATATGCCCCGTTTGTGTAGGAAGCACAGTTCTTTTGTTCTGAGCTAGCTCACTGTACTGGCCCTATAGGAAACACAGTAGAGTGCAAGAATGCCCGTTTCTCAAAGGCAGAGTGTTTTTCTTGTAAGGCACACTAGGGTTCAATTAAACTTCCTAAACGGAGTTGAATCACGTTCCGTTTCAAGTTCTAGCAGCAAGGGTTCATTCAGGCCAAGAACAGCACTCTTGTGCTATTCTGGCCATACACAGTGCATATAGCATTCGCGTCTGTTCCCAGCCAGTACAGTGTATTGGACTGAAGAGAAGCTCCTGTTTTACTCAGTTTCCAATACTGAGTTGAACTAGATATGCCCCGTTTGTGTAGGAAGTACAGTTCTTTTGTTCTGAGCTAGCTAACTGTACTGGCCCTATAGGAAACACAGTAGAGTGCAAGAATGCCCGTTTCTTAAAAGCAGAGTGTTTTTCTTGCATGGCTCACTAGGATTCAATTAAACTTCCTAAACGGAGTTGAATCACCTTAAGTTTCAATTTCTAGCAGCAAGGGTTCATTCAGGCTAAGAACAGCACTCCTGTGATATTCTGGCCAATCACAGTGCAAATAGCATTCGCATCTGTTCCCAGCCAGTACAGTGGATTGGACTGAAGAGAAGCTCCTGTTTTACTCAGTTTCTTATACTGAGTTGAAGTAGATATGCCCCGTTTGGTAGGAAGCACAGTTCTTTTGTTCTGAGCTAGGTCACTGTACTGGCTCTATAGGAAACACAGTGGAGTAGAAGAATGCCCGTTTTCAAAAGCAGAGTGTTTTCTTGCATGGCACACTAGGGTTCAATTAAACTTCCTAAATGGAGTTGAATCACGTTCAGCTTCAAGTTCTAGCAGCAAGGGTTCATTCAGGCTAAGAACAGCACTCTTGTTCTATTCTGGCCATACACAGTGCATATAGCATTCACATCTTTTCCCAGCCAGTACAGTGTATTGCACTGAAGAGAAGCTCCTGTTTTACTCAGTTTCCAATACTGAGTTGAACTAGGTATGCCCCGTTTGGTAGGAAGCACAGTTGTTTTGTTCTGAGCTAGCTCAGTATACTGGCCCTACAGGAAACACAGTAGAGTGCAAGGATGCCCGTTTCTGAAAAGCAGATTGTTTATCTTGCATGGTACACTAGGTTTCAGTTAAACTTCCTAAATGAGTTGAATGACGTTCAGGTTCAAGTTCTAGCAGCAAGTGTTCCTTCAGGCTAAGAATAGCACTCTTCTGCTATTCTGTCCAAAAGCAGTACAAATAGCATTTGCGTCTGTTCCTAGACTGAACAATGTATTGGACTGAAGAGAAGCTCCTGTTTTACTCAGTTTCCAATACTGAGTTGACCTAGATATGACCCGTTTTTGTAGGAAGCACAGTTCTTTTGTTCTGAGCTAGCTCACTGTACTGGCCCTGTAAGAAACACAGTAGAGTAGAAGAATGCCCTTTTCTCAAAAGCAGAGTGTTTTTCTTGCATAGCACACTAAAGTTCAATTAAACTTCCTAAATGGAGTTGAATCACGTTCAGTTTCAAGTTCTAGCAGCAAGGTTTCATTCAGTCTCAGAACAGCACTCTTGTGCTATTCTGGCCATACACAATGCATATAGCATTCACGTCTGTTCCCATCCAGTACAGTGTATTGGACTGAAGAGAAGCTCCTGTTTTACTCAGTTTCCAATACTGAGTTGAACTAGATATGCCCCATTTGTGTAGGGAGCACAGTTCTTTTTTTCTGAGCTAGCTCACTGTACTGGCCCTATAGGAAACACAGCAGAGTGCAAGAATGCCCGTTTCTTTAAAGTAGAGTGTTTTTCTGGCATGGCACACTAGGGTTCAATTAAACTTCCTAAACGGAGTTGAATCACCTTCAGTTTCAAGTTCTAGCAGCAAGGGTTCATTCAGGGTAAGAACACCACTATTGTGCTATTGTGGCCATAAACCGTGCAAATAGCATTCGCATCTGTTCCCAGCCAGTACAGTGTATTGGACTGAAAAGAAGCTCCTGTTTTACTCAGTTTCCAATACTGAGTTGAAATAGATATGCCCCGTTTGTTAGCAAGCACAGTTCTTTTGTTCTGAGCTAGCTCACTGTACTGGCTATGTAGGAAACACAGTAGAGTAGTAGAATGCCTGTTACTCAAAAGCAGAGTGTTTATCTTGCATGGCACATTAGGGTTCAATTAAACTTCCTAAATGGAGTTGAATCACCTTCAGTTTCAAGTTCTAGCAGCAAGGATTCATTCAGGCTAAGTACACCACTCTTGTGCTATTCTGGCCAATCACAGTGCAAATAGCATTCGCATCTGTTCCCAACCAGTACAGTGTATTGGACTGAAAAGAAGCTCTGTTTTACTCAGTTTCCAATACTGAGTTGAACTAGATATGCCCCGTTTGTGTAGGAAGCACAGTTCTTTTGTTCTGAGCTAGCTCACTGTACTGGCCCTATAGGAAACACAGTAGAGTGCAAGAATGCCCGTTTCTGAAAGGCAGAGTGTTTTTCTTGCATGGCCCACTAGGGTTCAATTAAACTTCCTAACGGAGTTTAATCACCTTCAGTTTCAAGTTCTAGCAGGAAGGGTTCATTAAGGCGAAGAAAAGCACTCTTGTGCTATTCTGGCAAATCACAGTGCAAATAGCATTCGCATCTGTTCCCAGCCAATACAGTGTATTGGACTGAAGAGAAGCTCCTGTTTTACTCAGTTTCCAATACTGAGTTGAACTAGATATGCCCAGTTTGGTAGGAAGCACAGAATTTTGTTCTGAGCTAGCTCACTGTGCTGGCACTATAGGAAACACAGTAGAGTAGAAGAATGCCTGTTACTCAAAAGCAGAGTGTTTTTCATGCATGGCACACTAGGGTTCAATTAAAATTCCTAAATGGCGTTGAATCACGTTCAGTTTCAAGTTCTAGCAGCAAGGGTTCATTGAGGCTAAGAACAGCACTCTTGTGCTATTCTGGCCATACACAGTGCATATAGCATTCGCGTCTGTTCCCAGCCAGTACAGTGTATTGGACTGAAGAGAAGCTCCTGTTTTAATCAGTTTCCCATGGTGAGTTGAAGTAGATAAGCCCCGTTTGTGTAGGAAGCCCAATTCTTTTTCTCTGAGCTAGCTCACTGTACTGGCCCTATAGGAAACACAGTATTGTGCAAGAATGCCCGTTTCTCAAAAGCAGACTGTTTTTCTTGCATGGTCCACCAGGGTTCAATTAAACATCCTAAACGGAGTTGAATCACGTTCATTTTCAATTTCTAGCAACAAGGGTTCTTTCAGGCTAAGAACAGAACTCTTGTGCTATTCTGGCCATACACAGTGCAAATAGCATTCGCGTCTGTTCCCAGCAAGTACAGTGTATTGGACTGAAGAGAAGCTCCTGTTTTATTTTTGTCCAATATTGAGTTGAAGTAGATATGCCCCGTTTGAGTACGAAGCAGTGTTCTTTTGTTCTGAGCTAGCTCACTGTACTTGCCCTGTAGGAAACACAGTAGAGTAGAAGAATGCCCGTTTCTCAAAAGCAGAGTGTTTTTCTTGCATGGCACACTAGGGTTCAATTAAACTTCCTAAACGTAGTTGAATCACCTTCAGTTGCATGTTCTAGCAGCAAGGGTTCATTCAGACTAAGAACATCACACTTGTGCTCTCTGGCCATACACAGTGCATATAGCATTCGTGTCTGTTCCCAGCCCGTACACTGTATTGGAATGAAGAGAATCTCCTGTTTTACTCAGTTTCCAATCCTGAGTTGAACTAGATATGCCCCGTTTGTGTAGGAAGCACAGTTCTTTTGTTCTGAGCTAGCTCACTGTACTGGCCCTATAGGAAACACAGTAGAGTGCAAGAATGCCCGTTTCTTAAAAGCAGAGTGTTTTTCTTGCATGGCTCACTAGGATTCAATTAAACTTCCTAAACGGAGTTGAATCACCTTAAGTTTCAATTTCTAGCAGCAAGGGTTCATTCAGGCTAAGAACAGCACTCTTGTGATATTCTGGCCAATCACAGTGCAAATAGCATTCGCATCTGTTCCCAGCCAGTACAGTGCATTGGACTGAAAAGAAGCTCCTGTTTTACTCAATTTCCAATACTGAGTTTAACTAGATATGCCCTGTTTGGTAGGAAGCACAGTTCTTTTGTTCTGAGCTAGCTCACTGTACTGGCTCTGTAGGAAACAAAGTAGAGTAGAAGAATGCCCGTTTCTGAAAAGCAGAGTGTTTTTCTTGCATGGCACACTAGGGTTCAATTAAACTTCCTAAATGGAGTTGAATCTCGGTCAGTTTCAAGTTCTAGCAGCAAGTGTTCCTTCAGGCTAAGAACAGCAAATAGTGCTATTCTGTCCATACACAGTGCAAATAGCATTCGTGTCTGTTCCTAGCAAGTACAGTGTATTGGACTGAAGAGAAGCTCCTGTTTTACTCAGTTTCCAATACTGAGTTTAACTAGATACTCCCCGTTTTTGTCGGAAGCACAGTTCTTTTGTCCTGAGCTAGCTCACTGTACTGGCCCTGTAGGAAACACAGTATAGTAGAAGAATGCCCTTTTCTCAAAAGCAGAGTGTTTTTCTTGCATGGCACACTAGGGTTCAATTAAACTTCCTAAATGGAGTTTAATCACGTGCAGTTTCAAGTTCTAGCAGCTAGGGTTCATTCAGGCTAAGAACAGCACTCTTGTGCTATTCTGGCCATACACAGTGCTTATAGCATTCGCGTCTGTTCCCAGCCAGTACAGTGTATTGGACTGAAGAGAAGCTCCTGTTTTACTGAGTTTCCAATACTGAGTTGAACTAGATATGCCCCGTTTGTGTAGGAGCACAGTTCTTTTGTTCTGAGCCTGCTCACTGTACTGGCCCTATAGGAAACACAGTAGAGTGCAAGAATGCCCGTATCTTAAAAGCAGAGTGTTTTTCTTGCATGGCACACTAGGGTTCAATTAAACTTCCTAAACGGAGTTGAATCACCTTCACTTTCAAGTTCTAGCAGCAAGTGTTCATTCAGGCTAAGAACAGCACTCTTGTACTATTCTGGCCATACACAGTTCAAATAGCATTCGCGACTGTTCCCAGCCAGTACAGTGTATTGGACTGAAAAGAAGCTCTGTTTTACTCAGTTTCCAATACTGAGTTGAACTAGATATGCCCCGTTTGGTAGGAAGCACAGTTCTTTTGTTCTGAGCTAGCTCACTGTACTGGCTCTATAGGAAACACAGTAGAGTAGTAGAATGCCTGTTACTCAAAAGCAGAGTGTTTATCTTGCATGGCACATTAGGGTTCAATTAAACTTCCTAAATAGAGTTGAATCACGTTCAGTTTCAAGTCTCTAGAAGCAAGGGTTCATTGAGGATAAGAACAGCACTCTTGTGCTATTCTCGCCAAACTCAGTGCATATAGCATTCGTGTCTGTTCCCAAACAGTACAGTGTTTTGGACTGAAGAGAAGCTCCTGTTTTATTTAGTTTCCAATACTGAGTTGAACTAGATATGCCCCGTTTGTGTAGGAAGCACAGTTCTTTTGTTCTGAGCTTGCTCACTGTACTGGCCCTATAGGAAACATAGTAGAGTACAAGAATGCCTGGTTCTCAAAAGCAGAGTGTTTTTCTTGCATGGCACACTAGGGTTCAATTAAACATCCTAAGTGGAGTTGAATCACCTTCAGTTTCAAGTTCTAGCAGCAAGGGTTCATTCAGGCTAAGAACAACCCTCTTGTGTTATTCTGGCCAATCACAGTGCAAATACCATTCGCATCTGTTCCCAACCAGTACAGTGTATTGGACTGAAAAGAAGCTCTGTTTTACTCAGTTTCCAATACTGAGTTGAACTAGATATGGCCCGTTTGTGTAGGAAGCACAGTTCTTTTGTTCTGAGCTAGCTCATTGTACTGGCCCTATAGGAAACACAGTAGAGTGCAAGAATGCCCGTTTCTGAAAGGCAGAGTGTTTTTCTTGCATGGCCCACTAGGGTTCAATTAAACTTCCTCACGGAGTTTAATCACCTTCAGTTTCAAGTTCTACCAGCAAGGATTCATTCAGACTTAGAACAGCACTCTTGTGCTATTCTGGCCATACATAGTGCATATAGTATTCGCATCTCTTCCCAGCCAGTACAGTGCATTGGACTGAAAAGAAGCTCCTGTTTGACTCAGTTTCCTATACTGAGTTGAACAAGATATGCCCTGTTTGTGTAGGAAGCACAGTTCTTTTGTTCTGAGGTAGCTCACTGTACTCGCTCTGTAGGAAACACAGTAGAGTAGAAGAATGCCCGTTTATTAAAGCAAAGTGTTTTTCTTGCATGGTACACTAGGGTTCAGTTAAATTTCCTAAACAGAGTTGAATCACCTTCACTTTCAAGTTCTAGCAGCAAGTGTTCATTCAGGCTAAGAACAGCACTCTTGTGCTATTCTGGCCAATCACAGTGCAAATAGCATTCGCATCTGTTCCCAGCCAATACAGTGTATTGGACTGAAGAGAAGCTCCTGTTTTACTCAGTTTCCAATACTCAGTTGAACTAGAATTGCCCAGTTTGGTAGGAAGCACAGATCTTTTGTTCTGAGCTAGCTCACTGTGCTGGCTCTATAGGAAACACAGTAGAGTAGAAGAATGCCTGTTACTGAAAAGCAGAGTGTTTTTCTTGCATGGCACACTAGGGTTCAATTAAAATTCCTAAATGGCGTTGAATCACGTTCATTTTCAATTTCTAGCAACAAGGGTTCTTCCAGGCTAAGAACAGAACTCTTGTGCTATTCTGGCCATACACAGTGCAAATAGCATTCGCGTCTGTACCCAGCCAGTACAGTGTATTGGACTGAAGAGAAGCTCCTGTTTTATTTTTGTCCAATATTGAGTTGAAGTAGATATGCCCCGTTTGAGGAGGAAGCAGTGTTCTTTTTTTCTGAGCTAGCTCACTATACTGGCCCTGTAGGAAACACAGTAGAGTAGAAGAATGCCCGTTTCTCAAAAGCAGAGTGTTTTTCTTGCATGGCACACTAGGGTTCAATTAAACTTCCTAAACGAAGTTGAATCACCTTCAGTTGCATGTTCTAGCAGCAAGGGTTCATTCAGACTAAGAACATCACTCTTGTGCTCTCTGGCCATACTCAGTGCATATAGCATTCGTGTCTGTTCCCAGCCCATACAGTGTATTGGAATGAAGAGAATCTCCTGTTTTACTCAGTTTCCAATCCTGAGTTGAAATAGATATGCCCCGTTTGTGTAGGAAGCACATTCTTTTTTTCTGAGCTAGGTCACTGTACTGGCCCTATAGGAAACACAGTAGAGTGCAAGAATGCCCGTTTCCCAAAGCAGAGTGTTCTTCTTGCATGGCACACTAGGGTTCAATTAAACTTTCTAAACGGAGTTGAATCACGTTCAGTTTCAAGTTGTAGCATCAAGGGTTCATTCAGGCTAAGAACAGCACTCTTGTGCTATTCTGGCCATAAACAGTGCAAATAGCATTCGCATCTGTTCCCAGCCAGTACAGTGTATAGGACTGAAGAGAAGCTCCTGTTTTACTCAGTTTCCAATACTGAGTTGAACTAGATATGCCCCGTTTGGTAGGAAGCACAGTTCTTTTGTTCTGAGCTAGCGCACTGTACTGGCTATATAGGAAACACAGTAGAGTAGACGAATGACTGTTACTCAAAAGCAGAGTGTTTTTCTTGCATGGCACACTAGGGTTCAATTAAACTTCCTAAATGGAGTTGAATCACTTTCAGTTTCAAGTTCTAGCAGCAAGGTTTCATTCTGGCTAAGAAAAGCACTCTTGTGTTATTCTGGCCATACACAGTGCATATAGCATTCGCGTCTGTTCCCAGCCAGTACTGTGTATTGGACTGAAGAGAAGCTCCTGTTTTACTCAGTTTCCAATCCTGAGTTGAACTAGATAGGCCCCGTTTGTGTAGGTAGCACAATTCTTTTTTTCTGAGCTAGCTCACTGTACTGGCCCTATAGGAAACACAGTAGAGTGCAAGAATGCCCGGTTCTCAAAAGCAGAGTGTTTTTCTTGCATGGTACACTAGGGTTCAATTAAACTTCCTAAACGGAGTTGAATCACCTTCATTTTCAAGTTCTAGCAGCAAGGGTTCATTCAGGCTAAGAACAGCACTCTTGTGCTATTCTGGCTAATCACAGTGCAAATACCATTCGCATCTGTTCCCAGCCAGTACAGTGTATTGGACTGAAAAGAAGCTCCTGTTTTACTCAGTTTCCAATACTAAGTTGAACTAGATATGGCTCGTTTGGTAGGAAGCACAGTTCTTTTGTTCTGAGCTAGCTCCCTGTACTGGCAATGTAGGAAACACAGTAGAGTAGAAGAATGCCCGTTTCTCAAAAGCAGAGTGTTGTTCTTGCATGGTACACTAGGGTTCAGTTAAACTTCCTAAATGGAGTTGAATGACGTTCAGTTTCAAGTTCTAGGAGCAAGTGTTCCTTCAGGCTAAGAACAACACTCTTGTGCTATTCTGGCCATACACAGTGAAAATAGCATTCGCGTCTGTCCTAGCAAGTACAATGTATTGGACTGAACAGAAGCTCCTGTTTTACTCAGTTTCCAATACTGAGTTGAACTAGATATGCCCCGTTTGTGTAGGTAGCATAGTTCTTTTTTTCTGAGCTAGCTCACTGTACTGGCCCTATTGGAAACATTGTAGAGTGCAACAATGCCCTTTTCTAAAAAGCAGAGTGTTTTTTTTGCATGGCACACTAGGGTTCAATTAAACTTCCTAAATGGAGTTGAATCACGTTCTGTTTCAAGTTCTAGCAGCAAGGGTTCATTTAGGCTAAGAACAGAACTCTTGATCTATTCTGGCCATACACAGTGCATATAGCATTCGTGTCTGTTCCCAGCCAACGCAGTGTTTTGGACTGAAGAGAAGCTCCTGTTTTACTCAGTTTTCAATACTGAGTTGACCTAGATATGCCCTGTTTGTTTAGGAAGCACAGTTCTTTTGTTCTGAGCTAGCTCACTGTACTGGCCGTGTAGGAAACACAGTACAGTGCAAGAATGCCCGTTTCTCAAAAGCAGAGTGTTGTTCTTGCATGGCACACTTGGGTTCAATTAAACTTCCTAATGGAGTTGAATCACGTACAGTTTCAAGTACTAGCAGCAAGGGTTCATTCAGGCTAAGAACAGCACTCTTGTTCTATTCTGGCCATACACAGTGCATATAGCATTCACGTCTTTTCCCAGCCAGTACAGTGTACTGGACTAAAGAGAAGCTCCTGTTTTACTCAGTTTCCAATACTGAGTTGAACTAGGTATGCCCCGTTTGGTAGGAAGCACAGTTGTTTTGTTCTGAGCTAGCTCACTATACTGGCCCTACAGGAAACACAGTAGAGTACAAGGATGCCCGTTTTGAAAAGCAGATTGTTTATCTTGCATGGTACACTAGGTTTCAGATAAACTTCCTAAATGAGTTGAATGACGTTCAGGTTCAAGTTCTAGCAGCAAGTGTTCCTTCAGGCTAAGAATAGCACTCTTCTGCTATTCTGTCCATACGCAGTACAAATAGCATTTGCGTCTGTTCCTAGACTGAACAATGTTGAGATTCAAGTTCTAGCAGCAAGTGTGCATTCAGGCTAAGAACAGACACTTGTGCTTTTCTGGCCATATACAGTGCAAATAGCATTCGCGTCTGTTCCCAGCCAGTACAGTGTATTGGACTGATGAGAAGCTCCTGTTTTACTCAGTTTCCAATACTGAGATGACCTAGATAAGACCCGTTTTTGTAGGAAGCACAGTTCTTTTGTTCTGAGCTAGCTCACTGTACTGGCCCTATAGGAAACACAGTAGAGTGCAAGAATGCCCGTTTCTCAAAAGCAGAGTGTTGTTCTTGCATGGCACACTAGGGTTCAATTAAACTTCCTAATGGAGTTGAATCACGTACAGTTTCAAGTACTAGCAGCAAGGGTTCATTCAGGCTAACAACAGCCCTCTTGTGCTAAACCTGCCAATCACAGTGCAAATAGCATTCGCATCTGTTCCCAGCCAGTACAGTGTATTGGAATTAAGTGAAGCTCCTGTTTTACTCAGTTTCCAATACTGAGTTGAACTAGATATGCCCCGTTTGGTAGAAAGCACAGTTCTTTTGTTCTGAGCTAGCTCACTGCACTGGCTCTATAGGAAACACAGTAGAGTAGAAGAATGCCCGTTTCACAAAAGCAGAGTGTTTTTCTTGCATGGCACATTAGGGTTCAATTAAAATTCCTAAACGTAGTTGAATCACCTTCAGTTTCAAGTTCTAGCAGCAAGTGTTCCTTCAGGGTAAGAACAGCACTCTTGTGCTATTCTGTCCATACACAGTGCAAATAGCATTCGCGTCTGTTCCCAGCCAGTACAGTGTATTGGACTGAAGAGAAGCTCCTGTTTTACTCACTTTCCAATACTGAGTTGATCTAGATATGCCCCTTTTGTGTAGGAAGCAAGTTCTTTTGTTCTGAGCTAGCTCACTGTACTGGCCCTATAGGAAACACAGTAGAGTGCAAGAATGCCCGTTTTTCAAAAGCAGAGTGTTTTTCTTGCATGGCACACTAGGGTTCAATTAAACTTCCTAAACGGAGTTGAATCACTTTCAGTTTCAAGTTCTAGCAGCAAGGGTTCATTCAGCCTAAGAGCAGCACTCTTGTGCTATTCTTGCCAATCACAGAAAAAATAGCATTCGCATCTGTTCCCAGCCTGTACAGTGTATTGGACTGAATAGAAGCTCCTGTTTTACTCAGTTTCCAATACTGAGTTGAACTGGATATGCTCTGTTTGTTAGGAAGCACAGTTCTTTTTTCTGAGCTAGCTCACTGTACTGGCTATGTAGGAAACACAGTAGAGTAGAAGAATGCCCGTTTCTCAAAAGCAGAGTGTTTTTCTTGCATGGCACATTAGGGTTCAATTAAACTTCCTAAACTTAGTTGAATCCCGTTCAGTTTCAAGTTCTAGCAGCAAGGGTTCATTCAGGCTAAGAACAGCACTCTTGTGCTATTCCTGCCAATCACAGTGCAAATAGCATTCGCATTAGTTCCCAGCCAGTACAATGTATTGGACTGAAGAGAAGCTCCTGTTTTACTCAGTTTCCAATACTGAGTTGAACTAGGTATGCCCCGTTTGGTAGGAAGCACAGTTGTTTTGTTCTGAGCTAGCTCACTATACTGGCCCTACAGGAAACACAGTAGAGTGCAAGAATGCCCGTTTCTGAAAAGCAGATTGTTTATCTTGCATGGCACACTAGGGTTCAGTTAAACTTCCTAAATGAGTTGAATGACGTTCAGGTTCAAGTTCTAGCAGCAAGTGTTCCTTCAGGCTAAGAATAGCACTCTTCTGCTATTCTGTCCATACGCAGTACAAATAGCATTTGCGTCTGTTCCTAGCCTGAACAATGTATTGGACTGAAGAGAAGCTCCTCTTTTACTCAGTTTCCAATACTGAGTTGACCTAGATATGACCCGTTTTTGTAGGAAGCACAGTTCTTTTGTTCTGAGCTAGCTCACTGTACTGGCCCTGTAAGAAACACAGTAGAGTAGAAGAATGCCCTTTTCTCAAAAGCAGAGTGTTTTTCTTGCATAGCACACTAAAGTTCAATTAAACTTCCTAAATGGAGTTGAATCACGTTCAGTTTCAAGTTCTAGCAGCACGGTTTCATTCAGTCTCAGAACAGCACTCTTGTGCTATTCTGGCCATACACAATGCATATAGCATTCGCATCTGTTCCCATCCAGTACAGTGTATTGGACTGAAGAGAAGCTCCTGTTTTACTCAGTTTCCAATACTGAGTTGAACTGATATGCCCCATTTGTGTAGGAAGCACAGTTCTTTTTTTCTGAGCTAGCTCACTGTACTGGCCCTATAGGAAACACAGTAGAGTGCAAGAATGCCCGTTTCTTTAAAGTAGAGTGTTTTTCTGGGATGGCACACTAGGGTTCAATTAAACTTCCTAAACGGAGTTGAATCACCTTCAGTTTCAAGTTCTAGCAGCAAGGGTTCATTCAGGGTAAGAACACCACTATTGTGCTATTGTGGCCATAAACAGTGCAAATAGCATTCGCATCTGTTCCCAGCCAGTACAGTGTATTGGACTGAAAAGAAGCTCCTGTTTTACTCAGTTTCCAATACTGAGTTGAACTAGATATGCCCCGTTTGTTAGCAAGCACAGTTCTTTTGTTCTGAGCTAGCTCACTGTACTGGCTCTGTAGGAAACACAGTAGAGTAGAAGAATGCACATTTCTCAAAAGTAGAGTGTTTTTCTTGCATGGCACACTATGGTTCAGTTAAACTTCCTAAATCCAGTTAAATGACTTTCACTTTCAAGTTCTAGCATTAAGTGTTAATTCAGGGTAAGAACAGCACTCTTGTGCCATTCTGTCCATACACAGTACAAATAGCATACGCGTCTGTTCCTAGCCAGTACAATGTATTGGACTGAAGAGAAGCTCTTGTTTTACTCAGTTTACAAAACTGAGTTGAACTAGATATTCCCCGTTTGTGTAGGAAGCACAGTTCTTTTGTTCTCAGCTAGCTCACTGTACTGGCCCTATAGGAAACACAGTAGAGTGCAAGAATGCCCGGTTCTCAAAAGCAGACTGTTTTCCTTGCATGGCACATTAGGGTTCAATACAACTTCCTAAACGGAGTTGAATCACCTTCAGTTTCAAGTTCTAGCAGCAAGGGTTCATTAGGCTACGAACAGCACTCTTGTGCTATTCCTGCCAATCACATTGCAAATAGCATTCGCGTCTGTTCCCAGCCAGTACAGTGTATAGGACTGAAAAGAAGCTCCTGTTTTACTCAGTTTCCAATACTGAGTTGAACTAGATATGCCCCGGTTGGTAGGAAGCACAGTTCTTTTGTTCCGAGCTAGCTAACTGTACTGGCTATGTAGGAAACACAGTAGAGTAGAAGAATGCTTGTTTTTCAAAAGCAGAGTGTTTTTCTTGCATGGCACGCTAGGGTTCAGTTACACTTCCTAAATGGAATTGAATGACGTTCAGTTACAAGTTCTAGCAGCAAGTGTTCCTTCAGGCGAAGAACAGCAGTCTTGTTCTGTTCTGTCCATACACAGTGCAAATAGCATTCGCATCTGTTCCTAGCCAGTACAATGTATTGGACTTAAGAGAAGATCCTGTTTTCCTCAGTTTCCAATACTGAGTTGAACTAGATATGCCTGGTTTGTGTAGGAAGCACCATTCTTTTGTTTTGACCTAGTTCACTGTACTGGCCCTATAGGAAACACAGTAGAGTGCAAGAATGCCCGTTTCTCAAAAGCAGAGTGTTGTTCTTGCATGGCACACTTGGGTTCAATTAAACTTCCTAATGGAGTTGAATCACGTACAGTTTCAAGTACTAGCAGCAAGGGTTCATTCAGGCTAAGAACAGCACTCTTGTTCTATTCTGGCCATACACAGTGCATATAGCATTCACGTCTTTTCCCAGCCAGTACAGTGTACTGGACTGAAGAGAAGCTCCTGTTTTACTCAGTTTCCAATACTGAGTTGAACTAGGTATGCCCCGTTTGGTAGGAAGCACAGTTGTTTTGTTCTGAGCTAGCTCACTATACTGGCCCTACAGGAAACACAGTAGAGTACAAGGATGCCCGTTTTGAAAAGCAGATTGTTTATCTTGCATGGTACACTAGGTTTCAGATAAACTTCCTAAATGAGTTGAATGACGTTCAGGTTCAAGTTCTAGCAGCAAGTGTTCCTTCAGGCTAAGAATAGCACTCTTCTGCTATTCTGTCCATACGCAGTACAAATAGCATTTGCGTCTGTTCCTAGACTGAACAATGTTGAGATTCAAGTTCTAGCAGCAAGTGTGCATTCAGGCTAAGAACAGCACACTTGTGCTTTTCTGGCCATATACAGTGCAAATAGCATTCGCGTCTGTTCCCAGCCAGTACAGTGTATTGGACTGATGAGAAGCTCCTGTTTTACTCAGTTTCCAATACTGAGATGACCTAGATAAGACCCGTTTTTGTAGGAAGCACAGTTCTTTTGTTCTGAGCTAGCTCACTGTACTGGCCCTGTAAGAAACACAGTAGAGTAGAAGAATGCCCTTTTCTCAAAAGCAGAGTGTTTTTCTTGCATAGCACACTAAAGTTCAATTAAACTTCCTAAATGGAGTTGAATCACGTTCAGTTTCAAGTTCTAGCAGCAAGGTTTCATTCAGTCTCAGAACAGCACTCTTGTGCTATTCTGGCCATACACAATGCATATAGCATTCGCGTCTGTTCCCATCCAGTACAGTGTATTGGACTGAAGAGAAGCTCCTGTTTTACTCAGTTTCCAATACTGAGTTGAACTAGATATGCCCCATTTGTGTAGGGAGCACAGTTCTTTTGTTCTGAGCTAGCTCACTGTACTGGCCCTATAGGAAACACAGTAGAGTGCAAGAATGCCCGGTTCTCAAAAGCAGACTGTTTTCCTTGCATGGCACACTAGGGTTCAATTAAACTTCCTAAACGTAGTTGAATCACCTTCAGTTTCAAGTTCTAGCAGCAAGGGTTCATTCAGGCTAAGAACAGCACTCTTGTGCTATTCCTGCCAATCACATTGCAAATAGCATTCGCGTCTGTTCCCAGCCAGTACAGTGTATAGGACTGAAAAGAAGCTCCTGTTTTACTCAGTTTCCAATACTGAGTTGAACTAGATATGCCCAGGTTGGAGGGAAGCACAGTTCTTTTGTTCTGAGCTAGCTCACTGTACTGGCCCTATAGGAAACACAGTAGAGTGCAAGAATGCCCGTTTCTCAAAAGCAGAGTGTTTTTCTTGAATGGCACATTAGGGTTCAATTAAACTTCCTAAACTTAGTTGAATCACCTTCACTTTCAAGTTCTAGCAGCAAGGGTTCATTCAGGCTAAGAACAGCACTCTTGTGCTATTCTGGCCATACACAGTGCATATAGCATTTGCGTCTGTTCCCAGCCAGTACAGTGTATTGGACTGAAGAGAAGCTCCTGTTTTAACTAGTTTCCAAAACTGAGTTGAACTAGATATGCCCGGTTTGTGTAGGAAGCACAGTTCTTTTGTTCTGAGCTAGCTCACTGTACTGGCCCTGTAGAAAATACAGTAGTGTGCAAGAATGCCCATTCTCAAAAGCAGAGTGTTTTTCTTGCATTGCACACTAGGGTTTAATTAAACTTCCTAAACGGAGTTGAATCACGTTCAGTTTCAAGTTCTAGCAGTAAGGGTTCATTCAGGCTAAGAACACCACTCTTGTGCTATTCCTGCCAATCACATTGCAAATAGCATTCGCGTTTGTTCCCAGCCAGTACAGTGTATAGGACTGAAAAGAAGCTCCTGTTTTACTCAGTTTCAATACTGAGTTGAACTAGATATGCCCCGGTTGGTAGGAAGCACAGTTCTTTTGCTCCGTGCTAGCTCACTGTACTGGCTATGTAGGAAACACAGTAGAGTAGAAGAATGCTCGTTTCTCAAAAGCAGAGTGTTTTTCTTGCATGGCACACAAGGGTTCAGTTAAACTTCCTAAATGGAGTTGAATGACGTTCAGTTACAAGTTTTAGCAGCAAGTGTTCCTTCAGGCGAAGAACAGCAGTCTTGTGCTATTCTGTCCATACACAGTGCAAATAGCATTCGCGTCTGTTCCTAGCCAGTACAATGTATTGGACTGAAGAGAAGATCCTGTTTTACTCAGTTTCCAATACTGAGTTGAACTAGATATGCCTGGTTTGTGTAGGAAGCACAGTTCTTTTGTTCTGAGCTAGCTCACTGTACTGGCCCTGTAAGAAACACAGTAGAGTAGAAGAATGCCCTTTTCTCAAAAGCAGAGTGTTTTTCTTGCATAGCACACTAAAGTTCAATTAAACTTCCTAAATGGAGTTGAATCACGTTCAGTTTCAAGTTCTAGCAGCAAGGTTTCATTCAGTCTCAGAACAGCACTCTTGTGCTATTCTGGCCATACACAATGCATATAGCATTCGCGTCTGTTCCCATCCAGTACAGTGTATTGGACTGAAGAGAAGCTCCTGTTTTACTCAGTTTCCAATACTGAGTTGAACTAGATATGCCCCATTTGTGTAGGGAGCACAGTTCTTTTGTTCTGAGCTAGCTCACTGTACTGGCCCTATAGGAAACACAGTAGAGTGCAAGAATGCCCGGTTCTCAAAAGCAGACTGTTTTCCTTGCATGGCACACTAGGGTTCAATTAAACTTCCTAAACGGAGTTGAATCACCTTCAGTTTCAAGTTCTAGCAGCAAGGGTTCATTCAGGCTAAGAACAGCACTCTTGTGCTATTCCTGCCAATCACATTGCAAATAGCATTCGCGTCTGTTCCCAGCCAGTACAGTGTATAGGACTGAAAAGAAGCTCCTGTTTTACTCAGTTTCCAATACTGAGTTGAACTAGATATGCCCAGGTTGGAGGGAAGCACAGTTCTTTTGTTCTGAGCTAGCTCACTGTACTGGCCCTATAGGAAACACAGTAGAGTGCAAGAATGCCCGTTTCTCAAAAGCAGAGTGTTTTTCTTGAATGGCACATTAGGGTTCAATTAAACTTCCTAAACTTAGTTGAATCACCTTCACTTTCAAGTTCTAGCAGCAAGGGTTCATTCAGGCTAAGAACAGCACTCTTGTGCTATTCTGGCCATACACAGTGCATATAGCATTTGCGTCTGTTCCCAGCCAGTACAGTGTATTGGACTGAAGAGAAGCTCCTGTTTTAACTAGTTTCCAAAACTGAGTTGAACTAGATATGCCCGGTTTGTGTAGGAAGCACAGTTCTTTTGTTCTGAGCTAGCTCACTGTACTGGCCCTGTAGAAAATACAGTAGTGTGCAAGAATGCCCATTCTCAAAAGCAGAGTGTTTTTCTTGCATTGCACACTAGGGTTTAATTAAACTTCCTAAACGGAGTTGAATCACGTTCAGTTTCAAGTTCTAGCAGTAAGGGTTCATTCAGGCTAAGAACACCACTCTTGTGCTATTCCTGCCAATCACATTGCAAATAGCATTCGCGTTTGTTCCCAGCCAGTACAGTGTATAGGACTGAAAAGAAGCTCCTGTTTTACTCAGTTTCAATACTGAGTTGAACTAGATATGCCCCGGTTGGTAGGAAGCACAGTTCTTTTGCTCCGTGCTAGCTCACTGTACTGGCTATGTAGGAAACACAGTAGAGTAGAAGAATGCTCGTTTCTCAAAAGCAGAGTGTTTTTCTTGCATGGCACACAAGGGTTCAGTTAAACTTCCTAAATGGAGTTGAATGACGTTCAGTTACAAGTTTTAGCAGCAAGTGTTCCTTCAGGCGAAGAACAGCAGTCTTGTGCTATTCTGTCCATACACAGTGCAAATAGCATTCGCGTCTGTTCCTAGCCAGTACAATGTATTGGACTGAAGAGAAGATCCTGTTTTACTCAGTTTCCAATACTGAGTTGAACTAGATATGCCTGGTTTGTGTAGGAAGCACAGTTCTTTTGTTCTGAGCTAGCTCACTGTACTGGCCCTATAGGAAACACAGTAGAGTGCAAGAATGCCCGTTTCTCAAAAGCAGAGTGTTGTTCTTGCATGGCACACTAGGGTTCAATTAAACTTCCTAATGGAGTTGAATCACGTACAGTTTCAAGTACTAGCAGCAAGGGTTCATTCAGGCTAACAACAGCCCTCTTGTGCTAAACCTGCCAATCACAGTGCAAATAGCATTCGCATCTGTTCCCAGCCAGTACAGTGTATTGGAATTAAGTGAAGCTCCTGTTTTACTCAGTTTCCAATACTGAGTTGAACTAGATATGCCCCGTTTGGTAGAAAGCACAGTTCTTTTGTTCTGAGCTAGCTCACTGCACTGGCTCTATAGGAAACACAGTAGAGTAGAAGAATGCCCGTTTCACAAAAGCAGAGTGTTTTTCTTGCATGGCACATTAGGGTTCAATTAAAATTCCTAAACGTAGTTGAATCACCTTCAGTTTCAAGTTCTAGCAGCAAGTGTTTCTTCAGGGTAAGAACAGCACTCTTGTGCTGTTCTGTCCATACACAGTGCAAATAGCATTCGCGTCTGTTCCCAGCCAGTACAGTGTATTGGACTGAAGAGAAGCTCCTGTTTTACTCACTTTCCAATACTGAGTTGATCTAGATATGCCCCTTTTGTGTAGGAAGCAAGTTCTTTTGTTCTGAGCTAGCTCACTGTACTGGCCCTATAGGAAACATAGTAGAGTGCAAGAATGCCCGTTTTTCAAAAGCAGAGTGTTTTTCTTGCATGGCACACTAGGGTTCAATTAAACTTCCTAAACGGAGTTGAATCACTTTCAGTTTCAAGTTCTAGCAGCAAGGGTTCATTCAGCGTAAGAGCAGCACTCTTGTGCTATTCTTGCCAATCACAGTGCAAATAGCATTCGCATCTGTTCCCAGCCTGTACAGTGTATTGGACTGAAGAGAAGCTCCTGTTTCACTCAGTTTCCAATACTGAGTTGAACTGGATATGCTCTGTTTGTTAGGAAGCACAGTTCTTTTTTCTGAGCTAGCTCACTGTACTGGCTATGTAGGAAACACAGTAGAGTAGAAGAATGCCCGTTTCTCAAAAGCAGAGTGTTTTTCTTGCATGGCACATTAGGGTTCAATTAAACTTCCTAAACTTAGTTGAATCCCGTTCAGTTTCAAGTTCTAGCAGCAAGGGTTCATTCAGGCTAAGAACAGCACTCTTGTGCTATTCCTGCCAATCACAGTGCAAATAGCATTCGCATTAGTTCCCAGCCAGTACAGTGTATTGGACTGAAGAGAAGCTCCTGTTTTACTCAGTTTCCAATACTGAGTTGAACTAGGTATGCCCCGTTTGGTAGGAAGCACAGTTGTTTTGTTCTGAGCTAGCTCACTATACTGGCCCTACAGGAAACACAGTAGAGTGCAAGAATGCCCGTTTCTGAAAAGCAGATTGTTTATCTTGCATGGCACACTAGGGTTCAGTTAAACTTCCTAAATGAGTTGAATGACGTTCAGATTCAAGTTCTAGCAGCAAGTGTTCCTTCAGGCTAAGAATAGCACTCTTCTGCTATTCTGTCCATACGCAGTACAAATAGCATTTGCGTCTGTTCCTAGCCTGAACAATGTATTGGACTGAAGAGAAGCTCCTCTTTTACTCAGTTTCCAATACTGAGTTGACCTAGATATGACCCGTTTTTGTAGGAAGCACAGTTCTTTTGTTCTGAGCTAGCTCACTGTACTGGCCCTGTAAGAAACACAGTAGAGTAGAAGAATGCCCTTTTCTCAAAAGCAGAGTGTTTTTCTTGCATAGCACACTAAAGTTCAATTAAACTTCCTAAATGGTGTTGAATCATGTTCAGTTTCAAGTTCTAGCAGCAAGGTTTCATTCAGTCTCAGAACAGCACTCTTGTGCTATTCTGGCCATACACAATGCATATAGCATTCGCATCTGTTCCCATCCAGTACAGTGTATTGGACTGAAGAGAAGCTCCTGTTTTACTCAGTTTCCAATACTGAGTTGAACTTGATATGCCCCATTTGTGTAGGAAGCACAGTTCTTTTTTTCTGAGCTAGCTCACTGTACTGGCCCTATAGGAAACACAGTAGAGTGCAAGAATGCCCGTTTCTTTAAAGTAGAGTGTTTTTCTGGGATGGCACACTAGGGTTCAATTAAACTTCCTAAACGGAGTTGAATCACCTTCAGTTTCAAGTTCTAGCAGCAAGGGTTCATTCAGGGTAAGAACACCACTATTGTGCTATTGTGGCCATAAACAGTGCAAATAGCATTCGCATCTGTTCCCAGCCAGTACAGTGTATTGGACTGAAAAGAAGCTCCTGTTTTACTCAGTTTCCAATACTGAGTTGAACTAGATATGCCCCGTTTGTTAGCAAGCACAGTTCTTTTGTTCTGAGCTAGCTCACTGTACTGGCTCTGTAGGAAACACAGTAGAGTAGAAGAATGCACATTTCTCAAAAGTAGAGTGTTTTTCTTGCATGGCACACTATGGTTCAGTTAAACTTCCTAAATCCAGTTAAATGACTTTCACTTTCAAGTTCTAGCATTAAGTGTTATTTCAGGGTAAGAACAGCACTCTTGTGCCATTCTGTCCATACACAGTACAAATAGCATACGCGTCTGTTCCTAGCCAGTACAATGTATTGGACTGAAGAGAAGCTCTTGTTTTACTCAGTTTACAAAACTGAGTTGAACTAGATATTCCCCGTTTGTGTAGGAAGCACAGTTCTTTTGTTCTCAGCTAGCTCACTGTACTGGCCCTATAGGAAACACAGTAGAGTGCAAGAATGCCCGGTTCTCAAAAGCAGACTGTTTTCCTTGCATGGCACATTAGGGTTCAATACAACTTCCTAAACGGAGTTGAATCACCTTCAGTTTCAAGTTCTAGCAGCAAGGGTTCATTAGGCTACGAACAGCACTCTTGTGCTATTCCTGCCAATCACATTGCAAATAGCATTCGCGTCTGTTCCCAGCCAGTACAGTGTATAGGACTGAAAAGAAGCTCCTGTTTTACTCAGTTTCCAATACTGAGTTGAACTAGATATGCCCCGGTTGGTAGGAAGCACAGTTCTTTTGTTCCGAGCTAGCTAACTGTACTGGCTATGTAGGAAACACAGTAGAGTAGAAGAATGCTTGTTTTTCAAAAGCAGAGTGTTTTTCTTGCATGGCACGCTAGGGTTCAGTTACACTTCCTAAATGGAATTGAATGACGTTCAGTTACAAGTTCTAGCAGCAAGTGTTCCTTCAGGCGAAGAACAGCAGTCTTGTTCTGTTCTGTCCATACACAGTGCAAATAGCATTCGCATCTGTTCCTAGCCAGTACAATGTATTGGACTTAAGAGAAGATCCTGTTTTCCTCAGTTTCCAATACTGAGTTGAACTAGATATGCCTGGTTTGTGTAGGAAGCACCGTTCTTTTGTTTTGAGCTAGCTCACTGTACTGGCCCTATAGGAAACACAGTAGAGTGCAAGAATGCCCGTTTCTCAAAAGCAGAGTGTTGTTCTTGCATGGCACACTTGGGTTCAATTAAACTTCCTAATGGAGTTGAATCACGTACAGTTTCAAGTACTAGTAGCATGGGTTCATTCAGGCTAAGAACAGCACTCTTGTGCTATTCCTGGCAATCACAGTGCAAAAAGCATTCGCATCTGTTCCCACCCAGTACAGTGTATTGGACTTAAGTGAAGCTCCTGGTTTACTCAGTTTCCAATACTGAGTTGAACTAGATATGCCCCGTTTGGTAGGAAGCACAGTTCTTTTGTTCTGAGCTAGCTCACTGTACTGGCTCTATAGGAAGCACAGTAGAGTAGAAGAATGCCCGTTTCTCAAAAGCAGAGTGTTTTTCTTGCATGGCACATTAGGGTTCAATTAAAATTCCTAAACGTAGTTGAATCACCTTCAGTTTCAAGTTCTAGCAGCAAGGGTTCATTCAGGCTAAAAACAGCACTCTTGTGCTATTCTGGCCATACACAGTGCATATAGCATTCGAGTCTGTTCCCAGCCAGTACAGTGTATTGGACTGAAGAGAAGATCATGTTTTACTCAGTTTCCAAAACTGAATTGAACTAGATATGCCCGGTTTGTGTAGGAAGCACAGTTCTTTTGTTCTGAGCTAGCTCACTGTATTGGCCCTGTAGGAAACACAGTAGTAAGCAAGAATGCCCGTTTCTCAAAAGCAGAGTGTTTTTCCTGCATGGCACACTAGGGTTCAATTAAACTTCCTAAGGGAGTTGAATCACGTTCAGTTTCAAGTACTAACAGCAAGGGTTCATTCAGGCTAAGAACAGTACTCTTGTGCTATTCTGGCCATACACAGTGCATATAGCAATCGCGTGTGTTCCCAGCCAGTACAGTGTATTGGACTGAAGAGAAGCTCCTGTTTTACTCACTTTCCAATACTGAGTTGATCTTGTTATGCCCCTTTTGTGTAGGAAGCAAGTTCTTTTTTTCTGAGCTAGCTCACTGTTCTGGCGCTATAGGAAACACAGTAGAGTGCAAGAATGCCCGGTTCTCAAAAGCAGAGTGTTTTTCTTGCATGGCACAGTAGGGTTCATTTAAACTTCCTAAATGTAGTTGAATCGCGTTTAGTTTCAAGTTCTAGCAGCAAGGGTTCATTCAGGCTAAGAACAGCACTCTTTTGTTATTCTGGCAATACACAGTGCATATAGCATTCACGTCTGTTCCCAGCCAGTACAGTGTATTGGATTGAAGAGAAGCTCCTGTTTTACTCAGTTTCCAATACTGAGTTGACTAGATATGCCCCTTTTGTGTAGGAAGCACAGTTCTTTTTTTCTGAGCTAGCTCACTGTACTGGCCCTATAGGAAACACAGTAGAGTGCAAGAATGCCCGTTTCTTTAAAGTAGAGTGTTTTTCTGGGATGGCACACTAGGGTTCAATTAAACTTCCTAAACGGAGTTGAATCACCTTCAGTTTCAAGTTCTAGCAGCAAGGGTTCATTCAGGGTAAGAACACCACTATTGTGCTATTGTGGCCATAAACAGGGCAAATAGCATTCGCATCTGTTCCCAGCCAGTACAGTGTATTGGACTGAAAAGAAGCTCCTGTTTTACTCACTTTCCAATACTGAGTTGAACTAGATATGCCCCGTTTGTTAGCAAGCACAGTTCTTTTGTTCTGAGCTAGCTCACTGTACTGGCTCTGTAGGAAACACAGTAGAGTAGAAGAATGCACATTTCTCAAAAGTAGAGTGTTTTTCTTGCATGGCACACTATGGTTCAGTTAAACTTCCTAAATCCAGTTAAATGACTTTCACTTTCAAGTTCTAGCATTAAGTGTTATTTCAGGGTAAGAACAGCACTCTTGTGCCATTCTGTCCATACACAGTACAAATAGCATACGCGTCTGTTCCTAGCCAGTACAATGTATTGGACTGAAGAGAAGCTCTTGTTTTACTCAGTTTACAAAACTGAGTTGAACTAGATATTCCCCGTTTGTGTAGGAAGCACAGTTCTTTTGTTCTCAGCTAGCTCACTGTACTGGCCCTATAGGAAACACAGTAGAGTGCAAGAATGCCCGGTTCTCAAAAGCAGACTGTTTTCCTTGCATGGCACATTAGGGTTCAATACAACTTCCTAAACGGAGTTGAATCACCTTCAGTTTCAAGTTCTAGCAGCAAGGGTTCATTAGGCTACGAACAGCACTCTTGTGCTATTCCTGCCAATCACATTGCAAATAGCATTCGCGTCTGTTCCCAGCCAGTACAGTGTAGAGGACTGAAAAGAAGCTCCTGTTTTACTCAGTTTCCAATACTGAGTTGAACTAGATATGCCCCGGTTGGTAGGAAGCACAGTTCTTTTGTTCCGAGCTAGCTAACTGTACTGGCTATGTAGGAAACACAGTAGAGTAGAAGAATGCTTGTTTTTCAAAAGCAGAGTGTTTTTCTTGCATGGCACGCTAGGGTTCAGTTACACTTCCTAAATGGAATTGAATGACGTTCAGTTACAAGTTCTAGCAGCAAGTGTTCCTTCAGGCGAAGAACAGCAGTCTTGTTCTGTTCTGTCCATACACAGTGCAAATAGCATTCGCATCTGTTCCTAGCCAGTACAATGTATTGGACTTAAGAGACGATCCTGTTTTCCTCAGTTTCCAATACTGAGTTGAACTAGATATGCCTGGTTTGTGTAGGAAGCACCGTTCTTTTGTTTTGAGCTAGCTCACTGTACTGGCCCTATAGGAAACACAGTAGAGTGCAAGAATGCCCGTTTCTCAAAAGCAGAGTGTTGTTCTTGCATGGCACACTGGGGTTCAATTAAACTTCCTAATGGAGTTGAATCACGTACAGTTTCAAGTACTAGCAGCATGGGTTCATTCAGGCTAAGAACAGCACTCTTGTGCTATTCCTGGCAATCACAGTGCAAAAAGCATTCGCATCTGTTCCCACCCAGTACAGTGTATTGGACTTAAGTGAAGCTCCTGTTTTACTCAGTTTCCAATACTGAGTTGAACTAGATATGCCCCGTTTGGTAGGAAGCACAGTTCTTTTGTTCTGAGCTAGCTCACTGTACTGGCTCTATAGGAAGCACAATAGAGTAGAAGAATGCCCGTTTCTCAAAAGAAGAGTGTTTTTCTTGCATGGCACATTAGGGTTCAATTAAAATTCCTAAACGTAGTTGAATCACCTTCAGTTTCAAGTTCTAGCAGCAAGGGTTCATTCAGGCTAAAAACAGCACTCTTGTGCTATTCTGGCCATACACAGTGCATATAGCATTCGCGTCTGTTCCCAGCCAGTACAGTGTATTGGACTGAAGAGAAGATCATGTTTTACTCAGTTTCCAAAACTGAATTGAACTAGATATGCCCGGTTTGTGTAGGAAGCACAGTTCTTTTGTTCTGAGCTAGCTCACTGTATTGGCCCTGTAGGAAACACAGTAGTATGCAAGAATGCCCGTTTCTCAAAAGCAGAGTGTTTTTCCTGCATGGCACACTAGGGTTCAATTAAACTTCCTAAGGGAGTTGAATCACGTTCAGTTTCAAGTACTAACAGCAAGGGTTCATTCAGGCTAAGAACAGTACTCTTGTGCTATTCTGGCCATACACAGTGCATATAGCAATCGCGTCTGTTCCCAGCCAGTACAGTGTATTGGACTGAAGAGAAGCTCCTGTTTTACTCACTTTCCAATACTGAGTTGATCTTGTTATGCCCCTTTTGTGTAGGAAGCAAGTTCTTTTTTTCTGAGCTAGCTCACTGTTCTGGCGCTATAGGAAACACAGTAGAGTGCAAGAATGCCCGGTTCTCAAAAGCAGAGTGTTTTTCTTGCATGGCACAGTAGGGTTCATTTAAACTTCCTAAATGTTGTTGAATCGCGTTCAGTTTCAAGTTCTAGCAGCAAGGGTTCATTCAGGCTAATAACAGCACTCTTTTGTTATTCTGGCAATACACAGTGCATATAGCATTCACGTCTGTTCCCAGCCAGTACAGTGTATTGGATTGAAGAGAAGCTCCTGTTTTACTCAGTTTCCAATACTGAGTTGACTAGATATGCCCCTTTTGTGTAGGAAGCAAGTTCTTTTTTTCTGAGCTAGAACACTGTTCTGGCCCTATAGGAAACAAAGTAGAGTGCAAGAATGCCCGGTTCTCAAAAGCAGAATGTTTTTCTTGCATGGCACACTAGGGTTCAATTAAATTTCCTAAACGGAGTTGAATCACCTTCAGTTTCAAGTTCTAGCAGCAAGGGTTCATTCAGGCTAAGAACAGCACTCTTGTGCTATTCTGGCCATACACAGTGCATATAGCATTTGTGTCTGTTCCCAGCCAGTACCGTGTATTGGACTGAAGAGGAGCTCCTGCTTTACATAGTTTCCAAAACAGAGTTGAACTAGATATGCCCGGTTTGTGTAGGAAGCACAGTTCTTTTGTTCTGAGCTAGCTCACTGTACTGGCCCTGTAGGAAACACAGTAGAGTAGAAGAATGCTCGTTTCTCAAAAACAGAGTTTTTTTCTTGAATGGCACACTAGGCTTCCGTTAAACTTCCTAAATGGAGTTGAATGACGTTCAGTTTCAAGTTCTAGCAGCAAGTGTTCCTTCAGGCTAAGAACAGCAGTCTTGTGCTATTCTGTCCATACACAGTGCAAATAGCATTCGCGTCTGTTCCTAGCCAGTACAATGTATTGGACTGAAGAGAAGCTCCTGTTTTACTCAGTTTCCAATACTGAGTTGAACTAGATATGCCTGGTTTGTGTAGAAAACACAGTTCTTTTGTTCTGAGGTAGCTCACTGTACTGGCCCTATAGGAAACACAGTAGTGTGGAAGAATGCCCGTTTCTCAAAAGCAGAGTGTTGTTCTTGCATGGCACACTAGGGTTCAATTAAACTTCCTAATGGAGTTGAATCACGTTCAGTTTCAAGTTCTAGCAGCAAGGGTTCATTCAGGCAAAGAACAGCACTCTTGTGATATTCTGGCCAATCACAGTGCGAATATCATTTGCATCTGTTCCCAGCCAGTACAGTGTATTGGACTGAAGAGAAGGTCCTGTTTTACTCAGATTCCAATACTGAGTTGAACTAGATATGCCCCATTTGTGTAGGAAGCAAGTTCTTTTGTTCTGAATAGCTCACTGTACTGGCCCTATAGGAAACACAGTAGAGTGCAAGAATTCCCGGTTCTCAAAAGCAGAGTGTTTTTTTTGCATGGCACACTAGGTTTCAATTAAAATTCGTAAACGGAGTTGAATCACCTTCAGTTTCAAGTTCTAGCAGGAAGGGTTCATTCAGACTAAGAACAGCATTCTTGTGCTATTCCTGCCAATCACAGTGGAAATAGCATTCGCATCTGTTCCCAGCCAGTACAGTGTATTGACTGAAAAGAGAAGCTCCTGTTTTACTCAGTTTCCAATACTGAGTTGAACTAGATATGCTCCGTTTGGTAGGAAGCACAGTTCTTTTGTTCTTAGCTAGCTCACTCTACTGGCTATGAAGGAAGCACAGTAGAGTAGAAGAATGCTCGTTTCTCAAAAGCAGAGTGTTTTTCTTGCATGGCACACTAGGTTTCAATTAAACTTCGTAAACGGAGTTGAATCACCTTCAGTTTCAAGTTCTAGCAGCAAGTGTTCCTTCAGGCTAAGAACAGCAGTCTTGTGCTATTCTGTCCATACACAGTGCAAATAGCATTCGTGTATGTTCCTAGCCAGTACAATGTATTGGACTGAAGAGAAGCTCCTGTTTTACTCAGTTACCAATACTGAGTTGAACTAGATATGCCTGGTTTGTATAAAATCACAGTTCTTTTGTTCTGAGCTAGCTCACTGTACTGGCCCTATAGCAAACACAGTAGAGTGCAAGAATGCCCGTTTCTCAAAAGCAGAGTGTTGCTCTTGCATGGCACACTAGGGTTCAATTAAACTTCCTAATGGAGTTGAATCACGTTCAGTTTCAAGTTCCAGCAGCAAGGGTTCATTCAGGCAAAGAACAGTACTCTTGTGCTCTGGCCAATCACAGTGCGAATATCATTCGCATCTGTTCCCAGCCAGTACAGTGTATTGGACTGAAGAGAAGGTCGTGTTTTACTCAGATTCCAATACTGAGTTGAACTCGATATGCCCCATTTGTGTAGGACGCACAGTTCTTTTGTTCTGAGCTAGCTCACGGTACTGGCCCTATAGGAAACACAGTAGAGTGCAAGAATGCCCGTTTCTCAAAAGCAGAGTGTTTTTCTTGCATGGCACACTAGGGTGCAATAAAACTTCTTAAAGGGAGTTGAATCAAGTTCAGTTTCAAGTACTAGCAGCAAGGGTTCATTCAGGCTAAGAACAGCACTCTTTTGCTATTCCGGCCATACACAGTGCATATAGGATTCGCGTCTGTTCCCAGCCAGTACAGTCTATTGGACTGAAGAGAAGATCCTGTTTTACTCATTTTCCAAAACTGAGTTGAACTAGATATGCCCGGTTTTTGTACGAAGCACAGTTCTTTTGTTCTGAGCTAGCTCACTGTATTGGCCCTCTAGGAAACACAGTAGTGTTCAAGAATGCCCATTTCTCAAAAGCATAGTGTTTTTCTTGCATGGTACACTTGGGTTCAATTAACCTTTCTAAACGGAGTTGAATCACGTTCAGTTTCAAGTACTAGCAGCAAGGGTTCATTCAGGCTAAGAACAGCACTCTTGTGCTATTCTGGCCATACACAGTGCATATAGCCTTCGCCTCTGTTTCCAGCCAGTACAGTGTATTGGACTGAAGAGAAGCTCCTGTTTTACTAAGATTCCAATACTGAGTTGAAGTAGATATGTCCCGTTTGTGTTGGAAGCACAGTTCTTTGTTCTGAGCTAGCTCACTGTACTGGCCCTATAGGAAACACAGTAGAGTGCAAGAATGCCCGTTTTTCAAAAGCAGAGTGTTTTTCTTGCATGGCCCACTAGGGTGCAATAAAACTTCTTAAAGGGAGTTGAATCACGTTCAGTTTCAAGTTCTAGCATCAAGGGTTCATTCAGGCTAAGGACAGCACTCTTGTACTATTCTGGCCAATCACAGTGCAAATAGCTTTCGCATTTGTTCCCAGACACTACAGTGTATTGGACTGAAAAGAAGCTCCTGTATTACTCAGTTACCAATACTGAGTTGAACTAGATATGCCCCGTTTTGTAGGAAGCACGGTTTTTTTGTTCTTAGCTAGCTCACTGAACTGGCCCTATAGGAAACACAGTAGTGTTCAAGAATGCCCGTTTCTCAAAAGCAGAGTGTTTTTCTTGCATGGCACACTAGGGTTCAATTAAACTTTCTAAACGGAGTTGAATCACGTTCAGTTTCAAGTACTAGCAGGAAGGGTTCATTCAGGCTAAGAACAGCACTCTTGTGCTATTCTGGCCATACACAGTGCATATAGCATTCGCGTCTGTTCCCAGCCAGTACAGTGTATTGGACTGAAGAGAAGATCCTGTTTTACTCAGTTTCCAACACTGAGTTGAAGTAGATATGCCCC
The DNA here is from genome assembly GCF_049852395.1 of Peromyscus maniculatus bairdii. Lineage (NCBI taxonomy): Eukaryota > Metazoa > Chordata > Mammalia > Rodentia > Cricetidae > Peromyscus > Peromyscus maniculatus. The sequence continues at coordinate 415,705 of NC_134859.1, read as the reverse complement.
GTTTGTGTAGGAAGCACAGTTCTTTGTTCTGAGCTAGCTCACTGTACTGGCCCTATAGGAAACACAGTAGAATGCAAGAATGCCCGTTTCTCAAAAGCAGAGTGTTTTTCTTGCATGGCAAACTAGGGTTCAATAAAACTTCCTAAACGGAGTTGAATCACGTTCAATTTCAAGTTATAGCAGCAAGGGTTCATTCAGGCTAAGAACAGCACTCTTGTGTTATTCTGGCATTATACAGTGCAAATAGCATCCGCATCTGTTCCCAGCCAGTACAGTGTATTGGACTGAAGAGAAGATCCTGTTTTACTCAGATACCAATACTGAGTTGAAGTAGATATGCCCCATTTGTGTAGGAAGCACAGTTCTTTGTTCTGAGCTAGCTCACTGTACTGGCCCTATAGGAAACACAGTAGAGTGCAAGAATGCCCGTTTCTCAAAAGCAGTGTGTTTTTCTTGCATGGCACACTAGGGTTCAATTAAACTTCCTAATGGAGTTCAATCACGTACAGTTTCAAGTTCTAGCAGCAAGTGGTCCTTCAGGCTAAGAAAAGCACTCTTGTGCTATTTTGGCCAATCACAATGCAAATAGCATTCGCATCTGTTCCCAGCCAGTGTAGTGTATTGGACTGAAAAGAAGCTCCTGTTTTACTCAGTTTTCAATACTGAGTTGAACTAGATGTGCCCCGTTTTGTAGGAAGCACAGTTCTTTTGTTCTTAGCTAGCTCACTGTACTGGCTCTGTAGGAAACACAGTAGAGTAGAAGAATGCCCGTTTCTCAAAAGTAGAGTGTTTTTCTTGCATGGCACACTATAGTTCAGTTAAACTTCCTAAATCGAGTTAAATTATTTTCACTTTCAAGTTCTAGCAGCAAGTGGTCCTTCAGGGTAAGAAAAACACTCTTGTGCCATTCTGTCCATACACAGTACAAATAGCATACGCGTCTGTTCCTAGCCAGTACAATGTATTGGACTGAAGAGAAGCTCCTATTTTACTCAGTTTCCAATACTGAGTTGAACTAGATATGCCTGGTTTGTGTAAAAGCACAGTTCTTTTGTTCTGAGCTAGCTGACTGTACTGGACCTATAGGAAACACAGTAGAGTGCAAGAATGCCCGTTTCTCAAAAGCAGAGTGTTTTTCTTGCAGGGCACACTAGGGTTCAATTAAACTTCCTAATGGAGTTGAATCACGTACATTTTCAAGTTCTAGCAGCAAGGGTTCATTCAAGGCTAAGAACAGCACTCTTGTGCTATTCCTGCCAATCACAGTGCAAATAGCATTCGCATATGTTCCCAGCCAGTACAGAGTATTGGACTTAAATGAAGCTCCTGTTTTACTCATATTCCAATACTGAGTTGAACTAGATATGCCCCATTTGGTAGAAAGCACAGTTCTTTTGTTCTGAGCTAGCTCATTTTACTGACTCTATAGGAAGCACAGTAGAGTAGAAGAATGCCCGTTTCTCAAAAGTGGAGTGTTTTACTTGCATGGCACATTATGGTTCAATTAAACTTCCTAAACGTAGTTGAATCACCTTTAGTTTCAAGTTCTAGCAGCAAGGGTTCATTCAGGCTAAAAACAGCACTCTTGTGCTCTTCTGGCCATACACAGTGCATATAGCATTTGCGTCTGTTCCCAGCCAGTACAGTGTATTGGACTGAAGAGAAGATCCTGTTTTACTCAGTTTCCAATACTGAGTTGAACTAGATATGCCCCGTTGGTGTAGGAAGCACAGTTCTTTTGTTCTGAGCTAGCTCACTGTACTGGCCCTATATGAAACACAGTAGAGTGCAAGAGGGCCTGTTTCTCAAAAGCAGAGTGTTTTTCTTGTAAGGCCGACTGGGGTACAATACAACTTCCTAAACGGAGTTGATTCACATTCAGTTTCAAGTTCTAGCATTAAGTTCTAATTCAGGGTAAGAATACCAGTATTGTGCTATTCTGGCCATAAACAGTGCAAATAGCACTCGCGTCTGTTCCCAGCAAATACAGTGTATTGGACCTAAGAGAAGCTCCTGTTTTACTCAGTTTCCAATACTGAGTTGAACTAGATATGCCCCGTTTGTGTAGGAAGCACAGTTCTTTTGTTCTGAGCTAGCTCACTGTACTGGCCCTATAGGAAACACAGTAGAGTGCAAGAGTGCCTGTTTCTCAAAAGCAGAGTAATTTTCTTGTAAGGCCGACTGGGGTTCAATACAACTTCCTAAACGGAGTTGATTCACATTCAGTTTCAAGTTCTAGCATTAAGTGCTAATTCAGGGTAAGAACACCACTATTGTGCTATTCTGGCCATAAACAGTGGCCAGAAGAGAAGCTTCTGTCCATAAACAGTGGCCAGAAGAGAAGCTCCTCTTTTACTCATTTTCCAATAATGAGTTGAGCTAGATATGCCCCGTTTGTGCAGGAAGCACAGTTCTTTTGTTCTGAGCTAGCTCACTGTACTGGCCCTATAGGAAACACAGTAGAGTGCAAGAGTGCCTGTTTCTCAAAAGCAGAGTGTTTTTCTTGTAAGGCCTCCTGGGGTTCAATACAACTTCCTAAACGGAGTTGATTCACATTCAGTTTCAAGTTCTAGCATTAAGTGTTAATTCAGGGTTAGAATACGACTATTGTGCTATTCTGGCCATAAACACTGCAAATAGCACCTGCGTCTGTTCCCAGCAAATACAGTGTATTGGACTGAAGAGAAGCTCCTGTTTTACTCAGTTTCCAATACTGAGTTGAACTAGATATGCCCCGTTTGTGTAGGAAGCACAGTTCTTTTGTTCTGAGCTAGCTCACTGTATTGGCCCTATAGGAAACACAGTAGAGTGCAAGAATGCCTGTTTCTCAAAAGCAGAGTGTTTTTCTTGTAAGGCCGACTGGGGTTCAATACAACTTCCTAAACGGAGTTGATTCACATTCAGTTTCAAGTTCTAGCATTAAGTGTCAATTCAGGGTAAGAACTCCACTATTGTGCTATTCTGTCCATAAACAGTACAAATAGCACCTGCGTCTCTTCCCAGCAAATACAGTGTATTGGACTGAAGAGAAGCTCCTGTTTTACTCAGTTTCCAATACTGAGTTGAACTAGATATGCCCCGTTTGTGTAGGAAGCACAGTTCTTTTGTTCTGAGCTAGCTCACTGTACTGGCCCTATAGGAAACACAGTAGAGTGCAAGAGTGCCTGTTTCTCAAAAGCAGAGTTTTTTTCTTGTAAGGCCGACTTGGGGTTCAATACAACTTCCTAAACGGAGTTGATTCACATTCAGTTTCAAGTTCTAGCATTAAGTGTTAATTCAGGGTAAGAACACCACTATTGTGCTATTCTGGCCATAAACAGTGCAAATAGCACTTGCGTCTGTTCACAGCAAATGCAGTGTATTGGACTGAAGAGAAGCTCCTGTTTTACTCAGTTTCCAATACTGAGTTGAACTAGATATGCCCCGTTTGTGCAGAAAGCACAGTTTTTTGTTCTGAGCTAGCTCACTGTACTGGCCCTATAGGAAACATAGTAGAGTGCAAGAGTGCCTGTTTCTCAAAAGCAGAGTGTTTTTCTTGTAAGGCCGACTGGGGTTCAATACAACTTCCTAAACGGAGTTGATTCACATGCAGTTTCAAGTTCTAGTATTAAGTGTTAATTCAGAATAAGAATACCACTATTGTGCTATTCTGGCCATAAACAGTGCAAATAGCACCTGCGTCTGTTCCCAGCAAATACAGTGAATTGGACTGAAGAGAAGCTCCTGTTTTACTCAGTTTCCAATACTGAGTTGAACTAGATATGCCCCGTTTGTGTAGGAAGCACAGTTCTTTTGTTCTGAGCTAGCTCACTGTACTGGCCCTATGGGAAACACAGTAGAGTGCAAGAGTGCCTGTTTCTCAAAAGCAGAGTGTTTTTCTTCTAAGGCCGACTGGGTTCAATACAACTTCCTAAACGGAGTTGATTCACATTCAGTTTCAAGTTCTAGCATTAAGTGTTAATTCAGGGTAAGAACACCACTATTGTGCTATTCTGGCCATAAACAGTGCAAATAGCACTCGCGTCTGTTCCCAGCAAATACAGTGTATTGGACTGAAGAGAAGCTCTTGTTTTACTCAGTTTCCAATACTGAGTTGAACTAGATATACCCTGTTTGTGTAGGAAGCACAGTTCTTTGTTCTGAGCTAGCTCACTGTACTGGCCCTATAGGAAACACAGTAGAGTGCAAGAGTGCCTGTTTCTCAAAAGCAGAGTGTTTTTCTTGTAAGGCCGACTGGGGTTCAATACAACTTCCTAAACGGAGTTGATTCACATTCAGTTTCAAGTTCTAGCATTAAGTGTAAATTTAGGGTAAGAACACCACTATTGTGCTATTCTGGCCATAAACAGTGCAAATAGCACCTGCGTCTGTTCCCAGCAAATACAGTGTTTTGGACTGAAGAGAAGCTCCTGTTTTACTCAGTTTCCAATACTGAGTTGAACTAGATATGCCCCGTTTGTGTAGGAAGCACAGTTCTTTTGTTCTGAGCTAGCTCACTGTACTGGCCCTATAGGAAACACAGTAGAGTGCAAGAGTGCCTGTTTCTCAAAAGCAGAGTGTTTTTCTTGTAAGGCCGACTGGGATTCAATACAACTTCCTAAAGGGAGTTGATTCACATTCAGTTTCAAGTTCTAGCATTAAGTGTTAATTCAGGGTAAAACACCACTATTGTGCTATTCTGGCCATAAACAGTGCAAATAGCACCTGCGACTGTTCACAGCAAATACAGTGTATTGGACTGAAGAGAAATTCCTGTTTTACACAGTTTCCAATACTGAGTTGAACTAGATATGCCCCGTTTGTGCAGGAAGCACAGTTTTTTGTTCTGAGCTAGCTCACTGTATTGGCCCTATAGGAAACACAGTAGAGTGCAAGAGTGCCTGTTTCTCAAAAGCAGAGTGTTTTTCTTGTAAGGCCTCCAGGGGTTCAATACAACTTCCTAAAAGGAGTTGATTCACATTCAGTTTCAAGTTCTAGCATTAAGTGTTAATTCAGGGTAAGAACACCACTATTGTGCTATTCTGGCCATAAACAGTGCAAATAGCACTCCTGTCTGTTCCCAGCAAATACAGTGTATTGGACTGAAGAGAAGCTCCTGTTTTACTCAGTTTCCAATACTGAGTTGAACTAGATATGCCCCGTTTGTGTAGGAAGCACAGTTCTTTTGTTCTGAGCTAGCTCACTGTACTGGCCCTATAGGAAACACAGTAGAGTGCAAGAGTGCCTGTTTCTCAAAAGCAGAGTGTTTTTCTTGTAATGCCGACTGGGGTTCAATACAACTTCCTAAACAGAGTTGATTCACATTCAGTTTCACGTGCTAGCATTAAGTGTTAATTCAGGGTAAGAACACCACTATTGTGCTACTCTGGCCATAAACAGTGCAAATAGCACCTGCGTCTGTTCCCAGCAAATACAGTGTATTGGACTGAAGAGAAGCTCCTGTTTTACTCAGTTTCCAATACTGAGTTGAACTAGATATGCCCCGTTTGTGTAGGAAGCACAGTTCTTTTGTTCTGAGCTAGCTCACTGTACTGGCCCTATAGGAAACACAGTAGAGTGCAAGAGTGCCTGTTTCTCAAAAGCAGAGTGTTTTTCTTGTAAGGCCGACTGGGGTTCAATACAACTTCCTAAACAGAGTTGATTCACATTCAGTTTCACGTGCTAGCATTAAGTGCTAATTCAGGGTAAGAACACCACTATTGTGCTACTCTGGCCATAAACAGTGCAAATAGCACCTGCGTCTGTTCCCAGCAAATACAGTGTATTGGACTGAAGAGAAGCTCCTTTTTTACTCAGTTTCCAATACTGAGTTGAACTAGATATGCCCTGTTTGTGTAGGAAGCACAGTTCTTTTGTTCAGAGCTAGCTCACTGTACTGGCCCTATAGGAAACACAGTAGAGTGCAAGAGTGCCTGTTTCTCAAAAGCAGAGTGTTTTTCTTGTTAGGCCGACTGGGGTTCAATACAACTTCCTAAACGGAGTTGATTCACATTCAGTTTCAAGTTCTAGCATTAAGTGTAAATTTAGGGTAAGAACACCACTATTGTGCTATTCTGGCCATAAACAGTGCAAATAGCACCTGCGTCTGTTCCCAGCAAATACAGTGTATTGGACTGAAGAGAAGCTCCTGTTTTACTCAGTTTCCAATACTGAGTTGAACTAGATATGCCCCGTTTGTGTAGGAAGCACAGTTCTTTTGTTCTGAGCTAGCTCACTGTACTGGCCCTATAGGAAACACAGTAGAGTGCAAGAGTGCCTGTTTCTCAAAAGCAGAGTGTTTTTCTTGTAAGGCCGACTGGGGTTCAATACAACTTCCTAAACGGAGTTGATTCACATTCAGTTTCAAGTTCTAGCATTAAGTGTTAATTCATGGTAAGAACTCCACTATTGTGCTATTCTGGCCATAAACAGTGCAAATAGCACCTGCGTCTGTTCCCAGGTAATACAGTGTATTGGACTGAAGAGAAGCTTCTGTTTTACTCAGTTTCCAATACTGAGTTGAACTAGATATGCCCCGTTTGTGTAGGAAGCACAGTTCTTTTGTTCTGAGCTAGCTCACTGTACTGGCCCTATAGGAAACACAGTAGAGTGCAAGAATGCCTGTTTCTCAAAAGCAGAGTGTTTTTCTTGTAAGGCCGACTGGGGTTCAATACAACTTCCTAAACGGAGTTGATTCACATTCAGTTTCAAGTTCTAGCATTAAGTGCTAATTCAGGGTAAGAACACCACTATTGTGCTATTCTGGCCATAAACAGTGGCCAAAAGAGAAGCTTCTGTCCATAAACAGTGGCCAGAAGAGAAGCTCCTCTTTTACTCATTTTCCAATAATGAGTTGAGCTAGATATGCCCCGTTTGTGCAGGAAGCACAGTTCTTTTGTTCTGAGCTAGCTCACTGTACTGGCCCTATAGGAAACACAATAGAGTGCAAGAGTGCCTGTTTCTCAAAAGCAGAGTGTTTTTCTTGTAAGGCGGACTGGGGTTCAATACAACTTCCTAAACGGAGTTGATTCACATTCAGTTTCAAGTTCTAGCATTAAGTGTTAATTCAGGGTTAGAATACCACTATTGTGCTATTCTGGCCATAAACAGTGCAAATAGCACCTGCGTCTGTTCCCAGCAAATACAGTGAATTGGACTGAAGAGAAGCTCCTGTATTACTCTGTTTCCAATACTGAGTTGAACTAGATATGCCCCGTTTGTGTAGGAAGCACAGTTCTTTTGTTCTGAGCTAGCTCACTGTACTGGCCCTATAGGAAACACAGTAGAGTGCAAGAGTGCCTGTTTCTCAAAAGCAGAGTGTTTTTCTTGTAAGGCCGACTGGGGTTCAATACAACTTCCTAAACGGAGTTGATTCACATTCAGTTTCTAGTTCTAGCATTAAATGTCAATTCAGGGTAAGAACTCCACTATTGTGCTATTGTGTCCATAAACAGTACAAATAGCACCTGCGTCTCTTCCCAGCAAATACAGTGTATTGGACTGAAGAGAAGCTCCTGTTTTACTCAGTTTCCAATACTGAGTTGAACTAGATATGCCCCGTTTGTGTAGGAAGCACAGTTCTTTTGTTCTGAGCTAGCTCACTGTACTGGCCCTATAGGAAACACACTTGAGTGCAAGAGTGCCTGTTTCTCAAAAGCAGAGTGATTTTCTTGTAAGGCCGACTGGGGTTCAATACAACTTCCTAAACGGAGTTGATTCACATTCAGTTTCAAGTTCTAGCATTAAGTGTTAATTCAGGGTAAGAACACCACTATTGTGCTATTCTGGCCATAAACAGTGCAAATAGCACTCGCGTCTGTTCCCAGCAAATACAGTGTATTGGACTGAAGAGAAGCTCCTGTTTTACTCAGTTTCCAATACTGAGTTGAACTAGGTATGCCCCGTGTGTGTAGGAAGCACAGTTCTTTTGTTCAGAGCTAGCTCACTGTACTGGCCCTATAGGAAACACAGTAGAGTGCAAGAGTGCCTGTTTCTCAAAAGCAGAGTGTTTTTCTTGTAAGGCCGACTGGGTTTCAATACAACTTCCTAAACCGAGTTGATTCACATTCAGTTTCAAGTTCTAGCATTAAGTGTTAATTCAGGGTAAAAACACCACTATTGTGCTATTCTGGCCATAAACAGTGGCCAGAAGAGAAGCTTCTGGCCATAAACAGTGGCCAGAAGTGAATCCCCTGTTTTACTCAGTTTCCAATACTGAGTTGAACTAGATATGCCCCGTTTGTGCAGGAAGCACAGTTCTTTTGTTCTGAGCTAGCTCACTGTACTGGCCCTATAGGAAACACAGTAGAGTGTAAGAGTGCTTGTTTCTCAAAAGCAGAGTGTTTTTCTTGTAAGGCCGACTGGGGTTCAATACAACTTCCTAAACGAAGTTGATTCACATTCAGTTTCAAGTTCTAGCATTAAGTGTTAATTCAGGGTTAGAATACCACTATTGTGCTATTCTGGCCATAAACAGTGCAAATAGCACCTGCGTCTGTTCCCAGCAAATACAGTGAATTGGACTGAAGAGAAGCTCCTGTATTACTCTGTTTCCAATACTGAGTTGAACTAGATATGCCCCGTTTGTGTAGGAAGCACAGTTCTTTTGTTCTGAGCTAGCTCACTGTACTGGCCCTATAGGAAACACAGTAGAGTGCAAGAGTGCCTGTTTCTCAAAAGCAGAGTGTTTTTCTTGTAAGGCCGACTGGGGTTCAATACAACTTCCTAAACGGAGTTGATTCACATTCAGTTTCTAGTTCTAGCATTAAATGTCAATTCAGGGTAAGAACTCCACTATTGTGCTATTGTGTCCATAAACAGTACAAATAGCACCTGCGTCTCTTCCCAGCAAATACAGTGTATTGGACTGAAGAGAAGCTCCTGTTTTACTCAGTTTCCAATACTGAGTTGAACTAGATATGCCCCGTTTGTGTAGGAAGCACAGTTCTTTTGTTCTGAGCTAGCTCACTGTACTGGCCCTATAGGAAACACACTTGAGTGCAAGAGTGCCTGTTTCTCAAAAGCAGAGTGATTTTCTTGTAAGGCCGACTGGGGTTCAATACAACTTCCTAAACGGAGTTGATTCACATTCAGTTTCAAGTTCTAGCATTAAGTGTTAATTCAGGGTAAGAACACCACTATTGTGCTATTCTGGCCATAAACAGTGCAAATAGCACTCGCGTCTGTTCCCAGCAAATACAGTGTATTGGACTGAAGAGAAGCTCCTGTTTTACTCAGTTTCCAATACTGAGTTGAACTAGGTATGCCCCGTGTGTGTAGGAAGCACAGTTCTTTTGTTCAGAGCTAGCTCACTGTACTGGCCCTATAGGAAACACAGTAGAGTGCAAGAGTGCCTGTTTCTCAAAAGCAGAGTGTTTTTCTTGTAAGGCCGACTGGGTTTCAATACAACTTCCTAAACCGAGTTGATTCACATTCAGTTTCAAGTTCTAGCATTAAGTGTTAATTCAGGGTAAAAACACCACTATTGTGCTATTCTGGCCATAAACAGTGGCCAGAAGAGAAGCTTCTGGCCATAAACAGTGGCCAGAAGTGAATCCCCTGTTTTACTCAGTTTCCAATACTGAGTTGAACTAGATATGCCCCGTTTGTGCAGGAAGCACAGTTCTTTTGTTCTGAGCTAGCTCACTGTACTGGCCCTATAGGAAACACAGTAGAGTGTAAGAGTGCTTGTTTCTCAAAAGCAGAGTGTTTTTCTTGTAAGGCCGACTGGGGTTCAATACAACTTCCTAAACGAAGTTGATTCACATTCAGTTTCAAGTTCTAGCATTAAGTGCTAATTCAGGGTAAAAACACCACTATTGTGCTATTCTGGCCATAAACAGTGGCCAGAAGAGAAGCTTCTGGCCATAAACAGTGGCCAGAAGTGAATCCCCTGTTTTACTCAGTTTCCAATACTGAGTTGAACTAGATATGCCCCGTTTGTGCAGGAAGCACAGTTCTTTTGTTCTGAGCTAGCTCACTGTACTGGCCCTATAGGAAACACAGTAGAGTGTAAGAGTGCTTGTTTCTCAAAAGCAGAGTGTTTTTCTTGTAAGGCCGACTGGGGTTCAATACAACTTCCTAAACGAAGTTGATTCACATTCAGTTTCAAGTTCTAGCATTAAGTGCTAATTCAGGGTAAGAACACCACTATTGTGCTATTCTGGCCATAAACAGTGCAAATAGCACTTGCGTCTGTTCCCAGCAAATACAGTGTATTGGACTGAAGGGAAGCTCCTGTTTTACTCAGTTTCCAATACTGAGTTGAACTAGATATGCCCCGTTTGTGTAGGAAGCACAGTTCTTTTGTTCTGAGCTAGCTCACTGTACTGGCCCTATAGGAAACACAGTAGAGTGCAAGAGTGCCTGTTTCTCAAAAGCAGAGTGTTTTTCTTGTAAGGCCGACTGGGGTTCAATACAACTTCCTAAACGGAGTTGATTCACATTCAGTTTCAAGTTCTAGCATTAAGTGTTAATTCAGGGTAAGAACTCCACTATTGTGCTATTCTGTCCATAAACAGTGCAAATAGCACCTGCGTCTGTTCCCAGGTAATACAGTGTATTGGACTGAAGAGAAGCTCCTGTTTTACTCAGTTTCCAATACTGAGTTGAACTAGATATGCCCCGTTTGTGCAGGAAGCACAGTTTTTTGTTCTGAGCTAGCTCACTGTACTGGCCCTATAGGAAACACAGTAGAGTGCAAGAGTGCCTGTTTCTCAAAAGCAGAGTGTTTTTCTTGTAAGGCCGACTGGGGTTCAATACAACTTCCTAAACAGAGTTGATTCACATTCAGTTTCAAGTTCTAGCATTAAGTGCTAATTCAGGGTAAGAACACCACTATTGTGCTATTCTGGCCATAAACAGTGCAAATAGCACCTGCGACTGTTCACAGCAAATACAGTGTTTTGGACTGAAGAGAAATTCCTGTTTTACACAGTTTCCAATACTGAGTTGAACTAGATATGCCCCGTTTGTGCAGGAAGCACAGTTTTTTGTTCTGAGCTAGCTCACTGTATTGGCCCTATAGGAAACACAGTAGAGTGCAAGAGTGCCTGTTTCTCAAAAGCAGAGTGTTTTTCTTGTAAGGCCTCCAGGGGTTCAATACAACTTCCTAAACGGAGTTGATTCACATTCAGTTTCAAGTTCTAGCATTAAGTATTAATTCAGGGTAAGAACACCACTATTGTGCTATTCTGGCCATAAACAGTGCAAATAGCACCTGCGTCTGTTCCCAGCAAATACAGTGTATTGGACTGAAGAGAAGCTCCTGTTTTACTCAGTTTCCAATACTGAGTTGAACTAGATATGCCCCGTTTGTGTAGGAAGCACAGTTCTTTTGTTCTGAGCTAGCTCACTGTACTGGCCCTATAGGAAACACAGTAGAGTGAAGAGTGCCTGTTTCACAAAAGCAGAGTGTTTTTCTTGTAAGGCCGACTGGGGTTCAATACAACTTCCTAAACAGAGTTGATTCACATTCAGTTTCACGTTCTAGCATTAAGTGTTAATTCAGGGTAAGAACACCACTATTGTGCTACTCTGGCCATAAACAGTGCAAATAGCACCTGCGTCTGTTCCCAGCAAATACAGTGTATTGGACTGAAGAGAAGCTCCTTTTTTACTCAGTTTCCAGTACTGAGTTGAACTAGATATGCCCTGTTTGTGTAGGAAGCACAGTTCTTTTGTTCTGAGCTAGCTCACTGTACTGGCCGTATAGGAAACACAGTAGAGTGCAAGAGTGCCTGTTTCTCAAAAGCAGAGTGTTTTTCTTGTTAGGCCGACTTGGGTTCAATACAACTTCCTAAACGGAGTTGATTCACATTCAGTTTCAAGTTCTAGCATTAAGTGTAAATTTAGGGTAAGAACACCACTATTGTGCTATTCTGGCCATAAACAGTTCAAATAGCACCTGCGTCTGTTCCCAGCAAATACAGTGTATTGGACTGAAGAGAAGCTCCTGTTTTACTCAGTTTCCAATACTGAGTTGAACTAGATATGCCCCGTTTGTGCAGGAAGCACAGTTTTTTGTTCTGAGCTAGCTCACTGTACTGGCCCTATAGGAAACACAGTAGAGTGCAAGAGTGCCTGTTTCTCAAAAGCAGAGTGTTTTTCTTGTAAGGCCGACTGGGGTTCAATACAACTTCCTAAACAGAGTTGATTCACATTCAGTTTCAAGTTCTAGCATTAAGTGCTAATTCAGGGTAAGAACACCACTATTGTGCTATTCTGGCCATAAACAGTGCAAATAGCACCTGCGACTGTTCACAGCAAATACAGTGTTTTGGACTGAAGAGAAATTCCTGTTTTACACAGTTTCCAATACTGAGTTGAACTAGATATGCCCCGTTTGTGCAGGAAGCACAGTTTTTTGTTCTGAGCTAGCTCACTGTATTGGCCCTATAGGAAACACAGTAGAGTGCAAGAGTGCCTGTTTCTCAAAAGCAGAGTGTTTTTCTTGTAAGGCCTCCAGGGGTTCAATACAACTTCCTAAACGGAGTTGATTCACATTCAGTTTCAAGTTCTAGCATTAAGTATTAATTCAGGGTAAGAACACCACTATTGTGCTATTCTGGCCATAAACAGTGCAAATAGCACCTGCGTCTGTTCCCAGCAAATACAGTGTATTGGACTGAAGAGAAGCTCCTGTTTTACTCAGTTTCCAATACTGAGTTGAACTAGATATGCCCCGTTTGTGTAGGAAGCACAGTTCTTTTGTTCTGAGCTAGCTCACTGTACTGGCCCTATAGGAAACACAGTAGAGTGAAGAGTGCCTGTTTCACAAAAGCAGAGTGTTTTTCTTGTAAGGCCGACTGGGGTTCAATACAACTTCCTAAACAGAGTTGATTCACATTCAGTTTCACGTTCTAGCATTAAGTGTTAATTCAGGGTAAGAACACCACTATTGTGCTACTCTGGCCATAAACAGTGCAAATAGCACCTGCGTCTTTTCCCAGCAAATACAGTGTATTGGACTGAAGAGAAGCTCCTTTTTTACTCAGTTTCCAGTACTGAGTTGAACTAGATATGCCCTGTTTGTGTAGGAAGCACAGTTCTTTTGTTCTGAGCTAGCTCACTGTACTGGCCCTATAGGAAACACAGTAGAGTGCAAGAGTGCCTGTTTCTCAAAAGCAGAGTGTTTTTCTTGTTAGGCCGACTTGGGTTCAATACAACTTCCTAAACGGAGTTGATTCACATTCAGTTTCAAGTTCTAGCATTAAGTGTAAATTTAGGGTAAGAACACCACTATTGTGCTATTCTGGCCATAAACAGTGCAAATAGCACCTGCGTCTGTTCCCAGCAAATACAGTGTATTGGACTGAAGAGAAGCTCCTGTTTTACTCAGTTTCCAATACTGAGTTGAACTAGATATGCCCCGTTTGTGTAGGAAGCACAGTTCTTTTGTTCTGAGCTAGCTCACTGTACTGGCCCTATAGGAAACACAGTAGAGTGCAAGAGTGCCTGTTTCTCAAAAGCAGAGTGTTTTTCTTGTAAGGCCGACTGGGGTTCAATACAACTTCCTAAATGGAGTTGATTCACATTCATTTTCAAGTTCTAGCATTAAGTGTTAATTCAGGGTAAGAACTCCACTATTGTGCTATTCTGTCCATAAACAGTGCAAATAGCACCTGCGTCTGTTCCCAGGTAATACAGTGTATTGGACTGAAGAGAAGCTCCTGTTTTACTCAGTTTCCAATACTGAGTTGAACTAGATATGCCCCGTTTGTGTAGGAAGCACAGTTCTTTTGTTCTGAGCTAGCTCACTGTACTGGCCCTATAGGAAACACAGTAGAGTGCAAGCGTGCCTGTTTCTCAAAAGCAGAGTGTTTTTCTTGTAAGGCCGACTGGGGTTCAATACAACTTCCTAAACAGAGTTGATTCACATTCAGTTTCAAGTTCTAGCATTAAGTGTTAATTCAGGGTAAGAATACCACTATTGTGCTATTCTGGCCATAAACAGTGCAAATAGCACCTGCGTCTGTTCCCAGCAAATACAGTGTATTGGACTGAAGGGAAGCTCCGGTTTTCTCAGTTTCCAATACTGAGTTGAACTAGATATTCCCCGTTTGTGTAGGAAGCACAGTTCTTTTGTTCTGAGCTAGCTCACTGTACTGGCCCTATAGGAAACACAGTAGAGTGCAAGAGTGCCAGTTTCTCAAAAGCAGAGTGTTTTTCTTGTAAGGCGGACTGGCGTTCAATACAACTTCCTAAACGGAGTTGATTCACATTCAGGTTCAAGTTCTAGCATTAAGTGTTAATTCAGGGTAAGAACACCACTATTGTGCTATTCTGGCCATAAACACTGCAAATAGCACCTGCGTCTGTTCCAAGCAAATACAGTGTATTGGACTGAAGAGAAGCTCCTGTTTTACTCAGTTTCCAATACTGAGTTGAACTAGATATGCCCCGTTTGTGTAGGAAGCACAGTTCTTTTGTTCTGAGCTAGCTCACTGTACTGGCCCTATAGGAAACACAGTAGAGTGGAAGAGTGCCTGTTCCTCAAAAGCAGAGTGTTTTTCTTGTAAGGCCGACTGGGGTTCAATACAACTTCCTAAACGGAGTTGATTCACATTCAGTTTCAAGTTCTAGCTTTAAGTGCTAATTCAGGGTAAGAACACCCCTATTGTGCTATTCTGGCCATAAACAGTGGCCAGAAGAGAAGCTTCTGTCCATAAACAGTGGCCAGAAGAAAAGGTCCTGTTTTACTCAGTTTCCAATACTGAGTTGAGCTAGATATGCCCCGTTTGTGCAGGAAGCACAGTTCTTTTGTTCTGAGCTAGCTCACTGTACTGGCCCCATAGGAAACACAGTAGAGTGCAAGAGTGCCTATTTCTCAAAAGCAGAGTGTTTTTCTTGTAAGGCCGACTGGGGTTCAATACAACTTCCTAAACGGAGTTGATTCACATTCAGTTTCAAGTTCTAGCATTAAGTGCTAATTCAGGGTAAGAACACCACTATTGTGCTATACTGGCCATAAACAGTGGCCAAAAGAGAAGCTCTGTCCATAAACAGTGGCCAGAAGAGAAGCTCCTCTTTTACTCATTTTCCAATAATGAGTTGAGCTAGATATGCCCCGTTTGTGCAGGAAGCACAGTTCTTTTGTTCTGAGCTAGCTCACTGTACTGGCCCTATAGGAAACACAGTAGAGTGCAAGAGTGCCTGTTTCTCAAAAGCAGAGTGTTTTTCTTGTAAGGCCGACTGGGGTTCAATACAACTTCCTAAACGGAGTTGATTCACATTCAGTTTCTAGTTCTAGCATTAAATGTCAATTCAGGGTAAGAACTCCACTATTGTGCTATTGTGTCCATAAACAGTACAAATAGCACCTGCGTCTCTTCCCAGCAAATACAGTGTATTGGACTGAAGAGAAGCTCCTGTTTTACTCAGTTTCCAATACTGAGTTGAACTAGATATGCCCCGTTTGTGTAGGAAGCACAGTTCTTTTGTTCTGAGCTAGCTCACTGTACTGGCCCTATAGGAAACACACTTGAGTGCAAGAGTGCCTGTTTCTCAAAAGCAGAGTGATTTTCTTGTAAGGCCGACTGGGGTTCAATACAACTTCCTAAACGGAGTTGATTCACATTCAGTTTCAAGTTCTAGCATTAAGTGTTAATTCAGGGTAAGAACACCACTATTGTGCTATTCTGGCCATAAACAGTGCAAATAGCACTCGCGTCTGTTCCCAGCAAATACAGTGTATTGGACTGAAGAGAAGCTCCTGTTTTACTCAGTTTCCAATACTGAGTTGAACTAGGTATGCCCCGTGTGTGTAGGAAGCACAGTTCTTTTGTTCAGAGCTAGCTCACTGTACTGGCCCTATAGGAAACACAGTAGAGTGCAAGAGTGCCTGTTTCTCAAAAGCAGAGTGTTTTTCTTGTAAGGCCGACTGGGTTTCAATACAACTTCCTAAACCGAGTTGATTCACATTCAGTTTCAAGTTCTAGCATTAAGTGTTAATTCAGGGTAAAAACACCACTATTGTGCTATTCTGGCCATAAACAGTGGCCAGAAGAGAAGCTTCTGGCCATAAACAGTGGCCAGAAGTGAATCCCCTGTTTTACTCAGTTTCCAATACTGAGTTGAACTAGATATGCCCCGTTTGTGCAGGAAGCACAGTTCTTTTGTTCTGAGCTAGCTCACTGTACTGGCCCTATAGGAAACACAGTAGAGTGTAAGAGTGCTTGTTTCTCAAAAGCAGAGTGTTTTTCTTGTAAGGCCGACTGGGGTTCAATACAACTTCCTAAACGAAGTTGATTCACATTCAGTTTCAAGTTCTAGCATTAAGTGCTAATTCAGGGTAAAAACACCACTATTGTGCTATTCTGGCCATAAACAGTGCAAATAGCACCTGCGACTGTTCACAGCAAATACAGTGTTTTGGACTGAAGAGAAATTCCTGTTTTACACAGTTTCCAATACTGAGTTGAACTAGATATGCCCCGTTTGTGCAGGAAGCACAGTTTTTTGTTCTGAGCTAGCTCACTGTATTGGCCCTATAGGAAACACAGTAGAGTGCAAGAGTGCCTGTTTCTCAAAAGCAGAGTGTTTTTCTTGTAAGGCCTCCAGGGGTTCAATACAACTTCCTAAACGGAGTTGATTCACATTCAGTTTCAAGTTCTAGCATTAAGTATTAATTCAGGGTAAGAACACCACTATTGTGCTATTCTGGCCATAAACAGTGCAAATAGCACCTGCGTCTGTTCCCAGCAAATACAGTGTATTGGACTGAAGAGAAGCTCCTGTTTTACTCAGTTTCCAATACTGAGTTGAACTAGATATGCCCCGTTTGTGTAGGAAGCACAGTTCTTTTGTTCTGAGCTAGCTCACTGTACTGGCCCTATAGGAAACACAGTAGAGTGAAGAGTGCCTGTTTCACAAAAGCAGAGTGTTTTTCTTGTAAGGCCGACTGGGGTTCAATACAACTTCCTAAACAGAGTTGATTCACATTCAGTTTCACGTTCTAGCATTAAGTGTTAATTCAGGGTAAGAACACCACTATTGTGCTACTCTGGCCATAAACAGTGCAAATAGCACCTGCGTCTGTTCCCAGCAAATACAGTGTATTGGACTGAAGAGAAGCTCCTTTTTTACTCAGTTTCCAGTACTGAGTTGAACTAGATATGCCCTGTTTGTGTAGGAAGCACAGTTCTTTTGTTCTGAGCTAGCTCACTGTACTGGCCGTATAGGAAACACAGTAGAGTGCAAGAGTGCCTGTTTCTCAAAAGTAGAGTGTTTTTCTTGTTAGGCCGACTTGGGTTCAATACAACTTCCTAAACGGAGTTGATTCACATTCAGTTTCAAGTTCTAGCATTAAGTGTAAATTTAGGGTAAGAACACCACTATTGTGCTATTCTGGCCATAAACAGTGCAAATAGCACCTGCGTCTGTTCCCAGCAAATACAGTGTATTGGACTGAAGAGAAGCTCCTGTTTTACTCAGTTTCCAATACTGAGTTGAACTAGATATGCCCCGTTTGTGTAGGAAGCACAGTTCTTTTGTTCTGAGCTAGCTCACTGTACTGGCCCTATAGGAAACACAGTAGAGTGCAAGAGTGCCTGTTTCTCAAAAGCAGAGTGTTTTTCTTGTAAGGCCGACTGGGGTTCAATACAACTTCCTAAATGGAGTTGATTCACATTCATTTTCAAGTTCTAGCATTAAGTGTTAATTCAGGGTAAGAACTCCACTATTGTGCTATTCTGTCCATAAACAGTGCAAATAGCACCTGCGTCTGTTCCCAGGTAATACAGTGTATTGGACTGAAGAGAAGCTCCTGTTTTACTCAGTTTCCAATACTGAGTTGAACTAGATATGCCCCGTTTGTGTAGGAAGCACAGTTCTTTTGTTCTGAGCTAGCTCACTGTACTGGCCCTATAGGAAACACAGTAGAGTGCAAGAGTGCCAGTTTCTCAAAAGCAGAGTGTTTTTCTTGTAAGGCGGACTGGCGTTCAATACAACTTCCTAAACGGAGTTGATTCACATTCAGGTTCAAGTTCTAGCATTAAGTGTTAATTCAGGGTAAGAACACCACTATTGTGCTATTCTGGCCATAAACACTGCAAATAGCACCTGCGTCTGTTCCAAGCAAATACAGTGTATTGGACTGAAGAGAAGCTCCTGTTTTACTCAGTTTCCAATACTGAGTTGAACTAGATATGCCCCGTTTGTGTAGGAAGCACAGTTCTTTTGTTCTGAGCTAGCTCACTGTACTGGCCCTATAGGAAACACAGTAGAGTGGAAGAGTGCCTGTTCCTCAAAAGCAGAGTGTTTTTCTTGTAAGGCCGACTGGGGTTCAATACAACTTCCTAAACGGAGTTGATTCACATTCAGTTTCAAGTTCTAGCTTTAAGTGCTAATTCAGGGTAAGAACACCCCTATTGTGCTATTCTGGCCATAAACAGTGGCCAGAAGAGAAGCTTCTGTCCATAAACAGTGGCCAGAAGAAAAGGTCCTGTTTTACTCAGTTTCCAATACTGAGTTGAGCTAGATATGCCCCGTTTGTGCAGGAAGCACAGTTCTTTTGTTCTGAGCTAGCTCACTGTACTGGCCCCATAGGAAACACAGTAGAGTGCAAGAGTGCCTATTTCTCAAAAGCAGAGTGTTTTTCTTGTAAGGCCGACTGGGGTTCAATACAACTTCCTAAACGGAGTTGATTCACATTCAGTTTCAAGTTCTTGCATTAAGTGGTAATTCAGGGTAAGAACACCACTATTGCGCTATTCTGGCCATAAACAGTGCAAATAGCACTCGCGTCTGTTCCCAGCAAATACAGTGTATCGGACTGAAGAGAAGCTTCTGTTTTACTCAGTTTCCAATACTGAGTTGAACTAGATATGCCCCGTTTGTGTAGGAAGCACAGTTCTTTTGTTCTGAGCTAGCTCACTGTACTGGCCCTTTAGGAAACACAGTAGAGTGCAAGCGTGCCTGTTTCTCAAAAGCAGAGTGTTTTTCTTGTAAGGCCGACTGAGGTTCAATACAACTTCCTAAACAGAGTTGATTCACATTCAGTTTCAAGTTCTAGCATTAAGTGTTAATTCAGGGTAAGAACACCACTGTTGTGCTATTCTGGCCATAAACAGTGCAAATAGCACCTGCGTCTGTTCCCACCAAATACAGTGTATTGGACTGAAGAGAAGCTCCTGTTTTACTCAGTTTCCAATACTTAGTTGAACTAGATATGCCCCGTTTGTGTAGGAAGCAGAGTTCTTTTGTTCTGAGCTAGCCCACTGTACTGGCCCTATAGGAAACACAGTAGAGTGCAAGAGTGCCTGTTTCTCAAAAGCAGAGTTTTTTTCTTGTAAGGCCGACTTGGGGTTCAATACAACTTCCTAAACGGAGTTGATTCACATTCAGTTTCAAGTTCTAGCATTAAGTGTTAATTCAGGGTAAGAACACCATTATTGTGCTATTCTGGCCATAAACAGTGCAAATAGCACTTGCGTATTTTCACAGCAAATACAGTGTATTGGACTGAAGAGAAGCTCCTGTTTTACTCAGT
This sequence comes from Peromyscus maniculatus bairdii, assembly GCF_049852395.1. Lineage (NCBI taxonomy): Eukaryota > Metazoa > Chordata > Mammalia > Rodentia > Cricetidae > Peromyscus > Peromyscus maniculatus. The sequence goes on along the minus strand of NC_134859.1, from coordinate 396,237 downwards.
TTCCAATACTGAGTTGAACTAGATATGCCCCGTTTGTGCAGGAAGCACAGTTTTTTGTTCTGAGCTAGCTCACTGTACTGGCCCTATAGGAAACACAGTAGAGTGCAAGAGTGCCTGTTTCTCAAAAGCAGAGTGTTTTTCTTGTAAGGCCGACTGGGGTTCAATACAACTTCCTAAACAGAGTTGATTCACATTCAGTTTCAAGTTCTAGCATTAAGTGCTAATTCAGGGTAAGAACACCACTATTGTGCTATTCTGGCCATAAACAGTGCAAATAGCACCTGCGACTGTTCACAGCAAATACAGTGTTTTGGACTGAAGAGAAATTCCTGTTTTACACAGTTTCCAATACTGAGTTGAACTAGATATGCCCCGTTTGTGCAGGAAGCACAGTTTTTTGTTCTGAGCTAGCTCACTGTATTGGCCCTATAGGAAACACAGTAGAGTGCAAGAGTGCCTGTTTCTCAAAAGCAGAGTGTTTTTCTTGTAAGGCCTCCAGGGGTTCAATACAACTTCCTAAACGGAGTTGATTCACATTCAGTTTCAAGTTCTAGCATTAAGTATTAATTCAGGGTAAGAACACCACTATTGTGCTATTCTGACCATAAACAGTGCAAATAGCACCTGCGTCTGTTCCCAGCAAATACAGTGTATTGGACTGAAGAGAAGCTCCTGTTTTACTCAGTTTCCAATACTGAGTTGAACTAGATATGCCCCGTTTGTGTAGGAAGCACAGTTCTTTTGTTCTGAGCTAGCTCACTGTACTGGCCCTATAGGAAACACAGTAGAGTGAAGAGTGCCTGTTTCACAAAAGCAGAGTGTTTTTCTTGTAAGGCCGACTGGGGTTCAATACAACTTCCTAAACAGAGTTGATTCACATTCAGTTTCACGTTCTAGCATTAAGTGTTAATTCAGGGTAAGAACACCACTATTGTGCTACTCTGGCCATAAACAGTGCAAATAGCACCTGCGTCTGTTCCCAGCAAATACAGTGTATTGGACTGAAGAGAAGCTCCTTTTTTACTCAGTTTCCAATACTGAGTTGAACTAGATATGCCCTGTTTGTGTAGGAAGCACAGTTCTTTTGTTCTGAGCTAGCTCACTGTACTGGCCGTATAGGAAACACAGTAGAGTGCAAGAGTGCCTGTTTCTCAAAAGCAGAGTGTTTTTCTTGTTAGGCCGACTTGGGTTCAATACAACTTCCTAAACGGAGTTGATTCACATTCAGTTTCAAGTTCTAGCATTAAGTGTAAATTTATGGAAAGAACACCACTATTGTGCTATTCTGGCCATAAACAGTGCAAATAGCACCTGCGTCTGTTCCCAGCAAATACAGTGTATTGGACTGAAGAGAAGCTCCTGTTTTACTCAGTTTCCAATACTGAGTTGAACTAGATATGCCCCGTTTGTGTAGGAAGCACAGTTTTTTGTTCTGAGCTAGCTCACTGTACTGGCCCTATAGGAAACACAGTAGAGTGCGAGAGTGCCTGTTTCTCAAAAGCAGAGTGTTTTTCTTGTAAGGCCGACTGGGGTTCAATACAACTTCCTAAATCGAGTTGATTCACATTCATTTTCAAGTTCTAGCATTAAGTGTTAATTCAGGGTAAGAACTCCACTATTGTGCTATTCTGTCCATAAACAGTGCAAATAGCACCTGCGTCTGTTCCCAGGTAATACAGTGTATTGGACTGAAGAGAAGCTCCTGTTTTACTCAGTTTCCAATACTGAGTTGAACTAGATATGCCCCGTTTGTGTAGGAAGCACAGTTCTTTTGTTCTGAGCTAGCTCACTGTACTGGCCCTATAGGAAACACAGTAGAGTGCAAGAGTGCCAGTTTCTCAAAAGCAGAGTGTTTTTCTTGTAAGGCGGACTGGCGTTCAATACAACTTCCTAAACGGAGTTGATTCACATTCAGGTTCAAGTTCTAGCATTAAGTGTTAATTCAGGGTAAGAACACCACTATTGTGCTATTCTGGCCATAAACACTGCAAATAGCACCTGCGTCTGTTCCAAGCAAATACAGTGTATTGGACTGAAGAGAAGCTCCTGTTTTACTCAGTTTCCAATACTGAGTTGAACTAGATATGCCCCGTTTGTGTAGGAAGCACAGTTCTTTTGTTCTGAGCTAGCTCACTGTACTGGCCCTATAGGAAACACAGTAGAGTGGAAGAGTGCCTGTTCCTCAAAAGCAGAGTGTTTTTCTTGTAAGGCCGACTGGGGTTCAATACAACTTCCTAAACGGAGTTGATTCACATTCAGTTTCAAGTTCTAGCTTTAAGTGCTAATTCAGGGTAAGAACACCCCTATTGTGCTATTCTGGCCATAAACAGTGGCCAGAAGAGAAGCTTCTGTCCATAAACAGTGGCCAGAAGAAAAGGTCCTGTTTTACTCAGTTTCCAATACTGAGTTGAGCTAGATATGCCCCGTTTGTGCAGGAAGCACAGTTCTTTTGTTCTGAGCTAGCTCACTGTACTGGCCCCATAGGAAACACAGTAGAGTGCAAGAGTGCCTATTTCTCAAAAGCAGAGTGTTTTTCTTGTAAGGCCGACTGGGGTTCAATACAACTTCCTAAACGGAGTTGATTCACATTCAGTTTCAAGTTCTTGCATTAAGTGGTAATTCAGGGTAAGAACACCACTATTGCGCTATTCTGGCCATAAACAGTGCAAATAGCACTCGCGTCTGTTCCCAGCAAATACAGTGTATCGGACTGAAGAGAAGCTTCTGTTTTACTCAGTTTCCAATACTGAGTTGAACTAGATATGCCCCGTTTGTGTAGGAAGCACAGTTCTTTTGTGCTGAGCTAGCTCACTGTACTGGCCCTTTAGGAAACACAGTTGAGTGCAAGAGTGCCTGTTTCTCAAAAGCAGAGTGTTTTTCTTGTAAGGCCGACTGAGGTTCAATACAACTTCCTAAACGGAGTTGATTCACATTCAGTTTCAAGTTCTAGCATTAAGTGTTAATTCAGGGTAAGAACACCACTGTTGTGCTATTCTGGCCATAAACAGTACAAATAGCACCTGTGTCTGTTCCCACCAAATACAGTGTATTGGACTGAAGAGAAGCTCCTGTTTTACTCAGTTTCCAATACTTAGTTGAACTAGATATGCCCCGTTTGTGTAGGAAGCAGAGTTCTTTTGTTCTGAGCTAGCTCACTGTAGTGGCCCTATAGGAAACACAGTAGAGTGCAAGAGTGCCTGTTTCTCAAAAGCAGAGTGTTTTTCTTGTAAGGCCGACTGGGGTTCAATACAACTTCCTAAACAGAGTTGATTCACATTCAGTTTCAAGTTCTAGCATTAAGTGCTAATTCAGGGTACGAACACCACTATTGTGCTATTCTGGCCATAAACAGTGCAAATAGCACCTGCGACTGTTCACAGCAAATACAGTGTTTTGGACTGAAGAGAAATTCCTGTTTTACACAGTTTCCAATACTGAGTTGAACTAGATATGCCCCGTTTGTGCAGGAAGCACAGTTTTTTGTTCTGAGCTAGCTCACTGTATTGGCCCTATAGGAAACACAGTAGAGTGCAAGAGTGCCTGTTTCTCAAAAGCAGAGTGTTTTTCTTGTAAGGCCTCCAGGGGTTCAATACAACTTCCTAAACGGAGTTGATTCACATTCAGTTTCAAGTTCTAGCATTAAGTATTAATTCAGGGTAAGAACACCACTATTGTGCTATTCTGGCCATAAACAGTGCAAATAGCACTCACGTCTGTTCCCAGCAAATACAGTGTATTGGACTGAAGAGAAGCTCCTGTTTTACTCAGTTTCCAATACTGAGTTGAACTAGATATGCCCCGTTTGTGTAGGAAGCACAGTTCTTTTGTTCTGAGCTAGCTCACTGTACTGGCCCTATAGGAAACACAGTAGAGTGAAGAGTGCCTGTTTCACAAAAGCAGAGTGTTTTTCTTGTAAGGCCGACTGGGGTTCAATACAACTTCCTAAACAGAGTTGATTCACATTCAGTTTCACGTTCTAGCATTAAGTGTTAATTCAGGGTAAGAACACCACTATTGTGCTACTCTGGCCATAAACAGTGCAAATAGCACCTGCGTCTGTTCCCAGCAAATACAGTGTATTGGACTGAAGAGAAGCTCCTTTTTTACTCAGTTTCCAATACTGAGTTGAACTAGATATGCCCTGTTGGTGTAGGAAGCGCAGTTCTTTTGTTCTGAGCTAGCTCACTGTACTGGCCGTATAGGAATCACAGTAGAGTGCAAGAGTGCCTGTTTCTCAAAAGCAGAGTGTTTTTCTTGTTAGGCCGACTTGGGTTCAATACAACTTCCTAAACAGAGTTGATTCACACTCAGTTTCAAGTTCTAGCATTAAGTGTAAATTTAGGGTAAGAACACCACTATTGTGCTATTCTGGCCATAAACAGTGCAAATAGCACCTGCGTCTGTTCCCAGCAAATACAGTGTATTGGACTGAAGAGAAGCTCCTGTTTTACTCAGTTTCCAATACTGAGTTGAACTAGATATGCCCCGTTTGTGTAGGAAGCACAGTTCTTTTGTTCTGAGCTAGCTCACTGTACTGGCCCTATAGGAAACACAGTAGAGTGCAAGAGTGCCTGTTTCTCAAAAGCAGAGTGTTTTTCTTGTAAGGCCGACTGGGGTTCAATACAACTTCCTAAATGGAGTTGATTCACATTCAGTTTCAAGTTCTAGCATTAAGTGTTAATTCAGGGTAAGAACTCCACTATTGTGCTATTCTGTCCATAAACAGTGCAAATAGCACCTGCGTCTGTTCCCAGGTAATACAGTGTATTGGACTGAAGAGAAGCTCCTGTTTTACTCAGTTTCCAATACTGAGTTGAACTAGATATGCCCCGTTTGTGTAGGAAGCACAGTTCTTTTGTTCTGAGCTAGCTCACTGTACTGGCCCTATAGGAAACACAGTAGAGTGCAAGCGTGCCTGTTTCTCAAAAGCAGAGTGTTTTTCTTGTAAGGCGGACTGGGGTTCAATACAACTTCCTAAACAGAGTTGATTCACATTCAGTTTCAAGTTCTAGCATTAAGTGTTAATTCAGGGTAAGAATACCACTATTGTGCTATTCTGTCCATAAACAGTGCAAATAGCACCTGCGTCTGTTCCCAGGTAATACAGTGTATTGGACTGAAGAGAAGCTCTTGTTTTACTCAGTTTCCAATACTGAGTTGAACTAGATATGCCCCGTTTGTGTAGGAAGCACAGTTCTTTTGTTCTGAGCTAGCTCACTGTACTGGCCCTATAGGAAACACAGTAGAGTGCAAGCGTGCCTGTTTCTCAAAAGCAGAGTGTTTTTCTTGTAAGGCGGACTGGGGTTCAATACAACTTCCTAAGCAGAGTTGATTCACATTCAGTTTCAAGTTCTAGCATTAAGTGTTAATTCAGGGTAAGAATACCACTATTGTGCTATTCTGGCCATAAACAGTGCAAATAGCACCTGCGTCTGTTCCCAGCAAATACAGTGTATTGGACTGAAGGGAAGCTCCGGTTTTCTCAGTTTCCAATACTGAGTTGAACTAGATATTCCCCGTTTGTGTAGGAAGCACAGTTCTTTTGTTCTGAGCTAGCTCACTGTACTGGCCCTATAGGAAACACAGTAGAGTGCAAGAGTGCCAGTTTCTCAAAAGTAGAGTGTTTTTCTTGTAAGGCGGACTGGCGTTCAATACAACTTCCTAAACGGAGTTGATTCACATTCAGGTTCAAGTTCTAGCATTAAGTGTAAATTTATGGTAAGAACACCACTATTGTGCTATTCTGGCCATAAACAGTGCAAATAGCACCTGCGTCTGTTCCCAGCAAATACAGTGTATTGGACTGAAGAGAAGCTCCTGTTTTACTCAGTTTCCAATACTGAGTTGAACTAGATATGCCCCGTTTGTGTAGGAAGCACAGTTCTTTTGTTCTGAGCTAGCTCACTGTACTGGCCCTATAGGAAACACAGTAGAGTGCAAGAGTGCCTGTTTCTCAAAAGCAGAGTGTTTTTCTTGTAAGGCCGACTGGGGTTCAATACAACTTCCTAAATGGAGTTGATTCACATTCATTTTCAAGTTCTAGCATTAAGTGTTAATTCAGGGTAAGAACTCCACTATTGTGCTATTCTGTCCATAAACAGTGCAAATAGCACCTGCGTCTGTTCCCAGGTAATACAGTGTATTGGACTGAAGAGAAGCTCCTGTTTTACTCAGTTTCCAATACTGAGTTGAACTAGATATGCCCCGTTTGTGTAGGAAGCACAGTTCTTTTGTTCTGAGCTAGCTCACTGTACTGGCCCTATAGGAAACACAGTAGAGTGCAAGAGTGCCAGTTTCTCAAAAGCAGAGTGTTTTTCTTGTAAGGCGGACTGGCGTTCAATACAACTTCCTAAATGGAGTTGATTCACATTCAGGTTCAAGTTCTAGCATTAAGTGTTAATTCAGGGTAAGAACACCACTATTGTGCTATTCTGGCCATAAACACTGCAAATAGCACCTGCGTCTGTTCCAAGCAAATACAGTGTATTGGACTGAAGAGAAGCTCCTGTTTTACTCAGTTTCCAATACTGAGTTGAACTAGATATGCCCCGTTTGTGTAGGAAGCACAGTTCTTTTGTTCTGAGCTAGCTCACTGTACTGGCCCTATAGGAAACACAGTAGAGTGGAAGAGTGCCTGTTCCTCAAAAGCAGAGTGTTTTTCTTGTAAGGCCGACTGGGGTTCAATACAACTTCCTAAACGGAGTTGATTCACATTCAGTTTCAAGTTCTAGCTTTAAGTGCTAATTCAGGGTAAGAACACCCCTATTGTGCTATTCTGGCCATAAACAGTGGCCAGAAGAGAAGCTTCTGTCCATAAACAGTGGCCAGAAGAAAAGGTCCTGTTTTACTCAGTTTCCAATACTGAGTTGAGCTAGATATGCCCCGTTTGTGCAGGAAGCACAGTTCTTTTGTTCTGAGCTAGCTCACTGTACTGGCCCCATAGGAAACACAGTAGAGTGCAAGAGTGCCTATTTCTCAAAAGCAGAGTGTTTTTCTTGTAAGGCCGACTGGGGTTCAATACAACTTCCTAAACGGAGTTGATTCACATTCAGTTTCAAGTTCTTGCATTAAGTGGTAATTCAGGGTAAGAACACCACTATTGCGCTATTCTGGCCATAAACAGTGCAAATAGCACTCGCGTCTGTTCCCAGCAAATACAGTGTATCGGACTGAAGAGAAGCTTCTGTTTTACTCAGTTTCCAATACTGAGTTGAACTAGATATGCCCCGTTTGTGTAGGAAGCACAGTTCTTTTGTGCTGAGCTAGCTCACTGTACTGGCCCTTTAGGAAACACAGTTGAGTGCAAGAGTGCCTGTTTCTCAAAAGCAGAGTGTTTTTCTTGTAAGGCCGACTGAGGTTCAATACAACTTCCTAAACGGAGTTGATTCACATTCAGTTTCAAGTTCTAGCATTAAGTGTTAATTCAGGGTAAGAACACCACTGTTGTGCTATTCTGGCCATAAACAGTGCAAATAGCACCTGTGTCTGTTCCCACCAAATACAGTGTATTGGACTGAAGAGAAGCTCCTGTTTTACTCAGTTTCCAATACTTAGTTGAACTAGATATGCCCCGTTTGTGTAGGAAGCAGAGTTCTTTTGTTCTGAGCTAGCTCACTGTAGTGGCCCTATAGGAAACACAGTAGAGTGCAAGAGTGCCTGTTTCTCAAAAGCAGAGTGTTTTTCTTGTAAGGCCGACTGGGGTTCAATACAACTTCCTAAACAGAGTTGATTCACATTCAGTTTCAAGTTCTAGCATTAAGTGCTAATTCAGGGTAAGAACACCACTATTGTGCTATTCTGGCCATAAACAGTGCAAATAGCACCTGCGACTGTTCACAGCAAATACAGTGTTTTGGACTGAAGAGAAATTCCTGTTTTACACAGTTTCCAATACTGAGTTGAACTAGATATGCCCCGTTTGTGTAGGAAGCACAGTTTTTTGTTCTGAGCTAGCTCACTGTATTGGCCCTATAGGAAACACAGTAGAGTGCAAGAGTGCCTGTTTCTCAAAAGCAGAGTGTTTTTCTTGTAAGGCCTCCAGGGGTTCAATACAACTTCCTAAACGGAGTTGATTCACATTCAGTTTCAAGTTCTAGCATTAAGTATTAATTCAGGGTAAGAACACCACTATTGTGCTATTCTGGCCATAAACAGTGCAAATAGCACTCACGTCTGTTCCCAGCAAATACAGTGTATTGGACTGAAGAGAAGCTCCTGTTTTACTCAGTTTCCAATACTGAGTTGAACTAGATATGCCCCGTTTGTGTAGGAAGCACAGTTCTTTTGTTCTGAGCTAGCTCACTGTACTGGCCCTATAGGAAACACAGTAGAGTGAAGAGTGCCTGTTTCACAAAAGCAGAGTGTTTTTCTTGTAAGGCCGACTGGGGTTCAATACAACTTCCTAAACAGAGTTGATTCACATTCAGTTTCACGTTCTAGCATTAAGTGTTAATTCAGGGTAAGAACACCACTATTGTGCTACTCTGGCCATAAACAGTGCAAATAGCACCTGCGTCTGTTCCCAGCAAATACAGTGTATTGGACTGAAGAGAAGCTCCTTTTTTACTCAGTTTCCAATACTGAGTTGAACTAGATATGCCCTGTTTGTGTAGGAAGCACAGTTCTTTTGTTCTGAGCTAGCTCACTGTACTGGCCGTATAGGAAACACAGTAGAGTGCAAGAGTGCCTGTTTCTCAAAAGCAGAGTGTTTTTCTTGTTAGGCCGACTTGGGTTCAATACAACTTCCTAAACAGAGTTGATTCACACTCAGTTTCAAGTTCTAGCATTAAGTGTAAATTTAGGGTAAGAACACCACTATTGTGCTATTCTGGCCATAAACAGTGCAAATAGCACCTGCGTCTGTTCCCAGCAAATACAGTGTATTGGACTGAAGAGAAGCTCCTGTTTTACTCAGTTTCCAATACTGAGTTGAACTAGATATGCCCCGTTTGTGTAGGAAGCACAGTTCTTTTGTTCTGAGCTAGCTCACTGTACTGGCCCTATAGGAAACACAGTAGAGTGCAAGAGTGCCTGTTTCTCAAAAGCAGAGTGTTTTTCTTGTAAGGCCGACTGGGGTTCAATACAACTTCCTAAATGGAGTTGATTCACATTCAGTTTCAAGTTCTAGCATTAAGTGTTAATTCAGGGTAAGAACTCCACTATTGTGCTATTCTGTCCATAAACAGTGCAAATAGCACCTGCGTCTGTTCCCAGGTAATACAGTGTATTGGACTGAAGAGAAGCTCCTGTTTTACTCAGTTTCCAATACTGAGTTGAACTAGATATGCCCCGTTTGTGTAGGAAGCACAGTTCTTTTGTTCTGAGCTAGCTCACTGTACTGGCCCTATAGGAAACACAGTAGAGTGCAAGCGTGCCTGTTTCTCAAAAGCAGAGTGTTTTTCTTGTAAGGCGGACTGGGGTTCAATACAACTTCCTAAACAGAGTTGATTCACATTCAGTTTCAAGTTCTAGCATTAAGTGTTAATTCAGGGTAAGAATACCACTATTGTGCTATTCTGTCCATAAACAGTGCAAATAGCACCTGCGTCTGTTCCCAGGTAATACAGTGTATTGGACTGAAGAGAAGCTCCTGTTTTACTCAGTTTCCAATACTGAGTTGAACTAGATATGCCCCGTTTGTGTAGGAAGCACAGTTCTTTTGTTCTGAGCTAGCTCACTGTACTGGCCCTATAGGAAACACAGTAGAGTGCAAGCGTGCCTGTTTCTCAAAAGCAGAGTGTTTTTCTTGTAAGGCGGACTGGGGTTCAATACAACTTCCTAAACAGAGTTGATTCACATTCAGTTTCAAGTTCTAGCATTAAGTGTTAATTCAGGGTAAGAATACCACTATTGTGCTATTCTGGACATAAACAGTGCAAATAGCACCTGCGTCTGTTCCCAGCAAATACAGTGTATTGGACTGAAGGGAAGCTCCGGTTTTCTCAGTTTCCAATACTGAGTTGAACTAGATATTCCCCGTTTGTGTAGGAAGCACAGTTCTTTTGTTCTGAGCTAGCTCACTGTACTGGCCCTATAGGAAACACAGTAGAGTGCAAGAGTGCCAGTTTCTCAAAAGCAGAGTGTTTTTCTTGTAAGGCGGACTGGCGTTCAATACAACTTCCTAAACGGAGTTGATTCACATTCAGGTTCAAGTTCTAGCATTAAGTGTTAATTCAGGGTAAGAACACCACTATTGTGCTATTCTGGCCATAAACACTGCAAATAGCACCTGCGTCTGTTCCAAGCAAATACAGTGTATTGGACTGAAGAGAAGCTCCTGTTTTACTCAGTTTCCAATACTGAGTTGAACTAGATATGCCCCGTTTGTGTAGGAAGCACAGTTCTTTTGTTCTGAGCTAGCTCACTGTACTGGCCCTATAGTTAGCACAGTAGAGTGGAAGAGTGCCTGTTCCTCAAAAGCAGAGTGTTTTTCTTGTAAGGCCGACTGGGGTTCAATACAACTTCCTAAACGGAGTTGATTCACATTCAGTTTCAAGTTCTAGCTTTAAGTGCTAATTCAGGGTAAGAACACCCCTATTGTGCTATTCTGGCCATAAACAGTGGCCAGAAGAGAAGTCTGTCCATAAACAGTGGCCAGAAGAGAAGGTCCTGTTTTACTCAGTTTCCAATACTGAGTTGAGCTAGATATGCCCCGTTTGTGTAGGAAGCACAGTTCTTTTGTTCTGAGCTAGCTCACTGTACTGGCCCTATAGGAAACACAGTAGAGTGGAAGAGTGCCTGTTCCTCAAAAGCAGAGTGTTTTTCTTGTAAGGCCGACTGGGGTTCAATACAACTTCCTAAACGGAGTTGATTCACATTCAGTTTCAAGTTCTAGCTTTAAGTGCTAATTCAGGGTAAGAACACCCCTATTGTGCTATTCTGGCCATAAACAGTGGCCAGAAGAGAAGCTTCTGTCCATAAACAGTGGCCAGAAGAAAAGGTCCTGTTTTACTCAGTTTCCAATACTGAGTTGAGCTAGATATGCCCCGTTTGTGCAGGAAGCACAGTTCTTTTGTTCTGAGCTAGCTCACTGTACTGGCCCCATAGGAAACACAGTAGAGTGCAAGAGTGCCTATTTCTCAAAAGCAGAGTGTTTTTCTTGTAAGGCCGACTGGGGTTCAATACAACTTCCTAAACGGAGTTGATTCACATTCAGTTTCAAGTTCTTGCATTAAGTGGTAATTCAGGGTAAGAACACCACTATTGCGCTATTCTGGCCATAAACAGTGCAAATAGCACTCGCGTCTGTTCCCAGCAAATACAGTGTATCGGACTGAAGAGAAGCTTCTGTTTTACTCAGTTTCCAATACTGAGTTGAACTAGATATGCCCCGTTTGTGTAGGAAGCACAGTTCTTTTGTGCTGAGCTAGCTCACTGTACTGGCCCTTTAGGAAACACAGTTGAGTGCAAGAGTGCCTGTTTCTCAAAAGCAGAGTGTTTTTCTTGTAAGGCCGACTGAGGTTCAATACAACTTCCTAAACGGAGTTGATTCACATTCAGTTTCAAGTTCTAGCATTAAGTGTTAATTCAGGGTAAGAACACCACTGTTGTGCTATTCTGGCCATAAACAGTGCAAATAGCACCTGTGTCTGTTCCCACCAAATACAGTGTATTGGACTGAAGAGAAGCTCCTGTTTTACTCAGTTTCCAATACTTAGTTGAACTAGATATGCCCCGTTTGTGTAGGAAGCACAGTTCTTTTGTTCTGAGCTAGCTCACTGTAGTGGCCCTATAGGAAACACAGTAGAGTGCAAGAGTGCCTGTTTCTCAAAAGCAGAGTGTTTTTCTTGTAAGGCCGACTAGGGTTCAATACAACTTCCTAAACAGAGTTGATTCACATTCAGTTTCAAGTTCTAGCATTAAGTGCTAATTCAGGGTAAGAACACCACTATTGTGCTATTCTGGCCATAAACAGTGCAAATAGCACCTGCGACTGTTCACAGCAAATACAGTGTTTTGGACTGAAGAGAAATTCCTGTTTTACACAGTTTCCAATACTGAGTTGAACTAGATATGCCCCGTTTGTGCAGGAAGCACAGTTTTTTGTTCTGAGCTAGCTCACTGTATTGGCCCTATAGGAAACACAGTAGAGTGCAAGAGTGCCTGTTTCTCAAAAGCAGAGTGTTTTTCTTGTAAGGCCTCCAGGGGTTCAATACAACTTCCTAAACGGAGTTGATTCACATTCAGTTTCAAGTTCTAGCATTAAGTATTAATTCAGGGTAAGAACACAACTATTGTGCTATTCTGGCCATAAACAGTGCAAATAGCACTCACGTCTGTTCCCAGCAAATACAGTGTATTGGACTGAAGAGAAGCTCCTGTTTTACTCAGTTTCCAATACTGAGTTGAACTAGATATGCCCCGTTTGTGTAGGAAGCACAGTTCTTTTGTTCTGAGCTAGCTCACTGTACTGGCCCTATAGGAAACACAGTAGAGTGAAGAGTGCCTGTTTCACAAAAGCAGAGTGTTTTTCTTGTAAGGCCGACTGGGGTTCAATACAACTTCCTAAACAGAGTTGATTCACATTCAGTTTCACGTTCTAGCATTAAGTGTTAATTCAGGGTAAGAACACCACTATTGTGCTACTCTGGCCATAAACAGTGCAAATAGCACCTGCGTCTGTTCCCAGCAAATACAGTGTATTGGACTGAAGAGAAGCTCCTTTTTTACTCAGTTTCCAATACTGAGTTGAACTAGATATGCCCTGTTTGTGTAGGAAGCACAGTTCTTTTGTTCTGAGCTAGCTCACTGTACTGGCCCTATAGGAAACACAGTAGAGTGCAAGAGTGCCTGTTTCTCAAAAGCAGAGTGTTTTCCTTGTAAGGCCGAGTGGGGTTCAATACAACTTCCTAAACGGAGTTGATTCACATTCAGTTTCAAGTTCTAGCATTAAGTGTTAATTCAGGGTAAGAACTCCACTATTGTGCTATTCTGTCCATAAACAGTGCAAATAGCACCTGTGTCTGTTCCCAGGTAATACAGTGTATTGGACTGAAGAGAAGCTTCTGTTTTACTCAGTTTCCAATACTGAGTTGAACTAGATATGCCCCGTTTGTGTAGGAAGCACAGTTCTTTTGTTCTGAGCTAGCTCACTGTATTGGCCCTATAGGAAACACAGTAGAGTGCAAGAGTGCCTGTTTCTCAAAAGCAGAGTGTTTTTCTTGTTAGGCCGACTGGGGTTCAATACAACTTCCTAAACGGAGTTGATTCACATTCAGTTTCAAGTTCTAGCATTAAGTGTAAATTTAGGGTAAGAACACCACTATTGTGCTATTCTGGCCATAAACAGTGCAAATAGCACCTGCGTCTCTTCCCAGCAAATACAGTGTATTGGACTGAAGAGAAGCTCCTGTTTTACTCAGTTTCCAATACTGAGTTGAACTAGATATGCCCCGTTTGTGTAGGAAGCACAGTTCTTTTGTTCTGAGCTAGCTCACTGTACTGGCCCTATAGGAAACACAGTAGAGTGCAAGAGTGCCTGTTTCTCAAAAGCAGAGTGTTTTTCTTGTAAGGCCGAGTGGGGTTCAATACAACTTCCTAAACGGAGTTGATTCACATTCAGTTTCAAGTTCTAGCATTAAGTGTTAATTCAGGGTAAGAACTCCACTATTGTGCTATTCTGTCCATAAACAGTGCAAATAGCACCTGCGTCTGTTCCCAGGTAATACAGTGTATTGGACTGAAGAGAAGCTTCTGTTTTACTCAGTTTCCAATACTGAGTTGAACTAGATATGCCCCGTTTGTGTAGGAAGCACAGTTCTTTTGTTCTGAGCTAGCTCACTGTACTGGCCCTATAGGAAACACAGTAGAGTGCAAGCGTGCCTGTTTCTCAAAAGCAGAGTGTTTTTCTTGTAAGGCGGACTGGGGTTCAATACAACTTCCTAAACAGAGTTGATTCACATTCAGTTTCAAGTTCTAGCATTAAGTGTTAATTCAGGGTAAGAATACCACTATTGTGCTATTCTGGCCATAAACAGTGCAAATAGCACCTGCGTCTGTTCCCAGCAAATACAGTGTATTGGACTGAAGGGAAGCTCCAGTTTTCTCAGTTTCCAATACTGAGTTGAACTAGATATTCCCCGTTTGTGTAGGAAGCACAGTTCTTTTGTTCTGAGCTAGCTCACTGTACTGGCCCTATAGGAAACACAGTACAGTGCAAGAGTGCCTGTTTCTCAAAAGCAGAGTGTTTTTCTTGTAAGGCCGACTGGGTTTCAATACAACTTCCTAAACCGAGTTGATTCACATTCAGTTTCAAGTTCTAGCATTAAGTGTTAATTCAGGGTAAAAACACCACTATTGTGCTATTCTGGCCATAAACAGTGGCCAGAAGAGAAGCTTCTGGCCATAAACAGTGGCCAGAAGTGAATCCCCTGTTTTACTCAGTTTCCATACTGAGTTGAACTAGATATGCCCCGTTTGTGCAGGAAGCACAGTTCTTTTGTTCTGAGCTAGCTCACTGTACTGGCCCTATAGGAAACACAGTAGAGTGTAAGAGTGCTTGTTTCTCAAAAGCAGAGTGTTTTTCTTGTAAGGCCGACTGGGGTTCAATAAAACTTCCTAAACGAAGTTGATTCACATTCAGTTTCAAGTTCTAGCATTAAGTGCTAATTCAGGGTAAGAACACCACTATTGTGCTATTCTGGCCATAAACAGTGCAAATAGCACTTGCGTCTGTTCCCAGCAAATACAGTGTATTGGACTGAAGGGAAGCTCCTGTTTTACTCAGTTTCCAATACTGAGTTGAACTAGATATGCCCCGTTGGTGTAGGAAGCACAGTTCTTTTGTTCTGAGCTAGCTCACTGTACTGGCCCTATATGAAACACAGTAGAGTGCAAGAGTGCCTGTTTCTCAAAAGCAGAGTGTTTTTCTTGTAAGGCCGACTAGGGTTCAATACAACTTCCTAAACGGAGTTGATTCACATTCAGTTTCAAGTTCTAGCATTAAGTGTTAATTCAGTGTAAGAACACCACTATTGTGCTACTCTGGCATAAACAGTGCAAATAGCACCTGCGTCTGTTCCCAGCAAATACAGTGTATTGGACTGAAGAGAAGCTCCTGTTTTACTCAGTTTCCAATACTGAGTTGAACTAGATATGCCCCGTTTGTGTAGGAAGCACAGTTCTTTTGTTCTGAGCTAGCTCACTGTACTGGCCCTATAGGAAACACAGTAGAGTGCAAGAGTGCCTGTTTCTCAAAAGCAGAGTGTTTTACTTGTAAGGCCGACTGGGGTTCAATACAACTTCCTAAACGGAGTTGATTCACATTCAGTTTCAAGTTCTAGCATTAAGTGTTAATTCAGGGTAAGAACTCCACTATTGTGCTATTCTGTCCATAAACAGTGCAAATAGCACCTGCGTCTGTTCCCAGGTAATACAGTGTATTGGACTGAAGAGAAGCTTCTGTTTTACTCAGTTTCCAATACTGAGTTGAACTAGATATGCCCCGTTTGTGTAGGAAGCACAGTTCTTTTGTTCTGAGCTAGCTCACTGTATTGGCCCTATAGGAAACACAGTAGAGTGCAAGAGTGCCTGTTTCTCAAAAGCAGAGTGTTTTTCTTGTAAGGCCTCCAGGGGTTCAATACAACTTCCTAAACGGAGTTGATTCATATTCAGTTTCAAGTTCTAGCATTAAGTGTAAATTTAGGGTAAGAACACCACTATTGTGCTATTCTGGAAATAAACAGTGCAAATAGCACCTGCGTCTGTTCCCAGCAAATACAGTGTATTGGACTGAAGAGAAGCTCCTGTTTTACTCAGTTTCCAATACTGAGTTGAACTAGATATGCCCCGTTTGTGTAGGAAGCACAGTTCTTTTGTTCTGAGCTAGCTCACTGTACTGGCCCTATAGGAAACACAGTAGAGTGCAAGAGTGCCTGTTTCTCAAAAGCAGAGTGTTTTTCTTGTAAGGCCGAGTGGGGTTCAATACAACTTACTAAACGGAGTTGATTCACATTCAGTTTCAAGTTCTAGCATTAAGTGTTAATTCAGGGTAAGAACTCCACTATTGTGCTATTCTGTCCATAAACAGTGCAAATAGCACCTGCGTCTGTTCCCAGGTAATACAGTGTATTGGACTGAAGAGAAGCTTCTGTTTTACTCAGTTTCCAATACTGAGTTGAACTAGATATGCCCCGTTTGTGTAGGAAGCACAGTTCTTTTGTTCTGAGCTAGCTCACTGTACTGGCCCTATAGGAAACACAGTAGAATGCAAGAGTGCCTGTTTCTCAAAAGCAGAGTGTTTTTCTTGTAAGGCGGACTGGGGTTCAATACAACTTCCTAAACAGAGTTGATTCACATTCAGTTTCAAGTTCTAGCATTAAGTGTTAATTCAGGGTAAGAATACCACTATTGTGCTATTCTGGCCATAAACAGTGCAAATAGCACCTGCGTCTGTTCCCAGCAAATACAGTGTATTGGACTGAAGGGAAGCTCCAGTTTTCTCAGTTTCCAATACTGAGTTGAACTAGATATTCCCCGTTTGTGTAGGAAGCACAGTTCTTTTGTTCTGAGCTAGCTCACTGTACTGGCCCTATAGGAAACACAGTAGAGTGCAAGAGTGCCTGTTTCTCAAAAGCAGAGTGTTTTTCTTGTAAGGCCGACTGGGTTTCAATACAACTTCCTAAACCGAGTTGATTCACATTCAGTTTCAAGTTCTAGCATTAAGTGTTAATTCAGGGTAAAAACACCACTATTGTGCTATTCTGGCCATACAGTGGCCAGAAGAGAAGCTTCTGGCCATAAACAGTGGCCAGAAGTGAATCCCCTGTTTTACTCAGTTTCCAATACTGAGTTGAACTAGATATGCCCCGTTTGTGCAGGAAGCACAGTTCTTTTGTTCTGAGCTAGCTCACTGTACTGGCCCTATAGGAAACACAGTAGAGTGTAAGAGTGCTTGTTTCTCAAAAGCAGAGTGTTTTTCTTGTAAGGCCGACTGGGGTTCAATACAACTTCCTAAACGAAGTTGATTCACATTCAGTTTCAAGTTCTAGCATTAAGTGCTAATTCAGGGTAAGAACACCACTATTGTGCTATTCTGGCCATAAACAGTGCAAATAGCACTTGCGTCTGTTGCCAGGAAATACAGTGTATTGGACTGAAGGGAAGCTCCTGTTTTACTCAGTTTCCAATACTGAGTTGAACTAGATATGCCCCGTTGGTGTAGGAAGCACAGTTCTTTTGTTCTGAGCTAGCTCACTGTACTGGCCCTATATGAAACACAGTAGAGTGCAAGAGTGCCTGTTTCTCAAAAGCAGAGTGTTTTTCTTGTAAGGCCGACTAGGGTTCAATACAACTTCCTAAACGGAGTTGATTCACATTCAGTTTCAAGTTCTAGCATTAAGTGTTAATTCAGGGTAAGAACACCACTATTGTGCTACTCTGGCCATAAACAGTGCAAATAGCACCTGCGTCTGTTCCCAGCAAATACAGTGTATTGGACTGAAGAGAAGCTCCTGTTTTACTCAGTTTCCAATACTGAGTTGAACTAGATATGCCCCGTTTGTGTAGGAAGCACAGTTCTTTTGTTCTGAGCTAGCTCACTGTACTGGCCCTATAGGAAACACAGTAGAGTGCAAGAGTGCCTGTTTCTCAAAAGCAGAGTGTTTTACTTGTAAGGCCGACAGGGGTTCAATACAACTTCCTAAACGGAGTTGATTCACATTCAGTTTCAAGTTCTAGCATTAAGTGTTAATTCAGGGTAAGAACTCCACTATTGTGCTATTCTGTCCATAAACAGTGCAAATAGCACCTGCGTCTGTTCCCAGGTAATACAGTGTATTGGACTGAAGAGAAGCTTCTGTTTTACTCAGTTTCCAATACTGAGTTGAACTAGATATGCCCCTTTTTGTGTAGGAAGCACAGTTCTTTTTTTCTGAGCTAGCTCACTGTACTGGCCCTATAGGAAACACAGTAGAGTGCAAGAGTGCCTGTTTCTCAAAAGCAGAGTGTTTTTCTTGTAAGGCCGACTGGGGTTCAATACAACTTCCTAAACAGAGTTGATTCACATTCAGTTTCAAGTTCTAGCATTAAGTGCTAATTCAGGGTAAGAACACCACTATTGTGCTATTCTGGCCATAAACAGTGCAAATAGCACCTGCGACTGTTCACAGCAAATACAGTGTTTTGGACTGAAGAGAAATTCCTGTTTTACACAGTTTCCAATACTGAGTTGAACTAGATATGCCCCGTTTGTGCAGGAAGCACAGTTTTTTGTTCTGAGCTAGCTCACTGTATTGGCCCTATAGGAAACACAGTAGAGTGCAAGAGTGCCTGTTTCTCAAAAGCAGAGTGTTTTTCTTGTAAGGCCTCCAGGGGTTCAATACAACTTCCTAAACGGAGTTGATTCACATTCAGTTTCAAGTTCTAGCATTAAGTGTTAATTCAGGGTAAGAACACCACTATTGTGCTATTATGGCCATAAACAGTGCAAATAGCACTCACGTCTGTTCCCAGCAAATACAGTGTATTGGACTGAAGAGAAGCTCCTGTTTTACTCAGTTTTCAATACTGAGTTGAACTAGATATGCCCCGTTTGTGTAGGAAGCACAGTTCTTTTGTTCTGAGCTAGCTCACTGTACTGGCCCTATAGGAAACACAGTAGAGTGAAGAGTGCCTGTTTCACAAAAGCAGAGTGTTTTTCTTGTAAGGCCGACTGGGGTTCAATACAACTTCCTAAACAGAGTTGATTCACATTCAGTTTCACGTTCTAGCATTAAGTGTTAATTCAGGGTAAGAACACCACTATTGTGCTACTCTGGCCATAAACAGTGCAAATAGCACCTGCATCTGTTCCCTGCAAATACAGTGTATTGGACTGAAGAGAAGCTCCTTTTTTACTCAGTTTCCAATACTGAGTTGAACTAGATATGCCCTGTTTGTGTAGGAAGCACAGTTCTTTTGTTCTGAGCTAGCTCACTGTACTGGCCCTATAGGAAACACAGTAGAGTGCAAGAGTGCCTGTTTCTCAAAGCAGAGTGTTTTTCTTGTTAGGCCGACTTGGGTTCAATACAACTTCCTAAACCGATTTGATTCACATTCAGTTTCAAGATCTAGCATTAAGTGTAAATTTAGGGTAAGAACACCACTATTGTGCTATTCTGGCCATAAACAGTGCAAATAGCACCTGCGTCTGTTCCCAGCAAATACAGTGTATTGGACTGAAGAGAAGCTCCTGTTTTACTCAGTTTCCAATACTGATTTGAACTAGATATGCCCCGTTTGTGTAGGAAGCACAGTTCTTTTGTTCTGAGCTAGCTCACTGTACTGGCCCTATAGGAAACACAGTAGAGTGCAAGAGTGCCTGTTTCTCAAAAGCAGAGTGTTTTTCTTGTAAGGCCGACTGGGGTTCAATACAACTTCCTAAACGGAGTTGATTCACATTCAGTTTCAAGTTCTAGCATTAAGTGTTAATTCAGGGTAAGAACTCCACTATTGTGCTATTCTGTCCATAAACAGTGCAAATAGCACCTGCGTCTGTTCCCAGGTAATACAGTGTATTGGACTGAAGAGAAGCTCCTGTTTTACTCAGTTTCCAATACTGAGTTGAACTAGATATGCCCCGTTTGTGTAGGAAGCACAGTTCTTTTGTTCTGAGCTAGCTCACTGTACTGGCCCTATAGGAAACACAGTAGAGTGCAAGCGTGCCTGTTTCTCAAAAGCAGAGTGTTTTTCTTGTAAGGCGGACTGGGGTTCAATACAACTTCCTAAACAGAGTTGATTCACATTCAGTTTCAAGTTCTAGCATTAAGTGTTGATTCAGGGTAAGAATACCACTATTGTGCTATTCTGGCCATAAACAGTGCAAATAGCACCTGCGTCTGTTCCCAGCAAATACAGTGTATTGGACTGAAGGGAAGCTCCAGTTTTCTCAGTTTCCAATACTGAGTTGAACTAGATATTCCCCGTTTGTGTAGGAAGCACAGTTCTTTTGTTCTGAGCTAGCTCACTGTACTGGCCCTATAGGAAACACAGTAGAGTGCAAGAGTGCCAGTTTCTCAAAAGCAGAGTGTTTTTCTTGTAAGGCGGACTGGCGTTCAATACAACTTCCTAAACGGAGTTGATTCACATTCAGGTTCAAGTTCTAGCATTAAGTGTTAATTCAGGGTAAGAACACCACTATTGTGCTATTCTGGCCATAAACACTGCAAATAGCACCTGCGTCTGTTCCAAGCAAATACAGTGTATTGGACCTAATAGAAGCTCCTGTTTTACTCAGTTTCCAATACTGAGTTGAACTAGATATGCCCCGTTTGTGTAGGAAGCACAGTTCTTTTGTTCTGAGCTAGCTCACTGTACTGGCCCTATAGGAAACACAGTAGAGTGGAAGAGTGCCTGTTTCTCAAAAGCAGAGTGTTTTTCTTGTAAGGCCGACTGGGGTTCAATGCAACTTCCTAAACGGAGTTGATTCACATTCAGATTCAAGTTCTAGCTTTAAGTGCTAATTCAGGGTAAGAACACCCCTATTGTGCTATTCTGGCCATAAACAGTGGCCAGAAGAGAAGGTCCTGTTTTACTCAGTTTCCAATACTGAGTTGAGCTAGATATGCCCCGTTTGTGCAGGAAGCACAGTTCTTTTGTTCTGAGGTAGCTCACTGTACTGGCCCCATAGGAAACACAGTAGAGTGCAAGAGTGCTTATTTCTCAAAAGCAGAGTGTTTTTCTTGTAAGGCCGACTGGGGTTCAATACAACTTCCTAAACGGAGTTGATTCACATTCAGTTTCAAGTTCTTGCATTAAGTGGTAATTCAGGGTAAGAACACCACTATTGCGCTATTCTGGCCATAAACAGTGCAAATAGCACTCGCGTCTGTTCCCAGCAAATACAGTGTATCGGACTGAAGAGAAGCTCCTGTTTTACTCAGTTTCCAATACTGAGTTGAAGTAGATATGCCCCGTTTGTGTAGGAAGCACAGTTCTTTTGTTCTGAGCTAGCTCACTGTACTGGCCCTTTAGGAAACACAGTAGAGTGCAAGACTGCCTGTTTCTCAAAAGCAGAGTGTTTTTCTTGTAAGGCCGACTGAGGTTCAATACAACTTCCTAAACGGAGTTGATTCACATTCAGTTTCAAGTTCTAGCATTAAGTGTTAATTCAGGGTAAGAACACCACTGTTGTGCTATTCTGGCCATAAACAGTGCAAATAGCACCTGCGTCTGTTCCCACCAAATACAGTGTATTGGACTGAAGAGAAGCTCCTGTTTTACTCAGTTTCCAATACTTAGTTGAACTAGATATGCCCCGTTTGTGTAGGAAGCACAGTTCTTTTGTTCTGAGCTAGCTCACTGTACTGGCCCTATAGGAAACACAGTAGAGTGCAAGAGTGCCTGTTTCTCAAAAGCAGAGTGTTTTTCTTGTAAGGCCGACTGGGGTTAAATACAACTTCCTAAACAGAGTTGATTCACATTCAGTTTCACGTTCTAGCATTAAGTGTTAATTCAGGGTAAGAACACAACTATTGTGCTATTCTGTCCATAAACAGTGGCCAGAAGAGAAGCTTCTGTCCATAAACAGTGGCCAGAAGAGAAGCTCCTGTTTTACTCATTTTCCATTAATGAGTTGAGCTAGATATGCCCCGTTTGTGCGGGAAGCACAGTTCTTTTGTTCTGAGCTAGCTCACTGTACTGGCCCTATAGGAAACACAGTAGAGTGCAAGAGTGCCTGTTTCTCAAAAGCAGAGTGTTTTTCTTGTAAGGCCGACTGGGGTTCAATACAACTTCCTAAACGGAGTTGATTCACATTCAGTTTCAAGTTCTAGCATTAAGTGTTAATTCAGGGTAAGAAACCACTATTGTGCTATTCTGCCCATAAACAGTACAAATAGCACTTGCGTCTGTTCCGAGCAAATACAGTGTATTGGACTGAAGAGAAGCTCCTGTTTTACTCAGTTTCCAATACTGAGTTGAACTAGATATGCCCCGTTTGTGTAGGATGCACAGTTCTTTTGTTCTGAGCTAGCTCACTGTACTGGCCCTATAGGAAACACAGTAGAGTGCAAGAGTGCCTGTTTCTCAAAAGCAGAGTGTTTTTCTTGTAAGGCCGACTGGGGTTCAATACAACTTCCTAAACAGAGTTGATTCACATTCAGTTTCACGTTCTAGCATTAAGTGTTAATTCAGGGTAAGAACACCACTATTGTGCTACTCTGGCCATAAACAGTGCAAATAGCACCTGCGTCTGTTCCCAGCAAATACAGTGTATTGGACTGAAGAGAAGCTCCTTTTTTACTCAGTTTCCAATACTGAGTTGAACTAGATATGCCCCGTTTGTGTAGGAAGCACAGTTCTTTTGTTCTGAGCTAGCTCACTGTACTGGCCCTATAGGAAACACACTAGAGTGCAAGAGTGCCTGTTTCTCAAAAGCAGAGTGATTTTCTTGTAAGGCCGACTGGGGTTCAATACAACTTCCTAAACGGAGTTGATTCACATTCAGTTTCAAGTTCTAGCATTAAGTGTCAATTCAGGGTAAGAACCCACTATTGTGCTATTCTGTCCATAAACAGTACAAATAGCACCTGCGTCTCTTCCCAGCAAATACAGTGTATTGGACTGAAGAGACGCTCCTGTTTTACTCAGTTTCCAATACTGAGTTGAACTAGATATGCCCCGTTTGTGTAGGAAGCACAGTACTTTTGTTCTGAGCTAGCTCACTGTACTGGCCCTATAGGAAACACAGTAGAGTGCAAGAGTGCCTGTTTCTCAAAAGCAGAGTGTTTTCTTGTAAGGCGGACTGGGGTTCAATACAACTTCCTAAACGGAGTTGATTCACATTCAGTTTCAAGTTCTAGCATTAAGTGTAAATTTAGGGTAAGAACACCACTATTGTGCTATTCTGGCCATAAACAGTGCAAATAGCACCTGCGTCTGTTCCCAGCAAATACAGTGTATTGGACTGAAGAGAAGCTCCTGTTTTACTCAGTTTCCAATACTGAGTTGAACTAGATATGCCCCGTTTGTGTAGGAAGCACAGTGCTTTTTTTCTGAGCTAGCTCACTGTTCTGGCCCTATAGGAAACACAGTAGAGTGCAAGAGTGCCTGTTTCTCAAAAGCAGAGTGTTTTTCTTGTAAGGCCTACTGGGGTTCAATACAACTTCCTAAACTGATTGATTCACATTCAGTTTCAAGTTCTAGCATTAAGTGCTAATTCAGGGTAAGAACAACACTATTGTGCTATTCTGGCCATAAACAGTGGCCAGAAGAGAAGCTCCTGTTTTACTCAGTTTCCAATACTGAGTTGAACTAGATATGCCCCGTTTGTGTAGGAAGCACAGTTCTTTTGTTCTGAGCTAGCTCACTGTATTGGCCCTATGGGAAACACAGTAGAGTGCAAGAGTGCCTGTTTCTCAAAAGCAGAGTGTTTTTCTTGTAAGGCCGACTGGGGTTCAATACAACTTCCTAAACGGAGTTGATTCACATTCAGTTTCAAGTTCTAACATTAAGTGTTAATTCAGGGTAAGAACACCACTATTGTGCTATTCTGGCCATAAACAGTGCAAATAGCACCTGCGTCTGTTCCCAGGAAATACAGTGTTTTGGACTGAAGAGAAGCTCCTGTTTTACTCAGTTTCCAATACTGAGTTGAACTAGATATGCCCCGTTTGTGTAGGAAGCACAGTTCTTTTGTTCTGAGCTAGCTCACTGTACTGGCCCTATAGGAAACACAATAGAGTGCAAGAGTGCCTGTTTCTCAAAAGCAGAGTGTTTTTCTTGTAAGGCCGACTGGGATTCAATACAACTTCCTAAACGGAGTTGATTCACATTCAGTTTCAAGTTCTAGCATTAAGTGTTAATTCAGGGTAAAACACCACTATTGTGCTATTCTGGCCATAAACAGTGCAAATAGCACCTGCGACTGTTCACAGCAAATACAGTGTATTGGACTGAAGAGAAATTCCTGTTTTACACAGTTTCCAATACTGAGTTGAACTAGATATGCCCCGTTTGTGCAGGAAGCACAGTTTTTTGTTCTGAGCTAGCTCACTGTATTGGCCCTATAGGAAACACAGTAGAGTTCAAGAGTGCCTGTTTCTCAAAAGCAGAGTGTTTTTCTTGTAAGGCCTCCAGGGGTTCAATACAACTTCCTAAACGGAGTTGATTCACATCAGTTTCAAGTTCTAGCATTAAGTGTTAATTCAGGGTAAGAACACCACTATTGTGCTATTCTGTCCATAAACAGTGCAAATAGCACCTGCGTCTGTTCCCAGCAAATACAGTGTATTGGACTGAAGAGAAGCTCCTGTTTTACTCAGTTTCCAATACTGAGTTGAACTAGATATGCCCCGTTTGTGTAGGAAGCACAGTTCTTTTGTTCTGAGCTAGCTCACTGTACTGGCCCTATAGGAAACACAGTAGAGTGCAAGAGTGCCTGTTTCTCAAAAGCAGAGTGTTTTTCTTGTAAGGCCGACTGGGGTTCAATACAACTTCCTAAACAGAGTTGATTCACATTCAGTTTCACGTGCTAGCATTAAGTGTTAATTCAGGGTAAGAACACCACTCTTGTGCTACTCTGGCTATAAAGAGTGCAAATAGCACCTGCGTCTGTTCCCAGCAAATACAGTGTATTGGACTGAAGAGAAGCTCCTGTTTTACTCAGTTTCCAATACTGAGTTGAACTTGATATGCCCCGTTTGTGTAGGAAGCACAGTTCTTTTGTTCTGAGCTAGCTCACTGTACTGGCCCTTTGGGAAACACAGTAGAGTGCAAGAGTGCCTGTTTCTCAAAAGCAGAGTGTTTTTCTTGTAAGGCCGACTGGGGTTCAATACAACTTCCTAAACGGAGTTGATTCACATGCAGTTTCAAGTTCTAGTATTAAGTGTTAATTCAGAATAAGAATACCACTATTGTGCTATTCTGGCCATAAACAGTGCAAATAGCACCTGCGTCTGTTCCCAGCAAATACAGTGAATTGGACTGAAGAGAAGCTCCTCTTTTACTCAGTTTCCAATACTGAGTTGAACTAGATATGCCCCGTTTGTGTAGGAAGCACAGTTCTTTTGTTCTGAGCTAGCTCACTGTACTGGCCCTATAGGAAACACAGTAGAGTGCAAGAGTGCCTGTTTCTCAAAAGCAGAGTGTTTTTCTTGTAAGGCGGACTGGGGTTCAATACAACTTCCTAAACGGAGTTGATTCACATTCAGTTTCAAGTTCTAGCATTAAGTGTAAATTTAGGGTAAGAACACCACTATTGTGCTATTCTGGCCATAAACAGTGCAAATAGCACCTGCGTCTGTTCCCAGCAAATACAGTGTATTGGACTGAAGAGAAGCTCCTGTTTTACTCAGTTTCCAATACTGAGTTGAACTAGATATGCCCCGTTTGTGTAGGAAGCACAGTTCTTTTGTTCTGAGCTAGCTCACTGTACTGGCCCTATAGGAAACACAGTAGAGTGCAAGAGTGCCTGTTTCTCAAAAGCAGAGTGTTTTTCTTGTAAGGCCGACTGGGGTTCAATACAACTTCCTAAACTGAGTTGATTCACATTCAGTTTCAAGTTCTAGCATTAAGTGCTAATTCAGGGTAAGAACACCACTATTGTGCTATTCTGGCCATAAACAGTGGCCAGAAGAGAAGCTCCTGTTTTACTCAGTTTCCAATACTGAGTTGAACTAGATATGCCCCGTTTGTGTAGGAAGCACAGTTCTTTTGTTCTGAGCTAGCTCACTGTACTGGCCCTATGGGAAACACAGTAGAGTGCAAGAGTGCCTGTTTCTCAAAAGCAGAGTGTTTTTCTTGTAAGGCCGACTGGGGTTCAATACAACTTCCTAAACGGAGTTGATTCACATTCAGTTTCAAGTTCTAGCATTAAGTGTTAATTCAGGGTAAGAACACCACTATTGTGCTATTCTGGCCATAAACAGTGCAAATAGCACTCGCGTCTGTTCCCAGCAAATACAGTGTATTGGACTGAAGAGAAGCTCTTGTTTTACTCAGTTTCCAATACTGAGTTGAACTAGATATACCCCGTTTGTGTAGGAAGCACAGTTCTTTGTTCTGAGCTAGCTCACTGTACTGGCCCTATAGGAAACACAGTAGAGTGCAAGAGTGCCTGTTTCTCAAAAGCAGAGTGTTTTTCTTGTAAGGCCGACTGGGGTTCAATACAACTTCCTAAACGGAGTTGATTCACATTCAGTTTCAAGTTCTAGCATTAAGTGTAAATTTAGGGTAAGAACACCACTATTGTGCTATTCTGG
Source organism: Peromyscus maniculatus bairdii (assembly GCF_049852395.1). Classification (NCBI taxonomy): domain Eukaryota; kingdom Metazoa; phylum Chordata; class Mammalia; order Rodentia; family Cricetidae; genus Peromyscus; species Peromyscus maniculatus. Next base: position 370,060 of record NC_134859.1, on the reverse strand, counting down.
CCATAAACAGTGCAAATAGCACCTGCGTCTGTTCCCAGCAAATACAGTGTTTTGGACTGAAGAGAAGCTCCTGTTTTACTCAGTTTCCAATACTGAGTTGAACTAGATATGCCCCGTTTGTGTAGGAAGCACAGTTCTTTTGTTCTGAGCTAGCTCACTGTACTGGCCCTATAGGAAACACAATAGAGTGCAAGAGTGCCTGTTTCTCAAAAGCAGAGTGTTTTTCTTGTAAGGCCGACTGGGATTCAATACAACTTCCTAAACGGAGTTGATTCACATTCAGTTTCAAGTTCTAGCATTAAGTGTTAATTCAGGGTAAAACACCACTATTGTGCTATTCTGGCCATAAACAGTGCAAATAGCACCTGCGACTGTTCACAGCAAATACAGTGTATTGGACTGAAGAGAAATTCCTGTTTTACACAGTTTCCAATACTGAGTTGAACTAGATATGCCCCGTTTGTGCAGGAAGCACAGTTTTTTTGTTCTGAGCTAGCTCACTGTATTGGCCCTATAGGAAACACAGTAGAGTGCAAGAGTGCCTGTTTCTCAAAAGCAGAGTGTTTTTCTTGTAAGGCCTCCAGGGGTTCAATACAACTTCCTAAACGGAGTTGATTCACATCAGTTTCAAGTTCTAGCATTAAGTGTTAATTCAGGGTAAGAACACCACTATTGTGCTATTCTGGCCATAAACAGTGCAAATAGCACTCCCGTCTGTTCCCAGCAAATACAGTGTATTGGACTGAAGAGAAGCTCCTGTTTTACTCAGTTTCCAATACTGAGTTGAACTAGATATGCCCCGTTTGTGTAGGAAGCACAGTTCTTTTGTTCTGAGCTAGCTCACTGTACTGGCCCTATAGGAAACACAGTAGAGTGCAAGAGTGCCTGTTTCTCAAAAGCAGAGTGTTTTTCTTGTAAGGCCGACTGGGGTTTAATACAACTTCCTAAACAGAGTTGATTCACATTCAGTTTCACGTGCTAGCATTAAGTGTTAATTCAGGGTAAGAACACCACTCTTGTGCTACTCTGGCCATAAACAGTGCAAATAGCACCTGGGTCTGTTCCCAGCAAATACAGTGTATTGGACTGAAGAGAAGCTCCTGTTTTACTCAGTTTCCAATACTGAGTTGAACTAGATATGCCCCGTTTGTGTAGGAAGCACAGTTCTTTTGTTCTGAGCTAGCTCACTGTACTGGCCCTTTGGGAAACACAGTAGAGTGCAAGAGTGCCTGTTTCTCAAAAGCAGAGTGTTTTTCTTGTAAGGCCGACTGGGGTTCAATATAACTTCCTAAACAGAGTTGCTTCACATTCAGTTTCACGTTCTAGCATTAAGTGTTAATTCAGGGTAAGAACACCACTATTGTGCTCCTCTGGCCATAAACAGTGCAAATAGCACCTGCGTCTGTTCCCAGCAAATACAGTGTATTGGACTGAAGAGAAGCTCCTGTTTTACTCAGTTTCCAATACTGAGTTGAACTAGATATGCCCCGTTTGTGTAGGAAGCACAGTTCTTTTGTTCTGAGCTAGCTCACTGTACTGGCCCTATAGGAAACACAGTAGAGTGCAAGAGTGCCTGTTTCTCAAAAGCAGAGTGTTTTTCTTGTAAGGCCGACTGGGGTTCAATACAACTTCCTAAACGGAGTTGATTCACATTCAGTTTCAAGTTCTAGCATTAAGTGTTAATTCATGGTAAGAACTCCACTATTGTGCTATTCTGTCCATAAACAGTGCAAATAGCACCTGCGTCTGTTCCCAGGTAATACAGTGTATTGGACTGAAGAGAAGCTTCTGTTTTACTCAGTTTCCAATACTGAGTTGAACTAGATATGCCCCGTTTGTGTAGGAAGCACAGTTCTTTTGTTCTGAGCTAGCTCACTGTACTGGCCCTATAGGAAACACAGTAGAGTGCAAGAGTGCCTGTTTCTCAAAAGCAGAGTGTTTTTCTTGTAAGGCCGACTGGGGTTCAATACAACTTCCTAAACGGAGTTGATTCACATTCAGTTTCAAGTTCTAGCATTAAGTGCTAATTCAGGGTAAGAACACCACTATTGTGCTATTCTGGCCATAAACAGTGGCCAAAAGAGAAGCTTCTGTCCATAAACTTTGGCCAGAAGAGAAGCTCCTCTTTTACTCATTTTCCAATAATGAGTTGAGCTAGATATGCCCCGTTTGTGCAGGAAGCACAGTTCTTTTGTGCTGAGCTAGCTCACTGTACTGGCCCTATAGGAAACACAGTAGAGTGCAAGAGTGCCTGTTTCTCAAAAGCAGAGTGTTTTTCTTGTAAGGCGGACTGGGGTTCAATACAACTTCCTAAACGGAGTTGATTCACATTCAGTTTCAAGTTCTAGCATTAAGTGTTAATTCAGGGTTAGAATACCACTATTGTGCTATTCTGGCCATAAACAGTGCAAATAGCACCTGCGTCTGTTCCCAGCAAATACAGTGTATTGGACTGAAGAGAAGCTCCTGTATTACTCTGTTTCCAATACTGAGTTGAACTAGATATGCCCCGTTTGTGTAGGAAGCACAGTTCTTTTGTTCTGAGCTAGCTCACTGTACTGGCCCTATAGGAAACACAGTAGAGTGCAAGAGTGCCTGTTTCTCAAAAGCAGAGTGTTTTTCTTGTAAGGCCTCCAGGGGTTCAATGCAACTTCCTAAACGGAGTTGATTCACATTCAGTTTCAAGTTCTAGCATTAAGTGTTAATTCAGGGTAAGAACACCACTATTGTGCTACTCTGGCCATAAACAGTGCAAATAGCACCTGCGTCTGTTCCCAGCAAATACAGTGTATTGTACTGAAGAGAAGCTCCTGTTTTACTCAGTTTCCAATACTGAGTTGAACTAGATATGCCCCGTTTGTGTAGGAAGCACAGTTCTTTTGTTCTGAGCTAGCTCACTGTACTGGCCCTATAGGAAACACAGTAGAGTGCAAGAGTGCCTGTTTCTCAAAAGCAGAGTGTTTTTCTTGTAAGGCCGACTGGGGTTCAATACAACTTCCTAAACTGAGTTGATTCACATTCAGTTTCAAGTTCTAGCATTAAGTGCTAATTCAGGGTAAGAACACCACTATTGTGCTATTCTGGCCATAAACAGTGGCCAAAAGAGAAGCTTCTGTCCATAAACAGTGGCCAGAAGAGAAGCTCCTCTTTTACTCATTTTCCAATAATGAGTTGAGCTAGATATGCCCCGTTTGTGCAGGAAGCACAGTTCTTTTGTTCTGAGCTAGCTCACTGTACTGGCCCTATAGGAAACACAATAGAGTGCAAGAGTGCCTGTTTCTCAAAAGCAGAGTGTTTTTCTTGTAAGGCGGACTGGGGTTCAATACAACTTCCTAAACGGAGTTGATTCACATTCAGTTTCATGTTCTAGCATTAAGTGTTAATTCAGGGTTAGAATACCACTATTGTGCTATTCTGGCCATAAACAGTGCAAATAGCACCTGCGTCTGTTCCCAGCAACTACAGTGTATTGGACTGAAGAGAAGCTCCTGTATTACTCTGTTTCCAATACTGAGTTGAACTAGATATGCCCCGTTTGTGTAGGAAGCACAGTTCTTTTGTTCTGAGCTAGCTCACTGTACTGGCCCTATAGGAAACACAGTAGAGTGCAAGAGTGCCTGTTTCTCAAAAGCAGAGTGTTTTTCTTGTAAGGCCTCCAGGGGTTCAATACAACTTCCTAAACGGAGTTGATTCACATTCAGTTTCTAGTTCTAGCATTAAGTGTCAATTCAGGGTAAGAACTCCACTATTGTGCTATTGTGTCCATAAACAGTACAAATAGCACCTGCGTCTCTTCCCAGCAAATACAGTGTATTGGACTGAAGAGAAGCTCCTGTTTTACTCAGTTTCCAATACTGAGTTGAACTAGATATTCCCCGTTTGTGTAGGAAGCACAGTTCTTTTGTTCTGAGCTAGCTCACTGTACTGGCCCTATAGGAAACACAGTAGAGTGCAAGAGTGCCAGTTTCTCAAAAGCAGAGTGTTTTTCTTGTAAGGCGGACTGGCGTTCAATACAACTTCCTAAACGGAGTTGATTCACATTCAGGTTCAAGTTCTAGCATTAAGTGTTAATTCAGGGTAAGAACACCACTATTGTGCTATTCTGGCCATAAACACTGCAAATAGCACCTGCGTCTGTTCCAAGCAAATACAGTGTATTGGACCTAATAGAAGCTCCTGTTTTACTCAGTTTCCAATACTGAGTTGAACTAGATATGCCCCGTTTGTGTAGGAAGCACAGTTCGTTTGTTCTGAGCTAGCTCACTGTACTGGCCCTATAGGAAACACAGTAGAGTGGAAGAGTGCCTGTTTCTCAAAAGCAGAGTGTTTTTCTTGTAAGGCCGACTGGGGTTCAATGCAACTTCCTAAACGGAGTTGATTCACATTCAGTTTCAAGTTCTAGCTTTAAGTGCTAATTCAGGGTAAGAACACCCCTATTGTGCTATTCTGGCCATAAACAGTGGCCAGAAGAGAAGGTCCTGTTTTACTCAGTTTCCAATACTGAGTTGAGCTAGATATGCCCCGTTTGTGCAGGAAGCACAGTTCTTCTGTTCTGAGCTAGCTCACTGTACTGGCCCCATAGGAAACACAGTAGAGTGCAAGAGTGCTTATTTCTCAAAAGCAGAGTGTTTTTCTTGTAAGGCCGACTGGGGTTCAATACAACTTCCTAAACGGAGTTGATTCACATTCAGTTTCAAGTTCTTGCATTAAGTGGTAATTCAGGGTAAGAACACCACTATTGCGCTATTCTGGCCATAAACAGTGCAAATAGCACTCGCGTCTGTTCCCAGCAAATACAGTGTATCGGACTGAAGAGAAGCTCCTGTTTTACTCAGTTTCCAATACTGAGTTGAAGTAGATATGCCCTGTTTGTGTAGGAAGCACAGTTCTTTTGTTCTGAGCTAGCTCACTGTACTGGCCCTTTAGGAAACACAGTAGAGTGCAAGAGTGCCTGTTTCTCAAAAGCAGAGTGTTTTTCTTGTAAGGCCGACTGAGGTTCAATACAACTTCCTAAACGGAGTTGATTCACATTCAGTTTCAAGTTCTAGCATTAAGTGTTAATTCAGGGTAAGAACACCACTGTTGTGCTATTCTGGCCATAAACAGTGCAAATAGCACCTGCGTCTAATCCCACCAAATACAGTGTATTGGACTGAAGAGAAGCTCCTGTTTTACTCAGTTTCCAATACTTAGTTGAACTAGATATGCCCCGTTTGTGTAGGAAGCACAGTTCTTTTGTTCTGAGCTAGCTCACTGTACTGGCCCTATAGGAAACACAGCAGAGTGCAAGAGTGCCTGTTTCTCAAAAGCAGAGTGTTTTTCTTGTAAGGCCGACTGGGGTTCAATACAACTTCCTAAACAGAGTTGATTCACATTCAGTTTCACGTTCTAGCATTAAGTGTTAATTCAGGGTAAGAACACCACTATTGTGCTATTCTGGCCATAAACAGTGGCCAGAAGAGAAGCTTCTGTCCATAAATAGTGGCCAGAAGAGAAGCTCCTGTTTTACTCATTTTCCATTAATGAGTTGAGCTAGATATGCCCCGTTTGTGCAGGAAGCACAGTTCTTTTGTTCTGAGCTAGCTCACTGTACTGGCCCTATAGGAAACACAGTAGAGTGCAAGAGTGCCTGTTTCTCAAAAGCAGAGTGTTTTTCTTGTAAGGCCGACTGGGGTTCAATACAACTTCCTAAACGGAGTTGATTCACATTCAGTTTCAAGTTCTAGCATTAAGTGTTAATTCAGGGTAAGAAACCACTATTGTGCTATTCTGGCCATAAACAGTACAAATAGCACTTGCGTCTGTTCCCAGCAAATACAGTGTATTGGACTGAAGAGAAGCTCCTGTTTTACTCAGTTTCCAATACTGAGTTGAACTAGATATGCCCCGTTTGTGTAGGATGCACAGTTCTTTTGTTCTGAGCTAGCTCACTGTACTGGCCCTATAGGAAACACAGTAGAGTGCAAGAGTGCCTGTTTCTCAAAAGCAGAGTGTTTTTCTTGTAAGGCCGACTGGGGTTCAATACAACTTCCTAAACAGAGTTGATTCACATTCAGTTTCACGTTCTAGCATTAAGTGTTAATTCAGGGTAAGAACACCACTATTGTGCTACTCTGGCCATAAACAGTGCAAATAGCACCTGCGTCTGTTCCCAGCAAATACAGTGTATTGGAATGAAGAGAAGCTCCTTTTTTACTCAGTTTCCAATACTGAGTTGAACTAGATATGCCCCGTTTGTGTAGGAAGCACAGTTCTTTTGTTCTGAGCTAGCTCACTGTACTGGCCCTATAGGAAACACACTAGAGTGCAAGAGTGCCTGTTTCTCAAAAGCAGAGTGATTTTCTTGTAAGGCCGACTGGGGTTCAATACAACTTCCTAAACGGAGTTGATTCACATTCAGTTTCAAGTTCTAGCATTAAGTGTCAATTCAGGGTAAGAACTCCACTATTGTGCTATTCTGTCCATAAACAGTACAAATAGCACCTGCGTCTCTTCCCAGCAAATACAGTGTATTGGACTGAAGAGACGCTCCTGTTTTACTCAGTTTCCAATACTGAGTTGAACTAGATATGCCCCGTTTGTGTAGGAAGCACAGTACTTTTGTTCTGAGCTAGCTCACTGTACTGGCCCTATAGGAAACACAGTAGAGTGCAAGAGTGCCTGTTTCTCAAAAGCAGAGTGTTTTTCTTGTAAGGCGGACTGGGGTTCAATACAACTTCCTAAACGGAGTTGATTCACATTCAGTTTCAAGTTCTAGCATTAAGTGTAAATTTAGGGTAAGAACACCACTATTGTGCTATTCTGGCCATAAACAGTGCAAATAGCACCTGCGTCTGTTCCCAGCAAATACAGTGTATTGGACTGAAGAGAAGCTCCTGTTTTACTTAGTTTCCAATACTGAGTTGAACTAGATATGCCCCGTTTGTGTAGGAAGCACAGTTCTTTTTTTCTGAGCTAGCTCACTGTACTGGCCCTTTAGGAAACACAGTAGAGTGCAAGAGTGCCTGTTTCTCAAAAGCAGAGTGTTTTTCTTGTAAGGCCGACTGGGGTTCAATACAACTTCCTAAACTGAGTTGATTCACATTCAGTTTCAAGTTCTAGCATTATGCTAATTCAGGGTAATAACACCACTATTGTGCTATTCTGGCCATAAACAGTGGCCAGAAGAGAAGCTCCTGTTTTACTCAGTTTCCAATACTGAGTTGAACTAGATATGCCCCGTTTGTGTAGGAAGCACAGTTCTTTTGTTCTGAGCTAGCTCACTGTACTGGCCCTATGGGAAACACAGTAGAGTGCAAGAGTGCCTGTTTCTCAAAAGCAGAGTGTTTTTCTTGTAAGGCCGACTGGGGTTCAATACAACTTCCTAAACGGAGTTGATTCACATTCAGTTTCAAGTTCTAGCATTAAGTGTTAATTCAGGGTAAGAACACCACTATTGTGCTATTCTGGCCATAAACAGTGCAAATAGCACTCGCGTCTGTTCCCAGCAAATACAGTGTATTGGACTGAAGAGAAGCTCTTGTTTTACTCATTTCCAATACTGAGTTGAACTAGATATACCCCGTTTGTGTAGGAAGCACAGTTCTTTGTTCTGAGCTAGCTCACTGTACTGGCCCTATAGGAAACACAGTAGAGTGCAAGAGTGCCTGTTTCTCAAAAGCAGAGTGTTTTTCTTGTAAGGCCGACTGGGGTTCAATACAACTTCCTAAACGGAGTTGATTCACATTCAGTTTCAAGTTCTAGCATTAAGTGTAAATTTAGGGTAAGAACACCACTATTGTGCTATTCTGGCCATAAACAGTGCAAATAGCACCTGCGTCTGTTCCCAGCAAATACAGTGTTTTGGACTGAAGAGAAGCTCCTGTTTTACTCAGTTTCCAATACTGAGTTGAACTAGATATGCCCCGTTTGTGTAGGAAGCACAGTTCTTTTGTTCTGAGCTAGCTCACTGTACTGGCCCTATAGGAAACACAATAGAGTGCAAGAGTGCCTGTTTCTCAAAAGCAGAGTGTTTTTCTTGTAAGGCCGACTGGGATTCAATACAACTTCCTAAACGGAGTTGATTCACATTCAGTTTCAAGTTCTAGCATTAAGTGTTAATTCAGGGTAAAACACCACTATTGTGCTATTCTGGCCATAAACAGTGCAAATAGCACCTGCGACTGTTCACAGCAAATACAGTGTATTGGACTGAAGAGAAATTCCTGTTTTACACAGTTTCCAATACTGAGTTGAACTAGATATGCCCCGTTTGTGCAGGAAGCACAGTTTTTTGTTCTGAGCTAGCTCACTGTATTGGCCCTATAGGAAACACAGTAGAGTTCAAGAGTGCCTGTTTCTCAAAAGCAGAGTGTTTTTCTTGTAAGGCCTCCAGGGGTTCAATACAACTTCCTAAACGGAGTTGATTCACATCAGTTTCAAGTTCTAGCATTAAGTGTTAATTCAGGGTAAGAACACCACTATTGTGCTATTCTGGCCATAAACAGTGCAAATAGCACCTGCGTCTGTTCCCAGCAAATACAGTGTATTGGACTGAAGAGAAGCTCCTGTTTTACTCAGTTTCCAATACTGAGTTGAACTAGATATGCCCCGTTTGTGTAGGAAGCACAGTTCTTTTGTTCTGAGCTAGCTCACTGTACTGGCCCTATAGGAAACACAGTAGAGTGCAAGAGTGCCTGTTTCTCAAAAGCAGAGTGTTTTTCTTGTAAGGCCGACTGGGGTTCAATACAACTTCCTAAACAGAGTTGATTCACATTCAGTTTCACGTGCTAGCATTAAGTGTTAATTCAGGGTAAGAACACCACTCTTGTGCTACTCTGGCCATAAACAGTGCAAATAGCACCTGCGTCTGTTCCCAGCAAATACAGTGTATTGGACTGAAGAGAAGCTCCTGTTTTACTCAGTTTCCAATACTGAGTTGAACTAGATATGCCCCGTTTGTGTAGGAAGCACAGTTCTTTTGTTCTGAGCTAGCTCACTGTACTGGCCCTTTGGGAAACACAGTAGAGTGCAAGAGTGCCTGTTTCTCAAAAGCAGAGTGTTTTTCTTGTAAGGCCGACTGGGGTTCAATACAACTTCCTAAACGGAGTTGATTCACATGCAGTTTCAAGTTCTAGTATTAAGTGTTAATTCAGAATAAGAATACCACTATTGTGCTATTCTGGCCATAAACAGTGCAAATAGCACCTGCGTCTGTTCCCAGCAAATACAGTGAATTGGACTGAAGAGAAGCTCCTCTTTTACTCAGTTTCCAATACTGAGTTGAACTAGATATGCCCCGTTTGTGTAGGAAGCACAGTTCTTTTGTTCTGAGCTAGCTCACTGTACTGGCCCTATAGGAAACACAGTAGAGTGCAAGAGTGCCTGTTTCTCAAAAGCAGAGTGTTTTTCTTGTAAGGCGGACTGGGGTTCAATACAACTTCCTAAACGGAGTTGATTCACATTCAGTTTCAAGTTCTAGCATTAAGTGTAAATTTAGGGTAAGAACACCACTATTGTGCTATTCTGGCCATAAACAGTGCAAATAGCACCTGCGTCTGTTCCCAGCAAATACAGTGTATTGGACTGAAGAGAAGCTCCTGTTTTACTCAGTTTCCAATACTGAGTTGAACTAGATATGCCCCGTTTGTGTAGGAAGCACAGTTCTTTTTTTCTGAGCTAGCTCACTGTACTGGCCCTATAGGAAACACAGTAGAGTGCAAGAGTGCCTGTTTCTCAAAAGCAGAGTGTTTTTCTTGTAAGGCCGACTGGGGTTCAATACAACTTCCTAAACTGAGTTGATTCACATTCAGTTTCAAGTTCTAGCATTAAGTGCTAATTCAGGGTAAGAACACCACTATTGTGCTATTCTGGCCATAAACAGTGGCCAGAAGAGAAGCTCCTGTTTTACTCAGTTTCCAATACTGAGTTGAACTAGATATGCCCCGTTTGTGTAGGAAGCACAGTTCTTTTGTTCTGAGCTAGCTCACTGTACTGGCCCTATGGGAAACACAATAGAGTGCAAGAGTGCCTGTTTCTCAAAAGCAGAGTGTTTTTCTTGTAAGGCCGACTGGGGTTCAATACAACTTCCTAAACGGAGTTGATTCACATTCAGTTTCAAGTTCTAGCATTAAGTGTTAATTCAGGGTAAGAACACCACTATTGTGCTATTCTGGCCATAAACAGTGCAAATAGCACTCGCGTCTGTTCCCAGCAAATACAGTGTATTGGACTGAAGAGAAGCTCTTGTTTTACTCAGTTTCCAATACTGAGTTGAACTAGATATACCCCGTTTGTGTAGGAAGCACAGTTCTTTGTTCTGAGCTAGCTCACTGTACTGGCCCTATAGGAAACACAGTAGAGTGCAAGAGTGCCTGTTTCTCAAAAGCAGAGTGTTTTTCTTGTAAGGCCGACTGGGGTTCAATACAACTTCCTAAACGGAGTTGATTCACATTCAGTTTCAAGTTCTAGCATTAAGTGTAAATTTAGGGTAAGAACACCACTATTGTGCTATTCTGGCCATAAACAGTGCAAATAGCACCTGCGTCTGTTCCCAGCAAATACAGTGTTTTGGACTGAAGAGAAGCTCCTGTTTTACTCAGTTTCCAATACTGAGTTGAACTAGATATGCCCCGTTTGTGTAGGAAGCACAGTTCTTTTGTTCTGAGCTAGCTCACTGTACAGGCCCTATAGGAAACACAATAGAGTGCAAGAGTGCCTGTTTCTCAAAAGCAGAGTGTTTTTCTTGTAAGGCCGACTGGGATTCAATACAACTTCCTAAACGGAGTTGATTCACATTCAGTTTCAAGTTCTAGCATTAAGTGTTAATTCAGGGTAAAACACCACTATTGTGCTATTCTGGCCATAAACAGTGCAAATAGCACCTGCGACTGTTCACAGCAAATACAGTGTATTGGACTGAAGAGAAATTCCTGTTTTACACAGTTTCCAATACTGAGTTGAACTAGATATGCCCCGTTTGTGCAGGAAGCACAGTTTTTTGTTCTGAGCTAGCTCACTGTATTGGCCCTATAGGAAACACAGTAGAGTGCAAGAGTGCCTGTTTCTCAAAAGCAGAGTGTTTTTCTTGTAAGGCCTCCAGGGGTTCAATACAACTTCCTAAACGGAGTTGATTCACATCAGTTTCAAGTTCTAGCATTAAGTGTTAATTCAGGGTAAGAACACCACTATTGTGCTATTCTGGCCATAAACAGTGCAAATAGCACTCCCGTCTGTTCCCAGCAAATACAGTGTATTGGACTGAAGAGAAGCTCCTGTTTTACTCAGTTTCCAATACTGAGTTGAACTAGATATGCCCCGTTTGTGTAGGAAGCACAGTTCTTTTGTTCTGAGCTAGCTCACTGTACTGGCCCTATAGGAAACACAGTAGAGTGCAAGAGTGCCTGTTTCTCAAAAGCAGAGTGTTTTTCTTGTAAGGCCGACTGGGGTTCAATACAACTTCCTAAACAGAGTTGATTCACATTCAGTTTCACGTGCTAGCATTAAGTGTTAATTCAGGGTAAGAACACCACTCTTGTGCTACTCTGGCCATAAACAGTGCAAATAGCACCTGCGTCTGTTCCCAGCAAATACAGTGTATTGGACTGAAGAGAAGCTCCTGTTTTACTCAGTTTCCAATACTGAGTTGAACTAGATATGCCCCGTTTGTGTAGGAAGCACAGTTCTTTTGTTCTGAGCTAGCTCACTGTACTGGCCCTATAGGAAACACAGTAGAGTGGAAGAGTGCCTGTTTCTCAAAAGCAGAGTGTTTTTCTTGTAAGGCCGACTGGGGTTCAATGCAACTTCCTAAACGGAGTTGATTCACATTCAGTTTCAAGTTCTAGCTTTAATTGCTAATTCAGGGTAAGAACACCCCTATTGTGCTATTCTGGCCATAAACAGTGGCCAGAAGAGAAGGTCCTGTTTTACTCAGTTTCCAATACTGAGTTGAGCTAGATATGCCCCGTTTGTGCAGGAAGCACAGTTCTTTTGTTCTGAGCTAGCTCACTGTACTGGCCCCATAGGAAACACAGTAGAGTGCAAGAGTGCTTATTTCTCAAAAGCAGAGTGTTTTTCTTGTAAGGCCGACTGGGGTTCAATACAACTTCCTAAACGGAGTTGATTCACATTCAGTTTCAAGTTCTTGCATTAAGTGGTAATTCAGGGTAAGAACACCACTATTGCGCTATTCTGGCCATAAACAGTGCAAATAGCACTCGCGTCTGTTCCCAGCAAATACAGTGTATCGGACTGAAGAGAAGCTCCTGTTTTACTCAGTTTCCAATACTGAGTTGAAGTAGATATGCCCCGTTTGTGTAGGAAGCACAGTTCTTTTGTTCTGAGCTAGCTCACTGTACTGGCCCTTTAGGAAACACAGTAGAGTGCAAGAGTGCCTGTTTCTCAAAAGCAGAGTGTTTTTCTTGTAAGGCGGACTGGGGTTCAATACAACTTCCTAAACGGAGTTGATTCACATTCAGTTTCAAGTTCTAGCATTAAGTGTAAATTTAGGGTAAGAACACCACTATTGTGCTATTCTGGCCATAAACAGTGCAAATAGCACCTGCGTCTGTTCCCAGCAAATACAGTGTATTGGACTGAAGAGAAGCTCCTGTTTTACTCAGTTTCCAATACTGAGTTGAACTAGATATGCCCCGTTTGTGTAGGAAGCACAGTTCTTTTTTTCTGAGCTAGCTCACTGTACTGGCCCTATAGGAAACACAGTAGAGTGCAAGAGTGCCTGTTTCTCAAAAGCAGAGTGTTTTTCTTGTAAGGCCGACTGGGGTTCAATACAACTTCCTAAACTGAGTTGATTCACATTCAGTTTCAAGTTCTAGCATTATGCTAATTCAGGGTAAGAACACCACTATTGTGCTATTCTGGCCATAAACAGTGGCCAGAAGAGAAGCTCCTGTTTTACTCAGTTTCCAATACTGAGTTGAACTAGATATGCCCCGTTTGTGTAGGAAGCACAGTTCTTTTGTTCTGAGCTAGCTCACTGTACTGGCCCTATGGGAAACACAGTAGAGTGCAAGAGTGCCTGTTTCTCAAAAGCAGAGTGTTTTTCTTGTAAGGCCGACTGGGGTTCAATACAACTTCCTAAACGGAGTTGATTCACATTCAGTTTCAAGTTCTAGCATTAAGTGTTAATTCAGGGTAAGAACACCACTATTGTGCTATTCTGGCCATAAACAGTGCAAATAGCACTCGCGTCTGTTCCCAGCAAATACAGTGTATTGGACTGAAGAGAAGCTCTTGTTTTACTCATTTCCAATACTGAGTTGAACTAGATATACCCCGTTTGTGTAGGAAGCACAGTTCTTTGTTCTGAGCTAGCTCACTGTACTGGCCCTATAGGAAACACAGTAGAGTGCAAGAGTGCCTGTTTCTCAAAAGCAGAGTGTTTTTCTTGTAAGGCCGACTGGGGTTCAATACAACTTCCTAAACGGAGTTGATTCACATTCAGTTTCAAGTTCTAGCATTAAGTGTAAATTTAGGGTAAGAACACCACTATTGTGCTATTCTGGCCATAAACAGTGCAAATAGCACCTGCGTCTGTTCCCAGCAAATACAGTGTTTTGGACTGAAGAGAAGCTCCTGTTTTACTCAGTTTCCAATACTGAGTTGAACTAGATATGCCCCGTTTGTGTAGGAAGCACAGTTCTTTTGTTCTGAGCTAGCTCACTGTACTGGCCCTATAGGAAACACAATAGAGTGCAAGAGTGCCTGTTTCTCAAAAGCAGAGTGTTTTTCTTGTAAGGCCGACTGGGATTCAATACAACTTCCTAAACGGAGTTGATTCACATTCAGTTTCAAGTTCTAGCATTAAGTGTTAATTCAGGGTAAAACACCACTATTGTGCTATTCTGGCCATAAACAGTGCAAATAGCACCTGCGACTGTTCACAGCAAATACAGTGTATTGGACTGAAGAGAAATTCCTGTTTTACACAGTTTCCAATACTGAGTTGAACTAGATATGCCCCGTTTGTGCAGGAAGCACAGTTTTTTGTTCTGAGCTAGCTCACTGTATTGGCCCTATAGGAAACACAGTAGAGTTCAAGAGTGCCTGTTTCTCAAAAGCAGAGTGTTTTTCTTGTAAGGCCTCCAGGGGTTCAATACAACTTCCTAAACGGAGTTGATTCACATCAGTTTCAAGTTCTAGCATTAAGTGTTAATTCAGGGTAAGAACACCACTATTGTGCTATTCTGGCCATAAACAGTGCAAATAGCACCTGCGTCTGTTCCCAGCAAATACAGTGTATTGGACTGAAGAGAAGCTCCTGTTTTACTCAGTTTCCAATACTGAGTTGAACTAGATATGCCCCGTTTGTGTAGGAAGCACAGTTCTTTTGTTCTGAGCTAGCTCACTGTACTGGCCCTATAGGAAACACAGTAGAGTGCAAGAGTGCCTGTTTCTCAAAAGCAGAGTGTTTTTCTTGTAAGGCCGACTGGGGTTCAATACAACTTCCTAAACAGAGTTGATTCACATTCAGTTTCACGTGCTAGCATTAATTGTTAATTCAGGGTAAGAACACCACTCTTGTGCTACTCTGGCCATAAAGAGTGCAAATAGCACCTGCGTCTGTTCCCAGCAAATACAGTGTATTGGACTGAAGAGAAGCTCCTGTTTTACTCAGTTTCCAATACTGAGTTGAACTAGATATGCCCCGTTTGTGTAGGAAGCACAGTTCTTTTGTTCTGAGCTAGCTCACTGTACTGGCCCTTTGGGAAACACAGTAGAGTGCAAGAGTGCCTGTTTCTCAAAAGCAGAGTGTTTTTCTTGTAAGGCCGACTGGGGTTCAATACAACTTCCTAAACGGAGTTGATTCACATGCAGTTTCAAGTTCTAGTATTAAGTGTTAATTCAGAATAAGAATACCACTATTGTGCTATTCTGGCCATAAACAGTGCAAATAGCACCTGCGTCTGTTCCCAGCAAATACAGTGAATTGGACTGAAGAGAAGCTCCTCTTTTACTCAGTTTCCAATACTGAGTTGAACTAGATATGCCCCGTTTGTGTAGGAAGCACAGTTCTTTTGTTCTGAGCTAGCTCACTGTACTGGCCCTATAGGAAACACAGTAGAGTGCAAGAGTGCCTGTTTCTCAAAAGCAGAGTGTTTTTCTTGTAAGGCGGACTGGGTTTCAATACAACTTCCTAAACGGAGTTGATTCACATTCAGTTTCAAGTTCTAGCATTAAGTGTAAATTTAGGGTAAGAACACCACTATTGTGCTATTCTGGCCATAAACAGTGCAAATAGCACCTGCGTCTGTTCCCAGCAAATACAGTGTATTGGACTGAAGAGAAGCTCCTGTTTTACTCAGTTTCCAATACTGAGTTGAACTAGATATGCCCCGTTTGTGTAGGAAGCACAGTTCTTTTTTTCTGAGCTAGCTCACTGTACTGGCCCTATAGGAAACACAGTAGAGTGCAAGAGTGCCTGTTTCTCAAAAGCAGAGTGTTTTTCTTGTAAGGCCGACTGGGGTTCAATACAACTTCCTAAACTGAGTTGATTCACATTCAGTTTCAAGTTCTAGCATTAAGTGCTAATTCAGGGTAAGAACACCACTATTGTGCTATTCTGGCCATAAACAGTGGCCAGAAGAGAAGCTCCTGTTTTACTCAGTTTCCAATACTGAGTTGAACTAGATATGCCCCGTTTGTGTAGGAAGCACAGTTCTTTTGTTCTGAGCTAGCTCACTGTACTGGCCCTATGGGAAACACAATAGAGTGCAAGAGTGCCTGTTTCTCAAAAGCAGAGTGTTTTTCTTGTAAGGCCGACTGGGGTTCAATACAACTTCCTAAACGGAGTTGATTCACATTCAGTTTCAAGTTCTAGCATTAAGTGTTAATTCAGGGTAAGAACACCACTATTGTGCTATTCTGGCCATAAACAGTGCAAATAGCACTCGCGTCTGTTCCCAGCAAATACAGTGTATTGGACTGAAGAGAAGCTCTTGTTTTACTCAGTTTCCAATACTGAGTTGAACTAGATATACCCCGTTTGTGTAGGAAGCACAGTTCTTTGTTCTGAGCTAGCTCACTGTACTGGCCCTATAGGAAACACAGTAGAGTGCAAGAGTGCCTGTTTCTCAAAAGCAGAGTGTTTTTCTTGTAAGGCCGACTGGGGTTCAATACAACTTCCTAAACGGAGTTGATTCACATTCAGTTTCAAGTTCTAGCATTAAGTGTAAATTTAGGGTAAGAACACCACTATTGTGCTATTCTGGCCATAAACAGTGCAAATAGCACCTGCGTCTGTTCCCAGCAAATACAGTGTTTTGGACTGAAGAGAAGCTCCTGTTTTACTCAGTTTCCAATACTGAGTTGAACTAGATATGCCCCGTTTGTGTAGGAAGCACAGTTCTTTTGTTCTGAGCTAGCTCACTGTACTGGCCCTATAGGAAACACAATAGAGTGCAAGAGTGCCTGTTTCTCAAAAGCAGAGTGTTTTTCTTGTAAGGCCGACTGGGATTCAATACAACTTCCTAAACGGAGTTGATTCACATTCAGTTTCAAGTTCTAGCATTAAGTGTTAATTCAGGGTAAAACACCACTATTGTGCTATTCTGGCCATAAACAGTGCAAATAGCACCTGCGACTGTTCACAGCAAATACAGTGTATTGGACTGAAGAGAAATTCCTGTTTTACACAGTTTCCAATACTGAGTTGAACTAGATATGCCCCGTTTGTGCAGGAAGCACAGTTTTTTGTTCTGAGCTAGCTCACTGTATTGGCCCTATAGGAAACACAGTAGAGTGCAAGAGTGCCTGTTTCTCAAAAGCAGAGTGTTTTTCTTGTAAGGCCTCCAGGGGTTCAATACAACTTCCTAAACGGAGTTGATTCACATCAGTTTCAAGTTCTAGCATTAAGTGTTAATTCAGGGTAAGAACACCACTATTGTGCTATTCTGGCCATAAACAGTGCAAATAGCACTCCCGTCTGTTCCCAGCAAATACAGTGTATTGGACTGAAGAGAAGCTCCTGTTTTACTCAGTTTCCAATACTGAGTTGAACTAGATATGCCCCGTTTGTGTAGGAAGCACAGTTCTTTTGTTCTGAGCTAGCTCACTGTACTGGCCCTATAGGAAACACAGTCGAGTGCAAGAGTGCCTGTTTCTCAAAAGCAGAGTGTTTTTCTTGTAAGGCCGACTGGGGTTCAATACAACTTCCTAAACAGAGTTGATTCACATTCAGTTTCACGTGCTAGCATTAAGTGTTAATTCAGGGTAAGAACACCACTCTTGTGCTACTCTGGCCATAAACAGTGCAAATAGCACCTGCGTCTGTTCCCAGCAAATACAGTGTATTGGACTGAAGAGAAGCTCCTGTTTTACTCAGTTTCCAATACTGAGTTGAACTAGATATGCCCCGTTTGTGTAGGAAGCACAGTTCTTTTGTTCTGAGCTAGCTCACTGTACTGGCCCTATAGGAAACACAGTAGAGTGGAAGAGTGCCTGTTTCTCAAAAGCAGAGTGTTTTTCTTGTAAGGCCGACTGGGGTTCAATGCAACTTCCTAAACGGAGTTGATTCACATTCAGTTTCAAGTTCTAGCTTTAATTGCTAATTCAGGGTAAGAACACCCCTATTGTGCTATTCTGGCCATAAACAGTGGCCAGAAGAGAAGGTCCTGTTTTACTCAGTTTCCAATACTGAGTTGAGCTAGATATGCCCCGTTTGTGCAGGAAGCACAGTTCTTTTGTTCTGAGCTAGCTCACTGTACTGGCCCCATAGGAAACACAGTAGAGTGCAAGAGTGCTTATTTCTCAAAAGCAGAGTGTTTTTCTTGTAAGGCCGACTGGGGTTCAATACAACTTCCTAAACGGAGTTGATTCACATTCAGTTTCAAGTTCTTGCATTAAGTGGTAATTCAGGGTAAGAACACCACTATTGCGCTATTCTGGCCATAAACAGTGCAAATAGCACTCGCGTCTGTTCCCAGCAAATACAGTGTATCGGACTGAAGAGAAGCTCCTGTTTTACTCAGTTTCCAATACTGAGTTGAAGTAGATATGCCCCGTTTGTGTAGGAAGCACAGTTCTTTTGTTCTGAGCTAGCTCACTGTACTGGCCCTTTAGGAAACACAGTAGAGTGCAAGAGTGCCTGTTTCTCAAAAGCAGAGTGTTTTTCTTGTAAGGCGGACTGAGGTTCAATACAACTTCCTAAACGGAGTTGATTCACATTCAGTTTCAAGTTCTAGCATTAAGTGTTAATTCAGGGTAAGAACACCACTGTTGTGCTATTCTGGCCATAAACAGTGCAAATAGCACCTGCGTCTAATCCCACCAAATACAGTGTATTGGACTGAAGAGAAGCTCCTGTTTTACTCAGTTTCCAATACTTAGTTGAACTAGATATGTCCCGTTTGTGTAGGAAGCACAGTTCTTTTGTTCTGAGCTAGCTCACTGTACTGGCCCTATAGGAAACACAGTAGAGTGCAAGAGTGCCTGTTTCTCAAAAGCAGAGTGTTTTTCTTGTAAGGCCGACTGGGGTTCAATACAACTTCCTAAACAGAGTTGATTCACATTCAGTTTCACGTTCTAGCATTAAGTGTTAATTCAGGGTAAGAACACCACTATTGTGCTATTCTGGCCATAAACAGTGGCCAGAAGAGAAGCTTCTGTCCATAAACAGTGGCCAGAAGAGAAGCTCCTGTTTTACTCATTTTCCATTAATGAGTTGAGCTAGATATGCCCCGTTTGTGCAGGAAGCACAGTTCTTTTGTTCTGAGCTAGCTCACTGTACTGGCCCTATAGGAAACACAGTAGAGTGCAAGAGTGCCTGTTTCTCAAAAGCAGAGTGTTTTTCTTGTAAGGCCGACTGGGGTTCAATACAACTTCCTAAACGGAGTTGATTCACATTCAGTTTCAAGTTCTAGCATTAAGTGTTAATTCAGGGTAAGAAACCACTATTGTGCTATTCTGGCCATAAACAGTACAAATAGCACTTGCGTCTGTTCCCAGCAAATACAGTGTATTAGACTGAAGAGAAGCTCCTGTTTTACTCAGTTTCCAATACTGAGTTGAACTAGATATGCCCCGTTTGTGTAGGATGCACAGTTCTTTTGTTCTGAGCTAGCTCACTGTACTGGCCCTATAGGAAACACAGTAGAGTGCAAGAGTGCCTGTTTCTCAAAAGCAGAGTGTTTTTCTTGTAAGGCCGACTGGGGTTCAATACAACTTCCTAAACAGAGTTGATTCACATTCAGTTTCACGTTCTAGCATTAAGTGTTAATTCAGGGTAAGAACACCACTATTGTGCTACTCTGGCCATAAACAGTGCAAATAGCACCTGCGTCTGTTCCCAGCAAATACAGTGTATTGGACTGAAGAGAAGCTCCTTTTTTACTCAGTTTCCAATACTGAGTTGAACTAGATATTCCCCGTTTGTGTAGGTAGCACAGTTCTTTTGTTCTGAGCTAGCTCACTGTACTGGCCCTATAGGAAACACACTAGAGTGCAAGAGTGCCTGTTTCTCAAAAGCAGAGTGATTTTCTTGTAAGGCCGACTGGGGTTCAATACAACTTCCTAAACGGAGTTGATTCACATTCAGTTTCAAGTTCTAGCATTAAGTGTCAATTCAGGGTAAGAACTCCACTATTGTGCTATTCTGTCCATAAACAGTACAAATAGCACCTGCGTCTCTTCCCAGCAAATACAGTGTATTGGACTGAAGAGACGCTCCTGTTTTACTCAGTTTCCAATACTGAGTTGAACTAGATATGCCCCGTTTGTGTAGGAAGCACAGTACTTTTGTTCTGAGCTAGCTCACTGTACTGGCCCTATAGGAAACACAGTAGAGTGCAAGAGTGCCTGTTTCTCAAAAGCAGAGTGTTTTTCTTGTAAGGCGGACTGGGGTTCAATACAACTTCCTAAACGGAGTTGATTCACATTCAGTTTCAAGTTCTAGCATTAAGTGTAAATTTAGGGTAAGAACACCACTATTGTGCTATTCTGGCCATAAACAGTGCAAATAGCACCTGCGTCTGTTCCCAGCAAATACAGTGTATTGGACTGAAGAGAAGCTCCTGTTTTACTCAGTTTCCAATACTGAGTTGAACTAGATATGCCCCGTTTGTGTAGGAAGCACAGTTCTTTTTTTCTGAGCTATCTCACTGTACTGGCCCTATAGGAAACACAGTAGAGTGCAAGAGTGCCTGTTTCTCAAAAGCAGAGTGTTTTTCTTGTAAGGCCGACTGGGGTTCAATACAACTTCCTAAACTGAGTTGATTCACATTCAGTTTCAAGTTCTAGCATTATGCTAATTCAGGGTAAGAACACCACTATTGTGCTATTCTGGCCATAAACAGTGGCCAGAAGAGAAGCTCCTGTTTTACTCAGTTTCCAATACTGAGTTGAACTAGATATGCCCCGTTTGTGTAGGAAGCACAGTTCTTTTGTTCTGAGCTAGCTCACTGTACTGGCCCTATGGGAAACACAGTAGAGTGCAAGAGTGCCTGTTTCTCAAAAGCAGAGTGTTTTTCTTGTAAGGCCGACTGGGGTTCAATACAACTTCCTAAACGGAGTTGATTCACATTCAGTTTCAAGTTCTAGCATTAAGTGTTAATTCAGGGTAAGAACACCACTATTGTGCTATTCTGGCCATAAACAGTGCAAATAGCACTCGCGTCTGTTCCCAGCAAATACAGTGTATTGGACTGAAGAGAAGCTCTTGTTTTACTCATTTCCAATACTGAGTTGAACTAGATATACCCCGTTTGTGTAGGAAGCACAGTTCTTTGTTCTGAGCTAGCTCACTGTACTGGCCCTATAGGAAACACAGTAGAGTGCAAGAGTGCCTGTTTCTCAAAAGCAGAGTGTTTTTCTTGTAAGGCCGACTGGGGTTCAATACAACTTCCTAAACGGAGTTGATTCACATTCAGTTTCAAGTTCTAGCATTAAGTGTAAATTTAGGGTAAGAACACCACTATTGTGCTATTCTGGCCATAAACAGTGCAAATAGCACCTGCGTCTGTTCCCAGCAAATACAGTGTTTTGGACTGAAGAGAAGCTCCTGTTTTACTCAGTTTCCAATACTGAGTTGAACTAGATATGCCCCGTTTGTGTAGGAAGCACAGTTCTTTTGTTCTGAGCTAGCTCACTGTACTGGCCCTATAGGAAACACAATAGAGTGCAAGAGTGCCTGTTTCTCAAAAGCAGAGTGTTTTTCTTGTAAGGCCGACTGGGATTCAATACAACTTCCTAAACGGAGTTGATTCACATTCAGTTTCAAGTTCTAGCATTAAGTGTTAATTCAGGGTAAAACACCACTATTGTGCTATTCTGGCCATAAACAGTGCAAATAGCACCTGCGACTGTTCACAGCAAATACAGTGTATTGGACTGAAGAGAAATTCCTGTTTTACACAGTTTCCAATACTGAGTTGAACTAGATATGCCCCGTTTGTGCAGGAAGCACAGTTTTTTGTTCTGAGCTAGCTCACTGTATTGGCCCTATAGGAAACACAGTAGAGTGCAAGAGTGCCTGTTTCTCAAAAGCAGAGTGTTTTTCTTGTAAGGCCTCCAGGGGTTCAATACAACTTCCTAAACGGAGTTGATTCACATCAGTTTCAAGTTCTAGCATTAAGTGTTAATTCAGGGTAAGAACACCACTATTGTGCTATTCTGGCCATAAACAGTGCAAATAGCACCTGCGTCTGTTCCCAGCAAATACAGTGTATTGGACTGAAGAGAAGCTCCTGTTTTACTCAGTTTCCAATACTGAGTTGAACTAGATATGCCCCGTTTGTGTAGGAAGCACAGTTCTTTTGTTCTGAGCTAGCTCACTGTACTGGCCCTATAGGAAACACAGTAGAGTGCAAGAGTGCCTGTTTCTCAAAAGCAGAGTGTTTTTCTTGTAAGGCCGACTGGGGTTCAATACAACTTCCTAAACGGAGTTGATTCACATTCAGTTTCAAGTTCTAGCATTAAGTGCTAATTCAGGGTAAGAACACCACTATTGTGCTATTCTGGCCATAAACAGTGGCCAGAAGAGAAGCTCCTGTTTTACTCAGTTTCCAATACTGAGTTGAACTAGATATGCCCCGTTTGTGTAGGAAGCACAGTTCTTTTGTTCTGAGCTAGCTCACTGTACTGGCCCTATAGGAAACACAGTAGAGTGCAAGAGTGCCTGTTTCTCAAAAGCAGAGTGTTTTTCTTGTAAGGCCGACTGGGGTTCAATACAACTTCCTAAACAGAGTTGATTCACATTCAGTTTCACGTGCTAGCATTAAGTGTTAATTCAGGGTAAGAACACCACTCTTGTGCTACTCTGGCCATAAACAGTGCAAATAGCACCTGCGTCTGTTCCCAGCAAATACAGTGTATTGGACTGAAGAGAAGCTCCTGTTTTACTCAGTTTCCAATACTGAGTTGAACTAGATATGCCCCGTTTGTGTAGGAAGCACAGTTCTTTTGTTCTGAGCTAGCTCACTGTACTGGCCCTATAGGAAACACAGTAGAGTGCAAGAGTGCCTGTTTCTCAAAAGCAGAGTGTTTTTCTTGTAAGGCCGACTGGGGTTCAATGCAACTTCCTAAACGGAGTTGATTCACATTCAGTTTCAAGTTCTAGCTTTAAGTGCTAATTCAGGGTAAGAACACCCCTATTGTGCTATTCTGGCCATAAACAGTGGCCAGAAGAGAAGGTCCTGTTTTACTCAGTTTCCAATACTGAGTTGAGCTAGATATGCCCCGTTTGTGCAGGAAGCACAGTTCTTTTGTTCTGAGCTAGCTCACTGTACTGGCCCCATAGGAAACACAGTAGTGTGCAAGAGTGCTTATTTCTCAAAAGCAGAGTGTTTTTCTTGTAAGGCCGACTGGGGTTCAATACAACTTCCTAAACGGAGTTGATTCACATTCAGTTTCAAGTTCTTGCATTAAGTGGTAATTCAGGGTAAGAACACCACTATTGCGCTATTCTGGCCATAAACAGTGCAAATAGCACTCGCGTCTGTTCCCAGCAAATACAGTGTATCGGACTGAAGAGAAGCTCCTGTTTTACTCAGTTTCCAATACTGAGTTGAAGTAGATATGCCCCGTTTGTGTAGGAAGCACAGTTCTTTTGTTCTGAGCTAGCTCACTGTACTGGCCCTTTAGGAAACACAGTAGAGTGCAAGAGTGCCTGTTTCTCAAAAGCAGAGTGTTTTTCTTGTAAGGCCGACTGAGGTTCAATACAACTTCCTAAACGGAGTTGATTCACATTCAGTTTCAACTTCTAGCATTAAGTGTTAATTCAGGGTAAGAACACCACTGTTGTGCTATTCTGGCCATAAACAGTGCAAATAGCACCTGCGTCTAATCCCACCAAATACAGTGTATTGGACTGAAGAGAAGCTCCTGTTTTACTCAGTTTCCAATACTTAGTTGAACTAGATATGCCCCGTTTGTGTAGGAAGCACAGTTCTTTTGTTCTGAGCTAGCTCACTGTACTGGCCCTATAGGAAACACAGTAGAGTGCAAGAGTGCCTGTTTCTCAAAAGCAGAGTGTTTTTCTTGTAAGGCCGACTGGGGTTCAATACAACTTCCTAAACAGAGTTGATTCACATTCAGTTTCACGTTCTAGCATTAAGTGTTAATTCAGGGTAAGAACACCACTATTGTGCTATTCTGGCCATAAACAGTGGCCAGAAGAGAAGCTTCTGTCCATAAACAGTGGCCAGAAGATAAGCTCCTGTTTTACTCACTTTCCATTAATGAGTTGAGCTAGATATGCCCCGTTTGTGCAGGAAGCACAGTTCTTTTGTTCTGAGCTAGCTCACTGTACTGGCCCTATAGGAAACACAGTAGAGTGCAAGAGTGCCTGTTTCTCAAAAGCAGAGTGTTTTTCTTGTAAGGCCGACTGGGGTTCAATACAACTTCCTAAACAGAGTTGATTCACATTCAGTTTCACGTTCTAGCATTAAGTGTTAATTCAGGGTAAGAACACCACTATTGTGCTACTCTGGCCATAAACAGTGCAAATAGCACCTGCGTCTGTTCCCAGCAAATACAGTGTATTGGACTGAAGAGAAGCTCCTTTTTTACTCAGTTTCCAATACTGAGTTGAACTAGATATTCCCCGTTTGTGTAGGTAGCACAGTTCTTTTGTTCTGAGCTAGCTCACTGTACTGGCCCTATAGGAAACACACTAGAGTGCAAGAGTGCCTGTTTCTCAAAAGCAGAGTGATTTTCTTGTAAGGCCGACTGGGGTTCAATACAACTTCCTAAACGGAGTTGATTCACATTCAGTTTCAAGTTCTAGCATTAAGTGTCAATTCAGGGTAAGAACTCCACTATTGTGCTATTCTGTCCATAAACAGTACAAATAGCACCTGCGTCTCTTCCCAGCAAATACAGTGTATTGGACTGAAGAGACGCTCCTGTTTTACTCAGTTTCCAATACTGAGTTGAACTAGATATGCCCCGTTTGTGTAGGAAGCACAGTACTTTTGTTCTGAGCTAGCTCACTGTACTGGCCCTATAGGAAACACAGTAGAGTGCAAGAGTGCCTGTTTCTCAAAAGCAGAGTGTTTTTCTTGTAAGGCGGACTGGGGTTCAATACAACTTCCTAAACGGAGTTGATTCACATTCAGTTTCAAGTTCTAGCATTAAGTGTAAATTTAGGGTAAGAACACCACTATTGTGCTATTCTGGCCATAAACAGTGCAAATAGCACCTGCGTCTGTTCCCAGCAAATACAGTGTATTGGACTGAAGAGAAGCTCCTGTTTTACTCAGTTTCCAATACTGAGTTGAACTAGATATGCCCCGTTTGTGTAGGAAGCACAGTTCTTTTTTTCTGAGCTAGCTCACTGTACTGGCCCTATAGGAAACACAGTAGAGTGCAAGAGTGCCTGTTTCTCAAAAGCAGAGTGTTTTTCTTGTAAGGCCGACTGGGGTTCAATACAACTTCCTAAACTGAGTTGATTCACATTCAGTTTCAAGTTCTAGCATTATGCTAATTCAGGGTAAGAACACCACTATTGTGCTATTCTGGCCATAAACAGTGGCCAGAAGAGAAGCTCCTGTTTTACTCAGTTTCCAATACTGAGTTGAACTAGATATGCCCCGTTTGTGTAGGAAGCACAGTTCTTTTGTTCTGAGCTAGCTCACTGTACTGGCCCTATGGGAAACACAGTAGAGTGCAAGAGTGCCTGTTTCTCAAAAGCAGAGTGTTTTTCTTGTAAGGCCGACTGGGGTTCAATACAACTTCCTAAACGGAGTTGATTCACATTCAGTTTCAAGTTCTAGCATTAAGTGTTAATTCAGGGTAAGAACACCACTATTGTGCTATTCTGGCCATAAACAGTGCAAATAGCACTCGCGTCTGTTCCCAGCAAATACAGTGTATTGGACTGAAGAGAAGCTCTTGTTTTACTCATTTCCAATACTGAGTTGAACTAGATATACCCCGTTTGTGTAGGAAGCACAGTTCTTTGTTCTGAGCTAGCTCACTGTACTGGCCCTATAGGAAACACAGTAGAGTGCAAGAGTGCCTGTTTCTCAAAAGCAGAGTGTTTTTCTTGTAAGGCCGACTGGGGTTCAATACAACTTCCTAAACGGAGTTGATTCACATTCAGTTTCAAGTTCTAGCATTAAGTGTAAATTTAGGGTAAGAACACCACTATTGTGCTATTCTGGCCATAAACAGTGCAAATAGCACCTGCGTCTGTTCCCAGCAAATACAGTGTTTTGGACTGAAGAGAAGCTCCTGTTTTACTCAGTTTCCAATACTGAGTTGAACTAGATATGCCCCGTTTGTGTAGGAAGCACAGTTCTTTTGTTCTGAGCTAGCTCACTGTACTGGCCCTATAGGAAACACAATAGAGTGCAAGAGTGCCTGTTTCTCAAAAGCAGAGTGTTTTTCTTGTAAGGCCGACTGGGATTCAATACAACTTCCTAAACGGAGTTGATTCACATTCAGTTTCAAGTTCTAGCATTAAGTGTTAATTCAGGGTAAAACACCACTATTGTGCTATTCTGGCCATAAACAGTGCAAATAGCACCTGCGACTGTTCACAGCAAATACAGTGTATTGGACTGAAGAGAAATTCCTGTTTTACACAGTTTCCAATACTGAGTTGAACTAGATATGCCCCGTTTGTGCAGGAAGCACAGTTTTTTGTTCTGAGCTAGCTCACTGTATTGGCCCTATAGGAAACACAGTAGAGTTCAAGAGTGCCTGTTTCTCAAAAGCAGAGTGTTTTTCTTGTAAGGCCTCCAGGGGTTCAATACAACTTCCTAAACGGAGTTGATTCACATCAGTTTCAAGTTCTAGCATTAAGTGTTAATTCAGGGTAAGAACACCACTATTGTGCTATTCTGGCCATAAACAGTGCAAATAGCACCTGCGTCTGTTCCCAGCAAATACAGTGTATTGGACTGAAGAGAAGCTCCTGTTTTACTCAGTTTCCAATACTGAGTTGAACTAGATATGCCCCGTTTGTGTAGGAAGCACAGTTCTTTTGTTCTGAGCTAGCTCACTGTACTGGCCCTATAGGAAACACAGTAGAGTGCAAGAGTGCCTGTTTCTCAAAAGCAGAGTGTTTTTCTTGTAAGGCCGACTGGGGTTCAATACAACTTCCTAAACAGAGTTGATTCACATTCAGTTTCACGTGCTAGCATTAAGTGTTAATTCAGGGTAAGAACACCACTCTTGTGCTACTCTGGCCATAAAGAGTGCAAATAGCACCTGCGTCTGTTCCCAGCAAATACAGTGTATTGGACTGAAGAGAAGCTCCTGTTTTACTCAGTTTCCAATACTGAGTTGAACTAGATATGCCCCGTTTGTGTAGGAAGCACAGTTCTTTTGTTCTGAGCTAGCTCACTGTACTGGCCCTTTGGGAAACACAGTAGAGTGCAAGAGTGCCTGTTTCTCAAAAGCAGAGTGTTTTTCTTGTAAGGCCGACTGGGGTTCAATACAACTTCCTAAACGGAGTTGATTCACATGCAGTTTCAAGTTCTAGTATTAAGTGTTAATTCAGAATAAGAATACCACTATTGTGCTATTCTGGCCATAAACAGTGCAAATAGCACCTGCGTCTGTTCCCAGCAAATACAGTGAATTGGACTGAAGAGAAGCTCCTCTTTTACTCAGTTTCCAATACTGAGTTGAACTAGATATGCCCCGTTTGTGTAGGAAGCACAGTTCTTTTGTTCTGAGCTAGCTCACTGTACTGGCCCTATAGGAAACACAGTAGAGTGCAAGAGTGCCTGTTTCTCAAAAGCAGAGTGTTTTTCTTGTAAGGCGGACTGGGGTTCAATACAACTTCCTAAACGGAGTTGATTCACATTCAGTTTCAAGTTCTAGCATTAAGTGTAAATTTAGGGTAAGAACACCACTATTGTGCTATTCTGGCCATAAACAGTGCAAATAGCACCTGCGTCTGTTCCCAGCAAATACAGTGTATTGGACTGAAGAGAAGCTCCTGTTTTACTCAGTTTCCAATACTGAGTTGAACTAGATATGCCCCGTTTGTGTAGGAAGCACAGTTCTTTTTTTCTGAGCTAGCTCACTGTACTGGCCCTATAGGAAACACAGTAGAGTGCAATAGTGCCTGTTTCTCAAAAGCAGAGTGTTTTTCTTGTAAGGCCGACTGGGGTTCAATACAACTTCCTAAACGGAGTTGATTCACATTCAGTTTCAAGTTCTAGCATTAAGTGCTAATTCAGGGTAAGAACACCACTATTGTGCTATTCTGGCCATAAACAGTGGCCAGAAGAGAAGCTCCTGTTTTACTCAGTTTCCAATACTGAGTTGAACTAGATATGCCCCGTTTGTGTAGGAAGCACAGTTCTTTTGTTCTGAGCTAGCTCACTGTACTGGCCATATGGGAAACACAGTAGAGTGCAAGAGTGCCTGTTTCTCAAAAGCAGAGTGTTTTTCTTGTAAGGCCGACTGGGGTTCAATACAACTTCCTAAACGGAGTTGATTCACATTCAGTTTCAAGTTCTAGCATTAAGTGTTAATTCAGGGTAAGAACACCACTATTGTGCTATTCTGGCCATAAACAGTGCAAATAGCACTCGCGTCTGTTCCCAGCAAATACAGTGTATTGGACTGAAGAGAAGCTCTTGTTTTACTCAGTTTCCAATACTGAGTTGAACTAGATATACCCCGTTTGTGTAGGAAGCACAGTTCTTTGTTCTGAGCTAGCTCACTGTACTGGCCCTATAGGAAACACAGTAGAGTGCAAGAGTGCCTGTTTCTCAAAAGCAGAGTGTTTTTCTTGTAAGGCCGACAGGGGTTCAATACAACTTCCTAAACGGAGTTGATTCACATTCAGTTTCAAGTTCTAGCATTAAGTGTAAATTTAGGGTAAGAACACCACTATTGTGCTATTCTGGCCATAAACAGTGCAAATAGCACCTGCGTCTGTTCCCAGCAAATACAGTGTTTTGGACTGAAGAGAAGCTCCTGTTTTACTCAGTTTCCAATACTGAGTTGAACTAGATATGCCCCGTTTGTGTAGGAAGCACAGTTCTTTTGTTCTGAGCTAGCTCACTGTACTAGCCCTATAGGAAACACAATAGAGTGCAAGAGTGCCTGTTTCTCAAAAGCAGAGTGTTTTTCTTGTAAGGCCGACTGGGATTCAATACAACTTCCTAAACGGAGTTGATTCACATTCAGTTTCAAGTTCTAGCATTAAGTGTTAATTCAGGGTAAAAAACCACTATTGTGCTATTCTGGCCATAAACAGTGCAAATAGCACCTGCGACTGTTCACAGCAAATACAGTGTATTGGACTGAAGAGAAATTCCTGTTTTACACAGTTTCCAATACTGAGTTGAACTAGATATGCCCCGTTTGTGCAGGAAGCACAGTTTTTTGTTCTGAGCTAGCTCACTGTATTGGCCCTATAGGAAACACAGTAGAGTGCAAGAGTGCCTGTTTCTCAAAAGCAGAGTGTTTTTCTTGTAAGGCCTCCAGGGGTTCAATACAACTTCCTAAACGGAGTTGATTCACATCAGTTTCAAGTTCTAGCATTAAGTGTTAATTCAGGGTAAGAACACCACTATTGTGCTATTCTGGCCATAAACAGTGCAAATAGCACTCGCGTCTGTTCCCAGCAAATACAGTGTATTGGACTGAAGAGAAGCTCTTGTTTTACTCAGTTTCCAATACTGAGTTGAACTAGATATACCCCGTTTGTGTAGGAAGCACAGTTCTTTGTTCTGAGCTAGCTCACTGTACTGGCCCTATAGGAAACACAGTAGAGTGCAAGAGTGCCTGTTTCTCAAAAGCAGAGTGTTTTTCTTGTAAGGCCGACAGGGGTTCAATACAACTTCCTAAACGGAGTTGATTCACATTCAGTTTCAAGTTCTAGCATTAAGTGTAAATTTAGGGTAAGAACACCACTATTGTGCTATTCTGGCCATAAACAGTGCAAATAGCACCTGCGTCTGTTCCCAGCAAATACAGTGTTTTGGACTGAAGAGAAGCTCCTGTTTTACTCAGTTTCCAATACTGAGTTGAACTAGATATGCCCCGTTTGTGTAGGAAGCACAGTTCTTTTGTTCTGAGCTAGCTCACTGTACTAGCCCTATAGGAAACACAATAGAGTGCAAGAGTGCCTGTTTCTCAAAAGCAGAGTGTTTTTCTTGTAAGGCCGACTGGGATTCAATACAACTTCCTAAACGGAGTTGATTCACATTCAGTTTCAAGTTCTAGCATTAAGTGTTAATTCAGGGTAAAACACCACTATTGTGCTATTCTGGCCATAAACAGTGCAAATAGCACCTGCGACTGTTCACAGCAAATACAGTGTATTGGACTGAAGAGAAATTCCTGTTTTACACAGTTTCCAATACTGAGTTGAACTAGATATGCCCCGTTTGTGTAGGAAGCACAGTTTTTTGTTCTGAGCTAGCTCACTGTATTGGCCCTATAGGAAACACAGTAGAGTGCAAGAGTGCCTGTTTCTCAAAAGCAGAGTGTTTTTCTTGTAAGGCCTCCAGGGGTTCAATACAACTTCCTAAACGGAGTTGACTCACATCAGTTTCAAGTTCTAGCATTAAGTGTTAATTCAGGGTAAGAACACCACTATTGTGCTATTCTGGCCATAAACAGTGCAAATAGCACTCCCGTCTGTTCCCAGCAAATACAGTGTATTGGACTGAAGAGAAGCTCCTGTTTTACTCAGTTTCCAATACTGAGTTGAACTAGATATGCCCCGTTTGTGTAGGAAGCACAGTTCTTTTGTTCTGAGCTAGCTCACTGTACTGGCCCTTTGGGAAACACAGTAGAGTGCAAGAGTGCCTGTTTCTCAAAAGCAGAGTGTTTTTCTTGTAAGGCCGACTGGGGTTCAATACAACTTCCTAAACAGAGTTGATTCACATTCAGTTTCACGTTCTAGCATTAAGTGTAAATTCAGGGTAAGAACACCACTATTGTGCTGCTCTGGCCATAAACAGTGCAAATAGCACCTGCGTCTGTTCCCAGCAAATACAGTGTATTGGACTGAAGAGAAGCTCCTGTTTTACTCAGTTTCCAATACTGAGTTGAACTAGATATGCCCCGTTTGTGTAGGAAGCACAGTTCTTTTGTTCTGAGCTAGCTCACTGTACTGGCCCTATAGGAAACACAGTAGAGTGCAAGAGTGCCTGTTTCTCAAAAGCAGAGTGTTTTTCTTGTAAGGCCGACTGGGGTTCAATACAACTTCCTAAACTGAGTTGATTCACATTCAGTTTCAAGTTCTAGCATTATGCTAATTCAGGGTAAGAACACCACTATTGTGCTATTCTGGCCATAAACAGTGGCCAGAAGAGAAGCTCCTGTTTTACTCAGTTTCCAATACTGAGTTGAACTAGATATGCCCCGTTTGTGTAGGAAGCACAGTTCTTTTGTTCTGAGCTAGCTCACTGTACTGGCCCTATGGGAAACACAGTAGAGTGCAAGAGTGCCTGTTTCTCAAAAGCAGAGTGTTTTTCTTGTAAGGCCGACTGGGGTTCAATACAACTTCCTAAACGGAGTTGATTCACATTCAGTTTCAAGTTCTAGCATTAAGTGTTAATTCAGGGTAAGAACACCACTATTGTGCTATTCTGGCCATAAACAGTGCAAATAGCACTCGCGTCTGTTCCCAGCAAATACAGTGTATTGGACTGAAGAGAAGCTCTTGTTTTACTCATTTCCAATACTGAGTTGAACTAGATATACCCCGTTTGTGTAGGAAGCACAGATCTTTGTTCTGAGCTAGCTCACTGTACTGGCCCTATAGGAAACACAGTAGAGTGCAAGAGTGCCTGTTTCTCAAAAGCAGAGTGTTTTTCTTGTAAGGCCGACTGGGGTTCAATACAACTTCCTAAACGGAGTTGATTCACATTCAGTTTCAAGTTCTAGCATTAAGTGTAAATTTAGGGTAAGAACACCACTATTGTGCTATTCTGGCCATAAACAGTGCAAATAGCACCTGCGTCTGTTCCCAGCAAATACAGTGTTTTGGACTGAAGAGAAGCTCCTGTTTTACTCAGTTTCCAATACTGAGTTGAACTAGATATGCCCCGTTTGTGTAGGAAGCACAGTTCTTTTGTTCTGAGCTAGCTCACTGTACTGGCCCTATAGGAAACACAATAGAGTGCAAGAGTGCCTGTTTCTCAAAAGCAGAGTGTTTTTCTTGTAAGGCCGACTGGGGTTCAATACAACTTCCTAAACTGAGTTGATTCACATTCAGTTTCAAGTTCTAGCATTAAGTGCTAATTCAGGGTAAGAACACCACTATTGTGCTATTCTGGCCATAAACAGTGGCCAGAAGAGAAGCTCCTGTTTTACTCAGTTTCCAATACTGAGTTGAACTAGATATGCCCCGTTTGTGTAGGAAGCACAGTTCTTTTGTTCTGAGCTAGCTCACTGTACTGGCCCTATGGGAAACACAGTAGAGTGCAAGAGTGCCTGTTTCTCAAAAGCAGAGTGTTTTTCTTGTAAGGCCGACTGGGGTTCAATACAACTTCCTAAACGGAGTTGATTCACATTCAGTTTCAATTTCTAGCATTAAGTGTTAATTCAGGGTAAGAACACCACTATTGTGCTATTCTGGCCATAAACAGTGCAAATAGCACTCGCGTCTGTTCCCAGCAAATACAGTGTATTGGACTGAAGAGAAGCTCTTGTTTTACTCAGTTTCCAATACTGAGTTGAACTAGATATACCCCGTTTGTGTAGGAAGCACAGTTCTTTGTTCTGAGCTAGCTCACTGTACTGGCCCTATAGGAAACACAGTAGAGTGCAAGAGTGCCTGTTTCTCAAAAGCAGAGTGTTTTTCTTGTAAGGCCGACTGGGGTTCAATACAACTTCCTAAACGGAGTTGATTCACATTCAGTTTCAAGTTCTAGCATTAAGTGTAAATTTAGGGTAAGAACACCACTATTGTGCTATTCTGGCCATAAAGAGTGCAAATAGCACCTGCGTCTGTTCCCAGCAAATACAGTGTTTTGGACTGAAGAGAAGCTCCTGTTTTACTCAGTTTCCAATACTGAGTTGAACTAGATATGCCCCGTTTGTGTAGGAAGCACAGTTCTTTTGTTCTGAGCTAGCTCACTGTACTGGCCCTATAGGAAACACAATAGAGTGCAAGAGTGCCTGTTTCTCAAAAGCAGAGTGTTTTTCTTGTAAGGCCGACTGGGATTCAATACAACTTCCTAAACGGAGTTGATTCACATTCAGTTTCAAGTTCTAGCATTAAGTGTTAATTCAGGGTAAAACACCACTATTGTGCTATTCTGGCCATAAACAGTGCAAATAGCACCTGCGACTGTTCACAGCAAATACAGTGTATTGGACTGAAGAGAAATTCCTGTTTTACACAGTTTCCAATACTGAGTTGAACTAGATATGCCCCGTTTGTGCAGGAAGCACAGTTTTTTGTTCTGAGCTAGCTCACTGTATTGGCCCTATAGGAAACACAGTAGAGTGCAAGAGTGCCTGTTTCTCAAAAGCAGAGTGTTTTTCTTGTAAGGCCTCCAGGGGTTCAATACAACTTCCTAAACGGAGTTGATTCACATCAGTTTCAAGTTCTAGCATTAAGTGTTAATTCAGGGTAAGAACACCACTCTTGTGCTACTCTGGCCATAAACAGTGCAAATAGCACCTGCGTCTGTTCCCAGCAAATACAGTGTATTGGACTGAAGAGAAGCTCCTGTTTTACTCAGTTTCCAATACTGAGTTGAACTAGATATGCCCCATTTGTGTAGGAAGCACAGTTCTTTTGTTCTGAGCTAGCTCACTGTACTGGCCCTTTGGGAAACACAGTAGAGTGCAAGAGTGCCTGTTTCTCAAAAGTAGAGTGTTTTTCTTGTAAGGCCGACTGGGGTTCAAAACAACTTCCTAAACAGAGTTGATTCACATTCAGTTTCACGTTCTAGCATTAAGTGTTAATTCAGGGTAAGAACACCACTATTGTGCTACTCTGGCCATAAACAGTGCAAATAGCACCTGCGTCTGTTCCCAGCAAATACAGTGTATTGGACTGAAGAGAAGCTCCTTTTTTACTCAGTTTCCAATACTGAGTTGAACTAGATATGCCCTGTTTGTGTAGGAAGCACAGTTCTTTTGTTCAGAGCTAGCTCACTGTACTGGCCCTATAGGAAACACAGTAGAGTGCAAGAGTGCCTGTTTCTCAAAAGCAGAGTGTTTTTCTTGTTAGGCCGACTGGGGTTCAATACAACTTCCTAAACGGAGTTGATTCACATTCAGTTTCAAGTTCTAGCATTAAGTGTAAATTTAGGGTAAGAACACCACTATTGTGCTATTCTGGCCATAAACAGTGCAAATAGCACCTGCGTCTGTTCCAAGCAAATACAGTGTATTGGACTGAAGAGAAGCTCCTGTTTTACTCAGTTTCCAATACTGAGTTGAACTAGATATGCCCCGTTAGTGTAGGAAGCACAGTTCTTTTGTTCTGAGCTAGCTCACTGTACTGGCCCTATAGGAAACACAGTAGAGTGCAAGAGTGCCTGTTTCTCAAAAGCAGAGTGTTTTTCTTGTAAGGCCGACTGGGGTTCAATACAACTTCCTAAACGGAGTTGATTCACATTCAGTTTCAAGTTCTAGCATTAAGTGTTAATTCATGGTAAGAACACCACTATTGTGCTATTCTGTCCATAAACAGTGCAAATAGCACCTTCGTCTGTTCCCAGGTAATACAGTGTATTGGACTGAAGAGAAGCTTCTGTGTTACTCAGTTTCCAATACTGAGTTGAACTAGATATGCCCCGTTTGTGTAGGAAGCACAGTTCTTTTGTTCTGAGCTAGCTCACTGTACTGGCCCTATAGGAAACACAGTAGAGTGCAAGAGTGCCTGTTTCTCAAAAGCAGAGTGTTTTTCTTGTAAGGCCGACTGGGGTTTAATACAACTTCCTAAACGGAGTTGATTCACATTCAGTTTCAAGTTCTAGCATTAAGTGCTAATTCAGGGTAAGAACACCACTATTGTGCTATTCTGGCCATAAACAGTGGCCAAAAGAGAAGCTTCTGTCCATAAACAGTGGCCAGAAGAGAAGCTCCTCTTTTACTCATTTTCCAATAATGAGTTGAGCTAGATATGCCCCGTTTGTGCAGGAAGCACAGTTCTTTTGTTCTGAGCTAGCTCACTGTACTGGCCCTATAGGAAACACAATAGAGTGCAAGAGTGCCTGTTTCTCAAAAGCAGAGTGTTTTTCTTGTAAGGCGGACTGGGGTTCAATACAACTTCCTAAACGGAGTTGATTCACATTCAGTTTCAAGTTCTAGCATTAAGTGTTAATTCAGGGTTAGAATACCACTATTGTGCTATTCTGGCCATAAACAGTGCAAATAGCACCTGCGTCTGTTCCCAGCAAATACAGTGTATTGGACTGAAGAGAAGCTCCTGTATTACTCTGTTTCCAATACTGAGTTGAACTAGATATGCCCCGTTTGTGTAGGAAGCACAGTTCTTTTGTTCTGAGCTAGCTCACTGTACTGGCCCTATAGGAAACACAGTAGAGTGCAAGAGTGCCTGTTTCTCAAAAGCAGAGTGTTTTTCTTGTAAGGCTGACTGAGGTTCAATACAACTTCCTAAACGGAGTTGATTCACATTCAGTTTCAAGTTCTAGCATTAAGTGTTAATTCAGGGTAAGAACACCACTATTGTGCTATTCTGGCCATAAACAGTACAAATAGCACTCGCGTCTGTTCCCAGCAAATACAGTGTATTGGACTGAAGAGAAGCTCCTGTTTTACTCAGTTTCCAATACTGAGTTGAACTAGATATGCCCTGTGTGTGTAGGAAGCACAGTTCTTTTGTTCAGAGCTAGCTCACTGTACTGGCCCTATAGGAAACACAGTAGAGTGCAAGAGTGCCTGTTTCTCAAAAGCAGAGTGTTTTTCTTGTAAGGCCGACTGGGTTTCAATACAACTTCCTAAACCGAGTTGATTCACATTCAGTTTCAAGTTCTAACATTAAGTGTTAATTCAGGGTAAAAACACCACTATTGTGCTATTCTGGCCATAAACAGTGGCCAGAAGAGAAGCTTCTGGCCATAAACAGTGGCCAGAAGTGAATCCCCTGTTTTACTCAGTTTCCAATACTGAGTTGAACTAGATATGCCCCGTTTGTGCAGGAAGCACAGTTCTTTTGTTCTGAGCTAGCTCACTGTACTGGCCATATAGGAAACACAGTAGAGTGTAAGAGTGCTTGTTTCTCAAAAGCAGAGTGTTTTTCTTGTAAGGCCGACTGGGGTTCAATACAACTTCCTAAACGAAGTTGATTCACATTCAGTTTCAAGTTCTAGCATTAAGTGCTAATTCAGGGTAAGAACACCACTATTGTGCTATTCTGGCCATAAACAGTGCAAATAGCACTTGCGTCTCTTCCCAGCAAATACAGTGTATTGGACTGAAGGGAAGCTCCTGTTTTACTCAGTTTCCAATACTGAGTTGAAGTAGATATGCCCCGTTTGTGTAGGAAGCACAGTTTTTTGTTCTGAGCTAGCTCACTGTACTGGCCCTATAGGAAACACAGTAGAGTGCAAGAGTGCCTGTTTCTCAAAAGCAGAGTGTTTTTCTTGTAAGGCCGACTGGGGTTCAATACAACTTCCTAAACGGAGTTGATTCACATTCAGTTTCAAGTTCTAGCATTAAGTGTAAATTTAGGGTAAGAACACCACTATTGTGCTATTCTGGCCATAAACAGTGCAAATAGCACCTGCGTCTGTTCCCAGCAAATACAGTGTATTGGACTGAAGAGAAGCTCCTGTTTTACTCAGTTTCCA
Source organism: Peromyscus maniculatus bairdii (assembly GCF_049852395.1). Classification (NCBI taxonomy): domain Eukaryota; kingdom Metazoa; phylum Chordata; class Mammalia; order Rodentia; family Cricetidae; genus Peromyscus; species Peromyscus maniculatus. The sequence goes on along the minus strand of NC_134859.1, from coordinate 333,878 downwards.
ATACTGAGTTGAACTAGATATGCCCCGTTTGTGTAGGAAGCACAGTTCTTTTGTTCTGAGCTAGCCCACTGTACTGGCCCTATAGGAAACACAGTAGAGTGCAAGAGTGCCTGTTTCTCAAAAGCAGAGTTTTTTTCTTGTAAGGCCGACTTGGGGTTCAATACAACTTCCTAAACGCAGTTGATTCACATTCAGTTTCAAGTTCTAGCATTAAGTGTTAATTCAGGGTAAGAACACCATTATTGTGCTATTCTGGCCATAAACAGTGCAAATAGCACTTGCGTCTGTTCACAGCAAATACAGTGTATTGGACTGAAGAGAAGCTCCTGTTTTACTCAGTTTCCAATACTGAGTTGAACTAGATATGCCCCGTTTGTGCAGGAAGCACAGTTTTTTGTTCTGAGGTAGCTCACTGTACTGGCCCTATAGGAAACACAGTAGAGTGCAAGAGTGCCTGTTTCTCAAAAGCAGAGTGTTTTTCTTGTAAGGCCGATTGGGGTTCAATACAACTTCCTAAACGGAGTTGATTCACATGCAGTTTCAAGTTCTAGCATTAAGTGTTAATTCAGAATAAGAATACCACTATTGTGCTATTCTGGCCATAAACAGTACAAATAGCACCTGCGTCTGTTCCCAGCAAATACAGTGAATTGGACTGAAGAGAAGCTCCTCTTTTACTCAGTTTCCAATACTGAGTTGAACTAGATATGCCCCGTTTGTGTAGGAAGCACAGTTCTTTTGTTCTGAGCTAGCTCACTGTACTGGCCCTATAGGAAACACAGTAGAGTGCAAGAGTGCCTGTTTCTCAAAAGCAGAGTGTTTTTCTTGTAAGGCCGACTGGGGTTCAATACAACTTCCTAAACGGAGTTGATTCACATTCAGTTTCAAGTTCTAGCATTAAGTGTAAATTTAGGGTAAGAACACCACTATTGTGCTATTCTGGCCATAAACAGTGCAAATAGCACCTGTGTCTGTTCCCAGCAAATACAGTGTATTGGACTGAAGAGAAGCTCCTGTTTTACTCAGTTTCCAATACTGAGTTGAACTAGATATGCCCCGTTTGTGTAGGAAGCACAGTTCTTTTTTTCTGAGCTAGCTCACTGTACTGGCCCTATAGGAAACACAGTAGAGTGCAAGAGTGCCTGTTTCTCAAAAGCAGAGTGTTTTTCTTGTAAGGCCGACTGGGGTTCAATACAACTTCCTAAACAGAGTTGATTCACATTCAGTTTCAAGTTCTAGCATTAAGTGCTAATTCAGGGTAAGAACACCACTATTGTGCTATTCTGGCCATAAACAGTGCAAATAGCACCTGCGTCTGTTCCCAGCAAATACAGTGTATTGGACTGAAGAGAAGCTCCTGTTTTACTCAGTTTCCAATACTGAGTTGAACTAGATATGCCCCGTTTGTGTAGGAAGCACAGTTCTTTTGTTCTGAGCTAGCTCACTGTACTGGCCCTATAGGAAACACAGTAGAGTGCAAGAGTGCCTGTTTCTCAAAAGTAGAGTGTTTTTCTTGTAAGGCCGACTGGGGTTCAAAACAACTTCCTAAACGGAGTTGATTCACATTCAGTTTCAAGTTCTAGCATTAAGTGTAAATTTAGGGTAAGAACACCACTATTGTGCTATTCTGGCCATAAACAGTACAAATAGCACCTGCGTCTGTTCCCAGCAAATACAGTGTATTGGACTGAAGAGAAGCTCCTGTTTTACTCAGTTTCCAATACTGAGTTGAACTAGATATGCCCCGTTTGTGTAGGAAGCACAGTTCTTTTTTTCTGAGCTAGCTCACTGTACTGGCCCTATAGGAAACACAGTAGAGTGCAAGAGTGCCTGTTTCTCAAAAGCAGAGTGTTTTTCTTGTAAGGCCGACTGGGGTTCAATACAACTTCCTAAACTGAGTTGATTCACATTCAGTTTCAAGTTCTAGCATTAAGTGCTAATTCAGGGTAAGAACACCACTATTGTGCTATTCTGGCCATAAACAGTGGACAGAAGAAAAGCTCCTGTTTTACTCAGTTTCCAATACTGAGTTGAACTAGATATGCCCCGTTTGTGTAGGAAGCACAGTTCTTTTGTTCTGAGCTAGCTCACTGTACTGGCCCTATGGGAAACACAGTAGAGTGCAAGAGTGCCTGTTTCTCAAAAGCGGAGTGTTTTTCTTGTAAGGCCGACTGGGGTTCAATACAACTTCCTAAACGGAGTTGATTCACATTCAGTTTCAAGTTCTAGCATTAAGTGTTAATTCAGGGTAAGAACACCACTATTGTGCTATTCTGGCCATAAACAGTGCAAATAGCACTCGCGTCTGTTCCCAGCAAATACAGTGTATTGGACTGAAGAGAAGCTCTTGTTTTACTCAGTTTCCAATACTGAGTTGAACTAGATATACCCCGTTTGTGTAGGAAGCACAGTTCTTTGTTCTGAGCTAGCTCACTGTACTGGCCCTATAGGAAACACAGTAGAGTGCAAGAGTGCCTGTTTCTCAAAAGCAGAGTGTTTTTCTTGTAAGGCCGACTGGGGTTCAATACAACTTCCTAAACTGAGTTGATTCACATTCAGTTTCAAGTTCTAGCATTAAGTGTTAATTCAGGGTAAAACACCACTATTGTGCTATTCTGGCCATAAACAGTGCAAATAGCACCTGCGACTGTTCACAGCAAATACAGTGTATTGGATTGAAGAGAAATTCCTGTTTTACACAGTTTCCAATACTGAGTTGAACTAGATATGCCCCGTTTGTGCAGGAAGCACAGTTTTTTGTTCTGAGCTAGCTCACTGTATTGGCCCTATAGGAAACACAGTAGAGTGCAAGAGTGCCTGTTTCTCAAAAGCAGAGTGTTTTTCTTGTAAGGCCTCGAGGGGTTCAATACAACTTCCTAAACGGAGTTGATTCACATTCAGTTTCAAGTTCTAGCATTAAGTGTTAATTCAGGGTAAGAACACCACTATTGTGCTATTCTGGCCATAAACAGTGCAAATAGCACTCCCGTCTGTTCCCAGCAAATACAGTGTATTGGACTGAAGAGAAGCTCCTGTTTTACTCAGTTTCCAATACTGAGTTGAACTAGATATGCCGTGTTTGTGTAGGAAGCACAGTTCTTTTGTTCTGAGCTAGCTCACTGTACTGGCCCTATAGGAAACACAGTAGAGTGCAAGAGTGCCTGTTTCTCAAAAGCAGAGTGTTTTTCTTGTAAGGCCGACTGGGGTTCAATACAACTTCCTAAACAGAGTTGATTCACATTCAGTTTCACGTGCTAGCATTAAGTGTTAATTCAGGGTAAGAACACCACTATTGTGCTACTCTGGCCATAAACAGTGCAAATAGCACCTGCGTCTGTTCCCAGCAAATACAGTGTATTGGACCTAAGAGAAGCTCCTGTTTTACTCAGTTTCCAATACTGAGTTGAACTAGATATGCCCCGTTTGTGTAGGAAGCACAGTTCTTTTGTTCTGAGCTAGCTCACTGTACTGGCCCTTTGGGAAACACAGTAGAGTGCAAGAGTGCCTGTTTCTCAAAAGCAGAGTGTTTTTCTTGTAAGGCCGACTGGGGTTCAATACAACTTCCTAAACGGAGTTGATTCACATTCAGTTTCAAGTTCTAGCATTAAGTGCTAATTCAGGGTAAGAACACCACTATTGTGCTATTCTGGCCTTAAACAGTGGCCAAAAGAGAAGCTTCTGTCCATAAACAGTGGCCAGAAGAGAAGCTCCTCTTTTACTCATTTTCCAATAATGAGTTGAGCTAGATATGCCCCGTTTGTGCAGGAAGCACAGTTCTTTTGTTCTGAGCTAGCTCACTGTACTGGCCCTATAGGAAACACAGTAGAGTGCAAGAGTGCCTGTTTCTCAAAAGCAGAGTGTTTTACTTGTAAGGCCGACTGGGGTTCAATACAACTTCCTAAACGGAGTTGATTCACATTCAGTTTCAAGTTCTAGCATTAAGTGTTAATTCAGGGTAAGAACACCACTATTGTGCTATTCTGGCCATAAACAGTGCAAATAGCACTCGCGTCTGTTCCCAGCAAATACAGTGTATTGGACTGAAGAGAAGCTCCTGTTTTACTCAGTTTCCAATACTGAGTTGAACTAGATATGCCCCGTTTGTGTAGGAAGCACAGTTCTTTTGTTCTGAGCTAGCTCACTGTACTGGCCCTATAGGAAACACAGTAGAGTGCAAGACTGCCTGTTTCTCAAAAGCAGAGTGTTTTTCTTGTAAGGCCGACTGGGGTTCAATACAACTTCCTAAACGGAGTTGATTCACATTCAGTTTCAAGTTCTAGCATTAAGTGTAAATTTAGGGTAAGAACACCACTATTGTGCTATTCTGGCCATAAACAGTGCAAATAGCACCTGCGTCTGTTCCCAGCAAATACAGTGTATTGGACTGAAGAGAAGCTCCTGTTTTACTCAGTTTCCAATACTGAGTTGAACTAGATATGCCCCGTTTGTGTAGGAAGCACAGTTCTTTTTTTCTGAGCTAGCTCACTGTACTGGCCCTATAGGAAACACAGTAGAGTGCAAGAGTGCCTGTTTCTCAAAAGCAGAGTGTTTTTCTTGTAAGGCCGACTGGGGTTCAATACAACTTCCTAAACAGAGTTGATTCACATTCAGTTTCAAGTTCTAGCATTAAGTGCTAATTCAGGGTAAGAACACCACTATTGTGCTATTCTGGCCATAAACAGTGCAAATAGCACCTGCGACTGTTCACAGCAAATACAGTGTTTTGGACTGAAGAGAAATTCCTGTTTTACACAGTTTCCAATACTGAGTTGAACTAGATATGCCCCGTTTGTGCAGGAAGCACAGTTTTTTGTTTTGAGCTATCTCACTGTATTGGCCCTATAGGAAACACAGTAGAGTGCAAGAGTGCCTGTTTCTCAAAAGCAGAGTGTTTTTCTTGTAAGGCCTCCAGGGGTTCAATACAACTTCCTAAACGGAGTTGATTCACATTCAGTTTCAAGTTCTAGCATTAAGTGTTAATTCCGGGTAAGAACACCACTATTGTGCTATTCTGGCCATAAACAGTGGACAGAAGAAAAGCTCCTGTTTTACTCAGTTTCCAATACTGAGTTGAACTAGATATGCCCCGTTTGTGTAGGAAGCACAGTTCTTTTGTTCTGAGCTAGCTCACTGTACTGGCCCTATGGGAAACACAGTAGAGTGCAAGAGTGCCTGTTTCTCAAAAGCAGAGTGTTTTTCTTGTAAGGCCGACTGGGGTTCAATACAACTTCCTAAACGGAGTTGATTCACATTCAGTTTCAAGTTCTAGCATTAAGTGTTAATTCAGGGTAAGAACACCACTATTGTGCTATTCTGGCCATAAACAGTGCAAATAGCACTCGCGTCTGTTCCCAGCAAATACAGTGTATTGGACTGAAGAGAAGCTCTTGTTTTACTCAGTTTCCAATACTGAGTTGAACTAGATATACCCCGTTTGTGTAGGAAGCACAGTTCTTTGTTCTGAGCTAGCTCACTCTACTGGCCCTATAGGAAACACAGTAGAGTGCAAGAGTGCCTGTTTCTCAAAAGCAGAGTGTTTTTCTTGTAAGGCCGACTGGGATTCAATACAACTTCCTAAACGGAGTTGATTCACATTCAGTTTCAAGTTCTAGCATTAAGTGTAAATTTAGGGTAAGAACACCACTATTGTGCTATTCTGGCCATAAACAGTGCAAATAGCACCTGCGTCTGTTCCCAGCAAATACAGTGTTTTGGACTGAAGAGAAGCTCCTGTTTTACTCAGTTTCCAATACTGAGTTGAACTAGATATGCCCCGTTTGTGTAGGAAGCACAGTTCTTTTGTTCTCAGCTAGCTCACTGTACTGGCCCTATAGGAAACACAGTAGAGTGCAAGAGTGCCTGTTTCTCAAAAGCAGAGTGTTTTTCTTGTAAGGCCGACTGGGATTCAATACAACTTCCTAAACGGAGTTGATTCACATTCAGTTTCAATTTCTAGCATTAAGTGTTAATTCAGGGTAAAACACCACTATTGTGCTATTCTGGCCATAAACAGTGCAAATAGCACCTGCGACTGTTCACAGCAAATACAGTGTATTGGACTGAAGAGAAATTCCTGTTTTACACAGTTTCCAATACTGAGTTGAACTAGATATGCCCCGTTTGTGCAGGAAGCACAGTTTTTTGTTCTGAGCTAGCTCACTGTATTGGCCCTATAGGAAACACAGTAGAGTGCAAGAGTGCCTGTTTCTCAAAAGCAGAGTGTTTTTCTTGTAAGGCCTCCAGGGGTTCAATACAACTTCCTAAACGGAGTTGATTCACATTCAGTTTCAAGTTCTAGCATTAAGTGTTAATTCAGGGTAAGAACACCACTATTGTGCTATTCTGGCCATAAACAGTGCAAATAGCACTCCCGTCTGTTCCCAGCAAATACAGTGTATTGGACTGAAGAGAAGCTCCTGTTTTACTCAGTTTCCAATACTGAGTTGAACTAGATATGCCCCGTTTGTGTAGGAAGCACAGTTCTTTTGTTCTGAGCTAGCTCACTGTACTGGCCCTATAGGAAACACAGTAGAGTGCAAGAGTGCCTGTTTCTCAAAAGCAGAGTGTTTTTCTTGTAAGGCCGACTGGGGTTCAATACAACTTCCTAAACAGAGTTGATTCACATTCAGTTTCACGTGCTAGCATTAAGTGTTAATTCAGGGTAAGAACACCACTATTGTGCTACTCTGGCCATAAACAGTGCAAATAGCACCTGCGTCTGTTCCCAGCAAATACAGTGTATTGGACTGAAGAGAAGCTCCTGTTTTACTCAGTTTCCAATACTGAGTTGAACTAGATATGCCCCGTTTGTGTAGGAAGCACAGTTCTTTTGTTCTGAGCTAGCTCACTGTACTGGCCCTTTGGGAAACACAGTAGAGTGCAAGAGTGCCTGTTTCTCAAAAGCAGAGTGTTTTTCTTGTAAGGCCGACTGGGGTTCAATACAACTTCCTAAACAGAGTTGATTCACATTCAGTTTCACGTTCTAGCATTAAGTGTTAATTCAGGGTAAGAACACCACTATTGTGCTACTCTGGCCATAAACAGTGCAAATAGCACCTGCGTCTGTTCCCAGCAAATACAGTGTATTGGACTGAAGAGAAGCTCCTTTTTTACTCAGTTTCCAATACTGAGTTGAACTAGATATGCCCTGTTTGTGTAGGAAGCACAGTTCTTTTGTTCAGAGCTAGCTCACTGTACTGGCCCTATAGGAAACACAGTAGAGTGCAAGAGTGCCTGTTTCTCAAAAGCAGAGTGTTTTTCTTGTTAGGCCGACTGGGGTTCAATACAACTTCCTAAACGGAGTTGATTCACATTCAGTTTCAAGTTCTAGCATTAAGTGTAAATTTAGGGTAAGAACACCACTATTGTGCTATTCTGGCCATAAACAGTGCAAATAGCACCTGCGTCTGTTCCCAGCAAATACAGTGTATTGGACTGAAGAGAAGCTCCTGTTTTACTCAGTTTCCAATACTGAGTTGAACTAGATATGCCGTGTTTGTGTAGGAAGCACAGTTCTTTTTTTCAGAGCTAGCTCACTGTACTGGCCCTATTGGAAAAACAGTAGAGTGCAAGAGTGCCTGTTTCTCAAAAGCAGAGTGTTTTTCTTGTAAGGCCGACTGGGGTTCAATACAACTTCCTAAACGGAGTTGATTCACATTCAGTTTCAAGTTCTAGCATTAAGTGTTAATTCATGGTAAGAACTCCACTATTGTGCTATTCTGTCCATAAACAGTGCAAATAGCACCTGCGTCTCTTCCCAGGTAATACAGTGTATTGGACTGAAGAGAAGCTTCTGTTTTACTCAGTTTCCAATACTGAGTTGAACTAGATATGCCCCGTTTGTGTAGGAAGCACAGTTCTTTTGTTCTGAGCTAGCTCACTGTACTGGCCCTATAGGAAACACAGTAGAGTGCAAGAGTGCCTGTTTCTCAAAAGCAGAGTGTTTTTCTTGTAAGGCCGACTGGGGTTCAATACAACTTCCTAAACGGAGTTGATTCACATTCAGTTTCAAGTTCTAGCATTAAGTGCTAATTCAGGGTAAGAACACCACTATTGTGCTATTCTGGCCATAAACAGTGGCCAAAAGAGAAGCTTCTGTCCATAAACAGTGGCCAGAAGAGAAGCTCCTCTTTTACTCATTTTCCAATAATGAGTTGAGCTAGATATGCCCCGTTTGTGCAGGAAGCACAGTTCTTTTGTTCTGAGCTAGCTCACTGTACTGGCCCTATAGGAAACACAATAGAGTGCAAGAGTGCCTGTTTCTCAAAAGCAGAGTGTTTTTCTTGTAAGGCGGACTGGGGTTCAATACAACTTCCTAAACGGAGTTGATTCACATTCAGTTTCAAGTTCTAGCATTAAGTGTTAATTCAGGGTTAGAATACCACTATTGTGCTATTCTGGCCATAAACAGTGCAAATAGCACCTGCGTCTGTTCCCAGCAAATACAGTGTATTGGACTGAAGAGAAGCTCCTGTATTACTCTGTTTCCAATACTGAGTTGAACTAGATATGCCCCGTTTGTGTAGGAAGCACAGTTCTTTTGTTCTGAGTTAGCTCACTGTAGTGGCCCTATAGGAAACACAGTAGAGTGCAAGAGTGCCTGTTTCTCAAAAGCAGAGTGTTTTTCTTGTAAGGCTGACTGGAGTTCAATACAACTTCCTAAACGGAGTTGATTCACATTCAGTTTCAAGTTCTAGCATTAAGTGTTAATTCAGGGTAAGAACACCACTATTGTGCTATTCTGGCCATAAACAGTACAAATAGCACTCGCGTCTGTTCCCAGCAAATACAGTGTATTGGACTGAAGAGAAGCTCCTGTTTTACTCAGTTTCCAATACTGAGTTGAACTAGATATGCCCCGTTTGTGTAGGAAGCACAGTTCTTTTGTTCTGAGCTAGCTCACTGTACTGGCCCTATAGGAAACACACTAGAGTGCAAGAGTGCCTGTTTCTCAAAAGCAGAGTGATTTTCTTTTAAGGCCGACTGGGGTTCAATACAACTTCCTAAATGGAGTTGATTCACATTCAGTTTCAATTTCTAGCATTAAGTGTTAATTCAGGGTAAGAACACCACTATTGTGCTATTCTGGCCATAAACAGTGCAAATAGCACTCGCGTCTGTTCCCAGCAAATACAGTGTATTGGACTGAAGAGAAGCTCCTGTTTTACTCAGTTTCCAATACTGAGTTGAACTAGGTATGCCCCGTGTGTGTAGGAAGCACAGTTCTTTTGTTCAGAGCTAGCTCACTGTACTGGCCCTATAGGAAACACAGTAGAGTGCAAGAGTGCCTGTTTCTCAAAAGCAGAGTGTTTTTCTTGTAAGGCCGACTGGGTTTCAATACAACTTCCTAAACCGAGTTGATTCACATTCAGTTTCAAGTTCTAGCATTAAGTGTTAATTCAGGGTAAAAACACCACTATTGTGCTATTCTGGCCATAAACAGTGGCCAGAAGAGAAGCTTCTGGCCATAAACAGTGGCCAGAAGTGAATCCCCTGTTTTACTCAGTTTCCAATACTGAGTTGAACTAGATATGCCCCGTTTGTGCAGGAAGCACAGTTCTTTTGTTCTGAGCTAGCTCACTATACTGGCCCTATAGGAAACACAGTAGAGTGTAAGAGTGCTTGTTTCTCAAAACCAGAGTGTTTTTCTTGTAAGGCCGACTGGGGTTCAATACAACTTCCTAAACGAAGTTGATTCACATTCAGTTTCAAGTTCTAGCATTAAGTGTTAATTCAGGGTAAGAACACCACTATTGTGCTATTCTGGCCATAAACAGTGCAAATAGCACTTGCGTCTGTTCCCAGCAAATACAGTGTATTGGACTGAAGGGAAGCTCCTGTTTTACTCAGTTTCCAATACTGAGTTGAAGTAGATATGCCCCGTTGGTGTAGGAAGCACAGTTCTTTTGTTCTGAGCTAGCTCACTGTACTGGCCCTATATGAAACACAGTAGAGTGCAAGAGTGCCTGTTTCTCAAAAGCAGAGTGTTTTTCTTGTAAGGCCGACTAGGGTTCAATACAACTTCCTAAACGGAGTTGATTCACATTCAGTTTCAAGTTCTAGCATTAAGTGTTAATTCAGGGTAAGAACACCATTATTGTGCTATTCTGGCCATAAACAGTACAAATAGCACTTGCTTCTGTTCCCAGCAAATACAGTGTATTGGACTGAAGAGAAGCTCCTGTTTTACTCAGTTTCCAATACTGAGTTGAACTAGATATGGCCCGTTTGTGTAGGAAGCACAGTTCTTTGGTTCTGAGCTAGCTCACTGTACTGGCCCTATAGGAAACACAGTAGAGTGCAAGAGTGCCTGTTTCTCAAAAGCAGAGTGTTTTACTTGTAAGGCCGACTGGGGTTCAATACAACTTCCTAAACGGAGTTGATTCACATTCAGTTTCAAGTTCTAGCATTAAGTTTAATTCAGGGTAAGAACACCACTATTGTGCTATTCTGGCCATAAACAGTGCAAATAGCAATCGCGTCTGTTCCCAGCAAATACAGTGTATTGGACTGAAGAGAAGCTCCTGTTTTACTCAGTTTCCAATACTGAGTTGAACTAGATATGCCCCGTTTGTGTAGGAAGCACAGTTCTTTTGTTCTGAGCTAGCTCACTGTACTGGCCCTATAGGAAACACAGTAGAGTGCAAGAGTGCCTGTTTCTCAAAAGCAGAGTGTTTTTCTTGTAAGGCCGACTGGGGTTCAATACAACTTCCTAAACGGAGTTGATTCACATTCAGTTTCAAGTTCTAGCATTAAGTGTAAATTTAGGGTAAGAACACCACTATTGTGCTATTCTGGCCATAAACAGTGCAAATAGCACCTGCGTCTGTTCCCAGCAAATACAGTGTATTGGACTGAAGAGAAGCTCCTGTTTTACTCAGTTTCCAATACTGAGTTGAACTAGATATGCCCCGTTTGTGTAGGAAGCACAGTTCTTTTGTTCTGAGCTAGCCCACTGTACTGGCCCTATAGGAAACACAGTAGAGTGCAAGAGTGCCTGTTTCTCAAAAGCAGAGTTTTTTTCTTGTAAGGCCGACTTGGGGTTCAATACAACTTCCTAAACGGAGTTGATTCACATTCAGTTTCACGTGCTAGCATTAAGTGTTAATTCAGGGTAAGAACACCACTATTGTGCTACTCTGGCCATAAACAGTGCAAATAGCACCTGCGTCTGTTCCCAGCAAATACAGTGTATTGGACTGAAGAGAAGCTCCTGTTTTACTCAGTTTCCAATACTGAGTTGAACTAGATATGCCCCGTTTGTGTAGGAAGCACAGTTCTTTTTTTCTGAGCTAGCTCACTGTACTGGCCCTTTGGGAAACACAGTAGAGTGCAAGAGTGCCTGTTTCTCAAAAGCAGAGTGTTTTTCTTGTAAGGCCGACTGGGGTTCAATACAACTTCCTAAACAGAGTTGATTCACATTCAGTTTCACGTTCTAGCATTAAGTGTTAATTCAGGGTAAGAACACCACTATTGTGCTACTCTGGCCATAAACAGTGCAAATAGCACCTGCGTCTGTTCCCAGCAAATACAGTGTATTGGACTGAAGAGAAGCTCCTTTTTTACTCAGTTTCCAATACTGAGTTGAACTAGATATGCCCTGTTTGTGTAGGAAGCACAGTTCTTTTGTTCAGAGCTAGCTCACTGTACTGGCCCTATAGGAAACACAGTAGAGTGCAAGAGTGCCTGTTTCTCAAAAGCAGAGTGTTTTTCTTGTTAGGCCGACTGGGGTTCAATACAACTTCCTAAACGGAGTTGATTCACATTCAGTTTCAAGTTCTAGCATTAAGTGTTAATTCATGGTAAGAACTCCACTATTGTGCTATTCTGTCCATAAACAGTGCAAATAGCACCTGCGTCTCTTCCCAGGTAATACAGTGTATTGGACTGAAGAGAAGCTTCTGTTTTACTCAGTTTCCAATACTGAGTTGAACTAGATATGCCCCGTTTGTGTAGGAAGCACAGTTCTTTTGTTCTGAGCTAGCTCACTGTACTGGCCCTATAGGAAACACAGTAGAGTGCAAGAGTGCCTGTTTCTCAAAAGCAGAGTGTTTTTCTTGTAAGGCCGACTGTGGTTCAATACAACTTCCTAAACGGAGTTGATTCACATTCAGTTTCAAGTTCTAGCATTAAGTGCTAATTCAGGGTAAGAACACCACTATTGTGCTATTCTGGCCATAAACAGTGGCCAAAAGAGAAGCTTCTGTCCATAAACAGTGGCCAGAAGAGAAGCTCCTCTTTTACTCATTTTCCAATAATGAGTTGAGCTAGATATGCCCCGTTTGTGCAGGAAGCACAGTTCTTTTGTTCTGAGCTAGCTCACTGTACTGGCCCTATAGGAAACACAATAGAGTGCAAGAGTGCCTGTTTCTCAAAAGCAGAGTGTTTTTCTTGTAAGGCGGACTGGGGTTCAATACAACTTCCTAAACGGAGTTGATTCACATTCAGTTTCAAGTTCTAGCATTAAGTGTTAATTCAGGGTTAGAATACCACTATTGTGCTATTCTGGCCATAAACAGTGCAAATAGCACCTGCGTCTGTTCCCAGCAAATACAGTGTATTGGACTGAAGAGAAGCTCCTGTATTACTCTGTTTCCAATACTGAGTTGAACTAGATATGCCCCGTTTGTGTAGGAAGCACAGTTCTTTTGTTTGAGCTAGCTCACTGTACTGGCCCTATAGGAAACACAGTAGAGTGCAAGAGTGCCTGTTTCTCAAAAGCAGAGTGTTTTTCTTGTAAGGCCGACTTGGGTTCAATACAACTTCCTAAACGGAGTTGATTCACATTCAGTTTCAAGTTCTAGCATTAAGTGTCAATTCAGGTTAAGAACTCCACTATTGTGCTATTGTGTCCATAAACAGTACAAATAGCACCTGCGTCTCTTCCCAGCAAATACAGTGTATTGGACTGAAGAGAAGCTCCTGTTTTACTCAGTTTCCAATACTGAGTTGAACTAGATATGCCCCGTTTGTGTAGGAAGCACAGTTCTTTTGTTCTGAGCTAGCTCACTATACGTGCCCTATAGGAAACACAGTAGAGTGCAAGAGTGCCTGTTTCTCAAAAGCAGAGTGTTTTTCTTGTAAGGCTGACTGGGGTTCAATACAACTTCCTAAACGGAGTTGATTCACATTCAGTTTCAAGTTCTAGCATTAAGTGTTAATTCAGGGTAAGAACACCACTATTGTGCTATTCTGGCCATAAACAGTGCAAATAGCACTTGCGTCTGTTCCCAGCAAATACAGTGTATTGGACTGAAGAGAAGCTCCTGTTTTACTCAGTTTCCAATACTGAGTTGAACTAGATATGCCCCGTTTGTGTAGGAAGCACAGTTCTTTTGTTTGAGCTAGCTCACTGTACTGGCCCTATAGGAAACACAGTAGAGTGCAAGAGTGCCTGTTTCTCAAAAGCAGAGTGTTTTTCTTGTAAGGCCGACTTGGGTTCAATACAACTTCCTAAACGGAGTTGATTCACATTCAGTTTCAAGTTCTAGCATTAAGTGTCAATTCAGGTTAAGAACTCCACTATTGTGCTATTGTGTCCATAAACAGTACAAATAGCACCTGCGTCTCTTCCCAGCAAATACAGTGTATTGGACTGAAGAGAAGCTCCTGTTTTACTCAGTTTCCAATACTGAGTTGAACTAGATATGCCCCGTTTGTGTAGGAAGCACAGTTCTTTTGTTCTGAGCTAGCTCACTATACGTGCCCTATAGGAAACACAGTAGAGTGCAAGAGTGCCTGTTTCTCAAAAGCAGAGTGTTTTTCTTGTAAGGCTGACTGGGGTTCAATACAACTTCCTAAACGGAGTTGATTCACATTCAGTTTCAAGTTCTAGCATTAAGTGTTAATTCAGGGTAAGAACACCACTATTGTGCTATTCTGGCCATAAACAGTGCAAATAGCACTTGCGTCTGTTCCCAGCAAATACAGTGTATTGGACTGAAGAGAAGCTCCTGTTTTACTCAGTTTCCAATACTGAGTTGAACTAGATATGCCCCGTTTGTGTAGGAAGCACAGTTCTTTTGTTCTGAGCTAGCTCACTGTACTGGCCCTATAGGAAACACAGTAGAGTGCAAGAGTGCCTGTTTCTCAAAAGCAGTGTTTTACTTGTAAGGCCGACTGGGGTTCAATACAACTTCCTAAACGGAGTTGATTCACATTCAGTTTCAAGTTCTAGCATTAAGTGTTAATTCAGGGTAAGAACACCACTATTGTGCTATTCTGGCCATAAACAGTGCAAATAGCACTCGCGTCTCTTCCCAGCAAAACAGTGTATTGGACTGAAGAGAAGCTCCTGTTTTACTCAGTTTCCAATACTGAGTTGAACTAGGTATGCCCCGTGTGTGTAGGAAGCACAGTTCTTTTGTTCAGAGCTAGCTCACTGTACTGGCCCTATAGGAAACACAGTAGAGTGCAAGAGTGCCTGTTTCTCAAAAGCAGAGTGTTTTTCTTGTAAGGCCGACTGGGGTTCAATACAACTTCCTAAACCGAGTTGATTCACATTCAGTTTCAAGTTCTAGCATTAAGTGTTAATTCAGGGTAAAAACACCACTATTGTGCTATTCTGGCCATAAACAGTGGCCAGAAGAGAAGCTTCTGGCCATAAACAGTGGCCAGAAGTGAATCCCCTGTTTTACTCAGTTTCCAATACTGAGTTGAACTAGATATGCCCCGTTTGTGCAGGAAGCACAGTTCTTTTGTTCTGAGCTAGCTCACTGTACTGGCCCTATAGGAAACACAGTAGAGTGTAAGAGTGCTTGTTTCTCAAAAGCAGAGTGTTTTTCTTGTAAGGCCGACTGGGGTTCAATACAACTTCCTAAACGAAGTTGATTCACATTCAGTTTCAAGTTCTAGCATTAAGTGCTAATTCAGGGTAAGAACACCACTATTGTGCTATTCTGGCCATAAACAGTGCAAATAGCACTCGCGTCTGTTCCCAGCAAATACAGTGTATTGGACTGAAGAGAAGCTCCTGTTTTACTCAGTTTCCAATACTGAGTTGATCTAGATATGCCCCGTTTGTGTAGGAAGCACAGTTCTTTTGTTCTGAGCTAGCCCACTGTACTGGCCCTATAGGAAACACAGTAGAGTGCAAGAGTTCCTGTTTCTCAAAAGCAGAGTTTTTTTCTTGTAAGGCCGACTTGGGGTTCAATACAACTTCCTAAACGGAGTTGATTCACATTCAGTTTCAAGTTCTAGCATTAAGTGTTAATTCAGGGTAAGAACACCATTATTGTGCTATTCTGGCCATAAACAGTGCAAATAGCACTTGCGTCTGTTCACAGCAAATACAGTGTATTGGACTGAAGAGAAGCTCCTGTTTTACTCAGTTTCCAATACTGAGTTGAACTAGATATGCCCCGTTTGTGCAGGAAGCACAGTTTTTTGTTCTGAGCTTGCTCACTGTACTGGCCCTATAGGAAACATAGTAGAGTGCAAGAGTGCCTGTTTCTCAAAAGCAGAGTGTTTTTCTTGTAAGGCCGACTGGGGTTCAATACAACTTCCTAAACGGAGTTGATTCACATGCAGTTTCAAGTTCTAGCATTAAGTGTTAATTCAGAATAAGAATACCACTATTGTGCTATTCTGGCCATAAACAGTACAAATAGCACCTGCGTCTGTTCCCAGCAAATACAGTGAATTGGACTGAAGAGAAGCTCCTCTTTTACTCAGTTTCCAATACTGAGTTGAACTAGATATGCCCCGTTTGTGTAGGAAGCACAGTTCTTTTGTTCTGAGGTAGCTCACTGTACTGGCCCTATAGGAAACACAGTAGAGTGGAAGAGTGCCTGTTTCTCAAAAGCAGAGTGTTTTTCTTGTAAGGCCGACTGGGGTTCAATACAAATTCCTAAACGGAGTTGATTCACATTCAGTTTCACGTGCTAGCATTAAGTGTTAATTCAGGGTAAGAACACCACTATTGTGCTACTCTGGCCATAAACAGTGCAAATAGCACCTGCGTCTGTTCCCAGCAAATACAGTGTATTGGACTGAAGAGAAGCTCCTGTTTTACTCAGTTTCCAATACTGAGTTGAACTAGATATGCCCCGTTTGTGTAGGAAGCACAGTTCTTTTGTTCTGAGCTAGCTCAATGTACTGGCCCTTTGGTAAACACAGTAGAGTGCAAGAGTGCCTGTTTCTCAAAAGCAGAGTGTTTTTCTTGTAAGGCCGACTGGGGTTCAATACAACTTCCTAAACAGAGTTGATTCACATTCAGTTTCACGTTCTAGCATTAAGTGTTAATTCAGGGTAAGAACACCACTATTGTGCTACTCTGGCCATAAACAGTGCAAATAGCACCTGCGTCTGTTCCCAGCAAATACAGTGTATTGGACTGAAGAGAAGCTCCTTTTTTACTCAGTTTCCAATACTGAGTTGAACTAGATATGCCCCGTTTGTGTAGGAAGCACAGTTCTTTTGTTCTGAGCTAGCTCACTGTACTGGCCCTATAGGAAACACAGTAGAGTGCAAGAGTGCCTGTTTCTCAAAAGCAGAGTGTTTTTCTTGTTAGGCCGACTGGGGTTCAATACAACTTCCTAAACGGAGTTGATTCACATTCAGTTTCAAGTTCTAGCATTAAGTGCTAATTCAGGGTAAGAACACCACTATTGTGCTATTCTGGCCATAAACAGTGGCCAAAAGAGAAGCTTCTGTCCATAAACAGTGGCCAGAAGAGAAGCTCCTCTTTTACTCATTTTCCAATAATGAGTTGAGCTAGATATGCCCCGTTTGTGCAGGAAGCACAGTTCTTTTGTTCTGAGCTAGCTCACTGTACTGGCCCTATAGGAAACACAATAGAGTGCAAGAGTGCCTGTTTCTCAAAAGCAGAGTGTTTTTCTTGTAAGGCAGACTGGGGTTCAATACAACTTCCTAAACGGAGTTGATTCACATCAGTTTCAAGTTCTAGCATTAAGTGTTAATTCAGGGTTAGAATACCACTATTGTGCTATTCTGGCCATAAACAGTGCAAATAGCACCTGCGTCTGTTCCCAGCAAATACAATGTATTGGACTGAAGAGAAGCTCCTGTATTACTCTGTTTCCAATACTGAGTTGAACTAGATATGCCCCGTTTGTGTAGGAAGCACAGTTCTTTTTTTTCTGAGCTAGCTCACTGTACTGGCCCTATAGGAAACACAGTAGAGTGCAAGAGTGCCTGTTTCTCAAAAGCATAGTGTTTTTCTTGTAAGGCCGACTGGGGTTCAATACAACTTCCTAAACGGAGTTGATTCACATTCAGTTTCTAGTTCTAGCATTAAGTGTCAATTCAGGGTAGGAACTCCACTATTGTGCTATTGTGTCCATAAACAGTACAAATAGCACCTGCGTCTCTTCCCAGCAAATACAGTGTATTGGACTGAAGAGAAGCTCCTGTTTTACTCAGTTCCAATACTGAGCTGAACTAGATATGCCCCGTTTGTGTAGGAAGCACAGTTCTTTTGTTCTGAGCTAGCTCACTGTACGTGCCCTATAGGAAACACAGTAGAGTGCAAGAGTGCCTGTTTCTCAAAAGCAGAGTGTTTTTCTTGTAAGGCCGACTGGGGTTCATTACAACTTCCTAAACGCAGTTGATTCACATTCAGTTTCAAGTTCTAGCATTAAGTGTTAATTCAGGGTAAGAACACCACTATTGTGCTATTCTGGCCATAAACACTACAAATAGCACTCACGTCTGTTCCCAGCAAATACAGTGTATTGGACTGAAGAGAAGCTCCTGTTTTACTCAGTTTCCAATACTGAGTTGAACTAGATATGCCCCGTTTGTGTAGGAAGCACAGTTCTTTTGTTCTGAGCTAGCTCACTGTACTGGCCCTATAGGAAACACACTAGAGTGCAAGAGTGCCTGTTTCTCAAAAGCAGAGTGATTTTCTTGTAAGGCCGACTGGGGTTCAATACAACTTCCTAAACGGAGTTGATTCACATTCAGTTTCAAGTTCTAGCATTAAGTGTTAATTCAGGGTAAGAACACCACTATTGTGCTATTCTGGCCATAAACAGTGCAAATAGCACTCGCGTTTGTTCCCAGCAAATACAGTGTATTGGACTGAAGAGAAGCTCCTGTTTTACTCAGTTTCCAATACTGAGTTGAACTAGGTATGCCCCGTGTGTGTAGGAAGCACAGTTCTTTTGTTCAGAGCTAGCTCACTGTACTGGCCCTATAGGAAACACAGTAGAGTGCAAGAGTGCCTGTTTCTCAAAAGCAGAGTGTTTTTCTTGTAAGGCCGACTAGGTTTCAATACAACTTCCTAAACCGAGTTGATTCACATTCAGTTTCAAGTTCTAGCATTAAGTGTTAATTCAGGGTAAAAACACCACTATTGTGCTATTCTGGCCATAAACAGTGGCCAGAAGAGAAGCTTCTGGCCATAAACAGTGGCCAGAAGTGAATCCCCTGTTTTACTCAGTTTCCAATACTGAGTTGAACTAGATATGCCCCGTTTGTGCAGGAAGCACAGTTCTTTTGTTCTGAGCTAGCTCACTGTACTGGCCCTATAGGAAACACATTAGAGTGTAAGAGTGCTTGTTTCTCCAAAGCAGAGTGTTTTTCTTGTAAGGCCGACTGGGGTTCAATACAACTTCCTAAACGAAGTTGATTCACATTCAGTTTCAAGTTCTAGCATTAAGTGCTAATTCAGGGTAAGAACACCACTATTGTGCTATTCTGGCCATAAACAGTGCAAATAGCACTTGCGTCTGTTCCCAGCAAATACAGTGTATTGGACTGAAGGGAAGCTCCTGTTTTACTCAGTTTCCAATACTGAGTTGAAGTAGATATGCCCCGTTGGTGTAGGAAGCACAGTTCTTTTGTTCTGAGGTAGCTCACTGTACTGGCCCTATAGGAAACACAGTAGAGTGCAAGAGTGCCTGTTTCTCAAAAGCAGAGTGTTTTTCTTGTAAGGCCGACTAGGGTTCAATACAACTTCCTAAACGGAGTTGATTCACATTCAGTTTCAAGTTCTAGCATTAAGTGTTAATTCAGGGTAAGAACACCACTGTTGTGCTATTCTGGCCATAAACAGTGCAAATAGCACCTGCGTCTGTTCCTACCAAATACAGTGTATTGGACTGAAGAGAAGCTCCTTTTTTACTCAGTTTCCAATACTGAGTTGAACTAGATATGCCCTGTTTGTGTAGGAAGCACAGTTCTTTTGTTCTGAGCTAGCTCACTGTACTGGCCCTATAGGAAACACAGTAGAGTGCAAGAGTGCCTGTTTCTCAAAAGCAGAGTGTTTTTCTGGTAAGGCCGACTGGGGTTCAATACAACTTCCTAAACGGAGTTGATTCACATTCAGGTTCAAGTTCTAGCATTAAGTGTTAATTCAGGGTAAGAACACCACTATTGTGCTATTCTGGCCATAAGCACTGCAAATAGCACTTGTGTCTGTTCACAGCAAATACAGTGTATTGGACTGAAGAGAAGCTCCTGTTTTACTCAGTTTCCAATACTGAGTTGAACTAGATATGCCCCGTTTGTGCAGGAAGCACAGTTTTTTGTTCTGAGCTAGCTCACTGTAGGGGCCCTATAGGAAACATAGTAGAGTGCAAGAGTGCCTGTTTCTCAAAAGCAGAGTGTTTTTCTTGTAAGGCCGACTGGGGTTCAATACAACTTCCTAAACGGAGTTGATTCACATTCAGTTTCAAGTTCTAGCATTAAGTGTTAATTCAGAATAAGAATACCACTATTGTGCTACTCTGGCCATAAACAGTGCAAATAGCACCTGCGTCTTTTCCCAGCAAATACAGTGTATTGGACTGAAGAGAAGCTCCTCTTTTACTCAGTTTCCAATACTGAGTTGAGCTAGATATGCCCCGTTTGTGTAGGAAGCACAGTTCTTTTGTTCTGAGCTAGCTCACTGTAGTGGCCCTATAGGAAACACAGTAGAGTGCAAGAGTGCCTGTTTCTCAAAAGCAGAGTGTTTTTCTTGTAAGGCCTCCAGGGATTCAATACAACTTCCTAAATAGAGTTGATTCACATTCAGTTTCAAGTTCTAGCATTAAGTGTTAATTCAGGGTAAGAACACCACTATTGTGCTATTCTGGCCATAAACAGTGCAAATAGCACTCGCGTCTGTTTCCAGCAAATACAGTGTATTGGACTGAAGAGAAGCTCCTCTTTTACTCAGTTTCCAATACTGAGTTGAGCTAGATATGCCCCGTTTGTATAGGAAGCACAGTTCTTTTGTTCTGAGCTAGCTCACTGTACTGGCCCTATAGGAAACACAGTAGAGTGCAAGAGTGCCTGTTTCTCAAAAGCAGAGTGTTTTTCTTGTTAGGCCGACTGGGGTTCAATACAACTTCCTAAACGGAGTTGATTCACATTCAGTTTCAAGTTCTAGCATTAAGTGTAAATTTAGGGTAAGAACACCACTATTGTGCTATTCTGGCCATAAACAGTGCAAATAGCACCTGCGTCTGTTCCCAGCAAATACAGTGTATTGGACTGAAGAGAAGCTCCTGTGTTACTCAGTTTCCAATACTGAGTTGAACTAGATATGCCCCGTTTGTGTAGGAAGCACAGTTCTTTTGTTCTGAGCTAGCTCACTGTACTGGCCCTATAGGAAACACAGTAGAGTGCAAGAGTGCCTGTTTCTCAAAAGCAGAGTGTTTTTCTTGTAAGGCCGACTGGGGTTCAATACAACTTCCTAAACGGAGTTGATTCACATTCAGTTTCAAGTTCTAGCATTAAGTGTTAATTCAGGGTAAGAACTCCACTATTGTGCTATTCTGTCCATAAACAGTGCAAATAGCACCTGCGTCTGTTCCCAGGTAATACAGTGTATTGGACTGAAGAGAAGCTTCTGTTTTACTCAGTTTCCAATACTGAGTAGAACTAGATATGCCCCGTTTGTGTAGGAAGCACAGTTCTTTTGTTCTGAGCTAGCTCACTGTACTGGCCCTATAGGAAACACAGTAGAGTGCAAGAGTGCCTGTTTC
This sequence comes from Peromyscus maniculatus bairdii, assembly GCF_049852395.1. Classification (NCBI taxonomy): domain Eukaryota; kingdom Metazoa; phylum Chordata; class Mammalia; order Rodentia; family Cricetidae; genus Peromyscus; species Peromyscus maniculatus. Next base: position 312,945 of record NC_134859.1, on the reverse strand, counting down.
TCAAAAGCAGAGTGTTTTTCTTGTAAGGCAGACTGGGGTTCAATACAACTTCCTAAACAGAGTTGATTCACATTCAGTTTCAAGTTCTAGCATTAAGTGTTAATTCAGGGTAAGAATACCACTATTGTGCTATTCTGGCCATAAACAGTGCAAATAGCACCTGCGTCTGTTCCCAGCAAATACAGTGTATTGGACTGAATGGAAGCTCCAGTTTTCTCAGTTTCCAATACTGAGTTGAACTAGATATTCCCTGTTTGTATAGGTAGCACAGTTCTTTTGTTCTGAGCTAACTCACTGTAATGGCCCTATAGGAAACACAGTAGAGTGCAAGAGTGCCTGTTTCTCAAAAGCAGAGTGTTTTTCTTGTAAGGCCGACTGGGGTTCAATACAACTTCCTAAACGGAGTTGATTCACATTCAGGTTCAAGTTCTAGCATTAAGTGTTAATTCAGGGTAAGAACACCACTATTGTGCTATTCTGGCCATAAACACTGCAAATAGCACTTGCGTCTGTTCACAGCAAATACAGTGTATTGGACTGAAGAGAAGCTCCTGTTTTACTCAGTTTCCAATACTGAGTTGAACTAGATATGCCCCGTTTGTGTAGGAAGCACAGTTCTTTGTTCTGAGCTAGCTCACTGTACTGGCCCTATAGGAAACACAGTAGAGTGGAAGAGTGCCTGTTTCTCAAAAGCAGAGTGTTTTTCTTGTAAGGCCTCCAGGGGTTCAATACAACTTCCTAAACGGAGTTGATTCACATTCAGTTTCAAGTTCTAGCATTAAGTGTTAATTCAGGGTAAGAACACCACTATTGTGCTATTCTGGCCATAAACAGTGCAAATAGCACTCACGTCTGTTCCCAGCAAATACAGTGTATTGGACTGAAGAGAAGCTCCTGTTTTACTCAGTTTTCAATACTGAGTTGAACTAGATATGCCCCGTTTGTGTAGGAAGCACAGTTCTTTTGTTCTGAGCTAGCTCACTGTACTGGCCCTATAGGAAACACAGTAGAGTGAAGAGTGCCTGTTTCACAAAAGCAGAGTGTTTTTCTTGTAAGGCCGACTGGGGTTCAATACAACTTCCTAAACGGAGTTGATTCACATTCAGATTCAAGTTCTAGCATTAAGTGTTAATTCAGGGTAAGAATACCACTATTGTGCTATTCTGGCCATAAACAGTGCAAATAGCACCTGCGTCTGTTCCCAGCAAATACAGTGTATTGGACTGAAGGGAAGCTCCAGTTTTCTCAGTTTCCAATACTGAGTTGAACTAGATATTCCCCGTTTGTGTAGGTAGCACAGTTCTTTTGTTCTGAGCTAGCTCACTGTACTGGCCCTATAGGAAACACAGTAGAGTGCAGGAGTGCCTGTTTCTCAAAAGCAGAGTGTTTTTCTTGTAAGGCCTCCTGGGGTTCAATACAACTTCCTAAACGGAGTTGATTCACATTCAGTTTCAAGTTCTAGCATTAAGTGTTAATTCAGGGTAAGAACACCACTATTGTGCTATTCTGGCCATAAACAGTGCAAATAGCACTCGCGTCTGTTTCCAGCAAATACAGTGTATTGGACTGAAGAGAAGCTCCTCTTTTACTCAGTTTCCAATACTGAGTTGAACTAGATATACCCCGTTTGTGTAGGAAGCACAGTTCTTTTGTTCTGAGCTAGCTCACTGTACTGGCCCTATAGGAAACACAGTAGAGTGCAAGAGTGCCTGTTTCTCAAAAGCAGAGTGTTTTTCTTGTAAGGCGGACTGGGGTTCAATACAACTTCCTAAACGGAGTTGATTCACATTCAGTTTCAAGTTCTAGCATTAAGTGTAAATTTAGGGTAAGAACACCACTATTGTGCTATTCTGGCCATAAACAGTGCAAATAGCACCTGCGTCTGTTCCCAGCAAATACAGTGTATTGGACTGAAGAGAAGCTCCTGTTTTACTCAGTTTCCAATACTGAGTTGAACTAGATATGCCCCGTTTGTGTAGGAAGCACAGTTCTTTTTTTCTGAGCTAGCTCACTGTACTGGCCCTATAGGAAACACAGTAGAGTGCAAGAGTGCCTGTTTCTCAAAAGCAGAGTGTTTTTCTTGTAAGGCCAACTGGGGTTCAATACAACTTCCTAAACAGAGTTGATTCACATTCAGTTTCAAGTTCTAGCATTAAGTGCTAATTCAGGGTAAGAACACCACTATTGTGCTATTCTGGCCATAAACAGTGCAAATAGCACCTGCGACTGTTCACAGCAAATACAGTGTTTTGGACTGAAGAGAAATTCCTGTTTTACTCAGTTTCCAATACTGAGTTGAACTAGATATGCCCCGTTTGTGCAGGAAGCACAGTTTTTTGTTCTGAGCTAGCTCACTGTATTGGCCCTATAGGAAACACAGTAGAGTGCAAGAGTGCCTGTTTCTCAAAAGCAGAGTGTTTTTCTTGTAAGGCCTCCAGGGGTTCAATACAACTTCCTAAACGGAGTTGATTCACATTCAGTTTCAAGTTCTAGCATTAAGTGTTAATTCAGGGTAAGAACACCACTATTGTGCTATTCTGGCCATAAACAGTGCAAATAGCACTCGCGTCTGTTTCCAGCAAATACAGTGTATTGGACTGAAGAGAAGCTCCTCTTTTACTCAGTTTCCAATACTGAGTTGAGCTAGATATGCCCCGTTTGTGTAGGAAGCACAGTTCTTTTGTTCTGAGCTAGCTCACTGTACTGGCCCTATAGGAAACACAGTAGAGTGCAAGAGTGCCTGTTTCTCAAAAGCAGAGTGTTTTTCTTGTTAGGCCGACTGGGGTTCAATACAACTTCCTAAGCGGAGTTGATTCACATTCAGTTTCAAGTTCTAGCATTAAGTGTAAATTTAGGGTAAGAACACCACTATTGTGCTATTCTGGCCATAAACAGTGCAAATAGCACCTGCGTCTGTTCCCAGCAAATACAGTGTATTGGACTGAAGAGAAGCTCCTGTTTTACTCAGTTTCCAATACTGAGTTGAACTAGACATGCCCCGTTTGTGTAGGAAGCACAGTTCTTTTGTTCTGAGCTAGCTCACTGTACTGGCCCTATAGGAAACACAGTAGAGTGCAAGAGTGCCTGTTTCTCAAAAGCAGAGTGTTTTTCTTGTAAGGCCGACTGGGGTTCAATACAACTTCCTAAACGGAGTTGATTCACATTCAGTTTCAAGTTCTAGCATTAAGTGTTAATTCAGGGTAAGAACTCCACTATTGTGCTATTCTGTCCATAAACAGTGCAAATAGCACCTGCGTCTGTTCCCAGGTAATACAGTGTATTGGACTGAAGAGAAGCTTCTGTTTTACTCAGTTTCCAATACTGAGTAGAACTAGATATGCCCCGTTTGTGTAGGAAGCACAGTTCTTTTGTTCTGAGCTAGCTCACTGTACTGGCCCTATAGGAAACACAGTAGAGTGCAAGAGTGCCTGTTTCTCAAAAGCAGAGTGTTTTTCTTGTAAGGCGGACTGGGGTTCAATACAACTTCCTAAACAGAGTTGATTCACATTCAGTTTCAAGTTATAGCATTAAGTGTTAATTCAGGGTAAGAATGCCACTATTGTGCTATTCTGGCCATAAACAGTGCAAATAGCACCTGCGTCTGTTCCCAGGTAATACAGTGTATTGGACTGAAGAGAAGCTTCTGTTTTACTCAGTTTCCAATACTGAGTAGAACTAGATATGCCCCGTTTGTGTAGGAAGCACAGTTCTTTTGTTCTGAGCTAGCTCACTGTACTGGCCCTATAGGAAACACAGTAGAGTGCAAGAGTGCCTGTTTCTCAAAAGCAGAGTGTTTTTCTTGTAAGGCGGACTGGGGTTCAATACAACTTCCTAAACAGAGTTGATTCACATTCAGTTTCAAGTTCTAGCATTAAGTGTTAATTCAGGGTAAGAATACCACTATTGTGCTATTCTGGCCATAAACAGTGCAAATAGCACCTGCGTCTCTTCCCAGCAAATACAGTGTATTGGACTGAAGGGAAGCTCCAGTTTTCTCAGTTTCCAATACTGAGTTGAACTAGATATTCCCCGTTTGTGTAGGTAGCCCAGTTCTTTTGTTCTGAGCTAGCTCACTGTACTGGCCCTATAGGAAACACAGTAGAGTGCAAGAGTGCCTGTTTCTCAAAAGCAGAGTGTTTTTCTTGTAAGGCCTCCTGGGGTTCAATACAACTTCCTAAACGGAGTTGATTCACATTCAGTTTCAAGTTCTAGCATTAAGTGTTAATTCAGGGTAAGAACACCACTATTGTGCTATTCTGGCCATAAACAGTGCAAATAGCACTCGCGTCTGTTTCCAGCAAATACAGTGTATTGGACTGAAGAGAAGCTCCTCTTTTACTCAGTTTCCAATACTGAGTTGAACTAGATATACCCCGTTTGTGTAGGAAGCACAGTTCTTTTGTTCTGAGCTAGCTCACTGTACTGGCCCTATAGGAAACACAGTAGAGTGCAAGAGTGCCTGTTTCTCAAAAGCAGAGTGTTTTTCTTGTAAGGCGGACTGGGGTTCAATACAACTTCCTAAACGGAGTTGATTCACATTCAGTTTCAAGTTCTAGCATTAAGTGTAAATTTAGGGTAAGAACACCACTATTGTGCTATTCTGGCCATAAACAGTGCAAATAGCACCTGCGTCTGTTCCCAGCAAATACAGTGTATTGGACTGAAGAGAAGCTCCTGTTTTACTCAGTTTCCAATACTGAGTTGAACTAGATATGCTCCGTTTGTGTAGGAAGCACAGTTCTTTTTTTCTGAGCTAGCTCACTGTACTGGCCCTATAGGAAACACAGTAGAGTGCAAGAGTGCCTGTTTCTCAAAAGCAGAGTGTTTTTCTTGTAAGGCCAACTGGGGTTCAATACAACTTCCTAAACAGAGTTGATTCACATTCAGTTTCAAGTTCTAGCATTAAGTGCTAATTCAGGGTAAGAACACCACTATTGTGCTATTCTGGCCATAAACAGTGCAAATAGCACCTGCGACTGTTCACAGCAAATACAGTGTTTTGGACTGAAGAGAAATTCCTGTTTTACACAGTTTCCAATACTGAGTTGAACTAGATATGCCCCGTTTGTGCAGGAAGCACAGTTTTTTGTTCTGAGCTAGCTCACTGTATTGGCCCTATAGGAAACACAGTAGAGTGCAAGAGTGCCTGTTTCTCAAAAGCAGAGTGTTTTTCTTGTAAGGCCGACTGGGGTTCAATACAACTTCCTAAACGGAGTTGATTCACATTCAGTTTCAAGTTCTAGCATTAAGTGTTAATTCAGGGTAAGAACACCACTATTGTGCTATTCTGGCCATAAACAGTGCAAATAGCACTCGCGTCTGTTTCCAGCAAATACAGTGTATTGGACTGAAGAGAAGCTCCTCTTTTACTCAGTTTCCAATACTGAGTTGAGCTAGATATGCCCCGTTTGTGTAGGAAGCACAGTTCTTTTGTTCTGAGCTAGCTCACTGTACTGGCCCTATAGGAAACACAGTAGAGTGCAAGAGTGCCTGTTTCTCAAAAGCAGAGTGTTTTTCTTGTTAGGCCGACTGGGGTTCAATACAACTTCCTAAGCGGAGTTGATTCACATTCAGTTTCAAGTTCTAGCATTAAGTGTAAATTTAGGGTAAGAACACCACTATTGTGCTCTTCTGGCCATAAACAGTGCAAATAGCACCTGCGTCTGTTCCCAGCAAATACAGTGTATTGGACTGAAGAGAAGCTCCTGTTTTACTCAGTTTCCAATACTGAGTTGAACTAGACATGCCCCGTTTGTGTAGGAAGCACAGTTCTTTTGTTCTGAGCTAGCTCACTGTACTGGCCCTATAGGAAACACACTAGAGTGCAAGAGTGCCTGTTTCTCAAAAGCAGAGTGTTTTTCTTGTAAGGCCGACTGGGGTTCAATACAACTTCCTAAACGGAGTTGATTCACATTCAGTTTCAAGTTCTAGCATTAAGTGTTAATTCAGGGTAAGAACTCCACTATTGTGCTATTCTGTCCATAAACAGTGCAAATAGCACCTGCGTCTGTTCCCAGGTAATACAGTGTATTGGACTGAAGAGAAGCTTCTGTTTTACTCAGTTTCCAATACTGAGTAGAACTAGATATGCCCCGTTTGTGTAGGAAGCACAGTTCTTTTGTTCTGAGCTAGCTCACTGTACTGGCCCTATAGGAAACACAGTAGAGTGCAAGAGTGCCTGTTTCTCAAAAGCAGAGTGTTTTTCTTGTAAGGCGGACTGGGGTTCAATACAACTTCCTAAACAGAGTTGATTCACATTCAGTTTCAAGTTCTAGCATTAAGTGTTAATTCAGGGTAAGAATACCACTATTGTGCTATTCTGGCCATAAACAGTGCAAATAGCACCTGCGTCTGTTCCCAGCAAATACAGTGTATTGGACTGAAGGGAAGCTCCAGTTTTCATAGTTTCCAATACTGAGTTGAACTAGATATTCCCCGTTTGTGTAGGTAGCACAGTTCTTTTGTTCTGAGCTAGCTCACTGTAATGGCCCTATAGGAAACACAGTAGAGTGCAAGAGTGCCTGTTTCTCAAAAGCAGAGTGTTTTTCTTGTAAGGCCGACTGGGGTTCAATACAACTTCCTAAACGGAGTTGATTCACATTCAGGTTCAAGTTCTAGCATTAAGTGTTAATTCAGGGTAAGAACACCACTATTGTGCTATTCTGGCCATAAACAGTGGCCAAAAGAGAAGCTTCTGTCCATAAACAGTGGCCAGAAGAGAAGCTCCTCTTTTACTCATTTTCCAATAATGAGTTGAGCTAGATATGCCCCGTTTGTGCAGGAAGCACAGTTCTTTTGTTCTGAGCTAGCTCACTGTACTGGCCCTATAGGAAACACAATAGAGTGCAAGAGTGCCTGTTTCTCAAAAGCAGAGTGTTTTTCTTGTAAGGCGGACTGGGGTTCAATACAACTTCCTAAACGGAGTTGATTCACATTCAGTTTCAAGTTCTAGCATTAAGTGTTAATTCAGGGTTAGAATACCACTATTGTGCTATTCTGGCCATAAACAGTGCAAATAGCACCTGCGTCTGTTCCCAGCAAATACAGTGTATTGGACTGAAGAGAAGCTCCTGTATTACTCTGTTTCCAATACTGAGTTGAACTAGATATGCCCCGTTTGTGTAGGAAGCACAGTTCTTTTGTTCTGAGCTAGCTCACTGTACTGGCCCTATAGGAAACACAGTAGAGTGCAAGAGTGCCTGTTTCTCAAAAGCAGAGTGTTTTTCTTGTAAGGCCGACTGGGGTTCAATACAACTTCCTAAACGGAGTTGATTCACATTCAGTTTCTAGTTCTAGCATTAAATGTCAATTCAGGGTAAGAACTCCACTATTGTGCTATTGTGTCCATAAACAGTACAAATAGCACCTGCGTCTCTTCCCAGCAAATACAGTGTATTGGACTGAAGAGAAGCTCCTGTTTTACTCAGTTTCCAATACTGAGTTGAACTAGATATGCCCCGTTTGTGTAGGAAGCACAGTTCTTTTGTTCTGAGCTAGCTCACTGTACTGGCCCTATAGGAAACACACTTGAGTGCAAGAGTGCCTGTTTCTCAAAAGCAGAGTGATTTTCTTGTAAGGCCGACTGGGGTTCAATACAACTTCCTAAACGGAGTTGATTCACATTCAGTTTCAAGTTCTAGCATTAAGTGTTAATTCAGGGTAAGAACACCACTATTGTGCTATTCTGGCCATAAACAGTGCAAATAGCACTCGCGTCTGTTCCCAGCAAATACAGTGTATTGGACTGAAGAGAAGCTCCTGTTTTACTCAGTTTCCAATACTGAGTTGAACTAGGTATGCGCCGTGTGTGTAGGAAGCACAGTTCTTTTGTTCAGAGCTAGCTCACTGTACTGGCCCTATAGGAAACACAGTAGAGTGCAAGAGTGCCTGTTTCTCAAAAGCAGAGTGTTTTTCTTGTAAGGCCGACTGGGTTTCAATACAACTTCCTAAACCGAGTTGATTCACATTCAGTTTCAAGTTCTAGCATTAAGTGTTAATTCAGGGTAAAAACACCACTATTGTGCTATTCTGGCCATAAACAGTGGCCAGAAGAGAAGCTTCTGGCCATAAACAGTGGCCAGAAGTGAATCCCCTGTTTTACTCAGTTTCCAATACTGAGTTGAACTAGATATGCCCCGTTTGTGCAGGAAGCACAGTTCTTTTGTTCTGAGCTAGCTCACTGTACTGGCCCTATAGGAAACACAGTAGAGTGTAAGAGTGCTTGTTTCTCAAAAGCAGAGTGTTTTTCTTGTAAGGCCGACTGGGGTTCAATACAACTTCCTAAACGATGTTGATTCACATTCAGTTTCAAGTTCTAGCATTAAGTGCTAATTCAGGGTAAAAACACCACTATTGTGCTATTCTGGCCATAAACAGTGGCCAGAAGAGAAGCTTCTGGCCATAAACAGTGGCCAGAAGTGAATCCCCTGTTTTACTCAGTTTCCAATACTGAGTTGAACTAGATATGCCCCGTTTGTGCAGGAAGCACAGTTCTTTTGTTCTGAGCTAGCTCACTGTACTGGCCCTATGGGAAACACAGTAGAGTGTAAGAGTGCTTGTTTCTCAAAAGCAGAGTGTTTTTCTTGTAAGGCCGACTGGGGTTCAATACAACTTCCTAAACGAAGTTGATTCACATTCAGTTTCAAGTTCTAGCATTAAGTGCTAATTCAGGGTAAGAACACCACTATTGTGCTATTCTGGCCATAAACAGTGCAAATAGCACTTGCGTCTGTTCCCAGCAAATACAGTGTATTGGACTGAAGGGAAGCTCCTGTTTTACTCAGTTTCCAATACTGAGTTGAAGTAGATATGCCCCGTTTGTGTAGGAAGCACAGTTCTTTTGTTCTGAGCTAGCTCACTGTACTGGCCCTATAGGAAACACAGTAGAATGCAAGAGTGCCTGTTTCTCAAAAGCAGAGTGTTTTTCTTGTAAGGCCGACTAGGGTTCAATACAACTTCCTAAACGGAGTTGATTCACATTCAGTTTCAAGTTCTAGCATTAAGTGTTAATTCAGGGTAAGCACACCATTATTGTGCTATTCTGGCTATAAACAGTACAAATAGCACTTGCTTCTGTTCCCAGCAAATACAGTGTATTGGACTGAAGAGAAGCTCCTGTTTTACTCAGTTTCCAATACTGAGTTGAACTAGATATGCCCCGTTTGTGTAGGAAGCACAGTTCTTTTGTTCTGAGCTAGCTCACTGTACTGGCCCTATAGGAAACACAGTAGAGTGCAAGAGTGCCTGTTTCTCAAAAGCAGAGTGTTTTTCTTGTAAGGCCGACTGGGGTTCAATACAACTTCCTAAACGGAGTTGATTCACATTCAGTTTCAAGTTCTAGCATTAAGTGTTAATTCAGGGTAAGAACTCCACTATTGTGCTATTCTGTCCATAAACAGTGCAAATAGCACCTGCGTGTTTTCACAGCAAATACAGTGTTTTGGACTGAAGAGAAATTCCTGTTTTACACAGTTTCCAATACTGAGTTGAACTAGATATGCCCCGTTTGTGCAGGAAGCACAGTTTTTTGTTCTGAGCTAGCTCACTGTAGTGGCCCTATAGGAAACACAGTAGAGTGCAAGAGTGCCTGTTTCTCAAAAGCAGAGTGTTTTTCTTGTTAGGCCAACTTGGGTTCAATACAACTTCCTAAACGGAGTTGATTCACATTCAGTTTCAAGTTCTAGCATTAAGTGTAAATTTAGGGTAAGAACACCACTATTGTGCTATTCTGGCCATAAACAGTGCAAATAGCACCTGCGTCTGTTCCCAGCAAATACAGTGTATTGGACTGAAGAGAAGCTCCTGTTTTACTCAGTTTCCAATACTGAGTTGAACTAGATATGCCCCGTTTGTGTAGGAAGCACAGTTCTTTTGTTCAGAGCTAGCTCACTGTACTGGCCCTATAGGAAACACAGTAGAGTGCAAGAGTGCCTGTTTCTCAAAAGCAGAGTGTTTTTCTTGTAAGGCCGACTGGGGTTCAATACAACTTCCTAAACGGAGTTGATTCACATTCAGTTTCAAGTTCTAGCATTTAAGTGTTAATTCAGGGTAAGAACTCCACTATTGTGCTATTCTGTCCATAAACAGTGCAAATAGCACCTGCGTCTGTTCCCAGGTAATACAGTGTATTGGACTGAAGAGAAGCTTCTGTTTTACTCAGTTTCCAATACTGAGTTGAACTAGATATGCCCCGTTTGTGTAGGAAGCACAGTTCTTTTGTTCTGAGCTAGCTCACTGTACTGGCCCTATAGGAAACACAGTAGAGTGCAAGAGTGCCTGTTTCTCAAAAGCAGAGTGTTTTTCTTGTAAGGCCGACTGGGGTTCAATACAACTTCCTAAACGGAGTTGATTCACATTCAGTTTCAAGTTCTAGCATTAAGTGTTAATTCAGGGTAAGAACTCCACTATTGTGCTATTCTGTCCATAAACAGTGCAAATAGCACCTGCGTCTGTTCCCAGGTAATACAGTGTATTGGACTGAAGAGAAGCTCCTGTTTTACTCAGTTTCCAATACTGAGTTGAACTAGATATGCCCCGTTTGTGTAGGAAGCACAGTTCTTTTGTTCTGAGCTAGCTCACTGTACTGGCCCTATAGGAAACACAGTAGAGTGCAAGCGTGCCTGTTTCTCAAAAGCAGAGTGTTTTTCTTGTAAGGCAGACTGGGGTTCAATACAACTTCCTAAACAGAGTTGATTCACATTCAGTTTCAAGTTCTAGCATTAAGTGTTAATTCAGGGTAAGAATACCACTATTGTGCTATTCTGGCCATAAACAGTGCAAATAGCACCTGTGTCTGTTCCCAGCAAATACAGTGTATTGGACTGAAGGGAAGCTCCAGTTTTTTCAGTTTCCAATACTGAGTTGAACTAGATATTCCCCGTTTGTGTAGGAAGCACAGTTCTTTTGTTCTGAGCTAGCTCACTGTACTGGCCCTATAGGAAACACAGTAGAGTGCAAGGGTGCCAGTTTCTCAAAAGCAGAGTGTTTTTCTTGTAAGGCGGACTGGCGTTCAATACAACTTCCTAAACGGAGTTGATTCACATTCAGGTTCAAGTTCTAGCATTAAGTGTTAATTCAGGGTAAGAACACCACTATTGTGCTATTCTGGCCATAAACACTGCAAATAGCACCTGCGTCTGTTCCAAGCAAATACAGTGTATTGGACCTAAGAGAAGCTCCTGTTTTACTCAGTTTCCAATACTGAGTTGAACTAGATATGCCCCGTTTGTGTAGGAAGCACAGTTCTTTTGTTCTGAGCTAGCTCACTGTACTGGCCCTATAGGAAACACAGTAGAGTGGAAGAGTGCCTGTTTCTCAAAAGCAGAGTGTTTTTCTTGTAAGGCCGACTGGGGTTCAATACAACTTCCTAAACGGAGTTGATTCACATTCAGTTTCAAGTTCTAGCTTTAAGTGCTAATTCAGGGTAAGAACACCCCTATTGTGCTATTCTGGCCATGAACAGTGGCCAGAAGAGAAGGTCCTGTTTTACTCAGTTTCCAATACTGAGTTGAGCTAGATATGCCCTGTTTGTGCAGGAAGCACAGTTCTTTTGTTCTGAGCTAGCTCACTGTACTGGCCCCATAGGAAACACAGTAGAGTGCAAGAGTGCCTATTTCTCAAAAGCAGAGTGTTTTTCTTGTAAGGCCGACTGGGGTTAAATACAACTTCATAAACGGAGTTGATTCCCATTCAGTTTCAAGTTCTTGCATTAAGTGGTAATTCAGGGTAAGAACACCACTATTGCGCTATTCTGGCCATAAACAGTGCAAATAGCACTCGCGTCTGTTCCCAGCAAATACAGTGTATCGGACTGAAGAGAAGCTCCTGTTTTACTCAGTTTCCAATACTGAGTTGAACTAGATATGCCCCGTTTGTGTAGGAAGCACAGTTCTTTTGTTCTGAGCTAGCTCACTGTACTGGCCCTTTAGGAAACACAATAGAGTGCAAGAGTGCCTGTTTCTCAAAAGCAGAGTGTTTTTCTTGTAAGGCCGACTGAGGTTCAATACAAATTCCGAAACGGAGTTGATTCACATTCAGTTTCAAGTTCTAGCATTAAGTGTTAATTCAGGGTAAGAACACCACTGTTGTGCTATTCTGGCCATAAACAGTGCAAATAGCACGTGCGTCTGTTCCCACCAAATACAGTGTATTGGACTGAAGAGAAGCTCCTGTTTTACTCAGTTTCCAATACTTAGTTGAACTAGATATTCCCCGTTTGTGTAGGAAGCAGAGTTCTTTTGTTCTGAGCTAGCTCACTGTAGTGGCCCTATAGGAAACACAGTAGAGTGCAAGAGTGCCTGTTTCTCAAAAGCAGAGTGTTTTTCTTGTAAGGCCGACTGGGGTACAATACAACTTCCTAAACGGAGTTGATTCACATTCAGTTTCAAGTTCTAGCATTAAGTTCTAATTCAGGGTAAGAATACCAGTATTGTGCTATTCTGGCCATAAACAGTGCAAATAGCTCTTGCGTCTGTTCCCAGCAAATACAGTGTATAGGACCTAAGAGAAGCTCCTGTTTTACTCAGTTTCCAATACTGAGTTGAACTAGATATGCCCCGTTTGTGTAGGAAGCACAGTTCTTTTGTTCTGAGCTAGCTCACTGTACTGGCCCTATAGGAAACACAGTAGAGTGCAAGAGTGCCTGTTTCTCAAAAGCAGAGTGTTTTTCTTGTAAGGCCGACTGGGGTTCAATACAACTTCCGAAACAGAGTTGATTCACATTCAGTTTCACGTTCTAGCATTAAGTGTTAATTCAGGGTAAGAACACCACTATTGTGCTACTCTGGCCATAAACAGTGCAAATAGCACCTGCGTCTGTTCCCAGCAAATACAGTGTATTGGACTGAAGAGAAGCTCCTTTTTTACTCAGTTTCCAATACTGAGTTGAACTAGATATGCCCTGTTTGTGTAGGAAGCACAGTTCTTTTGTTCTGAGCTAGCTCACTGTACTGGCCCTATAGGAAACACAGTAGAGTGCAAGAGTGCCTGTTTCTCAAAAGCAGAGTGTTTTTCTTGTTAGGCCGACTGGGGTTCAATACAACTTCCTAAACAGAGTTGATTCACATTCAGTTTCAAGTTCTAGCATTAAGTGTAAATTTAGGGTAAGAACACCACTATTGTGCTATTCTGGCCATAAACAGTGCAAATAGCACCTGCGTCTGTTCCCAGCAAATACAGTGTATTGGACTGAAGAGAAGCTCCTGTTTTACTCAGTTTCCAATACTGAGTTGAACTAGATATGCCCCGTTTGTGTAGGAAGCACAGTTCTTTTGTTCTGAGCTAGCTCACTGTACTGGCCCTATAGGAAACACAGTAGAGTGCAAGAGTGCCTGTTTCTCAAAAGCAGAGTGTTTTTCTTATAAGGCCGACTGGGGTTCAATACAACTTCCTAAACGGAGTTGATTCACATTCAGTTTCAAGTTCTAGCATTTAAGTGTTAATTCAGGGTAAGAACTCCACTATTGTGCTATTCTGTCCATAAACAGTGCAAATAGCACCTGCGTCTGTTCCCAGGTAATACAGTGTATTGGACTGAAGGGAAGCTCCAGTTTTCTCAGTTTCCAATACTGAGTTGAACTAGATATTCCCCGTTTGTGTAGGTAGCACAGTTCTTTTGTTCTGAGCTAGCTCACTGTACTGGCCCTATAGGAAACACAGTAGAGTGCAAGAGTGCCTGTTTCTCAAAAGCAGAGTGTTTTTCTTGTAAGGCGGACTGGGGTTCAATACAACTTCCTAAACGGAGTTGATTCACATTCAGTTTCAAGTTCTAGCATTAAGTGTAAATTTAGGGTAAGAACACCACTATTGTGCTATTCTGGCCATAAACAGTGCAAATAGCACCTCGTCTGTTCCCAGCAAATACAGTGTATTGGACTGAAGAGAAGCTCCTGTTTTACTCAGTTTCCAATACTGAGTTGAACTAGATATGCCCCGTTTGTTTGGAAGCACAGTTCTTTGTTCTGAGCTAGCTCACTGTACTGGCCCTATAGGAAACACAGTAGAGTGCAAGAGTGCCTGTTTCTCAAAAGCAGAGTGTTTTTCTTGTAAGGCCGACTGGGGTTCAATACAACTTCCTAAACGGAGTTGATTCACATTCAGTTTCAAGTTCTAGCATTAAGTGCTAATTCATGGTAAGAACACCACTATTGTGCTATTCTGGCCATAAACAGTGGCCAGAAGAGAAGCTCCTGTTTTACTCAGTTTCCAATACTGAGTTGAACTAGATATGCCCCGTTTGTGTAGGAAGCACAGTTCTTTTTTTCTGAGCTAGCTCACTGTACTGACCCTCTAGGAAACACAGTAGAGTGCAAGAGTGCCTGTTTCTCAAAAGCAGAGTGTTTTTCTTGTAAGGCCGACTGGGGTTCAATACAACTTCCTAAACGGAGTTGATTCACATTCAGTTTCAAGTTCTAGCATTAAGTGTTAATTCAGGGTAAGAATACCACTATTGTGCTATTCTGGCCATAAACAGTGCAAATAGCACCTGTGTCTGTTCCCAGCAAATACAGTGTATTGGACTGAAGGGAAGCTCCAGTTTTCTCAGTTTCCAATACTGAGTTGAACTAGATATTCCCCGTTTGTGTAGGAAGCACAGTTCTTTTGTTCTGAGCTAGCTCACTGTACTGGCCCTATAGGAAAGACAGTAGAGTGCAAGAGTGCCTGTTTCTCAAAAGCAGAGTGTTTTTCTTGTAAGGCCGACTGGGTTTCAATACAACTTCCTAAACCGAGTTGATTCACATTCAGTTTCAAGTTCTAGCATTAAGTTCTAATTCAGGGTAAAAACACCACTATTGTGCTATTCTGGCCATAAACAGTGGCCAGAAGAGAAGCTTCTGGCCATAAACAGTGGCCAGAAGTGAATCCCCTGTTTTACTCAGTTTCCAATACTTAGTTGAACTAGATATGCCCCGTTTGTGCAGGAAGCACAGTTCTTTTGTTCTGAGCTAGCTCACTGTACTGGCCCTATAGGAAACACAGTAGAGTGTAAGAGTGCCTGTTTCTCAAAAGCAGAGTGTTTTTCTTGTAAGGCTGACTGGGGTTCAATACAACTTCCTAAACGAAGTTGATTCACATTTAGTTTCAAGTTCTAGCATTAAGTGCTAATTCAGGGTAAGAACACCACTATTGTGCTATTCTGGCCATAAACAGTGCAAATAGCACTTGCGTCTGTTCCCAGGTAATACAGTGTATTGGACTGAAGAGAAGCTCCTGTTTTATTCAGTTTCCAATACTGAGTTGAAGTAGATATGACCCGTTGGTGTAGGAAGCACAGTTCTTTTGTTCTGAGCTAGCTCACTGTACTGGCCCTATAGGAAACACAGTAGAGTGCAAGAGTGCCTGTTTCTCAAAAGCAGAGTGTTTTTCTTGTAAGGCCGACTGAGGTTCAATACAACTTCCTAAACGGAGTTGATTCACATTCAGTTTCAAGTTCTAGCATTAAGTGTTAATTCAGGGTAAGAACACCATTATTGTGCTATTCTGGCCATAAACACTGCAAATAGCACCTGTGTCTGTTCCAAGCAAATACAGTGTATTGGACTGAAGAGAAGCTCCTGTTTTACTCAGTTTCCAATACTGAGTTGAACTAGATATGCCCCGTTTGTGTAGGAAGCACAGTTCTTTTGTTCTGAGCTAGCTCACTGTACTGGCCCTATAGGAAACACAGTAGAGTGGAAGAGTGCCTGTTTCTCAAAAGCAGAGTGTTTTTCTTGTAAGGCCGACTGGGGTTCAATACAACTTCCTAAACGGAGTTGATTCACATTCAGTTTCAAGTTCTAGCTTTAAGTGCTAATTCAGGGTAAGAACACCCCTATTGTGCTATTCTGGCCATAAACAGTGGCCAGAAGAGAAGGTCCTGTTTTACTCAGTTTCCAATACTGAGTTGAGCTAGATATGCCCCGTTTGTGCAGGAAGCACAGTTCTTTTGTTCTGAGCTAGCTCACTGTACTGGCCCCATAGGAAACACAGTAGAGTGCAAGAGTGCCTATTTCTCAAAAGCAGAGTGTTTTTCTTGTAAGGCCGACTGGGGTTCAATACAACTTCCTAAACGGAGTTGATTCACATTCAGTTTCAAGTTCTTGCATTAAGTGGTAATTCAGGGTAAGAACACCACTATTGCGCTATTCTGGCCATAAACAGTGCAAATAGCACTCGCGTCTGTTCCCAGCAAATACAGTGTATCGGACTGAAGAGAAGCTCCTGTTTTACTCAGTTTCCAATACTGAGTTGAACTAGATATGCCCCGTTTGTGTAGGAAGCACAGTTCTTTTGTTCTGAGCTAGCTCACTGTACTGGCCCTTTAGGAAACACAGTAGAGTGCAAGAGTGCCTGTTTCTCAAAAGCAGAGTGTTTTTCTTGTAAGGCCGACTGAGGTTCAATACAACTTCCTAAACGGAGTTGATTCACATTCAGTTTCAAGTTCTAGCATTAAGTGTTAATTCAGGGTAAGAACACCACTGTTGTGCTATTCTGGCCATAAACAGTGCAAATAGCACCTGCGTCTGTTCCCACCAAATACAGTGTATTGGACTGAAGAGAAGCTCCTGTTTTACTCAGTTTCCAATACTTAGTTGAACTAGATATGCCCCGTTTGTGTAGGAAGCAGAGTTCTTTTGTTCTGAGCTAGCTCACTGTAGTGGCCCTATAGGAAACACAGTAGAGTGCAAGAGTGCCTGTTTCTCAAAAGCAGAGTGTCTTTCTTGTAAGGCCGACTGGGGTACAATACAACTTCCTAAACGGAGTTGATTCACATTCAGTTTCAAGTTCTAGCATTAAGTTCTAATTCAGGGTAAGAATACCAGTATTGTGCTATTCTGGCCATAAACAGTGCAAATAGCTCTTGCGTCTGTTCCCAGCAAATACAGTGTATTGGACCTAAGAGAAGCTCCTGTTTTACTCAGTTTCCAATACTGAGTTGAACTGGATATGCCCCGTTTGTGTAGTAAGCACAGTTCTTTTGTTCTGAGCTAGCTCACTGTACTGGCCCTATAGGAAACACAGTAGAGTGCAAGAGTGCCTGTTTCTCAAAAGCAGAGTGTTTTTCTTGTAAGGCCGACTGGGGTTCAATACAACTTCCTAAACGAAGTTGATTCACATTTAGTTTCAAGTTCTAGCATTAAGTGCTAATTCAGGGTAAGAACACCACTATTGTGCTATTCTGGCCATAAACAGTGCAAATAGCACTTGCGTCTGTTCCCAGGTAATACAGTGTATTGGACTGAAGAGAAGCTCCTGTTTTATTCAGTTTCCAATACTGAGTTGAAGTAGATATGCCCCGTTGGTGTAGGAAGCACAGTTCTTTTGTTCTGAGCTAGCTCACTGTACTGGCCCTATAGGAAACACAGTAGAGTGCAAGAGTGCCTGTTTCTCAAAAGCAGAGTGTTTTTCTTGTAAGGCCGACTGAGGTTCAATACAACTTCCTAAACGGAGTTGATTCACATTCAGTTTCAAGTTCTAGCATTAAGTGTTAATTCAGGGTAAGAACACCATTATTGTGCTATTCTGGCCATAAACACTGCAAATAGCACCTGTGTCTGTTCCAAGCAAATACAGTGTATTGGACTGAAGAGAAGCTCCTGTTTTACTCAGTTTCCAATACTGAGTTGAACTAGATATGCCCCGTTTGTGTAGGAAGCACAGTTCTTTTGTTCTGAGCTAGCTCACTGTACTGGCCCTATAGGAAACACAGTAGAGTGGAAGAGTGCCTGTTTCTCAAAAGCAGAGTGTTTTTCTTGTAAGGCCGACTGGGGTTCAATACAACTTCCTAAACGGAGTTGATTCACATTCAGTTTCAAGTTCTAGCTTTAAGTGCTAATTCAGGGTAAGAACACCCCTATTGTGCTATTCTGGCCATAAACAGTGGCCAGAAGAGAAGGTCCTGTTTTACTCAGTTTCCAATACTGAGTTGAGCTAGATATGCCCCGTTTGTGCAGGAAGCACAGTTCTTTTGTTCTGAGCTAGCTCACTGTACTGGCCCCATAGGAAACACAGTAGAGTGCAAGAGTGCCTATTTCTCAAAAGCAGAGTGTTTTTCTTGTAAGGCCGACTGGGGTTCAATACAACTTCCTAAACGGAGTTGATTCACATTCAGTTTCAAGTTCTTGCATTAAGTGGTAATTCAGGGTAAGAACACCACTATTGCGCTATTCTGGCCATAAACAGTGCAAATAGCACTCGCGTCTGTTCCCAGCAAATACAGTGTATCGGACTGAAGAGAAGCTCCTGTTTTACTCAGTTTCCAATACTGAGTTGAACTAGATATGCCCCGTTTGTGTAGGAAGCACAGTTCTTTTGTTCTGAGCTAGCTCACTGTACTGGCCCTTTAGGAAACACAGTAGAGTGCAAGAGTGCCTGTTTCTCAAAAGCAGAGTGTTTTTCTTGTAAGGCCGACTGAGGTTCAATACAACTTCCTAAACGGAGTTGATTCACATTCAGTTTCAAGTTCTAGCATTAAGTGTTAATTCAGGGTAAGAACACCACTGTTGTGCTATTCTGGCCATAAACAGTGCAAATAGCACCTGCGTCTGTTCCCACCAAATACAGTGTATTGGACTGAAGAGAAGCTCCTGTTTTACTCAGTTTCCAATACTTAGTTGAACTAGATATGCCCCGTTTGTGTAGGAAGCAGAGTTCTTTTGTTCTGAGCTAGCTCACTGTAGTGGCCCTATAGGAAACACAGTAGAGTGCAAGAGTGCCTGTTTCTCAAAAGCAGAGTGTTTTTCTTGTAAGGCCGACTGGGGTACAATACAACTTCCTAAACGGAGTTGATTCACATTCAGTTTCAAGTTCTAGCATTAAGTTCTAATTCAGGGTAAGAATACCAGTATTGTGCTATTCTGGCCATAAACA
Source organism: Peromyscus maniculatus bairdii (assembly GCF_049852395.1). Lineage (NCBI taxonomy): Eukaryota > Metazoa > Chordata > Mammalia > Rodentia > Cricetidae > Peromyscus > Peromyscus maniculatus. The sequence goes on along the minus strand of NC_134859.1, from coordinate 294,099 downwards.
GTGCAAATAGCTCTTGCGTCTGTTCCCAGCAAATACAGTGTATTGGACCTAAGAGAAGCTCCTGTTTTACTCAGTTTCCAATACTGAGTTGAACTGGATATGCCCCGTTTGTGTAGTAAGCACAGTTCTTTTGTTCTGAGCTAGCTCACTGTACTGGCCCTATAGGAAACACAGTAGAGTGCAAGAGTGCCTGTTTCTCAAAAGCAGAGTGTTTTTCTTGTAAGGCCGACTGGGGTTCAATACAACTTCCTAAACAGAGTTGATTCACATTCAGTTTCACGTTCTAGCATTAAGTGTTAATTCAGGGTAAGAACACCACTATTGTGCTACTCTGGCCATAAACAGTGCAAATAGCACCTGCGTCTGTTCCCAGCAAATACAGTGTATTGGACTGAAGAGAAGCTCCTTTTTTACTCAGTTTCCAATACTGAGTTGAACTAGATATGCCCTGTTTGTGTAGGAAGCACAGTTCTTTTGTTCTGAGCTAGCTCACTGTACTGGCCCTATAGGAAACACAGTAGAGTGCAAGAGTGCCTGTTTCTCAAAAGCAGAGTGTTTTTCTTGTTAGGCCGACTGGGGTTCAATACAACTTCCTAAACGGAGTTGATTCACATTCAGTTTCAAGTTCTAGCATTAAGTGTTAATTCAGGGTAAAAACACCACTATTGTGCTACTCTGGCCATAAACAGTACAAATAGCACCTGCGTCTGTTCCCAGCAAATACAGTGTATTGGACTGAAGAGAAGCTCCTGTTTTACTCAGTTTCCAATACTGAGTTGAACTAGATATGCCCCGTTTGTGTAGGAAGCACAGTTCTTTGTTCTGAGCTAGCTCACTGTACTGGCCCTATAGGAAACACAGTAGAGTGCAAGAGTGCCTGTTTCTCAAAAGCAGAGTGTTTTTCTTGTAAGGCCGACTGGGGTTCAATACAACTTCCTAAACGGAGTTGATTCACATTCAGTTTCAAGTTCTAGCATTAAGTGCTAATTCATGGTAAGAACACCACTATTGTGCTATTCTGGCCATAAACAGTGGCCAGAAGAGAAGCTCCTGTTTTACTCAGTTTCCAATACTGAGTTGAACTAGATATGCCCCGTTTGTGTAGGAAGCACAGTTCTTTTTTTCTGAGCTAGCTCACTGTACTGACCCTATAGGAAACACAGTAGAGTGCAAGAGTGCCTGTTTCTCAAAAGCAGAGTGTTTTTCTTGTAAGGCCGACTGGGGTTCAATACAACTTCCTAAACGGAGTTGATTCACATTCAGTTTCAAGTTCTAGCATTAAGTGTTAATTCAGGGTAAGAATACCACTATTGTGCTATTCTGGCCATAAACAGTGCAAATAGCACCTGTGTCTGTTCCCAGCAAATACAGTGTATTGGACTGAAGGGAAGCTCCAGTTTTCTCAGTTTCCAATACTGAGTTGAACTAGATATTCCCCGTTTGTGTAGGAAGCACAGTTCTTTTGTTCTGAGCTAGCTCACTGTACTGGCCCTATAGGAAAGACAGTAGAGTGCAAGAGTGCCTGTTTCTCAAAAGCAGAGTGTTTTTCTTGTAAGGCCGACTGGGTTTCAATACAACTTCCTAAACCGAGTTGATTCACATTCAGTTTCAAGTTCTAGCATTAAGTTCTAATTCAGGGTAAAAACACCACTATTGTGCTATTCTGGCCATAAACAGTGGCCAGAAGAGAAGCTTCTGGCCATAAACAGTGGCCAGAAGTGAATCCCCTGTTTTACTCAGTTTCCAATACTTAGTTGAACTAGATATGCCCCGTTTGTGCAGGAAGCACAGTTCTTTTGTTCTGAGCTAGCTCACTGTACTGGCCCTATAGGAAACACAGTAGAGTGTAAGAGTGCCTGTTTCTCAAAAGCAGAGTGTTTTTCTTGTAAGGCTGACTGGGGTTCAATACAACTTCCTAAACGAAGTTGATTCACATTTAGTTTCAAGTTCTAGCATTAAGTGCTAATTCAGGGTAAGAACACCACCATTGTGCTATTCTGGCCATAAACAGTGCAAATAGCACTTGCGTCTGTTCCCAGGTAATACAGTGTATTGGACTGAAGAGAAGCTCCTGTTTTATTCAGTTTCCAATACTGAGTTGAAGTAGATATGCCCCGTTGGTGTAGGAAGCACAGTTCTTTTGTTCTGAGCTAGCTCACTGTACTGGCCATATAGGAAACACAGTAGAGTGCAAGAGTGCCTGTTTCTCAAAAGCAGAGTGTTTTTCTTGTAAGGCCGACTGAGGTTCAATACAACTTCCTAAACGGAGTTGATTCACATTCAGTTTCAAGTTCTAGCATTAAGTGTTAATTCAGGGTAAGAACACCATTATTGTGCTATTCTGGCCATAAACACTGCAAATAGCACCTGTGTCTGTTCCAAGCAAATACAGTGTATTGGACTGAAGAGAAGCTCCTGTTTTACTCAGTTTCCAATACTGAGTTGAACTAGATATGCCCCGTTTGTGTAGGAAGCACAGTTCTTTTGTTCTGAGCTAGCTCACTGTACTGGCCCTATAGGAAACACAGTAGAGTGGAAGAGTGCCTGTTTCTCAAAAGCAGAGTGTTTTTCTTGTAAGGCCGACTGGGGTTCAATACAACTTCCTAAACGGAGTTGATTCACATTCAGTTTCAAGTTCTAGCTTTAAGTGCTAATTCAGGGTAAGAACACCCCTATTGTGCTATTCTGGCCATAAACAGTGGCCAGAAGAGAAGGTCCTGTTTTACTCAGTTTCCAATACTGAGTTGAGCTAGATATGCCCCGTTTGTGCAGGAAGCACAGTTCTTTTGTTCTGAGCTAGCTCACTGTACTGGCCCCATAGGAAACACAGTAGAGTGCAAGAGTGCCTATTTCTCAAAAGCAGAGTGTTTTTCTTGTAAGGCCGACTGGGGTTCAATACAACTTCCTAAACGGAGTTGATTCACATTCAGTTTCAAGTTCTTGCATTAAGTGGTAATTCAGGGTAAGAACACCACTATTGCGCTATTCTGGCCATAAACAGTGCAAATAGCACTCGCGTCTGTTCCCAGCAAATACAGTGTATCGGACTGAAGAGAAGCTCCTGTTTTACTCAGTTTCCAATACTGAGTTGAACTAGATATGCCCCGTTTGTGTAGGAAGCACAGTTCTTTTGTTCTGAGCTAGCTCACTGACTGGCCCTTTAGGAAACACAGTAGAGTGCAAGAGTGCCTGTTTCTCAAAAGCAGAGTGTTTTTCTTGTAAGGCCAACTGAGGTTCAATACAACTTCCTAAACGGAGTTGATTCACATTCAGTTTCAGGTTCTAGCATTAAGTGTTAATTCAGGGTAAGAACACCACTGTTGTGCTATTCTGGCCATAAACAGTGCAAATAGCACCTGCGTCTGTTCCCACCAAATACAGTGTATTGGACTGAAGAGAAGCTCCTGTTTTACTCAGTTTCCAATACTTAGTTGAACTAGATATGCCCCGTTTGTGTAGGAAGCAGAGTTCTTTTGTTCTGAGCTAGCTCACTGTAGTGGCCCTATAGGAAACACAGTAGAGTGCAAGAGTGCCTGTTTCTCAAAAGCAGAGTGTTTTTCTTGTAAGGCCGACTGGGGTACAATACAACTTCCTAAACGGAGTTGATTCACATTCAGTTTCAAGTTCTAGCATTAAGTTCTAATTCAGGGTAAGAATACCAGTATTGTGCTATTCTGGCCATAAACAGTGCAAATAGCTCTTGCGTCTGTTCCCAGCAAATACAGTGTATTGGACCTAAGAGAAGCTCCTGTTTTACTCAGTTTCCAATACTGAGTTGAACTAGATATGCCCCGTTTGTGTAGGAAGCACAGTTCTTTTTTTCTGAGCTAGCTCACTGTACTGACCCTATAGGAAACACAGTAGAGTGCAAGAGTGCCTGTTTCTCAAAAGCAGAGTGTTTTTCTTGTAAGGCCGACTGGGGTTCAATACAACTTCCTAAACGGAGTTGATTCACATTCAGTTTCAAGTTCTAGCATTAAGTGTAAATTTAGGGTAAGAACACCACTATTGTGCTATTCTGGCCATAAACAGTGCAAATAGCACCTCGTCTGTTCCCAGCAAATACAGTGTATTGGACTGAAGAGAAGCTCCTGTTTTACTCAGTTTCCAATACTGAGTTGAACTAGATATGCCCCGTTTGTGTAGGAAGCACAGTACTTTGTTCTGAGCTAGCTCACTGTACTGGCCCTATAGGAAACACAGTAGAGTGCAAGAGTGCCTGTTTCTCAAAAGCAGAGTGTTTTTCTTGTAAGGCCGACTGGGGTTCAATACAACTTCCTAAACGGAGTTGATTCACATTCAGTTTCAAGTTCTAGCATTAAGTGCTAATTCATGGTAAGAACACCACTATTGTGCTATTCTGGCCATAAACAGTGGCCAGAAGAGAAGCTCCTGTTTTACTCAGTTTCCAATACTGAGTTGAACTAGATATGCCCCGTTTGTGTAGGAAGCACAGTTCTTTTTTTCTGAGCTAGCTCACTGTACTGACCCTATAGGAAACACAGTAGAGTGCAAGAGTGCCTGTTTCTCAAAAGCAGAGTGTTTTTCTTGTAAGGCCGACTGGGGTTCAATACAACTTCCTAAACGGAGTTGATTCACATTCAGTTTCAAGTTCTAGCATTAAGTGTTAATTCAGGGTAAGAAACCACTATTGTGCTATTCTGGCCATAAACAGTACAAATAGCACTTGCGTCTGTTCCCAGCAAATACAGTGTATTGGACTGAAGAGAAGCTCCTGTTTTACTCAGTTTCCAATACTGAGTTGAACTAGATATGCCCCATTTGTGTAGGAAGCACAGTTCTTTTGTTCTGAGCTAGCTCACTGTACTGGCCCTATAGGAAACACAGTAGAGTGCAAGAGTGCCTGTTTCTCAAAAGCAGAGTGTTTTTCTTGTAAGGCCGACTGGGGTTCAATACAACTTCCTAAACAGAGTTGATTCACATTCAGTTTCACGTTCTAGCATTAAGTGTTAATTCAGGGTAAGAACACCACTATTGTGCTATTCTGGCCATAAACAGTACAAATAGCACGTGCGTCTGTTCCCAGCAAATACAGTGTATTGGACTGAAGAGAAGCTCCTTTTTTACTCAGTTTCCAATACTGAGTTGAACTAGATATGCCCTGTTTGTGTAGGAAGCACAGTTCTTTTGTTCTGAGCTAGCTCACTGTACTGGCCCTATAGGAAACACAGTAGAGTGCAAGAGTGCCTGTTTCTCAAAAGCAGAGTGTTTTTCTTGTTAGGCCGACTGGGGTTCAATACAACTTCCTAAACGGAGTTGATTCACATTCAGTTTCAAGTTCTAGCATTAAGTGTAAATTTAGGGTAAGAACACCACTATTGTGCTATTCTGGCCATAAACAGTGCAAATCGCACCTGCGTCTGTTCCCAGCAAATACAGTGTATTGGACTGAAGAGAAGCTCCTGTTTTACTCAGTTTCCAATACTGAGTTGAACTAGAAATGCCCCGTTTGTGTAGGAAGCACAGTTCTTTTGTTCTGAGCTAGCTCACTGTACTGGCCCTATAGGAAACACAGTAGAGTGCAAGAGTGCCTGTTTCTCAAAAGCAGAGTGTTTTTCTTGTAAGGCCGACTGGGGTTCAATACAACTTCCTAAACGGAGTTGATTCACATTCAGTTTCAAGTTCTAGCATTAAGTGTTAATTCAGGGTAAGAACTCCACTATTGTGCTATTCTGTCCATAAACAGTGCAAATAGCACCTGCGTCTGTTCCCAGGTAATACAGTGTATTGGACTGAAGAGAAGCTTCTGTTTTACTCAGTTTCCAATACTGAGTTGAACTAGATATGCCCCGTTTGTGTAGGAAGCACAGTTCTTTGTTCTGAGCTAGCTCACTGTACTGGCCCTATAGGAAACACAGTAGAATGCAAGAGTGCCTGTTTCTCAAAAGCAGAGTGTTTTTCTTGTAAGGCGGACTGGGGTTCAATACAACTTCCTAAACAGAGTTGATTCACATTCAGTTTCAAGTTCTAGCATTAAGTGTTAATTCAGGGTAAGAATACCACTATTGTGCTATTCTTGCCATAAACAGTGCAAATAGCACCTGCGTCTGTTCCCAGCAAATACAGTGTATTGGACTGAAGGGAAGCTCCAGTTTTCTCAGTTTACAATACTGAGTTGAACTAGATATTCCCCGTTTGTGTAGGAAGCACAGTTCTTTTGTTCTGAGCTAGCTCACTGTACTGGCCCTATAGGAAAGACAGTAGAGTGCAAGAGTGCCTGTTTCTCAAAAGCAGAGTGTTTTTCTTGTAAGGCCGACTGGGTTTCAATACAACTTTTTAAACCGAGTTGATTCACATTCAGTTTCAAGTTCTAGCATTAAGTTCTAATTCAGGGTAAAAACACCACTATTGTGCTATTCTGGCCATAAACAGTGGCCAGAGAGAAGCTTCTGGCCATAAACAGTGGCCAGAAGTGAATCCCCTGTTTTACTCAGTTTCCAATACTTAGTTGAACTAGATATGCCCCGTTTGTGCAGGAAGCACAGTTCTTTTGTTCTGAGCTAGCTCACTGTACTGGCCCTATAGGAAACACAGTAGAGTGTAAGAGTGCCTGTTTCTCAAAAGCAGAGTGTTTTTCTTGTAAGGCGGACTGGGGTTCAATACAACTTCCTAAACGAAGTTGATTCATATTCAGTTTCAAGTTCTAGCATTAAGTGCTAATTCAGTGTAAGAACACCACTATTGTGCTATTCTGGCCATAAACAGTGCAAATAGCACTTGCGTCTGTTCCCAGGTAATACAGTGTATTGGACTGAAGAGAAGCTCCTGTTTTATTCAGTTTCCAATACTGAGTTGAAGTAGATATGCCCCGTTGGTGTAGGAAGCACAGTTCTTTTGTTCTGAGCTAGCTCACTGTACTGGCCCTATATGAAACACAGTAGAGTGCAAGAGTGCCTGTTTCTCAAAAGCAGAGTGTTTTTCTTGGAAGGCCGACTGAGGTTCAATACAACTTCCTAAATGGAGTTGATTCACATTCAGTTTCAAGTTCTAGCATTAAGTGTTAATTCAGGGTAAGAACACCATTATTGTGCTATTCTGGCCATAAACAGTACAAATAGCACTTGCTTCTGTTCCCCGCAAATACAGTGTATTGGACTGAAGAGAAGCTCCTGTTTTACTCAGTTTCCAATACTGAGTTGAACTAGATATGCCCCGTTTGTGTAGGAAGCACAGTTCTTTTGTTCTGAGCTAGCTCACTGTACTGGCCCTATAGGAAACACAGTAGAGTGCAAGAGTGCCTGTTTCTCAAAAGCAGAGTGTTTTACTTATAAGGCCGACTGGGGTTCAATACAACTTCCTAAACGGAGTTGATTCACATTCAGTTTCAAGTTCTAGCATTAAGTGTTAATTCAGGGTAAGAACTCCACTATTGTGCTATTCTGGCCATAAACAGTACAAATAGCACCTGCGTCTGTTCCCAGCAAATACAGTGTATTGGACTGAAGAGAAGCTCCTGTTTTACTCAGTTTCCAATACTGAGTTGAACTAGATATGCCCCGTTTGTGTAGGAAGCACAGTTCTTTTTTTCTGAGCTAGCTCACTGTACTGGCCCTATAGGAAACACAGTAGAGTGCAAGAGTGCCTGTTTCTCAAAAGCAGAGTGTTTTTCTTGTAAGGCCGACTGGGGTTCAATACAACTTCCTAAACAGAGTTTATTCACATTCAGTTTCAAGTTCTAGCATTAAGTGCTAATTCATGGTAAGAACACCACTATTGTGCTATTCTGGCCATAACAGTGGCCAGAAGAGAAGCTCCTGTTTTACTCAGTTTCCAATACTGAGTTGAACTAGATATGCCCCGTTTGTGTAGGAAGCACAGTTCTTTTGTTCTGAGCTAGCTCACTGTACTGGCCCTATAGGAAACACAGTAGAGTGCAAGAGTGCCTGTTTCTCAAAAGCAGAGTGTTTTTCTTGTAAGGCGGACTGGGGTTCAATACAACTTCCTAAACGGAGTTGATTCACATTCAGTTTCAAGTTCTATCATTAAGTGTTAATTCAGGGTAAGAACACCACTGTTGTGCTATTCTGGCCATAAACAGTGCAAATAGCACCTGCGTCTGTTCCCACCAAATACAGTGTATTGGACTGAAGAGAAGCTCCTGTTTTACTCAGTTTCCAATACTTAGTTGAACTAGATATGCCCCGTTTGTGTAGGAAGCAGAGTTCTTTTGTTCTGAGCTAGCTCACTGTAGTGGCCCTATAGGAAACACAGTAGAGTGCAAGAGTGCCTGTTTCTCAAAAGCAGAGTGTTTTTCTTGTAAGGCCGACTGGGGTACAATACAACTTCCTAAACGGAGTTGATTCACATTCAGTTTCAAGTTCTAGCATTAAGTTCTAATTCAGGGTAAGAATACCAGTATTGTGCTATTCTGGCCATAAACAGTGCAAATAGCTCTTGCGTCTGTTCCCAGCAAATACAGTGTATTGGACCTAAGAGAAGCTCCTGTTTTACTCAGATTCCAATACTGAGTTGAACTAGATATGCCCCGTTTGTGTAGGAAGCACAGTTCTTTTGTTCTGAGCTAGCTCACTGTACTGGCCCTATAGGAAACACAGTAGAGTGCAAGAGTGCCTGTTTCTCAAAAGCAGAGTGTTTTTCTTGTAAGGCCGACTGAGGTTCAATACAACTTCCTAAACGGAGTTGATTCACATTCAGTTTCAAGTTCTAGCATTAAGTGTTAATTCCGGGTAAGAACACCACTGTTGTGCTATTCTGGCCATAAACAGTGCAAATAGCACCTGCGTCTGTTCCCACCAAATACAGTGTATTGGACTGAAGAGAAGCTCCTGTTTTACTCAGTTTCCAATACTTAGTTGAACTAGATATGCCCCGTTTGTGTAGGAAGCAGAGTTCTTTTGTTCTGAGCTAGCTCACTGTAGTGGCCCTATAGGAAACACAGTAGAGTGCAAGAGTGCCTGTTTCTCAAAAGCAGAGTGTTTTTCTTGTAAGGCCGACTGGGGTACAATACAACTTCCTAAACGGAGTTGATTCACATTCAGTTTCAAGTTCTAGCATTAAGTTCTAATTCAGGGTAAGAATACCAGTATTGTGCTATTCTGGCCATAAACAGTGCAAATAGCTCTTGCGTCTGTTCCCAGCAAATACAGTGTATTGGACCTAAGAGAAGCTCCTGTTTTACTCAGTTTCCAATACTGAGTTGAACTAGATATGCCCCGTTTGTGTAGGAAGCACAGTTCTTTTGTTCTGAGCTAGCTCACTGTACTGGCCCTATAGGAAACACAGTAGAGTGCAAGAGTGCCTGTTTCTCAAAAGCAGAGTGTTTTTCTTGTAAGGCCGACTGGGGTTCAATACAACTTCCTAAACAGAGTTGATTCACATTCAGTTTCACGTTCTAGCATTAAGTGTTAATTCAGGGTAAGAACACCACTATTGTGCTACTCTGGCCATAAACAGTGCAAATAGCACCTGCGTCTGTTCCCAGCAAATACAGTGTATTGGACTGAAGAGAAGCTCCTTTTTTACTCAGTTTCCAATACTGAGTTGAACTAGATATGCCCTGTTTGTGTAGGAAGCACAGTTCTTTTGTTCTGAGCTAGCTCACTGTACTGGCCCTATAGGAAACACAGTAGAGTGCAAGAGTGCCTGTTTCTCAAAAGCAGAGTGTTTTTCTTGTTAGGCCGACTGGGGTTCAATACAACTTCCTATACGGAGTTGATTCACATTCAGTTTCAAGTTCTAGCATTAAGTGTAAATTTAGGGTAAGAACACCACTATTGTGCTATTCTGGCCATAAACAGTGCAAATAGCACCTGCGTCTGTTCCCAGCAAATACAGTGTATTGGACTGAAGAGAAGCTCCTGTTTTACTCAGTTTCCAATACTGAGTTGAACTAGATATGCCCCGTTTGTGTAGGAAGCACAGTTCTTTTGTTCTGAGCTAGCTCACTGTACTGGCCCTATAGGAAACACAGTAGAGTGCAAGAGTGCCTGTTTCTCAAAAGCAGAGTGTTTTTCTTGTAAGGCCGACTGGGGTTCAATACAACTTCCTAAACGGAGTTGATTCACATTCAGTTTCAAGTTCTAGCATTTAAGTGTTAATTCAGGGTAAGAACTCCACTATTGTGCTATTCTGTCCATAAACAGTGCAAATAGCACCTGCGTCTGTTCCCAGGTAATACAGTGTATTGGACTGAAGAGAAGCTTCTGTTTTACTCAGTTTCCAATACTGAGTTGAACTAGATATGCCCCGTTTGTGTAGGAAGCACAGTTCTTTTGTTCTGAGCTAGTTCACTGTACTGGCCCTATAGGAAACACAGTAGAGTGCAAGAGTGCCTGTTTCTCAAAAGCAGAGTGTTTTTCTTGTAAGGCGGACTGGGGTTCAATACAACTTCCTAAACAGAGTTGATTCACATTCAGTTTCAAGTTCTAGCATTAAGTGTTAATTCAGGGTAAGAATACCACTATTGTGCTATACTGGCCATAAACAGTGCAAATAGCACCTGCGTCTGTTCCCAGCAAATACAGTGTATTGGACTGAAGGGAAGCTCCAGTTTTCTCAGTTTCCAATACTGAGTTGAACTAGATATTCCCCGTTTGTGTAGGTAGCACAGTTCTTTTGTTCTGAGCTAGCTGACTGTACTGGCCCTATAGGAAACACAGTAGAGTGCAAGAGTGCCTGTTTCTCAAAAGCAGAGTGTTTTTCTTGTAAGGCCTCCTGGGGTTCAGTACAACTTCCTAAACGGAGTTGATTCACATTCAGTTTCAAGTTCTAGCATTAAGTGTTAATTCAGGGTAAGAACACCACTATTGTGCTATTCTGGCCATAAACAGTGCAAATAGCACTCGCGTCTGTTTCCAGCAAATACAGTGTATTGGACTGAAGAGAAGCTCCTCTTTTACTCAGTTTCCAATACCGAGTTGAACTAGATATACGCCGTTTGTGTAGGAAGCACAGTTCTTTTGTTCTGAGCTAGCTCACTGTACTGGCCCTATAGGAAACACAGTAGAGTGCAAGAGTGCCTGTTTCTCAAAAGCAGAGTGTTTTTCTTGTAAGGCGGACTGGGGTTCAATACAACTTCCTAAACGGAGTTGATTCACATTCAGTTTCAAGTTCTAGCATTAAGTGTAAATTTAGGGTAAGAACACCACTATTGTGCTATTCTGGCCATAAACAGTGCAAATAGCACCTGCGTCTGTTCCCAGCAAATACAGTGTATTGGACTGAAGAGAAGCTCCTTTTTTACTCAGTTTCCAATACTGAGTTGAACTAGATATGCCCTGTTTGTGTAGGAAGCACAGTTCTTTTGTTCTGAGCTAGCTCACTGTACTGGCCCTATAGGAAACACAGTAGAGTGCAAGAGTGCCTGTTTCTCAAAAGCAGAGTGTTTTTCTTGTTAGGCCGACTGGGGTTCAATACAACTTCCTATACGGAGTTGATTCACATTCAGTTTCAAGTTCTAGCATTAAGTGTAAATTTAGGGTAAGAACACCACTATTGTGCTATTCTGGCCATAAACAGTGCAAATAGCACCTGCGTCTGTTCCCAGCAAATACAGTGTATTGGACTGAAGAGAAGCTCCTGTTTTACTCAGTTTCCAATACTGAGTTGAACTAGATATGCCCCGTTTGTGTAGGAAGCACAGTTCTTTTGTTCTGAGCTAGCTCACTGTACTGGCCCTATAGGAAACACACTAGAGTGCAAGAGTGCCTGTTTCTCAAAAGCAGAGTGTTTTTCTTGTAAGGCCGACTGGGGTTCAATACAACTTCCTAAACGGAGTTGATTCACATTCAGTTTCAAGTTCTAGCATTTAAGTGTTAATTCAGGGTAAGAACTCCACTATTGTGCTATTCTGTCCATAAACAGTGCAAATAGCACCTGCGTCTGTTCCCAGGTAATACAGTGTATTGGACTGAAGAGAAGCTTCTGTTTTACTCAGTTTCCAATACTGAGTTGAACTAGATATGCCCCGTTTGTGTAGGAAGCACAGTTCTTTTGTTCTGAGCTAGTTCACTGTACTGGCCCTATAGGAAACACAGTAGAGTGCAAGAGTGCCTGTTTCTCAAAAGCAGAGTGTTTTTCTTGTAAGGCAGACTGGGGTTCAATACAACTTCCTAAACAGAGTTGATTCACATTCAGTTTCAAGTTCTAGCATTAAGTGTTAATTCAGGGTAAGAATACCACTATTGTGCTATTCTGGCCATAAACAGTGCAAATAGCACCTGCGTCTGTTCCCAGCAAATACAGTGTATTGGACTGAAGGGAAGCTCCAGTTTTCTCAGTTTCCAATACTGAGTTGAACTAGATATTCCGCGTTTGTGTAGGTAGCACAGTTCTTTTGTTCTGAGCTAGCTCACTGTACTGGCCCTATAGGAAACACAGTAGAGTGCAAGAGTGCCTGTTTCTCAAAAGCAGAGTGTTTTTCTTGTAAGGCCTCCTGGGGTTCAGTACAACTTCCTAAACGGAGTTGATTCACATTCAGTTTCAAGTTCTAGCATTAAGTGTTAATTCAGGGTAAGAACACCACTATTGTGCTATTCTGGCCATAAACAGTGCAAATAGCACTCGCGTCTGTTTCCAGCAAATACAGTGTATTGGACTGAAGAGAAGCTCCTCTTTTACTCAGTTTCCAATACCGAGTTGAACTAGATATACCCCGTTTGTGTAGGAAGCACAGTTCTTTTGTTCTGAGCTAGCTCACTGTACTGGCCCTATAGGAAACACAGTAGAGTGCAAGAGTGCCTGTTTCTCAAAAGCAGAGTGTTTTTCTTGTAAGGCGGACTGGGGTTCAATACAACTTCCTAAACGGAGTTGATTCACATTCAGTTTCAAGTTCTAGCATTAAGTGTAAATTTAGGGTAAGAACACCACTATTGTGCTATTCTGGCCATAAACAGTACAAATAGCACCTCGTCTGTTCCCAGCAAATACAGTGTATTGGACTGAAGAGAAGCTCCTGTTTTACTCAGTTTCCAATACTGAGTTGAACTAGATATGCCCCGTTTGTGTAGGAAGCACAGTTCTTTGTTCTGAGCTAGCTCACTGTACTGGCCCTATAGGAAACACAGTAGAGTGCAAGAGTGCCTGTTTCTCAAAAGCAGAGTGTTTTTCTTGTAAGGCCGACTGGGGTTCAATACAACTTCCTAAACGGAGTTGATTCACATTCAGTTTCAAGTTCTAGCATTAAGTGCTAATTCATGGTAAGAACACCACTATTGTGCTATTCTGGCCATAAACAGTGGCCAGAAGAGAAGCTCCTGTTTTACTCAGTTTCCAATACTGAGTTGAACTAGATATGCCCCGTTTGTGTAGGAAGCACAGTTCTTTTTTTCTGAGCTAGCTCACTGTACTGACCCTATAGGAAACACAGTAGAGTGCAAGAGTGCCTGTTTCTCAAAAGCAGAGTGTTTTTCTTGTAAGGCCGACTGGGGTTCAATACAACTTCCTAAACGGAGTTGATTCACATTCAGTTTCAAGTTCTAGCATTAAGTGTTAATTCAGGGTAAGAAACCACTATTGTGCTATTCTGGCCATAAACAGTACAAATAGCACTTGCGTCTGTTCCCAGCAAATACAGTGTATTGGACTGAAGAGAAGCTCCTGTGTTACTCAGTTTCCAATACTGAGTTGAACTAGATATGCCCCGTTTGTGTAGGAAGCACAGTTCTTTTCTTCTGAGCTAGCTCACTGTACTGGCCCTATAGGAAACACAGTAGAGTGCAAGAGTGCCTGTTTCTCAAAAGCAGAGTGTTTTTCTTGTAAGGCCGACTGGGGTTCAATACAACTTCCTAAACAGAGTTGATTCACATTCAGTTTCACGTTCTAGCATTAAGTGTTAATTCAGGGTAAGAACACCACTATTGTGCTACTCTGGCCATAAACAGTACAAATAGCACCTGCGTCTGTTCCCAGCAAATACAGTGTATTGGACTGAAGAGAAGCTCCTTTTTTACTCAGTTTCCAATACTGAGTTGAACTAGATATGCCCTGTTTGTGTAGGAAGCACAGTTCTTTTGTTCTGAGCTAGCTCACTGTACTGGCCCTATAGGAAACACACTAGAGTGCAAGAGTGCCTGTTTCTCAAAAGCAGAGTGTTTTTCTTGTTAGGCCGACTGGGGTTCAATACAACTTCCTAAACGGAGTTGATTCACATTCAGTTTCAAGTTCTAGAATTAAGTGTAAATTTAGGGTAAGAACACCACTATTGTGCTATTCTGGCCATAAACAGTGCAAATAGCACCTGCGTCTGTTCCCAGCAAATACAGTGTATTGGACTGAAGAGAAGCTCCTGTTTTACTCAGTTTCCAATACTGAGTTGAACTAGATATGCCCCGTTTGTGTAGGAAGCACAGTTCTTTTGTTCTGAGCTAGCTCACTGTACTGGCCCTATAGGAAACACAGTAGAGTGCAAGAGTGCCTGTTTCTCAAAAGCAGAGTGTTTTTCTTGTAAGGCCGACTGGGGTTCAATACAACTTCCTAAACGGAGTTGATTCACATTCAGTTTCAAGTTCTAGCATTAAGTGTTAATTCAGGGTAAGAACTCCACTATTGTGCTATTCTGTCCATAAACAGTGCAAATAGGACCTGCGTCTGTTCCCAGGTAATACAGTGTATTGGACTGAAGAGAAGCTTCTGTTTTACTCAGTTTCCAATACTGAGTTGAACTAGATATGCCCCGTTTGTGTAGGAAGCACAGTTCTTTTGTTCTGAGCTAGCTCACTGTACTGGCCCTATATGAAACACAGTAGAGTGCAAGAGTGCCTGTTTCTCAAAAGCAGAGTGTTTTTCTTGTAAGGCGGACTGGGGTTCAATACAACTTCCTAAACAGAGTTGATTCACATTCAGTTTCAAGTTCTAGCATTAAGTGTTAATTAGGGGTAAGAATACCACTATTGTGCTATTCTGGCCATAAACAGTGCAAATAGCACCTGCGTCTGTTCCCAGCAAATACAGTGTATTGGACTGAAGGGAAGCTCCAGTTTTCTCAGTTTCCAATACTGAGTTGAACTAGATATTCCCCGTTTGTGTAGGAAGCACAGTTCTTTTGTTCTGAGCTAGCTCACTGTACTGGCCCTGTAGGAAAGACAGTACAGTGCAAGAGTGCCTGTTTCTCAAAAGCAGAGTGTTTTTCTTGTAAGGCCGACTGGGTTTCAATACAACTTCCTAAACCGAGTTGATTCACATTCAGTTTCAAGTTCTAGCATTAAGTTCTAATTCAGGGTAAAAACACCACTATTGTGCTATTCTGGCCATAAACAGTGGCCAGAAGAGAAGCTTCTGGCCATAAACAGTGGCCAGAAGTGAATCCCCTGTTTTACTCAGTTTCCAATACTTAGTTGAACTAGATATGCCCCGTTTGTGCAGGAAGCACAGTTCTTTTGTTCTGAGCTAGCTCACTGTACTGGCCCTATAGGAAACACAGTAGAGTGTAAGAGTGCCTGTTTCTCAAAAGCAGAGTGTTTTTCTTGTAAGGCCGACTGGGGTTCAATACAACTTCCTAAACGAAGTTGATTCACATTCAGTTTCAAGTTCCAGCATTAAGTGCTAATTCAGGGTAAGAACACCACTATTGTGCTATTCTGGCCATAAACAGTGCAAATAGCACTTGCGTCTGTTCCCAGGTAATACAGTGTATTGGACTGAAGAGAAGCTACTGTTTTATTCAGTTTCCAATACTGAGTTGAAGTAGATATGCCCCGTTGGTGTAGGAAGCACAGTTCTTTTGTTCTGAGCTAGCTCACTGTACTGGCCCTATATGAAACACAGTAGAGTGCAAGAGTGCCTGTTTCTCAAAAGCAGAGTGTTTTTCTTGTAAGGCCGACTGAGGTTCAATACAACTTCCTAAACAGAGTTGATTCACATTCAGTTTCAAGTTCTAGCATTAAGTGTTAATTCAGGGTAAGAACACCATTATTGTGCTATTCTGGCCATAAACAGTACAAATAGCACTTGCTTCTGTTCCCAGCAAATACAGTGTATTGGACTGAAGAGAAGCTCCTGTTTTACTCAGTTTCCAATACTGAGTTGAACTAGATATGCCCCGTTTGTGTAGGAAGCACAGTTCTTTTGTTCTGAGCTAGCTCACTGTACTGGCCCTATAGGAAACACAGTAGAGTGCAAGAGTGCCTGTTTCTCAAAAGCAGAGTGTTTTACTTGTAAGGCCGACTGGGGTTCAATACAACTTCCTAAACGGAGTTGATTCACATTCAGTTTCAAGTTCTAGCATTAAGTGTTAATTCAGGGTAAGAACACCACTATTGTGCTATTCTGGCCATAAACAGTGCAAATAGCACTCGCGTCTGTTCCCAGCAAATACAGTGTATTGGACTGAAGAGAAGCTCCTGTTTTACTCAGTTTCCAATACTGAGTTGAACTAGATATACCCCGTTTGTGTAGGAAGCACAGTTCTTTGTTCTGAGCTAGCTCACTGTACTGGCCCTATAGGAAACACAGTAGAGTGCAAGAGTGCCTGTTTCTCAAAAGCAGAGTGTTTTTCTTGTAAGGCCGACTGGGGTTCAATACAACTTCCTAAACGGAGTTGATTCACATTCAGTTTCAAGTTCTAGCATTAAGTGTAAATTTAGGGTAAGAACACCACTATTGTGCTATTCTGGCCATAAACAGTGCAAATAGCACCTGCGTCTGTTCCCAGCAAATACAGTGTATTGGACTGAAGAGAAGCTCCTGTTTTACTCAGTTTCCAATACTGAGTTGAACTAGATATGCCCCGTTTGTGTAGGAAGCACAGTTCTTTTGTTCTGAGCTAGCCCACTGTACTGGCCCTATAGGAAACACAGTAGAGTGCAAGAGTGCCTGTTTCTCAAAAGCAGAGTTTTTTTCTTGTAAGGCCGACTTGGGGTTCAATACAACTTCCTAAACGGAGTTGATTCACATTCAGTTTCAAGTTCTAGCATTAAGTGTTAATTCAGGGTAAGAACACCATTATTGTGCTATTCTGGCCATAAACAGTGCAAATAGCACTTGCGTCTGTTCACAGCAAATACAGTGTATTGGACTGAAGAGAAGCTCCTGTTTTACTCAGTTTCCAATACTGAGTTGAACTAGATATGCCCCGTTTGTGCAGGAAGCACAGTTTTTTGTTCTGAGCTAGCTCACTGTACCTGCCCTATAGGAAACATAGTAGAGTGCAAGAGTGCCTGTTTCTCAAAAGCAGAGTGTTTTTCTTGTAAGGCCGACTGGGGTTCAATACAACTTCCTAAACGGAGTTGATTCACATGCAGTTTCAAGTTCTAGCATTAAGTGTTAATTCAGAATAAGAATACCACTATTGTGCTATTCTGGCCATAAACAGTACAAATAGCACCTGCGTCTGTTCCCAGCAAATACAGTGTATTGGACTGAAGAGAAGCTCCTGTTTTACTCAGTTTCCAATACTGAGTTGAACTAGATATGCCCCGTTTGTGTAGGAAGCACAGTTCTTTTTTTCTGAGCTAGCTCACTGTACTGGCCCTATAGGAAACACAGTAGAGTGCAAGAGTGCCTGTTTCTCAAAAGCAGAGTGTTTTTCTTGTAAGGCCGACTGGGGTTCAATACAACTTCCTAAACAGAGTTGATTCACATTCAGTTTCAAGTTCTAGCATTAAGTGCTAATACATGGTAAGAACACCACTATTGTGCTATTCTGGCCATAAACAGTGGCCAGAAGAGAAGCTCCTGTTTTACTCAGTTTCCAATACTGAGTTGAACTAGATATGCCCCGTTTGTGTAGGAAGCACAGTTCTTTTGTTCTGAGCTAGCTCACTGTACTGGCCCTATAGGAAACACAGTAGAGTGCAAGAGTGCCTGTTTCCCAAAAGCAGAGTGTTTTTCTTGTAAGGCCGACTGGGGTACAATACAACTTCCTAAACGGAGTTGATTCACATTCAGTTTCAAGTTCTAGCATTAAGTTCTAATTCAGGGTAAGAATACCAGTATTGTGCTATTCTGGCCATAAACAGTGCAAATAGCTCTTGCGTCTGTTCCCAGCAAATACAGTGTATTGGACCTAAGAGAAGCTCCTGTTTTACTCAGTTTCCAATACTGAGTTGAACTAGATATGCCCCGTTTGTGTAGGAAGCACAGTTCTTTTGTTCTGAGCTAGCTCACTGTACTGGCCCTATAGGAAACACAGTAGAGTGCAAGAGTGCCTGTTTCTCAAAAGCAGAGTGTTTTCTTGTAAGGCCGACTGGGGTTCAATACAACTTCCTAAACAGAGTTGATTCACATTCAGTTTCACGTTCTAGCATTAAGTGTTAATTCAGAATAAGAATACCACTATTGTGCTACTCTGGCCATAAACAGTGCAAATAGCACCTGCGTCTTTTCCCAGCAAATACAGTGTATTGGACTGAAGAGAAGCTCCTCTTTTACTCAGTTTCCAATACTGAGTTGAGCTAGATATGCCCCGTTTGTGTAGGAAGCACAGTTCTTTTGTTCTGAGCTAGCTCACTGTACTGGCCCTATAGATAACACAGTAGAGTGCAAGAGTGCCTGTTTCTCAAAAGCAGAGTGTTTTTCTTGTAAGGCCGACTGGGGTTCAATACAACTTCCTAAATAGAGTTGATTCACATTCAGTTTCAAGTTCTAGCATTAAGTGTTAATTCAGGGTAAGAACACCACTATTGTGCTATTCTGGCCATAAACAGTGCAAATAGCACTCGAGTCTGTTTCCAGCAAATACAGTGTATTGGACTGAAGAGAAGCTCCTCTTTTACTCAGTTTCCAATACTGAGTTGAGCTAGATATGCCCCGTTTGTGTAGGAAGCACAGTTCTTTTGTTCTGAGCTAGCTCACTGTACTGGCCCTATAGGAAACACAGTAGAGTGCAAGAGTGCCTGTTTCTCAAAAGCAGAGTGTTTTTCTTGTTAGGCCGACTGGGGTTCAATACAACTTCCTAAACGGAGTTGATTCACATTCAGTTTCAAGTTCTAGCATTAAGTGTTAATTCAGGGTAAGAACACCACTATTGTGCTATTCTGGCCATAAACAGTGCAAATAGCACTCGCGTCTGTTCCCAGCAAATACAGTGTATTGGACTGAAGAGAAGCTCCTGTTTTACTCAGTTTCCAATACTGAGTTGAACTAGATATACCCCGTTTGTGTAGGAAGCACAGTTCTTTGTTCTGAGCTAGCTCACTGTACTGGCCCTATAGGAAACACAGTAGAGTGCAAGAGTGCCTGTTTCTCAAAAGCAGAGTGTTTTTCTTGTAAGGCCGACTGGGGTTCAATACAACTTCCTAAACGGAGTTGATTCACATTCAGTTTCAAGTTCTAGCATTAAGTGTAAATTTAGGGTAAGAACACCACTATTGTGCTATTCAGGCCATAAACAGTGCAAATAGCACCTGCGTCTGTTCCCAGCAAATACAGTGTATTGGACTGAAGAGAAGCTCCTGTTTTACTCAGTTTCCAATACTGAGTTGAACTAGATATGCCCCGTTTGTGTAGGAAGCACAGTTCTTTTGTTCTGAGCTAGCCCACTATACTGGCCCTATAGGAAACACAGTAGAGTGCAAGAGTGCCTGTTTCTCAAAAGCAGAGTTTTTTTCTTGTAAGGCCGACTTGGGGTTCAATACAACTTCCTAAACGGAGTTGATTCACATTCAGTTTCAAGTTCTAGCATTAAGTGTTAATTCAGGGTAAGAACACCATTATTGTGCTATTCTGGCCATAAACAGTGCAAATAGCACTTGCGTCTGTTCACAGCAAATACAGTGTATTGGACTGAAGAGAAGCTCCTGTTTTACTCAGTTGCCAATACTGAGTTGAACTAGATATGCCCCGTTTGTGCAGGAAGCACAGTTTTTTGTTCTGAGCTAGCTCACTGTACTGGCCCTATAGGAAACATAGTAGAGTGCAAGAGTGCCTGTTTCTCAAAAGCAGAGTGTTTTTCTTGTAAGGCCGACTGGGGTTCAATACAACTTCCTAAACGGAGTTGATTCACATGCAGTTTCAAGTTCTAGCATTAAGTGTTAATTCAGAATAAGAATACCACTATTGTGCTATTCTGGCCATAAACAGTACAAATAGCACCTGCGTCTGTTCCCAGCAAATACAGTGAATTGGACTGAAGAGAAGCTCCTCTTTTACTCAGTTTCCAATACTGAATTGAACTAGATATGCCCCGTTTGTGTAGGAAGCACAGTTCTTTTGTTCTGAGCTAGCTCACTGTACTGGCCCTATAGGAAACACAGTAGAGTGCAAGAGTGCCTGTTTCTCAAAAGCAGAGTGTTTTTCTTGTAAGGCGGACTGGGGTTCAATACAACTTCCTAAACGGAGTTGATTCACATTCAGTTTCAAGTTCTAGCATTAAGTGTAAATTTAGGGTAAGAACACCACTACTGTGCTATTCTGGCCATAAACAGTGCAAATAGCACCTGCGTCTGTTCCCAGCAAATACAGTGTATTGGACTGAAGAGAAGCTCCTGTTTTACTCAGTTTCCAATACTGAGTTGAACTAGATATGCCCCGTTTGTGTAGGAAGCACAGTTCTTTTTTTCTGAGCTAGCTCACTGTACTGGCCCTATAGGAAACACAGTAGAGTGCAAGAGTGCCTGTTTCTCAAAAGCAGAGTGTTTTTCTTGTAAGGCCGACTGGGGTTCAATACAACTTCCTAAACAGAGTTGATTCACATTCAGTTTCAAGTTCTAGCATTAAGTGCTAATACATGGTAAGAACACCACTATTGTGCTATTCTGGCCATAAACAGTGGCCAGAAGAGAAGCTCCTGTTTTACTCAGTTTCCAATACTGAGTTGAACTAGATATGCCCCGTTTGTGTAGGAAGCACAGTTCTTTTGTTCTGAGCTAGCTCACTGTACTGGCCCTATAGGAAACACAGTAGAGTGCAAGAGTGCCTGTTTCTCAAAAGCAGAGTGTTTTTCTTGTAAGGCCGACTGGGGTACAATACAACTTCCTAAACGGAGTTGATTCACATTCAGTTTCAAGTTCTAGCATTAAGTTCTAATTCAGGGTAAGAATACCAGTATTGTGCTATTCTGGCCATAAACAGTGCAAATAGCTCTTGCGTCTGTTCCCAGCAAATACAGTGTATTGGACCTAAGAGAAGCTCCTGTTTTACTCAGTTTCCAATACTGAGTTGAACTAGATATGCCCCGTTTGTGTAGGAAGCACAGTTCTTTTGTTCTGAGCTAGCTCACTGTACTGGCCCTATAGGAAACACAGTAGAGTGCAAGAGTGCCTGTTTCTCAAAAGCAGAGTGTTTTTCTTGTAAGGCCGACTGGGGTTCAATACAACTTCCTAAACAGAGTTGATTCACATTCAGTTTCACGTTCTAGCATTAAGTGTTAATTCAGAATAAGAATACCACTATTGTGCTACTCTGGCCATAAACAGTGCAAATAGCACTCGCGTCTGTTTCCAGCAAATACAGTGTATTGGACTGAAGAGAAGCTCCTCTTTTACTCAGTTTCCAATACTGAGTTGAGCTAGATATGCCCCGTTTGTGTAGGAAGCACAGTTCTTTTGTTCTGAGCTAGCTCACTGTACTGGCCCTATAGGAAACACAGTAGAATGCAAGAGTGCCTGTTTCTCAAAAGCAGAGTGTTTTTCTTGTTAGGCCGACTGGGGTTCAATACAACTTCCTAAACGAAGTTGATTCACATTCAGTTTCAAGTTCTAGCATTAAGTGTAAATTTAGGGTAAGAACACCACTATTGTGCTATTCTGGCCATAAACAGTGCAAATAGCACCTGCGTCTGTTCCCAGCAAATACAGTGTATTGGACTGAAGAGAAGCTCCTGTTTTACTCAGTTTCCAATACTGAGTTGAACTAGATATGCCCCGTTTGTGTAGGAAGCACAGTTCTTTTGTTCTGAGCTAGCTCACTGTACTGGCCCTATAGGAAACACAGTAGAGTGCAAGTGTGCCTGTTTCTCAAAAGCAGAGTGTTTTTCTTGTAAGGCCGACTGGGGTTCAATACAACTTCCTAAACGGAGTTGATTCACATTCAGTTTCAAGTTCTAGCATTAAGTGTTAATTAAGGGTAAGAACACCACTATTGTGCTATTCTGGCCATAAACACTGCAAATAGCACTTGCGTCTGTTCACAGCAAATACAGTGTATTGGACTGAAGAGAAGCTCCTGTTTTACTCAGTTTCCAATACTGAGTTGAACTAGATATGCCCCGTTTGTGCAGGAAGCACAGTTTTTTGTTCTGAGCTAGCTCACTGTAGTGGCCCTATAGGAAACATAGTAGAGTGCAAGAGTGCCTGTTTCTCAAAAGCAGAGTGTTTTTCTTGTAAGGCCGACTGGGGTTCAATACAACTTCCTAAACGGAGTTGATTCACATTCAGTTTCAAGTTCTAGCATTAAGTGTTAATTCAGAATAAGAATACCACTATTCTGCTACTCTGGCCATAAACAGTGCAAATAGCACCTGCGTCTTTTCCCAGCAAATACAGTGTATTGGACTGAAGAGAAGCTCCTGTTTTACTCAGTTTCCAATACTGAGTTGAGCTAGATATGCCCCGTTTGTGTAGGAAGCACAGTTCTTTTGTTCTGAGCTAGCTCACTGTACTGGCCCTATAGGAAACACAGTAGAGTGCAAGAGTGCCTGTTTCTCAAAAGCAGAGTGTTTTTCTTGTTAGGCCGACTGGGGTTCAATACAACTTCCTAAACGGAGTTGATTCACATTCAGTTTCAAGTTCTAGCATTAAGTGTAAATTTAGGGTAAGAACACCACTATTGTGCTATTCTGGTCATAAACAGTGCAAATAGCACCTGCGTCTGTTCCCAGCAAATACAGTGTATTGGACTGAAGAGAAGCTCCTGTTTTACTCAGTTTCCAATACTGAGTTGAACTAGATATGCCCCGTTTGTGTAGGAAGCACAGTTCTTTTGTTCTGAGCTAGCTCACTGTAATGGCCCTATAGGAAACACAGTAGAGTGCAAGAGTGCCTGTTTCTCAAAAGCAGAGTGTTTTTCTTGTAAGGCCGACTGGGGTTCAATACAACTTCCTAAACGGAGTTGATTCACATTCAGTTTCAAGTTCTAGCATTAAGTGTTAATTCAGGGTAAGAACTCCACTATTGTGCTATTCTGTCCATAAACAGTGCAAATAGCACCTTCGTCTGTTCCCAGGTAATACAGTGTATTGGACTGAAGAGAAGCTTCTGTTTTACTCAGTTTCCAATACTGAGTTGAACTAGATATGCCCCGTTTGTGTAGGAAGCACAGTTCTTTTGTTCTGAGCTAGCTCACTGTACTGGCCCTATAGGAAACACAGTAGAATGCAAGAGTGCCTGTTTCTCAAAAGCAGAGTGTTTTTCTTGTAAGGCGGACTGGGGTTCAATACAACTTCCTAAACAGAGTTGATTCACATTCAGTTTCAAGTTCTAGCATTAAGTGTTAATTCAGGGTAAGAATACCACTATTGTGCTATTCTGGCCATAAACAGTGCAAATAGCACCTGCGTCTGTTCCCAGCAAATACAGTGTATTGGACTGAAGGGAAGCTCCAGTTTTCTCAGTTTCCAATACTGAGTTGAACTAGATATTCCCCGTTTGTGTAGGAAGCACAGTTCTTTTTTTCTGAGCTAGCTCACTGTACTGGCCCTATAGGAAAGACAGTAGAGTGCAAGAGTGCATGTTTCTCAAAAGCAGAGTGTTTTTCTTGTAAGGCCGACTGGGTTTCAATACAACTTCCTAAACCGAGTTGATTCACATTCAGGTTCAAGTTCTAGCTAAGTTCTAATTCAGGGTAAAAACACCACTATTGTGCTATTCTGGCCATAAACAGTGGCCAGAACAGAAGCTTCTGGCCATAAACAGTGGCCAGAAGTGAATCCCCTGTTTTACTCAGTTTCCAATACTTAGTTGAACTATATATGCCCCGTTTGTGCAGGAAGCACAGTTCTTTTGTTCTGAGCTAGCTCACTGTACTGGCCCTATAGGAAACACAGTAGAGTGTAAGAGTGCCTGTTTCTCAAAAGCAGAGTGTTTTTCTTGTAAGGCCGACTGGGGTTCAATACAACTTCCTAAACGAAGTTGATTCACATTCAGTTTCAAGTTCTAGCATTAAGTGCTAATTCAGGGTAAGAACACCACTATTGTGCTATTCTGGCCATAAACAGTGCAAATAGCACTTGCGTCTGTTCCCAGGTAATACAGTGTATTGGACTGAAGAGAAGCTCCTGTTTTATTCAGTTTCCAATACTGAGTTGAAGTAGATATGCCCCGTTGGTGTAGGAAGCACAGTTCTTTTGTTCTGAGCTAGCTCACTGTACTGGCCCTATATGAAACACAGTAGAGTGCAAGAGTGCCTGTTTCTCAAAAGCAGAGTGTTTTTCTTGTAAGGCCTACTGAGGTTCAATAAAACTTCCTAAACGGAGTTGATTCACATTCAGTTTCAAGTTCTAGCATTAAGTGTTAATTCAGGGTAAGAACACCATTATTGTGCTATTCTGGCCATAAACAGTACAAATAGCACTTGCTTCTGTTCCCAGCAAATACAGTGTATTGGACTGAAGAGAAGCTCCTGTTTTACTCAGTTTCCAATACTGAGTTGAACTAGATATGCCCCGTTTGTGTAGGAAGCACAGTTCTTTTGTTCTGAGCTAGCTCACTGTACTGGCCCTATAGGAAACACAGTAGAGTGCAAGAGTGCCTGTTTCTCAAAAGCAGAGTGTTTTTCTTGTAAGGCGGACTGGGGTTCAATACAACTTCCTAAACGGAGTTGATTCACATTCACTTTCAAGTTCTAGCATTAAGTGTAAATTTAGGGTAAGAACACCACTATTGTGCTATTCTGGCCATAAACAGTGCAAATAGCACTCGCGTCTGTTCCCAGCAAATACAGTGTATTGGACTGAAGAGAAGCTCCTGTTTTACTCAGTTTCCAATACTGAGTTGAACTAGATATGCCCCGTTTGTGTAGGAAGCACAGTTCTTTTTTTCTGAGCTAGCTCACTGTACTGGCCCTATAGGAAACACAGTAGAGTGCAAGAGTGCCTGTTTCTCAAAAGCAGAGTGTTTTTCTTGTAAGGCCGACTGGGGTTCAATACAACTTCCTAAACGGAGTTGATTCACATTCAGTTTCAAGTTCTAGCATTAAGTGCTAATTCAGGGTAAGAACACCACTATTGTGCTATTCTGGCCATAAACAGTGCAAATAGCACCTGCGACTGTTCACAGCCAATACAGTGTTTTGGACTGAAGAGAAATTCCTGTTTTACACAGTTTCCAATACTGAGTTGAACTAGATATGCCCCGTTTGTGCAGGAAGCACAGTTTTTTGTTCTGAGCTAGCTCACTGTATTGGCCCTATAGGAAACACAGTAGAGTGCAAGAGTGCCTGTTTCTCAAAAGCAGAGTGTTTTTCTTGTAAGGCCTCCAGGGGTTCAATACAACTTCCTAAACGGAGTTGATTCACATTCAGGTTCAAGTTCTAGCATTAAGTGTTAATTAAGGGTAAGAACACCACTATTGTGCTATTCTGGCCATAAACACTGCAAATAGCACTTGCGTCTGTTCACAGCAAATACAGTGTATTGGACTGAAGAGAAGCTCCTGTTTTACTCAGTTTCCAATACTGAGTTGAACTAGATATGCCCCGTTTGTGCAGGAAGCACAGTTTTTTGTTCTGAGCTAGCTCACTGTAGTGGCCCTATAGGAAACATAGTAGAGTGCAAGAGTGCCTGTTTCTCAAAAGCAGAGTGTTTTTCTTGTAAGGCCGACTGGGGTTCAATACAACTTCCTAAACGGAGTTGATTCACATTCAGTTTCAAGTTCTAGCATTAAGTGTTAATTCAGAATAAGAATACCACTATTCTGCTACTCTGGCCATAAACAGTGCAAATAGCACCTGCGTCTTTTCCCAGCAAATACAGTGTATTGGACTGAAGAGAAGCTCCTGTTTTACTCAGTTTTCAATACTGAGTTGAACTAGATATGCCCCGTTTGTGTAGGAAGCACAGTTCTTTTGTTCTGAGCTAGCTCACTGTACTGGCCCTATAGGAAACACAGTAGAGTGAAGAGTGCCTGTTTCACAAAAGCAGAGTGTTTTACTTGTAAGGCCGACTGGGGTTCAATACAACTTCCTAAACGGAGTTGATTCACATTCAGTTTCAAGTTCTAGCATTAAGTGTTAATTCAGGGTAAGAACACCACTATTGTGCTATTCTGGCCATAAACAGTGCAAATAGCACTCGCGTCTGTTCCCAGCAAATACAGTGTATTGGACTGAAGAGAAGCTCCTGTTTTACTCAGTTTCCAATACTGAGTTGAACTAGATATACCCCGTTTGTGTAGGAAGCACAGTTCTTTGTTCTGATCTAGCTCACTGTACTGGCCCTATAGGAAACACAGTAGAGTGCAAGAGTGCCTGTTTCTCAAAAGCAGAGTGTTTTTCTTGTAAGGCCGACTGGGGTTCAATACAACTTCCTAAACGGATTTGATTCACATTCAGGTTCAAGTTCTAGCATTAAGTGTTAATTCAGGGTAAGAACACCACTATTGTGCTATTCTGGCCATAAACACTGCAAATAGCACTTGCGTCTGTTCACAGTAAATACAGTGTATTGGACTGAAGAGAAGCTCCTGTTTTACTCAGTTTCCAATACTGAGTTGAACTAGATATGCCCCGTTTGTGCAGGAAGCACAGTTTTTTGTTCTGAGCTAGCTCACTGTAGTGGCCCTATAGGAAACATAGTAGAGTGCAAGAGTGCCTGTTTCTCAAAAGCAGAGTGTTTTTCTTGTAAGGCCGACTGGGGTTCAATACAACTTCCTAAACGGAGTTGATTCACATTCAGTTTCAAGTTCTAGCATTAAGTGTTAATTCAGAATAAGAATACCACTATTGTGCTACTCTGGCCATAAACAGTGCAAATAGCACCTGCGTCTTTTCCCAGCAAATACAGTGTATTGGACTGAAGAGAAGCTCCTGTTTTACTCAGTTTCCAATACTGAGTTGAGCTAGATATGCCCCGTTTGTGTAGGAAGCACAGTTCTTTTGTTCTGAGCTAGCTCACTGTACTGGCCCTATAGGAAACACAGTAGAGTGCAAGAGTGCCTGTTTCTCAAAAGCAGAGTGTTTTTCTTGTACGGCCTCCAGGGTTTCAATAGAACTTCCTAAATAGAGTTGATTCACATTCAGTTTCAAGTTCTAGCATTAAGTGTTAATTCAGGGTAAGAACACCACTATTGTGCTATTCTGGCCATAAACAGTGCAAATAGCACTCGCGTCTGCTTCCAGCAAATACAGTGTATTGGACTGAAGAGAAGCTCCTCTTTTACTCAGTTTCCAATACTGAGTTGAGCTAGATATGCCCCGTTTGTGTAGGAAGCACAGTTCTTTTGTTCTGAGCTAGCTCACTGTACTGGCCCTATAGGAAACACAGTAGAGTGCAAGAGTGCCTGTTTCTCAAAAGCAGAGTGTTTTTCTTGTTAGGCCGACTGGGGTTCAATACAACTTCATAAACGGAGTTGATTCACATTCAGTTTCAAGTTCTAGCATTAAGTGTAAATTTAGGGTAAGAACACCACTATTGTGCTATTCTGGCCATAAACAGTGCAAATAGCACCTGCGTCTGTTCCCAGCAAATACAGTGTATTGGACTGAAGAGAAGCTCCTGTTTTACTCAGTTTCCAATACTGAGTTGAACTAGATATGCCCCGTTTGTGTAGGAAGCACAGTTCTTTTGTTCTGAGCTAGCTCACTGTACTGGCCCTATAGGAAACACAGTAGAGTGCAAGAGTGCCTGTTTCTCAAAAGCAGAGTGTTTTTCTTGTAAGGCCGACTGGGGTTCAATACAACTTCCTAAACGGAGTTGATTCACATTCAGTTTCAAGTTCTAGCATTAAGTGTTAATTCAGGGTAAGAACTCCACTATTGTGCTATTCTGTCCATAAACAGTGCAAATAGCACCTGCGTCTGTTCCCAGGTAATACAGTGTATTGGACTGAAGAGAAGCTCCTGTTTTACTCAGTTTCCAATACTGAGTTGAACTAGATATGCCCCGTTTGTGTAGGAAGCACAGTTCTTTTGTTCTGAGCTAGCTCACTGTACTGGCCCTATAGGAAACACAGTAGAGTGCAAGAGTGCCTGTTTCTGAAAAGCAGAGTGTTTTTCTTGTAAGGCGGACTGGGGTTCAATACAACTTCCTAAACAGAGTTGATTCACATTCAGTTTCAAGTTCTAGCATTAAGTGTTAATTCAGGGTAAGAATACCACTATTGTGCTATTCTGGCCATAAACAGTGCAAATAGCACCTGCGTCTGTTCCCAGCAAATACAGTGTATTGGACTGAAGGGAAGCTCCAGTTTTCTCAGTTTCCAATACTGAGTTGAACTAGATATTCCCCGTTTGTGTAGGTAGCACAGTTCTTTTGTTCTGAGCTAGCTCACTGTACTGGCCCTATAGGAAACACAGTAGAGTGCAAGAGTGCCTGTTTCTCAAAAGCAGAGTGTTTTTCTTGTAAGGCCGACTGGGGTTCAATACAACTTCCTAAACGGAGTTGATTCACATTCAGGTTCAAGTTCTAGCATTAAGTGTTAATTCAGGGTAAGAACACCACTATTGTGCTATTCTGGCCATAAACACTGCAAATAGCACTTGCGTCTGTTCACAGCAAATACAGTGTATTGGACTGAAGAGAAGCTCCTGTTTTACTCAGTTTCCAATACTGAGTTGAACTAGATATGCCCCGTTTGTGCAGGAAGCACAGTTTTTTGTTCTGAGCTAGCTCACTGTAGTGGCCCTATAGGAAACATAGTAGAGTGCAAGAGTGCCTGTTTCTCAAAAGCAGAGTGTTTTTCTTGTAAGGCCGACTGGGGTTCAATACAACTTCCTAAACGGAGTTGATTCACATTCAGTTTCAAGTTCTAGCATTAAGTGTTAATTCAGAATAAGAATACCACTATTGTGCTACACTGGCCATAAACAGTGCAAATAGCACCTGCGTCTTTTCCCAGCAAATACAGTGTATTGGACTGAAGAGAAGCTCCTGTTTTACTCAGTTTCCAATACTGAGTTGAGCTAGATATGCCCCGTTTGTGTAGGAAGCACAGTTCTTTTGTTCTGAGCTAGCTCACTGTACTGGCCCTATAGGAAACACAGTAGAGTGCAAGAGTGCCTGTTTCTCAAAAGCAGAGTGTTTTTCTTGTAAGGCCTCCAGGGGTTCAATACGACTTCCTAAATAGAGTTGATTCACATTCAGTTTCAAGTTCTAGCACTAAGTGTTAATTCAGGGTAAGAACACCACTATTGTGCTATTCTGGCCATAAACAGTGCAAATAGCACTCGCGTCTGTTTCCAGCAAATATAGTGTATTGGACTGAAGAGAAGCTCCTCTTTTACTCAGTTTCCAATACTGAGTTGAACTAGATATACCCCGTTTGGTAGGAAGCACAGTTCTTTTGTTCTGAGCTAGCTCACTGTACTGGCCCTATAGGAAACACAGTAGAGTGCAAGAGTGCCTGTTTCTCAAAAGCAGAGTGTTTTTCTTGTAAGGCGGACTGGGGTTCAATACCACTTCCTAAACGGAGTTGATTCACATTCAGTTTCAAGTTCTAGCATTAAGTGTAAATTTAGGGTAAGAACACCACTATTGTGCTATTCTGGCCATAAACAGTGCAAATAGCACCTGCGTCTGTTCCCAGCAAATACAGTGTATTGGACTGAAGAGAAGCTCCTGTTTTACTCAGTTTCCAATACTGAGTTGAAATAGATATGCCCCGTTTGTGTAGGAAGGACAGTTCTTTCTTCTGAGCTAGCTCACTGTACTGGCCCTATAGGAAACACAGTAGAGTGCAAGAGTGCCTGTTTCTCAAAAGCAGAGTGTTTTTCTTGTAAGGCCGACTGGGGTTCAATACAACTTCCTAAACGGAGTTGATTCACATTCAGTTTCAAGTTCTAGCATTAAGTGCTAATTCATGGTAAGAACACCACTATTGTGCTATTCTGGCCATAAACAGTGGCCAGAAGAGAAGCTCCTGTTTTACTCAGGTTCCAATACTGAGTTGAACTAGATATGCCCCGTTTGTGTAGGAAGCACAGTTCTTTTGTTCTGAGCTAGCTCACTGTACTGACCCTATAGGAAACACAGTAGAGTGCAAGAGTGCCTGTTTCTCAAAAGCAGAGTGTTTTTCTTGTAAGGCCGACTGGGGTTCAATACAACTTCCTAAACGGAGTTGATTCACATTCAGTTTCAAGTTCTAGCATTAAGTGTTAATTCAGGGTAAGAAACCACTATTGTGCTATTCTGGCCATAAACAGTACAAATAGCACTTGCGTCTGTTCCCAGCAAATACAGTGTATTGGACTGAAGAGAAGCTCCTGTTTTACTCAGTTTCCAATACTGAGTTGAACTAGATATGCCCCGTTTGTGTAGGAAGCACAGTTCTTTTGTTCAGAGCTAGCTCACTGTACTGGCACTATAGGAAACACAGTAGAGTGCAAGAGTGCCTGTTTCTCAAAAGCAGAGTGTTTTTCTTGTTAGGCCGACTGGGGTTCAATACAACTTCCTAAACGGAGTTGATTCACATTCAGTTTCAAGTTCTAGCATTAAGTGTAAATTTAGGGTAAGAACACCACTATTGTGCTATTCTGGCCATAAACAGTGCAAATAGCACCTGCGTCTGTTCCCAGCAAATACAGTGTATTGGACTGAAGAGAAGCTCCTGTTTTACTCAGTTTCCAATACTGAGTTGAACTAGATATGCCCCGTTTGTGTAGGAAGCACAGTTCTTTTGTTCTGAGCTAGCTCACTGTAATGGCCCTATAGGAAACACAGTAGAGTGCAAGAGTGCCTGTTTCTCAAAAGCAGAGTGTTTTTCTTGTAAGGCCGACTGGGGTTCAATACAACTTCCTAAACGGAGTTGATTCACATTCAGTTTCAAGTTCTAGCATTAAGTGTTAATTCAGGGTAAGAACTCCACTATTGTGCTATTCTGTCCATAAACAGTGCAAATAGCACCTGCGTCTGTTCCCAGGTAATACAGTGTATTGGACTGAAGAGAAGCTTCTGTTTTACTCAGTTTCCAATACTGAGTTGAACTAGATATGCCCCGTTTGTGTAGGAAGCACAGTTCTTTTGTTCTGAGCTAGCTCACTGTACTGGCCCTATAGGAAACACAGTAGAATGCAAGAGTGCCTGTTTCTCAAAAGCAGAGTGTTTTTCTTGTAAGGCGGACTGGGGTTCAATACAACTTCCTAAACAGAGTTGATTCACATTCAGTTTCAAGTTCTAGCATTAAGTGTTAATTCAGGGTAAGAATACCACTATTGTGCTATTCTGGCCATAAACAGTGCAAATAGCACCTGCGTCTGTTCCCAGCAAATACAGTGTATTGGACTGAAGGGAAGCTCCAGTTTTCTCAGTTTCCAATACTGAGTTGAACTAGATATTCCCCGTTTGTGTAGGAAGCACAGTTCTTTTGTTCTGAGCTAGCTCACTGTACTGGCCCTATAGGAAAGACAGTAGAGTGCAAGAGTGCCTGTTTCTCAAAAGCAGAGTGTTTTTCTTGTAAGACCGACTGGGTTTCAATACAACTTCCTAAACCGAGTTGATTCACATTCAGTTTCAAGTTCTAGCTAAGTTCTAATTCAGGGTAAAAACACCACTATTGTGCTATTCTGGCCATAAACAGTGGCCAGAAGAGAAGCTTCTGGCCATAAACAGTGGCCAGAAGTGAATCCCCTGTTTTACTCAGTTTCCAATACTTAGTTGAACTATATATGCCCCGTTTGTGCAGGAAGCACAGTTCTTTTGTTCTGAGCTAGCTCACTGTACTGGCCCTATAGGAAACACAATAGAGTGTAAGAGTGCCTGTTTCTCAAAAGCAGAGTGTTTTTCTTGTAAGGCCGACTGGGGTTCAATACAACTTCCTAAACGAAGTTGATTCACATTCAGTTTCAAGTTCTAGCATTAAGTGCTAATTCAGGGTAAGAACACCACTATTGTGCTATTCTGGCCATAAACAGTGCAAATAGCACTTGCGTCTGTTCCCAGGTAATACAGTGTATTGGACTGAAGAGAAGCTCCTGTTTTATTCAGTTTCCAATACTGAGTTGAAGTAGATATGCCCCGTTGGTGTAGGAAGCACAGTTCTTTTGTTCTGAGCTAGCTCACTGTACTGGCCCTATATGAAACACAGTAGAGTGCAAGAGTGCCTGTTTCTCAAAAGCAGAGTGTTTTTCTTGTAAGGCCGACTGAGGTTCAATAAAACTTCCTAAACGGAGTTGATTCACATTCAGTTTCAAGTTCTAGCATTAAGTGTTAATTCAGGGTAAGAACACCATTATTGTGCTATTCTGGCCATAAACAGTACAAATAGCACTTGCTTCTGTTCCCAGCAAATACAGTGTATTGGACTGAAGAGAAGCTCCTGTTTTACTCAGTTTCCAATACTGAGTTGAACTAGATATGCCCCGTTTGTGTAGGAAGCACAGTTCTTTTGTTCTGAGCTAGCTCACTGTACTGGCCCTATAGGAAACACAGTAGAGTGCAAGAGTGCCTGTTTCTCAAAAGCAGAGTGTTTTACTTGTAAGGCCGACTGGGGTTCAATACAACTTCCTAAACGGAGTTGATTCACATTCAGTTTCAAGTTCTAGCATTAAGTGTTAATTCAGGGTAAGAACACCACTATTGTGCTATTCTGGCCATAAACAGTGCAAATAGCACTCGCGTCTGTTCCCAGCAAATACAGTGTATTGGACTGAAGAGAAGCTCCTGTTTTACTCAGTTTCCAATACTGAGTTGAACTAGATATGCCCCGTTTGTGCAGGAAGCACAGTTTTTTGTTCTGAGCTAGCTCACTGTACTGGCCCTATAGGAAACATAGTAGAGTGCAAGAGTGCCTGTTTCTCAAAAGCAGAGTGTTTTTCTTGTAAGGCCGACTGGGGTTCAATACAACTTCCTAAACGGAGTTGATTCACATGCAGTTTCAAGTTCTAGCATTAAGTGTTAATTCAGAATAAGAATACCACTATTGTGCTATTCTGGCCATAAACAGTACAAATAGCACCTGCGTCTGTTCCCAGCAAATACAGTGAATTGGACTGAAGAGAAGCTCCTCTTTTACTCAGTTTCCAATACTGAGTTGAACTAGATATGCCCCGTTTGTGTAGGAAGCACAGTTCTTTTGTTCTGAGCTAGCTCACTGTACTGGCCCTATAGGAAACACAGTAGAGTGCAAGAGTGCCTGTTTCTCAAAAGCAGAGTGTTTTTCTTGTAAGGCCGACTGGGGTTCAATACAACTTCCTAAACGGAGTTGATTCACATTCAGTTTCAAGTTCTAGCATTAAGTGTAAATTTAGGGTAAGAACACCACTATTGTGCTATACTGGCGATAAACAGTGCAAATAGCACCTGCGTCTGTTCCCAGCAAATACAGTGTATTGGACTGAAGAGAAGCTCCTGTTTTACTCAGTTTCCAATACTGAGTTGAACTAGATATGCCCCGTTTGTGTAGGAAGCACAGTTCTTTTTTTCTGAGCTAGCTCACTGTACTGGCCCTATAGGAAACACAGTAGAGTGCAAGAGTGCCTGTTTCTCAAAAGCAGAGTGTTTTTCTTGTAAGGCCGACTGGGGTTCAATACAACTTCCTAAACAGAGTTGATTCACATTCAGTTTCAAGTTCTGGCATTAAGTGCTAATTCAGGGTAAGAACACCACTATTGTGCTATTCTGGCCATAAACAGTGCAAATAGCACCTGCGACTGTTAACAGCAAATACAGTGTTTTGGACTGAAGAGAAATTCCTGTTTTACACAGTTTCCAATACTGAGTTGAACTAGATATGCCCCGTTTGTGCAGGAAGCACAGTTTTTTGTTCTGAGCTAGCTCACTGTATTGGCCCTAAAGGAAACACAGTAGAGTGCAAGAGTGCCTGTTTCTCAAAAGCAGAGTGTTTTTCTTGTAAGGCCTCCAGGGGTTCAATACAACTTCCTAAACGGAGTTGATTCACATTCAGTTTCAAGTTCTAGCATTAAGTGTTAATTCAGGGTAAGAACACCACTATTGTGCTATTCTGGCCATAAACAGTGCAAATAGCACTCACGTCTGTTCCCAGCAAATACAGTGTATTGGACTGAAGAGAAGCTCCTGTTTTACTCAGTTTTCAATACTGAGTTGAACTAGATATGCCCCGTTTGTGTAGGAAGCACAGTTCTTTTGTTCTGAGCTAGCTCACTGTACTGGCCCTATAGGAAACACAGTAGAGTGCAAGAGTGCCTGTTTCTCAAAAGCAGAGTGTTTTTCTTGTAAGGCCGACTGGGGTTCAATACAACTTCCTAAACGGAGTTGATTCACATTCAGTTTCAAGTTCTAGCATTAAGTGTAAATTTAGGGTAAGAACACCACTATTGTGCTATTCTGGCCATAAACAGTGCAAATAGCACCTGCGTCTGTTCCCAGCAAATACAGTGTATTGGACTGAAGAGAAGCTCCTGTTTTACTCAGTTTCCAATACTGAGTTGAACTAGATATGCCCCGTTTGTGTAGGAAGCACAGTTCTTTTGTTCTGAGCTAGCTCACTGTACTGGCCCTATAGGAAACACAGTAGAGTGCAAGAGTGCCTGTTTCTCAAAAGCAGAGTGTTTTTCTTGTAAGGCCGACTGGGGTTCAATACAAATTCCTAAACGGAGTTGATTCACATTCAGTTTCAAGTTCTAGCATTAAGTGTTAATTCAGGGTAAGAATACCACTATTGTGCTATTCTGGCCATAAACAGTGCAAATAGCACCTGCGTCTGTTCCCAGCAAATACAGTGTATTGGACTGAAGGGAAGCTCCAGTTTTCTCAGTTTCCAATACTGAGTTGAACTAGATATTCCCCGTTTGTGTAGGTAGCACAGTTCTTTTGTTCTGAGCTAGCTCACTGTACTGGCCCTATAGGAAACACAGTAGAGTGCAAGAGTGCCTGTTTCTCAAAAGCAGAGTGTTTTTCTTGTTAGGCCGACTGGGGTTCAATACAACTTCCTAAACAGAGTTGATTCACATTCAGTTTCAAGTTCTAGCATTAAGTGTAAATTTAGGGTAAGAACACCACTATTGTGCTATTCTGGCTATAAACAGTGCAAATAGCACCTGCGTCTGTTCCCAGCAAATACAGTGTATTGGACTGAAGAGAAGCTCCTGTTTTACTCAGTTTCCAATACTGAGTTGAACTAGATATGCCCCGTTTGTGTAGGAAGCACAGTTCTTTTGTTCTGAGCTAGCTCACTGTACTGGCCCTATAGGAAACACAGTAGAGTGCAAGAGTGCCTGTTTCTCAAAAGCAGAGTGTTTTTCTTGTAAGGCCGACTGGGGTTCAATACAAATTCCTAAACGGAGTTGATTCACATTCAGTTTCAAGTTCTAGCATTAAGTGTTAATTCAGGGTAAGAATACCACTATTGTGCTATTCTGGCCATAAACAGTGCAAATAGCACCTGCGTCTGTTCCCAGCAAATACAGTGTATTGGACTGAAGGGAAGCTCCAGTTTTCTCAGTTTCCAATACTGAGTTGAACTAGATATTCCCCGTTTGTGTAGGTAGCACAGTTCTTTTGTTCTGAGCTAGCTCACTGTACTGGCCCTATAGGAAACACAGTAGAGTGCAAGAGTGCCTGTTTCTCAAAAGCAGAGTGTTTTTCTTGTAAGGCCGACTGGGGTTCAATACAACTTCCTAAACGGAGTTGATTGACATTCAGGTTCAAGTTCTAGCATTAAGTGTTAATTCAGGGTAAGAACACCACTATTGTGCTATTCTGGCCATAAACACTGCAAATAGCACTTGCGTCTGTTCACAGCAAATACAGTGTATTGGACTGAAGAGAAGCTCCTGTTTTACTCAGTTTCCAATACTGAGTTGAACTAGATATGCCCCGTTTGTGCAGGAAGCACAGTTTTTTGTTCTGAGCTAGCTCACTGTAGTGGCCCTATAGGAAACATAGTAGAGTGCAAGAGTGCCTGTTTCTCAAAAGCAGAGTGTTTTTCTTGTAAGGCCGACTGGGGTTCAATACAACTTCCTAAACCGAGTTGATTCACATTCAGTTTCAAGTTCTAGCATTAAGTGTTAATTCAGAATAAGAATACCACTATTGTGCTACTCTGGCCATAAACAGTGCAAAGCACCTGCGTCTTTTCCCAGCAAATACAGTGTATTGGACTGAAGAGAAGCTCCTGTTTTACTCAGTTTCCAATACTGAGTTGAGCTAGATATGCCCCGTTTGTGTAGGAAGCACAGTTCTTTTGTTCTGAGCTAGCTCACTGTACTGGCCCTATAGGAAACACAGTAGAGTGCAAGAGTGCCTGTTTCTCAAAAGCAGAGTGTTTTTCTTGTAAGGCCTCCAGGGGTTCAATACGACTTCCTAAATAGAGTTGATTCACATTCAGTTTCAAGTTCTAGCATTAAGTGTTAATTCAGGGTAAGAACACCACTATTGTGCTATTCTGGCCATAAACAGTGCAAATAGCACTCGCGTCTGTTTCCAGCAAATACAGTGTATTGGACTGAAGAGAAGCTCCTCTTTTACTCAGTTTCCAATACTGAGTTGAGCTAGATATGCCCCATTTGTGTAGGAAGCACAGTTCTTTTGTTCTGAGCTAGCTCACTGTACTGGCCCTATAGGAAACACAGTAGATTGCAAGAGTGCCTGTTTCTCAAAAGCAGAGTGTTTTTCTTGTAAGGCCGACTGGGGTTCAATACAACTTCCTAAACAGAGTTGATTCACATTCAGTTTCACGTTCTAGCATTAAGTGTTAATTCAGGGTAAGAACACCACTATTGTGCTACTCTGGCCATAAACAGTACAAATAGCACCTGCGTCTGTTCCCAGCAAATACAGTGTATTGGACTGAAGAGAAGCTCCTTTTTTACTCAGTTTCCA
This sequence comes from Peromyscus maniculatus bairdii, assembly GCF_049852395.1. Taxonomy (NCBI): domain Eukaryota; kingdom Metazoa; phylum Chordata; class Mammalia; order Rodentia; family Cricetidae; genus Peromyscus; species Peromyscus maniculatus. Next base: position 257,294 of record NC_134859.1, on the reverse strand, counting down.
ATACTGAGTTGAACTAGATATGCCCTGTTTGTGTAGGAAGCACAGTTCTTTTGTTCTGAGCTAGCTCACTGTACTGGCCCTATAGGAAACACAGTAGAGTGCAAGAGTGCCTGTTTCTCAAAAGCAGAGTGTTTTTCTTGTTAGGCCGACTGGGGTTCAATACAACTTCCTAAGCGGAGTTGATTCACATTCAGTTTCAAGTTCTAGCATTAAGTGTTAATTCAGGGTAAGAACTCCACTATTGTGCTATTCTGTCCATAAACAGTACAAATAGCACCTGCGTCTGTTCCCAGGTAATACAGTGTATTGGACTGAAGAGAAGCTTCTGTTTTACTCAGTTTCCAATACTGAGTTGAACTAGATATGCCCCGTTTGTGCAGGAAGCACAGTTTTTTGTTCTGAGCTAGCTCACTGTAGTGGCCCTATAGGAAACATAGTAGAGTGCAAGAGTGCCTGTTTCTCAAAAGCAGAGTGTTTTTCTTGTAAGGCCGACTGGGGTTCAATACAACTTCCTAAACGGAGTTGATTCACATTCAGTTTCAAGTTCTAGCATTAAGTGTTAATTCAGAATAAGAATACCACTATTGTGCTACCTTGGCCATAAACAGTGCAAATAGCACCTGCGTCTTTTCCCAGCAAATACAGTGTATTGGACTGAAGAGAAGCTCCTGTTTTACTCAGTTTCCAATACTGAGTTGAGCTAGATATGCCCCGTTTGTGTAGGAAGCACAGTTCTTTTGTTCTGAGCTAGCTCACTGTACTGGCCCTATAGGAAACACAGTAGAGTGCAAGAGTGCCTGTTTCTCAAAAGCAGAGTGTTTTTCTTGTTAGGCCGACTGGGGTTCAATACAACTTCCTAAACAGAGTTGATTCACATTCAGTTTCAAGTTCTAGCATTAAGTGTTAATTCAGGGTAAGAACTCCACTATTGTGCTATTCTGGCCATAAACAGTGCAAATAGCACCTGCGTCTGTTCCCAGCAAATACAGTGTATTGGACTGTAGAGAAGCTCCTGTTTTACTCAGTTTCCAATACTGAGTTGAACTAGATATGCCCCGTTTGTGTAGGAAGCACAGTTCTTTTGTTCTGAGCTAGCTCACTGTACTTGCCCTATAGAAAACACAGTAGAGTGCAAGAGTGCCTGTTTCTCAAAAGCAGAGTGTTTTTCTTGTAAGGCCCACTGGGGTTCAATACAAATTCCTAAACGGAGGTGATTCACATTCAGTTTCAAGTTCTAGCATTAAGTGTTAATTCAGGGTAAGAATACCACTATTGTGCTATTCTGGCCATAAACAGTGCAAATAGCACCTGCGTCTGTTCCCAGCAAATACAGTGTATTGGACTGAAGGGAAGCTCCAGTTTTCTCAGTTTCCAATACTGAGTTGAACTAGATATTCCCCGTTTGTGTAGGTAGCACAGTTCTTTTGTTCTGAGCTAGCTCACTGTACTGGCCCTATAGGAAACACAGTAGAATGCAAGAGTGCCTGTTTCTCAAAAGCAGAGTGTTTTTCTTGTAAGGCCGACTGGGGTTCAATACAACTTCCTAAACGGAGTTGATTCACATTCAGGTTCAAGTTCTAGCATTAAGTGTTAATTCAGGGTAAGAACACCACTATTGTGCTATTCTGGCCATAAACACTGCAAATAGCACTTGCGTCTGTTCACACCAAATACAGTGTATTGGACTGAAGAGAAGCTCCTGTTTTACTCAGTTTCCAATACTGAGTTGAACTAGATATGCCCCGTTTGTGCAGGAAGCACAGTTTTTTGTTCTGAGCTAGCTCACTGTAGTGGCCCTATAGGAAACATAGTAGAGTGCAAGAGTGCCTGTTTCTCAAAAGCAGAGTGTTTTTCTTGTAAGGCCGACTGGGGTTCAATACAACTTCCTAAACGGAGTTGATTCACATTCAGTTTCAAGTTCTAGCATTAAGTGTTAATTCAGAATAAGAATACCACTATTGTGCTACTCTGGCCATAAACAGTGCAAATAGCACCTGCGTCTTTTCCCAGCAAATACAGTGTATTGGACTGAAGAGAAGCTCCTGTTTTACTCAGTTTCCAATACTGAGTTGAGCTAGATATGCCCCTTTGGGTAGGAAGCACAGTTCTTTTGTTCTGAGCTAGCTCACTGTACTGGCCCTATAGGAAACACAGTAGAGTGCAAGAGTGCCTGTTTCTCAAAAGCAGAGTGTTTTTCTTGTAAGGCCTCCAGGGGTTCAATACGACTTCCTAAATAGAGTTGATTCACATTCAGTTTCAAGTTCTAGCATTAAGTGTTAATTCAGGGTAAGAACACCACTATTGTGCTATTCTGGCCATAAACAGTGCAAATAGCACTCGCGTCTGTTTCCAGCAAATACAGTGTATTGGACTGAAGAGAAGCTCCTCTTTTACTCAGTTTCCAATACTGAGTTGAGCTAGATATGCCCCATTTGTGTAGGAAGCACAGTTCTTTTGTTCTGAGCTAGCTCACTGTACTGGCCCTATAGGAAACACAGTAGAGTGCAAGAGTGCCTGTTTCTCAAAAGCAGAGTGTTTTTCTTGTAAGGCCGACTGGGGTTCAATACAACTTCCTAAACAGAGTTGATTCACATTCAGTTTCACGTTCTAGCATTAAGTGTTAATTCAGGGTAAGAACACCACTATTGTGCTACTCTGGCCATAAACAGTACAAATAGCACCTGCGTCTGTTCCCAGCAAATACAGTGTATTGGACTGAAGAGAAGCTCCTTTTTTACTCAGTTTCCAATACTGAGTTGAACTAGATATGCCCTGTTTGTGTAGGAAGCACAGTTCTTTTGTTCTGAGCTAGCTCACTGTACTGGCCCTATAGGAAACACAGTAGAGTGCAAGAGTGCCTGTTTCTCAAAAGCAGAGTGTTTTTCTTGTTAGGCCGACTGGGGTTCAATACAACTTCCTAAACGGAGTTGATTCACATTCAGTTTCAAGTTCTAGCATTAAGTGTTAATTCAGGGTAAGAACTCCACTATTGTGCTATTCTGTCCATAAACAGTACAAATAGCACCTGCGTCTGTTCCCAGGTAATACAGTGTATTGGACTGAAGAGAAGCTTCTGTTTTACTCAGTTTCCAATACTGAGTTGAACTAGATATGCCCCGTTTGTGCAGGAAGCACAGTTTTTTGTTCTGAGCTAGCTCACTGTAGTGGCCCTATAGGAAACATAGTAGAGTGCAAGAGTGCCTGTTTCTCAAAAGCAGAGTGTTTTTCTTGTAAGGCCGACTGGGGTTCAATACAACTTCCTAAACGGAGTTGATTCACATTCAGTTTCAAGTTCTAGCATTAAGTGTTAATTCAGAATAAGAATACCACTATTGTGCTACCTTGGCCATAAACAGTGCAAATAGCACCTGCGTCTTTTCCCAGCAAATACAGTGTATTGGACTGAAGAGAAGCTCCTGTTTTACTCAGTTTCCAATACTGAGTTGAGCTAGATATGCCCCGTTTGTGTAGGAAGCACAGTTCTTTTGTTCTGAGCTAGCTCACTGTAGTGGCCCTATAGGAAACATAGTAGAGTGCAAGAGTGCCTGTTTCTCAAAAGCAGAGTGTTTTTCTTGTAAGGCCGACTGGGGTTCAATACAACTTCCTAAACGGAGTTGATTCACATTCAGTTTCAAGTTCTAGCATTAAGTGTTAATTCAGAATAAGAATACCACTATTGTGCTACTCTGGCCATAAACAGTGCAAATAGCACCTGCGTCTTTTCCCAGCAAATACAGTGTATTGGACTGAAGAGAAGCTCCTGTTTTACTCAGTTTCCAATACTGAGTTGAGCTAGATATGCCCCTTTGGGTAGGAAGCACAGTTCTTTTGTTCTGAGCTAGCTCACTGTACTGGCCCTATAGGAAACACAGTAGAGTGCAAGAGTGCCTGTTTCTCAAAAGCAGAGTGTTTTTCTTGTAAGGCCTCCAGGGGTTCAATACGACTTCCTAAATAGAGTTGATTCACATTCAGTTTCAAGTTCTAGCATTAAGTGTTAATTCAGGGTAAGAACACCACTATTGTGCTATTCTGGCCATAAACAGTGCAAATAGCACTCGCGTCTGTTTCCAGCAAATACAGTGTATTGGACTGAAGAGAAGCTCCTCTTTTACTCAGTTTCCAATACTGAGTTGAGCTAGATATGCCCCATTTGTGTAGGAAGCACAGTTCTTTTGTTCTGAGCTAGCTCACTGTACTGGCCCTATAGGAAACACAGTAGAGTGCAAGAGTGCCTGTTTCTCAAAAGCAGAGTGTTTTTCTTGTAAGGCCGACTGGGGTTCAATACAACTTCCTAAACAGAGTTGATTCACATTCAGTTTCACGTTCTAGCATTAAGTGTTAATTCAGGGTAAGAACACCACTATTGTGCTACTCTGGCCATAAACAGTACAAATAGCACCTGCGTCTGTTCCCAGCAAATACAGTGTATTGGACTGAAGAGAAGCTCCTTTTTTACTCAGTTTCCAATACTGAGTTGAACTAGATATGCCCTGTTTGTGTAGGAAGCACAGTTCTTTTGTTCTGAGCTAGCTCACTGTACTGGCCCTATAGGAAACACAGTAGAGTGCAAGAGTGCCTGTTTCTCAAAAGCAGAGTGTTTTTCTTGTTAGGCCGACTGGGGTTCAATACAACTTCCTAAACGGAGTTGATTCACATTCAGTTTCAAGTTCTAGCATTAAGTGTTAATTCAGGGTAAGAACTCCACTATTGTGCTATTCTGTCCATAAACAGTACAAATAGCACCTGCGTCTTTTCCCAGGTAATACAGTGTATTGGACTGAAGAGAAGCTTCTCTTTTACTCAGTTTCCAATACTGAGTTGAACTAGATATGCCCCGTTTGTGCAGGAAGCACAGTTTTTTGTTCTGAGCTAGCTCACTGTAGTGGCACTATAGGAAACATAGTAGAGTGCAAGAGTGCCTGTTTCTCAAAAGCAGAGTGTTTTTCTTGTAAGGCCGACTGGGGTTCAATACAACTTCCTAAACGGAGTTGATTCACATTCAGTTTCAAGTTCTAGCATTAAGTGTTAATTCAGAATAAGAATACCACTATTGTGCTACCTTGGCCATAAACAGTGCAAATAGCACCTGCGTCTTTTCCCAGCAAATACAGTGTATTGGACTGAAGAGAAGCTCCTGTTTTACTCAGTTTCCAATACTGAGTTGAGCTAGATATGCCCCGTTTGTGTAGGAAGCACAGTTCTTTTGTTCTGAGCTAGCTCACTGTACTGGCCCTATAGGGAACACAGTAGAGTGCAAGAGTGCCTGTTTCTCAAAAGCAGAGTGTTTTTCTTGTAAGGCCTCCAGGGGTTCAATACAACTTCCTAAATAGAGTTGATTCACATTCAGTTTCAAGTTCTAGCATTAAGTGTTAATTCAGGGTAAGAACACCACTATTGTACTATTCTGGCCATAAACAGTGCAAATAGCACTCGCGTCTGTTTCCAGCAAATACAGTGTATTGGACTGAAGAGAAGCTCCTCTTTTACTCAGTTTCCAATACTGAGTTGAGCTAGATATGCCCCGTTTGTGTAGGAAGCACAGTTCTTTTGTTCTGAGCTAGCTCACTGTACTGGCCCTATAGGAAACACAGTAGAGTGCAAGAGTGCCTGTTTCTCAAAAGCAGAGTGTTTTTCTTGTTAGGCCGACTGGGGTTCAATACAACTTCCTAAACGGAGTTGATTCACATTCAGTTTCAAGTTCTAGCATTAAGTGTAAATTTAGGGTAAGAACACCACTATTGTGCTATTCTGGCCATAAACAGTGCAAATAGCACCTGCGTCTGTTCCCAGCAAATACAGTGTATTGGACTGAAGAGAAGCTCCTGTTTTACTCAGTTTCCAATACTGAGTTGAACTAGATATGCCCCGTTTGTGTAGGAAGCACAGTTCTTTTGTTCTGAGCTAGCTCACTGTACTGGCCCTATAGGAAACACAGTAGAGTGCAAGAGTGCCTGTTTCTCAAAAGCAGAGTGTTTTTCTTGTAAGGCCGACTGGGGTTCAATACAAATTCCTAAACGGAGTTGATTCACATTCAGTTTCAAGTTCTAGCATTAAGTGTTAATTCAGGGTAAGAACTCCACTATTGTGCTATTCTGTCCATAAACAGTGCAAATAGCACCTGCGTCTGTTCCCATGTAATACAGTGTATTGGACTGAAGAGAAGCTTCTGTTTTACTCAGTTTCCAATACTGAGTTGAACTAGATATGCCCCGTTTGTGTAGGAAGCACAGTTCTTTTGTTCTGAGCTAGCTCACTGTACTGGCCCTATAGGAAACACAGTAGAGTGCAAGAGTGCCTGTTTCTCAAAAGCAGAGTGTTTTTCTTGTAAGGCGGACTGGGGTTCAATACAACTTCCTAAACAGAGTTGATTCACATTCAGTTTCAAGTTCTAGCATTAAGTGTTAATTCAGGGTAAGAATACCACTATTGTGCTATTCTGGCCATAAACAGTGCAAATAGCACCTGCGTCTGTTCCCAGCAAATACAGTGTATTGGACTGAAGGGAAGCTCCAGTTTTCTCAGTTTCCAATACTGAGTTGAACTAGATATTCCCCGTTTGTGTAGGTAGCACAGTTCTTTTGTTCTGAGCTAGCTCACTGTACTGGCCCTATAGGAAACACAGTAGAGTGCAAGAGTGCCTGTTTCTCAAAAGCAGAGTGTTTTTCTTGTAAGGCCGACTGGGGTTCAATACAACTTCCTAAACGGAGTTGATTCACATTCAGGTTCAAGTTCTAGCATTAAGTGTTAATTCAGGGTAAGAACACCACTATTGTGCTATTCTGGCCATAAACACTGCAAATAGCACTTGCGTCTGTTCACAGCAAATACAGTGTATTGGACTGAAGAGAAGCTCCTGTTTTACTCAGTTTCCAATACTGAGTTGAACTAGATATGCCCCGTTTGTGCAGGAAGCACAGTTTTTTGTTCTGAGCTAGCTCACTGTAGTGGCCCTATAGGAAACATAGTAGAGTGCAAGAGTGCCTGTTTCTCAAAAGCAGAGTGTTTTTCTTGTAAGGCCGACTGGGGTTCAATACAACTTCCTAAACGGAGTTGATTCACATTCAGTTTCAAGTTCTAGCATTAAGTGTTAATTCAGAATAAGAATACCACTATTGTGCTACTCTGGCCATAAACAGTGCAAATAGCACCTGCGTCTTTTTCCAGCAAATACAGTGTATTGGACTGAAGAGAAGCTCCTGTTTTACTCAGTTTCCAATACTGAGTTGAGCTAGATATGCCCCGTTTGTGTAGGAAGCACAGTTCTTTTGTTCTGAGCTAGCTCACTGTACTGGCCCTATAGGAAACACAGTAGAGTGCAAGAGTGCCTGTTTCTCAAAAGCAGAGTGTTTTTCTTGTAAGGCCTCCAGGGGTTCAATACGACTTCCTAAATAGAGTTGATTCACATTCAGTTTCAAGTTCTAGCATTAAGTGTTAATTCAGGGTAAGAACACCACTATTGTGCTATTCTGGCCATAAACAGTGCAAATAGCACTCGCGTCTGTTTCCAGCAAATACAGTGTATTGGACTGAAGAGAAGCTCCTCTTTTACTGAGTTTCCAATACTGAGTTGAACTAGATATACCCCGTTTGTGTAGGAAGCACAGTTCTTTTGTTCTGAGCTAGCTCACTGTAATGGCCCTATAGGAAACACAGTAGAGTACAAGAGTGCCTGTTTCTCAAAAGCAGAGTGTTTTTCTTGTAAGGCCGACTGGGGTTCAATACAACTTCCTAAACGGAGTTGATTCACATTCAGTTTCAAGTTCTAGCATTAAGTGTTAATTCAGGGTAAGAACTCCACTATTGTGCTATTCTGTCCATAAACAGTGCAAATAGCACCTGCGTCTGTTCCCAGGTAATACAGTGTATTGGACTGAAGAGAAGCTCCTGTTTTACTCAGTTTCCAATACTGAGTTGAACTAGATATGCCCCGTTTGTGTAGGAAGCACAGTTTTTGTTCTGAGCTAGCTCACTGTACTGGCCCTATAGGAAACACAGTAGAGTGCAAGAGTGCCTGTTTCTCAAAAGCAGAGTGTTTTTCTTGTAAGGCCGACTGGGGTTCAATACAACTTCCTAAACGGAGTTGATTCACATTCAGTTTCAAGTTCTAGCATTAAGTGCTAATTCATGGTAAGAACACCACTATTGTGCTATTCTGGCCATAAACAGTGGCCAGAAGAGAAGCTCCTGTTTTACTCAGTTTCCAATACTGAGTTGAACTAGATATGCCCCGTTTGTGTAGGAAGCACAGTTCTTTTGTTCTGAGCTAGCCCACTGTACTGGCCCTATAGGAAACACAGTAGAGTGCAAGAGTGCCTGTTTCTCAAAAGCAGAGTTTTTTTCTTGTAAGGCCGACTTGGGGTTCAATACAACTTCCTAAACGGAGTTGATTCACATTCAGTTTCAAGTTCTAGCATTAAGTGTTAATTCAGGGTAAGAACACCATTATTGTGCTATTCTGGCCATAAATAGTGCAAATAGCACTTGCGTCTGTTCACAGCAAATACAGTGTATTGGACTGAAGAGAAGCTCCTGTTTTACTCAGTTTCCAATACTGAGTTGAACTAGATATACCCCGTTTGTGTAGGAAGCACAGTTCTTTGTTCTGAGCTAGCTCACTGTACTGGCCCTATAGGAAACACAGTAGAGTGCAAGAGTGCCTGTTTCTCAAAAGCAGAGTGTTTTTCTTGTAAGGCCGACTGGGGTTCAATACAACTTCCTAAACGGAGTTGATTCACATTCAGTTTCAAGTTCTAGCATTAAGTGTAAATTTAGGGTAAGAACACCACTATTGTGCTATTCTGGCCATAAACAGTGCAAATAGCACCTGCGTCTGTTCCCAGCAAATACAGTGTATTGGACTGAAGAGAAGCTCCTGTTTTACTCAGTTTCCAATACTGAGTTGAACTAGATATGCCCCGTTTGTGTAGGAAGCACAGTTCTTTTGTTCTGAGCTAGCTCACTGTACTGGCCCTATAGGAAACACAGTAGAGTGCAAGAGTGCCTGTTTCTCAAAAGCAGAGTGTTTTTCTTGTAAGGCCGACTGGGGTTCAATACAAATTCCTAAACGGAGTTGATTCACATTCAGTTTCAAGTTCTAGCATTAAGTGTTAATTCAGGGTAAGAACTCCACTATTGTGCTATTCTGTCCATAAACAGTGCAAATAGCACCTGCGTCTGTTCCCATGTAATACAGTGTATTGGACTGAAGAGAAGCTTCTGTTTTACTCAGTTTCCAATACTGAGTTGAACTAGATATGCCCCGTTTGTGTAGGAAGCACAGTTCTTTTGTTCTGAGCTAGCTCACTGTACTGGCCCTATAGGAAACACAGTAGAGTGCAAGAGTGCCTGTTTCTCAAAAGCAGAGTGTTTTTCTTGTAAGGCGGACTGGGGTTCAATACAACTTCCTAAACAGAGTTGATTCACATTCAGTTTCAAGTTCTAGCATTAAGTGTTAATTCAGGGTAAGAATACCACTATTGTGCTATTCTGGCCATAAACAGTGCAAATAGCACCTGCGTCTGTTCCCAGCAAATACAGTGTATTGGACTGAAGGGAAGCTCCAGTTTTCTCAGTTTCCAATACTGAGTTGAACTAGATATTCCCCGTTTGTGTAGGTAGCACAGTTCTTTTGTTCTGAGCTAGCTCACTGTACTGGCCCTATAGGAAACACAGTAGAGTGCAAGAGTGCCTGTTTCTCAAAAGCAGAGTGTTTTTCTTGTAAGGCCGACTGGGGTTCAATACAACTTCCTAAACGGAGTTGATTCACATTCAGGTTCAAGTTCTAGCATTAAGTGTTAATTCAGGGTAAGAACACCACTATTGTGCTATTCTGGCCATAAACACTGCAAATAGCACTTGCGTCTGTTCACAGCAAATACAGTGTATTGGACTGAAGAGAAGCTCCTGTTTTACTCAGTTTCCAATACTGAGTTGAACTAGATATGCCCCGTTTGTGCAGGAAGCACAGTTTTTTGTTCTGAGCTAGCTCACTGTAGTGGCCCTATAGGAAACATAGTAGAGTGCAAGAGTGCCTGTTTCTCAAAAGCAGAGTGTTTTTCTTGTAAGGCCGACTGGTGTTCAATACAACTTCCTAAACGGAGTTGATTCACATTCAGTTTCAAGTTCTAGCATTAAGTGTTAATTCAGAATAAGAATACCACTATTGTGCTACTCTGGCCATAAACAGTGCAAATAGCACCTGCGTCTTTTTCCAGCAAATACAGTGTATTGGACTGAAGAGAAGCTCCTGTTTTACTCAGTTTCCAATACTGAGTTGAGCTAGATATGCCCCGTTTGTGTAGGAAGCACAGTTCTTTTGTTCTGAGCTAGCTCACTGTACTGGCCCTATAGGAAACACAGTAGAGTGCAAGAGTGCCTGTTTCTCAAAAGCAGAGTGTTTTTCTTGTAAGGCCTCCAGGGGTTCAATACGACTTCCTAAATAGAGTTGATTCACATTCAGTTTCAAGTTCTAGCATTAAGTGTTAATTCAGGGTAAGAACACCACTATTGTGCTATTCTGGCCATAAACAGTGCAAATAGCACTCGCGTCTGTTTCCAGCAAATACAGTGTATTGGACTGAAGAGAAGCTCCTCTTTTACTGAGTTTCCAATACTGAGTTGAACTAGATATACCCCGTTTGTGTAGGAAGCACAGTTCTTTTGTTCTGAGCTAGCTCACTGTAATGGCCCTATAGGAAACACAGTAGAGTGCAAGAGTGCCTGTTTCTCAAAAGCAGAGTGTTTTTCTTGTAAGGCCGACTGGGGTTCAATACAACTTCCTAAACGGAGTTGATTCACATTCAGTTTCAAGTTCTAGCATTAAGTGTTAATTCAGGGTAAGAACTCCACTATTGTGCTATTCTGTCCATAAACAGTGCAAATAGCACCTGCGTCTGTTCCCAGGTAATACAGTGTATTGGACTGAAGAGAAGCTCCTGTTTTACTCAGTTTCCAATACTGAGTTGAACTAGATATGCCCCGTTTGTGTAGGAAGCACAGTTTTTGTTCTGAGCTAGCTCACTGTACTGGCCCTATAGGGAACACAGTAGAGTGCAAGAGTGCCTGTTTCTCAAAAGCAGAGTGTTTTTCTTGTAAGGCCGACTGGGGTTCAATACAACTTCCTAAACGGAGTTGATTCACATTCAGTTTCAAGTTCTAGCATTAAGTGCTAATTCATGGTAAGAACACCACTATTGTGCTATTCTGGCCATAAACAGTGGCCAGAAGAGAAGCTCCTGTTTTACTCAGTTTCCAATACTGAGTTGAACTAGATATGCCCCGTTTGTGTAGGAAGCACAGTTCTTTTGTTCTGAGCTAGCCCACTGTACTGGCCCTATAGGAAACACAGTAGAGTGCAAGAGTGCCTGTTTCTCAAAAGCAGAGTTTTTTTCTTGTAAGGCCGACTTGGGGTTCAATACAACTTCCTAAACGGAGTTGATTCACATTCAGTTTCAAGTTCTAGCATTAAGTGTTAATTCAGGGTAAGAACACCATTATTGTGCTATTCTGGCCATAAATAGTGCAAATAGCACTTGCGTCTGTTCACAGCAAATACAGTGTATTGGACTGAAGAGAAGCTCCTGTTTTACTCAGTTTCCAATACTGAGTTGAACTAGATATACCCCGTTTGTGTAGGAAGCACAGTTCTTTGTTCTGAGCTAGCTCACTGTACTGGCCCTATAGGAAACACAGTAGAGTGCAAGAGTGCCTGTTTCTCAAAAGCAGAGTGTTTTTCTTGTAAGGCCGACTGGGGTTCAATACAACTTCCTAAACGGAGTTGATTCACATTCAGTTTCAAGTTCTAGCATTAAGTGTAAATTTAGGGTAAGAACACCACTATTGTGCTATTCTGGCCATAAACAGTGCAAATAGCACCTGCGTCTGTTCCCAGCAAATACAGTGTATTGGACTGAAGAGAACCTCCTGTTTTACTCAGTTTCCAATACTGAGTTGAACTAGATATGCCCCGTTTGTGTAGGAAGCACAGTTCTTTTGTTCTGAGCTAGCCCACTGTACTGGCCCTATAGGAAACACAGTAGAGTGCAAGAGTGCCTGTTTCTCAAAAGCAGAGTGTTTTTCTTGTAAGGCCGACTTGGGGTTCAATACAACTTCCTAAACGGAGTTGATTCACATTCAGTTTCAAGTTCTAGCATTAAGTGTTAATTCAGGGTAAGAACACCATTATTGTGCTATTCTGGCCATAAACCGTGCAAATAGCACTTGCGTCTGTTCACTGCAAATACAGTGTATTGGACTGAAGAGAAGCTCCTGTTTTACTCAGTTTCCAATACTGAGTTGAACTAGATATGCCCCGTTTGTGCAGGAAGCACAGTTTTTTGTTCTGAGTTAGCTCACTGTACTGGCCCTATAGGAAACATAGTAGAGTGCAAGAGTGCCTGTTTCTCAAAAGCAGAGTGTTTTTCTTGTAAGGCCGACTGGGGCTCAATACAACTTCCTAAACGGAGTTGATTCACATGCAGTTTCAAGTTCTAGCATTAAGTGTTAATTCAGAATAAGAATACCACTATTGTGATATTCTGGCCATAAACAGTACAAATAGCACCTGCGTCTGTTCCCAGCAAATACAGTGAATTGGACTGAAGAGAAGCTCCTCTTTTACTCAGTTTCCAATACTGAGTTGAACTAGATATGCCCCGTTTGTGTAGGAAGCACAGTTCTTTTGTTCTGAGCTAGCTCACTGTACTGGCCCTATAGGAAACACAGTAGAGTGCAAGAGTGCCTGTTTCTCAAAAGCAGAGTGTTTTTCTTGTAAGGCGGACTGGGGTTCAATACAACTTCCTAAACGGAGTTTATTCACATTCAGTTTCAAGTTCTAGCATTAAGTGTAAATTTAGGGTAAGAACACCACTATTGTGCTATTCTGGCCATAAACAGTGCAAATAGCACCTGCGTCTGTTCCCAGCAAATACAGTGTATTGGACTGAAGAGAAGCTCCTGTTTTACTCAGTTTCCAATACTGAGTTGAACTAGATATGCCCCGTTTGTGTAGGAAGCACAGTTCTTTTTTTCTGAGCTAGCTCACTGTACTGGCCCTATAGGAAACACAGTAGAGTGCAAGAGTGCCTGTTTCTCAAAAGCAGAGTGTTTTTCTTGTAAGGCCGACTGGGGTTCAATACAACTTCCTAAACAGAGTTGATTCACATTCAGTTTCAAGTTCTAGCATTAAGTGCTAATTCAGGGTAAGAACACCACTATTGTGCTATTCTGGCCATAAACAGTGCAAATAGCACCTGCGACTGTTCACAGCAAATACAGTGTTTTGGACTGAAGAGAAATTCCTGTTTTACACAGTTTCCAATACTGAGTTGAACTAGATATGCCCCGTTTGTGCAGGAAGCACAGTTTTTTGTTCTGAGCTAGCTCACTGTATTGGCCCTATAGGAAACACAGTAGAGTGCAAGAGTGCCAGTTTCTCAAAAGCAGAGTGTTTTTCTTGTAAGGCCTCCAGGGGTTCAATACAACTTCCTAAACGGAGTTGATTCACATTCAGTTTCAAGTTCTAGCATTAAGTGTTAATTCAGGGTAAGAACACCACTATTGTGCTATTCTGGCCATAAACAGTGGCCAGAAGAGAAGCTTCTGGCCATAAACAGTGGCCAGAAGTGAATCCCCTGTTTTACTCAGTTTCCAATACTTAGTTGAACTATATATGCCCCGTTTGTGCAGGAAGCACAGTTCTTTTGTTCTGAGCTAGCTCACTGTACTGGCCCTATAGGAAACACAGTAGAGTGTAAGAGTGCCTGTTTCTCAAAAGCAGAGTGTTTTTCTTGTAAGGCCGACTGGGGTTCAATACAACTTCCTAAACGAAGTTGATTCACATTCAGTTTCAAGTTCTAGCATTAAGTGCTAATTCAGGGTAAGAACACCACTATTGTGCTATTCTGGCCATAAACAGTGCAAATACCACTTGCGTCTGTTCCCAGGTAATACAGTGTATTGGACTGAAGAGAAGCTCCTGTTTTATTCAGTTTCCAATACTGAGTTGAAGTAGATATGCCCCGTTGGTGTAGGAAGCACAGTTCTTTTGTTCTGAGCTAGCTCACTGTACTGGCCCTATATGAAACACAGTAGAGTGCATGAGTGCCTGTTTCTCAAAAGCACAGTGTTTTTCTTGTAAGGCCGACTGAGGTTCAATACAACTTCCTAAACGGAGTTGATTCACATTCAGTTTCAAGTTCTAGCATTAAGTGTTAATTCAGGGTAAGAACACCATTATTGTGCTATTCTGGCCATAAACAGTACAAATAGCACTTGCTTCTGTTCCCAGCAAATACAGTGTATTGGACTGAAGAGAAGCTCCTGTTTTACTCAGTTTCCAATACTGAGTTGAACTAGATATGCCCCGTTTGTGTAGGAAGCACAGTTCTTTTGTTCTGAGCTAGCTCACTGTACTGGCCCTATAGGAAACACAGTAGAGTGCAAGAGTGCCTGTTTCTCAAAAGCAGAGTGTTTTACTTGTAAGGCCGACTGGGGTTCAATACAACTTCCTAAACGGAGTTGATTCACATTCAGTTTCAAGTTCTAGCATTAAGTGTTAATTCAGGGTAAGAACACAACTATTGTGCTATTCTGGCCATAAACAGTGCAAATAGCCCCCGCGTCTGTTCCCAGCAAATACAGTGTATTGGACTGAAGAGAAGCTCCTGTTTTACTCAGTTTCCAATACTGAGTTGAACTAGATATACCCCGTTTGTGTAGGAAGCACAGTTCTTTGTTCTGAGCTAGCTCACTGTACTGGCCCTATAGGAAACACAGTAGAGTGCAAGAGTGCCTGTTTCTCAAAAGCAGAGTGTTTTTCTTGTAAGGCCGACTGGGGTTCAATACAACTTCCTAAACGGAGTTGATTCACATTTAGTTTCAAGTTCTAGCATTAAGTGTAAATTTAGGGTAAGAACACCACTATTGTGCTATTCTGGCCATAAACAGTGCAAATAGCACCTGCGTCTGTTCCCAGCAAATACAGTGTATTGGACTAAAGAGAACCTCCTGTTTTACTCAGTTTCCAATACTGAGTTGAGCTAGATATGCCCCGTTTGTGTAGGAAGCACAGTTCTTTTGTTCTGAGCTAGCTCACTGTACTGGCCCTATAGGGAACACAGTAGAGTGCAAGAGTGCCTGTTTCTCAAAAGCAGAGTGTTTTTCTTGTAAGGCCTCCAGGGGTTCAATACAACTTCCTAAATAGAGTTGATTCACATTCAGTTTCAAGTTCTAGCATTAAGTGTTAATTCAGGGTAAGAACACCACTATTGAACTATTCTGGCCATAAACAGTGCAAATAGCACTCGCGTCTGTTTCCAGCAAATACAGTGTATTGGACTGAAGAGAAGCTCCTCTTTTACTCAGTTTCCAATACTGAGTTGAGCTAGATATGCCCCGTTTGTGTAGGAAGCACAGTTCTTTTGTTCTGAGCTAGCTCACTGTACTGGCCCTATAGGAAACACAGTAGAGTGCAAGAGTGCCTGTTTCTCAAAAGCAGAGTGTTTTTCTTGTAAGGCCGACTGGGGTTCAATACAACTTCCTAAACGGAGTTGATTCACATTCAGTTTCAAGTTCTAGCATTAAGTGTAAATTTAGGGTAAGAACACCACTATTGTGCTATTCTGGCCATAAACAGTGCAAATAGCACCTGCGTCTGTTCCCAGCAAATACAGTGTTTTGGACTGAAGAGAAATTCCTGTTTTACACAGTTTCCAATACTGAGTTGAACTAGATATGCCCCGTTTGTGCAGGAAGCACAGTTTTTTGTTCTGAGCTAGCTCACTGTATTGGCCCTATAGGAAACACAGTAGAGTGCAAGAGTGCCTGTTTCTCAAAAGCAGAGTGTTTTTCTTGTAAGGTCTCCAGGGGTTCAATACAACTTCCTAAACGGAGTTGATTCACATTCAGTTTCAAGTTCTAGCATTAAGTGTTAATTCAGGGTAAGAACACCACTATTGTGCTATTATGGCCATAAACAGTGCAAATAGCACTCACGTCTGTTCCCAGCAAATACAGTGTATTGGACTGAAGAGAAGCTCCTGTTTTACTCAGTTTTCAATACTGAGTTGAACTAGATATGCCCCGTTTGTGTAGGAAGCACAGTTCTTTTGTTCTGAGCTAGCCCACTGTACTGGCCCTATAGGAAACACAGTAGAGTGCAAGAGTGCCTGTTTCTCAAAAGCAGAGTTTTTTTCTTGTAAGGCCGACTTGGGGTTCAATACAACTTCCTAAACGGAGTTGATTCACATTCAGTTTCAAGTTCTAGCATTAAGTGTTAATTCAGGGTAAGAACACCATTATTGTGCTATTCTGGCCATAAATAGTGCAAATAGCACTTGCGTCTGTTCACAGCAAATACAGTGTATTGGACTGAAGAGAAGCTCCTGTTTTACTCAGTTTCCAATACTGAGTTGAACTAGATATACCCCGTTTGTGTAGGAAGCACAGTTCTTTGTTCTGAGCTAGCTCACTGTACTGGCCCTATAGGAAACACAGTAGAGTGCAAGAGTGCCTGTTTCTCAAAAGCAGAGTGTTTTTCTTGTAAGGCCGACTGGGGTTCAATACAACTTCCTAAACGGAGTTGATTCACATTCAGTTTCAAGTTCTAGCATTAAGTGTAAATTTAGGGTAAGAACACCACCATTGTGCTATTCTGGCCATAAACAGTGCAAATAGCACCTGCGTCTGTTCCCAAAATACAGTGTATTGGACTGAAGAGAACCTCCTGTTTTACTCAGTTTCCAATACTGAGTTGAACTAGATATGCCCCGTTTGTGTAGGAAGCACAGTTCTTTTGTTCTGAGCTAGCCCACTGTACTGGCCCTATAGGAAACACAGTAGAGTGCAAGAGTGCCTGTTTCTCAAAAGCAGAGTTTTTTTCTTGTAAGGCCGACTTGGGGTTCAATACAACTTCCTAAACGGAGTTGATTCACATTCAGTTTCAAGTTCTAGCATTAAGTGTTAATTCAGGGTAAGAACACCATTATTGTGCTATTCTGGCCATAAATAGTGCAAATAGCACTTGCGTCTGTTCACAGCAAATACAGTGTATTGGACTGAAGAGAAGCTCCTGTTTTACTCAGTTTCCAATACTGAGTTGAACTAGATATACCCCGTTTGTGTAGGAAGCACAGTTCTTTGTTCTGAGCTAGCTCACTGTACTGGCCCTATAGGAAACACAGTAGAGTGCAAGAGTGCCTGTTTCTCAAAAGCAGAGTGTTTTTCTTGTAAGGCCGACTGGGGTTCAATACAACTTCCTAAACGGAGTTGATTCACATTCAGTTTCAAGTTCTAGCATTAAGTGTAAATTTAGGGTAAGAACACCACTATTGTGCTATTCTGGCCATAAACAGTGCAAATAGCACCTGCGTCTGTTCCCAGCAAATACAGTGTATTGGACTGAAGAGAACCTCCTGTTTTACTCAGTTTCCAATACTGAGTTGAACTAGATATGCCCCGTTTGTGTAGGAAGCACAGTTCTTTTGTTCTGAGCTAGCCCACTGTACTGGCCCTATAGGAAACACAGTAGAGTGCAAGAGTGCCTGTTTCTCAAAAGCAGAGTGTTTTTCTTGTTAGGCCGACTGGGGTTCAATACAACTTCCTAAACGGAGTTGATTCACATTCAGTTTCAAGTTCTAGCATTAAGTGTTAATTCAGGGTAAGAACTCCACTATTGTGCTATTCTGTCCATAAACAGTACAAATAGCACCTGCGTCTTTTCCCAGGTAATACAGTGTATTGGACTGAAGAGAAGCTTCTGTTTTACTCAGTTTCCAATACTGAGTTGAACTAGATATGCCCCGTTTGTGCAGGAAGCACAGTTTTTTGTTCTGAGCTAGCTCACTGTAGTGGCCCTATAGGAAACATAGTAGAGTGCAAGAGTGCCTGTTTCTCAAAAGCAGAGTGTTTTTCTTGTAAGGCCGACTGGGGTTCAATACAACTTCCTAAACGGAGTTGATTCACATTCAGTTTCAAGTTCTAGCATTAAGTGTTAATTCAGAATAAGAATACCACTATTGTGCTACCTTGGCCATAAACAGTACAAATAGCACCTGCGTCTTTTCCCAGCAAATACAGTGTATTGGACTGAAGAGAAGCTCCTGTTTTACTCAGTTTCCAATACTGAGTTGAGCTAGATATGCCCCGTTTGTGTAGGAAGCACAGTTCTTTTGTTCTGAGCTAGCTCACTGTACTGGCCCTATAGGGAACACAGTAGAGTGCAAGAGTGCCTGTTTCTCAAAAGCAGAGTGTTTTTCTTGTAAGGCCTCCAGGGGTTCAATACAACTTCCTAAATAGAGTTGATTCACATTCAGTTTCAAGTTCTAGCATTAAGTGTTAATTCAGGGTAAGAACACCACTATTGTACTATTCTGGCCATAAACAGTGCAAATAGCACTCGCGTCTGTTTCCAGCAAATACAGTGTATTGGACTGAAGAGAAGCTCCTCTTTTACTCAGTTTCCAATACTGAGTTGAGCTAGATATGCCCCGTTTGTGTAGGAAGCACAGTTCTTTTGTTCTGAGCTAGCTCACTGTACTGGCCCTATAGGAAACACAGTAGAGTGCAAGAGTGCCTGTTTCTCAAAAGCAGAGTGTTTTTCTTGTTAGGCCGACTGGGGTTCAATACAACTTCCTAAACGGAGTTGATTCACATTCAGTTTCAAGTTCTAGCATTAAGTGTAAATTTAGGGTAAGAACACCACTATTGTGCTATTCTGGCCATAAACAGTGCAAATAGCACCTGCGTCTGTTCCCAGCAAATACAGTGTATTGGACTGAAGAGAAGCTCCTGTTTTACTCAGTTTCCAATACTGAGTTGAACTAGATATGCCCCGTTTGTGTAGGAAGCACAGTTCTTTTGTTCTGAGCTAGCTCACTGTACTGGCCCTATAGGAAACACAGTAGAGTGCAAGAGTGCCTGTTTCTCAAAAGCAGAGTGTTTTTCTTGTAAGGCGGACTGGGGTTCAATACAACTTCCTAAACAGAGTTGATTCACATTCAGTTTCAAGTTCTAGCATTAAGTGTTAATTCAGGGTAAGAATACCACTATTGTGCTATTCTGGCCATAAACAGTGCAAATAGCACCTGCGTCTGTTCCCAGCAAATACAGTGTATTGGACTGAAGGGAAGCTCCAATTTTCTCAGTTTCCAATACTGAGTTGAACTAGATATTCCCCGTTTGTGTAGGTAGCACAGTTCTTTTGTTCTGAGCTAGCTCACTGTACTGGCCCTATAGGAAACACAGTAGAGTGCAAGAGTGCCTGTTTCTCAAAAGCAGAGTGTTTTCTTGTAAGGCCGACTGGGGTTCAATACAACTTCCTAAACGGAGTTGATTCACATTCAGGTTCAAGTTCTAGCATTAAGTGTTAATTCAGGGTAAGAACACCACTATTGTGCTATTCTGGCCATAAACACTGCAAATAGCACTTGCGTCTGTTCACAGCAAATACAGTGTATTGGACTGAAGAGAAGCTCCTGTTTTACTCAGTTTCCAATACTGAGTTGAACTAGATATGCCCCGTTTGTGCAGGAAGCACAGTTTTTTGTTCTGAGCTAGCTCACTGTAGTGGCCCTATAGGAAACATAGTAGAGTGCAAGAGTGCCTGTTTCTCAAAAGCAGAGTGTTTTTCTTGTAAGGCCGACTGGGGTTCAATACAACTTCCTAAACGGAGTTGATTCACATTCAGTTTCAAGTTCTAGCATTAAGTGTTAATTCAGAATAAGAATACCACTATTGTGCTACTCTGGCCATAAACAGTGCAAATAGCACCTGCGTCTTTTTCCAGCAAATACAGTGTATTGGACTGAAGAGAAGCTCCTGTTTTACTCAGTTTCCAATACTGAGTTGAGCTAGATATGCCCCGTTTGTGTAGGAAGCACAGTTCTTTTGTTCTGAGCTAGCTCACTGTACTGGCCCTATAGGAAACACAGTAGAGTGCAAGAGTGCCTGTTTCTCAAAAGCAGAGTGTTTTTCTTGTAAGGCCTCCAGGGGTTCAATACGACTTCCTAAATAGAGTTGATTCACATTCAGTTTCAAGTTCTAGCATTAAGTGTTAATTCAGGGTAAGAACACCACTATTGTGCTATTCTGGCCATAAACAGTGCAAATAGCACTCGCGTCTGTTTCCAGCAAATACAGTGTATTGGACTGAAGAGAAGCTCCTCTTTTACTGAGTTTCCAATACTGAGTTGAACTAGATATACCCCGTTTGTGTAGGAAGCACAGTTCTTTTGTTCTGAGCTAGCTCACTGTAATGGCCCTATAGGAAACACAGTAGAGTGCAAGAGTGCCTGTTTCTCAAAAGCAGAGTGTTTTTCTTGTAAGGCCGACTGGGGTTCAATACAACTTCCTAAACGGAGTTGATGCACATTCAGTTTCAAGTTCTAGCATTAAGTGTTAATTCAGGGTAAGAACTCCACTATTGTGCTATTCTGTCCATAAACAGTGCAAATAGCACCTGCGTCTGTTCCCAGGTAATACAGTGTATTGGACTGAAGAGAAGCTCCTGTTTTACTCAGTTTCCAATACTGAGTTGAACTAGATATGCCCCGTTTGTGTAGGAAGCACAGTTTTTGTTCTGAGCTAGCTCACTGTACTGGCCCTATAGGAAACACAGTAGAGTGCAAGAGTGCCTGTTTCTCAAAAGCAGAGTGTTTTTCTTGTAAGGCCGACTGGGGTTCAATACAACTTCCTAAACGGAGTTGATTCACATTCAGTTTCAAGTTCTAGCATTAAGTGCTAATTCATGGTAAGAACACCACTATTGTGCTATTCTGGCCATAAACAGTGGCCAGAAGAGAAGCTCCTGTTTTACTCAGTTTCCAATACTGAGTTGAACTAGATATGCCCCGTTTGTGTAGGAAGCACAGTTCTTTTGTTCTGAGCTAGCCCACTGTACTGGCCCTATAGGAAACACAGTAGAGTGCAAGAGTGCCTGTTTCTCAAAAGCAGAGTTTTTTTCTTGTAAGGCCGACTTGGGGTTCAATACAACTTCCTAAACGGAGTTGATTCACATTCAGTTTCAAGTTCTAGCATTAAGTGTTAATTCAGGGTAAGAACACCATTATTGTGCTATTCTGGCCATAAATAGTGCAAATAGCACTTGCGTCTGTTCACAGCAAATACAGTGTATTGGACTGAAGAGAAGCTCCTGTTTTACTCAGTTTCCAATACTGAGTTGAACTAGATATACCCCGTTTGTGTAGGAAGCACAGTTCTTTGTTCTGAGCTAGCTCACTGTACTGGCCCTATAGGAAACACAGTAGAGTGCAAGAGTGCCTGTTTCTCAAAAGCAGAGTGTTTTTCTTGTAAGGCCGACTGGGGTTCAATACAACTTCCTAAACGGAGTTGATTCACATTCAGTTTCAAGTTCTAGCATTAAGTGTAAATTTAGGGTAAGAACACCACTATTGTGCTATTCTGGCCATAAACAGTGCAAATAGCACCTGCATCTGTTCCCAGCAAATACAGTGTATTGGACTGAAGAGAACCTCCTGTTTTACTCAGTTTCCAATACTGAGTTGAACTAGATATGCCCCGTTTGTGTAGGAAGCACAGTTCTTTTGTTCTGAGCTAGCCCACTGTACTGGCCCTATAGGAAACACAGTAGAGTGCAAGAGTGCCTGTTTCTCAAAAGCAGAGTGTTTTTCTAGTAAGGCCGACTTGGGGTTCAATACAACTTCCTAAACGGAGTTGATTCACATTCAGTTTCAAGTTCTAGCATTAAGTGTTAATTCAGGGTAAGAACACCATTATTGTGCTATTCTGGCCATAAACCGTGCAAATAGCACTTGCGTCTGTTCACAGCAAATACAGTGTATTGGACTGAAGAGAAGCTCCTGTTTTACTCAGTTTCCAATACTGAGTTGAACTAGATATGCCCCGTTTGTGCAGGAAGCACAGTTTTTTGTTCTGAGCTAGCTCACTGTACTGGCCCTATAGGAAACATAGTAGAGTGCAAGAGTGCCTGTTTCTCAAAAGCAGAGTGTTTTTCTTGTAAGGCCGACTGGGGTTCAATACAACTTCCTAAACGGAGTTGATTCACATGCAGTTTCAAGTTCTAGCATTAAGTGTTAATTCAGAATAAGAATACCACTATTGTGATATTCTGGCCATAAACAGTACAAATAGCACCTGCGTCTGTTCCCAGCAAATACAGTGAATTGGACTGAAGAGAAGCTCCTCTTTTACTCAGTTTCCAATACTGAGTTGAACTAGATATGCCCCGTTTGTGTAGGAAGCACAGTTCTTTTGTTCTGAGCTAGCTCACTGTACTGGCCCTATATGAAACACAGTAGAGTGCAAGAGTGCCTGTTTCTCAAAAGCAGAGTGTTTTTCTTGTAAGGCGGACTGGGGTTCAATACAACTTCCTAAACGGAGTTTATTCACATTCAGTTTCAAGTTCTAGCATTAAGTGTAAATTTAGGGTAAGAACACCACTATTGTGCTATTCTGGCCATAAACAGTGCAAATAGCACCTGCGTCTGTTCCCAGCAAATACAGTGTATTGGACTGAAGAGAAGCTCCTGTTTTACTCAGTTTCCAATACTGAGTTGAACTAGATATGCCCCGTTTGTGTAGGAAGCACAGTTCTTTTTTTCTGAGCTAGCTCACTGTACTGGCCCTATAGGAAACACAGTAGAGTGCAAGAGTGCCTGTTTCTCAAAAGCAGAGTGTTTTTCTTGTAAGGCCGACTGGGGTTCAATACAACTTCCTAAACAGAGTTGATTCACATTCAGTTTCAAGTTCTAGCATTAAGTGCTAATTCAGGGTAAGAACACCACTATTGTGCTATTCTGGCCATAAACAGTGCAAATAGCACCTGCGACTGTTCACAGCAAATACAGTGTTTTGGACTGAAGAGAAATTCCTGTTTTACACAGTTTCCAATACTGAGTTGAACTAGATATGCCCCGTTTGTGCAGGAAGCACAGTTTTTTGTTCTGAGCTAGCTCACTGTATTGGCCCTATAGGAAACACAGTAGAGTGCAAGAGTGCCTGTTTCTCAAAAGCAGAGTGTTTTTCTTGTAAGGCCTCCAGGGGTTCAATACAACTTCCTAAACGGAGTTGATTCACATTCAGTTTCAAGTTCTAGCATTAAGTGTTAATTCAGGGTAAGAACACCACTATTGTGCTATTCTGGCCATAAACAGTGGCCAGAAGAGAAGCTTCTGGCCATAAACAGTGGCCAGAAGTGAATCCCCTGTTTTACTCAGTTTCCAATACTTAGTTGAACTATATATGCCCCGTTGGTGTAGGAAGCACAGTTCTTTTGTTCTGAGCTAGCTCACTGTACTGGCCCTATAGGAAACACAGTAGAGTGCATGAGTGCCTGTTTCTCAAAAGCACAGTGTTTTTCTTGTAAGGCCGACTGAGGTTCAATACAACTTCCTAAACGGAGTTGATTCACATTCAGTTTCAAGTTCTAGCATTAAGTGTTAATTCAGGGTAAGAACACCATTATTGTGCTATTCTGGCCATAAACAGTACAAATAGCACTTGCTTCTGTTCCCAGCAAATACAGTGTATTGGACTGAAGAGAAGCTCCTGTTTTACTCAGTTTCCAATACTGAGTTGAACTAGATATGCCCCGTTTGTGTAGGAAGCACAGTTCTTTTGTTCTGAGCTAGCTCACTGTACTGGCCCTATAGGAAACACAGTAGAGTGCAAGAGTGCCTGTTTCTCAAAAGCAGAGTGTTTTACTTGTAAGGCCGACTGGGGTTCAATACAACTTCCTAAACGGAGTTGATTCACATTCAGTTTCAAGTTCTAGCATTAAGTGTTAATTCAGGGTAAGAACACCACTATTATGCTATTCTGGCCATAAACAGTGCAAATAGCCCCCGCGTCTGTTCCCAGCAAATACAGTGTATTGGACTGAAGAGAAGCTCCTGTTTTACTCAGTTTCCAATACTGAGTTGAACTAGATATACCCCGTTTGTGTAGGAAGCACAGTTCTTTGTTCTGAGCTAGCTCACTGTACTGGCCCTATAGGAAACACAGTAGAGTGCAAGAGTGCCTGTTTCTCAAAAGCAGAGTGTTTTTCTTGTAAGGCCGACTGGGGTTCAATACAACTTCCTAAACGGAGTTGATTCACATTTAGTTTCAAGTTCTAGCATTAAGTGTAAATTTAGGGTAAGAACACCACTATTGTGCTATTCTGGCCATAAACAGTGCAAATAGCACCTGCGTCTGTTCCCAGCAAATACAGTGTATTGGACTAAAGAGAACCTCCTGTTTTACTCAGTTTCCAATACTGAGTTGAGCTAGATATGCCCCGTTTGTGTAGGAAGCACAGTTCTTTTGTTCTGAGCTAGCTCACTGTACTGGCCCTATAGGGAACACAGTAGAGTGCAAGAGTGCCTGTTTCTCAAAAGCAGAGTGTTTTTCTTGTAAGGCCTCCAGGGGTTCAATACAACTTCCTAAATAGAGTTGATTCACATTCAGTTTCAAGTTCTAGCATTAAGTGTTAATTCAGGGTAAGAACACCACTATTGAACTATTCTGGCCATAAACAGTGCAAATAGCACTCGCGTCTGTTTCCAGCAAATACAGTGTATTGGACTGAAGAGAAGCTCCTCTTTTACTCAGTTTCCAATACTGAGTTGAGCTAGATATGCCCCGTTTGTGTAGGAAGCACAGTTCTTTTGTTCTGAGCTAGCTCACTGTACTGGCCCTATAGGAAACACAGTAGAGTGCAAGAGTGCCTGTTTCTCAAAAGCAGAGTGTTTTTCTTGTTAGGCCGACTGGGGTTCAATACAACTTCCTAAACGGAGTTGATTCACATTCAGTTTCAAGTTCTAGCATTAAGTGTAAATTTAGGGTAAGAACACCACTATTGTGCTATTCTGGCCATAAACAGTGCAAATAGCACCTGCGTCTGTTCCCAGCAAATACAGTGTTTTGGACTGAAGAGAAATTCCTGTTTTACACAGTTTCCAATACTGAGTTGAACTAGATATGCCCCGTTTGTGCAGGAAGCACAGTTTTTTGTTCTGAGCTAGCTCACTGTATTGGCCCTATAGGAAACACAGTAGAGTGCAAGAGTGCCTGTTTCTCAAAAGCAGAGTGTTTTTCTTGTAAGGCCTCCAGGGGTTCAATACAACTTCCTAAACGGAGTTGATTCACATTCAGTTTCAAGTTCTAGCATTAAGTGTTAATTCAGGGTAAGAACACCACTATTGTGCTATTATGGCCATAAACAGTGCAAATAGCACTCACGTCTGTTCCCAGCAAATACAGTGTATTGGACTGAAGAGAAGCTCCTGTTTTACTCAGTTTTCAATACTGAGTTGAACTAGATATGCCCCGTTTGTGTAGGAAGCACAGTTCTTTTGTTCTGAGCTAGCCCACTGTACTGGCCCTATAGGAAACACAGTAGAGTGCAAGAGTGCCTGTTTCTCAAAAGCAGAGTTTTTTTCTTGTAAGGCCGACTTGGGGTTCAATACAACTTCCTAAACGGAGTTGATTCACATTCAGTTTCAAGTTCTAGCATTAAGTGTTAATTCAGGGTAAGAACACCATTATTGTGCTATTCTGGCCATAAATAGTGCAAATAGCACTTGCGTCTGTTCACAGCAAATACAGTGTATTGGACTGAAGAGAAGCTCCTGTTTTACTCAGTTTCCAATACTGAGTTGAACTAGATATACCCCGTTTGTGTAGGAAGCACAGTTCTTTGTTCTGAGCTAGCTCACTGTACTGGCCCTATAGGAAACACAGTAGAGTGCAAGAGTGCCTGTTTCTCAAAAGCAGAGTGTTTTTCTTGTAAGGCCGACTGGGGTTCAATACAACTTCCTAAACGGAGTTGATTCACATTCAGTTTCAAGTTCTAGCATTAAGTGTAAATTTAGGGTAAGAACACCACCATTGTGCTATTCTGGCCATAAACAGTACAAATAGCACCTGCGTCTGTTCCCAGCAAATACAGTGTATTGGACTGAAGATAACCTCCTGTTTTACTCAGTTTCCAATACTGAGTTGAACTAGATATGCCCCGTTTGTGTAGGAAGCACAGTTCTTTTGTTCTGAGCTAGCCCACTGTACTGGCCCTATAGGAAACACAGTAGAGTGCAAGAGTGCCTGTTTCTCAAAAGCAGAGTTTTTTTCTTGTAAGGCCGACTTGGGGTTCAATACAACTTCCTAAACGGAGTTGATTCACATTCAGTTTCAAGTTCTAGCATTAAGTGTTAATTCAGGGTAAGAACACCATTATTGTGCTATTCTGGCCATAAATAGTGCAAATAGCACTTGCGTCTGTTCACAGCAAATACAGTGTATTGGACTGAAGAGAAGCTCCTGTTTTACTCAGTTTCCAATACTGAGTTGAACTAGATATACCCCGTTTGTGTAGGAAGCACAGTTCTTTGTTCTGAGCTAGCTCACTGTACTGGCCCTATAGGAAACACAGTAGAGTGCAAGAGTGCCTGTTTCTCAAAAGCAGAGTGTTTTTCTTGTAAGGCCGACTGGGGTTCAATACAACTTCCTAAACGGAGTTGATTCACATTCAGTTTCAAGTTCTAGCATTAAGTGTAAATTTAGGGTAAGAACACCACTATTGTGCTATTCTGGCCATAAACAGTGCAAATAGCACCTGCGTCTGTTCCCAGCAAATACAGTGTATTGGACTGAAGAGAACCTCCTGTTTTACTCAGTTTCCAATACTGAGTTGAACTAGATATGCCCCGTTTGTGTAGGAAGCACAGTTCTTTTGTTCTGAGCTAGCCCACTGTACTGGCCCTATAGGAAACACAGTAGAGTGCAAGAGTGCCTGTTTCTCAAAAGCAGAGTTTTTTTCTTGTAAGGCCGACTTGGGGTTCAATACAACTTCCTAAACGGAGTTGATTCACATTCAGTTTCAAGTTCTAGCATTAAGTGTTAATTCAGGGTAAGAACACCATTATTGTGCTATTCTGGCCATAAACAGTGCAAATAGCACTTGCGTCTGTTCACAGCAAATACAGTGTATTGGACTGAAGAGAAGCTCCTGTTTTACTCAGTTTCCAATACTGAGTTGAACTAGATATGCCCCGTTTGTGCAGGAAGCACAGTTTTTTGTTCTGAGCTAGCTCACTGTACTGGCCCTATAGGAAACATAGTAGAGTGCAAGAGTGCCTGTTTCTCAAAAGCAGAGTGTTTTTCTTGTAAGGCCGACTGGGGTTCAATACAACTTCCTAAACGGAGTTGATTCACATGCAGTTTCAAGTTCTAGCATTAAGTGTTAATTCAGAATAAGAATACCACTATTGTGCTATTCTGGCCATAAACAGTACAAATAGCACCTGCGTCTGTTCCCAGCAAATACAGTGAATTGGACTGAAGAGAAGCTCCTCTTTTACTCAGTTTCCAATACTGAGTTGAACTAGATATGCCCCGTTTGTGTAGGAAGCACAGTTCTTTTGTTCTGAGCTAGCTCACTGTACTGGCCCTATAGGAAACACAGTAGAGTGCAAGAGTGCCTGTTTCTCAAAAGCAGAGTGTTTTTCTTGTAAGGCGGACTGGGGTTCAATACAACTTCCTAAACGGAGTTTATTCACATTCAGTTTCAAGTTCTAGCATTAAGTGTAAATTTAGGGTAAGAACACCACTATTGTGCTATTCTGGCCATAAACAGTGCAAATAGCACCTGCGTCTGTTCCCAGCAAATACAGTGTATTGGACTGAAGAGAAGCTCCTGTTTTACTCAGTTTCCAATACTGAGTTGAACTAGATGTGCCCCGTTTGTGTAGGAAGCACAGTTCTTTTTTTCTGAGCTAGCTCACTGTACTGGCCCTATAGGAAACACAGTAGAGTGCAAGAGTGCCTGTTTCTCAAAAGCAGAGTGTTTTTCTTGTAAGGCTGACTGGGGTTCAATACAACTTCCTAAACAGAGTTGATTCACATTCAGTTTCAAGTTCTAGCATTAAGTGCTAATTCAGGGTAAGAACACCACTATTGTGCTATTCTGGCCATAAACAGTGCAAATAGCACCTGCGACTGTTCACAGCAAATACAGTGTTTTGGACTGAAGAGAAATTCCTGTTTTACACAGTTTCCAATACTGAGTTGAACTAGATATGCCCCGTTTGTGCAGGAAGCACAGTTTTTTGTTCTGAGCTAGCTCACTGTATTGGCCCTATAGGAAACACAGTAGAGTGCAAGAGTGCCTGTTTCTCAAAAGCAGAGTGTTTTTCTTGTAAGGCCTCCAGGGGTTCAATACAACTTCCTAAACGGAGTTGATTCACATTCAGTTTCAAGTTCTAGCATTAAGTGTTAATTCAGGGTAAGAACACCACTATTGTGCTATTCTGGCCATAAACAGTGGCCAGAAGAGAAGCTTCTGGCCATAAACAGTGGCCAGAAGTGAATCCCCTGTTTTACTCAGTTTCCAATACTTAGTTGAACTATATATGCCCCGTTTGTGCAGGAAGCACAGTTCTTTTGTTCTGAGCTAGCTCACTGTACTGGCCCTATAGGAAACACAGTAGAGTGCAAGAGTGCCTGTTTCTCAAAAGCAGAGTGTTTTTCTTGTAAGGCTGACTGGGGTTCAATACAACTTCCTAAACAGAGTTGATTCACATTCAGTTTCAAGTTCTAGCATTAAGTGCTAATTCAGGGTAAGAACACCACTATTGTGCTATTCTGGCCATAAACAGTGCAAATACCACTTGCGTCTGTTCCCAGGTAATACAGTGTATTGGACTGAAGAGAAGCTCCTGTTTTATTCAGTTTCCAATACTGAGTTGAAGTAGATATGCCCCGTTGGTGTAGGAAGCACAGTTCTTTTGTTCTGAGCTAGCTCACTGTACTGGCCCTATATGAAACACAGTAGAGTGCAAGAGTGCCTGTTTCTCAAAAGCACAGTGTTTTTCTTGTAAGGCCGACTGAGGTTCAATACAACTTCCTAAACGGAGTTGATTCACATTCAGTTTCAAGTTCTAGCATTAAGTGTTAATTCAGGGTAAGAACACCATTATTGTGCTATTCTGGCCATAAACAGTACAAATAGCACTTGCTTCTGTTCCCAGCAAATACAGTGTATTGGACTGAAGAGAAGCTCCTGTTTTACTCAGTTTCCAATACTGAGTTGAACTAGATATGCCCCGTTTGTGTAGGAAGCACAGTTCTTTTGTTCTGAGCTAGCTCACTGTACTGGCCCTATAGGAAACACAGTAGAGTGCAAGAGTGCCTGTTTCTCAAAAGCAGAGTGTTTTACTTGTAAGGCCGACTGGGGTTCAATACAACTTCCTAAACGGAGTTGATTCACATTCAGTTTCAAGTTCTAGCATTAAGTGTTAATTCAGGGTAAGAACACCACTATTGTGCTATTCTGGCCATAAACAGTGCAAATAGCCCCTCGCGTCTGTTCCCAGCAAATACAGTGTATTGGACTGAAGAGAAGCTCCTGTTTTACTCAGTTTCCAATACTGAGTTGAACTAGATATACCCCGTTTGTGTAGGAAGCACAGTTCTTTGTTCTGAGCTAGCTCACTGTACTGGCCCTATAGGAAACACAGTAGAGTGCAAGAGTGCCTGTTTCTCAAAAGCAGAGTGTTTTTCTTGTAAGGCCGACTGGGGTTCAATACAACTTCCTAAACGGAGTTGATTCACATTTAGTTTCAAGTTCTAGCATTAAGTGTAAATTTAGGGTAAGAACACCACTATTGTGCTATTCTGGCCATAAACAGTGCAAATAGCACCTGCGTCTGTTCCCAGCAAATACAGTGTATTGGACTAAAGAGAACCTCCTGTTTTACTCGATTTCCAATACTGAGTTGAGCTAGATATGCCCCGTTTGTGTAGGAAGCACAGTTCTTTTGTTCTGAACTAGCTCACTGTACTGGCCCTATAGGGAACACAGTAGAGTGCAAGAGTGCCTGTTTCTCAAAAGCAGAGTGTTTTTCTTGTAAGGCCTCCAGGGGTTCAATACAACTTCCTAAATAGAGTTGATTCACATTCAGTTTCAAGTTCTAGCATTAAGTGTTAATTCAGGGTAAGAACACCACTATTGTACTATTCTGGCCATAAACAGTGCAAATAGCACTCGCGTCTGTTTCCAGCAAATACAGTGTATTGGACTGAAGAGAAGCTCCTCTTTTACTCAGTTTCCAATACTGAGTTGAGCTAGATATGCCCCGTTTGTGTAGGAAGCACAGTTCTTTTGTTCTGAGCTAGCTCACTGTACTGGCCCTATAGGAAACACAGTAGAGTGCAAGAGTGCCTGTTTCTCAAAAGCAGAGTGTTTTTCTTGTAAGGCCGACTGGGGTTCAATACAACTTCCTAAACGGAGTTGATTCACATTCAGTTTCAAGTTCTAGCATTAAGTGCTAATTAATGGTAAGAACAACACTATTGTGCTATTCTGGCCATAAACAGTGGCCAGAAGAGAAGCTCCTGTTTTACTCAGTTTCCAATACTGAGTTGAACTAGATATGCCCCGTTTGTGTAGGAAGCACAGTTCTTTTTTTCTGAGCTAGCTCACTGTACTGACCCTATAGGAAACACAGTAGAGTGCAAGAGTGCCTGTTTCTCAAAAGCAGAGTGTTTTTCTTGTAAGGCCGACTGGGGTTCAATACAACTTCCTAAACGGAGTTGATTCACATTCAGTTTCAAGTTCTAGCATTAAGTGTTAATTCAGGGTAAGAAACCACTATTGTGCTATTCTGGCCATAAACAGTACAAATAGCACTTGCGTCTGTTCCCAGCAAATACAGTGTATTGGACTGAAGAGAAGCTCCTGTTTTACTCAGTTTCCAATACTGAGTTGAACTAGATATGCCCCGTTTGTGTAGGAAGCACAGCTCTTTTGTTCTGAGCTAGCTCACTGTACTGGCCCTATAGGAAACACAGTAGAGTGCAAGAGTGCCTGTTTCTCAAAAGCAGAGTGTTTTTCTTGTAAGGCCGACTGGGGTTCAATACAACTTCCTAAACAGAGTTGATTCACATTCAGTTTCACGTTCTAGCATTAAGTGTTAATTCAGGGTAAGAACACCACTATTGTGCTACTCTGGTCATAAACAGTACAAATAGCACCTGCGTCTGTTCCCAGCAAATACAGTGTATTGGACTGAAGAGAAGCTCCTGTTTTACTCAGTTTCCAATACTGAGTTGAACTAGATATGCCCCGTTTGTGTAGGAAGCACAGTTCTTTTGTTCTGAGCTAGCTCACTGTACTGGCCCTATAGGAAACACAGTAGAGTGCAAGAGTGCCTGTTTCTCAAAAGCAGAGTGTTTTTCTTGTTAGGCCGACTGGGGTTCAATACAACTTCCTAAACGGAGTTGATTCACATTCAGTTTCAAGTTCTAGCATTAAGTGTAAATTTAGGGTAAGAACACCACTATTGTGCTATTCTGGCCATAAACAGTGCAAATAGCACCTGCGTCTGTTCCCAGCAAATACAGTGTATTGGACTGAAGAGAAGCTCCTGTTTTACTCAGTTTCCAATACTGAGTTGAACTAGATATGCCCCGTTTGTGTAGGAAGCACAGTTCTTTTGTTCTGAGCTAGCTCACTGTAATGGCCCTATAGGAAATACAGTAGAGTGCAAGAGTGCCTGTTTCTCAAAAGCAGAGTGTTTTTCTTGTAAGGCCGACTGGGGTTCAATACAACTTCCTAAACGGAGTTGATTCACATTCAGTTTCAAGTTCTAGCATTAAGTGTTAATTCAGGGTAAGAACTCCACTATTGTGCTATTCTGTCCATAAACAGTGCAAATAGCACCTGCGTCTGTTCCCAGGTAATACAGTGTATTGGACTGAAGAGAAGCTTCTGTTTTACTCAGTTTCCAATACTGAGTTGAACTAGATATGCCCCGTTTGTGTAGGAAGCACAGTTCTTTTGTTCTGAGCTAGCTCACTGTACTGGCCCTATAGGAAACACAGTAGAATGCAAGAGTGCCTGTTTCTCAAAAGCAGAGTGTTTTTCTTGTAAGGCGGACTGGGGTTCAATACAACTTCCTAAACAGAGTTGATTCACATTCAGTTTCAAGTTCTAGCATTAAGTGTTAATTCAGGGTAAGAATACCACTATTGTGCTATTCTGGCCATAAACAGTGCAAATAGCACCTGCGTCTGTTCCCAGCAAATACAGTGTATTGGACTGAAGGGAAGCTCCAGTTTTCTCAGTTTCCAATACTGAGTTGAACTAGATATTCCCCGTTTGTGTAGGAAGCACAGTTCTTTTGTTCTGAGCTAGCTCACTGTACTGGCCCTATAGGAAAGACAGTAGAGTGCAAGGGTGCCTGTTTCTCAAAAGCAGAGTGTTTTTCTTGTAAGGCCGACTGGGTTTCAATACAACTTCCTAAACCGAGTTGATTCACATTCAGTTTCAAGTTCTAGCATTAAGTTCTAATTCAGGGTAAAAACACCACTATTGTGCTATTCTGGCCATAAACAGTGGCCAGAAGAGAAGCTTCTGGCCATAAACAGTGGCCAGAAGTGAATCCCCTGTTTTACTCAGTTTCCAATACTTAGTTGAACTATATATGCCCCGTTTGTGCAGGAAGCACAGTTCTTTTGTTCTGAGCTAGCTCACTGTACTGGCCCTATAGGAAACACAGTAGAGTGCAAGAGTGCCTGTTTCTCAAAAGCAGAGTGTTTTACTTGTAAGGCCGACTGGGGTTCAATACAACTTCCTAAACGGAGTTGACTCACATTCAGTTTCAAGTTCTAGCATTAAGTGTTAATTCAGGGTAAGAACACAACTATTGTGCTATTCTGGCCATAAACAGTGCAAATAGCACTCGCGTCTGTTCCCAGCAAATACAGTGTATTGGACTGAAGAGAAGCTCCTGTTTTACTCAGTTTCCAATACTGAGTTGAACTAGATATACCCCGTTTGTGTAGGAAGCACAGTTCTTTGTTCTGAGCTAGCTCACTGTACTGGCCCTATAGGAAACACAGTAGAGTGCAAGAGTGCCTGTTTCTCAAAAGCAGAGTGTTTTTCTTGGAAGGCCGACTGGGGTTCAATACAACTTCCTAAACGGAGTTGATTCACATTCAGTTTCAAGTTCTAGCATTAAGTGTAAATTTAGGGTAAGAACACCACTATTGTGCTATTCTGGCCATAAACAGTGCAAATAGCACCTGCGTCTGTTCCCAGCAAATACAGTGTATTGGACTGAAGAGAACCTCCTGTTTTACTCAGTTTCCAATACTGAGTTGAACTAGATATGCCCCGTTTGTGTAGGAAGCACAGTTCTTTTGTTCTGAGCTAGCCCACTGTACTGGCCCTATAGGAAACACAGTAGAGTGCAAGAGTGCCTGTTTCTCAAAAGCAGAGTTTTTTTCTTGTAAGGCCGACTTGGGGTTCAATACAACTTCCTAAACGGAGTTGATTCACATTCAGTTTCAAGTTCTAGCATTAAGTGTTAATTCAGGGTAAGAACACCATTATTGTGCTATTCTGGCCATAAACAGTGCAAATAGCACTTGCGTCTGTTCACAGCAAATACAGTGTATTGGACTGAAGAGAAGCTCCTGTTTTACTCAGTTTCCAATACTGAGTTGAACTAGATATGCCCCGTTTGTGCAGGAAGCACAGTTTTTTGTTCTGAGCTAGCTCACTGTACTGGCCCTATAGGAAACATAGTAGAGTGCAAGAGTGCCTGTTTCTCAAAAGCAGAGTGTTTTTCTTGTAAGGCCGACTGGGGTTCAATACAACTTCCTAAACGGAGTTGATTCACATGCAGTTTCAAGTTCTAGCATTAAGTGTTAATTCAGAATAAGAATACCACTATTGTGCTATTCTGGCCATAAACAGTACAAATAGCTCCTGCGTCTGTTCCCAGCAAATACAGTGAATTGGACTGAAGAGAAGCTCCTGTTTTACTCAGTTTCCAATACTGAGTTGAACTAGATATGCCCCGTTTGTGTAGGAAGCACAGTTCTTTTTTTCTGAGCTACCTCACTGTACTGGCCCTATAGGAAACACAGTAGAGTGCAAGAGTGCCTGTTTCTCAAAAGCAGAGTGTTTTTCTTGTAAGGCCGACTGGGGTTCAATACAACTTCCTAAACGGAGTTGATTCACATTCAGTTTCAAGTTCTAGCATTAAGTGCTAATTCAGGGTAAGAACACCACTATTGTGCTATTCTGGCCATAAACAGTGCAAATAGCACCTGCGACTGTTCACAGCAAATACAGTGTTTTGGACTGAAGAGAAATTCCTGTTTTACACAGTTTCCAATACTGAGTTGAACTAGATATGCCCCGTTTTTGCAGGAAGCACAGTTTTTTGTTCTGAGCTAGCTCACTGTATTGGCCCTATAGGAAACACAGTAGAGTGCAAGAGTGCCTGTTTCTCAAAAGCAGAGTGTTTTTCTTGTAAGGCCTCCAGGGGTTCAATACAACTTCCTAAACGGAGTTGATTCACATTCAGTTTCAAGTTCTAGCATTAAGTGTTAATTCAGGGTAAGAACACCACTATTGTGCTATTATGGCCATAAACAGTGCAAATAGCACTCACGTCTGTTCCCAGCAAATACAGTGTATTGGACTGAAGAGAAGCTCCTGTTTTACTCAGTTTTCAATACTGAGTTGAACTAGATATGCCCCGTTTGTGTAGGAAGCACAGTTCTTTTGTTCTGAGCTAGCTCACTGTACTGGCCCTATAGGAAACACAGTAGAGTGCAAGAGTGCCTGTTTCTCAAAAGCAGAGTGTTTTTCTTGTAAGGCCGACTGGGGTTCAATACAACTTCCTAAACGGAGTTGATTCACATTCAGTTTCAAGTTCTAGCATTAAGTGTAAATTTAGGGTAAGAACACCACTATTGTGCTATTCTGGCCATAAACAGTGCAAATAGCACCTGCGTCTGTTCCCAGCAAATACAGTGTATTGGACTGAAGAGAACCTCCTGTTTTACTCAGTTTCCAATACTGAGTTGAACTAGATATTCCCCGTTTGTGTAGGAAGCACAGTTCTTTTGTTCTGAGCTAGCTCACTGTACTGGCCCTATAGGAAAGACAGTAGAGTGCAAGGGTGCCTGTTTCTCAAAAGCAGAGTGTTTTTCTTGTAAGGCCGACTGGGTTTCAATACAACTTCCTAAACCGAGTTGATTCACATTCAGTTTCAAGTTCTAGCATTAAGTTCTAATTCAGGGTAAAAACACCACTATTGTGCTATTCTGGCCATAA
This sequence comes from Peromyscus maniculatus bairdii, assembly GCF_049852395.1. Lineage (NCBI taxonomy): Eukaryota > Metazoa > Chordata > Mammalia > Rodentia > Cricetidae > Peromyscus > Peromyscus maniculatus. The sequence continues at coordinate 222,187 of NC_134859.1, read as the reverse complement.
ACAGTGGCCAGAAGAGAAGCTTCTGGCCATAAACAGTGGCCAGAAGTGAATCCCCTGTTTTACTCAGTTTCCAATACTTAGTTGAACTATATATGCCCCGTTTGTGCAGGAAGCACAGTTCTTTTGTTCTGAGCTAGCTCACTGTACTGGCCCTATAGGAAACACAGTAGAGTGCAAGAGTGCCTGTTTCTCAAAAGCAGAGTGTTTTACTTGTAAGGCCGACTGGGGTTCAATACAACTTCCTAAACGGAGTTGACTCACATTCAGTTTCAAGTTCTAGCATTAAGTGTTAATTCAGGGTAAGAACACAACTATTGTGCTATTCTGGCCATAAACAGTGCAAATAGCACTCGCGTCTGTTCCCAGCAAATACAGTGTATTGGACTGAAGAGAAGCTCCTGTTTTACTCAGTTTCCAATACTGAGTTGAACTAGATATACCCCGTTTGTGTAGGAAGCACAGTTCTTTGTTCTGAGCTAGCTCACTGTACTGGCCCTATAGGAAACACAGTAGAGTGCAAGAGTGCCTGTTTCTCAAAAGCAGAGTGTTTTTCTTGGAAGGCCGACTGGGGTTCAATACAACTTCCTAAACGGAGTTGATTCACATTCAGTTTCAAGTTCTAGCATTAAGTGTAAATTTAGGGTAAGAACACCACTATTGTGCTATTCTGGCCATAAACAGTGCAAATAGCACCTGCGTCTGTTCCCAGCAAATACAGTGTATTGGACTGAAGAGAACCTCCTGTTTTACTCAGTTTCCAATACTGAGTTGAACTAGATATGCCCCGTTTGTGTAGGAAGCACAGTTCTTTTGTTCTGAGCTAGCCCACTGTACTGGCCCTATAGGAAACACAGTAGAGTGCAAGAGTGCCTGTTTCTCAAAAGCAGAGTTTTTTTCTTGTAAGGCCGACTTGGGGTTCAATACAACTTCCTAAACGGAGTTGATTCACATTCAGTTTCAAGTTCTAGCATTAAGTGTTAATTCAGGGTAAGAACACCATTATTGTGCTATTCTGGCCATAAACAGTGCAAATAGCACTTGCGTCTGTTCACAGCAAATACAGTGTATTGGACTGAAGAGAAGCTCCTGTTTTACTCAGTTTCCAATACTGAGTTGAACTAGATATGCCCCGTTTGTGCAGGAAGCACAGTTTTTTGTTCTGAGCTAGCTCACTGTACTGGCCCTATAGGAAACATAGTAGAGTGCAAGAGTGCCTGTTTCTCAAAAGCAGAGTGTTTTTCTTGTAAGGCCGACTGGGGTTCAATACAACTTCCTAAACGGAGTTGATTCACATGCAGTTTCAAGTTCTAGCATTAAGTGTTAATTCAGAATAAGAATACCACTATTGTGCTATTCTGGCCATAAACAGTACAAATAGCTCCTGCGTCTGTTCCCAGCAAATACAGTGAATTGGACTGAAGAGAAGCTCCTGTTTTACTCAGTTTCCAATACTGAGTTGAACTAGATATGCCCCGTTTGTGTAGGAAGCACAGTTCTTTTTTTCTGAGCTACCTCACTGTACTGGCCCTATAGGAAACACAGTAGAGTGCAAGAGTGCCTGTTTCTCAAAAGCAGAGTGTTTTTCTTGTAAGGCCGACTGGGGTTCAATACAACTTCCTAAACGGAGTTGATTCACATTCAGTTTCAAGTTCTAGCATTAAGTGCTAATTCAGGGTAAGAACACCACTATTGTGCTATTCTGGCCATAAACAGTGCAAATAGCACCTGCGACTGTTCACAGCAAATACAGTGTTTTGGACTGAAGAGAAATTCCTGTTTTACACAGTTTCCAATACTGAGTTGAACTAGATATGCCCCGTTTTTGCAGGAAGCACAGTTTTTTGTTCTGAGCTAGCTCACTGTATTGGCCCTATAGGAAACACAGTAGAGTGCAAGAGTGCCTGTTTCTCAAAAGCAGAGTGTTTTTCTTGTAAGGCCTCCAGGGGTTCAATACAACTTCCTAAACGGAGTTGATTCACATTCAGTTTCAAGTTCTAGCATTAAGTGTTAATTCAGGGTAAGAACACCACTATTGTGCTATTATGGCCATAAACAGTGCAAATAGCACTCACGTCTGTTCCCAGCAAATACAGTGTATTGGACTGAAGAGAAGCTCCTGTTTTACTCAGTTTTCAATACTGAGTTGAACTAGATATGCCCCGTTTGTGTAGGAAGCACAGTTCTTTTGTTCTGAGCTAGCTCACTGTACTGGCCCTATAGGAAACACAGTAGAGTGCAAGAGTGCCTGTTTCTCAAAAGCAGAGTGTTTTTCTTGTAAGGCCGACTGGGGTTCAATACAACTTCCTAAACGGAGTTGATTCACATTCAGTTTCAAGTTCTAGCATTAAGTGTAAATTTAGGGTAAGAACACCACTATTGTGCTATTCTGGCCATAAACAGTGCAAATAGCACCTGCGTCTGTTCCCAGCAAATACAGTGTATTGGACTGAAGAGAACCTCCTGTTTTACTCAGTTTCCAATACTGAGTTGAACTAGATATGCCCCGTTTGTGTAGGAAGCACAGTTCTTTTGTTCTGAGCTAGCCCACTGTACTGGCCCTATAGGAAACACAGTAGAGTGCAAGAGTGCCTGTTTCTCAAAAGCAGAGTTTTTTTCTTGTAAGGCCGACTTGGGGTTCAATACAACTTCCTAAACGGAGTTGATTCACATTCAGTTTCAAGTTCTAGCATTTAAGTGTTAATTCAGGGTAAGAACACCATTATTGTGCTATTCTGGCCATAAATAGTGCAAATAGCACTTGCGTCTGTTCACAGCAAATACAGTGTATTGGACTGAAGAGAAGCTCCTGTTTTACTCAGTTTCCAATACTGAGTTGAACTAGATATACCCCGTTTGTGTAGGAAGCACAGTTCTTTGTTCTGAGCTAGCTCACTGTACTGGCCCTATAGGAAACACAGTAGAGTGCAAGAGTGCCTGTTTCTCAAAAGCAGAGTGTTTTTCTTGTAAGGCCGACTGGGGTTCAATACAACTTCCTAAACGGAGTTGATTCACATTCAGTTTCAAGTTCTAGCATTAAGTGTAAATTTAGGGTAAGAACACCACCATTGTGCTATTCTGGCCATAAACAGTGCAAATAGCACCTGCGTCTGTTCCCAGCAAATACAGTGTATTGGACTGAAGAGAACCTCCTGTTTTACTCAGTTTCCAATACTGAGTTGAACTAGATATGCCCCGTTTGTGTAGGAAGCACAGTTCTTTTGTTCTGAGCTAGCCTACTGTACTGGCCCTATAGGAAACACAGTAGAGTGCAAGAGTGCCTGTTTCTCAAAAGCAGAGTTTTTTTCTTGTAAGGCCGACTTGGGGTTCAATACAACTTCCTAAACGGAGTTGATTCACATTCAGTTTCAAGTTCTAGCATTAAGTGTTAATTCAGGGTAAGAACACCATTATTGTGCTATTCTGGCCATAAACAGTGCAAATAGCACTTGCGTCTGTTCACAGCAAATACAGTGTATTGGACTGAAGAGAAGCTCCTGTTTTACTCAGTTTCCAATACTGAGTTGAACTAGATATGCCCCGTTTGTGCAGGAAGCACAGTTTTTTGTTCTGAGCTAGCTCACTGTACTGGCCCTATAGGAAACATAGTAGAGTGCAAGAGTGCCTGTTTCTCAAAAGCAGAGTGTTTTTCTTGTAAGGCCGACTGGGGTTCAATACAACTTCCTAAACGGAGTTGATTCACATGCAGTTTCAAGTTCTAGCATTAAGTGTTAATTCAGAATAAGAATACCACTATTGTGCTATTCTGGCCATAAACAGTACAAATAGCACCTGCGTCTGTTCCCAGCAAATACAGTGAATTGGACTGAAGAGAAGCTCCTCTTTTACTCAGTTTCCAATACTGAGTTGAACTAGATATGCCCCGTTTGTGTAGGAAGCACAGTTCTTTTGTTCTGAGCTAGCTCACTGTACTGGCCCTATAGGAAACACAGTAGAGTGCAAGAGTGCCTGTTTCTCAAAAGCAGAGTGTTTTTCTTGTAAGGCGGACTGGGGTTCAATACAACTTCCTAAACGGAGTTGATTCACATTCAGTTTCAAGTTCTAGCATTAAGTGTAAATTTAGGGTAAGAACAGCACTATTGTGCTATTCTGGCCATAAACAGTGCAAATAGCACCTGCGTCTGTTACCAGCAAATACAGTGTATTGGACTGAAGAGAAGCTCCTGTTTTACTCAGTTTCCAATACTGAGTTGAACTAGATATGCCCCGTTTGTGTAGGAAGCACAGTTCTTTTTTTCTGAGCTAGCTCACTGTACTGGCCCTATAGGAAACACAGTAGAGTGCAAGAGTGCCTGTTTCTCAAAAGCAGAGTGTTTTTCTTGTAAGGCCGACTGGGGTTCAATACAACTTCCTAAACAGAGTTGATTCACATTCAGTTTCAAGTTCTAGCATTAAGTGCTAATTCAGGGTAAGAACACCACTATTGTGCTATTCTGGCCATAAACAGTGCAAATAGCACCTGCGACTGTTCACAGCAAATACAGTGTTTTGGACTGAAGAGAAATTCCTGTTTTACACAGTTTCCAATACTGAGTTGAACTAGATATGCCCCGTTTGTGCAGGAAGCACAGTTTTTTGTTCTGAGCTAGCTCACTGTATTGGCCCTATAGGAAACACAGTAGAGTGCAAGAGTGCCTGTTTCTCAAAAGCAGAGTGTTTTTCTTGTAAGGCCTCCAGGGGTTCAATACAACTTCCTAAACGGAGTTGATTCACATTCAGTTTCAAGTTCTAGCATTAAGTGTTAATTCAGGGTAAGAACACCACTATTGTGCTATTCTGGCCATAAACAGTGCAAATAGCACTCACGTCTGTTTCCAGCAAATACAGTGTATTGGACTGAAGAGAAGCTCCTGTTTTACTCAGTTTTCAATACTGAGTTGAACTAGATGTGCCCCGTTTGTGTAGGAAGCACAGTTCTTTTGTTCTGAGCTAGCTCACTGTACTGGCCCTATAGGAAACACAGTAGAGTGAAGAGTGCCTGTTTCACAAAAGCAGAGTGTTTTTCTTGTAAGGCCGACTGGGGTTCAATACAACTTCCTAAACAGAGTTGATTCACATTCAGTTTCACGTTCTAGCATTAAGTGTTAATTCAGGGTAAGATCACCACTATTGTGCTACTCTGGCCATAAACAGTGCAAATACCACCTGCATCTGTTCCCAGCAAATACAGTGTATTGGACTGAAGAGAAGCTCCTTTTTTACTCAGTTTCCAATACTGAGTTGAACTAGATATGCCCTGTTTGTGTAGGAAGCACAGTTCTTTTGTTCTGAGCTAGCTCACTGTACTGGCCCTATAGGAAACACAGTAGAGTGCAAGACTGCCTGTTTCTCAAAAGCAGAGTGTTTTTCTTGTTAGGCCGACTTGGGTTCAATACAACTTCCTAAACGGAGTTGATTCACATTCAGTTTCAAGTTCTAGCATTAAGTGTAAATTTAGGGTAAGAACACCACTATTGTGCTATTCTGGCCATAAACAGTGCAAATAGCACCTGCGTCTGTTCCCAGCAAATACAGTGTATTGGACTGAAGAGAAGCTCCTGTTTTACTCAGTTTCCAATACTGAGTTGAACTAGATATGCCCCGTTTGTGTAGGAAGCACAGTTCTTTTGTTCTGAGCTAGCTCACTGTACTGGCCCTATAGGAAACACAGTAGAGTGCAAGAGTGCCTGTTTCTCAAAAGCAGAGTGTTTTTCTTGTAAGGCCGACTGGGGTTCAATACAACTTCCTAAACGGAGTTGATTCACATTCAGTTTCAAGTTCTAGCATTTAAGTGTTAATTCAGGGTAAGAACTCCACTATTGTGCTATTCTGTCCATAAACAGTGCAAATAGCACCTGCGTCTGTTCCCAGGTAATACAGTGTATTGGACTGAAGACAAGCTTCTGTTTTACTCAGTTTCCAATACTGAGTTGAACTAGATATGCCCCGTTTGTGTAGGAAGCACAGTTCTTTTGTTCTGAGCTAGCTCACTGTACTGGCCCTATAGGAAACACAGTAGAGTGCAAGAGTGCCTGTTTCTCAAAAGCAGAGTGTTTTTCTTGTAAGGCGGACTGGGGTTCAATACAACTTCCTAAACAGAGTTGATTTACATTCAGTTTCAAGTTCTAGCATTAAGTGTTAATTCAGGGTAAGAATACCACTATTGTGCTATTCTGGCCATAAACAGTGCAAATAGCACCTGCGTCTGTTCCCAGCAAATACAGTGTATTGGACTGAAGGGAAGCTCCAGTTTTCTCAGTTTCCAATACTGAGTTGAACTAGATATTCCCCGTTTGTGTAGGTAGCACAGTTCTTTTGTTCTGAGCTAGCTCACTGTACTGGCCCTATAGGAAACACTGTAGAGTGCAAGAGCGCCTGTTTCTCAAAAGCAGAGTGTTTTTCTTGTAAGGCCTCCTGGGGTTCAATACAACTTCCTAAACGGAGTTGATTCACATTCAGTTTCAAGTTCTAGCATTAAGTGTTAATTCAGGGTAAGAACACCACTATTGTGCTATTCTGGCCATAAACAGTGCAAATAGCACTCGCGTCTGTTTCCAGCAAATACAGTGTATTGGACTGAAGAGAAGCTCCTCTTTTACTCAGTTTCCAATACTGAGTTGAACTAGATATACCCCGTTTGTGTAGGAAGCACAGTTCTTTTGTTCTGAGCTAGCTCACTGTACTGGCCCTATAGGAAACACAGTAGAGTGCAAGAGTGCCTGTTTCTCAAAAGCAGAGTGTTTTTCTTGTAAGGCGGACTGGGATTCAATACAACTTCCTAAACGGAGTTGATTCACATTCAGTTTCAAGTTCTAGATTAAGTGTAAATTTAGGGTAAGAACACCACTATTGTGCTATTCTGGCCATAAACAGTACAAATAGCACCTCGTCTGTTCCCAGCAAATACAGTGTATTGGACTGAAGAGAAGCTCCTGTTTTACTCAGTTTCCAATACTGAGTTGAACTAGATATGCCCCGTTTGTGTAGGAAGCACAGTTCTTTGTTCTGAGCTAGCTCACTGTACTGGCCCTATAGGAAACACAGTAGAGTGCAAGAGTGCCTGTTTCTCAAAAGCAGAGTGTTTTTCTTGTAAGGCCGACTGGGGTTCAATACAACTTCCTAAACCGAGTTGATTCACATTCAGTTTCAAGTTCTAGCATTAAGTTCTAATTCAGGGTAAAAACACCACTATTGTGCTATTCTGGCCATAAACAGTGGCCAGAAGAGAAGCTTCTGGCCATAAACAGTGGCCAGAAGTGAATCCCCTGTTTTACTCAGTTTCCAATACTTAGTTGAACTATATATGCCCCGTTTGTGCAGGAAGCACAGTTCTTTTGTTCTGAGCTAGCTCACTGTACTGGCCCTATAGGAAACACAGTAGAGTGCAAGAGTGCCTGTTTCTCAAAAGCAGAGTGTTTTACTTGTAAGGCCGACTGGGGTTCAATACAACTTCCTAAACGGAGTTGACTCACATTCAGTTTCAAGTTCTAGCATTAAGTGTTAATTCAGGGTAAGAACACAACTATTGTGCTATTCTGGCCATAAACAGTGCAAATAGCACTCGCGTCTGTTCCCAGCAAATACAGTGTATTGGACTGAAGAGAAGCTCCTGTTTTACTCAGTTTCCAATACTGAGTTGAACTAGATATACCCCGTTTGTGTAGGAAGCACAGTTCTTTGTTCTGAGCTAGCTCACTGTACTGGCCCTATAGGAAACACAGTAGAGTGCAAGAGTGCCTGTTTCTCAAAAGCAGAGTGTTTTTCTTGGAAGGCCGACTGGGGTTCAATACAACTTCCTAAACGGAGTTGATTCACATTCAGTTTCAAGTTCTAGCATTAAGTGTAAATTTAGGGTAAGAACACCACTATTGTGCTATTCTGGCCATAAACAGTGCAAATAGCACCTGCGTCTGTTCCCAGCAAATACAGTGTATTGGACTGAAGAGAACCTCCTGTTTTACTCAGTTTCCAATACTGAGTTGAACTAGATATGCCCCGTTTGTGTAGGAAGCACAGTTCTTTTGTTCTGAGCTAGCCCACTGTACTGGCCCTATAGGAAACACAGTAGAGTGCAAGAGTGCCTGTTTCTCAAAAGCAGAGTTTTTTTCTTGTAAGGCCGACTTGGGGTTCAATACAACTTCCTAAACGGAGTTGATTCACATTCAGTTTCAAGTTCTAGCATTAAGTGTTAATTCAGGGTAAGAACACCATTATTGTGCTATTCTGGCCATAAACAGTGCAAATAGCACTTGCGTCTGTTCACAGCAAATACAGTGTATTGGACTGAAGAGAAGCTCCTGTTTTACTCAGTTTCCAATACTGAGTTGAACTAGATATGCCCCGTTTGTGCAGGAAGCACAGTTTTTTGTTCTGAGCTAGCTCACTGTACTGGCCCTATAGGAAACATAGTAGAGTGCAAGAGTGCCTGTTTCTCAAAAGCAGAGTGTTTTTCTTGTAAGGCCGACTGGGGTTCAATACAACTTCCTAAACGGAGTTGATTCACATGCAGTTTCAAGTTCTAGCATTAAGTGTTAATTCAGAATAAGAATACCACTATTGTGCTATTCTGGCCATAAACAGTACAAATAGCTCCTGCGTCTGTTCCCAGCAAATACAGTGAATTGGACTGAAGAGAAGCTCCTGTTTTACTCAGTTTCCAATACTGAGTTGAACTAGATATGCCCCGTTTGTGTAGGAAGCACAGTTCTTTTTTTCTGAGCTACCTCACTGTACTGGCCCTATAGGAAACACAGTAGAGTGCAAGAGTGCCTGTTTCTCAAAAGCAGAGTGTTTTTCTTGTAAGGCCGACTGGGGTTCAATACAACTTCCTAAACGGAGTTGATTCACATTCAGTTTCAAGTTCTAGCATTAAGTGCTAATTCAGGGTAAGAACACCACTATTGTGCTATTCTGGCCATAAACAGTGCAAATAGCACCTGCGACTGTTCACAGCAAATACAGTGTTTTGGACTGAAGAGAAATTCCTGTTTTACACAGTTTCCAATACTGAGTTGAACTAGATATGCCCCGTTTTTGCAGGAAGCACAGTTTTTTGTTCTGAGCTAGCTCACTGTATTGGCCCTATAGGAAACACAGTAGAGTGCAAGAGTGCCTGTTTCTCAAAAGCAGAGTGTTTTTCTTGTAAGGCCTCCAGGGGTTCAATACAACTTCCTAAACGGAGTTGATTCACATTCAGTTTCAAGTTCTAGCATTAAGTGTTAATTCAGGGTAAGAACACCACTATTGTGCTATTATGGCCATAAACAGTGCAAATAGCACTCACGTCTGTTCCCAGCAAATACAGTGTATTGGACTGAAGAGAAGCTCCTGTTTTACTCAGTTTTCAATACTGAGTTGAACTAGATATGCCCCGTTTGTGTAGGAAGCACAGTTCTTTTGTTCTGAGCTAGCTCACTGTACTGGCCCTATAGGAAACACAGTAGAGTGCAAGAGTGCCTGTTTCTCAAAAGCAGAGTGTTTTTCTTGTAAGGCCGACTGGGGTTCAATACAACTTCCTAAACGGAGTTGATTCACATTCAGTTTCAAGTTCTAGCATTAAGTGTAAATTTAGGGTAAGAACACCACTATTGTGCTATTCTGGCCATAAACAGTGCAAATAGCACCTGCGTCTGTTCCCAGCAAATACAGTGTATTGGACTGAAGAGAACCTCCTGTTTTACTCAGTTTCCAATACTGAGTTGAACTAGATATGCCCCGTTTGTGTAGGAAGCACAGTTCTTTTGTTCTGAGCTAGCCCACTGTACTGGCCCTATAGGAAACACAGTAGAGTGCAAGAGTGCCTGTTTCTCAAAAGCAGAGTTTTTTTCTTGTAAGGCCGACTTGGGGTTCAATACAACTTCCTAAACGGAGTTGATTCACATTCAGTTTCAAGTTCTAGCATTTAAGTGTTAATTCAGGGTAAGAACACCATTATTGTGCTATTCTGGCCATAAATAGTGCAAATAGCACTTGCGTCTGTTCACAGCAAATACAGTGTATTGGACTGAAGAGAAGCTCCTGTTTTACTCAGTTTCCAATACTGAGTTGAACTAGATATACCCCGTTTGTGTAGGAAGCACAGTTCTTTGTTCTGAGCTAGCTCACTGTACTGGCCCTATAGGAAACACAGTAGAGTGCAAGAGTGCCTGTTTCTCAAAAGCAGAGTGTTTTTCTTGTAAGGCCGACTGGGGTTCAATACAACTTCCTAAACGGAGTTGATTCACATTCAGTTTCAAGTTCTAGCATTAAGTGTAAATTTAGGGTAAGAACACCACCATTGTGCTATTCTGGCCATAAACAGTGCAAATAGCACCTGCGTCTGTTCCCAGCAAATACAGTGTATTGGACTGAAGAGAACCTCCTGTTTTACTCAGTTTCCAATACTGAGTTGAACTAGATATGCCCCGTTTGTGTAGGAAGCACAGTTCTTTTGTTCTGAGCTAGCCTACTGTACTGGCCCTATAGGAAACACAGTAGAGTGCAAGAGTGCCTGTTTCTCAAAAGCAGAGTTTTTTTCTTGTAAGGCCGACTTGGGGTTCAATACAACTTCCTAAACGGAGTTGATTCACATTCAGTTTCAAGTTCTAGCATTAAGTGTTAATTCAGGGTAAGAACACCATTATTGTGCTATTCTGGCCATAAACAGTGCAAATAGCACTTGCGTCTGTTCACAGCAAATACAGTTTATTGGACTGAAGAGAAGCTCCTGTTTTACTCAGTTTCCAATACTGAGTTGAACTAGATATGCCCCGTTTGTGCAGGAAGCACAGTTTTTTGTTCTGAGCTAGCTCACTGTACTGGCCCTATAGGAAACATAGTAGAGTGCAAGAGTGCCTGTTTCTCAAAAGCAGAGTGTTTTTCTTGTAAGGCCGACTGGGGTTCAATACAACTTCCTAAACGGAGTTGATTCACATGCAGTTTCAAGTTCTAGCATTAAGTGTTAATTCAGAATAAGAATACCACTATTGTGCTATTCTGGCCATAAACAGTACAAATAGCACCTGCGTCTGTTCCCAGCAAATACAGTGAATTGGACTGAAGAGAAGCTCCTCTTTTACTCAGTTTCCAATACTGAGTTGAACTAGATATGCCCCGTTTGTGTAGGAAGCACAGTTCTTTTGTTCTGAGCTAGCTCACTGTACTGGCCCTATAGGAAACACAGTAGAGTGCAAGAGTGCCTGTTTCTCAAAAGCAGAGTGTTTTTCTTGTAAGGCGGACTGGGGTTCAATACAACTTCCTAAACGGAGTTGATTCACATTCAGTTTCAAGTTCTAGCATTAAGTGTAAATTTAGGGTAAGAACAGCACTATTGTGCTATTCTGGCCATAAACAGTGCAAATAGCACCTGCGTCTGTTACCAGCAAATACAGTGTATTGGACTGAAGAGAAGCTCCTGTTTTACTCAGTTTCCAATACTGAGTTGAACTAGATATGCCCCGTTTGTGTAGGAAGCACAGTTCTTTTTTTCTGAGCTAGCTCACTGTACTGGCCCTATAGGAAACACAGTAGAGTGCAAGAGTGCCTGTTTCTCAAAAGCAGAGTGTTTTTCTTGTAAGGCCGACTGGGGTTCAATACAACTTCCTAAACAGAGTTGATTCACATTCAGTTTCAAGTTCTAGCATTAAGTGCTAATTCAGGGTAAGAACACCACTATTGTGCTATTCTGGCCATAAACAGTGCAAATAGCACCTGCGACTGTTCACAGCAAATACAGTGTTTTGGACTGAAGAGAAATTCCTGTTTTACACAGTTTCCAATACTGAGTTGAACTAGATATGCCCCGTTTGTGCAGGAAGCACAGTTTTTTGTTCTGAGCTAGCTCACTGTATTGGCCCTATAGGAAACACAGTAGAGTGCAAGAGTGCCTGTTTCTCAAAAGCAGAGTGTTTTTCTTGTAAGGCCTCCAGGGGTTCAATACAACTTCCTAAACGGAGTTGATTCACATTCAGTTTCAAGTTCTAGCATTAAGTGTTAATTCAGGGTAAGAACACCACTATTGTGCTATTCTGGCCATAAACAGTGCAAATAGCACTCACGTCTGTTTCCAGCAAATACAGTGTATTGGACTGAAGAGAAGCTCCTGTTTTACTCAGTTTTCAATACTGAGTTGAACTAGATGTGCCCCGTTTGTGTAGGAAGCACAGTTCTTTTGTTCTGAGCTAGCTCACTGTACTGGCCCTATAGGAAACACAGTAGAGTGAAGAGTGCCTGTTTCACAAAAGCAGAGTGTTTTTCTTGTAAGGCCGACTGGGGTTCAATACAACTTCCTAAACAGAGTTGATTCACATTCAGTTTCACGTTCTAGCATTAAGTGTTAATTCAGGGTAAGATCACCACTATTGTGCTACTCTGGCCATAAACAGTGCAAATACCACCTGCATCTGTTCCCAGCAAATACAGTGTATTGGACTGAAGAGAAGCTCCTTTTTTACTCAGTTTCCAATACTGAGTTGAACTAGATATGCCCTGTTTGTGTAGGAAGCACAGTTCTTTTGTTCTGAGCTAGCTCACTGTACTGGCCCTATAGGAAACACAGTAGAGTGCAAGACTGCCTGTTTCTCAAAAGCAGAGTGTTTTTCTTGTTAGGCCGACTTGGGTTCAATACAACTTCCTAAACGGAGTTGATTCACATTCAGTTTCAAGTTCTAGCATTAAGTGTAAATTTAGGGTAAGAACACCACTATTGTGCTATTCTGGCCATAAACAGTGCAAATAGCACCTGCGTCTGTTCCCAGCAAATACAGTGTATTGGACTGAAGAGAAGCTCCTGTTTTACTCAGTTTCCAATACTGAGTTGAACTAGATATGCCCCGTTTGTGTAGGAAGCACAGTTCTTTTGTTCTGAGCTAGCTCACTGTACTGGCCCTATAGGAAACACAGTAGAGTGCAAGAGTGCCTGTTTCTCAAAAGCAGAGTGTTTTTCTTGTAAGGCCGACTGGGGTTCAATACAACTTCCTAAACGGAGTTGATTCACATTCAGTTTCAAGTTCTAGCATTTAAGTGTTAATTCAGGGTAAGAACTCCACTATTGTGCTATTCTGTCCATAAACAGTGCAAATAGCACCTGCGTCTGTTCCCAGGTAATACAGTGTATTGGACTGAAGACAAGCTTCTGTTTTACTCAGTTTCCAATACTGAGTTGAACTAGATATGCCCCGTTTGTGTAGGAAGCACAGTTCTTTTGTTCTGAGCTAGCTCACTGTACTGGCCCTATAGGAAACACAGTAGAGTGCAAGAGTGCCTGTTTCTCAAAAGCAGAGTGTTTTTCTTGTAAGGCGGACTGGGGTTCAATACAACTTCCTAAACAGAGTTGATTTACATTCAGTTTCAAGTTCTAGCATTAAGTGTTAATTCAGGGTAAGAATACCACTATTGTGCTATTCTGGCCATAAACAGTGCAAATAGCACCTGCGTCTGTTCCCAGCAAATACAGTGTATTGGACTGAAGGGAAGCTCCAGTTTTCTCAGTTTCCAATACTGAGTTGAACTAGATATTCCCCGTTTGTGTAGGTAGCACAGTTCTTTTGTTCTGAGCTAGCTCACTGTACTGGCCCTATAGGAAACACTGTAGAGTGCAAGAGCGCCTGTTTCTCAAAAGCAGAGTGTTTTTCTTGTAAGGCCTCCTGGGGTTCAATACAACTTCCTAAACGGAGTTGATTCACATTCAGTTTCAAGTTCTAGCATTAAGTGTTAATTCAGGGTAAGAACACCACTATTGTGCTATTCTGGCCATAAACAGTGCAAATAGCACTCGCGTCTGTTTCCAGCAAATACAGTGTATTGGACTGAAGAGAAGCTCCTCTTTTACTCAGTTTCCAATACTGAGTTGAACTAGATATACCCCGTTTGTGTAGGAAGCACAGTTCTTTTGTTCTGAGCTAGCTCACTGTACTGGCCCTATAGGAAACACAGTAGAGTGCAAGAGTGCCTGTTTCTCAAAAGCAGAGTGTTTTTCTTGTAAGGCGGACTGGGATTCAATACAACTTCCTAAACGGAGTTGATTCACATTCAGTTTCAAGTTCTAGATTAAGTGTAAATTTAGGGTAAGAACACCACTATTGTGCTATTCTGGCCATAAACAGTACAAATAGCACCTCGTCTGTTCCCAGCAAATACAGTGTATTGGACTGAAGAGAAGCTCCTGTTTTACTCAGTTTCCAATACTGAGTTGAACTAGATATGCCCCGTTTGTGTAGGAAGCACAGTTCTTTGTTCTGAGCTAGCTCACTGTACTGGCCCTATAGGAAACACAGTAGAGTGCAAGAGTGCCTGTTTCTCAAAAGCAGAGTGTTTTTCTTGTAAGGCCGACTGGGGTTCAATACAACTTCCTAAACGGAGTTGATTCACATTCAGTTTCAAGTTCTAGCATTAAGTGCTAATTCATGGTAAGAACACCACTATTGTGCTATTCTGGCCATAAACAGTGGCCAGAAGAGAAGCTCCTGTTTTACTCAGTTTCCAATACTGATTTGAACTAGATATGCCCCGTTTGTGTAGGAAGCACAGTTCTTTTTTTCTGAGCTAGCTCACTGTACTGACCCTATAGGAAACACAGTAGAGTGCAAGAGTGCCTGTTTCTCAAAAGCAGAGTGTTTTTCTTGTAAGGCCTACTGGGGTCCAATACAACTTCCTAAACGGAGTTGATTCACATTCAGTTTCAAGTTCTAGCATTAAGTGTTAATTCAGGGTAAGAAACCACTATTGTGCTATTCTGGCCATAAACAGTACAAATAGCACTTGCGTCTGTTCCCAGCAAATACAGTGTATTGGACTGAAGAGAAGCTCCTGTTTTACTCAGTTTCCAATACTGAGTTGAACTAGATATGCCCCGTTTGTGTAGGAAGCACAGTTCTTTTGTTCTGAGCTAGCTCACTGTACTGGCCCTATAGGAAACACAGTAGAGTGCAAGAGTGCCTGTTTCTCAAAAGCAGAGTGTTTTTCTTGTAAGGCCGACTGGGGTTCAATACAACTTCCTAAACAGAGTTGATTCACATTCAGTTTCACGTTCTAGCATTAAGTGTTAATTCAGGGTAAGAACACCACTATTGTGCTACTCTGGCCATAAACAGTACAAATAGCACCTGCGTCTGTTCCCAGCAAATACAGTGTATTGGACTGAAGAGAAGCTCATTTTTTACTCAGTTTCCAATACTGAGTTGAACTAGATATGCCCTGTTTGTGTAGGAAGCACAGTTCTTTTGTTCTGAGCTAGCTCACTGTACTGGTCCTATAGGAAACACAGTAGAGTGCAAGAGTGCCTGTTTCTCAAAAGCAGAGTGTTTTTCTTGGAAGGCCGACTGGGGTTCAATACAACTTCCTAAACGGAGTTGATTCACATTCAGTTTCAAGTTCTAGCATTAAGTGTTAATTCAAGGTAAGAACTCCACTATTGTGCTATTCTGTCCATAAACAGTGCAAATAGCACCTGCGTCTGTTCCCAGGTAATACAGTGTATTGGACTGAAGAGAAGCTTCTGTTTTACTCAGTTTCCAATACTGAGTTGAACTAGATATGCCCCGTTTGTGTAGGAAGCACAGTTCTTTTGTTCTGAGCTAGCTCACTGTACTGGCCCTATAGGAAACACAGTAGAATGCAAGAGTGCCTGTTTCTCAAAAGCAGAGTGTTTTTCTTGTAAGGCGGACTGGGGTTCAATACAACTTCCTAAACAGAGTTGATTCACATTCAGTTTCAAGTTCTAGCATTAAGTGTTAATTCAGGGTAAGAATACCACTATTGTGCTATTCTGGCCATAAACAGTGCAAATAGCACCTGCGTCTGTTCCCAGCAAATACAGTGTATTGGACTGAAGGGAAGCTCCAGTTTTCTCAGTTTCCAATACTGAGTTGAACTAGATATTCCCCGTTTGTGTAGGAAGCACAGTTCTTTTGTTCTGAGCTAGCTCACTGTACTGGCCCTATAGGAAAGACAGTAGAGTGCAAGAGTGCCTGTTTCTCAAAAGCAGAGTGTTTTTCTTGTAAGGCCGACTGGGTTTCAATACAACTTCCTAAACCGAGTTGATTCACATTCAGTTTCAAGTTCTAGCATTAAGTTCTAATTCAGGGTAAAAACACCACTATTGTGCTATTCTGGCCATAAACAGTGGCCAGAAGAGAAGCTTCTGGCCATAAACAGTGGCCAGAAGTGAATCCCCTGTTTTACTCAGTTTCCAATACTTAGTTGAACTAGATATGCCCCGTTTGTGCAGGAAGCACAGTTCTTTTGTTCTGAGCTAGCTCACTGTACTGGCCCTATATGAAACACAGTAGAGTGCAAGAGTGCCTGTTTCTCAAAAGCAGAGTGTTTTTCTTGTAAGGCCGACTGGGGTTCAATACAACTTCCTAAACGGAGTAGATTCACATTCAGTTTCAAGTTCTAGCATTAAGTGTTAATTCAGGGTAAGAACACCATTATTGTGCTATTCTGGCCATAAACAGTGCAAATAGCACTCGCGTCTGTTCCCAGCAAATACAGTGTATTGGACTGAAGAGAAGCTCCTGTTTTACTCAGTTTCCAATACTGAGTTGAACTAGATATACCCCGTTTGTGTAGGAAGCACAGTTCTTTGTTCTGAGCTAGCTCACTGTACTGGCCCTATAGGAAACACAGTAGAGTGCAAGAGTGCCTGTTTCTCAAAAGCAGAGTGTTTTTCTTGTAAGGCCGACTGGGGTTCAATACAACTTCCTAAACGGAGTTGATTCACATTCAGTTTCAAGTTCTAGCATTAAGTGTAAATTTAGGGTAAGATCACCACTATTGTGGTATTCTGGCCATAAACAGTGCAAATAGCACCTGCGTCTGTTCCCAGCAAATACAGTGTATTGGACTGAAGAGAAGCTCCTGTTTTACTCAGTTTCCAATACTGAGTTGAACTAGATATGCCCCGTTTGTGTAGGAAGCACAGTTCTTTTGTTCTGAGCTAGCCCACTGTACTGGCCCTATAGGAAACACAGTAGAGTGCAAGAGTGCCTGTTTCTCAAAAGCAGAGTTTTTTTCTTGTAAGGCCGACTTGGGGTTCAATACAACTTCCTAAACGGAGTTGATTCACATTCAGTTTCAAGTTCTAGCATTAAGTGTTAATTCAGGGTAAGAACACCATTATTGTGCTATTCTGGGCATAAACAGTGCAAATAGCACTTGCGTCTGTTCACAGCAAATACAGTGTATTGGACTGAAGAGAAGCTCCTGTTTTACTCAGTTTCCAATACTCAGTTGAACTAGATATGCCCCGTTTGTGCAGGAAGCACAGTTTTTTGTTCTGAGCTAGCTCACTGTATTGGCCCTATAGGAAACATAGTAGAGTGCAAGAGTGCCTGTTTCTCAAAAGCAGAGTGTTTTTCTTGTAAGGCCGACTGGGGTTCAATACAACTTCCTAAAAGGAGTTGATTCACATGCAGTTTCAAGTTCTAGCATTAAGTGTTAATTCAGAATAAGAATACCACTATTGTGCTATTCTGGCCATAAACAGTACAAATAGCACCTGCGTCTGTTCCCAGCAAATACAGTGAATTGGACTGAAGAGAAGCTCCTCTTTTACTCAGTTTCCAATACTGAGTTGAACTAGATATGCCCCGTTTGTGTAGGAAGCACAGTTCTTTTGTTCTGAGCTAGCTCACTGTACTGGCCCTATAGGAAACACAGTAGAGTGCAAGAGTGCCTGTTTCTCAAAAGCAGAGTGTTTTTCTTGTAAGGCCGACTGGGGTTCAATACAACGCCCTAAACAGAGTTGATTCACATTCAGTTTCAAGTTCTAGCATTAAGTGCTAATTCAGGGTAAGAACACCACTATTGTGCTATTCTGGCCATAAACAGTGCAAATAGCACCTGCGACTGTTCACAGCAAATACAGTGTTTTGGACTGAAGAGAAATTCCTGTTTTACACAGTTTCCAATACTGAGTTGAACTAGATATGCCCCGTTTGTGCAGGAAGCACAGTTTTTTGTTCTGAGCTAGCTCACTGTATTGGCCCTATAAGAAACACAGTAGAGTGCAAGAGTGCCTGTTTCTCAAAAGCAGAGTGTTTTTCTTATAAGGCCTCCAGGGGTTCAATACAACTTCCTAAACGGAGTTGATTCACATTCAGTTTCAAGTTCTAGCATTAAGTGTTAATTCAGGGTAAGAACACCACTATTGTGCTATTCTGGCCATAAACAGTGCAAATAGCACTCACGTCTGTTCCCAGCAAATACAGTGTATTGGACTGAAGAGAAGCTCCTGTTTTACTCAGTTTTCAATACTGAGTTGAACTAGATATGCCCCGTTTGTGTAGGAAGCACAGTTCTTTTGTTCTGAGCTAGCTCACTGTACTGGCCCTATAGGAAACACAGTAGAGTGCAAGAGTGCCTGTTTCACAAAAGCAGAGTGTTTTTCTTGTAAGGCCGACTGGGGTTCAATACAACTTCCTAAACGGAGTTGATTCACATTCAGTTTCAAGTTCTAGCATTAAGTGTTAATTCAGGGTAAGAACTCCACTATTGTGCTATTCTGTCCATAAACAGTGCAAATAGCACCTGCGTCTGTTCCCAGGTAATACAGTGTATTGGACTGAAGAGAAGCTTCTGTTTTACTCAGTTTCCAATACTGAGTTGAACTAGATATGCCCCGTTTGTGTAGGAAGCACAGTTCTTTTGTTCTGAGCTAGCTCACTGTACTGGCCCTATAGGAAACACAGTAGAATGCAAGAGTGCCTGTTTCTCAAAAGCAGAGTGTTTTTCTTGTAAGGCGGACTGGGGTTCAATACAACTTCCTAAACAGAGTTGATTCACATTCAGTTTCAAGTTCTAGCATTAAGTGGTAATTCAGGGTAAGAACACCACTATTGTGGTATTCTGGCCATAAACAGTGCAAATAGCACCTGCGTCTGTTCCCAGCAAATACAGTGTATTGGACTGAAGGGAAGCTCCAGTTTTCTCAGTTTCCAATACTGAGTTGAACTAGATATTCCCCGTTTGTGTAGGAAGCACAGTTCTTTTGTTCTGAGCTAGCTCACTGTACTGGCCCTATAGGAAACACAGTAGAGTGCAAGAGTGCCTGTTTCTCAAAAGCAGAGTGTTTTTCTTGTAAGGCCGACTGGGTTTCAATACAACTTCCTAAACCGAGTTGATTCACATTCAGTTTCAAGTTCTAGCATTAAGTTCTAATTCAGGGTAAAAACACCACTATTGTGCTATTCTGGCCATAAACAGTGGCCAGAAGAGAAGCTTCAGGCCATAAACAGTGGCCAGAAGTGAATCCCCTGTTTTTCTCAGTTTCCAATACTTAGTTGAACTAGATATGCCCCGTTTGTGCAGGAAGCACAGTTCTTTTGTTCTGAGCTAGCTCACTGTACTGGCCCTATAGGAAACACAGTAGAGTGTAAGAGTGCCTGTTTCTCAAAAGCAGAGTGTTTTTCTTGTAGGCCGACTGGGGTTCAATACAACTTCATAAACGAAGTTGATTCACATTCAGTTTGAAGTTCTAGCATTAAGTGCTAATTCAGGGTAAGAACACCACTATTGTGCTATTCTGGCCATAAACAGTGCAAATAGCACTTGCGTCTGTTCCCAGGTAATACAGTGTATTGGACTGAAGAGAAGCTCCTGTTTTACTCAGTTTCCAATACTGAGTTGAACTAGATATGCCCCGTTTGTGTAGGAAGCACAGTTCTTTTGTTCTGAGCTAGCTCACTGTACTGGCCCTATAGGAAACACTGTAGAGTGCAAGAGTGCCTGTTTCTCAAAAGCAGAGTGTTTTTCTTGTAAGGCCTCCAGGGGTTCAATACAACTTCCTAAACGGAGTTGATTCACATTCAGTTTCAAGTTCTAGCATTAAGTGTTAATTCAGGGTAAGAACACCACTATTGTGCTATTCTGGCCATAAACAGTGCAAATAGCACTCACGTCTGTTCCCAGCAAATACAGTGTATTGGACTGAAGAGAAGCTCCTGTTTTACTCAGTTTTCAATACTGAGTTGAACTAGATATGCCCCGTTTGTGTAGGAAGCACAGTTCTTTTGTTCTGAGCTAGCTCACTGTACTGGCCCTATAGGAAACACAGTAGAGTGCAAGAGTGCCTGTTTCACAAAAGCAGAGTGTTTTTCTTGTAAGGCCGACTGGGGTTCAATACAACTTCCTAAACGGAGTTGATTCACATTCAGTTTCAAGTTCTAGCATTAAGTGTTAATTCAGGGTAAGAACTCCACTATTGTGCTATTCTGTCCATAAACAGTGCAAATAGCACTCACGTCTGTTCCCAGGTAATACAGTGTATTGGACTGAAGAGAAGCTTCTGTTTTACTCAGTTTCCAATACTGAGTTGAACTACATATGCCCCGTTTGTGTAGGAAGCACAGTTCTTTTGTTCTGAGCTAGCTCACTGTACTGGCCCTATAGGAAACACAGTAGAATGCAAGAGTGCCTGTTTCTCAAAAGCAGAGTGTTTTTCTTGGAAGGCCGACTGAGGTTCAATACAACTTCCTAAACGGAGTTGATTCACATTCAGTTTCAAGTTCTAGCATTAAGTGTTAATTCAGGGTAAGAACACCACTATTGTGCTATTCTGGCCATAAACAGTGCAAATAGCACTCGCGTCTGTTCCCAGCAAATACAGTGTATTGGACTGAAGAGAAGCTCCTGTTTTACTCAGTTTCCAATACTGAGTTGAACTAGATATACCCTGTTTGTGTAGGAAGCACAGTTCTTTTGTTCTGAGCTAGCTCACTGTACTGGCCCTATAGGAAACACAGTAGAGTGCAAGAGTGCCTGTTTCTCAAAAGCAGAGTGTTTTTCTTGTTAGGCCGACTTGGGTTCAATACAACTTCCTAAATGGAGTTGATTCACATTCAGTTTCAAGTTCTAGCATTAAGTGTAAATTTAGGGTAAGAACAACACTATTGTGCTATTCTGGCCATAAACAGTGCAAATAGCACCTGCGTCTGTTCCCAGCAAATACAGTGTATTGGACTGAAGAGAAGCTCCTGTTTTACTCAGTTTCCAATACTGAGTTGAACTAGATATGCCCCGTTTGTGTAGGAAGCACAGTTCTTTTGTTCTGACCTAGCTCACTGTACTGGCCCTATAGGAAACACAGTAGAGTGCAAGAGTGCCTGTTTCTCAAAAGCAGAGTGTTTTTCTTGGAAGGCCGACTTGGGTTCAATACAACTTCCTAAATGGAGTTGATTCACATTCAGTTTCAAGTTCTAGCATTAAGTGTTAATTCAGGGTAAGAACACCACTATTGTGCTATTCTGGCCATAAACAGTGCAAATAGCACTCGCGTCTGTTCCCAGCAAATACAGTGTATTGGACTGAAGAGAAGCTCCTGTTTTACTCAGTTTCCAATACTGAGTTGAACTAGATATACCCTGTTTGTGTAGGAAGCACAGTTCTTTTGTTCTGAGCTAGCTCACTGTACTGGCCCTATAGGAAACACAGTAGAGTGCAAGAGTGCCTGTTTCTCAAAAGCAGAGTGTTTTTCTTGTTAGGCCGACTTGGGTTCAATACAACTTCCTAAACGGAGTTGATTCACATTCAGTTTCAAGTTCTAGCATTAAGTGTAAATTTAGGGTAAGAACACCACTATTGTGCTATTCTGGCCATAAACAGTGCAAATAGCACCTGCGTCTGTTCCCAGCAAATACAGTGTATTGGACTGAAGAGAAGCTCCTGTTTTACTCAGTTTCCAATACTGAGTTGAACTAGATATGCCCCGTTTGTGTAGGAAGCACAGTTCTTTTGTTCTGAGCTAGCTCACTGTACTGGCCCTATAGGAAACACAGTAGAGTGCAAGAGTGCCTGTTTCTCAAAAGCAGAGTGTTTTTCTTGTAAGGCCTCCAGGGGTTCAATACAACTTCCTAAACGGAGTTGATTCACATTCAGTTTCAAGTTCTAGCATTAAGTGTTAATTCAGGGTAAGAACACCACTATTGTGCTATTCTGGCCATAAACAGTGCAAATAGCACTCACGTCTGTTCCCAGCAAATACAGTGTATTGGACTGAAGAGAAGCTCCTGTTTTACTCAGTTTTCAATACTGAGTTGAACTAGATATGCCCCGTTTGTGTAGGAAGCACAGTTCTTTTGTTCTGAGCTAGCTCACTGTACTGGCCCTATAGGAAACACAGTAGAGTGCAAGAGTGCCTGTTTCACAAAAGCAGAGTGTTTTTCTTGTAAGGCCGACTGGGGTTCAATACAACTTCCTAAACGGAGTTGATTCACATTCAGTTTCAAGTTCTAGCATTAAGTGTTAATTCAGGGTAAGAACTCCACTATTGTGCTATTCTGTCCATAAACAGTGCAAATAGCACCTGCGTCTGTTCCCAGGTAATACAGTGTATTGGACTGAAGAGAAGCTTCTATTTTACTCAGTTTCCAATACTGAGTTGAACTAAATATGCCCCGTTTGTGTAGGAAGCACAGTTCTTTTGTTCTGAGCTAGCTCACTGTACTGGCCCTATAGGAAACACAGTAGAATGCAAGAGTGCCTGTTTCTCAAAAGCAGAGTGTTTTTCTTGGAAGGCCGACTGGGGTTCAATACAACTTCCTAAACGGAGTTGATTCACATTCAGTTTCAAGTTCTAGCATTAAGTGTTAATTCAGGGTAAGAACACCACTATTGTGCTATTCTGGCCATAAACAGTGCAAATAGCACTCGCGTCTGTTCCCAGCAAATACAGTGTATTGGACTGAAGAGAAGCTCCTGTTTTACTCAGTTTCCAATACTGAGTTGAACTAGATATACCCTGTTTGTGTAGGAAGCACAGTTCTTTTGTTCTGAGCTAGCTCACTGTACTGGCCCTATAGGAAACACAGTAGAGTGCAAGAGTGCCTGTTTCTCAAAAGCAGAGTGTTTTTCTTGTTAGGCCGACTTGGGTTCAATACAACTTCCTAAATGGAGTTGATTCACATTCAGTTTCAAGTTCTAGCATTAAGTGTAAATTTAGGGTAAGAACACCACTATTGTGCTATTCTGGCCATAAACAGTGCAAATAGCACCTGCGTCTGTTCCCAGCAAATACAGTGTATTGGGCTGAAGAGAAGCTCCTGTTTTACTCAGTTTCCAATACTGAGTTGAACTAGATATGCCCCGTTTGTGTAGGAAGCACAGTTCTTTTGTTCTGAGCTAGCTCACTGTACTGGCCCTATAGGAAACACAGTAGAGTGCAAGAGTGCCTGTTTCTCAAAAGCAGAGTGTTTTTCTTGTAAGGCCTCCAGGGGTTCAATACAACTTCCTAAACGGAGTTGATTCACATTCAGTTTCAAGTTCTAGCATTAAGTGTTAATTCAGGGTAAGAACACCACTATTGTGCTATTCTGGCCATAAACAGTGCAAATAGCACTCACGTCTGTTCCCAGCAAATACAGTGTATTGGACTGAAGAGAAGCTCCTGTTTTACTCAGTTTTCAATACTGAGTTGAACTAGATATGCCCCGTTTGTGTAGGAAGCACAGTTCTTTTGTTCTGAGCTAGCTCACTGTACTGGCCCTATAGGAAACACAGTAGAGTGCAAGAGTGCCTGTTTCACAAAAGCAGAGTGTTTTTCTTGTAAGGCCGACTGGGGTTCAATACAACTTCCTAAACGGAGTTGATTCACATTCAGTTTCAAGTTCTAGCATTAAGTGTTAATTCAGGGTAAGAACTCCACTATTGTGCTATTCTGTCCATAAACAGTGCAAATAGCACCTGCGTCTGTTCCCAGGTAATACAGTGTATTGGACTGAAGAGAAGCTTCTGTTTTACTCAGTTTCCAATACTGAGTTGAACTAGATATGCCCCGTTTGTGTAGGAAGCACAGTTCTTTTGTTCTGAGCTAGCTCACTGTACTGGCCCTATAGGAAACACAGTAGAATGAAAGAGTGCCTGTTTCTCAAAAGCAGAGTGTTTTTCTTGGAAGGCCGACTGGGGTTCAATACAACTTCCTAAACAGAGTTGATTCACATTCAGTTTCAAGTTCCAGCATTAAGTGTTAATTCAGGGTAAGAATACCACTATTGTGCTATTCTGGCCATAAACAGTGCAAATAGCACCTGCGTCTGTTCCCAGCAAATACAGTGTATTGGACTGAAGGGAAGCTCCAGTTTTCTCAGTTTCCAATACTGAGTTGAACTAGATATTCCCCGTTTGTGTAGGGAGCACAGTTCTTTTGTTCTGAGCTAGCTCACTGTACTGGCCCTATAGGAAAGACAGTAGAGTGCAAGAGTGCCTGTTTCTCAAAAGCAGAGTGTTTTTCTTGTAAGGCCGACTGGGTTTCAATACAACTTCCTAAACCGAGTTGATTCACATTCAGTTTCAAGTTCTAGCATTAAGTTCTAATTCAGGGTAAAAACACCACTATTGTGCTATTCTGGCCATAAACAGTGGCCAGAAGAGAAGCTTCAGGCCATAAACAGTGGCCAGAAGTGAATCCCCTGTTTTACTCAGTTTCCAATACTTAGTTGAACTAGATATGCCCCGTTTGTGCAGGAAGCACAGTTCTTTTGTTCTGAGCTAGCTCACTGTACTGGCCCTATAGGAAACACAGTAGAGTGTAAGAGTGCCTGTTTCTCAAAAGCAGAGTGTTTTTCTTGTAGGCCGACTGGGGTTCAATACAACTTCCTAAACGAAGTTGATTCACATTCAGTTTCAAGTTCTAGCATTAAGTGCTAATTCAGGGTAAGAACACCACTATTGTGCTATTCTGGCCATAAACAGTGCAAATAGCACTTGCGTCTGTTCCCAGGTAATACAGTGTATTGGACTGAAGAGAAGCTCCTGTTTTATTCAGTTTCCAATACTGAGTTGAAGTAGATATGCCCCGTTGGTGTAGGAAGCACAGTTCTTTTGTTCTGAGCTAGCTCACTGTACTGGCCCTATATGAAACACAGTAGAGTGCAAGAGTGCCTGTTTCTCAAAAGCAGAGTGTTTTTCTTGTAAGGCTGACTGAGGTTCAATACAACTTCCTAAACGGAGTTGATTCACATTCAGTTTCAAGTTCTAGCATTAAGTGTTAATTCAGGGTAAGAACACCATTATTGTGCTATTCTGGCCATAAACAGTACAAATAGCACTTGCTTCTGTTCCCAGCAAATACAGTGTATTGGACTGAAGAGAAGCTCCTGTTTTACTCAGTTTCCAATACTGAGTTGAACTAGATATGCCCCGTTTGTGTAGGAAGCACAGTTCTTTTGTTCTGAGCTAGCTCACTGTACTGGCCCTATAGGAAACACAGTAGAGTGCAAGAGTGCCTGTTTCTCAAAAGCAGAGTGTTTTTCTTGGAAGGCCGACTGGGGTTCAATACAACTTCCTAAACGGAGTTGATTCACATTCAGTTTCAAGTTCTAGCATTAAGTGTTAATTCAGGGTAAGAACACCACTATTGTGCTATTCTGGCCATAAACAGTGCAAATAGCACTCGCGTCTGTTCCCAGCAAATACAGTGTATTGGACTGAAGAGAAGCTCCTGTTTTACTCAGTTTCCAATACTGAGTTGAACTAGATATACCCCGTTTGTGTAGGAAGCACAGTTCTTTGTTCTGAGCTAGCTCACTGTACTGGCCCTATAGGAAACACAGTAGAGTGCAAGAGTGCCTGTTTCTCAAAAGCAGAGTGTTTTTCTTGTAAGGCCGACTGGGGTTCAATACAACTTCCTAAACGGAGTTGATTCACATTCAGTTTCAAGTTCTAGCATTAAGTGTAAATTTAGGGTAAGAACACCACTATTGTGCTATTCTGGCCATAAACAGTGCAAATAGCACCTGCGTCTGTTCCCAGCAAATACAGTGTATTGGACTGAAGAGAAGCTCCTGTTTTACTCAGTTTCCAATACTGAGTTGAACTAGATATGCCCCGTTTGTGTAGGAAGCACAGTTCTTTTGTTCTGAGCTAGCCCACTGTACTGGCCCTATAGGAAACACAGTAGAGTGCAAGAGTGCCTGTTTCTCAAAAGCAGAGTTTTTTTCTTGTAAGGCCGACTTGGGGTTCAATACAACTTCCTAAACGGAGTTGATTCACATTCAGTTTCAAGTTCTAGCATTAAGTGTTAATTCAGGGTAAGAACACCATTATTGTGCTATTCTGGCCATAAACAGTGCAAATAGCACTTGCGTCTGTTCACAGCAAATACAGTGTATTGGACTGAAGAGAAGCTCCTGTTTTACTCAGTTTCCAATACTGAGTTGAACTAGATATGCCCCGTTTGTGCAGGAAGCACAGTTTTTTGTTCTGAGCTAGCTCACTGTACTGGCCCTATAGGAAACATAGTAGAGTGCAAGAGTGCCTGTTTCTCAAAAGCAGAGTGTTTTTAAAGTAAGGCCGACTGGGGTTCAATACAACTTCCTAAACGGAGTTGATTTACATGCAGTTTCAAGTTCTAGCATTAAGTGTTAATTCAGAATAAGAATACCACTATTGTGCTATTCTGGCCATAAACAGTACAAATAGCACCTGCGTCTGTTCCCAGCAAATACAGTGAATTGGACTGAAGAGAAGCTCCTCTTTTACTCAGTATCCAATACTGAGTTGAACTAGATATGCCCCGTTTGTGTAGGAAGCACAGTTCTTTTGTTCTGAGCTAGCTCACTGTACTGGCCCTATAGGAAACACAGTAGAGTGCAAGAGTGCCTGTTTCTCAAAAGCAGAGTGTTTTTCTTGGAAGGCCGACTGGGGTTCAATACAACTTCCTAAACGGAGTTGATTCACATTCAGTTTCAAGTTCTAGCATTAAGTGTAAATTTAGGGTTAGAACACCACTATTGTGCTATTCTGGCCATAAACAGTGCAAATAGCACCTGCGTCTGTTCCCAGCAAATACAGTGTATTGGACTGAAGAGAAGCTCCTGTTTTACTCAGTTTCCAATACTGAGTTGAACTAGATATGCCCCGTTTGTGCAGGAAGCACAGTTTTTTGTTCTGAGCTAGCTCACTGTATTGGCCCTATAGGAAACACAGTAGAGTGCAAGAGTGCCTGTTTCTCAAAAGCAGAGTGTTTTTCTTGTAAGGCCTCCAGGGGATCAATACAACTTCCTAAACGGAGTTGATTCACATTCAGTTTCAAGTTCTAGCATTAAGTGTTAATTCAGGGTAAGAACACCACTATTGTGCTACTCTGGCCATAAACAGTGCAAATACCACCTGCATCTGTTCCCAGCAAATACAGTGTATTGGACTGAAGAGAAGCTCCTTTTTTACTCAGTTTCCAATACTGAGTTGAACTAGATATACCCTGTTTGTGTAGGAAGCACAGTTCTTTTGTTCTGAGCTAGCTCACTGTACTGGCCCTATAGGAAACACAGTAGAGTGCAAGAGTGCCTGTTTCTCAAAAGCAGAGTGTTTTTCTTGTTAGGCCGACTTGGGTTCAATACAACTTCCTAAACGGAGTTGATTCACATTCAGTTTCAAGTTCTAGCATTAAGTGTAAATTTAGGGTAAGAACACCACTATTGTGCTATTCTGGCCATAAACAGTGCAAATAGCACCTGCGTCTGTTCCCAGCAAATACAGTGTATTGGACTGAAGAGAAGCTCCTGTTTTACTCAGTTTCCAATACTGAGTTGAACTAGATATGCCCCGTTTGTGTAGGAAGCACAGTTCTTTTGTTCTGAGCTAGCTCACTGTACTGGCCCTATAGGAAACACAGTAGAGTGCAAGAGTGCCTGTTTCTCAAAAGCAGAGTGTTTTTCTTGTAAGGCCGACTGGGGTTCAATACAACTTCCTAAACGGAGTTGATTCACATTCAGTTTCAAGTTCTAGCATTAAGTGTTAATTCAGGGTAAGAACTCCACTATTGTGCTATTCTGTCCATAAACAGTGCAAATAGCACCTGCGTCTGTTCCCAGGTAATACAGTGTATTGGACTGAAGAGAAGCTCCTGTTTTACTCAGTTTCCAATACTGAGTTGAACTAGATATGCCCCGTTTTTGTAGGAAGCACAGTTCTTTTGTTCTGAGCTAGCTCACTGTACTGGCCCTATAGGAAACACAGTAGAGTGCAAGCGTGCCTGTTTCTCAAAAGCAGAGTGTTTTTCTTGTAAGGCGGACTGGGGTTCAATACAACTTCCTAAACAGCGTTGATTCACATTCAGTTTCACGTTCTAGCATTAAGTGTTAATTCAGGGTAAGAATACCACTATTGTGCTATTCTGGCCATAAACAGTGCAAATAGCACCTGCGTCTGTTCCCAGCAAATACAGTGTATTGGACTGAAGGGAACCTCCAGTTTTCTCAGTTTCCAATACTGAGTTGAACTAGATATTCCCCGTTTATGTAGGAAGCACAGTTCTTTTGTTCTGAGCTAGCTCACTGTACTGGCCCTATAGGAAACACAGTACAGTGCAAGAGTGCCAGTTTCTCAAAAGCAGAGTGTTGTTCTTGTAAGGCGGACTGGCGTTCAATACAACTTCCTAAACGGAGTTGATTCACATTCAGGTTCAAGTTCTAGCATTAAGTGTTAATTCAGGGTAAGAACACCACTATTGTGCTATTCTGGCCATAAACAGTGCAAATAGCACTCACGTCTGTTCCCAGCAAATACAGTGTATTGGACTGAAGAGAAGCTCCTGTTTTACTCAGTTTTCAATACTGAGTTGAACTAGATATGCCCCGTTTGTGTAGGAAGCACAGTTCTTTTGTTCTGAGCTAGCTCACTGTACTGGCCCTATAGGAAACACAGTAGAGTGCAAGAGTGCCTGTTTCACAAAAGCAGAGTGTTTTTCTTGTAAGGCCGACTGGGGTTCAATACAACTTCCTAAACGGAGTTGATTCACATTCAGTTTCAAGTTCTAGCATTAAGTGTTAATTCAGGGTAAGAACTCCACTATTGTGCTATTCTGTCCATAAACAGTGCAAATAGCACCTGCGTCTGTTCCCAGGTAATACAGTGTATTGGACTGAAGAGAAGCTTCTGTTTTACTCAGTTTCCAATACTGAGTTGAACTAGATATGCCCCGTTTGTGTAGGAAGCACAGTTCTTTTGTTCTGAGCTAGCTCACTGTACTGGCCCTATAGGAAACACAGTAGAATGCAAGAGTGCCTGTTTCTCAAAAGCAGAGTGTTTTTCTTGGAAGGCCGACGGGGGTTCAATACAACTTCCTAAACGGAGTTGATTCACATTCAGTTTCAAGTTCTAGCATTAAGTGTTAATTCAGGGTAAGAACACCACTATTGTGCTATTCTGGCCATAAACAGTGCAAATAGCACTCGCGTCTGTTCCCAGCAAATACAGTGTATTGGACTGAAGAGAAGCTCCTGTTTTACTCAGTTTCCAATACTGAGTTGAACTAGATATACCCTGTTTGTGTAGGAAGCACAGTTCTTTTGTTCTGAGCTAGCTCACTGTACTGGCCCTATAGGAAACACAGTAGAGTGCAAGAGTGCCTGTTTCTCAAAAGCAGAGTGTTTTTCTTGTTAGGCCGACTTGGGTTCAATACAACTTCCTAAACGGAGTTGATTCACATTCAGTTTCAAGTTCTAGCATTAAGTGTTAATTCAGGGTAAGAACACCATTATTGTGCTATTCTGGCCATAAACAGTACAAATAGCACTTGCTTCTGTTCCCAGCAAATACAGTGTATTGGACTGAAGAGAAGCTCCTGTTTTACTCAGTTTCCAATACTGAGTTGAACTAGATATGCCCCGTTTGTGTAGGAAGCACAGTTCTTTTGTTCTGAGCTAGCTCACTGTACTGGCCCTATAGGAAACACAGTAGAGTGCAAGAGTGCCTGTTTCTCAAAAGCAGAGTGTTTTACTTGTAAGGCCGACTGGGGTTCAATACAACTTCCTAAACGGAGTTGATTCACATTAAGTTTCAAGTTCTAGCATTAAGTGTTAATTCAGGGTAAGAACACCACTATTGTGCTATTCTGGCCATAAACAGTGCAAATAGCACTCGCGTCTGTTCCCAGCAAATACAGTGTATTGGACTGAAGAGAAGCTCCTGTTTTACTGAGTTTCCAATAATGAGTTGAACTAGATATACCCCGTTTGTGTAGGAAGCACAGTTCTTTGTTCTGAGCTAGCTCACTGTACTGGCCCTATAGGAAACACAGTAGAGTGCAAGAGTGCCTGTTTCTCAAAAGCAGAGTGTTTTTCTTGTAAGGCCGACTGGGGTTCAATACAACTTCCTAAACGGAGTTGATTCACATTCAGTTTCAAGTTCTAGCATTAAGTGTAAATTTAGGGTAAGAACACCACTATTGTGCTATTCTGGCCATAAACAGTGCAAATAGCACCTGCGTCTGTTCCCAGCAAATACAGTGTATTGGACTGAAGAGAAGCTCCTGTTTTACTCAGTTTCCAATACTGAGTTGAACTAGATATGCCCCGTTTGTGTAGGAAGCACAGTTCTTTTGTTCTGAGCTAGCCCACTGTACTGGCCCTATAGGAAACACAGTAGAGTGCAAGAGTGCCTGTTTCTCAAAAGCAGAGTTTTTTTCTTGTAAGGCCGACTTGGGGTTCAATACAACTTCCTAAACGGAGTTGATTCACATTCAGTTTCAAGTTCTAGCATTAAGTGTTAATTCAGGGTAAGAACACCATTATTGTGCTATTCTGGGCATAAACAGTGCAAATAGCACTTGCGTCTGTTCACAGCAAATACAGTGTATTGGACTGAAGAGAAGCTCCTGTTTTACTCAGTTTCCAATACTGAGTTGAACTAGATATGCCCCGTTTGTGCAGGAATCACAGTTTTTTGTTCTGAGCTAGCTCACTGTATTGGCCCTATAGGAAACATAGTAGAGTGCAAGAGTGCCTGTTTCTCAAAAGCAGAGTGTTTTTCTTGTAAGGCCGACTGTGCTTCAATACAACTTCCTAAAAGGAGTTGATTCACATGCAGTTTCAAGTTCTAGCATTAAGTGTTAATTCAGAATAAGAATACCACTATTGTGCTATTCTGGCCATAAACAGTACAAATAGCACCTGCGTCTGTTCCCAGCAAATACAGTGAATTGGACTGAAGAGAAGCTCCTCTTTTACTCAGTTTCCAATACTGAGTTGAACTAGATATGCCCCGTTTGTGTAGGAAGCACAGTTCTTTTGTTCTGAGCTAGCTCACTGTACTGGCCCTATAGGAAACACAGTAGAGTGCAAGAGTGCCTGTTTCTCAAAAGCAGAGTGTTTTTCTTGTAAGGCCGACTGGGGTTCAATACAACTTCCTAAACGGAGTTGATTCACATTCAGTTTCAAGTTCTAGCATTTAAGTGTTAATTCAGGGTAAGAACTCCACTATTGTGCTATTCTGTCCATAAACAGTGCAAATAGAACCTGTGTCTGTTCCCAGGTAATACAGTGTATTGGACTGAAGAGAAGCTTCTGTTTTACTCAGTTTCCAATACTGAGTTGAACTAGATATGCCCCGTTTGTGTAGGAAGCACAGTTCTTTTGTTCTGAGCTAGCTCACTGTACTGGCCCTATAGGAAACACAGTAGAGTGCAAGAGTGCCTGTTTCTCAAAAGAAGAGTGTTTTTCTTGTAAGGCGGACTGGGCTTCAATACAACTTCCTAAACAGAGTTGATTCACATTCAGTTTCAAGTTCTAGCATTAAGTGTTAATTCAGGGTAAGAACACCACTATTGTGCTATTCTGGCCATAAACAGTGCAAATAGCACTCGCGTCTGTTCCCAGCAAATACAGTGTATTGGACTGAAGAGAAGCTCCTCTTTACTCAGTTTCCAATACTGAGTTGTACTAGATATACCCCGTTTGTGTAGGAAGCACAGTTCTTTTGTTCTGAGCTAGCTCACTGTACTGGCCCTATAGGAAACACAGTAGAGTGCAAGAGTGCCTGTTTCTCAAAAGCAGAGTGTTTTTCTTGTAAGGCGGACTGGGGTTCAATACAACTTCCTAAACGGAGTTGATTCACATTCAGTTTCAAGTTCTAGCATTAAGTGTAAATTTAGGGTAAGAACACCACTATTGTGCTATTCTGGCCATAAACAGTGCAAATAGCACCTCGTCTGTTCCCAGCAAATACAGTGTATTGGACTGAAGAGAAGCTCCTGTTTTACTCAGGTTCCAATACTGAGTTGAACTAGATATGCCCCGTTTGTGTAGGAAGCACAGTTCTTTGTTCTGAGCTAGCTCACTGTACTGGCCCTATAGGAAACACAGTAGAGTGCAAGAGTGCCTGTTTCTCAAAAGCAGAGTGTTTTTCTTGTAAGGCCGACTGGGGTTCAATACAACTTCCTAAACCGAGTTGATTCACATTCAGTTTCAAGTTCTAGCATTAAGTGCTAATTCATGGTAAGAACACCACTATTGTGCTATTCTGGCCATAAACAGTGGCCAGAAGAGAAGCTCCTCTTTTACTCAGTTTCCAATACTGAGTTGAACTAGATATGCCCCGTTTGTGTAGGAAGCACAGTTCTTTTTTTCTGAGCTAGCTCACTGTACTGACCCTATAGGAAACACAGTAGAGTGCAAGAGTGCCTGTTTCTCAAAAGCAGAGTGTTTTTCTTGTAAGGCCGACTGGGGTTCAATACAACTTCCTAAACGGAGTTGATTCACATTCAGTTTCAAGTTCTAGCATTAAGTGTTAATTCAGGGTAAGAAACCACTATTGTGCTATTCTGGCCATAAACAGTACAAATAGCACTTGCGTCTGTTCCCAGCAAATACAGTGTATTGGACTGAAGAGAAGCTCCTGTTTTACTCAGTTTCCAATACTGAGTTGAACTAGATATGCCCCGTTTGTGTAGGAAGCACAGTTCTTTTGTTCTGAGCTAGCTCACTGTACTGGCCCTATAGGAAACACAGTAGAGTGCAAGAGTGCCTGTTTCTCAAAAGCAGAGTGTTTTTCTTGTAAGGCCGACTGGGGTTCAATACAACTTCCTAAACGGAGTTGATTCACATTCAGTTTCAAGTTCTAGCATTAAGTGTTAATTCAGGGTAAGAACACCACTATTGTGCTATTCTGGCCATAAACAGTGCAAATAGCACCTGCGTCTGTTCCCAGCAAATACAGTGTATTGGACTGAAGAGAAGCTCCTGTTTTACTCAGTTTCCAATACTGAGTTGAGCTAGATATGCCCCGTTTGTGTAGGAAGCACAGTTCTTTTGTTCTGAGCTAGCTCACTGTACTGGCCCTATAGGAAACACAGTAGAGTGCAAGAGTGCCTGTTTCTCAAAAGCAGAGTGTTTTTCTTGTAAGGCCTCCAGGGGTTCAATACAACTTCCTAAACAGAGTTGATTCACATTCAGTTTCAAGTTCTAGCATTAAGTGTTAATTCAGGGTAAGAACACCACTATTGTGCTATTCTGGCCATAAACAGTGCAAATAGCACTCGCGTCTGTTTCCAGCAAATACAGTGTATTGGACTGAAGAGAAGCTCCTCTTTTACTCAGTTTCCAATACTGAGTTGAACTAGATATACCCCGTTTGTGTAGGAAGCACAGTTCTTTTGTTCTGAGCTAGCTCACTGTACTGGCCCTATAGGAAACACAGTAGAGTGCAAGAGTGCCTGTTTCTCAAAAGCAGAGTGTTTTTCTTGTAAGGCCGACTGGGGTTCAATACAACTTCCTAAACGGAGTTGATTCACATTCAGTTTCAAGTCCTAGCATTAAGTGTTAATTCAGGGTAAGAACTCCACTATTGTGCTATTCTGTCCATAAACAGTGCAAATAGCACCTGCGTCTGTTCCCAGGTAATACAGTGTATTGGACTGAAGAGAAGCTCCTGTTTTACTCAGTTTCCAATACTGAGTTGAACTAGATATGCCCCGTTTGTGTAGGAAGCACAGTTCTTTTGTTCTGAGCTAGCTCACTGTACTGGCCCTATAGGAAACACAGCAGAGTGCAAGCGTGCCTGTTTCTCAAAAGCAGAGTGTTTTTCTTGTAAGGCGGACTGGGGTTCAATACAACTTCCTAAACAGAGTTGATTCACATTCAGTTTCACGTTCTAGCATTAAGTGTTAATTCAGGGTAAGAATACCACTATTGTGTTATTCTGGCTATAAACAGTGCAAATAGCACTCGCGTCTGTTCCCAGCAAATACAGTGTATTGGACCTAAGAGAAGCTCCTGTTTTACTCAGTTTCCAATACTGAGTTGAACTAGATATGCCCCGTTTGTGTAGGAAGCACAGTTCTTTTGTTCTGAGCTAGCTCACTGTACTGGCCCTATAGGAAACACAGTAGAGTGCAAGAGTGCCTGTTTCTCAAAAGCAGAGTGTTTTTCTTGTAAGGCCGACTGGGGTTCAATACAACTTCCTAAACAGAGTTGATTCACATTCAGTTTCACGTTCTAGCATTAAGTGTTAATTCAGGGTAAGAACACCACTATTGTGCTACTCTGGCCATAAACAGTGCAAATAGCACCTGCGTCTGTTCCCAGCAAATACAGTGTATTGGACTGAAGAGAAGCTCCTTTTTTACTCAGTTTCCAATACTGAGTTGAACTAGATATGCCCTGTTTGTGTAGGAAGCACAGTTCTTTTGTTCTGAGCTAGCTCACTGTACTGGCCCTATAGGAAACACAGTAGAGTGCAAGAGTGCCTGTTTCTCAAAAGCAGAGTGTTTTTCTTGTTAGGCCGACTGGGGTTCAACACAACTTCCTAAACGGAGTTGATTCACATTCAGTTTCAAGTTCTAGCATTAAGTGTAAATTTAGGGTAAGAACACCACTATTGTGCTATTCTGGCCATAAACAGTGCAAATAGCACCTGCGTCTGTTCCCAGCAAATACAGTGTATTGGACTGAAGAGAAGCTCCTGTTTTACTCAGTTTCCAATACTGAGTTGAACTAGATATGCCCCGTTTGTGTAGGAAGCACAGTTCTTTTGTTCTGAGCTAGCTCACTGTACTGGCCCTATAGGAAACACAGTAGAGTGCAAGAGTGCCTGTTTCTCAAAAGCAGAGTGTTTTTCTTGTAAGGCCGACTGGGGTTCAATACAACTTCCTAAACGGAGTTGATTCACATTCAGTTTCAAGTTCTAGCATTTAAGTGTTAATTCAGGGTAAGAACACCACTATTGTGCTATTCTGGCCATAAACAGTGCAAATAGCATTCGCGTCTGTTTCCAGCAAATACAGTGTATTGGACTGAAGAGAAGCTCCTCTTTACTCAGTTTCCAATACTGAGTTGTACTAGATATACCCCGTTTGTGTAGGAAGCACAGTTCTTTTGTTCTGAGCTAGCTCACTGTACTGGCCCTATAGGAAACACAGTAGAGTGCAAGAGTGCCTGTTTCTCAAAAGCAGAGTGTTTTTCTTGTAAGGCGGACTGGGGTTCAATACAACTTCCTAAACGGAGTTGATTCACATTCAGTTTCAAGTTCTAGCATTAAGTGTAAATTTAGGGTAAGAACACCACTATTGTGCTATTCTGGCCATAAACAGTGCAAATAGCACCTCGTCTGTTCCCAGCAAATACAGTGTATTGGACTGAAGAGAAGCTCCTGTTTTACTCAGTTTCCAATACTGAGTTGAACTAGATATGCCCCGTTTGTGTAGGAAGCACAGTTCTTTTGTTCTGAGCTAGCTCACTGTACTGGCCCTATAGGAAACACAGTAGAGTGCAAGAGTGCCTGTTTCTCAAAAGCAGAGTGTTTTTCTTGTAAGGCCGACTGGGGTTCAATACAACTTCCTAAACGGAGTTGATTCACATTCAGTTTCAAGTTCTAGCATTAAGTGTAAATTTAGGGTAAGAACACCACTATTGTGCTATTCTGGCCATAAACAGTGCAAATAGCACCTGCGTCTGTTCCCAGCAAATACAGTGTATTGGACTGAAGAGAAGCTCCTGTTTTACTCAGTTTCCAATACTGAGTTGAACTAGATATGCCCCGTTTGTGTAGGAAGCACAGTTCTTTTGTTCTGAGCTAGCTCACTGTACTGGCCCTATAGGAAACACAGTAGAGTGCAAGAGTGCCTGTTTCTCAAAAGCAGAGTGTTTTTCTTGTAAGGCCGACTGGGGTTCAATACAACTTCCTAAACGGAGTTGATTCACATTCAGTTTCAAGTTCTAGCATTTAAGTGTTAATTCAGGGTAAGAACACCACTATTGTGCTATTCTGGCCATAAACAGTGCAAATAGCATTCGCGTCTGTTTCCAGCAAATACAGTGTATTGGACTGAAGAGAAGCTCCTCTTTACTCAGTTTCCAATACTGAGTTGTACTAGATATACCCCGTTTGTGTAGGAAGCACAGTTCTTTTGTTCTGAGCTAGCTCACTGTACTGGCCCTATAGGAAACACAGTAGAGTGCAAGAGTGCCTGTTTCTCAAAAGCAGAGTGTTTTTCTTGTAAGGCGGACTGGGGTTCAATACAACTTCCTAAACGGAGTTGATTCACATTCAGTTTCAAGTTCTAGCATTAAGTGTAAATTTAGGGTAAGAACACCACTATTGTGCTATTCTGGCCATAAACAGTGCAAATAGCACCTCGTCTGTTCCCAGCAAATACAGTGTATTGGACTGAAGAGAAGCTCCTGTTTTACTCAGTTTCCAATACTGAGTTGAACTAGATATGCCCCGTTTGTGTAGGAAGCACAGTTCTTTTGTTCTGAGCTAGCCCACTGTACTGGCCCTATAGGAAACACAGTAGAGTGCAAGAGTGCCTGTTTCTCAAAAGCAGAGTTTTTTTCTTGTAAGGCCGACTTGGGGTTCAATACAACTTCCTAAACGGAGTTGATTCACATTCAGTTTCAAGTTCTAGCATTAAGTGTTAATTCAGGGTAAGAACACCATTATTGTGCTATTCTGGGCATAAACAGTGCAAATAGCACTTGCGTCTGTTCACAGCAAATACAGTGTATTGGACTGAAGAGAAGCTCCTGTTTTACTCAGTTTCCAATACTGAGTTGAACTAGATATGCCCCGTTTGTGCAGGAATCACAGTTTTTTGTTCTGAGCTAGCTCACTGTATTGGCCCTATAGGAAACATAGTAGAGTGCAAGAGTGCCTGTTTCTCAAAAGCAGAGTGTTTTTCTTGTAAGGCCGACTGTGCTTCAATACAACTTCCTAAAAGGAGTTGATTCACATGCAGTTTCAAGTTCTAGCATTAAGTGTTAATTCAGAATAAGAATACCACTATTGTGCTATTCTGGCCATAAACAGTACAAATAGCACCTGCGTCTGTTCCCAGCAAATACAGTGAATTGGACTGAAGAGAAGCTCCTCTTTTACTCAGTTTCCAATACTGAGTTGAACTAGATATGCCCCGTTTGTGTAGGAAGCACAGTTCTTTTGTTCTGAGCTAGCTCACTGTACTGGCCCTATAGGAAACACAGTAGAGTGCAAGAGTGCCTGTTTCTCAAAAGCAGAGTGTTTTTCTTGTAAGGCCGACTGGGGTTCAATACAACTTCCTAAACGGAGTTGATTCACATTCAGTTTCAAGTTCTAGCATTTAAGTGTTAATTCAGGGTAAGAACTCCACTATTGTGCTATTCTGTCCATAAACAGTGCAAATAGAACCTGTGTCTGTTCCCAGGTAATACAGTGTATTGGACTGAAGAGAAGCTTCTGTTTTACTCAGTTTCCAATACTGAGTTGAACTAGATATGCCCCGTTTGTGTAGGAAGCACAGTTCTTTTGTTCTGAGCTAGCTCACTGTACTGGCCCTATAGGAAACACAGTAGAGTGCAAGAGTGCCTGTTTCTCAAAAGAAGAGTGTTTTTCTTGTAAGGCGGACTGGGCTTCAATACAACTTCCTAAACAGAGTTGATTCACATTCAGTTTCAAGTTCTAGCATTAAGTGTTAATTCAGGGTAAGAACACCACTATTGTGCTATTCTGGCCATAAACAGTGCAAATAGCACTCGCGTCTGTTCCCAGCAAATACAGTGTATTGGACTGAAGAGAAGCTCCTCTTTACTCAGTTTCCAATACTGAGTTGTACTAGATATACCCCGTTTGTGTAGGAAGCACAGTTCTTTTGTTCTGAGCTAGCTCACTGTACTGGCCCTATAGGAAACACAGTAGAGTGCAAGAGTGCCTGTTTCTCAAAAGCAGAGTGTTTTTCTTGTAAGGCGGACTGGGGTTCAATACAACTTCCTAAACGGAGTTGATTCACATTCAGTTTCAAGTTCTAGCATTAAGTGTAAATTTAGGGTAAGAACACCACTATTGTGCTATTCTGGCCATAAACAGTGCAAATAGCACCTCGTCTGTTCCCAGCAAATACAGTGTATTGGACTGAAGAGAAGCTCCTGTTTTACTCAGGTTCCAATACTGAGTTGAACTAGATATGCCCCGTTTGTGTAGGAAGCACAGTTCTTTTGTTCTGAGCTAGCTCACTGTACTGGCCCTATAGGAAACACAGTAGAGTGCAAGAGTGCCTGTTTCTCAAAAGCAGAGTGTTTTTCTTGTAAGGCCGACTGGGGTTCAATACAACTTCCTAAACGGAGTTGATTCACATTCAGTTTCAAGTTCTAGCATTTAAGTGTTAATTCAGGGTAAGAACACCACTATTGTGCTATTCTGGCCATAAACAGTGCAAATAGCATTCGCGTCTGTTTCCAGCAAATACAGTGTATTGGACTGAAGAGAAGCTCCTCTTTACTCAGTTTCCAATACTGAGTTGTACTAGATATACCCCGTTTGTGTAGGAAGCACAGTTCTTTTGTTCTGAGCTAGCTCACTGTACTGGCCCTATAGGAAACACAGTAGAGTGCAAGAGTGCCTGTTTCTCAAAAGCAGAGTGTTTTTCTTGTAAGGCGGACTGGGGTTCAATACAACTTCCTAAACGGAGTTGATTCACATTCAGTTTCAAGTTCTAGCATTAAGTGTAAATTTAGGGTAAGAACACCACTATTGTGCTATTCTGGCCATAAACAGTGCAAATAGCACCTCGTCTGTTCCCAGCAAATACAGTGTATTGGACTGAAGAGAAGCTCCTGTTTTACTCAGTTTCCAATACTGAGTTGAACTAGATATGCCCCGTTTGTGTAGGAAGCACAGTTCTTTTGTTCTGAGCTAGCTCACTGTACTGGCCCTATAGGAAACACAGTAGAGTGCAAGAGTGCCTGTTTCTCAAAAGCAGAGTGTTTTTCTTGTAAGGCCGACTGGGGTTCAATACAACTTCCTAAACGGAGTTGATTCACATTCAGTTTCAAGTTCTAGCATTAAGTGTAAATTTAGGGTAAGAACACCACTATTGTGCTATTCTGGCCATAAACAGTGCAAATAGCACCTGCGTCTGTTCCCAGCAAATACAGTGTATTGGACTGAAGAGAAGCTCCTGTTTTACTCAGTTTCCAATACTGAGTTGAACTAGATATGCCCCGTTTGTGTAGGAAGCACAGTTCTTTTGTTCTGAGCTAGCTCACTGTACTGGCCCTATAGGAAACACAGTAGAGTGCAAGAGTGCCTGTTTCTCAAAAGCAGAGTGTTTTTCTTGTAAGGCCGACTGGGGTTCAATACAACTTCCTAAACGGAGTTGATTCACATTCAGTTTCAAGTTCTAGCATTTAAGTGTTAATTCAGGGTAAGAACACCACTATTGTGCTATTCTGGCCATAAACAGTGCAAATAGCATTCGCGTCTGTTTCCAGCAAATACAGTGTATTGGACTGAAGAGAAGCTCCTCTTTACTCAGTTTCCAATACTGAGTTGTACTAGATATACCCCGTTTGTGTAGGAAGCACAGTTCTTTTGTTCTGAGCTAGCTCACTGTACTGGCCCTATAGGAAACACAGTAGAGTGCAAGAGTGCCTGTTTCTCAAAAGCAGAGTGTTTTTCTTGTAAGGCGGACTGGGGTTCAATACAACTTCCTAAACGGAGTTGATTCACATTCAGTTTCAAGTTCTAGCATTAAGTGTAAATTTAGGGTAAGAACACCACTATTGTGCTATTCTGGCCATAAACAGTGCAAATAGCACCTCGTCTGTTCCCAGCAAATACAGTGTATTGGACTGAAGAGAAGCTCCTGTTTTACTCAGTTTCCAATACTGAGTTGAACTAGATATGCCCCGTTTGTGTAGGAAGCACAGTTCTTTTGTTCTGAGCTAGCCCACTGTACTGGCCCTATAGGAAACACAGTAGAGTGCAAGAGTGCCTGTTTCTCAAAAGCAGAGTTTTTTTCTTGTAAGGCCGACTTGGGGTTCAATACAACTTCCTAAACGGAGTTGATTCACATTCAGTTTCAAGTTCTAGCATTAAGTGTTAATTCAGGGTAAGAACACCATTATTGTGCTATTCTGGGCATAAACAGTGCAAATAGCACTTGCGTCTGTTCACAGCAAATACAGTGTATTGGACTGAAGAGAAGCTCCTGTTTTACTCAGTTTCCAATACTGAGTTGAACTAGATATGCCCCGTTTGTGCAGGAATCACAGTTTTTTGTTCTGAGCTAGCTCACTGTATTGGCCCTATAGGAAACATAGTAGAGTGCAAGAGTGCCTGTTTCTCAAAAGCAGAGTGTTTTTCTTGTAAGGCCGACTGTGCTTCAATACAACTTCCTAAAAGGAGTTGATTCACATGCAGTTTCAAGTTCTAGCATTAAGTGTTAATTCAGAATAAGAATACCACTATTGTGCTATTCTGGCCATAAACAGTACAAATAGCACCTGCGTCTGTTCCCAGCAAATACAGTGAATTGGACTGAAGAGAAGCTCCTCTTTTACTCAGTTTCCAATACTGAGTTGAACTAGATATGCCCCGTTTGTGTAGGAAGCACAGTTCTTTTGTTCTGAGCTAGCTCACTGTACTGGCCCTATAGGAAACACAGTAGAGTGCAAGAGTGCCTGTTTCTCAAAAGCAGAGTGTTTTTCTTGTAAGGCCGACTGGGGTTCAATACAACTTCCTAAACGGAGTTGATTCACATTCAGTTTCAAGTTCTAGCATTTAAGTGTTAATTCAGGGTAAGAACTCCACTATTGTGCTATTCTGTCCATAAACAGTGCAAATAGAACCTGTGTCTGTTCCCAGGTAATACAGTGTATTGGACTGAAGAGAAGCTTCTGTTTTACTCAGTTTCCAATACTGAGTTGAACTAGATATGCCCCGTTTGTGTAGGAAGCACAGTTCTTTTGTTCTGAGCTAGCTCACTGTACTGGCCCTATAGGAAACACAGTAGAGTGCAAGAGTGCCTGTTTCTCAAAAGAAGAGTGTTTTTCTTGTAAGGCGGACTGGGCTTCAATACAACTTCCTAAACAGAGTTGATTCACATTCAGTTTCAAGTTCTAGCATTAAGTGTTAATTCAGGGTAAGAACACCACTATTGTGCTATTCTGGCCATAAACAGTGCAAATAGCACTCGCGTCTGTTCCCAGCAAATACAGTGTATTGGACTGAAGAGAAGCTCCTCTTTACTCAGTTTCCAATACTGAGTTGTACTAGATATACCCCGTTTGTGTAGGAAGCACAGTTCTTTTGTTCTGAGCTAGCTCACTGTACTGGCCCTATAGGAAACACAGTAGAGTGCAAGAGTGCCTGTTTCTCAAAAGCAGAGTGTTTTTCTTGTAAGGCGGACTGGGGTTCAATACAACTTCCTAAACGGAGTTGATTCACATTCAGTTTCAAGTTCTAGCATTAAGTGTAAATTTAGGGTAAGAACACCACTATTGTGCTATTCTGGCCATAAACAGTGCAAATAGCACCTCGTCTGTTCCCAGCAAATACAGTGTATTGGACTGAAGAGAAGCTCCTGTTTTACTCAGGTTCCAATACTGAGTTGAACTAGATATGCCCCGTTTGTGTAGGAAGCACAGTTCTTTGTTCTGAGCTAGCTCACTGTACTGGCCCTATAGGAAACACAGTAGAGTGCAAGAGTGCCTGTTTCTCAAAAGCAGAGTGTTTTTCTTGTAAGGCCGACTGGGGTTCAATACAACTTCCTAAACCGAGTTGATTCACATTCAGTTTCAAGTTCTAGCATTAAGTGCTAATTCATGGTAAGAACACCACTATTGTGCTATTCTGGCCATAAACAGTGGCCAGAAGAGAAGCTCCTCTTTTACTCAGTTTCCAATACTGAGTTGAACTAGATATGCCCCGTTTGTGTAGGAAGCACAGTTCTTTTTTTCTGAGCTAGCTCACTGTACTGACCCTATAGGAAACACAGTAGAGTGCAAGAGTGCCTGTTTCTCAAAAGCAGAGTGTTTTTCTTGTAAGGCCGACTGGGGTTCAATACAACTTCCTAAACGGAGTTGATTCACATTCAGTTTCAAGTTCTAGCATTAAGTGTTAATTCAGGGTAAGAAACCACTATTGTGCTATTCTGGCCATAAACAGTACAAATAGCACTTGCGTCTGTTCCCAGCAAATACAGTGTATTGGACTGAAGAGAAGCTCCTGTTTTACTCAGTTTCCAATACTGAGTTGAACTAGATATGCCCCGTTTGTGTAGGAAGCACAGTTCTTTTGTTCTGAGCTAGCTCACTGTACTGGCCCTATAGGAAACACAGTAGAGTGCAAGAGTGCCTGTTTCTCAAAAGCAGAGTGTTTTTCTTGTAAGGCCGACTGGGGTTCAATACAACTTCCTAAACAGAGTTGATTCACATTCAGTTTCACGTTCTAGCATTAAGTGTTAATTCAGGGTAAGAACACCACTATTGTGCTACTCTGGCCATAAACAGTGCAAATAGCACCTGCGTCTGTTCCCAGCAAATACAGTGTATTGGACTGAAGAGAAGCTCCTTTTTTACTCAGTTTCCAATACTGAGTTGAACTAGATATGCCCTGTTTGTGTAGGAAGCACAGTTCTTTTGTTCTGAGCTAGCTCACTGTACTGGCCCTATAGGAAACACAGTAGAGTGCAAGAGTGCCTGTTTCTCAAAAGCAGAGTGTTTTTCTTGTAAGGCCGACTGGGGTTCAATACAACTTCCTAAACGGAGTTGATTCACATTCAGTTTCAAGTTCTAGCATTAAGTGTTAATTCAGGGTAAGAACACCACTATTGTGCTATTCTGGCCATAAACAGTGCAAATAGCACCTGCGCCTGTTCCCAGCAAATACAGTGTATTGGACTGAAGAGAAGCTCCTGTTTTACTCAGTTTCCAATACTGAGTTGAGCTAGATATGCCCCGTTTGTGTAGGAAGCACAGTTCTTTTGTTCTGAGCTAGCTCACTGTACTGGCCCTATAGGAAACACAGTAGAGTGCAAGAGTGCCTGTTTCTCAAAAGCAGAGTGTTTTTCTTGTAAGGCCTCCAGGGGTTCAATACAACTTCCTAAACAGAGTTGATTCACATTCAGTTTCAAGTTCTAGCATTAAGTGTTAATTCAGGGTAAGAGCACCACTATTGTGCTATTCTGGCCATAAACAGTGCAAATAGCACTCGCGTCTGTTTCCAGCAAATACAGTGTATTGGACTGAAGAGAAGCTCCTCTTTTACTCAGTTTCCAATACTGAGTTGAACTAGATATACCCCGTTTGTGTAGGAAGCACAGTTCTTTTGTTCTGAGCTAGCTCACTGTACTGGCCCTATAGGAAACACAGTAGAGTGCAAGAGTGCCTGTTTCTCAAAAGCAGAGTGTTTTTCTTGTAAGGCCGACTGGGGTTCAATACAACTTCCTAAACGGAGTTGATTCACATTCAGTTTCAAGTCCTAGCATTAAGTGTTAATTCAGGGTAAGAACTCCACTATTGTGCTATTCTGTCCATAAACAGTGCAAATAGCACCTGCGTCTGTTCCCAGGTAATACAGTGTATTGGACTGAAGAGAAGCTCCTGTTTTACTCAGTTTCCAATACTGAGTTGAACTAGATATGCCCCGTTTGTGTAGGAAGCACAGTTCTTTTGTTCTGAGCTAGCTCACTGTACTGGCCCTATAGGAAACACAGTAGAGTGCAAGCGTGCCTGTTTCTCAAAAGCAGAGTGTTTTTCTTGTAAGGCGGACTGGGGTTCAATACAACTTCCTAAACAGAGTTGATTCACATTCAGTTTCACGTTCTAGCATTAAGTGTTAATTCAGGGTAAGAATACCACTATTGTGCTATTCTGGCCATAAACAGTGCAAATAGCACTCGCGTCTGTTCCCAGCAAATACAGTGTATTGGACCTAAGAGAAGCTCCTGTTTTACTCAGTTTCCAATACTGAGTTGAACTAGATATGCCCCGTTTGTGTAGGAAGCACAGTTCTTTTGTTCTGAGCTAGCTCACTGTACTGGCCCTATAGGAAACACAGTAGAGTGTAAGAGTGCCTGTTTCTCAAAAGCAGAGTGTTTTTCTTGTAAGGCCGACTGGGGTTCAATACAACTTCCTAAACAGAGTTGATTCACATTCAGTTTCACGTTCTAGCATTAAGTGTTAATTCAGGGTAAGAACACCACTATTGTGCTACTCTGGCCATAAACAGTGCAAATAGCACCTGCGTCTGTTCCCAGCAAATACAGTGTATTGGACTGAAGAGAAGCTCCTTTTTTACTCAGTTTCCAATACTGAGTTGAACTAGATATGCCCTGTTTGTGTAGGAAGCACAGTTCTTTTGTTCTGAGCTAGCTCACTGTACTGGCCCTATAGGAAACACAGTAGAGTGCAAGAGTGCCTGTTTCTCAAAAGCAGAGTGTTTTTCTTGTTAGGCCGACTGGGGTTCAACACAACTTCCTAAA
Source organism: Peromyscus maniculatus bairdii (assembly GCF_049852395.1). NCBI lineage: Eukaryota > Metazoa > Chordata > Mammalia > Rodentia > Cricetidae > Peromyscus > Peromyscus maniculatus. The sequence goes on along the minus strand of NC_134859.1, from coordinate 177,765 downwards.
CGGAGTTGATTCACATTCAGTTTCAAGTTCTAGCATTAAGTGTAAATTTAGGGTAAGAACACCACTATTGTGCTATTCTGGCCATAAACAGTGCAAATAGCACCTGCGTCTGTTCCCAGCAAATACAGTGTATTGGACTGAAGAGAAGCTCCTGTTTTACTCAGTTTCCAATACTGAGTTGAACTAGATATGCCCCGTTTGTGTAGGAAGCACAGTTCTTTTGTTCTGAGCTAGCTCACTGTACTGGCCCTATAGGAAACACAGTAGAGTGCAAGAGTGCCTGTTTCTCAAAAGCAGAGTGTTTTTCTTGTAAGGCCGACTGGGGTTCAATACAACTTCCTAAACGGAGTTGATTCACATTCAGTTTCAAGTTCTAGCATTTAAGTGTTAATTCAGGGTAAGAACACCACTATTGTGCTATTCTGGCCATAAACAGTGCAAATAGCATTCGCGTCTGTTTCCAGCAAATACAGTGTATTGGACTGAAGAGAAGCTCCTCTTTACTCAGTTTCCAATACTGAGTTGTACTAGATATACCCCGTTTGTGTAGGAAGCACAGTTCTTTTGTTCTGAGCTAGCTCACTGTACTGGCCCTATAGGAAACACAGTAGAGTGCAAGAGTGCCTGTTTCTCAAAAGCAGAGTGTTTTTCTTGTAAGGCGGACTGGGGTTCAATACAACTTCCTTAACGGAGTTGATTCACATTCAGTTTCAAGTTCTAGCATTAAGTGTAAATTTAGGGTAAGAACACCACTATTGTGCTATTCTGGCCATAAACAGTGCAAATAGCACCTCGTCTGTTCCCAGCAAATACAGTGTATTGGACTGAAGAGAAGCTCCTGTTTTACTCAGGTTCCAATACTGAGTTGAACTAGATATGCCCCGTTTGTGTAGGAAGCACAGTTCTTTGTTCTGAGCTAGCTCACTGTACTGGCCCTATAGGAAACACAGTAGAGTGCAAGAGTGCCTGTTTCTCAAAAGCAGAGTGTTTTTCTTGTAAGGCCGACTGGGGTTCAATACAACTTCCTAAACCGAGTTGATTCACATTCAGTTTCAAGTTCTAGCATTAAGTGCTAATTCATGGTAAGAACACCACTATTGTGCTATTCTGGCCATAAACAGTGGCCAGAAGAGAAGCTCCTCTTTTACTCAGTTTCCAATACTGAGTTGAACTAGATATGCCCCGTTTGTGTAGGAAGCACAGTTCTTTTTTTCTGAGCTAGCTCACTGTACTGACCCTATAGGAAACACAGTAGAATGCAAGAGTGCCTGTTTCTCAAAAGCAGAGTGTTTTTCTTGTAAGGCCGACTGGGGTTCAATACAACTTCCTAAACGGAGTTGATTCACATTCAGTTTCAAGTTCTAGCATTAAGTGTTAATTCAGGGTAAGAAACCACTATTGTGCTATTCTGGCCATAAACAGTACAAATAGCACTTGCGTCTGTTCCCAGCAAATACAGTGTATTGGACTGAAGAGAAGCTCCTGTTTTACTCAGTTTCCAATACTGAGTTGAACTAGATATGCCCCGTTTGTGTAGGAAGCACAGTTCTTTTGTTCTGAGCTAGCTCACTGTACTGGCCCTATAGGAAACACAGTAGAGTGCAAGAGTGCCTGTTTCTCAAAAGCAGAGTGTTTTTCTTGTAAGGCCGACTGGGGTTCAATACAACTTCCTAAACAGAGTTGATTCACATTCAGTTTCACGTTCTAGCATTAAGTGTTAATTCAGGGTAAGAACACCACTATTGTGCTACTCTGGCCATAAACAGTGCAAATAGCACCTGCGTCTGTTCCCAGCAAATACAGTGTATTGGACTGAAGAGAAGCTCCTTTTTTACTCAGTTTCCAATACTGAGTTGAACTAGATATGCCCTGTTTGTGTAGGAAGCACAGTTCTTTTGTTCTGAGCTAGCTCACTGTACTGGCCCTATAGGAAACACAGTAGAGTGCAAGAGTGCCTGTTTCTCAAAAGCAGAGTGTTTTACTTGTAAGGCCGACTGGGGTTCAATACAACTTCCTAAACGGAGTTGATTCACATTCAGTTTCAAGTTCTAGCATTAAGTGTTAATTCAGGGTAAGAACACCACTATTGTGCTATTCTGGCCATAAACAGTGCAAATAGCACCTGCATCTGTTCCCAGCAAATACAGTGTATTGGACTGAAGAGAAGCTCCTGTTTTACTCAGTTTCCAATACTGAGTTGAGCTAGATATGCCCCGTTTGTGTAGGAAGCACAGTTCTTTTGTTCTGAGCTAGCTCACTGTACTGGCCCTATAGGAAACACAGTAGAGTGCAAGAGTGCCTGTTTCTCAAAAGCAGAGTGTTTTTCTTGTAAGGCCTCCAGGGGTTCAATACAACTTCCTAAACAGAGTTGATTCACATTCAGTTTCAAGTTCTAGCATTAAGTGTTAATTCAGGGTAAGAACACCACTATTGTGCTATTCTGGCCATAAACAGTGCAAATAGCACTCTTGTCTGTTTCCAGCAAATACAGTGTATTGGACTGAAGAGAAGCTCCTCTTTTACTCAGTTTCCAATACTGAGTTGAACTAGATATACCCCGTTTGTGTAGGAAGCACAGTTCTTTTGTTCTGAGCTAGCTCACTGTACTGGCCCTATAGGAAACACAGTAGAGTGCAAGAGTGCCTGTTTCTCAAAAGCAGAGTGTTTTTCTTGTAAGGCCGACTGGGGTTCAATACAACTTCCTAAACGGAGTTGATTCACATTCAGTTTCAAGTTCTAGCATTAAGTGTAAATTTAGGGTAAGAACACCACTATTGTGCTATTCTGGCCATAAACAGTGCAAATAGCACCTGCGTCTGTTCCCAGCAAATACAGAGTATTGGACTGAAGAGAAGCTCCTGTTTTACTCAGTTTCCAATACTGAGTTGAACTAGATATGCCCCGTTTGTGTAGGAAGCACAGTTCTTTGTTCTGAGCTAGCTCACTGTACTGGCCCTATAGGAAACACAGTAGAGTGCAAGAGTGCCTGTTTCTCAAAAGCAGAGTGTTTTTCTTGTAAGGCCGACTGGGGTTCAATACAACTTCCTAAACCGAGTTGATTCACATTCAGTTTCAAGTTCTAGCATTAAGTGCTAATTCATGGTAAGAACACCACTATTGTGCTATTCTGGCCATAAACAGTGGCCAGAAGAGAAGCTCCTCTTTTACTCAGTTTCCAATACTGAGTTGAACTAGATATGCCCCGTTTGTGTAGGAAGCACAGTTCTTTTTTTCTGAGCTAGCTCACTGTACTGACCCTATAGGAAACACAGTAGAGTGCAAGAGTGCCTGTTTCTCAAAAGCAGAGTGTTTTTCTTGTAAGGCCGACTGGGGTTCAATACAACTTCCTAAACGGAGTTGATTCACATTCAGTTTCAAGTTCTAGCATTAAGTGTTAATTCAGGGTAAGAAACCACTATTGTGCTATTCTGGCCATAAACAGTACAAATAGCACTTGCGTCTGTTCCCAGCAAATACAGTGTATTGGACTGAAGAGAAGCTCCTGTTTTACTCAGTTTCCAATACTGAGTTGAACTAGATATGCCCCGTTTGTGTAGGAAGCACAGTTCTTTTGTTCTGAGCTAGCTCACTGTACTGGCCCTATGGGAAACACAGTAGAGTGCAAGAGTGCCTGTTTCTCAAAAGCAGAGTGTTTTTCTAGTAAGGCCGACTGGGGTTCAATACAACTTCCTAAACGGAGTTGATTCACATTCAGTTTCAAGTTCTAGCATTAAGTGTTAATTCAGGGTAAGAACACCACTATTGTGCTATTCTGGCCATAAACAGTGCAAATAGCACTCGCGTCTGTTCCCAGCAAATACAGTGTATTGGACTGAAGAGAAGCTCCTGTTTTACTCAGTTTCCAATACTGAGTTGAACTAGATATACCCCGTTTGTGTAGGAAGCACAGTTCTTTGTTCTGAGCTAGCTCACTGTACTGGCCCTATAGGAAACACAGTAGAGTGCAAGAGTGCCTGTTTCTCAAAAGCAGAGTGTTTTTCTTGTAAGGCCGACTGGGGTTCAATACAACTTCCTAAACGGAGTTGATTCACATTCAGTTTCAAGTTCTAGCATTAAGTGTAAATTTAGGGTAAGAACACGACTATTGTGCTATTCTGGCCATAAACAGTGCAAATAGCACCTGCGTCTGTTCCCAGCAAATACAGTGTATTGGACTGAAGAGAAGCTCCTGTTTTACTCAGTTTCCAATACTGAGTTGAACTAGATATGCCCCGTTTGTGTAGGAAGCACAGTTCTTTTGTTCTGAGCTAGCTCACTGTACTGGCCCTATAGGAAACACAGTAGAGTGCAAGAGTGCCTGTTTCTCAAAAGCAGAGTGTTTTTCTTGTAAGGCCGACTGGGGTTCAATACAACTTCCTAAACGGAGTTGATTCACATTCAGTTTCAAGTTCTAGCATTAAGTGTTAATTCAGGGTAAGAACACCACTATTGTGCTATTCTGGCCATAAACAGTGCAAATAGCACTCGCGTCTGTTCCCAGCAAATACAGTGTATTGGACTGAAGAGAAGCTCCTGTTTTACTCAGTTTCCAATACTGAGTTGAACTAGATATGCCCCGTTTGTGTAGGAAGCACAGTTCTTTTGTTCTGAGCTAGCTCACTATACTGGCCCTATAGGAAACACAGTAGAGTGCAAGAGTGCCTGTTTCTCAAAAGCAGAGTGTTTTTCTTGTAAGGCCGACTGGGGTTCAATACAACTTCCTAAACAGAGTTGATTCACATTCAGTTTCACGTTCTAGCATTAAGTGTTAATTCAGGGTAAGAACACCACTATTGTGCTACTGTGGCCATAAACAGTGCAAATAGCACCTGCGTCTGTTCCCAGCAAATACAGTGTATTGGACTGAAGAGAAGCTCCTGTTTTACTCAGGTTCCAATACTGAGTTGAACTAGATATGCCCCGTTTGTGTAGGAAGCACAGTTCTTTGTTCTGAGCTAGCTCACTGTACTGGCCCTATAGGAAACACAGTAGAGTGCAAGAGTGCCTGTTTCTCAAAAGCAGAGTGTTTTTCTTGTAAGGCCGACTGGGGTTCAATACAACTTCCTAAACCGAGTTGATTCACATTCAGTTTCAAGTTCTAGCATTAAGTGCTAATTCATGGTAAGAACACCACTATTGTGCTATTCTGGCCATAAACAGTGGCCAGAAGAGAAGCTCCTCTTTTACTCAGTTTCCAATACTGAGTTGAACTAGATATGCCCCGTTTGTGTAGGAAGCACAGTTCTTTTTTTCTGAGCTAGCTCACTGTACTGACCCTATAGGAAACACAGTAGAATGCAAGAGTGCCTGTTTCTCAAAAGCAGAGTGTTTTTCTTGTAAGGCCGACTGGGGTTCAATACAACTTCCTAAACGGAGTTGATTCACATTCAGTTTCAAGTTCTAGCATTAAGTGTTAATTCAGGGTAAGAAACCACTATTGTGCTATTCTGGCCATAAACAGTACAAATAGCACTTGCGTCTGTTCCCAGCAAATACAGTGTATTGGACTGAAGAGAAGCTCCTGTTTTACTCAGTTTCCAATACTGAGTTGAACTAGATATGCCCCGTTTGTGTAGGAAGCACAGTTCTTTTGTTCTGAGCTAGCTCACTGTACTGGCCCTATAGGAAACACAGTAGAGTGCAAGAGTGCCTGTTTCTCAAAAGCAGAGTGTTTTTCTTGTAAGGCCGACTGGGGTTCAATACAACTTCCTAAACAGAGTTGATTCACATTCAGTTTCACGTTCTAGCATTAAGTGTTAATTCAGGGTAAGAACACCACTATTGTGCTACTCTGGCCATAAACAGTGCAAATAGCACCTGCGTCTGTTCCCAGCAAATACAGTGTATTGGACTGAAGAGAAGCTCCTTTTTTACTCAGTTTCCAATACTGAGTTGAACTAGATATGCCCTGTTTGTGTAGGAAGCACAGTTCTTTTGTTCTGAGCTAGCTCACTGTACTGGCCCTATAGGAAACACAGTAGAGTGCAAGAGTGCCTGTTTCTCAAAAGCAGAGTGTTTTACTTGTAAGGCCGACTGGGGTTCAATACAACTTCCTAAACGGAGTTGATTCACATTCAGTTTCAAGTTCTAGCATTAAGTGTTAATTCAGGGTAAGAACACCACTATTGTGCTATTCTGGCCATAAACAGTGCAAATAGCACCTGCATCTGTTCCCAGCAAATACAGTGTATTGGACTGAAGAGAAGCTCCTGTTTTACTCAGTTTCCAATACTGAGTTGAGCTAGATATGCCCCGTTTGTGTAGGAAGCACAGTTCTTTTGTTCTGAGCTAGCTCACTGTACTGGCCCTATAGGAAACACAGTAGAGTGCAAGAGTGCCTGTTTCTCAAAAGCAGAGTGTTTTTCTTGTAAGGCCTCCAGGGGTTCAATACAACTTCCTAAACAGAGTTGATTCACATTCAGTTTCAAGTTCTAGCATTAAGTGTTAATTCAGGGTAAGAACACCACTATTGTGCTATTCTGGCCATAAACAGTGCAAATAGCACTCTTGTCTGTTTCCAGCAAATACAGTGTATTGGACTGAAGAGAAGCTCCTCTTTTACTCAGTTTCCAATACTGAGTTGAACTAGATATACCCCGTTTGTGTAGGAAGCACAGTTCTTTTGTTCTGAGCTAGCTCACTGTACTGGCCCTATAGGAAACACAGTAGAGTGCAAGAGTGCCTGTTTCTCAAAAGCAGAGTGTTTTTCTTGTAAGGCCGACTGGGGTTCAATACAACTTCCTAAACGGAGTTGATTCACATTCAGTTTCAAGTTCTAGCATTAAGTGTAAATTTAGGGTAAGAACACCACTATTGTGCTATTCTGGCCATAAACAGTGCAAATAGCACCTGCGTCTGTTCCCAGCAAATACAGAGTATTGGACTGAAGAGAAGCTCCTGTTTTACTCAGTTTCCAATACTGAGTTGAACTAGATATGCCCCGTTTGTGTAGGAAGCACAGTTCTTTGTTCTGAGCTAGCTCACTGTACTGGCCCTATAGGAAACACAGTAGAGTGCAAGAGTGCCTGTTTCTCAAAAGCAGAGTGTTTTTCTTGTAAGGCCGACTGGGGTTCAATACAACTTCCTAAACGGAGTTGATTCACATTCAGTTTCAAGTTCTAGCATTAAGTGCTAATTCATGGTAAGAACACCACTATTGTGCTATTCTGGCCATAAACAGTGGCCAGAAGAGAAGCTCCTGTTTTACTCAGTTTCCAATACTGAGTTGAACTAGATATGCCCCGTTTGTGTAGGAAGCACAGTTCTTTTTTTCTGAGCTAGCTCACTGTACTGACCCTATAGGAAACACAGTAGAGTGCAAGAGTGCCTGTTTCTCAAAAGCAGAGTGTTTTTCTTGTAAGGCCGACTGGGGTTCAATACAACTTCCTAAACGGAGTTGATTCACATTCAGTTTCAAGTTCTAGCATTAAGTGTTAATTCAGGGTAAGAAACCACTATTGTGCTATTCTGGCCATAAACAGTACAAATAGCACTTGCGTCTGTTCCCAGCAAATACAGTGTATTGGACTGAAGAGAAGCTCCTGTTTTACTCAGTTTCCAATACTGAGTTGAACTAGATATGCCCCGTTTGTGTAGGAAGCACAGTTCTTTTGTTCTGAGCTAGCTCACTGTACTGGCCCTATGGGAAACACAGTAGAGTGCAAGAGTGCCTGTTTCTCAAAAGCAGAGTGTTTTTCTAGTAAGGCCGACTGGGGTTCAATACAACTTCCTAAACGGAGTTGATTCACATTCAGTTTCAAGTTCTAGCATTAAGTGTTAATTCAGGGTAAGAACACCACTATTGTGCTATTCTGGCCATAAACAGTGCAAATAGCACTCGCGTCTGTTCCCAGCAAATACAGTGTATTGGACTGAAGAGAAGCTCCTGTTTTACTCAGTTTCCAATACTGAGTTGAACTAGATATACCCCGTTTGTGTAGGAAGCACAGTTCTTTGTTCTGAGCTAGCTCACTGTACTGGCCCTATAGGAAACACAGTAGAGTGCAAGAGTGCCTGTTTCTCAAAAGCAGAGTGTTTTTCTTGTAAGGCCGAATGGGGTTCAATACAACTTCCTAAACGGAGTTGATTCACATTCAGTTTCAAGTTCTAGCATTAAGTGTAAATTTAGGGTAAGAACACGACTATTGTGCTATTCTGGCCATAAACAGTGCAAATAGCACCTGCGTCTGTTCCCAGCAAATACAGTGTATTGGACTGAAGAGAAGCTCCTGTTTTACTCAGTTTCCAATACTGAGTTGAACTAGATATGCCCCGTTTGTGTAGGAAGCACAGTTCTTTTGTTCTGAGCTAGCTCACTGTACTGGCCCTATAGGAAACACAGTAGAGTGCAAGAGTGCCTGTTTCTCAAAAGCAGAGTGTTTTTCTTGTAAGGCCGACTGGGGTTCAATACAACTTCCTAAACGGAGTTGATTCACATTCAGTTTCAAGTTCTAGCATTAAGTGTTAATTCAGGGTAAGAACACCACTATTGTGCTATTCTGGCCATAAACAGTGCAAATAGCACTCGCGTCTGTTCCCAGCAAATACAGTGTATTGGACTGAAGAGAAGCTCCTGTTTTACTCAGTTTCCAATACTGAGTTGAACTAGATATGCCCCGTTTGTGTAGGAAGCACAGTTCTTTTGTTCTGAGCTAGCTCACTATACTGGCCCTATAGGAAACACAGTAGAGTGCAAGAGTGCCTGTTTCTCAAAAGCAGAGTGTTTTTCTTGTAAGGCCGACTGGGGTTCAATACAACTTCCTAAACAGAGTTGATTCACATTCAGTTTCACGTTCTAGCATTAAGTGTTAATTCAGGGTAAGAACACCACTATTGTGCTACTGTGGCCATAAACAGTGCAAATAGCACCTGCGTCTGTTCCCAGCAAATACAGTGTATTGGACTGAAGAGAAGCTCCTTTTTTACTCAGTTTCCAGTACTGAGTTGAACTAGATATGCCCCGTTTGTGTAGGAAGCACAGTTCTTTGTTCTGAGCTAGCTCACTGTACTAGCCCTATAGGAAACACAGTAGAGTGCAAGAGTGCCTGTTTCTCAAAAGCAGAGTGTTTTTCTTGTAAGGCCGACTGGGGTTCAATACAACTTCCTAAACCGAGTTGATTCACATTCAGTTTAAAGTTCTAGCATTAAGTGCTAATTCATGGTAAGAACACCACTATTGTGCTATTCTGGCCATAAACAGTGGCCAGAAGAGAAGCTCCTCTTTTACTCAGTTTCCAATACTGAGTTGAACTAGATATGCCCCGTTTGTGTAGGAAGCACAGTTCTTTTTTTCTGAGCTAGCTCACTGTACTGACCCTATAGGAAACACAGTAGAGTGCAAGAGTGCCTGTTTCTCAAAAGCAGAGTGTTTTTCTTGTAAGGCCGACTGGGGTTCAATACAACTTCCTAAACGGAGTTGATTCACATTCAGTTTCAAGTTCTAGCATTAAGTGTTAATTCAGGGTAAGAAACCACTATTGTGCTATTCTGGCCATAAACAGTACAAATAGCACTTGCGTCTGTTCCCAGCAAATACAGTGTATTGGACTGAAGAGAAGCTCCTGTTTTACTCAGTTTCCAATACTGAGTTGAACTAGATATACCCCGTTTGTGTAGGAAGCACAGTTCTTTTGTTCTGAGCTAGCTCACTGTACTGGCCCTATAGGAAACACAGTAGAGTGCAAGAGTGCCTGTTTCTCAAAAGCAGAGTGTTTTTCTTGTAAGGCCGACTGGGGTTCAATACAACTTCCTAAACAGAGTTGATTCACATTCAGTTTCACGTTCTAGCATTAAGTGTTAATTCAGGGTAAGAACACCACTATTGTGCTACTCTGGCCATAAACAGTGCAAATAGCACCTGCGTCTGTTCCCAGCAAATACAGTGTATTGGACTGAAGAGAAGCTCCTTTTTTACTCAGTTTCCAATACTGAGTTGAACTAGATATGCCCTGTTTGTGTAGGAAGCACAGTTCTTTTGTTCTGAGCTAGCTCACTGTACTGGCCCTATAGGAAACACAGTAGAGTGCAAGAGTGCCTGTTTCTCAAAAGCAGAGTGTTTTACTTGTAAGGCCGACTGGGGTTCAATACAACTTCCTAAACGGAGTTGATTCACATTCAGTTTCAAGTTCTAGCATTAAGTGTTAATTCAGGGTAAGAACACCACTATTGTGCTATTCTGGCCATAAACAGTGCAAATAGCACTCGCGTCTGTTCCCAGCAAATACAGTGTATTGGACTGAAGAGAAGCTCCTGTTTTACTCAGTTTCCAATACTGAGTTGAACTAGATATACCCCGTTTGTGTAGGAAGCACAGTTCTTTGTTCTGAGCTAGCTCACTGTACTGGCCCTATAGGAAACACAGTAGAGTGCAAGAGTGCCTGTTTCTCAAAAGCAGAGTGTTTTTCTTGTAAGGCCGACTGGGGTTCAATACAACTTCCTAAACGGAGTTGATTCACATTCAGTTTCAAGTTCTAGCATTAAGTGTAAATTTAGGGTAAGAACACCACTATTGTGCTATTCTGGCCATAAACAGTGCAAATAGCAACTGCGTCTGTTCCCAGCAAATACAGTGTATTGGACTGAAGAGAAGCTCCTGTTTTACTCAGTTTCCAATACTGAGTTGAACTAGATATGCCCCGTTTGTGTAGGAAGCACAGTTCTTTTGTTCTGAGCTAGCTCACTGTACTGGCCCTATAGGAAACACAGTAGAGTGCAAGAGTGCCTGTTTCTCAAAAGCAGAGTGTTTTTTTTGTAAGGCCGACTGGGGTTCAATACAACTTCCTAAACGGAGTTGATTCACATTCAGTTTCAAGTTCTAGCATTAAGTGTTAATTCAGGGTAAGAAACCACTATTGTGCTATTCTGGCCATAAACAGTGCAAATAGCACTCGCGTCTGTTCCCAGCAAATACAGTGTATTGGACTGAAGAGAAGCTCCTGTTTTACTCAGTTTCCAATACTGAGTTGAACTAGATATGCCCCGTTTGTGTAGGAAGCACAGTTCTTTTGTTCTGAGCTAGCTCACTGTACTGGCCCTATAGGAAACACAGTAGAGTGCAAGAGTGCCTGTTTCTCAAAAGCAGAGTGTTTTTCTTGTAAGGCCTCCAGGGGTTCAATACAACTTCCTAAACAGAGTTGATTCACATTCAGTTTCACGTTCTAGCATTAAGTGTTAATTCAGGGTAAGAACACCACTATTGTGCTACTCTGGCCATAAACAGTGCAAATAGCACCTGCGTCTGTTCCCAGCAAATACAGTGTATTGGACTGAAGAGAAGCTCCTGTTTTACTCAGTTTCCAATACTGAGTTGAACTAGATATGCCCCGTTTGTGTAGGAAGCACAGTTCTTTTGTTCTGAGCTAGCTCACTGTACTGGCCCTATAGGAAACACAGTAGAGTGCAAGAGTGCCTGTTTCTCAAAAGCAGAGTGTTTTTCTTGTTAGGCCGACTGGGGTTCAACACAACTTCCTAAACGGAGTTGATTCACATTCAGTTTCAAGTTCTAGCATTTAAGTGTTAATTCAGGGTAAGAACACCACTATTGTGCTACTCTGGCCATAAACAGTGCAAATAGCACCTGCGTCTGTTCCCAGCAAATACAGTGTATTGGACTGAAGAGAAGCTCCTTTTTTACTCAGTTTCCAATACTGAGTTGAACTAGATATGCCCTGTTTGTGTAGGAAGCACAGTTCTTTTGTTCTGAGCTAGCTCACTGTACTGGCCCTATAGGAAACACAGTAGAGTGCAAGAGTGCCTGTTTCTCAAAAGCAGAGTGTTTTTCTTGTAAGGCCGACTGGGGTTCAATACAACTTCCTAAACGGAGTTGATTCACATTCAGTTTCAAGTTCTAGCATTAAGTGTAAATTTAGGGTAAGAACACCACTATTGTGCTATTCTGGCCATAAACAGTGCAAATAGCACCTGCGTCTGTTCCCAGCAAATACAGAGTATTGGACTGAAGAGAAGCTCCTGTTTTACTCAGTTTCCAATACTGAGTTGAACTAGATATGCCCCGTTTGTGTAGGAAGCACAGTTCTTTGTTCTGAGCTAGCTCACTGTACTGGCCCTATAGGAAACACAGTAGAGTGCAAGAGTGCCTGTTTCTCAAAAGCAGAGTGTTTTTCTTGTAAGGCCGACTGGGGTTCAATACAACTTCCTAAACGGAGTTGATTCACATTCAGTTTCAAGTTCTAGCATTAAGTGCTAATTCATGGTAAGAACACCACTATTGTGCTATTCTGGCCATAAACAGTGGCCAGAAGAGAAGCTCCTGTTTTACTCAGTTTCCAATACTGAGTTGAACTAGATATGCCCCGTTTGTGTAGGAAGCACAGTTCTTTTTTTCTGAGCTAGCTCACTGTACTGACCCTATAGGAAACACAGTAGAGTGCAAGAGTGCCTGTTTCTCAAAAGCAGAGTGTTTTTCTTGTAAGGCCGACTGGGGTTCAATACAACTTCCTAAACGGAGTTGATTCACATTCAGTTTCAAGTTCTAGCATTAAGTGTTAATTCAGGGTAAGAAACCACTATTGTGCTATTCTGGCCATAAACAGTACAAATAGCACTTGCGTCTGTTCCCAGCAAATACAGTGTATTGGACTGAAGAGAAGCTCCTGTTTTACTCAGTTTCCAATACTGAGTTGAACTAGATATGCCCCGTTTGTGTAGGAAGCACAGTTCTTTTGTTCTGAGCTAGCTCACTGTACTGGCCCTATGGGAAACACAGTAGAGTGCAAGAGTGCCTGTTTCTCAAAAGCAGAGTGATTTTCTAGTAAGGCCGACTGGGGTTCAATACAACTTCCTAAACGGAGTTGATTCACATTCAGTTTCAAGTTCTAGCATTAAGTGTTAATTCAGGGTAAGAACACCACTATTGTGCTATTCTGGCCATAAACAGTGCAAATAGCACTCGCGTCTGTTCCCAGCAAATACAGTGTATTGGACTGAAGAGAAGCTCCTGTTTTACTCAGTTTCCAATACTGAGTTGAACTAGATATACCCCGTTTGTGTAGGAAGCACAGTTCTTTGTTCTGAGCTAGCTCACTGTACTGGCCCTATAGGAAACACAGTAGAGTGCAAGAGTGCCTGTTTCTCAAAAGCAGAGTGTTTTTCTTGTAAGGCCGACTGGGGTTCAATACAACTTCCTAAACGGAATTGATTCACATTCAGTTTCAAGTTCTAGCATTAAGTGTAAATTTAGGGTAAGAACACGACTATTGTGCTATTCTGGCCATAAACAGTGCAAATAGCACCTGCGTCTGTTCCCAGCAAATACAGTGTATTGGACTGAAGAGAAGCTCCTGTTTTACTCAGTTTCCAATACTGAGTTGAACTAGATATGCCCCGTTTGTGTAGGAAGCACAGTTCTTTTGTTCTGAGCTAGCTCACTGTACTGGCCCTATAGGAAACACAGTAGAGTGCAAGAGTGCCTGTTTCTCAAAAGCAGAGTGTTTTTCTTGTAAGGCCGACTGGGGTTCAATACAACTTCCTAAACGGAGTTGATTCACATTCAGTTTCAAGTTCTAGCATTAAGTGTTAATTCAGGGTAAGAACACCACTATTGTGCTACTCTGGCCATAAACAGTGCAAATAGCACCTGCGTCTGTTCCCAGCAAATACAGTGTATTGGACTGAAGAGAAGCTCCTTTTTTACTCAGTTTCCAATACTGAGTTGAACTAGATATGCCCTGTTTGTGTAGGAAGCACAGTTCTTTTGTTCTGAGCTAGCTCACTGTACTGGCCCTATAGGAAACACAGTAGAGTGCAAGAGTGCCTGTTTCTCAAAAGCAGAGTGTTTTACTTGTAAGGCCGACTGGGGTTCAATACAACTTCCTAAACGGAGTTGATTCACATTCAGTTTCAAGTTCTAGCATTAAGTGTTAATTCAGGGTAAGAACACCACTATTGTGCTATTCTGGCCATAAACAGTGCAAATAGCACCTGCATCTGTTCCCAGCAAATACAGTGTATTGGACTGAAGAGAAGCTCCTGTTTTACTCAGTTTCCAATACTGAGTTGAGCTAGATATGCCCCGTTTGTTAGGAAGCACAGTTCTTTTGTTCTGAGCTAGCTCACTGTACTGGCCCTATAGGAAACACAGTAGAGTGCAAGAGTGCCTGTTTCTCAAAAGCAGAGTGTTTTTCTTGTAAGGCCTCCAGGGGTTCAATACAACTTCCTAAACAGAGTTGATTCACATTCAGTTTCAAGTTCTAGCATTAAGTGTTAATTCAGGGTAAGAACACCACTATTGTGCTATTCTGGCCATAAACAGTGCAAATAGCACTCTTGTCTGTTTCCAGCAAATACAGTGTATTGGACTGAAGAGAAGCTCCTCTTTTACTCAGTTTCCAATACTGAGTTGAACTAGATATACCCCGTTTGTGTAGGAAGCACAGTTCTTTTGTTCTGAGCTAGCTCACTGTACTGGCCCTATAGGAAACACAGTAGAGTGCAAGAGTGCCTGTTTCTCAAAAGCAGAGTGTTTTTCTTGTAAGGCCGACTGGGGTTCAATACAACTTCCTAAACGGAGTTGATTCACATTCAGTTTCAAGTTCTAGCATTAAGTGTAAATTTAGGGTAAGAACACCACTATTGTGCTATTCTGGCCATAAACAGTGCAAATAGCACCTGCGTCTGTTCCCAGCAAATACAGAGTATTGGACTGAAGAGAAGCTCCTGTTTTACTCAGTTTCCAATACTGAGTTGAACTAGATATGCCCCGTTTGTGTAGGAAGCACAGTTCTTTGTTCTGAGCTAGCTCACTGTACTGGCCCTATAGGAAACACAGTAGAGTGCAAGAGTGCCTGTTTCTCAAAAGCAGAGTGTTTTTCTTGTAAGGCCGACTGGGGTTCAATACAACTTCCTAAACGGAGTTGATTCACATTCAGTTTCAAGTTCTAGCATTAAGTGCTAATTCATGGTAAGAACACCACTATTGTGCTATTCTGGCCATAAACAGTGGCCAGAAGAGAAGCTCCTGTTTTACTCAGTTTCCAATACTGAGTTGAACTAGATATGCCCCGTTTGTGTAGGAAGCACAGTTCTTTTTTTCTGAGCTAGCTCACTGTACTGACCCTATAGGAAACACAGTAGAGTGCAAGAGTGCCTGTTTCTCAAAAGCAGAGTGTTTTTCTTGTAAGGCCGACTGGGGTTCAATACAACTTCCTAAACGGAGTTGATTCACATTCAGTTTCAAGTTCTAGCATTAAGTGCTAATTCATGGCAAGAACACCACTATTGTGCTATTCTGGCCATAAACAGTACAAATAGCACTTGCGTCTGTTCCCAGCAAATACAGTGTATTGGACTGAAGAGAAGCTCCTGTTTTACTCAGTTTCCAATACTGAGTTGAACTAGATATGCCCCGTTTGTGTAGGAAGCACAGTTCTTTTGTTCTGAGCTAGCTCACTGTACTGGCCCTATGGGAAACACAGTAGAGTGCAAGAGTGCCTGTTTCTCAAAAGCAGAGTGTTTTTCTAGTAAGGCCGACTGGGGTTCAATACAACTTCCTAAACGGAGTTGATTCACATTCAGTTTCAAGTTCTAGCATTAAGTGTTAATTCAGGGTAAGAACACCACTATTGTGCTATTCTGGCCATAAACAGTGCAAATAGCACTCGCGTCTGTTCCCAGCAAATACAGTGTATTGGACTGAAGAGAAGCTCCTGTTTTACTCAGTTTCCAATACTGAGTTGAACTAGATATACCCCGTTTGTGTAGGAAGCACAGTTCTTTGTTCTGAGCTAGCTCACTGTACTGGCCCTATAGGAAACACAGTAGAGTGCAAGAGTGCCTGTTTCTCAAAAGCAGAGTGTTTTTCTTGTAAGGCCGACTGGGGTTCAATACAACTTCCTAAACGGAGTTGATTCACATTCAGTTTCAAGTTCTAGCATTAAGTGAAAATTTAGGGTAAGAACACGACTATTGTGCTATTCTGGCCATAAACAGTGCAAATAGCACCTGCGTCTGTTCCCAGCAAATACAGTGTATTGGACTGAAGAGAAGCTCCTGTTTTACTCAGTTTCCAATACTGAGTTGAACTAGATATGCCCCGTTTGTGTAGGAAGCACAGTTCTTTTGTTCTGAGCTAGCTCACTGTACTGGCCCTATAGGAAACACAGTAGAGTGCAAGAGTGCCTGTTTCTCAAAAGCAGAGTGTTTTTCTTGTAAGGCCGACTGGGGTTCAATACAACTTCCTAAACGGAGTTGATTCACATTCAGTTTCAAGTTCTAGCATTAAGTGTTAATTCAGGGTAAGAACACCACTATTGTGCTATTCTGGCCATAAACAGTGCAAATAGCACTCGCGTCTGTTCCCAGCAAATACAGTGTATTGGACTGAAGAGAAGCTCCTGTTTTACTCAGTTTCCAATACTGAGTTGAACTAGATATGCCCCGTTTGTGTAGGAAGCACAGTTCTTTTGTTCTGAGCTAGCTCACTGTACTGGCCCTATAGGAAACACAGTAGAGTGCAAGAGTGCCTGTTTCTCAAAAGCAGAGTGTTTTTCTTGTAAGGCCGACTGGGGTTCAATACAACTTCCTAAACAGAGTTGATTCACATTCAGTTTCACGTTCTAGCATTAAGTGTTAATTCAGGGTAAGAACACCACTATTGTGCTACTGTGGCCATAAACAGTGCAAATAGCACCTGCGTCTGTTCCCAGCAAATACAGTGTATTGGACTGAAGAGAAGCTCCTTTTTTACTCAGTTTCCAGTACTGAGTTGAACTAGATATGCCCTGTTTGTGTAGGAAGCACAGTTCTTTTGTTCTGAGCTAGCTCACTGTACTGGCCCTATAGGAAACACAGTAGAGTGCAAGAGTGCCTGTTTCTCAAAAGCAGAGTGTTTTTCTTGTAAGGCCGACTGGGGTTCAATACAACTTCCTAAACGGAGTTGATTCACATTCAGTTTCAAGTTCTAGCATTAAGTGCTAATTCATGGTAAGAACACCACTATTGTGCTATTCTGGCCATAAACAGTGGCCAGAAGAGAAGCTCCTGTTTTACTCAGTTTCCAATACTGAGTTGAACTAGATATGCCCCGTTTGTGTAGGAAGCACAGTTCTTTTTTTCTGAGCTAGCTCACTGTACTGACCCTATAGGAAACACAGTAGAGTGCAAGAGTGCCTGTTTCTCAAAAGCAGAGTGTTTATCTTGTAAGGCCTCCTGGGGTTCAATACAACTTCCTAAACGGAGTTGATTCACATTCAGTTTCAAGTTCTAGCATTAAGTGTTAATTCAGGATAAGAAACCACTATTGTGCTATTCTGGCCATAAACAGTACAAATAGCACTTGCGTCTGTTCCCAGCAAATACAGTGTATTGGACTGAAGAGAAGCTCCTGTTTTACTCAGTTTCCAATACTGAGTTGAACTAGATATGCCCCGTTTGTGTAGGAAGCACAGTTCTTTTGTTCTGAGCTAGCTCACTGTACTGGCCCTATGGGAAACACAGTAGAGTGCAAGAGTGCCTGTTTCTCAAAAGCAGAGTGTTTTTCTTGTAAGGCCGACTGGGGTTCAATACAACTTCCTAAACGGAGTTGATTCACATTCAGTTTCAAGTTCTAGCATTAAGTGTTAATTCAGGGTAAGAACACCACTATTGTGCTATTCTGGCCATAAACAGTGCAAATAGCACTCGCGTCTGTTCCCAGCAAATACAGTGTATTGGACTGAGGAGAAGCTCCTGTTTTACTCAGTTTCCAATACTGAGTTGAACTAGATATACCCCGTTTGTGTAGGAAGCACAGTTCTTTGTTCTGAGCTAGCTCACTGTACTGGCCCTATAGGAAACACAGTAGAGTGCAAGAGTGCCTGTTTCTCAAAAGCAGAGTGTTTTTCTTGTAAGGCCGACTGGGGTTCAATACAACTTCCTAAACGGAGTTGATTCACATTCAGTTTCAAGTTCTAGCATTAAGTGAAAATTTAGGGTAAGAACACGACTATTGTGCTATTCTGGCCATAAACAGTGCAAATAGCACCTGCGTCTGTTCCCAGCAAATACAGTGTATTGGACTGAAGAGAAGCTCCTGTTTTACTCAGTTTCCAATACTGAGTTGAACTAGATATGCCCCGTTTGTGTAGGAAGCACAGTTCTTTTGTTCTGAGCTAGCTCACTGTACTGGCCCTATAGGAAACACAGTAGAGTGCAAGAGTGCCTGTTTCTCAAAAGCAGAGTGTTTTTCTTGTAAGGCCGACTGGGGTTCAATACAACTTCCTAAACGGAGTTGATTCACATTCAGTTTCAAGTTCTAGCATTAAGTGTTAATTCAGGGTAAGAACACCACTATTGTGCTATTCTGGCCATAAACAGTGCAAATAGCACTCGCGTCTGTTCCCAGCAAATACAGTGTATTGGACTGAAGAGAAGCTCCTGTTTTACTCAGTTTCCAATACTGAGTTGAACTAGATATGCCCCGTTTGTGTAGGAAGCACAGTTCTTTTGTTCTGAGCTAGCTCACTGTACTGGCCCTATAGGAAACACAGTAGAGTGCAAGAGTGCCTGTTTCTCAAAAGCAGAGTGTTTTTCTTGTAAGGCCGACTGGGGTTCAATACAACTTCCTAAACAGAGTTGATTCACATTCAGTTTCACGTTCTAGCATTAAGTGTTAATTCAGGGTAAGAACACCACTATTGTGCTACTGTGGCCATAAACAGTGCAAATAGCACCTGCGTCTGTTCCCAGCAAATACAGTGTATTGGACTGAAGAGAAGCTCCTTTTTTACTCAGTTTCCAGTACTGAGTTGAACTAGATATGCCCTGTTTGTGTAGGAAGCACAGTTCTTTTGTTCTGAGCTAGCTCACTGTACTGGCCCTATAGGAAACACAGTAGAGTGCAAGAGTGCCTGTTTCTCAAAAGCAGAGTGTTTTTCTTGTAAGGCCGACTGGGGTTCAATACAACTTCCTAAACGGAGTTGATTCACATTCAGTTTCAAGTTCTAGCATTAAGTGCTAATTCATGGTAAGAACACCACTATTGTGCTATTCTGGCCATAAACAGTGGCCAGAAGAGAAGCTCCTGTTTTACTCAGTTTCCAATACTGAGTTGAACTAGATATGCCCCGTTTGTGTAGGAAGCACAGTTCTTTTTTTCTGAGCTAGCTCACTGTACTGACCCTATAGGAAACACAGTAGAGTGCAAGAGTGCCTGTTTCTCAAAAGCAGAGTGTTTATCTTGTAAGGCCTCCTGGGGTTCAATACAACTTCCTAAACGGAGTTGATTCACATTCAGTTTCAAGTTCTAGCATTAAGTGTTAATTCAGGATAAGAAACCACTATTGTGCTATTCTGGCCATAAACAGTACAAATAGCACTTGCGTCTGTTCCCAGCAAATACAGTGTATTGGACTGAAGAGAAGCTCCTGTTTTACTCAGTTTCCAATACTGAGTTGAACTAGATATGCCCCGTTTGTGTAGGAAGCACAGTTCTTTTGTTCTGAGCTAGCTCACTGTACTGGCCCTATGGGAAACACAGTAGAGTGCAAGAGTGCCTGTTTCTCAAAAGCAGAGTGTTTTTCTTGTAAGGCCGACTGGGGTTCAATACAACTTCCTAAACGGAGTTGATTCACATTCAGTTTCAAGTTCTAGCATTAAGTGTTAATTCAGGGTAAGAACACCACTATTGTGCTATTCTGGCCAT
Organism: Peromyscus maniculatus bairdii; assembly: GCF_049852395.1. Classification (NCBI taxonomy): domain Eukaryota; kingdom Metazoa; phylum Chordata; class Mammalia; order Rodentia; family Cricetidae; genus Peromyscus; species Peromyscus maniculatus. The sequence continues at coordinate 158,129 of NC_134859.1, read as the reverse complement.
AAACAGTGCAAATAGCACTCGCGTCTGTTCCCAGCAAATACAGTGTATTGGACTGAAGAGAAGCTCCTGTTTTACTCAGTTTCCAATACTGAGTTGAACTAGATATACCCCGTTTGTGTAGGAAGCACAGTTCTTTGTTCTGAGCTAGCTCACTGTACTGGCCCTATAGGAAACACAGTAGAGTGCAAGAGTGCCTGTTTCTCAAAAGCAGAGTGTTTTTCTTGTAAGGCCGACTGGGGTTCAATACAACTTCCTAAACGGAGTTGATTCACATTCAGTTTCAAGTTCTAGCATTAAGTGTAAATTTAGGGTAAGAACACCACTATTGTGCTATTCTGGCCATAAACAGTGCAAATAGCACCTGTGTCTGTTCCCAGCAAATACAGTGTATTGGACTGAAGAGAAGCTCCTGTTTTACTCAGTTTCCAATACTGAGTTGAACTAGATATGCCCCGTTTGTGTAGGAAGCACAGTTCTTTTTTTCTGAGCTAGCTCACTGTACTGGCCCTATAGGAAACACAGTAGAGTGCAAGAGTGCCTGTTTCTCAAAAGCAGAGTGTTTTTTTTGTAAGGCCGACTGGGGTTCAATACAACTTCCTAAACGGAGTTGATTCACATTCAGTTTCAAGTTCTAGCATTAAGTGTTAATTCAGGGTAAGAAACCACTATTGTGCTATTCTGGCCATAAACAGTGCAAATAGCACTCGCGTCTGTTCCCAGCAAATACAGTGTATTGGACTGAAGAGAAGCTCCTGTTTTACTCAGTTTCCAATACTGAGTTGAACTAGATATGCCCCGTTTGTGTAGGAAGCACAGTTCTTTTGTTCTGAGCTAGCTCACTGTACTGGCCCTATAGGAAACACAGTAGAGTGCAAGAGTGCCTGTTTCTCAAAAGCAGAGTGTTTTTCTTGTAAGGCCGACTGGGGTTCAATACAACTTCCTAAACAGAGTTGATTCACATTCAGTTTCACGTTCTAGCATTAAGTGTTAATTCAGGGTAAGAACACCACTATTGTGCTACTCTGGCCATAAACAGTGCAAATAGCACCTGCGTCTGTTCCCAGCAAATACAGTGTATTGGACTGAAGAGAAGCTCCTGTTTTACTCAGTTTCCAATACTGAGTTGAACTAGATATGCCCCGTTTGTGTAGGAAGCACAGTTCTTTTGTTCTGAGCTAGCTCACTGTACTGGCCCTATAGGAAACACAGTAGAGTGCAAGAGTGCCTGTTTCTCAAAAGCAGAGTGTTTTTCTTGTTAGGCCGACTGGGGTTCAACACAACTTCCTAAACGGAGTTGATTCACATTCAGTTTCAAGTTCTAGCATTAAGTGTAAATTTAGGGTAAGAACACCACTATTGTGCTATTCTGGCCATAAACAGTGCAAATAGCACCTGCGTCTGTTCCCAGCAAATACAGTGTATTGGACTGAAGAGAAGCTCCTGTTTTACTCAGTTTCCAATACTGAGTTGAACTAGATATGCCCCGTTTGTGTAGGAAGCACAGTTCTTTTGTTCTGAGCTAGCTCACTGTACTGGCCCTATAGGAAACACAGTAGAGTGCAAGAGTGCCTGTTTCTCAAAAGCAGAGTGTTTTTCTTGTAAGGCCGACTGGGGTTCAATACAACTTCCTAAACGGAGTTGATTCACATTCAGTTTCAAGTTCTAGCATTAAGTGTTAATTCAGGGTAAGAAACCACTATTGTGCTATTCTGGCCATAAACAGTACAAATAGCACTTGCGTCTGTTCCCAGCAAATACAGTGTATTGGACTGAAGAGAAGCTCCTGTTTTACTCAGTTTCCAATACTGAGTTGAACTAGATATGCCCCGTTTGTGTAGGAAGCACAGTTCTTTTGTTCTGAGCTAGCTCACTGTACTGGCCCTATGGGAAACACAGTAGAGTGCAAGAGTGCCTGTTTCTCAAAAGCAGAGTGTTTTTCTAGTAAGGCCGACTGGGGTTCAATACAACTTCCTAAACGGAGTTGATTCACATTCAGTTTCAAGTTCTAGCATTAAGTGTTAATTCAGGGTAAGAACACCACTATTGTGCTATTCTGGCCATAAACAGTGCAAATAGCACTCGCGTCTGTTCCCAGCAAATACAGTGTATTGGACTGAAGAGAAGCTCCTGTTTTACTCAGTTTCCAATACTGAGTTGAACTAGATATACCCCGTTTGTGTAGGAAGCACAGTTCTTTGTTCTGAGCTAGCTCACTGTACTGGCCCTATAGGAAACACAGTAGAGTGCAAGAGTGCCTGTTTCTCAAAAGCAGAGTGTTTTTCTTGTAAGGCCGACTGGGGTTCAATACAACTTCCTAAACGGAGTTGATTCACATTCAGTTTCAAGTTCTAGCATTAAGTGTAAATTTAGGGTAAGAACACGACTATTGTGCTATTCTGGCCATAAACAGTGCAAATAGCACCTGCGTCTGTTCCCAGCAAATACAGTGTATTGGACTGAAGAGAAGCTCCTGTTTTACTCAGTTTCCAATACTGAGTTGAACTAGATATGCCCCGTTTGTGTAGGAAGCACAGTTCTTTTGTTCTGAGCTAGCTCACTGTACTGGCCCTATAGGAAACACAGTAGAGTGCAAGAGTGCCTGTTTCTCAAAAGCAGAGTGTTTTTCTTGTAAGGCCGACTGGGGTTCAATACAACTTCCTAAACGGAGTTGATTCACATTCAGTTTCAAGTTCTAGCATTAAGTGTTAATTCAGGGTAAGAACACCACTATTGTGCTACTCTGGCCATAAACAGTGCAAATAGCACCTGCGTCTGTTCCCAGCAAATACAGTGTATTGGACTGAAGAGAAGCTCCTTTTTTACTCAGTTTCCAATACTGAGTTGAACTAGATATGCCCTGTTTGTGTAGGAAGCACAGTTCTTTTGTTCTGAGCTAGCTCACTGTACTGGCCCTATAGGAAACACAGTAGAGTGCAAGAGTGCCTGTTTCTCAAAAGCAGAGTGTTTTACTTGTAAGGCCGACTGGGGTTCAATACAACTTCCTAAACGGAGTTGATTCACATTCAGTTTCAAGTTCTAGCATTAAGTGTTAATTCAGGGTAAGAACACCACTATTGTGCTATTCTGGCCATAAACAGTGCAAATAGCACCTGCATCTGTTCCCAGCAAATACAGTGTATTGGACTGAAGAGAAGCTCCTGTTTTACTCAGTTTCCAATACTGAGTTGAGCTAGATATGCCCCGTTTGTTAGGAAGCACAGTTCTTTTGTTCTGAGCTAGCTCACTGTACTGGCCCTATAGGAAACACAGTAGAGTGCAAGAGTGCCTGTTTCTCAAAAGCAGAGTGTTTTTCTTGTAAGGCCTCCAGGGGTTCAATACAACTTCCTAAACAGAGTTGATTCACATTCAGTTTCAAGTTCTAGCATTAAGTGTTAATTCAGGGTAAGAACACCACTATTGTGCTATTCTGGCCATAAACAGTGCAAATAGCACTCTTGTCTGTTTCCAGCAAATACAGTGTATTGGACTGAAGAGAAGCTCCTCTTTTACTCAGTTTCCAATACTGAGTTGAACTAGATATACCCCGTTTGTGTAGGAAGCACAGTTCTTTTGTTCTGAGCTAGCTCACTGTACTGGCCCTATAGGAAACACAGTAGAGTGCAAGAGTGCCTGTTTCTCAAAAGCAGAGTGTTTTTCTTGTAAGGCCGACTGGGGTTCAATACAACTTCCTAAACGGAGTTGATTCACATTCAGTTTCAAGTTCTAGCATTAAGTGTAAATTTAGGGTAAGAACACCACTATTGTGCTATTCTGGCCATAAACAGTGCAAATAGCACCTGCGTCTGTTCCCAGCAAATACAGAGTATTGGACTGAAGAGAAGCTCCTGTTTTACTCAGTTTCCAATACTGAGTTGAACTAGATATGCCCCGTTTGTGTAGGAAGCACAGTTCTTTGTTCTGAGCTAGCTCACTGTACTGGCCCTATAGGAAACACAGTAGAGTGCAAGAGTGCCTGTTTCTCAAAAGCAGAGTGTTTTTCTTGTAAGGCCGACTGGGGTTCAATACAACTTCCTAAACGGAGTTGATTCACATTCAGTTTCAAGTTCTAGCATTAAGTGCTAATTCATGGTAAGAACACCACTATTGTGCTATTCTGGCCATAAACAGTGGCCAGAAGAGAAGCTCCTGTTTTACTCAGTTTCCAATACTGAGTTGAACTAGATATGCCCCGTTTGTGTAGGAAGCACAGTTCTTTTTTTCTGAGCTAGCTCACTGTACTGACCCTATAGGAAACACAGTAGAGTGCAAGAGTGCCTGTTTCTCAAAAGCAGAGTGTTTTTCTTGTAAGGCCTCCTGGGGTTCAATACAACTTCCTAAACGGAGTTGATTCACATTCAGTTTCAAGTTCTAGCATTAAGTGCTAATTCATGGCAAGAACACCACTATTGTGCTATTCTGGCCATAAACAGTACAAATAGCACTTGCGTCTGTTCCCAGCAAATACAGTGTATTGGACTGAAGAGAAGCTCCTGTTTTACTCAGTTTCCAATACTGAGTTGAACTAGATATGCCCCGTTTGTGTAGGAAGCACAGTTCTTTTGTTCTGAGCTAGCTCACTGTACTGGCCCTATGGGAAACACAGTAGAGTGCAAGAGTGCCTGTTTCTCAAAAGCAGAGTGTTTTTCTAGTAAGGCCGACTGGGGTTCAATACAACTTCCTAAACGGAGTTGATTCACATTCAGGTTCAAGTTCTAGCATTAAGTGTTAATTCAGGGTAAGAACACCACTATTGTGCTATTCTGGCCATAAACAGTGCAAATAGCACTCGCGTCTATTCCCAGCAAATACAGTGTATTGGACTGAAGAGAAGCTCCTGTTTTACTCAGTTTCCAATACTGAGTTGAACTAGATATACCCCGTTTGTGTAGGAAGCACAGTTCTTTGTTCTGAGCTAGCTCACTGTACTGGCCCTATAGGAAACACAGTAGAGTGCAAGAGTGCCTGTTTCTCAAAAGCAGAGTGTTTTTCTTGTAAGGCCGACTGGGGTTCAATACAACTTCCTAAACGGAGTTGATTCACATTCAGTTTCAAGTTCTAGCATTAAGTGAAAATTTAGGGTAAGAACACGACTATTGTGCTATTCTGGCCATAAACAGTGCAAATAGCACCTGCGTCTGTTCCCAGCAAATACAGTGTATTGGACTGAAGAGAAGCTCCTGTTTTACTCAGTTTCCAATACTGAGTTGAACTAGATATGCCCCGTTTGTGTAGGAAGCACAGTTCTTTTGTTCTGAGCTAGCTCACTGTACTGGCCCTATAGGAAACACAGTAGAGTGCAAGAGTGCCTGTTTCTCAAAAGCAGAGTGTTTTTCTTGTAAGGCCGACTGGGGTTCAATACAACTTCCTAAACGGAGTTGATTCACATTCAGTTTCAAGTTCTAGCATTAAGTGTTAATTCAGGGTAAGAACACCACTATTGTGCTATTCTGGCCATAAACAGTGCAAATAGCACTCGCGTCTGTTCCCAGCAAATACAGTGTATTGGACTGAAGAGAAGCTCCTGTTTTACTCAGTTTCCAATACTGAGTTGAACTAGATATGCCCCGTTTGTGTAGGAAGCACAGTTCTTTTGTTCTGAGCTAGCTCACTGTACTGGCCCTATAGGAAACACAGTAGAGTGCAAGAGTGCCTGTTTCTCAAAAGCAGAGTGTTTTTCTTGTAAGGCCGACTGGGGTTCAATACAACTTCCTAAACAGAGTTGATTCACATTCAGTTTCACGTTCTAGCATTAAGTGTTAATTCAGGGTAAGAACACCACTATTGTGCTACTGTGGCCATAAACAGTGCAAATAGCACCTGCGTCTGTTCCCAGCAAATACAGTGTATTGGACTGAAGAGAAGCTCCTTTTTTACTCAGTTTCCAGTACTGAGTTGAACTAGATATGCCCTGTTTGTGTAGGAAGCACAGTTCTTTTGTTCTGAGCTAGCTCACTGTACTGGCCCTATAGGAAACACAGTAGAGTGCAAGAGTGCCTGTTTCTCAAAAGCAGAGTGTTTTTCTTGTAAGGCCGACTGGGGTTCAATACAACTTCCTAAACGGAGTTGATTCACATTCAGTTTCAAGTTCTAGCATTAAGTGCTAATTCATGGTAAGAACACCACTATTGTGCTATTCTGGCCATAAACAGTGGCCAGAAGAGAAGCTCCTGTTTTACTCAGTTTCCAATACTGAGTTGAACTAGATATGCCCCGTTTGTGTAGGAAGCACAGTTCTTTTTTTCTGAGCTAGCTCACTGTACTGACCCTATAGGAAACACAGTAGAGTGCAAGAGTGCCTGTTTCTCAAAAGCAGAGTGTTTATCTTGTAAGGCCTCCTGGGGTTCAATACAACTTCCTAAACGGAGTTGATTCACATGCAGTTTCAAGTTCTAGCATTAAGTGTTAATTCAGGATAAGAAACCACTATTGTGCTATTCTGGCCATAAACAGTACAAATAGCACTTGCGTCTGTTCCCAGCAAATACAGTGTATTGGACTGAAGAGAAGCTCCTGTTTTACTCAGTTTCCAATACTGAGTTGAACTAGATATGCCCCGTTTGTGTAGGAAGCACAGTTCTTTTGTTCTGAGCTAGCTCACTGTACTGGCCCTATGGGAAACACAGTAGAGTGCAAGAGTGCCTGTTTCTCAAAAGCAGAGTGTTTTTCTTGTAAGGCCGACTGGGGTTCAATACAACTTCCTAAACGGAGTTGATTCACATTCAGTTTCAAGTTCTAGCATTAAGTGTTAATTCAGGGTAAGAACACCACTATTGTGCTATTCTGGCCATAAACAGTGCAAATAGCACTCGCGTCTGTTCCCAGCAAATACAGTGTATTGGACTGAAGAGAAGCTCCTGTTTTACTCAGTTTCCAATACTGAGTTGAACTAGATATACCCCGTTTGTGTAGGAAGCACAGTTCTTTGTTCTGAGCTAGCTCACTGTACTGGCCCTATAGGAAACACAGTAGAGTGCAAGAGTGCCTGTTTCTCAAAAGCAGAGTGTTTTTCTTGTAAGGCCGACTGGGGTTCAATACAACTTCCTAAACGGAGTTGATTCACATTCAGTTTCAAGTTCTAGCATTAAGTGTAAATTTAGGGTAAGAACACCACTATTGTGCTATTCTGGCCATAAACAGTGCAAATAGCACCTGCGTCTGTTCCCAGCAAATACAGTGTATTGGACTGAAGAGAAGCTCCTGTTTTACTCAGTTTCCAATACTGAGTTGAACTAGATATGCCCCGTTTGTGTAGGAAGCACAGTTCTTTTTTTCTGAGCTAGCTCACTGTACTGGCCCTATAGGAAACACAGTAGAGTGCAAGAGTGCCTGTTTCTCAAAAGCAGAGTGTTTTTTTTGTAAGGCCGACTGGGGTTCAATACAACTTCCTAAACGGAGTTGATTCACATTCAGTTTCAAGTTCTAGCATTAAGTGTTAATTCAGGGTAAGAAACCACTATTGTGCTATTCTGGCCATAAACAGTGCAAATAGCCCTCGCGTCTGTTCCCAGCAAATACAGTGTATTGGACTGAAGAGAAGCTCCTGTTTTACTCAGTTTCCAATACTGAGTTGAACTAGATATGCCCCGTTTGTGTAGGAAGCACAGTTCTTTTGTTCTGAGCTAGCTCACTGTACTGGCCCTATAGGAAACACAGTAGAGTGCAAGAGTGCCTGTTTCTCAAAAGCAGAGTGTTTTTCTTGTAAGGCCGACTGGGGTTCAATACAACTTCCTAAACAGAGTTGATTCACATTCAGTTTCACGTTCTAGCATTAAGTGTTAATTCAGGGTAAGAACACCACTATTGTGCTACTCTGGCCATAAACAGTGCAAATAGCACCTGCGTCTGTTCCCAGCAAATACAGTGTATTGGACTGAAGAGAAGCTCCTGTTTTACTCAGTTTCCAATACTGAGTTGAACTAGATATGCCCCGTTTGTGTAGGAAGCACAGTTCTTTTGTTCTGAGCTAGCTCACTGTACTGGCCCTATAGGAAACACAGTAGAGTGCAAGAGTGCCTGTTTCTCAAAAGCAGAGTGTTTTTCTTGTTAGGCCGACTGGGGTTCAACACAACTTCCTAAACGGAGTTTATTCACATTCAGTTTCAAGTTCTAGCATTAAGTGTAAATTTAGGGTAAGAACACCACTATTGTGCTATTCTGGCCATAAACAGTGCAAATAGCACCTGCGTCTGTTCCCAGCAAATACAGTGTATTGGACTGAAGAGAAGCTCCTGTTTTACTCAGTTTCCAATACTGAGTTGAACTAGATATGCCCCGTTTGTGTAGGAAGCACAGTTCTTTTGTTCTGAGCTAGCTCACTGTACTGGCCCTATAGGAAACACAGTAGAGTGCAAGAGTGCCTGTTTCTCAAAAGCAGAGTGTTTTTCTTGTAAGGCCGACTGGGGTTCAATACAACTTCCTAAACGGAGTTGATTCACATTCAGTTTCAAGTTCTAGCATTTAAGTGTTAATTCAGGGTAAGAACACCACTATTGTGCTATTCTGGCCATAAACAGTGCAAATAGCACTCGCGTCTGTTTCCAGCAAATACAGTGTATTGGACTGAAGAGAAGCTCCTCTTTACTCAGTTTCCAATACTGAGTTGTACTAGATATACCCCGTTTGTGTAGGAAGCACAGTTCTTTTGTTCTGAGCTAGCTCACTGTACTGGCCCTATAGGAAACACAGTAGAGTGCAAGAGTGCCTGTTTCTCAAAAGCAGAGTGTTTTTCTTGTAAGGCGGACTGGGGTTCAATACAACTTCCTAAACGGAGTTGATTCACATTCAGTTTCAAGTTCTAGCATTAAGTGTAAATTTAGGGTAAGAACACCACTATTGTGCTATTCTGGCCATAAACAGTGCAAATAGCACCTCGTCTGTTCCCAGCAAATACAGTGTATTGGACTGAAGAGAAGCTCCTGTTTTACTCAGGTTCCAATACTGAGTTGAACTAGATATGCCCCGTTTGTGTAGGAAGCACAGTTCTTTGTTCTGAGCTAGCTCACTGTACTGGCCCTATAGGAAACACAGTAGAGTGCAAGAGTGCCTGTTTCTCAAAAGCAGAGTGTTTTTCTTGTAAGGCCGACTGGGGTTCAATACAACTTCCTAAACCGAGTTGATTCACATTCAGTTTAAAGTTCTAGCATTAAGTGCTAATTCATGGTAAGAACACCACTATTGTGCTATTCTGGCCATAAACAGTGGCCAGAAGAGAAGCTCCTGTTTTACTCAGTTTCCAATACTGAGTTGAACTAGATATGCCCCGTTTGTGTAGGAAGCACAGTTCTTTTTTTCTGAGCTAGCTCACTGTACTGACCCTATAGGAAACACAGTAGAGTGCAAGAGTGCCTGTTTCTCAAAAGCAGAGTGTTTTTCTTGTAAGGCCGACTGGGGTTCAATACAACTTCCTAAACGGAGTTGATTCACATTCAGTTTCAATTTCTAGCATTAAGTGTTAATTCAGGGTAAGAAACCACTATTGTGCTATTCTGGCCATAAACAGTACAAATAGCACTTGCGTCTGTTCCCAGCAAATACAGTGTATTGGACTGAAGAGAAGCTCCTGTTTTACTCAGTTTCCAATACTGAGTTGAACTAGATATGCCCCGTTTGTGTAGGAAGCACAGTTCTTTTTTTCTGAGCTAGCTCACTGTACTGGCCCTATAGGAAACACAGTAGAGTGCAAGAGTGCCTGTTTCTCAAAAGCAGAGTGTTTTTCTTGTAAGGCCGACTGGGGTTCAATACAACTTCCTAAACAGAGTTGATTCACATTCAGTTTCACGTTCTAGCATTAAGTGTAAATTTAGGGTAAGAACACCACTATTGTGCTATTCTGGCCATAAACAGTGCAAATAGCAACTGCGTCTGTTCCCAGCAAATACAGTGTATTGGACTGAAGAGAAGCTCCTGTTTTACTCAGTTTCCAATACTGAGTTGAACTAGATATGCCCCGTTTGTGTAGGAAGCACAGTTCTTTTGTTCTGAGCTAGCTCACTGTACTGGCCCTATAGGAAACACAGTAGAGTGCAAGAGTGCCTGTTTCTCAAAAGCAGAGTGTTTTTTTTGTAAGGCCGACTGGGGTTCAATACAACTTCCTAAACGGAGTTGATTCACATTCAGTTTCAAGTTCTAGCATTAAGTGTTAATTCAGGGTAAGAAACCACTATTGTGCTATTCTGGCCATAAACAGTGCAAATAGCACTCGCGTCTGTTCCCAGCAAATACAGTGTATTGGACTGAAGAGAAGCTCCTGTTTTACTCAGTTTCCAATACTGAGTTGAACTAGATATGCCCCGTTTGTGTAGGAAGCACAGTTCTTTTGTTCTGAGCTAGCTCACTGTACTGGCCCTATAGGAAACACAGTAGAGTGCAAGAGTGCCTGTTTCTCAAAAGCAGAGTGTTTTTCTTGTAAGGCCTCCAGGGATTCAATACAACTTCCTAAACAGAGTTGATTCACATTCAGTTTCACGTTCTAGCATTAAGTGTTAATTCAGGGTAAGAACACCACTATTGTGCTACTCTGGCCATAAACAGTGCAAATAGCACCTGCGTCTGTTCCCAGCAAATACAGTGTATTGGACTGAAGAGAAGCTCCTGTTTTACTCAGTTTCCAATACTGAGTTGAACTAGATATGCCCCGTTTGTGTAGGAAGCACAGTTCTTTTGTTCTGAGCTAGCTCACTGTACTGGCCCTATAGGAAACACAGTAGAGTGCAAGAGTGCCTGTTTCTCAAAAGCAGAGTGTTTTTCTTGTTAGGCCGACTGGGGTTCAACACAACTTCCTAAACGGAGTTGATTCACATTCAGTTTCAAGTTCTAGCATTAAGTGTAAATTTAGGGTAAGAACACCACTATTGTGCTATTCTGGCCATAAACAGTGCAAATAGCACCTGCGTCTGTTCCCAGCAAATACAGTGTATTGGACTGAAGAGAAGCTCCTGTTTTACTCAGTTTCCAATACTGAGTTGAACTAGATATGCCCCGTTTGTGTAGGAAGCACAGTTCTTTTGTTCTGAGCTAGCTCACTGTACTGGCCCTATAGGAAACACAGTAGAGTGCAAGAGTGCCTGTTTCTCAAAAGCAGAGTGTTTTTCTTGTAAGGCCGACTGGGGTTCAATACAACTTCCTAAACGGAGTTGATTCACATTCAGTTTCAAGTTCTAGCATTTAAGTGTTAATTCAGGGTAAGAACACCACTATTGTGCTATTCTGGCCATAAACAGTGCAAATAGCACTCGCGTCTGTTTCCAGCAAATACAGTGTATTGGACTGAAGAGAAGCTCCTCTTTACTCAGTTTCCAATACTGAGTTGTACTAGATATACCCCGTTTGTCTAGGAAGCACAGTTCTTTTGTTCTGAGCTAGCTCACTGTACTGGCCCTATAGGAAACACAGTAGAGTGCAAGAGTGCCTGTTTCTCAAAAGCAGAGTGTTTTTCTTGTAAGGCGGACTGGGGTTCAACACAACTTCCTAAACGGAGTTGATTCACATTCAGTTTCAAGTTCTAGCATTAAGTGTAAATTTAGGGTAAGAACACCACTATTGTGCTATTCTGGCCATAAACAGTGCAAATAGCACCTGCGTCTGTTCCCAGCAAATACAGTGTATTGGACTGAAGAGAAGCTCCTGTTTTACTCAGGTTCCAATACTGAGTTGAACTAGATATGCCCCGTTTGTGTAGGAAGCACAGTTCTTTGTTCTGAGCTAGCTCACTGTACTGGCCCTATAGGAAACACAGTAGAGTGCAAGAGTGCCTGTTTCTCAAAAGCAGAGTGTTTTTCTTGTAAGGCCGACTGGGGTTCAATACAACTTCCTAAACCGAGTTGATTCACATTCAGTTTCAAGTTCTAGCATTAAGTGCTAATTCATGGTAAGAACACCACTATTGTGCTATTCTGGCCATAAACAGTGGCCAGAAGAGAAGCTCCTCTTTTACTCAGTTTCCAATACTGAGTTGAACTAGATATGCCCCGTTTGTGTAGGAAGCACAGTTCTTTTTTTCTGAGCTAGCTCACTGTACTGACCCTATAGGAAACACAGTAGAGTGCAAGAGTGCCTGTTTCTCAAAAGCAGAGTGTTTTTCTTGTAAGGCCGACTGGGGTTCAATACAACTTCCTAAACGGAGTTGATTCACATTCAGTTTCAAGTTCTAGCATTAAGTGTTAATTCAGGGTAAGAAACCACTATTGTGCTATTCTGGCCATAAACAGTACAAATAGCACTTGCGTCTGTTCCCAGCAAATACAGTGTATTGGACTGAAGAGAAGCTCCTGTTTTACTCAGTTTCCAATACTGAGTTGAACTAGATATGCCCCGTTTGTGTAGGAAGCACAGTTCTTTTGTTCTGAGCTAGCTCACTGTACTGGCCCTATAGGAAACACAGTAGAGTGCAAGAGTGCCTGTTTCTCAAAAGCAGAGTGTTTTTCTTGTAAGGCCGACTGGGGTTCAATACAACTTCCTAAACAGAGTTGATTCACATTCAGTTTCACGTTCTAGCATTAAGTGTTAATTCAGGGTAAGAACACCACTATTGTGCTATTCTGGCCATAAACAGTGCAAATAGCACCTGCGTCTGTTCCCAGCAAATACAGTGTATTGGACTGAAGAGAAGCTCCTTTTTTACTCAGTTTCCAATACTGAGTTGAACTAGATATGCCCTGTTTGTGTAGGAAGCACAGTTCTTTTGTTCTGAGCTAGCTCACTGTACTGGCCCTATAGGAAACACAGTAGAGTGCAAGAGTGCCTGTTTCTCAAAAGCAGAGTGTTTTTCTTGTAAGGCCGACTGGGGTTCAATACAACTTCCTAAACGGAGTTGATTCACATTCAGTTTCAAGTTCTAGCATTAAGTGTAAATTTAGGGTAAGAACACCACTATTGTGCTATTCTGGCCATAAACAGTGCAAATAGCACCTGCGTCTGTTCCCAGCAAATACAGAGTATTGGACTGAAGAGAAGCTCCTGTTTTACTCAGTTTCCAATACTGAGTTGAACTAGATAAGCCCCGTTTGTGTAGGAAGCACAGTTCTTTGTTCTGAGCTAGCTCACTGTACTGGCCCTATAGGAAACACAGTAGAGTGCAAGAGTGCCTGTTTCTCAAAAGCAGAGTGTTTTTCTTGTAAGGCCGACTGGGGTTAAATACAACTTCCTAAACAGAGTTGATTCACATTCAGTTTCACGTTCTAGCATTAAGTGTTAATTCAGGGTAAGAACACCACTATTGTGCTACTCTGGCCATAAACAGTGCAAATAGCACCTGCGTCTGTTCCCAGCAAATACAGTGTATTGGACTGAAGAGAAGATCCTTTTTTACTCAGTTTCCAGTACTGAGTTGAACTAGATATGCCCTGTTTGTGTAGGAAGCACAGTTCTTTTGTTCTGAGCTAGCTCACTGTACTGGCCCTATAGGAAACACAGTAGAGTGCAAGAGTGCCTGTTTCTCAAAAGCAGAGTGTTTTTCTTGTAAGGCCGACTGGGGTTCAATACAACTTCCTAAACGGAGTTGATTCACATTCAGTTTCAAGTTCTAGCATTAAGTGCTAATTCATGGTAAGAACACCACTATTGTGCTATTCTGGCCATAAACAGTGGCCAGAAGAGAAGCTCCTGTTTTACTCAGTTTCCAATACTGAGTTGAACTAGATATGCCCCGTTTGTGTAGGAAGCACAGTTCTTTTTTTCTGAGCTAGCTCACTGTACTGACCCTATAGGAAACACAGTAGAGTGCAAGAGTGCCTGTTTCTCAAAAGCAGAGTGTTTTTCTTGTAAGGCCGACTGGGGTTCAATACAACTTCCTAAACGGAGTTGATTCACATTCAGTTTCAAGTTCTAGCATTAAGTGTTAATTCAGGGTAAGAAACCACTATTGTGCTATTCTGGCCATAAAGAGTACAAATAGCACTTGTGTCTGTTCCCAGCAAATACAGTGTATTGGACTGAAGAGAAGCTCCTGTTTTACTCAGTTTCCAATACTGAGTTGAACTAGATATGCCCCGTTTGTGTAGGAAGCACAGTTCTTTTGTTCTGAGCTAGCTCACTGTACTGGCCCTATAGGAAACACAGTAGAGTGCAAGAGTGCCTGTTTTTCAAAAGCAGAGTGTTTTTCTTGTAAGGCCGACTGGGGTTCAATACAACTTCCTAAACAGAGTTGATTCACATTCAGTTTCACGTTCTAGCATTAAGTGTTAATTCAGGGTAAGAACACCACTATTGTGCTACTCTGGCCATAAACAGTGCAAATAGCACCTGCGTCTGTTCCCAGCAAATACAGTGTATTGGACTGAAGAGAAGCTCCTTTCTTACTCAGTTTCCAATACTGAGTTGAACTAGATATGCCCTGTTTGTGTAGGAAGCACAGTTCTTTTGTTCTGAGCTAGCTCACTGTACTGGCCCTATAGGAAACACAGTAGAGTGCAAGAGTGCCTGTTTCTCAAAAGCAGAGTGTTTTACTTGTAAGGCCGACTGGGGTTCAATACAACTTCCTAAACGGAGTTGATTCACATACAGTTTCAAGTTCTAGCATTATGTGTTAATTCAGGGTAAGAACACCACTATTGTGCTATTCTGGCCATAAACAGTGCAAATAGCACCTGCGTCTGTTCCCAGCAAATACAGAGTATTGGACTGAAGAGAAGCTCCTGTTTTACTCAGGTTCCAATACTGAGTTGAACTAGATATGCCCCGTTTGTGTAGGAAGCACAGTTCTTTTGTTCTGAGCTAGCTCACTGTACTGGCCCTATAGGAAACACAGTAGAGTGCAAGAGTGCCTGTTTCTCAAAAGCAGAGTGTTTTTCTTGTAAGGCCGACTGGGGTTCAATACAACTTCCTAAACGGAGTTGATTCACATTCAGTTTCAAGTTCTAGCATTTAAGTGTTAATTCAGGGTAAGAACACCACTATTGTGCTATTCTGGCCATAAACAGTGCAAATAGCACTCGCGTCTGTTTCCAGCAAATACAGTGTATTGGACTGAAGAGAAGCTCCTCTTTACTCAGTTTCCAATACTGAGTTGTACTAGATATACCCCGTTTGTGTAGGAAGCACAGTTCTTTTGTTCTGAGCTAGCTCACTGTACTGGCCCTATAGGAAACACAGTAGAGTGCAAGAGTGCCTGTTTCTCAAAAGCAGAGTGTTTTTCTTGTAAGGCGGACTGGGGTTCAATACAACTTCCTAAACGGAGTTGATTCACATTCAGTTTCAAGTTCTAGCATTAAGTGTAAATTTAGGGTAAGAACACCACTATTGTGCTATTCTGGCCATAAACAGTGCAAATAGCACCTGCGTCTGTTCCCAGCAAATACAGTGTATTGGACTGAAGAGAAGCTCCTGTTTTACTCAGGTTCCAATACTGAGTTGAACTAGATATGCCCCGTTTGTGTAGGAAGCACAGTTCTTTGTTCTGAGCTAGCTCACTGTACTGGCCCTATAGGAAACACAGTAGAGTGCAAGAGTGCCTGTTTCTCAAAAGCAGAGTGTTTTTCTTGTAAGGCCGACTGGGGTTCAATACAACTTCCTAAACCGAGTTGATTCACATTCAGTTTCAAGTTCTAGCATTAAGTGCTAATTCATGGTAAGAACACCACTATTGTGCTATTCTGGCCATAAACAGTGGCCAGAAGAGAAGCTCCTCTTTTACTCAGTTTCCAATACTGAGTTGAACTAGATATGCCCCGTTTGTGTAGGAAGCACAGTTCTTTTTTTCTGAGCTAGCTCACTGTACTGACCCTATAGGAAACACAGTAGAGTGCAAGAGTGCCTGTTTCTCAAAAGCAGAGTGTTTTTCTTGTAAGGCCGACTGGGGTTCAATACAACTTCCTAAACGGAGTTGATTCACATTCAGTTTCAAGTTCTAGCATTAAGTGTTAATTCAGGGTAAGAAACCACTATTGTGCTATTCTGGCCATAAACAGTACAAATAGCACTTGCGTCTGTTCCCAGCAAATACAGTGTATTGGACTGAAGAGAAGCTCCTGTTTTACTCAGTTTCCAATACTGAGTTGAACTAGATAAGCCCCGTTTGTGTAGGAAGCACAGTTCTTTTGTTCTGAGCTAGCTCACTGTACTGGCCCTATAGGAAACACAGTAGAGTGCAAGAGTGCCTGTTTCTCAAAAGCAGAGTGTTTTTCTTGTAAGGCCGACTGGGGTTCAATACAACTTCCTAAACGGAGTTGATTCACATTCAGTTTCACGTTCTAGCATTAAGTGTTAATTCAGGGTAAGAACACCACTATTGTGCTACTCTGGCCATAAACAGTGCAAATAGCACCTGCGTCTGTTCCCAGCAAATACAGTGTATTGGACTGAAGAGAAGCTCCTTTTTTACTCAGTTTCCAATACTGAGTTGAACTAGATATGCCCTGTTTGTGTAGGAAGCACAGTTCTTTTGTTCTGAGCTAGCTCACTGTACTGGCCCTATAGGAAACACAGTAGAGTGCAAGAGTGCCTGTTTCTCAAAAGCAGAGTGTTTTTCTTGTAAGGCCGACTGGGGTTCAATACAACTTCCTAAACGGAGTTGATTCACATTCAGTTTCAAGTTCTAGCATTAAGTGTAAATTTAGGGTAAGAACACCACTATTGTGCTATTCTGGCCATAAACAGTGCAAATAGCACCTGCGTCTGTTCCCAGCAAATACAGAGTATTGGACTGAAGAGAAGCTCCTGTTTTACTCAGTTTCCAATACTGAGTTGAACTAGATATGCCCCGTTTGTGTAGGAAGCACAGTTCTTTGTTCTGAGCTAGCTCACTGTACTGGCCCTATAGGAAACACAGTAGAGTGCAAGAGTGCCTGTTTCTCAAAAGCAGAGTGTTTTTCTTGTAAGGCCGACTGGGGTTCAATACAACTTCCTAAACGGAGTTGATTCACATTCAGTTTCAAGTTCTAGCATTAAGTGCTAATTCATGGTAAGAACACCACTATTGTGCTATTCTGGCCATAAACAGTGGCCAGAAGTGAAGCTCCTGTTTTACTCAGTTTCCAATACTGAGTTGAACTAGATATGCCCCGTTTGTGTAGGAAGCACAGTTCTTTTTTTCTGAGCTAGCTCACTGTACTGACCCTATAGGAAACACAGTAGAGTGCAAGAGTGCCTGTTTCTCAAAAGCAGAGTGTTTTTCTTGTAATGCCTCCTGGGGTTCAATACAACTTCCTAAACGGAGTTGATTCACATTCAGTTTCAAGTTCTAGCATTAAGTGTTAATTCAGGATAAGAAACCACTATTGTGCTATTCTGGCCATAAACAGTACAAATAGCACTTGCGTCTGTTCCCAGCAAATACAGTGTATTGGACTGAAGAGAAGCTCCTGTTTTACTCAGTTTCCAATACTGAGTTGAACTAGATATGCCCCGTTTGTGTAGGAAGCACAGTTCTTTTGTTCTGAGCTAGCTCACTGTACTGGCCCTATGGGAAACACAGTAGAGTGCAAGAGTGCCTGTTTCTCAAAAGCAGAGTGTTTTTCTTGTAAGGCCGACTGGGGTTCAATACAACTTCCTAAACGGAGTTGATTCACATTCAGTTTCAAGTTCTAGCATTAAGTGTTAATTCAGGGTAAGAACACCACTATTGTGCTATTCTGGCCATAAACAGTGCAAATAGCACTCGCGTCTGTTCCCAGCAAATACAGTGTATTGGACTGAAGAGAAGCTCCTGTTTTACTCAGTTTCCAATACTGAGTTGAACTAGATATACCCCGTTTGTGTAGGAAGCACAGTTCTTTGTTCTGAGCTAGCTCACTGTACTGGCCCTATAGGAAACACAGTAGAGTGCAAGAGTGCCTGTTTCTCAAAAGCAGAGTGTTTTTCTTTTAAGGCCGACTGGGGTTCAATACAACTTCCTAAACGGAGTTGATTCACATTCAGTTTCAAGTTCTAGCATTAAGTGTAAATTTAGGGTAAGAACACCACTATTGTGCTATTCTGGCCATAAACAGTGCAAATAGCACCTGCGTCTGTTCCCAGCAAATACAGTGTATTGGACTGAAGAGAAGCTCCTGTTTTACTCAGTTTCCAATACTGAGTTGAACTAGATATGCCCCGTTTGTGTAGGAAGCACAGTTCTTTTGTTCTGAGCTAGCTCACTGTACTGGCCCTATAGGAAACACAGTAGAGTGCAAGAGTGCCTGTTTCTCAAAAGCAGAGTGTTTTTTTTGTAAGGCCGACTGGGGTTCAATACAACTTCCTAAACGGAGTTGATTCACATTCAGTTTCAAGTTCTAGCATTAAGTGTTAATTCAGGGTAAGAAACCACTATTGTGCTATTCTGGCCATAAACAGTGCAAATAGCACTCGCGTCTGTTCCCAGCAAATACAGTGTATTGGACTGAAGAGAAGCTCCTGTTTTACTCAGTTTCCAATACTGAGTTGAACTAGATATGCCCCGTTTGTGTAGGAAGCACAGTTCTTTTTTTCTGAGCTAGCTCACTGTACTGGCCCTATAGGAAACACAGTAGAGTGCAAGAGTGCCTGTTTCTCAAAAGCAGAGTGTTTTTCTTGTAAGGCCGACTGGGGTTCAATACAACTTCCTAAACAGAGTTGATTCACATTCAGTTTCACGTTCTAGCATTAAGTGTTAATTCAGGGTAAGAACACCACTATTGTGCTACTCTGGCCATAAACAGTGCAAATAGCACCTGCGTCTGTTCCCAGCAAATACAGTGTATTGGACTGAAGAGAAGATCCTTTTTTACTCAGTTTCCAGTACTGAGTTGAACTAGATATGCCCTGTTTGTGTAGGAAGCACAGTTCTTTTGTTCTGAGCTAGCTCACTGTACTGGCCCTATAGGAAACACAGTAGAGTGCAAGAGTGCCTGTTTCTCAAAAGCAGAGTGTTTTTCTTGTAAGGCCGACTGGGGTTCAATACAACTTCCTAAACGGAGTTGATTCACATTCAGTTTCAAGTTCTAGCATTAAGTGCTAATTCATGGTAAGAACACCACTATTGTGCTATTCTGGCCATAAACAGTGGCCAGAAGAGAAGCTCCTGTTTTACTCAGTTTCCAATACTGAGTTGAACTAGATATGCCCCGTTTGTGTAGGAAGCACAGTTCTTTTTTTCTGAGCTAGCTCACTGTACTGACCCTATAGGAAACACAGTAGAGTGCAAGAGTGCCTGTTTCTCAAAAGCAGAGTGTTTTTCTTGTAAGGCCGACTGGGGTTCAATACAACTTCCTAAACGGAGTTGATTCACATTCAGTTTCAAGTTCTAGCATTAAGTGTTAATTCAGGGTAAGAAACCACTATTGTGCTATTCTGGCCATAAAGAGTACAAATAGCACTTGTGTCTATTCCCAGCAAATACAGTGTATTGGACTGAAGAGAAGCTCCTGTTTTACTCAGTTTCCAATACTGAGTTGAACTAGATATGCCCCGTTTGTGTAGGAAGCACAGTTCTTTTGTTCTGAGCTAGCTCACTGTACTGGCCCTATAGGAAACACAGTAGAGTGCAAGAGTGCCTGTTTCTCAAAAGCAGAGTGTTTTTCTTGTAAGGCCGACTGGGGTTCAATACAACTTCCTAAACAGAGTTGATTCACATTCAGTTTCACGTTCTAGCATTAAGTGTTAATTCAGGGTAAGAACACCACTATTGTGCTACTCTGGCCATAAACAGTGCAAATAGCACCTGCGTCTGTTCCCAGCAAATACAGTGTATTGGACTGAAGAGAAGCTCCTGTTTTACTCAGTTTCCAATACTGAGTTGAGCTAGATATGCCCCGTTTGTGTAGGAAGCACAGTTCTTTTGTTCTGAGCTAGCTCACTGTACTGGCCCTATAGGAAACACAGTAGAGTGCAAGAGTGCCTGTTTCTCAAAAGCAGAGTGTTTTTCTTGTAAGGCCTCCAGGGGTTCAATACAACTTCCTAAACAGAGTTGATTCACATTCAGTTTCAAGTTCTAGCATTAAGTGTTAATTCAGGGTAAGAACACCACTATTGTGCTATTCTGGCCATAAACAGTGCAAATAGCACTCGCGTCTGTTTCCAGCAAATACAGTGTATTGGACTGAAGAGAAGCTCCTCTTTTACTCAGTTTCCAATACTGAGTTGAACTAGATATACCCTGTTTGTGTAGGAAGCACAGTTCTTTTGTTCTGAGCTAGCTCACTGTACTGGCCCTATAGGAAACACAGTAGAGTGCAAGAGTGCCTGTTTCTCAAAAGCAGAGTGTTTTTCTTGTAAGGCCGACTGGGGTTCAATACAACTTCCTAAACGGAGTTGATTCACATTCAGTTTCAAGTTCTAGCATTAAGTGTAAATTTAGGGTAAGAACACCACTATTGTGCTATTCTGGCCATAAACAGTGCAAATAGCACCTGCGTCTGTTCCCAGCAAATACAGAGTATTGGACTGAAGAGAAGCTCCTGTTTTACTCAGTTTCCAATACTGAGTTGAACTAGATATGCCCCGTTTGTGTAGGAAGCACAGTTCTTTGTTCTGAGCTAGCTCACTGTACTGGCCCTATAGGAAACACAGTAGAGTGCAAGAGTGCCTGTTTCTCAAAAGCAGAGTGTTTTTCTTGTAAGGCCGACTGGGGTTCAATACAACTTCCTAAACGGAGTTGATTCACATTCAGTTTCAAGTTCTAGCATTAAGTGCTAATTCATGGTAAGAACACAACTATTGTGCTATTCTGGCCATAAACAGTGGCCAGAAGAGAAGCTCCTGTTTTACTCAGTTTCCAATACTGAGTTGAACTAGATATGCCCCGTTTGTGTAGGAAGCACAGTTCTTTTTTTCTGAGCTAGCTCACTGTACTGACCCTATAGGAAACACAGTAGAGTGCAAGAGTGCCTGTTTCTCAAAAGCAGAGTGTTTTTCTTGTAAGGCCGACTGGGGTTCAATACAACTTCCTAAACGGAGTTGATTCACATTCAGTTTCAAGTTCTAGCATTAAGTGTTAATTCAGGGTAAGAACACCACTATTGTGCTATTCTGGCCATAAACAGTGCAAATAGCACCTGCGTCTGTTCCCAGCAAATACAGTGTATTGGACTGAAGAGAAGCTCCTGTTTTACTCAGTTTCCAATACTGAGTTGAGCTAGATATGCCCCGTTTGTGTAGGAAGCACAGTTCTTTTGTTCTGAGCTAGCTCACTGTACTGGCCCTATAGGAAACACAGTAGAGTGCAAGAGTGCCTGTTTCTCAAAAGCAGAGTGTTTTTCTTGTAAGGCCTCCAGGGGTTCAATACAACTTCCTAAACAGAGTTGATTCACATTCAGTTTCAAGTTCTAGCATTAAGTGTTAATTCAGGGTAAGAACACCACTATTGTGCTATTCTGGCCATAAACAGTGCAAATAGCACTCTTGTCTGTTTCCAGCAAATACAGTGTATTGGACTGAAGAGAAGCTCCTCTTTTACTCAGTTTCCAATACTGAGTTGAACTAGATATACCCCGTTTGTGTAGGAAGCACAGTTCTTTTGTTCTGAGCTAGCTCACTGTACTGGCCCTATAGGAAACACAGTAGAGTGCAAGAGTGCCTGTTTCTCAAAAGCAGAGTGTTTTTCTTGTAAGGCCGACTGGGGTTCAATACAACTTCCTAAACGGAGTTGATTCACATTCAGTTTCAAGTTCTAGCATTAAGTGTAAATTTAGGGTAAGAACACCACTATTGTGCTATTCTGGCCATAAACAGTGCAAATAGCACCTGCGTCTGTTCCCAGCAAATACAGAGTATTGGACTGAAGAGAAGCTCCTGTTTTACTCAGTTTCCAATACTGAGTTGAACTAGATATGCCCCGTTTGTGTAGGAAGCACAGTTCTTTGTTCTGAGCTAGCTCACTGTACTGGCCCTATAGGAAACACAGTAGAGTGCAAGAGTGCCTGTTTCTCAAAAGCAGAGTGTTTTTCTTGTAAGGCCGACTGGGGTTCAATACAACTTCCTAAACGGAGTTGATTCACATTCAGTTTCAAGTTCTAGCATTAAGTGCTAATTCATGGTAAGAACACCACTATTGTGCTATTCTGGCCATAAACAGTGGCCAGAAGAGAAGCTCCTGTTTTACTCAGTTTCCAATACTGAGTTGAACTAGATATGCCCCGTTTGTGTAGGAAGCACAGTTCTTTTTTTCTGAGCTAGCTCACTGTACTGACCCTATAGGAAACACAGTAGAGTGCAAGAGTGCCTGTTTCTCAAAAGCAGAGTGTTTTTCTTGTAAGGCCGACTGGGGTTCAATACAACTTCCTAAACGGAGTTGATTCACATTCAGTTTCAAGTTCTAGCATTAAGTGTTAATTCAGGGTAAGAAACCACTATTGTGCTATTCTGGCCATAAACAGTACAAATAGCACTTGCGTCTGTTCCCAGCAAATACAGTGTATTGGACTGAAGAGAAGCTCCTGTTTTACTCAGTTTCCAATACTGAGTTGAACTAGATATGCCCCGTTTGTGTAGGAAGCACAGTTCTTTTGTTCTGAGCTAGCTCACTGTACTGGCCCTATGGGAAACACAGTAGAGTGCAAGAGTGCCTGTTTCTCAAAAGCAGAGTGTTTTTCTAGTAAGGCCGACTGGGGTTCAATACAACTTCCTAAACGGAGTTGATTCACATTCAGTTTCAAGTTCTAGCATTAAGTGTTAATTCAGGGTAAGAACACCACTATTGTGCTATTCTGGCCATAAACAGTGCAAATAGCACTCGCGTCTGTTCCCAGCAAATACAGTGTATTGGACTGAAGAGAAGCTCCTGTTTTACTCAGTTTCCAATACTGAGTTGAACTAGATATACCCCGTTTGTGTAGGAAGCACAGTTCTTTGTTCTGAGCTAGCTCACTCTACCGGCCCTATAGGAAACACAGTAGAGTGCAAGAGTGCCTGTTTCTCAAAAGCAGAGTGTTTTTCTTGTAAGGCCGACTGGGGTTCAATACAACTTCCTAAACGGAGTTGATTCACATTCAGTTTCAAGTTCTAGCATTAAGTGTAAATTTAGGGTAAGAACACGACTATTGTGCTATTCTGGCCATAAACAGTGCAAATAGCACTCGCGTCTGTTCCCAGCAAATACAGTGTATTGGACTGAAGAGAAGCTCCTGTTTTACTCAGTTTCCAATACTGAGTTGAACTAGATATGCCCCGTTTGTGTAGGAAGCACAGTTCTTTTGTTCTGAGCTAGCTCACTGTACTGGCCCTATAGGAAACACAGTAGAGTGCAAGAGTGCCTGTTTCTCAAAAGCAGAGTGTTTTTCTTGTAAGGCCGACTGGGGTTCAATACAACTTCCTAAACAGAGTTGATTCATATTCAGTTTCACGTTCTAGCATTAAGTGTTAATTCAGGGTAAGAACACCACTATTGTGCTACTGTGGCCATAAACAGTGCAAATAGCACCTGCGTCTGTTCCCAGCAAATACAGTGTATTGGACTGAAGAGAAGCTCCTTTTTTACTCAGTTTCCAGTACTGAGTTGAACTAGATATGCCCTGTTTGTGTAGGAAGCACAGTTCTTTTGTTCTGAGCTAGCTCACTGTACTGGCCCTATAGGAAACACAGTAGAGTGCAAGAGTGCCTGTTTCTCAAAAGCAGAGTGTTTTTCTTGTAAGGCCGACTGGGGTTCAATACAACTTCCTAAACGGAGTTGATTCACATTCAGTTTCAAGTTCTAGCATTAAGTGCTAATTCATGGTAAGAACACCACTATTGTGCTATTCTGGCCATAAACAGTGGCCAGAAGAGAAGCTCCTGTTTTACTCAGTTTCCAATACTGAGTTGAACTAGATATGCCCCGTTTGTGTAGGAAGCACAGTTCTTTTTTTCTGAGCTAGCTCACTGTACTGACCCTATAGGAAACACAGTAGAGTGCAAGAGTGCCTGTTTCTCAAAAGCAGAGTGTTTTTCTTGTAAGGCCTCCTGGGGTTCAATACAACTTCCTAAACGGAGTTGATTCACATTCAGTTTCAAGTTCTAGCATTAAGTGTTAATTCAGGATAAGAAACCACTATTGTGCTATTCTGGCCATAAACAGTACAAATAGCACTTGCGTCTGTTCCCAGCAAATACAGTGTATTGGACTGAAGAGAAGCTCCTGTTTTACTTAGTTTCCAATACTGAGTTGAACTAGATATGCCCCGTTTGTGTAGGAAGCACAGTTCTTTTGTTCTGAGCTAGCTCACTGTACTGGCCCTATGGGAAACACAGTAGAGTGCAAGAGTGCCTGTTTCTCAAAAGCAGAGTGTTTTTCTTGTAAGGCCGACTGGGGTTCAATACAACTTCCTAAACGGAGTTGATTCACATTCAGTTTCAAGTTCTAGCATTAAGTGTTAATTCAGGGTAAGAACACCACTATTGTGCTATTCTGGCCATAAACAGTGCAAATAGCACTCGCGTCTGTTCCCAGCAAATACAGTGTATTGGACTGAAGAGAAGCTCCTGTTTTACTCAGTTTCCAATACTGAGTTGAACTAGATATACCCCGTTTGTGTAGGAAGCACAGTTCTTTGTTCTGAGCTAGCTCACTGTACTGGCCCTATAGGAAACACAGTAGAGTGCAAGAGTGCCTGTTTCTCAAAAGCAGAGTGTTTTTCTTGTAAGGCCGACTGGGGTTCAATACAACTTCCTAAACGGAGTTGATTCACATTCAGTTTCAAGTTCTAGCATTAAGTGTAAATTTAGGGTAAGAACACCACTATTGTGCTATTCTGGTCATAAACAGTGCAAATAGCACCTGCGTCTGTTCCCAGCAAATACAGTGTATTGGACTGAAGAGAAGCTCCTGTTTTACTCAGTTTCCAATACTGAGTTGAACTAGATATGCCCCGTTTGTGTAGGAAGCACAGTTCTTTTGTTCTGAGCTAGCTCACTGTACTGGCCCTATAGGAAACACAGTAGAGTGCAAGAGTGCCTGTTTCTCAAAAGCAGAGTGTTTTTTTTGTAAGGCCGACTGGGGTTCAATACAACTTCCTAAACGGAGTTGATTCACATTCAGTTTCAAGTTCTAGCATTAAGTGTTAATTCAGGGTAAGAAACCACTATTGTGCTATTCTGGCCATAAACAGTGCAAATAGCACTCGCGTCTGTTCCCAGCAAATACAGTGTATTGGACTGAAGAGAAGCTCCTGTTTTACTCAGTTTCCAATACTGAGTTGTACTAGATATGCCCCGTTTGTGTAGGAAGCACAGTTCTTTTTTTCTGAGCTAGCTCACTGTACTGGCCCTATAGGAAACACAGTAGAGTGCAAGAGTGCCTGTTTCTCAAAAGCAGAGTGTTTTTCTTGTAAGGCCGACTGGGGTTCAATACAACTTCCTAAACAGAGTTGATTCACATTCAGTTTCACGTTCTAGCATTAAGTGTTAATTCAGGGTAAGAACACCACTATTGTGCTACTCTGGCCATAAACAGTGCAAATAGCACCTGCGTCTGTTCCCAGCAAATACAGTGTATTGGACTGAAGAGAAGATCCTTTTTTACTCAGTTTCCAGTACTGAGTTGAACTAGATATGCCCTGTTTGTGTAGGAAGCACAGTTCTTTTGTTCTGAGCTAGCTCACTGTACTGGCCCTATAGGAAACACAGTAGAGTGCAAGAGTGCCTGTTTCTCAAAAGCAGAGTGTTTTTCTTGTAAGGCCGACTGGGGTTCAATACAACTTCCTAAACGGAGTTGATTCACATTCAGTTTCAAGTTCTAGCATTAAGTGCTAATTCATGGTAAGAACACCACTATTGTGCTATTCTGGCCATAAACAGTGGCCAGAAGAGAAGCTCCTGTTTTACTCAGTTTCCAATACTGAGTTGAACTAGATATGCCCCGTTTGTGTAGGAAGCACAGTTCTTTTTTTCTGAGCTAGCTCACTGTACTGACCCTATAGGAAACACAGTAGAGTGCAAGAGTGCCTGTTTCTCAAAAGCAGAGTGTTTTTCTTGTAAGGCCGACTGGGGTTCAATACAACTTCCTAAACGGAGTTGATTCACATTCAGTTTCAAGTTCTAGCATTAAGTGTTAATTCAGGGTAAGAAACCACTATTGTGCTATTCTGGCCATAAAGAGTACAAATAGCACTTGTGTCTGTTCCCAGCAAATACAGTGTATTGGACTGAAGAGAAGCTCCTGTTTTACTCAGTTTCCAATACTGAGTTGAACTAGATATGCCCCGTTTGTGTAGGAAGCACAGTTCTTTTGTTCTGAGCTAGCTCACTGTACTGGCCCTATAGGAAACACAGTAGAGTGCAAGAGTGCCTGTTTCTCAAAAGCAGAGTGTTTTTCTTGTAAGGCCGACTGGGGTTCAATACAACTTCCTAAACAGAGTTGATTCACATTCAGTTTCACGTTCTAGCATTAAGTGTTAATTCAGGGTAAGAACACCACTATTGTGCTACTCTGGCCATAAACAGTGCAAATAGCACCAGCGTCTGTTCCCAGCAAATACAGTGTATTGGACTGAAGACAAGCTCCTTTCTTACTCAGTTTCCAATACTGAGTTGAACTAGATATGCCCTGTTTGTGTAGGAAGCACAGTTCTTTTGTTCTGAGCTAGCTCACTGTACTGGCCCTATAGGAAACACAGTAGAGTGCAAGAGTGCCTGTTTCTCAAAAGCAGAGTGTTTTACTTGTAAGGCCGACTGGGGTTCAATACAACTTCCTAAACGGAGTTGATTCACATTCAGTTTCAAGTTCTAGCATTATGTGTTAATTCAGGGTAAGAACACCACTATTGTGCTATTCTGGCCATAAACAGTGCAAATAGCACCTGCGTCTGTTCCCAGCAAATACAGTGTATTGGACTGAAGAGAAGCTCCTGTTTTACTCAGTTTCCAATACTGAGTTGAGCTAGATATGCCCCGTTTGTGTAGGAAGCACAGTTCTTTTGTTCTGAGCTAGCTCACTGTACTGGCCCTATAGGAAACACAGTAGAGTGCAAGAGTGCCTGTTTCTCAAAAGCAGAGTGTTTTTCTTGTAAGGCCTCCAGGGGTTCAATACAACTTCCTAAACAGAGTTGATTCACATTCAGTTTCAAGTTCTAGCATTAAGTGTTAATTCAGGGTAAGAACACCACTATTGTGCTATTCTGGCCATAAACAGTGCAAATAGCACTCGCGTCTGTTTCCAGCAAATACAGTGTATTGGACTGAAGAGAAGCTCCTCTTTTACTCAGTTTCCAATACTGAGTTGAACTAGATATACCCTGTTTGTGTAGGAAGCACAGTTCTTTTGTTCTGAGCTAGCTCACTGTACTGGCCCTATAGGAAACACAGTAGAGTGCAAGAGTGCCTGTTTCTCAAAAGCAGAGTGTTTTTCTTGTAAGGCCGACTGGGGTTCAATACAACTTCCTAAACGGAGTTGATTCACATTCAGTTTCAAGTTCTAGCATTAAGTGTAAATTTAGGGTAAGAACACCACTATTGTGCTATTCTGGCCATAAACAGTGCAAATAGCACCTGCGTCTGTTCCCAGCAAATACAGAGTATTGGACTGAAGAGAAGCTCCTGTTTTACTCAGTTTCCAATACTGAGTTGAACTAGATATGCCCCGTTTGTGTAGGAAGCACAGTTCTTTGTTCTGAGCTAGCTCACTGTACTGGCCCTATAGGAAACACAGTAGAGTGCAAGAGTGCCTGTTTCTCAAAAGCAGAGTGTTTTTCTTGTAAGGCCGACTGGGGTTCAATACAACTTCCTAAACGGAGTTGATTCACATTCAGTTTCAAGTTCTAGCATTAAGTGCTAATTCATGGTAAGAACACCACTATTGTGCTATTCTGGCCATAAACAGTGGCCAGAAGAGAAGCTCCTGTTTTACTCAGTTTCCAATACTGAGTTGAACTAGATATGCCCCGTTTGTGTAGGAAGCACAGTTCTTTTTTTCTGAGCTAGCTCACTGTACTGACCCTATAGGAAACACAGTAGAGTGCAAGAGTGCCTGTTTCTCAAAAGCAGAGTGTTTTTCTTGTAAGGCCGACTGGGGTTCAATACAACTTCCTAAACGGAGTTGATTCACATTCAGTTTCAAGTTCTAGCATTAAGTGTTAATTCAGGGTAAGAAAGCACTATTGTGCTATTCTGGCCATAAACAGTACAAATAGCACTTGCGTCTGTTCCCAGCAAATACAGTGTATTGGACTGAAGAGAAGCTCCTGTTTTACTCAGTTTCCAATACTGAGTTGAACTAGATATGCCCCGTTTGTGTAGGAAGCACAGTTCTTTTGTTCTGAGCTAGCTCACTGTACTGGCCCTATGGGAAACACACTAGAGTGCAAGAGTGCCTGTTTCTCAAAAGCAGAGTGTTTTTCTAGTAAGGCCGACTGGGGTTCAATACAACTTCCTAAACGGAGTTGATTCACATTCAGTTTCAAGTTCTAGCATTAAGTGTTAATTCAGGGTAAGAACACCACTATTGTGCTATTCTGGCCATAAACAGTGCAAATAGCACTCGCGTCTGTTCCCAGCAAATACAGTGTATTGGACTGAAGAGAAGCTCCTGTTTTACTCAGTTTCCAATACTGAGTTGAACTAGATATACCCCGTTTGTGTAGGAAGCACAGTTCTTTGTTCTGAGCTAGCTCACTGTACTGGCCCTATAGGAAACACAGTAGAGTGCAAGAGTGCCTGTTTCTCAAAAGCAGAGTGTTTTTCTTGTAAGGCCGACTGGGGTTCAATACAACTTCCTAAACGGAGTTGATTCACATTCAGTTTCAAGTTCTAGCATTAAGTGTAAATTTAGGGTAAGAACACCACTATTGTGCTATTCTGGCCATAAACAGTGCAAATAGCACCTGCGTCTGTTCCCAGCAAATACAGTGTATTGGACTGAAGAGAAGCTCCTGTTTTACTCAGTTTCCAATACTGAGTTGAACTAGATATGCCCCGTTTGTGTAGGAAGCACAGTTCTTTTGTTCTGAGCTAGCTCACTGTACTGGCCCTATAGGAAACACAGTAGAGTGCAAGAGTGCCTGTTTCTCAAAAGCAGAGTGTTTTTCTTGTAAGGCCGACTGGGGTTCAATACAACTTCCTAAACGGAGTTGATTCACATTCAGTTTCAAGTTCTAGCATTAAGTGTTAATTCAGGGTAAGAACACCACTATTGTGCTATTCTGGCCATAAACAGTGCAAATAGCACTCGCGTCTGTTCCCAGCAAATACAGTGTATTGGACTGAAGAGAAGCTCCTGTTTTACTCAGTTTCCAATACTGAGTTGAACTAGATATGCCCCGTTTGTGTAGGAAGCACAGTTCTTTTGTTCTGAGCTAGCTCACTGTACTGGCCCTATAGGAAACACAGTAGAGTGCAAGAGTGCCTGTTTCTCAAAAGCAGAGTGTTTTTCTTGTAAGGCCGACTGGGGTTCAATACAACTTCCTAAACAGAGTTGATTCACATTCAGTTTCACGTTCTAGCATTAAGTGTTAATTCAGGGTAAGAACACCACTATTGTGCTACTCTGGCCATAAACAGTGCAAATAGCACCTGCGTCTGTTCCCAGCAAATACAGTGTATTGGACTGAAGAGAAGCTCCTTTTTTACTCAGTTTCCAGTACTGAGTTGAACTAGATATGCCCTGTTTGTGTAGGAAGCACAGTTCTTTTGTTTTGAGCTAGCTCACTGTACTGGCCCTATAGGAAACACAGTAGAGTGCAAGAGTGCCTGTTTCTCAAAAGCAGAGTGTTTTACTTGTAAGGCCGACTGGGGTTCAATACAACTTCCTAAACGGAGTTGATTCACATTCAGTTTCAAGTTCTAGCATTAAGTGCTAATTCATGGTAAGAACACCACTATTGTGCTATTCTGGCCATAAACAGTGGCCAGAAGAGAAGCTCCTGTTTTACTCAGTTTCCAATACTGAGTTGAACTAGATATGCCCCGTTTGTGTAGGAAGCACAGTTCTTTTTTTCTGAGCTAGCTCACTGTACTGACCCTATAGGAAACACAGTAGAGTGCAAGAGTGCCTGTTTCTCAAAAGCAGAGTGTTTTTCTTGTAAGGCCGACTGGGGTTCAATACAACTTCCTAAACGGAGTTGATTCACATTCAGTTTCAAGTTCTAGCATTAAGTGTTAATTCAGGATAAGAAACCACTATTGTGCTATTCTGGCCATAAACAGTACAAATAGCACTTGCGTCTGTTCCCAGCAAATACAGTGTATTGGACTGAAGAGAAGCTCCTGTTTTACTCAGTTTCCAATACTGAGTTGAACTAGATATGCCCCGTTTGTGTAGGAAGCACAGTTCTTTTGTTCTGAGCTAGCTCACTGTACTGGCCCTATGGGAAACACAGTAGAGTGCAAGAGTGCCTGTTTCTCAAAAGCAGAGTGTTTTTCTTGTAAGGCCGACTGGGGTTCAATACAACTTCCTAAACGGAGTTGATTCACATTCAGTTTCAAGTTCTAGCATTAAGTGTTAATTCAGGGTAAGAACACCACTATTGTGCTATTCTGGCCATAAACAGTGCAAATAGCACTCGCGTCTGTTCCCAGCAAATACAGTGTATTGGACTGAAGAGAAGCTCCTGTTTTACTCAGTTTCCAATACTGAGTTGAACTAGATATACCCCGTTTGTGTAGGAAGCACAGTTCTTTGTTCTGAGCTAGCTCACTGTACTGGCCCTATAGGAAACACAGTAGAGTGCAAGAGTGCCTGTTTCTCAAAAGCAGAGTGTTTTTCTTGTAAGGCCGACTGGGGTTCAATACAACTTCCTAAACGGAGTTGATTCACATTCAGTTTCAAGTTCTAGCATTAAGTGTAAATTTAGGGTAAGAACACCACTATTGTGCTATTCTGGCCATAAACAGTGCAAATAGCACCTGCGTCTGTTCCCAGCAAATACAGTGTATTGGACTGAAGAGAAGCTCCTGTTTTACTCAGTTTCCAATACTGAGTTGAACTAGATATGCCCCGTTTGTGTAGGAAGCACAGTTCTTTTGTTCTGAGCTAGCTCACTGTACTGGCCCTATAGGAAACACAGTAGAGTGCAAGAGTGCCTGTTTCTCAAAAGCAGAGTGTTTTTCTTGTAAGGCCGACTGGGGTTCAATACAACTTCCTAAACGGAGTTGATTCACATTCAGTTTCAAGTTCTAGCATTAAGTGTTAATTCAGGGTAAGAACACCACTATTGTGCTATTCTGGCCATAAACAGTGCAAATAGCACTCGCGTCTGTTCCCAGCAAATACAGTGTATTGGACTGAAGAGAAGCTCCTGTTTTACTCAGTTTCCAATACTGAGTTGAACTAGATATGCCCCGTTTGTGTAGGAAGCACAGTTCTTTTGTTCTGAGCTAGCTCACTGTACTGGCCCTATAGGAAACACAGTAGAGTGCAAGAGTGCCTGTTTCTCAAAAGCAGAGTGTTTTTCTTGTAAGGCCGACTGGGGTTCAATACAACTTCCTAAACAGAGTTGATTCACATTCAGTTTCACGTTCTAGCATTAAGTGTTAATTCAGGGTAAGAACACCACTATTGTGCTACTCTGGCCATAAACAGTGCAAATAGCACCTGCGTCTGTTCCCAGCAAATACAGTGTATTGGACTGAAGAGAAGATCCTTTTTTACTCAGTTTCCAGTAATGAGTTGAACTAGATATGCCCTGTTTGTGTAGGAAGCACAGTTCTTTTGTTCTGAGCTAGCTCACTGTACTGGCCCTATAGGAAACACAGTAGAGTGCAAGAGTGCCTGTTTCTCAAAAGCAGAGTGTTTTTCTTGTAAGGCCGACTGGGGTTCAATACAACCTCCTAAACGGAGTTGATTCACATTCAGTTTCAAGTTCTAGCATTAAGTGCTAATTCAGGGTAAGAACACCACTATTGTGCTATTCTGGCCATAAACAGTGGCCAGAAGAGAAGCTTCTGTCCATAAACAGTGGCCAGAAGAGAAGCTCCTGTTTTACTCATTTTCCAATAATGAGTTGAGCTAGATATGCCCCGTTTGTGCAGGAAGCACAGTTCTTTTGTTCTGAGCTAGCTCACTGTACTGGCCCTATAGGAAACACAATAGAGTGCAAGAGTGCCTGTTTTTCAAAAGCAGAGTGTTTTTCTTGTAAGGCCTCCTGGGGTTCAATACAACTTCCTAAACGGAGTTGCTTCACATTCAGTTTCAAGTTCTAGCATTAAGTGTTAATTCAGGGTAAGAACTCCACTATTGTGCTATTCTGTCCATAAACAGTGCAAATAGCACCTGCATCTGTTCCCAGCTAATACAGTGTATTGGACTGAAGAGAAGCTCCTGTTTTACTCAGTTTCCATACTGAGTTGAACTAGATATGCCCCGTTTGTGTAGGAAGCACAGTTCTTTTGTTCTGAGCTAGCTCACTGTACTGGCCCTATAGGAAACACAGTAGAGTGCAAGAGTGCCTGTTTCTGAAAAGCAGAGTGTTTTTCTTGTAAGGCCGACTGGGGTTCAATACAACTTCCTAAACGGAGTTGATTCACATTCAGTTTCAAGTTCTAGCATTAAGTGCTAATTCATGGTAAGAACACCAATATTGTGCTATTCTGGCCATAAACAGTGGCCAGAGGAGAAGCTCCTGTTTTACTCAGTTTCCAATACTGAGTTGAACTAGATATGCCCCGTTTGTGCAGGAAGCACAGTTTTTTGTTCTGAGCTAGCTCACTGTAGTGGCCCTATAGGAAACATAGTAGAGTGCAAGAGTGCCTGTTTCTCAAAAGCAGAGTGTTTTTCTTGTAAGGCCGACTGGGGTTCAATACAACTTCCTAAACGGAGTTGATTCACATTCAGTTTCAAGTTCTAGCATTAAGTGTTAATTCAGAATAAGAATACCACTATTGTGCTATTCTGGCCATAAACAGTGCAAATAGCACCTGCGTCTGTTCCCAGCAAATACAGTGTATTGGACTGAAGAGAAGCTCCTGTTTTACTCAGTTTCCAATACTGAGTTGAGCTAGATATGCCCCGTTTGTGTAGGAAGCACAGTTCTTTTGTTCTGAGCTAGCTCACTGTACTGGCCCTATAGGAAACACAGTAGAGTGCAAGAGTGCCTGTTTCTCAAAAGCAGAGTGTTTTTCTTGTAAGGCCTCCAGGGGTTCAATACAACTCCCTAAACAGAGTTGATTCACATTCAGTTTCAAGTTCTAGCATTAAGTGTTAATTCAGGGTAAGAACACCACTATTGTGCTATTCTGTCCATAAACAGTGCAAATAGCACTCGCGTCTGTTTCCAGCAAATACAGTGTATTGGACTGAAGAGAAGCTCCTCTTTTACTCAGTTTCCAATACTGAGTTGAACTAGATATACCCCGTTTGTGTAGGAAGCACAGTTCTTTTGTTCTGAGCTAGCTCACTGTACTGGCCCTATAGGAAACACAGTAGAGTGCAAGAGTGCCTGTTTCTCAAAAGCAGAGTGTTTTTCTTGTAAGGCGGACTGGGGTTCAATACAACTTCCTAAACGGAGTTGATTCACATTCAGTTTCAAATTCTAGCATTAAGTGTAAATTTAGGGTAAGAACACCACTATTGTGCTATTCTGGCCATAAACAGTGCAAATAGCAATTGCGTCTGTTCCCAGCAAATACAGTGTATTGGACTGAAGAGAAGCTCCTGTTTTACTCAGTTTCCAATACTGAGTTGAACTAGATATGCCCCGTTTGTGTAGGAAGCACAGTTCTTTGTTCTGAGCTAGCTCACTGTACTGGCCCTATAGGAAACACAGTAGAGTGCAAGAGTGCCTGTTTCTCAAAAGCAGAGTGTTTTTCTTGTAAGGCCGACTGGGGTTCAATACAACTTCCTAAACGGAGTTGATTCACATTCAGTTTCAAGTTCTAGCATTAAGTGCTAATTCATGGTAAGAACACCACTATTGTGCTATTCTGGCCATAAACAGTGGCCAGAAGAGAAGCTCCTGTTTTACTCAGTTTCCAATACTGAGTTGAACTAGAATGCCCCGTTTGTGTAGGAAGCACAGTTCTTTTTTTCTGAGCTAGCTCACTGTACTGACCCTATAGGAAACACAGTAGAGTGCAAGAGTGCCTGTTTCTCAAAAGCAGAGTGTTTTTCTTGTAAGGCCGACTGGGGTTCAATACAACTTCCTAAACGGAGTTGATTCACATTCAGTTTCAAGTTCTAGCATTAAGTGTTAATTCAGGGTAAGAAAGCACTATTGTGCTATTCTGGCCATAAACAGTACAAATAGCACTTGCGTCTGTTCCCAGCAAATACAGTGTATTGGACTGAAGAGAAGCTCCTGTTTTACTCAGTTTCCAATACTGAGTTGAACTAGATATGCCCCGTTTGTGTAGGAAGCACAGTTCTTTTGTTCTGAGCTAGCTCACTGTACTGGCCCTATAGGAAACACAGTAGAGTGCAAGAGTGCCTGTTTCTCAAAAGCAGAGTGTTTTTCTTGTAAGGCCGACTGGGGTTCAATACAACTTCCTAAACAGAGTTGATTCACATTCAGTTTCACGTTCTAGCATTAAGTGTTAATTCAGGGTAAGAACACCACTATTGTGCTACTCTGGCCATAAACAGTGCAAATAGCACCTGCGTCTGTTCCCAGCAAATACAGTGTATTGGACTGAAGAGAAGCTCCTTTTTTACTCAGTTTCCAATACTGAGTTGAACTAGATATGCCCTGTTTATGTAGGAAGCACAGTTCTTTTGTTCTGAGCTAGCTCACTGTACTGGCCCTATAGGAAACACAGTAGAGTGCAAGAGTGCCTGTTTCTCAAAAGCAGAGTGTTTTTCTTGTTAGGCCGACTGGGTTTCAATACAACTTCCTAAACGGAGTTGATTCACATTCAGTTTCAAGTTCTAGCATTAAGTGTAAATTTAGGGTAAGAACACCACTATTGTGCTATTCTGGCCATAAACAGTGCAAATAGCACCTGCGTCTGTTCCCAGCAAATACAGTGTATTGGACTGAAGAGAAGCTCCTGTTTTACTCAGTTTCCAATACTGAGTTGAACTAGATATGCCCCGTTTGTGTAGGAAGCACAGTTCTTTTGTTCTGAGCTAGCTCACTGTACTGGCCCTATAGGAAACACAGTAGAGTGCAAGAGTGCCTGTTTCTCAAAAGCAGAGTGTTTTTCTTGTAAGGCGGACTGGGGTTCAATACAACTTCCTAAACGGAGTTGATTCACATTCAGGTTCAAGTTCTAGCATTAAGTGTTAATTCATGGTAAGAACACCACTATTGTGCTATTCTGGCCATAAACACTGCAAATAGCACTTGCGTCTGTTCACAGCAAATACAGTGTATTGGACTGAAGAGAAGCTCCTGTTTTACTCAGTTTCCAATACTGAGTTGAACTAGATATGCCCCGTTTGTGCAGGAAGCACAGTTTTTTGTTCTGAGCTAGCTCACTGTACTGGCCCTATAGGAAACATAGTAGAGTGCAAGAGTGCCTGTTTCTCAAAAGCAGAGTGTTTTTCTTGTAAGGCCTCCAGGGGTTCAATACAACTTCCTAAACAGAGTTGATTCACATTCAGTTTCAAGTTCTAGCATTAAGTGTTAATTCAGGGTAAGAACACCACTATTGTGCTATTCTGGCCATAAACAGTGCAAATAGCACTCGCGTCTTTTTCCAGCAAATACAGTGTATTGGACTGAAGAGAAG
Source organism: Peromyscus maniculatus bairdii (assembly GCF_049852395.1). Taxonomy (NCBI): domain Eukaryota; kingdom Metazoa; phylum Chordata; class Mammalia; order Rodentia; family Cricetidae; genus Peromyscus; species Peromyscus maniculatus. The sequence goes on along the minus strand of NC_134859.1, from coordinate 122,672 downwards.
CTCCTCTTTTACTCAGTTTCCAATACTGAGTTGAACTAGATATACCCCGTTTGTGTAGGAAGCACAGTTCTTTTGTTCTGAGCTAGCTCACTGTACTGGCCCTATAGGAAACACAGTAGAGTGCAAGAGTGCCTGTTTCTCAAAAGCAGAGTGTTTTTCTTGTAAGGCGGACTGGGGTTCAATACAACTTCCTAAACGGAGTTGATTCACATTCAGTTTCAAGTTCTAGCATTAAGTGTAAATTTAGGGTAAGAACACCACTATTGTGCTATTCTGGCCATAAACAGTGCAAATAGCACCTGCGTCTGTTCCCAGCAAATACAGAGTATTGGACTGAAGAGAAGCTCCTGTTTTACTCAGTTTCCAATACTGAGTTGAACTAGATATGCCCCGTTTATGTAGGAAGCACAGTTCTTTGTTCTGAGCTAGCTCACTGTACTGGCCCTATAGGAAACACAGTAGAGTGCAAGAGTGCCTGTTTCTCAAAAGCAGAGTGTTTTTCTTGTAAGGCCGACTGGGGTTCAATACAACTTCCTAAACGGAGTTGATTCACATTCAGTTTCAAGTTCTAGCATTAAGTGCTAATTCATGGTAAGAACACCACTATTGTGCTATTCTGGCCATAAACAGTGGCCAGAAGAGAAGCTCCTGTTTTACTCAGTTTCCAATACTGAGTTGAACTAGATATGCCCCGTTTGTGTAGGAAGCACAGTTCTTTTTTTCTGAGCTAGCTCACTGTACTGACCCTATAGGAAACACAGTAGAGTGCAAGAGTGCCTGTTTCTCAAAAGCAGAGTGTTTTTCTTGTAAGGCCGACTGGGGTTCAATACAACTTCCTAAACGGAGTTGATTCACATTCAGTTTCAAGTTCTAGCATTAAGTGTTAATTCAGGGTAAGAATACCACTATTGTGCTATTCTGGCCATAAACAGTGCAAATAGCACCTGCGTCTGTTCCCAGCAAATACAGTGTACTGGACTGAAGGGAAGCTCCAGTTTTCTCACTTTCCAATACTGAGTTGAACTAGATATTCCCCGTTTGTGTAGGAAGCACAGTTCTTTTGTTCTGAGCTAGCTCACTGTACTGGCCCTATAGGAAACACAGTAGAGTGCAAGAGTGCCTGTTTCTCAAAAGCAGAGTGTTTTTCTTGTAAGGCGGACTGGGGTTCAATACAACTTCCTAAACGGAGTTGATTCACATTAAGGTTCAAGTTCTAGCATTAAGTGTTAATTCATGGTAAGAACACCACTATTGTGCTATTCTGGCCATAAACACTGCAAATAGCACTTGCGTCTGTTCACAGCAAATACAGTGTATTGGACTGAAGAGAAGCTCCTGTTTTACTCAGTTTCCAATACTGAGTTGAACTAGATATGCCCCGTTTGTGCAGGAAGCACAGTTTTTTGTTCTGAGCTAGCTCACTGTACTGGCCCTATGGGAAACATAGTAGAGTGCAAGAGTGCCTGTTTCTCAAAAGCAGAGTGTTTTTCTTGTAAGGCCTCCAGGGGTTCAATACAACTTCCTAAACAGAGTTGATTCACATTCAGTTTCAAGTTCTAGCATTAAGTGTTAATTCAGGGTAAGAACACCACTATTGTGCTATTCTGGCCATAAACAGTGCAAATAGCACTCGCGTCTGTTTCCAGCAAATACAGTGTATTGGACTGAAGAGAAGCTCCTCTTTTACTCAGTTTCCAATACTGAGTTGAACTAGATATACCCCGTTTGTGTAGGAAGCACAGTTCTTTTGTTCTGAGCTAGCTCACTGTACTGGCCCTATAGGAAACACAGTAGAGTGCAAGAGTGCCTGTTTCTCAAAAGCAGAGTGTTTTTCTTGTAAGGCGGACTGGGGTTCAATACAACTTCCTAAACGGAGTTGATTCACATTCAGTTTCAAGTTCTAGCATTAAGTGTAAATTTAGGGTAAGAACACCACTATTGTGCTATTCTGGCCATAAACAGTGCAAATAGCACCTGCGTCTGTTCCCAGCAAATACAGAGTATTGGACTGAAGAGAAGCTCCTGTTTTACTCAGTTTCCAATACTGAGTTGAACTAGATATGCCCCGTTTATGTAGGAAGCACAGTTCTTTGTTCTGAGCTAGCTCACTGTACTGGCCCTATAGGAAACACAGTAGAGTGCAAGAGTGCCTGTTTCTCAAAAGCAGAGTGTTTTTCTTGTAAGGCCGACTGGGGTTCAATACAACTTCCTAAACGGAGTTGATTCACATTCAGTTTCAAGTTCTAGCATTAAGTGCTAATTCATGGTAAGAACACCACTATTGTGCTATTCTGGCCATAAACAGTGGCCAGAAGAGAAGCTCCTGTTTTACTCAGTTTCCAATACTGAGTTGAACTAGATATGCCCCGTTTGTGTAGGAAGCACAGTTCTTTTTTTCTGAGCTAGCTCACTGTACTGACCCTATAGGAAACACAGTAGAGTGCAAGAGTGCCTGTTTCTCAAAAGCAGAGTGTTTTTCTTGTAAGGCCGACTGGGGTTCAATACAACTTCCTAAACGGAGTTGATTCACATTCAGTTTCAAGTTCTAGCATTAAGTGTTAATTCAGGGTAAGAATACCACTATTGTGCTATTCTGGCCATAAACAGTGCAAATAGCACCTGCGTCTGTTCCCAGCAAATACAGTGTACTGGACTGAAGGGAAGCTCCAGTTTTCTCACTTTCCAATACTGAGTTGAACTAGATATTCCCCGTTTGTGTAGGAAGCACAGTTCTTTTGTTCTGAGCTAGCTCACTGTACTGGCCCTATAGGAAACACAGTAGAGTGCAAGAGTGCCTGTTTCTCAAAAGCAGAGTGTTTTTCTTGTAAGGCGGACTGGGGTTCAATACAACTTCCTAAACGGAGTTGATTCACATTAAGGTTCAAGTTCTAGCATTAAGTGTTAATTCATGGTAAGAACACCACTATTGTGCTATTCTGGCCATAAACACTGCAAATAGCACTTGCGTCTGTTCACAGCAAATACAGTGTATTGGACTGAAGAGAAGCTCCTGTTTTACTCAGTTTCCAATACTGAGTTGAACTAGATATGCCCCGTTTGTGCAGGAAGCACAGTTTTTTGTTCTGAGCTAGCTCACTGTACTGGCCCTATGGGAAACATAGTAGAGTGCAAGAGTGCCTGTTTCTCAAAAGCAGAGTGTTTTTCTTGTAAGGCCTCCAGGGGTTCAATACAACTTCCTAAACAGAGTTGATTCACATTCAGTTTCAAGTTCTAGCATTAAGTGTTAATTCAGGGTAAGAACACCACTATTGTGCTATTCTGGCCATAAACAGTGCAAATAGCACTCGCGTCTGTTTCCAGCAAATACAGTGTATTGGACTGAAGAGAAGCTCCTCTTTTACTCAGTTTCCAATACTGAGTTGAACTAGATATACCCCGTTTGTGTAGGAAGCACAGTTCTTTTGTTCTGAGCTAGCTCACTGTACTGGCCCTATAGGAAACACAGTAGAGTGCAAGAGTGCCTGTTTCTCAAAAGCAGAGTGTTTTTCTTGTAAGGCGGACTGGGGTTCAATACAACTTCCTAAACGGAGTTGATTCACATTCAGTTTCAAGTTCTAGCATTAAGTGTAAATTTAGGGTAAGAACACCACTATTGTGCTATTCTGGCCATAAACAGTGCAAATAGCACCTGCGTCTGTTCCCAGCAAATACAGAGTATTGGACTGAAGAGAAGCTCCTGTTTTACTCAGTTTCCAATACTGAGTTGAACTAGATATGCCCCGTTTATGTAGGAAGCACAGTTCTTTGTTCTGAGCTAGCTCACTGTACTGGCCCTATAGGAAACACAGTAGAGTGCAAGAGTGCCTGTTTCTCAAAAGCAGAGTGTTTTTCTTGTAAGGCCGACTGGGGTTCAATACAACTTCCTAAACGGAGTTGATTCACATTCAGTTTCAAGTTCTAGCATTAAGTGCTAATTCATGGTAAGAACACCACTATTGTGCTATTCTGGCCATAAACAGTGGCCAGAAGAGAAGCTCCTGTTTTACTCAGTTTCCAATACTGAGTTGAACTAGATATGCCCCGTTTGTGTAGGAAGCACAGTTCTTTTTTTCTGAGCTAGCTCACTGTACTGACCCTATAGGAAACACAGTAGAGTGCAAGAGTGCCTGTTTCTCAAAAGCAGAGTGTTTTTCTTGTAAGGCCGACTGGGGTTCAATACAACTTCCTAAACGGAGTTGATTCACATTCAGTTTCAAGTTCTAGCATTAAGTGTTAATTCAGGGTAAGAATACCACTATTGTGCTATTCTGGCCATAAACAGTGCAAATAGCACCTGCGTCTGTTCCCAGCAAATACAGTGTACTGGACTGAAGGGAAGCTCCAGTTTTCTCACTTTCCAATACTGAGTTGAACTAGATATTCCCCGTTTGTGTAGGAAGCACAGTTCTTTTGTTCTGAGCTAGCTCACTGTACTGGCCCTATAGGAAACACAGTAGAGTGCAAGAGTGCCTGTTTCTCAAAAGCAGAGTGTTTTTCTTGTAAGGCGGACTGGGGTTCAATACAACTTCCTAAACGGAGTTGATTCACATTAAGGTTCAAGTTCTAGCATTAAGTGTTAATTCATGGTAAGAACACCACTATTGTGCTATTCTGGCCATAAACACTGCAAATAGCACTTGCGTCTGTTCACAGCAAATACAGTGTATTGGACTGAAGAGAAGCTCCTGTTTTACTCAGTTTCCAATACTGAGTTGAACTAGATATGCCCCGTTTGTGCAGGAAGCACAGTTTTTTGTTCTGAGCTAGCTCACTGTACTGGCCCTATGGGAAACATAGTAGAGTGCAAGAGTGCCTGTTTCTCAAAAGCAGAGTGTTTTTCTTGTAAGGCCTCCAGGGGTTCAATACAACTTCCTAAACAGAGTTGATTCACATTCAGTTTCAAGTTCTAGCATTAAGTGTTAATTCAGGGTAAGAACACCACTATTGTGCTATTCTGGCCATAAACAGTGCAAATAGCACTCGCGTCTGTTTCCAGCAAATACAGTGTATTGGACTGAAGAGAAGCTCCTCTTTTACTCAGTTTCCAATACTGAGTTGAACTAGATATACCCCGTTTGTGTAGGAAGCACAGTTCTTTTGTTCTGAGCTAGCTCACTGTACTGGCCCTATAGGAAACACAGTAGAGTGCAAGAGTGCCTGTTTCTCAAAAGCAGAGTGTTTTTCTTGTAAGGCGGACTGGGGTTCAATACAACTTCCTAAACGGAGTTGATTCACATTCAGTTTCAAGTTCTAGCATTAAGTGTAAATTTAGGGTAAGAACACCACTATTGTGCTATTCTGGCCATAAACAGTGCAAATAGCACCTGCGTCTGTTCCCAGCAAATACAGAGTATTGGACTGAAGAGAAGCTCCTGTTTTACTCAGTTTCCAATACTGAGTTGAACTAGATATGCCCCGTTTATGTAGGAAGCACAGTTCTTTGTTCTGAGCTAGCTCACTGTACTGGCCCTATAGGAAACACAGTAGAGTGCAAGAGTGCCTGTTTCTCAAAAGCAGAGTGTTTTTCTTGTAAGGCGGACTGGGGTTCAATACAACTTCCTAAACGGAGTTGATTCACATTCAGTTTCAAGTTCTAGCATTAAGTGCTAATTCATGGTAAGAACACCACTATTGTGCTATTCTGGCCATAAACAGTGGCCAGAAGAGAAGCTCCTGTTTTACTCAGTTTCCAATACTGAGTTGAACTAGATATGCCCCGTTTGTGTAGGAAGCACAGTTCTTTTTTTCTGAGCTAGCTCACTGTACTGACCCTATAGGAAACACAGTAGAGTGCAAGAGTGCCTGTTTCTCAAAAGCAGAGTGTTTTTCTTGTAAGGCCGACTGGGGTTCAATACAACTTCCTAAACGGAGTTGATTCACATTCAGTTTCAAGTTCTAGCATTAAGTGTTAATTCAGGGTAAGAAACCACTATTGTGCTATTCTGGCCATAAACAGTACAAATAGCACTTGCGTCTGTTCCCAGCAAATACAGTGTATTGGACTGAAGAGAAGCTCCTCTTTTACTCAGTTTCCAATACTGAGTTGAACTAGATATGCCCCGTTTGTGTAGGAAGCACAGTTCTTTGTTCTGAGCTAGCTCACTGTACTGGCCCTATAGGAAACACAGTAGAGTGCAAGAGTGCCTGTTTCTCAAAAGCAGAGTGTTTTTCTTGTAAGGCCGACTGGGGTTCAATACAACTTCCTAAGCAGAGTTGATTCACATTCAGTTTCAAGTTCTAGCATTAAGTGTTAATTCAGGGTAAGAACACCACTATTGTGCTATTCTGGCCATAAACAGTGCAAATAGCACTCGCGTCTGTTTCCAGCAAATACAGTGTATTGGACTGAAGAGAAGCTCCTCTTTTACTCAGTTTCCAATACTGAGTTGAACTAGATATACCCCGTTTGTGTAGGAAGCACAGTTCTTTTGTTCTGAGCTAGCTCACTGTACTGGCCCTATAGGAAACACAGTAGAGTGCAAGAGTGCCTGTTTCTCAAAAGCAGAGTGTTTTTCTTGTAAGGCCGACTGGGGTTCAATACAACTTCCTAAAGGGAGTTGATTCACATTCAGTTTCAAGTTCTAGCATTAAGTGTAAATTTAGGGTAAGAACACCACTATTGTGCTATTCTGGCCATAAACAGTGGCCAGAAGAGAAGCTTCTGTCCATAAACAGTGGCCAGAAGAGAAGCTCCTGTTTTACTCATTTTCCAATAATGAGTTGAGCTAGATATGCCCCGTTTGTGCAGGAAGCACAGTTCTTTTGTTCTGAGCTAGCTCACTGTACTGGCCCTATAGGAAACACAATAGAGTGCAAGAGTGCCTGTTTCTGAAAAGCAGAGTGTTTTTCTTGTAAGGCCGACTGGGGTTCAATACAACTTCCTAAACGGAGTTGATTCACATTCAGTTTCAAGTTCTAGCATTAAGTGTTAATTCATGGTAAGAACACCACTATTGTGCTATCGGCCATAAACAGTGGCCAGAAGAGAAGCTCCTGTTTTACTAAGTTTCCAATACTGAGTTGAACTAGATATGCCCCGTTTGTGCAGGAAGCACAGTTTTTTGTTCTGAGCTAGCTCACTGTAGTGGCCCTATAGGAAACATAGTAGAGTGCTAGAGTGCCTGTTTCTCAAAAGCAGAGTGTTTTTCTTGTAAGGCCGACTGGGGTTCAATACAACTTCCTAAACGGAGTTGATTCACATTCAGTTTCAAGTTCTAGCATTAAGTGTTAATTCAGAATAAGAATACCACTATTGTGCTATTCTGGCCATAAACAGTGCAAATAGCACCTGCGTCTGTTCCCAGCAAATACAGTGTATTGGACTGAAGAGAAGCTCCTGTTTTACTCAGTTTCCAATACTGAGTTGAGCTAGATATGCCCCGTTTGTGTAGGAAGCACAGTTCTTTTGTTCTGAGCTAGCTCACTGTACTGGCCCTATAGGAAACACAGTAGAGTGCAAGAGTGCCTGTTTCTCAAAAGCAGAGTGTTTTTCTCTTAAGGCCTCCAGGGGTTCAATACAACTTCCTAAACAGAGTTGATTCACATTCAGTTTCAAGTTCTAGCATTAAGTGTTAATTCAGGGTAAGAACACCACTATTGTGCTATTCTGGCCATAAACAGTGCAAATAGCACTCGCGTCTGTTTCCAGCAAATACAGTGTATTGGACTGAAGAGAAGCTCCTCTTTTACTCAGTTTCCAATACTGAGTTGAACTAGATATACCCCGTTTGTGTAGGAAGCACAGTTCTTTTGTTCTGAGCTAGCTCACTGTACTGGCCCTATAGGAAACACAGTAGAGTGCAAGAGTGCCTGTTTCTCAAAAGCAGAGTGTTTTTCTTGTAAGGCGGACTGGGGTTCAATACAACTTCCTAAACGGAGTTGATTCACATTCAGTTTCAAGTTCTAGCATTTAGTGTAAATTTAGGGTAAGAACACCACTATTGTGCTATTCTGGCCATAAACAGTGCAAATAGCACCTGCGTCTGTTCCCAGCAAATACAGTGTATTGGACTGAAGAGAAGCTCCTGTTTTACTCAGTTTCCAATACTGAGTTGAACTAGATATGCCCCGTTTGTGTAGGAAGCACAGTTCTTTGTTCTGAGCTAGCTCACTGTACTGGCCCTATAGGAAACACAGTAGAGTGCAAGAGTGCCTGTTTCTCAAAAGCAGAGTGTTTTTCTTGTAAGGCCGACTGGGGTTCAATACAACTTCCTACACGGAGTTGATTCACATTCAGTTTCAAGTTCTAGCATTAAGTGCTAATTCATAGTAAGAACACCACTATTGTGCTATTCTGGCCATAAACAGTGGCCAGAAGAGAAGCTCCTGTTTTACTCAGTTTCCAATACTGAGTTGAACTAGATATGCCCCGTTTATGTAGGAAGCACAGTTCTTTGTTCTGAGCTAGCTCACTGTACTGGCCCTATAGGAAACACAGTAGAGTGCAAGAGTGCCTGTTTCTCAAAAGCAGAGTGTTTTTCTTGTAAGGCGGACTGGGGTTCAATACAACTTCCTAAACGGAGTTGATTCACATTCAGTTTCAAGTTCTAGCATTAAGTGCTAATTCATGGTAAGAACACCAATATTGTGCTATTCTGGCCATAAACAGTGGCCAGAAGAGAAGCTCCTGTTTTACTCAGTTTCCAATACTGAGTTGAACTAGATATGCCCCGTTTATGTAGGAAGCACAGTTCTTTTTTTCTGAGCTAGCTCACTGTACTGACCCTATAGGAAACACAGTAGAGTGCAAGAGTGCCTGTTTCTCAAAAGCAGAGTGTTTTTCTTGTAAGGCCGACTGGGGTTCAATACAACTTCCTAAACGGAGTTGATTCACATTCAGTTTCAAGTTCTAGCATTAAGTGTTAATTCAGGGTAAGAAACCACTATTGTGCTATTCTGGCCATAAACAGTACAAATAGCACTTGCGTCTGTTCCCAGCAAATACAGTGTATTGGACTGAAGAGAAGCTCCTCTTTTACTCAGTTTCCAATACTGAGTTGAACTAGATATGCCCCGTTTGTGTAGGAAGCACAGTTCTTTGTTCTGAGCTAGCTCACTGTACTGGCCCTATAGGAAACACAGTAGAGTGCAAGAGTGCCTGTTTCTCAAAAGCAGAGTGTTTTTCTTGTAAGGCCGACTGGGGTTCAATACAACTTCCTAAACAGAGTTGATTCACATTCAGTTTCAAGTTCTAGCATTAAGTGTTAATTCAGGGTAAGAACACCACTATTGTGCTATTCTGGCCATAAACAGTGCAAATAGCACTCGCGTCTGTTTCCAGCAAATACAGTGTATTGGACTGAAGAGAAGCTCCTCTTTTACTCAGTTTCCAATACTGAGTTGAACTAGATATACCCCGTTTGTGTAGGAAGCACAGTTCTTTTGTTCTGAGCTAGCTCACTGTACTGGCCCTATAGGAAACACAGTAGAGTGCAAGAGTGCCTGTTTCTCAAAAGCAGAGTGTTTTTCTTGTAAGGCCGACTGGGGTTCAATACAACTTCCTAAAGGGAGTTGATTCACATTCAGATTCAAGTTCTAGCATTAAGTGTAAATTTAGGGTAAGAACACCACTATTGTGCTATTCTGGCCATAAACAGTGGCCAGAAGAGAAGCTTCTGTCCATAAACAGTGGCCAGAAGAGAAGCTCCTGTTTTACTCATTTTCCAATAATGAGTTGAGCTAGATATGCCCCGTTTGTGCAGGAAGCACAGTTCTTTTGTTCTGAGCTAGCTCACTGTACTGGCCCTATAGGAAACACAATAGAGTGCAAGAGTGCCTGTTTCTGAAAAGCAGAGTGTTTTTCTTGTAAGGCCGACTGGGGTTCAATACAACTTCCTAAACGGAGTTGATTCACATTCAGTTTCAAGTTCTAGCATTAAGTGTTAATTCATGGTAAGAACACCACTATTGTGCTATCGGCCATAAACAGTGGCCAGAAGAGAAGCTCCTGTTTTACTCAGTTTCCAATACTGAGTTGAACTAGATATGCCCCGTTTGTGCAGGAAGCACAGTTTTTTGTTCTGAGCTAGCTCACTGTAGTGGCCATATAGGAAACATAGTAGAGTGCTAGAGTGCCTGTTTCTCAAAAGCAGAGTGTTTTTCTTGTAAGGCCGACTGGGGTTCAATACAACTTCCTAAACGGAGTTGATTCACATTCAGTTTCAAGTTCTAGCATTAAGTGTTAATTCAGAATAAGAATACCACTATTGTGCTATTCTGGCCATAAACAGTGCAAATAGCACCTGCGTCTGTTCCCAGCAAATACAGTGTATTGGACTGAAGAGAAGCTCCTGTTTTACTCAGTTTCCAATACTGAGTTGAGCTAGATATGCCCCGTTTGTGTAGGAAGCACAGTTCTTTTGTTCTGAGCTAGCTCACTGTACTGGCCCTATAGGAAACACAGTAGAGTGCAAGAGTGCCTGTTTCTCAAAAGCAGAGTGTTTTTCTCTTAAGGCCTCCAGGGGTTCAATACAACTTCCTAAACAGAGTTGATTCACATTCAGTTTCAAGTTCTAGCATTAAGTGTTAATTCAGGGTAAGAACACCACTATTGTGCTATTCTGGCCATAAACAGTGCAAATAGCACTCGCGTCTGTTTCCAGCAAATACAGTGTATTGGACTGAAGAGAAGCTCCTCTTTTACTCAGTTTCCAATACTGAGTTGAACTAGATATGCCCCGTTTGTGCAGGAAGCACAGTTTTTTGTTCTGAGCTAGCTCACTGTACTGGCCCTATAGGAAACACAGTAGAGTGCAAGAGTGCCTGTTTCTCAAAAGCAGAGTGTTTTTCTTGTAAGGCGGACTGGGGTTCAATACAACTTCCTAAACGGAGTTGATTCACATTCAGTTTCAAGTTCTAGCATTTAGTGTAAATTTAGGGTAAGAACACCACTATTGTGCTATTCTGGCCATAAACAGTGCAAATAGCACCTGCGTCTGTTCCCAGCAAATACAGTGTATTGGACTGAAGAGAAGCTCCTGTTTTACTCAGTTTCCAATACTGAGTTGAACTAGATATGCCCCGTTTGTGTAGGAAGCACAGTTCTTTGTTCTGAGCTAGCTCACTGTACTGGCCCTATAGGAAACACAGTAGAGTGCAAGAGTGCCTGTTTCTCAAAAGCAGAGTGTTTTTCTTGTAAGGCCGACTAGGGTTCAATACAACTTCCTACACGGAGTTGATTCACATTCAGTTTCAAGTTCTAGCATTAAGTGCTAATTCATAGTAAGAACACCACTATTGTGCTATTCTGGCCATAAACAGTGGCCAGAAGAGAAGCTCCTGTTTTACTCAGTTTCCAATACTGAGTTGAACTAGATATGCCCCGTTTGTGTAGGAAGCCCAGTTTTTTTTTCTGAGCTAGCTCACTGTACTGACCCTATAGGAAACACAGTAGAGTGCAAGAGTGCCTGTTTCTCAAAAGCAGAGTGTTTTTCTTGTAAGGCCTCCTGGGGTTCAATACAACTTCCTAAACGGAGTTGATTCACATTCAGTTTCAAGTTCTAGCATTAAGTGTTAATTCAGGGTAAGAAACCACTATTGTGCTATTCTGGCCATAAACAGTGCAAATAGCACCTGCGTCTGTTCCCAGCAAATACAGAGTATTGGACTGAAGAGAAGCTCCTGTTTTACTCAGTTTCCAATACTGAGTTGAACTAGATATGCCCCGTTTATGTAGGAAGCACAGTTCTTTGTTCTGAGCTAGCTCACTGTCCTGGCCCTATAGGAAACACAGTAGAGTGCAAGAGTGCCTGTTTCTCAAAAGCAGAGTGTTTTTCTTGTAAGGCCAACTGGGGTTCAATACAACTTCCTAAACGGAGTTGATTCACATTCAGTTTCAAGTTCTAGCATTAAGTGCTAATTCATGGTAAGAACACCACTATTGTGCTATTCTGGCCATAAACAGTGGCCAGAAGAGAAGCTCCTGTTTTACTCAGTTTCCAATACTGAGTTGAACTAGATATGCCCCGTTTGTGTAGGAAGCACAGTTCTTTTGTTCTGAGCTAGCTCACTGTACTGGCCCTATAGGAAACACAGTAGAGTGCAAGAGTGCCTGTTTCTCAAAAGCAGAGTGTTTTTCTTGTAAGGCGGACTGGGGTTCAATACAACTTCCTAAAGGGAGTTGATTCACATTCAGTTTCAAGTTCTAACATTAAGTGTAAATTTAGGGTAAGAACACCACTATTGTGCTATTCTGGCCATAAACAGTGGCCAGAAGAGAAGCTTCTGTCCATAAACAGTGGCCAGAAGAGAAGCTCCTGTTTTACTCAGTTTCCAATACTGAGTTGAACTAGATATGCCCCGTTTGTGCAGGAAGCACAGTTTTTTGTTCTGAGCTAGCTCACTGTACTGGCCCTATAGGAAACACAGTAGAGTGCAAGAGTGCCTGTTTCTCAAAAGCAGAGTGTTTTTCTTGTAAGGCGGACTGGGGTTCAATACAACTTCCTAAACGGAGTTGATTCACATTCAGTTTCAAGTTCTAGCATTTAGTGTAAATTTAGGGTAAGAACACCACTATTGTGCTATTCTGGCCATAAACAGTGCAAATAGCACCTGCGTCTGTTCCCAGCAAATACAGTGTATTGGACTGAAGAGAAGCTCCTGTTTTACTCAGTTTCCAATACTGAGTTGAACTAGATATGCCCCGTTTGTGTAGGAAGCACAGTTCTTTGTTCTGAGCTAGCTCACTGTACTGGCCCTATAGGAAACACAGTAGAGTGCAAGAGTGCCTGTTTCTCAAAAGCAGAGTGTTTTTCTTGTAAGGCCGACTGGGGTTCAATACAACTTCCTACACGGAGTTGATTCACATTCAGTTTCAAGTTCTAGCATTAAGTGCTAATTCATAGTAAGAACACCACTATTGTGCTATTCTGGCCATAAACAGTGGCCAGAAGAGAAGCTCCTGTTTTACTCAGTTTCCAATACTGAGTTGAACTAGATATGCCCCGTTTGTGTAGGAAGCACAGTTTTTTTTCTGAGCTAGCTCACTGTACTGACCCTATAGGAAACACAGTAGAGTGCAAGAGTGCCTGTTTCTCAAAAGCAGAGTGTTTTTCTTGTAAGGCCTCCTGGGGTTCAATACAACTTCCTAAACGGAGTTGATTCACATTCAGTTTCAAGTTCTAGCATTAAGTGTTAATTCAGGGTAAGAAACCACTATTGTGCTATTCTGGCCATAAACAGTACAAATAGCACTTGCGTCTGTTCCCAGCAAATACAGTGTATTGGACTGAAGAGAAGCTCCTGTTTTACTTAGTTTCCAATACTGAGTTGAACTAGATATGCCCCGTTTGTGTAGGAAGCACAGTTCTTTTGTTCTGAGCTAGCTCACTGTACTGGCCCTTTAGGAAACACAGTAGAGTGCAAGAGTGCCTGTTTCTCAAAAGCAGAGTGTTTTTCTTGTAAGGCCGACTGGGGTTCAATACAACTTCCTAAACAGAGTTGATTCACATTCAGTTTCAAGTTCTAGCATTAAGTGTTAATTCAGGGTAAGAATACCACTATTGTGCTATTCTGGCCATAAACAGTGCAAATAGCACCTGCGTCTGTTCCCAGCAAATACAGTGTATTGGACTGAAGGGAAGCTCCAGTTTTCTCAGTTTCCAATACTGAGTTGAACTAGATATTCCCCATTTGTGTAGGAAGCACAGTTCTTTTGTTCTGAGCTAGCTCACTGTACTGGCTCTATAGGAAACACAGTAGAGTGCAAGAGTGCCTGTTTCTCAAAAGCAGAGTGTTTTTCTTGTAAGGCAGACTGGGGTTCAATACAACTTCCTAAACGGAGTTGATTCACATTCAGGTTCAAGTTCTAGCATTAAGTGTTAATTCAGGGTAAGAACACCACTATTGTGCTATTCTGGCCATAAACACCGCAAATAGCACTTGCGTCTGTTCACAGCAAATACAGTGTATTGGACTGAAGAGAAGCTCCTGTTTTACTCAGTTTCCAATACTGAGTTGAACTAGATATGCCCCGTTTGTGCAGGAAGCACAGTTTTTTGTTCTGAGCTAGCTCACTGTACGGGCCCTATAGGAAACATAGTAGAGTTCAAGAGTGCCTGTTTCTCAAAAGCAGAGTGTTTTTCTTGTAAGGCCTCCAGGGGTTCAATACAACTTCCTAAACAGAGTTGATTCACATTCAGTTTCAAGTTCTAGCATTAAGTGTTAATTCAGGGTAAGAACACCACTATTGTGCTATTCTGGCCATAAACAGTGCAAATAGCACTCGCGTCTGTTTCCAGCAAATACAGTGTATTGGACTGAAGAGAAGCTCCTCTTTTACTCAGTTTCCAATACTGAGTTGAACTAGATATACCCCGTTTGTGTAGGAAGCACAGTTCTTTTGTTCTGAGCTAGCTCACTGTACTGGCCCTATAGGAAACACAGTAGAGTGCAAGAGTGCCTGTTTCTCAAAAGCAGAGTGTTTTTCTTGTAAGGCCGACTGGAGTTCAATACAACTTCCTAAACGGAGTTGATTCACATTCAGTTTCAAGTTCTAGCATTAAGTGTAAATTTAGGGTAAGAACACCACTATTGTGCTATTCTGGCCATAAACAGTGCAAATAGCACCTGCGTCTGTTCCCAGCAAATACAGAGTATTGGACTGAAGAGAAGCTCCTGTTTTACTCAGTTTCCAATACTGAGTTGAACTAGATATGCCCCGTTTATGTAGGAAGCACAGTTCTTTGTTCTGAGCTAGCTCACTGTACTGGCCCTATAGGAAACACAGTAGAGTGCAAGAGTGCCTGTTTCTCAAAAGCAGAGTGTTTTTCTTGTAAGGCCGAATGGGGTTCAATACAACTTCCTAAACGGAGTTGATTCACATTCAGTTTCAAGTTCTAGCATTAAGTGCAAATTCATGGTAAGAACACCACTATTGTGCTATTCTGGCCATAAACAGTGGCCAGAAGAGAAGCTCCTGTTTTACTCAGTTTCCAATACTGAGTTGAACTAGATATGCCCCGTTTGTGTAGGAAGCACAGTTCTTTGTTTCTGAGCTAGCTCACTGTACTGACCCTATAGGAAACACAGTAGAGTGCAAGAGTGCCTGTTTCTCAAAAGCAGAGTGTTTTTCTTGTAAGGCCGACTGGGGTTCAATACAACTTCCTAAACGGAGTTGATTCACATTCAGTTTCAAGTTCTAGCATTAAGTGTTAATTCAGGGTAAGAACACCACTATTGTGCTATTCTGGCCATAAACAGTGCAAATAGCACTCGCGTCTGTTCCCAGCAAATACAGTGTATTGGACTGAAGAGAAGCTCCTGTTTTACTCAGTTTCCAATACTGAGTTGAACTAGATATACCCCGTTTGTGTAGGAAGCACAGTTCTTTGTTCTGAGCTAGCTCACTGTACTGGCCCTATAGGAAACACAGTAGAGTGCAAGAGTGCCTGTTTCTCAAAAGCAGAGTGTTTTTCTTGTAAGGCGGACTGGGGTTCAATACAACTTCCTAAACGGAGTTGATTCACATTCAGTTTCAAGGTCTAGCATTAAGTGTAAATTTAGGGTAAGAACACCACTATTGTGCTATTCTGGCCATAAACAGTGCAAATAGCACCTGCGTCTGTTCCCAGCAAATACAGAGTATTGGACTGAAGAGAAGCTCCTGTTTTACTCAGTTTCCAATACTGAGTTGAACTAGATATGCCCCGTTTGTGTAGGAAGCACAGTTCTTTGTTCTGAGCTAGCTCACTGTACTGGCCCTATAGGAAACACAGTAGAGTGCAAGAGTGCCTGTTTCTCAAAAGCAGAGTGTTTTTCTTGTAAGGCCGACTGGGGTTCAATACAACTTCCTACACGGAGTTGATTCACATTCAGTTTCAAGTTCTAGCATTAAGTGCTAATTCATGGTAAGAACACCACTATTGTGCTATTCTGGCCATAAACAGTGGCCAGAAGAGAAGCTCCTGTTTTACTCAGTTTCCAATACTGAGTTGAACTAGATATGCCCCGTTTGTGTAGGAAGCACAGTTCTTTTTTTCTGAGCTAGCTCACTGTACTGACCCTATAGGAAACACAGTAGAGTGCAAGAGTGCCTGTTTCTCAAAACCAGAGTGTTTTTCTTATAAGGCCGACTGGGGTTCAATACAACTTCCTAAACGGAGTTGATTCACATTCAGTTTCAAGTTCTAGCATTAAGTGTTAATTCAGGGTAAGAATACCACTATTGTGCTATTCTGGCCATAAACAGTGCAAATAGCACCTGCGTCTGTTCCCAGCAAATACAGTGTATTGGACTGAAGGGAAGCTCCAGTTTTCTCAGTTTCCAATACTGAGTTGAACTAGATATTCCCCATTTGTGTAGGAAGCACAGTTCTTTTGTTCTGAGCTAGCTCACTGTACTGGCTCTATAGGAAACACAGTAGAGTGCAAGAGTGCCTGTTTCTCAAAAGCAGAGTGTTTTTCTTGTAAGGCGGACTGGGGTTCAATACAACTTCCTAAACGGAGTTGATTCACATTCAGGTTCAAGTTCTAGCATTAAGTGTTAATTCAGGGTAAGAACACCACTATTGTGCTATTCTGGCCATAAACACCGCAAATAGCACTTGCGTCTGTTCACAGCAAATACAGTGTATTGGACTGAAGAGAAGCTCCTGTTTTACTCAGTTTCCAATACTGAGTTGAACTAGATATGCCCCGTTTGTGCAGGAAGCACAGTTTTTTGTTCTGAGCTAGCTCACTGTACGGGCCCTATAGGAAACATAGTAGAGTTCAAGAGTGCCTGTTTCTCAAAAGCAGAGTGTTTTTCTTGTAAGGCCTCCAGGGGTTCAATACAACTTCCTAAACAGAGTTGATTCACATTCAGTTTCAAGTTCTAGCATTAAGTGTTAATTCAGGGTAAGAACACCACTATTGTGCTATTCTGGCCATAAACAGTGCAAATAGCACTCGCGTCTGTTCCCAGCAAATACAGTGTATTGGACTGAAGAGAAGCTCCTGTTTTACTCAGTTTCCAATACTGAGTTGAACTAGATATGCCCCGTTTGTGTAGGAAGCACAGTTCTTTTGTTCTGAGCTAGCTCACTGTACTGGCCCTATAGGAAACACAGTAGAGTGCAAGAGTGCCTGTTTCTCAAAAGCAGAGTGTTTTTCTTGTAAGGCCGACTGGGGTTCAATACAACTTCCTAAACAGAGTTGATTCACATTCAGTTTCACGTTCTAGCATTAAGTGTTAATTCAGGGTAAGAACACCACTATTGTGCTACTCTGGCCATAAACAGTGCAAATAGCACCTGCGTCTGTTCCCAGCAAATACAGTGTATTGGACTGAAGAGAAGCTCCTTTTTTACTCAGTTTCCAGTACTGAGTTGAACTAGATATGCCCTGTTTGTGTAGGAAGCACAGTTCTTTTGTTTTGAGCTAGCTCACTGTACTGGCCCTATAGGAAACACAGTAGAGTGCAAGAGTGCCTGTTTCTCAAAAGCAGAGTGTTTTACTTGTAAGGCCGACTGGGGTTCAATACAACTTCCTAAACGGAGTTGATTCACATTCAGTTTCAAGTTCTAGCATTAAGTGCTAATTCATGGTAAGAACACCACTATTGTGCTATTCTGGCCATAAACAGTGGCCAGAAGAGAAGCTCCTGTTTTACTCAGTTTCCAATACTGAGTTGAACTAGATATGCCCCGTTTGTGTAGGAAGCACAGTTCTTTTTTTCTGAGCTAGCTCACTGTACTGACCCTATAGGAAACACAGTAGAGTGCAAGAGTGCCTGTTTCTCAAAAGCAGAGTGTTTTTCTTGTAAGGCCGACTGGGGTTCAATACAACTTCCTAAACGGAGTTGATTCACATTCAGTTTCAAGTTCTAGCATTAAGTGTTAATTCAGGATAAGAAACCACTATTGTGCTATTCTGGCCATAAACAGTACAAATAGCACTTGCGTATGTTCCCAGCAAATACAGTGTATTGGACTGAAGAGAAGCTCCTGTTTTACTCAGTTTCCAATACTGAGTTGAACTAGATATGCCCCGTTTGTGTAGGAAGCACAGTTCTTTTGTTCTGAGCTAGCTCACTGTACTGGCCCTATGGGAAACACAGTAGAGTGCAAGAGTGCCTGTTTCTCAAAAGCAGAGTGTTTTTCTTGTAAGGCCGACTGGGGTTCAATACAACTTCCTAAACGGAGTTGATTCACATTCAGTTTCAAGTTCTAGCATTAAGTGTTAATTCAGGGTAAGAACACCACTATTGTGCTATTCTGGCCATAAACAGTGCAAATAGCACTCGCGTCTGTTCCCAGCAAATACAGTGTATTGGACTGAAGAGAAGCTCCTGTTTTACTCAGTTTCCAATACTGAGTTGAACTAGATATACCCCGTTTGTGTAGGAAGCACAGTTCTTTGTTCTGAGCTAGCTCACTGTACTGGCCCTATAGGAAACACAGTAGAGTGCAAGAGTGCCTGTTTCTCAAAAGCAGAGTGTTTTTCTTGTAAGGCCGACTGGGGTTCAATACAACTTCCTAAACGGAGTTGATTCACATTCAGTTTCAAGTTCTAGCATTAAGTGTAAATTTAGGGTAAGAACACCACTATTGTGCTATTCTGGCCATAAACAGTGCAAATAGCACCTGCGTCTGTTCCCAGCAAATACAGTGTATTGGACTGAAGAGAAGCTCCTGTTTTACTCAGTTTCCAATACTGAGTTGAACTAGATATGCCCCGTTTGTGTAGGAAGCACAGTTCTTTTGTTCTGAGCTAGCTCACTGTACTGGCCCTATAGGAAACACAGTAGAGTGCAAGAGTGCCTGTTTCTCAAAAGCAGAGTGTTTTTCTTGTAAGGCCGACTGGGGTTCAATACAACTTCCTAAACGGAGTTGATTCACATTCAGTTTCAAGTTCTAGCATTAAGTGTTAATTCAGGGTAAGAACACCACTATTGTGCTATTCTGGCCATAAACAGTGCAAATAGCACTCGCGTCTGTTCCCAGCAAATACAGTGTATTGGACTGAAGAGAAGCTCCTTTTTTACTCAGTTTCCAATACTGAGTTGAACTAGATATGCCCCGTTTGTGTAGGAAGCACAGTTCTTTTGTTCTGAGCTAGCTCACTGTACTGGCCCTATAGGAAACACAGTAGAGTGCAAGAGTGCCTGTTTCTCAAAAGCAGAGTGTTTTTCTTGTAAGGCCGACTGGGGTTCAATACAACTTCCTAAACAGAGTTGATTCACATTCAGTTTCACGTTCTAGCATTAAGTGTTAATTCAGGGTAAGAACACCACTATTGTGCTACTCTGGCCATAAACAGTGCAAATAGCACCTGCGTCTGTTCCCAGCAAATACAGTGTATTGGACTGAAGAGAAGATCCTTTTTTACTCAGTTTCCAGTAATGAGTTGAACTAGATATGCCCTGTTTGTGTAGGAAGCACAGTTCTTTTGTTCTGAGCTAGCTCACTGTACTGGCCCTATAGGAAACACAGTAGAGTGCAAGAGTGCCTGTTTCTCAAAAGCAGAGTGTTTTTCTTGTAAGGCCGACTGGGGTTCAATACAACCTCCTAAACGGAGTTGATTCACATTCAGTTTCAAGTTCTAGCATTAAGTGCTAATTCAGGGTAAGAACACCACTATTGTGCTATTCTGGCCATAAACAGTGGCCAGAAGAGAAGCTTCTGTCCATAAACAGTGGCCAGAAGAGAAGCTCCTGTTTTACTCATTTTCCAATAATGAGTTGAGCTAGATATGCCCCGTTTGTGCAGGAAGCACAGTTCTTTTGTTCTGAGCTAGCTCACTGTACTGGCCCTATAGGAAACACAATAGAGTGCAAGAGTGCCTGTTTTTCAAAAGCAGAGTGTTTTTCTTGTAAGGCCTCCTGGGGTTCAATACAACTTCCTAAACGGAGTTGCTTCACATTCAGTTTCAAGTTCTAGCATTAAGTGTTAATTCAGGGTAAGAACTCCACTATTGTGCTATTCTGTCCATAAACAGTGCAAATAGCACCTGCATCTGTTCCCAGCTAATACAGTGTATTGGACTGAAGAGAAGCTCCTGTTTTACTCAGTTTCCATACTGAGTTGAACTAGATATGCCCCGTTTGTGTAGGAAGCACAGTTCTTTTGTTCTGAGCTAGCTCACTGTACTGGCCCTATAGGAAACACAGTAGAGTGCAAGAGTGCCTGTTTCTGAAAAGCAGAGTGTTTTTCTTGTAAGGCCGACTGGGGTTCAATACAACTTCCTAAACGGAGTTGATTCACATTCAGTTTCAAGTTCTAGCATTAAGTGCTAATTCATGGTAAGAACACCAATATTGTGCTATTCTGGCCATAAACAGTGGCCAGAGGAGAAGCTCCTGTTTTACTCAGTTTCCAATACTGAGTTGAACTAGATATGCCCCGTTTGTGCAGGAAGCACAGTTTTTTGTTCTGAGCTAGCTCACTGTAGTGGCCCTATAGGAAACATAGTAGAGTGCAAGAGTGCCTGTTTCTCAAAAGCAGAGTGTTTTTCTTGTAAGGCCGACTGGGGTTCAATACAACTTCCTAAACGGAGTTGATTCACATTCAGTTTCAAGTTCTAGCATTAAGTGTTAATTCAGAATAAGAATACCACTATTGTGCTATTCTGGCCATAAACAGTGCAAATAGCACCTGCGTCTGTTCCCAGCAAATACAGTGTATTGGACTGAAGAGAAGCTCCTGTTTTACTCAGTTTCCAATACTGAGTTGAGCTAGATATGCCCCGTTTGTGTAGGAAGCACAGTTCTTTTGTTCTGAGCTAGCTCACTGTACTGGCCCT
This sequence comes from Peromyscus maniculatus bairdii, assembly GCF_049852395.1. Classification (NCBI taxonomy): domain Eukaryota; kingdom Metazoa; phylum Chordata; class Mammalia; order Rodentia; family Cricetidae; genus Peromyscus; species Peromyscus maniculatus. Next base: position 101,954 of record NC_134859.1, on the reverse strand, counting down.
ATAGGAAACACAGTAGAGTGCAAGAGTGCCTGTTTCTCAAAAGCAGAGTGTTTTTCTTGTAAGGCCTCCAGGGGTTCAATACAACTCCCTAAACAGAGTTGATTCACATTCAGTTTCAAGTTCTAGCATTAAGTGTTAATTCAGGGTAAGAACACCACTATTGTGCTACTCTGGCCATAAACAGTGCAAATAGCACCTGCGTCTGTTCCCAGCAAATACAGTGTATTGGACTGAAGAGAAGCTCCTTTTTTACTCAGTTTCCAATACTGAGTTGAACTAGATATGCCCTGTTTATGTAGGAAGCACAGTTCTTTTGTTCTGAGCTAGCTCACTGTACTGGCCCTATAGGAAACACAGTAGAGTGCAAGAGTGCCTGTTTCTCAAAAGCAGAGTGTTTTTCTTGTAAGGCGGACTGGGGTTCAATACAACTTCCTAAACGGAGTTGATTCACATTCAGTTTCAAGTTCTAGCATTAAGTGTAAATTTAGGGTAAGAACACCACTATTGTGCTATTCTGGCCATAAACAGTGCAAATAGCAATTGCGTCTGTTCCCAGCAAATACAGTGTATTGGACTGAAGAGAAGCTCCTGTTTTACTCAGTTTCCAATACTGAGTTGAACTAGATATGCCCCGTTTGTGTAGGAAGCACAGTTCTTTGTTCTGAGCTAGCTCACTGTACTGGCCCTATAGGAAACACAGTAGAGTGCAAGAGTGCCTGTTTCTCAAAAGCAGAGTGTTTTTCTTGTAAGGCCGACTGGGGTTCAATACAACTTCCTAAACGGAGTTGATTCACATTCAGTTTCAAGTTCTAGCATTAAGTGCTAATTCATGGTAAGAACACCACTATTGTGCTATTCTGGCCATAAACAGTGGCCAGAAGAGAAGCTCCTGTTTTACTCAGTTTCCAATACTGAGTTGAACTAGAATGCCCCGTTTGTGTAGGAAGCACAGTTCTTTTTTTCTGAGCTAGCTCACTGTACTGACCCTATAGGAAACACAGTAGAGTGCAAGAGTGCCTGTTTCTCAAAAGCAGAGTGTTTTTCTTGTAAGGCCGACTGGGGTTCAATACAACTTCCTAAACGGAGTTGATTCACATTCAGTTTCAAGTTCTAGCATTAAGTGTTAATTCAGGGTAAGAAACCACTATTGTGCTATTCTGGCCATAAACAGTACAAATAGCACTTGCGTCTGTTCCCAGCAAATACAGTGTATTGGACTGAAGAGAAGCTCCTGTTTTACTCAGTTTCCAATACTGAGTTGAACTAGATATGCCCCGTTTGTGTAGGAAGCACAGTTCTTTTGTTCTGAGCTAGCTCACTGTACTGGCCCTATAGGAAACACAGTAGAGTGCAAGAGTGCCTGTTTCTCAAAAGCAGAGTGTTTTTCTTGTAAGGCCGACTGGGGTTCAATACAACTTCCTAAACAGAGTTGATTCACATTCAGTTTCACGTTCTAGCACTAAGTGTTAATTCAGGGTAAGAACACCACTATTGTGCTACTCTGGCCATAAACAGTGCAAATAGCACCTGCGTCTGTTCCCAGCAAATACAGTGTATTGGACTGAAGAGAAGCTCCTTTTTTACTCAGTTTCCAATACTGAGTTGAACTAGATATGCCCTGTTTATGTAGGAAGCACAGTTCTTTTGTTCTGAGCTAGCTCACTGTACTGGCCCTATAGGAAACACAGTAGAGTGCAAGAGTGCCTGTTTCTCAAAAGCAGAGTGTTTTTCTTGTTAGGCCGACTGGGTTTCAATACAACTTCCTAAACGGAGTTGATTCACATTCAGTTTCAAGTTCTAGCATTAAGTGTAAATTTAGGGTAAGAACACCACTATTGTGCTATTCTGGCCATAAACAGTGCAAATAGCACCTGCGTCTGTTCCCAGCAAATACAGTGTATTGGACTGAAGAGAAGCTCCTGTTTTACTCAGTTTCCAATACTGAGTTGAACTAGATATGCCCCGTTTGTGTAGGAAGCACAGTTCTTTTGTTCTGAGCTAGCTCACTGTACTGGCCCTATAGGAAACACAGTAGAGTGCAAGAGTGCCTGTTTCTCAAAAGCAGAGTGTTTTTCTTGTAAGGCGGACTGGGGTTCAATACAACTTCCTAAACGGAGTTGATTCACATTCAGGTTCAAGTTCTAGCATTAAGTGTTAATTCATGGTAAGAACACCACTATTGTGCTATTCTGGCCATAAACACTGCAAATAGCACTTGCGTCTGTTCACAGCAAATACAGTGTATTGGACTGAAGAGAAGCTCCTGTTTTACTCAGTTTCCAATACTGAGTTGAACTAGATATGCCCCGTTTGTGCAGGAAGCACAGTTTTTTGTTCTGAGCTAGCTCACTGTACTGGCCCTATAGGAAACATAGTAGAGTGCAAGAGTGCCTGTTTCTCAAAAGCAGAGTGTTTTTCTTGTAAGGCCTCCAGGGGTTCAATACAACTTCCTAAACAGAGTTGATTCACATTCAGTTTCAAGTTCTAGCATTAAGTGTTAATTCAGGGTAAGAACACCACTATTGTGCTATTCTGGCCATAAACAGTGCAAATAGCACTCGCGTCTTTTTCCAGCAAATACAGTGTATTGGACTGAAGAGAAGCTCCTCTTTTACTCAGTTTCCAATACTGAGTTGAACTAGATATACCCCGTTTGTGTAGGAAGCACAGTTCTTTTGTTCTGAGCTAGCTCACTGTACTGGCCCTATAGGAAACACAGTAGAGTGCAAGAGTGCCTGTTTCTCAAAAGCAGAGTGTTTTTCTTGTAAGGCGGACTGGGGTTCAATACAACTTCCTAAACGGAGTTGATTCACATTCAGTTTCAAGTTCTAGCATTAAGTGTAAATTTAGGGTAAGAACACCACTATTGTGCTATTCTGGCCATAAACAGTGCAAATAGCACCTGCGTCTGTTCCCAGCAAATACAGAGTATTGGACTGAAGAGAAGCTCCTGTTTTACTCAGTTTCCAATACTGAGTTGAACTAGATATGCCCCGTTTATGTAGGAAGCACAGTTCTTTGTTCTGAGCTAGCTCACTGTACTGGCCCTATAGGAAACACAGTAGAGTGCAAGAGTGCCTGTTTCTCAAAAGCAGAGTGTTTTTCTTGTAAGGCCGACTGGGGTTCAATACAACTTCCTAAACGGAGTTGATTCACATTCAGTTTCAAGTTCTAGCATTAAGTGCTAATTCATGGTAAGAACACCACTATTGTGCTATTCTGGCCATAAACAGTGGCCAGAAGAGAAGCTCCTGTTTTACTCAGTTTCCAATACTGAGTTGAACTAGATATGCCCCGTTTGTGTAGGAAGCACAGTTCTTTTTTTCTGAGCTAGCTCACTGTACTGACCCTATAGGAAACACAGTAGAGTGCAAGAGTGCCTGTTTCTCAAAAGCAGAGTGTTTTTCTTGTAAGGCCGACTGGGGTTCAATACAACTTCCTAAACGGAGTTGATTCACATTCAGTTTCAAGTTCTAGCATTAAGTGTTAATTCAGGGTAAGAATACCACTATTGTGCTATTCTGGCCATATACAGTGCAAATAGCACCTGCGTCTGTTCCCAGCAAATACAGTGTACTGGACTGAAGGGAAGCTCCAGTTTTCTCACTTTCCAATACTGAGTTGAACTAGATATTCCCCGTTTGTGTAGGAAGCACAGTTCTTTTGTTCTGAGCTAGCTCACTGTACTGGCCCTATAGGAAACACAGTAGAGTGCAAGAGTGCCTGTTTCTCAAAAGCAGAGTGTTTTTCTTGTAAGGCGGACTGGGGTTCAATACAACTTCCTAAACGGAGTTGATTCACATTAAGGTTCAAGTTCTAGCATTAAGTGTTAATTCATGGTAAGAACACCACTATTGTGCTATTCTGGCCATAAACACTGCAAATAGCACTTGCGTCTGTTCACAGCAAATACAGTGTATTGGACTGAAGAGAAGCTCCTGTTTTACTCAGTTTCCAATACTGAGTTGAACTAGATATGCCCCGTTTGTGCAGGAAGCACAGTTTTTTGTTCTGAGCTAGCTCACTGTACTGGCCCTATGGGAAACATAGTAGAGTGCAAGAGTGCCTGTTTCTCAAAAGCATAGTGTTTTTCTTGTAAGGCCTCCAGGGGTTCAATACAACTTCCTAAACAGAGTTGATTCACATTCAGTTTCAAGTTCTAGCATTAAGTGTTAATTCAGGGTAAGAACACCACTATTGTGCTATTCTGGCCATAAACAGTGGCCAGAAGAGAAGCTCCTGTTTTACTCAGTTTCCAATACTGAGTTGAACTAGATATGCCCCGTTTGTGTAGGAAGCACAGTTCTTTTTTTCTGAGCTAGCTCACTGTACTGACCCTATAGGAAACACAGTAGAGTGCAAGAGTGCCTGTTTCTCAAAAGCAGAGTGTTTTTCTTGTAAGGCCGACTGGGGTTCAATACAACTTCCTAAACGGAGTTGATTCACATTCAGTTTCAAGTTCTAGCATTAAGTGTTAATTCAGGGTAAGAAACCACTATTGTGCTATTCTGGCCATAAACAGTACAAATAGCACTTGCGTCTGTTCCCAGCAAATACAGTGTATTGGACTGAAGAGAAGCTCCTCTTTTACTCAGTTTCCAATACTGAGTTGAACTAGATATGCCCCGTTTGTGTAGGAAGCACAGTTCTTTGTTCTGAGCTAGCTCACTGTACTGGCCCTATAGGAAACACAGTAGAGTGCAAGAGTGCCTGTTTCTCAAAAGCAGAGTTTTTCTTGTAAGGCCGACTGGGGTTCAATACAACTTCCTAAACAGAGTTGATTCACATTCAGTTTCAAGTTCTAGCATTAAGTGTTAATTCAGGGTAAGAACACCACTATTGTGCTATTCTGGCCATAAACAGTGCAAATAGCACTCGCGTCTGTTTCCAGCAAATACAGTGTATTGGACTGAAGAGAAGCTCCTCTTTTACTCAGTTTCCAATACTGAGTTGAACTAGATATACCCCGTTTGTGTAGGAAGCACAGTTCTTTTGTTCTGAGCTAGCTCACTGTACTGGCCCTATAGGAAACACAGTAGAGTGCAAGAGTGCCTGTTTCTCAAAAGCAGAGTGTTTTTCTTGTAAGGCCGACTGGGGTTCAATACAACTTCCTAAAGGGAGTTGATTCACATTCAGTTTCAAGTTCTAGCATTAAGTGTAAATTTAGGGTAAGAACACAACTATTGTGCTATTCTGGCCATAAACAGTGGCCAGAAGAGAAGCTTCTGTCCATAAACAGTGGCCAGAAGAGAAGCTCCTGTTTTACTCATTTTCCAATAATGAGTTGAGCTAGATATGCCCCGTTTGTGCAGGAAGCACAGTTCTTTTGTTCTGAGCTAGCTCACTGTACTGGCCCTATAGGAAACACAATAGAGTGCAAGAGTGCCTGTTTCTGAAAAGCAGAGTGTTTTTCTTGTAAGGCCGACTGGGGTTCAATACAACTTCCTAAACGGAGTTGATTCACATTCAGTTTCAAGTTCTAGCATTAAGTGTTAATTCATGGTAAGAACACCACTATTGTGCTATTCTGGCCATAAACAGTGGCCAGAAGAGAAGCTCCTGTTTTACTCAGTTTCCAATACTGAGTTGAACTAGATATGCCCCGTTTGTGCAGGAAGCACAGTTTTTTGTTCTGAGCTAGCTCACTGTAGTGGCCCTATAGGAAACATAGTAGAGTGCTAGAGTGCCTGTTTCTCAAAAGCAGAGTGTTTTTCTTGTAAGGCCGACTGGGGTTCAATACAACTTCCTAAACGGAGTTGATTCACATTCAGTTTCAAGTTCTAGCATTAAGTGTTAATTCAGAATAAGAATACCACTATTGTGCTATTCTGGCCATAAACAGTGCAAATAGCACCTGCGTCTGTTCCCAGCAAATACAGTGTATTGGACTGAAGAGAAGCTCCTGTTTTACTCAGTTTCCAATACTGAGTTGAGCTAGATATGCCCCGTTTGTGTAGGAAGCACAGTTCTTTTGTTCTGAGCTAGCTCACTGTACTGGCCCTATAGGAAACACAGTAGAGTGCAAGAGTGCCTGTTTCTCAAAAGCAGAGTGTTTTTCTCTTAAGGCCTCCAGGGGTTCAATACAACTTCCTAAACAGAGTTGATTCACATTCAGTTTCAAGTTCTAGCATTAAGTGTTAATTCAGGGTAAGAACACCACTATTGTGCTATTCTGGCCATAAACAGTGCAAATAGCACTCGCGTCTGTTTCCAGCAAATACAGTGTATTGGACTGAAGAGAAGCTCCTCTTTTACTCAGTTTCCAATACTGAGTTGAACTAGATATACCCCGTTTGTGTAGGAAGCACAGTTCTTTTGTTCTGAGCTAGCTCACTGTACTGGCCCTATAGGAAACACAGTAGAGTGCAAGAGTGCCTGTTTCTCAAAAGCAGAGTGTTTTTCTTGTAAGGCGGACTGGGGTTCAATACAACTTCCTAAACGGAGTTGATTCACATTCAGTTTCAAGTTCTAGCATTTAGTGTAAATTTAGGGTAAGAACACCACTATTGTGCTATTCTGGCCATAAACAGTGCAAATAGCACCTGCGTCTGTTCCCAGCAAATACAGTGTATTGGACTGAAGAGAAGCTCCTGTTTTACTCAGTTTCCAATACTGAGTTGAACTAGATATGCCCCGTTTGTGTAGGAAGCACAGTTCTTTGTTCTGAGCTAGCTCACTGTACTGGCCCTATAGGAAACACAGTAGAGTGCAAGAGTGCCTGTTTCTCAAAATCAGAGTGTTTTTCTTGTAAGGCCGACTGGGGTTCAATACAACTTCCTACACGGAGTTGATTCACATTCAGTTTCAAGTTCTAGCATTAAGTGCTAATTCATAGTAAGAACACCACTATTGTGCTATTCTGGCCATAAACAGTGGCCAGAAGAGAAGCTCCTGTTTTACTCAGTTTCCAATACTGAGTTGAACTAGATATGCCCCGTTTATGTAGGAAGCACAGTTCTTTGTTCTGAGCTAGCTCACTGTACTGGCCCTATAGGAAACACAGTAGAGTGCAAGAGTGCCTGTTTCTCAAAAGCAGAGTGTTTTTCTTGTAAGGCGGACTGGGGTTCAATACAACTTCCTAAACGGAGTTGATTCACATTCAGTTTCAAGTTCTAGCATTAAGTGCTAATTCATGGTAAGAACACCACTATTGTGCTATTCTGGCCATAAACAGTGGCCAGAAGAGAAGCTCCTGTTTTACTCAGTTTCCAATACTGAGTTGAACTAGATATGCCCCGTTTGTGTAGGAAGCACAGTTCTTTTTTTCTGAGCTAGCTCACTGTACTGACCCTATAGGAAACACAGTAGAGTGCAAGAGTGCCTGTTTCTCAAAAGCAGAGTGTTTTTCTTGTAAGGCCGACTGGGGTTCAATACAACTTCCTAAACGGAGTTGATTCACATTCAGGTTCAAGTTCTAGCATTAAGTGTTAATTCAGGGTAAGAAACCACTATTGTGCTATTCTGGCCATAAACAGTACAAATAGCACTTGCGTCTGTTCCCAGCAAATACAGTGTATTGGACTGAAGAGAAGCTCCTCTTTTACTCAGTTTCCAATACTGAGTTGAACTAGATATGCCCCGTTTGTGTAGGAAGCACAGTTCTTTGTTCTGAGCTAGCTCACTGTACTGGCCCTATAGGAAACACAGTAGAGTGCAAGAGTGCCTGTTTCTCAAAAGCAGAGTGTTTTTCTCTTAAGGCCTCCAGGGGTTCAATACAACTTCCTAAACAGAGTTGATTCACATTCAGTTTCAAGTTCTAGCATTAAGTGTTAATTCAGGGTAAGAACACCACTATTGTGCTATTCTGGCCATAAACAGTGCAAATAGCACTCGCGTCTGTTTCCAGCAAATACAGTGTATTGGACTGAAGAGAAGCTCCTCTTTTACTCAGTTTCCAATACTGAGTTGAACTAGATATACCCCGTTTGTGTAGGAAGCACAGTTCTTTTGTTCTGAGGTAGCTCACTGTACTGGCCCTATAGGAAACACAGTAGAGTGCAAGAGTGCCTGTTTCTCAAAAGCAGAGTGTTTTTCTTGTAAGGCCGACTGGGGTTCAATACAACTTCCTAAAGGGAGTTGATTCACATTCAGTTTCAAGTTCTAGCATTAAGTGTAAATTTAGGGTAAGAACACAACTATTGTGCTATTCTGGCCATAAACAGTGGCCAGAAGAGAAGCTTCTGTCCATAAACAGTGGCCAGAAGAGAAGCTCCTGTTTTACTCATTTTCCAATAATGAGTTGAGCTAGATATGCCCCGTTTGTGCAGGAAGCACAGTTCTTTTGTTCTGAGCTAGCTCACTGTACTGGCCCTATAGGAAACACAATAGAGTGCAAGAGTGCCTGTTTCTGAAAAGCAGAGTGTTTTTCTTGTAAGGCCGACTGGGGTTCAATACAACTTCCTAAACGGAGTTGATGCACATTCAGTTTCAAGTTCTAGCATTAAGTGTTAATTCATGGTAAGAACACCACTATTGTGCTATCGGCCATAAACAGTGGCCAGAAGAGAAGCTCCTGTTTTACTCAGTTTCCAATACTGAGTTGAACTAGATATGCCCCGTTTGTGCAGGAAGCACAGTTTTTTGTTCTGAGCTAGCTCACTGTAGTGGCCCTATAGGAAACATAGTAGAGTGCTAGAGTGCCTGTTTCTCAAAAGCAGAGTGTTTTTCTTGTAAGGCCGACTGGGGTTCAATACAACTTCCTAAACGGAGTTGATTCACATTCAGTTTCAAGTTCTAGCATTAAGTGTTAATTCAGAATAAGAATACCACTATTGTGCTATTCTGGCCATAAACAGTGCAAATAGCACCTGCGTCTGTTCCCAGCAAATACAGTGTATTGGACTGAAGAGAAGCTCCTGTTTTACTCAGTTTCCAATACTGAGTTGAGCTAGATATGCCCCGTTTGTGTAGGAAGCACAGTTCTTTTGTTCTGAGCTAGCTCACTGTACTGGCCCTATAGGAAACACAGTAGAGTGCAAGAGTGCCTGTTTCTCAAAAGCAGAGTGTTTTTCTCTTAAGGCCTCCAGGGGTTCAATACAACTTCCTAAACAGAGTTGATTCACATTCAGTTTCAAGTTCTAGCATTAAGTGTTAATTCAGGGTAAGAACACCACTATTGTGCTATTCTGGCCATAAACAGTGCAAATAGCACTCGCGTCTGTTTCCAGCAAATACAGTGTATTGGACTGAAGAGAAGCTCCTCTTTTACTCAGTTTCCAATACTGAGTTGAACTAGATATACCCCGTTTGTGTAGGAAGCACAGTTCTTTTGTTCTGAGCTAGCTCACTGTACTGGCCCTATAGGAAACACAGTAGAGTGCAAGAGTGCCTGTTTCTCAAAAGCAGAGTGTTTTTCTTGTAAGGCGGACTGGGGTTCAATACAACTTCCTAAACGGAGTTGATTCACATTCAGTTTCAAGTTCTAGCATTTAGTGTAAATTTAGGGTAAGAACACCACTATTGTGCTATTCTGGCCATAAACAGTGCAAATAGCACCTGCGTCTGTTCCCAGCAAATACAGTGTATTGGACTGAAGAGAAGCTCCTGTTTTACTCAGTTTCCAATACTGAGTTGAACTAGATATGCCCCGTTTGTGTAGGAAGCACAGTTCTTTGTTCTGAGCTAGCTCACTGTACTGGCCCTATAGGAAACACAGTAGAGTGCAAGAGTGCCTGTTTCTCAAAAGCAGAGTGTTTTTCTTGTAAGGCCGACTGGGGTTCAATACAACTTCCTACACGGAGTTGATTCACATTCAGTTTCAAGTTCTAGCATTAAGTGCTAATTCATAGTAAGAACACCACTATTGTGCTATTCTGGCCATAAACAGTGGCCAGAAGAGAAGCTCCTGTTTTACTCAGTTTCCAATACTGAGTTGAACTAGATATGCCCCGTTTGTGTAGGAAGCCCAGTTTTTTTTTCTGAGCTAGCTCACTGTACTGACCCTATAGGAAACACAGTAGAGTGCAAGAGTGCCTGTTTCTCAAAAGCAGAGTGTTTTTCTTGTAAGGCCTCCTGGGGTTCAATACAACTTCCTAAACGGAGTTGATTCACATTCAGTTTCAAGTTCTAGCATTAAGTGTTAATTCAGGGTAAGAAACCACTATTGTGCTATTCTGGCCATAAACAGTGCAAATAGCACCTGCGTCTGTTCCCAGCAAATACAGAGTATTGGACTGAAGAGAAGCTCCTGTTTTACTCAGTTTCCAATACTGAGTTGAACTAGATATGCCCCGTTTATGTAGGAAGCACAGTTCTTTGTTCTGAGCTAGCTCACTGTCCTGGCCCTATAGGAAACACAGTAGAGTGCAAGAGTGCCTGTTTCTCAAAAGCAGAGTGTTTTTCTTGTAAGGCCAACTGGGGTTCAATACAACTTCCTAAACGGAGTTGATTCACATTCAGTTTCAAGTTCTAGCATTAAGTGCTAATTCATGGTAAGAACACCACTATTGTGCTATTCTGGCCATAAACAGTGGCCAGAAGAGAAGCTCCTGTTTTACTCAGTTTCCAATACTGAGTTGAACTAGATATGCCCCGTTTGTGTAGGAAGCACAGTTCTTTTGTTCTGAGCTAGCTCACTGTACTGGCCCTATAGGAAACACAGTAGAGTGCAAGAGTGCCTGTTTCTCAAAAGCAGAGTGTTTTTCTTGTAAGGCGGACTGGGGTTCAATACAACTTCCTAAAGGGAGTTGATTCACATTCAGTTTCAAGTTCTAGCATTAAGTGTAAATTTAGGGTAAGAACACCACTATTGTGCTATTCTGGCCATAAACAGTGGCCAGAAGAGAAGCTTCTGTCCATAAACAATGGCCAGAAGAGAAGCTCCTGTTTTCCTCAGTTTCCAATACTGAGTTGAACTAGATATGCCCCGTTTGTGCAGGAAGCACAGTTTTTTGTTCTGAGCTAGCTCACTGTAGTGGCCCTATAGGAAACACAGTAGAGTGCAAGAGTGCCTGTTTCTCAAAAGCAGAGTGTTTTTCTTGTAAGGCGGACTGGGGTTCAATACAACTTCCTAAACGGAGTTGATTCACATTCAGTTTCAAGTTCTAGCATTTAGTGTAAATTTAGGGTAAGAACACCACTATTGTGCTATTCTGGCAATAAACAGTGCAAATAGCACCTGCGTCTGTTCCCAGCAAATACAGTGTATTGGACTGAAGAGAAGCTCCTGTTTTACTCAGTTTCCAATACTGAGTTGAACTAGATATGCCCCGTTTGTGTAGGAAGCACAGTTCTTTGTTCTGAGCTAGCTCACTGTACTGGCCCTATAGGAAACACAGTAGAGTGCAAGAGTGCCTGTTTCTCAAAAGCAGAGTGTTTTTCTTGTAAGGCCGACTGGGGTTCAATACAACTTCCTACACGGAGTTGATTCACATTCAGTTTCAAGTTCTAGCATTAAGTGCTAATTCATAGTAAGAACACCACTATTGTGCTATTCTGGCCATAAACAGTGGCCAGAAGAGAAGCTCCTGTTTTACTCAGTTTCCAATACTGAGTTGAACTAGATATGCCCCGTTTGTGTAGGAAGCACAGTTTTTTTTCTGAGCTAGCTCACTGTACTGACCCTATAGGAAACACAGTAGAGTGCAAGAGTGCCTGTTTCTCAAAAGCAGAGTGTTTTTCTTGTAAGGCCTCCTGGGGTTCAATACAACTTCCTAAACGGAGTTGATTCACATTCAGTTTCAAGTTCTAGCATTAAGTGTTAATTCAGGGTAAGAAACCACTATTGTGCTATTCTGGCCATAAACAGTACAAATAGCACTTGCGTCTGTTCCCAGCAAATACAGTGTATTGGACTGAAGAGAAGCTCCTGTTTTACTTAGTTTCCAATACTGAGTTGAACTAGATATGCCCCGTTTGTGTAGGAAGCACAGTTCTTTTGTTCTGAGCTAGCTCACTGTACTGGCCCTTTAGGAAACACAGTAGAGTGCAAGAGTGCCTGTTTCTCAAAAGCAGAGTGTTTTTCTTGTAAGGCCGACTGGGGTTCAATACAACTTCCTAAACAGAGTTGATTCACATTCAGTTTCAAGTTCTAGCATTAAGTGTTAATTCAGGGTAAGAATACCACTATTGTGCTATTCTGGCCATAAACAGTGCAAATAGCACCTGCGTCTGTTCCCAGCAAATACAGTGTATTGGACTGAAGGGAAGCTCCAGTTTTCTCAGTTTCCAATACTGAGTTGAACTAGATATTCCCCATTTGTGTAGGAAGCACAGTTCTTTTGTTCTGAGCTAGCTCACTGTACTGGCTCTATAGGAAACACAGTAGAGTGCAAGAGTGCCTGTTTCTCAAAAGCAGAGTGTTTTTCTTGTAAGGCGGACTGGGGTTCAATACAACTTCCTAAACGGAGTTGATTCACATTCAGGTTCAAGTTCTAGCATTAAGTGTTAATTCAGGGTAAGAACACCACTATTGTGCTATTCTGGCCATAAACACCGCAAATAGCACTTGCGTCTGTTCACAGCAAATACAGTGTATTGGACTGAAGAGAAGCTCCTGTTTTACTCAGTTTCCAATACTGAGTTGAACTAGATATGCCCCGTTTGTGCAGGAAGCACAGTTTTTTGTTCTGAGCTAGCTCACTGTACGGGCCCTATAGGAAACATAGTAGAGTTCAAGAGTGCCTGTTTCTCAAAAGCAGAGTGTTTTTCTTGTAAGGCCTCCAGGGGTTCAATACAACTTCCTAAACAGAGTTGATTCACATTCAGTTTCAAGTTCTAGCATTAAGTGTTAATTCAGGGTAAGAACACCACTATTGTGCTATTCTGGCCATAAACAGTGCAAATAGCACTCGCGTCTGTTTCCAGCAAATACAGTGTATTGGACTGAAGAGAAGCTCCTCTTTTACTCAGTTTCCAATACTGAGTTGAACTAGATATACCCCGTTTGTGTAGGAAGCACAGTTCTTTTGTTCTGAGCTAGCTCACTGTACTGGCCCTATAGGAAACACAGTAGAGTGCAAGAGTGCCTGTTTCTCAAAAGCAGAGTGTTTTTCTTGTAAGGCCGACTGGAGTTCAATACAACTTCCTAAACGGAGTTGATTCACATTCAGTTTCAAGTTCTAGCATTAAGTGTAAATTTAGGGTAAGAACACCACTATTGTGCTATTCTGGCCATAAACAGTGCAAATAGCACCTGCGTCTGTTCCCAGCAAATACAGAGTATTGGACTGAAGAGAAGCTCCTGTTTTACTCAGTTTCCAATACTGAGTTGAACTAGATATGCCCCGTTTATGTAGGAAGCACAGTTCTTTGTTCTGAGCTAGCTCACTGTACTGGCCCTATAGGAAACACAGTAGAGTGCAAGAGTGCCTGTTTCTCAAAAGCAGAGTGTTTTTCTTGTAAGGCCGAATGGGGTTCAATACAACTTCCTAAACGGAGTTGATTCACATTCAGTTTCAAGTTCTAGCATTAAGTGCTAATTCATGGTAAGAACACCACTATTGTGCTATTCTGGCCATAAACAGTGGCCAGAAGAGAAGCTCCTGTTTTACTCAGTTTCCAATACTGAGTTGAACTAGATATGCCCCGTTTGTGTAGGAAGCACAGTTCTTTGTTTCTGAGCTAGCTCACTGTACTGACCCTATAGGAAACACAGTAGAGTGCAAGAGTGCCTGTTTCTCAAAAGCAGAGTGTTTTTCTTGTAAGGCCGACTGGGGTTCAATACAACTTCCTAAACGGAGTTGATTCACATTCAGTTTCAAGTTCTAGCATTAAGTGTTAATTCAGGGTAAGAACACCACTATTGTGCTATTCTGGCCATAAACAGTGCAAATAGCACTCGCGTCTGTTCCCAGCAAATACAGTGTATTGGACTGAAGAGAAGCTCCTGTTTTACTCAGTTTCCAATACTGAGTTGAACTAGATATACCCCGTTTGTGTAGGAAGCACAGTTCTTTGTTCTGAGCTAGCTCACTGTACTGGCCCTATAGGAAACACAGTAGAGTGCAAGAGTGCCTGTTTCTCAAAAGCAGAGTGTTTTTCTTGTAAGGCGGACTGGGGTTCAATACAACTTCCTAAACGGAGTTGATTCACATTCAGTTTCAAGGTCTAGCATTAAGTGTAAATTTAGGGTAAGAACACCACTATTGTGCTATTCTGGCCATAAACAGTGCAAATAGCACCTGCGTCTGTTCCCAGCAAATACAGAGTATTGGACTGAAGAGAAGCTCCTGTTTTACTCAGTTTCCAATACTGAGTTGAACTAGATATGCCCCGTTTGTGTAGGAAGCACAGTTCTTTGTTCTGAGCTAGCTCACTGTACTGGCCCTATAGGAAACACAGTAGAGTGCAAGAGTGCCTGTTTCTCAAAAGCAGAGTGTTTTTCTTGTAAGGCCGACTGGGGTTCAATACAACTTCCTACACGGAGTTGATTCACATTCAGTTTCAAGTTCTAGCATTAAGTGCTAATTCATGGTAAGAACACCACTATTGTGCTATTCTGGCCATAAACAGTGGCCAGAAGAGAAGCTCCTGTTTTACTCAGTTTCCAATACTGAGTTGAACTAGATATGCCCCGTTTGTGTAGGAAGCACAGTTCTTTTTTTCTGAGCTAGCTCACTGTACTGACCCTATAGGAAACACAGTAGAGTGCAAGAGTGCCTGTTTCTCAAAACCAGAGTGTTTTTCTTGTAAGGCCGACTGGGGTTCAATACAACTTCCTAAACGGAGTTGATTCACATTCAGTTTCAAGTTCTAGCATTAAGTGTTAATTCAGGGTAAGAATACCACTATTGTGCTATTCTGGCCATAAACAGTGCAAATAGCACCTGCGTCTGTTCCCAGCAAATACAGTGTATTGGACTGAAGGGAAGCTCCAGTTTTCTCAGTTTCCAATACTGAGTTGAACTAGATATTCCCCATTTGTGTAGGAAGCACAGTTCTTTTGTTCTGAGCTAGCTCACTGTACTGGCTCTATAGGAAACACAGTAGAGTGCAAGAGTGCCTGTTTCTCAAAAGCAGAGTGTTTTTCTTGTAAGGCGGACTGGGGTTCAATACAACTTCCTAAACGGAGTTGATTCACATTCAGGTTCAAGTTCTAGCATTAAGTGTTAATTCAGGGTAAGAACATCACTATTGTGCTATTCTGGCCATAAACACCGCAAATAGCACTTGCGTCTGTTCACAGCAAATACAGTGTATTGGACTGAAGAGAAGCTCCTGTTTTACTCAGTTTCCAATACTGAGTTGAACTAGATATGCCCCGTTTGTGCAGGAAGCACAGTTTTTTGTTCTGAGCTAGCTCACTGTACGGGCCCTATAGGAAACATAGTAGAGTTCAAGAGTGCCTGTTTCTCAAAAGCAGAGTGTTTTTCTTGTAAGGCCTCCAGGGGTTCAATACAACTTCCTAAACAGAGTTGATTCACATTCAGTTTCAAGTTCTAGCATTAAGTGTTAATTCAGGGTAAGAACACCACTATTGTGCTATTCTGGCCATAAACAGTGCAAATAGCACTCGCGTCTGTTTCCAGCAAATACAGTGTATTGGACTGAAGAGAAGCTCCTCTTTTACTCAGTTTCCAATACTGAGTTGAACTAGATATACCCCGTTTGTGTAGGAAGCACAGTTCTTTTGTTCTGAGCTAGCTCACTGTACTGGCCCTATAGGAAACACAGTAGAGTGCAAGAGTGCCTGTTTCTCAAAAGCAGAGTGTTTTTCTTGTAAGGCCGACTGGGGTTCAATACAACTTCCTAAACGGAGTTGATTCACATTCAGTTTCAAGTTCTAGCATTAAGTGTAAATTTAGGGTAAGAACACCACTATTGTGCTATTCTGGCCATAAACAGTGCAAATAGCACCTGCGTCTGTTCCCAGCAAATACAGAGTATTGGACTGAAGAGAAGCTCCTGTTTTACTCAGTTTCCAATACTGAGTTGAACTAGATATGCCCCGTTTATGTAGGAAGCACAGTTCTTTGTTCTGAGCTAGCTCACTGTACTGGCCCTATAGGAAACACAGTAGAGTGCAAGAGTGCCTGTTTCTCAAAAGCAGAGTGTTTTTCTTGTAAGGCCGAATGGGGTTCAATACAACTTCCTAAACGGAGTTGATTCACATTCAGTTTCAAGTTCTAGCATTAAGTGCTAATTCATGGTAAGAACACCACTATTGTGCTATTCTGGCCATAAACAGTGGCCAGAAGAGAAGCTCCTGTTTTACTCAGTTTCCAATACTGAGTTGAACTAGATATGCCCCGTTTGTGTAGGAAGCACAGTTCTTTGTTTCTGAGCTAGCTCACTGTACTGACCCTATAGGAAACACAGTAGAGTGCAAGAGTGCCTGTTTCTCAAAAGCAGAGTGTTTTTCTTGTAAGGCCGACTGGGGTTCAATACAACTTCCTAAACGGAGTTGATTCACATTCAGTTTCAAGTTCTAGCATTAAGTGTTAATTCAGGGTAAGAACACCACTATTGTGCTATTCTGGCCATAAACAGTGCAAATAGCACTCGCGTCTGTTCCCAGCAAATACAGTGTATTGGACTGAAGAGAAGCTCCTGTTTTACTCAGTTTCCAATACTGAGTTGAACTAGATATACCCCGTTTGTGTAGGAAGCACAGTTCTTTGTTCTGAGCTAGCTCACTGTACTGGCCCTATAGGAAACACAGTAGAGTGCAAGAGTGCCTGTTTCTCAAAAGCAGAGTGTTTTTCTTGTAAGGCGGACTGGGGTTCAATACAACTTCCTAAACGGAGTTGATTCACATTCAGTTTCAAGGTCTAGCATTAAGTGTAAATTTAGGGTAAGAACACCACTATTGTGCTATTCTGGCCATAAACAGTGCAAATAGCACCTGCGTCTGTTCCCAGCAAATACAGAGTATTGGACTGAAGAGAAGCTCCTGTTTTACTCAGTTTCCAATACTGAGTTGAACTAGATATGCCCCGTTTGTGTAGGAAGCACAGTTCTTTGTTCTGAGCTAGCTCACTGTACTGGCCCTATAGGAAACACAGTAGAGTGCAAGAGTGCCTGTTTCTCAAAAGCAGAGTGTTTTTCTTGTAAGGCCGACTGGGGTTCAATACAACTTCCTACACGGAGTTGATTCACATTCAGTTTCAAGTTCTAGCATTAAGTGCTAATTCATGGTAAGAACACCACTATTGTGCTATTCTGGCCATAAACAGTGGCCAGAAGAGAAGCTCCTGTTTTACTCAGTTTCCAATACTGAGTTGAACTAGATATGCCCCGTTTGTGTAGGAAGCACAGTTCTTTTTTTCTGAGCTAGCTCACTGTACTGGCCCTATGGGAAACACAGTAGAGTGCAAGAGTGCCTGTTTCTCAAAAGCAGAGTGTTTTTCTTGTAAGGCCGACTGGGGTTCAATACAACTTCCTAAACGGAGTTGATTCACATTCAGTTTCAAGTTCTAGCATTAAGTGTTAATTCAGGGTAAGAACACCACTATTGTGCTATTCTGGCCATAAACAGTGCAAATAGCACTCGCGTCTGTTCCCAGCAAATACAGTGTATTGGACTGAAGAGAAGCTCCTGTTTTACTCAGTTTCCAATACTGAGTTGAACTAGATATACCCCGTTTGTGTAGGAAGCACAGTTCTTTGTTCTGAGCTAGCTCACTGTACTGGCCCTATAGGAAACACAGTAGAGTGCAAGAGTGCCTGTTTCTCAAAAGCAGAGTGTTTTTCTTGTAAGGCCGACTGGGGTTCAATACAACTTCCTAAACGGAGTTGATTCACATTCAGTTTCAAGTTCTAGCATTAAGTGTAAATTTAGGGTAAGAACACCACTATTGTGCTATTCTGGCCATAAAGAGTGCAAATAGCACCTGCGTCTGTTCCCAGCAAACACAGTGTATTGGACTGAAGAGAAGCTCCTGTTTTACTCAGTTTCCAATACTGAGTTGAACTAGATATGCCCCGTTTGTGTAGGAAGCACAGTTCTTTTGTTCTGAGCTAGCTCACTGTACTGGCCCTATAGGAAACACAGTAGAGTGCAAGAGTGCCTGTTTCTCAAAAGCAGAGTGTTTTTCTTGTAAGGCCGACTGGGGTTCAATACAACTTCCTAAACGGAGTTGATTCACATTCAGTTTCAAGTTCTAGCATTAAGTGTTAATTCAGGGTAAGAACACCACTATTGTGCTATTCTGGCCATAAACAGTGCAAATAGCACTCGCGTCTGTTCCCAGCAAATACAGTGTATTGGACTGAAGAGAAGCTCCTGTTTTACTCAGTTTCCAATACTTAGTTGAACTAGATATGCCCCGTTTGTGTAGGAAGCACAGTTCTTTTGTTCTGAGCTAGCTCACTGTACTGGCCCTACAGGAAACACAGTAGAGTGCAAGAGTGCCAGTTTCTCAAAAGCAGAGTGTTTTTCTTGTAAGGCCGACTGGGGTTCAATACAACTTCCTAAACAGAGTTGATTCACATTCAGTTTCACATTAGCATTAAGTGTTAATTCAGGGTAAGAACACCACTATTGTGCTACTCTGGCCATAAACAGTGCAAATAGCACCTGCGTCTGTTCCCAGCAAATACAGTGTATTGGACTGAAGAGAAGCTCCTTTTTTACTCAGTTTCCAGTACTGAGTTGAACTAGATATGCCCTGTTTGTGTAGGAAGCACAGTTCTTTTGTTCTGAGCTAGCTCACTGTACTGGCCCTATAGGAAACACAGTAGAGTGCAAGAGTGCCTGTTTCTCAAAAGCAGAGTGTTTTTCTTGTAAGGCCGACTGGGGTTCAATACAACTTCCTAAACGGAGTATATTCACATTCAGTTTCAAGTTCTAGCATTAAGTGTTAATTCAGGGTTAGAACTCCAATATTGTGCTATTCTGTCCATAAACAGTGCAAATAGCACCTGCGTCTGTTCCCAGGTAATACAGTGTATTGGACTGAAGAGAAGCTTCTGTTTTACTCAGTTTCCAATACTGAGTTGAACTAGATATGCCCCGTTTGTGTAGGAAGCACAGTTCTTTTGTTCTGAGCTAGCTCACTGTACTGGCCCTATAGGAAACACAGTAGAGTGCAAGAGTGCCTGTTTCTCAAAAGCAGAGTGTTTTTCTTGTAAGGCCTCCAGGGGTTCAATACAACTTCCTAAACAGAGTTGATTCACATTCAGTTTCAAGTTCTAGCATTAAGTGTTAATTCAGGGTAAGAACACCACTATTGTGCTATTCTGGCCATAAACAGTGCAAATAGCACTCGCGTCTGTTTCCAGCAAATACAGTGTATTGGACTGAAGAGAAGCTCCTCTTTTACTCAGTTTCCAATACTGAGTTGAACTAGATATACCCCGTTTGTGTAGGAAGCACAGTTCTTTTGTTCTGAGCTAGCTCACTGTACTGACCCTATAGGAAACACAGTAGAGTGCAAGAGTGCCTGTTTCTCAAAAGCAGAGTGTTTTTCTTGTAAGGCGGACTGGGGTTCAATACAACTTCCTAAACGGAGTTGATTCACATTCAGTTTCAAGTTCTAGCATTAAGTGTAAATTTAGGGTAAGAACACCACTATTGTGCTATTCTGGCCATAAACAGTGCAAATAGCACCTGCGTCTGTTCCCAGCAAATACAGTGTATTGGACTGAAGAGAAGCTCCTGTTTTACTCAGTTTCCAATACTGAGTTGAACTAGATATGCCCCGTTTGTGTAGGAAGCACAGTTCTTTGTTCTGAGCTAGCTCACTGTACTGGCCCTATAGGAAACACAGTAGAGTGCAAGAGTGCCTGTTTCTCAAAAGCAGAGTGTTTTTCTTGTAAGGCAGACTGGGGTTCAATACAACTTCCTAAACGGAGTTGATTCACATTCAGTTTCAAGTTCTAGCATTAAGTGCTAATTCATGGTAAGAACACCACTATTGTGCTATTCTGGCCATAAACAGTGGCCAGAAGAGAAGCTCCTGTTTTACTCAGTTTCCAATACTGAGTTGAACTAGATATGCCCCGTTTGTGTAGGAAGCACAGTTCTTTTTTTCTGAGCTAGCTCACTGTACTGACCCTATAGGAAACACAGTAGAGTGCAAGAGTGCCTGTTTCTCAAAAGCAGAGTGTTTTTCTTGTAAGGCCGACTGGGGTTCAATACAACTTCCTAAACGGAGTTGATTCACATTCAGTTTCAAGTTCTAGCATTAAGTGTTAATTCAGGGTAAGAAACCACTATTGTGCTATTCTGGCCATAAACAGTACAAATAGTACTTGCGTCTGTTCCCAGCAAATACAGTGTATTGGACTGAAGAGAAGCTCCTGTTTTACTCAGTTTCCAATACTGAGTTGAACTAGATATGCCCCGTTTGTGTAGGAAGCACAGTTCTTTTGTTCTGAGCTAGCTCACTGTACTGGCCCTATGGGAAACACAGTAGAGTGCAAGAGTGCCTGTTTCTCAAAAGCAGAGTGTTTTTCTTGTAAGGCCGACTGGGGTTCAATACAACTTCCTAAACGGAGTTGATTCACATTCAGTTTCAAGTTCTAGCATTAAGTGTTAATTCAGGGTAAGAACACCACTATTGTGCTATTCTGGCCATAAACAGTGCAAATAGCACTCGCGTCTGTTCCCAGCAAATACAGTGTATTGGACTGAAGAGAAGCTCCTGTTTTACTCAGTTTCCAATACTGAGTTGAACTAGATATACCCCGTTTGTGTAGGAAGCACAGTTCTTTGTTCCGAGCTAGCTCACTGTACTGGCCCTATAGGAAACACAGTAGAGTGCAAGAGTGCCTGTTTCTCAAAAGCAGAGTGTTTTTCTTGTAAGGCGGACTGGGGTTCAATACAACTTCCTAAACGGAGTTGATTCACATTCAGTTTCAAGTTCTAGCATTAAGTGTTAATTCAGGGTAAGAACACCACTATTGTGCTATTCTGGCCATAAACAGTGCAAATAGCACTCGCGTCTGTTCCCAGCAAATACAGTGTATTGGACTGAAGAGAAGCTCCTGTTTTACTCAGTTTCCAATACTGAGTTGAACTAGATATGCCCCGTTTGTGTAGGAAGCACAGTTCTTTTGTTCTGAGCTAGCACACTGTACTGGCCCTATAGGAAACACAGTAGAGTGCAAGAGTGCCTGTTTCTCAAAAGCAGAGTGTTTTTCTTGTAAGGCCGACTGGGGTTCAATACAACTTCCTAAACAGAGTTGATTCACATTCAGTTTCACGTTCTAGCATTAAGTGTTAATTCAGGGTAAGAACACCACTATTGTGCTACTCTGGCCATAAACAGTGCAAATAGCACCTGCGTCTGTTCCCAGCAAATACAGTGTATTGGACTGAAGAGAAGCTCCTTTTTTACTCAGTTTCCAGTACTGAGTTGAACTAGATATGCCCTGTTTGTGTAGGAAGCACAGTTCTTTTGTTCTGAGCTAGCTCAATGTACTGGCCCTATAGGAAACACAGTAGAGTGCAAGAGTGCCTGTTTCTCAAAAGCAGAGTGTTTTTCTTGTAAGGCCGACTGGGGTTCAATACAACTTCCTAAACGGAGTATATTCACATTCAGTTTCAAGTTCTAGCATTAAGTGTTAATTCAGGGTTAGAACTCCACTATTGTGCTATTCTGTCCATAAACAGTGCAAATAGCACCTGCGTCTGTTCCCAGGTAATACAGTGTATTGGACTGAAGAGAAGCTTCTGTTTTACTCAGTTTCCAATACTGAGTTGAACTAGATATGCCCCGTTTGTGTAGGAAGCACAGTTCTTTTGTTCTGAGCTAGCTCACTGTACTGGCCCTATAGGAAACACAGTAGAGTGCAAGAGTGCCTGTTTCTCAAAAGCAGAGTGTTTTTCATGTAAGGCCTCCAGGGGTTCAATACAACTTCCTAAACAGAGTTGATTCACATTCAGTTTCAAGTTCTAGCATTAAGTGTTAATTCAGGGTAAGAACACCACTATTGTGCTATTCTGGCCATAAACAGTGCAAATAGCACTCGCGTCTGTTTCCAGCAAATACAGTGTATTGGACTGAAGAGAAGCTCCTCTTTTACTCAGTTTCCAATACTGAGTTGAACTAGATATACCCCGTTTGTGTAGGAAGCACAGTTCTTTTGTTCTGAGCTAGCTCACTGTACTGGCCCTATAGGAAACACAGTAGAGTGCAAGAGTGCCTGTTTCTCAAAAGCAGAGTGTTTTTCTTGTAAGGCCGACTGGGGTTCAATACAACTTCCTAAACGGAGTTGATTCACATTCAGTTTCAAGTTCTAGCATTAAGTGTAAATTTAGGGTAAGAACACCACTATTGTGCTATTCTGGCCATAAACAGTGCAAATAGCACCTGCGTCTGTTCCCAGCAAATACAGTGTATTGGACTGAACAGAAGCTCCTGTTTTACTCAGTTTCCAATACTGAGTTGAACTAGATATGCCCCGTTTGTGTAGGAAGCACAGTTCTTTGTTCTGAGCTAGCTCACTGTACTGGCCCTATAGGAAACACAGTAGAGTGCAAGAGTGCCTGTTTCTCAAAAGCAGAGTGTTTTTCTTGTAAGGCCGACTGGGGTTCAATACAACTTCCTAAACGGAGTTGATTCACATTCAGTTTCAAGTTCTAGCATTAAGTGTAAATTTAGGGTAAGAACACCACTATTGTGCTATTCTGGCCATAAACAGTGCAAATAGCACCTGCGTCTGTTCCCAGCAAACACAGTGTATTGGACTGAAGAGAAGCTCCTGTTTTACTCAGTTTCCAATACTGAGTTGAACTAGATATGCCCCGTTTGTGTAGGAAGCACAGTTCTTTTGTTCTGAGCTAGCTCACTGTACTGGCCCTATAGGAAACACAGTAGAGTGCAAGAGTGCCTGTTTCTCAAAAGCAGAGTGTTTTTCTTGTAAGGCCGACTGGGGTTCAATACAACTTCCTAAACGGAGTTGATTCACATTCAGTTTCAAGTTCTAGCATTAAGTGTTAATTCAGGGTAAGAACACCACTATTGTGCTATTCTGGCCATAAACAGTGCAAATAGCACTCGCGTCTGTTCCCAGCAAATACAGTGTATTGGACTGAAGAGAAGCTCCTGTTTTACTCAGTTTCCAATACTGAGTTGAACTAGATATGCCCCGTTTGTGTAGGAAGCACAGTTCTTTTGTTCTGAGCTAGCTCACTGTACTGGCCCTATAGGAAACACAGTAGAGTGCAAGAGTGCCTGTTTCTCAAAAGCAGAGTGTTTTTCTTGTAAGGCCGACTGGGGTTCAATACAACTTCCTAAACAGAGTTGATTCACATTCAGTTTCACGTTCTAGCATTAAGTGTTAATTCAGGGTAAGAACACCACTATTGTGCTACTCTGGCCATAAACAGTGCAAATAGCACCTGCGTCTGTTCCCAGCAAATACAGTGTATTGGACTGAAGAGAAGCTCCTTTTTTACTCAGTTTCCAGTACTGAGTTGAACTAGATATGCCCTGTTTGTGTAGGAAGCACAGTTCTTTTGTTCTGAGCTAGCTCACTGTACTGGCCCTATAGGAAACACAGTAGAGTGCAAGAGTGCCTGTTTCTCAAAAGCAGAGTGTTTTTCTTGTAAGGCCTCCAGGGGTTCAATACAACTTCCTAAACAGAGTTGATTCACATTCAGTTTCAAGTTCTAGCATTAAGTGTTAATTCAGGGTAAGAACACCACTATTGTGCTATTCTGGCCATAAACAGTGCAAATAGCACTCGCGTCTGTTTCCAGCAAATACAGTGTATTGGACTGAAGAGAAGCTCCTCTTTTACTCAGTTTCCAATACTGAGTTGAACTAGATATACCCCGTTTGTGTAGGAAGCACAGTTCTTTTGTTCTGAGCTAGCTCACTGTACTGGCCCTATAGGAAACACAGTAGAGTGCAAGAGTGCCTGTTTCTCAAAAGCAGAGTGTTTTTCTTGTAAGGCGGACTGGGGTTCAATACAACTTCCTAAACGGAGTTGATTCACATTCAGTTTCAAGTTCTAGCATTAAGTGTAAATTTAGGGTAAGAACACCACTATTGTGCTATTCTGGCCATAAACAGTGCAAATAGCACCTGCGTCTGTTCCCAGCAAATACAGTGTATTGGACTGAAGAGAAGCTCCTGTTTTACTCAGTTTCCAATACTGAGTTGAACTAGATATGCCCCGTTTGTGTAGGAAGCACAGTTCTTTTTTTCTGAGCTAGCTCACTGTACTGACCCTATAGGAAACACAGTAGAGTGCAAGAGTGCCTGTTTCTCAAAAGCAGAGTGTTTTTCTTGTAAGGCCGACTGGGGTTCAATACAACTTCCTAAACGGAGTTGATTCACATTCAGTTTCAAGTTCTAGCATTAAGTGTTAATTCAGGGTAAGAAACCACTATTGTGCTATTCTGGCCATAAACAGTACAAATAGCACTTGCGTCTGTTCCCAGCAAATACAGTGTATTGGACTGAAGAGAAGCTCCTGTTTTACTCAGTTTCCAATACTGAGTTGAACTAGATATGCCCCGTTTGTGTAGGAAGCACAGTTATTTTTTTCTGAGCTAGCTCACTGTACTGACCCTATAGGAAACACAGTAGAGTGCAAGAGTGCCTGTTTCTCAAAAGCAGAGTGTTTTTCTTGTAAGACCGACTGGGGTTCAATACAACTTCCTAAACGGAGTTGATTCACATTCAGTTTCAAGTTCTAGCATTAAGTGTTAATTCAGGATAAGAAACCACTATTGTGCTATTCTGGCCATAAACAGTACAAATAGCACTTGCGTCTGTTCCCAGCAAATACAGTGTATTGGACTGAAGAGAAGCTCCTGTTTTACTCAGTTTCCAATACTGAGTTGAACTAGATATGCCCCGTTTGTGTAGGAAGCACAGTTCTTTTGTTCTGAGCTAGCTCACTGTACTGGCCCTATGGGAAACACAGTAGAGTGCAAGAGTGCCTGTTTCTCAAAAGCAGAGTGTTTTTCTTGTAAGGCCGACTGGGGTTCAATACAACTTCCTAAACGGAGTTGATTCACATTCAGTTTCAAGTTCTAGCATTAAGTGTTAATTCAGGGTAAGAACACCACTATTGTGCTATTCTGGCCATAAACAGTGCAAATAGCACTCGCATCTGTTCCCAGCAAATACAGTGTATTGGACTGAAGAGAAGCTCCTGTTTTACTCAGTTTCCAATACTGAGTTGAACTAGATATACCCCGTTTGTGTAGGAAGCACAGTTCTTTGTTCCGAGCTAGCTCACTGTACTGGCCCTATAGGAAACACAGTAGAGTGCAAGAGTGCCTGTTTCTCAAAAGCAGAGTGTTTTTCTTGTAAGGCCGACTGGGGTTCAATACAACTTCCTAAACGGAGTTGATTCACATTCAGTTTCAAGTTCTAGCATTAAGTGTAAATTTAGGGTAAGAACACCACTATTGTGCTATTCTGGCCATAAACAGTGCAAATAGCACCTGCGTCTGTTCCCAGCAAATACAGAGTATTGGACTGAAGAGAAGCTCCTGTTTTACTCAGTTTCCAATACTGAGTTGAACTAGATATGCCCCGTTTGTGTAGGAAGCACAGTTCTTTGTTCTGAGCTAGCTCACTGTACTGGCCCTATAGGAAACACAGTAGAGTGCAAGAGTGCCTGTTTCTCAAAAGCAGAGTGTTTTTCTTGTAAGGCCGACTGGGGTTCAATACAACTTCCTAAACGGAGTTGATTCACATTCAGTTTCAAGTTCTAGCATTAAGTGCTAATTCATGGTAAGAACACCACTATTGTGCTATTCTGGCCATAAACAGTGGCCAGAAGAGAAGCTCCTGTTTTACTCAGTTTCCAATACTGAGTTGAACTAGATATGCCCCGTTTGTGTAGGAAGCACAGTTCTTTTTTTCTGAGCTAGCTCACTGTACTGACCCTATAGGAAACACAGTAGAGTGCAAGAGTGCCTGTTTCTCAAAAGCAGAGTGTTTTTCTTGTAAGGCCGACTGGGGTTCAATACAACTTCCTAAACGGAGTTGATTCACATTCAGTTTCAAGTTCTAGCATTAAGTGCTAATTCATGGTAAGAACACCACTATTGTGCTATTCTGGCCATAAACAGTGGGCAGAAGAGAAGCTCCTGTTTTACTCAGTTTCCAATACTGAGTTGAACTAGATATGCCCCGTTTGTGTAGGAAGCACAGTTCTTTTGTTCTGAGCTAGCTCACTGTACTGGCCCTATAGGAAACACAGTAGAGTGCAAGAGTGCCTGTTTCTCAAAAGCAGAGTGTTTTTCTTGTAAGGCCGACTGGGGTTCAATACAACTTCCTAAACGGAGTTGATTCATATTCAGTTTCAAGTTCTAGCATTAAGTGTTAATTCAGGGTAAGAAACCACTATTGTGCTTCTGGCCATAAACAGTACAAATAGCACTTGCGTCTGTTCCCAGCAAATACAGTGTATTGGACTGAAGAGAAGCTCCTGTTTTACTCAGTTTCCAATACTGAGTTGAACTAGATATGCCCCGTTTGTGTAGGAAGCACAGTTCTTTTGTTCTGAGCTAGCTCACTGTACTGGCCCTATGGGAAACACAGTAGAGTGCAAGAGTGCCTGTTTCTCAAAAGCAGAGTGTTTTTCTTGTAAGGCCGACTGGGGTTCAATACAACTTCCTAAACGGAGTTGATTCACATTCAGTTTCAAGTTCTAGCATTAAGTGTAAATTTAGGGTAAGAACACCACTATTGTGCTATTCTGGCCATAAACAGTGCAAATAGCACCTACGTCTGTTCCCAGCAAATACAGAGTATTGGACTGAAGAGAAGCTCCTGTTTTACTCAGTTTCCAATACTGAGTTGAACTAGATATGCCCCGTTTGTGTAGGAAGCACAGTTCTTTGTTCTGAGCTAGCTCACTGTACTGGCCCTATAGGAAACACAGTAGAGTGCAAGAGTGCCTGTTTCTCAAAAGCAGAGTGTTTTTCTTGTAAGGCCGACTGGGGTTCAATACAACTTCCTAAACGGAGTTGATTCACATTCAGTTTCAAGTTCTAGCATTAAGTGCTAATTCATGGTAAGAACACCACTATTGTGCTATTCTGGCCATAAACAGTGGCCAGAAGAGAAGCTCCTGTTTTACTCAGTTTCCAATACTGAGTTGAACTAGATATGCCCCGTTTGTGTAGGAAGCACAGTTCTTTTTTTCTGAGCTAGCTCACTGTACTGACCCTATAGGAAACACAGTAGAGTGCAAGAGTGCCTGTTTCTCAAAAGCAGAGTGTTTTTCTTGCAAGGCCGACTGGGGTTCAATACAACTTCCTAAACGGAGTTGATTCACATTCAGTTTCAAGTTCTAGCATTAAGTGCTAATTCATGGTAAGAACACCACTATTGTGCTATTCTGGCCATAAACAGTGGCCAGAAGAGAAGCTCCTGTTTTACTCAGTTTCCAATACTGAGTTGAACTAGATATGCCCCGTTTGTGTAGGAAGCACAGTTCTTTTTTTCTGAGCTAGCTCACTGTACTGACCCTATAGGAAACACAGTAGAGTGCAAGAGTGCCTGTTTCTCAAAAGCAGAGTGTTTTTCTTGTAAGGCCGACTGGGGTTCAATACAACTTCCTAAACGGAGTTGATTCACATTCAGTTTCAAGTTCTAGCATTAAGTGTTAATTCAGGGTAAGAAACCACTATTGTGCTATTCTGGCCATAAACAGTACAAATAGCACTTGCGTCTGTTCCCAGCAAATACAGTGTATTGGACTGAAGAGAAGCTCCTGTTTTACTCAGTTTCCAATACTGAGTTGAACTAGATATGCCCCGTTTGTGTAGGAAGCACAGTTCTTTTGTTCTGAGCTAGCTCACTGTACTGGCCCTATGGGAAACACAGTAGAGTGCAAGAGTGCCTGTTTCTCAAAAGCAGAGTGTTTTTCTTGTAAGGCCGACTGGGGTTCAATACAACTTCCTAAACGGAGTTGATTCACATTCAGTTTCAAGTTCTAGCATTAAGTGTTAATTCAGGGTAAGAACACCACTATTGTGCTATTCTGGCCATAAACAGTGCAAATAGCACTCGCATCTGTTCCCAGCAAATACAGTGTATTGGACTGAAGAGAAGCTCCTGTTTTACTCAGTTTCCAATACTGAGTTGAACTAGATATACCCCGTTTGTGTAGGAAGCACAGTTCTTTGCTCCGAGCTAGCTCACTGTACTGGCCCTATAGGAAACACAGTAGAGTGCAAGAGTGCCTGTTTCTCAAAAGCAGAGTGTTTTTCTTGTAAGGCCGACTGGGGTTCAATACAACTTCCTAAACGGAGTTGATTCACATTCAGTTTCAAGTTCTAGCATTAAGTGTAAATTTAGGGTAAGAACACCACTATTGTGCTATTCTGGCCATACACAGTGCAAATAGCACCTGCGTCTGTTCCCAGCAAATACAGAGTATTGGACTGAAGAGAAGCTCCTGTTTTACTCAGTTTCCAATACTGAGTTGAACTAGATATGCCCCGTTTGTGTAGGAAGCACAGTTCTTTGTTCTGAGCTAGCTCACTGTACTGGCCCTATAGGAAACACAGTAGAGTGCAAGAGTGCCTGTTTCTCAAAAGCAGAGTGTTTTACTTGTAAGGCCGACTGGGGTTCAATACAACTTCCTAAACGGAGTTGATTCACATTCAGTTTCAAGTTCTAGCATTAAGTGCTAATTCATGGTAAGAACACCACTATTGTGCTATTCTGGCCATAAACAGTGGCCAGAAGAGAAGCTCCTGTTTTACTCAGTTTCCAATACTGAGTTGAACTAGATATGCCCCGTTTGTGTAGGAAGCACAGTTCTTTTGTTCTGAGCTAGCTCACTGTACTGGCCCTATGGGAAACACAGTAGAGTGCAAGAGTGCCTGTTTCTCAAAAGCAGAGTGTTTCTCTTGTAAGGCCGACTGGGGTTCAATACAACTTCCTAAACGGAGTTGATTCACATTCAGTTTCAAGTTCTAGCATTAAGTGTTAATTCAGGGTAAGAACACCACTATTGTGCTATTCTGGCCATAAACAGTGCAAATAGCACTCGCGTCTGTTCCCAGCAAATACAGTGTATTGGTCTGAAGAGAAGCTCCTGTTTTACTCAGTTTCCAATACTGAGTTGAACTAGATATACCCCGTTTGTGTAGGAAGCACAGTTCTTTGTTCCGAGCTAGCTCACTGTACTGGCCCTATAGGAAACACAGTAGAGTGCAAGAGTGCCTGTTTCTCAAAAGCAGAGTGTTTTTCTTGTAAGGCCGACTGGGGTTCAATACAACTTCCTAAACGGAGTTGATTCACATTCAGTTTCAAGTTCTAGCATTAAGTGTAAATTTAGGGTAAGAACACCACTATTGTGCTATTCTGGCCATAAACAGTGCAAATAGCACCTGCGTCTGTTCCCAGCAAACACAGTGTATTGGACTGAAGAGAAGCTCCTGTTTTACTCAGTTTCCAATACTGAGTTGAACTAGATATGCCCCGTTTGTGTAGGAAGCACAGTTCTTTTGTTCTGAGCTAGCTCACTGTACTGGCCCTATAGGAAACACAGTAGAGTGCAAGAGTGCCTGTTTCTCAAAAGCAGAGTGTTTTTCTTGTAAGGCCGACTGGGGTTCAATACAACTTCCTAAACGGAGTTGATTCACATTCAGTTTCAAGTTCTAGCATTAAGTGTTAATTCAGGGTAAGAACACCACTATTGTGCTATTCTGGCCATAAACAGTGCAAATAGCACTCGCGTCTGTTCCCAGCAAATACAGTGTATTGGACTGAAGAGAAGCTCCTGTTTTACTCAGTTTCCAATACTGAGTTGAACTAGATATGCCCCGTTTGTGTAGGAAGCACAGTTCTTTTGTTCTGAGCTAGCTCACTGTACTGGCCCTATAGGAAACACAGTAGAGTGCAAGAGTGCCTGTTTCTCAAAAGCAGAGTGTTTTTCTTGTAAGGCCGACTGGGGTTCAATACAACTTCCTAAACAGAGTTGATTCACATTCAGTTTCACGTTCTAGCATTAAGTGTTAATTCAGGGTAAGAACACCACTATTGTGCTACTCTGGCCATAAACAGTGCAAATAGCACCTGCGTCTGTTCCCAGCAAATACAGTGTATTGGACTGAAGAGAAGTTCCTTTTTTACTCAGTTTCCAGTACTGAGTTGAACTAGATATGCCCTGTTTGTGTAGGAAGCACAGTTCTTTTGTTCTGAGCTAGCTCACTGTACTGGCCCTATAGGAAACACAGTAGAGTGCAAGAGTGCCTGTTTCTCAAAAGCAGAGTGTTTTTCTTGTAAGGCCGACTGGGGTTCAATACAACTTCCTAAACGGAGTATATTCACATTCAGTTTCAAGTTCTAGCATTAAGTGTTAATTCAGGGTTAGAACTCCACTATTGTGCTATTCTGTCCATAAACAGTGCAAATAGCACCTGCGTCTGTTCCCAGGTAATACAGTGTATTGGACTGAAGAGAAGCTTCTGTTTTACTCAGTTTCCAATACTGAGTTGAACTAGATATGCCCCGTTTGTGTAGGAAGCACAGTTCTTTTGTTCTGAGCTAGCTCACTGTACTGGCCCTATAGGAAACACAGTAGAGTGCAAGAGTGCCTGTTTCTCAAAAGCAGAGTGTTTTTCTTGTAAGGCCGACTGGGGTTCAATACAACTTCCTAAACGGAGTTGATTCACATTCAGTTTCAAGTTCTAGCATTAAGTGCTAATTCATGGTAAGAACACCACTATTGTGCTATTCTGGCCATAAACAGTGGCCAGAAGAGAAGCTCCTGTTTTACTCAGTTTCCAATACTGAGTTGAACTAGATATGCCCCGTTTGTGTAGGAAGCACAGTTCTTTTTTTCTGAGCTAGCTCACTGTACTGACCCTATAGGAAACACAGTAGAGTGCAAGAGTGCCTGTTTCTCAAAAGCAGAGTGTTTTTCTTGTAAGGCCGACTGGGGTTCAATACAACTTCCTAAACGGAGTTGATTCACATTCAGTTTCAAGTTCTAGCATTAAGTGCTAATTCATGGTAAGAACACCACTATTGTGCTATTCTGGCCATAAACAGTGGGCAGAAGAGAAGCTCCTGTTTTACTCAGTTTCCAATACTGAGTTGAACTAGATATGCCCCGTTTGTGTAGGAAGCACAGTTCTTTTGTTCTGAGCTAGCTCACTGTACTGGCCCTATAGGAAACACAGTAGAGTGCAAGAGTGCCTGTTTCTCAAAAGCAGAGTGTTTTTCTTGTAAGGCCGACTGGGGTTCAATACAACTTCCTAAACGGAGTTGATTCACATTCAGTTTCAAGTTCTAGCATTAAGTGTTAATTCAGGGTAAGAAACCACTATTGTGCTTCTGGCCATAAACAGTACAAATAGCACTTGCGTCTGTTCCCAGCAAATACAGTGTATTGGACTGAAGAGAAGCTCCTGTTTTACTCAGTTTCCAATACTGAGTTGAACTAGATATGCCCCGTTTGTGTAGGAAGCACAGTTCTTTTGTTCTGAGCTAGCTCACTGTACTGGCCCTATGGGAAACACAGTAGAGTGCAAGAGTGCCTGTTTCTCAAAAGCAGAGTGTTTTTCTTGTAAGGCCGACTGGGGTTCAATACAACTTCCTAAACGGAGTTGATTCACATTCAGTTTCAAGTTCTAGCATTAAGTGTAAATTTAGGGTAAGAACACCACTATTGTGCTATTCTGGCCATAAACAGTGCAAATAGCACCTACGTCTGTTCCCAGCAAATACAGAGTATTGGACTGAAGAGAAGCTCCTGTTTTACTCAGTTTCCAATACTGAGTTGAACTAGATATGCCCCGTTTGTGTAGGAAGCACAGTTCTTTGTTCTGAGCTAGCTCACTGTACTGGCCCTATAGGAAACACAGTAGAGTGCAAGAGTGCCTGTTTCTCAAAAGCAGAGTGTTTTTCTTGTAAGGCCGACTGGGGTTCAATACAACTTCCTAAACGGAGTTGATTCACATTCAGTTTCAAGTTCTAGCATTAAGTGCTAATTCATGGTAAGAACACCACTATTGTGCTATTCTGGCCATAAACAGTGGCCAGAAGAGAAGCTCCTGTTTTACTCAGTTTCCAATACTGAGTTGAACTAGATATGCCCCGTTTGTGTAGGAAGCACAGTTCTTTTTTTCTGAGCTAGCTCACTGTACTGACCCTATAGGAAACACAGTAGAGTGCAAGAGTGCCTGTTTCTCAAAAGCAGAGTGTTTTTCTTGCAAGGCCGACTGGGGTTCAATACAACTTCCTAAACGGAGTTGATTCACATTCAGTTTCAAGTTCTAGCATTAAGTGCTAATTCATGGTAAGAACACCACTATTGTGCTATTCTGGCCATAAACAGTGGCCAGAAGAGAAGCTCCTGTTTTACTCAGTTTCCAATACTGAGTTGAACTAGATATGCCCCGTTTGTGTAGGAAGCACAGTTCTTTTTTTCTGAGCTAGCTCACTGTACTGACCCTATAGGAAACACAGTAGAGTGCAAGAGTGCCTGTTTCTCAAAAGCAGAGTGTTTTTCTTGTAAGGCCGACTGGGGTTCAATACAACTTCCTAAACGGAGTTGATTCACATTCAGTTTCAAGTTCTAGCATTAAGTGTTAATTCAGGGTAAGAAACCACTATTGTGCTATTCTGGCCATAAACAGTACAAATAGCACTTGCGTCTGTTCCCAGCAAATACAGTGTATTGGACTGAAGAGAAGCTCCTGTTTTACTCAGTTTCCAATACTGAGTTGAACTAGATATGCCCCGTTTGTGTAGGAAGCACAGTTCTTTTGTTCTGAGCTAGCTCACTGTACTGGCCCTATGGGAAACACAGTAGAGTGCAAGAGTGCCTGTTTCTCAAAAGCAGAGTGTTTTTCTTGTAAGGCCGACTGGGGTTCAATACAACTTCCTAAACGGAGTTGATTCACATTCAGTTTCAAGTTCTAGCATTAAGTGTTAATTCAGGGTAAGAACACCACTATTGTGCTATTCTGGCCATAAACAGTGCAAATAGCACTCGCATCTGTTCCCAGCAAATACAGTGTATTGGACTGAAGAGAAGCTCCTGTTTTACTCAGTTTCCAATACTGAGTTGAACTAGATATACCCCGTTTGTGTAGGAAGCACAGTTCTTTGCTCCGAGCTAGCTCACTGTACTGGCCCTATAGGAAACACAGTAGAGTGCAAGAGTGCCTGTTTCTCAAAAGCAGAGTGTTTTTCTTGTAAGGCCGACTGGGGTTCAATACAACTTCCTAAACGGAGTTGATTCACATTCAGTTTCAAGTTCTAGCATTAAGTGTAAATTTAGGGTAAGAACACCACTATTGTGCTATTCTGGCCATACACAGTGCAAATAGCACCTGCGTCTGTTCCCAGCAAATACAGAGTATTGGACTGAAGAGAAGCTCCTGTTTTACTCAGTTTCCAATACTGAGTTGAACTAGATATGCCCCGTTTGTGTAGGAAGCACAGTTCTTTGTTCTGAGCTAGCTCACTGTACTGGCCCTATAGGAAACACAGTAGAGTGCAAGAGTGCCTGTTTCTCAAAAGCAGAGTGTTTTACTTGTAAGGCCGACTGGGGTTCAATACAACTTCCTAAACGGAGTTGATTCACATTCAGTTTCAAGTTCTAGCATTAAGTGCTAATTCATGGTAAGAACACCACTATTGTGCTATTCTGGCCATAAACAGTGGCCAGAAGAGAAGCTCCTGTTTTACTCAGTTTCCAATACTGAGTTGAACTAGATATGCCCCGTTTGTGTAGGAAGCACAGTTCTTTTGTTCTGAGCTAGCTCACTGTACTGGCCCTATGGGAAACACAGTAGAGTGCAAGAGTGCCTGTTTCTCAAAAGCAGAGTGTTTCTCTTGTAAGGCCGACTGGGGTTCAATACAACTTCCTAAACGGAGTTGATTCACATTCAGTTTCAAGTTCTAGCATTAAGTGTTAATTCAGGGTAAGAACACCACTATTGTGCTATTCTGGCCATAAACAGTGCAAATAGCACTCGCGTCTGTTCCCAGCAAATACAGTGTATTGGTCTGAAGAGAAGCTCCTGTTTTACTCAGTTTCCAATACTGAGTTGAACTAGATATACCCCGTTTGTGTAGGAAGCACAGTTCTTTGTTCCGAGCTAGCTCACTGTACTGGCCCTATAGGAAACACAGTAGAGTGCAAGAGTGCCTGTTTCTCAAAAGCAGAGTGTTTTTCTTGTAAGGCCGACTGGGGTTCAATACAACTTCCTAAACGGAGTTGATTCACATTCAGTTTCAAGTTCTAGCATTAAGTGTAAATTTAGGGTAAGAACACCACTATTGTGCTATTCTGGCCATAAACAGTGCAAATAGCACCTGCGTCTGTTCCCAGCAAACACAGTGTATTGGACTGAAGAGAAGCTCCTGTTTTACTCAGTTTCCAATACTGAGTTGAACTAGATATGCCCCGTTTGTGTAGGAAGCACAGTTCTTTTGTTCTGAGCTAGCTCACTGTACTGGCCCTATAGGAAACACAGTAGAGTGCAAGAGTGCCTGTTTCTCAAAAGCAGAGTGTTTTTCTTGTAAGGCCGACTGGGGTTCAATACAACTTCCTAAACGGAGTTGATTCACATTCAGTTTCAAGTTCTAGCATTAAGTGTTAATTCAGGGTAAGAACACCACTATTGTGCTATTCTGGCCATAAACAGTGCAAATAGCACTTGCGTCTGTTCCCAGCAAATACAGTGTATTGGACTGAAGAGAAGCTCCTGTTTTACTCAGTTTCCAATACTGAGTTGAACTAGATATGCCCCGTTTGTGTAGGAAGCACAGTTCTTTTGTTCTGAGCTAGCTCACTGTACTGGCCCTATAGGAAACACAGTAGAGTGCAAGAGTGCCTGTTTCTCAAAAGCAGAGTGTTTTTCTTGTAAGGCCGACTGGGGTTCAATACAACTTCCTAAACAGAGTTGATTCACATTCAGTTTCACGTTCTAGCATTAAGTGTTAATTCAGGGTAAGAACACCACTATTGTGCTACTCTGGCCATAAACAGTGCAAATAGCACCTGCGTCTGTTCCCAGCAAATACAGTGTATTGGACTGAAGAGAAGCTCCTTTTTTACTCAGTTTCCAGTACTGAGTTGAACTAGATATGCCCTGTTTGTGTAGGAAGCACAGTTCTTTTGTTCTGAGCTAGCTCACTGTACTGGCCCTATAGGAAACACAGTAGAGTGCAAGAGTGCCTGTTTCTCAAAAGCAGAGTGTTTTTCTTGTAAGGCCGACTGGGGTTCAATACAACTTCCTAAACGGAGTATATTCACATTCAGTTTCAAGTTCTAGCATTAAGTGTTAATTCAGGGTTAGAACTCCACTATTGTGCTATTCTGTCCATAAACAGTGCAAATAGCACCTGCGTCTGTTCCCAGGTAATACAGTGTATTGGACTGAAGAGAAGCTTCTGTTTTACTCAGTTTCCAATACTGAGTTGAACTAGATATGCCCCGTTTGTGTAGGAAGCACAGTTCTTTTGTTCTGAGCTAGCTCACTGTACTGGCCCTATAGGAAACACAGTAGAGTGCAAGAGTGCCTGTTTCTCAAAAGCAGAGTGTTTTTCTTGTAAGGCCTCCAGGGGTTCAATACAACTTCCTAAACAGAGTTGATTCACATTCAGTTTCAAGTTCTAGCATTAAGTGTTAATTCAGGGTAAGAAACCACTATTGTGCTATTCTGGCCATAAACAGTGCAAATAGCACTCGCGTCTGTTTCCAGCAAATACAGTGTATTGGACTGAAGAGAAGCTCCTCTTTTACTCAGTTTCCAATACTGAGTTGAACTAGATATACCCCGTTTGTGTAGGAAGCACAGTTCTTTTGTTCTGAGCTAGCTCACTGTACTGGCCCTATAGGAAACACAGTAGAGTGCAAGAGTGCCTGTTTCTCAAAAGCAGAGTGTTTTTCTTGTAAGGCGGACTGGGGTTCAATACAACTTCCTAAACGGAGTTGATTCACATTCAGTTTCAAGTTCTAGCATTAAGTGTAAATTTAGGGTAAGAACACCACTATTGTGCTATTCTGGCCATAAACAGTGCAAATAGCACCTGCGTCTGTTCCCAGCAAATATAGTGTATTGGACTGAAGAGAAGCTCCTGTTTTACTCAGTTTCCAATACTGAGTTGAACTAGATATGCCCCGTTTGTGTAGGAAGCACAGTTCTTTGTTCTGAGCTAGCTCACTGTACTGGCCCTATAGGAAACACAGTAGAGTGCAAGAGTGCCTGTTTCTCAAAAGCAGAGTGTTTTTCTTGTAAGGCCGACTGGGGTTCAATACAACTTCCTAAACGGAGTTGATTCACATTCAGTTTCAAGTTCTAGCATTAAGTGTTAATTCAGGGTAAGAACACCACTATTGTGCTATTCTGGCCATAAACAGTGCAAATAGCACTCGCGTCTGTTCCCAGCAAATACAGTGTATTGGACTGAAGAGAAGCTCCTGTTTTACTCAGTTTCCAATACTGAGTTGAACTAGATATGCCCCGTTTGTGTAGGAAGCACAGTTCTTTTGTTCTGAGCTAGCTCACTGTACTGGCCCTATAGGAAACACAGTAGAGTGCAAGAGTGCCTGTTTCTCAAAAGCAGAGTGTTTTTCTTGTAAGGCCGACTGGGGTTCAATACAACTTCCTAAACAGAGTTGATTCACATTCAGTTTCACGTTCTAGCATTAAGTGTTAATTCAGGGTAAGAACACCACTATTGTGCTACTCTGGCCATAAACAGTGCAAATAGCACCTGCGTCTGTTCCCAGCAAATACAGTGTATTGGACTGAAGAGAAGCTCCTTTTTTACTCAGTTTCCAGTACTGAGTTGAACTAGATATGCCCTGTTTGTGTAGGAAGCACAGTTCTTTTGTTCTGAGCTAGCTCCCTGTACTGGCCCTATATGAAACACAGTAGAGTGCAAGAGTGCCTGTTTCTCAAAAGCAGAGTGTTTTTCTTGTAAGGCCGACTGTGGTTCAATACAACTTCCTAAACGGAGTATATTCACATTCAGTTTCAAGTTCTAGCATTAAGTGTTAATTCAGGGTTAGAACTCCACTATTGTGCTATTCTGTCCATAAACAGTGCAAATAGCACCTGCGTCTGTTCCCAGGTAATACAGTGTATTGGACTGAAGAGAAGCTTCTGTTTTACTCAGTTTCCAATACTGAGTTGAACTAGATATGCCCCGTTTGTGTAGGAAGCACAGTTCTTTTGTTCTGAGCTAGCTCACTGTACTGGCCCTATAGGAAACACAGTAGAGTGCAAGAGTGCCTGTTTCTCAAAAGCAGAGTGTTTTTCTTGTAAGGCCTCCAGGGGTTCAATACAACTTCCTAAACGGAGTTGATTCACATTCAGTTTCAAGTTCTAGCATTAAGTGTTAATTCAGGGTAAGAACACCACTATTGTGCTATTCTGGCCATAAACAGTGCAAATAGCACTCGCGTCTGTTTCCAGCAAATACAGTGTATTGGACTGAAGAGAAGCTCCTCTTTTACTCAGTTTCCAATACTGAGTTGAACTAGATATACCCCGTTTGTGTAGGAAGCACAGTTCTTTTGTTCTGAGCTAGCTCACTGTACTGGCCCTATAGGAAACACAGTAGAGTGCAAGAGTGCCTGTTTCTCAAAAGCAGAGTGTTTTTCTTGTAAGGCGGACTGGGGTTCAATACAACTTCCTAAACGGAGTTGATTCACATTCAGTTTCAAGTTCTAGCATTAAGTGTAAATTTAGGGTAAGGACACCACTATTGTGCTATTCTGGCCATAAACAGTGCAAATAGCACCTGCGTCTGTTCCCAGCAAATATAGTGTATTGGACTGAAGAGAAGCTCCTGTTTTACTCAGTTTCCAATACTGAGTTGAACTAGATATGTCCCGTTTGTGTAGGAAGCACAGTTCTTTGTTCTGAGCTAGCTCACTGTACTGGCCCTATAGGAAACACAGTAGAGTGCAAGAGTGCCTGTTTCTCAAAAGCAGAGTGTTTTTCTTGTAAGGCAGACTGGGGTTCAATACAACTTCCTAAACGGAGTTGATTCACATTCAGTTTCAAGTTCTAGCATTAAGTGCTAATTCATGGTAAGAACACCACTATTGTGCTATTCTGGCCATAAACAGTGGCCAGAAGAGAAGCTCCTGTTTTACTCAGTTTCCAATACTGAGTTGAACTAGATATGCCCCGTTTGTGTAGGAAGCACAGTTCTTTTTTTCTGAGCTAGCTCATTGTACTGACCCTATAGGAAACACAGTAGAGTGCAAGAGTGCCTGTTTCTCAAAAGCAGAGTGTTTTTCTTGTAAGGCCGACTGGGGTTCAATACAACTTCCTAAACAGAGTTGATTCACATTCAGTTTCACGTTCTAGCATTAAGTGTTAATTCAGGGTAAGAACACCACTATTGTGCTACTCTGGCCATAAACAGTGCAAATAGCACCTGCGTCTGTTCCCAGCAAATACAGTGTATTGGACTGAAGAGAAGCTCCTTTTTTACTCAGTTTCCAGTACTGAGTTGAACTAGATATGCCCTGTTTGTGTAGGAAGCACAGTTCTTTTGTTCTGAGTTAGCTCACTGTACTGGCCCTATAGGAAACACAGTAGAGTGCAAGAGTGCCTGTTTCTCAAAAGCAGAGTGTTTTTCTTGTAAGGCCGACTGGGGTTCAATACAACTTCCTAAACGGAGTATATTCACATTCAGTTTCAAGTTCTACCATTAAGTGTTAATTCAGGGTTAGAACTCCACTATTGTGCTATTCTGTCCATAAACAGTGCAAATCGCACCTGCGTCTGTTCCCAGGTAATACAGTGTATTGGACTGAAGAGAAGCTTCTGTTTTACTCAGTTTCCAATACTGAGTTGAACTAGATATGCCCCGTTTGTGTAGGAAGCACAGTTCTTTTGTTCTGAGCTAGCTCACTGTACTGGCCCTATAGGAAACACAGTAGAGTGCAAGAGTGCCTGTTTCTCAAAAGCAGAGTGTTTTTCTTGTAAGGCCTCCAGGGGTTCAATACAACTTCCTAAACAGAGTTGATTCACATTCAGTTTCAAGTTCTAGCATTAAGTGTTAATTCAGGGTAAGAACACCACTATTGTGCTATTCTGGCCATAAACAGTGCAAATAGCACTCGCGTCTGTTTCCAGCAAATACAGTGTATTGGACTGAAGAGAAGCTCCTCTTTTACACAGTTTCCAATACTGAGTTGAACTAGAAATACCCCTTTTGTGTAGGAAGCACAGTTCTTTTGTTCTGAGCTAGCTCACTGTACTGGCCCTATGGGAAACACAGTAGAGTGCAAGAGTGCCTGTTTCTCAAAAGCAGAGTGTTTTTCTTGTAAGGCGGACTGGGGTTCAATACAACTTCCTAAACGGAGTTGATTCACATTCAGTTTCAAGTTCTAGCATTAAGTGTAAATTTAGGGTAAGAACACCACTATTGTGCTATTCTGGCCATAAACAGTGCAAATAGCACCTGCGTCTGTTCCCAGCAAATATAGTGTATTGGACTGAAGAGAAGCTCCTGTTTTACTCAGTTTCCAATACTGAGTTGAACTAGATATGCCCCGTTTGTGTAGGAAGCACAGTTCTTTGTTCTGAGCTAGCTCACTGTACTGGCCCTATAGGAAACACAGTAGAGTGCAAGAGTGCCTGTTTCTCAAAAGCAGAGTGTTTTTCTTGTAAGGCCGACTGGGGTTCAATACAACTTCCTAAACGGAGTTGATTCACATTCAGTTTCAAGTTCTAGCATTAAGTGCTAATTCATGGTAAGAACACCACTATTGTGCTATTCTGGCCATAAACAGTGGCCAGAAGAGAAGCTCCTGTTTTACTCAGTTTCCAATACTGAGTTGAACTAGATATGCCCCGTTTGTGTAGGAAGCACAGTTCTTTTTTTCTGAGCTAGCTCACTGTACTGACCCTATAGGAAACACAGTAGAGTGCAAGAGTGCCTGTTTCTCAAAAGCAGAGTGTTTTTCTTGTAAGGCCGACTGGGGTTCAATACAACTTCCTAAACAGAGTTGATTCACATTCAGTTTCACGTTCTAGCATTAAGTGTTAATTCAGGGTAAGAACACCACTATTGTGCTACTCTGGCCATAAACAGTGCAAATAGCACCTGCGTCTGTTCCCAGCAAATACAGTGTATTGGACTGAAGAGAAGCTCCTTTTTTACTCAGTTTCCAGTACTGAGTTGAACTAGATATGCCCTGTTTGTGTAGGAAGCACAGTTCTTTTGTTCTGAGCTAGCTCACTGTACTGGCCCTATAGGAAACACAGTAGAGTGCAAGAGTGCCTGTTTCTCAAAAGCAGAGTGTTTTTCTTGTAAGGCCGACTGGGGTTCAATACAACTTCCTAAACGGAGTATATTCACATTCAGTTTCAAGTTCTACCATTAAGTGTTAATTCAGGGTTAGAACTCCACTATTGTGCTATTCTGTCCATAAACAGTGCAAATAGCACCTGCGTCTGTTCCCAGGTAATACAGTGTATTGGACTGAAGAGAAGCTTCTGTTTTACTCAGTTTCCAATACTGAGTTGAACTAGCTATGCCCCGTTTGTGTAGGAAGCACAGTTCTTTTCTTCTGAGCTAGCTCACTGTACTGGCCCTATAGGAAACACAGTAGAGTGCAAGAGTGCCTGTTTCTCAAAAGCAGAGTGTTTTTCTTGTAAGGCCTCCAGGGGTTCAATACAACTTCCTAAACAGAGATGATTAACATTCAGTTTCAAGTTCTAGCATTAAGTGTTAATTCAGGGTAAGAACACCACTATTGTGCTATTCTGGCCATAAACAGTGCAAATAGCACCTGCGTCTGTTCCCAGCAAATACAGTGTATTGGACTGAAGAGAAGCTCCTGTTTTACTCAGTTTCCAATACTGAGTTGAACTAGATATGCCCCGTTTGTGTAGGAAGCACAGTTCTTTGTTCTGAGCTAGCTCACTGTACTGGCCCTATAGGAAACACAGTAGAGTGCAAGAGTGCCTGTTTCTCAAAAGCAGAGTGTTTTTCTTGTAAGGCCGACTGGGGTTCAATACAACTTCCTAAACGGAGTTGATTCACATTCAGTTTCAAG
This sequence comes from Peromyscus maniculatus bairdii, assembly GCF_049852395.1. NCBI lineage: Eukaryota > Metazoa > Chordata > Mammalia > Rodentia > Cricetidae > Peromyscus > Peromyscus maniculatus. Next base: position 61,100 of record NC_134859.1, on the reverse strand, counting down.
TTCTAGCATTAAGTGCTAATTCATAGTAAGAACACCACTATTGTGCTATTCTGGCCATAAACAGTGGCCAGAAGAGAAGCTCCTGTTTTACTCAGTTTCCAATACTGAGTTGAACTAGATATGCCCCGTTTGTGTAGGAAGCACAGTTCTTTTTTTCTGAGCTAGCTCACTGTACTGACCCTATAGGAAACACAGTAGAGTGCAAGAGTGCCTGTTTCTCAAAAGCAGAGTGTTTTTCTTGTAAGGCCTCCTGGGGTTCAATACAACTTCCTAAACGGAGTTGATTCACATTCAGTTTCAAGTTCTAGCAGTAAGTGTTAATTCAGGGTAAGAAACCACTATTGTGCTATTCTGGCCATAAACAGTACAAATAGCACTTGCGTCTGTTCCCAGCAAATACAGTGTATTGGACTGAAGAGAAGCTCCTGTTTTACTTAGTTTCCAATACTGAGTTGAACTAGATATGCCCCGTTTGTGTAGGAAGCACAGTTCTTTTGTTCTGAGCTAGCTCACTGTACTGGCCCTTTAGGAAAAACAGTAGAGTGCAAGAGTGCCTGTTTCTCAAAAGCAGAGTGTTTTTCTTGTAAGGCGGACTGGGGTTCAATACAACTTCCTAAACAGAGTTGATTCACATTCAGTTTCAAGTTCTAGCATTAAGTGTTAATTCAGGGTAAGAATACCACTATTGTGCTATTCTGGCCATAAACAGTGCAAATAGCACCTGCGTCTGTTCCCAGCAAATACAGTGTATTGGACTGAAGGGAAGCTCCAGTTTTCTCAGTTTCCAATACTGAGTTGAACTATATATTCCCCGTTTGTGTAGGAAGCACAGTTCTTTTGTTCTGAGCTAGCTCACTGTACTGGCTCTATAGGAAACACAGTAGAGTGCAAGAGTGCCTGTTTCTCAAAAGCAGAGTGTTTTTCTTGTAAGGCCGACTGGGGTTCAATACAACTTCCTAAACGGAGTTGATTCACATTCAGTTTCAAGTTCTATCATTAAGTGCTAATTCATGGTAAGAACACCACTATTGTGCTATTCTGGCCATAAACAGTGGCCAGAAGAGAAGCTCCTGTTTTACTCAGTTTCCAATACTGAGTTGAACTAGATATGCCCCGTTTGTGTAGATAGCACAGTTCTTTTGTTCTGAGCTAGCTCACTGTACTGACCCTATAGGAAACACAGTAGAGTGCAAGAGTGCCTGTTTCTCAAAAGCAGAGTGTTTTTCTTGTAAGGCCGACTGGGGTTCAATACAACTTCCTAAACGGAGTTGATTCACATTCAGTTTCAAGTTCTAGCATTAAGTGTTAATTCAGGGTAAGAAACCACTATTGTGCTATTCTGGCCATAAACAGTACAAATAGCACTTGCGTCTGTTCCCAGCAAATACAGTGTATTGGACTGAAGAGAAGCTCCTGTTTTACTCAGTTTCCAATACTGAGTTGAACTAGATATGCCCCGTTTGTGTAGGAAGCACAGTTCTTTTGTTCTGAGCTAGCTCACTGTACTGGCCCTATGGGAAACACAGTAGAGTGCAAGAGTGCCTGTTTCTCAAAAGCAGAGTGTTTTTCTTGTAAGGCCGACTGGGGTTCAATACAACTTCCTAAACGGAGTTGATTCACATTCAGTTTCAAGTTCTAGCATTAAGTGTTAATTCAGGGTAAGAACACCACTATTGTGCTATTCTGGCCATAAACAGTGCAAATAGCACTCGCGTCTGTTCCCAGCAAATACAGTGTATTGGACTGAAGAGAAGCTCCTGTTTTACTCAGTTTCCAATACTGAGTTGAACTAGATATACCCCGTTTGTGTAGGAAGCACAGTTCTTTGTTCTGAGCTAGCTCACTGTACTGGCCCTATAGGAAACACAGTAGAGTGCAAGAGTGCCTGTTTCTCAAAAGCAGAGTGTTTTTCTTGTAAGGCCGACTGGGGTTCAATACAACTTCCTAAACGGAGTTGATTCACATTCAGTTTCAAGTTCTAGCATTAAGTGTAAATTTAGGGTAAGAACACCACTATTGTGCTATTCTGGCCATAAACAGTGCAAATAGCACCTGCGTCTGTTCCCAGCAAACACAGTGTATTGGACTGAAGAGAAGCTCCTGTTTTACTCAGTTTCCAATACTGAGTTGAACTAGATATGCCCCGTTTGTGTAGGAAGCACAGTTCTTTTGTTCTGAGCTAGCTTACTGTACTGGCCCTATAGGAAACACAGTAGAGTGCAAGAGTGCCTGTTTCTCAAAAGCAGAGTGTTTTTCTTGTAAGGCCGACTGGGGTTCAATACAACTTCCTAAACGGAGTTGATTCACATTCAGTTTCAAGTTCTAGCATTAAGTGTTAATTCAGGGTAAGAACACCACTATTGTGCTATTCTGGCCATAAACAGTGCAAATAGCACTCGCGTCTGTTCCCAGCAAATACAGTGTATTGGACTGAAGAGAAGCTCCTGTTTTACTCAGTTTCCAATACTGAGTTGAACTAGATATGCCCCGTTTGTGTAGGAAGCACAGTTCTTTTGTTCTGAGCTAGCTCACTGTACTGGCCCTATAGGAAACACAGTAGAGTGCAAGAGTGCCTGTTTCTCAAAAGCAGAGTGTTTTTCTTGTAAGGCCGACTGGGGTTCAATACAACTTCCTAAACAGAGTTGATTCACATTCAGTTTCACGTTCTAGCATTAAGTGTTAATTCAGGGTAAGAACACCACTATTGTGCTACTCTGGCCATAAACAGTGCAAATAGCACCTGCGTCTGTTCCCAGCAAATACAGTGTATTGGACTGAAGAGAAGCTCCTTTTTTACTCAGTTTCCAGTACTGAGTTGAACTAGATATGCCCTGTTTGTGTAGGAAGCACAGTTCTTTTGTTCTGAGCTAGCTCACTGTACTGGCCCTATAGGAAACACAGTAGAGTGCAAGAGTGCCTGTTTCTCAAAAGCAGAGTGTTTTTCTTGTAAGGCCGACTGGGGTTCAATACAACTTTCTAAACGGAGTATATTCACATTCAGTTTCAAGTTCTAGCATTAAGTGTTAATTCAGGGTTAGAACTCCACTATTGTGCTATTCTGTCCATAAACAGTGCAAATAGCACCTGCGTCTGTTCCCAGGTAATACAGTGTATTGGACTGAAGAGAAGCTTCTGTTTTACTCAGTTTCCAATACTGAGTTGAACTAGATATGCCCCGTTTGTGTAGGAAGCACAGTTCTTTTGTTCTGAGCTAGCTCACTGTACTGGCCCTATAGGAAACACAGTAGAGTGCAAGAGTGCCTGTTTCTCAAAAGCAGAGTGTTTTTCTTGTAAGGCGGACTGGAGTTCAATACAACTTCCTAAACAGAGTTGATTCACATTCAGTTTCAAGTTCTAGCATTAAGTGTTAATTCAGGGTAAGAATACCACTATTGTGCTATTCTGGCCATAAACAGTGCAAATAGCACCTGCGTCTGTTCCCAGCAAATACAGTGTATTGGACTGAAGGGAAGCTCCAGTTTTCTCAGTTTCCAATACTGAGTTGAAGTAGATATTCCCCGTTTGTGTAGGAAGCACAGTTCTTTTGTTCTGAGCTAGCTCACTGTACTGGCCCTACAGGAAACACAGTAGAGTGCAAGAGTGCCTGTTTCTCAAAAGCAGAGTGTTTTTCTTGTAAGGCGAACTGGGGTTCAATACAACTTCCTAAACGGAGTTGATTCACATTCAGGTTCAAGTTCTAGCATTAAGTGTAAATTTAGGGTAAGAACACCACTATTGTGCTTTTCTGGCCATAAACAGTGCAAATAGCACTCGCGTCTGTTCCCAGCAAATACAGTGTATTGGACTGAAGAGAAGCTCCTGTTTTACTCAGTTTCCAACACTGAGTTGAACTAGATATACCCCGTTTGTGTAGGAAGCACAGTTCTTTTGTTCTGATTTAGCTCACTGTACTGGCCCTATAGGAAACACAGTAGAGTGCAAGAGTGCCTGTTTCTCAAAAGCAGAGTGTTTTTCTTGTAAGGCGGACTGGGGTTCAATACAACTTCCTAAAGGGAGTTGATTCACATTCAGTTTCAAGTTCTAGCATTAAGTGTAAATTTAGGGTAAGGACACCACTATTGTGCTATTCTGGCCATAAACAGTGCAAATAGCACCTGCGTCTGCTCCCAGCAAATACAGAGTATTGGACTGAAGAGAAGCTCCTGTTTTACTCAGTTTCCAATACTGAGTTGAACTAGATATGCCCCGTTTGTGTAGGAAGCACAGTTCTTTGTTCTGAGCTAGCTCACTGTACTGGCCCTATAGGAAACACAGTAGAGTGCAAGAGTGCCTGTTTCTCAAAAGCAGAGTGTTTTTCTTGTAAGGCCGACTGGGGTTCAATACAACTTCCTAAACGGAGTTGATTCACATTCAGTTTCAAGTTCTAGCATTAAGTGCTAATTCATGGTAAGAACACCACTATTGTGCTATTCTGGCCATAAACAGTGGCCAGAAGAGAAGCTCCTGTTTTACTCAGTTTCCAATACTGAGTTGAACTAGATATGCCCCGTTTGTGTAGGAAGCACAGTTCTTTGTTTCTGAGCTAGCTCACTGTACTGACCCTATAGGAAACACAGTAGAGTGCAAGAGTGCCTGTTTCTCAAAAGCAGAGTGTTTTTCTTGTAAGGCCGACTGGGGTTCAATACAACTTCCTAAACGGAGTTGATTCACATTCAGTTTCAAGTTCTAGCATTAAGTGTTAATTCAGGGTAAGAAACCACTATTGTGCTATTCTGGCCATAAACAGTACAAATAGCACTTGCGTCTGTTCCCAGCAAATACAGTGTATTGGACTGAAGAGAAGCTCCTGTTTTACTCAGTTTCCAATACTGAGTTGAACTAGATATGCCCCGTTTGTGTAGGAAGCACAGTTCTTTTGTTCTGAGCTAGCTCACTGTACTGGCCCTATGGGAAACACAGTAGAGTGCAAGAGTGCCTGTTTCTCAAAAGCAGAGTGTTTTTCTTGTAAGGCCGACTGGGGTTCAATACAACTTCCTAAACGGAGTTGATTCACATTCAGTTTCAAGTTCTAGCATTAAGTGTAAATTTAGGGTAAGAACACCACTATTGTGCTATTCTGGCCATAAACAGTGCAAATAGCACCTGCGTCTGTTCCCAGCAAATACAGTGTATTGGACTGAAGAGAAGCTCCTGTTTTACTCAGTTTCCAATACTGAGTTGAACTAGATATGCCCCGTTTGTGTAGGAAGCACAGTTCTTTTGTTCTGAGCTAGCTCACTGTACTGGCCCTATAGGAAACACAGTAGAGTGCAAGAGTGCCTGTTTCTCAAAAGCAGAGTGTTTTTCTTGTAAGGCCGACTGGGGTTCAATACAACTTCCTAAACGGAGTTGATTCACATTCAGTTTCAAGTTCTAGCATTAAGTGTTAATTCAGGGTAAGAACACCACTATTGTGCTATTCTGGCCATAAACAGTGCAAATAGCACTCGCGTCTGTTCCCAGCAAATACAGTGTATTGGACTGAAGAGAAGCTCCTGTTTTACTCAGTTTCCAATACTGAGTTGAACTAGATATGCCCCGTTTGTGTAGGAAGCACAGTTCTTTTGTTCTGAGCTAGCTCACTGTACTGGCCCTATAGGAAACACAGTAGAGTGCAAGAGTGCCTGTTTCTCAAAAGCAGAGTGTTTTTCTTGTAAGGCCGACTGGGGTTCAATACAACTTCCTAAACAGAGTTGATTCACATTCAGTTTCACGTTCTAGCATTAAGTGTTAATTCAGGGTAAGAACACCACTATTGTGCTACTCTGGCCATAAACAGTGCAAATAGCACCTGCGTCTGTTCCCAGCAAATACAGTGTATTGGACTGAAGAGAAGCTCCTTTTTTACTCAGTTTCCAGTACTGAGTTGAACTAGATATGCCCTGTTTGTGTAGGAAGCACAGTTCTTTTGTTCTGAGCTAGCTCACTGTACTGGCCCTATAGGAAACACAGTAGAGTGCAAGAGTGCCTGTTTCTCAAAAGCAGAGTGTTTTTCTTGTAAGGCCGACTGGGGTTCAATACAACTTCCTAAACGGAGTTGATTCACATTCAGTTTCAAGTTCTAGCATTAAGTGTTAATTCAGGGTAAGAACACCACTATTGTGCTATTCTGGCCATAAACAGTGCAAATAGCACTCGCGTCTGTTCCCAGCAAATACAGTGTATTGGACTGAAGAGAAGCTCCTGTTTTACTCAGTTTCCAATACTGAGTTGAACTAGATATGCCCCGTTTGTGTAGGAAGCACAGTTCTTTTGTTCTGAGCTAGCTCACTGTACTGGCCCTATAGGAAACACAGTAGAGTGCAAGAGTGCCTGTTTCTCAAAAGCAGAGTGTTTTTCTTGTAAGGCCGACTGGGGTTCAATACAACTTCCTAAACAGAGTTGATTCACATTCAGTTTCAAGTTCTAGAATTAAGTGCTAATTCAGGGTAAGAACACCACTATTGTGCTATTCTGGCCATAAACAGTGGCCAGAAGAGAAGCTTCTGTCCATAAACAGTGGCCAGAAGAGAAGCTCCTGTTTTACTCATTTTCCAATAATGAGTTGAGCTAGATATGCCCCGTTTGTGCAGGAAGCACAGTTCTTTTGTTCTGAGCTAGCTCACTGTACTGGCCCTATAGGAAAAACAATAGAGTGCAAGAGTGCAGGTTTCTCAAAAGCAGAGTGTTTTTCTTGTAAGGCCTCCTGGGGTTCAATACAACTTCCTAAACTGTAGCAGTAGCGCCTGCGTTACCACTAACCGTTCACCATGTCTGAGCGAAGGGCTGCGGATTAAAAAATAGAGACAAGAGACAGCGAGTCATTCGTACGATTGGATGTCGAATGCCGTTTATTGCAAGAGGGAAGAAACCTTAAATACAGGCTTACAACACAAATGGAGGATCCCCTGAGGGCAGAAGTTCGCTACCAATGATCTACATTCTAGACCCAAAGTTCTGCATACTTGCATCTAAGTTGTTTACACCAAATACAGGATGCACCTAAGTTGTTTACATCACAAGCAGGATGTAGGAACAAAGAACCTCCGGTAAGCTCTCCGATGATCCTAAGGTGAGAAGGACACCGGCAGGGAATCTGAATGGGAAGGACACCTGGTCAGCAAGCGAGGCTGCAGCCACTCACAGTCGGGGGTCAGGGCCCATGGCGCCCACAGGTCCCCCCTTTTTATTAAATGAGCTTCTGACTTAGGTTGCGTGGGACCAGCAGACCACCTTACCCGTCATAGAGACACTTGCCCAGGCCACACAAGTGCTCTGTCTTAGGTTGGAGGCAGCGGCCCAAGCATTACCCGTCTCTGAATACTCATTATCATACAGACTCAACCATGTGAGCTGTAGAGTGACTGCCGCCAAAGATCTCAAAGTGGCACTGGGCTTGCAATCTGTGCGACACAGAAAAGACCAGCAGAAGTCCTAACCCACCCATAGCCAGAGGGCTACAGGCAATTGAACCATTCCCTATTTAAATGAGCCTTACCGCAAATAGGAGTCCTGTAAGGTGGTATCCTGAGCAAATGGAACTTGAGTTTTAAATAATTTACAACTTACAAAGCCAATTATAATGTATAAAAGTGGAATTAAATTTATCATGCCCAATAAGAAGAAAGATTAACTAACTGTGGTAGCTACTTTTGCTGCCAGGGTCTCCATTGTGCTAGCTGTAGTAACCAATTATGAAATAGCAATCCCAGAAACAATAGCAGCAGTGGCAACAGCGATGTCAGAGTCTCTTCTGGAGCGTGTGAGCATCATCTGTGTCTAGCTGCCACGGTCCACTGGCATGGACACGGCTCCAGGAACACGAACCACCAAGGCCCATTTTTCTTGATCCCAGCACTACTTAGGCTGGCAGGTCTGCAAGAGAACAACTGAGAAACATAAAGAAAACAGAAAACAAAAACAGCAAACAAGGAGCAGAACTAATGGCCTCAGTAATGGCTACATTCAGGCTCACAAATTTTGAGGTATCTTCAGAAAGGCTAGATGAATTTCAGGAGGCAAATAAATGTTGCACAGAGCCATTCCTGAAAAGTAGGTACTACACCAGCTTGAGGGGGGTTGCAAAATGCGAAAAGCTTAGCTGGCATGCTACTGTTAGCAAATGAAGTTCATTGACCTTCAGAGTTATCCTTAATCTCCAAGGTGTAATACATTCTCAATGTTTTTTGAAAAAAGTTACCATACATTACCTTCTGAAGAATCCAACCACATGGCTACAGTTCCTAGGCTTACAATAATGTTTGCCAAGGCTGGCCATATTGGGCTCTCAATCCCCATTGGCATCAGAAGGGGAGAGTTTTTTACGAAGGCCCAATAGGTCTCTGCCATGTTGGGATTCAGCAGCAGCCACAGAGCGTACACAGCGTTCAGGAACCCACAGAGGAATTTCATTGTCCTGCGGAAAGACACAAACAGATCCCCGGGCCCACACCAACACTGGATCGGGTCCCCTCCAAGTGCCAGTAGAAAGATCTTTCCATCGCACCAGAGGATGATTTGCAACAGGAGCCCTCCAGTGCTTATCTGCAGCAGATACTCCAGCAGAATCCACCGATAAAAAATTTAAAATATATAAAACAAGGGAAAGAATAGAATGTGGAGAGGAGAGATGAGCCCCTAACTCCCCCCTTTTTACTTTAGCAATATAAGTTTTTAAGGTACGATGGCAGCGTTCTACTATAGCCTGCCCTTGAGGATTATAAGGAATACCAGTCTTATTAACAATAGAAAAATCTTGGCAGAATTTTGAAAATCCCGTACTACTGTAGGCAGGACCATTATCAGTCTTTATGTATTTTGGCACTCCCATGTAAGCAAAAGCATGAAAACAATGATTTTTTACATCCTTAACCTTTTTCCCTGAATGGACAGAAGCAAAAATTAGAGAAGAATATGTATCAATAGACACATGAGCATATTGTAATTTTTCAAAGGAAGGCACGTGTGTGACGTCCATCTGTCACACATGATTAGGTAAAAGTCCTCGAGGATTGACTCCCAAATGAGGAACAGGTAAAAATTCCACACAAATAGGGCATGATTTAACTATCTGGATGGCTTGTTCCCGGGTTATGCCTGTATGATAACGGAGAGATCCAGCATTAAGATGATAACGCTGATGCAACTGAGTAGCCTTATCAAAGGCAGAACAGACTAATGTGACAGCCATACGAGTAATGGCGTCAGCCCTCTGATTACCTTCACTTAGAGGTCCAGGCAATTGAGTATGAGCTCTAATGTGGCCCACATAAAGGTTATGTGAGCGAGACCATATAAGTCCTTGCACTTGCAATAAGTATTCATGAATGGAAGAAATGGATGGTATGTAGGCTGTTGTTTCCAAAGGCATAATGGCATGTGCCACATATTGACTATCGGTATAAATATTTACACTCTCATCAGAAAACATCTGTAAAGCAAGCAACAGCGCCTGTACCTCTGCCACCTGGGCAGAAGTGCCCTGGACTTTTATTCTCTTTACCATGTTACCAGAAACCACCACAGCAAAACCACGTGAAGTGCCATCAGTAAATACCACACGGGCCTGAGGAATAGGAGTCATTTGTACTATCTTGGGAAATATAACAGGATGCAATTTAAAAAATTGACACACATCATTGGAGGGGTAGTGAGTATCAAACTGACCCTGCATGGAGCATGTCAATATGGCCCAATCATTATCATTAGCTTGCAACCATGCTACTTGAGACTGGGTGTATGGGGTCACCACAATATCTGGCTCCTTACCAAAAGTTTGAACACTGATCTTGATTCCCTTAAATATAATCTGAGCAACAGCTTGTGGATAAGGAGTGATGATTTTTGCTGGAGAAGCTGGGGAATGTACCCATAAAATAGGACCTGTTTGCCAAAACACTCCAGTAGGTGAATGAGTAAAACAAAATATCAAATACAATAAGGGAGAATTAAGATCTATATACTGTACGTGAGCCTGTTCTAGGGCCTCTTGCATACGTTGTAGGGCTACACGTCCTTCAGCTGTTAATTTACGGGGAGATGAAGGGTCAGGGTCGCCCTTTAAGACATCATACAAGGGGCGAAGCTGACCTGTTGGAATTTTTAAAGTGGGCCGAAGCCATTGAATATCTCCCAGAAAGGTTTGGAAATCATTAAGTGTGCGTAGCTGATCCATGCGCAGAGTAATCTTTTGTGGGCGTATGCCCGTGCGTAACAATTCATGACCTAAATAATGATAGGGAAAAGATACCTGTACCTTTTCTGGGGCTATCTGTAAATTAGCCAAGCTAAGAACCTCTTGTAAATAAGAAAAGGCATCAAAAACAAGTTTTTTATCTTTAGCAGCCATTAATATATCATCCATATAGTGAATTATATAAACACCTGGAAAAGCTTTTCGAACTGGAGCTAGGGCCAAAGACACATAAATTTGACATATAGTAGGACTATTGGCCATTCCTTGAGGCAATACCACCCATTGATATCTCTGATAAGGTTCCTTAAGATTCTCTGAAGGAACATTGAAAGCAAAGCGAGGACTGTCCTCGGGATGCAAAGGAATGGTGAAGAAACAATCCCTCAAGTCAACCACAATTAACTGCCAATGCTTAGGAATTGCCACAGGGGCAGGCAGGCCAGGCTGTGTTGCTCCCATGAGAAGCATGGTTTTATTTACAGCTCTAAGATCCTGTAACAGCCTCCATTTTCCTGATTTCTTTTTAATAACAAATATAGGTGAGTTCCAAGGTGAAGTGGAAGGAATGATATGTCCAGCATCTAACTGCTCCTTAACCAATGCATACGCAGCCTCCAATTTTTCCTTAGCAAGGGGCCATTGCTCCACCCATACAGGGTCATCACTCTTCCAAGTGATTTTTATCGGTTTTATAATCGAAGGCTGTTGTGCAGTGACCTCTATGGAAAAGACCCTAATCCTCTAGTATCCCCAGGACCTCTAGTGACAGTTTTTGTCTGCCACAGGTTGTGGGCCTCCTTGCAACATTTTCCCTAAGCCTCTGTCCGGGCAGTAGCCCTGACTCTTTAGCATCTGTTGTACAGGCTGTGTAGTAAGTACTGTTCCCATACCGTCTAACACATCTCGTCCCCACAAGTTCACTGGAATGTCAGGTAGCACAAAGGGTTGAAAAGTTCCTGTATGACCTTTCTCATCCTTCCAATTTAAAAGTAGCTTGCTCTGTAATGGCGTCTGAGCTGTGCCAATACCTTTTGGTTAGAGGTAGAATTTTTAAGGGGCCAATTGGGATCTCAGGATTCTTGTGAAATTATAGATATATCCAGTACCAGAATCCAATAATCTTTCAATCTCAATCCCACATAATTTTATTTTTAATTTAGGCTGTATCATTGATAACTGTTTGTCAAAACACCTTTTTTCGTGTACCTTTAAAGCCTCCAGTTCTATATATCGGCACCATTTTGAATTTAAAATATGAAAGCAATAATAATTGAGCAATTCTATCACCAGCTTTTGTTTTCATGGTCCTTTTTACATATGTCAATTATAAAAGCATTAAATACAATCTCTATAGGATTTGTAAAGGTAAACTTTAGGTAATACTTTTTAGTAGTATTTTATAAAATCTTAAAAAGAGGATCCTTTCTTATAAATTTCAAGTAACACATTAGCACAAGTAGCCAATTATTAACAATGTGGACCAAATAATTTACCTGTATTTTATTTACTGGAAAATTAATTTTGTAACCTCTTTATCAGTAAGAGATTATCATTTATGGGTTATCTTAGCAACATTATTTAATAAGCTAATAACCCAATTCATTTCAGGTGTTATATTTTTATAGAATTAAACCAAGAATTTCTAGAAAGCAATTTAAATTGGAGAGCCAAATTTTCAGTAATGATCAACAGACAAGACCATACCTAATATATAGTTTAAAATTATGAATTTTGTTCCTTTAGTTTATCTACCATGAGGATCAAACATTCATCCAAACATTTATCAAGACAATCAAAAGAACAGAACATCCTTCATTCAAACAGCATTGACTTAGCATTTAATGTCCTGACCGAAACCATTTTTCACCAGAAGTTAGGCCCGTTTAAACTTTTAGTGCTAGTCCCTTCCCGGCCTCAGCTCGCTTGGTGAGAGCTGAGGCTGCAGCTTAGCTTTGCTCTGCCCACTGCTCAGGCTCTATTGTCAGCGCCTGCCTGGGCCGCACTCTATCACGGCTCTGCCTCCCACCGGCGTGTACCTGTCCGCCCGCTGCTTCGGGCTATCTCGTGCACGCCTTTGTCCGCCACAGCCGCTGGGCGTGCCCCGCACACATAAACTCACGTTTAAACTTCCTACTCCCATGAACCTAATAACGAGTTATTCCCACCATAAGGGAAAAACAGAAAAACATTTCCCACTAAGGGATCCTAAATATTGAATTATTCCCACTCTGAGGGAAAAATAAAAAACATTTGAACCTAAATTAAGCAAACAGACAGCAAAACTTCTAACCTCTAAGCTTGCTTATTCTCCAGCCAGCAACAATGAGGCCTACCTGCCGATTCTTTGTAATTCAGATGCTGCCGCTCTGCACTGGCGGGAAGAAAAAACTCAAGAGTTTTCAGCTATCCTGAAAACTCTACAACTGGAAAAAGTCTTTACATTCTCCATTACCACTGGAAGAGGCTTCTCTCTTTCCTTTATCTTTCCTCTACAGGGCCCCAATCTTTAGGCCTAGTTTTAAAATTTTTTTCCCCTTTTTACCGGGAAAATTCTTTTTTCTTGATTAAAATTTTTCTCCCATTTCTAACGGGAAATTTCCTTTCCTTCCCTCTTCTCTTTTGGGAAGATTTCCTTCTTTTTATTTAAAATCTTAGCTGTCTTGCCCTTTCTTAACTTTGGTACCTTCCTGCTTCAACAGTCCAATTAACTGACTGTGAGCTAGCTGTACCCATTTCAATCCACTCTTACCGTAAAATGCCGGCCGGCCTTCCAAGAGTGTCCGTCAGCTGGTCCTTCTTACTCGGATCTCGGTAGGAACCTCCATCTGTAGCAGTAGCGCCTGCGTTACCACTAACCGTTCACCATGTCTGAGCGAAGGGCTGCGGATTAAAAAATAGAGACAAGAGACAGCGAGTCATTCGTACGATTGGATGTCGAATGCCGTTTATTGCAAGAGGGAAGAAACCTTAAATACAGGCTTACAACACAAATGGAGGATCCCCTGAGGGCAGAAGTTCGCTACCAATGATCTACATTCTAGACCCAAAGTTCTGCATACTTGCATCTAAGTTGTTTACACCAAATACAGGATGCACCTAAGTTGTTTACATCACAAGCAGGATGTAGGAACAAAGAACCTCCGGTAAGCTCTCCGATGATCCTAAGGTGAGAAGGACACCGGCAGGGAATCTGAATGGGAAGGACACCTGGTCAGCAAGCGAGGCTGCAGCCACTCACAGTCGGGGGTCAGGGCCCATGGCGCCCACACTAAACGGAGTTGCTTCACATTCATTTTCAAATTCTAGCATTAAGTGTTAATTCAGGGTAAGAACTCCACTATTGTGCTATTCTGTCCATAAAAAGTGCAAATAGCACCTGCATCTGTTCCCAGCTAATACAGTGTATTGGACTGAAGAGAAGCTCCTGTTTTACTCAGTTTCCAATACTGAGTTGAACTAGATATGCCCCGTTTGTGTAGGAAGCACAGTTCTTTTGTTCTGAGCTAGCTCACTGTACTGGCCCTATAGGAAACACAGTAGAGTGCAAGAGTGCCTGTTTCTCAAAAGCAGAGTGTTTTTCTTGTAAGGCGGACTGGGGTTCAATACAACTTCCTAAAGGGAGTTGATTCACATTCAGTTTCAAGTTCTAGCATTAAGTGTAAATTTAGGGTAAGGACACCACTATTGTGCTATTCTGGCCATAAACAGTGCAAATAGCACCTGCGTCTGCTCCCAGCAAATACAGAGTATTGGACTGAAGAGAAGCTCCTGTTTTACTCAGTTTCCAATACTGAGTTGAACTAGATATGCCCCGTTTGTGTAGGAAGCACAGTTCTTTGTTCTGAGCTAGCTCACTGTACTGGCCCTATAGGAAACACAGTAGAGTGCAAGAGTGCCTGTTTCTCAAAAGCAGAGTGTTTTTCTTGTAAGGCCGACTGGGGTTCAATACAACTTCCTAAACGGAGTTGATTCACATTCAGTTTCAAGTTCTAGCATTAAGTGCTAATTCATGGTAAGAACACCACTATTGTGCTATTCTGGCCATAAACAGTGGCCAGAAGAGAAGCTCCTGTTTTACTCAGTTTCCAATACTGAGTTGAACTAGATATGCCCCGTTTCTGTAGGAAGCACAGTTCTTTGTTTCTGAGCTAGCTCACTGTACTGACCCTATAGGAAACACAGTAGAGTGCAAGAGTGCCTGTTTCTCAAAAGCAGAGTGTTTTTCTTGTAAGGCCGACTGGGGTTCAATACAACTTCCTAAACGGAGTTGATTCACATTCAGTTTCAAGTTCTAGCATTAAGTGTTAATTCAGGGTAAGAAACCACTATTGTGCTATTCTGGACATAAACAGTACAAATAGCACTTGCGTCTGTTCCCAGCAAATACAGTGTATTGGACTGAAGAGAAGCTCCTGTTTTACTCAGTTTCCAATACTGAGTTGAACTAGATATGCCCCGTTTGTGTAGGAAGCACAGTTCTTTTGTTCTGAGCTAGCTCACTGTACTGGCCCTATGGGAAACACAGTAGAGTGCAAGAGTGCCTGTTTCTCAAAAGCAGAGTGTTTTTCTTGTAAGGCCGACTGGGGTTCAATACAACTTCCTAAACGGAGTTGATTCACATTCAGTTTCAAGTTCTAGCATTAAGTGTTAATTCAGGGTAAGAACACCACTATTGTTCTATTCTGGCCATAAACAGTGCAAATAGCACTCGCATCTGTTCCCAGCAAATACAGTGTATTGGACTGAAGAGAAGCTCCTGTTTTACTCAGTTTCCAATACTGAGTTGAACTAGATATACCCCGTTTGTGTATGAAGCACAGTTCTTTGCTCCGAGCTAGCTCACTATACTGGCCCTATAGGAAACACAGTAGAGTGCAAGAGTGCCTGTTTCTCAAAAGCAGAGTGTTTTTCTTGTAAGGCCGACTGGGGTTCAATACAACTTCCTAAACGGAGTTGATTCACATTCAGTTTCAAGTTCTAGCATTAAGTGTAAATTTAGGGTAAGAACACCACTATTGTGCTATTCTGGCCATAAACAGTGCAAATAGCACCTGCGTCTGTTCCCAGCAAATACAGAGTATTGGACTGAAGAGAAGCTCCTGTTTTACTCAGTTTCCAATACTGAGTTGAACTAGATATGCCCCGTTTGTGTAGGAAGCACAGTTCTTTGTTCTGAGCTAGCTCACTGTACTGGCCCTATAGGAAACACAGTAGAGTGCAAGAGTGCCTGTTTCTCAAAAGCAGAGTGTTTTTCTTGTAAGGCCGACTGGGGTTCAATACAACTTCCTAAACGGAGTTGATTCACATTCAGTTTCAAGTTCTAGCATTAAGTGCTAATTCATGGTAAGAACACCACTATTGTGCTATTCTGGCCATAAACAGTGGCCAGAAGAGAAGCTCCTGTTTTACTCAGTTTCCAATACTGAGTTGAACTAGATATGCCCCGTTTGTGTAGGAAGCAGAGTTCTTTTGTTCTGAGCTAGCTCACTGTAGTGGCCCTATAGGAAACACAGTAGAGTGCAAGAGTGCCTGTTTCTCAAAAGCAGAGTGTTTTTCTTGAAAGGCCGACTGGGGTACAATACAACTTCCTAAACGGAGTTGATTCACATTCAGTTTCAAGTTCTAGCATTAAGTTCTAATTCAGGGTAAGAATACCAGTATTGTGCTATTCTGGCCATAAACAGTGCAAATAGCTCTTGCGTCTGTTCCCAGCAAATACAGTGTATTGGAGCTAAGAGAAGCTCCTGTTTTACTCAGTTTCCAATACTGAGTTGAACTAGATATGCCCCGTTTGTGTAGGAAGCACAGTTCTTTTGTTCTGAGCTAGCTCACTGTACTGGCCCTATAGGAAACACAGTAGAGTGCAAGAGTGCCTGTTTCTCAAAAGCAGAGTGTTTTTCTTGTAAGGCCGACTGGGGTTCAATACAACTTCCTAAACAGAGTTGATTCACATTCAGTTTCAAGTTCTAGCATTAAGTGCTAATTCAGGGTAAGAACACCACTATTGTGCTATTCTGGCCATAAACAGTGGCCAGAAGAGAATCTTCTGTCCATAAACAGTGGCCAGAAGAGAAGCTCCTGTTTTACTCATTTTCCAATAATGAGTTGAGCTAGATATGCCCCGTTTGTGCAGGAAGCACAGTTTTTTGTTCTGAGCTAGCTCACTGTACTGGCCCTATAGGAAACACAATAGAGTGCAAGAGTGCCTGTTTCTCAAAAGCAGAGTGTTTTTCTTGTAAGGCCTCCTGGGGTTCAATACAACTTCCTAAACGGATTTGCTTCACATTCATTTTCAAATTCTAGCATTAAGTGTTAATTCAGGGTAAGAACTCCACTATTGTGCTATTCTGTCCATAAAAAGTGCAAATAGCACCTGCATCTGTTCCCAGCTAATACAGTGTATTGGACTGAAGAGAAGCTCCTGTTTTACTCAGTTTCCAATACTGAGTTGAACTAGATATGCCCTGTTTGTGTAGGAAGCACAGTTCTTTTGTTCTGAGCTAGCTCACTGTACGTGCCCTATAGGAAACACAGTAGAGTGAAAGAATGCTGTTTTCTCTAAAACAGAGTGTTTTTCTTGCATGGCACACTAGGGTTCAATTAAACTTCCTAAACGGAGTTGAATCACGTTGAGATTCAAGTTCTAGCAGCAAGTGTTCATTCAGGCTAAGAACAGCACACTTGTGCTTTTCTGGCCATATACAGTGCAAATAGCATTCGCGTCTGTTCCCAGCCAGTACAGTGTATTGGACTGAAGAGAAGCTCCTGTTTTACTCAGTTTCCAATACTGAGTTGAACTAGATATGCCCCTTTGTGTAGGAAGCACAGTTCTTTTGTTCTGAGCTAGCTCACTGTACTGGCCCTATGGGAAACACAGTAGAGTGCAAGAGTGCCTGTTTCTCAAAAGCAGAGTGTTTTTCTTGTAAGGCCGACTGGGGTTCAATACAACTTCCTAAACGGAGTTGATTCACATTCAGTTTCAAGTTCTAGCATTAAGTGTTAATTCAGGGTAAGAACACCACTATTGTGCTATTATGGCCATAAGCATTGCAAATAGCACTCGCGTCTGTTCCCAGCAAATACAGTGTATTGGACTGAAGAGAAGCTCCTGTTTTACTCAGTTTCCAATACTGAGTTGAACTAGATATACCCCGTTTGTGTAGGAAGCACAGTTCTTTGTTCTGAGCTAGCTCACTGTACTGGCCCTGTAGGAAACACAGTAGAGTGCAAGAGTGCCTGTTTCTCACAAGCAGAGTGTTTTTCTTGTAAGGCCGACTGGGGTTCAATACAACTTCCTAAACGGAGTTGATTCACATTCAGTTTCAAGTTCTAGCATTAAGTGTAAATTTAGGGTAAGAACACCACTATTGTGCTATTCTGGCCATAAACAGTGCAAATAGCACTCGCGTCTGTTCCCAGCAAATACAGTGTATTGGACTGAAGAGAAGCTCCTGTTTTACTCAGTTTCCAATACTGAGTTGAACTAGATATGCCCCGTTTGTGTAGGAAGCACAGTTCTTTTGTTCTGAGCTAGCTCACTGTACTGGCCCTATAGGAAACACAGTAGAGTGCAAGAGTGCCTGTTTCTCAAAAGCAGAGTGTTTTTCTTGTAAGGCCGACTGGGGTTCAATACAACTTCCTAAACGGAGTTGATTCACATTCAGTTTCAAGTTCTAGCATTAAGTGTTAATTCAGGGTAAGAACACCACTATTGTGCTATTCTGGCCATAAACAGTGCAAATAGCACTCGCGTCTGTTCCCAGCAAATACAGTGTATTGGACTGAAGAGAAGCTCCTGTTTTACTCAGTTTCCAATACTGAGTTGAACTAGATATGCCCCGTTTGTGTAGGAAGCACAGTTCTTTTGTTCTGAGCTAGCTCACTGTACTGGCCCTATAGGAAACACAGTAGAGTGCAAGAGTGCCTGTTTCTCAAAAGCAGAGTGTTTTTCTTTTAAGGCCGACTGGGGTTCAATACAACTTCCTAAACAGAGTTGATTCACATTCAGTTTCACGTTCTAGCATTAAGTGTTAATTCAGGGTAAGAACACCACTATTGTGCTATTCTGGCCATAAACAGTGCAAATAGCACTCGCGTCTGTTCCCAGCAAATACAGTGTATTGGACTGAAGAGAAGCTCCTGTTTTACTCAGTTTCCAATACTGAGTTGAACTAGATATGCCCCGTTTGTGTAGGAAGCACAGTTCTTTTGTTCTGAGCTAGCTCACTGTACTGGCCCTATAGGAAACACAGTAGAGTGCAAGAGTGCCTGTTTCTCAAAAGCAGAGTGTTTTTCTTGTAAGGCCGACTGGGGTTCAATACAACTTCCTAAACAGAGTTGATTCACATCAGTTTCAAGTTCTAGCATTAAGTGCTAATTCAGGGTAAGAACACCACTATTGTGCTATTCTGGCCATAAACAGTGGCCAGAAGAGAAGCTTCTGTCCATAAACAGTGGCCAGAAGAGAAGCTCCTGTTTTACTCATTTTCCAATAATGAGTTGAGCTAGATATGCCCCGTTTGTGCAGGAAGCACAGTTCTTTTGTTCTGAGCTAGCTCACTGTACTGGCCCTATAGGAAAAACAATAGAGTGCAAGAGTGCCTGTTTCTCAAAAGCAGAGTGTTTTTCTTGTAAGTCCTCCTGGGGTTCAATACAACTTCCTAAACGGAGTTGCTTCACATTCATTTTCAAATTCTAGCAAAGTGTTAATTCAGGGTAAGAACTCCACTATTGTGCTATTCTGTCCATAAAAAGTGCAAATAGCACCTGCATCTGTTCCCAGCTAATACAGTATATTGGACTGAAGAGAAGCTCCTGTTTTACTCAGTTTCCAATACTGAGTTGAACTAGATATGCCCCGTTTGTGTAGGAAGCACAGTTCTTTTGTTCTGAGCTAGCTCACTGTACGTGCCCTATAGGAAACACAGTAGAGTGAAAGAATGCTGTTTTCTCTAAAACAGAGTGTTTTTCTTGCATGGCACACTAGGGTTCAATTAAACTTCCTAAACGGAGTTGAATCACGTTGAGATTCAAGTTCTAGCAGCAAGTGTTCATTCAGGCTAAGAACAGCACACTTTTGCTTTTCTGGCCATATACAGTGCAAATAGCATTCGCGTCTGTTCCCAGCCAGTACAGTGTATTGGACTGAAGAGAAGCTCCTGTTTTACTCAGTTTCCAATACTGAGTTGAACTAGATATGCCCCGTTTGTGTAGGAAGCACAGTTCTTTTGTTCTGAGCTAGCTCACTGTACGTGCCCTATAGGAAACACAGTAGAGTGAAAGAATGCTGTTTTCTCTAAAACAGAGTGTTTTTCTTGCATGGCACACTAGGGTTCAATTAAACTTCCTAAACGGAGTTGAATCACGTTGAGATTCAAGTTCTAGCAGCAAGTGTTCATTCAGGCTAAGAACAGTATACTTGTGCTATTCTGGCCATATACAGTGCAAATAGCATTCGCGTCTGTTCCCAGCCAGTACAGTGTATTGGACTGAAGAGAAGCTCCTGTTTTACTCAGTTTCCAATACTGAGTTGAACTAGATATGCCCCGTTTGTGTAGGAAGCACAGTTCTTTTGTTCTGAGCTAGCTCACTGTACTGGCCCTATAGGAAACACAGTAGAGTGCAAGAGTGCCTGTTTCTCAAAAGCAGAGTGTTTTTCTTGAAAGGCCGACTGGGGTTCAATACAACTTCCTAAACAGAGTTGATTCACATTCAGTTTCACGTTCTAGCATTAAGTGTTAATTCAGGGTAAGAACACCACTATTGTGCTACTCTGGCCATAATCAGTGCAAATAGCACCTGCGTCTGTTCCCAGCAAATACAGTGTATTGGACTGAAGAGAAGCTCATTTTTTACTCAGTTTCCAGTACTGAGTTGAACTAGATATGCCCTGTTTGTGTAGGAAGCACAGTTCTTTTGTTCTGAGCTAGCTCACTGTACTGGCCCTATAGGAAACACAGTAGAGTGCAAGAGTGCCTGTTTCTCAAAAGCAGAGTGTTTTTCTTGTAAGGCCGACTGGGGTTCAATACAACTTCCTAAACGGAGTTGATTCACATTCAGTTTCAAGTTCTAGCATTAAGTGCTAATTCAGGGTAAGAACACCACTATTGTGCTATTCTGGCCATAAACAGTGCAAATAGCACTCGCGTCTGTTCCCAGCCAGTACAGTGTATTGGACTGAAGAGAAGCTCCTGTTTTACTCAGTTTCCAATACTGAGTTGAACTAGATATGCCCCGTTTGTGTAGGAAGCACAGTTCTTTTGTTCTGAGCTAGCTCACTGTACGTGCCCTATAGGAAACACAGTAGAGTGAAAGAATGCTGTTTTCTCTAAAACAGAGTGTTTTTCTTGCATGGCACACTAGGGTTCAATTAAACTTCCTAAACGGAGTTGAATCACGTTGAGATTCAAGTTCTAGCAGCAAGTGTTCATTCAGGCTAAGAACAGCACACTTGTGCTTTTCTGGCCATATACAGTGCAAATAGCATTCGCGTCTGTTCCCAGCCAGTACAGTGTATTGGACTGAAGAGAAGCTCCTGTTTTACTCAGTTTCCAATACTGAGTTGAACTAGATATGCCCCGTTTGTGTAGGAAGCACAGTTCTTTTGTTCTGAGCTAGCTCACTGTACTGGCCCTATGGGAAACACAGTAGAGTGCAAGAGTGCCTGTTTCTCAAAAGCAGAGTGTTTTTCTTGTAAGGCCGACTGGGGTTCAATACAACTTCCTAAACGGAGTTGATTCACATTCAGTTTCAAGTTCTAGCATTAAGTGTTAATTCAGGGTAAGAACACCACTATTGTGCTATTCTGGCCATAAGCATTGCAAATAGCACTCGCGTCTGTTCCCAGCAAATACAGTGTATTGGACTGAAGAGAAGCTCCTGTTTTACTCAGTTTCCAATACTGAGTTGAACTAGATATACCCCGTTTGTGTAGGAAGCACAGTTCTTTGTTCTGAGCTAGCTCACTGTACTGGCCCTGTAGGAAACACAGTAGAGTGCAAGAGTGCCTGTTTCTCACAAGCAGAGTGTTTTTCTTGTAAGGCCGACTGGGGTTCAATACAACTTCCTAAACGGAGTTGATTCACATTCAGTTTCAAGTTCTAGCATTAAGTGTAAATTTAGGGTAAGAACACCACTATTGTGCTATTCTGGCCATAAACAGTGCAAATAGCACTCGCGTCTGTTCCCAGCAAATACAGTGTATTGGACTGAAGAGAAGCTCCTGTTTTACTCAGTTTCCAATACTGAGTTGAACTAGATATGCCCCGTTTGTGTAGGAAGCACAGTTCTTTTGTTCTGAGCTAGCTCACTGTACTGGCCCTATAGGAAACACAGTAGAGTGCAAGAGTGCCTGTTTCTCAAAAGCAGAGTGTTTTTCTTGTAAGGCCGACTGGGGTTCAATACAACTTCCTAAACGGAGTTGATTCACATTCAGTTTCAAGTTCTAGCATTAAGTGTTAATTCAGGGTAAGAACACCACTATTGTGCTATTCTGGCCATAAACAGTGCAAATAGCACTCGCGTCTGTTCCCAGCAAATACAGTGTATTGGACTGAAGAGAAGCTCCTGTTTTACTCAGTTTCCAATACTGAGTTGAACTAGATATGCCCCGTTTGTGTAGGAAGCACAGTTCTTTTGTTCTGAGCTAGCTCACTGTACTGGCCCTATAGGAAACACAGTAGAGTGCAAGAGTGCCTGTTTCTCAAAAGCAGAGTGTTTTTCTTTTAAGGCCGACTGGGGTTCAATACAACTTCCTAAACAGAGTTGATTCACATTCAGTTTCACGTTCTAGCATTAAGTGTTAATTCAGGGTAAGAACACCACTATTGTGCTATTCTGGCCATAAACAGTGCAAATAGCACTCGCGTCTGTTCCCAGCAAATACAGTGTATTGGACTGAAGAGAAGCTCCTGTTTTACTCAGTTTCCAATACTGAGTTGAACTAGATATGCCCCGTTTGTGTAGGAAGCACAGTTCTTTTGTTCTGAGCTAGCTCACTGTACTGGCCCTATAGGAAACACAGTAGAGTGCAAGAGTGCCTGTTTCTCAAAAGCAGAGTGTTTTTCTTGTAAGGCCGACTGGGGTTCAATACAACTTCCTAAACAGAGTTGATTCACATCAGTTTCAAGTTCTAGCATTAAGTGCTAATTCAGGGTAAGAACACCACTATTGTGCTATTCTGGCCATAAACAGTGGCCAGAAGAGAAGCTTCTGTCCATAAACAGTGGCCAGAAGAGAAGCTCCTGTTTTACTCATTTTCCAATAATGAGTTGAGCTAGATATGCCCCGTTTGTGCAGGAAGCACAGTTCTTTTGTTCTGAGCTAGCTCACTGTACTGGCCCTATAGGAAAAACAATAGAGTGCAAGAGTGCCTGTTTCTCAAAAGCAGAGTGTTTTTCTTGTAAGTCCTCCTGGGGTTCAATACAACTTCCTAAACGGAGTTGCTTCACATTCATTTTCAAATTCTAGCAAAGTGTTAATTCAGGGTAAGAACTCCACTATTGTGCTATTCTGTCCATAAAAAGTGCAAATAGCACCTGCATCTGTTCCCAGCTAATACAGTATATTGGACTGAAGAGAAGCTCCTGTTTTACTCAGTTTCCAATACTGAGTTGAACTAGATATGCCCCGTTTGTGTAGGAAGCACAGTTCTTTTGTTCTGAGCTAGCTCACTGTACGTGCCCTATAGGAAACACAGTAGAGTGAAAGAATGCTGTTTTCTCTAAAACAGAGTGTTTTTCTTGCATGGCACACTAGGGTTCAATTAAACTTCCTAAACGGAGTTGAATCACGTTGAGATTCAAGTTCTAGCAGCAAGTGTTCATTCAGGCTAAGAACAGCACACTTTTGCTTTTCTGGCCATATACAGTGCAAATAGCATTCGCGTCTGTTCCCAGCCAGTACAGTGTATTGGACTGAAGAGAAGCTCCTGTTTTACTCAGTTTCCAATACTGAGTTGAACTAGATATGCCCCGTTTGTGTAGGAAGCACAGTTCTTTTGTTCTGAGCTAGCTCACTGTACGTGCCCTATAGGAAACACAGTAGAGTGAAAGAATGCTGTTTTCTCTAAAACAGAGTGTTTTTCTTGCATGGCACACTAGGGTTCAATTAAACTTCCTAAACGGAGTTGAATCACGTTGAGATTCAAGTTCTAGCAGCAAGTGTTCATTCAGGCTAAGAACAGTATACTTGTGCTATTCTGGCCATATACAGTGCAAATAGCATTCGCGTCTGTTCCCAGCCAGTACAGTGTATTGGACTGAAGAGAAGCTCCTGTTTTACTCAGTTTCCAATACTGAGTTGAACTAGATATGCCCCGTTTGTGTAGGAAGCACAGTTCTTTTGTTCTGAGCTAGCTCACTGTACTGGCCCTATAGGAAACACAGTAGAGTGCAAGAGTGCCTGTTTCTCAAAAGCAGAGTGTTTTTCTTGTAAGGCCGACTGGGGTTCAATACAACTTCCTAAACAGAGTTGATTCACATTCAGTTTCACGTTCTAGCATTAAGTGTTAATTCAGGGTAAGAACACCACTATTGTGCTACTCTGGCCATAATCAGTGCAAATAGCACCTGCGTCTGTTCCCAGCAAATACAGTGTATTGGACTGAAGAGAAGCTCATTTTTTACTCAGTTTCCAGTACTGAGTTGAACTAGATATGCCCTGTTTGTGTAGGAAGCACAGTTCTTTTGTTCTGAGCTAGCTCACTGTACTGGCCCTATAGGAAACACAGTAGAGTGCAAGAGTGCCTGTTTCTCAAAAGCAGAGTGTTTTTCTTGTAAGGCCGACTGGGGTTCAATACAACTTCCTAAACGGAGTTGATTCACATTCAGTTTCAAGTTCTAGCATTAAGTGCTAATTCAGGGTAAGAACACCACTATTGTGCTATTCTGGCCATAAACAGTGCAAATAGCACTCGCGTCTGTTCCCAGCCAGTACAGTGTATTGGACTGAAGAGAAGCTCCTGTTTTACTCAGTTTCCAATACTGAGTTGAACTAGATATGCCCCGTTTGTGTAGGAAGCACAGTTCTTTTGTTCTGAGCTAGCTCACTGTACGTGCCCTATAGGAAACACAGTAGAGTGAAAGAATGCTGTTTTCTCTAAAACAGAGTGTTTTTCTTGCATGGCACACTAGGGTTCAATTAAACTTCCTAAACGGAGTTGAATCACGTTGAGATTCAAGTTCTAGCAGCAAGTGTTCATTCAGGCTAAGAACAGCACACTTGTGCTATTCTGGCCATATACAGTGCAAATAGCATTCGCGTCTGTTCCCAGCCAGTACAGTGTATTGGACTGAAGAGAAGCTCCTGTTTTACTCAGTTTCCAATACTGAGTTGAACTAGATATGCCCCGTTTGTGTAGGAAGCACAGTTCTTTTGTTCTGAGCTAGCTCACTGTACGTGCCCTATAGGAAACACAGTAGAGTGAAAGAATGCTGTTTTCTCTAAAACAGAGTGTTTTTCTTGCATGGCACACTAGGGTTCAATTAAACTTCCTAAACGGAGTTGAATCACGTTGAGATTCAAGTTCTAGCAGCAAGTGTTCATTCAGGCTAAGAACAGCACACTTGTGCTATTCTGGCCATATACAGTGCAAATAGCATTCGCGTCTGTTCCCAGCCAGTACAGTGTATTGGACTGAAGAGAAGCTCCTGTTTTACTCAGTTTCCAATACTGAGTTGAACTAGATATGCCCCGTTTGTGTAGGAAGCACAGTTCTTTTGTTCTGAGCTAGCTCACTGTACGTGCCCTATAGGAAACACAGTAGAGTGAAAGAATGCTGTTTTCTCTAAAACAGAGTGTTTTTCTTGCATGGCACACTAGGGTTCAATTAAACTTCCTAAACGGAGTTGAATCACGTTGAGATTCAAGTTCTAGCAGCAAGTGTTCATTCAGGCTAAGAACAGCACACTTGTGCTTTTCTGGCCATATACAGTGCAAATAGCATTCGCGTCTGTTCCCAGCCAGTACAGTGTATTGGACTGAAGAGAAGCTCCTGTTTTACTCAGTTTCCAATACTGAGTTGAACTAGATATGCCCCGTTTGTGTAGGAAGCACAGTTCTTTTGTTCTGAGCTAGCTCACTGTACGTGCCCTATAGGAAACACAGTAGAGTGAAAGAATGCTGTTTTCTCTAAAACAGAGTGTTTTTCTTGCATGGCACACTAGGGTTCAATTAAACTTCCTAAACGGAGTTGAATCACGTTGAGATTCAAGTTCTAGCAGCAAGTGTTCATTCAGGCTAAGAACAGCACACTTGTGCTATTCTGGCCATATACAGTGCAAATAGCATTCGCGTCTGTTCCCAGCCAGTACAGTGTATTGGACTGAAGAGAAGCTCCTGTTTTACTCAGTTTCCAATACTGAGTTGAACTAGATATGCCCCGTTTGTGTAGGAAGCACAGTTCTTTTGTTCTGAGCTAGCTCACTGTACGTGCCCTATAGGAAACACAGTAGAGTGAAAGAATGCTGTTTTCTCTAAAACAGAGTGTTTTTCTTGCATGGCACACTAGGGTTCAATTAAACTTCCTAAACGGAGTTGAATCACGTTGAGATTCAAGTTCTAGCAGCAAGTGTTCATTCAGGCTAAGAACAGCACCCTTGTGCTTTTCTGGCCATATACAGTGCAAATAGCATTCGCGTCTGTTCCCAGCCAGTACAGTGTATTGGACTGAAGAGAAGCTCCTGTTTTACTCAGTTTCCAATACTGAGTTGAACTAGATATGCCCCGTTTGTGTAGGAAGCACAGTTCTTTTGTTCTGAGCTAGCTCACTGTACGTGCCCTATAGGAAACACAGTAGAGTGAAAGAATGCTGTTTTCTCTAAAACAGAGTGTTTTTCTTGCATGGCACACTAGGGTTCAATTAAACTTCCTAAACGGAGTTGAATCACGTTGAGATTCAAGTTCTAGCAGCAAGTGTTCATTCAGGCTAAGAACAGCACACTTGTGCTTTTCTGGCCATATACAGTGCAAATAGCATTCGCGTCTGTTCCCAGCCAGTACAGTGTATTGGACTGAAGAGAAGCTCCTGTTTTACTCAGTTTCCAATACTGAGTTGAACTAGATATGCCCCGTTTGTGTAGGAAGCACAGTTCTTTTGTTCTGAGCTAGCTCACTGTACGTGCCCTATAGGAAACACAGTAGAGTGAAAGAATGCTGTTTTCTCTAAAACAGAGTGTTTTTCTTGCATGGCACACTAGGGTTCAATTAAACTTCCTAAACGGAGTTGAATCACGTTGAGATTCAAGTTCTAGCAGCAAGTGTTCATTCAGGCTAAGAACAGCACACTTGTGCTTTTCTGGCCATATACAGTGCAAATAGCATTCGCGTCTGTTCCCAGCCAGTACAGTGTATTGGACTGAAGAGAAGCTCCTGTTTTACTCAGTTTCCAATACTGAGTTGAACTAGATATGCCCCGTTTGTGTAGGAAGCACAGTTCTTTTGTTCTGAGCTAGCTCACTGTACGTGCCCTAGGAAACACAGTAGAGTGAAAGAATGCTGTTTTCTCTAAAACAGAGTGTTTTTCTTGCATGGCACACTAGGGTTCAATTAAACTTCCTAAACGGAGTTGAATCACGTTGAGATTCAAGTTCTAGCAGCAAGTGTTCATTCAGGCTAAGAACAGCACACTTGTGCTATTCTGGCCATATACAGTGCAAATAGCATTCGCGTCTGTTCCCAGCCAGTACAGTGTATTGGACTGAAGAGAAGCTCCTGTTTTACTCAGTTTCAAATACTGAGTTGAACTAGATATGCCCCGTTTGTGTAGGAAGCACAGTTCTTTTGTTCTGAGCTAGCTCACTGTACGTGCCCTATAGGAAACACAGTAGAGTGCAAGAGTGCCTGTTTCTCAAAAGCAGAGTGTTTTTCTTGTAAGGCCGACTGGGGTTCAATACAACTTCCTAAACGGAGTTGATTCACATTCAGTTTCAAGTTCTAGCATTAAGTGTAAATTTAGGGTAAGAACACCACTATTGTGCTATTCTGGCCATAAACAGTGCAAATAGCACCTGCGTCTGTTCCCAGCAAACACAGTGTATTGGACTGAAGAGAAGCTCCTGTTTTACTCAGTTTCCAATACTGAGTTGAACTAGATATGCCCCGTTTGTGTAGGAAGCACAGTTCTTTTGTTCTGAGCTAGCTTACTGTACTGGCCCTATAGGAAACACAGTAGAGTGCAAGAGTGCCTGTTTCTCAAAAGCAGAGTGTTTTTCTTGTAAGGCCGACTGGGGTTCAATACAACTTCCTAAACGGAGTTGATTCACATTCAGTTTCAAGTTCTAGCATTAAGTGTTAATTCAGGGTAAGAACACCACTATTGTGCTATTCTGGCCATAAACAGTGCAAATAGCACTCGCGTCTGTTCCCAGCAAATACAGTGTATTGGACTGAAGAGAAGCTCCTGTTTTACTCAGTTTCCAATACTGAGTTGAACTAGATATGCCCCGTTTGTGTAGGAAGCACAGTTCTTTTGTTCTGAGCTAGCTCACTGTACTGGCCCTATAGGAAACACAGTAGAGTGCAAGAGTGCCTGTTTCTCAAAAGCAGAGTGTTTTTCTTGTAAGGCCGACTGGGGTTCAATACAACTTCCTAAACAGAGTTGATTCACATTCAGTTTCACGTTCTAGCATTAAGTGTTAATTCAGGGTAAGAACACCACTATTGTGCTACTCTGGCCATAAACAGTGCAAATAGCACCTGCGTCTGTTCCCAGCAAATACAGTGTATTGGACTGAAGAGAAGCTCCTTTTTTACTCAGTTTCCAGTACTGAGTTGAACTAGATATGCCCTGTTTGTGTAGGAAGCACAGTTCTTTTGTTCTGAGCTAGCTCACTGTACTGGCCCTATAGGAAACACAGTAGAGTGCAAGAGTGCCTGTTTCTCAAAAGCAGAGTGTTTTTCTTGTAAGGCCGACTGGGGTTCAATACAACTTTCTAAACGGAGTATATTCACATTCAGTTTCAAGTTCTAGCATTAAGTGTTAATTCAGGGTTAGAACTCCACTATTGTGCTATTCTGTCCATAAACAGTGCAAATAGCACCTGCGTCTGTTCCCAGGTAATACAGTGTATTGGACTGAAGAGAAGCTTCTGTTTTACTCAGTTTCCAATACTGAGTTGAACTAGATATGCCCCGTTTGTGTAGGAAGCACAGTTCTTTTGTTCTGAGCTAGCTCACTGTACTGGCCCTATAGGAAACACAGTAGAGTGCAAGAGTGCCTGTTTCTCAAAAGCAGAGTGTTTTTCTTGTAAGGCGGACTGGAGTTCAATACAACTTCCTAAACAGAGTTGATTCACATTCAGTTTCAAGTTCTAGCATTAAGTGTTAATTCAGGGTAAGAATACCACTATTGTGCTATTCTGGCCATAAACAGTGCAAATAGCACCTGCGTCTGTTCCCAGCAAATACAGTGTATTGGACTGAAGGGAAGCTCCAGTTTTCTCAGTTTCCAATACTGAGTTGAAGTAGATATTCCCCGTTTGTGTAGGAAGCACAGTTCTTTTGTTCTGAGCTAGCTCACTGTACTGGCCCTACAGGAAACACAGTAGAGTGCAAGAGTGCCTGTTTCTCAAAAGCAGAGTGTTTTTCTTGTAAGGCGAACTGGGGTTCAATACAACTTCCTAAACGGAGTTGATTCACATTCAGGTTCAAGTTCTAGCATTAAGTGTAAATTTAGGGTAAGAACACCACTATTGTGCTTTTCTGGCCATAAACAGTGCAAATAGCACTCGCGTCTGTTCCCAGCAAATACAGTGTATTGGACTGAAGAGAAGCTCCTGTTTTACTCAGTTTCCAACACTGAGTTGAACTAGATATACCCCGTTTGTGTAGGAAGCACAGTTCTTTTGTTCTGATTTAGCTCACTGTACTGGCCCTATAGGAAACACAGTAGAGTGCAAGAGTGCCTGTTTCTCAAAAGCAGAGTGTTTTTCTTGTAAGGCGGACTGGGGTTCAATACAACTTCCTAAAGGGAGTTGATTCACATTCAGTTTCAAGTTCTAGCATTAAGTGTAAATTTAGGGTAAGGACACCACTATTGTGCTATTCTGGCCATAAACAGTGCAAATAGCACCTGCGTCTGCTCCCAGCAAATACAGAGTATTGGACTGAAGAGAAGCTCCTGTTTTACTCAGTTTCCAATACTGAGTTGAACTAGATATGCCCCGTTTGTGTAGGAAGCACAGTTCTTTGTTCTGAGCTAGCTCACTGTACTGGCCCTATAGGAAACACAGTAGAGTGCAAGAGTGCCTGTTTCTCAAAAGCAGAGTGTTTTTCTTGTAAGGCCGACTGGGGTTCAATACAACTTCCTAAACGGAGTTGATTCACATTCAGTTTCAAGTTCTAGCATTAAGTGCTAATTCATGGTAAGAACACCACTATTGTGCTATTCTGGCCATAAACAGTGGCCAGAAGAGAAGCTCCTGTTTTACTCAGTTTCCAATACTGAGTTGAACTAGATATGCCCCGTTTGTGTAGGAAGCACAGTTCTTTGTTTCTGAGCTAGCTCACTGTACTGACCCTATAGGAAACACAGTAGAGTGCAAGAGTGCCTGTTTCTCAAAAGCAGAGTGTTTTTCTTGTAAGGCCGACTGGGGTTCAATACAACTTCCTAAACGGAGTTGATTCACATTCAGTTTCAAGTTCTAGCATTAAGTGTTAATTCAGGGTAAGAAACCACTATTGTGCTATTCTGGCCATAAACAGTACAAATAGCACTTGCGTCTGTTCCCAGCAAATACAGTGTATTGGACTGAAGAGAAGCTCCTGTTTTACTCAGTTTCCAATACTGAGTTGAACTAGATATGCCCCGTTTGTGTAGGAAGCACAGTTCTTTTGTTCTGAGCTAGCTCACTGTACTGGCCCTATGGGAAACACAGTAGAGTGCAAGAGTGCCTGTTTCTCAAAAGCAGAGTGTTTTTCTTGTAAGGCCGACTGGGGTTCAATACAACTTCCTAAACGGAGTTGATTCACATTCAGTTTCAAGTTCTAGCATTAAGTGTAAATTTAGGGTAAGAACACCACTATTGTGCTATTCTGGCCATAAACAGTGCAAATAGCACCTGCGTCTGTTCCCAGCAAATACAGTGTATTGGACTGAAGAGAAGCTCCTGTTTTACTCAGTTTCCAATACTGAGTTGAACTAGATATGCCCCGTTTGTGTAGGAAGCACAGT
This sequence comes from Peromyscus maniculatus bairdii, assembly GCF_049852395.1. Taxonomy (NCBI): domain Eukaryota; kingdom Metazoa; phylum Chordata; class Mammalia; order Rodentia; family Cricetidae; genus Peromyscus; species Peromyscus maniculatus. Next base: position 30,756 of record NC_134859.1, on the reverse strand, counting down.
TCTTTTGTTCTGAGCTAGCTCACTGTACTGGCCCTATAGGAAACACAGTAGAGTGCAAGAGTGCCTGTTTCTCAAAAGCAGAGTGTTTTTCTTGTAAGGCCGACTGGGGTTCAATACAACTTCCTAAACGGAGTTGATTCACATTCAGTTTCAAGTTCTAGCATTAAGTGTTAATTCAGGGTAAGAACACCACTATTGTGCTATTCTGGCCATAAACAGTGCAAATAGCACTCGCGTCTGTTCCCAGCAAATACAGTGTATTGGACTGAAGAGAAGCTCCTGTTTTACTCAGTTTCCAATACTGAGTTGAACTAGATATGCCCCGTTTGTGTAGGAAGCACAGTTCTTTTGTTCTGAGCTAGCTCACTGTACTGGCCCTATAGGAAACACAGTAGAGTGCAAGAGTGCCTGTTTCTCAAAAGCAGAGTGTTTTTCTTGTAAGGCCGACTGGGGTTCAATACAACTTCCTAAACAGAGTTGATTCACATTCAGTTTCACGTTCTAGCATTAAGTGTTAATTCAGGGTAAGAACACCACTATTGTGCTACTCTGGCCATAAACAGTGCAAATAGCACCTGCGTCTGTTCCCAGCAAATACAGTGTATTGGACTGAAGAGAAGCTCCTTTTTTACTCAGTTTCCAGTACTGAGTTGAACTAGATATGCCCTGTTTGTGTAGGAAGCACAGTTCTTTTGTTCTGAGCTAGCTCACTGTACTGGCCCTATAGGAAACACAGTAGAGTGCAAGAGTGCCTGTTTCTCAAAAGCAGAGTGTTTTTCTTGTAAGGCCGACTGGGGTTCAATACAACTTCCTAAACGGAGTTGATTCACATTCAGTTTCAAGTTCTAGCATTAAGTGTTAATTCAGGGTAAGAACACCACTATTGTGCTATTCTGGCCATAAACAGTGCAAATAGCACTCGCGTCTGTTCCCAGCAAATACAGTGTATTGGACTGAAGAGAAGCTCCTGTTTTACTCAGTTTCCAATACTGAGTTGAACTAGATATGCCCCGTTTGTGTAGGAAGCACAGTTCTTTTGTTCTGAGCTAGCTCACTGTACTGGCCCTATAGGAAACACAGTAGAGTGCAAGAGTGCCTGTTTCTCAAAAGCAGAGTGTTTTTCTTGTAAGGCCGACTGGGGTTCAATACAACTTCCTAAACAGAGTTGATTCACATTCAGTTTCAAGTTCTAGAATTAAGTGCTAATTCAGGGTAAGAACACCACTATTGTGCTATTCTGGCCATAAACAGTGGCCAGAAGAGAAGCTTCTGTCCATAAACAGTGGCCAGAAGAGAAGCTCCTGTTTTACTCATTTTCCAATAATGAGTTGAGCTAGATATGCCCCGTTTGTGCAGGAAGCACAGTTCTTTTGTTCTGAGCTAGCTCACTGTACTGGCCCTATAGGAAAAACAATAGAGTGCAAGAGTGCAGGTTTCTCAAAAGCAGAGTGTTTTTCTTGTAAGGCCTCCTGGGGTTCAATACAACTTCCTAAACTGTAGCAGTAGCGCCTGCGTTACCACTAACCGTTCACCATGTCTGAGCGAAGGGCTGCGGATTAAAAAATAGAGACAAGAGACAGCGAGTCATTCGTACGATTGGATGTCGAATGCCGTTTATTGCAAGAGGGAAGAAACCTTAAATACAGGCTTACAACACAAATGGAGGATCCCCTGAGGGCAGAAGTTCGCTACCAATGATCTACATTCTAGACCCAAAGTTCTGCATACTTGCATCTAAGTTGTTTACACCAAATACAGGATGCACCTAAGTTGTTTACATCACAAGCAGGATGTAGGAACAAAGAACCTCCGGTAAGCTCTCCGATGATCCTAAGGTGAGAAGGACACCGGCAGGGAATCTGAATGGGAAGGACACCTGGTCAGCAAGCGAGGCTGCAGCCACTCACAGTCGGGGGTCAGGGCCCATGGCGCCCACAGGTCCCCCCTTTTTATTAAATGAGCTTCTGACTTAGGTTGCGTGGGACCAGCAGACCACCTTACCCGTCATAGAGACACTTGCCCAGGCCACACAAGTGCTCTGTCTTAGGTTGGAGGCAGCGGCCCAAGCATTACCCGTCTCTGAATACTCATTATCATACAGACTCAACCATGTGAGCTGTAGAGTGACTGCCGCCAAAGATCTCAAAGTGGCACTGGGCTTGCAATCTGTGCGACACAGAAAAGACCAGCAGAAGTCCTAACCCACCCATAGCCAGAGGGCTACAGGCAATTGAACCATTCCCTATTTAAATGAGCCTTACCGCAAATAGGAGTCCTGTAAGGTGGTATCCTGAGCAAATGGAACTTGAGTTTTAAATAATTTACAACTTACAAAGCCAATTATAATGTATAAAAGTGGAATTAAATTTATCATGCCCAATAAGAAGAAAGATTAACTAACTGTGGTAGCTACTTTTGCTGCCAGGGTCTCCATTGTGCTAGCTGTAGTAACCAATTATGAAATAGCAATCCCAGAAACAATAGCAGCAGTGGCAACAGCGATGTCAGAGTCTCTTCTGGAGCGTGTGAGCATCATCTGTGTCTAGCTGCCACGGTCCACTGGCATGGACACGGCTCCAGGAACACGAACCACCAAGGCCCATTTTTCTTGATCCCAGCACTACTTAGGCTGGCAGGTCTGCAAGAGAACAACTGAGAAACATAAAGAAAACAGAAAACAAAAACAGCAAACAAGGAGCAGAACTAATGGCCTCAGTAATGGCTACATTCAGGCTCACAAATTTTGAGGTATCTTCAGAAAGGCTAGATGAATTTCAGGAGGCAAATAAATGTTGCACAGAGCCATTCCTGAAAAGTAGGTACTACACCAGCTTGAGGGGGGTTGCAAAATGCGAAAAGCTTAGCTGGCATGCTACTGTTAGCAAATGAAGTTCATTGACCTTCAGAGTTATCCTTAATCTCCAAGGTGTAATACATTCTCAATGTTTTTTGAAAAAAGTTACCATACATTACCTTCTGAAGAATCCAACCACATGGCTACAGTTCCTAGGCTTACAATAATGTTTGCCAAGGCTGGCCATATTGGGCTCTCAATCCCCATTGGCATCAGAAGGGGAGAGTTTTTTACGAAGGCCCAATAGGTCTCTGCCATGTTGGGATTCAGCAGCAGCCACAGAGCGTACACAGCGTTCAGGAACCCACAGAGGAATTTCATTGTCCTGCGGAAAGACACAAACAGATCCCCGGGCCCACACCAACACTGGATCGGGTCCCCTCCAAGTGCCAGTAGAAAGATCTTTCCATCGCACCAGAGGATGATTTGCAACAGGAGCCCTCCAGTGCTTATCTGCAGCAGATACTCCAGCAGAATCCACCGATAAAAAATTTAAAATATATAAAACAAGGGAAAGAATAGAATGTGGAGAGGAGAGATGAGCCCCTAACTCCCCCCTTTTTACTTTAGCAATATAAGTTTTTAAGGTACGATGGCAGCGTTCTACTATAGCCTGCCCTTGAGGATTATAAGGAATACCAGTCTTATTAACAATAGAAAAATCTTGGCAGAATTTTGAAAATCCCGTACTACTGTAGGCAGGACCATTATCAGTCTTTATGTATTTTGGCACTCCCATGTAAGCAAAAGCATGAAAACAATGATTTTTTACATCCTTAACCTTTTTCCCTGAATGGACAGAAGCAAAAATTAGAGAAGAATATGTATCAATAGACACATGAGCATATTGTAATTTTTCAAAGGAAGGCACGTGTGTGACGTCCATCTGTCACACATGATTAGGTAAAAGTCCTCGAGGATTGACTCCCAAATGAGGAACAGGTAAAAATTCCACACAAATAGGGCATGATTTAACTATCTGGATGGCTTGTTCCCGGGTTATGCCTGTATGATAACGGAGAGATCCAGCATTAAGATGATAACGCTGATGCAACTGAGTAGCCTTATCAAAGGCAGAACAGACTAATGTGACAGCCATACGAGTAATGGCGTCAGCCCTCTGATTACCTTCACTTAGAGGTCCAGGCAATTGAGTATGAGCTCTAATGTGGCCCACATAAAGGTTATGTGAGCGAGACCATATAAGTCCTTGCACTTGCAATAAGTATTCATGAATGGAAGAAATGGATGGTATGTAGGCTGTTGTTTCCAAAGGCATAATGGCATGTGCCACATATTGACTATCGGTATAAATATTTACACTCTCATCAGAAAACATCTGTAAAGCAAGCAACAGCGCCTGTACCTCTGCCACCTGGGCAGAAGTGCCCTGGACTTTTATTCTCTTTACCATGTTACCAGAAACCACCACAGCAAAACCACGTGAAGTGCCATCAGTAAATACCACACGGGCCTGAGGAATAGGAGTCATTTGTACTATCTTGGGAAATATAACAGGATGCAATTTAAAAAATTGACACACATCATTGGAGGGGTAGTGAGTATCAAACTGACCCTGCATGGAGCATGTCAATATGGCCCAATCATTATCATTAGCTTGCAACCATGCTACTTGAGACTGGGTGTATGGGGTCACCACAATATCTGGCTCCTTACCAAAAGTTTGAACACTGATCTTGATTCCCTTAAATATAATCTGAGCAACAGCTTGTGGATAAGGAGTGATGATTTTTGCTGGAGAAGCTGGGGAATGTACCCATAAAATAGGACCTGTTTGCCAAAACACTCCAGTAGGTGAATGAGTAAAACAAAATATCAAATACAATAAGGGAGAATTAAGATCTATATACTGTACGTGAGCCTGTTCTAGGGCCTCTTGCATACGTTGTAGGGCTACACGTCCTTCAGCTGTTAATTTACGGGGAGATGAAGGGTCAGGGTCGCCCTTTAAGACATCATACAAGGGGCGAAGCTGACCTGTTGGAATTTTTAAAGTGGGCCGAAGCCATTGAATATCTCCCAGAAAGGTTTGGAAATCATTAAGTGTGCGTAGCTGATCCATGCGCAGAGTAATCTTTTGTGGGCGTATGCCCGTGCGTAACAATTCATGACCTAAATAATGATAGGGAAAAGATACCTGTACCTTTTCTGGGGCTATCTGTAAATTAGCCAAGCTAAGAACCTCTTGTAAATAAGAAAAGGCATCAAAAACAAGTTTTTTATCTTTAGCAGCCATTAATATATCATCCATATAGTGAATTATATAAACACCTGGAAAAGCTTTTCGAACTGGAGCTAGGGCCAAAGACACATAAATTTGACATATAGTAGGACTATTGGCCATTCCTTGAGGCAATACCACCCATTGATATCTCTGATAAGGTTCCTTAAGATTCTCTGAAGGAACATTGAAAGCAAAGCGAGGACTGTCCTCGGGATGCAAAGGAATGGTGAAGAAACAATCCCTCAAGTCAACCACAATTAACTGCCAATGCTTAGGAATTGCCACAGGGGCAGGCAGGCCAGGCTGTGTTGCTCCCATGAGAAGCATGGTTTTATTTACAGCTCTAAGATCCTGTAACAGCCTCCATTTTCCTGATTTCTTTTTAATAACAAATATAGGTGAGTTCCAAGGTGAAGTGGAAGGAATGATATGTCCAGCATCTAACTGCTCCTTAACCAATGCATACGCAGCCTCCAATTTTTCCTTAGCAAGGGGCCATTGCTCCACCCATACAGGGTCATCACTCTTCCAAGTGATTTTTATCGGTTTTATAATCGAAGGCTGTTGTGCAGTGACCTCTATGGAAAAGACCCTAATCCTCTAGTATCCCCAGGACCTCTAGTGACAGTTTTTGTCTGCCACAGGTTGTGGGCCTCCTTGCAACATTTTCCCTAAGCCTCTGTCCGGGCAGTAGCCCTGACTCTTTAGCATCTGTTGTACAGGCTGTGTAGTAAGTACTGTTCCCATACCGTCTAACACATCTCGTCCCCACAAGTTCACTGGAATGTCAGGTAGCACAAAGGGTTGAAAAGTTCCTGTATGACCTTTCTCATCCTTCCAATTTAAAAGTAGCTTGCTCTGTAATGGCGTCTGAGCTGTGCCAATACCTTTTGGTTAGAGGTAGAATTTTTAAGGGGCCAATTGGGATCTCAGGATTCTTGTGAAATTATAGATATATCCAGTACCAGAATCCAATAATCTTTCAATCTCAATCCCACATAATTTTATTTTTAATTTAGGCTGTATCATTGATAACTGTTTGTCAAAACACCTTTTTTCGTGTACCTTTAAAGCCTCCAGTTCTATATATCGGCACCATTTTGAATTTAAAATATGAAAGCAATAATAATTGAGCAATTCTATCACCAGCTTTTGTTTTCATGGTCCTTTTTACATATGTCAATTATAAAAGCATTAAATACAATCTCTATAGGATTTGTAAAGGTAAACTTTAGGTAATACTTTTTAGTAGTATTTTATAAAATCTTAAAAAGAGGATCCTTTCTTATAAATTTCAAGTAACACATTAGCACAAGTAGCCAATTATTAACAATGTGGACCAAATAATTTACCTGTATTTTATTTACTGGAAAATTAATTTTGTAACCTCTTTATCAGTAAGAGATTATCATTTATGGGTTATCTTAGCAACATTATTTAATAAGCTAATAACCCAATTCATTTCAGGTGTTATATTTTTATAGAATTAAACCAAGAATTTCTAGAAAGCAATTTAAATTGGAGAGCCAAATTTTCAGTAATGATCAACAGACAAGACCATACCTAATATATAGTTTAAAATTATGAATTTTGTTCCTTTAGTTTATCTACCATGAGGATCAAACATTCATCCAAACATTTATCAAGACAATCAAAAGAACAGAACATCCTTCATTCAAACAGCATTGACTTAGCATTTAATGTCCTGACCGAAACCATTTTTCACCAGAAGTTAGGCCCGTTTAAACTTTTAGTGCTAGTCCCTTCCCGGCCTCAGCTCGCTTGGTGAGAGCTGAGGCTGCAGCTTAGCTTTGCTCTGCCCACTGCTCAGGCTCTATTGTCAGCGCCTGCCTGGGCCGCACTCTATCACGGCTCTGCCTCCCACCGGCGTGTACCTGTCCGCCCGCTGCTTCGGGCTATCTCGTGCACGCCTTTGTCCGCCACAGCCGCTGGGCGTGCCCCGCACACATAAACTCACGTTTAAACTTCCTACTCCCATGAACCTAATAACGAGTTATTCCCACCATAAGGGAAAAACAGAAAAACATTTCCCACTAAGGGATCCTAAATATTGAATTATTCCCACTCTGAGGGAAAAATAAAAAACATTTGAACCTAAATTAAGCAAACAGACAGCAAAACTTCTAACCTCTAAGCTTGCTTATTCTCCAGCCAGCAACAATGAGGCCTACCTGCCGATTCTTTGTAATTCAGATGCTGCCGCTCTGCACTGGCGGGAAGAAAAAACTCAAGAGTTTTCAGCTATCCTGAAAACTCTACAACTGGAAAAAGTCTTTACATTCTCCATTACCACTGGAAGAGGCTTCTCTCTTTCCTTTATCTTTCCTCTACAGGGCCCCAATCTTTAGGCCTAGTTTTAAAATTTTTTTCCCCTTTTTACCGGGAAAATTCTTTTTTCTTGATTAAAATTTTTCTCCCATTTCTAACGGGAAATTTCCTTTCCTTCCCTCTTCTCTTTTGGGAAGATTTCCTTCTTTTTATTTAAAATCTTAGCTGTCTTGCCCTTTCTTAACTTTGGTACCTTCCTGCTTCAACAGTCCAATTAACTGACTGTGAGCTAGCTGTACCCATTTCAATCCACTCTTACCGTAAAATGCCGGCCGGCCTTCCAAGAGTGTCCGTCAGCTGGTCCTTCTTACTCGGATCTCGGTAGGAACCTCCATCTGTAGCAGTAGCGCCTGCGTTACCACTAACCGTTCACCATGTCTGAGCGAAGGGCTGCGGATTAAAAAATAGAGACAAGAGACAGCGAGTCATTCGTACGATTGGATGTCGAATGCCGTTTATTGCAAGAGGGAAGAAACCTTAAATACAGGCTTACAACACAAATGGAGGATCCCCTGAGGGCAGAAGTTCGCTACCAATGATCTACATTCTAGACCCAAAGTTCTGCATACTTGCATCTAAGTTGTTTACACCAAATACAGGATGCACCTAAGTTGTTTACATCACAAGCAGGATGTAGGAACAAAGAACCTCCGGTAAGCTCTCCGATGATCCTAAGGTGAGAAGGACACCGGCAGGGAATCTGAATGGGAAGGACACCTGGTCAGCAAGCGAGGCTGCAGCCACTCACAGTCGGGGGTCAGGGCCCATGGCGCCCACACTAAACGGAGTTGCTTCACATTCATTTTCAAATTCTAGCATTAAGTGTTAATTCAGGGTAAGAACTCCACTATTGTGCTATTCTGTCCATAAAAAGTGCAAATAGCACCTGCATCTGTTCCCAGCTAATACAGTGTATTGGACTGAAGAGAAGCTCCTGTTTTACTCAGTTTCCAATACTGAGTTGAACTAGATATGCCCCGTTTGTGTAGGAAGCACAGTTCTTTTGTTCTGAGCTAGCTCACTGTACTGGCCCTATAGGAAACACAGTAGAGTGCAAGAGTGCCTGTTTCTCAAAAGCAGAGTGTTTTTCTTGTAAGGCGGACTGGGGTTCAATACAACTTCCTAAAGGGAGTTGATTCACATTCAGTTTCAAGTTCTAGCATTAAGTGTAAATTTAGGGTAAGGACACCACTATTGTGCTATTCTGGCCATAAACAGTGCAAATAGCACCTGCGTCTGCTCCCAGCAAATACAGAGTATTGGACTGAAGAGAAGCTCCTGTTTTACTCAGTTTCCAATACTGAGTTGAACTAGATATGCCCCGTTTGTGTAGGAAGCACAGTTCTTTGTTCTGAGCTAGCTCACTGTACTGGCCCTATAGGAAACACAGTAGAGTGCAAGAGTGCCTGTTTCTCAAAAGCAGAGTGTTTTTCTTGTAAGGCCGACTGGGGTTCAATACAACTTCCTAAACGGAGTTGATTCACATTCAGTTTCAAGTTCTAGCATTAAGTGCTAATTCATGGTAAGAACACCACTATTGTGCTATTCTGGCCATAAACAGTGGCCAGAAGAGAAGCTCCTGTTTTACTCAGTTTCCAATACTGAGTTGAACTAGATATGCCCCGTTTCTGTAGGAAGCACAGTTCTTTGTTTCTGAGCTAGCTCACTGTACTGACCCTATAGGAAACACAGTAGAGTGCAAGAGTGCCTGTTTCTCAAAAGCAGAGTGTTTTTCTTGTAAGGCCGACTGGGGTTCAATACAACTTCCTAAACGGAGTTGATTCACATTCAGTTTCAAGTTCTAGCATTAAGTGTTAATTCAGGGTAAGAAACCACTATTGTGCTATTCTGGACATAAACAGTACAAATAGCACTTGCGTCTGTTCCCAGCAAATACAGTGTATTGGACTGAAGAGAAGCTCCTGTTTTACTCAGTTTCCAATACTGAGTTGAACTAGATATGCCCCGTTTGTGTAGGAAGCACAGTTCTTTTGTTCTGAGCTAGCTCACTGTACTGGCCCTATGGGAAACACAGTAGAGTGCAAGAGTGCCTGTTTCTCAAAAGCAGAGTGTTTTTCTTGTAAGGCCGACTGGGGTTCAATACAACTTCCTAAACGGAGTTGATTCACATTCAGTTTCAAGTTCTAGCATTAAGTGTTAATTCAGGGTAAGAACACCACTATTGTTCTATTCTGGCCATAAACAGTGCAAATAGCACTCGCATCTGTTCCCAGCAAATACAGTGTATTGGACTGAAGAGAAGCTCCTGTTTTACTCAGTTTCCAATACTGAGTTGAACTAGATATACCCCGTTTGTGTATGAAGCACAGTTCTTTGCTCCGAGCTAGCTCACTATACTGGCCCTATAGGAAACACAGTAGAGTGCAAGAGTGCCTGTTTCTCAAAAGCAGAGTGTTTTTCTTGTAAGGCCGACTGGGGTTCAATACAACTTCCTAAACGGAGTTGATTCACATTCAGTTTCAAGTTCTAGCATTAAGTGTAAATTTAGGGTAAGAACACCACTATTGTGCTATTCTGGCCATAAACAGTGCAAATAGCACCTGCGTCTGTTCCCAGCAAATACAGAGTATTGGACTGAAGAGAAGCTCCTGTTTTACTCAGTTTCCAATACTGAGTTGAACTAGATATGCCCCGTTTGTGTAGGAAGCACAGTTCTTTGTTCTGAGCTAGCTCACTGTACTGGCCCTATAGGAAACACAGTAGAGTGCAAGAGTGCCTGTTTCTCAAAAGCAGAGTGTTTTTCTTGTAAGGCCGACTGGGGTTCAATACAACTTCCTAAACGGAGTTGATTCACATTCAGTTTCAAGTTCTAGCATTAAGTGCTAATTCATGGTAAGAACACCACTATTGTGCTATTCTGGCCATAAACAGTGGCCAGAAGAGAAGCTCCTGTTTTACTCAGTTTCCAATACTGAGTTGAACTAGATATGCCCCGTTTGTGTAGGAAGCAGAGTTCTTTTGTTCTGAGCTAGCTCACTGTAGTGGCCCTATAGGAAACACAGTAGAGTGCAAGAGTGCCTGTTTCTCAAAAGCAGAGTGTTTTTCTTGAAAGGCCGACTGGGGTACAATACAACTTCCTAAACGGAGTTGATTCACATTCAGTTTCAAGTTCTAGCATTAAGTTCTAATTCAGGGTAAGAATACCAGTATTGTGCTATTCTGGCCATAAACAGTGCAAATAGCTCTTGCGTCTGTTCCCAGCAAATACAGTGTATTGGAGCTAAGAGAAGCTCCTGTTTTACTCAGTTTCCAATACTGAGTTGAACTAGATATGCCCCGTTTGTGTAGGAAGCACAGTTCTTTTGTTCTGAGCTAGCTCACTGTACTGGCCCTATAGGAAACACAGTAGAGTGCAAGAGTGCCTGTTTCTCAAAAGCAGAGTGTTTTTCTTGTAAGGCCGACTGGGGTTCAATACAACTTCCTAAACAGAGTTGATTCACATTCAGTTTCAAGTTCTAGCATTAAGTGCTAATTCAGGGTAAGAACACCACTATTGTGCTATTCTGGCCATAAACAGTGGCCAGAAGAGAATCTTCTGTCCATAAACAGTGGCCAGAAGAGAAGCTCCTGTTTTACTCATTTTCCAATAATGAGTTGAGCTAGATATGCCCCGTTTGTGCAGGAAGCACAGTTTTTTGTTCTGAGCTAGCTCACTGTACTGGCCCTATAGGAAACACAATAGAGTGCAAGAGTGCCTGTTTCTCAAAAGCAGAGTGTTTTTCTTGTAAGGCCTCCTGGGGTTCAATACAACTTCCTAAACGGATTTGCTTCACATTCATTTTCAAATTCTAGCATTAAGTGTTAATTCAGGGTAAGAACTCCACTATTGTGCTATTCTGTCCATAAAAAGTGCAAATAGCACCTGCATCTGTTCCCAGCTAATACAGTGTATTGGACTGAAGAGAAGCTCCTGTTTTACTCAGTTTCCAATACTGAGTTGAACTAGATATGCCCTGTTTGTGTAGGAAGCACAGTTCTTTTGTTCTGAGCTAGCTCACTGTACGTGCCCTATAGGAAACACAGTAGAGTGAAAGAATGCTGTTTTCTCTAAAACAGAGTGTTTTTCTTGCATGGCACACTAGGGTTCAATTAAACTTCCTAAACGGAGTTGAATCACGTTGAGATTCAAGTTCTAGCAGCAAGTGTTCATTCAGGCTAAGAACAGCACACTTGTGCTTTTCTGGCCATATACAGTGCAAATAGCATTCGCGTCTGTTCCCAGCCAGTACAGTGTATTGGACTGAAGAGAAGCTCCTGTTTTACTCAGTTTCCAATACTGAGTTGAACTAGATATGCCCCTTTGTGTAGGAAGCACAGTTCTTTTGTTCTGAGCTAGCTCACTGTACTGGCCCTATGGGAAACACAGTAGAGTGCAAGAGTGCCTGTTTCTCAAAAGCAGAGTGTTTTTCTTGTAAGGCCGACTGGGGTTCAATACAACTTCCTAAACGGAGTTGATTCACATTCAGTTTCAAGTTCTAGCATTAAGTGTTAATTCAGGGTAAGAACACCACTATTGTGCTATTATGGCCATAAGCATTGCAAATAGCACTCGCGTCTGTTCCCAGCAAATACAGTGTATTGGACTGAAGAGAAGCTCCTGTTTTACTCAGTTTCCAATACTGAGTTGAACTAGATATACCCCGTTTGTGTAGGAAGCACAGTTCTTTGTTCTGAGCTAGCTCACTGTACTGGCCCTGTAGGAAACACAGTAGAGTGCAAGAGTGCCTGTTTCTCACAAGCAGAGTGTTTTTCTTGTAAGGCCGACTGGGGTTCAATACAACTTCCTAAACGGAGTTGATTCACATTCAGTTTCAAGTTCTAGCATTAAGTGTAAATTTAGGGTAAGAACACCACTATTGTGCTATTCTGGCCATAAACAGTGCAAATAGCACTCGCGTCTGTTCCCAGCAAATACAGTGTATTGGACTGAAGAGAAGCTCCTGTTTTACTCAGTTTCCAATACTGAGTTGAACTAGATATGCCCCGTTTGTGTAGGAAGCACAGTTCTTTTGTTCTGAGCTAGCTCACTGTACTGGCCCTATAGGAAACACAGTAGAGTGCAAGAGTGCCTGTTTCTCAAAAGCAGAGTGTTTTTCTTGTAAGGCCGACTGGGGTTCAATACAACTTCCTAAACGGAGTTGATTCACATTCAGTTTCAAGTTCTAGCATTAAGTGTTAATTCAGGGTAAGAACACCACTATTGTGCTATTCTGGCCATAAACAGTGCAAATAGCACTCGCGTCTGTTCCCAGCAAATACAGTGTATTGGACTGAAGAGAAGCTCCTGTTTTACTCAGTTTCCAATACTGAGTTGAACTAGATATGCCCCGTTTGTGTAGGAAGCACAGTTCTTTTGTTCTGAGCTAGCTCACTGTACTGGCCCTATAGGAAACACAGTAGAGTGCAAGAGTGCCTGTTTCTCAAAAGCAGAGTGTTTTTCTTTTAAGGCCGACTGGGGTTCAATACAACTTCCTAAACAGAGTTGATTCACATTCAGTTTCACGTTCTAGCATTAAGTGTTAATTCAGGGTAAGAACACCACTATTGTGCTATTCTGGCCATAAACAGTGCAAATAGCACTCGCGTCTGTTCCCAGCAAATACAGTGTATTGGACTGAAGAGAAGCTCCTGTTTTACTCAGTTTCCAATACTGAGTTGAACTAGATATGCCCCGTTTGTGTAGGAAGCACAGTTCTTTTGTTCTGAGCTAGCTCACTGTACTGGCCCTATAGGAAACACAGTAGAGTGCAAGAGTGCCTGTTTCTCAAAAGCAGAGTGTTTTTCTTGTAAGGCCGACTGGGGTTCAATACAACTTCCTAAACAGAGTTGATTCACATCAGTTTCAAGTTCTAGCATTAAGTGCTAATTCAGGGTAAGAACACCACTATTGTGCTATTCTGGCCATAAACAGTGGCCAGAAGAGAAGCTTCTGTCCATAAACAGTGGCCAGAAGAGAAGCTCCTGTTTTACTCATTTTCCAATAATGAGTTGAGCTAGATATGCCCCGTTTGTGCAGGAAGCACAGTTCTTTTGTTCTGAGCTAGCTCACTGTACTGGCCCTATAGGAAAAACAATAGAGTGCAAGAGTGCCTGTTTCTCAAAAGCAGAGTGTTTTTCTTGTAAGTCCTCCTGGGGTTCAATACAACTTCCTAAACGGAGTTGCTTCACATTCATTTTCAAATTCTAGCAAAGTGTTAATTCAGGGTAAGAACTCCACTATTGTGCTATTCTGTCCATAAAAAGTGCAAATAGCACCTGCATCTGTTCCCAGCTAATACAGTATATTGGACTGAAGAGAAGCTCCTGTTTTACTCAGTTTCCAATACTGAGTTGAACTAGATATGCCCCGTTTGTGTAGGAAGCACAGTTCTTTTGTTCTGAGCTAGCTCACTGTACGTGCCCTATAGGAAACACAGTAGAGTGAAAGAATGCTGTTTTCTCTAAAACAGAGTGTTTTTCTTGCATGGCACACTAGGGTTCAATTAAACTTCCTAAACGGAGTTGAATCACGTTGAGATTCAAGTTCTAGCAGCAAGTGTTCATTCAGGCTAAGAACAGCACACTTTTGCTTTTCTGGCCATATACAGTGCAAATAGCATTCGCGTCTGTTCCCAGCCAGTACAGTGTATTGGACTGAAGAGAAGCTCCTGTTTTACTCAGTTTCCAATACTGAGTTGAACTAGATATGCCCCGTTTGTGTAGGAAGCACAGTTCTTTTGTTCTGAGCTAGCTCACTGTACGTGCCCTATAGGAAACACAGTAGAGTGAAAGAATGCTGTTTTCTCTAAAACAGAGTGTTTTTCTTGCATGGCACACTAGGGTTCAATTAAACTTCCTAAACGGAGTTGAATCACGTTGAGATTCAAGTTCTAGCAGCAAGTGTTCATTCAGGCTAAGAACAGTATACTTGTGCTATTCTGGCCATATACAGTGCAAATAGCATTCGCGTCTGTTCCCAGCCAGTACAGTGTATTGGACTGAAGAGAAGCTCCTGTTTTACTCAGTTTCCAATACTGAGTTGAACTAGATATGCCCCGTTTGTGTAGGAAGCACAGTTCTTTTGTTCTGAGCTAGCTCACTGTACTGGCCCTATAGGAAACACAGTAGAGTGCAAGAGTGCCTGTTTCTCAAAAGCAGAGTGTTTTTCTTGAAAGGCCGACTGGGGTTCAATACAACTTCCTAAACAGAGTTGATTCACATTCAGTTTCACGTTCTAGCATTAAGTGTTAATTCAGGGTAAGAACACCACTATTGTGCTACTCTGGCCATAATCAGTGCAAATAGCACCTGCGTCTGTTCCCAGCAAATACAGTGTATTGGACTGAAGAGAAGCTCATTTTTTACTCAGTTTCCAGTACTGAGTTGAACTAGATATGCCCTGTTTGTGTAGGAAGCACAGTTCTTTTGTTCTGAGCTAGCTCACTGTACTGGCCCTATAGGAAACACAGTAGAGTGCAAGAGTGCCTGTTTCTCAAAAGCAGAGTGTTTTTCTTGTAAGGCCGACTGGGGTTCAATACAACTTCCTAAACGGAGTTGATTCACATTCAGTTTCAAGTTCTAGCATTAAGTGCTAATTCAGGGTAAGAACACCACTATTGTGCTATTCTGGCCATAAACAGTGCAAATAGCACTCGCGTCTGTTCCCAGCCAGTACAGTGTATTGGACTGAAGAGAAGCTCCTGTTTTACTCAGTTTCCAATACTGAGTTGAACTAGATATGCCCCGTTTGTGTAGGAAGCACAGTTCTTTTGTTCTGAGCTAGCTCACTGTACGTGCCCTATAGGAAACACAGTAGAGTGAAAGAATGCTGTTTTCTCTAAAACAGAGTGTTTTTCTTGCATGGCACACTAGGGTTCAATTAAACTTCCTAAACGGAGTTGAATCACGTTGAGATTCAAGTTCTAGCAGCAAGTGTTCATTCAGGCTAAGAACAGCACACTTGTGCTTTTCTGGCCATATACAGTGCAAATAGCATTCGCGTCTGTTCCCAGCCAGTACAGTGTATTGGACTGAAGAGAAGCTCCTGTTTTACTCAGTTTCCAATACTGAGTTGAACTAGATATGCCCCGTTTGTGTAGGAAGCACAGTTCTTTTGTTCTGAGCTAGCTCACTGTACTGGCCCTATGGGAAACACAGTAGAGTGCAAGAGTGCCTGTTTCTCAAAAGCAGAGTGTTTTTCTTGTAAGGCCGACTGGGGTTCAATACAACTTCCTAAACGGAGTTGATTCACATTCAGTTTCAAGTTCTAGCATTAAGTGTTAATTCAGGGTAAGAACACCACTATTGTGCTATTCTGGCCATAAGCATTGCAAATAGCACTCGCGTCTGTTCCCAGCAAATACAGTGTATTGGACTGAAGAGAAGCTCCTGTTTTACTCAGTTTCCAATACTGAGTTGAACTAGATATACCCCGTTTGTGTAGGAAGCACAGTTCTTTGTTCTGAGCTAGCTCACTGTACTGGCCCTGTAGGAAACACAGTAGAGTGCAAGAGTGCCTGTTTCTCACAAGCAGAGTGTTTTTCTTGTAAGGCCGACTGGGGTTCAATACAACTTCCTAAACGGAGTTGATTCACATTCAGTTTCAAGTTCTAGCATTAAGTGTAAATTTAGGGTAAGAACACCACTATTGTGCTATTCTGGCCATAAACAGTGCAAATAGCACTCGCGTCTGTTCCCAGCAAATACAGTGTATTGGACTGAAGAGAAGCTCCTGTTTTACTCAGTTTCCAATACTGAGTTGAACTAGATATGCCCCGTTTGTGTAGGAAGCACAGTTCTTTTGTTCTGAGCTAGCTCACTGTACTGGCCCTATAGGAAACACAGTAGAGTGCAAGAGTGCCTGTTTCTCAAAAGCAGAGTGTTTTTCTTGTAAGGCCGACTGGGGTTCAATACAACTTCCTAAACGGAGTTGATTCACATTCAGTTTCAAGTTCTAGCATTAAGTGTTAATTCAGGGTAAGAACACCACTATTGTGCTATTCTGGCCATAAACAGTGCAAATAGCACTCGCGTCTGTTCCCAGCAAATACAGTGTATTGGACTGAAGAGAAGCTCCTGTTTTACTCAGTTTCCAATACTGAGTTGAACTAGATATGCCCCGTTTGTGTAGGAAGCACAGTTCTTTTGTTCTGAGCTAGCTCACTGTACTGGCCCTATAGGAAACACAGTAGAGTGCAAGAGTGCCTGTTTCTCAAAAGCAGAGTGTTTTTCTTTTAAGGCCGACTGGGGTTCAATACAACTTCCTAAACAGAGTTGATTCACATTCAGTTTCACGTTCTAGCATTAAGTGTTAATTCAGGGTAAGAACACCACTATTGTGCTATTCTGGCCATAAACAGTGCAAATAGCACTCGCGTCTGTTCCCAGCAAATACAGTGTATTGGACTGAAGAGAAGCTCCTGTTTTACTCAGTTTCCAATACTGAGTTGAACTAGATATGCCCCGTTTGTGTAGGAAGCACAGTTCTTTTGTTCTGAGCTAGCTCACTGTACTGGCCCTATAGGAAACACAGTAGAGTGCAAGAGTGCCTGTTTCTCAAAAGCAGAGTGTTTTTCTTGTAAGGCCGACTGGGGTTCAATACAACTTCCTAAACAGAGTTGATTCACATCAGTTTCAAGTTCTAGCATTAAGTGCTAATTCAGGGTAAGAACACCACTATTGTGCTATTCTGGCCATAAACAGTGGCCAGAAGAGAAGCTTCTGTCCATAAACAGTGGCCAGAAGAGAAGCTCCTGTTTTACTCATTTTCCAATAATGAGTTGAGCTAGATATGCCCCGTTTGTGCAGGAAGCACAGTTCTTTTGTTCTGAGCTAGCTCACTGTACTGGCCCTATAGGAAAAACAATAGAGTGCAAGAGTGCCTGTTTCTCAAAAGCAGAGTGTTTTTCTTGTAAGTCCTCCTGGGGTTCAATACAACTTCCTAAACGGAGTTGCTTCACATTCATTTTCAAATTCTAGCAAAGTGTTAATTCAGGGTAAGAACTCCACTATTGTGCTATTCTGTCCATAAAAAGTGCAAATAGCACCTGCATCTGTTCCCAGCTAATACAGTATATTGGACTGAAGAGAAGCTCCTGTTTTACTCAGTTTCCAATACTGAGTTGAACTAGATATGCCCCGTTTGTGTAGGAAGCACAGTTCTTTTGTTCTGAGCTAGCTCACTGTACGTGCCCTATAGGAAACACAGTAGAGTGAAAGAATGCTGTTTTCTCTAAAACAGAGTGTTTTTCTTGCATGGCACACTAGGGTTCAATTCAACTTCCTAAACGGAGTTGAATCACGTTGAGATTCAAGTTCTAGCAGCAAGTGTTCATTCAGGCTAAGAACAGCACACTTTTGCTTTTCTGGCCATATACAGTGCAAATAGCATTCGCGTCTGTTCCCAGCCAGTACAGTGTATTGGACTGAAGAGAAGCTCCTGTTTTACTCAGTTTCCAATACTGAGTTGAACTAGATATGCCCCGTTTGTGTAGGAAGCACAGTTCTTTTGTTCTGAGCTAGCTCACTGTACGTGCCCTATAGGAAACACAGTAGAGTGAAAGAATGCTGTTTTCTCTAAAACAGAGTGTTTTTCTTGCATGGCACACTAGGGTTCAATTAAACTTCCTAAACGGAGTTGAATCACGTTGAGATTCAAGTTCTAGCAGCAAGTGTTCATTCAGGCTAAGAACAGTATACTTGTGCTATTCTGGCCATATACAGTGCAAATAGCATTCGCGTCTGTTCCCAGCCAGTACAGTGTATTGGACTGAAGAGAAGCTCCTGTTTTACTCAGTTTCCAATACTGAGTTGAACTAGATATGCCCCGTTTGTGTAGGAAGCACAGTTCTTTTGTTCTGAGCTAGCTCACTGTACTGGCCCTATAGGAAACACAGTAGAGTGCAAGAGTGCCTGTTTCTCAAAAGCAGAGTGTTTTTCTTGTAAGGCCGACTGGGGTTCAATACAACTTCCTAAACAGAGTTGATTCACATTCAGTTTCACGTTCTAGCATTAAGTGTTAATTCAGGGTAAGAACACCACTATTGTGCTACTCTGGCCATAATCAGTGCAAATAGCACCTGCGTCTGTTCCCAGCAAATACAGTGTATTGGACTGAAGAGAAGCTCATTTTTTACTCAGTTTCCAGTACTGAGTTGAACTAGATATGCCCTGTTTGTGTAGGAAGCACAGTTCTTTTGTTCTGAGCTAGCTCACTGTACTGGCCCTATAGGAAACACAGTAGAGTGCAAGAGTGCCTGTTTCTCAAAAGCAGAGTGTTTTTCTTGTAAGGCCGACTGGGGTTCAATACAACTTCCTAAACGGAGTTGATTCACATTCAGTTTCAAGTTCTAGCATTAAGTGCTAATTCAGGGTAAGAACACCACTATTGTGCTATTCTGGCCATAAACAGTGCAAATAGCACTCGCGTCTGTTCCCAGCCAGTACAGTGTATTGGACTGAAGAGAAGCTCCTGTTTTACTCAGTTTCCAATACTGAGTTGAACTAGATATGCCCCGTTTGTGTAGGAAGCACAGTTCTTTTGTTCTGAGCTAGCTCACTGTACGTGCCCTATAGGAAACACAGTAGAGTGAAAGAATGCTGTTTTCTCTAAAACAGAGTGTTTTTCTTGCATGGCACACTAGGGTTCAATTAAACTTCCTAAACGGAGTTGAATCACGTTGAGATTCAAGTTCTAGCAGCAAGTGTTCATTCAGGCTAAGAACAGCACACTTGTGCTATTCTGGCCATATACAGTGCAAATAGCATTCGCGTCTGTTCCCAGCCAGTACAGTGTATTGGACTGAAGAGAAGCTCCTGTTTTACTCAGTTTCCAATACTGAGTTGAACTAGATATGCCCCGTTTGTGTAGGAAGCACAGTTCTTTTGTTCTGAGCTAGCTCACTGTACGTGCCCTATAGGAAACACAGTAGAGTGAAAGAATGCTGTTTTCTCTAAAACAGAGTGTTTTTCTTGCATGGCACACTAGGGTTCAATTAAACTTCCTAAACGGAGTTGAATCACGTTGAGATTCAAGTTCTAGCAGCAAGTGTTCATTCAGGCTAAGAACAGCACACTTGTGCTATTCTGGCCATATACAGTGCAAATAGCATTCGCGTCTGTTCCCAGCCAGTACAGTGTATTGGACTGAAGAGAAGCTCCTGTTTTACTCAGTTTCCAATACTGAGTTGAACTAGATATGCCCCGTTTGTGTAGGAAGCACAGTTCTTTTGTTCTGAGCTAGCTCACTGTACGTGCCCTATAGGAAACACAGTAGAGTGAAAGAATGCTGTTTTCTCTAAAACAGAGTGTTTTTCTTGCATGGCACACTAGGGTTCAATTAAACTTCCTAAACGGAGTTGAATCACGTTGAGATTCAAGTTCTAGCAGCAAGTGTTCATTCAGGCTAAGAACAGCACACTTGTGCTTTTCTGGCCATATACAGTGCAAATAGCATTCGCGTCTGTTCCCAGCCAGTACAGTGTATTGGACTGAAGAGAAGCTCCTGTTTTACTCAGTTTCCAATACTGAGTTGAACTAGATATGCCCCGTTTGTGTAGGAAGCACAGTTCTTTTGTTCTGAGCTAGCTCACTGTACGTGCCCTATAGGAAACACAGTAGAGTGAAAGAATGCTGTTTTCTCTAAAACAGAGTGTTTTTCTTGCATGGCACACTAGGGTTCAATTAAACTTCCTAAACGGAGTTGAATCACGTTGAGATTCAAGTTCTAGCAGCAAGTGTTCATTCAGGCTAAGAACAGCACACTTGTGCTATTCTGGCCATATACAGTGCAAATAGCATTCGCGTCTGTTCCCAGCCAGTACAGTGTATTGGACTGAAGAGAAGCTCCTGTTTTACTCAGTTTCCAATACTGAGTTGAACTAGATATGCCCCGTTTGTGTAGGAAGCACAGTTCTTTTGTTCTGAGCTAGCTCACTGTACGTGCCCTATAGGAAACACAGTAGAGTGAAAGAATGCTGTTTTCTCTAAAACAGAGTGTTTTTCTTGCATGGCACACTAGGGTTCAATTAAACTTCCTAAACGGAGTTGAATCACGTTGAGATTCAAGTTCTAGCAGCAAGTGTTCATTCAGGCTAAGAACAGCACCCTTGTGCTTTTCTGGCCATATACAGTGCAAATAGCATTCGCGTCTGTTCCCAGCCAGTACAGTGTATTGGACTGAAGAGAAGCTCCTGTTTTACTCAGTTTCCAATACTGAGTTGAACTAGATATGCCCCGTTTGTGTAGGAAGCACAGTTCTTTTGTTCTGAGCTAGCTCACTGTACGTGCCCTATAGGAAACACAGTAGAGTGAAAGAATGCTGTTTTCTCTAAAACAGAGTGTTTTTCTTGCATGGCACACTAGGGTTCAATTAAACTTCCTAAACGGAGTTGAATCACGTTGAGATTCAAGTTCTAGCAGCAAGTGTTCATTCAGGCTAAGAACAGCACACTTGTGCTTTTCTGGCCATATACAGTGCAAATAGCATTCGCGTCTGTTCCCAGCCAGTACAGTGTATTGGACTGAAGAGAAGCTCCTGTTTTACTCAGTTTCCAATACTGAGTTGAACTAGATATGCCCCGTTTGTGTAGGAAGCACAGTTCTTTTGTTCTGAGCTAGCTCACTGTACGTGCCCTATAGGAAACACAGTAGAGTGAAAGAATGCTGTTTTCTCTAAAACAGAGTGTTTTTCTTGCATGGCACACTAGGGTTCAATTAAACTTCCTAAACGGAGTTGAATCACGTTGAGATTCAAGTTCTAGCAGCAAGTGTTCATTCAGGCTAAGAACAGCACACTTGTGCTTTTCTGGCCATATACAGTGCAAATAGCATTCGCGTCTGTTCCCAGCCAGTACAGTGTATTGGACTGAAGAGAAGCTCCTGTTTTACTCAGTTTCCAATACTGAGTTGAACTAGATATGCCCCGTTTGTGTAGGAAGCACAGTTCTTTTGTTCTGAGCTAGCTCACTGTACGTGCCCTAGGAAACACAGTAGAGTGAAAGAATGCTGTTTTCTCTAAAACAGAGTGTTTTTCTTGCATGGCACACTAGGGTTCAATTAAACTTCCTAAACGGAGTTGAATCACGTTGAGATTCAAGTTCTAGCAGCAAGTGTTCATTCAGGCTAAGAACAGCACACTTGTGCTATTCTGGCCATATACAGTGCAAATAGCATTCGCGTCTGTTCCCAGCCAGTACAGTGTATTGGACTGAAGAGAAGCTCCTGTTTTACTCAGTTTCAAATACTGAGTTGAACTAGATATGCCCCGTTTGTGTAGGAAGCACAGTTCTTTTGTTCTGAGCTAGCTCACTGTACGTGCCCTATAGGAAACACAGTAGAGTGAAAGAATGCTGTTTTCCCTAAAACAGAGTGTTTTTCTTGCATGGCACACTAGGGTTCAATTAAACTTCCTAAACGGAGTTGAATCACGTTGAGATTCAAGTTCTAGCAGCAAGTGTTCATTCAGGCTAAGAACAGCACACTTGTGCTATTCTGGCCATATACACTGCAAATAGCATTCGCGTCTGTTCCCAGCCAGTACAGTGTATTGGACTGAAGAGAAGCTCCTGTTTTACTCAGTTTCCAATACTGAGTTGAACTAGATATGCCCCGTTTGTGTAGGAAGCACAGTTCTTTTGTTCTGAGCTAGCTCACTGTACGTGCCCTATAGGAAACACAGTAGAGTGAAAGAATGCTGTTTTCTCTAAAACAGAGTGTTTTTCTTGCATGGCACACTAGGGTTCAATTAAACTTCCTAAACGGAGTTGAATCACGTTGAGATTCAAGTTCTAGCAGCAAGTGTTCATTCAGGCTAAGAACAGCACACTTGTGCTTTTCTGGCCATATACAGTGCAAATAGCATTCGCGTCTGTTCCCAGCCAGTACAGTGTATTGGACTGAAGAGAAGCTCCTGTTTTACTCAGTTTCCAATACTGTGTTGAACTAGATATGCCCCGTTTGTGTAGGAAGCACAGTTCTTTTGTTCTGAGCTAGCTCACTGTACGTGCCCTATAGGAAACACAGTAGAGTGAAAGAATGCTGTTTTCTCTAAAACAGAGTGTTTTTCTTGCATGGCACACTAGGGTTCAATTAAACTTCCTAAACGGAGTTGAATCACGTTGAGATTCAAGTTCTAGCAGCAAGTGTTCATTCAGGCTAAGAATAGCACACTTGTGCTATTCTGGCCATATACAGTGCAAATAGCATTCGCGTCTGTTCCCAGCCAGTACAGTGTATTGGACTGAAGAGAAGCTCCTGTTTTACTCAGTTTCCAATACTGAGTTGAACTAGATATGCCCCGTTTGTGTAGGAAGCACAGTTCTTTTGTTCTGAGCTAGCTCACTGTACGTGCCCTATAGGAAACACAGTAGAGTGAAAGAATGCTGTTTTCTCTAAAACAGAGTGTTTTTCTTGCATGGCACACTAGGGTTCAATTAAACTTCCTAAACGGAGTTGAATCACGTTGAGATTCAAGTTCTAGCAGCAAGTGTTCATTCAGGCTAAGAACAGCACACTTGTGCTATTCTGGCCATATACAGTGCAAATAGCATTCGCGTCTGTTCCCAGCCAGTACAGTGTATTGGACTGAAGAGAAGCTCCTGTTTTACTCAGTTTCCAATACTGAGTTGAACTAGATATGCCCCGTTTGTGTAGGAAGCACAGTTCTTTTGTTCTGAGCTAGCTCACTGTACGTGCCCTATAGGAAACACAGTAGAGTGAAAGAATGCTGTTTTCTCTAAAACAGAGTGTTTTTCTTGCATGGCACACTAGGGTTCAATTAAACTTCCTAAACGGAGTTGAATCACGTTGAGATTCAAGTTCTAGCAGCAAGTGTTCATTCAGGCTAAGAACAGCACACTTGTGCTTTTCTGGCCATATACAGTGCAAATAGCATTCGCGTCTGTTCCCAGCCAGTACAGTGTATTGGACTGAAGAGAAGCTCCTGTTTTACTCAGTTTCCAATACTGAGTTGAACTAGATATGCCCCGTTTGTGTAGGAAGCACAGTTCTTTTGTTCTGAGCTAGCTCACTGTACGTGCCCTATAGGAAACACAGTAGAGTGAAAGAATGCTGTTTTCTCTAAAACAGAGTGTTTTTCTTGCATGGCACACTAGGGTTCAATTAAACTTCCTAAACGGAGTTGAATCACATTGAGATTCAAGTTCTAGCAGCAAGTGTTCATTCAGGCTAAGAACAGCACACTTGTGCTTTTCTGGCCATATACAGTGCAAATAGCATTCGCGTCTGTTCCCAGCCAGTACAGTGTATTGGACTGAAGAGAAGCTCCTGTTTTACTCAGTTTCCAATACTGAGTTGAACTAGATATGCCCCGTTTGTGTAGGAAGCACAGTTCTTTTGTTCTGAGCTAGCTCACTGTACGTGCCCTATAGGAAACACAGTAGAGTGAAAGAATGCTGTTTTCTCTAAAACAGAGTGTTTTTCTTGCATGGCACACTAGGGTTCAATTAAACTTCCTAAACGGAGTTGAATCACGTTGAGATTCAAGTTCTAGCAGCAAGTGTTCATTCAGGCTAAGAACAGCACACTTGTGCTATTCTGGCCATATACAGTGCAAATAGCATTCGCGTCTGTTCCCAGCCAGTACAGTGTATTGGACTGAAGAGAAGCTCCTGTTTTACTCAGTTTCCAATACTGAGTTGAACTAGATATGCCCCGTTTGTGTAGGAAGCACAGTTCTTTTGTTCTGAGCTAGCTCACTGTACGTGCCCTATAGGAAACACAGTAGAGTGAAAGAATGCTGTTTTCTCTAAAACAGAGTGTTTTTCTTGCATGGCACACTAGGGTTCAATTAAACTTCCTAAACGGAGTTGAATCACGTTGAGATTCAAGTTCTAGCAGCAAGTGTTCATTCAGGCTAAGAACAGCACACTTGTGCTATTCTGGCCATATACAGTGCAAATAGCATTCGCGTCTGTTCCCAGCCAGTACAGTGTATTGGACTGAAGAGAAGCTCCTGTTTTACTCAGTTTCCAATACTGAGTTGAACTAGATATGCCCCGTTTGTGTAGGAAGCACAGTTCTTTTGTTCTGAGCTAGCTCACTGTACGTGCCCTATAGGAAACACAGTAGAGTGAAAGAATGCTGTTTTCTCTAAAACAGAGTGTTTTTCTTGCATGGCACACTAGGGTTCAATTAAACTTCCTAAACGGAGTTGAATCACGTTGAGATTCAAGTTCTAGCAGCAAGTGTTCATTCAGGCTAAGAACAGCACACTTGTGCTATTCTGGCCATATACAGTGCAAATAGCATTCGCGTCTGTTCCCAGCCAGTACAGTGTATTGGACTGAAGAGAAGCTCCTGTTTTACTCAGTTTCCAATACTGAGTTGAACTAGATATGCCCCGTTTGTGTAGGAAGCACAGTTCTTTTGTTCTGAGCTAGCTCACTGTACGTGCCCTATAGGAAACACAGTAGAGTGAAAGAATGCTGTTTTCTCTAAAACAGAGTGTTTTTCTTGCATGGCACACTAGGGTTCAATTAAACTTCCTAAACGGAGTTGAATCACGTTGAGATTCAAGTTCTAGCAGCAAGTGTTCATTCAGGCTAAGAACAGCACACTTGTGCTTTTCTGGCCATATACAGTGCAAATAGCATTCGCGTCTGTTCCCAGCCAGTACAGTGTATTGGACTGAAGAGAAGCTCCTGTTTTACTCAGTTTCCAATACTGAGTTGAACTAGATATGCCCCGTTTGTGTAGGAAGCACAGTTCTTTTGTTCTGAGCTAGCTCACTGTACGTGCCCTATAGGAAACACAGTAGAGTGAAAGAATGCTGTTTTCTCTAAAACAGAGTGTTTTTCTTGCATGGCACACTAGGGTTCAATTAAACTTCCTAAACGGAGTTGAATCACGTTGAGATTCAAGTTCTAGCAGCAAGTGTTCATTCAGGCTAAGAACAGCACACTTGTGCTTTTCTGGCCATATACAGTGCAAATAGCATTCGCGTCTGTTCCCAGCCAGTACAGTGTATTGGACTGAAGAGAAGCTCCTGTTTTACTCAGTTTCCAATACTGAGTTGAACTAGATATGCCCCGTTTGTGTAGGAAGCACAGTTCTTTTGTTCTGAGCTAGCTCACTGTACGTGCCCTATAGGAAACACAGTAGAGTGAAAGAATGCTGTTTTCTCTAAAACAGAGTGTTTTTCTTGCATGGCACACTAGGGTTCAATTAAACTTCCTAAACGGAGTTGAATCACATTGAGATTCAAGTTCTAGCAGCAAGTGTTCATTCAGGCTAAGAACAGCACACTTGTGCTTTTCTGGCCATATACAGTGCAAATAGCATTCGCGTCTGTTCCCAGCCAGTACAGTGTATTGGACTGAAGAGAAGCTCCTGTTTTACTCAGTTTCCAATACTGAGTTGAACTAGATATGCCCCGTTTGTGTAGGAAGCACAGTTCTTTTGTTCTGAGCTAGCTCACTGTACGTGCCCTATAGGAAACACAGTAGAGTGAAAGAATGCTGTTTTCTCTAAAACAGAGTGTTTTTCTTGCATGGCACACTAGGGTTCAATTAAACTTCCTAAACGGAGTTGAATCACGTTGAGATTCAAGTTCTAGCAGCAAGTGTTCATTCAGGCTAAGAACAGCACACTTGTGCTATTCTGGCCATATACAGTGCAAATAGCATTCGCGTCTGTTCCCAGCCAGTACAGTGTATTGGACTGAAGAGAAGCTCCTGTTTTACTCAGTTTCCAATACTGAGTTGAACTAGATATGCCCCGTTTGTGTAGGAAGCACAGTTCTTTTGTTCTGAGCTAGCTCACTGTACGTGCCCTATAGGAAACACAGTAGAGTGAAAGAATGCTGTTTTCTCTAAAACAGAGTGTTTTTCTTGCATGGCACACTAGGGTTCAATTAAACTTCCTAAACGGAGTTGAATCACGTTGAGATTCAAGTTCTAGCAGCAAGTGTTCATTCAGGCTAAGAACAGCACACTTGTGCTATTCTGGCCATATACAGTGCAAATAGCATTCGCGTCTGTTCCCAGCCAGTACAGTGTATTGGACTGAAGAGAAGCTCCTGTTTTACTCAGTTTCCAATACTGAGTTGAACTAGATATGCCCCGTTTGTGTAGGAAGCACAGTTCTTTTGTTCTGAGCTAGCTCACTGTACGTGCCCTATAGGAAACACAGTAGAGTGAAAGAATGCTGTTTTCTCTAAAACAGAGTGTTTTTCTTGCATGGCACACTAGGGTTCAATTAAACTTCCTAAACGGAGTTGAATCACGTTGAGATTCAAGTTCTAGCAGCAAGTGTTCATTCAGGCTAAGAACAGCACACTTGTGCTATTCTGGCCATATACAGTGCAAATAGCATTCGCGTCTGTTCCCAGCCAGTACAGTGTATTGGACTGAAGAGAAGCTCCTGTTTTACTCAGTTTCCAATACTGAGTTGAACTAGATATGCCCCGTTTGTGTAGGAGGCACAGTTCTTTTGTTCTGAGCTAGCTCACTGTACGTGCCCTATAGGAAACACAGTAGAGTGAAAGAATGCTGTTTTCTCTAAAACAGAGTGTTTTTCTTGCATGGCACACTAGGGTTCAATTAAACTTCCTAAACGGAGTTGAATCACGTTGAGATTCAAGTTCTAGCAGCAAGTGTTCATTCAGGCTAAGAACAGCACACTTATGCTATTCTGGCCATATACAGTGCAAATAGCATTCGCGTCTGTTCCCAGCCAGTACAGTGTATTGGACTGAAGAGAAGCTCCTGTTTTACTCAGTTTCCAATACTGAGTTGAACTAGATATGCCCCGTTTGTGTAGGAAGCACAGTTCTTTTGTTCTGAGCTAGCTCACTGTACGTGCCCTATAGGAAACACAGTAGAGTGAAAGAATGCTGTTTTCTCTAAAACAGAGTGTTTTTCTTGCATGGCACACTAGGGTTCAATTAAACTTCCTAAACGGAGTTGAATCACGTTGAGATTCAAGTTCTAGCAGCAAGTGTTCATTCAGGCTAAGAACAGCACACTTGTGCTTTTCTGGCCATATACAGTGCAAATAGCATTCGCGTCTGTTCCCAGCCAGTACAGTGTATTGGACTGAAGAGAAGCTCCTGTTTTACTCAGTTTCCAATACTGAGTTGAACTAGATATGCCCCGTTTGTGTAGGAAGCACAGTTCTTTTGTTCTGAGCTAGCTCACTGTACGTGCCCTATAGGAAACACAGTAGAGTGAAAGAATGCTGTTTTCTCTAAAACAGAGTGTTTTTCTTGCATGGCACACTAGGGTTCAATTAAACTTCCTAAACGGAGTTGAATCACGTTGAGATTCAAGTTCTAGCAGCAAGTGTTCATTCAGGCTAAGAACAGCACACTTGTGCTATTCTGGCCATATACAGTGCAAATAGCATTCGCGTCTGTTCCCAGCCAGTACAGTGTATTGGACTGAAGAGAAGCTCCTGTTTTACTCAGTTTCCAATACTGAGTTGAACTAGATATGCCCCGTTTGTGTAGGAAGCACAGTTCTTTTGTTCTGAGCTAGCTCACTGTACGTGCCCTATAGGAAACACAGTAGAGTGAAAGAATGCTGTTTTCTCTAAAACAGAGTGTTTTTCTTGCATGGCACACTAGGGTTCAATTAAACTTCCTAAACGGAGTTGAATCACGTTGAGATTCAAGTTCTAGCAGCAAGTGTTCATTCAGGCTAAGAACAGCACACTTGTGCTATTCTGGCCATATACAGTGCAAATAGCATTCGCGTCTGTTCCCAGCCAGTACAGTGTATTGGACTGAAGAGAAGCTCCTGTTTTACTCAGTTTCCAATACTGAGTTGAACTAGATATGCCCCGTTTGTGTAGGAAGCACAGTTCTTTTGTTCTGAGCTAGCTCACTGTACGTGCCCTATAGGAAACACAGTAGAGTGAAAGAATGCTGTTTTCTCTAAAACAGAGTGTTTTTCTTGCATGGCACACTAGGGTTCAATTAAACTTCCTAAACGGAGTTGAATCACGTTGAGATTCAAGTTCTAGCAGCAAGTGTTCATTCAGGCTAAGAACAGCACACTTGTGCTATTCTGGCCATATACAGTGCAAATAGCATTCGCGTCTGTTCCCAGCCAGTACAGTGTATTGGACTGAAGAGAAGCTCCTGTTTTACTCAGTTTCCAATACTGAGTTGAACTAGATATGCCCCGTTTGTGTAGGAGGCACAGTTCTTTTGTTCTGAGCTAGCTCACTGTACGTGCCCTATAGGAAACACAGTAGAGTGAAAGAATGCTGTTTTCTCTAAAACAGAGTGTTTTTCTTGCATGGCACACTAGGGTTCAATTAAACTTCCTAAACGGAGTTGAATCACGTTGAGATTCAAGTTCTAGCAGCAAGTGTTCATTCAGGCTAAGAACAGCACACTTATGCTATTCTGGCCATATACAGTGCAAATAGCATTCGCGTCTGTTCCCAGCCAGTACAGTGTATTGGACTGAAGAGAAGCTCCTGTTTTACTCAGTTTCCAATACTGAGTTGAACTAGATATGCCCCGTTTGTGTAGGAAGCACAGTTCTTTTGTTCTGAGCTAGCTCACTGTACGTGCCCTATAGGAAACACAGTAGAGTGAAAGAATGCTGTTTTCTCTAAAACAGAGTGTTTTTCTTGCATGGCACACTAGGGTTCAATTAAACTTCCTAAACGGAGTTGAATCACGTTGAGATTCAAGTTCTAGCAGCAAGTGTTCATTCAGGCTAAGAACAGCACACTTGTGCTTTTCTGGCCATATACAGTGCAAATAGCATTCGCGTCTGTTCCCAGCCAGTACAGTGTATTGGACTGAAGAGAAGCTCCTGTTTTACTCAGTTTCCAATACTGAGTTGAACTAGATATGCCCCGTTTGTGTAGGAAGCACAGTTCTTTTGTTCTGAGCTAGCTCACTGTACGTGCCCTATAGGAAACACAGTAGAGTGAAAGAATGCTGTTTTCTCTAAAACAGAGTGTTTTTCTTGCATGGCACACTAGGGTTCAATTAAACTTCCTAAACGGAGTTGAATCACGTTGAGATTCAAGTTCTAGCAGCAAGTGTTCATTCAGGCTAAGAACAGCACACTTGTGCTATTCTGGCCATATACAGTGCAAATAGCATTCGCGTCTGTTCCCAGCCAGTACAGTGTATTGGACTGAAGAGAAGCTCCTGTTTTACTCAGTTTCCAATACTGAGTTGAACTAGATATGCCCCGTTTGTGTAGGAAGCACAGTTCTTTTGTTCTGAGCTAGCTCACTGTACGTGCCCTATAGGAAACACAGTAGAGTGAAAGAATGCTGTTTTCTCTAAAACAGAGTGTTTTTCTTGCATGGCACACTAGGGTTCAATTAAACTTCCTAAACGGAGTTGAATCACGTTGAGATTCAAGTTCTAGCAGCAAGTGTTCATTCAGGCTAAGAACAGCACACTTGTGCTATTCTGGCCATATACAGTGCAAATAGCATTCGCGTCTGTTCCCAGCCAGTACAGTGTATTGGACTGAAGAGAAGCTCCTGTTTTACTCAGTTTCCAATACTGAGTTGAACTAGATATGCCCCGTTTGTGTAGGAAGCACAGTTCTTTTGTTCTGAGCTAGCTCACTGTAACGTGCCCTATAGGAAACACAGTAGAGTGAAAGAATGCTGTTTTCTCTAAAACAGAGTGTTTTTCTTGCATGGCACACTAGGGTTCAATTAAACTTCCTAAACGGAGTTGAATCACGTTGAGATTCAAGTTCTAGCAGCAAGTGTTCATTCAGGCTAAGAACAGCACACTTGTGCTTTTCTGGCCATATACAGTGCAAATAGCATTCGCGTCTGTTCCCAGCCAGTACAGTGTATTGGACTGAAGAGAAGCTCCTGTTTTACTCAGTTTCCAATACTGAGTTGAACTAGATATGCCCCGTTTGTGTAGGAAGCACAGTTCTTTTGTTCTGAGCTAGCTCACTGTACGTGCCCTATAGGAAACACAGTAGAGTGAAAGAATGCTGTTTTCTCTAAAACAGAGTGTTTTTCTTGCATGGCACACTAGGGTTCAATTAAACTTCCTAAACGGAGTTGAATCACGTTGAGATTCAAGTTCTAGCAGCAAGTGTTCATTCAGGCTAAGAACAGCACACTTGTGCTTTTCTGGCCATATACAGTGCAAATAGCATTCGCGTCTGTTCCCAGCCAGTACAGTGTATTGGACTGAAGAGAAGCTCCTGTTTTACTCAGTTTCCAATACTGAGTTGAACTAGATATGCCCCGTTTGTGTAGGAAGCACAGTTCTTTTGTTCTGAGCTAGCTCACTGTACGTGCCCTATAGGAAACACAGTAGAGTGAAAGAATGCTGTTTTCTCTAAAA